>NC_140590.1:724159586-726559586 GCF_964204655.1 Triturus cristatus | reverse complement strand
ATCTATTATAAGGTAAGGAATATGAGGCTAGAAGTCTCATTTAGATTAAAAAGTTACTTTATTTCAGTTATGCCTTATCTGGTTGAGACTCTATCTAGCCACAGATTCCTTACCGACCCACCCAATCTACTTGCTCTGTGAATGGATTTCTAGGGACAGGGCTGTTCCCCTTTCAGGGCCCTAGTTTTCCACCCAAGTGGTCTGTGTTCTTTGTGGCTACGCACTCCTGGCTTGGAAAGTCGCGATAAGAAACGGACACATGGAGGCACTGGATTCTAACTGCTGGCGCACAGGGCTGTTACCCATGCAAAATTTCCAGATCCTGTCTGATGCCTAGGGATAGTTCTAAGGTAAGGAATCTGTGGCTAGATAAAGTCTCTCCCAGCTAGAGTATTACCGAAGGTAAGCCAACTATTTGTTGATTCACAAAGATGCCAGGGGGAGCAGAATGGAAATCTCGAAAAATTGCCCACTGTTGATGACAGGGTTGAACCGTTCTTGTGAGCTTACAACTCAATAGCCTTTGCTGCTGTAGATGCTAGAAATGGCAAGGACGGTAAAACTACAGAAAACAAACAGACCTTTTTATTTCATTTTCCTGGAATTGCATTTATGACCCTGGCAACCAGGAGGAGGAAAGGCTACTGCTCTGTCCTAGTTAACCCTCAATAGTTTGCATGAACATAACGTAAAACTGTTTGGACGAACAAGTCTCTCGCGTTTTGATGCACGTACACCCTTGCCCTGAGTGACCCAACTGTACATATGTCTGGATCCCTAATGCTGATTTCTGTTGTCCTAGGTGAACAGGGATCGTGTGTGTTCACCATGACATAGGTCTGTCCCACTGATAATTTTTTTGTGGCCCTCATAGTGATAAAACACTACTTCCTTTATCAGGAGCTAAGCAGCACGAGCACAGTGGTGCCAGCATGCCGTGTAGTGTTTAGTAGGAGTTAATATGTTCTTTTTACCTATGTCATTGGAGTGAGGCCTACAGGCTCACTAATTTAAAGTTGTGCTGCTGTGTCCTTAGCTCACCTTTGGACTACCTCGGTATGGTGTGTAATGCTGTGCAGTGGATGTGTGGTATCCATGCCCTGGGTGTATGTGTGTCTGTGAATTGTACAGTACAGGGATAATGCCGTACTCTGCAACGCATGTATATTATCTGCATGTGTTGGGTGTTTTTGTGCCTGTGAGTGGGACACTACATAAAAGATGTAGTGCTGTGCAGTGCCTGCATGCATGCTATATGTATATGCTGGGTGTATGTGTGCTTGTGAAGGGTACAATAAATGAAGGATGTGGGGCTGGGCAGTGTGTGTGTGCTTTATGCATGCGCTGGGTGTATGTGTGCCTGTGAACAGTAAAATACATAGAATATTCTGGCTCCATTTTGTAGACCCAGGGCTGATTGAAGAAACATGAGAAGAGAAGGTAGAGGAATCCCTCAAAAAGATTTTTGTCTTGCTGCATTAATGTATGCTGGGTGGGACACACTGGAGGAAGGGAGAGCCCGTCTTTCCCTGAATCAAAAAGCACCTCTAAAGTGTACTGGAGAGGTCACTGGAAAGGGTCCTATGCACATCCCAGGAAGGTGAAGAGTCTGACAACAGAATCATACAGAGTAGGGCTGAGGCCCTGGGAAAACCTTTTGATACACATATCACTGTGGCTGACATCCAGGTGTGAACCTCTAGTCACTCCAATGGCCTGTTTTGTGGGGTTATCAGATTTGGAGTTGTTCCTGCTGTAACAAGCTGTTTTGGGGAGAAAATCAAAACAGAGGAGAGGGCACATCAAAAGGAAGCAGAACCCCAACTTAACCTTCAAAGACTCAGACTGTAAATCACATTTGGTGTTGGGAAGTTGACTATAAAAATGGGAGCTTTAGACCCCAAAAATTGTCAATGACCTAGCAGCCAGTCGGGCTTTGTGAGGAGAAGAAACATTGCAAGACATATGTCTTTGACCAGGACTGGGCTGCTACTGGTTGAAGGAATATCGCCCAGGGAATCCATGACGACTTGCCCTGGAGCCTGGAAAACCAATGCCTTACTGCTTGCCAAGACTACTGTGCCTTGTGAGGAGAAGAGAGTGATGGAGGGGGAGAGGTCCATTTGAGGATCCTGGTTAGTGGATCCCCGTAGCAAGGTATGAGAAAATAACTGTTGCACCGATTGACTCGTTGCCCGTGTGCCAGAGGAGGGCTGCCGTGAAGTGAGCCGTGACCATAGCTGCACCAAAGGGGCCATATGGCGTGTACTGTATCAAGTCGGCTATCCCATATGCCAGATGGGGCTGCTGAAGATTGCTGGCGTACCGATAGGGCTGTAGCCCATATGCAGTATCAAGCTGCCAGGTGAGGCTGCCATGACGTTTGCTGGTGTGCCAATAGAGGAATTGCTACCCAGAATGCCAGAGGGAGCTACCTGGACCAAGCAAGAAGTGTGGTCTGGTTAAGACCCTCGACGGAGGAACATGGACACCTTGAAACCCTAGCGGTCCTGAGACTTGACTGAGGATCATCACATCTCCAGCCCCCTCACCTGTGGGAGGAACCACAGAACTTTTTAAACATTAGAGAATCGTTAAGAATCCCCTCCCCCCGCCACTGCAGGACTGTGTGTAAGGAACTTAAGGAGACCCGACTGCAGCATGTGAAGGACTTACTAGAGACAGTCACTGCAGCTTCACCACCCATGAAGGGGGAACAGTCAGAGACTTCGATCCTGCTGGTGCGGGTAACACTTATTTTCGGCCCAGGCAGCCCAGGGTGAACTTGCTTGCCAGATAGCACTTCGGCGCTGGAACACTTTTCACTTTAAATAGTCCCCTGTAGCGAATTGGGAATAGCCATTACCACTAGCTTGAAGGAAGAGGGGCTCCGGGACCCGGCTAAGAAACACTAACGCACTGACTTCAGGGGACTGTGCCTATTTTCTGTGAATATTGTATTTTACTTTGATTGTATATAAATATTCCTTTTTTCATAAAAGCAAGAATTTTGGTTGCTTCTGCTACATGTATTTTGAATTGTGGGCCTGTGTTAACCCCCCTTATCTACCTCCTCCCCCCGAGAAGCCTTGGACTACTCGACCCTCACTATCAATGAAAGTCAAGTGCTGAGTGGTTACTTAACATAACAAATAACATGTGTATTTGTAAAGTGCACATTCAGCCAGGGCATCTTTGCGCTGAATAACAGATGTTTATTGTTACCCAATTCAGTGGTACTCATTTTATCAACCTCAGCAGGGTGAAAGGCAGAGTGTACTTGTGACCATGAGGTCAAACACTGGCTCCTACAGTGTACCCATTAGTTCATTAAGCTACCACACCTGGCATGGACCAGTTGCTCAGGATCCATAGTAGATTGGGCCCAGGGAAATCAGGAGTAAAAGGCATCAACCCCCACAGTTGCGGCCAGTAACCTCTGCTTGCTTGTGGCCCTCTGAACAGGGTCTGACAAAATCCATATAATAGTAAAGTGAAAGTCAGGTACTGTTAATGGAGATGGCTTGTTTCAGGCAGATGTTTCCTGAACCTCCACTCTGCTTTTCCCACAAGGATCAGGGATGTCCAAGGTTCCTCAAGGGGACGTGCTCTAAATAGCTAGCAAAACAAGCCACTCACAGTGAGGAAATTTGAGGTTTAGAAGTGTTGAACATGTTACAGATTTTAAGATAGGATAATGTTAAGGTTCTGGTGATAAAGTTTGGGGTTTTGTCTGTTTAAGCACAAGATGGAGAAGGGAATTCTGGAAACTTTTGTAACTTATGGAGAGGTAATTTTCCGAAGAAATTTACTTTCTTGTTAGGCATTACAATATATATTAAATATTATATTATAATAAGAGGATATCTTGATGGTGTTTCTGGTGTGTAAATAAAGAATCTATTTGTGGGGGGGTTTAAACCGAAATGCTAAGCAAGTAATTATAAAAGCAGAATTGTAGATTAGGGCAGAAGATCGAAGTGGTATAAGATAGGTAAGAAAATCAAACTTCTTTTTTTACTTACTGACTTTTTAGAAGGAAAATCAGGTGTATATTTGTGAAACTAAATGGGGGATTGTAGATTCAAATGCCCTTTCCTCTGAACACGTTAGCACATGTGGTGATTATGCTGTAACATTTAGAATATCGCTTCATCATGTCCATTCTTACCCTAGCATTTCATGTCTTTTTTTAGGAGGCAGATATTTCTAAAATTGAGAATGAAACAGCACAGATGGCCCTGGAGGTGACTCAAGTCAATGCCCGGCTGCACATGCTGAGGAAGACGCTTGACGACCTTGACAAGGAAATGCAGGACATCAACCAGCTGATCACCCACAGCCAGAATGAGATCGCCAAGAGGGTCCTCTTGATTGAGCGCAAGCAGGCCACCATCAATGTGTTCAGTAAACAGATTGATACCGCCATCACCAACTTTGGGGTAGGTTTTCCATTCTATAGATCTTACCCCTCATGCTTTTTTTTTGCTTCATTATATCATAAGCATTTGTACAATGCACTCACTTCCAGGATTTTACGAAGTATATAAAGGTAGGACATGGCGAGAAAGTGATACAATACTGAGAATATTGGGGCCAGGTGATGGCCTGTTATAAGTTATCCATCTGTTGAGGGCTGTACAAAGCGGCGACTGTTTCTTGAGGACCCTGACTAAATATAATTTTCAGTCACCACAGCAGGCCCCCATTCACCAAAGCCCTGCCATGTTCCCAGCCATCTTGAAAGCTATTTACCCTCTGAATGTCTTAGCAATTCTACTTTACAAAATAAAGAATATAGGGTTGCATTTTTGTACACCATGTTTTCACTGGATCATAACCTCAGCCCATGTCTTCTTGTAATAAAGCACTCTTCTTTGCCTTCCCCATAGAAGCTCTTAAATTGACGATAAAGTGAACAATGAAATGAAAGAGCTGAATTACTTTGTGTGGTCCCTCTTGTTGAATGTTTGTGGAAGACAAAATAGTCCACTTAAGAGACAAGCTCCATTCACTGCCTGCTCCACTTGAAGGAATACAACAATTTAAAAAGGAACTCATTTATTTGTTTAGTAAGTTTAGCTGCTACCTTGAAATTGAGTGTTCTGGCACTAATACCATGAGCTCCGGGTGGACACGAAAACCGAGTTAGTTATGGGAAACTGAGGAAAAGAATAGAAAAATCTTAAGGTTCCACCAGAAACATAGGTCATCGCCTCTCGATCTGATTTCAAATGGAAGTGGATTCCAAAGCTCAGGCTCGAGTAATGAGGATGTATATCCACCCCTTTAAGGCTTGTAGATGCATGGATGGTAAGGAGGCAGTCAGAAGAGGACCTACGGTTTATTGCAGGACAGTATGGCCTGAAGAGTCTTCACATGGCGACCGAGCTTTGGTCGTGATTAGAACAGTGTGTCACATATTGTACTTAAAAATAGACAGAACTATAACTAGCGTTAATAACAGATGTTTTTCACCAAAGGTTTTGGAGAGACATAAAAAAGACAACAACAGGGAAGCTCGAATTGTCAGTTATGTCTCTCGTAACCCCGAGGTGAAACCATTCCCGTTATTCAGGTTTCTACAATGTTGTGTTGCCCCGATCGTCTACTCTTGATTTCAGTATCTATGCAGAGGGTGAGAAGTGATTAGGAAGGCTCCACCTGCCCTAGCCCACTGCCCTTTGATATACCTGGTGTTCTGTTACTAACCACTACACCACTACACCACTCAAAATGAAAAACAAATAAATGGCATTCTGCCACCCATGCACACAACCTTCAGCGTTAACACTCTATTACCCAACTAAATATGAAAACAAAATACATTGCCTCCTGCTACCCACTCCCACACAACAAATAAAAAAAATCCCTAGTCTTCACCACCACCCTGTGCATATAAACCACCTACCGCAAATTGAAGAAAAATACTGCAATACCTCTTCTCATGCCACTCACACTCAACCTTTTTTGCCCTCCCTTCATGCCCGAAAGCAGCACTTTTCGCGCTCACAAGACCAGAGTTTGTGATGTGATGACAACGGCCACTTGTAAGTGCAGCATGCATTGTCAGAGTAAATCATGAGTGTCCTACACGGAAAGGGAATTTGGTGGCTGGCACAGGCATTCCACTGCCCATGTTTTCACGCCTCCCTCAGGTTGGTAGGGACCTGGGAGAGGCAGTAAGACAGCAGGCAAGACCACCAGCGGCGATTCTACCACCTTGCTCGAGTCTCCACAGACAAGGCAGAGCAACAGAGGGGAAGTAAGCACTTCTAGTTGAGTACCAACTTTTGTTTTCCATTGTTGTTAAAAGTAAATAACAACAGTTACCGTTTCCCTTCGGAATTCTGAGATCCTCTGGAGCACCAGCGGTCTGTTTCCTTTCACCCAGACATTTTGGCTGTTAAAAGCTATATAAGGAAATACTGGTTGATTCAAACCCACAATGACCTATTCCGGAAGCATTTACTCATTCATCAGGAGATTTGTAGGGTTCATGCTAGAATCCCTGTCAATTCACCATCCCCCAAAAGTTGTTGGAATCTCCGGTATTGTTAATTCCGGAAGTGTGGAATTAACACCCCAGCATTGAGAGCTCTGGAAATGACGTCCTTAGTGTTATTAAGGACATTGTTCAGTATGGCAGACCCACAACATGCACTACACGGCATAAGAGTCACCCTCAACATATACTAAGTAACAGAGTGCTGACGGCTGCAAAACCTGGCATTGCAGGCCCTGGAGAAAAAACGGATCTACTTAAGTTTCGTGGTGCTGAAGGGTTTGGGAGTTTGTAGCTATGAAGAAAGTGAGACACACAGTTCAAGATATTCGCAAGATAGTTATTTCTAGATTGAATTCACTGATAGTCTATTTAGAGAAAGCGGACATAAACCTCACATGCAGACAAAGGCCACAAGTCTTCAGACCTTTAGATTAATCAAAGGCTAAGGATGGAAAAGACTCAAGATTTGGGAACCCTGGATAGAGCCATTCTATGTTTGGTGTCTCTACATTGACTTTCTTTCTTCCACTTGCTTGAACTATTAAAATTTGGTTTCTGCCTTTTTAACTCTGCTAAGACAGCCCTCACTAATGTTTTAAAGTTTACCACTTCTGCTGATCACATCCATCTTTCCTCCAATTGTATCATCCTTGATCATTCCCCTGCCAACTACCCTACCGTATTAGGGACAGTAACCTCCTTTGGCATCACAGACAAGACTCTTGAATAGTTCTCTTCTTACCTCTCCAACTGCTCCTTTTCAGTCCCCCAATGCTCTTCACTCTTGCCACCAACTCCTCCCCCGCTCAATGTCCTCCCTCTAAGGTACTGCCCTCAGTGACATATTATATTTTAGTTTCTCTTCTCATCTGTGCACTGATGACAGCCAACACGTTTGTATTGGTATTCAGTTTCTAGTTTTAGGATTTCCAAAATTACAAAGTAAACACTGGATTTGTGAGTGTTAATTCACAGTTTTGTTCTGCTTCGTTTTGCTCTGGCATGCATGCCTTTGTGCTTTTTCAAGACCAAAGTTTGTATGTCCTCTGAAGCTAATTGTCCTTAAGGTAGAATATAAAGGTGTTTCTGGTTCTGTAAGATATACTGGGAGGCGCATTACATGGACTGTCATTCAGCGCATAGCATTGCTACTGTGCATAAATTGCTGAAGGTAAATGATCTCCCAAACACAAAGCTTTTTGTTATTTCAGTTTTGGGAATCTAATTGAATGATCGTACAGAACCCGATAGACCCTTTTAGACCCAAATTCCAACAGAGTGCGCTTGTTTCTGCCGTTTTGAAAGGACATACATACATACATACATATTCGATGTGGTGAGGTAACCCTATAGGGAAACATCTATCACCTTTTTAAAATAGTATGCTAAAGACCTGGCATAAATAGTGCAGTTCCACTATACAAGGTTGATAGTAAGATCTCTGACCCAGATGAAAAGAAAAATATATTTTCTTTCTCTTCATACCCACCTATTCTTTAGTCTTGAATCTCTGTTTGCCTCACTGCCTGGCTCCAGGCATTGTTTAGCCCTCCACTCTCTGAATCTGAAATCCTTGAAATAGTGAAATTATTTAAGCCTCTGGCTCATGCTCCCCACTTCTTCTCTACTCCATCCCCTTTTACCCAGATACCTTGTCTCCCTGCCCTGCCACAAGAATCCCAGTACTATTTAATCCCAGTATGTACATCAAATCATTTATCACCTCCAAAGTCTCTCATGTTCATCCTCATTTACTCAACACAAGAAACATATGTCCACATCTTCCCTTTTCCATGGCAAAAATGCCTGATTAGTGTGTAGTGGCAAGTAAGCTTGATTTCTGTTACAGCTCTTTTACAGATCTCCCCATTTAGGCCTCTGGACAAAATCATCAATTTCATCAGCAGATCTATGTACAACCTTTCCAATATTCACCTACCACATTTTACTAGGTTGGTGTTCTGCCAAATGTAGGGCCCACTACAATTTACTTACCCATATTTTCAGATATACTGATATTACTGCTCCTGCCAACCTAATATCATGGCATACTTCCACAAAGCCACTACTATATGCCAACCTCTATCACAAAGCTTTACCCTGAGACCGCTGTGTCTATTACAAATTGGATCTTTCCAGTTATGTGGTCTGCCTCTTTGGGAACACTGTTTTGAATCAGCTCAAGTCTAGGCGCTGCTTCCCTCATTTCAAACAGGACTTAAGTGCTTATTTTATTGAGCTTAAGATCACTGACATTTAATCACCCTCCCCACCAAAACGCAACCCCTCTTTACAAAGGCCTACCGCACTATGACTATCCAGGTGTGCCACTTAACAAAAGTTGTAACTATGTAATCTTTGTAAGTACCTCATTACTTTTGCTTTAGCTTAATTGTCCAGCATTGGATCTTTCACAGATTCACATGCTTTTTTTTTTTTCCCTCAAATGACCTCCGTAGCTATAGCACCCACTCGACCTGTTCCACCTCTGGTGCATATAACTTGGTGGTTCCACTCTCAGCTGATTTTCTTTACAGGAAGTACATGTAACACACAATCTGAGCTGACCAGAGGTTTTAATCATTGGAACTTATCCTATCCCTAAACTAGTATATCTCATCCAAGAGAAGAGTCATCCAATAGATTCCAAAACAAGCCCATATCTGGCCTTTCTCTATAAGTATTTACTCTCTGATCTAAGGTTCTAAAATATCTTAGAGTTCCACCAAGCATTCCAAGTGGGAGGTTCCGTCTGACGCCATCATTTGCAAATCTCCCTCCTAGCCAGCAGTATCAAATAAAACACCAATTTTTGTCGCAACCCTGTCGGGCCCAGCACTCCCCCCGATGCAGGAACAATATCAAATAATATAAGAGATGGGCTTACCTCCACAACGAAACCGAAGACCCTGGAGATAGTCTTACCCACACTTCTCCAAAATTCTTGTATCTTGGAGCAAGAAGCAAATACATGGACATCATCTGCATTCTGACAGCTGCATCTCAGACAGCTAGCTTCTCCACCGCCCTTTATCCTGGATATCATGAGGGGGGACCAGTAGATCCTGTGAAGTGTGAAAAAGTGGTTTCTTCTGAGTGCAGCTGATTAAATCAGGGGGTAAAGAATGTCTAGAGATACTTGCCATAAATCTTTCAGCTCCTCCCTCGGCAAGTAATTCTCCCAGACCCGGTATGGCTTTTCCATCTTTCTATCTATTGCTGCCAGAAGATTGTTGTACCATTGCGCCACTTCTTTCTTCCTTGGGGCCAAGTCTTGTAGTTCATTTTCCATGCTATTGTCTTCCAAGAGGGACCAGCATTCACTCTTTCACCAAGAAGAAAGCTGATAAAACTTGAACCTTCCGCTAGTAGTATGACTCCAAAAGTCCCATGAATGACATTTATTACCCAATGTGCGACTCCTGCCTCTTTTAGTGGATAGGCAAGAGCGTCCAAAAGACACTCCGGTGTACCAGGAGAATCCCAGACTGGGGCCCAGTCACTATAATAAGAAAGTCCCAAGCAGTCTCGGCAATCCTACCACAACTTGGCCGCCAAACGCAGCGTCTTCAGGCGAACTTTTTGAAAGAATTTAGGAGAGCCGAATTTGTACATGAATCCTAGCTCCCCTACACCTACTTGCATAGCTTTAAACATGCAGCCTATCAGTGAGTCGTCTGGGGTAAGCAATAGTATCCTGCAGTTTTTTAATTGGTAGGCCTTTCACAACTGGAGATCTGGTAAGCCCATGCCCCCTCGCTGTAATTTGCGCCTACGTTTTTTCCAGGGCAACCTGATCGCTTTGCCTACCCAGATAAAGGAGGATATCTTGCCCTGGATTTTAAGAATATCGGCTTTTGCAAATTCTAGAGGGATATTATTAAAGAGACAAGTGTATTTCGGGAGGACACACATCTTGATCAGGTTACTCCGGCCATAGTGGGAAAGTGGGATGGTCTGCCATCTTTTTAATAAAACATCAACCTCCTTTGAGACTCTGTCTAAGTTAGTTTTATGGATTTGAGTGGGGTCCTGAGTTATTATCACTCCAAGGTATCCGAGTTCCCTAGCAAAAATCCCCTCCTGATCAGTGATATTCCAAGCCATGATCTCAGTTTTATCATTGTTTATTTCATAACCAGATAATTTCCCAAATATCTGGGCTTCAGCCAGGAGCTCCGAGAGTGTGGTGTTGACATTTGATGATAATAAAATCAGATCATCCGCGTACAGCGCTAACTTCCTCACAAACACACTTGTTTGAAAAGAAGCGATCTTCTGGTTTAATCTTATACTCTGGGCTAAAGTTTCTAGATACAAATCAAACAAGATGGGGGAGAGCGGGTAGCCCTGCCTAGTACCACGCCCTATCTTAACTACAGGGGAGAGATTGCCGTTAACCAGAAATCTGTGTTCGGGGGGACTTATATATCTTTTTAAGGACTTCCTTAAAACCGTCGGCAAAGCCAAAGATCCTCAGGACCCTATCCAAAAAATGCCAGTTCACTTGGTCAAAGGCTTTGGCTGAGTCGACAGTAATGATTGAAAGAGGGAAATCCTGTGATGAAGCCAAATCGACCGCCCCAATTAAGGTATATACAAGATCCGACATCTGCCGCCCCAGTAAAAAGCCTTTTTGGTCCTCGTGAATTATTGACCCTGCGATCTTACTAACCCGATTATTCAAAATTCCAGCGAAGACCTTATAGTCAGCATGTAGTAACGAAATTGGCCGGTATGACTGACACTGGGTTGGATCATTCCCGGGCTTCAAGATCAATGCAATAACTGTATCACTCCAAGAATCAGGCAAAGGGGATGTACCATCCAAGATCTCATTATACAGTTTCAGCCAAACCGGGATAACCTCAAGTTAGCGTAGACCTCAATCGGGATCGCATCGGGACCTGCCGCTTTCCCTTTCTTAGCTGTATCTAAAACAGTTCATATCACAGTCCCTGTATTTTCCAATGAGAGGATTCCCTGGCTGGCCTCAGATAATTTTGGAAGTTGTTTCTCTTTAAGCCACCCATCAATATGTTCCTCTACTACCTGAAGGTCTTCTCGGTATAATTCCTGAAAGAATTGTGCAAAGGCTTGTTCTATATTCCCTTAATCCTCTATGATTCGTGTACTGACTTTGATCTTAGTGATATAGGTATTAGATCTGTCAACCCTACTCTTCATGACAAGGAGCTTGCCACAGTTCTCCCCTTGCTCGAAGTCCCTCATTTTACTTGCCTCCCATTTTTGGAGTAAATTCTCCTCAGTCTTTAGTCTGAACTTCAACTGCAGCTCTTCAACTCTCTTTATTAGTTTGTTGTTATCTGTCCCAAGAAGACCGCTCCCCTTTAAATCTGTTTCTGCCCTGCTATCTGTGCTTCCAGGTCAGTTAGTTCTTTCCTCTCGGCCCTAGCCCAGCACCACAACCTCTTCTTTTAGTATCCCTCTCAACCAGGCCTTAAAGGTGTCACAGACCACATGCAAAGGGGCAGACCCCAAATTATCCCGAAAGAAGCTGGCTGTTTCTGACTTCAGAAAGCCAGGTTTTGAAGATTGCAAAATAAATCTCCTATTTAAAGTCCACCTCCTCAGAGATAACTCTGGGGGGAGTTCTAGTTCTAGTTTGAGAAATATGGCACCATGTTCAGATATAAATATGAGCAGATATTCTATTGAGCTAAGTTTATCAAGATCAGAATGCTCCATAAATATATAATCGATTCTGGAATAATGAGAATTCTTCTTGCTATAAAAGGAATATTCCCTTCTCTCTCCCATTTTTTTCCGCCATACATTACAGAGGTTAAACAATTTTAATATGGTCAAGAGATGAGCTTTAACACGCGGAACTGCTACCTGCGTTCTAGGAGAGGACCTAACTTATTTATTATTTAGAAGTACAATAAAATCTCCACCCAAAATCAAAGAGGATTCATAGTTGGCTAATGCGAGACACAGATTATTCAGGGGAGTTATATCATCCTCATTGGGTCCGTAGTAGCTAACAAGTGTATATTTTAACTCCTGGCACTTGATTTTTACAATAACCCAGCACCCTCTATCATCTACCTGAGACTTAATAAGCTCAACTCCCGAGTTCGTTTTAAATATAACTGCAACCCCATTCGAGCAACATTTCTGATCTGTGGCTATAATCTTATCCACCCATCTTAGTTTACCAAATAGTGCCTTACATTCTGATTGTTAAAGATGGGTCTCCTGAATCATAAAGATCCTAGCTGAGCTATTTTGTAGGTACCAAAGAATCAAACGCTGTCTTCCTTTAACCCTTAACCCATTTACATTCCAACTTAGGAATTCAAGACACTGCTTCCCTCCCCGTACAGGTCTATCCCCCATCATTGTCCTGACTCCACCCACTGCTGTAACTACTAGAGGTTATTATGTCACATGAGATTGTTGTTACGCAATGTTTTTCCCTTCCCAATGCTCCCCACCAACAAACATGAAAACCATTACAAACCCCCACCCGCCCACCCACGGGAACCCTCCCTGACTAATCATTGGCAATAAGCTATTGCGTTTCGAGCCGAAGCCCTCCAGCCTCCAGAAGAAAAAAAAAAGACCAATAATAATAAGTGCTGAATCCCCCTTTAAACTGAAAACTATACACTAGGGGCCCGATTCACAAAACTAACTTAAGACAAAATCCTAAACTTACTACCATTTTCGTATTCACAGAAGGCACTTACTCATTTTGGTATTCACAGAAGACACTTACTCACTTCGGTATTCACAGAAGTTAGGAGTCCTAACTTTAGGACTCCTAAATGCCTTCTGTGAATACCGAAAGTCTTAAAATTAGGATTTTTCTTAGTTTAGGAGTCCTAAAGTTAGGACTCCTAACTATACTACTACTAAACTGAGAAAAATCCTAATTTTATGGCTTTCGGTATTCACAGAAGGCATTTAGGAGTTATAAAGTTAGGAGTCCTAACTTTACTACTGCTAAATTGAGAAAAATCCTAATTTTAAGACTTTCGGTATTCACAGAAGGCATTTAGGAGTCCTAAAGTTAGGACTCCTAACTATACTACTACTAAACTGATAAAAATCCTAATTTTATGGCTTTCGGTATTCACAGAAGGCATTTAGGAGTTCTAAAGTTAGGAGTCCTAACTTTACTACTGCTAAATTGAGAAAAATCCTAATTTTAAGACTTTCGGTATTCACAGAAGGCATTTAGGAGTCCTAAAGTTAGGAGTCCTAACTATACTACTACTAAACTGAGAAAAATCCTAATTTTAAGGCTTTCGGTATTCACAGAAGGCATTTAGGAGTCCTAAAGTTAGGAGTCCTAACTTTACTACTACTAAATTGAGAAAAATACAAATTTTAAGACTTTCAGTAGTCACAGAAGGCATATAGGAGTCCTACAGTTAGGACTCCTAACTTCTGTGAATACCGAAATGAGTAAGTGCCTAATGTGAATACCAAAATGAGTAAGTGCCTTCTGTGAATACCAAAATGGTAGTATGTTTAGGATTTTGTCTTAAGTTCGTTCTGTGAATCTGGCCCTATATTTAGTTTAGTTTAGCTAGATTTAGTTTGTGCCAGGAAACTATCTACTTCCTCTGGAAACCTGAAATTGTACATCTTATTGGCCCAGAAAACTTTTAGAAAGGCGGGAAATCGCAGCTGCACTTGAGCTCCCTGGTCCCTTATTGCATCCATTCTCTTACCCAGTTCCCTTCTTCTATCTTCTGTGACCCGGGAAATATCAGACCGTATTCTGAAGGCGACATCCTGGACCTGGATAGATTTAAGTTTAAGGGCCGCCCCCAATAGTTGCTCCTTTAGAAGATAGGATTGAATGTAAACTAGAATTTTTCTAGGCTTTTTCCGAGCAGGATTCAACTTAAAGGGGTCCCTGTGAATTCTCTGGATTTCAGTTCCCCAAATATGAGCTGTTGCGATCTGGGGGAAGGCTTTAATCAAGATATCTAGAACATAAGCCTTTAAATTATCCCCTTCCAAACCTTCTTTCAGGTCTAAAATCCTAATGTTGTTCCACCTCGAGATATTTTCAAGCCTCTCCAGCCGCTCTGTTAGGTCCCGCTCTTTTTCTTTCAACCTACGCACTTTTTGGGAATTGTCTTTACCCTCTAGACCCAGTTCTCCTTCTTTGTTCTCAAGGGCCTCCATCCGATGCGTCAGTGCTGACAGGTTTTCCTCTAAACTAGTACAGGTATCTTGAATCTTCTTCGGATTAGTTTCAGAAGTGGAGAAACGAACCCCAATCTCCACCGATAGCTGCCTTAACATCCCGTATAGTGAGTTTGGGCTTTGCGCTGCTACGACCGGGGGCGTACCACCTGGGTCATCTAGTTCGATTTGGCTGCCACCCTCTGCCATATAAGCCATGGTAGTCTCACTTAATGGAGAAAATCGATTGGAGAGAGGAATTGCAGCATTTAACTCCTGGGTCTCACCTGGCACTGGCTCAGCCTGATTTACAGATTTCCCAGTACCCTGAGTATTAGCCATGAAGTATGACCTAAGTGAAGGAATCACTTTGGCAGGGTGCTGATTCTTATTTTTTTTCCTACTCTTCACTGGAGTAGATTTCTCAGGTTTATTGAGCAGCTTCCTTTGCTTATGGTTTGTTACTGTTGTTACTGAAGTGCCTACGACTTGACATGCTTGTTCGTGTTGTTCTGCAAAAGACTCCCCTCCTAAAAGGGTACGTGATCTTAATTTACAGAACACCTCTGGTTTGTTTGACTTGGACAAGCACCCCTCAGTGGGCTGACCCCCTCTATTTTCAAGCTGTCCAGATTGCTGTATCGCTAGCTCCATAGGGCAAGGGGCGCTCTCATTCCTTATCTTATTTATCTTAATTAATTTATCAGAGCACGGCGCCAAATAATTTTTTCCTAGAATATCTCTGAACTCATTGTCAATATCCAACTGTGGGTGGTGTCCGGCAGTAACAAGGTACTTTATTTCTGAGCAAAGTACACCATAAGAACTTCCCCAGCTATGACTCAATGCAGGGACTGAACAGGGGCTAAACAGCCGATCGCGAAGGTGCCGGGCACAACGATGCTCAGCGAGTGCCCCCGCCGCCCTAAAAAGCAGAAAGTATAAGTCGCCGTACATCCAGAGGCTGACACACAGTCATGAACAGTGATTCCCCCCCCCCCTTTCTCTTACCGCGTCTTGAGGAGCAGAACGTCGCGTCTCCACCCCCTCGCTCCCTCCAGACTCCCTGGCAGGTTATGGCAAGCCGAGAGGACCACCAGCTGTCCGCAATGCCGTGGTGGCTCATCCCCGTAGCGGAACACTCAAAGCAAGCGCTGGAGAGACTGGGGAGACTCAGCCCGCCACACTAGCAGAGGGCTCCGGTGAGCTCGAAGTTCACAAGCCGTCAAGCTGTCCCGCCGACCGCCCGAAACAGAGAGGAGAAAAAAAAGCGGTAAAAAAGAAAGAAAAAGGTACAATAAGTAAGCACCAGAGTTTCTAAGGAGCTTCAGGGAATTTTAGCAACAACCTTTTAATACCAAAGTCTCATAATAGTCTCAAAATAGAGGCCGGAGGACGAGCGACCCGCGACCGGCTAGCTAGCTGGCCGCCATGTTCCTCGTGTCAAAATAAATCTTGAGAGATTCACATGTTTGAATCATTCCTCATTGTAAGGCTGAGAATCCCCGGTACATTTAAAATAGCACTAAAGAGTTTTGAAATGGCCATAGGTCCAACAACAGTGTTTCTTTAGTAGAACATCCACCTCATTTGACACAACACAGACTTCAGTCAATGATGTGAAATTGCAGCGCTCACTATACCCTCTACAGGCCACCATAGCTCAGTTGTTTGCTGCACTTCTTGCATGAGGGAGTACCTGCAAACAGGTTTGCTCTTTGCTACTTACACAACTCTTCTTTCTAGATTTTGTCCTGCAACTTTACCATCCCTGGATTGCAACCATCCTCAGCTTCAGCTGGTGTGAACCGTCAGTTGTTTCTGGAGAGTTACTCCTGATGTTGTCTGGCAATGGGAGGCCTGTTCAACTACCATTATGACAGATAAGGAGAAAAGATCACTCTTAAAATCATGTTTAGCTTGTGGACAATGGAACATTTATATAGAGGATCCACACTTACAGTGCATTTATTGCCTTCATCCTACACATAAACCTCTGCAGAAAATTCCCATATACAACCGTGAAGGGCAGGGAAATGAGGCTGGCTTTATATTTTCTTGAAAGCAAAATGATTTCCTCCCTCATCAGTATAGATTTTCTGAGAAGTGCCCTACCTAGCACTTCCTCAAACGCTTTTCAAAAAATGAAGATATTGGAAATCTCTAAGGAAGCACCTGCTTCAGCCTTCTTTATTATTATTATTATTATTATTATTATTATTTGGTTTTTCTAAAGCGCGTAGTCACCCAGAAGGTATCCCAGCGCTGAACCTCTTACTCACAGAGGGGGTGAAATCTAAAGAAAAGACATAAAAAAGCCCTTGAGCCTCCTGCATTCAAAATGGCATGAAAGACAGGTTCTACAGAAGAGCTGTCTGCTTTCCCAACTGAACCAACGTTGACAGTCTAATTACCAACCCTGTTGTTGATTGCACCAGCAATAAGGACCTTGTTGGCGACATTCAATGAGAGCCTTGACCACACCACCACTGACTCTAATGGTGACCTCCCATCATTGAGCAAGAACATCCTGTCGCCATCAGCCCCGTTGACAGTTCCATTACAGAAGACCCTGCTAATGAAGACTTTGACGAAAAGTGACAGCGGGTCCAGATCCACCAAGATCTAAACCAGCCCGTAGTTTGCTACCTGCTTCATCTGGAGACATCAGGCCTTACCTCTACGTCTATCCTTTTCCGCTTAACTGTAGTTGCAGTTTACCTTCAGAATTGGGAACATTTGTACTTGTTCAGGGTATTAGTCTTCAAAGCGTTTATGGAGGGACTGAACCAGGTTATTCCACCTTGGGGTACCCCCATTTCCTGTCTGAAACCTCAACGTTGTCCTCACTCGACTCGTGAAACCTCCTTTCAGCCCCTTCATTTGTGCTCTGTACAGTTTCTCTCTTGAAACGTGGCCTACCTAGTTGCCCTTACATCTCTCAGGCAAGTGAGTGAGCTTCAATCTCTTACCCTCTAGGATCCCTTCTTTCAGGTGCACAATCATAGAGTAGTTCTTGGGACTGATCCAAAATCTCTCCCCAAGGTAGTGTCTTCCTTCCACCTTAACCAAACTATTGAACTCCAGGTGTTCTCCCCAGACCAGACTTTGTGACTGAAAGGGATCTTCACACACTAGAAGTCAAAAAGCTCTCATATAGTACACTGACGCAGCAACTCTTTGTCTCATTCAAAAACCACACAAAGACCATGCTCTCTCCAAAGCAGGCACAGCCAGGTGGCTAATCATGTGCATTCACACTTGCGCTAAAGCCAAATGGCAACTGTGGACACCACCCAAGCCCCAATTTACCCAGAATAAGGGGGCCTCCTTAACTTTCCTTGGTAACATTCCTGTAGCTGACATATGTAAGGCAGTTACCTTGTCCACTCCAGCGGCAGCTCCTCCACATTTTGAGCAGTGGACAAATGAAAAACAAAATGATAATAACACATCATTTTATTTTTACATTGTGACGCAGGTTTACGGGGCGGGACTTGGCTGTTGTCACAACCAGCAGAGGAGGAGTGGTTGGGGCACTTAAGTGTGAATGACGGTTTTGCGCGCCCACTCTACCAGGGCGACGGCAGCCACTACTGCTTTAGGACGTGGAGTTCCGCTGATTGACATCTGCCAGGCAGCCACGTGGGCATCCCTGCACACGTACACAAAACATTACTGCCTGTATAACCAAGTCTAGAGAGACAGCTTTTTTGGCTGTTCTGTTCTCCAGGACTTTCTGGTGTGGACTTGGTTTGCAGACCCACCTCCGGGGTTGGCATTGCTGGGGTATCTATTCTAAGGTAAGGAATCTACAACTAATGGTCTCTTTCAGATGAACAAGTTACTTACCTTCGGTAACGATGTATCTGTAAGAGACATACATTAGTTATAGATTTCTTACCGCTCCACCCGTCCTCCACATTTTGCGAACTGACATCTAGGGATAGAGACTCCCTTCCAGGGCCTTAGTTTTGTGCACCAGTGGTTAGTGTCTTGCTTGGCTCTGCGCTTCTGGCATGAAAAGTCGTGTCAGAACTGACGTCAGCGCGCAGGGGTGGCGTCTAAGTTGAGACCGCGACGTCATCCGGGCAACCACGATGCCGACGGCGGACGTGGAGTCAACTAACGCCACCTACCAATGTGCAGGGGTACTGATACAGAAACAATTCTCCGGACACAGTCTGACGCCTGGGGCTAATTCTAAGGTAAGGAAACTAATGTATGTCTCTTACAGATACATCGTTACCAAAGGTAAGTAACTTGTTCTTATAGCACACCAACAAGCTAATATTGACCAAATTGTATTACATATACTTTTCCAATCCTCTGCAACATCCTCCAGCTGGCCACTGCTGAGGGGATACCTGCTTTACAGTCTATGCAGAGCATGTGTATCTACAGCTACACATATATGCCACAAACAGGTGCTTACAAGTTAAGTTCTAAATTTTCCTCACAGAATGAGCATTGGCACCCTTGATTATCCCATTGACAACTGCTGAATTTGTCTTTTAACTGGATTTAGCGCTGCCAGTCTCTTATTTGCAGTCTCCATTAAAGGTGACAAAACGTTTACC
Source organism: Triturus cristatus (assembly GCF_964204655.1). Classification (NCBI taxonomy): domain Eukaryota; kingdom Metazoa; phylum Chordata; class Amphibia; order Caudata; family Salamandridae; genus Triturus; species Triturus cristatus. The sequence continues at coordinate 726,540,329 of NC_140590.1, read as the reverse complement.
GGTCCGGAACCTGGATTAAGAGACAGAGGAGTACATAAGTGACCGAAAGCACACCTTGGACATGGTCTACATCCCTGCTCAATTGAAGGTGTACTACATTTCAGAATATCAAGAGGAGGAGCATGAAAATTCACCATGTAGGAATAATGTTGGGTAGCCCCTTCACAGCTCACAAGAATATGGAGAGTAGGCTCTGCAAATCCTCCTCCAGATGACATCAGAAAGAGCTATCAGCCCTACTAGGAGTCCCAATATCTTTGCAGGGAATTGTCTATGATGCAGGTTTCTGTGGCATTTTTGAACACTTTGATAAAATAATGGAGACTTTGCAAAAGGTCATTATAAGGCACCAACATTTCTAGGCTCCACAGGGACCTCCTCCATTGCCATTTCAGTAGCCAACTCTTGTGCCCACCACCCAACTGTCTCAGCTGCCATTATCATACCGCGTATGCCATCTGGGTCGCCTGCAAAGCCATGCCTGTGCTTCCCACTCTTTTGGACGTTGGTGAGGAGGACCAGCAAGACACCAATAAGGATATGGCTGATGAGAAAGGTGAGGTTCCAGAATGATACTCAGAGGGTGAACACCAGGATGAAAACTAAAGTAACTAAATTGTATTCAATGAAGGGGAGAAAAAACCTCCCAGCTAGATTTCTCCCTAGATGACATCACCCAGCTTCATGCTTGATTGGAAAGTGTGGACAGGAAATTTGTCATACCAGTGTCTGCAGTAGAGCTGCATTGCTTTATGTATGATTACAAGAAGCAACCAATAAAGACAGTAAAGTCAATTCCTGTTCTCGACTATGGGCCTGATTTAGATCTTGGTGGTGTTTCCGTCGTCCCGCCGCGGCAGTGTTCACAAGTGGTCCGACAAGCTGACGGCATTCTGTCCGCTGTATTTAGACGTGGCATCAACAGACTGGGTAACCGTTTTCACTTAAAACAATTGCATGCAACACCAATATAGATATACACGAGGTTAAAGCAAATGTGACCACACAATTCATAGTGAGACAAGTGACTCAGAAACCGGCAACAACGGGATGGCTTCGCATTGTGGTGAAGTAGTATCAGCACAGGAAGGACCTGGATGACGGGGATCAAGACGGAAACGGAAGTGGGAGTACGAAAAAAGGTAAGTTTTCAACTCTTTTTCTTCGTTTACCATTTCCACCAACTCAAAGTAGGAGGATCCCCACCAGATTTTCCCCGACGGAAAGGCACATCATGATTAGGTCGGCGGGAATCCGGGCTGGACTCCCTCTAACAGCCGCTTCTGCCTCTGGCGCAGTCGAGGTGGGAGGGATATGCTAGCGGAGTCAGCAGGACTCAATCGGGCTACTGTTTATGGACCCCCTAATATCTAAATCATGCGGACGGACTGCCAAGTAGGCGGGCGGTGACACTGTCCAAAAAGCGACGGAGGGACCATGTCCGCCAACATCTATTTCAGGCACTATGGTTGGAGAGAAGGGCTTAATCTGATGACTGCTATAGGCATAGTATAATAGGTATAGGTATAATTTTCTACAGGTGCAAAGTTACTGTTCCCTCTTTGTACAATAATTACGTGTTCTTAACCAATATTCTAGCCTCACTTTTCTACTTTTGGTTGCTCTGCAAAGGTATTTTGTGAGCTTTGTGAGGGTTTCTTGCAGGACATAAGGGGATTATACAGTAACATAACAACTGTTGGTATTCTTGCTATTTCTCCTCAGGGCAGGTTTAGGTACCTAGAATCTGTCTTCCTGGTCAGCTAAGATGCTTTTGAGGGCAGTTAATATAAACATGTTGTTACATAGACACAGGTGACAAACAAATTACTGTCAGCACCTTCAAAACTGTCTTGAGCACCCATTCCATTGAAGCTGGTTGTGTGACATTTGATGCTCGGGCAATCAAGTCTATGAGACCACTGTTATGCAGCAGTGGTGGTGCGTCCATTGGGGCGTTGCCCCACTAATGCCACGGGCCCATTCATCGTTGTCATAAATTACAAACAAATAACAAATTCTACGTTCTACTTCTGACGCTAATTCCAATCAGGACTCCTGATTGTAATTGGCGTCAGAAGTAGAACGAGGTACGCTGAAGGGGGTGGGACTGCGGCAGCACTCCGGGTTTGAGTGACAGCGCACTAGACGGCAATAGTGCGCATGTTCGGTTTTGGGCTGGTAATTTTTACGACCAGCCCCAACATGCGCACTAGCCTTCCCCTTAGGAGAGCAAGGGTTGCTTCATGCCGCAGCCCCCGGTCTCCTAATGGGCAGGGAGTATCCCTGCCCAAGCCAATCCAGGCGCTTCTGGAGCAGCGTATGGATTGGCTGAGATGGGTTGCCAGCCACTTCAGTGACGCAGAAGACATTGAAGGCTCCAACGCGGGACCCCTGCCCAGCAGCAGAGGCGGCACGGGTCAAGTACGTTTTCTTTTGTTACTTAATTTTTTTAACCTCCCACGACCAAGCCCCCGTAACCCCCCCTGTTGAGAAATACTGTTACTATCCTCTATCCTATACAACGTGCAGCCGCCCTGCTGGGAGCGTGGTTCAGGATGTAAAAGTAAATAGGATTGTGCATGTCGGTTTCTTATTCGCAGATCGACAATCCTTCTCCATATCCTGTTATCTATGCATTGTAAATGAAAAAAAATAGGTTGACTTGAGGCTGGGACGTCAACTGAAGTACTTTCCAGCCTGACTCGGTAGTGACAGATGCTGTCCTGTGGCTGTTAATAGGAACTCGCATTGCTGCAGTTGCAAGCCTGTGTTACTGTTGATGTGGGCCTGAATTGCTCACGATAGGTGCCTGCTTTACCACAGATCTGGCCTTGTTGTGCTGTAACGTGCATTCATGTATTTGGCATGTATTTGGCAGTCCCGAATCAGTTTTTAGTTCTTGATGCCGTTGAAACTTCACCTGGTTTTGGTTTCTTTGCCTAACCTTTGGTGGCTCTGCTTAATCTGATTTATGAATGTTATATGTTAAGATACATGTATGTCACCATATCAGATCTTTAGTTTTTATGGAGAAAAGACTGAACACTGAAGATCTTTGTCAATTACTGACAGTAAGAATGCATTCAACGAGATTGGTACAAGTAAACCTCATGTAAAATGGATTAAATGCTGCCCTGAATCAATGACGCACAATTGTTGTAATTGTCTGTGTTGTTCGAATACATACGTGTTTTTAAATGAAGATGGTGTAAAAACAGCCGTCTTGCTGCTTATTCTGTGGCCCTGAAGTGTCTGAGAAGATTCAGACTTGGTAGTAGATTGTGTTGCATCTGGCAGCGGTTTCCACTTCTGTGGCTCAGCTCTGGGTGCCACCTAAGGGTTCATATTCGACTAATTCTATTCAACTGAAAAGCATGCCAGGAAAGTAAAGTTTTACAAGACGTGAAGGACGCTAATGCACAAACTACTCATCCGGCGAGGCTGGCCCGGCAGTGCCTGCCCTTGAGCATTCAAGCGCCCCAGTTGCGAAGCCGACGCTTGCGCTTTAATCAATGTGTTTGTTCTCCAGTATCTGATCAGAAAGACTTTTAATAGTCGACCACGCATTGTGTAAGATGTGTCAGTCCAGCTGTGGTTACATCCACGCTTCCGCCGTTCTTCCTCCTGGCTCATTCATTAATAATGCTCTGCAATGTCTGAGCCTCATTCGTCAACCTCCGGACTTGTCACTTTGCCATTCTGGACATGGCTCAGTCTGATCAGCTCCACCCTCGCCACATGCCCTGGAGCACATCAAAGTGTGGCTCAGAGGAGCAATTAGTTTAAACCTTCACCCCACTCACCGCCTCCTCCCCAAACCCGAGAGAATCTCTTTCAACACAAAATATATGCTAATTTTCCTCTCTCTTTACCATGAATTTGCCATTTCCATATTGATCATTGCCTCGCACACTGTGCTTCGTCCCTGGGTGACCCCCAAGGGATTCACTGAATATGGCTTCCGGAATGCAGCAGCAATTGAGCTCGGAATCACTTCAGCCCTCATATCACTTTGGCTTTGATTCACCGTCCCTCCATGACGGTGCTGTTATAAATAAATCCATATAAGATCCTCATGTCTGTCTCCCAGTTTGGTTTACGTGCCCGCTGTTAACTTAGTTGACATATATATTATTTATGAGCCACAATGTTATTGAGCATCAGACACTTGGTGAGGAGCAACACCACAGATATTTTAATACCCGCTTTCAGTTCTGCACTTGCCTCTGCCACCTACTGACAGCTGTAATAGCACATAATAAGAATTTTTTTTTTTTTTCTAGGTTTTGGTATTTTTTTCTTCTCTTTTTGATCTCCTTCCGTAATATTATGCTGCAACCTGGGTATTTTACCCAAATACCGCTTAACTTTACAAAGTGGAGACACCACCGTGTACTGTAGTCACAGTTCCTGTATTTAAACACGAGTTAACAGATCCAATAGATATGGGCTTGCCCCTGTTGCAGCAGGCATAGGGAAGGCAGGTGGCACAAGCATTCCAAGGGCAGGTGTGAGAGGGGAAATAAGAGGCAGAGAAAGGGGGTACACTAACAAAGAGAAGAGGCAGGAGTCAGGAGCGAGGTGGAAGGGGGAGGAGGCTGAGTGTCTGCTTTATAATTCCTATTATAAGATCCGTTTGGGTGTCTCTCCTTTACAGTTTCAAGACTGAGATGTGTCTGCTTGTTAGTTGTGTATTTGTCTGTCTACTTGGCAATCCCTTGTAGAGAGATGTGTGTACACCTGTGAGTGAGCATGGGTCTCTGTGGAGCTGGGTGAAGGTACAAGAGGAAAGCTGTGTGAAGTGAGGGGAGGGGAGGTCCAGTGACAGATCAATGTTTATTAGGCCCAGCACTAATTGGTTTATTAACCCTCCTGCTTCCTCAAATTTGCTTGAAAATGCACTTTGTCCCTGTAACAACCAACCCTGTAGGTTGGTGGGGCTCGCTCTCTACGCTCGCTCGCCACATTGCAGTACGACAATAATGTTACGCCTCACCACTTTCAAATGTCATCAGCCGCCACTGTTATGCCGTGGTTCCTGAAGACCAATGTACACATCTATTGCCGTCTGACGCAGCAAGGCAGATTTGATGCAGCAGTTTACCACTGGGCACCCGACAAACTAAAGCTGCTCAGAGGCAGCACCTTTACTTTTAAAGAACTCATTTTAACTGCATGTGGGAAACTCAGTTCCTGCTCATACACATCCTTATATATTCCTAGCAACACATTTTATACAAACATATGCTATTGCAATTTCTATAAGCATATCACTGCCTGTGTGTGGGTGTGTGAGTAATGCGCAGATGCAGCCATCTTTATTCCTTGATCTTCAGGTTATTCCAGTAGAAAATTCAGTCCACGATTTTTAGGTTAGTTCTTTAACTTTGGGAACCTGTTTCCTCCATCGTGTACACAGAAGCAAGATGTTGTGTTCCCTTCCTCTTTGTTTTTCTGAACTTCCTCCAGGGTATTTACTATGAAAAGAGGCCAGAATTTGGCATTCGATGCATCGCTACTTAGCTAGTTGACTTGTTGCCCGCTCAGAGGACCCTTTTTATGCTCCTGTGTTCCTTTTTGTGATCCAGACGTTTTCTCATCTGTGCATTACTGTTCTGTTGGTCTATTGTTCTAACAAGGTTTTTTGATGAATTTCCAGTTTTTTGTCTTTCAAGAATTTGACTATTACTTATCTTGCCTAATATCTTAACTCATTCTTTTAAAATCTGGAGTGAGAGATTGTATCCAGAGGTGGCAGGCTATCTTAGTGTTGCCTAGAGCACTCATATTTGACAATGCAAGTTACAGGGACACTGTTGCAGCTTAAGAAATGAGTGGATTCATAAGAATGCTGATGTTTTCTATGTGGACCATCATCCTATAGTGTTGGGATCAGGCAGCACACTTGCAATTTCGTTCATGTTCCTTGATAGGTGGTTTACAGTTGTATTTCCTCCTCATGTGGGACTTAGAGAAATGTTTTCCTAATCATAGCATTGTTTCTACTTATTATTACTGTGAATCTGGTTCCTTGTCAGGAATCAGTCCAGCCTGATGTGATTATTTAGACCGTTCAGAAATTCATTACCTTCATACCTTTACTTCCTGCCTCTAGATAAGGATGCCTATACGCAAATCATGGCTTGGATATCATTATTCATGTTCCTCCCATGTTGTTTTGTATGTGTCTAATAATTTATTTCCCTTTTTAATCATACACATCTTTCTTGAAGGCATGACGTGATTTTAAATTTGCATACAAAGAGATGAAATTCAAGCTTCAAAGGATAGATGTCAACATAGCATACGTGCCTGACCACTTTATAAAAATGTAAATATTGTGGCAACGGTTTAAATTAATCATGCAAATAAATTACTTATTTATTTGTTCCTTACATGGTATAGTGTGCCTTCTCACACAGTGAGTCAATCTTGTGATAATGAGATTGGGCCTTAGGTAGTTAGCTTTCTTGTATAGAGAAGACCTTGCTAGGTAGTAGTTATGTTGTCTCTGAGCTCTCTTTCCATCTCACCCATCTTTCTCATATGATATTTTTTCTTAGGGTAAAGAAGTTGGACCTTTGGAAATCCAGATTAATGCACTGACTAAGCAAATTGAGGAGTACAGTGTGGAGATTGCTTCACTGCGCCAGTACTGGCTTCGGCTGCAGAATGAACTGGTGAAGCTGACCCAGGACCGTGAGGATCAGGAGGCATCTGTGGAGATGATGAAGAAAGAGATAACAATTCATGAGCAGAAAAAGATCCGTACTGAGAGTAGGTGGATTCTTACTTTTTGTGTATATGTCTCTGTGTGTTTTAATATGCCAGTAGTGTATTGTGTCTTTGCGTGTCTCAATGACTCTCTGTGGTGCACAAATATATATATATATATTATATATTTTTAAAGTAACAAAACCATTGAAATTCCCAAGGTAAAGTTATCTCGAATAACTATAACTTGTGCCTTAAAGTAACTATAACTCGTTCTGACGCCAGGAATAGTGTTGTCATTTCAGATGCTGCAGTGATTTTATTATTGATGTCATTTAACGTGTCACAAGTGATGTGATATGTGCTATTTAGCAGTGCATGGGGAAAACTAATGTTGACCCCTCCTTTTTAGGTCTCGCGAGCCAAAGGCTCGAAGAGACATTTTATATGTGGGATTTTCAAAGTGCTACCCAGTCTTTTGGCTGGCCTAAACCTTGAGTGCACGAGATCACATGCACGTGCACAGCTGCTCCTCTGCTAATTGCATTCCCCCCCTCCCTTCTCACCCAGTCCTTTGATGCTCTGCTCGATTACTTTCACTTTCGCCGCTTTGTCCCCCTCCCTTCTCTCCCCACCTCTTCGCAGAGACGGAGACAGAGCCTGCTCCTCGGATTGCCCTTCCCCCTCCCTTCTCTCCCCACCTCTTTGCAGAGACGGAGGAGACAGATGTATCTCTTCCTCTCAACCCATATCTACCTCTCTTAAACCTGGATTCTCTGCTCACAGTATACCTGTCTCTCTACCCATCGCTCTCTATACTCACACTCTATTCCTCTCTGTACCTCTAGCTCTAAACCTCTCTCTCCAGCTTTCTCTCTATCCCTCTCTTAAACCCTCTTTCTCTGCTCACAGTATACCTGTCTCTCTACCCATCGCTCTCTATACTCACACTCTATTCCTCTCTGTACCTCTAGCTCTAAACCTCTCTCCAGCTTTCTCTCTATCCCTCTCTTAAACCCTCTTTCTCTACACCTCTTAACCCTGTCATCGTGACAGCTGCAGTTCACAGGTCTTAAAAAGAGCATTTGCATGTTAATGAGGCCTCGCTGTTGTGTCACCCCTTTTACGAGACCCTGCAGCTCCACGCTGCCTATTGCTTAACGTTTCAGCCCCCCCCCAAAAAAAATGTATTCTAAGCCCACCCCCCCCCCGAAATTTGGCTTACGTTGCGCCTCTGCAACAAGACAACACGCTCGTAAAACAACTCTCACGCACCTCAAGGGAGATACTACTGCCACTGTGTACCGGGTGAGCAAACGTAAGGGGGGAGTTTACAAGGCTGCACCGCCGCAGGTCTATCACTTTGCCTCGTAAAAAAAAACACGTCCAGCCGGGGAAAAGGGCTTGCGAATCAGACCCGTAGCACAGCTTTCCCAACTGCATTAGCAAGAAACACTCAAACACTGTCGCTGGTGCACCCTGGCGATGCCTGCAACAGTCTGCGCATGCTAGAGTGACTCCACACAACACCTGGAAGGGTTCAAACATCTCGTCGTTTGTTCGGGTGCGAATTGTCTCCGGAGTTACTTGGGGGCATATTTTCAAGCCAGGCTAAAAAATTATCGCCGCTTTCGCGGCCCAAAAAAGCTGCAAAAACGGCGATAAAGGGCTTGATAATACGCTCTATGGAATTCCAATTCAAGTCCATGTTATATGTCCAAAACATTTAGCATGGCCTTTAACTTAAATTACATAGAGCATATTATCACGCCCATCGTCGCCGTTTTAGCGGCAGTTTTCCGAGGCTAAAGCGCCGATAATTTACACGCCTGCCTTGTTAATATGCCCCATAGAGCTTTGGTCACATTATAATACCCCTGACTAGCGTGAAATGACTCGCACAAAATCTAAAGTTAAGTGTGCTTCCAGGTTTCCTTCTCTTTGCCAGGTAGCTCAGTCGCTGCATGCAGTAACAAGAAAACATTCATAGTTATGTGGCAAGGGCATTAGTACACGGTGACTACATACTGGCCGCAATCCACGACGGCCCGTACAAAGGGCAGCTTTGGGGGAGATACTGCAGTCTCAGTGTTTTTTTTTTGGTAATGTAAGTTACACACCACATTAAATTCCACAACATGGCGCTATAAAAGGGGACAGGTGTGTACGGGTCGGGGGGCTGGAATAGGAGGCTCCTACAATCGGGCACTCTTTGCTCACCTGCAACAAATTTTGGAAAATCAATTTTGAGGAGGGACACAGCACAAGCAGTTTCCTTTAACGAAGGGTCACAAGGACAGACCTGCAAACCCTCCCGATTTAAGCGGGAGACTCCCGGTTTCAAGGCTAGTTTCCCCCCTCACGTTTCAAGCATCCACAAACAAGATTCCTCTGAGATTCAGCTTACAGGCCTTGCAATTGTGTAACGTCCGAAATCTTACAGCAAGACTCAGCGTGGAGAGGCAGGGGGCACTAGAAGGGGTGACAAACCAACAAAGCACCATTCCCAAGCAATAGGCCTTTCAAAGACCTGTGAAGTACTCGGTGGCACTGTGTGGGTGCCCGGAAAACTGTTTCAGGCCAGGCTGCCACACATGGGGGGGGGTTGCATCGCCACCTGTTAATTGGGACACCCTCTCTCTGCCTGGCAGTGCACTCCATGAAGAAACAAACGTGCATTTGGTCCGGCAGCAGCACAACTTTAATAGCCCATACATGGCAGTAAGCCGATTCAAGGCAGCATTCTACGGGGGGGCAGACACACATTGAAGGGGGGATGGGATTGGCCATCCCGGTGCAAGGTTCTCCGCTCACGCACCACCCACCCCCCCTCTCAGAAAAAAAATAACATTTTACTCCCTCACCAGAAAAAGGTACACTTACCTTAGATTCAAATCACAACACTCGAACCTCTCCTTCGCAACTGCTCACAAACACATGCTTGCCGGGAAATACAATACTGCCTCAGCAGTCCGCGTCGTGTTTCAAACGCGAACTTTTCAGGGGTGAGTACAAACCGCTACTTCTAACATTAAAAAAAAAAAAAAGGAGACAAATTCGACAGAGTCCGGTTGCGCACATCCCAAAACAGTCCAGCTGGTGAGTTCTAGGAAACTTGGAGCCAAAACACACTGAGGGCACTGGGGACTACATTGCCACAACACAAGTGGAGGAAAAAAAAAATACAGAGGTCACGTGTCAGCAGCACACACAAATTGATACAAGCGGGGCCTCTGGCTGCAACGTAAAGCACTACCTGCCGTTAACTGACAAAGTGCCGCTCCTCCCCAAACTCAGTCGTTTGCCGGGACAATAACTCAAGGGGTTCAAATGCGAGGTGCACAATGCACCGCGAATAATAAATCCGCTTTCTTTGTGGGAGGCTTTCATAAAAACACATTTGGGGACAGGCGCCTTCATTACAATATTACAGAAAGTGGGCAGGCAGTTTACAGCGTTTTCCATTAAGCCCCAAAGCTAAAGCACACACAGGGATGTGGTCTGTCGGATTAAAATGCCGAATTTGGTGCAGGAAAACAGGGCTAGAGCCTCGAGGTCGCGTCCACAGCCGGTGATTCTGTGCTAATCACTTCATCTCCCCGTGCATAAATGTTTAATGTAAATACGATGATACGTAAAGCGCACAAAAACCTTCGGGTCGAGTGCGCGCTATATAGAAAGATGCAAAATGAACCCCCCCCCCCCCCCTCCACCCCAAAAAAAAAAAAACTGGCGTCACTAAAGGTCGGGCAGGATGCATAATGTTTCCAGACTTAAATAGGGCTTTTGGCCCATTTAAATGCCCCGGAGTAGCGTACAATGACTAGCACTACATCTAAAGCAAAGTGTGCATCCAGCTATTTTTCTTTTTGCCAGGGTAGCTTCGTGGCTCCATGCGGTAACAAAACCAATTTAAAAGTTATGTGGCCAGGACTTTAAGTCGGATGAAACAAGCATTTGCAATGCAATAGGTCTCGCATTTGCAAAAGTTTAAGCTATTGGCATTGTTCATGACAATGCCTTTTTTTAATCTATTTTATAAAACAAACACATAATGGCATTTATTTATCATTTACAAAGCCAATAGCTAGTGTTGCATTATTATTAGCAATGCCAGCTGCTCACACTTTTATAATGCGAGACCTATTGCATTGCAAATGCTTGTTTTTCTTGCCCTCCACTTGATGGAATACCCCGAAACTCTCCAGAAAGGAGCTAAAGTGGATGAGACTTTGTCCTGGAAAGGTTATTTAAGATTAATTAAATAGTGCCACAGTTATTAGCACACTAAAAAATCCTCTTTTATAACTACCCAGTGTTACTGAGTAATAGATATATATATCAGTGTGGGGAAATTCTGACTAAATTTAATCGTAAGAATACTGTGGGGAACTCGGTCCTCCACGCTACTATCTTACACCCTCGGCATTTGATACACAGTATACCTTATGGCGATTTTTTACAAATTCGCCGTATTTGTAGCTCAGATGACGATCTGATACAATGTCAACAGGAAGCACTAGATCGATTCCTTGTTCGAGGGAACAAACAATCTGATTTACAAAAAGCCCTTGTCAAAGCAAACTCACAGTCTAGAGAGGCCTAGTACCCAAAAGCGATAGAATTGCTGATCAGACATCTCAGGAAGAGTTGGACGAGAACAGCACACAGTCGATAAGATTGCTCACTACTTTTAGTAAACAAGAAAAAAAGATCCGCAATATTATCTATTCTCAGTGGCCTACTGTCCTAACTGACATAACTCTGAAAGTTATTCTGCCGGCATTACCCTCTATCACTTTTAGGAGAGCTCCCTTTAAGAGGGATGCCCTAGTGAAAACTGGCCCTTAGTCACATTGACACAAACCTGGCTATCCATACCGGGCTTTTTCAAGGGCAGGTCTTATCGTGCCTGTAAATTTGACACCAATATAACTGAATCCAAGACTGCATTTAGTTTGGCACCTATTCCCATAAAAGAGCATTATGCATGCCGTAATGATTACGCTGTATACATCTTAGAATGTACATGCAGGCTGAAATATGTAGGCCAGCACCAAGCTCCCAGTATTCAACAGAAGCCTGCAACATCCGAGGGCCATAGTTAATTCAAATCCCAATTACCCCGTAGCCCGACCTTTCAAGCTGGTGAGCCAGAACAATGTGAATGAGTTCAAATATTCTGTAATAGAGGCTGTCCCCGTATCTAGACTGAGAGGTAATAGAGAAAGAAAACTACGCCAACTCGAATCACATTTCATCTTGGCTTTAGACACCAAGATGCCTGACGGCCTGAATACAAGTGAGGACCTACACAATTTCCTCTAGACTTTGTTGTGTTCAGTAATCAGTATTCATACACTCAATCTTTATGTCTGTCAACATTGGTCTCAATCCTTCTCGGTTGTAATAACTCCAGAGCATAAGGTTTTTGTTCAGTTGATATAGCATGCCCTGGTGCATTTCTCTACAAAGGTCTTCTGAATTTTGTAATTTTTAACCACATTTTGCATCAGTATTATTTCCCCACATATAGGTACTCATCAACTTATGTTCTTGTCCTATAGTTGCTCTAGCACTTGCACTTTATTTCCATTTATGTCCAGGCATTTAGTATCGCCTTTGTGTAGCCTCATTAGTTGAGTATTTTTTTAAATCATGGTGATTGGGTTTTAGAACACTGGATTGGCACATTAGGTTAGGTATTATTGAAGCACTGCACTTTTTAGACAAACTGACTATCTTGATATAAGGTATATGAAAATTAGACATATCATAGTAGCAGGCAGGAGGATTTTTCTGTTCTCAATGAAAAAACAGTTGTACATTAGATTTGTTCATGAAATATACATTTCGAACAGGATGTATTTCCTGTGTACTGTCATGAGTATCCGCACTTATATAAGCACTAGCACTTTAATATCAGATTAAACTGAGGACTAGACGTCCGAAATAATATTTGATGATAGTAAACTTATTAATGAACGTAATACATTTTATAATTCCTGTACTGCGAATATTCTTTGAACTAATATCAATTTGTATAATAGCAGCAATATGTTTATTTTTCCATTACAGTTGTATATATCGTATTCACATATAATGTATGAGGCAGATATTTTGAACTACGATGTATTACGATTTTTTGGTAGTCTTTCGTCTTTATCTATTAACATTGCCTCTGAGTTTTTGAAACCGATAGGGCATGTACACTATTTAATGGTCAATTGTCAGCCGCGTCTCATGTGATCAAGATCATGTCCCAGCGATCGAAACGCATCATGCCAGGCATTTGCCTGTTTTAACACTGAAGTCTATGGAACAAATTAAAGCCCTTTTAACAAGCAACTCTAAAGTCTTGGCGTATTGTGGTCCGTACCTGGATGGTCCCCTTGTGTGAAGGTGGTGGTCCAGAACCATGCAATTTATATATATATATGTATATACACTTAAAAAAAATCAAAGGCTACAGGGATGTTATAGGTAGAAAATAGATTTTAAAAAACTTAGAAATTCACAGAAAAAAAACAAAGGTTACAGGGACGTTATAGGTAGGCTCAGATTTCACTAGCACAAAACCATAGAAATTCAATAGTTATAGTTATCTGAGCTAACTATAACTTATGCCCCCGGAATGCACTGCTTATGACCTCACATATTACATCACTCATGACATAGTCAGTGACATCACTGATGATATCACTGATGATATCATCCACAGAATCTCTGACGCACTCACTCCCACCCCCATGTAACCTTTCATACACCCACTCCAACTTCTGCACTACCATTCTCGAAACCATTGACACACCCATACCAGTACTTACACACCCACTCACTGATTCATAGGTCTACACACACATCTACTAGGTCACCCATACAGCAACTCGCTCACTAATAAAGCCACTGATAAATCCACTCATACACCCAGCAGCATCTCACACACTGTCAGTCACTCATAGAGCTACTCACATGCCCACTCACTCACCTAGAGAGTCCCCACACAGCCATTTACTCACCTTTACAGTTATACACACTCAGTCACTTATTCATATAGAGACTAACACATACTCATTCACCTATACAGTCACTGATGCAAGGACACACTCACCCATACAGCCACTATCACAATCCCTCACTCATACATACAGTCACTCTTATACTCCAACACTCACCTATACTGCCTTTCACATATCCAGTTACTCACCCATATACAACTGACACATTCATTCACTCCCCGACACACCCGTACACATACTCAGTTACCTATACTGCCCTCACTTACACTCTCACTAACCCATACAGCCACTGACTCACCCACTCACTCATTCATGTAGACAGTCACACACCCTCTCACCCAGCCACACAGACACTCATGTACCCATACAGGTATTCAGACACACAGCCACTCATGTACCCAGTCAGCAACCCATACAGCCACTTAGACACCATCTGACAGACTGATAAAGACATTCTCAAAAACTAGTCACTCACCGATACATTCACTGAGACACCTAATCACTCACTTATATAGTCAGTCACGCACCCACTGAATCATCCATACAGGCACTCGTACAGCCACTGATTCATCAGTACACCTTGTTATATATATTTAACACTCATAAACATTTTAAAAACACCCACAGTCACTGGATGATGTCATCAGTGATGTCATCAGTGATGTCATTTGATATGTCATCAGTGATGTTAGTGACCATGTTATGAGTGATGTAATATGTGAGGTCATAAGCAGTGCATTGATGGGGCTCAGATAACTATAACTGCTGAATGTCTCTACTTTTGTACGAGTGAAATGTCAGCCTAACTATAACGTCCCTGTAACCTTTGTTTTTTTCACTGAATGTATATATTTGTGTGTGTATTATATATACATATATATATATATATACATGTGTGTGCGTATATATGTATGTGTGTGTTTGTATGTATATATTATATATATATATATATACACACATATTTTCACTGAAAAATACAAAGGTTACATTAAATGTATAGTTAGGCTCAGATTTCACTCATACGCCCCTGCGATACACTGCTTATGGCCTCACATATTACATCACTCATTGACATCACTCTTGACATTTCAGATGACATCATTGATTACATCATCCACAATACCACTCGCGCTCCCACTCACACCCCATACAACCTTTCATACACCTACTCACACACCTACACAACCACTCACATACCCATTCACAGACCTATACAAGCATTCACACAACCATTCACTCATCTATAGAGGCACTCACACACCCATTTACACATACAGCCACTCACACAACCATTCTAAAGTTTTTTTCTTGAATTTCTTAACTATAATGTCCCTGTCACCTTTGGTTTTTTTCAGTGAATTTGTAAGGTTTTTTAAAAATTCTACAAATACAAATGGGCTATACTCTATGGTTTTTGCTCCGGTCACGTGAACGGAATTAACCCACAAAATCCCCCCCTCCCCCCCCCCCCCACCGATGCGGAACATTTTTTAAAAAATGTTTCACGTATATAGGAGCCTCTATTTCCACATCTACCATAAGGCTGAACATATTTGAATGCAGAGTATATGCAGTATATATATTTTTTAAATGATAAGTGCATTTATGGTTTCTGTTAACCCACAACTCTCCGACTTGGAACTGCGGGTTCGCTCAATATGAGAAGAAAATTCTGCTATCTTATTGGTTGCTGTAAAACCACACCTAGTTTTGATTTGGACCACTCCCTAAAACAGTTCTTCTTCTTCAAAGTGTTGCGGGAAAAGCATTACGTTGAATATCTTGCAGTTTCTTTATTAATGGCTTAAGGGAGTACTCTACCTCCATCTGGAGAACCTGAAGTTACTATGGATGAAGAAGTAGAAGAACTTCCATCTTCTACTAGGAAGGAGAGAGTGATGTGGCAGTTTTTCACCATACCATCTGGAGAGAAAAAGGTGTCTGTCAGGTTTGTGAAATGTAATATTTGTGGCAAGGAGTTATCACGTGGCACTGTCAAAAACTAAAGCCATGGAACATTGAGTATGTGGAAGCACATGAAGACCATATACGAACAGTCCTATCTAAGGATGGTGAGAGAGAGCAAGTTAAGCTCTGAAGGTGGCACAGCTGGTGCAACCTCATCTGGAAATAGCAGTGCTGCGATAATTACTGTGCCAGCTACCTCTACACACTTACAAGGCATGGTAACCACTTGAAACAAGCTTGTGGCAGTGAAAATGCAGAATGTTCCTGATTTGTTTGTTCATGTTAACAACCACCGGTGTTAGTTTTTTTCTAAAACTACTTTCAGACTGCTGTTCTACAACACCCTTGTGATTTCAATATGCAAAGTTCCTGCATCCAGTTCATTTTCTTTTCTGTTAATGAAGAAAAAAAAAAATTAAATCAAAGAGCTGAATATGACTCTTTATTAATCTTGTGTATTTTTGTCTGTATATTAATAGATGTATTATCATGTCCTAGGGTGCCTGAGTGTATGTATGAGTGACTATATGAGTGAGTTAGTCATACAATCAGTGTGTGCTTGGGTGTCTCAGTATATGTATGACTGAGTGTCTCAGTATGTTAGCAAATGTATCAGTGTGTGTTTAGGTGTGTCAGTATATGTATGAGTGAGTCAGAGGGTGTCTGAGTGTATGTATCAGTGAGTGTGAGTGACTCAGTGAATGCATCAGTGTGTGCATCTGATAGAGACATCTAGCCACAGAATCCTCAACTTCTGAATTCTCCCAAGGCGCCAGACTGATCTAAAAACTTTACAGCAGGACCTCTGCGTATTGTGGGACGGCGCCGTACGGCTCCGTGATGCCGTTGACTCCAGTTATGACATCAGTGGAGCCATATAAGTCCGCTCCGGCACGCGAATGTCAGTTTCTTCTTTTCCGTGGTGCAATGCGGATCCGGAGAAGTGGTTCCTTGGGCCGTTTGTATTTTTGACCTAATTCCACGCCTTTTTGCATCAGAGAACAGTGTGCCTATGCCTTCGGGTTTTAAGTCGTGCAAGACCTGTGCTAGACAGATGTTGACTACGGATCCCCATCCCATCTGCATGTGGTACCTAGGAGAGCACCAAGACTTCGAGGAGTGTGACGCCTGTAAATGGCTGAAGGCCTTGCGGGAAAGGCGAATGAAGCTGGTGACAGCGCAGCCCAGGCGATGGTAGACTCCATCCCGCTCTGAGGTTCCTGCACGGGACCGGTCAAGGAGCCATTCCCGTGAGTGTTGCTCACCTAAGTCGCGAAAATCCCGGTGTAAGGGATCGAAGCCGTGGCGGCCTTTGCCCTCACCGCGTCGTGACGTGGTCTCTGTTGGGTCCTTCCGTTCTTTAACAGAGCCCGTTGTTGAAGAGTCGACCCGTGTCTCCCTCCTTATCCTGGAGCCGGGGTGACTATAACCCAGAAGCGGGAATACTATCGTGCTCTGCATTCCTTTTTTAGGTCCATGCCTCCCCCTGGAGCGCCTTCAGGCCCCTAGGAGGTAGTGGGTACTCTGACTAGAAACACGCAGATGGGTTCACCCTCAGCACCCGTCAAAGACCTCGACTCCGTGCTAGGGGTCATCACGGCATTGGAGCGCAGCACGGTGCGGCTTCCAATTATGATGCCGGAGGTGTCGGATGAGGTGGTACTGCCGGCGGATACATAGCCATCCTGACGTCGGTCGGGGCCAGAGACACTGCTCAAAGCCACTTCAGGTTTCCGTGTCTTCTCCTTTACATTCTAAGGACGAAGCTGGCTCTGTTGCAAAGTGGCTCAAGTGACGCCAGTGATGTCAACCTCTTGGTTGGTCTGGTTCAGCCTCTTGTGGGAGGTTCTTGGGCTTCATTGGGTAAGGATGATAGCCTACAACCCTCACCTAATTCTGATCTGCTTTCTCCACCGCAAATGGTGACAGAGGCTAGTGCAGCTTTTGCTGAGGTTATAAAGAGAGCTGCTGATGTTTTCAAATTGCAGTTTCCTTCTGTGACTTTGTCATCTGATCCCTTCTTGAGTCTGCTTCATCAGGGTGTGACAGGTGTTGAACCTTTACTGCCCTATGGAGAGTGTCTTTATGATATTCTTTTGGGAACTTGGGCTAGGCCAGTGACTGGAGTCTCTATTGATCGTGCCATTTTCCTTCACCATCGTTCTGCTCCAGACGACTCTGTCTATCTCGACACCCTACTGCTAAGGGGTTTGTCATGCAAGCTGCTATGACTTTGCTGAATACAGATATCTCTCCTTTATTTCCACCAGGCAGAGAATCTAGGTGGTTGGATCTGTGTTGCCGGAATATCTTTGTTTTGACTAGTTCGGCCTCGAGATCATTAAACACGTCTTGTGTCTTAGGCAGGGCTTCCTATGCTTTATGGGACTCTGTCACCCATCTACTTCCTTCCTTTCCAGAAGGGGTTAGGCTGAACTCTTTCAACTTGTGCAAGATGGCCGCAAGATGGCAAAGTTTAATAATAAGTCGGCAATGGACAACACCGTTTCTTTTGGCCGAGCCATGGCTCTGTCTGTTGCTCTTCGCAGACACGCTTGGTTGCAAGAGTCGAAATTCCCCGATAATGTTTGGGATAGTTTGAAGGATATGACCTTTGACGGTGTTTGTTTATTTGACAGCCATGCAGACTCGGAGATACAGCGCCTCATGGCTGGCCACTTGTAGTAGGGCCTTTTCAGGTCTTTTGCTTTTCTCTTATGTTGCCACGGTTGTGGATCTTTAGGTTTAAGGATTTGAATCCTGCCTCTGCTATTGTTGTATTTTGTGGTGTTGAAGAATTAAGCACTACTTCTGTCTTACTGCAAGAGTGTTTGACCCCGGATTTTGCTATTTTAATCTCCGGATTGTCTTTGAAGCTGTGTAGCTGGCTTTTTCTTTTATTTTACTCTGATGAGGAGCTTAGTCTCAAGAGTTCGTACACTTTTCTGAGTGTTCGTCTTACTCTACGTGGAGTATTGTTTTACAATATATATATATATATATATATATATATATATATATATATATATATATATATATATATAATCTACTGGCAGTCGCCAGTAGATAGTTATAGTTAGGACCGTGTTTCCATAGGAGATCCGCAACATTCTATTTGGAATAACTTTGGCGCCGACTGACGAATCCTCACGAAAATTTCAAAATAGGTGGGGCGCTCCGCTCCGCTCCTTCCCTGAAAGTCTCGGGGGGGATTCGTCAAGCGGGGGCTGAGAAAAAGGGGGTCCCAAAACGCGTTTTCCCCATGCATTTTTCCATAGGACCTTTAGTCCAAGCTACAGCCCGAACGGCTGAACAGAATTACTTGAAATTTGGCAGAGAGGTAGTCCTCAGGTCAGGGATGTGCCTTTTGCAGGTGTAAATCTGTTCAGTATTTCCTGAGAAAATAGCATTTAAATCAATATATATATCTATAAGCACGCAATTCTGATTTGTTGTTTGATCTTAGGAAACATTCGAATCGGTCGAAACCAGAAAGTATCGGCCGCCATTTTGTCTCTCGCAGTCTGAGGGGGTGAAAAACAAAGGTGGAGAACGTGAAAAGGGGGCATGGTGGACAGTTCCTGACCCCCTAGCCTTTGTCAGGGGGTCCCAGAAGGACCCCCAAGGGCCAAAATTTCCTTTAATTTTTTAGCGAAAAATCGCGGAGTACGCGTAGCGTGCGCGTACGGTAGAAACGGAAAAATGCCGCAAACTGCGTAACGCGGGCGCGCGGAGTGCGAAGCGCAGCGTGTGCCCACAGCGCGTGCACGGTGCGCGCACGGGGAAAAACCTTAAAAAAAAAAAAAAAACATAACTTAGCATTTAAAAAAACGTACAAATTCACTGAAAAAACCATAGGTTTCACACTCGTTATAGTTAGGAATTAGCATTTAAAAAACCTTGCAAATTCACTTAAAAAACCATAGGTTTCACACATGTTATAGTTAGCTGGACATTTCACTCGTGAAAAACCATTGAAATTCCCCCGTTATAGTTAGTGCAGGCAACTATAACTCACGCGACCGCAATCCTCTGCTGATGACGTCAGATATTACATCACTGATGACATATGTGTCATTCAGAAAAATAAATATTTGGAATATATGTATAGCTAAAGATCAATGGAAGAAGACATGGGTAAATAAGTGTCTAAATACAGTGATGTAATATCTGACGTCATCAGCAGAGGATTGCGGTCGCGTGAGTTATAGTTATAGTTATAGTCAGAAAATCAACAACTACTGCATTCAACACAAGGGCCAACATAAATGAGAAAGATCAATACGTTGGTCAACTGCAACTCAGAGTTCACGGTTTACTGTTTGGAGTGCCCCTGTCCTAAAAGATATGTGGGAAGCACTATTCACCTAACAAAAAAACGAATTTTGGAGCACATGCGTGCAATAAGTAAAAAGGATCCTACATATCCAGTAGCACGCCATTTCGAAAGTGTCCATAACAGTAACCGTGATCGCATAAGATTCTTCTGTATAGACCAGGCCCCCCAAACATGAAAGAGGGGGGATAGAGTAAAAACCCTACGTAGGATGGAGTCGAGGTACATTATAGAACTTAATACAATGTCACCCATAGGTCTCAATACAACAGAAGAACTCTGATCACATTTAGAATGAGTACTGACATTTAAGAAAACCATCTCATGCGTAATCCTTATAATAAGATCTTTTAAAAAAAGACTAGGATTTTCTGTACATGAGGGAAATGTATTTATATATACATTCTCTGAGAAATGTTTATTATTGAGAGGTCTTGCACAAATAATCTTGAGAGTGACTGTTTCCTTCCTTCTAGAGAGGGTTGTCCTGTTTTCTGGGTATCACCGTAGAATTTTATCAGTATAATCTGTGATAATCTGTGATTGCCGATTCAGGGCTGAATTAAGATATCCAGCTGTTTACCAGTCATTTAATTTTGTAATATATACTAGTTGCATTTGTCTGATATGTTAGTAATTGTCCTCATATGCATAAGACATTAATTAAATTGCACGAAAGGAACGCTTTAAGATGGCCGCCATAAAAAGCATGAATTTTAGGTGTAATAAGGCCATCTTCTCTGTTCATGAACATTGATTACACACGTTGAGCACTTTAAAAATGGTGAATCAATTCATGGTAGCCAACACCGAAGAAGGCGGTAACGCCGAAACGCGTCTATGGCAGGGGAGAGGGTTTCTGCACCTCAATAAATCATCACGCAAGAATTCCCGTGGGTGCCGTCTTTTGTTTTGGGACCTGGATTGTCTCAACTGTGTGTATATATATATATGAGATTAAAGCATTCGTTAACTTTCACTTGAAAATGAAAATGAATGCACAAACTCCTCTTCGTCGGTCAATACATATTGATTTATTGTATTGGTGACTCCCTTCTGTCTGTCATGACGCGTTTCGGCCGGAAAATGGCCTTGATCACATAAGGCTGACTTTGCGAGTAACCATTTTTAAAGGGGTAACACCCATATCACATGATGGAAGGACATGGAAGACATACTGCAGAATACAATTTACGAATCCCTGCACATAAAAGATAACATTTATAATAGCTGTACAATACTGGTGTAACATGTCAAACAATAATTAATGGACATATTCATTCTTTATCCAACCTGAAATTCTGAGTTAACATATAATAAAAAGTCTAAATACTATTTTAACAAAATGATGAACTCAGAGCGCCCTAAAGACATATTTTTTTTCCCTAATCTTTTTCAATATGTCAGCACATAAATATATGTTACGCCGGCCGGATCGAAATAGCTGCAAAATTGCAATATTACATAGTGCAAACTGGTCAGCAGAGAAACATTTATACCAGATGTGCAAATCCTACTAGAAATGTATCTGAAGGGCTGTGTAAGATAATGTTACATCAATAAAAACAAAGTGCAAGGAATCAGTATGTCAATAAAATTGCATGTCAATCCATTTAAAAGTGATGTACCTGGTGAATTCCTATCAGTGTAAATATGATTTTGTTTTAAGTTTTGTTGTATTATATTAAGTGCAAATGCGTAAACGTGCAAAATTAGTTGTAAAGTGCAAAAGTGCAAGAAATGTGCAAAAGAGCAATAAATGTGCAAAATATGTAGCATGTGCATAATAAATACATATAGATAAATTAAATAATACACCATGGAAAAATCCAATATCCAAATGGGTGAATTAATTAACATAGTCATATGGGTGTTGTAATAAAATAGATGAATAACAATGATAGCGAGGTCAAGTAACACAAGAGAAAAATAGAGAGACTCAGAAAAGAGAAAATGTATCCGAATGGAAATATATGATGACAAAGAGAATGTTACTGAGAAAACCGGAGGTAAAGAGAAAATATGGCATAATGATTACAAACTCAATAAAGTTGAATAATTCGAATACCAAACATAGTAAGGGAATTATAACAGAATCACTTATAAAAAATTATGCAAATCCTCCGTAGTGTTGAGCCTGAAAGGTGCCTTACTGTCGTGCTCTATTATGAGACGGGTCTCCAGTTGTCTCAACATACGTTCTCTGTTTCCACCCTGTTTTAATTTGGGGATAGCATCTATCACAAAATATGAGAGGCAATTTAGATCATTGTTGTGCACTGCCCTGAAGTGACGTGCCACGGGATAGGTGCTATCATTATGAACAATAGCCCTAAGGTGCTGCAATATACGCGCATGTGCCTGGAGTTTGGTGCTGCCCACATATTTGAGACCGCAGGTACATGTCAAGACGTAAACTGCAAATTCCGTGCGGCATGTATAATGTCCCCCAATACGCATTGGTGTGGGGCTAAAGGGAGTGTTGTAATGGGTGGTAGTGACTCAAAATTTGCATGCTCACTTAAAGAAACCTTTGATGGGCTGCAGCCAAGACGTTTTAGTTATATTTTCAAGATCCTTAACCACCAATTGGTTTCTCATTGAACCGCCCGTCTGAAAGTGATGGTAGGTATAGAAGGTAACCTGGGTGCCAATACTGCATCAGTTTTCAGTATTGGCCAGCTATTATTAACTATCGTTCTGAGTTGTTTATGTTGCTGATTGAACGAAGTAATAAGACGGGGTGCATTGGTGTTCTCAGGGCTGTTAGTCAGTACAGGTGTTTTAATACTCCTGTTGGAAATAAGTAAGGCTTCTCTGGATTTAAGAGCCGCCTTGTCCCGGGCTTGCAAAAGCACGTTGTTACTGTATCCCCTCGCCCTAAATCTAGAGAGTGACTGCTCACAACATCTGGTATATTCCTCATTGGTACTACATATATATATATATATATATATATATATATCCTTCGCCGCAAACTCCAGATCAGCGGGTGCATCGTCAGGCGAACCTCCAAGCTCGGTCCGCTAATTATGAGCAGCACTCCTCTCAAAACAAAAGGACACGACGCTGTGTCTTTGACAAATCGAGCCAGGGTTTATTCAGTGGCTCTGTCAGACGCGTTTCGCCTGGACCAGCAGGCTTGTTCACCAACAATTCCACCATTTATGCTGTGCACGTGATACGATCATGTGAGGACTACAAGATAGATGTGCAAGAAAAAAGACTCGTAGTTTTAACCGTTGCGATCAATAAATCGAAAACAAGATAAATACAACTTTAAGTAAAGTATAGTGCATTCAAGTATGACCCACATTAATAGATCTATATTAACAATTGTATTGTGGCATAACTTTTGTAAAACACGGTCTATTTTCTAAAAAGCGCCATACATCCAGTGGCAATTGCAAAAGCCAATACACCCATGTGGGTTTGACATGGTGTTTTAACCAATTCCTCTAATTCAGCCCCGTGGGCAAAACTGATTGTATCTGGCTCATCTGATAACTAAATGTCTCACATGAATAAAAATTAAAGTGATATAAATCAGCTGATTAATTCCTTCTTGACAAAA
The DNA here is from genome assembly GCF_964204655.1 of Triturus cristatus. NCBI lineage: Eukaryota > Metazoa > Chordata > Amphibia > Caudata > Salamandridae > Triturus > Triturus cristatus. The sequence goes on along the minus strand of NC_140590.1, from coordinate 726,516,715 downwards.
CTAATAATCCATACATTTATAATTAATACACTGTAATGTTCAAAATTTGTTAAAAACGGAAATTCCAGGAAGGGTATTTAAAGCTCTGTGAAGGCCCTATAAGTGTGTATACAGATCTTCTTCGATATTAAGGCCCATTGGTGCTTTACTGTTTAATTCCACAATGTAACGTGATTCTAGTTTTCTTAAATCTTTCTGTCTATCACCACCTCTCACATTAGGTGGAATCGCATCAATGACAAAGTACGATAAGCCTGTCACATTACTTTCATGGCAAACTGCGAAGTGGCGTGCCACCGGGTATGTTTTATCCACGTTTTTGATGGCCCTTAGATGCTGAAGTATTCTTTTATGAACAGGGAGAATTGTACTGCCCACGTACCGATGATTGCATGGGCAGCTCAGCACGTAGACGGCAAAATCCGTTTTACAAACAAACTGCCTCCTGATGTTTTTCTCAATTCTTGAGCAGCCTGTTGTGAATTTCTTAGTGTTGATACCATGCTGGCATGCCTTGCACTTCACACATCTAATGAATCCATCTTGGCGTTTCAACCATGATGTTTTAGGGGGTTGTTTGCAAGATTTCAGTGCCATGTTACTCACTAGCATTTGTTTGAATGATTTGGCTCTTCTAAACGTTATTAAGGGTTTATTTGATACAATTTGGCCCAAAATGGGGTCATTGCGTATCAAATGCCAATGTTTCGACAAGATACTACGTACTTGCCCATGTTGTTTGTTGAATGAAGTCACCAATCTACACTCATTTGAATCTTGTAGTTGTTTCTGTTTGCGTTTGTTTGTTTCTGATGGCTGAAATAGAATTTCTTATCTTGTTTTGAGCTTGACCTTATGGATTGCACTCTGAATGCACTCAGCGCCATATCCTCTAGATTTAAAACGGGAACGTAAGGTCTGAAGTTCTATTTCCCTAGTGTCAGCTTCACTACAGTTACGGACTGTTCTTAGACATTCCCCATAGGGGATGCTCTTGATAAGATTATTGGGATGGAAACTTGTTGCATGTAGCAGCGTGTTTCCTGCTGTTGGTTTTCGAAATATCTGTGTCTGTAAATGACCATTCTTCACATAGACCGTGAGGTCTAAAAAATTCACTTCATTCTTACTTATAGTGCTAGTAAACTTTAGATTGAGATTGTTGATCTGAAGTTTTTTAACAAAATTATTGGCTGATGTTTCTGTTCCCCTCCAAATGATAAACAAATCATCAATAAAACGACTCCAATGGAGGATGTTATTGTCCCAATCCTCCTGGCACTGCTGACGGACCACCTGCTCCTCCCACCAGCCCATGTGTAGATTTGCATAGCTGGGGGCGAAGCAGGTGCCCATCGCAGTGCCGCAGAGTTGGTGGAACAGTTCCCCATTGAAGAGAAAAAAATTATTCTTCAGGCAATATTCCACCATGGAGCATAACATTTGGCTATGAGCCCAAAGGGAAATAGGTCTTGTTCCTAAATAATGTGTTATGGCATTGAGGCCATCTTGATGTTTTATACTCGTGTAGAGCGTGGTGACATCAATAGTCATTAACAACATGTCATCTTCCCATGGTACATCATAAATGCTTTTAAAAAAATCGCCTGTGTCTTGAATAAATTAAGGGAGTAATTTTACCATGGGGCATAAAAATGAATCGACAAATCTAGATGTGTTCTCCAAGCTGCTCCCAATGGCCGAAATGATCGGTCTTCCTGGGGGATTATTGAGGTCTTTGTGGACTTTTGGTATAAGATAAAAGACTGGAGTCACTGGATTTTTGATCTCTAAATAGCAAAGTTCGTCATGTGATAACAAACCTTGATCGTGCCACTGCTGGAGTTTGGTATTAAACACTGAATTGCTGCTTAGCATCAGGGTAGGCGAGACTTTTACATAGTTATTTCTGTTGTTAAGTTGTTTGTACGCTTCATCAAGGTATTTCTGTCTACCCCATAAAACTATGTTCCCGCCCTTATCAGCATTTTGAACAATACAATCGTTATTTAAAGACAGTTTCTTAATGAGATACATGCAATTTTTTTGTTGCTGTGACCATTTTTTATGCAAGGAACCTGTACATTTCTCCAAATTCTTTAAATCATTAATTACCAATTCATGAAAAATGTCTACTGAGTCCTTTGCAGTAGTAGGAATGAATTTGGACCGAGGTCTAAAACCTGTCGACACACTTTCCCCAATCACCAAACCCTGTTCTGATGCAGTTGACTCTGCATGCTGAAATGATACTTCTACAGTATCTGCCTGTTCAAGCTCCTCTTCGTTGCCCATTTGTCCTAGCTCCAGTATTAAGTTCATATCGTTGACCTGTAGATTCCGAAGGTCATTCTTTGGCCCCTTTGAACTACCGGTACTTTGTACTTGCCAGGATTCATTGCGAAATGTTTTTTTAATTTCAACATTCTTGTGTATTTGAATGTATCAATTCTGGTGGAAACATAATTGAATTCCGCAGGGGGGCAATATGAAAGACCAAGTTGGAGTATTTTTTCTTCTTTGGCTTCTTTTGTTTTGATAGGAGTGCTGTATATATATATATTCACTGAAAAAACCATAGGTTTCACACATGTTATAGTTAGCTGTACATTTCACTCGTAAAAAACCAATGAAATTCCCCCGTTATAGTTAGTGCAGGCAACTATAACTCACGCGACCGCAATCCTCTGCTGATGCTAATACTGTATTTCGACACTTATTTGCCCATGTCTTCTTCCATTAAATTTTAGCTATACATATATTACAAATATTTTTTTTTCATAAAGACACATATGTCATCAGCAGAAGATTGCGGTCGCGTGAGTTATAGTTGCCTGCACTAACTATAACGGGGGAATTTCATTGGTTTTTTACGAGTGAAATGTACAGCTAACTATAACATGTGTGAAACCTATGGTTTTTTCAGTGAATTTGCAAGGTTTTTTAAATGCTAATTCCTAACTATAACGTGTGTGAAACCTATGGTTTTTTCAGTGAACTTGTACGTTTTTTAAAATGCTAAGTTACTTTACGCCATTCATGGCGTGCGCGCCCAGTTAACGCAGTTCGTTCCGTGCGCGCACAGTGAGCACGCGGTGCGCTTCGCACACCGCGCGCCCACTTTACGCAGTTAGTGCCGTGCACGCACGATGGTCACGCGGTGCGCTGCGCTGCGCGCACTGCGTGCCCACGTTATGCGGGATGGGCCATGTACGCACGATGCGCTTCGCGCACCGTGCGCACATGGGGGACATATTATGCGCATCTTTGTGAAATGTATTCTTTGTTAATTTCATAAGTATAATATGCCCTTCACGAATGGTGTCCTACGGGCACCATTTGCACACGGGGTGGGGAGAATGTGGATAATTTTTTTTTTTAACAAATTTTTACCGTACGCGTACGGTAAGCGTAATCCGCGATTTTCCCCCCCAAAAATTTTTTTTTTTGGGGCATGGGGGTTGTTTGGGGACCCCTATATCAATGCTGGGTGGTTAGGATCTCAAGAAACTGCCTCTTTAGACATTTTTTGGCTTCGTTTTTGCTGGCCAACTCAGAGAGCGAGAGAGAAAATGGCGGCCGCCGCTTCCTGGTTTCGACCGATTCGAATGTTTACTAAGATCTAAGAGCCAATCAAAATCGCGCTCGCGCACGCCACCGTACGCGTACTGTAAGCTTACGGTAAGCACACCGTAAGCGCACCGTAAGCTGTCACAGATATATATATTGATTTAAAGGCTATTTTCTCAGAATCTACTGAACAGATTTACACCAAACCTACAAAAGGCACTTCCTTGACCTGAGGACTACCTCTCTGCCAAATTTCAAGTAATTCTGTTCAGCCGTTCGGGCTGTAGCTGTGTCTAAAGGTCCTATGGAAAAATGCATGGGAAAAACGCGTTTTGGGACCCCCCTTTTATCTCAGCCCCCGCTTGACGAATCCCCCCGAGACTTTCAGGGTAGGAGCGGAGCGTAGTGCCCCACCTATTTTGAAAAATTCGCGAGGATTCGTCGACCGGCGCCAAAGTTATTCAAAATAGAATGTTGCGGATTTCCTATGGAAACGTGGTCCTAACTAGAACTACCTACTGGCGACCGCCAGTAGGTAATATATATATATATATATATATATCTATATAAACTGAAAAAACCATAGGTTTCACACACGTTATAGTTAGGAATTAGCATTTAAAAAACCTTGCAAATTCACTTAAAAAACCATAGGTTTCACACAAGTTATAGTTAGCTGTACATTTCACTCGTAAAAAACCAATGAAATTCCACGTTATAGTTAGATCAGGTAACTATAACTCGCGCGCCCGCAATCCACTGCTCATGACATCACATATTACATCACTCATGACATGGTCAGTGGCATCACTCATGAGATCACTGATGACATCATCCTTTTGATAGAGTGGCGGTCGCGCAAGTTATAATTACCTGATCTAACTATAACGTGGAATTTCATTGGTTTTTTACGAGTGAAATGTACAGCTAACTATAACTTGTGTGAAACCTATGGTTTTTTAAGTGAATTTGCAAGGTTTTTTAAATGCTAATTCCTAACTATAACGTGTGTGAAACCTATGGTTTTTTCAGTGAATTTGTACGGTTTTTTAAATGCTAAGTTATGTATTTATTTTTAATTTTTGCGTGCACGGTGCGCTTCGCGCACCGAGCGCCCACGTTTCGCATTTCGTACCGTGCACGCCTCGCCATTTTTTACAAAATATCAATTGTTTTTTTCTCCCTTGGGGGTCCTTAGATTTATATATTAAATGTGATTGTTAATTTTTTTTTTTTTTTTTTACCGTACGCGTACGGTAAGCTTACCGTACGCGCACTCCGCGATTTTTTTTTTAAATTATTAAATTTATTTTTCATACTTTTTGGTCCTTCGTGAACCCCCTGACGAACGCTAGGGGGTCTGCAACTCTCTTCGTTGCCCCCTTTTCATGTTATCAACCTTTGTTTTTCAGTGCGAGAGACAGAAAATGGCGGCCGATACTTTCTGATTTCGACCGATTCGAATGTTTACAGTCATGTAACCACCAATCAGAATTGAGCTCGCGCACGGCACCGTACGCGTACGGTAAGCTTACCGTAAGCGCACGGAGCGCGCTTACAGATATATATATTGATTTAAATGCTATTTTCTCAGGACCTACTGAACAGATTTACACCAGACCTGCAAAAGGCACATCCTTGACCTGAGGACTACCTCTCTGCCCAATTTCAAGTAATTCTGTTCAGCCGTTCGGGCTGTAGCTCGGACTAAAGGTCCTATGGGAAAATGCATGGGGAAAACGCGTTTTGGGACCCCCCTTTTTTCTCAGCCCCCGCTTGACGAATCCCCCCGAGACTTTCAGGGTAGGAGGGGAGCGTAGCGCCCCATTAGTTTTGAAAAATTCGCGAGGATTCGTCAACCGGCGCCAAAGTTATTCCAAATAGAATGTTGCGGATTTCCTATGGAAACACGGTCCTAACTATACGCGGTACGTGGGCAGCACAATTTTAGAGGCTAATAAAAGAATCCTGCAACATCTGAGAGCAATTAAAAATGGGGACAGAACATACCCAGTAGCGAGACATTTCGAGAAAATGCATGGAAAAGAGACCAAAGGCCTGACTTTTTATGTGATAGATGCTGTTGAACATAATGTAAGAGGTGGAAACCGAGAAAGAAAGCTTAGACGATTGGAGTCCCGCTATATAATTGAGTTAGACTCCAAACAACCAGGAGGATTAAATATTGAGGAAGACTTACACACACATCTGTAGAGAGATCTTGTAAGGGAAGAACCGCCATATTGTGAAGAGTGTAATAATGAATTTTAATCAGGAAGAGTATTGTATAGATTTTTTTGTGACAGACTCGGAAAATTCTGAAAGATTGCCATGTATAGCATTTAGCAGTTAATCAAAGAATGAAAGCGTAACTGAATGTAAGCCCACTGGGGCATAATTGTTGCAGCGGTTTGTCATAAGCTCACATGAGCAAAATTGACAAATACTGTACCAATAATGGGTACATCTAATATGGCTACAACATCTACCAAACAAGATTTATTAACAGCCAAAGAAAATCAGTCAAAAACAAAAAAACTTTATATTGATGAGACAACTCAGACTGAAAGGGTGAGTTTAACTGATACATCTCACCTGACAGATCTAGAACGGCTGGTTAGACTCCTTCTCCAGCCTATAAATAAGAAAATCACTAATATAGAGTTAATGTTAGCCAAACTCGAGAAATATCGAGATAACGTCCAGATCGCTAACTCCAAATCCCCCCTTACCTTTATACAGACTGACAATTCAGAAACCGCTTGTTGCAATACGGCAATCATTACCCCTACGGGATCTAATGCCCAGAACGACCAACCACAATATATAAGAATACAAAAAGAACCATTAGCGTTGCCGAGTGTACCTACCATGCTGGCATACTCCATAGTTGACAATGACGAGAGCGAATGGGCCGCAGAAGATCTATCCCAAGTATCATCTGCCGATCGAGCTATGCCCAATAGGACTCCACCAGCGGTATCCCCAGCCACAAATATACGACCAACACGAAACCTCACGCTGCCCCCACAAAATAAAAAACCCATACATATTCATCTCCCTCCGGAATCCCAACTACACACCATAGTAATGATAGGTGTCCCGCAGCTAGAAAAGGACAAGGCGGAGAGATATGGGGACTTGAAAAATAAAGTAAGTCATTGGCTAACCACGCATAGACCGCTCCCCAGACACATCAGTGGTAAAATCTTAAATGTCAGGAGGGTCGATTGGGTGGGCCATAGATTTAAATCTACCGAGGGTGACTGCATTCTCGTTACTTTTTTTGATAATCGAGCAGTAAAACACATTATTGGCTGGAAAGATGATACGATCAATAGCTTGATCCGCACTAAAGATTTAAGCTATTTTTATCCCACAAGTGATTATGGCATTAATAAGTTGCCTACACATCCTATCATTGAGGAAAAAGAAAAGTATGTCGCATACAACCCACATTTTAATGGAGAAATACCGATGAAGTATTCTTATAATACTGGTCATTATAGACAGCATAGAAATGATATTTTTGGGGGACCCAGAAATGTTAACTATTCAGTCCCTTATCATGAAAGACGGAAGACCCCAGATGACCCATATTGCTATGAAAATCATTTCCAACCAATACCCTCTAACACATATTATAATGTCCCAATCACAAATAGGTTTGATGTTTTTTACGAGCAAAATGGTCTAGAGGGGGTTGATTGACTGTATGCTGCAGCAGCAATGCCTACGCTTGCTGACTCCCCATTAAGTGATTTTAATTGCGATGCGTCCATTTGTCATCCAAACAAAGAATTAGACTGCATAAATTTTGTAGAACCAGATATAGATAGTTTGTTATCCAGGCCTGTATCCTTTGATTGTGAATATTCTAACATACTGCATCATCAATCTGACGCACTTAACGTTGACCTACCAATTGTAGAACTAAAATCCACTGCAGTAGAAACTTTGGGATTGACTGTCAATGAACAACAAAACCAGTTATTAGAACTTACTAGTACCGAGGCTCCCACGAACACAGAGAATGATGATGGTTGTAAAATGAGTCTAGTCTCTTGGAACATTGCAGGCTTGGCAGACAAGATATGCGACCCTGCCTGGCTTGCTTTTGTTAAAAAATATGCGATTATATGTCTCCAAGAAACATGGTTAGAAGAAAATACTGCCTTTATTGAAGGGTATCAAAGCTTCCTTAGGCCAGCATCCCCCTCTACTAGTGGCAGAGCAAAAGGGGGCCTGGCCATTTTTATAAACTTGGCCCTGTCTTGCGATATAACTATTCATCAATGTGTAAATAGTAACCTTCAAGCGCTTATATTGAAGAGAGGCAAGAATGCTTTGACTTTAGTCAATTTTTATAACGCCACATCTAGTCAAGGGGAATGTAACATACTATTATTGAATGAAATGTTGAAAGAAGGAATAGACATATTACCTTGTAAAGTATTGATTGCAGGTGACTTTAATGCACATCCGTGCGGTAACCCAAGAGATACCCCAATGGGATCCCTTGGATGTAACAGCATGGATGGTTTTCACTTTAATCATACTAGACGCGGTTCCCTTCTTAATGATTTACTCAATGAATATAATTTGTATGTAGCAATGTCCCTGGTGCCAGAATCTAAAGTTTTTGATGTACCGACGTTTAAAGGGTCACGTTATGGGTCTTTTATTGACCATATACTATTATCTGTTGACCTTGTAAACCAGATCTCCTGCTTTACTATCCACATGAATATTTACAGTGATCACAACCCCATTTCTATCAACTTGAATGGTGGCATATTTGAATTACGTAAACAATGTAAAGACAGGGGAATTTTACAATGTACAAATGGTAAACGTCGTTTGAAATGGCATAGGGTAAATCAAGAAAACTTTTACAATGATGTTAATAAGTTATGTGGTGAGGAATTAGCGACCTGTGCCTCAACTTCTGTGTCTCCAAAGCAAACTTTAGCCACTTTTGAAAGTGTAGCGCTAACAGTAAGCTCTATGCTACTGGTTCCAGCAAAAGGGCAAGTTGATAGTCACCCTAAATGGTTTGACCATGCATGTTCTGTTGCAAACAGAAATTTAAGGATGGCGTTAAAAAATAAACCTAGAGATCTAGGCGAAATCAGGATCCTCCGCTATATCTATAAAAAAACATTAGACAAGCGGAAAAAGGAAATTAAGGCCAGTACTTGGGAGACCCTGCTTGACCCAGCTGTCCTGGGAAATAGCAGCAAATTCTGGGAGATTGTCAACAAACCTCTGTTTGACAATCCAAGTGATACTGCAATAGGCACAAATATCCCAGAGGCAGATTGGGTGTCCCATTTTAGTGTAATTTTTAAAAGTCATGATCAACCTTCAGATCATGAATTTTTAACTCTAGAGGAGAAGCCTCCCTGTTTCTCAATCAGCGAAGTAGAAAAGGCAATCCAAGGTTTAACTAGCAATAAGGCACCTGGTCCGGATGGCCTTCCTCCGGATCTTTTTAAATCCAGTATCCAGTTATGGGCTCCTATCCTCACAAATGTAATAAATGCAGCTGTAATATCTGGGTGCCCAAAATCCTGGGGACAATCAACTATTGTCCCCGTGTTTAAAAAGGGTGATCGTGGCAGCCCGATATGCTACAGACCAATATCCTTAATTAACTCTGTAGCAAAAGTGGTAGGGGGTGTGCTTTTGAACAGACTTACAACATGGGCAAACGAGAAAAATATTCTATCTTCAATACAATACGGCTTCAGACCAGGCCACTCAACAGTGACCCAGTGTCTGAACCTGTATTTAATTGTAAGCAAATACACTCTAGCCCGCCAGGGAACCATACACATGGCCTTTATGGACCTATCGTCCGCATTTGACTGTGTGGACAGAGGTAAATTATGGGACATTATGTTAAAAATGGGCATTGATCGGAACTTAGTTTATGTTCTGATCGATTTGCACTCAGATACAAGAGCCAACGTCCGCTACTCACAAGATCTGAAGGTGTCAGGGGACATCAGAATTAATAGGGGCGTCCGTCAAGGATGTATTTTAGCACCATTTCTCTTCAATTTGTACATAAATGAGCTGGAGGACTGTTTGTTGAGAACAGGTGCAGATTACCCCTATGTAGGCAAAAAAGGTATCCCAGTCTTACTGTATGCGGATGACGCTGTCCTTATTTCAAGGACCGCAATTGGTCTCCAGAAACTTCTAAATTCTTTTTATGAATTTATGGAGTCCAGAGGCTTAAGTATCAATAATTCAAAGTCCTACACTATGAAAATAGGCCAGGGGTCGCGTAAACCCAACTCTTTTCATACAAATGGGGAAAGAATTCCAAATTCCAAAACCTTCTCATACCTCGGGGTCCTCCTCGACGACCAACTAGAGTGGGGCCCAGCTATTGCCAAAAAAAAGGGCGAAGTAATACGTGTCAATGCAGCAATACTTGGCTTTGCTAGAAAAATGGGCAACAGTCCGGTGGCCGCCTTGCTCAAACTACATCAAGCCAAAAGTGTCGCCATCGCCTGCTATGGCAGTGAGATATGGGGCTACTGCCAGACACGAGCCCTGGAGGTTACAGAAAATAACTTCTTAAAGAAGGTATTGAGGCTGCCAAGGGGCACCGGAAATTTCTCGGTACATGAGGAATTAGGTGTACCATTTCTGAGTGACAGAATAGCAGCAAATCCCCTGTTATGTTGGTTGAACTCCTGGCTAAATGATGATATACCTCTCACTCATGCTATACTAGAAGAAGCTCTAACCTGAGACGGTAGGTTTAAGGTTCCGTGGCTGAGGTACATTAACGACCGCCTCACTGAAATGGGACGGCCGGATTTGTTCTCATCCCCAAATTCTATAACTAAAGCTGATGTAATTTTTGTGAAAAAGACATTTATGTCTACCAGGTATCTTGCCCGGGAGGAGGGCGAGTTGACGAAAGTTAGTGTAAGGAAGCACGCCCTACTTAAAACATGTTCACAAATGGAACCATACCTATCCTGGCCTATGTCAGGGTATGAACGCTATCTCTTGACAAGGTTCCGTTTTGATTTATTTCATCTCCTGTTGGCAACACCAAAAGGAGCACACCGAGGCCAAGTGTTACCTGCTTGCGGCTGCGACGGGAAGTCTCCGCAAGATTTGGCACACTTTTTATTTGTTTGTCCATATTATCTAGTACCTCGGAAGTTGTATTTGAAGCCTTGTTTAAAGGATTTACAATTTACCCAAATCAAACCAGCACTTTATTACCTCCAACTCCTGAAATGTGACTATACTCTGTTTATATGCAGCTTTTTGAAACTTGCTATCACCTTCAGGAAAAGTATGGAAGGTTAATTATGCTGCTACTATCGTTGTATTTTTATCCCTTTTTAGCTTTGTATAATTATTTATATTTTTAACTTGTTGCATTTTATGTGTTATCCTGGTTTCACAAAACTATTGCACATTATCTTGAGTCTTATTTTTGAAATGGATGATTTTTCTTTATATGAAAGGAATATGTTATGTCTGTATGTTTTAAAATGTACTTTTATGGATGTATTGTATTACATTCGAATAAAGATATTTGACTTGACTTGACTTGACTTGACAAATACTGTTTATATGTCAAACATAATATTATGGCACCAAAATAGAGCGTGCAATGTTATTTTGTTTAAATGTTGAACTATCCAGCATGAATTTAATCATGAAAACCGCCGTGTATGATGTGAAGGTTTCATTCCAACAAACGCATTTGACTATTGATGTGCAATACTTGAAAAAACTACGAGTCTGTTTTCACGTTTGTCACGATTGTAGTTTATCATGTGATTAGTTTTCAGGCACGTATGCACTTTAAAATGGCCGCGCGTTTTGAATTTCGCTATCAGTGAACAAGGCTGCTTGGCAGTTGAAACGCGTTTGATAACGGCAGTTTAAATAAAGCTTTGAACCGCACACGGCGTCGTCTTCTTTCGATGAATGTATCAGGACCTGCTCTCGAGAGGTCCTTCGTGGCGACGCAGCTCTTGCTAAGGAGTGGCAAAGAAATACTCGAGAGAAGCAAGAGGATATATATATATATATATATTCCACATGAAGCTGCCCTGAAATTGAGGCGCCACACATCAGCGATGAAACGACCTTTTTATTCAACAAGGTGGCAAGAACAACGGCATCTCCGAACAGTAAGTAATTTGAATCCAGACGCGTTTCAGGCTATCTCAGCCCTTGGTCACTGGTGTTCAGGAGGCAAAGCTGTGCAAATCTCGCGCCATGTTGATAGCGCTTATCTAGTTGATTGCCGTAGTGGGCGTGGCTATTGAGCACTTTGGTTCTTGTAGTTTTTAGTCTCTAGTAGTTTGCCACTGTGTCTCCTTTAAAATAATACTTCCATTAGTAGGTTTACTGAAAAGAAAAACCGCCGTGTTTCTGCCTGTATTTCCTTCTGAAAATGGTCTCGCTGTTCCTTTGAACGCCGCTTTTCTCTTGACTGGCGTAAGGAGCCGCACTTCAGCGGCGGGGTGCCTCGCGACCCGAGCCGGGCCGCATACATAATCCACATGAAGCTGCCCTGAAATTGAGGCGCCACACATCAGCGATGAAACGACCTTTTTATTCAACAAGGTGGCAAGAACAACGGCATCTCCGAACAGTAAGTAATTTGAATCCAGACGCGTTTCAGGCTATCTCAGCCCTTGGTCACTGGTGTTCAGGAGGCAAAGCTGTGCAAATCTCGCGCCATGTTGATAGCGCTTATCTAGTTGATTGCCGTAGTGGGCGTGGCTATTGAGCACTTTGGTTCTTGTAGTTTTTAGTCTCTAGTAGTTTGCCACTGTGTCTCCTTTAAAATAATACTTCCATTAGTAGGTTTACTGAAAAGAAAACCGCCGTGTTTCTGCCTGTATTTCCTTCTGAAAATGGTCTCGCTGTTCCTTTGAACGCCGCTTTTCTCTTGACTGGCGTAAGGAGCCGGACTTCAGCGGCGGGGTGCCTCGCGACCCGAGCCGGGCCGCATACATAATCCACATGAAGCTGCCCTGAAATTGAGGCGCCACACATCAGCGATGAAATGACCTTTTTATTCAACAAGGTGGCAAGAACAACGGCATCTCCGAACAGTAAGTAATTTGAATCCAGACGCGTTTCAGGCTATCTCAGCCCTTGGTCACTGGTGTTCAGGAGGCAAAGCTGTGCAAATCTCGCGCCATGTTGATAGCGCTTATCTAGTTGATTGCCGTAGTGGGCGTGGCTATTGAGCATATATATATATATCTCAAAATGTTATATAACTGCCATTATTGATGAATATCTATACGAGATTCAAATCTGTTTGGTTTCTAGCTTCTTGGCAGTGCATTGTGCAATCTTTGATCGATCGTTTTGTTCAAACAAGATTCATTATACCATGGAAGTTTTATTGTTCATCTTTCTTGCTGTACGGATTATGTCTCCAGTTTTTGCATTGATGTTCATTCATCTTGGTATAATGGGAATGAGTTCTGAGAATCCTTCTTTTTGGATTGTATCAGGAAAGTTTTTTCTCGAATATTTCCTTATTGTCGCAAAGAATGCGGATTTCATGGCTTTTGTCTTGCACTTGGCCTTTTTGGTCAATGAGTTTTCTCTCCCCTTTGGGGATAGAGTATAATGTCTGATAACTGTCATATGGTTATTTACGGGGATTACCCCTTTTCCTTTATAGCCCGATATTTTCGGGCCCGTAGGGTTGTTTATTATTTGTATGTTCTGTGACAGTGATCGTGGATTCTTTTAAGAGCCAAGCTCTTGTTCTGCTGTTCCTACATGCATTTGGTTGGTTGTTAGTTATGACCAGCTGGTTCTCTTTGAGAACTTTCATAGGATTAGTTCGCAGCCCCTCCTTCAGGGGGGTATAGCTATGGTATTTAATTCAAAAGTTAAGGAATCTGTGGCTATATGTCTCTATCAGATGTACAAGTTACTTCCCTTTGGCAACGTAATATCTAGTAGAGACACAGTCTAGCCGCAGATTCCTTAACGCCCTGCCCATCCTCCCCGCTCTGCGAATGGCCTATAAGGTAAGGGTTATACCCTTTTTCAGTACTGATTCTATATACCGGTGATCACTGTCTCAACTAATGTTGGGACTCAACAGACCACTTGGTCTTGCCATATAGGTCTTGTTTAGATGTTGCCATACCATTCATTTCCAATGGTGAGTGTTTGATAGAGTGGGGGGTACTTTCTCTTTCACACTGGATTAAACACCAGTGAGCACTATTGGCTCATTTAGTTCTTTCTTTGAAAGTCTTTGTCTAGCATCATCATACCTTGTATTGGCACTGTCACTATGTCACATAATGGTCTGATTCAGCAAACAACTGGGTGTAGGTTTTATAGGTTTTGTTTTGCTATTACTATGCCATTCCTTCCCATTGATGAATGGTCTGTAGAGTGTAAGGCTTTTTCCTTGCATGCAGGTTATTCACTAGTGTGCAGGATTTTCACGTAGCCCTGTGCTTCGTTGATTCTTTTGGGGTTGCTTTGAAATCCAGATCTGGTATTAACATGCCATTTGATGTTTCTTCTTTTTTGATGTTTTAAAGATTTTGATCTTTTTGGCACACTGTTTCCACAACCAGTTTCTCTAGTGGCTCCGCATTCTGGCACGGAAGGTTTCACAAAGAAAATGACGCCCGCGCGCCGGAAGGGACTTATATGGCTCCACTGACGTCATGACCAGAGTCAACTCATCACGGAACTGTATTACACCGTGCCCAGCGCGCAGAGGTACTGCTGAAAAAATTCTGGATCAGTCTGGTGGCTGGAGAGAATTCAAAAGTTAAGGAATCTGCAGCTAGACTGTGTCTCTACCAGATATTACATTACCGAAGGTAAGTAACTTGTACGTTGGTGTGTCAATGTATGCATAAGTGAGTCCCTGGGTATCTGAGTGTATGTATGACTTATTGTCTGAATGTGTTAGTGAATGCATCAGTGTGTGCTTTGGTGTGCCAGTGGATGTATAAGTGTGTCCCCCGGTCTCTGAGTGTATGTATCAGTGAATATGTGAGTGAATGCAGCAGTGTGTTCTTGGGTGTGTCAGTATATGTATGATTTTTCTTGGGCTGTCAGAGTGTGTGTATGAGTGAGTGGCTGAGTGTGTCAGTGAATGTATCTGTGTGTGTGTGTGTGTGTGTGTGTGTCAGTATATGTATCAGTGTGTCATGGATTGTCTAAGTGTATGTATGAGTGAATGTGTGAGTGACTCAGTGAATGCATCTGTGTGTGCTTTGGTGTGCCAGTGTATGTATGATTGTGTTCTTGAATGTTTGCCCATATGTATGAGTGAGTGTCTGAGTAAGTCAGTGAATGGATCAGTTTATTTGTTTGCTTGTGTCAGTATATGTATGAGAGTCTCCTGGGGTTTCTGAGTTTGTCAGTGGATGTATCAGTATATGTTGGGGTGTGTCAGTATATGTATGAACGTTTACTGGGCTGTCTGAGTGCATGTAGGACTGACCGTCTGAGTGAGTCAATGAATGCATGAGTGTGTTTGGGTTTATTAGTATATGTATGAGTGACTCCCATGGTGTCTGACATCACCTCTGGTTGGCCGAATTATGTCTTAAACACTGATGATCCATGAAGGACAAACACTGTATACCAGTTTTTAAGCAGTAATACTCCTTAGAACTTTGGTTGAAGAAAGAAGAGGTATGAATTTGGAAGGTTGAAAGGCAGTTTTTGTTTCAAGTGTAAGCTTGCTGTCATTACATTCCGTCCATCCACTTACATTTATTAGGTACATATGGTAGGATCCTGAAGTTATACAAAGTCCTTCATGAAAGATAATAGCCACTGTAGGGTACGTTCTTCCAGAAATTGAAATTTGTCCTGCCTTGAAGTTGGTAATTTCAGTTTCCATTTTAGAACCAGCTGCTCTGCATCATTGTAGCATTAATATAATGTATTTCCCACTTCTGTGTAACTGCAATGTAGACATAAAATCTGATCTACAATTTGGGCAGATGAGATTTTGGGTTGCCTTTTTGATCAATCTGTCAAAAGGCACACTTTTGCAATCCGGTAATGTTATGTAGGGTAATCGTTCAGAATTGATTTTGAGTGGTAGATGTAAAAGAGCAATCCTCACACTCATGGTTCCATGTGTAACTCAGTCCAAATAAGTCATTATTATTTACTTCTTCTTGTTCTAACTCTCCAAGGGTGACCATAATAAATTCCTGTGCATCTTGTTGTCTGTTGAGAGTAAATAGTACAGATCCGCTATATATGTTTAGTATATCTCAAATGCTTGAAGCAGAATGTATATCAGTCCTAGCACTATGTAAGCGTTCCAGCAAGTGACACAGTTGAGAGCAGAATGTGTTGTCTGCTTTATGTTGAATTGCGGTAAATGGAAGAGTACACTGAGAACTACATTAGCATAGCAGTTAACACCATTACTATTTTCCAACTGGAAACCTACAGTAACTTCCTCATTTTTAGTTTCTCCTTGTTAACACATTCTTCCTTGTCTTTCTTTTGCTTCTTTGGAGGAACATCCATCAATTATTTTGTTAGATTGTGCTTAGGACAGATTATCTGTTTTTTATAAATAGGATACTGTCCTACGTGAGGTGAATATACACTTCTTAACCGATTGTGCTCTCTGACTTGCATCAGCACAACTTTGTTTTCATCAAAATCAACTAAAAACAAATCGGGCAATCTTCTAACTCGGGATATGGCTACATATGACATACCTTCTTTGAATACACTACTTCCAATTTTAATAAAAGCTAATCTAGACTTATACCTTGTGATTTATGGATAGTTACAGCATATGCTAGAGAAGAAACTGTTGTCGCTGGACATACAAGTCTTTTAGAAGCAAAAAAGTACAATACATCGGACAATCTGCTTCATGGCATCAATTTGATCATATTTATGGCTAAGGGCCTAATTACAAGTCTGCAGTCTGAGGCGCGGCAGTGGCAGGCCAGCCACTGCACCATTGGTGGTCCAACTCCCCTAATACAACCATCATGGGACCACCGTCAGAAAACCACCATTCCCTGGCGGTGGTGCGGCGGTCTTGAGGCCGCAGTATGCTTGGCAGGACCGCTGTAGCGCCGCCAAGCATATTACGAGTTTCCTCTCTGCCACAGTTTTCATGGTGGTTCCTCCTCCATGAAAACCGTGGTGGAAAGGAAACAAAGGGGGCCCACAGGGGCCCCTGTTGCCTCTATGCACGGGGGTGCATGCAGGGGGGCACAACCCCTGTGTGCTTGCACCCCAGTTTCAGCACCGCATGGATGTTACAGTGTGGCGTTCCCATTGTGGTCCCTTTTTCAAAGACACCACCACCTATGAATGAGGCACCGCCACAGGACCACCACACTGCCCGCTCACCAGACCACTTTTAAGTCATAATCGGGCAGGCAGCAGTGAGTCTCGGGGGTGCGGGAGCGTGCCGGTGGGTGCCCACCCACACCTCAAACTTTTAATCAGGTCCTACGTATTTAACCTGATTGCTATTTGGAAAATTAATGAAATCGCACCATTTACTAATCTTTCCTCAGCATTCAAATTACGCTACAAAATTACTCTACAGTTTATGCACAGGCGTAAACACTTTTCTAACCCTACAGTCCTAGATATTGATTTCTACAATGAATCCAATTTTGTTTGCAGTTTTGTAGTTAATTGTATTGTCATTCAGTGATGTTTTATTTTGTCAATAGCCGTGAGTTTCAAAATTTCTTGTTTTTCCAATTTTAGTAATTTTTCTTTAAAATTTGAGCACTCTTGAAGGCTAGGTATTAAACACTCTATAGATTTGCCTTCATCAGTGAAATTGAGAATTAGCTGTGATGCTGTGTCCTTATAGGAGAAAAGTTTCTTAAGGCGACATTGTAATGTACATTTCCTCTTCCTGGTCAGAACTCCTACTCTAATGTCCTTTAAAATATTTCCATATTCAATGTTGGATGTTTGATGCATATTCCTCATTAGTTCTTTATATTTGAAATTTAGCCAAATGTTCACATTTCCAATACTCTCTAAAGAATTACCTGTTTCGTTGTGTAGAAGTGTCTTGAAAACAAGGCTGTGCTTTCATGGGTGTTAGTTGCAGTAGGTCACTGAACACAATTAAGTACTTTCCTCCACACAGCATGTCCTATTCTGTTCTTAAAATCTGTTTAATTCTTAAGTGAATAAAGGCAAGCATTACATTTGACACCAAGCTTACCTCTTCGATAATTAAAAGCCTCTGTTTCTTTAATACACTAGATACCTCATGACAAGCTTCACCAGATAACTTCAGGTTTGTCAGTTTATTTTCGTGTTCAACAGGTGGCATTAGTAGTCTATGTAGAGTAATCCTTTTAATATTATGTGCAGCTAATCCAGTTGGTGCTGTTACTACACACTATAAATGTGATTCTGTTGTCCTCTGTAGGTTTGCAGTAAGAACTTTAATTAGCTTTTTCTGGTGCGCACTTAAGCACTGATCTATAGTAGTATTGGTTTAAATGAAAAGCATTCATATTCCTTCTTGTCGTGCAGAAATCCATAGTTGTGGTACTAAATGTTCAAAATCAACAGTTTCCTCTTTTGCGTGTTCCATTGCAGTCTCCACCCCATTCATAGCTATGCTGCTTCATTTTGAATAACGGTTGTCCAAGGGGATCTCTAGTCAGTGGTCCAGAACTTTGGCGGCTTTGTGAACTCACTTTAGCTATCAAAGCAGAAATAGTTTCTTCCTATTCAATTTCATCTTTCAACATTTGCAAGTAGTGGGGAAAGACCGAACACTGAATACTGTCTTTCAAAGCATTGAAAGAATCTTTATTGCAGTCATAGTCTCCCAAGTAGTTCTGATTCAGCACGCCATAGCTTGAAGAGTTGTAGAAGTGCCAAATAGAAAAGCTCTCTTCTGTCTGGAGTTTGCCAACTAAGTTTTCTGTGGTTAATTAGATCTCCTTTTGCATGTTTCACCAGAAAACCATCCCATCCAACAACTGCATATTTTCCTTCTTCTATGTTTTCTGTTACTTTACTTCTGAAATTGTAGTGTTAAAGTACTTCATAAAGGCACATGTTTCACAGATGTGGACTCCTTCTTGGATAGGATGTATCCGACATATTAGATTTCATTATGTCTTTGCTTTCTGGGTCAAACTCTGCTAGGTTCTGAATGTCCAGGAAAGACTTCAGGACTCTGTTTCATGTACTTGTCAGGCCTAGACTTACCCAAACAATTCCCCTGGACTTTGAGAACCACTTGGCCGGACTCAACCAGTCACAGCACTCATACAAACCCATCTCTCTATGGGAAAACATTTTCAAGCTGAAGCTGTACAATTTCTTGGTTAGAGTCTTTTCTGCAGACGTCTCCCGTCCACATCTCCTTCATCCATGTCTTTTCTGATTTTGTAATATATGAATTAACATACCGAGCAACAGCGATGGAGTTGTCTGCAACAAATTGTAGATCCGTATTTGCATTCCCATATCTTCAAAATGACAGGGTTGTAGTCATCTACATATTTGAAAGCCTCTGTTCTTCTTGGGTTGTGGGTGTTTTTAGGTGACGTTCATGTAGGGTGTGTGGGACTGCAGACAAAACCCTGTTCACTCTTCCTTGAGAAATATCAGGTTGTAGGAATCGATATCGGCATCTTGTGTAAAATGTTCCTTTGCATCTATATTTTCAACAACATTATTTCCCACATCTATGATTTTGAAAGCGTAGAACTTGTTGTCTCAATTCCTTGTCTCAACTCTCTTTTGGGATGGCACATGTCATATTCTGTTCTATGAAAGACAAGACAGATTCATCACTGTTTTTTCCAAATTTCAGTGCATATTTTATCCATAATAGCATGTGAATATGAGGAGCACCTCTTACTTGGTACTCTTTTCGCCAAAAGAAATCAATTACTTTGCCAAGAGGAGGATTTCTTTTGTTGAAGAGGAAACACAGCATGGCTTTGAACCTGTGGTTAAAAGATCTACAAACATTAGCAGGATCCAAGGAGCAAAGTTCTTCTGCTATATTAACATTTATGTCCTTAATATTTGAGTTCACTTCTCTCAAAACTCAAGCAGGTCATCCCACGTGTACTCAGCACAACTGAGTGTCCGAAACCAAGTAGGTGCACCTTGGTTTCTCAACATACATTTGAGTTCACCATAATGACAATACCACTACTCATTAGTTCCACGTTCGCATGCCATCAAGTTGTACTCTAGGTTTTCATCCTTTTCATTAACTTTATCTACAAAAGCCTTTGCAGAAAGATTTTGAAGATTAACTCCTGTCCTTAGCATGTGGCAGCATATGAAAGTTAAGACAAGTCACTCTCAAACAGAAGATGGAAAATGTATGGAATGCACTGCTGAAATCTTGGATCCTCTGAATATAATCGTGTTGACCGGTATTCAGCTGCTGGTATCTGTATAGGGTGGTCATTATAGTGACCACCTGCTCCAGTGGAAAAAGGTGGGGAAAACAGTGAGCCTCTAAACGTTTTTCCCAGACACTTATTGAAGCTCCTTTTGCATGTTTCATTTGAAAGAGATCAATAACATCACCGACCTCTTCTTTAGAATGCAGAGGATGAATTCTATAGTGTTCATAAATTTCTTCTGATCTCAATTGATTCACCTTTTCAATCTGGCCACTTGATGGTAATGTTTCTTCCTACACATGTGTTATATCTTGAATAACATCAGCATTTGTATAATAGATATTATTTCCTACTAGGTATAATGTTGCTTTTTTCACTTTACTAATACCCTCTAACTCTTGCCATATTATGTTGCTCTTAGTAGGGACACCATTTACTAGAAAAATAAGTTTCTGATGGATACATCTGCCAGTGGATTCCTCAACTTGTGAATATGCCCTGCGCCAGCAACATTCGGAAACTTTTGTAGCTCTCCACGCCAACGAGGACGACGTCACAGAAACACGGCTCTGCTGACGTCACTGGATGCATAAGAGGACCTCGTCGGCGTGATGACGTCAGTTCCCTTTTTTCCGTGCCGTCGACGCTAACGGTTTTCTGGGACTCTCCGTAGCTTTGGCTAGTTACTTTGTGTTTCTGCTGGTGTTTCTACTTTCTTCTTGCTTCTTGTTCCAAGATGTCGACAAAGAAATCTGGATTCAAGCCGTGTAGAGAGTGTGGTAAGCACATGTCCATCACGGATCCACACGAGGACTGTCTGGTTCCTGTCGTCGGATCACGACGTCGAGGGATGCTCTTGCTGTCCAAGATGAATCCAAAGGCCTTAAAAGAAAGAGAAGCTAAGTTATTTATAGCGAGGATGAAAAGAGAGAAGAGAGGTCGAAGACACTTGAGGTCAAGGTCGAGGTCGGGGTCGAAGTCGACGTTGGGTCATGCTTCTAAGTCCAAGAAGCATAAAAAGTTTGGATAAGGAGTCGGCTCCAAGATCGACTTCGCCTACTTCTCGACGTCGTAAGGACTATGTTTCTCCCTCTCCTGTGTCAAATTCTGCTTCTCCTGTTTGCCTGACCTTGCCAGCGTCTTCACCAGAGCACTCTCCGGCTCTGGCTCCATCACCGACGCCGACGCATTCTCCGCCTCCGGTTGAAGAGACTCCGGCTCCTAATGAGCCTTCGACTCCACTGGCTCCACCGTCGGCGCCGATTGGCCCGAGTCCGGTAATGCCTCAATCTGAGCCTTACCCCCCCTTTCCAGGCCTGGGACAAGACCCATCGCATTATTTAAATGCTATGTATGGCGTCTTTACGAGAGCGATGTACCCCTCTGGAGCACCTTCGGGTCCCATGGGTCCAATGGCCTTTAATCTGGGGGTTCCCCAAGCCTACGCTCAGGCTCCATTTATGCCATTTTTCCCAGCGACGCCGTCTTGGCATTTCCCGACGCCGCTCCCATCTTCTCCGGCTCCATCTCGACCTCATTCGACTCAGGCTGCTCCTCCGGATCCGTGTTCGATGCCGGCTCCGTCGGAGTCGGTTGTGGCGCCGCCGACGCCGGTCCTGAAGATTAGGTCCAGGCGGGAAGCACAAAGAGTTTTGGAGGAGCAAAGGTACCAGGTGGAAGAGATGGAAGTTGGTGAGCTTATGGAGTAAGATGACTTGTTTGAGGAATTGAAGGAGGCTAGTGGCCTTGATTTGTCACCAGAATGGGAGATTACTCCTCCAACTGATACTCCCTCTAAAGATGTGGCTCCTTACCACACGGTCATTAGGAAAGCAGCGGAGCTTTTGGATTTACAGCTACCAACTGCTGAATTTAAACCTAACATCCTTACTGAGGTTCTGCATTCTCCCTCCACCGTGACAGAGCCTTTACTTCCATTTAATGAGGTCATCACTGAACCAGTCATGGAGGTATGGCGTAAGCCCTTTTCAGCTCCTGCAGTTTCTAAGACTGTAGCTAGGAGGTACAGGGCGGCTCCAGGAGATCCAGACTTTCTTACTTCCCATCCTTCTCCGGAAAGTCTGGTGATTCAGGCTGCCTGCTCAAAGAGGTCTTCCGGGGCCTTTCAACAGGTTCCTAGTGACAGGGACTCTAAAAAGCTTGACCAATCGGCCAAGAAGGTTTTCTCCTCGGCGAGTATATCCTTAAAGTCAACAAATGCCACCTGTTTCTTGGGCCGTTATATCCACGCTCACATGTATTCTGCTAAACAGCTGGATCCTAAGTTATCTGAGGAGGACAGGCAGAACTTTAATGAAGTCCTATCAGACACTCAGGCGGCTGCGCGTAAGGTTATCCAGAGTGGCCTGGACACTGCGGATTCTGTTGCCTGGATTATGGGCTCCTCTGTCACCACAAGGAGTAGTGCTTGGCTGAAATCTTCGGAGTTCTCCCCTGATGTGCAGGCAACGCTTCTGGACCTGCCTTTTGATGATTCTAGGCTGTTTGGGGAAAAAGGCGGCTGCGGCCTTGGAAAGGTTCAAGGACAGCAAAGCCACGGCCATTTCTCTGGGTCTGCAGGCACAGCCTAGAGGTTCTTCTTATAGGAGATACAGAGGTTTTGGGAGGTCGTCCTTTCGGACCTACAGGCAGCCTCAGCAGCAACAGCAGCAGCAAAATACCCTGTATAAGGGCTACAGGGGCAGGATCAGGGCTCGTGCTTGATGTCGACAGCTCTCCTCCTCCTCCTCCTCTTCCTCCCTCCCTCACACCACTGCAAAGCAGCCTTAGATCCACCATTCTGGATCATGTTAGTCCTGTGGGGGGTCGGCTTACCCATTTTCTACAAGATTGGGAATCTGTTACTACAGACCTTTGGGTTCTAAATCTTGTAGAAAATGGGTACGCTCTTCCCTTTCGGGAATTCCCTCTGAATTACCCTCCTTGCCAAGGTGCTTGCTCGGAGGACCACCTTCTTCTCCTGCAAAAGGAAGTCCTTACATTACTAAAAAAAGGTGCGATAGAGGTGGTTCCAGAGCAGGAGAGGGGTCAGGTGTGCTACTCCCGGTACTTTCTGATTCCGAAGAAGGATAGCAGGCTACGTCCAATCGTGGACCTCAGGATATTGAACCTTTTTCTGAAGCAGGAGACGTTCAAGATGCTCACCCTTGCGCAGGTTCTTCAAGCGCTGCAACAGGAGGACTGTATGGTGTTGATCAACTTGCAGGCTGCGTATTTTCACATCCCCATCCTGAAGTCGCACAGGAAGTATCTCCGTTTTATGGTAGGGTCGCAACATTATCAGTTTGCGGTCCTTCCGTTTGGTCTTACTACTGCACCTCGAGTCTTCACCAAGGTGATGGCACTGGTGGCAGCCCATCTCAGAAGATCTGGGATTCCAGTTTTTCCCTATCTGGACGACTGGCTAATCAAAGCGGAGTCGCCGGAGAAGGTGCTTCATCATCTGCAAGCTACAACCCAGCTGTTGTACAAATTGGGTTTTTCGATAAACGTGCCCAAATCTCACCTGGTGCCCTCTCAGTACAATCTGTTCATAGGGGCGGTACTGGACACTACTGTGTGTCTAGCATTCCCACCTCCACAAAGGATTCTCGACATACAGGAAATGATTCCCTTGTTTTACAATGGAGCGGTCGTTCCAGTCCTGAAGGTCCTTCGTCTGCTCGGTCTGTTTGCTTCCTGCATTCTGTTGGTCAACCATGCAAGCTGGCACATGAGGGCGCTCCAGTGGTGCCTCCGCAGGCAGTGGTATCAGACCAACGGAGATCTCAAAGAGTCAATCAGGATCTCCAGAGAAGCTGCAGTGGATCTGTCTTGGTGGAGCGTGGAGGCCAATCTGTCTCAAGGAAAGCCCTTCCATCTACCTCCATCGGTGGCCACAGTAATAACGGATGCATCCATTATAGGGTGGGGTGCGCATCTGGGGGATCTGGAGATCAAGGGTCTTTGGTCTTCAGAGGAAAGGTTGCTTCAGATCAACCTTTTGGAGTTGCCGGCGATACATTTGGCACTCAAGGCCTTCCTCCCTTCCCTTCGCGGTCAGTCGGTTCTTGTCCTGACGGACAACACTACCGCGATGTGGTATGTCAACAAGCAGGGAGGAGTGGGGTTGTGTTGTCTCTGCAGAGAGGCTCTGCGTCTCTGGTCCTGGGTTCAGGATCATCGATTTGTCTAATGGCAAATCATCTGGCCGGAGTTCTGAACGTGCGTGCAGACAGTCTCAGTCGGCAGTTTTCTGCCGACCACGAGTGGTGGCTCCATCCGGAGGTGGTTCGTCACGTCTTCCTGATGTGGGGAACTCCTCGGGTGGACCTGTTTGCTACTCACGAGAATATTCACTGCCCGTCATTCTGCAGTCTCCAGTATCCGATGCTGGGGGCGTTGGGGGATGCATTTCAGTTGAGATGGGACTCACATCTCCTTTACGCATTTCCTCCCATACCCTTGATTCCTCGGGTTCTGAGGAAGATTCAGCAAGACCTGGCCCAAGTCATATTGATCACCCGGATTGGCCAAGAAAGGTGTGGTATACAGATCTTCTCCACCTCTCCTCATGCCCTCCGCTCCGTCTTCCTCTCAGGGCAGACCTCCTCTCACAGTCGGAGGGGCAGGTTCTACACCCCCAACTCCAGTGCTTACACCTTCATGCATGGAGATTGAACGAGGCAACCTGAATTCTTTTTCTCTCCCGCCTGACGTGGTGGATGTAATTTTATCTGCCAGACGTCATTCCACCAAATCTATCTATTCCTATAGGGGGTCTAAATTTGTTCTTTGGTGCGGAGAGAGGTTTATTGACCCTTTGAGGGCTTGTTTATCCAACATCCTTCAGTTTGCTCTTTCTCTTGCTCAGCAGGGCTGTGCTGTAGCTACTGTAAAGGGATATTTATCGGCTTTGTCGGCATTCCTTTGCTTGCCGGATCAACCGTCCTTGTTTAAATCACCTATTGTATTGCGGTTCATTAAGGGCCTGACCAACAAATTTCCGCCCACTTCATTTATTGTGCCTCAATGGGACTTAAATCTTGTCTTAACCTACTTGATGGGTTCTCCCTTCGAGCCCTTGCACAAGTGTCCCTTAAGGCTGTTGTCTTTCAAAACAGTTTTTCTCATTGCCATTACCTCGGCAAGGAGGGTAAGTGAGCTTCAAGCTCTGAGTTCGTAACCCCCGTTCTTGACCATTCATGCTGAAAGAATGGTACTCAGGACCAGGGCTGCTTTTCTGCCTAAGGTGGTAACTCCTTTCCATCTGGGGCAGTCCATTACCCTACCTACCTTCTATCCTCCCCCTCACCCTTCCAAGGAGGAGAAGCGGCTTCACCGCTTGGACCCTAAGAGGGCGGTGAGCTTTTACCTCGATAGAACTAAAGACTTTCGAGTGGATGACCAGCTCTTCGTGGGCTTCGTAGCCTGCAGGAAAGGCAGAGCGGTGCACAAGCTTACCCTTTCCAGATGGATTATCTTGTGCATCAAGATATGTTACTCTTTGGCCGGTAAGGAACCTCCAGAGGGTATAAGGGCTCATTCTACCAGGGCAAAGTCTTCTACATCTGCCTTATCTAGAGGTGTTCCTGTGGAGGATATTTGTAGAGCGGCAACTTGGGCTTCCCTCCACACTTTCGCGAAGCATTACTGCTTGAATTCCGAGGTGAGGAGGGACGGACACTTTGCTCGTTCCGTCCTTCAGGACTTTCTGGTATAGAAGGGTGGACACCCTCCTCCGGGAGTGGGACTGCTGTGGGAATCTTTTCACAAGGTGAGGAATCCACTGGCAGATGTATCCATCAGAAGAACAAGTTACTTACCTTCGGTAACGCTTTTTCTGGTGGATACAGTATCTAACTGTGGATTCCTCACTGACCCACCCGCCTCCCCGTTGTCCACCCTTGTATACCTACAATAGTGATGATGTTTCGAAATGTATTTATTACTGTCAAAGGAAGTGTGTTATTTATTTTGCCTTCCTGCTTTGTTCTTCACACTGTGTGTGTTGGTTTGTATATTATGTACTGTGTATACTGTATATATATTGTTGTCAGTCCGTTCTTGTGCCTCGAAGGAACAGAAAAAAGGGTGGAACTGACATCATCACCCCAACGAGGTCCTCTTATGGATCCAGTGACGTCAGCGGAGCCGCGTGCGGAGCCGTGCTTCTGTGACGTCGTCCTCGTCGGCGTGGAGAGCTACAAAAGTTTCCGAATGTTGCTGGCGCAGGGGATATTCACAAGGTGAGGAATCCACAGGCAGATACTGTATCCACCAGAAAAAGCATTACCGAAGGTAATTAACTTGTTCGTCTCATCCAAATCTCTCTGTACCCCTGGCTTTAAGAAGTTGTCCATCTTAAATGGTTTTCAGCAAAAAGCTTAAAATGCTTCTTTTTGACTCTACAATACCCTTCTCCTTAGCTGGTTTCTGCCTTTGAACTAAGTGGATTTTCTTTTTGCTGGCACGGAAGACTTTTTTAGGTAGCTGTGCGCTTTACAAATTTATTGTATTGTATCCCCATAGTTTCAATATTCCTTTCTGAAGTCTAATAGCAAGTAGACAACTCTACCTTCAAGACCTTTCAGAAACTCTGTTGGAGGTAATCTCTCAGTTTTAGGTTCCATACGTACAATAGCTACGAAAGGATGTATGCATTGTATAAGAATTGATTCATAAACATTTAAATCTCAAGTTCTTGTGGAACTGAAGCTAATTCTAACTTGTTCTTCATAACTCTAGCTGGCCTTTCATTGTCCTCTAACTTACAATAACAGTACTTAAATATAATTTGCTGTGTGCTCAAATCAAACCATTTTTCTACAAATAAATATACCACAAACTCTTGCCACATATTTCTATTCTCCTGTTCGGTTTTTAAGTACACAACTACATTGCGAGTTTGGCTTTTGTAGTGAGGGCATCGACAACAAATACAAACATAGTTTGTTTTTTCAGAACAAACTATGTTAATCTTTGCAATCTCTTCTGGAGAGTTTTCAGTACTAATTCCTGTATCTTGTTCTTCTACACCTCCTGTGATCATCTCTTCATTTGCCCTGGAGTCCTCTTCAGGACAAAAGAAACAAAACTGAATATCTCCAGAAACGTTTTCTACAGAGATGTTTTAAGGCCGGGGCAAAGTGGGCTCAGGCCCAGGGCCCCAGCCTTTCAGGGGACGCCTAATAGAGCCAGCTCTGTTCTGCAGAGTCTTGCCCTGATCACATTGAATATTTCTTAAACAGATTGTTTTAAAAAGGTTTTCCTTTACATTTTTAATGTGTAGGATGTGTGAGGGTCTATTACAGACATTTTCCAGAGCAATTGTGTGTTTGTTTCAAATAAAATATCTAAAAAAAAGTTTTTTAGATCAAAACA
This sequence comes from Triturus cristatus, assembly GCF_964204655.1. Classification (NCBI taxonomy): domain Eukaryota; kingdom Metazoa; phylum Chordata; class Amphibia; order Caudata; family Salamandridae; genus Triturus; species Triturus cristatus. Next base: position 726,489,368 of record NC_140590.1, on the reverse strand, counting down.
GCGCCTGACATATGAGAAATGAGAGGGTGTGACAGATTATTTACAGTAATATTAGTGAGCTGCTTCTGTTACAATATTGAAAATACACACCACTATCCCTGAATATTAGATGTAAATGCATTTAGAATTTGGACCAGTGTCCTACGCACAGAAAGTGACCTGGCCAAAGAGGGCACAAGAGAGTTGAAACTGGATCATATATTCAAAGCTGTTCTGAACAGGGGCCCCCTAAATACATTTGGCCCAAGGCCCCACAAATCCTTAAGATGTCCCTAGTTTTCTACCTCTGCTAGTGTACCATGCAATAAAACTCTATTCATCTCTCCTAAACATTAGGCAGGAGTTTTTACATAGTAAAGCCTCCTAACTAAATTTCACATTTTAGAGTGATGTACAGCTAACATCCTCAAGCGATGAAAGCTGCTTGTGCACACTTTCTTGGATAGACATGCCAGTGAATGTCCCTGAAATTTTTTATATTTCCTCACTTTGCATGGATCTAATCCTTGCAAAATTCCAGTTTTCCATGGAAATTCACATAGGAAAGTTCTCAACATATGTATTGATCTCTGACAAAAACTGCAAATACTGCTACAATTCCATTTGTATATAGGGGCCTGTCTACGTCTTTCTTGCACCTCTTCAGCCATCACTTCCTCTACATTCAAAAGAACCATCTCTTTTGCAATAGGAGTACCATCTTTTACCTCATAACAACGGCCAGTTTTATCAACTGCATACAATAGTGTGTTCTCTTGGAAATAACCTTCCTCATTAAAATAAGGTTCTGTACAAGAGGGATGCTTCCATCATTCCCCATAAAACTCTTGTGAAAATTATTTCAATTAATAAGCCTTTTTATAAGGGTTTTTTCTTCATACACGTTACTGTTTTGTCTTGTGTCCTCATTTTATTCAATATTAGGATACCTAGTTTCCTCTTCAGGGCAAGTGCTTTCTCAACAACACTCTCAATATGTTGCTTTTGCTTAAATGCAGCACTTCTCCTCTTATAATTCTTCATCCTTTGTAGCAAATTCGGTATTACTCTAGCCCAAAACATTTTAGCATGTAACTCTTTAAACGGGTTCTGTCTCCTTGACAAATTCCCTGCTTCCTACTTTTGGAAATATGTACTCTTTGGTTTTTCCAGTAGAAGAGAAAATTCAATTTCTACATAAGACTTTACCCTCATTCTGCATTTTCCGGTATATTATTTTCAGAAACTTCTTAGTACGGGTACCTTGAAGTTGGTAATATTGTTTCCTCTGATGTTTTCTTCCTTGTCTCTTGTCAGGCATTCTAAATCTTCTTTTTTAAATTCAAGTGGATTTCTGGAAAGCAAATAAAGAATACATTTACCTCTACAGAACATAGTATTAAATTAGCTACTATAAGCAAGTAACTAACTACATAAGTGGTGATTTCAGTTTCTAAAAGGTTGTATAAGCCTCTCAGTATAGACCTATAAATGCATGTGTTAGTGTATGGATATAAATGCGCTTGGGTGTGTCCGTGTATATTTCAGTATGTGTGGCTGTTTTCACGTATGCGTTAGTGTGTGTCTGGCTATGTCAGTGTTAGCATGAGTGAGTACCTAGCTGTGTCAGTGTATGTATGAATGTGCCAGTGTATCCATCAATCTGTATGTATAAGTGTGTCATTAGATGTCTTACTGTATAGATGAGTGTTTCCTGAGTGTGTCGCTATATCCAACAGTGTCTCTTTGGGTGTGTATGTGTATATATAAGTGTGTGCCTGGGTGTCCTAAGAAGGTTTGTCAGGGCATGCATCACTTTCTTCCCAGGTGTGTCAGTTTATGGATCAATGTGTGCCTCTGTATCTTACTGTATGTGAGTGTGTGCCTGCGAATCATAGTGTATTCATCAGTGTGTGACTGGGTGCATTAGTGTATCCATCAGTGTGTGCCTTGGTGTGTCAGTGCATGCATTAGTAAATCTGTGATCGTGTCACTATATGCATCAGTGTGTGCATGGTTGTGTTAGTGTATGCATAAGTGTGTGTCTGGGTGTATCATTGTATGCATCAGTATGTGCCTGGCTGTGTCAGTGTATGCATAAACGTGTACCTGGGCGTGTTAGTGTGTGCATGAGTGTGTGCCTGGGTGTGTCAGTGTATGCATCAGTGTGTGACTAGCTGTGTTACTGTATGCTTGAATGTGTGCTTGACTGTCTTAGTGTATGCATCAGTGGGTGCCTGGGTGTGTTACTGTATACTCTAGAGGATGTCTGGCTGTTTCAGTGTATGCATCAGTGTATATCTTCCTACAGCTAGAAGAAAGGAGTTTACGACTGCCAATGGATTTTTAATGCCTATTCAACCTGGCAGTAAAACAGCGCACACAGACTGCACCGTAGTAGGCGAAAAACATGTTTGAAGGGCTACTTCTTTCAATAGGATGACTTAGAGTGTCACTTCTTCAGTATATACCTAAATCGGTGTATCAGTCGTTTTCTCTGAATGTGATAAAAGGTGTAAGTAACTATGTAGGTATGCCACTGGCTGACTTAGTATCTATATGGGCCCTTGGTTGTTTCAATATTTGATTACATATTTCAGTGAGTGTATGAACATCTCTGTGCATGTGTAACTGGATATGTAAGTTACTATATCGCTATTTGACTGGCTATCTTAGACACTACATGGTCTGAAAATGTGCATGAAGTACCTCTATGGATTGCTTACTGACTGTATTAGTGCCTCTTGGGGTGTTTATTTGTGTACAAATGGCTCTGCTAGTACTGCATACATAGCTACTGTGTGGGTGAGTGGCTGGATGTGTAAGTGGCTCTATCTCTCTGCCTCTATGATTTTGTAAATTGGTTTATGAGTCGCAGTATGGGTGGGCAACTGGATGTTTAACTGGGCATATATGTGTGTGTAACTGCACATGTATCTGAGTAACCTTTTTAGGTAAAACTGTATATTACCTTTTAAGCACCCTGTCCCATGACCTATCTATTTCATAACTTTGGGGAGAGTTATATATATTAGAAGAGTTTAGGACTTGTCAAAGAGATTTTAAATGCTAATTCAGTCTACCCTTAAACCTGTACCCACAGCCTCTGCAGTAAAAGGCCTGAGACATATTAAAGGTCAACTTATCTGGATGGCTTCCTTGCTTGTCTCAGTATATGAGTACATATCTAAGTGAGTGTACAATTTCCTTTTTGCGTGTGTCACTGGATATGTAATTTACTATGTAGGTATATGACTAGCTATCTTAGAAACTGTATGAGTCTCTAAATGGGCATGTATGTACCTGTATGGATTGCTTACTGGCTGCGTTAGTGACTCTTTAAGTGTGTAACTGTGTGTGCAAGTGGCTCTCTTAGTGCTGGATGCATAAGTGCGGTATGTTTGAGTGAGTGAATGCATCTGTAATTGCGTTAGTCTCTTTCTGACCTGGTGTGTGAGTGCCTCTATGGTTTTGTAAATGCGTTTGAATTTCAGGGAGGTGGGAGACCCGATGTTTAACTGGGCATATAGGTCTGTAGGCGTGCATGTAACTCAGTGAAACTTCAAACTACATATCTTACCTTTTAAGCACATTGCACCCTCCCATATAGCCTACCTACAGCCTACCGTAGGAGTGACTTATATGTAGAAAAAGGGTATTGTAAGCACTGGCAAGGGGTTTTAAGTGCCAATTCAATCAGCCAGTAAATATGCACATACACGGTTTGCAGTAGCAGGCCTAAAAGCTGTTTATAGGGCAACTTGTATGGATGGCTAACTTGGTTGTGTCAGAATTGGAGTAATTATCTGAGTGAATGTACCATTTCGTCTGTACATCTGTCAATGGATATGTAAGTAATTATGTCAATATATGACTGGCTATCTTACAAGCTATATGGGTCTGTAAATGTACATGTAAGTACCTATATAGATTGCTTTCTGGCTGTGTTTTTTTTGTTTTTTTAAATCTTTTTATTGAAAAAGGCATGTATACAATCGAAGCACCACAATGTTCAAAGGGTCTGTGGAGCACATTAACACAGCAGCAATATCTCATGGCCCAATACATTACAAATGTCATCAAAAATCATAAATTATACCATTACAGTAGCACCCTCCTCCACGCTCCCAGGTGGTTCACATATATCCCCACGAAAAGTGTTCCATGACCCCCATATTTGTGACCATGTCGTCGGGCACCTCCTAGAGACATAGATAGGCACCTCTGTCACCAAACACCAGTCCATGTACTTGTCCCAGTCGCCAATTTTGGGTGGGTTCGGGGCCCTCCATAGACGTGCAGTATTGCGCTTGACCACCATGAAGCCCAGAGCCACCCAAATTCTCTCCTTAGCACTGAGGTCTGTGGGGTCCCAGATGTTCAACAAAATCAATTTGATGTTACATGGTATCTGTTATCCTAACGCCTCCTCCATCATACGTACCGCCCGCTCCCAATATTTCTGTATTGTAGCATATTCCCACATTATGTGTATAAAGGTGCCCTCTTGCCCACAATGCCGGACACAATTAGCGTTGCTTACTGGCTGTGCTAGTGACTCTTGGGATGTGTAACTGTGTTTGGAAGTCACTGTGTTAGTGCTGGATACATGACTGCAGTATGGGTGAGTAAGTGGGTCTGTAAGTGCCTCTTGTCTCTGTGTGAGTGGGTGTATGCTTTTTGTATATAGGTATGTAACTTGCAGTATGGGGGTGGACTAGATGTATAACTGAGCATATTGGTGTGCAAGTGTGTGTCTAACTCATTGGAACTTTAAAATGCATGTCTTCTATTTTAAGCACATACATGTTTGCATATGTATCAGTGCACACCTGGGTTTGTCAGAGTAGGGATCATTGAGTAACTGGGTGTCTCAGTGTATGCATCAGTGTATACTTTGGTATGTCAGTGTATACATTAACCCCTTCCATGCTGCGCAAATTCCGCCGCTGTGCTGACGGTTTCTTGCGCGGGCGTGGTCATGACGGAACGGTTCCGTCATGAGCACAGCTCAACCGTGGCTCATGACGGAACCGTTCCGTCATGAGCACCAAAGGGGTTAAAGAGTGCCTGAGTGTATTATTGGATGTATTAGTATTTCAGTGAATGTGGCAGTGTCTGCACTGCCTGGGTTTTGTTACTCTTTAGAAATTTCTAATCCTCCTTTGTTGACCACTGCCTGAGTATCTCACTCCTTTCTTTAGTGTTTTACTGCCTGTACCAGTGGTGATATCAGTGAATACCTGTGTTTTTTTACTCTTAACACATTTTTATTCTCCTTTGCTAATCACTGTACTTTGCTCTGCGGATACTGAATTTCAAAAACATAGCAATCAAGCAAATATTAGATTCAAAATGCGTAAATACCCCAAAAAAGTAATTGAAAAGAGTCTACAGAAAGTATTGAATCAAAAACGAAGTGATATACTAAAGAAAACAACAACAAAAAATGAATCAGAAGACCAAGCAAAAATAAGACTCATAACAACATACAGTGCAGAAAATAAATGCCTAATCAAAATTATCAAGAAACATTGGGGTATATTACAACTGGATCCAGTACTAACAACAATAATGGGTGATCACCCCAACATCACATATCGCAGAGCCAAAAACATTGGAGACAAAATAACACACAGCCATTTCCAAGATGCCTCAACAACTACCTGGTTACAAAGAGAAGGATTCTGGCCATGTAAGCAATGCAAGTCTTGCAAAATCGCAACAAACAAACAAGAGATTGAGTACAACACAGGTACAAAATGGAAAATTAAACAACATCTGACTTGCAAAAGCAAATATGTAATTTACATGGTGGAGTGCCCGTGCAAACTACGTTACATAGGCAGTACCATCTTTGAAGTGAAGAAAAGAATCCTGGAACATATCCGAGCAATCAAACATAACGATCGCTCTAATGCAATAGCTAAGCATATGGAAAATCAACATCAAAGCAACTGGGAATGCTTGAAATATTGGGCGGTCGAACAAATTCCAGAAAGGGAAAGAGGAGGAAACCACGAAAAGATTCTGCGACAAAGGGAGTCCAAACACATCATAACATTCAGGACCCTAACCCCTAGAGGACTCAACCAGGACAAAGAACTTTATGTACATTTGTAAACATTCCCTAAAAAAATATTAAAATCGTTAAAACTGTGCACTAATGATCAATTGATAAAATGCTCACCAGAGAGCTGAGAAACTCATGAATTGTATCATTAAATAGGCTCACTGGAGAGCATGAAGGAATTATTACTGTAAAGAATCTGACTAATAATGAGATTTGCCATATTTACACATATATGAAGTTAAATGTGTTATTATAAATCACACACTAAGCACTGGGCACAATTTTTTAAATCTTTTTGAATGTATTGAGCGCTTTAAATTTTGTTAAACTACGTTAACCACCATGCACTGCGAAAACAGGAAGTAACTGTGGGGCAATAGAAATAAATTACGCCCAGTCCCCGTGTAAAGTTTACCCGTGATCAAGGTCCAAGTAACAGGACCGAAACGCGTTGGGGCATTGCAGCTACTGAATAAACCGCCATTCATCTTACAATCGAGAGAGTGCGTTCTTTACTTTCACCGTACAGTGATAAATTATTCAAATTTACCGGCGTGGCTCTGCCGGTCAAGCATGCACCACCCCGTAACCTGTGAGCGCCGACGCCTCGCGAATTTTTCAAAATAGGTGGGGCGCTCCGCTTCGCTCCTACCCTGAAAGTCTCGGGGTGATTAGTCAAGCGGGGGCCGAGAAAAAAGGGGGGTCCCAAAACACGTTTTCCCCATGCATTTTTCCATAGGGACCTTTAGTCCAAGGTACAGCCCGAACGGCGGAACAGAATTACTTGAAATTTGGCAGAGAGGTAGTCCTCAGGTCAGGGATGTGCCTTTTGAATATCTGGAGTCAATCTGTTCAGTAGTTCCTGAGAAAATTTCAGTTAAAAGTGCATATATATCTATAAGCGCACACCGTGCACGCACGGTGCGCGCACCGTGACGTGCGCAAGCGCAATTCTGATTGGTTGTTAGATGTCAGTAAACATTCGAATTGGTCGAAATCAGGAAGTGGCGGGCGCCATTTTGTCTCTCGCAGTCTGAGGCAGTGAAGAACAAAGGTGGAGAACGTGAAAAGGGGGCAGGGTGGACAGTTCCTGACCCCCTAGCCTTTGTCAGGGGGTCACTGAAGGACCCCCAAGGATGAAAAAAACATTTATTTTTTTGACGAAAATGCGCGGAGTGCGCGCACGGCACGCACAACGCTTCGTGGGCGCTCGGTGCGCGAAGCGCACCGAGTGCCCACAGCGCGCGCACGGTGCGTGAAGCGACGGTGCGCGCGCGGTGAAAATCCGCAAAAAAAAATATATTAATAAATACATAACTTAGCATTTAAAAAACCTTGCAAATTCACTTAAAAAACCATAGGTTTCACACATGTTATAGTTAGCTGGACATTTCCCTCGTGAAAAACCAATGAAATTCCCCTGTTATAGTTAGTGCAGGCAACTATAACTCACGCGACCGCAATCCTCTGCTGATGAAGTCAGATATTACATCACTGATTACATATGTGTCTTTCTGAAAAATAAATATTTGTAATATATGTATAGCTAAAGATTAATGGAAGAAGACATGGGTAAATAGGTGTCTAAATACAGTGATGTAATATCTGATGTCATCAGCAGAGGACTGCGGTCGCGTGAGTTATAGTTGCCTGCACTAAGGATTATCGGTTGCAGGCCCCCCAGCACCACAACAGCTGACTTCAAACGACCTCCCGCATAGGTAAGCGAACGCGGGTCGGAGGACTCGAAGCGCGCATTTACCCATAGGGAGTGTCAGTGAGGCAGCGTAATACGGGCAAGCTGGGTCAGAGGTGTGCATTAGACTTTCGAGTTAAGGGCGAGATTGCTGCCACGTTATCTCGTAGTCTTACAAACAGCGAAGCAATACATCAATCCTTGCCCCCACGATGTCAGCAGACGCGCTTAGGGAACGTGAGGAGGCAGCAGCGGGAATGTTCGATGACAGCAGGAGTAACACAATGGACTCCAATACCCACAACGCCCCACCGATAGCACGCAACACCAGCCTGAGAGATAAAATTAGGCAATTGGAAAAGCTAATGCGTTCTGAACACAGCAAATGGTGGGAGGCAAAGTCCCTCCAGAGATACTTGGATGTGGGCAGAGTGCCTCGTGGACTACGTATTCTCTTAGCGCCAAGCTATGAGAATCCTGATAAGTCCATGATGAAAGAATGGGCTGAAACGAATTTGGAATCTTCGAGAAAACTCATTATCATATTAGTCAAGTATGCTGAAACAGATCGTATCAAACTGCAAGCTGAGATAGAAGCTTTGAATGATGAATTAAATTCCAGTAATCAGCAAGATGAAATCAAGAAACTCAAAGAGGAAATGACCAGGCGGCTAAAAAAAGATGAAGACAAAATAAGGGAAAGGAAGGCTTTTAAGTTCCATCGCGACCGCATGGATTACGAATGCGGTCGCGTATTCACATTTGCCAAAAAATATGATAAGTTAAAGATCTCTAAATATGGTGGAACAGCGAATAAAGCACAAAATGATTTACAGTACCAAAATAGAACCAACGAAATGACGTCAACCTCTGAACTCAGCTCAGCTCAAGAGAGTGATACCGACAATGAAACCAGACAGACAGCAATGGCGCATGTTCCTGCAAATATTTCATTGGCAGATGAAGTTGATTTTTTAGTCACAGAACGCAGGGACACCCTGCGTCCACGCAACCCAACAAGACAAATCGGAATCCAACAAGGAAACGCAGGGAAAGAAGGCAAGCCCGGCGAAAACGCACAGCAAACATACAGCAAGCCCAGACAAAGGGGACAACCGCGGCGGAATTGGAAGCGGTAAAATTAAACTACTTTACCAACAGTCAAACGATCATCAACTTAACTGATATAACATTAAATGCCGCTGAAAAACAAGTACTATCTTTGGGTTTGTCATATTGCCCAGAAAGTTCTATGAACTATGCAACTACAAGAATCGACCTATACAAGGGCATAAGAAAATTGAAACTTAAAAAGCATTTTCTGACATCAAATGCCAATAGGAACTTGACATCTGACTGTCAAATATTGGAATCTTCACTCCTTGAATTAACACCATCAGATCTACCTGTTCTACATACAATGCAGGATCTAGTAAATGAAAGCAATACTGGGATACCGAAAGATGGGCCTACGGTGACACAGGTTGAAAAGCACAAATGGACAACGCCCTTTAAACCTCGTTCCAACTTTACTCCCGTAAGCATTCGGGATTCCATCGATGTATTCAGTGAACAAATTATCACCGGTATAAAGAAAATACATTGTACAAACAATGTCAACACTAGAAAGAAATACAATACACAAGAAATACAATATCATCAGTTAATGGGCAAACTGAAAGAGAACAAAAACGTTATTATTCGAAATGCAGACAAAGGCGGTAACTTGGTACTTTGGGACAGGTCTGCTTACATTGAAGAAGCCATGTCTCAACTAAATGATAAAGATTGTTATCATCGGGTTGACCAACAAAATCTGAAAACCACGTACAGTTGCTTCAACATGAAATTGGTAGCATGGTTAAATGCGGGCCTTTTAACAAACGATGAATACAAATACTTGAAAAATGAATATCCGGTAACACCAGTAATGTACTTCATCCCTAAGGTCCATAAGAACCCGACAAAGCCGCCAGGAAGGCCCATTATTTCGGCCTGTAACAGCAAACTAGAACATACTTCTATCTATGTTGACTATTTCCTTCAACAGTATGTAAAAGATCTACCATCATTTGTGAGGGACACGGGTGACTTCCTAGGAAAAATCAGGAATGTGACTTGGCAAGATGATTATCTTCTAATAACACTTGATGTCACCTCTCTATATACTTCAATCAGACACTCTGATGGCCTTAGGGCATTAGGCCATTACCTTTCCCGTAGAGGTCCTGATTTTGCAATGCATAATACAATGTTGATCAACATGGTGGAATTTTGTTTGTATAATAACCTCTTCATGTTCGAAAATGTCACTTACCAACAGCAACGCGGGGTGGCGATGGGGGCCAGTTTCTCACCGAGCTATGCCTGTCTACACATGGGGTGGTGGGAGGAACTGGTCCTCATCAAAGAATTCCCAACTATTATGAATGTCAATGTTGTAAAATGGTTAAGATACATCGATGACCTCTTTGTGATCTGGCACGGTACAATTGATGAGGCAGAAATGTTTATCCATAGTCTAAATACTAACTCCTTAAATCTCCAATTCACTGCCTCTATTAGCACAACAATGGTCAGTTTTCTGGACGTGGAGGTGTATATTTGCAACAATCAGTTACACACCACATTACACAGAAAACCAACCGCGGGCAACTCTGTGCTACATGCCAGTAGTGCCCACCCCGATCATCTTATCCACAGCATTCCATATGGAGAAATGATCCGGTTAAAAAGAATATGCAGCAACAAAAAAGATTTGGAGTTAGCTCAGGAGTCCAGCAAAGCGAGATTTGTAGCTAGGGGTTATTCCCCCAAAAGTATTAACATTGCTATAGACAAGAGCAATCAGACCAATCGAGATGCACTTCTCAATGAGCAAAGCAGGTCTGCAACTAAAAAGAAAGATAATGATGGGGCTTTTAGATTCATTTTTGGGTATAACAAACAAAGCAAAAAAATCAACAAAATTATCAACAGAAATTGGCCCATCCTGCTGGGAGATCCGGTAATAGGACATAAATTACCCAAAAAGGCCTCCATAACATATAGCAGATCTCCCTCCATGAAGGACACCCTGGTATGCAATGACTTAGAAGTTCTTAATAAAGGTACTTGGCTGAGTCAACGTTGCGGGTTTTTCAAATGCAAGACGTGTAAGGCGTGCCAACATGGCGTCAACACCACTACCTACAAAACTCCTTTTAGCAATGTTGAAATCCCTATCAAGAAATCCCTTAATTGCAAAACAACCCATGTGGTTTATGTGTTGGAGTGTCCGTGTGACCTATGCTATGTGGGAAGTACGATCTTACAAGGCCACAAACGCATACTCCAACATATAAGGGCAATTAAGAACCAGGATCAATCATATCCAGTGGCACGGCATTTTGCTGAACACCACAAGTCTGATCCTACACTACTGAGATATTTTCTCATTGATTGCATCCAGAATAAAAAGAGAGGGGGAGATCGAGTACGTGCATTGCGCCAGTTAGAGACTAGATATATTTTGAATCTCGACAGTAAACATCCCGGGGGTTTAAATCAAACTGAAGATCTGTATACCTATTTATAATATTTTATTAGAGCAATTATTCAATACTGTTTCAGCATTAACATCTTGTCGATACCGATAATGGTTTCACATCAACATATACTTGAAGTTAATTAACCTTAATAACAAGTTATAACTTCAAATTATTTATTTCTATTTTAAGCATCGGACTTTTCTGCTTGCAGTCTCCTAAACATTCCCTTGTTTTACTATTTAACTTTCCACTTGGTGGTTTTTTAAGGCTTTTTAGAGGATATTATGGTATTTTAGTTTTTAGATTAACACACTGCACTTTGCACTTTTTGTTATTTATAACGCACTTTAGGCAACCAGAAGCCAATAAATACCAGATTGTTGTTGTCCAAATAATGCACTATTGACCGCATATAAGTCGTTCATTTACAAAACATGCCTTGGTATTTAAACCTGGACCTTTTACAATATTTAAAATTTTATGCTATTTATAAAGTTTTATAATTGGAAAGAAGAGTGTGTTTTAGGAATAGAGAGAAAAAATATCACGAAAAAATTATTTTTTCTTCTATGTGCTTACAATTTTAGCAAATACACACGTGCGTAAAAATTGGCAGCTATAACATAATCCAATGTATTATATTTTAGAAACAAAGATGAACTATTTTAATGTGTTATTTTAACATTATATTGGTTTTAATTCTTTGTTTGTCTATTTTTACATTGTGATGTATATGGTATGTCTACTATGTCTATGGTTGCAATTTTAAGGTGTATTCTGCATCTGTCACTTTAAGAAACACAAAAAAAGAAAAAAATGTAACATCCTATTTAAGCGTATCAAACGATGTAAAGCGCGTCATGTGATCAAGATCCCCAGAGGATCGAAACGCGTCAGGCGAGTGTGAGGGTGCAAGGAGAAGCATCTCAATAAAGTAAACTTTGCACGTACCTGTGGTCCGTCCTCCATTGGTGTCATAACGCCGATTCAGCTTTGGAGTTCAAGATATATGTATATATATATATATATATATATTTTTTTTTTATTTTTTTTTGTGGGATATATATATATATATATATATATATCCCACAAAAAAATCGCTTCAGCTCGAGCCGCTCGTTGATGGCGGGCCGTGACGGGTTAGCGAAACCCCAATATTCCAGCAATACATTGCATTACTCCATCAGAAGAAACAACGCTTCACAGCACCCAAATGCTTTTAAGGCAGAGTTTTTATTTAGGCAAAAAACAACTCTACGCGTTTCGGGAAGCTTGTTCCCTTGCTCACGAGTGTTGATGCTTAGTGAAACAAACACATAAATATCACCAGTCACGTGACCTGTGACTTCCGAGTAAAGAAAAGTGAAGGCAGACTTCGCCACAAAATCAATAAGTTTGGAACAACATCATTGACAATACATATTGCCTTCCTTGTTCATGTAATCTATTTTATGACCATAATAATCATTTTCTCCAGATTGTCGGACCCATAGATCACCGTAATTCATGTTTCTGAAACGGGTCCGATTTCTCGATCATACCTTATATTTTTATGTTGAAAAAACTTTATCGCTCAACATAACTTATTACAATAAGTTTAAGACATATGAGGGCTACCAAGTGTATTGTTTCCTCACTCCAAACTCCATTTTAACCGTGCTATAGATCTAATGCCGGTTTCTTGCAAAATAGTCGGGATTACTTAAGAACATGGAGTGCACAAGTGCGCATATCCCTCCACAATTATAATAACATCAAAAATAGTGTCCAACATATTTTAGCCCCAGTGGGCTGATACTAGGCGGTTTTATTCGCCTCAGGGTTATATACTGAGATAATGATCTTCATACTGTTCAAAATACAGAACACCAATATTTGTCCTTTTTCTTCTTGTGGTTCATTCCGACTATTGATCATTATTCACAAGATGGTGGCAATCTGCAATAATACACATAATAAAAACAGTGTACAACTGTACTCTTAATAAAATCACACAAACATAACAGATGAGGCAAATATGGCATCGAATGAAAATAAAATAAAAGAAAAGAAAAGAGAAAAACGAGAAAAACATCAGGATACTCTTTATAATCAATCTTAACCCAAATGTACAGCAAGTTCCTCATCAATGTATGTCCCAGAGGTTTTACTGTTTGGTATTCTATAATCATTCTCGACTCTAGTCGTCTCAATTCAAGTACTCGGTTACCCCCTCTCACTCTTAAAGGGACAGTATCCAAGACACAAAATGAGAGCAGACTAGTGTTTTGGTGATGTTCAGCTTTAAAGTGTCTGGCTATCGGATATTGTCTGTCATTCTTGGTTATGGCCCTTAGATGTTCAAGCACTCTCTTTTTGGCAGGATGAATTGTACTGCCTATATAGTATTTGTTGCATGGGCATTTCAAGGCATAAACCGCATGGTCAGTATTACATGAAACATGCTTTGTTATCAGGAAAGGTTTTGCATTCTTGGAAAGGGTCACCACATTACAATTTTTGCTATACTTGCACGCCTTGCATTTTTGGCAGGTATAGAACCCCTGAATAGGATTACTATTAGTAGGTAATAGCCTCACCATACTTTGACAAAGTGTATCTTTGAGGGATCTAGCCTTCCGATATGTCACCTGAGGGAAATGTTCGATTGTAGATTCAATGTCTTTATCAGTTTTGAGTACATTCCAAAATTTTGAAAGACATTCTCTACCCTCATGTGCCTGGTTGGAATATGTGGTGATGAATCTGATTTTATTTTCTGAAGTATCAATCTCAAGTTCTACCGGTTTCACTTGGAGAAGTGTATTTCTAGTTCTGTTACTCACTTCCTCACAAGCTATAGAGATATCCTTCATACAGTAACCCCTTTCCAGGAAGCGTTTGGTCATAATTTCCTTTTCAAATTCAAAACCTTGTTCACTACTACAATTTCTTTTTGCTCGTAGTAGTTCTCCTAGTGGAATACTTCGTATGAGATTGTTTGGATGGCAGCTCTCTGCATGTAATAGGCTGTTGCCAGCCGTTTCTTTCCGAAAAAGTTGACTTTCTAGTCGTTGACCTGAAACCACTATTTTGAGATCTAGGAATTCAATAGTTTCCTTCTCAATTCTTCTGCTGAATTGAAGATTAAAATCATTTTGATTGATGGTATCAACAAATTGATTTGCCTACTCTATACTGCCATTCCATACCACAAAGATATCATCTATATATCTAGCCCATACAACAACACATTCCTTGTACAGTGGTAATGTGATGGCGACCTGCTCCTCTCACCAGCCGAGATATAATCCAGCAAAGCTGGGAGTGAAGCAGGTCCCCATCGCTGCCCCAAGTATCTGACGATAGATGATTTTGTCAAAAGTGAAAAAGTTCTGTGTAAGGCATTTGAAGATCATATCGATGATCATTTCTGTGTGAAAAAGATGTGAAATTGGCCTGTGCTTCAAAAAATGACGACAAACCATGATGCCTGCCTCATGAGGGATGCAAGTATATAGGCTTGTTACGTCCAAAGTTAAAAGCTAGAAATTGTCTTTCCATTCAATTTGCTCGATCAATTTTAAGAAATCACTTGAATCCTTGATAAAGGAAGGAAGTTTTTGAACCAAGGGTTGCAGATAGAAATCTACATACCTTGACGTGTTCTCCAGGCAACTGCCCCTAGAGGACACAATCGGTCTTCCCGGTGGGTTGACCTCATCTTTATGTAGTTTTGGGAGGAAGTAAAAAGCCGGAAGTTTAGGATACCTACAACTAAGGAACTCATATTCCTCTTTTTCGAGCAAACCTCTCTCCTTCCAGTCACCCAATAGCTCTCTATAGTCATTGTTGGCTTGTACATATTTGGCTTTAGTGGTGATCTCATAATTATTTGTGTTGCTCAATTGGCGCAACCCCTCTTGGAGATACATCTCCCTCGATAAGACCACCACATTCCCACCCTTGTCAGAATTTTTGATTACAATATTGTCATAATTTTTTTTGCGAATTTTGTCAAATTCATATAATACTCCTTTTTTGAAGACATCAATCGCCTCATTAGATATTTGGGGGAGAAAGATGGACTTAGGTTTAAAGCCACTAGTACAACACATATCCAACTCAATGTTATCATTAATCAGATTGAGATAGGGGTCATTAATCAAATTTTCATCATCTTGTAATTCATGCATATCATGCAAAAACTTAATATCACTAATGTTCAAAATGCTTGATACACGCGACTGTATATATCCACACTTGTATACATCCACACTTTTCGATCCTCAAGGAAGACGCACTCTCAAAATTAAACCTGATAGATTTATTCACGATTGCTGAATAAATCTATCAGGTTTAATCTTGAGAGTGCGTCTTCCTTGAGGATCGAAAAGTGTGGATTATAATTTCCGGGGGACCTGCCTGGCACGACGCACCACCTGTCTATGGGCCACGACTCCGGTAAACAAGGTCGATATATATATATATATATATATATATATATATATATATATATATATATATATATATGTATATGTATATGTATGTATATGTATATAGGTATATGCTTACCAAAATAACATAAGCACGAGCCACACCGATCCAAGTTTACTTCAGTCGGATTTATTATCTGGGCCCAAAAAGATGCGTTTAGAGCACAACTCCTCTTGGTCACATGACCATTGTTCGGAGTTCACTTTTTATTATAGAATTTGCGTTACACACGACGCTCAACATAAAGAAAAGATTTTGGTTTTAACCATCAGTTCATTACAAAGAAATAATATAAACATTACATAGTGCAAGTATTTCCATAAAATTAAGGAAATTAAAGACATTATGTGCATGTATATCGTTAATGGCAAAGAAACAAAAGATTTAAACATTTAATCATTACCGCAAGTAAAACATTTAATTTTGTTTAGTGTTTACATGCGATCCTTTATGAGATAAATTAGGTTCCTAATTCATGAAAATAAGTGCTCGTCTGTGCATGGAGTGTAACAATTATCTTGGCGCTATTACTGCCATATAGAGGAGCAACCCCATATAATGTGGTATATACTTGGAAAATCTGAGAGAAGTTCAAAGATCAGTTCGGTATCATTTAGTGAGGTGACCATATCAAATATTTCAAGAAACATTTAAATGCCCATGCACTAAAGTTGCGGGTATAGTACCCACATTTCTTGTGTGGAGAACCATGACTAATTTTTATGTAGTGGTTTAAAAAAACAATCCTTTCATGGGTATAGTACCCACTCCCTGAAAAATGAATAAGGACGAAGTTCCAAAGTGCCACTAAATAAGGAGAGAATGATTGCTGGAACAAACACCAGTTTCTTCGTGCTCATATTTTCTAACAGTTGTGAACGTAACCTTTGATTCCGAGCGGGCAATCTGTGAAAGAGAGTACAGAGACAAAAAGCATTTGATCATAGATGTACATACTTCTCCTCGTCATTATTCATTCCAAAAGGGAAGACGCCACCAGCATGCAGAATAAATCTAGACTCTGCTCTACATAAGGCTTGGATCCGATTTCCACCCCTGGGGTTCTTGGGGATGGTGTCAAGTGCAAAATATTTAGCAACAGTCCAATCGCTGTTGTGTGCCTGGCTAAAGTGTCTTGCTGTGCTGTAACTAAGATCTTTATTAGTGATAGCTCGCCAGTGCTCCAAGATTCTTTTCTTCACTGGGAAGGTAGTGGACCCAATGTACCACTTGTCACAAGGGCATGTGACGACATAAACTGTAAAATCAGTGCCGCAACTTATGTTCTTGCTTATGCGCCACTGTCTGTTAGTTCTCTTGAGTGTGACTTCTCTCACATTAGCGCTGTTACTGCAGGCTTTCCATTTGCCACATTTCTGGAATCCTTCAGTTCTCTCAAGCCAGGTAGTTTTGCATTGTTTCATGTGGCTCCTGACTAACATGTCTCCGATTGAGGGGTGTTTCTATGTGTTATCGATGGATGGTGTCCTAACTTTTCTTTTAGGATCAGGTCTTGTGTCAAAATGTCCCATCTTTTTCTGATTATTTGACTGAATTGCGCCGATTGGATGTTGTATGTAGTTATCAGTCTTATGGGTGCTTCTTTCCCTGTCTCTTTTGATTTGGGTGCCTTGTATAAGGCATCATTTCTCCTGATAGCATCTGATTTACTTTCACCCAATTTCAGCATTTTGAGGGGTGTACCCTCTTGCAATAAATCTGTTCCTCATCTCTCTCTTATTAATTTGATAGTTTGTCTCAGAGATGCAGTTTCTCTTGGCTCTCAAGAACTCGCTAAAAGGAATGCTCCACCTCAAATTGGGTTGGTGGCTACTGGCAGAATGCAAAACAGAATTCCCTGTTGTTGTTTTTCTGAAAAGATTAGTTTCCAATCTGTTCTCCTTGATAGTGAGTCTGATGTCTAGGAAGTCTACTGTGTTTTGACTGTATTGCATGGTAAACCTAAGATTCACTGTGTTTTCGTTCAGCTCTTTCAAAAATTCAAGAAGTTCTTCTTCCCTCCCCTCCCACACAAAAAAGACATCATCGATGTATCTTAGCCAGATGTTTACCTTGTTTGTCCAGTGTTCAAGGGACTCGCGCCAGAGCACCTGCTTCTTATATAAGAATAACCGTGTCTTCGAGGGGTCAGCATTGTAGTGCTTTACCGGCTTGCCCCCAGACCGAGCCTCGGGGCGAGTAATATGAGGTGTGGGCGGTATGGGAGACGGAGACTCGGCGAGGGGAAATCATCAGATTTTCAGCGCAGGGATGGAGTTTCACCATGCACCCCACAGCCTCACTCAGTATGCCAGGGAGGTCTGGTGACTGGGCACCAATGCAAGCATTCGCTTTGGTTTGATGAGGACTGCGGCGTTTATTAATCTTTTGGTGAGGATCTCCCCCGACCTTGCATTTTGAATAACAGTGGGCTGTTGGACCTGTTGGAGATTTATCCAGCTGGACATTCACAAGGTGATGTGGACTGGAATGCCTTGGGCCTTCTATTGCAAGCCCACTCTATGCCGAACAGTATACACTTGATGTTGTTATTCCCTAGAGCTTTTAAAAAAACAATAACTGCTTGAGTTTTCTTCGACTTTGACAGTTTGTCCATGTATAAACAAGTACAGCATGATATTGTGTCATTATGTTAGTCTCGTTCCATACCTGGTGATGTTAAAGCGGATGATGCTTTACCGATGCATTATGGGACTATTAGTCCTCCGAGATTTCTCTATAGTTATGTGGCAGTAAGCGTGCATTTAGCGATGCTAATTTTATACAGGTGATGTGTGCGCAATGTTTATGTCCTGGATAAACTGGCATGGTTTTTCAACGTTGTTTCTGAGTCATAGAGGAATGTAGTCCTCTTGATAAAACGTTATTAGAACTAGGCTGTTCGGCGATTATGAGGCAAGCTGTACTATTTAATTAATTCAGGCAATCCGCGTCCACACTACGATACAAATACAAATAAAAACAGCCCAGTTGACACATTAGTGCTATCCGAGGTGGTTTGCGCTAATCTTTTTAGTCAGTGAATAGAAGTGATTTTAATGATTGATACACGGTTTCCTATACTTCATGCTCAATGTGCTGTAAATATAGTATGAAACACGTCTCTACTGGTAGCTGGGTCGAGGGAGGTCCTTTGCAATAAATAAATATATATATATATAAATATATTTATATATATATTTATATATATATATATTTATTTATTGCAAAGGACCTCCCTCGACCCAGCTACCAGGAGAGACGTGTTTCATACTCTATATATATATATATATATATATATATATATATATATATATATATATATTACCCGTTCAATAATGGCTGACACCGGGACTGAAGTAAGTCTAGGTGTCCTCTGTCTATGTTAACTAACACTGCTGTATTTAAATCTGTGGCATGTCAGCGCCGGCCTCTATTGACAAAGGCGGCAAGCCGAAACGCGTCTAATTGTGTATACTTCTTCCGATTAAATTTGGCGTTGATATGTTCCTGCGAGTGCTGGTATATCTTTGAATACCGAGAGCCGTGGATTGAAAATCCGCGCGGTGTCCGTCACCGCGCATTAAAGCACCCGATCGTGAGTGCAAGGGAAACAAGACGGAGAGTGAGCGTGATATATATATATATATATATATATATATATATATATATATATATATATATATATATATATATATATATATATATATATATATATTCACTTAAAAAACCATAGGTTTCACACATGTTATAGTTAGCTGGACATTTCACTCGTAAAGAACCAATGAAATTCCCCCGTTATAGTTAGTGCAGGCAACTATAACTCACGCGACCGCAATCCTCTGCTGATGACGTCCGATATTACATCACTGTATTTAGACACTTATTTACCCATGTCTTCTTCCATTAATCTTTAGCTATACATATATTACAAATATTTATTTTTCATAAAGACACATATGTCATCAGTGATGTAATATCTGACGTCATCAGCAGAGGATTGCGGTCGCGTGAGTTATAGTTGCCTGCACTAACTATAACGGGGGAATTTCATTGGTTTTTTACGAGTGAAATGTCCAGCTAACTATAACATGTGTGAAACCTATGGTTTTTTAAGTGAATTTGCAAGGTTTTTTAAATGCTAAGTTATGTATTTATTAATTTTTTTTTTCCAGGTTTTTCACCGTGCGCTACGCGCACCATGTGCGCTCTGTGGGCGCATGGTACACTTCGCGCACCGAGCACCCACGGTTCGCAGTGCGTGCCGTGCGCGCGCGATGCGCGCACCTCGCGATTTTTTACAAAAAAAATGTTTTTTTCTCCCTTGGGGGTCCTTCTGTGACCCCCTGACCAAGGCTAGGGGGTCAGGAACTGTCCACTCTGCCCCCTTTTCACGTTCTCCACCTTTTCTTTTCACCCCCTCAGACTGCGAGAGACAAAATGGCGGCCGACACTTCCTGGTTTCGACCGATTCGAATGTTTACCGACATCTAACAACCAATCAGAATTGCGCTCGCGGACGGCAGGGTGCGCGCACAGTGCGTGCACGGTGCGCGCGTATAGATATTGATATGCTTTTAAATGCTATTTTCTCAGGAAATACTGAACAGATTTACACCAGACCTGCAAAAGGCACTTCCTTGACCTTATGGCTACCTCTCTGCCAAATTTAACGTAATTCTGTTCAGCCGTTCGGGCTGTAGCTGCGACTAAAGGTCCTATGGAAAAATGCATGGGAAAAACGCGTTTTGGAACCCCCCCATTTTTCTCGGACCCCGCTTGACGAATCACCCCGAGACTTTCAGGGTAGGAGCTGAACGGAGCGCCCCATTAGTTTTGAAATTTTCGCGAAGATTCGTCTTCCGGCGCCAAAGTTATTCAAAATAGAATTTTGAGATTTCCTATGGAAACACGGTCCTAACTATAACTATCTACTGGCGACTGCCAGTAGATAATATATATATATATATATATATCCATATCCGTGTCGGCGTCCACGCGTTTGGGCAGCGTCACGCTGCCTTGTTCACGATGCAAAAACGCCATTTTTACCCATTAAAATATCTTTTTGCAAATAGTCAACATTGACAAAGGACAAACCTTCTTTGGCACGACAGAGTTTGTCACATCACTATTGCGGGCGCCATCTTTAAACATGTTACAATAAAAGTAACCCTTCAACATTTTGTTGTTCGTTTTCACAATTTCAACCATGCTAGTGCATAATCAAAGTTTCAATTCATATATCAAGCAGTAAAATTCATTACTTGCTTCCTACTTCAATTCTTGATTATACATGAGAATTTCAACATTATACGACTGTCCACCTTAATGTACATAATTTTTCCACAATTTATGACAAAGATTCCTCTGATAAAGTGCTAGTGCTCAACTTCATCCTTCACTTTATACACTATTGAAAGTCCTAGTGCTTTAATAATTATACAGTACTATCATTCCAAAAAGTGCTAGTGCTTAAGTATATAGAAGAGAGTTCCTTTTCCCTGCTATCTATTTACCCTTCTACAGTACTAGACTAATTTAAAGTGCAAATGCTTCAGTATATTTAAAAAATCATATAATTAACGATACACTATTGAACAATGAGGAGCAGTTAATTTTTTTCTCTTTTTCCTCTCAACTCATATGTATACATCAAGTACTCCAAGCATGGTAATGTATATTAATAAATATAAGGTGCTACATCTAAAGTGCTTAAATCCAAAGGGCCAATGTCCTTCATTTCTCTTCCTCTACTATACAAACATCAAAAGTAAATGGTCCTTGAATGTGCAAACTCTACAGCTTTCTCTTAGTATAGGCAAGTATATAAATCTTCGTCCACATTTAACCCATGAGGTTCCTTGCTATCGAACTCCAGTATATATTATGTCTCCAGTCTACGGAATTCCTTCTCCCTATTTCCCCCTCTCTTCTTTCTGGGAATTTCAGCCATACAACTGTACTGCATGAATATAAGGTTGCTTTGATGATGATGTATTTCAAAATGCCTAGCAATCGGATATGTCCTATCTTGTTTGATAATTGCTCTCCGATGTTGAAGAATTCTTTTATATGCTGTTAAGGTGGTGCTCCCCTTATAGATTTTTCTGCAAGGACATTTAAACATATGGATCACAAAACTAGATCTACATGTTAAAAAACCTTTGATTACAATGGTTTTATTAAAAGATGTCTTAAAATGTGTAAGATTGACTCCATGCTGACGCGCTTTACATTTAAAACACTTACTAAAACCCATTTTCTGTTGAAGCCATGTGGGGGCTCCCCCCCCCCCCTCTTGATATTCACTCTTAACAATGTGATCTTTTAAGGACTTGGACTTTCTATACGTGTTTTTCAGGATGTTTCTTAACCTTAGGGCCCAGTACTGGATCATCTTTAATACGATGCCAATCTTTATTTAAAATGGACCTCACATCTTTATGTTTTGTATTAAAAGTCCTTATAAACCGATAAGTTTCCAGAAACCCCAGTTGTTTATTTCTTTGTTGGGTTCTGGATGGTTCAGACAGTACCTTCTGTCTTTCCAAATTCCTGGCCTTCGTTGCGGCTCCACATATGATTGTCGGTGGATAGACCCTCTGAATAAAACGGCTGGTCCTTTCTTGTTCTACTCTATGATATTCCTCTAAATTGCTGCAGGCTCTCCGTGCCCTGTAGAACTCACTAAAAGGTATACTTCTGATGAGTGGTTCAGGGTGGGAGCTCCCTGCATG
Source organism: Triturus cristatus (assembly GCF_964204655.1). Lineage (NCBI taxonomy): Eukaryota > Metazoa > Chordata > Amphibia > Caudata > Salamandridae > Triturus > Triturus cristatus. The sequence goes on along the minus strand of NC_140590.1, from coordinate 726,466,874 downwards.
TATTGCCAGCCGTTGGCTTCCGGGAGATGGTTGTTTCTAGTTTCCCTTCCACCGGTTTTATTCTAATATCCAGGAAATCTATGGAGGTTTTGCTGTGATGTCCCACAAATTTCAAATTTGAAATAAAATTTCAGAGAGCAACTTCAGCTATACGCAAACTCGAACAGACGTCTACCAATTTATATAGAAATTTGAGTTGAAGAAATACCATCAGCTCCAAACCCAAGCAAAAAATACAGATAGTAACATATCAAAAATGTGTACCCCTAAAACATCCAACTTAACGGTTGCTGATTATGGTCTACTTCGGGATCTCCAGGATTTACAGAATGACAATGAGGCATTAGCCATCAATGATACCTGTAGAGTTCAGCAGATCGGATTGCAGGGAGGTGCTCTGCTGCCCGATGAAACCAGCTCTAAACCTGATACTCCGTTCAAAACTAAATCTAAATTTGTCCCTATTATGCCTCGAGACTCCCTGGATGTGTTCAACGAGCAAGTAATAGTGCAGGTTAAAAAACTGAACATTGGTCTAAACAAAACAAAGAAAAAACTCACATACCAAGAAACAAAATATCATCAACTGATTAGAAAGCTGCAAAAAGATACACAAGTAGTAGTCAGAAATTCTGACAAGGGAGAAAACATTGTGTTGTGGCCGCTCGGCTCCTATATGGAGGAGGCTTACTTACAACTTAATAATCAAGAATGCTATAGAAAAAGTTCCCTTCAGAAATTGAAAAGTACCCAGGATTACTTTTTTCCAAAGCTTTTAGCATGGAAGTGTATGGGCTTACTTAATTTGGTGGAATATAAATATCTGAAGAAAGAGCATCCTACCATTCCGGTTATATATTTTATTCCAAAAGTCCATAAACTCATGCTTAAGTCGCCAGGGAGACCTATTATAGCAGCTTGTGATGGCCCGCTGGAAAATATGTCAAGGTACATTGACTATTTTTTACAGGGGCACGTGAAACATTTGAGATCTTATGTGCAGGACACAAGCGACTTCCTGCGAAAAATAGACGGCATTCAGTGGAGCCCTGGGTACCTACTAATAGCCCTTGATGTGACATCACTCTATACGAGCATAAGAAATCAGGATGGGATCAAGGCAGTAGAACATTTCTTGGGTTGTCAACCACTTAAATACGCCCATCACAATAGAATGTTAATCAGTATGCTACTGTTTCGTCTTGAAAATAACCTGTTTTTATTTTAAAAAAAACAGATGTTCCAACAAATACAGGGCATGGTAATGGGGGCCAGCTTCTCCCCTAGCTATGCATGCTTGTTCATGGGCTGATGGGAGGGCTGGTCCTCATGAAACAAATTGGCCACATATTCCAAAAAAAGGTGGTTACCTGGTTAAGGTTCATTGATGAATAATTTATTATTTGGTATGGTACTGAGCAAAGTGCAATAGAGTTTATTTCACAGATCAATGTAAATAATGTTAACTTAAATTTTACCTCAACTATCATTGCGGAAAAGGTGACCTTTTTTGATGTACAGGTTCATATTTTAAACAACACTATCACCACATCATTGAACCTCAAACCAACAGCGGGAAACACTGTATTGCATGTGGCTAGCTCACATCCTGTGCATCTTATTCAGAGTATCCCATATGGAGAGATGCTACGGATAAGACGGATTTGCAGCAATGAGGCAGATTTATCTCAAAAGCAACAGGAGAGTAAAGAACGTTTCTTAGCAAGAGGTTACAAAGCAACAAATATAGCTGCCGCAATAGCTAAGTCTAGGCAGCAAGCCAGAGAGGACCTCCTTCATAGCAATGCAATAAGTGATAAGAATAAAAATGTTATTGGTGATCGGAAAAATGAACCGACTAGACTGATTTTATCCTATTCTCGGCAGTAGAAACAAGTTAGAGGGATAATCAGGCAAAACTGGCAAATTGTATTAGATGATCCAGTTCTAGGTCACCTCCTCCCTAAGATACCAGCTATCACATACAGGAAGTCATCACAGATGGGCAATACCCTTGTTAAGAGCAGCCCGGAGGACACACAATCTGGGGCCTGGTTAACATCAAGGAAGGGCTTTTTTAAATGTTCAAGCTGCAAAGCCTGTATGTATGGTAGTAATAAAACCACTTACCAAACTACATTCAGCAATAAAATATACAAGATAGACAAATATTTAACATATAAAACAGATTATATTGTCTATCTGCTGGAATGCAGCTGCAGCCTCAAATATGTAGGCAGTACCAAGCTAGCAGCACACAGGAGTATTTTGCAGCACACTCGGGCTATTTCAAACAATGAACAAAGTTACCTGGTGGCGAGACATTTTAAAGAGTTTCATATCAGTGATTTGAAAAATCTTAAATATTTTATTATTGATGCAGTGCCAGTACAGAAAAGAGGAGGAAATAGGGAGGCAAAACTGAGACGATTAGAAACCAGGTACATACTGGAGATGGACACAAAGCACCCAGGGGGCCTGAATACCAGTGAGGATCTGCATACATGTCTGTAACAACAAGCTTTAGATTCTCTGATATTCTAGACAATTGAGTATTAGGTCTCATCGTTACTATTAATAGATGTTGATATGCTAATTAAGGTTCTAAGATACCTATGTTTTAGTGATTATTTTTATAATTGCTTTTAGATGGTTTGTATTTTATCTAGATGTGTGCATTTTAACAGATAGGTAACCTTTTAGCAATCTTATGACAACGCCGAATTGTGAGAAAGTTTTTATTATGGGTTTTATCATAAATTGATAATAATGAATTCTCTTGAACTGAATCCCCAAAACATTTTGCACATTTAGCACTTCATGCACTTTATTGAATTTTCATGAAATTTTGCACTTTTTGCACTTTAAGCACTTTATCAGAAGCTGCTGGCAAGCAACAGAACATCAGCGAAACAGATACCAGCAACAAAGATAAACACTTGGCACTTTATAATTCTTTGCACTATAGTTAATTCTGGCTTGGAAGCATTTTAAAGAATCAATTTTTGTGAAAAAGTGGAAATTATTAAGAAAAAGCATTTGTGAGGGGAGTAGTCAATATTGCACATGGGAGCACAAACAGTGGATTCAATAACTATTGATATAGAGTGAATCAAATCAACATTAAAGGAGTAATTTAGCATTTGAGCCATGTTTTTTTAGTTGAAACCAAAAAGACATTAGCCGGTATTTAATGAATCATAATATATGTTTGTTGGCAATGGCCCTTCTTGCAGGGTTATCCCTAAAATGTTTTGCTTCTTCCTCCTTTGTTTTTCCTGACCTGTGGTTGTTGGCTATAGAACTCTTGGCATTTTACCTCTGCTGATCAGTGCTAAAGTGCATATGCTCTCTATGTAAATTGTTATTGTGATTGGTTATCCATGATTGGCATATTTGTTTTACCAGTAGGTCCCTAGTAAAGTGCACTGAGTGTGCCAGGGGTGGTAATTCAAATGCTACTAGTAGGCTTGCAGCACTGATCCTGCCACCGTAGTGCCTGTGCGCAGTTTGTTAACTGCCATGTCGACCTGTCCCGTGCACCCACTGGCCTGGCCTTACCCTTTCCTTTTCTTACACATTGGACGCCCCTATGGTAGGCCCAAGGTACCACCCTTGACAGGGTGCAGTGTATGTGAAAGGTAGGACATGTACTAGTGTGGGTAACATGTCCTGATAGCGAAATACTGCCAATTTCATTTTTCGCTATTGAAAGGCTATCTTGCCCATAGGACAGAATGGGGAATGCTGTGTAACATGTTTACCTGCATATCTTCCCGTAGGAGCAAGATGGAAATTTGGAATCTGGTATACCTGAACTCATAATTTAATAACTCTGGGAGAGGAGTTGGCCTAACGGCTAGGGCGCTCGACCTCGGACCTGGGGAACTGGGTTCGAGTCTCGGTAATGACGCTGAACATCCTGGGATTCTGGGCAAATCACTTAATCTCCCTGTGCCTAACAAAAAACGAATGTGTGTCCTCATGTCACGTAACTGGTGCTATGTAAAGCGCCCTGATACCCGATTGGATTGAGGTCAAGTTTGCGCTATATAAAACTCTGAGAAAAAAAACCCCACATCTTTTAGGGTGGTTGGTTTTTAGGTCTCGCCTAGCAGTGCGCATGCGCTGCAAGACTTATTGTAAGGGGCTTTCAAAAGCTCACCACATGCGGGTAACCGCAAGCAATAGGCCACACACACACGAGCGTGGCCTATTGCTTGCGGTTACCCGCATGGGCGCTATATGTTTTGAATTATCGTGCTCAGACACGGGCCCGATAATTCAAAACATATGGCCTGTTGCTCGCTCTCGCACGCACCACTCACGGGACGCTGCATTCCATGTTAATGTTATATTGTGGCTTCTCGCAAAACTTTCTAGTCCTTCGTATCTCCGGAAATGCAGAAATCGGGCAAATGAGTCTTAGTCGTGTAATAGTAACCAAATGTTTAGTGCTTATGCCACCTTTAGGCTGTTTCAAACCGCTGACAAGCCAGAGTGGATGGAATGGAGAACCGCTTCAAACACTTGCTTTTAAAAAGTTATCCTTTGATTCTACCCCTGTGCACTACTGGTTTGGATTGTCGATGAATGGGCTGGGGGAGGGGGCTGAGGTGGGGGCAGCAGCTCACGTAGCTGAGATGACCTCGGGTGACCAGCCCTTTCTTGGAATCTCTGTTGCAGATTTTTGGTTTTGGGAGACCAAGCTGCTTGTTCAAAGCCCCCTCTGGGGGAGATGCCTTGAAAGGGGGAGGGGACAAAGTAAGAGCACTGCCGGGTGGGAGGGGCTAACGGGCGTTCAGGAGAGAGGAAGCGGAAAGGAGTGTGGGCAAGGGGACGGGTTGAAGATGTATTCTTATTATGTACATTTCCTGAGCGCACAATGCACTGCGCCGGAGCTCGTACTCTTTGTACCGTTGTAAGGAGCAGGTGATACTCGGACTACGGAAGATTTCAATGCACACAGTGCATAAACCTGCAGAGTTGGCATAATCAAATGAGAGCCTTGTTGCAGTAGGGCATGAATGCGTTGCAATAGATATTTTTTAGTGATCAAACCTCGTTGTAGTACGTTTTGGGATTTGTTGGGGGCATCTTGCAAATACAGCTTACATTAGGACAAATGACTGGCGTTGGTGAGTTCCAGGCAGAGATTTTTTAAAATTTTTAATCCACTCAATTCCATTTATAAACGGTGAAATATAGTTTCTAAATGACAGTACATTCGGTGTATATCAATCGGGTGCGGTCACTTATACACAATCAGTATTGTGCATTTTTCTGGTTGTGTCCTTTCTACACATCTCTATATAATTCCTGTCGATAACTATTACTTTACGGTAATTGATCCAACGTTGCCTACTATTTGGGGGAGGGGAATGTACATTTTGTGGGTTTCTCTGTCCAGTCTGTTAAATCGTAAGTGTATTTTTAGTTTCTCCTCGTGTTTTTGATGTTTATCCGCTATAGCGCGTTCAATTTTCTTTCCTCTTTCAGAGCCACCAAATATGACCTTTAGCTAATATGATACCCAAGATTTTCATCCTGATCTTCATATTATGTGCATTTTTAGCGGGGGAAATCCCTAATATACATTGTTAGGTAGACTTTGTGGGTAATAATGGTCATCTTTTGTGTGTATGCATATAGTACAATATTCCCCCCAAGGTCTCAACCATCCATGGACACACTACCTTCCCATGTAGGAAGGCTGCACTTGTAATGCCACATCGCCAACAAGCTGAAGGTGTGCCCAGATACATTAATGTCGTTTCTGGGTTGCAAGTAAGTTTTATGCAAAAAGTGGAGTTGTATTAATTTGAGACAAGCGTTTGAGGAATTGTATTTGACCTGTTGATAGGTATTCTTCTGTCTGCACTGGTTACGAGTTCAATCATTCTAGGTTGGTAAAGCACAACTAGTCTCCCGTGAAGGTCTCAAGGCGCTGGGGTGGAAGGGGAGGGGAGCGGCTCCTCAGTTGAGTGCTGGGTTCCCCGAAAAGCCAGGTTTTGAGGTACTTCCTGAACTGGAGTTCAGGGCATTCGCTTGCCCATTTCTCACGTGCCAGCCACCTCTTTCATTTATTCAGGCTAATTACAAGATTGGTAGACATTACTTCCGTTCTTGGTGGTTCTTCTGGAAAATTAGCCCAGATTTTTCTGGTTACCTTAGCTAATCATGCATGATGGCAAAATTGCCCCCCCCCCCCACCTGTTTAAAGGAGTCTAGAACTTGGTCATATGTAAGAACTTGCTGATACGGATAAAGGTGTTCTACCGTGTGTCGAACCCCCATCTTGGTAATGTCTTTGAATCATTCCATTATCCACAGCGAAATGACTGGCTTATATTGTGGATGTTTTCAGTATCTCCTTGACCACTCACTCTGTTTTACACCTGGCTGTCTAACCAGATCTGGGAAGGTAGAAGGAATGTGCCTCACTATCTGGCATTAGATGGGTCCCACACAGTAGTGTTATCAGGCATTAGATGGGTCCCACACAGTAGCGTCTTCTCCCAATTGTTTGAATCAAATCAGTGTATTATATGCTGCAATCGCATTGGCCACAGCATAATAAAGGAATAGGTTCTTGACCCCAAGCCCGCCCCTCACCCCCGGGACCTTTTAGTGTATTTAGTTTAATGCTTTTGCGCTCCTTTCCAGACCTGCGACACCATCATTCTGGCCGATGATCAAAATGTCTTCAGGGATAATTACACATTGAATTCTGCAGGATATCTTCAAGGTACAAATAGTATATCTGGTCAGTGGGTTCACAGGACACTCGCATGAGTCCAGAAATAACACAATTTCAAATAATTGAGCAATCTGATCGGTCAAGAGGGCCTCTTTCCCCATTGGCCATCTGGCTCGTATGGTAATAAAATATTACTTTAGGGGGAAAGAAAAACTAGAAATGCACTGAAAAAACTAAGCTCAAACTGAACTAATTTACACCAAATCCGAAAATGCATTCTCTGTCTGGATCAAGATCTAACTTTATGCCAAATTTTGTGTAATTCAGGTTAGCCATTTGGAATGTAGACCTCTGTGGAAATTGCATGGGAAAATTGTATTTTGGGACCACCCACCCCTTCTTACTTGCCCCCAGTTGATAGATCACCCCAAAACTTTCAGGGAAGGAGCTGAGGTGAATCTAATTTTACATGTAATGGCACTTATAAATTCATTGATCCTAGGTAAAAACACATTTCAGGTCTCTCTACTCCCCTTGAGTTTGTATGTGATATTCTTGCATTCACTATTTTCATAATCATTTTTGCACTTTTTTTCATTTCCTGAATTTGCTTCCTGCAGATGAGATCCAGCAGGAGAAGATTGAACAGAAAGACATAGAACATCACATGAAGAACCTGTCCAATGACCTTGTGAAGCTCAACATGCTGCTGAACAAAAACATTAGTGCCAAAGAGCAGCTGGAACAGAATAACCTACTGATGGAGAGCGATTTCATGCGAGCCCTCAGGGTAAGAATGCATTTTGAGTAAGCAAAGCTTCAATTAGAGAATTCTATTTTGCAGTATTGGCTCTTTTGTAGATTCACATGTTTACATTTTTTCCCAATGTTAAACTGGGAACCTTCTGTAGTCAATGATAACATAGCAGTAACCCAATGTAGCTAATAAGATTGAAATAAAATATAGACTACTTGTAGCCAATCTACCCCAGTGGGTGATCTGAACTCCAACCAGTGTGATGGAGGGTTTCAGCAGTCCAGCTCTTCTCAGAGGCACCAACTGTCAGAATTTCTCCAGCATGTCTACAGGAAACAATGAATCCTATGAGCTCTTTTTCTTCAGAAATGTAACTTTTTTGGATGATCTTTCCCAGGGAATTTTCTTTCTATATCCCTATTGGAAACTGGGTTTCTGGTTGGCAGAGGTATGCACCCTGTTCAAGCAGGAACCACAATCCAAGTCAGGGTGAGTCAGATACACACATTAAATTAACCTGTGCTCTCCCTCTGGCAGTGTGTAGAGGTTTTGTGCAGTACTTACCGTAAACAGTAACATAGTGAAGACACCACAAAAAGACTTCACACCAGTTTTTAAAAAATGGTTTCTACTTTTATGAACAAAACAAGACCAAAACTACAAAAATCCAATTAGTATAACTGGAGTTATACATTTTTAAAGAATAAATGAAACTGTATTGCTTAAAGCGGCAACTGGGGACATCTGGTCGTGCTTGACCGGGGTAAATTCAAATGTTCATGCTGTCCACGATGGTACGTGGGTCCGATTACTGGGACCGACCAACCTTGTCCTGCCACAAAGTACCTTATTGCGTCACCGAGGGATCCGAGATGCGAGCAGCAAAAGGGATGATGCTCTGTTGTTGAGCTCCAACTGAAGGTGATGTGTCAGTTCTGAGATGCGCAAAGTCAGGGATGCATCAGAAAAGTAGATGATGCGCTGTGCTGACTGTGAAGCAATGTCCTTAACTCTCACAGTCATCATTGAGGGAGATGCACCGGTTCCGAGCGGCACAACAACATCAATACATGAATTCTGGCAGCTGCAGTACTTTATAGCCACTTGGAATGGCCAAGGACTGGATTGTCACCACTCGGCAGGGCTGGACTTGCAGCAAGCAAAGTCAAGCTGCTGTTGCAGGTGGAAGAAGAAGTCTTTGATGTCTCCGAGACTTTAGAACAGGGGGCAAGCCAATATGAACTTGGACTCACTCTGGGTTCAAAGATGTGGGTCCAGTCCTTCCTCAGCAGGGCAGATAATAACAGGCAGCCGGGTGGCACATCAGAGAAGCAGTTCTTCCAGATCAGCAGCCCAGCAGGGTGGCAGTCCTTCTACAGCAAAGCGGTCCTTCTTCCTGTTCAGTAGTGTACTGAAGTGTTAGGGTCAGAGACCCAGTACTTATATACAATTGAGCCGTTGAAATCGGGGTGACTTCAAAGAGGGGCTTTGAAGTGAACAGAGGTCCTCCCTCCCAGCTCATCTCCAGACTCACTACAGGAGGTTAGCAGTTCTTTGTGTGGGGACAAGATACTGCCTATTCAGGTGCCCTGGATGACCCATCAGGAAGTGGACGGCCCATCAGTCACACCTAAGTTCCCTTTGTGTATGGCTATCTAGAGAGAATGCACAAAGTCCAGCTATCACCCACCCCAGACATGTATTGGAGACAGTCTGCAGGCACACAGGCTTGAGAGCAGAAAAATGCAATCTTTCTAAAAGTTGTATTTTTAAAAGGTTTGCAACAAACTCATCTTTACCAGTAAAAAGGATTTATCACTACCATTCAAATGCTATGAAGCATGACAGAGCACTCCTACTCATTCAGAAAGTGCAGCTCATAAGTGCAATAAGGAATTCCCAATATTAACCTATGAGTGGGGTAGGTCTCACAGTAGTGAAACATGAATTTGGAAGTTTTTCACTACCAAGGCATGTAAAACTTAAAAGTACATGTCCTTCATTTTAAGTATACTGCACCCTGCCCTGTAGACTACGTAGGGCCTACCTTAGAGGTGACTTACATGTAAAAAAGGGGAGTTTAAGGCTTGGCAAGGGGTTTTAAATGCCAAGTCAACATGGCAGTAAAACTGCACACACAGGCTCTGCAGTGACAGACCTGAGACATGTTTAAAGTGTGCTACTTATGTGGGTGGCACAATCAGTGTTGCAGGTCCACTAGTAGCATGTGCAGTGCACTCTACTAGGGACTTATAGGTAAATTAAATATGCCAATTCTGGAAAAGTCAATCAAACCATATTTTAGGGGGAAAGCACTTGCGCTTTAGCACTGGTTAGCAATGGTAAAGTGCCCAGAGCCCTAAGGCCAACAAAAAGAAATCAGCAAAAAGGTGAGGCAAACAGACAAAATGTTTGGGGACGACCACCCTAAGGCTGTCCGGTCTATCAATCTCCAGCTGCAGATGGTCCTTTTGTACTGGGAAGCTGAGCCCTGTGACTTTGGATAACACATATCTCTCAAGCAATGTATAGTGTGTGGAGTGAGGAAGGTCTTCTTAGAAAATCCCCATAATAAATGTATTCAATGTCTCTACTAGTATGGACATGTTGCCAAAGACTGCTTCAATAATGGGCCATTTAGCACAAAGATTCTCAATGACAGAGACCTATTTTGGTCCTTGAGAATAGACACCCAGGGTGAGTATCAGTGAAGACCACCACTCTGCACCCTTTATCATCAAGAGCTACAAAATGCAAGGTAGAGCTAGGCAGTTTCAAGGATCTGGTTACAGGCTTCTCAGCAGAATCTTATGCAACCCCCACTAAAATATGCTCTGCAGTTGCCATGAAGTTGTGGACTTCAGGTTATGCTGGTGCTTCATCAGAGAAATCCACCACTAAGCCTAACTTTGGGGAGAGTTAATCTCCCTGAGTTTCAAAAACACGTTTGCTATTGCATATTCTCCACCTGTGTTTAAAAGCAAGAAGTAATTTTCCGAAGGATCATTGTTGACGTCTATATGAATAGCAAAGACCACTTTAGCACAAAGGCAATCTCCACAGCAATGAATATCCTAAGATGAAGAGGTTCATCCATCGACATACATCCAAGTGAGGTAGCTCACGTTATCGACAGAAGCCTCCCTGTTGATGAAGGCCACACCGTTGCTGTAGTATACTCTGTTGACAAAAATCATGCTGTTGACAAACATCTGTACCTTAAGGCAAAGACTCCGTCGACTACTATCATCAATGAAAGTAACAACTACCCTGAGTTTTGCATTACCTAAAACTCTGATCTCGGTGACAGTACCTCTGTTTTTGCTAGCCTCACCGAAAAGTATTATGTGCGAGCCACTTAAATTATTCCTCCTCATCATGCCGTGATCATGTCAGTCAAGGAAGTGACAATCAGATTTCGTTCTATTTGGATGATGCCATACCGTCTGAAGCTGCCTCTCAAGCAGAAGGTGTCGGGTTTAGGGTCTTTCTTACCAGTCTCGAGGCGTTGGGACGGTTCCCGGCTTCGGTTCTTGTACGTCCTGGTTTGGCCGAGATAGGGGCGACCCCTTCCGGTAGCCATGGTGCTGCCGTCAATGAAATCCTAAGCAGCCAGTGCCCTCCAGAAGGAGTCCCGAGAGGAAAAACCCCAGAGGGAAAAAGCCTCTGATGTTGATGATGAGACTCCAGGAAAGAAGGAGAAGACAAGGAGCCAGAAAACACTGGAAAACCAGGAGCCCAAAAAGGAACCAGGAGAAGACTGGAAGACAAGCTGGAACAGAAGGCGCAAGGGGAATAAAGCACCAACGGAAGGAAGGAATCACCAAAAGAGGAGCTACAACCCACCAACAGGAGCGAAGACACACCAGCAGGAACCAACAGGAGTGAGGACACACCAGCAGAAACAAGGAGTGTTGCAACGCAAGGAAGGAAAGACATACAGGAACAGGAAGTGACATACAGGAACAAGAAGTGACGAAACAGGAAGGAGAGGTGTCACCATCTTGGATAGGGAAAAAAATGAAGTGCAATAAATGGCCCCCAAGGAAGGGGGATCACCAGACGCCCACACCACGTGAATGTAATGTCCCAAGGTGCCTCAGGAAGCAGATGGGCTGCCGTGCAAGTTTGCGGCGTGCCTGAAAACCAAGAGGCATCGCGGGTGCTTTCCGCGACGCCGTTGAAATGACCCCAGTGGGCTGTGATGCTGTACCGAGGCGCCCCCGAAAAGGAGGGCAGGGCACTGCGGGCTGCTCCGCGGGTCACGAGTCAGCCTGCCTCCCAAAGCCCCGGGCTTGCCAGGAAAACGCCGAAAATGAACAGGAGCGTGGACAGAATCAGCATCCTTCTAGGTATTATCACTGAGGGGATAGCCGTTCCAATGGACAAGGAACTGCAAACAGCCCCTAAAAAACCGAGAGTCACAGATAGCTTGGACCTCGTACTCGGGTAACTTGTTGACCAAAATAGGAGGTGGAAGAGAAAAAACCCTCCTATAGGGATCAGAGACATATGGTTTCAACTGAGAGCATGAAAAACAGGATGTATCCTCCAACCACATGGGAGTTGAAGTTGAAAGGACACAGGAATCACCACTTGAGTAACTTTGAATGGACCATAAAAGTGTGGCTTAAATTTACTACGTGATAACTGAAGAGGTAGAAATTTCGAGGACAGCCAGACTTTGTCATTGACTTGGTATAATGGAGATTGGCGGCGATGGACGTCAGCATTGTCCTTCATTTTCTCCTTAGCTTCTTGGAGATGGACATGAACTTTAGATCGTATGGCTCGGAGGTGGCGAATAAAGGAGGCTGCCGCTGGAACAGAGGAGCTGGCTTGCAGAACTGAAGGAAAGGTCAGAGGATGGAAACCATATAAACAATAGAATGGGGTAGTCTTGGATGCACTATGGACCGAGTTGTTGTAGGAGTAGTAGGAGGACCAGTGGCTCTGAGTCGCATTGCAATAACAGCGGGTTATTGCTCTAGCCCTTGATTTAAGCGTTCCGTTTTTCCATTGGTCTGGGGATGGAACCCGGAGGTCAAGGCTACCTCAATATGAAGATGAAGAGCTTTACAAAAATGTTTCCAGAAGTGTGATACATACTGAGGACCCCGATCAGATACAATCACCCATGGCAGGACATGGAGGTGGTATATCTCCTGTATGAAGATGCTTCCGAGTTCTCTTGCAGTAGGTAGGTTTTTAAGGGCAGTGAAATGAGCCATCTTGGTGAAAGAATCTATTGTCACCATTATAACCCGGTTACCAGCAGATGAGGGCAGAGAGGAAATGAAGTCGGTGGATATGGTATGCCATGGAGCCGGTGGAACAGGTAGGGGGTGAAGCAATCCCATGAGTTTAGTATGCAATGTTTTGGCTTGGGCACAGACAGAACAAGATGACACATAGACTTCGGTATCTTTTCTTATCGACGGCCACCAGAAAGAGCGAAGTATCAGTTCTAGGGTAGCCTTGAAACCACCGTGACCTGCCACGGGAGAATCGTGACACATTTGGAGGGCCTATAGCTGCACCTTTTGTGTGGGATGGATTTGTATTCAGAATGAACCTTGTCTAGGAAGGATTGAACCATGCCAACAATCCTTTGCGGCTCGATTATGTTCTGTTGTGGGGACGTAGGTCTTTCTAGATAACGACGAGACAAGGCGTCTTCCAAAGTGCTCTGAGGTCCTGGTATATAGGAGACAACAAAGTCATACTGGCTAAAAAAGCAAGCCCACCGGGCTTGACGGCTATTTTGGCATTGAATTTTACAGAGACATTGGAGGTTTCTATGGTCTGTTCTGATTTCTAAGGGTTCCTTAGTTCCCATTAACAACTGCCTCCATTCACAACTGGCCAGCTTCATGGCAAGTAGTTCCCGTTCTAGAATAGAGTAGTTCCTTTCAGAGTCTGACAGGACATGTGACAGGATTTTCCAGTCTGTCGTCGTCTTGTTGTTGGAGGAGGACAGCACCAACAGCTCTGTCCGACGCGTCTGTCTCCACAAAAAAATTATTTGTTGTGTCAGGGTGTCGTAATATGGGTGCTTGCGTGAAGGCCTTTTTTAGGGACTGGAAGGCCTGTTTGGCGGCTTCGGTCCACTTGAACCCTTGCCGGAGATATTCCTTTTTTAACGTTTGGGATATGTAACTGGTGTGGTGAGCAAAGTTGTCAATGAATTGACGGTAAAAGTTTTCCAGACCTAGGAAACACTGTGTTTCTTTAATGGTCGAAGGTGATGGCCAAACCAAAATAGCCTGTATCTTTTGAGGATCCATGGCTATTCCTGTCTTGTTGATTCGGTAACCCAAATATTCTACCTCGTATTTGTCAAATTCACATTTTTCAGGTTTACAGAAGAGACTATTTTGGCGTAGTCTTTGCAGGACTTGCATTACATGCGTGCAATGTAACCCAGGAGCTTCTGAGTAGATCAATATGTCGTCTAGGTAGATAACCACTATCTGGTTTAGGAGGTCCGAGAACACGTTGTCCATAAATCTTTGAAAGATGGAAGGGGTGTTAGTCAGATCAAAAAGGCTTAACTCGGTATTCGAAATGCCCTAACGGGGTTTGAAATGTGGTTTTCCACTCATCCCCTTTTTTGATTCGAAGCAGATGATAGGCACCCCTAAGATCCAACTTGGTGAACATTTGAGCCCCTCTTACCGACTCCAGTATATCCTTAGTCAAGGGCAACGGATAGCGGTCTTTGATGGTGACTTTATTCAAGCCTCTGAAGTCAATACGTGGTCGGAGATCTTTAGTCTTCTTGGGGACGAAGAAGAGGGGCGCCCCGGCAGGTGATGAGGATCGAACAATAAGGCCACTCTGGAAATTTTTCTCAAGGTATTGTCTGAGAGTCTCTTTCTTGGGTTCAGTGAGAGAATATACTCTTCCGAAGGGTACTGTTGCTCCAGGTTCCAATGGAATGCCACAGTCAAACTCCCTATCAGGAGGTAACGTCGCGTTCATAGGCTTCTGAAAAATGTCAGCGTATGTATGGTAGTGACTTGGTACGCCTTGGACAGAGTTAACGGAGGTACAGACTTCCTTTCTTATCACAGGCATTACCTTAGGAGACCAGTATTCTTCAGTGGGGTAAAAGAATTGTTGACAGAAATGAGATGACAGGGAAATGTTCTGGTCTCCCAGTTGATAAACGGGTTATGTCTGATTAGCCAAGGTATACCTAAGATCATGATGAGGCAAACAGATCAAAAGACAAGTGTTCTTGGTGTTTTCCAAATGTAATTTGTAATAATGGTGTCATGTCTTTGACTGGGCCGGAAATGAGAGGAGTTACGTCCACAGTATGGACTTGTTCCGGGTTCTCTTTAGGGACACAACTAATTTGCCCCTCCTTAGTCCATGCTTCATCCAAGTACATCCTGCTGGCACCACTTTCCAGCAATGCTAGTATCTTCTCTTCTGCTCCATCTGGCAGCCTTACAAGCTTAGGCAGAAGAAAGAGAGAGGTGGAAGTTTCGTTTGAGGTACAGATCGAAGGGATTCCAGACCATCCCATCCTCTCCCTTCTCACAGAGGACGGGATTTGGTGTTTTCCGACTACCTAGGAGGACGAGTGGGACAATTGCGAATCATGTGCCCTGAGGCGCCACAATACAGACACAGTCCTTGTTTTCTTCTGTGTTCACTTTCGGCCTCAGGCAGGGGTCCCTTAGTTAAGCCTATCTGCATAGGCTCTTCTCCTGTGGAAGGCTGTATGTCGGACATGGGGGTTTCTGTTTTACGAATGTTAGGTCGGGTTACTCCGGTATGCTGCTGGAGTCATGACTTTCGTCTCTCCAAATGACGTTCATTGAGACGATGTTCAGCTGTTAATGTTAAGTCCATTAGCTCAGTCATAGTCTCAGCACAAGGAGAATGTACTAACTCATCTTTGATTTTTTCTCGCAGCCCTCTGCGAAAAAGGGTAACCAGTGCTCGTTCCACCCAAGTAGTTTCTGCCGCCAATTGCCTGAAACGTGTGATGTACTGCAAGACGTCCTGACTTCCTTGTTGGATGGATATCACACAAGGCTTCTTCTGCTGATGTCTCCAGCCCAGGTCTTTCAAACATCCGTTTAAATGACTCAAGAAAAGACACATAATTAGAAAGTCGTGGGGCACTGTGGGCTGCACCACGGCCGGCGAAGAGGAAACGGGTAGCGCCGCGGGTCGCAAGTCGGCCCGCGGCGTAACAGTAGGTCCCCCTCCCGAAGCCCCGGGCTTTCTAGGAAAAAGTTGATAAAAGAACGGCAGACAAGAGCAGGAGCGTGGACAGAATCTGCATCCTCCTAAGTATTATCACTGAGGGGATAGCCTTTCCAATGGACAAGGAACTGCAAACAGCCCCTAAAAAACCGAGAGTCACAGATATCTTGGACCTCGTACTCAGGTACCTCATTGACCAAAACAGGAGGTGGACGAGAAAAAGCCCTCCTATAGGGATCAGAGACATAGGGTCCTAGGTTTTCATAAGAATGTATGATGTAACTGCAAATAAAATTGCTGACTTCCATGAAACATCTAATGGAGGATTTCTGTAACTTTGTATCCCCAGTCCATCCAGGCATGTTTCCTCAGGCTTCTCCAGTGGACCTGCCTCCTCGACTTCTCCATTGGACCTGCCTCCTCAGCTTCTCCATTGGACCTGCCTCCTTGGCCACTTCAACCAGAAGAGATGCTGATAACTTATCCTTTAATGCCATCTTCTCCAAACATTTTAGCGAAGGCCTACGGAACCAACTGTTGGATGTTTTCTTGCGTCGTGGGACAGGTTAGGGCTCATAATAGTAATGGTGATGATTCAAGCCACCAACCAGATGACAAGCAGGACGATGTCCAGAATGGGATAGATATGTTTATGTTGAAGACATGAGTACAGAGGTGGCGCCCATAAACTCTCACACTGACATCTATTGTGTCTGCATGTTAATTGACAGAGCATCACTAAAATTAAATCTCCCAATAGCTACTAGGGAAAGACATTTCGTTTGTTAAAGGACAAGACTAGATGATCAATAACATTTACTTGCATCCTATACCACCTTAAGGAAGATGCATGAAGAACCTATCTTAAGGTTCTACTTTGATATACTCATATAAAAGCCTTAGAGTTAGCACCATTTCAAGACAGACCAGTCACATCAGAGCAGCACAGAGACTTTATTGAAATCCAGCTGCTTCATGTGCTCTGAAGGTGGATGATTGGACACCATAAAAAAAAGAACTCGCTTGTTAGCAACAACATCCATGAAGATGCAATTATATCATGACAGCACCACATTTATAGAGAAACTGCCATAAGAATTTCATGACCAAGCAAAGACTATCTTTAAAGGAGGGAAATTACATTATCTGCACTAATAGATGTATCGCTTGATGCCTTGAGTGCTGGATTTGATAGAGACATCTGGCCGCAGTTTCCTTACTTTAGAATTCTCCCCCGAATGCGAGACTGGATCTGGAAAAGGGTGCTGCGCAACTCCGTATCGATGTCATCGCCTGATGTCACGTTGACGGAGTCCATAAAACCCCCGCGCCGACGTCCGTTCCTACTTTTCCGCCCTTGCAATGTGGATCCAGAGCTCTTAGGAGCTGTTTTTTGGCCCGTCTTGACATTTGTTTAGGTAACAGCATGCTTTTTTATGATGTCTTCATGGTTTAAGCCCTGTGGATCTGTAGCTAACAGATGTTGTCTACAGATCCTCATACCATCTGTTTGTGGTGCCTTGGAGAACACCATGACTCCGAGGAGTATGGTTCTTGTGGGTGTCTTCTGCCAAAGGCTTTGAGGGAGCGTCATATGAAACTTCTGATGGTGTGACTATCAGAGGTGCTGCGGCATCGTCAATCCTCGTTGAAGTCCAGAGACCGATCGAGGAGCCGTTCACGTGAGGGGCCATCTCCATTGAGAGAGGCTTTGAAGGATAAACGGTCAAAATGTAAGTGCATCTTCGATGCCGTCTCCCAGCCTTCGGTTGCGGAGGGTTTACAGAAGTCTTCCCCCACGCCTCCCTAAATTCCCTGGAGCCAGGGCAACTCTAGCCCAAATGCGGGAGTATTACAAATCCCTGCATAAAGGCTTTGGGCCCCCCGCTGGTGTGCCTTCAAGCCCTAAGGAGGGGAGCGGTGCCCTGACTGCATCTTCGTCGGCGGGTTCACCCTCAGTGACAGTTTGGCCCTTTGAATCCGTTATCAGATTCGAGATGGCGCCGATGTACAGCCCTTTTGGGCTCCCACCTTCAGCTTTGGGTTGGGTCAGCCACTGACGTCAGTAGCACCGATCGATGCTGAACCTCTTTCCAATGTTGATACGACACTACACCGGCGCCGGAAGGCGTCAAATGCAGCGTTGGTGGCGCCGTCTGCTTTAGGCAACTCTCCATCTGCCCTTTGACTTAATGTGAATGTTTTGCCTATGGAACCACTTCATTTTGAAGGTGAAGGGGAGACTTTGGGCAGTCCTGTCCAACCTCTTTTGGAGGAAAATTGACTGACTGAACTGGGTGAGGCTGGTGGACTTGAGTCCTCCCCAGTTTCAGATTTACTTTCTCCAGCTGGTATGGCAACAGAGAAGAGTTCCTCTTATGTGGACGAATTGAGGAGAGCAGCTGTGGTCTTAAGTTACCAGTTTCCCTCAGTGGAATTATCCACAGATCCGTGGAGTTTCTTCACCAAGGTGAGACGGAGTGGAGCCTTTACTCCTGTACAATGAGTATAGGTGATTTTCCTTTTTGATGATAATAAAGTTCTTTATTTTTCCTTGATCAAGTAGGTGGGTACCAAGCCTTAAGACACTATATGTTTTGCTCTTAAGGTTCTGTTTTATAGCCATTACAGTTTGGTGGCTATTGTTCACATTTGGGTAGGCATTTGTTGGTTATAATGTTATTTGAACATTATTGTTTCGTTTCCCTGGATGTACGTGAGGCTGTTATAGGTCTCCTAAAGGACGTAGGGCCAGATGTACGACCATTAAGTTTAGCAAGACGCAAGTTGCGCAAAATTGCGACACGCTAAACTTAATGTACAACAGTGTTTCAGACACTGTTTGCGATTCCCAATGGGGTCGCAAATTGAATGCCTCATGAATATTAATGACGCTGTCGCAATTTGCGACCCTATTGGGAATGGCTAGCACTACAAGGGATGGTGGCCTGCTGGGGTCAGCAGACCACCATGTCTGGGACTGCTTTTAAATAAAGCAGTTTTTTTAATTTTTAAATGCAGGCCGTTTTCCTTAAAGGAAAATGGGATGCATTTAAAAAAGAAAAATGAAACTTTTCAGTTTCATTTTTTAAGGGTAGGCAGTGGTCCCTGGGACCACTGTCTGCTCTTAAAAAATATTTACGTACCCATTCACAAAGGGGAGGGGGTCTCCTGGCGACCCCTCCCCGTTTGCGAGTGGTTTAGCACCTACTTGAAGTAGGTGGTAAACTGCAAGTTTTTTGCGGCTGCAAATACAGTCGCAAAACATTAGTACATGGCATGGTGACTCGATATTAGGAAGGGACGCCCCTTCCTAATAGCGAGAGTTGCAAAAGCTATTTTCCTAGTCACTGAGTCCAAAAATAATATTTGTACATGCCTGGAACCTTTTTTGCAGTTGCAAACAGGCTAATCTCCTGTTTGCAGTCGCAAAAAAGGGTTGTACATCTGGCCCGTAGTCTCTAGGTCGATTCTATATGACGTTTTGCAATATTACTAAAGATTTTCTTCTTTTCAGAAGGAGATTTCCTTCTAATAGTTTACTTTTTCTTCTCATGAAGACATTCATATATGTTTGTACATAAGGTGAATAGGTGTTGCCTGTAGAAGACTTTTACTACTATACTCTTCTAGGTGACAACTCTTTTCATTATTCAACTGATTCTAATTGTTTTTAGTTTGGACTCACACTTTGTGGGATGTTGTCTCTAGATGGAATTTACAAAATCAGTTCAATTCTTTTTATTATAGGATCCTTTAAATTTTCTAATTTAAGTATGGGAGACCCTTTCAGGATCATCTGTAGATGGGTCTCTATTCATATAGTAGTGCCACGTACTAACTTTGGTTTTTGCTAGGCAATCATGGTTTCTTTTTTGTACTTACTATCTTGTTCAACTTTATACTACTGTTGCTTGATGGTGGTGTCTCAGGAAATTTGCATTACGCTGTCATTTTGGATGGCTGTTAATTTCTTATGTGGTATGATGCCCACTATGGTTTTCATACTGTTTAGTCAGTATTGTCTGACTGATTACTCGGCTTTATTTTATATCTATATCTTATACTTTTCCTCTTGTTAATACATAGGCGGTTATTTATTTTACTCCTAAGATAGTATATAAATATATTGGGGATATCCTAAAGGTATTCATATTATTTCAAGTTGATTTTTCTAGGGATAGGACTGGTTCTATGCCAATAGTTGCTTTTGTTATCTTCAACTCTTTTTAATAGAGCATTCGTTATGCTTTCCCACGTGTGAAGGACCTTTCTCTGTGTTTGCAGAGCAGGTCTGGCTCGGCTAGATCTCTGTACGGTAAAGAGGTATTGCTTAATTGCAGGACACGTAGTTCGAGTTTGGATATGCGAGCAAATAGTTTTATATTTATAGGGTAATTTGACAAAGTTGTCCTACTGTCATGGATAATGTTATCCCCATGCTTTCAATGTCTTTATGACTTTTCTTACTGTGGTACTTTCTGCACTGCTTATGCTGTGAGCATGCATGGGTTCGGATCCCAGTTAGCATGCATATAGTTTTCTATTCATATTTTTTGTTGGCTTCTACCACAGGTGGATAATTTTATTCCCATGCCTTTTTAATGTCTTATGAATTTACTTATCTGTGGTTCCGTACACAGGATTTAAAAGTTTTAGAGTATGTTATCGCTCATCTACATTAGTATAAATGTCTGGTCTTTTCTCTTGTTCTAAACAGGTTTTGTTCTAGTAACAGACTTGTCTGATAGAGACATTTAGCCGCAGATTCCTTAACTTTTGAATTCTCCCCAGGCACCAGACTGGATCTGGAAACGTTTCCGTAGTCCCTCTACCCGCTGGTGGATGGCGCCTTAGGACTTTGTGAAGGCGTCGACTCTGGTTGTGATGTCAGTGGAGTCATACAAATCCCCTCTGGTGCGTGGACATCAGTTTCTTCTTTTCCACGCTGCAACGCGGATCCAGAGAAGTGGTTCCTCAGGCTGTTTTTGCTGGCCTACTTTGACAGTTTTTGTCTGTTGAAAAAAGTGTGCCTTTTTCCTCATGTCATCAGGCTTTAAGCCTTGTAGGTCTTGTACTCTGCAAATGTCTGCTACAGACCTGCATTCCATTTGTATGTGGTGTTTAGGAGAATAGCACGACTCTGAGGATTGCTGCTTCTACCATAAGCTGAAGCTGAAGGCACTCAAGGAACGGCGTATCTGTCGCCGTCCATGGAGACTTCAGAGCCTCGGTCTTCTTATTCCAAAATGGAGGTCCGCTCACGGGGCTGTTCCATGAGCCAAAGCCAATCTCGGGGACATCGCTGTCCAGAGACATCCAAAGGTAAGCACAGGCGTTTGAAGTCCCGGCAACCCCAGACTTTGCCGGGTTGAGAATCCATCTCCCATGGATCCTCCCACTGGTGAGGGGAATGTGGTATTTTCACTTCCTTCTCGTGCGTGGTGAGACTTCCGAGAGTCACCTTGTGGAGGGTGATACAAGGGAGTCTGGGCCATTTCAGAGATTGTTCCACCTCAAATGGAGGAGGTTTGGATATCTGCACTAAGGGTTGGTGTCTTCCTAGCCTATAGGCTACTTTCCCCTCCTAGTCTCGCTACTGAGGCAAGTTCCTCCTTTGCTTACGGTGGAGAAGTTCATCAACCCTCTGACTGATGTCCTTTATCAAGATCAAACAGGGGAAGAACCTGTTCTTCCATACAGTGAGGCTCAGTTCAACATATTGTCGGGAACTTGGGCCATAGACCGTGCTATATCTCGTAGGCACCTGTCTGCTTCTGGAGACTCAGTTTGTCTCCTCAGGTATTCCACTCATAGTCTGGTAGTTCAGGCTGCTACAGCTTCACAGGACATGGATTCGTCACCTAAAACTGAATTTAACATAGAGATTCTAGGAGTCAAGATGCATGTACAAGCACATCTTTTCTTCTGCTAGTCGTTCTTTAAGGTCCACAAACACGTCTAGTGTTCTTGGGCTTTTTTCCTACTCTTTGTGAGATTCTTTGCAGACTATGTTGCCACTGCCTCCGGATAGCCTCTGTTCTGATGCTGAAAACTTGATAAGGTATGACCAACAGGCAGCAAAGCTGATAATCAGATGTGGCAGAAATTCTACTGATTCATTACGCCGGGCCATGGCATCTTCGGTGCCGCTCTGGCGTTGTGCATGGTTAAGAACTTCAGGTTATTCAGAGGCTAAGCAGGCAACTTTAGTCGATCTGCCCTTTGAAGGTGCCCATCTTTTCGGGGCTCAGGCCGATTCAGCTTTGAGGCGCTTCTGTGATAGGAGAAGAGATACAAAGTTTTAATTACTCTTTCTCTGTTATATGTTTTTTCATTTTGACCCCATATTTAGTTTGTATAAATGAAACTGGATGTTTATTTTCTCAAAGAGCCTAACTTGTGAGGGCATTGACGTGTCCTTCTTTTGATTACACCTGGTTGGTGTTTCTGCGGCGTGCAGAAGTTATTGTTTCAATACTGGCTGTAACAGCTTAAATGGTATAGGGGTACATGAGGTGTAGTCATTTTCTTTTTTCGTTTTTCCTCTGATAATGGGTCTCATGCTCAAGAGGTCATTTGCAGGTGATGTCTTCTGGTTAGGAAGTTTACCTTTTCACATGCTTCTTTCGAAGCAGTTTGGTTTTTAGGTATGCATTACTGTTGACTTGCAGTATTTCTTAGAGAGTCATATTACTTATGCCAAATGTGAGACCTTGTATATGAAGTTTTTTGTGAATATTCTGAATTTCCACTTCAGGATAATTTTGATCTCTGATTTGGCCAACACAGACCTTTTCGCTACTTTAGCGGAGTGCACTTTTCATAGACTTCAGGTGGTGCAAAGATTGCTTTTGCATTGGATAATTTTGAGGTTATTATTCCTGGTGAAGGGAACATGCCAGTTTTGATATGTGTTGAGTTCTTTACGTGCACAAGGAATTAGTTCTATGTAAGTGTGCTCCTTTTGCTGGAGGACTTACGTCTGGCAAGCTCAGGGTGTCTCATGTGTATTCTTCGGAATACTTATAGTCTTTGTTTTCTCCATTTTTGAGGTGATGTTCATTCTTATGTTCTCTTTCGGATCAGGGTTGTCCCGTAAGATCTACTTCTGAGATTATCTGAGATGTAGTGTCTGAATACTTACCTTTCGGTTGTTTATGGCCATGCCTTACATGGTTAGAAACATTTCTGTTTTTTCAAAGGGGAAAGTTTGTTTTTGATCCTTCTTCGCTTTAAGGACCCTCTGGATTTTTCCATATATATGATAGTCAAACATTTCATGTCTGGAGGTTGGATGTTCTCTGTCTCCTTGGGGACAATTCCCTTTCTCTGCTGGGCAGTTGTTAATTTCTGTACCGCACAGCATTTTCAGGGATAATAGTGCAGATTATGATGTGGTGCTCCATTGTTCTTAGAGAACTAAATACGTCTATATGGGCCCTTGTCTGCCCTACGGTCAGATTAAATATTGGCTCATATGTCTTGTGGACAATTATTTCAACTAGGTTCCTTTTTTTTGTAATGTTCAGGGACTTATTTTATTCATCTTGACCTTCTAGCCCAAGTGTTGTCATAAGTGATTGTTAATAGCAAGGTGTCATTTTCATGTAGATTTTCATTACGTAATACCAGCCTGTTAGGATAAGTTTGGCAGGCAACATTATCTTGATGCTAAGTTACCCAAGGTGTTGAGTTGAGGGTGCAATATCTCTCTTGATACTATAATGTATGGTACTCTGGAGGGCTGGTTTTTCAGTTCCTTTTATCCATGTTTGTTTATAGAGTATATATGCGGGTGTGGCATATGGGTTTACACATGCTGCGTTATGATTCTGCTATGAATAATAAAAAGTATATCCATTCTTTAAAATATATATATATGTATTATTGTGAGATGTGATTTACATCTCTCTTATCTTTGGAACGCTGTGATATAGATCTGGATGTAATTGTTCAATTTTTATGACTGATTCATATTTGTTAATTGCCATCTTTCTGTTTCTACGGGCACTATACATTATGTGAACCTTCGGGTGATCAATTTGGCTAAAGCACGTTCCTGTTTCAAGGATGGACTATGATGTTCATCTACCTTGATACTTGTATTGGCCGTCCCAACCTTGCAATGAATGAGTTATTCATCTTGGTTTTAATCGAAATGGTCTAGAAGCCTTCCTTTCTAGAGTTAAATATGTTAGGTTTCCTTCCGATATTTCTTTCCTGATGTAGAGAATGCGGGTTACAGGGCATTCGTTTGGCCCTAGCTATTCAAGTTCAAGGACTCACTTACCTTTTGTGACTTAAATGCTATTGTCCTGGAAGCTCCCTTTTCTGGATTTCTTAGGACAGGTTCTTTAGAAGACTTCCTTACTGGTGTAGGGACCTGTAGTTTACAGTGTATTTGTTATTGCCTTTGGCCTTCTAGTCCGTAGGCTCAATTTACCCTTTTGGGGTTATGTCCAACTGTCCTACTGTTGACGGTTTTCTTCTGACTCTGTGTTAATCAGCTGTCCTTGAGGCATGGTTTTCCATGCCTGTACGGTTGTTTTTTTATTTACATTGCCTCTGGTTCTCGCCACAGTTTTTATAAGGAGTTCGTCCTCTTTTTCACCTAATTTCTACATATGTGTGGTCTATGGTTGATTTGGACTAGCTGGTTCTTTCTAAGAACTTTTGTAGAATTAGTTTGCAGGCCCTCCTCTGGGTAGGTATAGCTATGGTATTTAATTTACAAGTTAAGGAATCTGCGGCTAGGTGTCTCTATCAGATGAACAAATGACTTACCTTCGATAACGTATTATCTGGTAGAGACACAGTCTAGCCGCAGATTCTTTAACGCCTTGTCCATCCTCCTCACTCTCTGAGCTATCTGTAGTGAAATTGTTATACCGCTTTTCACTAATGGTTTTATGTACCAGTGATTACTGTTTCACGTAATTATGTGATTCAACGGACCATTGGATCTTTCTCCTTTATTTTGTCTTGGTATTGCTATACTTTTTGTTTATGGTTGCTTTGTCATTCCTTTTGGTCTTTCCTTATGGACCTGGTCTTGGTATTGTCATACCATCTATTTCCATTTTGCCTTCATGTTTTTAAAGATATTTTCATATGTTTTGGCACACTGTTTCCATAGCCAGTTTCTATAGTGGCTCTGCGTTATGGCGCAGACGGTTTCACAGAAGAAATCAACGTCCGTGTGCCAGAGGGGACTTATATGACTTCACTGATGTCACAACCAAAGTCGACGTCATCACGGAGTTGTACGGTTGTATGGTGCCATCCTCCAGCGCCCAGAGGTACTGCAACAAATCTTTCCGGATCCAGTCTGATGCCTGGGGAAAATTCACAAGTTAAGGAATCTGCAGCTAGACTGTGTCTCTACCTGATAATACATTACCTGTAAGTAACTTGTTCAGTAGGACCCCTGTGTTCCTAAGCAGACTACTTACAGAGTTACATAATCAGTTGGGAGGTATTTGGATGTGTCTGGGTGTGGCCATTAAAGTCTGTGACGCAGTAGGTTCAGATAACAGTTGCATGTCAATGAATAAAGACATGTATTATAGAGCTCCATGTGTGGAGAAGTAATTTGCGTGCTCCAGAGCTGGGGTGGATGCTACATATCCCTACTTGGACAACTGGCTGGTCAAAGTCAGCAAATAATTTGATGATTGCCTACATCAATCTTTAACTGGGTTTGACACTGAACATCGACAAGTCATCCAACAGAACTTCCAACAAAACTACAGTTCTTAGCCACGATACTGGACACACAGTTATGAAAAGCTTTGCCCTCTACAGAAAGATCAAGACAGCGCTATTCCGTGGCAAGGACATCTCTGCCAATCACTCTAGGCCATAAGACTAGGTCTCCAGGCATTTCTTACAAAGCTGGCAGGTCAAGCCGTTCTCATAAGAAAAGACAAAACAACATTGATGTTGCACATCACTAAACAAGGTAGGACAAGATCCTGGACTCTGACAGAAGAAGCACAGTCATTGTGGGACTGGGCCATCTTCCATTACGTGTATATTTCCACGGAACATATTCCTGGATGCCAGAATGATCAGACTGACACACCCAGTCAAACATTATCGAATTGTCACAAATTGGAGATCCACCAAGACCAAGTGGATTACAGCTTCCACCAATGGGGTCAACCCACGCTGGATTTGTTTGCCTCCTGAAACAACAAAAAATGGCAGTTTTATGCCAGCAGATTTTGGCAACCAAGATCCAAGGGCAATGCCTTTTTGATCAGATGGTCCAGCATCTTTGCTCCTGCCATTCCACAGTTCCCTCTGATCCTCAGGGTCCTGGGGAAAATGAAGACTGGCCATTGTACTGTGAATCTCATTGCCCCATCCTGGCCTCGCCAGTACTGGTTCATGGAACTCTTGAATCTCTCAGCATGCCCTTCAATGCCATTGACAATGAACCGCAAACTACTTTCCAGGTACAATGGAGACAGTCTGCACCATGACATTCAGACATTGAGCCTGACAGCATGGTACCTGACTATCTAGAGTATGGTCATCTTGATCACTTGGCAGAATGTTTAAACAACCTGGCGCAAGCCTGAATACTGACAACCACAAGAACCAACAATGCAAAATGGAAAAAAAATTGTGTCTGGTGCAAGGCCAAAGGATTCCTCCTCAAATACTTATTTGCTGAACCTGGCAAAAGACGGGCTAAGATAGTCCTTAATAATAGTTAATTTGGCAACAAATCTCTTGAACCCAGAAAACATGTGACAACACGACCACGTAATTCTCACTGAGAATCATAAAGCAATTTATATGAGGGGACTTTTCAGAAACTTACCCCTGATAAGATTCCCACCAGTACCTAGGAACTAAACACAAAATACTGCCCTGAGCCAACTCCTGTTTCCTCTGTTCTAACCTATTCATAAAACACATTTGAAGTTCCTTTTCTGGAAAATGTTGCTTTCTTGGTGCTTACATCAGCGCAAAGAGAACTCAATCAATCAATCAGGATTTGTAGAGGGATACTGCTTCACCCGTGAGGGTCGTGAGGCATTGTGGGATCATCCGGCAGGATCAAGCTTCCTCTAGGAGAAGAGTATGAGAAATACATGCATTTACAGTGAAAGAACCCTACCTTCTTTTTTACTAAGCACAAAGTTATCTAATAGACCAATCCCAAGTTTGTTCCCAAAGTCCCTACTGACTTCCAACTCAAAAATCACAGTATTTTGCAATACTTTTTCCCAAATCCCACAACATCAGTGGAGAGGTCTTTGCACTAACTTGATGTACACATGTACATTAAGTTTTACATTGACAGAATGAAAGACATTCTCTGTAATGACCGAATGTTTGTGTCCTTTGGCTTTCCAAGAATAAGCAGACCCTTTACCAAGCAGGAAATAGCACATTGGTTGGGAGCCTGCATCAACTTCTGCCACAACAAAGCCAAGCGTCCACACCACGAGTGAGTGAGAGCACATTCCACAAGGAGCATGGCTTCGACTTCAGCGCTCTAAGCTAGTCTGCCTTTTGGTGACCTATGCCTGCGGCTACCTGGAAGAGCAAACACATGTTCACAAAGCACCACTGCCTTGATATCAACGGAGAAGTCGACTCTGCAATTGGACACGCTTTTTCTTCGTAACCTGTTTTAGTAAAGGTGAGCCTGTTTGCCATTCTTATTGTGGCAGCCCTCCTCACCGCCACAGACCTCTCTCCAGCCTTCGACATCGCCTCCCACCGCACCCTCACTGCCAGAGTCCACGACGCCCTCAACTGGATCATCTCTATCCTCACCAGCCGAACCGAAAGAATCAGACTCTCGCCTTTCCTTTCCGAACCCACAGTGATCAGCTGCGGAGAACCCCAAGGATCATCGCTCAGCTCCATACTCTTCAACATCTCCATGGCGCCCCTTGCGGCCATCGTCAGACAGCACGGACTAAGCATAGTATCCTACGCCGACGACACCCAGCTCATCCTCTCCCTCACAAAGGAACCCAACACCACCAGACTCAGCTTCCAGGAGGGAATGAAAGACGTTGCATCCTGGAGGAGTAGCTGTCTTAAGCTCAACTCGGAGAAGACAGAAGTCCTCGTCCTCAGACACACACCCTCCGCATGGGACAAAACCTGGTGGCTCACCGCCCTCGGCAACCCCCCCACACCCATGGACCACTCCCGCAACCGCGGCATCATATTCGACTCCTCCCTCACGATGACCCGCAACGCCGTTTCCTCCATGTGCTTCAACACCCTCTGCATCCTCCGCAAGACCTTCAAATGGATCCCTCCTAAATCCAGAAAGACCGTCACCCACACACTCATAACTAGGAGACTGTACTATGGAAATGCCCTCTATGCCGTAATCATAAGTGAGTACCAAATTTCTTGCTGCTTTGGAAATCGTAATCCAAGCCTCACATCTACCACAGAGCCGCAGCTGCCATCACACCTGAACTACAACGCACCATCAACACCACCTTTAAAACAGGCACCTTCCCAGATGACTGTAAGCGTGCAGAAGTCAGACCTCTGCTCAAGAAGCCCACAGCTGACTCCACGACCTCAAGAACTATCGGCTAATCTCGCTCCTCCCCTTCCCAGCCAAAGTTGCAGAGAAAACAGTCAACAGCAAACTGACACGATTCATTGAAGAGACGCCGTCCTCGACCCGTTCCAATCCGGATTCCGAAGCAACCACAGCACAGAGACCGCCATACTCGACGCCACAGATGACATCCGCACCCTCCTGGACCAAGGCCACTACGCAACCCTCATCCTACTTGACCTATCAGCAGCCTTCGACACCGTCTCCAACTGCACACTAGTCGCTAGAATACACGACACAGGCATACAAGGAACAGCCCAGGACTGGATGTGATCATTCCTCACTGGAAGAAGCCAAAGGTTCAGACTCCCACCCTTCCTCTCCAACCCCACGAAAATCACTTGCGGAGTCCCACAGGGTTCATCCCTGAGCCCCACCCTCTTCGACATCTACATGGCCTCCCTCCGTTAACACGGCCTCAACATCGTATCCTACTACGACGACACCCAGCTCATCCTCTCCCTCACCAAAGACCCCACCACTGCCAAACTCAACTTCCAGAAAGGAATGCAAGACGTCGCAGTCTGGATGACCAACAGCTGCCTGAAGCTCAACGCCGAGAAGACAGAAGTCCTCGTCCTTGGTACCACCCCTTCTGCATGGGACAGCACCTGGTGGCCGACTGCCCTTGGAAGGTCACCTACCCCCTCAGACCAGAACCTCTGCATCGTACTCGACTCATCACTCACCATGAACCGACAGGTCAACGCCATCACCTCCAGCTGCTTCAACACCCTCCGCAAGACTTTCAAGTGGATCCCCCCTGAGTCAAGGAAGACAGTCACCCAGGCCCTCATCATCAGCAGACTGGACTATGGAAACGCACTCTACGCCAGCATCAACAAGTCGCTACTCCGCAAACTCCCGACAATACAGAGCACCGCCACCAGACTCGTCCTCGGCATCCCGCAACACGAACACATCAGTCAACACCTACGAAGTCTCCACTGGAGTTACTCTCAAAATCCTCACTCACGCCTACAAATGCATACACAACAATGGACCCAAATACCTCAACGACAGAATCAACTTCCATGTACCCAAAAGAAACCTCCGATCTTCCAACCTCGCACTGGCCGAAACTCCATGCATCCACAGAGCCAGAGCAGGCGGAAGATCCTTCTCTCACATTGCGGCGAAGACCTGGAACGAGCTACTGGCAGACATCAGACGCGCCCCCTCCATGAACACCCTCAGGAAGATCCTCAAGACCTGGCTCTTTGGCTAAACAGATCTGCTGAACTTGTTTTCCTTTTCTGTTTGAGAGCAACTGATTAAAGGATATTTTTTATCCATGACTGACTCTTCTTCAAATTGTTTTCTTTTTAAAGCATGTGACCCCTATGAAAAAAGCATAACATTTTTGTTGACGCCCTGCATTCTATGTGCATTTGTCACCTTCAACATGGTCACATAATTTTACATATGTGTCACCTTTTCAGCCAAGACTTTGAAGTACTCTGAAATATGTTTGCCACTATCCGTTTCGAAGGAAAAGTCTGATAGTGGAAAGCACTTAAACAATGTTTAGCATTTGGACTACCATGGCTGCCAAAGAACCCCGGTGCCTGCGGTTTCATCAGCTGTGTGTTCCTGTCAGCTACCTTCAGCAAAGCTGACTGCGCCTTTGTCAGCTCAGTATCTCAGCTCCTTCACAGTTTACCTGGTTGATGATGGGGAGGGGTTGCAATGGTACATCTAGCGTCTCCTCAGGCTGTGATTCAGGATGGTTACAATAAATATCTGCCTACACCTTTATCTCAAGACATATCACAAGCAGCAACACCACAAGATTCTATTCTACAGCATGTCACCACCTTCAGTTGTGCAGTCAGAGCCTCACTCTGTACTTCCTCCAGGCCCGCCTCTGCCTCCACCTCTTCAGCTCCACACCACAAGCTGGACAACACAAATGAGGACAGCGAGAAGGACAGAGAGAAGGATAGTGAATATGATGATGGTTCTGACGATAAAGCTGAAAACACATGGAATGATGCTCAGGATTGGCTTGATGATCAAGCAGAAACCTATATCTGCAAGAATGCTGAGTGGGAATGCCTCACTCTGAATTATGCCAGTATAAGGCTGACACTTAAGGAGTCTTCCCCACATAACTTTTGTCAGCTTCATATTCTTTTGGCGAGAGCATCGCAGAAATTTAGTGTTTCGTTCTCATCTACTCAAAAATCATGCTTGCTGTTTAAGTTTTGGGAAGAATTATGAAGGGGCATTAAAGCAATCTCGATTGTGTACCACTTATGGAAAAAAGGTCAGAAGCGGATGAGAACTCCAGAATCCACCTCAATGTATCTCTCGAGTTTGGATAGGAAATACAGCGCATCATATACTGCATCTACCTATCTTTTGAATCAGATTAAAATGAGTAATTTAGCTGCAGCCAAGAAAACCCACGTCCTTAAGCATTCTCCCGCCATGTAAAGATCACACATTGGCTGCTACTTTGATCAAGATTGCGATTTCCTCGGTCATTAAATCAAGGTACGATAGGGGCATGTGGCTTGACATCTCCCAGTTTATTGGGAAACTGTTGTGGGATGGTAAAGTTCAAGCAGAGGTCATTTTGAAGAAAGATGAAATGATGTCATCAGCGCTCATTGACACTTCACTGAAATTCTCCAAAGTACAGTTATGACAGATGGGTAAGGCTACTACTACAATGTTACAAATAGCTGAAGATCACCTGCTTTAGACATGAGGCCAAAACAAAGATCATGGCCAAACCTTTTGAGGATGAACATATATTTATGAACCATGTTGATTGCACCTTATACGCCATCAACACAGATAGACTGCTGGTCCCCGAGGAACCCATCTGAGGTGCCAGCTATACTTCAGTTACAGGCAGAGCTTTAAGTGGGATGAAAAAACTGGGGGGTCTCTCAACGGGGCGTGGCTTAAAAACACCTAAACTAAAAATCTGTGCTTAGCATAGTGCGCCGCCCGACTTGTATTTTGCTGTTTCTGTCATTGCATCCAGATATATGATACAACAAGTAACATCATACCTACAACAAGGCAGAACTATTGGCATTGTGAGTGGTTGTTAGTTGCATAAGATAAATAAGCAGCAATTATGGCTTGTTGTATATAATATTGGAAAAGCGTCGACTTAAAGCCCTTGTGACACCACCACAAGGTTGCTGCTGCTCCTGAGTTTCAAAAAGAGAAGGGAAATCCGGAGAGAAAATGACTCTCTTTAAAGGATTGCCCTTCCCCAACAACGCTCACCTGGCATGACGTCATGCCGTAACTTATCCACTAATGAGAAGAGCAGTGTGAGCAAGCGCACATCGATGTGCCTGCGGTCACTGTAGTCCGGAAAAAAATGGAACGCCTCTGCCAGGGCAAAAAACAGAGCCCGATAGAGACCCGTTTGGAGGCCCCCTTAAAAAGCACTGTCAGTGCTCAGACCCGGTGAGACCCGTCCCACTTAAAGCCCTGGTTACAGGTAACAAAATCAGGAAAGGGAGTATCTGCGCCAAAATGTTAATTCATTCAGCCTGTATGAAAGTTACAGATTGCAGGCACCCTAAAATTAGGTACAATGAGCAGAGAGGTCTGTTGAAACAATCTGGGGAGAATGCAGAGGGAGATTGTCTTGTGTTTCCATGATCAGAACAAATGAGTCTGACTCCGTTGGTTTCTCAGCTTCCTGCTTGACGCGTCGAGGAAGTAGCAGGATACAACTTTTCTTACAAGTTTGGCAGGATATAACATGGGAAAAGAGAGTGTAAGATATCATTTAGCAGAGGCTTACTGTGCAATTCATATAGCGGCCTCTTCTGCGCCTGTAAAGAAAAGAGAGTTGCAAGAACTTGTGTGAATTAAAAGCTGACATCCTCAAGTTATTCTTGGCAAGTACCATAGAAGTTGTACTCAAATCTCAAAGGGGTCCAGATTCTTTCTTGAGCTCAAAGAATCTGGAGAATGGTGTTGGATATTGATGTATGAAAGCTCAACAAATATTTCAAGAACCAGAGTTTCTGCATGGTCATTCTTCTAGAAATGCCCCCCTTCATCTACAAAGTGACTGTATATAGATGATGCAAAATTCAGTATCGTAATTCATCAGCATCACAAAATGTACTTGTGTTCCTTGTTACATAGACAGCAATGCTAATTCATTGGTGTTTAAATCCACTCTTCATCTTTTCAGCAAGTGCATGGGTACGATTGCAGCTTTCCTGTGGCGGGGAGGTCTGATGTTCTAATCCCACCTCATTGACTGGCACACAAGGTTCTCATCTCTCAGTCTAGCATGCCCATTCGTTCAATCCAACTTTTGTATTCTATCAATATTGAGTCTCCCTCCCAACACCATAAATTCTGACCTCTATCCTTCTAGGGGTACCTCTTTGGAGGCCAGGGTTACTACTTAAGAAGGAAAGTTTTTTTCTTGGGCAGAGAGAGGACAAAAGATAATGCTCCTGGGCTTCTCATTCAATATTTACTCTCTGAAAATAGTACTCGAACAGCTCAGGGAATCCAGGGCTGTCAGTCCTCCTGTATCGTTCTTCTGCCACAGTGCCACTTCAGCATGAGGCAATTGCAAGAACATCTGAACATGGAGTTACAACAAGTTGATGGGGACTGGGTCAGCGTTGTCATGATCCATTAACAAAATAAATTGCTGCAGTGCTGAACAATGAAAGCATTTTTTCAGGCAAGATATATGACTAGGCTTTCCTATCTTCAGTTTCTATTTTTTGTAAATTCTGGTAAGGTTTTTTCAGTGTTTTCAAGTGATTTCAATACTTTATAAAAACAGTGGTTATCAAAGGTTACACATTTTTGCGCCATTAAAAACAACAAACAGTTTTTTCCCGGTGTTTATGGAACGTTTTGCTTTTAATATTGCTTTCTACACTGATCGTGCATGTTATATAGGTAGTGTACATACAGTGTATATGAGGTCCAAATACATTTTTACAAATCAAAGCTATTTTAGTACACCATACAATACTTCTTCAATTAGTCTTTGGCCATGCGTATTCGCTCTTTCCTTCCCATGTAAACTTTTATCAGTGAAAAGGCCCTCTCAACATTGGCACTTGAGACAGGCAATGCAAAACAGCCAGTACACAATTTGCTAACTCTAACCACTGACATAACTTTCCATGTCAATACTGGTGCACCTGAAGATTGCGATTCTCTGGGACAGGCTCTGCAACAAATGCACTGAATTGGGCACATATGGCCTCAGAGTTATTGAAGCGGTCAAAATAAAGCAGCACTATTGAAAGTCAGGAGAAAATTCCCCTTTACAGAAGGGTTCTAGAACTTGTGCAGAGTACCACAATAAGGCTTTATTGACTTAAAATGCAATGGTTGGTGAAGGGACATGTCTATGCATCATTGCAAGCCATTTCTCATACATTGTAAAATAAAAGATCCTAAATTTCTCCTCAACATTTCTTTGCTTTCCAAGTGGCAAGCACTCTAACATGGAACATGTTGCAGTGCCAAAGTCACTCAAAGTGTCGTCCTTCCTACTCTCAAGGAGATGTTTCACATCTACACCAATTATGCTGAACACTTGGTAGACAAGGGTGTTTTCAGACTCTAGTTTTTTTTATTATTATTTCCTCTACCGCAGTCATGTTTTCCTGTAAAAATCTAAGCATGGTGTGAATTGTACTTTTTTTTCACATCACTATCAATATGCGAGAAAAGATCCTTACATTTCTTGCCTTAGGTATCATCACTCAGCAACAAGTCTATAAACGGTTGCCAAGTGGATAATATAGCATTAACGACCTTTAGGACTGAGAACTACCAGCTAAATGACACATATGGGATGACTCTTTCTTTGATGCCACACAAAGCACAAAAAGAGAAATATCTGCGTTTTAGTTCCCATGCATAACAAAACCGTGCACCCAAATGGAATAAAAAGTCAATAGCATTCTTCATTAACTCTGAAGATTGTAAAGATGCTTTCAGCAACCCATCTAGCAAGTTGCAAGTATCTATTACAGGTAAGCACTTCAGCTCAAGTATCGATTTTGACAGGTCATCATACAACATTTTCAAATATGTAGCTGAAATACTGCAAATACAAAAAAACCACTCCAATCTTTGTTGAACTTGGTAAGAACTTTTTGCTGCAGCATTCCAAGTAACACTACATTCCATCTTTTCCAAAAGTCTGGTTTCATGTATTCACCACTATCCGAAAAGCTTGGTGACAGCACTCTTTTCACATATACTTGACACTACACCTTGCATTAAATGTTTAACGCCTGGGGTGTTTGGCAATTTACCTACTATCAATACTGACTCACTAGAAAAAGGAGCTGATGTATCAAGGGGTTTTACCAATTCTCTGTGGGTAAATGAGATGGTACATATTGGGAAGGATTCTTATGAAACCAGCCATTTTACCTATCAATGAAAGAATCAAATGTAGCCAAAATATCAAATATGATTTTGATATGTCCTGATTCTCCACAGTTTATAAAATAATTAAACAAGACCTAAAACATACTTCTAAACCCTGCAACTTTAGACCAAAGACCACAAAACTGAAAAAAGCAAAAGGAAGAAGAAACAATATTTTAGTGACATCCCTAAACAACAAACCTCAAGTAGAATAATGTTAGCAAAGTTTTTCTTGCTGCTACCTTGTAGAACAAAGTTACATTGTATTGTCCCCTTCAGGAAGTAATACAAATGACTCTTTCACTCTCCTTTTCCTTTCTTTGAATGGCATTTAGTTTGTGATTGTGCAGGTGTTTTTTCAGTGTTTATATGTTTACACTGGTGAGGGCTATTGCGCTTTCGGTGGGGTTTTATCAGTTATTATAGGTTGAAACCTAAAACAGGATAGCCTATATAGGACCATCCAGTCCTCAAGTCATCCTTACAATGGATTCCTCCATAGTACAAGGAGGGCTCGCCTGCAGGACTTTAATGTCAGGGGTCTGTGGTCCAGCCAGAGACCAGACTGAGTATCTGATAGAGACATCTAGCCTCAGTTTCCATACCTGTGAACCTCCAGGCGTCAGGCTGGATCCGGAAGATTTAGCGGTGGCGTTGGTCAACACTGCATGACATTGTATGGCATTGAGTTCATCGTCGTGCCGTCAATGTCGTCTATAAAGGCACCACCTAGGCGCTCTGACATCAGTTCTTTTCTTTCCGTGCCAGTCACCGCAGAACTGTCGAAGAAAGCTACCACCTGTCATTTTTGGACAGACTTTTTCAACTTTTTGTCGACTTTTTCTTGGTGTGTAGGATGTCCAAAAAGTCCTCAGGGTTCAAACTGTGTGGTTTCTGTCACAATACTATGTCAGTTTTGGACCCCTGCCTCGTGTGCCTTTGGTGACTGGAGCGCGACCATGACCCGAAGTCGTGCTCTGACTGCCATAGTGCCAAACGCTCTGAGGGAGCGGTCCTGAAAGCTGCTTACGGCCCTGCGCCTTGGAAATCTCCTCAGAGATATCGTTCCTGCTCCTGGTCTCGGTCCAGAGGAAGGTCTGAGCACCACTCTGGCGGATCCAAGTCTTCTTCCTTACATTCAAAATCTTTGAAGGGGTCAGGTAAGAAGCACCATAAGAAACGCAAGAAGTCGAAGCATGCTTCAACTTCGCTCCGTCCGTCACCTGAGGAGACAGAGGAGTCTTGACGTTTGAGGCTCCACTCCACGGAGTGGGTGCGAAGGTCGACCCAACGTTTCCCTCCCTTTCCGGGGCCAGGAGCAACCTTCGCCCAGTTAAAAGTGTTTTATGACACCATGTGTGCCATATTTGGGTGGCCTGACCCTGCGAGCGTGCCTTTGGGCCCCACAGGTCAAGCTGAAGGAGCTCCTCTGTGTTCCGGGCAGACAGCTCCAGCCCCCGTGCCCAAGGCTCCTTGTGGATCCGTTCCCGGATCTGGACTGGATCCAGTACACCCATTTGACCTTCCCCACTGCCGTTTTGGACCCGGAGACCCTCAACGTCACCCACATCTGCCTGTGGATTCCTCACCTTATGAATATCCCGTATGCGCGATCATTCTGGAAATTTTTCGAAGCTCTCTGCGCCGACGAGGTCGTTTCAGCGTCATGGCTCCGCACTCGGCTCCGCATGACGTCACCGGAGCCATAAGAAGACCACGTCGGCGTGATGACGTCAGTTCCTTTTTTTCCATGCTACAAGCTAACGATTTTCTGGGACTCTCCTGTCTTTCAACTGCTACTTTGTTTCGAGACTTTACTTGTTATTGTTTTCGACTAATGTCTGTTCCTAGGAAGTCAGGTTTCAAACCCTGCAAGGAATGCGGAGGTCACATGTCAATTACTGACCCGCATGATGACTGTCTCTGGTGCCTTTCTAGTGATCAGGACGTCGAAGGTTGTTCATCCTGCATAAAAATGAACCCTAAGGCGCTGAAGGAAAGGAAGGCCAAGCTCTAGATGTCCAAGGTGACAAAGGAGAAAAGAGGTCGTAAAAGATCGAAGTCTTGGTCGTCGACTTCGCATGGATCCAAGAGAAGGCACATGAAGAAGAAGAGACATGGGTCTCGACGTCGTTCATCCACGTCTCGAGCTTTGAAGTCGCCTTCTCCTGCTCCTCGACGTCGTGCCAAGGATGTTATTTCTCCTTCAGGCTTCGCCGGGCCGGTCTCCTGATTTGGGTATTCTGGCACAGTCTTCGGCGCTGGTTAATTCTCCGGCTTCGGATGGGGATTCGAATCCAGTGGAAGAAGAGTCTCTGTAGCTCCATCTGTGACTCCAGCGGATCAGACTCAGGAGACTCCTCGTAAGGAAGTCGAACCGGCGCAGTATCCCTCGTTCCCGGCGCCGGGTTCGGATCCATCGCTCTTCATGAATGTGATGTATGGTATTTTTACCAGAGCCACATGCCTCTCTGGAGCACCTTCGGCTCCCATGGGCCCTTTGGCATTTAATTTGGGCGTGCCTCAGCATTATCCTCCGACCCCCTTTATGCCTTATATACCGATGGCGCCGTCATGGCAGTTTCCGGCGCCTAGGGTGTCGACGCCACTTGAGCAGTCTCCGGCTCCGTCTGGCGTCCCCTTTTCCAGGGTTCGTTCGATGCGGGTCTTTGTCACGGAGCCTCCTTCGATGCCGTTGCCGGATCCGTCGACGCCGCGGATGGCGCTGCCGACGCCGCAGCCGAGGATGCGTTCTAGAAGAGAAGCTCAAAGGCTGATTGAAGAGGAGGAATATCGGGCTTGTGACGTAGAAGATGGGGAAATGTACGAGTCTGAGGACTTATTCGAAGACTTGTGTGAAGCAAGTGGTTTGGATGTCTCTTCGGAAGGGGACTTTGCATTACAGAAGGCTTCTCCTTCGAAGGATGTAGCTCCTTATCATGTTGTCATCAAAAAGGCAGCTGAACTGTTGGATCTACATCTTCCTATCGCTGAATATAAGCCTAATCTTTTAACAGAGGTGCTTCATTCTCCTTCTGCTGTGGTGGAACCTCTGTTACCATTCAATGATGCCCTGACAGAGCCGATATTAGAAGTCTGGAGTAATCCTCTTTCTGCTCCTGCAGTGTCTAGATCTGTTTCTAGAAGATATAGACCGGCACCAGGGGACCCTGATTTTCTTTCTTTTCACCCATCACCTCAAAGTTTGGTAGCTCAAGCTTCTTGTTCAAAACAGTCAGTGGGCTCTTTTCCTCAAGCACTGGCTGATAGAGACTCAAAAAAGCTTGAGCAAAGTTTTTTCTTCGTCCAGTATGTCATTGAAATCCACAAATGCAACTTGTCTATCGGGCAGATATATCCACGCCCTTATGGACTCTGACCAGCAGATTCTCCCTAAGCTGTCGGAAGAGGATCGGAGCAATTTAAGTGAGGTCTTGATGGACTCTCAGGCGGCTGCTCGCCAAGTAATCCAGTCGGGTCTGGACACTGCAGATTCGGTGGCAAGGGTGATGGGTTTGTCTGTTGCTACCTGGAGGCATGCGTGGTTAAGATCTTCAGGATTTTCACCTGATGTGCAAGCTGCCCTTTTGGACCTTCCCTTTGACGGTTCTAAGCTCTTTGGGGAAAACGCTGACTTGGCATTGCAGAGATTTAAGGACAGTAAAGTCACAGCAATATCCCTGGGTTTACAGTCTCAGTCAAGAGGGTATGGTTACAGAAGATACCGTGGTTTTGGGAAATCTTCCTTTCATTCCCATCAACCTCAGCAACAACAACTGCAGCAAAATCCTCTGTATAAATCCTACAGCGGTAAAGGCAGAGGTCGCCTTCGTGGAGCTGGACGACATCCCTCTTCCTCCTCCTCCTCTACCTCCCCTCCCGGTAATGCAGGAAAGCAGCCCTAGATCCGCCATCCTGGATCATGTGGGTCCTGTGGGAGGTAGGCATACCCATTTTCTACAAGACTGGAAATTAATAACTTCGGACCTATGGGTTCTTGATCTTGTGGAAAATGGGTACGCCCTTCCCTTCAGGGAATTCCCTCCTCCTTACCCTCCTTGCCAAGGGTTTTGCACTGAGGATCATTTGCTTCTCCTTCAGAAGGAGGTTCTTACCCTGTTACAAAAGGGTGCGATAGAGGTGACCCTGGAGCAGGAAAGGGGTCAGGGATGCTACTCCCGGTATTTCCTGATTCCCAATAAGGATGGCAGGCTACATCCTATCCTGGACCTCAGAATCTTGAATCTATTTCTCAAGCAGAGAAGGTTCAAGATGCTCACTCTAGCGCAGTTTCTTCAGGCGCTGCAACAAGAGGACTGGATGGTGTCCATCGACTTGCAGGATGCATATTTCCACATCCCAATCCTGAAGTCGCACAGGAAGTATCTCCGTTTCGCGGTTGGGTCGCAACATTACCAGTTTGCGGTCCTTCCTTTGGTCTTACTACTGCACCTCGAGTCTTCACCAAGGTGATGGCAGCCCATCTAAGAAGGTTGGGGATTCCGGTTTACCCATACCTGGACGACTGGCTTCTGAAGGCAGAGTCTCCATAGATGGTGTGTCGTCATCTGCAGGTAACAACCCAGCTGTTGTACAAATTGGGTTTTTCAATAAATGTACCCAAGTCTCACATGGTGCCCTCACAGCACAACCTGTTCATAGGGGCAGTACTGGATACCACTGTGTGTCGAGCGTTCCCTCCACCTCAAAGCATTTTAGACATACAGGAAATGATTCCCTTGTTCTACAATGGAGCGGTTGTTCCAGTTCTGACGGTCCTTCGCCTGCTCGGTCTGTTCGCTTCCTGCATCCTGTTGGTCAACCATGCACGCTGGCACATGAGGGCGCTCCAGTGGTGTCTCCGCAGGCAGTGGTATCAGCACAACAGAGATCTCAGGGAGTCTGTGAGGATATCCAGAGAAGCTGCAGTGGATCTGTCTTGGTGGAGCGTGGAGGGCAATCTGTCTCAAGGAAAGCCTTTTCATCTTCCTCCATCGGTGGCCACAGTGATAACGGATGCGTCTACCCTAGGGTGGGGAGCACATCTGGGGGATCTGGAGATCAAGGGTCTTTGGTCTCCAGAAGAAAGGTTGTTTCACATCAACCTTTTGGAATTGTGGGCAATACGTTTGGTGCTCAAGGCCTTTCTCCCTTCCCTTCACGGTCTGTCGGTTCAAGTCCTGACGGACAACACTTCTGCGAGGTGGTATGTTAACAAGCAGGGGGGAGTGGGGTCATACCGTCTCTGCAGAGAGGCGTTGCGACTCTGGTCCTGGGCTCAGGACCATCGGATTTGTTTGATGGCAAATCATCTGGCCGGGGTGCTGAACGTGCGTGCGGACAGTCTCAGTCGGCAGTTCTCTGCCGACCACAAGTGGAAGCTTCATCCAGAGGTAGTCCGACACATCTTCTGGACGTGTGGGACTTCTCGGGTGAACCTGTTTGCCACTCACGAGAACGCGCACTGCCCGTCATTCTGCAGTCTCCAGTTTCCGGGGCAGGGAGCGTTGGGGGACGCGTTTCAGTTGATTTGGGGCTTGCAACTCCTTAACGCGTTTCCTCCCATACCCTTGATTCCTCGGGTTCTGAGGAAGATTCGCCAAGACCGGGCCAAAGTTATATTGATCGCCCCGGATTGGCCAAGAAGGGTGTGGTACACGGACCTTCTTCACCTCTCGTCACACCCTCCGCTCCGTCTCCCTCTCAGGGCAGACCTCCTCTCTCAGACGGAGGGGCAAGTTCTACACCCCACCTCCAGAGCCTGCACCTTCATGCCTGGAGATTGAACTGCGCAACTTGAATTCTTTTTCTCTCCCGCCTGACGTGGTGGACATTATATTATCGGCCAGGCGACACTCCACTAAGTCTGTCTATTCATACAGGTGGTCTAAATTTGTTAAGTGGTGCGGAGAGAAGTCTATTGATCCCTTAAAAGCTCATCTATCTGATGTTCTTTGTTTTTCACTTCATTTGGCCCAGCAGGGTTTTGCTGTGGCCACTGTTAAAGGGTATTTGTTGGCTTTGTCGGGATTTTTTTGTTTACCTGATAAGCCTTCTTTATTTAAGTCTCCTATAGTGTTAAGATTTATTAAGGGGCTGTCAAACATGTTTCCTCCCACTCCTTTCATTATGCCCCAGTGGGACTTGAATTTGGTGTTAACTTTTTTAATGGGTTCGTCATTCGAACCGATGCATAGTTGTCTTTTAAGACTTTTAACTTTTAAAACGGTCTTCCTGGTAGCTATTACCTCGGCCAGGAGGGTGAGTGAACTCCAGGCTTTGAGTTCAAAGCCTCCTTTTCTGACCATATATGCTGAAAGGATGGTTCTTAGGAGCAGGGCTGCTTTTCTGTCTAAGGTGGTAACTCCCTTCCATCTAGGGCAGTCCATTACCCTCCCTACTTTCTATCCTCCCCCTCACCCTTCCAAGGAGGAGGAGAGACTTCATCGTTTAGATCCAAAGAGGGCGATTAGCTTCTATTTGGACAGAACAAAGGGCTTCCGTCAGGATGACCAGCTCTTTGTTGGATATGCTGGTCGTATGAAGGGCAAGGCGGTGCACAAGCGCACTTTAGCACGATGAATCATCTTGTGCATCAAGATATGCTACTCCCTGGCTGGTAAGGAGCCTCCTGTAGCCATTCAAGCTCATTCCACCAGGTCTAAATCTTCTACTTCTGCATTGTCTAGAGATGTTCCTGTTTTGGACATCTGTAAGGCTGCGACTTGGGCCTCCCTCCACACTTTCACAAAGCATTACTGCTTAGATTCCGAACTGGGGAGGGACGGCCATTTTACGCGCTCTGTTTTGCAGGACTTTTTGGTATAGAAGGGTGGACACCGGGAGAGGTGCTGCTGTGGGATCCTATTCATAAGGAGGAATCCACAGGCAGATGTATCCATCAGAAGAACAAGTTACTTACCTTCTGTAACGCTTTTTCTGGTGGATACAGTATCTGCCTGTGGATTCCTCACAGACCCACCCACCTCCTCGTTGTCCACCCTTTTATACCATAAAAGATGAGGTTTTAGTTTTTTTACGTATTATGTGTAGTCAAGACTTTGTTACCTCTGTTTATTTACTGTTGTTTTGTTTGAAGTGCAAGCTTTCTTCTTTTTTTATACACTAAGTGTATTTCTGTGAATTCTGTATATTATGTATACGTTGTCTCTATGTCGGTCCGCCCGTTTTGCCTCTGTGGCACGGAAAAAATGGGTGGAACTGACGTCATCACGCCGACGTGTTCTTCTTATGGCTCCAGTGACGTCATGCGGAGCCGCGTGCGGAGCCATGATGCTGAGACGACCTCGTCAGCGCAGAGAGCTACGAAAAATTTCCGGAATGCTGGCGCAGAGGGGATATTCATAAGGTGAGGAATCAACAGGCAGATACTGTATCCACCAGAAATAGCGTTACCGAAGGTAAGTAACTTGTTCTTCTTATCCCCGACTACACAGAGCCAGTCAGGCATCCACCGATGCTGAGACCGGTGCCGATAGAGCCTTTGGGCTCTATGTCGTATCCTGAGCCTTATTTGGAAGGGCTAGGATTGGAGGAGGATTGGGAGGGGACGCAGGACCCCTTAGAAGTCCCACCTTACACGAGAGAAATGTACTGGTATGAGGAACTGGTTGATGCCAGTGGTTTTGGATACCTCTCAAGAGCCTGGCATGCTTTCCCTTCCTAAGCGGCCACGGACGAGGAAGCTTCCTTCGCCATGGACTTGGTCCTGCAGCTTCCTACTGTTGCAGTCAAGACCAATGTCTTGACAGAGGTCCTGCAGCCTGGTATCTTCACCACGAAACACTTGCTGCCATTTAATGAGGCCTTGACCAATGTTCTTCTGGGGACCTGGTCCAAACCCAGCACAGGGGCTCCTCTAGCCTAGCATTGCGGTCAGTAAACACTGCATGACTTTTGGGCTGTTACTCCCATTCCCTCTGGGAGACGGTTGTGCCAGTGCTGCCAAAAGTCCCAAAGGAGGCCTGTACTGTACTCTCTCAAGCTGTTGTAGACAGAAGAGATGCACGAAAGTTTACTATACGCTGTGGCCTTGACATGACAGACTCGCTTGGCAGAGCGATTTCCTCAACGGTGGCAGATAAGCGCCATGCCTGGCTGAGAACATCTGGCTTCTCGGGGGATGTCCAAGGAAACCTGATAGACATGCCCTTTGATGGCTCTTGTCTCTTCGAAGACAGGGCAGACACAGAGCTAGAGCGCTTCAAGGAGTCGTGCTCCACGGCCAAGTCCTTGGGTCTCTCTGTATCATCCTGTCTTGCGTCTACCTTTCGTGGCTATGGATGGGGTTTCCAACAGTGGCTGCCCTATACTACCCAGAAGACAATGCAAGTTCCACAACCTCTCCGCTGCTGTGGGGGCGCTTCGCCCTGACCCCGTGGGTCTGGCAGCCAGAAGTCAGGTCAGGCCATAATCTCCTCCCCCTCCTCTGCCTCCAAATCAACCTAGTCAGATCCACCCAGATCATGGGTGTGCAGCTGGTGGCAGGATACGCCATCACCCCCACCACTGGCAGGGCTTGACCTGTATAGGTGGGTTTTGTAAATAGTCTGAAGGGGTTACTCCCTCCCCTGTGTGACTATCCCTACCTCCTTGCTTCCAACACATAATCAGCTGATGGAGGATCACCTTGCTTTGCTTGAGAGGATATCAAGACTCTCTTGGCCAAGGGAGCTATAGAGAGGGTTCTTGGGTCAGAAATAGGTTGTGGCTCCTATTCCCGCTATTTCTGGTCCTCAACCTCAGAGCCCTCAAATACTTCCTCAGAAAGTAAAAGTTCAAGATGCTCACTCTTGCTCGGGTTCTGTCTGCCCTGGACCCGGGAGACATGATGGTAGCATTGGACTTTCAGGACGTGTATTTCCATATCCCTGTTCTGCCTGCCCATCGCCACTACCTGTGGTTTATGGGATGTCACAAGCACTTTCAGTTTACTGTGCTCCCCTTTAGCCTCACCAGTGCCACTCGAGTGTTCACCAAGGTGATAGCAGTGGTCGCAGCTCATCTGTGCAAATCAGGGATTCCAGTCTTCTCTTATCTCGATGGCTGGTTGTTGAAGGCGGTCATCTCCCACCTCCAGACTATGGCGAAACTCCTGCTTTCGCTGGGGTTTACTATTGAAGTCACTGACAAAGTCAGACCTGACTTCCTCTCAGATGCTCCCTTTCATCTGAGCCATTCTGGACATGGTGCAGTTTCGGGCCTATTCTCCTGAGCAGCAAGTCCAGGATATTCAGACAATGATACCAATGTTTCAGCCTCTATCCTGAATTTCGGATGAAACTGACTGAGGCTGCTGGGCCTC
Organism: Triturus cristatus; assembly: GCF_964204655.1. Classification (NCBI taxonomy): domain Eukaryota; kingdom Metazoa; phylum Chordata; class Amphibia; order Caudata; family Salamandridae; genus Triturus; species Triturus cristatus. The sequence continues at coordinate 726,422,851 of NC_140590.1, read as the reverse complement.
ATGGCCTCCTGCAGCCTGTTGGTGAATCATGGCAGATGGCACCTGCGGGCTCTGCAATGGGACCAGAAGTTCCAATGGGCGCAGCATCAGCAAAATCTCACTGACCTGGTCCAGATTTCGGAGGGAACCGCAAAAGATCTGCAGTGGTGGTTAATGAACCATGATTGGGTCAGAGGCAGGCCCCTGTCCCTTCCCCAACCAGATCTCACAGTAGTGAGAAAGGCATCGCTTCTGGGATGGGGCGGCCATATCGGGGAGGTGGATATAAGAGGACTCTCATCTCCAGCAGGAGCCAGGCTCCACATCAACCTGTTGGAGCTACGTGCAATATGATTGGCATTGAAAGCCTTCTTACCATCCCTCAAGGGAAGGTTCATTTAAGTGTTCACGGATAACACCACAGCCATGTGGTACTGCAACAAACAGGGCGGGATGGGGTTGTGGACCCTCTGTCATTCGACCTTCCTCCTGAAGTTTGCGATGTTAGCCTGGCAGCCAAGTGTCCCTTCACTAAGTTGATATCCACCTGCCAATGCTAATATTTTGTAAATATTGTACAGAAGGGTCTATTGACCCTTTGTCTATCTCCCTTGCTGACATTCTCCTTTTTTCATCCTGTCTCTTGCCCAGCAGGGCTCTCCCTATGCACACTTAAGGGCTACCTTTCACCCTTTCTGCTTTTTTATGGTTGCCAGACCAACCGTCACTATTCAAGCCCCCTGTTGTACATAGACTTCTAAAGGAGCTTACAAAATTGTTTCCCCCCTCTCCTTTCATCATGCCCCAGCAGGACCTTAACTTGGTCCTCACTTATCTAATGTGTGCACCATTTGAGCCACTGCACAATTGTTCTTCCGACTGCTCACCACCAAGACAGCCTTTTTAGTAGTTATAACTTCTGCCAGGAGGGTGGGCAAGCTGCAGGCGGTCTCCTACCAGCCTCCTTACCTGACCGTCTTTCTGGATAGGGTAGTGCTCCGCACTAGTGCTTCTTTTTTGCCTAAAGTTGTGACACCTTTCCATCTAGTGCAATCTTTCACCTTGCCCACCTTCTATGCTCTTCGCATCCTTCTAAGGAAGAGAAACGTCTCCACCTTCTGGACCCCAAAACAGCATTGTCGTTCAACCTGACCGCACTAAAGAGTTCCGGGTGGACGACCAACTTTTTATGGGGTACGTTAGAGCAAACAAGGAACGTGCTGTATAGAAGATGACCATCTCATCATGAGCTATCCTCTGCATTAAGATCTGTTAGGTTCTGGCAAAGAAACAGCCTCCTCAAGGCCTCAGAGCTCATTCCACCAGGGCTAGGGCAGCCACCACGGCTCTCCAGCGTGTTGTCCTGGTTCTTGACATCCACCAAACGGCTACATGGACGTCCTTGCACAGGTTTGCCAAGCATTATTGCCTGAACTATCAAGTTCGTAGGGAGGGCCTCTTTGGCCGTTTGGTCCTATAGGACTTTCTAGCTTAAACTTTTCCACAGCCCCTCCTCCAAGGATGGTATTGCTTGGGTATCTGTTCACAGGTAAGGAATCTGCGTCCAGATGTCTCTATCGGATCGAGAAGTTACTTACCTTCGGTAACGCCTTATTTTGTAGAGACATGATCTAGCAGCAGATTCCTTACTGACCAGCCTATCCTCCCCACACTGCAGATCAATTCTTCATGTCAGGGCTGTTCCCCTTCAGGGCCCTAGTTGCTTAAAAACACCACTGTCAGTAAACTTCATGGCGCCTCACTTCTGTAGTGGAAAGCCGTGAAGTTATTGATGTCAGCGCACCGAGGTGGCGTCTATATAGACGATGCCATGACGATGAACTCGATGCCATACAACGTCACGTTGAGTCGACCAATGCCACCTACCAGCGTGGAGGGATACAGCTATGAAAAATCTTCTGGATCCAGCCTGACGCCTAGAAGTTCACAGGTAAGGAATTTGCGGCTAGATCATGTCTCTACCAGATACGACGTTATCGAAACTTGTCCATCAGTCTGTTGGACATCAAAACTGTCAGACTAGCCCCCATGGCTGTCCTCTCACAAATGAAGGTCTCTGGTTCTCACAGACAATGCCACAAGCATGTATTGCAACCTCAGACAGGAAGGAACCATGTTTTCTTTTTTCAATGGAGGCTCAGCACTTTTGGCAGTGGACCATGAAATTCATTGTGGACAGTTCAGCAGAGCATATGCCTGAAACTGAAAACATCTGTGCGGGTATACTAAGAAGAGAACGAACCTGCAATCACAAATAGGAGCTGAAAAACCACAAAGTTTTGATTTTCCCTGAGTACACAATGGCTGTGCAGCAGCAAAGAATGTCGCTTGTTGAAATGAAGCAGCAGCTCAGGCAGCTGAATGTGAAATATGCACTATATTGAAGGTGATGGTCGACGACAACAACATGATTTTTTATCAACCTCTCAGAGACTGGGCAGAGACATATGCAGTAGGTTCTGGAGACCAGCAAGCCCTCAATCAGCGTAAATGACTGTAACAGAAGAGACCCAGGACCAGTAAGTTTTAGGAGGGCATTGTGACAGCAGACATAGTGCAAAAGAGAAGAAGATGTAGCAGCTGCTGCAGGTCTGTGAGACAAGAGTGCATCAGCGGGTACAATTGAAACATCTGGAGATGACTCAAATATAAAAATGGATTCAACTATCACCATGAGGAGAAAACTTACATTGCAGACAATAACTGCAAGATAAGCGGGTGCGATCTGCTGGTTCTGATAATGGCTGGGGTCGGTGTTGCCGGCTATGGCAGTTGGGGCGCCTCTGCTGCTACTGACGTAACAGGGCTGAATGCTGATGTTGACATCAACTTTTTACTACACAGATTGAAACGTTAATGGCACCCTGGTCTGAGCCGTGTTCAGCTCCCCTAGTCAGTCACCCAGTGGCAAGGCGTAATAGGCTTGTCTCTAGAGATCCAGGCTTTTTGACTTAGCACCCAACACCAAGAGCTTGGTAGTTCAAACTTCTGCTAGCAAGGTGAAGCATAACGCATTCCCTTCTACACCATCAGATAGACAATCAAAATGTATATTTGCATTCAGAAAGAGGTCTTGTCTTCCGCTAGCTTAGCCCAGAGGTCTCTGAATGCTGTCTGTCTACTGGGACATTATACATATGCACTCTGTTATATCTAGTGTGATGTTGCCGGCCATCATTGATGAATTTAGGAAGGTCTTCACACATGCAGTCCACAACAGAAAGGACACAGCAAGATATTTATTGAGCAGCGGCCTGAACACGACTGACTGTGTAGCTTGTACCAGGGGCACCAGTGTTGTGAGGTTTACTTTAGGTATGTGCTGATGGAGCTTTTCAGGCTTCATGGTAATAAGGCTAATTCTGTCATTTAATTCTTTAAAGACAGCTGTGGTGCTCCTGCTCTAAAGACAGCTGTGTTACTTCTGCTCTTTAGGTTTCCTCTCTCTGGGCCGTCACTCCCACCAACAATACCAAAGATTCTGTGTGCATACTCTTGAGGCCTTGCCTTTTGCCAAAGCAGCCCACACAACTATTACAATAGCCAACAGTTCTTTCATGGCTCAAGAGAATGTGGTGGTGGCAAAGTCCTTGGAAACCACCATAGACAGCAGTCCTCTGCTTCTCGCTCCCATGCTGCAGCTGTGGCTAAAACTGTTTAAATTCCCCCTCCAATGGTCATGCATGACCTGCAGGGGTCAGAATGTGTTTTTGTCATGCCCAGCTGTCATGCTATAAATGCAGACCATTTGGTGCAACATATCATTCAACAGCGTTACATCCTCCCCTTGACATCCACTTTCCCTCATATCCTCTTGTTTCTCTTCAGACTTCAGTGGATGGTGCCTCCAAACTTGAGCATGAAATTCGGTCTCAACTGGCCAAGGTGGCAATGGAGAGGGTTGCAGAGTAGTAGTTCGGCAGGAGATGTTATTCTTGTTAAATTTTGATACCACAAAAAATAGGAGGTCTCAGGAGGACTTCTGAACACCTTCTTGTGGAAGGACAGGTTTAAGATACTGACTTTGGACTAGGTTCTTTCTGCCGTAGATCCAGGGGACTGGATGGTGTCCTTGAATTTACAGGACATGTACTTTCATGTGCCTGTCCCACAGTTTCACAGAAGCTTACTGCTGTTCATAATGGATTTTTTCTACCTTCAGCTGCTGCTTCAGCACTTGGGTGTGGTAACAAAGATGACAGCTGTGGTCCTGTTCAATCTTTGCAGGTCCTAGATACATGTATTACTGTACCTCAATGACTGGCTGCTGAAGGTGGGCACGCGCAGTCAGTTGCCAACCACCTGCAGACAAACGTCACCCTTTTGCCATCTCCGGGATCAGCATACTGAAATTTCACCTGCAGCCAACACAGAACATTTCCTTAATGGGAGGCATCGTTGACTCGGTGGTGTGTAAGGCCTTTCCACACCTGCATCAATTTCAGGACATTCAGGTTATGATCTTGATGTTTCAGCTTCATTAGTTCCAGCGTGGAACCTTCGATGGGTCCTTCGACTCTAGCTGTTGGACACCAACCTAACTTGCAGCAGGCTTTTTCTCCCTATGCCAACGAGAGCTAACAGTAGTGATGGATGCATTTTCTGGGTAGGAGCGGACATTTGAGAGAAGTGAAAATCATTCAGTTTCTGCACATGGTTGGTGCTTCATGAGCTCTACCTAACGGCTGATCATTTTGCAGGTTCGGTGAACATTAGGTCAAACAAGTTCAGCAGACATCATTTGGCAGATCACGAATGGTGTCTTCATTCAGAGGTGGCCTTAGGTGTTTTTTGCCCAGTGGGGTGAGCCTTGGTTAGATCTTTTCAGCACTGCTGTGAATGAGCAGTGTCACAAATATTGCAGAATGAAGCTACCCTCGCCACGAGGTTCCAGGGAAATGCCTTCTGCCTGCAATTAAGTGCAGGTCTAGTGTACTCCTTTACTAGATCATGATAAGTATTCTTTGGGTAAATATTAAACCTAATTGAGGGTCTGGTGGGAAGTCCTAAGATGAAGAGACCCACTAAGGAGTGGGGAAGGAAATGATTCCTTTTGTTTTAATTACCCTCACACACCCTAGTGGTGTCATTCTTCATCATCGGGTCACCCTGACGCCTAAAAGTCAGGGTGGGCTCAACCGTATTTCAGGGAGCTCTTTATGATAATATGGCCAGAGGGAATAAAGATTACAAAACCACAAGCAAATCCTAGTATCCCTTCATTCTTGGATTTGCTAGGGTTGTTAAAAATGTAAAATAGGGTGTCATAATGGAGTATTTATGGTCCTATCACCCTAATGCCAACATGTTTCAGTCCTGCAAGGGCCTAAATAGGTCGCAGACTTTCTTCAGGACAACAAAAAATCACCCTCCCTGGAAAGGTGCAGAAGGAGATTCGCTATACTGCTTTTAAATTAAGGGCAGGTAGCTGCTCCTTGTTTCTTTATAAAAAAGATAATTTATCCTTTTTAATCCTCCTAACACTCCGTCCAATAATGAGAGAGGAAACTCATCCCCGGGCACCGCACGGGTTAAAAGGGCAGCCCTCTAGTCACAAAACCTTTAAGGGTCCTACCCCGCTCTGTCACCTACTCGGTGCGGGTTCCCTGGGCGTTCTAGTGTACTCCTTCCCACCTAAGTCTATCCTGCCTTGATTTTTGTAGAAGATCAGGAAAGCCCAGGCTCACATCTCCCCGATACCTCCAGATTGGGCCACTTGAGTGTTGTGTCCCGATCTGTTGAGTCTAAACATTTTCACCCCTCTATCAGGCTATCTCTTAGCAATAGGGCAAGTTCCTGCATCCAAACCATCAAAGTCTACACCTCCATGCTTGGAGTTTAAGCAGAACAAACAAAGTGGATTTGGTTTGCCTGCTGATATAGTGGATGTTGTTCTAGGCACCCATCTACCAAATGTTGTTATTCAGGTTATTGGGCGAAGTTTGTGACCTTATGCGAAGTAAAAGTTGGCAGTCAAAACTGTTGATTGTTTTGATATATATTCTATTGCTGGCCTAGTGAGGCTTGTGGTGGACATTGTTAAAGGTTGTCAGCTCTTTCTATATTTGCTTGTTCAACCTTTGTTATTCAAGCCACCAGTTGTGAGGCATTTTAATAGGTCTCACATACATGCTCTCCCTGCACCCTTCATTATCCCTCAACGGGACCTTAGTTTGGGCTTTACGTTCTAAACATATACACCCTTTGAGACCATGCACACTTTTTCTCCTAAAATTGCTGACCATAAAGACGGTATTTCCCATTACAGTTGCTTCTGTGCACCGTGTCATTGAGCTGCAAGTGCTGTCAGTGCAACCTCCATACACCATCTTTTCCTGGATAACCTGATGCTGTAACCTTGTGCTTCCTTATTGCTCAAAGAGGTGTCGTCCATCCCTCTTCCACCTTTTTTCACTCTGCCTCACCCCTCTAAAGAGGAGGAGAGGCATCACTGACTGGACCTAAAAAGTGCCCTCAGCATTTACATTGAGTGCACAAAAGAGCACTGGATGGATGACCACAGTCTTATTGGCTTTTGCTGGTGCGTAGAAGGGGAGGGCAGTTCAGAAGCAAACCTTGTCCAGGTGGCATAAAGACATGCTATTCCCTGACCACAAAGGAGCCTTAGGAGGGCCTTTAGGCTGATTCCATAAAAGCCAGTGCCGCCATGACAGCGTTGGTGAGAGGTGTTCTGGTGCTGGGCATCTGTCCACGCCTTCACCAGGCAGTACTGCCTCAGTTCTTAAGTCTGCAGAGATGGCCATTTTCACTTACTCAGTTCTGCAGTTTTAGGTGTAAACCCAATCCTCAGACTCTTTACTTTTTGGTAGGAACTGCTTTGATGTCTATTAAAAAGGGGTGGAATCTGTAGTTAAAAGTATCATTCAGAAGAACGAGTTACTTACCTTTGGTAATGGTCTTTCTGGCGGATACGCTTTAAGTGTAGATTCCTCACCATACACTCTCTTCCCCCTTCTTTGGATCTTCTTAAAAAAGTCCCAAGTTACATTTTGCACACTGCCATTCTATCAGTTTGTCCCAGATGTTCTGCATCTGGGGGCATGCAAGAGTTCAAAGGTAAACTGACATTATCATGCAGGGATGGTGCCTATATATGGCTCCGCGTCACTTTGGATGTGGCGAGAGTTCAACACTGAGTCCGGTGGCACCACATTCTGGCCAGTGTGAGCACTTTTTATAAAAAAGTTCTGGAACCCAGTCTCCTACCTGGGGAATTGAAAGGTTTAGGAATTTGGGATTAGATAGAGTAGTCACCAGAAAGAACATTACCAAAGTTAAGTAAGAGCCTGCCTTATCTATCTTGTCTGTTGCTTCACTTCAGGTCAGGGTAACCTCCATCTAATAGACCTCTAAGCTCTGTCCGCTTCCCCACACCTAGTGCACAGTGTTGCTGCACCCATGCAGAACTTGTTCATTTTATGGGGCATGATCTACACACTATTAAGTGTATTAGTGTACAACAAGCGTTAATGGAAGCTTTACGGACGACACATAATATCCTTCCCCAGTGATTTTCCTCTGTCAGGTTACCAATGGCAGTTGCCCACTTGCTCCTTAGGTTCTGTACAGTGCACTTAGAGTGGTCGAGAAGCACTCTATACAGCAGTGACACAGCCTATGTCCACTTCAAGGAGTGCATGGGTCTTTACTGGTATGGTTAGAGACTGTCTCACAGGAAGATCATGGTCCTGTGCTTATTCTTGTAAGCGTCTTAGGGTTCGACCCTTATATGGATGTTCAACTAGAGTTAGTCCTCTAACGCTGTACATTTGGAGGCATCTCACACTACCCTTAGCATAAGGTGCGGGTATGCCCCAAAATGGTATTCCAAGTGCGTAAAATATCGATGTACGTGTGTATCGAAGGCAACAAGATCAACAGTATTTAAGGACATTCATCTGTTGTGTTATGGTCTCTCACTGTAGGGGTGATGGCGCCTTCCCTTAAATCTCTTTTCTCGGATGCACCCAGCCTTCTGGATGACCATTTCAACTGAGCAGCCAGGTAATACAACTCATAGACTGGACTCTAAGACCCACCTCATTGATGGCAATCAAAGTTTGTTCAGCCCTGTTCTGAACCCTTATCATTTCTAGTAACATGACATTCAGTTCTCGAAAGAACCCCTGCGGGATATTAATTGGCAGGGATGCGAAATAATACAGTATCTCAGGGCGGCTACCATTTTCAACATGGCTATCTTCTCCATCACGGGCAACAACAATTTCCTCCAAAAATACACATTACCCCTCATTGCAATTGACACCATCCTTATATTTCCTTCTAGCATGCCAAACTCCAAAAGAGTGATAGATCCACACCCCTAAGTACCGAAATGTAGTGGGTTCCCACCTCTGATGCGTTTTCTGGGATTCTCTCCAGAACACGGCCTGAAAGAGGGTTCTCTAGACTCTCTGTAGTTAATGATCAGTCCTGTGTGACTCACAGGAATAAATAACGGACCTGAAACTCTCTTTCCATATAAATAAGCACACTCAAGAATTCACACTAGTAATGCATTTTTAGGTTTTATTAAAATCAAAACCATATTGTAGTGCATAAAATGTGAATAGCAGGTACTATAAAAACAGACAAGATAGTGGCTATCTTTTCTGGATATTTGTCAATAGGTAGAAAATATTATAACATTATGACTGTAATTTAGGGGGTCTCTACATTAGTATCCCGGACCCCTACCTTCCACTGGCTAATGACCCTTCCCTTCCCTAGGCTAACAACCCTTTTCTTCCCAAGGCTACCTGGTATTAGCACCAAAAGGGGCCCGCTGTGAGTTTCTTAGATGGCCATGCTCTCTTAAGGGGTACAGGTGAATGGCCAGTGTGTCAATTGTGTGCTCCAGGGTTTCTCTGGTGTCAGTTAGGGCTCTCTCTTCCTCCGCTGCCTTAACGACTCAGATTGAACAGGGGTAAGTCCAACAGTCATGGCATTACTGATGACTTGTATTGCATTCTTGGAGTTCTTATGTCTTTGCGTCTCAGCTTTGACATGCACTATTCCTGGTCATTCACTACATGCCAGATCAACAGTGTTAAGTGTAGTAGCATGCTTCCCAGGGGAGATGTATTACCTTCTCAAGAATAATCCCCCTTAACTGCTCTGTTCATACTTGTTAATCATTTATGTTCAAGCTGATCCAGCACACTACAGAAACAATGGCATCCAAAATTCTGCCTGGTGGGGGTCCTGTCAGGGTCCTGTATTGGGTGGAGTCCAGCAAGGTCATTACTGTCGCTTTTTTTCTGAATACTTTTGTTAGGCGGTGTGGAGATATTGATCCAGAGCCATTGCCTTCAATAGTAATAGCAAACTGGTGAAACCCAGATCCATGTCTAGTTCAGAAGAATCCAAGAAAGCGTTTTCCAGTCCCTAACAGGTGTCTTGGCTGACGTGGCATCTTGTATAGAGAAAAATGGGTGAAGTCAAATTCATACAAGAAAAACGGATTATTGGGGGTTTCTTAATTCTGATGTTCTCTGAGAACTGCTACTAAACTGCTGTGTGTGTCCATTCCTCCTGACCTGGATGCAAAACCTCTGTATTTTCTTTCACTCTTGATGTCTGAACTTACTGCTAAAAGTGGATAGCTCTGCTCTTGTTGGATACCCACATCTTTGTGTCCATTTTTCAACTATTAGTAGTCCGTGGGCCATATTTAGAGTTTGGCAGACATGGTACCTAATCACAGAAGTGATTGAGTACCTTGTCTCCAAGGTCCTCAGTCCCCCCTTTCTATTTTGAGTCAGGCAGATAATCAATTTTACGACAGTGGCCCGCCGCCCCACTGATGCCTCCACTGTCGTAAAACTGACGCCGACAGCATGACAGAGTAGGGGCTGTCAGAGTAAGGCTATCAGAGTGCGACCTTATTTAGAGTGGGCTGTCCGGTATCATTTATTTTCTTTCTACCACTGCCAGGTTTTACATTCTCATGAGCAGAGAATTCTTTTTTTAAATATTTTTCAGAAACAGACTTTCGCTTTGGTAGTATGTTTCTGATAAACAAAAAAGTACCTTCACAAGAGCTACCATGTTGGTGGCTCCTTAGAAGGTATAGGGATCTCTGCAGGGCCGGCAGCGATCTTATAATTTGGTAGGCAGCAGTTTGAATGGAGTTGTGAATGACATGATCTCTGCCACCCAGATGAACGGTGGCCCACCACCCGGATCTAATTCGGGCCCTGTTTCTAGTGCAATATACTGCTATTCAGATACTCACTCGTATTTCTTGCTTGAAGTGCATTATGTGTGATGGTTGCCCGTGAATTCCGGGGACTGTAATGGCCTTGTACTTTGCAGTGATTTGTGCTTCAGTAGTTTATGGCACCAGGGATCCTACAGCCTTAAATCTTCAAACATCTGTGTTGCTAATTAGACAAAATAATTATACTCCCGATATTTGGAAGCTACTTATCCTTGAATGTTGCCACAGAGTAATGGAACTCATTTTCTCCCACCTAGTTGCTCTCTCAAACCTTTCAGTTTCTGGGCCTGATGCAAGATCTGATTGTTCTAGTTGACATTGCCATCTTGATTTAATCACGACCCACCAAATTGAATCACTTGAAACCACCATTATTTAACAGTGAACTGGAAGATTTTTTTTATAGTTTCTGTACCTTTGGCTCCACTAGAGAGTGAGGTGCAATCACACAGCATCTGAGAAACGTGATTTAATTTGTGCAGAGCTGAAGCATTGATGAGTCATCTATTGTATATTTCCAAAGCATGGTCTTACTTCCATGTTAGCCATTAAAGCTCTACTCCATCTGGGTCCTATCCCTAATGGTTCAAAGATATACACGTACGTGACTTAGATGTTAGTGGGTTTCTATGTTTAATATATACAAGGAATACTAGGGATTTGCCCAGGATATTTGTCATCCAAACAATGCTTCAGGAAGATCATCAAGGCACTTGTTACCCACACTATATTTTCAGGCAGTTCAAAATGCTTTTAAATCTGCTTGCCTCCATTCTGGAAGTCATACATGTCCCTTTAACTGTACACTAAGATGTAATCTGAAGGGCGCCATATTTAGTATCTCATATGACAGTTGCATGAACCAGTATCGAATCAGACACTCTTTTTTGTTGAACACCCCATCAACGTGTGTTTGTTGATCCTTGTTGAGTGCAGCCATTGCCATCTTACTGTAAGTTCCTGCATAAAAAGTTCTGGTGTTACCAAGTAGTTTGGTATTTTCCCAAGTATTGTGAACTGAGGGGTTTTGAGACAAATCCCATAAAAGATACTACAAAAAATGAGTAACTTATTCCATTTACATCTTAGTGCTATTACATGCAGTTTTGGTACACATAACCTCCTTGCCCTGTTATCTCCCAGCCCTATCTCCAGGAGTGGAAAGAATTCTGGTGATTAGCTCTTATGTTTTGTTCGTTGTGGATTATATACTTTGGCTGTGTACCAGAACTGATTGCGCACTCTCCTAGTCTTGACTCCATCAGTCAGGTTAGCTGGAACTCACTCTATTCCTTGTTTCTTATTCACAGGATGCCGAAAAGGAATCCATCCAGATGCAGGAGAAGCTGGACAGCCTGCGGGAGGAAAAGGAGCGAATATTGAACAGCCTTGTGGAGGCAGAGTGAGTCCATGTTCTACTCATCCAGAGGGAGAATTGAGGGCTGAGATGGTAGCTAGGGAACAGAAGGAAGGATAACTGCTCGCTCCAGAGGATCAGAGCTCTCCTCTGCTGACTTTGTCAATATGTTTATTCTCACAAGGACAACCCCTTTTCCGCCCACGTGGACTGGGGTCAATGACTCTTTTTCAAAAGACGTGTTGGCAACCCTTTAGTACCAATCCGGGGAAGCCCATCATTCAATGTTCCTACTCCAACCCAAACAGGTGGTACCTACACACTTGTATTGTATGAACATGGATACAACCAATATCAGATCAATCTATATACAGACTGACACAAGGTTTCTATATAAATATTTTCTTATATACTTTCATTCACCCATAGATTTTTTGATATACAGGTAATAAACAAAATAGATCACATAAGTGCAGATGATGCGGTGCTCAAGTGTGACAAACATAGATCAAAAACTATACACATAAGAAAAAATATATACAGATTCACTGGTTTGTGTATTTTACAAAGAGACTACATGTGTGTATCCTATTACAGTATGTGCGGCAATAATTGCTCAAACTGACCAGATGAAAACTTTTATATCAACGTTTCGACCCCTATCAAATCTTGAGGTCTCTTCAGGACAATAGTTGTCTGACTTATTACCAGGGGATATCCATCCACTACTCAGGAAACAGTCATGTCTGGGAATTCGTCTGAGTACCTAAACCCAAACTATCAGGTCATGTATTCAGACTGGCAGGACACGCAGATGGAGGGTCCACATTGTGGTGGTGTTTAGACGAATGGGTAGTGGCCGTCTGGTATCCACTATGTCATCTGGTTCCCACTAAGTTGGACGTAGAACCTGCTGAACGGAGTTCTGACTGTGTGGGACTCAAGGATTTGGTGACAGTGGACCGTATGCAAGCACATGCCCTGATAGTTCGTGTTTAGGTACTCAGACGAATTCCCAGACATGACTGTTTCCAGTGTAGTGGATTGCAGCAGAGTGCTGTACTGGGTTATTTGTATTAAAATACTGACAACAGAAAATCACCATGAATAAAATGCATAGTTTTACAAAACAACACCACGCAATTAATTAGGCCTACTAATCGGAAATAAATAAACATGGTCCCAGAGTGTTTTAACAACCTGTTCCAGCTCTAAAAATGACGAGGTGCATCATTCTTGCTTGATCTTAATTTTCCATGCCATCAATGTTCTCTTTGTGACAGTGAGTACAGTCTTCTCTTTGTGTACTATAGAGCAAGACCAGAACTTCCCTGGCTGTCTTTATTTCATACTTCAATACGACTGGTCTCAGCCATTGTCGTCTCAACTTGGTGTGTTACAGACAAAATAGATAAAAATGTAAAGTTGCTTCAGGAGAAGGACCATCGCACCTGCAGGTTACAAGTAATGGTAACTGCCCTTTGGCATTCCAACATGCTGTTAACCTCTAGCCTAAGCATTAAAACAGTCTCCTTAAGGACAAGGGATACATTGCATTTAACGTTTCCACCTTGTAATCCAATAAATATTTACACCTCACATTAGTGTCAGATGCTCTCTCAACAGTTGAGACGACGCCTTTCCCAGTAGGTTAAATACTTGAAGGTCTCTCTTGATAATACTCTCGTTGCTGCCACGCATGCCATATACTGAGGTCTCCAGTTAGAATCAGTATTTCTCATCCAAGGAACGTCAGATAAAACAATTAGGCTTAGGTCTTGAGGGTTAGACCAGTGCTGGGCCCAAAACAAAGCGGGGCTTGACAGCCTCCCCCCGTTTAATCTCAAAGAATGCTAATTTTATTTTTTATCAGGACAGATGGGATGCCGTGTTCAAACTAGATTAGATAAAGCTGCAGCTTTAGCTTGATAAACTACCCCCAATAAAATCATAATACTTCCCGAATCCTAAATTGGACTTCAGATTGCCCCAAGCTGTTGCGTTTGAGACAGCTCACATTTTACCATCTGGGGATTCCATGAGCTCGCGGTAGTAGACTCTAAAATCCAGATAGTCAAAGGAAGTAATACTTTCTATTCTAAAAGGATGTCAAAGAAAATATTTTGAGCTCATAATCATGAGTTTCTTTTTGATTAAATGATGACAAAGATTTTCTCATTACAGCAATGTAAAAATGCTTCTAAGGAATGAAACTCACTTTGTGTGTGCCAAAAACATTGCTTTGTCTGGAAACATGTGGGGATATTACACCCAGCACATCAAGGAGATAATTTAAAAATATATTGAATGGAAATCTGGGACAGGGGACTTCCCTAGGGGCACGGCTGCTTCAGTATTGAATGGCTTGAATTGATTTCCATTCTGACCAAATTTGACTGTAGAGTAATTGCCAGCGTGTAGAGTTCTAACCCATTCCCAATCCAGTCTTACACTTGGTTTCACCAGGAGGAGAAATCAGTTGACAGAGTCAAAGGCGGCCTTCAAATGTCCAGAGCCTAAAAATATGTGTGCTTTCTTAACCGTGACATATTTAACATAGATATCTACCCTAAGGTTTCAGTCGAGGTTGCCAACCAATTCCTGAAATCCTGTTTGCAAAGGGGTAATTATCTTTTTTCATCTAGTATCTCCTGACTGCACAATAGAATTATTTTCACTAATATTTTAGTAATCATATTTATTAGTGAGATCGTTAATTAATTCCTAGTAAGCACATAAAAATAGAGCATAATAATGGAACCCAAATAACGACTGGAGATTTAGAAGTCTCTGGTATATGAATGTTTATTCATGTCTTAGTTAATTAAAACCATACATGCAGGAAGAAATAAATACAAACATTGCTAGCATCATTTAGCTCTACAAATCTCTAAAAACTGCATACATTCGTGTTTATACAGATCATGATTTGATCAGAGCTAAAAACAATATAAAAGGAAATCCAATCTGTTAAAAATTTCATCAAGGGCTATTTCTAAACCTACATTTCATCATTTATGTAATGCAGGATATCTAGATGGCAATTTATCGATCGGGCCGGCAAGTTTATGAATGGTCAGCTCTGAGTTGATTGGACATAATAACTAGGCAATAGTCTTCCAAGTCTCTGAGATATGATCCAGTCCTGGTGCCCTTCAAATTTTTTGGTCCCCTGTAGTTTTTCTAAGTACATTCAAAATTAAATTCTCTATTTCTTTAAGGTGAGCTATCTGCAGCATATCAATGGGCATACTAGAAATGTCAAATCCCAAAGTGGCAGCATACAGGTCATAATTACTAGTCCATAGCTAATCAGTCAAATTCAAAGCCACTCATGGGGGGCTCCTCAGCACATCCCAGCAACTAGTAACCAGAATTCTAGAGGTATGCATTGAAGCTGCATTCTAAGCTTCACTTGCCCCCGAGCAGCACAAGTGCAGCTAAGCTTCCTTCTTACCTGTGTGGGCAGTGTCCCACCTCTTCTCTGCCTGTACACAAAGATGAGGTAACTGAGAGAGCAGCTTTATTGACCATACTGGGGCCAAGTCAGTACGAGCAGTCTTTGTGGCACTTACAAGGCCATCCACCCACTGGAACTCCACAACCCATGCCCTAGCCGGTGGAAGTGAGCCAACTCACCACAAACGAAATAACTGTGGTCAGTTCAAAGAGTGTGGCATTGCAGGTTGGAACTGTAAACTTTGGGACAGTTCACAGTGCTGTTCCGCATTGGCAAAAAACACAAGACATTTTAAAAGTGTGATGATATGTCTGTGTGCACGGGTCATCAAGTGCACAAGTATGTATAATGACGCTATAGCAGCCTAGCGTGATATAAGCATCGATATGCCATTACGCGCCTGCCATTTTTAGGTCCACCACCAGCGCACATGCGCTGTGTGCAAGACCTGTGGTAGTCACAAAAAACACATTCTTCTTGCCTGCTACTTAACATTGGCTCCCTCCTCCGTCGCTCTTCTTTCCTGCGTCCTATGTCATTCACACAGCGATACAAGACCTCCGGTCAAAGCTAAGGAGCACCGGCCAAGCACGGTCTTCTTACGCTTAGTTTCCTCATCGCTTGCTTTACAGAACTTTTTTTTTTTTTAACGCTGCTGCTTCCGCCTGTCCGATGTACGTATGGCTGGATGGAGGAGTAATGGCCATCTCCTAAAACACAATAGTCTGGAGTAGCGGAGTAGCACTGAAACACTATTAATGCACGTATTGGGCAAGAATGAATTCATTTGCATTTCATTGGAGGCGTCCGCCCGGGAGCCCAGCAGGCGGCAAGCTGCCAGCAACAGGAGGTTCGCCCATATCCCCGTCGGGTGCATCCTACCTAGCGGCCTCTCGCTGCCCCGGAAACAAAATCAAACCAGGAGGGTGGGCAGGGTCAGACTCCTGAAAATAGCCAGAAAAGATGCTTAATACTGTGCCTCGAACTCTGTTCGAGCTCTTCACATCCAGCGCTCCCTCCCCAGTTGCAGGCTTGGGCTGTGCCGCCTGAACTAGGTGCGGTGCTGCCGTATCTTTCACCGGCAGTCTCCTGGCCTTCCCTGGCTCCTTCCTTGCACATGTAAAAGAAACACCTTTCTTGCAAATTTGGGGCGGAGCCATCCTCACTGCCTTCAGTTCTAGCACAATTTCGACAGTGCTGTGTGAAAAATGGGGTGAAGGTGTGTGCCTACAGCTTCAACATATTGAAACAGGAAACATGTTTTACAGGATTGGTCACTTCTGTGGACACCGCAGTTGCGAGTTCCCAGCTCTTCAGCTACATAACAGATCACTTGTTTTACAGAGGGTCAAGGCTTTTGAGGAAGTGTAAATACCTCTGGCATATACTTTGTTTGGGAGGGAGGGGTGGGGGGGAAGCAGGCCACTGACAAAAGTTTGTGTGTAAAAGGCCGCTTTATTGGAACAGGTGCACATTACAATTTTTAAAAGCCTTGGCCAAACGCCTTCCAAAACTAGACCTCACTAAATATAACATACCTAACCCCGCCCCCTCCCCTAAATTCCTTCAAACCCGCCCCCGCCCGTACATTATAACATTACAACAATATCAAACATTACATTCCTGTATAACCCCACCAACAATCTCTAAATACAAACCTTCCGTTAACCAAACTCCCCTGCCTGCCCCTTTACAGCTATCGACCACCCAAACTCTGGAACCGAACTAAACTTACCAACTTATCCTTTCCCTGTCGATAACCCAACTCAACAAAATAACTCTACCAACCTCCGGTAAAACTGTCCAAAATTCACAATAACCCCCGCCACCCAGAAAGAAAGGGGTGGTGTAACCACTACCCACCCCTCTTTCTGCCCCCCAACAACAGGAAACTTTATACTCCTCGAGCATGATTCTGCACGTTCAAACAACGGGACAAAACCTCCCTAATTTCCAACAAATAAAGGTCCATGCCCAACCTAGACAAATGCACCCGATCACCCCGAAAAAATTCTACCTTGTGGGTCACTCTCCCGAAACCCAAATCGCGGCAAAATCTGGAAATCTCCACATTCACCTTCTTCCGTGCCCTGTCAATAGCTCTGGGCTTCAAAGCCCCTCTCCACACCCTCCGCGGGACCAATTCCTTCCAGAGCACATGGCAACCCGACCAACGTTCCTTAAGCAAAACCAAATCCCTCTTCATTGCACGCAATAAGACCACCCTTTCACACCGCAAAGATCGTTCTCTCCCAAATGTATCAAAAGAATATCAGGGCATTGTCCCCTCACCATGGCATTATTCAAACATGGAATAAGCTCCCTCCAAAGCATTCCCCCTTTTCCTTTCCAGAGGATCCGAAAAAGACTATCATTGAACCCCAACCTTCCCCCAAAATAACTTTTGCACGCTTGTACATGTGCCCACTTGACGAAGGAATGCCCCACAATCCACACCGTCAATTCCTTTGCGTGGGGCCCAGCCACTGAACCTGAAAAGAAAAACAAGAATGAGACTCACACCAAAGAGGTTGACGCATGCGCCTCCGCTGCATTCGCTCTTACATATTTATGAAAACAGTCTGATGACCAACGCCCTAAGCGCATGATGTCACCCTGAGACCAACCCCTGTTATGCGCTTCAGTCGCTGCCCCGATCCTAAAAGAGTGAGTCCCAAACTGGGCCCCATCCAAACCAATCAGCTGTAACCCTTTGCGCAAAACCATACGCAGCTGATAGTCTGTGACGTGTGAACCAGTCATATGCTTAAAAACCAAATCGCCCCCATCTCCTCCTGATAGGATCGTCCATTGCTTCGCCAAACGCAGCGGACAAGTACAACTGGGGGTTCCTGCCTCTAACCACACCCCCTTTCCAACACCCCTCTGATCCGTTTTTGAACTGGACAGCCAAATGTTCACACCTGTGTCCGTGAAGAACACGTCCTGCCAACAAATGCCCCGCTTTACCTTGGTCCCGAGGAGCTCAGAAACCCGAAAAGCCCCAAAGAACATAAACACCATAAGGGTAGCAAACAATGAAGCCTCAAAATCATCCCTGCAAACCGCAGGCAAAACTTCCAACAAGCGTGCTAACGTCTGCCAAGAAATAGGCAAACGAGACATAACAGCCCCACCCCGCTCCCTAGCCCAGCCCTCAAGCATCCTCCTTCCTATTTCCCCAGCAGAAGGGGAATAACCCCAAAAAAGCTTACCCATGAAGGAAATCCCCGCCATCTTCCCAGCAATAGTGACTCTAGACAAACCTTTCTCAATGAGGTCCAGGATAAAGTGAACTACATCCTCTGAACTGCGCCACGACTCCTCCCTCCTACAAGCTCCTGATGACAAAAATTCCTTCCACGCCAAAGCATACGCTGCACGAGTGGAAACAGACAAAGAACCTACCACCAGTTGAAATACCCTACATTGCCGACAGACCAGAGATGCTCCGGCATCGGGGTCGGTGTCCTGTCCGCCTCCTTGACCAGCCCATGGAATCTCCCCCACTGTGAACGAGACAAAGCATCCGCAATGTCATTGTCCACACCCGGCACGTGCAAAGCCCTGAATGCAATGTCGTAGCGCAAACAGCCCAGCACAAACACTCTCATCAATTTCAATATCTGCTCATCCCTTGCTGACTGCCTGTTGACTATCTGCACTACTGCCATGTTGTCCACGCGAAAAAGCACCCTCTTATGCTCCAGCTCCTTGCCCCAAATGGTCAGTGCCACCAGGAGCGGAAAAAGCTCCAAAAAGGTAATGCTCCGCCCTCCATTCCTCCACTCCTGCGGCCATTTCTCTGCACACCATCGGCCCTGCCAGTAAATACCAAAACCATCACTGCCTGCTGCATCCGAAAACATCTGCACATCCCACTGCACATCCTCATCCCTAGCCAGTGGTATTCCGTTAAAGGAGTGCAAGAAAAAAGACCACATACGCAGGTCCTCCTTTACACCTGCCGACAAACGCACATGATGGTGAGGTAAATGCTGACCCGCCAAGGCCCGGCCCAGGCGCCTGCAGAAAGTCCTTCCTGCCCTCACTACCCTACAGGCGAAATTCAAATGACCTAGCAAAACTTGGATGTCTTTCACCGTCACTTTCCGCCTAGACAACATCATGTCCAGCAAAGCCAACATTTTGCATTTTTTATCCTCCGGCAGACGAGCCTGCATTGCCACTGAGTCAAGCTCAATTCCCAGAAAGGAGATAACAGTATCAGGCCCCATAGTCTTTTCTGGTGCCAGCGGCACCCCCAGCTCCTCCATAAGCTCATGGAAAGTGTCCAGAGCATGCTGGCACTCCGAAGAGCCCGGGGAACCCACAAAAAAGAAATCATCCAAATAGTGTGTGACCAAGGTGTGACCCGTGCGTTCCGTGAAACACCACTGGAGGAAAGTGCTGAAGAGTTCAAACAGAGCACATGACACAGAGCAGCCCATTGGTAGCGCCTTGTCCACATACCATTTACCTTCAAAGTGTATGCCCAGCAAAGGCCAATCGTCCGGATGAACCGGGAGCAGCCTAAAAGCCGACTTGATATCACACTTTGCCATACCTGCAGCTGCGCCCGCGGTCACCACAAGTGACATGGCGACGTCAACTGAGGAATATGACACCGATGCAGCGTCTTCATCAATAAAGTCATTGACTGACTACCCCTCTGGCCATGACAAATGTTGAATCAGCCGAAACTGCCCTTCCTCTTTTTTAGGCACCACACCGATAGGGGAAATGATCAAATTGCGAACTGGCCACTTACCAAAGGGGCCTGCCATCCTCCCCACACGCACTTCCTTGCTCAATTTTTCATGCACCACCAACTTGTGCTCTGATGCGGATTTCAAATTATCCGCCCACCTTCTCAGCCGGGGCCCGTGGTACCCCAAATGAAAACCCCACGTAAAACCATCCAAAAGTGTCTGTCTTGCTTCCACATTCCCGTAACCCCGCAATGCTTCCTCAAGCTGTGCCAATTTAATTGGCGTAGGAGCCCTTTGGCCCAGAACCCTGTGCTCCCCTTCCCCCCCGTCCACCCTGCGACTGCTGCGCGTTGCCAGACATCCCTGCACCTGCCTGCTGCCCTTGCTGTCCGCCTGACGGTCTGACGCACCAGCAGTTGACGAGAGGGTGCCGCTTCCCCCACTTAGAGCACTCATGTCGGTATTTGCAAAATTCCCGTGTACATAACCCTTTGTTGAAATCCCAACATGCCCCAACTCCAGATTGTGACGCGGCTGTGCCTCCCACCCCACCCCGTGTGGGCTTTCCCTGAAAGGGCCGATAAACTAGAGGCAAACCACTAGCTGTAAAAATAGTCTTACCCCCAGGCGCTGCACCCATGGTATGTTGCCACAAATCATTATCTAGTTCACCCCATTTTGCCTCTGAATCCCACGCCATACGAGCCCTGAACTCCTCATCATACTGTGCCCAAGCGAAACCACTACCTGTAATTTGCGCCTTCCTTATGACATCCATATACTTGAAAATGGCCACGCAGCGCTCAGGGAACTTCTCACAGTACACACTGGCATAAATTAAAAATGCCGCCGTCCAATTCTCAATTGTCAGCGGCACCTTAGGGCGCTTAGCTAATTCGTACTCCTCCTCTTTAGAACCCTCTTTAGACCTCACTTCCCTGTGCAATAATTTCAAAATCTCCACGTATTCACCCTTCCATATGCGCTCCTTAGTCGCCAACATTAAGTGGGCGCCTTAAGGCTTAGTCACCCCCATATAAGGAAGCTTTTTAATTTTAACTCTTTACTCTGTGGTGTCTCCTTAGTAACCCCTGCCTCTGTATTAGTCCCACTCTCCACCTTGGCCCCTGACACCACTCCCACTGATCCCGTGCCAACCCCTGTATCTCTTACATACTTTCCTTTGTACAATCTGCCCTCCGACACACCCCCTCCCCCGTCCTCCCCGGACCCCACAGACACCATAATAGGTTTGGCCTGTGTTGTAACGCTCTCACCTGGCTCTAGAGAGGGTGCGCGGACCGACTCCGACCGCCTCTTCAACCTCTCAGAAGAATCCCTTGGAGGATGAGCCCTTACCAATGGGCCGTGCTCTCTCTTGGATTTCACCACCACAGACTGCTTAATGGGTACCACACCTGAAACCTGCAAAAAACTACGAGAAACATGAGAGTGTCTCCCCTCCTCATATCCCCGTATTTCCCCTTCTTCAGGGCTGTCTTCCTCATAATCAAGCAGAATTGGCTCCTCCACCTGCAAAATTTCCTCAGCAAAATCCACCACACGGGCCTTACTAGACCCTACATTACCACAGCCGGCCTTAACGGCCTTAAAACCACCATGCTGGGGAGCCGACTGTACTCGCCGGTCCTCCCCCTTTCGTTGACTCATATAACCATCCATCTTATCTGAAAACTCCGTCCACCTTGACCGTCGTGACGTTGGGGCCAGCGAGGTCGCGCCTGACCTTCGTGTGCTGGCCGCGACTGGATCCCCCGCCGGTGCGGAATGTGCCGCGCAAGGCCCTCACCCTCCCTTCTCCTCGGCGATAATGGGCCGCACCTCGCCCTACCGAGTCTGCTGCGCTGCTACGCTTCTTGTCCTGAAAAGAAAAAGGTTGGACTGGTGTGCTGGGTCCCTGAAAGCTAACCGAGCCTCCTGCCCTATGACCACTCGAAAAAACTTCCCTATTCTGCCTAGCCCCGTAAAACCTGCATGCACCATACCGCCCGAAAACGTCGAAACCACACCTTCCTCGTCTCCACTTCAATCTAGCATCGCCTGCACCACCACAGACGCAGATCCCATATCCTGCGCAACCCCACCAACCCGCGAACTGCCTACCCCAACGCAACCCGGGCCGCAAACATCCACGCCTGCCGGCACCCCTGAATCCAAACCCACACCGCGCCCCTGCTCCTGAAACGGGCCCGACGCAACTTTCCCCTCCATACCCCGAACCCCCTCAGACCAAGAGGGAAAAATATCCAAACCTTCCCAGGCTAAATCCCCCCCAGCTGGCTCCAGATCCCCGAAAACCAAAACCTCATCCCCACTACTACCCCCACCCGCCCCTGCCCTACTCTTACCTTCTTCAAAACCCATAGAACGCGAACCCCCCCCACGCGAAGAAACTGAAGCCTTAGAAACCCCATAATCTCTGAAAGGAAGTAAGTCTTGCTGAGAACCCCACCCCCCCCCCCACCCGAGCCCACTCTCCTTCTCCCAAAGAACTCGCCCCTACAGACCCCGGCCCTCCCCTTAAAGATAAAGGGGGGGGAAACAATAAAGGACTCTCACCTCCTGAGACCCCTACAACCCCCTGCTCCCCAGCCTCCTCTGACATGCCGAACGCCCCAAAATCCTGCTCCTCGCTTGATTGCCCCACAAAACGCTCCTTAAACGTGCCAGCACCAGACAGCTGGCCCCTCAAGCCCCCAGCGCTGCCTACCCTGTCACCTGCCTCCCTGAAAACACACGCGCGAGGAGAAAATGCAGCACGCGCCATATGCGCAACCTCCTGACCCGCCCGACCAGCTCTGCACACATTGACGCCTCCCGCCTCCTTCTTTGACAGAGCCGGAGCCTCCGGCATGGAAGAGGAATGCCTCTTGTACACGCGCCCTCCCCCGCGCTTGCCTCTCACCGCAGGGGAGGAATAGGAGCGCACCGCTGCAGCCGGCACCCCCAAAGCGAGCTCCCCAGTGCGCCAGACCTCCCGGCCCTCCCCACTCACACCTCCCGCGTCACCCCCCGGTACCGGAGCCCTCCGCTGCATACCGTCAGCTGGGGCCGCCTTCTTAAAGCGCTGGCGGCCCTGCTCACTCACCGCCATATGTTTCATTAGCTTCGGCGAAGTGCATGCCGCCACCGCCGCCGCTACGCCTGCCGAGGCCTGTCGCATGGGACGCGACGGCCCCGCAACTTCTCCGACGACAAGGTCCATCCGGTCCGCCTCGCTCAGGAGCCGGAGGGCTTCCAAAACGCGGTAATCACCTTCCGCCATCGTAAACCGCCAAATTCCAACAAATTGAAAGCTAAAATACCACTTGACAAAAAACACCACTAGCCTAGCTCCCAGCCACCAGGTCACCAAACCTAAAATGGTGGTCGGGAGCAGGCGCCCAAAGCCTTTATACTTGGGCTACATTTAGGCTGCAAAAAGTAGCCCAAATTCAAAAAAGGCTGCGCGAGGCCAGCCACGCCCCCCCACACGCCCCCTCCCAAACCGCACGGGGGGGGAGACTCCCTGCGGTCGCCTGCCCCCCCCCAAGCCCCCCATCTAGACTGAAAAACATATCTCCCGTGTCCTACAGGGCGCCCGCCTCCTCTTTGAACAATACGCAATGGTATACGTACGTATTTTGCAATCATCTTGGTGATTACTGTGGAATACAGCAGGAGTCCTTCTTTTATGTTTGATTAAAGTCTAGTTCAATCGGAGCTTAGGGTGGGAGGACGCTAATACATCATGGTCATGCACCGCCTAAGCCTTCGTCTACAAGCCCTGTGTCATGCACTAGACAGCCTCAACCACAGTCTGTAGGTCCTGGATGCTCTACAATGCTCAGCACGTCCTTAATCACGCTCTGCATCCCTGTGTCAGCCGTGAATGCCTAAACCTTGCTTTGCAGGCCCTGTGTGATGCTGTGTATCCCTGTGTCATGCTGTGCTTCGCCTAAGCCTTGTTCTGCAGGCCCTGTCATGTCTAGTAACAGCCTGTGGTACTGGGTCCTTTCCTTTCTTTGTGGATTTTGTTTCAATTGTGGGGATATTATTTATACACAAAAACAAGCATTGAAAATGCAATAGGTCTCGCCTTTTATTAAGTTAAAGCCATTTGCTTTGCTATACCTTACCATTAGCAAAGCAAATGGCTTTAACTTAATCAAAGGCGAGACCTATTGCCTTTTCAATGCTTGTTTAGCCTTGAAAAATCCCCAGCCTCACAAGGCACATAGGTGAAATTCGTGTTGGCTAACAAAACGAAAAGCTTCTTAGAAATATACCACGGAAATAATAATCTGCAAAGATGATATTTGTGAAGAACTGTGCAAAATAAATACAAAAGTGTCAAAACATAGGAAAACTAATTTTCTCCAGAAACATCAGTTAAAAGGAGTCTTTGCTCTGTCTAAAGCAAAAAAAAAGTAATTAGAAATACATGACTGTCACAGACTAAAAGCAAAGGATACCAGGGAAACTGACACTAAACACCGTAACATGATCTAAACATTGTTTTGTAGTCTGTGTACGTGTAAGCATAGTTGTGAAATTATGTGTTCTTTCAACTGCCTGCATGTACAGATACGCCTTCAAGGCATGTGATTGTTAATCTGCAGGCATGTGAGCTGTGAGTTAAATTAATCTGTATATTAGCCAGAGCTTTAGTTACTGTGTATGTGGCACTTAATCGGGGCTGCTGGAAGTCTGCGATGGGGGAGGGCCAAAAGTATGAAGCAGGGCTGACTAAACATTATGCAGCAAGAAAGGACAAATTATGAGGAAGGCAAACTATGCGGCATAATGCGAAATTTTGTGATTGTATTACTAAATTATTTTATCATTTTTACACAATTAAACACTGCATGGGCAAAGGTTTTGCGGCATTAGTGCCAGTATGCCACCCAAATACAGCAATAAGCAATAGAAAGGGGACCAGTCAGGTTTGGTGAAGGGCCAACCACTGTGAGGTAACTTTTGGTCCCTTTGAGGTAGACACATTTTTGTGTGAAAAACTTCAGATTATGCAACAAATGATGGATTATTAGGCAAATTAATAATTATGCAGGAAAAGCCCCCAAAAATTACTATTCTAGTGGCTCTGTACTTAATGTAGGCCTGTACAAATAGTAGTCACTCTGCGCGCATGCACAATTGAACCCATTTACAGGCACGCAGGAGTACGTGGAATATTATAAAATGAGCACTACTTCACATACTTTTTTTTTTTTTTTAATCCTCATCTCACCATATAGCTTCTGCAAATATAAGCAAGAAACCGACCTTCGATCTTAAACGCTGAGGTTCTGGACTTTTAAGAGTCCAGAGGTGTCAGGGAAACAACACCCAAAGACCCCTGAGTTCCTTCCTATCTTGGTGCACAAATAAACAGAGAAGCGGGCTTCTCGATGGTGGCGTCAGAGACCAAGATTTATTTACTGCAGGGACACAGAAGTCATAGGAACCACACAAAGGCAGAATCTACGAGACTGTTCGAATTGCAAAAAGTGGGTTGCTCTTTAAATACACAAAATATGTCTTCAGGCAACATTACACGAATATCTTTCATGCCCATCCCGGTATCCCAAACAGACAATAAACATACACCAAACAATAATTAGTCGTAGGTTTTCGGTATTCGATGAAGTCTCTTTGTCAGTTTTCCATTCTTTGACCGATCCTCCCCATCATAAAAATCGTATCCTCCCCATTGTAAAAGCCCAGAAGGAGAGGAGCAGAGCCAGGTGTAAGGGATAGAAAAGTAGGATAAGAGGTGTTTATGGGTCATAAACGGGCATGGCTACCGTCTTCGGCCTCTTAATCAGGACAATGGACACGAGAACCAGTATAGCAGGGCTGGCCTCAGGCAGGGGAGGCAGCTTGATTCTGCCTAGTCACGCAGCGTCAGCTTCCTCGGGCTCGAGCTTACGTGTCCTTAACAAGGTGATTCTGCTGGGGTCATTGCTCGTCCATTGACTATGTGAGGGCAAGAAACAAAATGGGTGCCGTATCTAAAATGGATGCCATGATTTTACAACAGAATGCTCTATTTCTCAGTGAATTCATGCTCGTAGCGCAGCGAAAACACTGTCATGCATTAAATGGATCATTTACGGTTCATTGGTACCAAAATCGTGTCAGTACTACGATACCGAATACACGGGTTCGGATCGCTACAGAACCTCAGACCGTCCTTTTGCCCTTACATAGGCAATAACTTACTCTATGTCAGAGTCCATCTCTATGTTCATCAGGTCACTGATATGTTGCTGGAACATTATTCTATCTCGTGGCATATCTCCAAAAACAGGTGGTCTTCTTACGCATGTTGAAACACAAAGGCCACATAAGGCAGGACCACACTGAACAATGAGACAGCATGAGAATAAAAATACCAACGCAACACCAATGATTATCAGAACCTTCCATCCCCATGCAGATAACAGATTCCAGAACCATCCCATTAGTGACCAGTCACCTTCCTCTACATGGATAGAGTCAGAGATTTTGTGTAACTTAGAAATGGCCTTATATACCGTTGGCGCATTATCTGGGATAAAAACACAGCAACTCGATTGGATCATCTTACATACCCCACCTCGATCTGCAAGTAATACATCAAGGACCATACGATTCTGTAACGTCATGAGGCGATCCGCTTGAAGCTCAGCTGTCAGGTTACTAAGGGCACCCGCAGTTTCGGTAATAGTGGATTCAACTACCCGTGTTAGTTGACGTAAGTTTCTACTGTTGGCCATAGGCCCCCAGAACGGAAGGAAACCTTTGAAGAAGTCTCCTGCTTCTTGGCCAGCAGTGTCTTCCTTATTGAAAACACCTCTCACAACTCTAGTTTTGTGATAATCCGGTGCAGCAGTGTATGTCGGAGGCAACAGTTGAGCGATATAACATGAGCCTGAGAAGTCAGCAGGCAGCCATGTATATGCTCTGTCTTTGCAAACAAAATAGGTGCCCTTAGCAGCTAAGAATGCAGGGGAAGACTGTGACGGGAAAACGTATGTTTCAGTACAGTCACTCTTCCCTAGTCGAGCTTTCGGATTCCTCCCATTTCCTTGCAAACAGACCTGACCTTGGTGGGGTACGACCCAGATCGGAGTCGAGCTCTTACGTTTGTTCTCACCCAAAGTAATGCCATATTCCGTAACATTCCAACCCATGTAAACTCGCAATTCATCCTTGGGAATAAACGGAGTGTTATTGACGTCTCTAACCATGTCAGTAATTCCCTTTACCAAGGCTCTATTAGCGGAGTTATACCTAGTGGAACGCGGAGGTCGCGGGGGATAGGTCTCTAGAGCATAGACGAACATGGTCTGAAATGCCCAGAATGATCCATTATAACTAAAGGGCAGAACCAGATAAGGGATACCCTTGTCCATGGTATGTGGTATCAAGCCACACACCCAGCAGTTTGTTGTGTTTACCACTAGTTGGTGCTGGTGCAAGAGCTGAATGAAAGTGTTATTTATAAACTCAGAGCGTCGAGCTTGCTCATGTGCAGGAAAAGGATGGAAAGAATGAAAAGAAAAAACAGTCGGAGAAACAGAAACATGGGGAGATAATGTAGATGTAACAGGTGCAAAGATCAATTGAATACCAAAAATAATTCCGCCTACCAGAGTTATTAAAACAATCAGAAATGTCAGAGCACATAGCATTAGGAAACATTTGCTATACAATATTTCATACAGTTTTGTCTTGCGAGCATTTATGACGTTAGCCCGTCGCAGTTCAGGAAGCTCCATCTTCTACAACCGTTCGCAACGGATGGTTTGTACCTGTTAAAAATTGCCTCTGTCTACCCTGGGAGTTCCCAAAATAAACAGAAGAAACCGACCTTGTGTCTGGTTCCCTGCAAGTTAGAACAAGGCACACGTTACGACCCTACAGTAACCCAGATGGCAAGGTGAGAGAACAACACAAAAAGAAAAAAAACAAAAAAAAGGACAAAAATTATAGAGCAAACTTCCTGACTGAATGGAAATGTGAAAGAGTTTTTTAAATAGAAAGGTAATTATGCAATGCTATTGTTTTCTAAAATGAGAACGTAGATTGTATCTAAATTTTTCTGGTCTCGTCTGATCTTGAAACAATTGATCTACAGGTACAGTAATGTTCGAATCCACAGATGACAAATGTTCACCTTGTACAACACTCTGTTCAGGGTTCGAAGGAACAGTTTCTGGTGGGGTATCAGAGTTCTGCGTTTCAGTTCGTTTGTCCGTTATGTACTCTGCATCACTGAAGGGGATGAGCCTAGGAACAGGTTCTGTCTCGGATACACCAAATCCCTGTCTAACCCAGTTGTCGTAGGGGAGTGGGAGAGGGACACGCTTCGTATGGCTAGCGTGCACCCAATTCTTCCTTCCAGCTAGGCGTACAGCAGTTCTTGTGGCCAGGAGCACTTGAAACGGGCCCACGAATCTTGGCTGGAGGTTCCGGGTTCGTTCAAAATTCCGCACCACAACTTGATCACCGGGTTTCAATGTGTGGCCTGGACTCTCTGGCAGTTTAGGCAAGGATTCAAATACCTGTTGATGAATAAGGCTCAATTTAGCAGTCAGGTCAAAAAGGTAATCAATCAACATTGGATATTCGATCTGTTTGAATTCCTTTGGCCTAGGGACTCCCCAAACATTAGCAGGACGACCAAACACAATCTCATATGGGCTAAGCCCTACTCGAGAGTGTACAGTCGCTCTGGTGGACAGTAAAGCTAAAGGCAGTGCGTCTGGCCAAGATAGACCAGTGGAAGCTTGAATTTTAGCAAGTTTCAGCTTCAAGGTACCATTGTACCCTTCAACCAAACCTGCTGACTGTGGATGATTCGCACTGTGGAATTTCTGGGTGATTCCCAGACCCGCACACACACTCTTCATAACTTTCCCTACAAACTCACTTCCATTCTCCGACCAAACAATCCGTGGCATACCATACCTGGGGAAGTACTCTTTGAGGAGGATTTTGGCAGTAGACATAGCAGTGTTATCCTTTAATGGATACGCCTCAATCCATCTTGAAAAGGCACAGACTACCACTAGGACATATTTAAGATTATTACACCTGTCCATGTGGATAAAATCCAACTGAATCACTTCAAAGGGACAAGAAGGGGGAGCAAAGTGACCAGCTGGGGTTGGGGTTCCCTTGCCGGGATTATGCATCAGGCATCTCATGCAATTTTTCACCACTCTTTCCGCACACTTAGTAATTCCATCGTTCTTCCATACTGGAGCTAACATTTTACAGATCCCTTTCGAACTAATGTGCGCCGCTCCATGAGCCATCGTGACTTCCGCAAGTACATACGCATCAGGTAACATCCAACGCTGCCGCTCAGACAAATCAACCCAACATCCACTTGAATCCATTTTACCCGTTTTCTCTTTCCATTCATTCTTCTCATTTTTAGTTGCTTCATTCTGGATTGCCTTCACACTTTCAATCGTATTCTCACACATTCCTGATTCAGCAATCCATCTTGCAGACGTTGCAACGTACATTCGGCTCATCATGTTGTGGAAATGTGGATTTTCCTGATCAGTTATGTCCCCTATCTTGGACCCCAACGGATCTATATGCATGTTACAAGTACATGTATGTTCCCTCCAGTTCCAGTTTCTAAGACGCAAACATATGTGTGTCTACCGTCGACATGTTCTCTGTCAGATCCGCCATCTATGGGCTGGATATTCGATTCCTAGGTATGAAAGGCCACCGACTTTATATGGCTAAGTTACTACATTTTTACAGTTCAGGCAAGTAGGCCCGATTCTGTCCTCAAAGCCTTTCCCTGCTCTCTGTCTCTGACAGCTTCAGCTTGAGCTCGCATCTGTATCCATGAACTTTGTCCTACTCCCTGTGCAGCTAACGGTGCCTGCCTCGGCCAGTTTTCGCCTGTCTGCCAAGAAGTTGTATTTCACCTTCGAATTATCTATTTTGCTCTCCAGCCGATGCATTCCTGTCTAGTGATTTAGGTAAACATTTCCTTTAGCTCACAAGCAAAGGACTCAGCCTTTCCGTCCTCCTGCGAGTGATTCATAGCCCTGTTGCCATGGAAAGTTTTCTGCCCCTCGCATCTCATATAGACACTTAGACGCTTGTACACGCACACACAGTTAGTATAGAATAGATTCTGTCCGAAAGTCTCTTCCTTGTGGATAACATAGTTCTTTAAACATAGGATGTTAGATATGATTTGGGATTAGGTTGACTTGACCCCTCAGACTTTTCGTCTCCATATGTAGAGTTAATGTCAAGTCCCCTTCACCCCCTAGTTGCACGTCAATTATACGTCATACTGCTGCGCGCGCATCTATGCCAAGTATTATCTTATAGATCCACCTATGTCTGATAATCCTAACCAATCATGTTTCTTTTATTCCTTATTACGCCTAGTTTCAATTACGTACCCGTTATGTCACTTTTCTTATCAAATGTTACGCCTTCTACATTCGTTTCATTGTAATGTACTTATTATAAAAATACATGTCTGTCAATAAAATATTGTACTTCACTTCCTGAACCCTCGTGGTGACGGAACCTGAAGGCCGCGACTCGAGTCGGCCATTTTTTGGAATAAAGCCCATTTAGAAAACCTCTTATACCACGGATTCTGCCTCTTGTTATTTTGAGCTATTTTACTTTATTTTAAGATTCCGTATGAAATTCAGTCCGGTAATATTTATTTTTATTTACCACATAATGGCGCCCGAATAGGGACACTTTCTCATCTCACGCGCCGGCGGTGCGTTGCAGGCCCGGTCTCCTGCCACAGCTGGACGGACCATAAACGCGTACCAGCAGGATTTCCTGTAAGCTCCCTCCGGTCAAGCGGGGGCGACTGAGGCTGCGATCAACCCAGACGAGGCGGTGAGAAGTGCGAAGTATCCCGACCAGAGCCTAGCTGAGAGAGCAAGATCCGAGGTATACAGAGGCCCACCAGGTTTTCCGAAATCCCGACGTCCAGAGGGTCCGCTGTCCGCAGTTATCGAGTCCTGTCCATTCTCTGAGGCCTTCCGTTTCAAGGAGCTACTCGGTGAGTACCATCGCCGGGGAGGCGTGTTGACGCGCACATAGGTTGTGCCGGTCAAGACGGATTTGGGTACACAAATCCGGTCTGCACTGTTTAGCAGTGTATATGTACTGTTTAGCAGTATATCAAGTATTCCGAAGTATTCAGTTATTGTCAAGAATTCAGCGTGGTGATTAGTTAAGCAGACTGTCATCATTGTCGACCATTATTAAATGTTTAATGTTTAATGTTTAAAGTATTCAGAAAATGTCTTGCATATTGTGGTATGAATGATTGTTCATTGTTCACTGTTCATTATTGTGTTTTTCTCGTATTAAGTAAGTTCAAGAGTAAGTATCAGATCAGTTGTCAATATGCCGCTCTTCTCGAAGTTAAGACAGATTACTACCAGAAAAGGGGTGCTTGAAGAAGCAGTTCCTATTCCGCCTAGAGACACTCCAGGGCATTTCATGTACCATAAGCATGGCTTAGATGCCATATTGTTTCTTGATCTATGGGTAGATTATACCAAGGGATTACCGGAAAGTCAAAGGTGGCCCGCAGCGGGAACCTGGGATGCAGAGTGCATCATGAAAGTGGAGGAAGAGTTATGGAAAAGAAAGGTCAGACAGTCACAGAAAGACGCTGTCGAGTTATGGCGTAAAGAATCTCATAGACGAACAGAAAAAGCACGTAGACAAGAAGATAGGAGTAAAGAAAGTTCAAATAAAGTTCAAGAAAATCTATTAATTGAGGAAGGTATCCGAGTGAAATCAGAACAAGTAAATAGGCAAAAGAATGCTCTTATGAATGGTATGTATCCCCTTCTAGCCGAAGGACTGCCTAAGGCTGTTACGGAGGTGCCAAAAGACTTGCCACCCCCATTATTTCCAATTAAGGTACATCCAAAAGGGCATCCCAGAACCGCAGAAGATGTTTTTCTTTCCTCATATCTAGACGATGCAGCCCCCGAGTATGCTAACGCCACACCACATAGACCGCCTGGCGGAGGGGTTCAACGTCAGGATCAGGTATCTGTACCCGTGCAACAGCAAGTCCCGACGCAAGCTTCGGCAAGCACATCTGTTTCCGCATCTGTCTCCGCAGTCGACTCTACAGGGGTATCGACACCCATAGTTGCTGTGTCACGTTCGACGAACCCATTCACACCCGACGCCCCAGATAGGGCCACGGGAGGTGCTAGCAGTACCTTCACACCACCTAGAATAAATAAACTTGTTTTTCAAGAGTCAGCACATTCACGTACACCTAAGTTCGTAAATGAACGTACGCTTAAGGAACTCCTTGTAAATTGTAGATATGACCCGGTGGTTGGTAAAGAGGACGAAATGGTCCTGGCATCATTACGTATCAGGCGAGCCGCAGAGTATTTAGCGAGGTTACCAGGGATGATTACGCATCTAGATAACATATATCATTTTGTTCAAACAGGACGAGATCCAGGATGTATTAACAGAGCTATGGAATTCCAGAAAGTAGAGATACAGGGGGAACTGTTACGTTTCCTCATAAACTGTGTGATCAGAAATCAAGATCGTCCGGGGGTAGACCCGAATGCAATGCTTATTCTTACAAGATGGAGTCAGAATATATCAGAAGGGAGACACGATAAGCAAAATTGTATAATAGCCATGTGCCGAAAAATCCGTAAAGAAATAGAGCGTATTCATGAAGAAAGATTGGGAACAGACGAGTATGAGCAAGATGAAGTGTCCGAATCAGAGAATTCCGCAAGACAGTCAGAGACCATAGCCTATGTAGGCAGAGGAAGATCCTGTGATAATGCAAGATGTTTTTCTGATCCCATACACTCTGTATGCCCAAATAATAACAGAACGTATCCGACGCCTGTAATAAATCTGAAGTCTCCTGAACATTCGTTTCAAGCCGCAGATAAAATACTACGAGAACGAAGGGGCTACCACCTCCTCGATTCTATGGATGAGCAAGAATTAGCCAGATCAGCCGTTCACTGGATTGACAGTCCTGAAAAATACGGTGATGAGACCGTAGCACACACGTTTTTTAATCTCAGTACAGATGAACAACGTTTAGCTGGAATCTATATGATTCAGCAACTCCTCATATTATATAAGAGCCAACATGCTGACCCTGGTCCTTTACCTGATATATTAACGGAACTACTCACGTACAGATGGAGAGGTTCTAGTAACAAGCTAATTAAAGAGATATTAGTGTCACGTAAACAGTATGTCCTTTTTGTAAGTCCGGATTCTCTCTCGCTGCCCCACAGAGAAAGAACGCCGTACTATATGGATAGACAAAATCCTTTACGAGAAGTGCACCCAATAAAAGGCGAAGACAATGAGTTTCACCGTGTATTTGTTTACACACCCATATCAAAAATGGAATTATTAGAAATGAAGAAAGTAGTACCTAGCCATGATAAAGACCCAGCGGGTTTCCACCGAGAAATTAAAGACATGTTACTAATGGGAGAGTACACCTTTCCTGATATTATGACGATATTAAAGGTGCTTTTGCCTGCTGGCATTTATGAAAAACTGAAAGAAAAAGAATGGGAAGTGGGAGACCAAAAGATAGACTGGACAGCATTAGCAGAGGAAGAAAGGGCCCGAACTGCAGGTTCAGGGCTCGGGGATAAAGTTAAACTGTTACCAGGTTTACTAGTACAGGTACTGCCACGTTTATTAACTACAAAAAAGGAAGATTGGGGTGCAATCACAGCCTGCAAACAAAAACAAGATGAAGACACAAGCGATTATTATGCTCGATTTGAAAAATGTTTTGGTATAAATAGTGGTATAAAAGCAAGTAGTGATTCATATCCACATTTATTTGTGACAAAATTAGTGGAAAATGCATTACCTCCAGTAAAGAATAGAATATTGAAATTCGAGAGTACCTGGCAAAGTAACACTCCGTCGCAAATGCTACAAATGTTACAGTATCATCACAATAGAATTAGGGATGAACAAGAACACGAGCATAGACGCATGAAGGATACAAAAATGAAAATGCTAGTTTCTCAGACAGTACCAGCAGATGGTCACAAAAAGGGTGTGACACATTCTGGTGATTCTGCAGTTCCTGTAAAAGGAACCTGCAATTACTGTGAACAACTAGGCCATTATGTACACGATTGTCCAGTCCTGAAACGTAATATAGCTACAGGTATTGCAAAGGAGAGACCACGTTTAGTTAGACAAGATCAGAATGAACAAGGAGCTATGCAGCATGGACAGGCTATGCCAGTTCAGCAACAGTCCATGCCAGCCTCACAGCAACCCATACAGTTTGTGCCAGCTGCACCACCGTTGCCTGCTACTGCCACACAAACTACAACACGACAAATGTATCAGACTGCACAGTATGAATACCCTGAGTATCAGCGTTACGCATGAACCAGCCTAGAGAGGGAAGTTGACTTACCGCTTATCGAGATTCCTGTAGATCAAGAAGGACCTTATGTACATAGTGAATTATTAGGTCAAGATAGAAAATTCTTACTCGATACAGGGGCAAGTCGAACAACCATAAAACGTAGTGAAGTTCCAGGGGCACCCCTCTCAGGCTCTCAAAATGTTTCCCTTGGTTTTTCGGGAAAACCTATTGTTAATGAAGTATCACAGCCTCTACCACTTACGATAGGACCTTTGACACGAACTACAGATTTATTGCTTACTAAATCATGCCCAGAAAATCTGTTAGGAATTAAAACTCTGAAAGCACTAGGAGCCATAATATGTTGTTCTCCGGAAGGAGTAAGGTTGTTTTTGCGTGATTTTAAAGGTCACTATGTGTCTAGAGACATGGATCCCCGACTACAGACTTTACCAGTACATCTATGGGCACAAGGCCCTACGGATGTTGGCTGCATGACCATTACACCCTATCGAGTCACACTGAAAGCAGGAGTGGTACTACCACGAATGCGACAATACAAGTTACCGCATGATGCTGTAGTGGCTTTGCTGAAAATCATTGATGAGCTGATTGCCCAGGGAGTAGTTGTAGAAACAGACTCCAATGTATGTAATTCACCGATAATTCCGATTCTTAAACGAACTGATCCTACTGCCCCACCAGTGTACCGATTGGTTATTGATTTGCGTGAACTAAACAAGTGTATTGTACCACAATTCCCTGTGGTCCCTGATATATCATCATTATTGACAGCAATTGATTCCGAAGCAACATTCTTTACTGTAATTGATCTCAAGAATGCCTTTTTCAGCGTCCCAATAGATCCGGAAAGCCAATACTTGTTCGGATTCAGTTTAAATGGGCGCAGTTTTAAATTCTCACGCGCTCCCCAAGGATTTACAGAAAGCCCCAGCATCTACAGCCAAGCACTGAAACGAGAACTTGACAGTATCCACATGCCAGTCAATACTGCACTGCTTCAATATGTCGATGATCTGCTGATCACCGCGAGAAGCGAGCCAGAATGTGAAAAAGCTTCTCTGACAGTTTTACATTTCCTAGCCGACAAGGGGCACAAGGTGTCCCCTTCTAAGCTGCAATTCTGTGTTCAGCGAGTTATTTATCTTGGTCACTCGCTGTCCAAGGAGGGAAGGCAGCTTACACCAGATCGCATCCAGTTAATTGCTAACATGTCAATACCCCAGACACAAAAGGAGGTGCGAGCTTTCATAGGCCTCACTTCATATTGTAGGCAGTGGATCCCTCAGTACGCATTTCTAGCAAAACCACTCATTCAGTTAACCACACAGGAGGCAGCCACATCGACTGTTCTCCCTTGGACTCAGGAACATACACAAGCTTTTGAAAGCCTAAAGGAAGCTTTATGTCAAGCACCTGTTTTAGCAACACCATGTTATAGCAAACATTTTACACTCTTTGTTACAGAACGCGAAGGTACTGCCTTGTCAGTACTCACTCAGGATCAAGCAGGATCACGCAAGCCATGTGCTTATTTTTCCAGTACATTAGATCCCGTAGCTCAGGCTTTGCCTGCATGCCTGAAATCAGTGGCAGCGACAGCTTTAGCAATCAGACAAAGCGATGCCATAGTATTAGGACACCCATTGACAGTACAAGTACCACATGCAGTAGAGGTTCTTGTGAACCGAACACAAACACAACACTTGACCATAGCAAGACTTACCGGTTATGAACTGACATTGTTTCAACCACACATAGAGATCCGACGGTGTAATACATTGAATCCTGCTACACTATTACCTGTAATTGGAACAGACCCACTAGCTCATGATTGTGTTGAAATCATTGAAATAAAGACGAAACCTAGACAAGACTTGACAGACGTTCCATTGTTAGATCCAGACCTGACGTTGTATGTAGACGGATCGTGCATGAGAACAAGTACAGGAGATTTAGTGGCTGCGTATGCAGTCACAACAGACACTGAAGTTATTGAGACAAATTGTATAGATACTTTGTCAGCCCAAGCAGCAGAACTTATTGCTCTAACAAAAGCCTGTATTCAAGCCACAAATAAGAAAGTTAATGTATACACTGACTCACGTTATGCATTCGGAGTTGTACACGACTTCGGCGTGCTGTGGCGAGAGAGAGGTTATTTAACCTCCCATGGTGCCCACATTCAGCACGGACCCCTCATTCATGCCTTGTTAGACGCAATACATCTACCCACTGCTATATCGATTATGAAATGTAAAGCACACACGAAGGTTACTGATACCATTTCTCAAGGCAATGATTTAGCTGACAAAACAGCTAAACAGACTGCTCAGAATCGCACATTAGACATGACAAAGCCAATAGTTCAGACACCAACACAGTGTATGACAATTAAGGATCCCGCACTTGACGTAATTGACATACAGACACATGCCACAGCAGAAGAAATAAAGAAGTGGACTGAACTAGGAGGGATCCAGACAGATCAAGGATGGATGACGAAGGAGAAATCTGTATGGTTTCTCCCTGATTCCATGGTTCAAGCCATTATAGCTACAGTTCACAGTCCAGCACATTTAGGAGAGAAGGCTATGCTAGACAGCATTCAGCACATTTGGTTCAACAAACATTTACGAGCAGCAGCTAAACAAAAAGTTCGTACCTGTATGATATGTTGTCAGTTTAATCCAGGAAAGAGTGTTCCCGTAGAGCAGGGTGGATTTCAGCCTCCTGACCATCCTTTTGAAGTCCTCCAGATGGATTATATTCAGATGGAACGTTGTCGAGGATTCAAATATGTTCTCGTAGTTGTCTGCGCTCTCTCCCGTTGGACAGAGGCGTATCCCGTATCAGATTACACTGCCCCGACTACTGCCAAGCAGCTAGTTCGAGAATTCTTCCCACGGTACGGTTTACCACGTGTTGTATATTCAGATAACGGTCAGCCTTTCTCATCCGAATTAATGAAACATGTCTCACTTTTGTTGGGATATCAGTGGAAATTCCATTGTGTCCGACACCCCGAGGCAGCAGGTCTCGTAGAAAGACATAACCAGACACTGAAAATCAGACTGTCCAAAATATGTAGAGAGAAAGGTGTCGACTGGATAGTAGCATTACCAGTTGCACTCTTTTACATGAGAATGGTAGCACACTCTAGAACAGGGCTATCCCCGTATGAGGTGATCTTTGGTAGACCACCGAATATGTGGGGGACGCCTATACCCCGTAAAATAA
The DNA here is from genome assembly GCF_964204655.1 of Triturus cristatus. NCBI lineage: Eukaryota > Metazoa > Chordata > Amphibia > Caudata > Salamandridae > Triturus > Triturus cristatus. The sequence continues at coordinate 726,385,396 of NC_140590.1, read as the reverse complement.
CTGATGTTGACTGTAATATGCTGACAGATTACTTGGCTTCCTTGATGTCTGCACTACAATCTTCTCGTTCACAGGTAGCTGCAGCCTTTCCCGACAACACTGAGGCGAAACCCCATGACGTTGTTCCGGGTAATCTTGTCTTTGTGAGAAATTTCGACAGGAAAAATCAACTGGAGCCCAGGTGGAAAGCACCCAAGTTGGTCCTGTTGACCACAAGAACAGCCGTGAAGATCGAGGGACGCAAAGGGTGGATTCATTCCAGCCATATCAAAAAATTTCATGGACTTCCTCCTGACACAGACAGTACTGCCCGTGTGTCTTCCCCCATTGACTCAAAGCTACCTTTGGCTGAGGCCAGTAGCACCGAACTCTATAAACAGAAACTCAGGTCCAGATCTAAACTGTCGGACGATTTGATTGTTTAAGTCCTCTCCAAGGTGAAGCGGTTGAATCTGTCCCGACATGTATCCCTTAGGTCTGAATCATGTAGAGTCCAGAATCATAGTGAAACGACATGCTTATTGTAAATCACTGCGTAACCACTGTATTGTGACTTTATTAATTTTGTTTTCCTTGAGTTTTTTAATAGTTACTACAAGTATATTGTTGCATATGTACTATCCTGTTTCTAAACATGTTTTCAATATAACTGATGAACATTCTTTTAGTGACCTACCGCCACATGAGTTGTCCTATAGACTTGCGCTGCGCAATAACACATTCATTAGTATGTTACATCATTCCCATCAGACTAGTAATGCCACCAATTGTTGGGTGTGTGGCCGACTCCCTCCCTATCAGAATAACAAAGGAGTTCTGCCTTTCTTTCCACATCCGTTCACACACAATGGCTCCTGTGGAGCATGGTTTAGTTTATTAAATTCCATAGACCCAGACACAGCCGTTTATCAACAACATTGGATATGGGGAAATCTGAATCTAGTTTTATTCAAGGTCTGTCACCCCAATAAGGAGGGTCACCCCAGTAGAACAGGAACTGATTTAGAAAATGAAGTGTATAAATTAGGTAATTTTACGCCTAATCTTATGATTTTGAATGTCAAATCCGAAGTTGAACTAATTCTGCCCACTATGTCAGTATTTCCAGTTAAGGGTGAATTATGTGTAAGAAAAGTTGGTTCCATACATATGGGCCATAGCCAATGCATTACTATAGTAGAATATAGTGATCAAGGTAAATCTTCATTTAGAGCTTCTCGCCATTCTTACTTTATATGTGGTCAGACGGCATATATGCGTCTGCCTCTAGATTGGGATGGTACCTGTTACATAGCATTCCTTTTGCCACCTGTTTTCCTAGCTCCCCCTGATTATTATCGAGATGTTCATTTAGTACACAAAAGAGAGCGAAGAGATCTCCCAGTTGTCGATTATACTGAGACGGCATGGGACAAGTATGTAGATTTCAATAAAGGTATCTTTCCCTATATAGGTACCATATCAAATAGTAAGCTGATACGCAGACTCACCAAGACTCTTGAAGCTGTAGTAAACGAGACTATAGCCGCCCTAGGCAATCTGACAGAGGAACAATCAGTGATGAGAATTGTTGTTCTCCAGAATCGTCTTGTCCTTGACGTCATCCTGGCCGATAGGGGCGGAGCTTGCAGGGTCATCGGATCCAGCTGCTGCATATTCATACCAGAAAATTCGCCATCTGTATATAAAGCTATAACACGCCTTCATAAGATTGTAAGCCAGATACACGAAAATCCAGGCACTTGGACGTGGTCCGGGTGGTTTTGGAGTGTGATATCAGCCTGGGGATGGAGAGTTCTATCCTTCCTAGGTATTGGCCTTCTTATGCTCTTCAGTTGTTGTTTATGCCTACAATGTGGACCAGCGATTTGTGGTCTGTGTGCCACATCATGCATTCCATATCACAGTTCTCGTTCAAAATACAGGAAGAAGAAGGAAGAAGAAATGATGCTCCATGAGCAAATCGATGGAATGATGAAGATTGATATCTCTTGAAGGGCAAGTAGGGGACAAGGAGGGAATGTGGAAATGTGGATTTTCCTGATCAGTTATGTCCCCTATCTTGGACCCCAACGGATCTATATGCATGTTACAAGTACATGTATGTTCCCTCCAGTTCCAGTTTCTAAGACGCAAACATATGTGTGTCTACCGTCGACATGTTCTCTGTCAGATCCGCCATCTATGGGCTGGATATTCGATTCCTAGGTATGAAAGGCCACCGACTTTATATGGCTAAGTTACTACATTTTTACAGTTCAGGCAAGTAGGCCCGATTCTGTCCTCAAAGCCTTTCCCTGCTCTCTGTCTCTGACAGCTTCAGCTTGAGCTCGCATCTGTATCCATGAACTTTGTCCTACTCCCTGTGCAGCTAACGGTGCCTGCCTCGGCCAGTTTTCGCCTGTCTGCCAAGAAGTTGTATTTCACCTTCGAATTATCTATTTTGCTCTCCAGCCGATGCATTCCTGTCTAGTGATTTAGGTAAACATTTCCTTTAGCTCACAAGCAAAGGACTCAGCCTTTCCGTCCTCCTGCGAGTGATTCATAGCCCTGTTGCCATGGAAAGTTTTCTGCCCCTCGCATCTCATATAGACACTTAGACGCTTGTACACGCACACACAGTTAGTATAGAATAGATTCTGTCCGAAAGTCTCTTCCTTGTGGATAACATAGTTCTTTAAACATAGGATGTTAGATATGATTTGGGATTAGGTTGACTTGACCCCTCAGACTTTTCGTCTCCATATGTAGAGTTAATGTCAAGTCCCCTTCACCCCCTAGTTGCACGTCAATTATACGTCATACTGCTGCGCGCGCATCTATGCCAAGTATTATCTTATAGATCCACCTATGTCTGATAATCCTAACCAATCATGTTTCTTTTATTCCTTATTACGCCTAGTTTCAATTACGTACCCGTTATGTCACTTTTCTTATCAAATGTTACGCCTTCTACATTCGTTTCATTGTAATGTACTTATTATAAAAATACATGTCTGTCAATAAAATATTGTACTTCACTTCCTGAACCCTCGTGGTGACGGAACCTGAAGGCCGCGACTCGAGTCGGCCATTTTTTGGAATAAAGCCCATTTAGAAAACCTCTTATACCACGGATTCTGCCTCTTGTTATTTTGAGCTATTTTACTTTATTTTAAGATTCCGTATGAAATTCAGTCCGGTAATATTTATTTTTATTTACCACAATGTTCTTGGCCGTCTCTTTGGCGACCTCATCAGCAAACGCATTCCCACGGCCAACATCATCCGTAATCTTTCGATGTGCACTGCACTTCACAATCGCAACTTCATTCGGCAGGGTCAGAGATTCCAACAGGTCATTGACTAACTGTCCATGTTGGATCTTAGTCCCGTGGGACGTGAGAAAACCTCTTTCTTTCCACAGACGTCCAAAACTATGTGCTACGCCGAAGGCGTATTGGCTATCAGTAAACACATTCACTCTCTTTCCCTCAGCTAAAACACACGCTCTTGTTAATGCAATTAATTCTGCAGCTTGGGCAGAATTCTGACTTACTCTTGCGGTCTCAACAATCGTACTCAAAGTCGTAACTGCATACGCGGCCGTCACATCACCATTCTGTAGTTTAAAACATGACCCGTCGACGTACAAAGTGCCATTTGGATCTAGTAACGGAGTATCTTTTAAATCAATCCTACCTTTTGTCTCTTCCTCAGTTCTAAAACAACAATCATGGGGCTCTGAATCACTCGACTCTTGAGTAGTCGGCAACAGCGTTGCTGGATTCAATATGTTGCATCGCTTGATCTGAATGTGACTTGCCAAAAGCGTCAGCTCATAGCCTGATAGTCTAGCACTGGTGAGGTGCTGAGTTTTCGTTCGATTCATGAGTGTATCCACAGCATGCGGAACCATGACTACTAACATGTTGTTCATGACTAGTCCAGCAGACTGTCGGATAGACACTGCAGCTGCTGCTGTAGCTCTCAAACAACTTGGCAATGCTCTGGCTACCGGATCTAATGTGGATGAGAAATATGCACAAGGTCGCTGTTTGTCACCAAATTGTTGCGTTAAAACACTCAACGCACAACCTTCTCTTTCATGGACATATAAAGTAAACGGCTTACTGTAGTCAGGAGTACCCAACACAGGAGCTGAACACAGCGCATCACGTAAGTCGGAGAAGCTCTTTTGACATTCATCAGACCATGGCAAAGGGCTCGGAACACCTTTTCCAGTCAGGGCTACCAATGGTTTTGCCATGAGAGAAAAATTTGGGATCCATTGCCTGCAGTATGACGTAATACCCAAGAACGCACGCACTTTTCTCTGTGTGCTTGGTACAGTCATCTGCGAAATTGCTTTGATTCTCTCTGGGGTCAACCTTCTTCCCTCCTTTGACAAAAGATGACCTAAGTAGGTCACTTCTTGGCAACAATATTGCAGTTTAGAAGGTGAAACCTTGTGATGTAAGTCTGACAAATGACGTAATAAAGAAATTGTAGCTATTTTGCAAGTTTCCTTGTCATCAGCAGCCAGTAAAAGATCATCTACATATTGGATCAGAGCAACACCAGGAGGAAGTACAAGAGCATCTAATTGACTTTTTAATGCTTGGCTGTAAATTGAAGGGCTTTCACAATAACCTTGTGGAGCACGCTTGAACCTGAAACTGCGACCACCTAAGGAGAAACCAAAAATGTCTCTACTTTCCTCGGCTATCGGGATGCTGAAAAAGGCATTCTTCAAGTCGATCACTGTAAACCATGTAGCTGAGGCAGGAATCAACGTCAATAATGCAGTGATATCTGGGACCACAGGAAACTGTGGAATCACTATTTTGTTAACCTCTCTGAGGTCAATCACAAATCTGTAGATTGGAGGTTTGGAAGGGTCAGTGCGTTTCAAAATCGGCAGAACAGGACTATTGCAGACATTTCCTCTAGTTTCCTCTATCACATCTTTCTGTATTAAGTCTTTCACGATCAGCAAAAGTGCACGTTCACCTTCATTCGAAATCCGATACTGTGGGATTCGTGGGAATCTAACATTCGCTTTCAGACTTACCACATAAGGGGGAATTTCCAAAAGACCTACATCATTAGGACCAGTCGCCCAAAGAGTATCAGGGAGAGAACGCAGCTCCGGTGGGAGCTTATCCATCGACAAGTACATTGGAGAGATGACTCTCTTGCCCAATGTGAGCTGTACTCCCGAAGGAGAACAGTACAGTGTCGCATGCAGGCGTTTCAACAGATCTAAACCAAGCAGATTCTCATTACAACTGGTTGTTAGAATGAGGGGTGCTTCTAGTTCGCATGGCCCAACAGAAATTGGCAAAGGACTAGAAACAGGATTGTGAACAGGGGCGCCTGAGAAACCTACTGAAGTGTTCGTTAAGCCAGACAAAGGTGCGCCAGGGAGTTTCGCATGCATAATTGAACTTTTTGCCGCACCAGTATCCAACAGAAACGGTTCGACCACGCCTGATGTAACTACTGCGACATAAGGTCCACTCTGATCAACTGGAACGGATACTACTCCCTCTCTTTGCCTGTGGCTGTCCTAGTACTCGCTTTTCTGAATCTCTTCATTATTTTCATAGTAATCCTCAACATGATACTGTGGAGATCTACCTAGTTGCGTAGATTGTACATTTCGCTGATCGAAATAATTTGATGGGCGATCGGCCTGTGGAGTCATTGTACCACATCCTCTACCTCTAGGAGCTTGCATAAACCCACCACTACCTCTCTGAGCTGGGACACCACTGGTTTGTGTGTGCAGTACTGGACACTCGTTCTTATAATGGCCCTCCTTTTTACAATAGGCACACTGATTCCATGCTAACTGTTGTCGGGGAAAACCGTAATTAAATCTTTGGGACGTCCCTTGCTGGAATTGTGGCTGTTGCTGAAACTGGGGTCGCTGCTGTGAATCTGACTGAATTGAGCGAGGCGGGTATGCCTTTTGCAAAAGAACTTTAGTTTTCAAATCTTTTGTCTTCTTTTCTGACTTTTCCTTCTCTTCTTTCTCCCTATTCTCGTAATACTGAGCAGTTGCAAGTATCTGTGCTGTCGTCGACACTGCCCATGCACTCTCAGAATCCTTTAACTTGTTACTAAGCTCAGGCAGTAAATTGAACACAAACTTGTCGACAAACAACCTCTGACCTCCCTCAGTACTCATATCTTGCCCACTGTGATCTACGAAGGTCTCTTCAAATCTAGTGAAGAAGTCAGAGACGCTTTCGTCCTTCTTTTGCTTGCATGCTGATAGTTTATCCCAATTGACCCGTAACGCTGGCATCAGCGTTTTCATCAGATTAATTATTCTGCCAGGTAAAGCAGCAATCAGAGGCTCAGGTTTAGCACCACCAACTTGTTGCGCGTCTGCCGCTATAATAGCTGGCCAATCACCTCCTAAGGCGACTGGGTGGTTCTCTTGCCGAATCTTGGCCCATATAGGCTGTGGCACTACATTGCCAAATAGCATTTCAATGTCTGCCAAATTCATGACACACGCTTGAACTGTCTGCGTTAACTCTTTATAATAACCAGCAGGATTCTTACGCGGGTCCGGCAACGCCTGTTTTACTGCTAATACTTCGGCCCGCTTCCAAGGGATGTGTATCCACACTCTATGGAAATGTGCCGGAGCAGCTGCAATACCATTAGCCGCATCAGCTTGAACTGCATCGCGCCATATGGGTGGAACTTCCCTCATCGGATATTGACCTCGTCTTTTCCTAGTAATCGGTGAACCATCAGAGTCTCTTGGTGCTCGAAGAGGAGAATCATCCCTATAAGCTAAAATCAGTTCTATCGCTTCCCTTACTTCTGGACCTATCACCATTCCTGCGGCGAACTTTTGCTGAATATTTATCAAATCAGAGGGGATGGAATCTGAGTCATCATCGTCCCATTCCTCACGCACAAGAGAACACATCACGTCAAAGACATAACGCTGAGTTGGTTCATTCCATTGCATAAATGTATCTGACACTCTTCGTGCATCATACTTCGCAGCTTTCGACATCCACCTAAGAGCTGTTGAATCTAATATTTCTCGTTCCTGGGGACCAGGAAACTGGCTACGTCTCTGTGTAGAGTCAGAAACGGGGGTCCCAATTAAAGACCTGTAGAGAGGAGTTAAGATATTAGTTACAGAGTCGGTTATTTTCCGACGAACAGAAAGCGGAGTCAGAATGTTTACAGAGTTCGGGAACAGGGAAGCTGAAGCAGATGAAATGGTAAGGGTGGGAGTAGCAGGTAAAGCAGTTTGCGAAACGACAGGCAAAGGCGGAATAGGCAACCCAGGAAGAGGGGGTGCCGAGGGAACATTAACCACAGGAAGGACAGGAGCTTGAATCAAAGGAAGTGGAGCACCTATTCCAGGCTGACCAGCAGCTGGCTGCACAACAGGTAGTAACTGTGGTGCTGTAATACCCTGTGCATACGGTGGAGGTGATCTCAACAGATAAGACAACAGAGGATCCTTTTCAGAGTCCTCTATCGGCTTAGCAGGACAAGATGGCAAGACAGGGTAGCATTTATCAATCGCCAAATTATGTTTTCTATTCGCCATCTCTATTGCTTTCTCAGTCTCGTTGACATGCAACTGCCTAGCAGACTCCATTAATGTCAACCCTTTCTCTTTCTGTTCCTTCTTCATCTTCCTAATTTCTCTCTGTTTGGCTTCTTTACGCCACACGCGAAAAGAATCAAACATTGCCGGCCGGGCTTTCTTTTTAAATGCAAAAACAACAATTGATGGACAGAATGCAGAACAATGTCATACTTTCACCCCAGTACAGAGATCTGGGCCTAAATCCATCGTTTTTTTGCTCACCATGCCGTTCCAGTTTGAACCCAGCCATATGCAAATCAGTCTTGCATTGTCAGCATTCCGTCCATCATTTGTTTGTTGTAACGCTTTTCACCCTAAGTGGGATGGGTATTCCCAGACGTGGGACCCGTGCTCACTACGCCACTGGAGTCAAGCTATCCTGGCTGATGACGGCTGATAGCCAGAAACCGGTCCTTGGATGCTTGATTCCGGTCCAGGGAAGACATGGCTTGGCAGTTCGGGCTGGACTGTTCCCATGAGGCACAGGGTCAAGACTGATTTGCATATGGCCATGTCTAAACTGGGGTGGTGTAGTGGGCAAAAGAACGATGGATTTAACCCAGATCTCTTGACTGGGGGAGAATGTATGCATTGTCAGCATTCCGTCCATCATTTGTTTGTTGTAACGCTTTCTTTTTAAACAACTTCATTTCTAGGTTGTCTAGAATTTCAATTTCAAAGCTACCATGCGGTGGCCAACTAAGGACACCATCTTTCCTGGTGTAACGGACCCATACTTCATTATAAGCGATAGGACCTACACCGTGTTTACAATAGAGCTCATATGTAGGAGTTCCAATCGGAGGAACCGAACACGGATCCTCCAACCGGGAATCCCCGTTGCAACTTAACCAGGACAGGAAACAATTACTACTGTTAGTCATTATAAACTAAGGACAGATTCCAACCAAAATGCGCAAAGAACTTAGGCCTACCAAATGAACCAATACCAAAACAAAGATTATCTTAACAAGAGCAACCAATGATAATCTACGAATTCAAAAACAAACGTATCCAGAGAGCAAAACAAGAGCAACAAAGAACAACCAAACTGAGCGCAACCCACTTAATACTTAACTGAAATGTGGAAGACGTCACCAAGGAGAACCCGTCTACGTCTCGCCGTACTAAGGTCTGCACCTCGGGTCCAAGACAGGGCGACAGTCAGGGCAGCGGTCCTCTGTAGCCGTCTGGGAACGGGAACCCTTGTGGAAGAGATCGTCGGGCCACTTTTACGACATACAGGGATCGATGAAGCGGGGTACCTCCCTCCGGAATCTTCACACGAAGCTCCTCGAAATTTTCAGGCTTTGGACCGGTACCGGATGACGTCGCCCAACGTTGGGCGCCAATTTGAGGTTCTGGACTTTTAAGAGTCCAGAGGTGTCAGGGAAACAACACCCAAAGACGCCTGAGTTCCTTCCTGTCTTGGTGCACAAATAAACAGAGACGCGGGCTTCTCGATGGTGGCGTCAGAGACCAAGATTTATTTACTGCAGGGACACAGAAGTCATAGGAACCACACAAAGGCAGAATCTACGAGACTGTTCGAATTGCAAAAAGTGGGTTGCTCTTTAAATACACAAAATATGTCTTCAGGCAACATTACACGAATATCTTTCATGCCCAACCCGGTATCCCAAACAGACAATAAACATACACCAAACAATAATTAGTCGTAGGTTTTCGGTATTAGATCAAGTCTCTTTGTCAGTTTTCCATTCTTTGACCGATTCTCCCCATCATAAAAATCGTATCCTCCCCATTGTAAAAGCCCAGAAGGAGAGGAGCAGAGCCAGGTGTAAGGGATAGAAAAGTAGGATAAGAGGTGTTTATGGGTCAGAAACGGGCATGGCTACCGTCTTCGGCCTCTTAATCAGGACAATGGACACGAGAACCAGTATAGCAGGGCTGGCCTCAGGCAGGGGAGGCAGCTTGATTCTGCCTAGTCACGCAGCGTCAGCTTCCTCGGGCTCAAGCTTACGTGTCCTTAACAAGGTGATTCTGCCGGGGTCATTGCTCGTCCATTGACTATGTGAGGGCAAGAAAGAAAATGGGTGCCGTATCTAAAATGGAAGCCATGATTTTACAACAGAATGCTCTATTTCTCAGTGAATTCATGCTCGTAGCGCAGCGAAAACACTGTCATGCATTAAATGGATCATTTACGGTTCATTGGTACCAAAATCGTGTCAGTACTACGATACCGAATACACGGGTTCGGATCGCTACAGAACCTCAACGCCCCCGGTTTCTGCTATTGCGTTGGCTAGAGGCCTACCCAGGCCAGCTTTTTTGTATGAAACTTGGTGTAATCATTGGACTTAGGGGCATTAGATCAATCTCATTTCTTTGCCCCATACTAAGAGCGGTGATCAAATGTTATGCCCATCATCGTTCCAATGACCCAGGTCCATACGGGCCATACCCAGAGCGGCCCTCAGCCAGTTCTCATAAAGCGGAGGCAGTGTATCCTTCCATAACCTACAGATCTCCCTCCGGGCGATGAGGATCAAATACATTAGCAGACCTTTTTGTGATGTTGACCATAAGGTTGTCAAATTATTATCCACACCGAATATTACCACAGATGAATTCAGATTAAAATTGACCTTAAAAATAGCACCAAGAGCACATTCCACATTTTGCCAAAAACCTTTCAAAGCGCCACATTCAAAAAAAATATGTAGGTCATCAGCCAAAGCCGAATCACATCTAGGGCATTTTGGAGAGGAAAGGAGGGCATACTTTGCTATTTTCTTGGGGGTATAATATAACCTATTGATCACATAGAAATGGTTATTTTTTAGCGAGGCAGGTTTAACCACCTTATATAACAACTGGAAAGAAAGTTCAAACAATTCTGCAGCATTGTTCTCTAAAGCTGACATATTCCAGACTACATTTTGTGGGGGGAGGACTCTGTCTTCAGCTCCCTGCAGCTTCTTATACCAGATCCCAACTTTCTTTTTTATAAGATGTATGTTCTGTCATTGAAGCTCACTTTCCCAGTTCCCACCTATAAGAGCTTTCTCTGCAATACACCAATAGGCAAGTTGTAGATATTTAAATCAAGAGAAAGATTCTCCAATTTTCAGCCGTAATACCTCCCAAGGATGGATCCCATCTGTGGAAACAAGATCGGACCAAATCCGAATACCGGCTGTCTTAATGGGTAGTGTTAGGCTATCCTCTAGGCCAGTGGTTCCTAAACTTTTGACTTCTGGGGACCCCCACTTAATCATTACTGGAAGCCGGGGACCCCAACTGAAACATCATTCGATTCTAGGGACCCCCCACGAGTCATTACTGAAAGTTGGGGACCCTGGCCTAAACAATGTTGATGATTTGAACCACAAAACAATACACAATAATATAAAAAAGCATTCATCAAACAAATACACGAATAGCACATTTTATTTAATTAGAAAACATATAAATAAAGAAGAAATCAAAATGTAATTTTAATAGAATGGTTGGAGCTTTTCTAAATTCAATTGAGGCCGCTCATCATCCATACTATATTCAGTTTGATGCGTTGCACTGCTCCCGCAAATCAATCTGAGGATACTAATTTAATTTTTAGCCTCCAGTTTCAAATTACTTCACATTTACAGTATGTTTTAAAATATATATCTACACTTTATTGATCTGTTAATATTATTCGCTTTTCAAAGTAGTCGCGGACCCCCTGAGGAGGCTTCGGGGACCCCCAGGGGTCCCCGGACCCCAGTTTGGGAACCACTGCTCTAGGCAAACAGGTAACCCAGGTGAGTCCCAGATGGGAGCAAAATCAGAGTAGTAGCCTATCCCCCATATTGTCCTGATCCTATACCACAAGTTCAAAGCTGCCTTTAAAACCTTCAAACGGACCCTTTTGAAAAATCTGGGTGCTCCAAACTTGTAACCATTTCATTTAAAATCTTCCCCCAATTGGAACCCCCCGCAGTGCAACGTAATGCCCGAATATTTTTTAACTGAAAAGCAAAAGAATACCATAGTATATCATGTAGTGCCAGGCCCCCTTTCTGAAGTTTACGCCTTCATTTTTTCCAGGAAAGCCGGGCCGTTTTATTTGACCAAATAAAACTTCCAATTTTACTTTGTATTTTGCTTATATCTCTACGCGGAAACTCTAAGGGGATGGTGCCAAAAAGATAGGTCAATTTTGGCAGGATAACCATTTTTACCAAATTTACCCTACCATATAAGAGGCAAATTTTCCCATCTTAAAAAAAGACAATCAATCTCCTTAGCAACCCTCTTTAAATTAATCTTAGGGATGTCGTCTAAATTATTGACAATTGTTATTCCTAAATATCTGAATTCCGTGCTAATTTTACCCGGCCAATTGTCAATGTTCCAAATCATTACATCGGTCTTAGAAGAATTTGCAAGGTATCCTGAATACAAGCTAAATTTTTCGAGGAGGACTTCTACTCTAGGAAGGACCACAGCAGGATTATCTGTGTACAACAGCAGGTCGTCCGCATAAAGGGATAGCTTGCTACTGTAACTATGAACACTAAACGCGACAATTAGTTCATCTAGTCTGATCGCTTGGGCTAGAGGCTCTATGTATAAATCAAAAAGTAATGGCGAGATGGGGCAACCCTGCCTCGTTCCCCTTGCAATGCTAAAGCCTGATGTCGCCCTACCATTCAGTAAAATCACCGCTGAGGCCCCCTGATAGCAATTAATCAATGTCCTTATAAAAGCTGTCCCCAGACCCATTATTTTCAGCACCTCCCACAGGAAAGACCCAGCAGACACGATCGAATGCCTTCGCTGCATCAAATGCTGCAACGGCCAAAGGCATCGACCGTGTCACAGCCAGGTCAATACTACCAATCAACTGCAGGGTCTGTTCTTGAATGAACCTCCAAGGGATGAATCCCCTTTGGTCCATATGAACCAACTGTGGCACTAACTTGACCAGTCTCCCTGCCAAAACGCTCATAAAGATTTTATAATCAGCGTTGAGCAGGGAGACTGGCCTATATGATTCAGCTTTAAGGGGGTCTTTTTCTGGCTTTATTATAAGGACAATCGTAGCGTCCTTCCATGATTTAGGGACTATACCTTCTGCACTATAGACGTAATTGAAAAGTTCACATAATCTTAATACCAATTCATCCTGTAGAATTTTGTAAATTTCCCCGGGGAGGGCATCAGTCCCGGCAGCCTTATTGATCTTCATCTTTTTGATATGAGTTATTCATTCGCCATCTGTAATATAGGCATCCAAAGCAGCTTGGCTACCCTCTGTTAGGACAGGCAGTTCTTTAGATCGCAGCCAATTTTTGATGTTCTCTGCACTGAAGGAGATCTCTTCCCTATATAAATCCGAGAACAGAGAAAGAAGACGTTTCTGTATGTATTCATGCTTACATGAAGTTTCTCCATTCTCGTTTATAACTAGTTCATTTATATTATTCTTGGCGCGATATGCCCGTGTCTTCCAAGCGAGGAGAGCCCCCGCCTTTTCACCATATTCAAAGTGCTGCATGTTATAAGCAGACCACTGGGCTTTGATTTTTAATTCAAGTTTTCCCCTATAATCCTGACGAAGGTAGTCTAGATCTTTATTAATTCTCACCAATTCTTCAATTGATGGCTGAGGAGTACAGAGCCTCTCTTCCTCCAATATCCCTATTTGCTTTTCAAGCTTCCAAAACTCCAGAGACTCTGCCCTATTTTTGGAGCAGATCAGACTATGTAGGTGTCCTCGGAGATTTGCCTTGAAAGCATCCCAGACAAAATCTAACGAGGTCGAGCCGATGTTAAGGGCAAAAAAGTCTGTAGTGGAAGTTTTAAGTGCACTAATTATATCGGGATCAGAGAGCATTACCCTATTCAGGGTCCATCTTGTTCCAAGATTTTGTCTAGCCCTTAATTAAGAAATAAATATGGGGGCATGGTCAGAGAGAATACATGGCAAGATGGAAATATCCCCAACCTTCTCTAAACCCAACCTGTCAGTTAAGACATAATCGATTCTCGAAGAGTGGCCGTATTTTGTACTAAAGAAGGTAAACCTGTTTTATCTCCCTTTTTAGCCCTCCAGACATCTGCCAGCCCAAGATCCTGGATCATATTGATCATTGCGCGGCGGATGCGTGGGGCGCCAGCATGATGGCTATGATTAGTCCTGTCTCGTACAGGACATTGAAATCCCCCCGATGATTATTGGGGTAGTTCTTCCTAATAATTTAGCCTGCAAATTACAAATGTATGATGGGTCATCGACGTTTGGACCATAAAACGAGACTATTGTTACTTCGGCCCCTCCTATTTCAATCTGTGCTATGATCCATCTCCCCGAGTGATCCGAGGATACAGACTTGATAGTGCTTTTTGCTCCTACCTTAATTAATATTACCACCCCTCTGTTATGCACTACCTGTTCTGAAAAGCAAAAAGATTCAATCCAACGGTATTTACCGAAGACAGTTTTACTCTCGATATTACTCAGATGAGTCTCCTGTAGAAGACATATCTGTGCAGAAGACTGCTCAAGATACTTTAATACTAATCTTTGCCTGCGTGGGCACCTAAGCCCATTAATATTCAATGATATAATATTAATTCTACTAGTCATTAAGGCAGTAAAATCTGTTGAATAGAAAAAAAAACACCATTCACTGTTCTATCGAAGGAATAGTTTCTAGCACTAATCTGAGATTGAGGACATTTTTGATTTTTTCCCAATGCTTCCCTACGCGTGCTCCCCTCTCGACCCCCCCCCCCACCCCTCGCAACCCCATTATGTGCCCCTTAAACCCCTGGGAAACCCCCCTGATCCTCCGGGCATAGGCCCTATGGGCGAGGTCCCTTGATGCTGACAAAAAAAAAGAAACATTTTATATTAACCCTAAACTTGGGCTCTCCCTAGAACCCCGCGGGATAACCATTATAGCCGTTATGGTATTTACTGCACTTAAAAAAAACAATACAACCTTCATGCCTCCCCTCCCTAACCTATACCTCGCTCCCACCTTTGATTTTCTCGATCAGGGCATCTACCTCCTCAGTCTGTCGTATATTATACATATGATTATTCCACATTATTCGGAGGGATGCCGGAAACCTTAATTGGACCTTAGCCCCTAGTGAAGTCAAAATCGTCATTCTTTTACCCAGCTCCCACTGTTTTGTGACGGTAATATGAGATATATCGGACCTGATGGAGAACGAGAATGGACTGGAAAAAGCACTGCATTGCACTGTGCCTAATTTCAGGGCTGAGGAAAGGATTCTCTCTTTTAAGGAGTATGTTAAAAAATTAACCAAGATCTTTCTTGGCTTAGAATTAGCAGTATTCCTTTTATATGGGTCCCGATGGACATGCTGAATGTCCAGTGCTAGATAAAGTCCCTGGAAATCCTTTAAAATTGTATCCTTTAAGAGGGAGATCACAAAGCTTTTAATATCCCCCCTCCAAATCCTCAGGCACGTTTAGTAATCTTAAATTATTTTTTCGAGCATGATTTTCAAGACTCTCAATGTCATTCTTCAATTTCCTGGTTTGATTAGCTATCTTATCTACTTCTGCCGAAGAGCAGTGCAAGGCTTCTTTGATTATTGGAATTTCGAGTTCCAAGACTTCCGTTCTCCGGGTCACTTCTTCAGTTTTATGAGCCAGTACTTCACAAGAGGACTGGATAGCGGCTTGGTTAGTTTCAGAGGTAGTAAACTGTTTCCCTATATCGTCTCTTAAGGCCATCAAAATGTCCGCCAGGGATCCAACCTCTATAATGGAGGTTGCATCCTTTCCAGAAATACCTGGAATATCTACAAGGTCCGATAAGATTGGAGGACCCAAGAGAGAAGGGGCAACCACCGCTGCTGATGCCCTATCCAATAGAGAATCTGACCCATTAACTGGATTATCTAAACTCTCTTGATTCTCAAGGGCCGAAAACCTATTAAGTACGTCTATAGCAGGATGGATAACCACTAGCTGCTCTACCCGTGTACCAGTCCCCCCGTTGCCCCTGTCTCAGATGCTAAAAGCCCAGGTGGCACAGAGTTATCGACGTGACCCAATGGGGTTTGCGATACAGTAGTCTGTACACTAGGGGAGGCCATGCTGGATTTTGTATTTGATCCTTTGTCAGAAGGGGTGGATATTACCTTATAAAAGGTCTTCAGGGAGGGAGTTACTCTAATTTTTGTGGATAAGACCTTCTTAGCCCTTCCCTTCCTTTTACCCCCTGTTAGTATTGAATCCGTTGTGTTGTTCCCTTTGCGCTGTCCAGGTGTAGCTTTTACCTCCACAACTGGAGGAGAAACGCGTGTGGCAGTCTCAATATCCGCACTGTATTTCGCAGCCCTATTACGGAGAGTGTACCTACATACAGTTGTCTTAAAGTTTCGCTGCAAGCTGGAGGGGGCACTGCATGGAAAGCTACTGGCGTTGTCATCCATACAACCTTGAGTCCCCCCCCGCTGGTCTGCTCACACCGTCTTTCTTACAGCTCTTGGAGTCAAATTCAAATTCAGCCGAGCTTCAGGGGCATAAACTGGAGGGGAGCGGCTGGTGAATCTGTCACAATGGTGACGGAGGATGGGGGAAACATGGCGGCTGGGAGCTAAACAGCCGCGGGCGAGCTCCCGTCTAATGCGTACCTTGGGAGCTTCCACGGACCCTGCGAGTGTTGTTAGCTAGGCCATTATGGAAGTTTACTATTCTGTTCTTTAAATTTTAATTTTTTCGGTGTGGTTAATGCCACTCCTCCCCCCCGTAATAGTCTTTTTTTTTCTTTCTTGTGATTACTCACGTTTCTTTTTTTTTCGCACCTGGTTTCACCCGCGAATGGTGCTCGATCAAGGGGGCGGCGCTCTTCTGTTGGAGCTTTCCCTGCCACGAGCCATTGGAGCGGTACAGATGTGGAGGAGGCGGATTCCTTGCCTCCAGTTCCGGGCTCTGCACGGCAGAGTAACCCCCTGTGTGTATGGCGAGGGAGGCGGTGAGTGGCCGGGTTTGAGAGAGTCTGGAACCTGCGGTGAGGTAGGAGATCGTTTTTCCAGGACTGAGAACGACCGGAGGTGGGTGCTGGACGACTCTTTTCGGGTTCCGAGATGTTATCAGACTGAGTTGGGATTGCTGGGACAGTCGGGCTTAGAGGTGGTTCCCCCTGGTGGGGCAGTATATGCTCTTACTTCACGTACTTCTAAATCATATCCGGATTATAAAAAGGTACAGTCCTTTTCCATTTCTACTACCTGTATATGAATATTTCCTAAATATTACCTTTTTATTAGATATATTCGGGCAATTCACAAAGGCAAACATAATCCTTCATAAGAGAGGTGGTATTACAGGCGTACGACTTCAGGTACTCATAAAAGGGCTTGTGAATCGCCCCCACGGTGCCAGGCAGTTGTGTTCAGTGTGCATGTAGTGTAAAGGGCGCTGATCCAGGTATACAGACCACAACCAGGGGCCGTGCTCGTGAACACGACCTTGTATTCACACGCACAGGGCTGGCCTTTAGCGTGAGCTCGGCATTCAGAGGTGCGCAGGAGCTGCCTGCAGCAGTCTCACACTGACCTGGCTGCAGAGAAAAGGCTGTTTAACACTGGCACCGTGTCTACATGGTCTGTTTTTCTTCTCATGGCCCTCTAGTTTTCTAAGCCCTCCCCTTCTCTCCCCCCCCTTTTCCAACACACTGACACCAGGTGGGAGGAGTGCCGATATGTTTGATGCCCAGGGCGCTACCTATCCCACGGCTACCTCTGCACAGGCACACCAGCCTGTGAGAGCCTCTCAAGCAGGGGCCGCCCTGCGGGCTCCGTGTCCACGGACCAAGGTAGTGGACCCAGAGACACGTCTCTGAGAAGGGTAAGAGTGCGGCGCCCCGACTTCTCTTCATCACATAAACATTCGTCGTTCCCAGTGTACAGGCAGATCTTTCCGCAGCTGCCTCTAAAGCCAGAGACTCTGCGGCATTAAATTACACCAGGACCCTGCCCCCACATTGACCCACCCCTTCCGCCCTTTCCTTCCTTGGGCTGTGAGGTCTGATCACACGCCCCCTCCCAGGACATCTGTACGTGCCCCCACCGTCTAAAGTGTTCATAGAGTGTGTGTCACTTCTAGATACAACTCAAGCCCCGGGAGGGGGGAATGGTAGAGTGCGCAAAACAGACCAGATGTCAAAGTGTGACAAATAAACACGTCATTATTGTTATTATTAGTACATAAGAACCATACAGAACCGTTGTTTTGTGTGTCTTGGGGGCGCATGGGTGATTGTATGCATCTGTAAGAGTGGGGAGGGGAGGGTATTAGCCAGTGGTTTCATAAAATGTGTCACTTGCATAGTGTTCCGATGCTGCTGCTGAGACCTCGCAGCGCTATCCATCCAGATTGCAGTGATGGTGCACCATTTCTCTGTACAGGAACAGCCTTCCCTATTTGTGTATAAAATCATTTTCAGTGTGATATCTGGCTCAATTTTCATGCGTCATTTGTTGTATTCTCTCCTTGCTACCTTTAAGCGTTTCTAATCCATTGCCTCCTGACTCATGTTTGCTTTCCCTGGCGTTTCCGCTTCCTCTACATTTCCGGTCTCTTCCTCCTCATTTCCGTGCTCCGCCTCCATATTCCTCATCTCTGTCCCCTCAATATCCGCTCTCCTACGCTGGCCCTGGAATAGAGGTGTATGTAAACAAAGAGAGGGAACCTTGGAAACCCAAAGGACTAGAGTTCGTACACAGAACTATATAGAAAATTGTCCTCTGGGAAGATTAACAAATATTACTTCAACTTTCATTCACCGTATTTCCACCACTCACTCTAGGACCACTCGTACTTGTTTGTGTGTTGGCACAAGAACTAATCATAAGTCAAATTCTGACATTAGTATATTATCAAAAATGGTTTGCCTTTATACAATATATTTCATCAAAAACAATTCAATAAAATACCTTTTCCTCCAAAAAGATCGCATTTATATCACAACTCGGGAATAAAAACAATATATCAAACACCTTTCACTAATCTATGAACGAAAGTTTTTCATAAAAATAGACTAATAGTAGACAATGGAATCTGTCATTAATCGCCACAATCAAAATTGAAGGTTAGACCCCCTTTCTTATGTGTTGGAATAAATCATCAATGTCTACCCTTCATGCATATACAAACAAATTTGTGGCTGTTTGAGAGCGTTGACGCATTTCGAATCACTAGTCAAATCATGCCTTCTTTTTCAAGACCATAAATATTTTCAACTTTTGTTCTTTAAAACTCTATAAACATAAGCAAATACAATTTTTTTTTATAAATGTTATACAAAATGTTTTCAAAAACAGCAAAATCCATTAAGAAACATTTCCATATATAATGCAGCAGACTTCTTAATGTGATAACCCCTCTCATAAGACTTTGTGGATATTTAGTATCATATTCCAATGGGAGAATTTCTATGTGCCAATACACCAACCCACTCATCCTTATACTCACGAGAGTTTTTCAATGTACAACTACCACCTTGGATCATTCACACAGATACGACAACATTTAATTCACAAGAACCAACATATCCACACTCTACTGCTATTTCTTGGCCATCCCTTCATTCTTATCAAGGGGGACTAGTGAGTGTTCATAACTTACTCCGAGTGAGGGAGCTTCCCTTCCTTAACTGCGGTCTCTTCAGTTGTATGGGTCCCGATAGTTCCAATATATATCTAGGGATACCCAACAGGAAAATAGTAAGCCCGCAGATCTCTTCGACTCTGCTTCAAGCTAATTCTTGACCACTACTTCTTTATTTCTATTCAAGATTAATCTATTATGCCTGGGAGGATTTTGACTTCTCTCCTTACCTCTCTAGTATTTTTTATGTGAAGCACCAGCGAATCCTCTCATGTGACCCCCTCGGTTTTTAATACAATAATCCCGGGTTGTCCTTCTGTTCTATTATAAATCATAAAAAGACCCTATGTTCAATCAAAAGCCTTAATCTCTATTTCTGATGGATACATCTGCCAGTGGATTCCTCACCTTGTGAATATCCCCTGCGCCAGCAACATTCGGAAACTTTTGTAGCAGTCCACGCCGATGAGGTCGAAGACGACGTCACAGAGACACGGCTCTGCTCGCGACTCCGCTGACGTCACCCGCTCCATAAGAAGACCTCGTTGGCGTGATGACGTCAGTTCCCTTTTTTCCGCGCCGTCGACGCCAACGGATTTCGGGAATTGCTGTTGGTAGCTTCACTGTTACTTTGTGTTTTTCTGGTTTTCTCTGTTTCTCTTTCGAGAAATATGTCGACAAGGAAGTCGGGCTTCAAGCCCTGTCGGGAATGTGGCAAGCACATGTCAATTACAGACCCACATGAAGACTGTGTTTGGTGTCTCTCATCCGACCATGATGTGGATGGTTGTTCTTGTTGCCGGAAGATGAGTTCTAAGGCTCTTAAAGAAAGGGAGGCAAAGCTTTTCATCGCCAGGATGAAGAAAGAAAAGGGAGGAAGGAGAAAGTCCAGGTCGAGGTCGGCGTCCAAATCGACTTCGGGACATGCTTCGAGAGGCAAGAAGCATAAGAAGAAGAGGAGGCATTCTTCACGGCATCACTCCGATAAGAGTTCGGCTCCGAAGTCGAAGTCGCCGGCTCGGCGTCGGAGGGAATCCGTGTCTCCTTCTCCAGTCCCGGCCTCACCTCTGGTTCCTTCTTCTCCGGTGGCTTCGCTGGCTCTGGCTTCATCTCCGGTTCCGGTGATATCCCCGACGCCGGCTTCATCTCCGGCTCCGGCTTCATCTCCGGCTCCGGATTCATCTCCGGCTCCGTCTCCGGTTGAGGATCTTCCAGTCCCGGGTGAGCCTGCGACACCGCTTATTCCACCATCGGCGCCGGTAGGCCCGAGTCCGGTGATGCCTGACCAGTACCCTGCCTTCCCTGGACCAGGTCAGGACCCATCGCATTATCTGAATGCGATGTATGGGGTGTTTTCGAGGGCCATGTATACCACTGGTGCACCTGCGGGTCCGATTGGTCCAATGGCTTTTAACTTGGGAGTGCCGCAGGTCTATCCTCAAGCTCCATTCATGCCGTTCTTTCAAGCGACGCCGTCTTGGCATCTGCCGGTGCCGAGGACGTCCACTCCGCTTCCCCCTTCAACGGCGCCTGCTCGACCTCGTTCGACGCTGGCTGCTCCTGTGGATCCACGTTCCACGCCACTGCCGGCGCCGTCGGATTCGAACACGGCGCCACCGACGCTGCTGGTGCGGATTCGATCCAGAAGGAAGGCACAGAGAGTGGTGGATGAAAGGAGGTATCTTTTGGAGGAAGCTGAACCTGAAGAGGGAGAGTTGGTTGAGTCAGATGAGGTGTATGAGGAGTTAAAGGACGCAAGTGGTTTGGATTTGTCTCCGGAGTTGGAGATCACTCCTCCATCAGATGAGCCCTTAAAGGATGCAGCGCCGTATCATGCGGTTATTAGGAAGGCTGCAGAGCTGCTTGATCTCCAGTTGCCAACTACGGAGCTTAAGTCAAATATATTAACTGAGGTATTGCATTCTCCTACGGCAGTGTCAGAGCCATTGCTTCCCTTCAATGAGGCTATTGTTGACCCTGTGTTAGAGGTCTGGCGTAAGCCTTTTTCTGCTCCTGTGGTTTCCAAGACTGTTGCTAGGAGATACAGAGCAGCCCCAGGGGACCCTGAGTTTTTAACATCACACCCTTCGCCTGAGAGCCTGGTGATTCAGGCAGCTTGTTCGGGGAAGTCCAGGGGTGGTTTTCCTCAGGTGCCTGGTGACAGAGAGGCTAAGAAACTAGATCAGTCGGCCAAGAAGGTCTTTTCATCGGCCAGCATGGCACCTAAATCGACAAATGCAACTTGCCTCTTGGGAAGATATGTGCATGCACTTATGGATTCGGCTAAGATACTGGCGCCGAAACTGTCTGAGGAGGATAGGGCTGGATTCAATGAGATCTTGTCGGATGCCCAGGCGGCTGCACGCCATGTGATCCAGAGTGGATTGGACACGGCGGATTCGGTGGCGAGGGTCATGGGATCTTCTGTCGCCACCAGAAGGAGTGCATGGTTAAGATCTTCGGAGTTTTCACAGGATGTGCAATCGACTTTTGGACCTGCCATTTGATGGTTCTGGCCTGTTTGGCAAAAAGGCAGATGCTGCTCTGGAGCGATTCAAAGACAGCAAGGCGACAGCTAAATCTCTGGGCCTGCAGTCTCAGTCGAGGGGGTCTTTTAAAAGATATAGAGGTTTCGGAAGGACATCTTTTCGAACCTATAGGCAGACCCAGCAGCAGCAGCAGCAGCAGCAGCAGCAGCAAGGTTCCTCGTCTAGAGGTTACAGAGGAAGAATCAGGGGTCGCTCACGTGGCCGTCAGCTCTCCTCCTCCTCTTTCTCCTCCTCAGCCCCTCCCACCACTGCAAAGCAGCCCTAGATCCGCCATTCCGGATCATGCTGGTCCTGTGGGGGGCCGGCTTACCCATTTTCTGCAAGATTGGGAGTCTGTAACTACAGATCTCTGGGTTCTGGATCTTGTAGAAAATGGGTACACCCTTCCCTTTCGGGAGTTCCCTCCGAATTATCCTCCTTGTCAAGGTGCTTGCTCGGAGGACCACCGTCTTCTCCTACAGGAGGAAGTCCTGAAGCTGTTTCAAAAAGGTGCGATAGAGGTGGTTCCAGAGCAGGAGAGGGGTCGGGGATGCTACTCCCGGTATTTCCTGATTCCCAAAAAGGACGGCAAATAAGCATCCGATACTGGACCTCAGAATCGTGAACTTTTACCTGAAACAGGAGAAGTTCAAGATGCTCACCCTTGCGCAGGTTCTTCAAGCGCTGAATCAAGAGGACTGGATGGTGTCGCTCGACTTGCAGGATGCGTATTTTCACATCCCCATCCTGAAGTCGCACAGGAAGTATCTCCGGTTTACGGTAGGGTCGCAACATTATCAGTTTGCGGTCCTTCCGTTTGGTCTTACTTCGGCACCTCGAGTCTTCTCGAAGGTGATGGCAGTGGTGGCAGCCCATCTCAGAAGGTCGGGGGTCTCGGTTTTCCCTTATTTGGATGACTGGCTGATCAAGGCAGAGTCGCCGGAGAAGGTGCTGCGTCATCTGCAGGATACAACTCAGCTGTTGTACAAATTGGGTTTTTCGTTAAACGTGCCCAAGTCTCACCTGGTGCCCTCTCAGCGCAACCTGTTCATAGGTGCGGTACTGGACACTACTGTTTGTCGAGCATTCCCTCCTCCTCAAAGGATTCTCGACATACAGGAAATGATTCCTTTATTTTACAACGGAGCGGTCGTTCCAGTTCTGAAGGTCCTTCGCCTGCTCGGTCTGTTCGCCTCCTGCATCCTGTTGGTCAACCATGCACGCTGGCACATGAGGGCGCTCCAGTGGTGTCTCCGCAAGCAGTGGTATCAGCACATGGGAGATCTCAGAGAGTCTGTGAGGATCTCCAGAGAAGCTGCAGCGGATCTATCTTGGTGGAGCGTGGAGGGCAATCTGTCCCAAGGAAAGCCCTTCCATCTACCTCCAACGGTGACAACAGTGATAACGGATGCATCCACCTTAGGGTGGGGTGCTCATCTGGGGGATCTGGAGATCAAGGGTCTTTGGTCTCCAGAGGAAAGGTTGCTTCACATCAACCTTCTGGAATTGCGGGCGATTCGTTTGGCGCTCAAGGCCTTCCTCCCTTCCCTTCGCGGTCGGTCTGTTCAAGTCCTGACGGACAACACTACCGCAATGTGGTATATAAACAAACAGGGAGGAGTGGGGTCTCTTTGTCTCTGCAGAGAGGCCCTGCGTCTATGGTCCTGGACTCAGGACCATCAGATTTGTCTGATGGCAAATCATCTGGCCGGGGTTCTGAACGTACGTGCAGACAGTCTCAGTCGGCAGTTCTCCGCCGACCACGAGTGGAGGCTTCATCCAGAGGTAGTTCGTCACGTCTTTCGGATGTGGGGAACTCCTCGGGTGGACCTGTTTGCCACTCACGAGAATGCTCACTGCCCGTCATTCTGCAGTCTCCAGTATCCGATGCAGGGAGCGTTGGGGGACACGTCTCAGTTGAGTTGGGGCTCTCGACTCCTTTACGCGTTTCCTCCCATACCCTTGATTCCTCGGGTTCTGAGGAAGATTCGCCAAGACCGGGCCCAATTCATATTGATCGCATCGGATTGGCCAAGAAGGGTGTGGTATACAGATCTTCTCCACCTCTCCTCGTGCCCTCTGCTCCGTCTCCCTCTGAGGGCAGACCTCCTCTCACAGTCGGAGGGGCAGGTTCTACACCCCCACCTCCAGAGCTTACACCTTCATGCCTGGAGATTGAACGGGGCAACCTGAATTCTTTTTCTCTCCCGCCTGATGTGGTAGATGTAATTTTGTCTGCCAGACGTCATTCCACCAAATCCATATATTCATATAGGTGGTCTAAATGTGTACTTTGGTGCGGAGAGAAGTCCATTGACCCTTTGAAGGCTCGTCTATCTAACATCCTTCAGTTTGCCCTTTCTCTTGCTCAGCAAGGCTTTGCTGTGGCTACTGTGAAAGGATACTTATCGGCTTTGTCGGCTTTCCTTTTTTTGCCGGATCAGCCGTCATTATTCAAATCACCTATTGTTCTTTGTTTTATAAAGGGCCTTACAAACAAGTTTCCTCCAACTCCCTTTATTATGCCTCAAAGGGACTTAAACCTTGTATTAACTTATCTTATGGGTTCTCCCTTCAAGCCCTTACACAAGTGTCCCTTGAGGCTGTTGTCCTTTAAGACAGTATTCCTCATTGCAATCACCTCGGCAAGAGAGTAAGTGAGCTTCAAGCTCTAAGTTCAAAACCCCCATTCTTGACTGTTCATGCTGAACGAATGGTACTTAGGACCAGGGCTGCGTTTTTCCCTAAGGTGGTAACTCCTTTCCATCTGGGGCAGTCCATTACCCTTCCTTCCTTCTATCCTCCCCCTCACCCTTCCAAGGAGGAGGAGCGGCTTCACCGCTTGGACCCTAAGAGGACGGTGAGCTTCTACCTGGACAGGACAAAGGACTTCAGGGTTGATGACCAGCTCTTCGTGGGCTTTGCTGGCTGCAGGAAAGGTCGAGCGGTGCACAAGCGCACCCTTTCCAGGTGGATTGTCTTGTGCATCAAGATATGCTACTCCCTGGCTGGTAAAGAACCTCCGGAGGGTTTGAGAGCTCATTCCACTAGAGCAAAGTCTTCCACGTCTGCTTTGTCTAGGGGTGTTCCTGTTGAGGACATTTGTAGGGCGGCAACTTGGGCCTCCCTCCACACCTTCGCAAAACATTATTGCTTAGACACCGAGGTGAGGAGGGACGGACACTTTGCGCGATCCGTCCTTCAGGACTTTCTGGTGTAGAAGGGTGGACACCCTCCTCCGGGAGTGGGGACTGCTGTGGAATCTATTCACAAGGTGAGGAATCCACTGGCAGATGTATCCATCAGAAGAACAAGTTACTTACCTTCGGTAACGCTTTTTCTGGTGGATACAGTATCTGCCTGTGGATTCCTCACTGACCCACCCGCCTCCCCGTTGTCCTACCTTCTATACCTGTAATTCTATTGATGGTATTTCAAATGTGTTTTGTTACTGTCAAAGGCATTATGTTATTTCTTGTGCCTTGCTATTTATTCTCCACACTGTGTGTGTTGCTTTGCATATCATGTACTGTGTATACTGTGTATATATTGCTGTCAGTCCGTCCGTGTGCCTCGAAGGCACGGAAAAAAGGGCGGAACTGACGTCATCACGCCGACGAGGTCTTCTTATGGAGCCGGTGACGTCAGCGGAGTCGCGAGCGGAGCCGTGTCTCTGTGACGTCGTCTTCGACCTCTTCGGCGTGGACTGCTACAAAAGTTTCCGAATGTTGCCGGCGCAGGGGATATTCACAAGGTGAGGAATCCACAGGCAGATACTGTATCCACCAGAAAAAGCGTTACCGAAGGTAAGTAACTTGTTCATTACTAAGAACATATTCTTTATGATACAATATTGTGTATTCATATTTACCTTTTCACTAATGATTGAATTCCTCTGTTCTTTCCAATCAATTCCTTATCCTTTGTTCCATATGTTTCCTTACTATTGTCTTTATTTTCTCTATATTTAATGGAGCCCGACCGCTCTGTTAATCCGTATCGATTTTTCAATTGTAGTTTTCAGGCATTATGCTCTTAAATAGATAAACACAAAAGTATATATATTAACTTATTGGGAGTAGTTTTCAAACAGAAATGTCTCACTGATTTCGAGCTTTCTTATTCCTATTTTATACTGCGTGTTATTCCTATTCTTGAGATTCATGCAAGTATTACAAACGCCCCTTTCCCATTAGTTACACTCCTCGAGTACTTTGTTTTTTACAATGCTCCGGCTGTGCTTGTTTCAATCCCCTAATGGCGTTATCCCGACCTCATATCTTTCTGTCTGTCTGCCTCGGAGACTATGGGGCCGTACCCTTACCTGCTTATTTAGTTAAAGGTCCGAGAACCGGTGGCGTCTGTGTCCGTCCGTCTCCGTGTCTTCCGTTGGTTTCTTTGTGCCTAGTCCTTCCTCTATTTTTATTTGCTTTAGTTAGACGTAATGCGTGGATCGTCACTACGCATCTACTTCCCTCCCTCGCTCTTACGTTTCTGGGTGGATCTTGTTCGATCATACCAAAAATAAGTCTTGTCCTTTAACTCTTTCTATTCAAGTCAGAGTCCAAAACACGAGCAAAACTTTATTGAGATTGGTCAATTATCTACACACATCTGACGTTTCTGTATGTCTTTTAAACGTCCCACCTTCTCTGTATTTCCTTCTATCTTTTAAGCGTCCCTATACCATAACTATTGGTTGGATCTATATTCTTTTCATTATCCCGTTGATCCTTCTGGATTCCAGTGTTCCAACCGAGACACGTTAAATATTTAAACAAATTAAAATTTGTCACAACTTTTTAATTTTATATTTATTATAATTAGATGTATTGCGTGGACCATCACCCCACACTTATTTCACTCCCTTTGTCTTGCGTATCAGGTAGATCTCATTCCACCCTACCGCGTTTCAGTCTAGTCCCTATGCATTTTATTCTTAGACTCAAAGTCGGGAACACAAAACACTCTATTGAAGTTTATTTATCGTTTACGTTAACATCCCATTTATATCTATCTTTTTGACTATCCTAGCTCCTACATTATCGATTGGATCTATCGTCTTTCATTGTCCCATAGGTCCCTTTGCCTTCTCGTATTATATTAAAGGCAGATTGAGCAAATTGACCCATTTAATCTACTATCTTTGCCCCATTTATACTATATTGTAAACTTTTCTACGGCTCTGCCACGCACTTGGAATCTTCCTCTATCTATTTGTAGATCTGGTTCATGCTGGTGAACCACCTCTCGATTTGTATTCACATATTTATTTATAGATCTAATTCTTACTGATTAAAACCTCTACATTTATATTCTTGCCCTGTTTGTTGGTCTTTAAAGAAAAGCACTGATTATACTGAGTTACTCTTGAGGTATATATTAAAATTTACGAAATTATTGACATCCAGTCCTCCCGAGAGTTTAGCCCCTTTTGTACAGTGTTTAGTCTACAGATAAACCATTGTTCTCTCAGTTTCCTTTTTTTGGTTATGTCACCCCCTCTCATATTTCCAGAAATCTTCTCCAATATAAACCACCTCAGATCTTCGCAGTCATGTCCCAACTTGGAGAAATGTTCCATTAAGGGTGCATTGACTTTCCCTGTCCTCAACGCTGATTTATGTTCCTGTATCCTCAACCTGAATAGAGGTGGCCAGGCAAAGCAAGACTCGCATACTCGAGCCAAATCTCTGGCTCGGCTCTTGTCCCAAGAGGACGTGCAAGCCAAAATAGAGCCGAGCGAAGCACTCAATGGGGACTGGGCTCCGGGGTGCAATGCTGGAGGATTAACAGCATTATCAGTTCTGGAACGGTCTTGCTTAAACTGTTAATGCAAAACTGAAAGAGTGTGAACGTCGCTCCCAGTAGCCCCCGCCCACTTAAACCACTGTACTGAAGACTATTGCAGACCTGTTATGTTATGTAACATTTGTTGATGCCTCTGTGTGGAGGCAGTGCAGCTGAGAAATGATTTCCTGCAGTTTTAAATAGCACATACTCAACCCGAAGGTATTGGAGCGCTTTTCATGAGAACCAGGTACATGACACAAGGGCGCATCCATTTTTGTTAGGCATGGGGAAATTAAGGGATTTGCCCAGAATCAGAGGATGTTGAGCGGACGCCGAGACTCGAACCTGGTTTCCAGCGCCAAGGTCGGCAGCTCAGCCCATTACGGCACATCCTCTCCCTTGTTGAGTATTTCAGACCTGACAGATGGGGTAATTTGTGCATTACAAATAAAGGCATTGTGGGAATGAAGGCTGTGCCGCCGAGTATGGATTGCGGACATGCCTTTAATTCTCTGCGTCTGGGTGTGTGTGCCACAGCTAGGTCTGTGTGCGAGGCCTACCTGTTGGTGTTTATTACAGGCCTGTGTGTGACGTGCTAAGGGCTACATTGCGGTAGATTACAGGAATGCAGGCAGTGTGCGCAGGGTTCGCCGTTGGCACTCCCAGGGAGCAGGACTTGGTTTGAAAAGGGCCCTGTGTGTCACATGCTGGGGCTGCTGCAGGTCTCACCGAGGCGCTACATTCCCGGCTCTTGCCTTCTCACCCTGTTTGCTTGCGGGACTAGCTGCTCTCTATCCCCGGCTTCCCCAGTGGAGGGGGCAGAGGAGAGGCCACAGACACAGCCAGCTGGGCCAGACGGCGGTGGGTTTACCTTAATCCCTAGCGGCGGTTCCTCGAAAGTGACCAGCATGTACCTGTCTCTTCTGCTGGCGGGATCACTGGATCTCAGCTGCGGGAGACAGGGAGCACACAAACAAACAAGATACGACCGTTACTTGAAGCGACCCCAGCCTGCACAAGTAAAACAAGCGCAGTACCGCAAAGTCCGTCGCATGTTTACTTTCGCATCGCGCTTTCACTTTAAGTGAAAGCACGATGCAAAAATAAACACGCGGCTGACTTTGCCAAAGCCGAATGTGAATAAAAAAGTGTGTACCACCTAATGAGGGAGAGAGTGTCACGCCGCCGGTAAAAGATCAAATCCCGGTGGGCGTGGCAAAAAGGAGACAAGGCGGGACTAAGAAGCCGCCTTTACAATCACAAGCCAGCGTTTTGCATTGAAGATGACGCTGGCCAATTAAAAAATGGGCGGGGCTTCAACTCCTCCTCCCAGAGCTTCGGAATCTGTATTGATTCGAATGCCGAGAGCAGCGCATGTGCTGCTTTCGACAGCCGAGACCTACAAACATCATTTGCTACAGCAAGAGCTCTAAATGTTAACAATGCGAGACCTATTGCTTAGCAATTTAGTTTACCCTTCCAATACGGAAGCTGGCCTTCTTGGAGCAGTAAGTAAACATAAATAAAACATGCACAAAAAAAGCACCTTTTAAGGGAAGACCGCTCCTGCTGTCCATTGCAGATTTTGGGCACTCATAAAAAGGTACCAAAGAACGCGATGCGTAAGAGCAACTCAGAAGCGGGTAGTGGGCGGTCCCAGCTGGAGCGGGATTTGTCCGGAAGCAACGGGAGATAGGGAGATGGCAACGGACCAACAGAGAAGTTTTCAGCTGGGAAAAAAATTAAGAAGATGGAGGTTGTGAGCACATTTTAGAGCGTGGTAGTAGAATGGGGATTTTAGGGAGAGGCAGTGCACGACGGAGAAAGCATGACATGCATGGATTCAGACGGAGTGCTAAAAGTAAAAGAAAAAGTAGTTCCCTTAATCTGAGCAGAGGAAGCCATGCAATCAAAGCAATGGTGAACACATTTCTCTCATATGCTCAAGGTTGGGGTGTTCTCGTCTGTAATTTGGCGTGGTAACAGTAGATGGCGCTGCCTCTTTTCTTGTGTACAGAAAAGATGTCTCACTACTCAACGTTCATATAACTAACGTCCCAGGAACAAACTTGGCTCTTCTTGCAGGCTCTACTTATGTAACGATTGCTCCTTTGAACAGATGCCTTAATTTAGTGGTCGGTTTTTGGAGGAGGTGCCATTCTATGAGGCGTATTTTAATTATCATTTTGTTTATTTGGCCGCTCTCAACCTCACGGACCTCTACATTTACTTATATACATATATACATCTGTTCATCAAGCATAAAACAACCATTATACAGGATATTATGAAAAAAATGCCTTTAACAAATTGAAAAACCATCTACAGGTGTTATGCTGCCACTGTTGGAACAGATTTCAGGGGACAATACAACTTGCGTTGGTTTCAGTAGTATTACGGTATGGTAGCAGAATATTGTCGACTTATCGTCTGACGTAACTATCCTAAATATTATTTACAAAAAATATTTTCCGTTGTAGTTAATAATTGAAATTCCACAGCAATGGGCGACATTTTTGTATACCATACTCAGGATGCAATATTTGCCCTCCGCTGTTTCTAACAGCGATATTCGGACATACCAACAAACTTTTTGTAGGGTGAAGCGAAATATGTTATGTTAAAATGTTATGTTAAAAAATATTTGTAACGCGCACTTTCACCATCGGTTTCTTGGCGCTCAATGACAAATGACGATGAGCCAGGATGAGAGAGTTAGTCATATGCGGAGTGAAAGAGCAGGGTTTTTAGAAGTCTGCGGAAACAGTCGTACTTTGGGCACAGACGAAGTGCAGGTGGCAGAGAGTTCGAGGTAGAAGGAGCCAGGACAGAAAAGGACAGGCCACCGTGTTTTTTCCTTTTAAACTTAGGGGTCTCAAGGAGATTAAGAGATGCTGATCGAAGAACTCTAGAAGGGATGTGACGGGACAGGCTCGAAGAAATAAAGGCGGGGGCTGCATCCGAGAGGGCCTTAAAGGTAGAGCATGCCAGTTTGAAAATGCAGCGTTTGGAAATAGAGAGCCAATGCAGACTGTGGAGGAGGGGAGTGACGTGCCGATATTTGGACTGGTGGAAGATCAGGCGGGCAGCTTGATTCTGCACCAGCTGTAATCGATGAAGGTGGCAGGCAGCAATGCCCGCGTACAGCATGTTGGCGTAGTCGAGCCTGGAGGTGATGAGTGCAATGACAACTAGGGTCAGGGCTTCTTTAGTGAGAAACCTACTGATCTTGCGAATCCGCCTGAGATGGAAAAAACAGGCTGAGGTGACCGAGTTGATTTGCGGTTTCATCGAAAGGTCATCAGAAATGATCACCCCCAGGCTTTTGACTGAGCCCACAGGAGTGGGTGCAGTCCCCAGAGCTGGAGGCCAGAAGGTGGAGTTCCATGGGTGATTGGGACCACCTACCAAGACAAGCTCAGTTTTGGTAGGGTTGAACTTTAGGTGGCTGTGATACATCCATTCCGCAATGGACATCATAGTGGACTGGAAATTAAAACGGGAGGAAGGGAAGGAATCTATGGAAAAGATTAACTGAAGGTCGTCCGCATAATTAAAGATTGTGACCGGGGAGTTGCGGAGGGAGACTAGGAGGGGTTGGAGATACAAATTGAAAAGAAGAGGGGATAATGCAGAGCCCTGTGGGACGCCGCAGGGAAGGAATGTGTAGGGTGCGGACAAGGTGGAGAGATGGACGGACTGTGACCGCTGGTGAAGGAAGGATCTAAGCCAGTCAAGGGCCACTCCCTGGATGCCGGCGTTGTGGACACGGTCGATCAAGGTGGTGTGATCGACCGTGTCGAAAGCCGCCGAGAGATCCAGAAGGACAAGGGCCTGAGAGATGTTATTGTCAGCGCCCTTCCTGAGGGTGTCCATGACTGCTACTATGACCGCCTCGGTGGAGTGGAGGGGTCTGAAACCCGCTTGTTGAGAGTCCAAAAAGGACGATTCCTCTATGAAAGAGCTCAGGCAGCGGGTGACGTAGGTCTCCAGAATTTTTCCTAGGTAAGGGAGGAGGGAAATGGGTCTGTAGTTACTGAGTGTAGTGGGATCGGTGTTGGGTTTCTTTAAGATAGGTACAATGGCTGCTTGCTTGAAAGAGAGAGGAACCTCCCCCGTAGCAAGAGAGTTGTTAAGTAATGCAAGGGGGGGGGGCCTGGACATGCGAGGAAGGCTTCTCTCAGGATCTGCGGGGGGCAGCAGTCATTTGGGGAACCCGACCTGACTTTGTGAAGGAGTGAGGCGAATTCTTGTAGAGAGATGGGGGGAAACTCCGACAAGGTGCTGGTGTTTTTAGGGGGAAGAGGAGGGGGGATAGGAGATGCCGGGGTCGGGATGTTGTTTTTTATTGTAGTAATTTTCTCAATGAAGTACGAGTTGAGTGAATCACAGAGGGGTTGAGTCGGCTGGGGCTGGGGGGTAACCCTATCCGGCAGGGAGAGCTCATTTACAATAGAAAAGATGTCTTTTGATTTGTTATTTGAGTCCAAGATTATTTTGGAGAAATATGCCGTTTTAGCTGCCAGGATCGATTGTTTGTAGGATTTCAGAGCCTCAATGTAAACTAGTTTGAGTTGAGGGTCATAGTGGCGACGCCAGCGGCGTTCAGTTTGCCGCAGGGCAAGTTTGTCCGCTTTAAGTTGGTCTGTAAACCAGCGTTGTGCGTCGTGGGGGCACTTAGCTTTAATCTTTTTAAAAGGGGCTACTTTGTCACTAGCCTGACGTAACCATTTATCAAGATTGTCAGCCTGAACCTCAAGTGAGGTCAGAGAGGTGGGTACGGTAGAAGCTAGTGAAGCATGAAATTCAGACAGATTGGCTCTTTTCCAGTTGCGAGCCATAAGATTCTTAAGTCGAGGGGGAGGACACAGAGTGTGCAAGTGAAGGTAAAAAGAGATGAAATAATGGTCAGACCAGGAACAAGGGCAAACTGAAGGAGGTGAGATGTCGAGGTCGGACGTCCAGACTTGGTCGAGAATGTGACCTTTCTGGTGGGTGGGGATGTGAATGTGTTGGGAGAGATTCATGCCTTTTAAAAGGTCTGTGAATTCCAGCGACAGTTGGCTTTCGTGGATATCAGAAGGCCAATAGTTAAAATCGCCAATTACCATGATGTTAGCATGGTTAATTGCTAATTGGGCGATAGTGTCGCTGAAAAGTTTAGGAAAGAGAGGCATATAGTCGGGGGGTCTATAGACAAGAATGCAAATGAAAGACGACTTAGGGGAGGTAAATTTTAGAACTAGGTAGTCAGTTTTGGGGATCGAGGTCGCCGTAACCTCGGAGAAGATGTGAACCGAGCGGATAATAGCCGCCACTCCGCCGCCGGTCCTCCCCGCGGGCCGGTTGGCGTGTATAATGTAGTATCCCGTGGGGATTGCTGCAAGAATGTCAGGGGCCGAGTCTTCCGAAATCCAGGTTTCTGCTAGGAGAAGGATATCAATAGAACTCTGATGCAGTAACTGGAAGATCTCGAGCTGATTGCGGATAAGAGACCGGGTGTTAAGGTAATAAATCAGTAAGGAGGCGGTGATCTGCTGTATTGGGGGTGAAGGGTCGTGGGGGGAATCATGTGCCGAGCAACCGGATGGAACAAATATGTCACACGCCTGAGCCGCTCTTGTAGCACGTGCGGGAATAGGTCCTGAGGATTTAAGTCTCAGGAGATCAGAGGAGGAATAAGTATATTGGGCATTACGATAGGGCCCTGGTCGGCCGCGGACGGGCGCAGACGGGCTTGACTTGTGCGCGACTTCGGCGCGAAGTCGGCGCTCCCGCTGCGCTCGTCCTCTGCGCTTCCTCCATACTGCCATTTTATACTAGGGGGTGAGGGAGCACTAGACCGCTAACCTGCGAAGGTTTCGTGCAGGGCGGAAGTGGTGTCACGAGCAGGAAGTGACGCTCCTCGAGCTGACCCTCCGCACAAACGGCACAAGCCGGGGCGGAACGGGGTCACGAGGTGGCGAAAATACAGGTCAGTGCAATTTGTAGATTTAAAATGCTTTTTAGCGTGCTCATTAAAAACAGCAGCAAAAGACAATGACGGACAGCATCCACAACAACACACGAACACGCAGCCTAGATCGCCGCGTTTGTCAATGGGCCTGGGAGCTGGGATCGCACTCTATATACTCTGAGAGCTCAGCAACACTAGACCGCTAACCTGCGAAGGTTTCGTGCAGGGCGGAAGTGGTGTCACGAGCAGGAAGTGACGCTCCTCGAGCTGACCCTCTGCACAAACGGCACAAGCCGGGGCGGAACGGGGTCACGAGGTGGCGAAAATACAGGTCAGTGCAATTTGTAGTTTTAAAATGCTTTTTAGCGTGCTCATTAAAAACAGCAGCAAAAGACAATGACAGACAGCATCCACAACAACACACGAACACGCAGCCTAGATCGCCGCGTTTGTCAATACCTTTTACTTGAAACAATAAACGTAGGACAAATTAACAAAAAAATTGAACTATTACAGAATCATCTGACTCACAGGTGCACTTTGTATTGTAAATGCTTAGACCCCAGTGTAGATGTCATTTTATAGCACATAATTAGGATTATCTGCATTGTAAAAGCAGCGAAAGGGCAATTTCTTGCTATTTGAAGATACTCTTAGATATCTCTATTTTCCGTCAAATCACTTAAAAAAAATAGTTTTATTTGATTTTCGAAATTTTAATGTTCAGTTTCCACCTGCATGGTAGTGCGTTTGTAGTTTAGTTTTCGTCCAGTCACAGTGTGTCCCATACATTTCTCATAGAACAGTTGATCTCCTCGCCCCAATCCAGGACTGTCGTTAATTAATTCAACCAACATAATTCAGCTATTTCATTCTGGGGTTTTCTCTATCTTTAATACACATCTCTCAAATGCAGCTTTAACCTACATGTTTTGAGGCTAAAAGCCCAGTTTTAGGCGAAGAGCCTCCATTACACTCCTGGGAGGGAGTGCCAAAGGAGACTTCCAGCATGTGCCTTCAAAATGAGCCGGACACACTTCTATAATTTAATATAATCTGATAGAGACTTCTAGCTGCAGATTCCTTACCTTAGAATTTCCCAGGCATCAGACTGGATCCAGAAACTTTTTGCTGAGCAATACCCTTTGCGCGCCATGGGGTGGCTCCGCGTGACATTGTTGGCGTTGGTAATGACGTTGTGGTACCTATATAGGCGCCACCCAGGCGCGCGGACGTCGTTTCTTTTCTTTCCGTGCCAGTTAAGCGCAGGTCCCTCTGTCACTTTTTGACAGGTTTTTTTTTCGACTTTTTGTTAAATTCTGAATTTTTTCCTACTTTATGTGCGAGGGATGTCTTTGAGGAAGACAGGTTGAATGCCATGCATTGCTGCCACCGCATGATGTTGGTTACCGACCCCCCTCCTGTTTCTGGTGTCTTGACCGGGACCACGATTCAAAGTCGTGCTCGGGCTATAGGTCCATGGCTCAGAAGGCGTTGCGGGAGCGGGCGATGAAGCTCCTTGCACCTGGCAGTCG
Source organism: Triturus cristatus (assembly GCF_964204655.1). Classification (NCBI taxonomy): domain Eukaryota; kingdom Metazoa; phylum Chordata; class Amphibia; order Caudata; family Salamandridae; genus Triturus; species Triturus cristatus. The sequence continues at coordinate 726,350,361 of NC_140590.1, read as the reverse complement.
ACACCGTCCAGTGACTCCGCAGAGATCCCGGTCCCGATCGGAAAAGAGGAGGTTGCTGGACTGCTCCCGGAGCCCAAGGTCCTCTTCATCCCATTCGAGGTCTTCGATACACTCCGGGAAGAGGCACAAGGAGAAGAAGAAGTCCAAGCAAGCTTCACCTTCACCTTGGCTGTTGTCCATCGTCGAGAGAGGCACGGTTCTGTGGAGCCGCAGCCAAAGTTGACTTTGCGCTTCCCTCCTTTTCCAGGAGCCGGAGCCCCCCCCCCCGCCCCCCCCCCCGCTCAAATAAAATAATTTTACATGACCATGCGCCGCGTATTTGAGCGGGCTGACCCTGCTGGTGAGCCCTCAAGCCCCGTGGGGTTGGCAGGGGCCCCATCAGGTTCGACGCCGTCGGCTCCGGCCACGGCGCCTGTGGGGCTTCATGGATTCGATCCCGGATCCGGGTCGAGGCCGGTCGTGCCAATGTAACCTCCTCCAGCATCGGACCCGAAGTCAGTGCCGCCGGAGCCCACCGGTGGCACCAGCTCTATCGTAATCCCCGACGACATGGTGTCAGAACGACGTCGCTCAGCGCCGATTGAACCCATGGGTTCTATGTTGTCGCCTGAGCACTTTGAGGATGTGCTTGGCTCGGGAGAGGAATGGGAGAGGTCTTTGGACCCTCTGGAACACCAGGATGACTCTGCAGAGCATTTGGACTGATATGGGGGACTTGCGAAAGCCAGTGGACTGGACACTTCTCCAGATACTCGCATGCTCCATCTGGCAACAGTGGCTACGGAGGAGAGGCATCCAATGCCATGGTGGTAAAAAGAACAGCTGAGGTCCTAGGACTAGAACTGTCCTCCATGCAGGTCAGGACTTATCTCCTGACTGAAGTGCTTCAACCTGGAGCACCCACTTTTGAACTCCTTTTGCCCTTTAATGAAGCACTTACTGACATCCTTCTAAGCACGTTGTCAAAGCCTAGCACAGGGGCTCCTGTGGATAGGACGATTGCACTCCGCAATCGCCCAGCACCGGGTGACCCCAAGTTCCTCAGCCAACATTCCCACCCCAGAAAGTTTGGTGGTGCAGGCCTCTACTTCCCCGGGCATGTTCCCTTCCGCCCTTCCAGATAGGGAATCCAAGAGGTTCGATTCATTTGGGAAGAAGTTATTTTCTTCCTCCAGCCTGGCATTGCGGTCAGTGAATACCGCATGCTTATTGGGCTGTTTCTCCCACTCCCTTTGGGGTACGGTTGCGTAAGTGTTGCCACAGGTCCTGGAGGAGGCCCAGGCTGTGCTCTCCCAGTCAGTCAAGGAAGGGAGAGATGCAGCAAAATTCACCATAAGGTGTGGCCTAGATACGACAGATTCGCTGGGCAGGTCGATTTCAACAAAAGTGGCCTTAAGGTGCCATGCCTGGCTTAGGAAAACTGGCTTCTCAGCGATGTCCAGGCCAATCTGATGGACATGCACTTTGATGGAGCCCATCTTTTTGGGGAAAAGGCGGATTCGGCCCTGGTCAGGTTCAAGGACTCCTGAGCTATGGCCAGATCCTTGGGCCTCTCCTATACGCCTCGTGGCCAGTCTACCTTTCACCCCTTTCGTGGCAACGGAAGGGGTTTCCAGCTGCTTCAGCCCTATCCCAGCCACCGTCCTATGCAGTCTTCCCAAGCCATGCAGGGACATGGACGTGGTACATTCCGACCCAGGAATGGAGGTCAGAAGTCATTGGCCATCCTTCCCCTGGCAGCGGCAGTCTCCAAGCACTCCTAGTCTGAATCTGCAAGACCACACTACTCCAGTTGAAGGGATAATCTGTCATCATCTCCCCCTCTGGAGATCCATACCACCGGGCATGTGGGTCTTGCAGATCATTCAGGAGGGTTATTCTTTTCCTTTCCTTTCTGTTCCTCCTCCAATTCTGCCAAATCAGGAACGACTGACGGAGGATCATCTTAAATTGCTCCAGGAGGAAGTTACAGCTCTCTTGGCCAAGGGAACTATAGAAAGGGTCCCAGGTTTCAGAAGTAGGCAGTGGTTGTTATTCCTGCTACTTTCTCATTCCGAAGAAGAACAAAGGGATGTGGCCCATTTTAGATCTTCAGACCTTCAATCTCTTCCTTAAGAAGGAGAGATTCAAGATGCTCACTCTAGTTCAGGTCTTGTCTGCCCTAGACCTAGAAGACTAGACGGTAGCATTGGAACTGCAGGATGCGTATTTTCACATCCCCATCCTGCCGGGCCACAGTCGTTACCTGCGGTTCACGGTAGGCCATAAGCACATTCAGTTTACCGTGCTCCCCTGCGGTCTTACCAGTGCCCCTCCGGTGTTCACCAAGGTGATGGCGGTGGTTGCAGCTCATCTGCGCAGGTTAAGGGTGTCAGTCTTCCCCTACCTCATAACCGATGCTACCGATGCCGACGATGTCACACGGAGCTGAATGGAACAACACGAGGGTGCGCGCAAGGGGTAGTGCTCAGCAAAAAGTTTCCTGATCCAGCCTGACACCTGGGAAAGTCAAAGTGAACAATCTGCAGCTAGATAGTGTCTACCAGATAATGCGTTAGCAAATGTAAGTAACTTGTTCGCCATTACCTTTCTCTTGTAACTGTTTACTAATAGGAAGACAGACCGGCCACATTACATTTACTAGGTGCATTCAATACACCCTTTACACAGAGTGTATTGTATCACAGCATTTGTATAGTGCTTTACTGCTTGTGGGACGATAAAGACTTTACCTGCACGAATAGCAACATACACTTCTATCATGGGAAGTGCTTTCCTGTCATGCATGAAGATCACTGAGGTGCTATGGGAATGGATGAGTGTATGTGAGAGATAGACACACACATTATAATTGTAATAAGGACTGAAACTAGTACTTAAATTGTAAAAGAATAAGTGCCTGGGTCCAGAGTTTTGCTCAGGAGCTGGTGCTATCGAAGGTCGAGTGGTGAATCCACCTCATGTCTCTTTAGTCCACCACCAGGCACTCCCTGCCTCTTCATCTCATTCTCGCAGGTTCTTTTTTATTCATACTTTCTCCTTGTGTCACTGTTTTTACATCTTTCTCTTCTTCTGATCATTTGTGTTTTTCTCTCTCTTGCTCTGGATCAAAATCTGCTGAGGAGAAATAAGTACTGGTTCCCAGAACAGACTGCTTCACCAACATAAATACAAACTAAAACATATAGGCAGCTACACAGGACAACCCTAGGAATAAGGGCAGCGGGATATTGTGTGGCTGTGTGTAAACACCAACATGGGAGGTAATCAGGAAGGCCCCATAATCTATGTGGCAGTTATGCACAAGGCAGAAATGGTTTTGAATGAGCAACAGGATGCAAAAAGGGCAAGAATGGGAATTGCTGATAAGAGTAGTAGCAATACACTTTTAAAAAAAAGAAAATCTACTGCTGAACAAATGCATTCCTGAACAAGGAAAGAAGTGAAAGAGCAATCAAGGGTGGCAACCTTTGCATAAACTACTTATTCTTTTAAAGACCAATATAGCAAATGCATTCTGCCCATTTAGTCCGCCAGCATTTTTTGCAAATTGCTACTGCACAGCTTATGGACATTTACCATGAGTGAGTCTCACTACCTGCTTCTCACTCTTGGTAAATTCATAGTAATTGGACTGAGCGTGTTAACCGCCAGTGTAACCTATTTAAGATAGGTCCACTGCTGCACAGCTCGTTTAAAAGGTATTGGGCTGGTTACTCGTGAGCACGCACGTGCAATCTCCATGAGTGAGACTACTGTCATGCGCAGCCCAGTATTTGCGTACAGGTAGCCTGTCGCAGAATGTACTCCTGTATTGTCCCCGAATGCTCTGCAGGAGGGTTGGGACAGGAGTGGAGGGATGATGTGGCATACTAGGAGTGGCCACGGGTGCCTGGCCTCTAGAACTTTCCACCCCTGCTTAAAAACTCGCTGACAGCTGAGGAGACCCTGGATATGGGAACAACAACAGTGAAAGGCAACCTAGCTGGAAGAGGAACTCACCTGATGCCCTGCAAGGATGAACTAAGGACTTTGACTTTAGCTGACCACCGGTACTGGGATGAGTCTACAGGGCCAGTGACACTGTCCCCCTTATGTATCCTTAGTACCAGTTGGTGGGAAAGGACTTGGACTCCATTGCCACCAGATGCCCTTCAAGATGTTAGGAGCCACTTGGACCTAGGGGTGCAGCAAGGAAGGTATTTTGCTGCCTGGTATAGGAAGTGACCTGAATAGGGTCACTCGGGTTACAAAACCACCTCTCGGCCTTACCTATATTATTGAAGAGTCGTCAGCCAGTAGAAAATACAAACAAGCAGTTTATTAGCAATACTCTGCAGAGGAGTCCAAATACAACAAGCTGCATGCGATGCTTGGTACTGGACTGAATCAATAATCATGCGTAGCACAGTATGATGCATCAAATACGTCATGACCCTTTAGAGCACGCCTACAAGGGAAAGTTACAGGTTTGGGATGCGTATTCTAGGGAGGCAGAGGGGCGTACATCACCAGCCCGAGACGGGCAAACGATATCTCTTAGTCAAGGTCAGCCAGCTGCATCCTAGTCCTTCCCACGTAGGAGAGGTGCTGTGAACAGCATATTGCTTACACACAGAGAAAGGGCCAATTTATTAGCGAGACAGCGCCCCTTACTCAATACAGAAACGAAACTGGGTGTATACTTATTAGGTGAACAAGTGTCATGGCGCAATTATCTGGGCCTACCTCATTCGCAGTTTGAAGCTCACCACGTGCTTATATATAACCAAAATATAAAATGGCGGCCGGCATACAAAATGGATGCCACCCGTCCAAGACTAACCTATACTGTAAAACATCATCTTTATTATTATAGCTCAGTGGGTTTGTAAATATAGATACTTACCACTGCTATATTTAGCTATATAAGGCTAATCTAAATAGCGTAACATAAGGGGCCTAGCCCTATGATTATTTTGAAACCTACACTGGGGGCTGCACAGGGTGCACCCTCCAGCAGGAGAGAGCACTAGGAGCCTGGCAGAGTACAGGACTGTTGCACGGAGACAGAAAATCTAATAGCCACATGAAGAAATCCTTTATAGGCGAGAAGGCCTGAAGAGGATGATCCGGAATCAAAAGAACAACTCCTTCACTGAAATTGGGGCTATGGGCCCCAAGATAACATATTTCAAAGCTTGGTGCTGCAGGGAGGGAGCAGGGTCGAAGCAGAGAGCACACTGAGTGGCACTTTGTGGCAACCTTTGGAAATTCTCCCATGGAGGGCTAAGTCCCAGGGAGTTTCTGAAAACCCACCCATGCTTTTTTAATGTGGAGGAGGCATGCGTGGGGCCCTCTATGTTGAGGCTCTTTTGGCCTCAGAGACTCCATCTCCCCCCCGAGCCATATTCAAGCAAAGAGTCCCGGGGGACCCCATATCACCAGGACAGAAGACGAGGAAGAGAGGGGCACGTCACTGCACATCCTCCAAACCCCCTCCTCGCATGGGGGCATGCAGCCCATGTTACCTGTTTATGTGACAGGATTGGGAGCAGGCCACACACTTTTCTACCTGCTTCCCACAAGCAAGGGCGCAGGTGGGTAAATTCATGTGGCAACACCCGCTCAACACTAAGGTGGTGTTGACCAGGCAGGGAGCGATATGGGCAGCATGATAGTGGGCTCCCTGTGCTGCCCCCACCATAGTGGACAGCGAGTGCCCAGGATGGGAGCGGGACATCCATAAAAAAAATTGCAAAAGGCAGCAACAGGACACTTGTGCATCAACAAAAATGGAACCACCTATGGCTACAAAGCTGCTCAGTAGATATACACGCTTGTGGCAGGGGATTGCCCCAAAATCCCTTACGCTTTGCTAAAAATTTCCATATTGGACTGTGTGATGCCCCAAGGAGTCGCACAGACACAACCAAGAGCCTACCAGCATGCTTGCAGGGGTTGAAGCAGCTCACTAGGAAATGTTTGCAATTTGTCCGCCACCCTGATGGATTACCACTTGCCAAATTTAAGAGATCACAGCCGAGCGATTGGTGGTCTCTGTACCTTCAGAGAAACTACTGCTACAACAGTTCCTCTGAACATCTCCTTAAAACTTTTTGTTTTTCGATATTAAACTTCTAGAGTGGGAGTTTGCTTTTGACCCCAATCCCGAAGGAATTATTTCCCTGGGTATGTGAATCATTTTTTGCATGTTTCTGTTCATCACTGCCACACCTTCCCTGGTGGAGACATACAAAAAACCCATATAAGACATCAGCTCTAAAGAGGGTGGGTGTGTGATGCCCTTACCAGAAAGGCACACTCAATCAGGCCGCCGAAATAAGCTTTCCGTCAACAGACGTTTACAGAATGGGAGCATTGCCGATGGAAAGCTGACGGTCCGCCCAAATCTAAATAGGGCAGGCAGACCAAGACTTTGGCAGACATGGTACTCCATCACATTTGTGAATGAGTACTCTCTCCGCAAGACTCTAAATAAGGCAGTTAGTTCTGTGAAGGACAGCAGTAAATCACTTTCTATGATAGGAACTGGAAAGCAATACACTTGATCTGGATTCAGGGGCAAAACAAACTACCAAGTGAAATTGTGTTAATGCAAACCTTTTTTGCCATGTGCAGTTGTATACTATATACACTTAGTTGTGAGAAAACAGCTTTCCATGAACATAAATGACATATACTAAACGTTTTCCAGGCATATTCCTGGAAAACTGACAGTCACAGTTTTCCAGGGGTACTCCTGGAAACGTGTGAAGTCTACACTCAAACATAGGATCCAAAGTTACTTTTTTAAATTAGCGCCCCTCTGATCTCCACTGAAATACCAGGAGGTGGCGGAGGGGGGGGGGCAGGGGGGGCGGGGGGGGGGGCAATTGCTTATGGTTTCCAGCCGAAACCAGGCAGTATTGAAGGTAAAACTCATGATCTCTTGTCACTTACTCCCTAGAGCGATGCCTTGAGTACAGGAGCCCATGCAACATTTTCTCAGTACATTGGTTTGAGAACGGTGTCCCATAGCAAACACTGCAGGCTCACTTCCTGGTTGGCTGGTGCCTTTTTGCAAAGAAATGTGGACCTCATTTAAACAAGAAAACCTTTGTTCACTTTCTACACCTCCTTGTCTCTTTCTCTGTCGATGTTCTACGTTCCCTAACTCTCCCCCACTACATCGCTCTTTTCCACTCTATTCCTCCCCCTTTCTATCACCCTCGTCCTCTTGATCTCCACCTCTGCTTTACTCTCTTCTGTTCCAATCTTCCTAGACATCAGATCATGCTTTGGGAGAAGAAGATCCAGCTGGCTAAGGAGATGCGATACGCAGTGGACTCAGAAGCTGGCCAGGGGGAGATTCGGGCTATGAGGGGAGAGGTCCACCGCATGCAGGTAAGAGGTTCGCTGTGTGACTACTTTTCTAATGGCACCAAACTGCCCGATATCCAAAACACAGAATACCATTTACTCCACCACTCAGATGTACTGTCTTACAAACACCAGTGAATTTCATCAAAAAGAATGGTTTGTGGTATCACTACCAGATCTTATATCTATATATCTATATATCTTTCTTCATCCATTTACAATATTTTATGTGTATCAAGTCATATAGGCTTTCATTACGAGTTGCCATGCACAGAATCCAAACTGCACACATCAATTAACGTTATTGTGCAGTAACAGCCCGCCAGTACGGTGCGTTTAAGAGTTAACCCACTCATCCAAATGGGGAATAACTGACCAGACCCATTTTTAGTGGGTGGAATTCAACATTATTTTCCCTGTTCCAATGAGAGCTGAAGGGCAGGTGCTGGACTAGACTGAAGGAAGTGGGAGTTAGGATGGAACAGGATGGACGGCAGAAAAGGTGCCCTGGTAGGGTGCATCCTCCTCTCTTCAGTTCATTTGTTATTATACAAGCACTTCCTTTGTGTCAGTTATATTGTTTAGTGTGTGTGCCAGAAATGGTGACTGCTGTCTCCTTAAATTGTTGGATCTCTCAGCTGCCTTCAACACATTAGATCATCCCTCCCTGATCTACACCTTCAATGTTTCAAATGGGATCAATTGGTAAAGTCCTTATCTGGTTCTTCTCCTACCTATCCAATTGACACCTGGTTCTTATCCTGCCTATCAAGTTTGTTCACAGGAACTCATCCACGTGTCAGAAGATCCCTATCACATCCGAAGCCCTGTAGGGCCCCATGTTGTCCACAATCATCGTTAGTTTCACGGATCTCCATTGTAATCTATTAACCAATAACAGCATTATAAATCAGCAATATACTGATACGACCCAACTGTGCTTTAAGCCCTCTTCTGCTCCAGACATTCCATGCCTCAAATACTGCCATCACCGCCTGCATACCAGAATATCCAGCACCTACTTACCATATCAATCCCACCGAGACAGAATTTCTACTATTTGCCAAGAACAACAAGCAACAACAGGAAGTTGAACTGATTCAAACCACAACTTTCATCCAATGACATTTCACAAGCATTCATCCTAAACACAGACATTATTGTCAAGGAACCAGTGGCGGCTGGTGACATTTGAAAGTGGTGAGGGGGGCGGGCATAAAAGTCGTGAATGAGTATTACATGGCGAGCGAAGCTAGCAAGCCCGACTATCATAAGGGAGGTTCGGGGGAGTTCTTTTCAAAGAAGAAAAAAAAAGAGTGGGCAGAATATATCTTTAAATATTATCAGTAGAATTGCACGATTGTGAAAATGTAATGCTCATTTTGGTTGAAAAGTGCTATTTGTGAATGACAGTGCGCTATGCCACCATACTTTAGTAATCTATTTGCGACAGTGTACTCCAAACTGCATGACCACCAGTTGCATACTACACTCTTATGGATGACAATTGTGTTCTGCGAGAGGTGTTTCAGCTCATTGATAATGGTGGGTTCACTCTCATTTTGGGAACACTGCATAGGTAAAACTTCTATTTATTAGAGGGAAAAAAAAGATCAGGTACTAAAGAGATAAAGCATCTTTCTTACAATTGCCACTTGTCAATTCCTGGTCTAAACAATGTATTAAATTGACGAGATGACAGCAAGTGACTGTACAGAAATAGCTTCGCAAAAGGCCATACAACACATTAGCAGTCCAGGATTTTAAGTAATGCCACCATCTAAATTCAACTGCATAGGTTACGAATGGAGTCAAAAATATTGAATGCCAAGAACAAATGATAGTAATTATAAAAGGAAAGCACATTAGATTATGTTCTGGAGCACTCTTAACAACCAAGGACTGATAATTAAAGCAGATAAAGATGGAAGGGCAATGGTAAAAATATAAACAGACGATTTTGCAGTAACTTAAAATGTGAACAAATGGTTGCTAAGTGACATAACGGTGAATGAGGAGAGCGGGCAGGGGGAACCAGCAGGATGAAGCCATACAGAGTGTCAGTGAGGAGGGAGGTGTGGAAGAAAACATTTTTTATGTTGCGCAGCGCTTTAAACCCAGCGCTGCCTCTGACCCACGTGGTCAGCATGATATGTGAGATTTAAATAGCAGGGGGGAAATGGGGCGCTCAGCAATAGTATGGCACAGCAGCAGACAGGCCTCTGGGCTAATAGCAGCTTGCAATTGCACATGGAAAGCCCAGGCTTGTAGGGCGTTCAGTGCAAAGGGGGTATAAGACAATGTATTGATCCAGTAGTTGGAGTTCTGCAGCTCCTCAATAAAAAAAGAAACATCTGTGGACCCGCAGTACTACTTAAAAGCGAGATTTATATGATGCCAGTAGGTGAAGAAGACATGGGGGAAGCAGAAAGCTTATCGAAGGACTTTAAATATCCCGACTATTAGAGCTTTCCAAAAACACAATGGAAATGTTATATAAGGCAGAGGTCTACAAGGAACAGGAGTCACATTTCATCCATACTGGTAGGCAGTATAGTATAGGCCACAGCATGTCTTATAAAGGCCCTGAAGGAATATGAACTTGGCTGTCCCATCCTGATGGAACTCCAAGTTGGCAGGGTATGCCCAGGTATGGGTCCCTTGCTCACTTTGCCACTGGATTCACTAGCTGGCCTGGCTGATGAGGGGTGTTAGCATGAAACCGGTCTCAGGATGCCTGTTTCCGGTTCAGAGAAGACCTGGCTTGGCAGTTTGGGCTGCACTGTTCCCATGAGGCCAGGGTCAAGACTGATTTGCATACAGCTGGGTCTGAACTGAGGTGGTGAAGTGAACTAAAGAACGATGATGGATTCAACCCAGATCTGTGACTGGGGGTGAGTGTCTGAAAGGTTTCAGTGCTCCGTCCATCATCTCCTTGTGTTTGCTTTCCTTGGAATCGTTGCCAGGGTTGACTCCGAGCCTCCCACCTTTTTCGGGTACTGGACCAAACCCCTGCTGAGATAAAAGAATTTTACAAGGCCATGCGCCATGTATTTGAGCGGACTGACCCCTTCAGCACATCTTTAGGCCCCTAGGATTCAGAGGGGGGCCCCATCGCGTTCTGCTCCAGTGGCTCTGGCCTTGGCTCTGATGGACCCCAGTGGATCTGGATCTGAACCGGCGTCAGTCATGCCACAGCTACCTCCCCCAACACCGGCCCGATGCCAATGCTCCAGACACTGCTAGCGACAGCCCCATTTACATCCACGAATCTGACACAGAGCCAGAACGTTGTCGATCGACATCGGTTCCAACAGGACCCATTGGTCCTAAGTCGGTGCCTGAGCCCTATTTTGAAGGGCTAGGCTTCGGAGAGGAATGGGAGGGGTCACTGGACCCTTTAGAATATCAGTTAGAAGGCTAGGAAATGGACTGGTGTGAAGGACTCTGGGATGCCAGTGGTCTGAACGATGCCCCAGATACTGGTATGCTATCTTCCCTACCATGGCTATGGAGGAGCATCCTATTCCATGGTGGTGTAGAGGGCAGCTGAGGTCTTGGATCTCGAGTTGCCCTCGATGGCAGTCAATACTAACATCTTGACAGAAGTGCTACAGCCGTGAGCTTCCTCTTCTGAGCCCTTGCTCCCTTTTAATGAAGCACTTATGTATGGATGTCCTACTGGCAACCTGGTCCAAGCCCAGCACAGGGCATCTGTGAACAGGACAATTGCCTGCTGCCACCACCCTGCAGCTGGGGACTCGAGCTTCCTTCGTCAACACCCCACCCCTGAGAGCTTGGTAGTTCAAGCCTCTACGTTCCATGGCACATTCCCTGCTGTAGACCCAGACAGAGAATCCAAGAGGCTGGACAGCTTGGGAAGTAGATGTTTTCTTCCACGGCCTTGTGTTGCAGTCAGTGAACACCGCATGCTTATTGGACCGCTACTCCCACAGTCTGTGTTACAGGTTTGCGCAAGTGCTGCCACAGGTCCCGCAGGAGGCCCCGGCCGTGCTCTCCCAAGTGATCAAGGATGGGAGAGATTCCGCAAAGTTCACCATTTGGTGTGGTTTGGATATGACCGACTCGCAGAACAGTTTTGACGACATTGGTGCTTAGTCGCCACACCTGGCTGAGAACATCTGGCTTCCCAGGAGATGTTCAAGCTTCTCTCATGGACATGCCCTTTGATGGCAACCGTCTCGGAGACAAGGCAGACGCAGCACTGGAGCACTTCAAGAACTCACGGACTACGGCCAAGTCCTTGGGCCTCTCAGTTGTCCCGCGTCAACCCCAGTCTGCCAATCACCCCTTTCATGGCTACGGACGGGGTTTTCAACTGCGCCAACTCTACTCCAGCCACCGCCCCATGCAAGCATCCCAGTCTGTGCGGGGACGAGGATGCAGTTCATATCGATCCCGTGGGTTGGGTAACCAGAGGTCTGCCACAGCCACCAATACCCCTGCAGCGCAGCCTCTAAGCTCTCCTAATCTTGTCCTACAAGATCATGGGCGGCCAGTTTGTGGCAGAATCAGCCATCATGTCGACCACTGACAGTCCATAACATTGGATAGGTGGGTTTTACAGATTATTCAAAGGGGCTTGTCCCTCCCATCGAATCCTCCCCTCCCCCTTTGCCTCCATCTCATGATCGGCTGATGGAGGATCATTAGTCCTTGCTCTGCGAGGAAGTCATGGCTCTCTTGGCCAAAGGAGCCATAGAGAGGGTTCCGGTGTCAGAAGTAGGCAGTGGTTGCTATTCCCGCTATTTTCTGATCACCAAAAAGAACAAGGGGCTTCACCCTACTTTAGATATGAGAACCCTGTCAAGAAGGAGATGTTCAAGATGCTCACTTTGGCTTAGGTATTGTCTGCCCTGGACCCAGGAGACTAGATGATAACGTTTGACTTGCATGACGCCTGTTTTCCTATTCCATCCTGCCCTCCCATCGGTGCTACCTGCAGCTTATGGTAGGCCATAAGCACTTTCAATTCATCATGTTCTCCTTTGGCCTTACCAGCACCCCCCTGTGTTTACCAAGGTCATGGTGGTGGTTGCAGCTCATCTATGCAAATCAGGGGTGTCAGTCTTCCCCTATCTCGATGACGGGATGCTGAAGGCTGGATCGCCCTAGGCTGTTGTCTCCCACTTTCAGACTTTGGGGAACCTTCTGCATTTGCTGGGGTTCGCTATCAATGTGCCATAGTCACATCTGACTCCCTTTCATATGCTTCATTTCATTGGAGCTGTTCTGGACACAGTGAAGTTTCGGGCTTATTCTCACAAGCAGCGAGTCCAGGATATTCAGGCTATGATACAGATGTTTCAGGCTCTATCTTGGATTTCTGTGAGAATGACTCTGAGGCAATAGGCTTCGTGGCCTCCTGCATCCTGCTAGTGACACATGCCAGGTGGCATATCTGGGCTCGGCAGTGGGACCTGAAATTCCAGTGGGCGCAGCATCAGGGGAATCGCTCCTACATGGTCCAGATCTTGGAGGGAACTGTATAGGACCTGCAGTGTTGGTTAACGAACCGCGAATGGGTCAGAGAGAGTACTCGCTCCCTTCCCCAACCAGATCTCACAGTAGTGACAGATGAATCACTCCTGGGATGAGACGGCCATCTGGGATAGGTGGAGATCTAAGGACTCTGTCTCCGGCAGAATCTGGATTCCACATAAACATGCTGGAGCTTCAAGTGATTCGATTGGCATTGAAAGCCTTTCTCCCCTCCATCAAGAGAATACCACCACAATGTGGTACTGCAACAAACATGACAGGGTGGTGTCGTGGACCCTTTGTCAAGAGGCCCTGCGTCTCTGTAAATGGCTGGAGCAGCAGGGCATATTCCTGATGGTTCAACATCTGGCAGGTTCTCTGAACGCCAGAGCGGATAAACTCAGCTGTCGATGCCTAGCAGATCATGAATAGTGTCTCCAACTGTAGGTGGCGCAAGGTCTCTTTCAGCATTGGGGAGAGCCTTAGTTAGATCTGCTCGTCTCTGCTGAGAAGACGCAATATCAGCAGTTTTCCCCGCTTAAGTTTCCAAGGCGGCTGTTATCAGGCTGCCCCTTCAGAAAGATCTTCAGTTGCAGCAGCAGGGGAGGGTCTTCCATCTGAACATGACAACTGTATGCCTTCTTGCATGGAGATTGAGCTGTGACAGTTGACTGCTTTTGACATTCCCCCCAAAGTCTGCAATGTTATTCTGGCAGCCAGGCGTCCCTCCACCAAGATGATATACAATGGAACAAGTTTGATATATTGTACAGAAAAGTCTATTGACCTTCTTTCTAGTTCTCTTTCTGATTTCCTTCTTTTTATTCTTACCCTTGCACAGCAGGGCTCTCCTCTGGGCACTCTAAAGGGTTACCTTTTTGCTCTGTCTGACTTTTTGCAGCTGCCTGACCAACCCTCTTTATTTAAGTCCCCTATTGTGAATAGGTTTCTTAAATATCTTGTAAATATGTTTCCCCTTTTCCTTTTATTATGCCTCAGTGGGACCTTAAATTGGTTCCCACTTTCTTAATGTGTGGTCCTTTCATGCCTCTTCATAATTGTCTCCTCCTGGTGCTCACCATCAGTAGTGGCAATAACATCTGCCCGTAGGGTGAGTGAGCTGCAGGCTTTATCATCCAAGCCTCCATTCCTGTCTGTTTTTCCAGATGAACTGGTGCTTCACACTAGGGCCTCTTTCTTGTCGAAAGTGTTAACACCGTTCGATGTAAGCCAATCCGTCACCTTGACCACTTTCTATGCTCCTTCACAAACCTCACTAGAAGAGGAACGACTCCACTGTCTGGACCCAAAAAGAGTGTTGTTGTTCACAAGAGATCTGGGTGAACGACCAGCTGTTTGTGGGGTATGTTGGAGCGAAGAAGGGTCGAGCGGTACTAAAACAAACAATTTCGCGCTGGGTTGTTCTCTGTGTAAAAATTCGCTATGCACTGGCCAAAAAGCAGCCCCCTGAGCACATAAGGGCTCATTCCACAAATGCTAAATCTGCTACCACTGGGTTAGCATGTGGAGTCCCAGTCCTGGAATCTGCCAGGTAGAAACGTGGGCGTCCCTGCCCATGTTTACCAAACACTACTACCTGGACAATCAGGTCCGCAGGGATGGACACTTTGCCCGTTCGGTCCTGCAGGACTTTCTAGTTTTCAATTTGTCCACAGCCTACCACTGGGGATGGTATTGCTGGGGTATCTATTCAAAGGTAAGGAATCTGCAGCTAGATGTCTCTATCAGATAAACAAGTTATTTACCTTCAGTAATGCATTATCTGGTAGAGACAATGTCTAGCCGCAGATTCCTTACCAACCCACCCATCCTTCCTGCTCTGTGGACAGATTTCTAGGGTTAGGGTTACTCCCTTTCAGGGCCCTAGTTTGGACACCCCAGTGTCAGTAAACTTCGTGGCTCCACGCTGCTGGAGTGGAAAGTCGGTAAAATATATATATAGATATACAAATATATATATATATATATATATTATCTACTGGCGGTCGCCAGTAGATAGTTATAGTTAGGACCCTGTTTCCATAGGAAATCCGCAACATTCTATTTGGAATAACTTTGGCGCCGGTCGAGAAATCCTCGCGAAATTTTCAAAACTAATGGGGCGCTACGCTCCGCTCCTACCCTGAAAGTCTCGGGGTGATTCGTCAAGCGGGGGCTGAGAAAAAAGGGGGGTCCCAAAACGCGTTTTCCCCATGCATTTTTCCATAGGACCTTTAGACACAGCTACAGCCCGAACGGCTGAACAGAATTACTTGTAATTTGGCAGAGAGGTAGTCCGCAGGTCAAGGAAGTGCCTTTTGTAGGTCTGGTGTAAATCTGTTCAGTAGTTTCTGAGAAAATAGCATTTAAATCAATATATATATCTGTAAGCGCGCTCCGTGCGCTTACAGTAAGCTTACCGTACGCGTACGGTGACGTGCGCGAGTGCGATTCTGATTGGTTGTTAGATCAAAGTAAACATTCGAATCGGTCGAAACCAGGAAGTATCGGCCGCCATTTTCTGTCTCTCGCACTGAAAAACAAAGGTTGGTAACATGAAAAGGGGGCAACGAAGAGAGTTGCAGACCCCCTAGCGTTCGTCAGGGGGTTCACAAAGGACCAAAAAGTATGAAAAATAAATTTAATAGTTTTAAAAAAAAATCGCGGAGTGCGCGTACGGTAAAAAAAAAAAAAGAAAAAAGAAAATCCACAATGTGTCATTTGAGATGTCATCATTGATGTGATGAGTGATGTCACTGACCATGTCATGAGTGATGTAATATGTGACGTCATCAGCAGTGGATTGCGGTCGCGCAAGTTATAGTTACCTGATCTAACTATAACGTGGAATTTCATTGGTTTTTTACGAGTGAAATGTACAGCTAACTATAACTTGTGTGAAACCTATGGTTTTTTAAGTGAATATATATATAGATATACAAATATATATATATATATATATATATATATTACCTACTGGCGGTCGCCAGTAGGTAGTTATAGTTAGGACCACGTTTCCATAGGAAATCCGCAACATTCTATTTTGAATAACTTTTGCGCCGGTCGACGAATCTTCGTGAATCTTTCAAAATAGGTGGGGCGCTACGCTCCGCTCCTACCCTGAAAGTCTCGGGGGGATTCGTCAAGCGGGGGCTGAGATAAAAGGGGGGTCCCAAAACGCATTTTTCCCATGCATTTTTCCATAGGACCTTTAGACACAGCTACAGCCCGAACGGCTGAACAGAATTACTTGAAATTTGGCAGAGAGGTAGTCCTCAGGTCAAGGAAGTGCCTTTTGTAGGTTTGGTGTAAATCTGTTCAGTAGATTCTGAGAAAATAGCCTTTAAATCAATATATATATATATCTGAGCCAGCTTACGGTGCGCTTACGGTGCGCTTACCGTACGCGTACGGTGACGTGCGCGAGCGCGATTCTGATTGGCTCTTAGATCTTAGTAAACATTCGAATCGGCCGAAACCAGGAAGCGGCGGCCGCCATTTTCTCTCTCGCACTCTGAGTGGGGCAGCATAAATGAAGCCCAAAAATGTGTAAAGGGGCAGTATATTGAGATAATAATCACCCAGCAATGATATACGGGCCCCCAAACAACCCACAAGGCCAAAAAAAAAATGTATTTTTTTTCCGAAAAATCGCCGATTACGCTTACCGTACGCGTACGGTAAAAAAATTTTAAAAAAAAAAAAAGTATCCACACTCTCCCCACCCCATGTGCAAATGGTGCCCGAAGGGCACCATTTGTGCATGGCTTATCAATCAAATGAAAACAATAAACAAAACATTTCACAACGATGCGCATAATATGTCCCCCATGTGCGCACGGGGCGCGAAGCGCATCGTGCGTACATGGCGCACCGCGTGACCACCGTGCGTGCATGGCACTAACTGCGTAAAGTGGGCGCGCGGTGCGCGAAGCGCACCGCGTGCTCACTGTGCGCGCATGGTGCGCGAAGTGCACCGTGCGCGCACGGAACGAACTGCGTTAACTGGGCGCGCACGCCATGAATGGCGTAAAGTAAGTTAGCATTTAAAAAACCGTACAAATTCACTGAAAAAACCATAGGTTTCACACACGTTATAGTTAGGAATTAGCATTTAAAAAACCTTGCAAATTCACTGAAAAAACCATAGGTTTCACACATGTTATAGTTAGCTGTAGATTTTACTGATAAAAAACCAATGAAATTCCCCCGTTATAGTTACTGTAGGCAACTATAACTCACGCGACCGTAATCCTCTGCTGATGACATATGTGTCTTTATGAAAAAAAAATATTTGTAATATATGTATAGCTAAAATTTAATGGAAGAAGACATGGGCAAATAAGTGTCTAAATACAGTATTAGCATCAGCAGAGGATTGCGGTCGCGTGAGTTATAGTTGCCTACAGTAACTATAACGGGGGAATTTCATTGGTTTTTTATCAGTAAAATCTACAGCTAGCTATAACATGTGTGAAACCTATGGTTTTTTCAGTGAATATATATATATATATATATATATGAGAAGAAAGAGAGTGTTGCCCCCAGGTGGAACGCACACGCAGGAGAAAAGTGAAGATCAAGGGAAGTCTCCTCACGGACCACGACAGCCAATCCTGACGCGTTTCGGGCATGCGCCCTTTATCAAAGGTGAGCTGCAGCGTAGTGGCAAACAATCAGGACTTCCAGCATTATGCCCTCTTTTATTTCTATTTCAAACATTGACATCAGGTGAGTAAACACAGCATCCTGAAAGTTTGCATAGCTTCCTGGGAGTTGGAGTCCTGCGATAACACCCATGTGGGCTGTAGCCATCACGCCGTGAAAATCACTCGTTTTCAGGTCCATTCAAAGCTGCTCCCCTCAGTGCGAACAATCATCTCCTGCTCCCAAGCAGTTGCCCACTACAGGCAACCGAGGACCCGCGCTGATAACGCGGTGGTGCAGTTCCGCGACCGGGCCGGCCGCATTAATGAGAAGAAAGAGAGTGTTGCCCCCAGGTGGAACGCACACGAAGGAGAAAAGTGAAGATCAAGGGAAGTCTCCTCACGGACCACGACAGCCAATCCTGACGCGTTTCGGGCATGCGCCCTTTATCAAAGGTGAGCTGCAGCGTAGTGGCAAACAATCAGGACTTCCAGCATTATGCCCTCTTTTATTTCTATTTCAAACATTGACATCAGGTGAGTAAACACAGCATCCTGAAAGTTTGCATAGCTTCCTGGGAGTTGGAGTCCTGTGATAACACCCATGTGGGCTGTAGCCATCACGCCGTGAAAATCACTCGTTTTCAGGTCCATTCAAAGCTGCTCCCCTCAGTGCGAACAATCATCTCCTGCTCCCAAGCAGTTGCCCACTACAGGCAACCGAGGACCCGCGCTGATAACGCGGTGGTGCAGTTCCGCGACCGGGCCGGCCGCATTAATGAGAAGAAAGAGAGTGTTGCCCCCAGGTGGAACGCACACGCAGGAGAAAAGTGAAGATCAAGGGAAGTCTCCTCACGGACCACGACAGCCAATCCTGACGCGTTTCGGGCATGCGCCCTTTATCAAAGGTGAGCTGCAGCGTAGTGGCAAACAATCAGGACTTCCAGCATTATGCCCTCTTTTATTTCTATTTCAAACATTGACATCAGGTGAGTAAACACAGCATCCTGAAAGTTTGCATAGCTTCCTGGGAGTTGGAGTCCTGCGCTAACACCCATGTGGGCTGTAGCCATCACGCCGTGAAAATCACTCGTTTTCAGGTCCATTCAAAGCTGCTCCCCTCAGTGCGAACAATCATCTCCTGCTCCCAAGCAGTTGCCCACTACAGGCAACCGAGGACCCGCGCTGATAACGCGGTGGTGCAGTTCCGCGACCGGGCCGGCAGCATTAATGAGAAGAAAGAGAGTGTTGCGCCCAGGTGGAACGCACACGCAGGAGAAAAGTGAAGATCAAGGGAAGTCTCCTCACGGACCACGACAGCCAATCCTGACGCGTTTCGGGCATGCGCCCTTTATCAAAGGTGAGCTGCAGCGTAGTGGCAAACAATCAGGACTTCCAGCATTATGCCCTCTTTTATTTCTATTTCAAACATTGACATCAGGTGAGTAAACACAGCATCCTGAAAGTTTGCATAGCTTCCTGGGAGTTGGAGTCCTGCGATAACACCCATGTGGGCTGTAGCCATCACGCCGTGAAAATCACTCGTTTTCAGGTCCATTCAAAGCTGCTCCCCTCAGTGCGAACAATCATCTCCTGCTCCCAAGCAGTTGCCCACTACAGGCAACCGAGGACCCGCGCTGATAACGCGGTGGTGCAGTTCCGCGACCGGGCCGGCCGCATTAATGAGAAGAAAGAGAGTGTTGCCCCCAGGTGGAACGCACACGCAGGAGAAAAGTGAAGATCAAGGGAAGTCTCCTCACGGACCACGACAGCCAATCCTGACGCGTTTCGGGCATGCTGATTGTTCGCACTGAGGGGAGCAGCTATGCAAACTTTCAGGATGCTGTGTTTACTCACCTGATGTCAATGTTTGAAATAGAAATAAAAGAGGGCATAATGCTGGAAGTCCTGATTGTTTGCCACTACGCTGCAGCTCACCTTTGATAAAGGGCGCATGCCCGAAACGCGTCAGGATTGGCTGTCGTGGTCCGTGAGGAGACTTCCCTTGATCTTCACTTTTCTCCTGCGTGTGCGTTCCACCTGGGGGCAACACTCTCTTTCTTCTCATATATATATATATATATATATATATATATATATATATATATATATATATATATATATATATATATATATATATATAAATATAAATATATATATAGATATTTTTTTTTTTTATTAATTCCTAAATGCATCACTGGGCCTGGCTTTAACGAACAACTTACTTACCTTCGGTAAAGTTTTATCTGGTAGAGGCAATATCTAGCCTCAGATTCCTTCCCTTTATGTTTCCCAGGCCTCAGACTGGATCCGGAAGATTTTTGTTTGAGCAGTACCCCTGTGCGGCCGTAGGTGGAGTTGGTCGGCTCCACGCGGTGTCGTCAGCGCCGAATGTGACGTCTGCATCACCTATAGAGGTGTCACCTTGGTGCGCTTATGTCAGTTACTATTTGTATATCTATATATATTTGTATATGTATATGTATATGTATATATATATATATATATATATATATATATATATATATATATATATATATATATATATATATATATATATATATACATATACATATCCAGTATTGGGGTATCTTTCATAGATTCACATGCTCGTCGAAGTGGGAGTCCCATGGTAACATAAATAAAGCAGTAATTACTAAGTCTCATAGGCTATCATGGAGAGAACCATGCATTTATTAGCCTATCTACCTCCTTTTCTAAAAAAGGACCAAACTTAAATATAACCAATCAGCAACCAGCACCCTCTAGAACCTTCCCAAGAGAGGCTGTGACCGTCAGATTTTCACCGCACGTCGTGTGTGAAGGGAGTCTCCCTGAGCTTTGCTCAGTTCTTCTACAATTTCTCTCAGATAAGTCATACTTCTTACTTTTATAGACAATGTCTGATAAGAAGGGACTATTTAGACCTTCTAAGTCCTGTGGAAAGAAGAGGGTGCATATTGATGACACCCATAAGGATTGCTTATATTGCCTCTATCTCGTCATGAAGCAAAACAATGTAAAATCTGACGCACCTTTTCATACAAATCTGTCAGAGACAGAGTGGGCAGACTTTGACTCTGGCTGAAGAAAACAAGAGTAAAATCATCAGGTGAAGAGAGCGACACTACTTCTAAATCACATAAAAGGCCCAGGTCGCCTGAGGGTCAGCTTGAGAAGGGCAGGAAATACCCAAAAACCTCTCATTTGACCAAAGAATCTCTTAAGAAGGAGAAACAGCCTAAGGTATCCTCAGAGATAAGTTCACCTCACTCTTCTGGGACTTCTAAGGGGAAGCCAGAGTCCTCAGGACATTCTAGATGCAAATTTGGCCACAAATCTACATCGGTGTCAGTCTCACCGTCGACGCCTATCACTTCAGCAACGTCAACGACGACTACCCTCTCATCGTTGAGACTATCGATGGCACCGACAACTTCGACGGAGAATATAAGAAGCCCGATACCGACGTAATTACCTTTGGGATCGATGAGACTATCGACGAAAACCCCTCCGTTGACTAAGACTTCACAGTCGACAAGAGTTCCATAGTCGACGAAGGCTCCACTGACGACGACGTCGACTCCATCGACGATGACACATCCACCGTTGATGACGACACCACCATCGACGACAATTCCACCGTCGACGGCCTCGAAGATGGCATCATCGACGATTTTGCCAGTGACGAGTGTTTCGATTCCACAGTCGAGCGGCCCTTCGACTCCACTTCGATTTACAAAGTCCAGACCGTCACTGCAGCCTGATTTCCAGACACCAAAGATTTCACCTTTGGTTCCTAGTCATCTTTAAGATGTGGAGGAAACTGATGACGAGGGTCCATTTGGGACAGCTCATAGTCCCTCAAGTGTCAGGAGGAGGATGAGGACTATTTTGATGAGGATCAATATTACCAGCATTATGCAGTTCCTCCAACCATCATTTCAGATATTATGAACAGCCGAGGCAGGAACCTGCTCAGCTGCCTTCATCTCTTATTCAAGACCTACAGGCCATGTTAGCAGACTACAAAAGAGAAAGTTACGGTGCCACCACCTCCACCTGTAGCACCAATGTCACCACCACTACCTCCTTCCACTACGCCTACGGTTACGCCACATCTATAATCCCTATGCCCTCTACAGAGGACCCAACCACTTCTGAGGAAGAACCTGAAGAGGGAGAAATTAATGATTCCCC
Organism: Triturus cristatus; assembly: GCF_964204655.1. Classification (NCBI taxonomy): domain Eukaryota; kingdom Metazoa; phylum Chordata; class Amphibia; order Caudata; family Salamandridae; genus Triturus; species Triturus cristatus. The sequence goes on along the minus strand of NC_140590.1, from coordinate 726,328,651 downwards.
CTCCTCCAGCGTATGAATGGGATGATTATGTGGTATCGACGCCATCTCCACCTCCTCCTCGTCCTTCGGACTCGCCTCCAGAGGATATTGGAGGGTTTCATAACCTGATGGACAGGGTTTACGGCCAGATTTCATCTGTCCACTATTGTAAAACAATCGGATTGCTTTCTTTATGATTTTAAAGAACAATCAAGAAAATCAATAAGCTCAATACCCATTATTGATTATATCTGGCAGGAGGGAATTAAAGTGATGAAGATACCAGCTTCTGTAGTGCCGGTGCTGACGAGACTTGACAAAAAAATACAGGGCACCCGAGGATTACCCTGCATGTCTTACAGGTCATCCCAAACCAGACTCTGTGGTTTCCCAAGCGACCCAAAGGAGATCAAAAAATCTGTCCACTCCCATATTGACTCCACCAGATAAAAAGGGTCGCCGCTTGGACTCCATTTGGAAAAGATTCTCCTCAATGTCCGCAATCACTATCAGAGCATCTAATGCGCTAGACCTTCTTGGCCGCTATGATCGCCAAATGTGGTCCGATATTGGAGCCATGAGCGAATTTATTCCAGAAGAAGACAAGAAGGAATTTAATAAGGTCCTGGCGGAAGGAGAACGCACAGCGGCCGAAATTATAGACAGTTCTGTGGATATAGCTACTATGAGCTTTCGACAACTGGCTGGTGCGGCTGTTTCAAGAGGCCAAGAGTGGCTTAGAGCAACGTCCTTTCGCCCTGAAGTACAGTCAAAAATACTTGATATGGCTTATGATGGAGATAGTCTATGCGGAAAACACATAGACGAAGCTCTCCTGGCCATTAAAACAGATACAGATACTGCTAAAGCATTAGGTACCCTACAGTACCATAAGGTGCCCTTTCGGGGAGCTCGAGGTCGTGGCTTTTCAAGCTATAGAGGTAGCTTCCAGCGTAACCAGAATTACAAATCCTTCCAGCCACAATATCGCCAGGGATACCAACAACAACAGTCCCTATCGACAGCCAACAACAGCTGGTTTCTCCAGGCAGGGCTCTCGCAGAAAACCAGCATCACAAGCATGCGACTCAGGTCGCAAACAGTGATCTCGACAGGGTACCAGCTACATTTCACTCCCCCTCAACAGGTGCAAACATTTCCAACCATATCAGTCAGTGGCGTGATATTACAACAGACAAGTGGGTATTGGACCTCATATCTTATGGCCACACTCTAGAATTTACCAAGCGCCCACCAAACACTCCTCCAGGGGATCGCACCCTCCTCATCTTTAGTTAATCAAACAGGAAGCGAAGATTATGCTAGAAAAAGGAGCAATAGAAAGGGTTCCTATACTTCAGAAAAGGAAAGGTTTCTACTCCAGTTTCTTCATGCGCAAAAAATCGGGAGAGTGGAGCCCTATCTTAGACCTCAGAAGACTAAACAAATTTCTCAAAAATCAAACCTTCAGAATGGTCACGCTCTCAGACATCCTTCTCCGCCTCAACAGCGGAGATTTCATGACCTCATTGGATCTGGAGGATGCTTATTTTCATGTTCCTATTCATCCCAAACACAGAAACATTATCCGATTCACAGTGGCTGGTACCGACTGTCAGTTTTGAGTCCTTCCTTTCGGCCACAAATCGGCTCCACAGATTTTTACAAAGTTTCTGGCCCCAGTGGCAGACGCCTTGCAGAACAAAGGTCATCAAGTATGTCCATACTTGGACGATTGGCTCCTGAAAGCTCCATCGGCTCGTTTAGCGAAGGCTGCTATAGCGGATTGTGTGGACCTGTTTTACAAATTGGACCTTTCAATAAACCAAAGAAAGTAATCGATCTCTACAAGTCAAACGATGACGTTTTTAGTGGCTGACGTGGACACCTTTCAGAACAAAGCTTCCCTCTCACAGGAAAGACAAGACCGATTGCTTGCTCTGGCTTTCAGGTTCTCCATAAGAAAGTACACTTCTGTGAGAACATACAAATCTCTACTGGCCATGCTTTCCTCAGCAATCAACCTAGTGCTTCTAGCTCATCTGTAAATGAGACCTCTGCAAGAAGAATTCCAATGCCAATGGATCCAAACTACGGGATCCTTTGACGACGTGATAACTATCATCCCACGCATGAAAGAGGCATTCGGACGGTGGACACTGAAGTCACATCTGTCTCAGGATCTCTCTTTTCTGCTGGTTATCTCGAAATTCATACTCACCACGGATGCTTCCATGGAAGGTTGGGGAGGTAATCTTCAAGATCTTCAGATGCACATAAACAGGCTGGAATTGAAAGCCATGTTTCTCTCCCTGCAGGCCTTCCTCCCTCGAATAAGAGGTTCATTGGTATTGGTCCGTACGGATAACACCACAAGCATGTTTTATATCAACAAGCAAGGAGGAACCAAATCGCTATCTCTCACAGGACGCCCAGCAACTATGAAGCTGGCTAACATTTCACAGGATATCCTTGACGGCGGAACATGTGCCAGGACATTGGAATACTATGGCAGACACTCTGAGCAGAACAAAAGGCAACTGCCACAAGTGGGAGCTCGAACAAGAACAGCTGGACAGGATCTTTTCAGTGTGGGGAAAACCAGCCCTGGATCCGTTTGCGACTCAGATCAATTCCAAATGCCGATTCTTTGCAAGCAGATTCCCTCTCCCAAATTCTCGAAGGAATGCCCTTACACTTCCCCCCCATTCCACTGATATATATATATATATATATATATATCTCACTGTATTGCTTCGCCCTCCCAAATAATAGAAAATACTGCACCCCCGCGTGGAGGAACGCACACAGCGAAGCAATAAAAACACATGGAAAGGGATTTCACTCATAAAATGAGGCACATGAAAAGACAGTTTTCAGAATAAAGCATGGGTTTTTATTTGTGCAACACTCTCATGTCAAGTGAACACAACATATAAATGTATATATATATAGAGCGCCACTTAAATGACATTGACTGCTACAGGAAAGCTTTGCCCATGGAACTAATGCATTTAAAAGATACCGTGCACAAACAGCTGATGCATTGGAAGCATAAGGGTCTCATAACCAAGCATGAATTTAATTTCCTTAAGAATGAACATCCGATTACTCCAGTGTTGTATTTTATCCCGAAGGTACACAAATACGTGACACCAGTACCCGGTAGACCGATTATTTTGGCTCAACGTAGCCTTTTAGAGCCGATGTCCAAATACGTGGATTATTAGTTGCACAAATTTGTGGAGGGTCTCCCGTCTTTTATAAAGGACACTGGCCATTTCCTGTCCAAACTGCAACCTGTAAAATGGGACAATGACTTTCTATTCATTGTGATGGACATTTGTTCATTATACACTAGTATACATCATGTGGACGGTATCAATGCAGTTAACTACTATCTGGGCAGTAGGAATATTCAGCTATATGAGCATAATCTGATGATTGCAGCCATGATTGAAATGTGTCTCAGAAATAATTTCTTCCTGTTCAACAAGATGTTGTTTCAGCAACTACGGGGAGTTGCCATGGGGGCATGTTTCTCCCTCAGCTATGCATGTCTCCACGTTGGCTGGTGGGAGGAACATGTCTTCAGAGTTGAGCACAGGGAGGTCTATGATGCACACGTCCTTCATTGGTGGAGATTTATCGACGACGTGTGTATCATATGGAGGGGATCTGAAGAATCTGCACTGCAGTTTGTACATGACATCAATATTAACAAACTTAATGTGAATTTTAATGTGAATGTCAGCAGTCGGTGTGTGCAATTCCTGGATGTAGAAGTGAATATTGATGACAACATTATTCAGACCAGACTCCCGCCTCTCTCTCTCGTGCTTTCAAATGCTCATCCCACACGTTCTGTTCCTGACAAGGCTGTAAAAGGCAAACGCTCCCCCTATGCAGCTACAAGAAGACATGAAAGAAATCTTCAAGGAATAAAGTTCACATGCCGGAAACATGATGTCGTACATGCAAGAAAACACCTAAAGTCAATTAAAACAATGCTGGTCAAAGGTCATCATGTGGTCCCAGTATGTGGGAGTGCCTCTGTCTCAACAATTACCTACTGGCGGTCGTCAGTAGGCAGTTATAGTTAGAACGTAATTTCCATAGGAAAAGCGTTTTTGATTTGCCAATACCTTTGGCATAGTTTTAGAAAGTTTGTGAAGACTCGGCAAACAATCTGTGCAGTCTCTTCAGCTGCTGTCTTGAAACTTTCGGGGTGATTCGTCAAACGGGGGCCACGAAAAAGGGAGGGTCCCAAAACGCTTTTTGTACGTGTTAATTTCCATAGGAAACTTTAGACACGGCTACAGGCCGAGCTGCTGAACAGAATTAGACCAAATTTGGCAGAAAGGTAGCTCTTGGTCCAGAAAGCAGTCTTTTTGTTAAATGGTGTACATTCGTTCAGTAGTTTCTGAGACATTTAAAGATTTCTCAGATACACAACTGAGGCCACGGTGGATCCGTTACTCCTCCTTATCTCATGCCTGAGATCTGATTGGCTGCCAACACTTGAAACCAAGAAGTGTTGGCAGCCATCTTGTGACTTGGTTGACCCGAGTCACAAGAAAAAATATTTTTTTTAAAGAAAAGTGTGCAGGGTAGAAACACCCTGACCCCCCCTAGGCCTGTTAACCCTGACCCCCATGGCTCCAAAAAGCCGGTGGGAGTCAATGTGGATCTGCAAATCCCGCCGAAAAGTTTTTTAAAAATGAAGCGCGGGTTCCGGCGTTTCGTTTAATTTAGGCCCCCAGGTGGGCCTGGTCCCGGGGGCAATTAAAATTAATGATTGGGGGTCACGCGCAGGCCCCTGAATCCCTGGGGATTGCCACCTCCCCAGGGCTGATTCACTGAAATGCGGGGGGGGGCATGTGGCCCCCCTGCTGCCCCGGGGACTGCCACTTTCACCGGGCTATATTAAAAAATAATGCATGGGGGGCCAAACCCCGGGGACCGCCACCTCCACCTTAATTTTTTGTTGGAGGGGGGGCCGCATAGCTATATTAAAAAATAATGTGTGTGGGGGCTCCATATATATTATTTCACTGAAAAAAACAGATTTCACTCGTATAAAACCATGTAAATTCAGCAGTTATAGTTACCTGAGCTAGCTATAATATACGCCCAGGCAATGCACTGCTGTTGACCTCACATGTATCACTCATGACATGGGCAGTGACATCACTGATGACATTACTGATGACATCATCCACAGAACCACTCACACACCCACTCACACCTCCGCACAGGCTCTCATATACTCACTCACACAGCCACAGAACCATTCACATGCCTATTCACATACAACTTGTCACACACCAATTCTCATCCATGCAAACACTCACATACCCAGTCACTCACTCATCCATCCAGCCACTCACTTACTCACACAACTACTCATTCAGATACTTACCCATACAACAATTTACACAGCTGTACAATCACACATTTAACTACTCGCACACCCACTTAATCAATCATACAATCACTCAGACAGCCAGTCACTCACCCATACAGCATCTCAACAGACCTGTTGTCACACCCATACAACTACTCACACACCCACTCACACACTCTCACAACCACTTACAGACCCATTCACTCATCCCTACAAGCACTCAGATGACCACTCACTTGCCCATACAGACACTCACACAGACACTCACTCTCCAATACAGCCACTCACACAGCCACTAAGTTAACCAAATTGTATGGGACTTACTGGCTGTAACAGGAGGGGTTGTTGGCCCCCAAGAACCCTCAGCATCCAAGGTGACTTCATCCCTCAACCTGTTGTGCGCCAGGAGGCCCCTTTGGAGAGTGGTGGAGAAAGGAAGTGGGCCTCCCACATGCTCTCAGCTATTCCACTATGTGGGACTTACTGGAGGTAACAGGAGGGATTCTTGACCCCAAGGACCCTTAGCATTTAAAGGGACTTCATCCCCAACTAGTAGTGCGCCAGGAGGCGCGTTTGCAGAGTGGTGGAAAAAGGGGTAGGGCCTCAGATGACCTCTCAGCAGTCGTGCTGTGTGGGACTTACTGGAGGTAACAGTATCGGTTTTTGGCCCCCAAGAACCCTCAGCAGCCAAGAGGACTTCGTCCCCCCACCAGTTGTGCACCAGGAGGCCCCTTGTTGGCTGTTAACACTTCCCGGTTTGAAGTGTTGGTAGCCAATCAGATTTGAGCATGGGGATTGTCCGCTCCTCTGAAGATCCCCATCCCTATATCTGAAAATTTGAATTTTTAATAACTCCGCAACTTCGGAACTGATTTACACCAAATAACAAAAAGGCACTTCCTGGACCAATATCTACCTTTCTGCCAAATGAGGTATAATTCCATTCAGCAGTTCGGGCTAAAACTGTATGTAAAGTTCCTACAGGAATTAACATTGGGAAAATGCATTTTGGGACCCCCCCTTTTTCTCGGGCCCCGCTTGATGGATCTTCCCGAAACTTGCAAGACAGTAGCTGAAGTGAGTGTCAAACTAGTTTTGAAAATTTCGTTAGGATTCTTCCAACGACTCCAAAGTTATTGGCAAAACAAAAGACGCATTTCCTATGGAAACTAGGTTGTAACTATCGCTACCTACTGGCGACCGCCAGTGGGTAATAGATATATATATTTTTATTTTTTTAAGTAGGAATCCAAGAGATAAGAATTCCTCTTATTTTTGCCTGCAAAAGCGAATATCTTTGTCACAATTTGACGAATCTCCACAAAACTTTGCAGACCTATTGCCTTTCCACATTGGCTAATGATGCAAAGTTTCATGGCGATTATTTAAGGGGTTGCAAAAAAATAGGGAGGGTCCCAAAACACGCTGTTCCACCAATTAATGTTTTAGACAGACGCAGTGCCAAAATGGCCAGACAGATTTTCCTGAAAATTGGCAGGAATATTGATCATGGAGTGGAAAGGGATCTTTTTATGGAGTAGACATAAATTGGTTCAAATAGGTGTAAAGTTATAAGGCACAAAAACTTAGTGATATATTGGGCCGCGGTATACTCCAGTAAATGCCGAAGACAAAACAGTATATGTTTGAGTAATGAAAGCCCATACAATATTAAAAGACAGCAATATTGTTTTGACCACACTCTATGACAAACCTGTCCACTCTACGCTATGCCACTCCACTCTACACCACTCCATTCTACGCCACTCCATTCTACGGTACTCTACGCTCCTACACTCGCAGATACTCTACTCATCTCTCTCACACTCTTCCAAACTCTACTCTACGTAACCCCAGTCTATGCCACTCCACGCCACTCCACTATACACCACTCCACTCTATTTTACGACATGCTATTCCACTGTACAACACTCCACTCTATTCCACTCCACTGTACTCTACAATATTCCACTCTAAACCACTCCACTGTATGCCACTCTGCTCTACGCTTTTCCACTTTACACCACTATACTCCATGCCATAACACTTTATGCAGCTACACTGTATGCCATGACACTTTGCCATGACACTGAATGCCATGATACTTTAGGATATGACACTCTACAACATGACACTCTACAACACTCTACACCCCTCCACTCTACTCCAATATACAACACTCTAATTCAGTTTGTGCCACTGTACGACACTCAACTGTATTCTGCGACACTCTATGCAACTCCCAGAATGCTACTGCATGCCACTTTGCTGCATTCTACTCTGACACACTACTCCACTCCACTTCACTCTACTTCACACCACTCTATGCTACTAGACTCTACGACTCTCTATGCCACTTCACTGTACCGCACTCTACTCCACTCCACTCAATTCTACAACACGCCACTCCACTCCACTCCACGACACGCCAGTCCACTATATGACACTTTACTCCACTCTGTGCTACACCACTCCACTCTACTCCGTGCCACTTTACTGTACGAAACACCACTCCACTGACACTTTACTCCACTCTGCTACACCACTCCACTCGCTTGACTCTACTTCACTGTACAGCACTTCTTCCCAATCCACGTCACTATATGACATGTCACTCTACAATGCTCCACTCTACAACATTCTACTCCACTCTATGGAACTCCATTTTACAACACTACTCCACTCTATGCCCCTGCACTCCAGTCTACAAGACTCAACTTTATGCCACTCTGCGATACTCTTCTCTACTTTATGCCACTTTATAACAGTCTTCTCCACTGTATGACACTCTATGCAACTCCTTCTACGCCACTCCACAGCACTTAACTGTACTCTGACACTCTACTCCACTTTGCGCCACTCCACTCGACTCTACGACACTCTGTGCCACTCCGCTCTGCCACACTCTACTCCACTCTATGCCACTCCACCACTTCACAACATGACACTGTATTACACTCCACACTACACCACTCTACTCTATGCCACTCCACTTTACTCTGCTCTACGACATTCTATGCCACTAGACGCTACCAACTTTACTCCACTCCATACGCTATTCCACTTCACGCCACTACACTCTACGCTACTGCAGTCAACGACACTCCACTGTACGTCACAGCACTCTGACACTGTACTCTACGTTGTTCTACTGTACTTAACTCCACTCAACCCCACTTCACTCTATGCTCTTTCACTCTATGCCACTCCACTATTCGCCACTCCACTGTACACTATTTCACTGTATGCCACTCCACTCTATGCTACTCCATTCTCTGCCACTCCACTCTACCCAACTCCAATACAATCCACGCCACTCCACTATGCTCCACTCAACAACACTATACTTCACTCAACAACAGTCTACGCTCCTCCACTATACCACACTATACTCCTCTGTCTGATAGAGACATCTAGCCGCAGATTCCTTCTTGGAATGAGACTCTATAGGAGTTTGGGAAATGGGATGGAAAAACTCCAAACTCTCTCCATTACCTCTATCCTCATGACCCTCAACATGTAACTTCTTGGGGCTAGAGTTAAATTTAAAATAACATTCAAATGAATTCTTTATTTAATAAATAATGTAATATATGCATTTTAGTTACAAAAAATATTTTAATTAAAACTAATGTGTTTCAATAAATATATACTGTAAAAAGAATTACATCTCATTAGGTAGGAATTAATATTATTATTTTAAATCTATAGGAGTATATAGGAGTGGTATGGAGATTTTAGTGTTCCGAGATGTGTTGTGTATATGGATACTGTGGAGTTTTTAAGGTTCAGGCATGGGTAGTGTGAGTGGGGAGTAAGGAGTTTTTTAGGGTACATGAATGCATAATGTATCAGATACTCTTACCAAAGCTCAATAGAACCTGATGGTTCAACTCGGGAAAGAGTTTGCCAGAGCCAGTTTTGGTTCCCAGTCCGGCCTTGTGTAAAGGCACTCTTGATGTAATGAACACGATCTAATGACTCCAGATGTAACAACCTGTGAAGTAACAACTGGCGTTCTGTTATTATATGTACCTCTCACTGTCATAGATCCTACCATTCATGTCTATCAGCAAAACCAAGCTTTATAAAGGAATTGTCAACCCTTCTCTTGATAAAGATGGAATATTCTAAGCTTGTAAATAAATGGAGGCTGTCCACCCTGCTGAAGAAGTATATCTTAAGTATCACAACTCAAAGTAGCCACAGCCATGATACAGAATAACCAAATATCCAATAGATCAACAGTTCTGTAAACTAAATGGATCTACTTATTTTCTCCCCCTCATTTGCTGTCTCTCCCACATCCATGTTCTCATCTGGTTCCTCCCCTCCTTTGTCATCGATTCCTGCCCCGTGATGCAGGTCAGGTATGGTCAGCTTCTGAAGCAGCAGGAGAAGATGATCCGGGACATGGAGGCTGTGGTTGCTCGCAGGGAGACCATTGTAGTCCGAGCCCAGAACCAAGGCAAAAAGGATAAAAAGCAACTCACAGCCAGCAACTTCCACCTTAAGATGCAGGAGCTGCGAAAAAAGATCAAGGAAATTCACAAGGTAAGGAGCAGAGGATGTATGTATCTTGATAGATGGTAAAGTTGAGGCAGTGAGGGCATTCCTTGCCCATAACTAGCAGAACTACATACTAGGCCTTCCATTAAACTGGGAATTGTGATGTTAATGTCTTTTCCTTCTCTGTCCCTGCTGGTGCTTTGTATCCCACAAGGTTACTGATGTCAAGGGCTGACCCCTTTATGTTCTTGGTGATTGCACCTACCCTCCGATATTAAGATGTAAAGTAGAGGAGCACCTCCCATCATTATCCTGAGAGACACTGACTGTTAGAGGAATAGAGAAAGGTTCAGTGCCCTCCATGGGTGTACTCTTTAGGTAAGAAGCTAGGGCTATCCCTATCACCAGCACCTAGGCAGCCCTGAGGGTGGGAAACGGGGAGGGTTCATCTGTCCTCAGCGTCCAGGTCACTGAAGAAGTCGACCAGAGGATGATTGGTCCTTCATCATGGGTATGCCCCCCAAGTTCAGTTATTATTAGAACACTTGTTTACTGCCAGAGCACAGCACTATTTTTAACGGTGTCATTATCACGGCAGTTATAAAGCCCCAAAGTACTCCTGTGAAATGAGGTGTGTTTTTCTACACAGAAACCTGTTTTGTTTTATTTTTCGCTGCTTGGATCCATTATTAGAGCCCTTTGGACTCTGTTAGGGTAAGCAAGTAGATGGTCATGCTCCCTGATATCATCAATCAAAGGGTCCTAATTTATCATCGGAAAAGACCATAATTGACTAACAGTCATTAACTAACTGAGTATATTGGTTACTGCGACACGTCCTGGGCTGCTCCGTTTAGCCAGTTTACCGCATGGCTGCCTTTCAGGCCTCCTAAACACTGAGTAGTTGACATCATGTCCTCTTTATCATTGTCAAGCTCATTGGTCGAGAGGTTTTGTGCCGAGTTGGGGAGAGTGTCACCATCGGTTGCATCAGAAGCAATGCTGAAGGGTGCACCGGGGCCTAAGTAGCTATTCCCCGTTAGGGATAGGTATATCCATGATATCCATATTCATATGGGGAACAATGAGGCAGTGATTTGTGACAACGATAATGGAATGAATGCCATTTTTTATGATCCATAGAGGATGAGGTCTTTTCATCCCAGCAGTCACCTCTGATAACTCAATTATGACGACACAGTGGATCATGCTGGCATGTTCCAAAAGGTGGCACAGCAAGACAATTTACATGTACTAGCTGTCCTAGATGTCCATCAGATTGCATTTGGCTTGTAAATGGGATGTGCATAGAACATTTTTAAAAAAAGCTTGAAAGAAAATATTTTCTTTTTGCTGGGTTTTGAGAGGCAGAAATAAGTTACACGCATTTAATTAGATAATAGGCAAAATCAAGGAAAGGGGGAAAAAAGTCGAATGGAAAAGGAAAACAGCAGTCACTCAAGGAAAGAGTTAAAAATTGACCAATATTTAAGACACTTATCTGTTTCTATTTGATTATTTCGAGAGCACTAAAAATTGTAAAAACAGCAACCAAGCACAATAGTAGCATATATACTGCTGGTCTATCTAGAGAAGATGAGTCTTCTGAAATGGGTGTCAGATTTTCTAGCACGAGTGAAGAAGCATGCCCACCTGCTCTAAGCCTATTAGTGTGTTGGAAAGTTATTTCCAGTAGATCTAGGTGCTCTCTCTGGGCACAAGATTTGATCTCTGCTTTTAAGATATGCTGTGACTGACCCATTCACTGACGTATGTGTACATTTTTAGCCTGACTTGAACTGGTACCCATTGTGCCTTTTTCTGATCCTTTGCAATATGCAATCTCAGATCTGGCGCAACATATGATCTCCTGTGGCTTGAGTAAAGTTCTGCTTGAGCCAGAGTGTAGTGGCTATCACAAATGTTTTTGCATCTACAATTGCTCTGGCAGTCCTGGCCCTGTTCATTTAAAAGTGGGTAAGCTCTTTTAAGCAATTAAAGATGGAAGTTGGCTGGCGATTTAAGTCTGGGAATAGAAGTAGACTCCCAATGTTTTCACTTGTTCTTTGGGAGTTGTTTCAAAACCACTACTTTAATCCTGAATATCTGACTCTTTCCTTTCCAGAGCTGCATCAAACCCATTAAGAAAAACTCAATGTAGTAGTGTGAGGCTGAGGCAATTGTAGTCCATACATTCCTGGATATTTTGGAGAGTCTCATGAACTAACTACCAATTTTCTCACTTCCCGTGACAGTTGAAATATGACTTACACATACATGACTGGCGTAGTTATGAAAGGCAACCCCCATCCAAAAGAGTAGGGTCAGGAATTTGTTGAAGCCATACACTAAATAATGGGGTCAGTAAGAGCCTTTAGGAATTCCATATAGGACATGTACAGATAGCGACTTTGCATACCCATTGTTCACTCCTGGTAATTGGCCATCTAGAAAATAAATAAACCATCTCACTGTCCATTCTGATACCCCTGTTATTTCTCTTAGCAGCTTGAACATGATGTAATGGAGCCAGATCGCCCCATCTAAAAGGATGGATGATGGTACATCAGTTGGGCAATTTGTCCATTTTTACTGCCAATCTGTTTGTTTTGTTGTGGCAGTCTACCTTTCCATATTTGCCACTTCAGCGTTTTATTCATATTATGGTCCTTACATGGATGTTTCGCCTCAAACAGGCTGTACTGTCATCTCTCTCTTGAAATGAACTACCAGTCCAGTAACATATTTTACAAGTTTTAGAAGAATATAGATCTCATTATGTTCAGGGAGGTGGGTAACTGTGACAGTAAGCTAACCCTGTGTCTAAAATCTTCCACACAAATCTGTCCCTTTGTACTATTGTGGTTCCCCAAAAATCATATTGATGTAGCATAACCCGAGCATTCTTTACTTGAAGCTCATCTCATATAAACCTCAACACACAACCATTTTGGGAAACTGCCTTTACAACTTGTGCAGAGCCACACGTGCCGTTTCCCCGCTAGCGCAACCACGCTTGCCTTAACCACGCATATGCCTTAACCATGCTTATGCGTAGTTAAGGCAGTGCACGGTCTAGATGCGCTGATGGGCCAGCACAGGAAGAGGAAGTATTGGAAGAGGATGTGGACTGATAAGTGGGGCCGGGGCTGGGTTTTGGGGGAGTGGGGGAGTAGTTTTAGGGGTGGGGCTAGTTTTTAGGGATCGGGCAGGGTTGTTTATTGGGCTGGGGCCAGGGTTTTAGGGCTCAGGGCAGGGGGGGTCAGGGTAGTTTTAGGTTTTAGGGGTGGGGTAGTTTTTAGGGTTCAGGTTGTTTATAGGGCAGGAGCCAGGTTTTTAGGGATCAGGGCAGAGGGTGGGTAATGGTAGTTTTACAGGTGGGGTAGTTTTTAGAGCTCATGGGGTCAGGTTATTTATTGGGCAGGGGCCAGGGTTTTAGGGCTCAGGGCGGAGGGGCTAGGGTGTGATGTTTATCACAGATCCCTTAACTAATCATGCCTTTACCATGAAATTGTGTGGTATTCGCATGCGTGGTAAAGGAGACATATGTATTTATAACCTTGGTCTCTTGGTAGAAAAAAAGGACTGCTATGGGCTATACCGCCAGGTATATTGGTGATGTTGGGAAAATGATAGACCTGCCAAATAAACTCTTGCATGGTATAAATGAGTATTCTTACCCAAAGCCCCCCGTAACAATACATAATCACCTTTGTATTATATAAGAAGTTGTAGTGCTTATTGTGTGTTATTCAAATGTATATTAGATAACTAAGCAGTAAGAAATTTTATGAGTATCCTACACACCAAAGTATCCCTGTGGAACTGGTGGCCTCCCTAAATCCTGGAGATGGTTGGTCTCACTCGTTACCTTTCCATGTAACAATATAGAGTTGGTATGAACACATTTTCCAGGGCTGCTATTAGCTCCCAGAGGCCCAGACCACAACTGCTTCTGGTGTACCAGTTACGTAAAGGTGGAGGTTGAAGACTGGTACTCTTAGACTGCTTTTCCTTTGGAACAAGATACATTCTGCACTCTATAATCTTCTAGGGCATTTATTTCTAATGTATATTATTGCCTCAGCAGAATATTGTATGATGTGTAACACCTTGCCTGAAAGGGTGGGCCACAAAAACTGTAGTAGCGTTGTCACAATGCCAAGGGGGCATCACATATCTCCTAGGATGTCAACTAGTGCTGCGTGACACCAACTGAACTGGCCAACAACATAGGATGTAACAGGCATTTGCAATGCACTAGGTCTCGCATTTACAAGAGTTTGAGATATTGGCAATGCAATAGCTTAAATTCTTGCAAATGCAGGACCTATTGCATTGCAGATATTTGTTTGCTTTCACATTCATGGAGGCCGCACCCCTTTCTTTAGACAAGCTGCATCTAAAGAAGAAAGGGGCGTGGCCGACATTAAAGTGAAACCACACATGGGCTGCTTTGACAAAAAAAAGCATGTGTTTGTCAAGTTGACAAACAGATTTTTTTTATTGTTAGAGCGCCCATGCCACGCTTTTACTTTAATAGTGGCCATGCACCTTTCTTTAGGTGCCACTTGTCTAAAAAAAAGGGGCGCAGTCTCCATGAAAGTGAAAGCGCCTCATGTGCGCTAGTACACCAACAAAACAAAAAATAAATAAGTAAGCGCAGCAGCTATACTTAAAGTGGACCACCATTAGTAAATACAATAAAAGCGGGCGGGGTGCTGCGACGACGTGGGTGGAATAGGGGCAAATCATTAAACAAAATAGTGCTCCCAGTCAAGATAAAGCAGACCGTGTCACAAGGCAAAAAAAAGGTCCAGTCGTTATGTGAGGTATCAAATGCAGACAAAGCGGTACCAGGTAGGGACTAACAAGCCTAATAACGAATCAGAAGACAGTGTTTACGAAGGACAATGACACAAGCCAATTTAAAATATGGGCAGTGAGTGGGCAGGGCTTCAAAGCTATACTCCAATGCAGTATGCCTCGCAGCAGCGTGTGCGCTGCCCAGGCTCGACTTAAAAAACTACACATCCATGGCCCACATTTTCCTTTTTTGCACTACAGATGAGTAAAACTTTGAACATGCATTGGAGCATTTTAAACAACCCCACATACACTACCATCACCCGTGGGTAAATCAAATTAAATAAATATGGTTTCTGCAGCAGTGAGACGCAACAACAGTGCACTCCTGAATGCCACAATGTTTGAGCCTGGGGACCACGCTGTCTGGGCGGCAGGAAGAGGTAGTGCTGTGTTAAAGACCTCCCTAAAGATGCTGTGCTGCCCAATCTCATAGCACTAGAGGGTCATATCGGGGTGCTGCATGAGGACAGTGGGCCGGGGGCGGCCTGGCTCTCTTTTACTATTTAGTGGTACTTAGCACAGGCGTGCACCACACTCATTAAAGTAAACACGTCAGGACCAGGCTGAGATGGTATCCGTGGCCACCAGTCCCCTCCTCGAGCTTGAACTGCGTGTGGACAGCACACAGTATTGTACCTTGGTATATTTATTTCCCTATTGTCGCAACTGTGCACAGGTTATGTATAGAACTGTTTTATATGATGTTTGGAGCCTGCTTCTTTATGTCAGAACAGCTGCACTTTTTTCTCATCTTTTTATTAGTTTTCATAATTAACCTTGTGTAATACCTTACATAATAGAGATTGCAAGATAAAATCTAGAATATTACTGTAATGGCCCCCCAGAGGCATACATCTGTATATTCTTGTAGCTTGTTTACATAATGTAATTAAAGGCCATTATAAAAAGTTCTTTGCATTTGGAAAAGTGCCATGCGAACAAATCATAAACCTTAAACAGTGAACTTGCCAGGCATTAGGTAATACTCACTAAAAAGAAGTAGGCAAGCCTTTATGAATATTTTGTTTGTGACTAAAATGTAAATTACATTAAAAAAAAGATTTTGTACTCAGTGCGGCATAATTAACAGTGAAGCATAATATTGTTAGAAGACAGTTGACACCGCATACAGCTTCAGGAGGGTAAGGGGTAGTTTCCACCGGTGGCAACAACGGTACTGCAGTGTTGTATATCCGAGAGGAGGCTTATGGCTGATTTGACCTAGAAGATAGGAAAGCTAAACATCATGGTGCATAACAATGGTGAAGATATGCCAGCTGTTGGTAGTAGCATGTCTAAGGCGGAAGGATATCATCTTTACTTATGGAGTGGAAATTAATCTAAAGTGTGTCCCATCCATATGACAGCAGATGCTTACAAAGCCATCTAGCTTCTTCTCTTCCGAAAGCATTTCTCTCTGCTTCTCCCCAAGTTATCAAGGACTGGCTCCACGCAATATTCATGAAGGTGAGTTAGCCTTCCATTTTCATATGATAGAGCGCTTCGCAAGTAGTAAGGTGAGGTCAAGGATCTTAGCCGTATTGTTTTTAGGTCGAGTCTGGGCTTCGCATGCGCTGCTCTGCGAGGCGTGCTGTATTCAGGGAGGAACTTGAAGCTCCGCCCACTCTCTGCCCATATTTTCCATTGGCTTGTGTCATTGTCCACTGTAAACTGTGGCTGTTCATTGGTCAATAGGTTTAGTAGTCCCTCCTTAGTACCGCCTTGTCTCATTTTGTAACCTCCCATGTCGACACCCCCTGTTACGTGTGTTGTTATTTGGTAGACTTTAATTACAGCCTATGAGCACCATTTTCTCCAATTGCTTTGTCCTGCCTGCTATTGCAGGCAGGAAACGCTCTCTCATAACTCTTTTTAAAAAAAAATGTTTATAGCACGGGCACCGAACGCATTTGCAATGCAATAGGTCTCGCATTTACAAGAGTTTAAGCTATTAGCATTGGAAATGACAATGCCTTTTATTTATCTGTTTAAAAAAAAAAATACACATAAATAAAAGGCATTGTCATTTACAATGCCAATAACTTCAACTCTCATAAATGCGAGACCAACTGCATTGCAAATGCTTATTTAAATGTGTTGAAATGTCCCAAGTCCAGATGTCTCCCAGTTATTTAAGGTGGTACACCACTTAACCTGTGCAAGCTGTGAGGTGACTACAGACCAAAAGTGGGAAATGGACGGGTATGACCATAACATATGTAACAGATTGGTGCTAGCTGAGATGCAGCGAGGACAGCAGGCATTAGCCCCTGGAAAATTTTCATTAATTTTAGTAGGGACGAGGTAAGCTCTGTGAGTTATGCTAAACTGTATATGTTTATATCTAGCGTTTCTAGAAACTGCTGATGGTAAGCCAGTATTCTCTCCGATTCCTTGTTTTGTGGAACATTTTCTCAATCTCTGTTTCCCAGCTATCACGAAAGGTTGTCAAAGATATCTGTGTAAGCTCACCCAAAGCCTTAGTCAACCAGCTAATCAGTTGATTGCTGATTGCCCATAGTGTGAATGCGGGTTTGTGATTCAGTCAACATGATATTTCAGTAAGTGCGAAAGGAGTGTGTCAGGGCCTTAAACATTAAGAATTGTCCATTGTGAACGTTGAATTATTCCACCAGTTCATCAAAGGACAAGAGTAGCCCATTGTAAACGAGATCTCCCATGGTCCTGTGCTTACAGAGTGCCAATGTTTTAGATCAAAAGGCATCAATGCATCTTAGTTCCTTGGGGGACCTATTAGAGGGATAGCTGGCACATATGGTGCAGTGGTATGCGGAAAGTAGTAACCTGAGTTTTGTGGAAATGCATGTGGTAATGGACAAAAAAGCTGTAGTAATTTCTCAAGTCACCCTTGAGTATGCATTGTGGCTTTGTCATCAAGATGGTACTCGGCCATCCAACGACACACCCTTTAAGAAGAGTGCTGCAAGCTAATAGTGTTCACAATTCGGGACTCCCAGGCCACTCATTTCTACAGGGAGTCTCAGCTTGGCCAGTGCCACCCTGCGGTGCTCAGTTTGCCAGATAAGGTCTCCTAGTAAGACATCTAGGGTAAGAAAAAGTTTGCCATAAATATAGTGGGAGGTTTGCGGAATAATATAGCAACCTGGGAAGCATAGTCATTTTTGCATAGAAAGCTGTAGAATTCCCCAGAAGGTGATTGACTGAAAACCACTGTCACTGCCTTAGTGAGATTGCCATCTAGTAAGTATTGTTCACAGTGGTGAATTTCTATTTTGCCCGTGGAGCGCTCTCCACATTTCTCCAGGAGCATCACGAGAAGGCAGAACAGGCATGTTTTTTGCAAGCTGACCCTTAAACTGGACCCCCTAGGAAAGGTGCAGAGTTTTGACTCTGTCGTCTGGGACCACAGTACCACCCCTTAGGTACAACAGCAGGTAATCCGCATAAATGGAGAAGGTGAATCCTCTACACCACAGGAATGCCCCAGGGAACAGGGTAAATCCTGTACACCATAGGAATCCAGCAAACACAAGGAGATGATGGACGGAGTGCTGAAACGTTTCAGACACTCACCCCCAGTAACAGATCTGGGTTTAATCCATCATCATTATTTAGCTCACTTCCCCACCCCAGTTCAGACCCAGCTATATGCAAATCAGTCTTGTCCCTGTGCCTCATGGGAATGTCCAGCCGAACTGCCCGGTCTTCCCTGGAACGGAAGCAAGCATCCTTGGACCGGTTTCGGGGTAACACCCCTCATCAGCCAGGCTAGCTTGAATCCAGTGGCAAAGTGAGCAAGGGACCCACGTCTGAGCATACCCTGCCAACTTAGGGTGAACAAAACAATCACAAGGAGATGATGGACAGAGTGCTGAAATTTTTCAGACACTCACCCCCAGTCACAGCTCTGCCTGGTGCTTCTCAGAAGCACTATCGGGTCGAACATATCTCCCAGTTCTGACACATGCCATAGGAGCTGTGTAAAGTAGCTTTATCATGTATCTCATGTATCTACCAAGCCAAATTTCTCTATTACTGTGAATAGATAGTCTCAGTCTAGAGGGTCAAATGCTCTTTCAGGGTCTAGGATCATGCAAGCTGAACAGGGATAGGATCTGGGAGCGAACACCAATGATCTTACAAATTCTTCACATATGAAGCAAAGTGCTCCTTCCTAGAATGTAGCACTCTGATCCAGTTGTACCAGAGTGGGTAGCAACTGTAGCAAACATGCAGCCAGTATTTTGGTGAAAATTTTATAATAAGTATTAACAACGGTTAAGGATCTATTGGAAGTGCGGTCACTTGTGTCCCTTCCTTGCATAGAAACAGTGGCAGATGCCTCTGAACGGGGGTGGTGGGCGGGCGGATGGATGGATTAAAAAAATAAAAATAAACTTACCTTCTCCATTGCGCCGCCTCTCCCACCGCCGCACGTTTCTCCTCCATCATGGAAGGAAGGTCTGCTGGAAGCACTAGTAGCAGCAAGGCTTCCGGACTCTCCCAGCCAACCATGACGCTGCAGGAGCATCGTCGTGATTGGTTTGAGCATCCTGTTTGGACGCTAATGCAGTGCCTGGAAGCCTGGGCATGTTCTCCACGGGGCTGTGCAACACAGCCTAATGGAGAACATGCCAAGTGTGCATGATGGGTTGACCGACCCTGGAGGGCCAGCCAAACCATCACATGCACTTAGAGGAGTGCAAACCACTCCTCCCCTACTCTGGCGTCAGAGCCCAGCCCTGCTCGACTCCCGCATAGAAAAATGTAATGATAATAACGTCCTGTTATTATCATTTTATTTTAATTTTTTTGCACTGCTGAAATAGCAGTGGGGCGACGCTCCTCCGCCTTAGCGCAGGAGCCGCCACTGCTTAGAAATAGAAATGAAGAGGGCCTCTCTGAGAAAGGGGAGAAAGTTCAGATCATTAGCTGCTGACTCCTACAGTTTTTCCACTTGTGGGACCAACAAGAGTATGCTTGGTAAAACTCGATTGGTAGCCCACCTGGACCAGTCATGCCTGTGGCTAAGGAGCGTATTTCTTCCTTTATTTTAGTAGCACTTATAGAAGCTTTCAGCTCCTGGTGCTGCTCTTAAGTAAACAGGGACAATTGGATGTTTTCCAGAAATTCCACAAAGTCAGTGTGAGATCAGTCATGGGTAGTGGTGTAGAGTGTTTTATAATATTGGGAGAAAGCTTTTTTTATGTCAATCTGTGTGTATGCAACGGTATCTGGGGCAAGCAAGTTGGAGGGGGCAAAGGTGCTTATGTTTCCCTGATTAAGTAGGCAGGCGTCTGTGTGGGTCGCACCGAGTATTCAGCAAAATTAACACAACAGATCCGTTTGAGCAATGATGTATACATGGTATGTGGCTCTAAAGGCTCAAACATGGAATTTAAAGCTTGATTTTGTAAACGAAGTAGTGATTCCTCAATGGTTTGATTTCTAGGTCTAAAGACCATCTGGCACTCACTACTGTGTAAATGCAATGATCGCTAACCATGATTTTAAAGGCCTCCCATTCTGCAGCGCTAGAAGATGCAATATTTAGAATGAAGTCAAAATATGCAGCAATATCATCACGCAGAGTGATTTAGAACACCAGGTCTTAGAGAAGTGAAGGTTGTAAGCACCATATTGGTATGAGGGGTGAACAGTTCCTCAATTAAAACCAGCCCAATGTAAATTGTGATTGGATAGGGCCCTACCTAAATAATCAGTGCAGGTGTTTGCACAGAATAAGGAGGACAAGCACACTATCCTGTCGAGCTTAACATGGAGGTCATGTGGGGGAGAGTAGAATGAATAGATCCTTATTCTAGCATTGCATTGACTTCAGATATCTATTAAGGACTATTGCTTTAGCCAGTGTGCAATATGCTTGGCGTTGTGGCATGTAGGTGCTTGTGGAATAGAAGGAAACTACCTATCTAAGGACACATTAAGCTGCAATTAAGGTCTCCGCCAAGCAGCCAAGGGATGCCAGCCCATGGTGCCAATGTCCATGAAAGTCTATAGAGAAAAGTAGCGTGTGCGGACTTGAGAGTAAATGCTTTCTATTGCTAACTGGCTGCCATCTAGGCAGCCCTCTATGAGGACATGCTTTCCTTCGGTATCAAGGATAGTTGTATGAGGCTGAAACAGCACACCTGCTTTCTAAGTAAGTAAGATGTTTATTGTTCGAGTTATTTAAGACCATACAAAATATACAGAAAAAAAGAAAAAAATTAAAGATTAAAACATTAAAATCTTACGTTAAAAAGAAAGAGGAAGGCCTTATATTATTCCACAAATGAAGTAGATTGCAGCTATCCTTACCCTCTTCTTGGTAATAGTGATTAATATTTTGTCGTTTGACTCAGTTATATAAAACCGTACGCAGTATATAAAACCTTACAGTCTTGCCATAAGAGGTGTCAACCACCCTTATAACATTCTATGCATTTAAATGATTCGCAGTTTTCCTTCCCATTTTTTAATTGCTTTAGATAAAAATGGCGTTACTTGTCCAACCAATTTGGATGTGGACCCCTGAAAACAGACAAGAATAGCGTCACGTATAGTTCTTATCACTTCTGTGTGGAAGGAATTCTCCAACAGCTTCTTCCTAATATCCATTAATTTAGGGCATGAATAAATTATATGGCCCAGCGCCTCGAGCTCTGCATTGCAAAGGCAGCACATGCAGTTAGTGCGTGGGGGTTGTTTCCATCGGCCTTCGATCTGAAGAAATGGCAGGTAAAAAGTCTAAAATGTAAGAAGGAGGAGATAACCTTGGAATTGTGGTTGAAGTCTAAATATGATTGCCTTTCGATTGTGTAGGATTTCATAGGATGCGTGCTATTTTTGTATTGGGTCGCTCTTTCTACATCAAGAAGGCAACTGCCCATTTTAATTTCTTGCTTTCTCAGCAGCTTCCAAACAGTTTTTGTCATTTTGGCAACTTCACTTAGAGTAGGCATATTATAGTTAACCAGAAGATCTTTAACACGGGAATCTGTCAGTGGAAAATCATTTTTTAGGTTGGCAAGCTATTTGTTTATAGTATATCTTATTGTGTTCTTGGACGCCCCTTTACAGTCAATGAGTCAATGCAGTAATTAATGCAGTTGATATTAATTTGAGCCATGGTTTATAGCAGGCCCAATTCCAGTCTGATAAAACATTGGAGGGTGGGGGGGGGACGCTTTCTGTAGATTAAGAATTTTCCTTATCTCACCCGTAAATGCTGATTTTGTACTGCTCCGTAAGTACAGACCGGAGCCTGTTTGGCATTAGCAACAGTCACAGTAGACCAATGGCATTTCCACCATATTTTACGGCAAACCTTTTTATAGTGCCTGATCCAACCGCCAATTTCTGATGCATGTATTTTATATGGGCTTTACAGTTTAGCTTGCTATTAATTTTCATCCCCAGATAAAAATAATTGGGCATCTGCTCGATTTTATCGAGCCCGATAAACCAGGTGTAACAGGGGTTTTTGCAACCGAAAGCCACAATTTTTGTTATGCCTATATTGATCTGTAAATCATTAGCTAAATTGTGTGCATATAAACTTGTCAGCTGGTTTTGAAGCCCAATCTGTGTGGTTGAGAGCACACCTGCTCTGATCAAAATAATTGCTCCTTGCGAAAAAGTTTGTGGCAAATACTTGCCCACTCTGGCGTCTTTGTAGACACTGTACTTCTAGGTCTGTAATGTGAGATTGTTGCAGAAATGCGATGTGTATCCCCCATCCTCACACCCTGATGGGGGCATTCCTCTGGGCACTGATTTTGAGAGTGTATGGTGGCTCCATCTGTGCCTTCTGTTCCATGTCGCCTTCAACCAGTCATGATCGGTAACCGATGGGCAAGTGAATGACTGCTGCTTGGCCCATTCCAAGGCCTCAGTGGGGTACATGAAGAACTATGATTTGCACTCAGTATAGGAAAGTGCGTTTCTGTTGCAGTACCACTACACTTTTTGCCTGATTCTGATCCAATCTACGACTAAGTGTGCGCTGGGTTCCTGCAAACCAGGCTCCCAGTGCTTGTGTTCTTTCCCAAAACTTTACCTTTGTTTCCACAATTGGCATACCTCTAGCACACATATAAGTCCCTTGTAAAACGGTATCAGAGGTACCAAGGGCCTTGTGACCAGAAAGGGTCTCTAAGGTCTGCAGCGTGTATTGTGCCACCCTAAGAGACCCCTCACCCAACACAAGCATACTGCCACTGCAGCCTGCATGTTTTGGTGCAGATAAAAGTGAATTGTCGACCTGGCACACATCCCTGTGTGCCAGGCCTATCAGTCCTGTACTTAACCTTTCAAGCAAAAGCACTCATTAACTTCTGAATAATGAGTGTAAAAGTGTTAAGCTAACCATGTAAATTCCTGCTTAAATTTCACATGCTTTACTTAGTCTTGCATTCCCTATGGGTGTTTTCTTTTTCCAGTGTTGTTACTTTTTTTTCCAGGCAGCATATTACTCTTGTCTGGTGCCTAATTTGAATTGAGTCGCATCCAGGTGTTTATAGCTGGGAACAATTGGGCTGTAGCTGAAGGCAGTGCAAGTTTCTATCAGTGGGGCAGTATGGTGTTCAGTGGGGGAGAGGATGTGGCTCTATGGCCAGTACTGCCGAATTTGGAACTGGGGAGCCAGGTTCAGCCTTCATGACCAGTCCACCAGGCTACGCTCCTGAGGGAGCACATTCACATGCTAGACCTTAGAAGGCACTGCTAGACCCTAGATGCCTTGGTATCTAGACCAGCAGGTGGACCCTAGCAGTAGCAACCTTGAAGGCCTGTCCACCACATTTGATACTGAAGTTCACCTCCAGTCTTGCAGGCAGGCCTACGAAGCAGCACACCCTAGAGCGAGAGTGACTCTGTCACTGAGGTCACAGGACCCTTGAGGCCAGTCCGCCTCACCCTTTGGTACCTTCCTCCATTGGCCTTGTTTCAGCAGTAGTAGTGCAACTCACCAGGGATCGGCAATGTAGGATTTGCTACACACGCCAAACTAAGTTCACAAACTTCACGGTCTCTCTGCTTCATGCACAAGCACTTTTAACATGTGCTGCCTGCTTTGGGGACACTTGAAATATGCAGCAATTGAGGACAAAATTATGTCACAGTGTTGACTTAATTATGCAGCAAAAAAAGGCTGCGGCGCAATGCTGTACATTTTCTGATACTTTATTATTTTGACATTTTTACACATTCTAACAGTCTTTGCAAAGATTTTGCAAATGCAGCAGTGAGAAAGGTTACCGGTCAACCTTTGCAAAGGACCCTCAACTTTGCAGCAACACAAGTCACATTTATTAGTAACTTTTGATCCATTTAAACTACACATTTTTGTTTTGTTAAATTCATCTGATTATGCAGCAGACGATTATGTGGCAAATATGGCAGAGCCATAATTATGTGGAAAACATTTGCAAAGTAGGATATTTTGCCATTCATGTTTGAACTGCTCTTGTGGAAAAAGGGAGAAGTGCTGATGACAGAAACTGCATGGTTCGGAGGCAAATGGATTGTGATTCCACTTTTAAGCGTATTTGGGACATTCTGCGATTGGGAGCATATCCCACTTTGTGAATGTATTTTGATGTCAAAACTCATATTATACCTTAAATAAACATGTATCCATTTGTTGAATTAAATAATGTAATAAGCTGTAACTGGTCAGTGAATTGCCAAATACTAAAAATTGGGATGTTTTGCTCTTTCTGGCCACACCTGGCTCCGTCCAGCGACCCAATCCTCAGGTCATTCCCGCCCTCTGATTCTTCGTCCACAGTTCCCCTACTTTTTTTACCCCACTTTGACCACTGATGGGTATGTATCTGTACTGTAGAGGGGTGGGCCGTTAAGTCTTTACATTCATTTAACTCTATTTATCCACAAGCATTTTTAGCTACACACAGCATTAACAGAAAAAAGTATTTTCATATTCGGAAAGAACAATAAAGGTTAACAAGGGAAAATAACTCCTAATGCAGTATATTTCCACATTGCCTGAGGGTTAGTGCGGCTGTTCTGATGTGCATTCCCTTGACGGCTGAGATGACTATGGTAAAGGTCGGGCCTGCAGGAGCAAGTTAAGAATTGTAGGTTTAGCTAGAAACCTGGTTTAAGAGCTTTATGCCGCCTCACAAACTGACACCATTTTCTTCATTGAATGTGCCCACAGAGTACCTACACAGTGACCTCTCCAGAGTTCAGTCCCTCTGTCAATGGTGGCCAAGATGCTCCATGTCAAAGAATGAGATGAAATACAAGAATCCAGCTGACTCGACTGACCGGCAATAGGCAATAACCGCATCACGTTATTTCCAGATTATACTATCACGGTGCAGGACCGTTGTAAAGAGTAAACTGTGAGAGATGGGGATGAAATACTTGCTCTTTTCCCAGGAAAAACTACAATAGCTACTGAGTGTAGGGAGCTGGCTCTGAATATACTATATCAAAATGAGGTATAGTGTACACAGAGTCCAGTGGATCCCCATAGGCTTTACAGAGGTTGAAGTAGATAATACTAATGCTCTCTTTTGTGGTAGTGTGGGTGAGCAGGTAGGCTTATCAGAGGGCAGCGCTAAGCATTTGTTGAATACACAGGCAAGAAAGGATTACAAACACTCAATGACTAAATCAGCGACCAATGGTTTGTAAAAATATTACTTTTTGTATATTTATTTCATAGAACCAAATATACTTTGTCACAGTAAAATACGCTTTGAAATATCCGTGTTTTTCAATGTAAAAAGTGGACAATGCATTCTTCAATCAATACAATGTTATCCTATGGGAGGAAACAATCAACACAAGCCAGCACCAAACTTACACCCTCAGCAGCACAGAGGCAGCCGGGTGCAGAGTGCCAACACAGCACTGGGTGCTCAATGCAAACAAAAGAGGAATCTCAAACTTGTAAATAAAAACTGCAGGCTCCGGCCAGGAGACCAATCGATGGAAACCTATAGCTGCACAGGTAAGTTGGGATGTGCTAGGGCGTTGGACACTGTAGTTAGATCTCCCCAAGGCCCAGGGGCTCCAGGTACAGGGGTGTCCTTTAGCGTCGGAAGTCAGCTTACCAGTGCAGGTTGCGGTTGGGGGTAGTCATGCATAGGCTGCAGGCATCGACATGGAGTCCGGCAGGGGTCAACCTATGAGGGACTCTTGTTCAGGATCACTGGGGAAGCTTTTCTGGACCGGTGTGCCACTTGGACGTCGGATGCAGAAGTGGTTGGTTTGTGATTCCTCAGGCAGAGCTTTGTCCTAAGAATTTGGTTTTCTTTTGGACAGATCCACTTATAAAAACGGCACAAACCCCAGACTTATAGAAACGGCACAAACCCCAGACTTTATTCAAGAGATATCAGACGCCTGGGAAATACCAAACCAGACCCCCGGACCAAAAGTTAAAAGGACTAGAGCTGCAAAAAAACTTCTACAGGAATTAGAACACCGCAATATGAGAGCTCTGAATGGCCGCTTCAGCGAGGACCAACCACCGGCGGCAACCTTTCATACGACAAAAACTTCAACACACTTGGATTATACCTTTGCGACCTTAGGTCTTTTTAAATAATATAACAGCCTTTGAAATTGGTAATATTGATCTTAGTGACCATTTTCCTCAAGAGTTAACTTTGAGAGCCAATCCAGCAGAGTCATTTTCTGCAGCAATAGAAATAGTCCAATCTAATACCATCAATCTCAAGAGAATAAGATGCAACTCGGAAAATATAGAGACAATTGCTGCAACCGCAAAACAACTCTATGCACAATCGGACAAAAAGAGTTGCAACCCTTTAGAACGCTGGAATAATTTCACCAAAACTCTCAATGAGGCATTTCCGAGCAAATCAAAGAAGAAGGAAAAATCAGCCTCAAACAATCCCAACAAAATAGTGAAATGCCCGGAAATTAAGAGACTGACCCGTATCACGAACCAAACATTGAAATTATTACGTAAACACCCATTTGACTGGCAACTGCAAAATACCTTGCGACAAACAAGGAAAATATTAAAGCAAAAAAGATGGAGAGCCAAACAAGAGAAAAATCACAAAGATTGGACATTACTATATTACGAGGCAAAGCAAAAAAACAGCACTAAATTTTGGAAGAAGGTCTCAATGTTGCTGAGACCAGGTCATCACGGGTTAAGCTTTAATGTCACCGAAGCAAGATGGTACACTTATTTATACCAACATTTCAATGATTCGGAACCAACTGCGGACACTCAGACAACAGGTGCAACAATAAGAAACTCTACCCTTAAATCAACAATAAGAAACTCTATCCTTAAATTAATCCCAGAGAGTAGTAAAACAGTGACAAGCGAGGCAGGATGCAAAACACTCTACTTGCCAGAACAGAACAAAGATCAGCTGATTAAATCAAACCTAATGAGCACATCAGAAGATAACTCAGATAGAGAATTACATCTTATCAGAACACTAATAGCTAAAGGTAGAAGAGTAGGAGCACCTGGGCCTAATGGAATTCCTCCAATGCTATTTAAGCAAGATCCGGATTTCTGGAGTAAAGTTCTGGAGCCAGTCTATAGACATGCCCTATCATATATGAAACTACCAGACTCATGGAGAGGTTCAATTGTAAGCCCGATATATAAGCAAGGCGGTCGCGACAATCCAAATAACTATCGGTTAATTGCCCTAATAGATGTAGAGGCCAAATATTATGCAGGGATCCTTCTGGAAGAACTCACAAGATGGACAGCTGAATTCAACATCATTCCCATAACACAGACCGGTTTCCAAAAAGGCCAAGGAACAACAACAAATATCTTGGCCCTGTCCATACTTATGGATGCTGCAAGAGAGAAAAAACATACATTGTACCTCTGTTTCATAGACTATGCTGCAGCTTTCGATCATGTGGACCGAAATATACTCTGGGACAAACTGGCAAAATGGGGGATACCTCCGCTACTTCTGAATCAACTCAGACATCTATATACAGAAACATGGATTAGGATAAAACTGGGAGAAGGCTCGCGATTATCGAGAAAAATTCAAACAAACAAGGGCCTCAAACAAGGTTGCGTCCTTTCACCAGTATTATTGAACCTCTTCATGGCTGATCTGCCAGAAGAACTGGACAAATGTTCATCCCATAGTCCATCACTAGGAGGAAAAACCCTGACAAACCTACTTTATGCCGATGACCTAGTTTTACTCAGTCGCACTCCTATTGGCCTACAGCGCCTTTTGGATACAACTAACAGTTTTTCTAAAAGAAACATCCTAAACATTACAAATCAAAAACTAAAATTATGGTAGTGAATTACCATAAAAAATCCATGCCAAAATGGTACTTGGATGGGCAAAGAATACATCAAGCCACTACTTATAAATATCTGGGGATCCTTTTGGATCACAACAACTCGTGCAAACCACAGCTGGAAGCCTTAAAAAATAAAGGTATGACATCCTGCCTGGCACTCAAACCACTGAAGAATCAGCTACCAGATCTTTCCCTGGAACCTTTCTTAAAAATATTGAGAGCCAAATTTCAGCCTACAATTTTATATGGGAGCGAACAAATGAGAGGGAGAGACGCTTTAACGCTAAATAATATTATAACAACAGCATATCGTGTGATATTCCAACTTCCAAGATATGTCTCTCCAGCCCAACTTCGTTTGGAATTTGGCGTTCAAAATCAAACAGTGGAGAGAATGGGAGCCTATGCAAAAAGCTGGCACAAAATCAGACTAGCTGAAAAAGGCACTTTAAATGACCTTTTATGGACAGAATTAATACGAAACAACAAATCCCTATCTAATAAATATCTCAAAGATTCAATTGAGAAACTGGGCTTAGAGAACTTATGGAATACTTCAGTATCCCACAATGTCTTCAAAAAACTAGTGACAAAAGCAACAAAAAGCATCTCCCTCGCATTAGATAAGGAAATATTGTCAAGACGAACTCATAGATGGACAGTGTTAAACAATTATAAAAATGGCAACCCTCAAACCTATCTAAACCTAGGAATAAAGATCCATACCAAACAAAAATTCTTGAACTTAAGATTGGGGGTCGGTCCGATAAAAACATTATTGCCGCCATGGAAACGTACCGGACAAGACAGTGAATGTAGATTATGCGGTCTAGGTGATGAGAACATTACCCACATCATCTGTTTATGCGAAGAATTGAAGGACATAAGGGTATCCTTGTTAAAACCGTTTTTTATTGAGCATGGTGTGAGGACCTGCAGACAAGCAATACTTCTATGTTTTAATCCGAGTGTTACTCAATTAAATTGTCGCCTGATAAAATTTTTGGATATCACAGAAAAAAGATTAAACATCCAAAAATAATTCGCTAATGGATTAAAGAAACAGCGATTACTCCCCGGTTGATCGGCAAATTCCTCCTATCTTGCACATTTTATGAATATTAACCTTTTCTCTTTTTATATTGTATAATATTTCCTGATTTTTAGAAAAGTATTTCTTTTAATTCAAATGTACAGATGTTATATTACCAGGAAATTGTGTTTGTTTTGTATGATCATGATATGCAATGATTTTAATTAATTATGCATAATAAATTACTTATTACTTATCACTGTCCATGGGAGATCAGGAGTCTTTTCAGAAGGCAGGCAGTCCCCCCAGTGTTCTGGAGGTCATTGGGATGCGGGACAAGTTGCTCTTCTTTAGCAGGGTCTTTGAGGACTGCAGACAGGCCGGTAGGGCTGGGGATAAGTCAGTTCTTGTCTTCAATCTTCGCTGCTGCACAACTCTTCTTTGTAGGACATCTTTAATCTGAGGGTTCAGGTTCAGGGGTGCCCGTAAATACACATTTTAAGGGCGTGATAGGGGTCAGAAGGTAGTAGCCAATGGGCTATTTACCTTTAGGGTGCCTACACCCTTTGTATGTCCACTCCCTCTGGGGAGGGAGCATAACCCTAAACCAATTGGGTAGAGTCCTCCAAATAAATATGGTGGACATTTCCACTAGCTGGAGAGATCCTGGTCAGTATAACAAAGGACGGGAAGCCTTTGAGGGGCACTCCCGTTCTATGATGTTTCTGCTTGGGGGTAGGTGTGAGGCACCTCTACCCAGAGCAGGCTTTGTTTCTGACCCACAAGAGCAAAAGGCTCCCACCTCAGGGGGTCAGAAACATGTCTAGAAGTAGCAGGCTGTAAGGACCAGTCTGGCACACACTAGCGAGTTGGTAGGATTTCAGAGGGGACCTCCGAGATGCCGAATGGGTGCATTTCTTAATAAATCCAACACTGGCATCAGTGTGGGCTTATTAAAGTGAGACATTTGGTACCAAACATCTTAGAATTCAGTGAAGCCATCATGAAGCTGTGGAACTCATAGCAACAAGCTCCTAGCCCATTGTACTCCGAATGGCTTCACTGTGCACTTATAATGTCTAAAAATTGACTTTGGCACTAACGGGGCATATCTGCTCATGCAGTTGTGCCCTCACATGAGGTATAGTGCACCCTGCCTTAGGGCTATAAGGCCTGCTGTAGGGGTGACTTCCCTATGCCTCTTGCAGGGAAAATAATGCTGTTCAAAGAAAGACGAGAAAATGAAAGTAGTGCTTCACTGGCAAACTCTGTAAAGTGGCGCTAATGTGTTTGGGTGTGAATAAAAAAAATCTGTCCACTTTGCGACCACTCTATCTTGCTTTATTAAAGTTATTTTTTGTATTTTGAACTTTTTTTTCTCCGTCCTGAGTCTACACTTTGATAAAGAAAAATGTCAGAAAAAGACAACATTTCAAATCAAAAGTGTGTCTTTCTTTTTTGGATCCATTTCACAGCAGAAATGAATGAAGGAAAGGAGAGGAAAGAGAGGGTAAGAGCCGTTTCTTGAAGTCACGGTTTTCATTCAGCCAAGTGAGGAGGGGCGAGACACAGACAGAAAGAGAGGGAAGAAGAGGGAGAAAGAGAGGGGGGCAGCTGACAGCAGCAGAGCAGGAGAAGTGGACACTGCCCATGTCTTCTCTCGATAAGAAGAAAGAGGCAGAGTCCTTTTCCTTCTCTGCCCACCCCGCCCATGCCAGAAATGCCAGGAAGGGCCAAGACATCTCTATAGGCTTTAGCTAGTTCTGCAGTCCTGTGACACCTTTTTTAAACAAGCATTTGCAATGCAATAGGTCTCGCATTGACATTAGTTAGTTATTGACATTGTAAATGATAATGGGTTTTTTTTTCTCACTTTTTTAAAGCCGACCTACGGGAGGGTTTGACATTTATTGAGCAGAGCAGTGCTCCCACGTGCCTGCAATTGTGGTGGTGCGTTGATGTGGGGGGCGCGGATGAAGCACTTTGGGCTTGTAGCGTAACGTTTCTAAGTGGATGATGTGCCGCTGTGATAAATTGGTGCTGGGCATAATGTTTATTCCCAGCCGGTGTTGTGCTGCGGCTGTGGCACCGAGGTGCCCATGGCAGAACATGGTGGGAAGGAGGATAACGAGGATGCAGTGCCATTGGATGGTTGAGGGGGGTAGGGGGATCGTTGTGTTATGTTGGGAACAGTGATGCGTTGGGCGGGTGGGACGATGGGGCAAGGTTCCATATAACCATTGTACCTATGGTGGCGCTCAGGAGAGCTTGGCCAGGGAGGGAGGAAGGAGGAAGGAGCCCTCTGCAGGTGGAATGCAGAGGAAGCTGGAGGTGGTTTGCGCGGGTGGTTGGGCACTTTTGGGAAGGGGTGGGGGCGCTTGTGGCGTGAGGCAGTGGGGATACACGGGGCAGTTGCTGCGGTCCCGTGTTGTTATGTTACCCATGGGCACTTCGAAGTGCTGTGGGATCCCAGGAGTGAGAGATGACGGTTGCATATTAAGTGTATTATAAAGTGGGCCTGGCATTTATGAACCAGAAGCGTTAGTACATCTTTACTATACGAGGGTATGGAGCCGAGTTGCACAGGGGGAGGGATTAGGGTTTGCAGGACAGGACGAGCTCATGACTATTCTCTAAAGCAACAACTGATGCAATTGGATGGTTGTGCGTCCTACTGATTGGCTACAGCAGGCTTAAACTTGTTGGAAAGCGTATGATTGGCTGCAAGTATACCCTAGGAAATAGCTGCACTGGAGTCACCGCCACGCACCTTTTAGAGACTACTGTCTTTAACAAGCATTGAAAATGCAATAGGTCTTGCCTTTAATTAAGTTAAAGCCATTTGCTTTGCTAATGGTATTGTATAGCAAAGCAAATGGCTTTAACTTAATGAAAGGCGAGACCTATTGCCTTTTTAATGCTTTTTTAAACTGGTTTTCTTTCGTCTCTTTATCATCTTTTCTTTTTTGTACAGTTGTTTCCTCATCTTGTTTTCCTTCTCTCTCTGTTTAATACCGCTCACTCCCCATCTGTCCATTTCCTCCCTTTCTTTTGTTCTGTTTGCACCATTTTTACTGTTCTCTCCCCATCTTTTTTGCTCTGCTCTTCTCGCTTGCTACGCTCTCAATTACTTTTCTGCCTTCTCTCTTTTGGAGCTATTATTTCATGCTCTGTATGTTTAGTGCTTTAAATGGAAATATACAAGTGGTGGTAACTGGGAGCCCTAATCATGATACACATGTGCATAAAGACACAGCTATGCTGTTTAGCATGGGCAATTTTTATTGTTTATTTTTCTGGTTTGAAAGAACATTGGCAAAACACATTTGCCAAGCCAATAAGTCTGCATTAGCAAAGCCAAGAGGGAAGCCCTAACAATTGGCTTTGCTAATTCTTGTTCTGTTGGTGACTCCCTCTCTTCCTGTCTTCCCACACATCTCTCCATCTCCTTTCCCTATTCATGCCTTCATTTCTCATGCTGTTCCTATGTCTTGGTGTCTCTTTTCAAGCCTTTCTTTCTTAACCCATCTCCAACTCTTTGTTTCCAGACGAATCTCTGCCTTTTCCTATCTCTTGTAACTTGTCCTAGCTCCTCTTCTCCCTATACCTGCGGGTTTCTCTGATCTATTTTTTTGTCATTATTTTGTCTCCCTCCCTCCCTTCATCGCTGCCTCTTTCACTTTTCCTGCCTTGCTTATGTCTCTAGGAATCTCTCTTCTTGTCTCCCTCGCTTCTCGGGACTCTCTTCCTGCCCCACCCCTCTCTCACATTAGTTTTTTTTTCTTGAAGTCCTCTTCCATCCTTTGCTTCAGTTCTGTCTCTTCATGTCAGCTTTTCTAGTTTTACTCATATTTCTTTCTCACGTCTTCCTTTGTTTCACCTTTCTTGTCTCTCTCCCTGCTTTTACCTCGCTCTCTTCATGTCTCCTTCACCTGTGTCTCTCATTATGTACCCTCCCCTCTCTTATCCGGTCTCTTTTCCTCCTCATGCTCCCTGTCTCCTTGGCTTCATTTCCTCTCTTCGGGTCCCATCCCTGCCTCCTCTTACTCTACTCCCCTCTCTCCAGGTGTCCATCTCTCGCTTTACCTCCAGCTCCGTCTCTCTCCCGCTCCTCTATATTCATATATATTCCTTACGCTGCTACCTCGCCTGCGGCTAGCCCATCACGCACAGACCGGGGAACTCGAGGGGGGTAGACGACACAAAACACCGTATCCCATCTCACGCTTTGCCAAAGCGGAAGTCAGGCAATAATGGGGCAAAAAGCAGGTGGCCAATGGGACGCCCACATTTAGGAAGGAACGATCCTGACAAACGTATGGCTTCAGGATGTAGATATGAATTATAGTTTGTAAACTCTGGAATTCAATGAAAGCCATGCAAATTGTGGCAATTTACGCTCATTTAGAAAAGGCCAGCAGGTGTAGTGGCACCAGGGCACCACAGCTACAGCAGTCTTTGCACAAAAGACACAGGAAGGAAGCATTTCCTCCTGGTTCCACTTATTTGCACCCTTGCTAATCTGAGCGGGCATTTGGCCAACCCGAAGAAATTAATTTTCTTACTATGCCCGAGCCCACGTTAAGATGGAGTTCCTTTTGGGTGGGAAGCAGCCTGGCTCCTGCAACTGCCACTCTCCCACTATGTGAATGAAGCAAGAAGTCTCACAGCGTGTGCGCTCACACTTTGAGTGCCGGGGTTCTCTCACACTTAAGAGTATGAAGGAGTTATCTCACACTGCGAGAGTCAGGGGCTCCCTCACACTCAGAGTATAGAAGTTCTCTCACACTGTGAGAGTGAGGGTCCCCCTTTCACTGTTAGTGTCAGGTCAGCGCGGGAGGTTTGTATCAGGCTCTTCTCTCGATCAAAGTGTGTCTGTGGGGTCCTGCCCACAGCCTCCTGTAGCTGTCTCTTTGGATTCAGCGGGTGTCTCTTTTAAATCGTGAAAGTAATTGCTTGGTGAAGTTAGGCAGCCACGGTGAGCTGACGTCTCTTTAGGCTCTCTCTGACGGTGGATGTCTCCTTCAAGTTGTAGGCAGCTAGTCACCGGGTTTCTCCGTCCAGTTGTAGATTGTCCGTCTCTCGCAGTGGGCGTCTAGTCTCGGTACAGCTGTGAGTGGCGTGTCTCTGGCGGTGAGTGTCTCTGTACAGCTGCAAGTCGCCCGTCTCTAGCAGTGCGTGTCTCCGTACAGCTGCCGGTCTCCTTTCCCTGGTGATCAGTCTATAGCGCGCTAAGAGTCTCGCCGTAGCTGCATGTTTATTTTTCGGTGGAGTTGTGTTGTATCTGCCAGTCTGCTCTCTCCGTACATGCCTGCGGTCTCGGCTGGCAGTCCAGGCGCCTCTCTTCATTACCTACCGCCCCACCGCAGGCCCCTGCGGGCTGTAACCTAACCCCTTGGAGGCGCTGAGCAACATTTTGGTGGCCACACCGAGCCTTGTATCAGATCACAGCTTGTTTCTAGTAGTGAAACCGAGTGAAATGCAATCTCCAGAGAATGTGCAAGAAGAGGCTGGCGCAGAAACTTGGCTGGAATCTCGGCGTCGGCTAAGCATCGTGTTATTCTGGGCAAATCACTTAATCTCCCTGTGCCTAAAACCCCTGTTTAATGTATCTGGTGCTCACGCTCCAATACCTCCGGGACCATTTTGCTCTAAATAAAACAAACTAAAAACGGGAGCAATTAATTCGTGCTGCCCATGTTTTAGCGCTCGCCGGTGAAACCGAGTGAAATGCAATCTCCAGAGAATGTGCAATAAGAGGCTGGCGCAGAAACTTGGCTGGAATCTCGGCATCGGCTAAGCATCATGTGATTCTGGGCAAATCACTTAATTGCCCCGTGCCTAAAACCCCTGTTTAATGTATCTGGTGCTCACGCTCCAATACCTCCGGGACCATTTTGCTCTACATAAAACTACAAAACAACTAAAAACAGGAGCAATACATTCGTGCTGCCCATGTTTTAGCGCTCGCCAGGCAGCTGATGTAGACTTTTCTGTTTCTGCCGTCCCACTTGGACGGCCTGCTTTCCTTCCGTAGTAAAAGATTTATTATCTTTATGGGGCCATGTGTTGCTCATAAAGATAAGAAACCTTTTACTTAAGAAGGAAAGCATGCGAGCCAGTCCAAGTGGGGCGGCTCAAACAGAGAAAAGTGTACGTCACGAAGAGCTCTTTTCCAATCGCTGGCCACCGTTTACCATAAAGCGGGGCTTAAAGCCAGATAGTTAAAGCCCCATAAAATCATAAGATCTCGCCAGCGAGACTGCGCATGTGCGCAGCCTACGCAGGCGAAACCTAAAAACAAGAGTAACCAAATAGAAAAAAAAATGGCGGGCCACTGTTTATTGTTCTATATGTTTAGTTTGGCTACAGTCGTGACACCAGCGCTTTACTTTAGCACAGTTAAAGGTAAAGCGCGGGTGCCGCGATTGCTGCAAAAGTAAAGAAATAGAACAAAAAATCTATTTGTTTAGTCTTTCAACAGTCGCAGCACCCGCGCTTTACTTTAGTTAAGCGCGGGTGCCACGAGTAAATCGCGTGTGCCGCCAAAGTGAAAAATAAGTAAATAAATAAGTGTATACATGCACGCAACTTGGCACTTTATATAGTGAAGTCACACATCGTACTTAAGTTAATACAGTGTATGAAATATATTCAAAACAAGCTGTTGCCATTGCGCAAAGGCAGCCGCTTATCGTTTACAAACAAATGTCCACAAATTACTGTGTCGCTCTCTACAATTTTCTTGATACAAAATGAGTTTTCTGAAAATACGACCTTAACGTTATAACACGCTTC
Source organism: Triturus cristatus (assembly GCF_964204655.1). Taxonomy (NCBI): domain Eukaryota; kingdom Metazoa; phylum Chordata; class Amphibia; order Caudata; family Salamandridae; genus Triturus; species Triturus cristatus. The sequence goes on along the minus strand of NC_140590.1, from coordinate 726,292,763 downwards.
CGAATGCAACCCTTCTGATACATAGCAGGTTTAGAAATAATAATTAGTACTAGCAGGTGCCTCCTAGCAGTGACTGCTGCCCTTCTCCTCCTCCTTATCCCACAAAGAGCTGCCTCACGCTTGCCTGACACACACTCAACCATCAACAACAAGCATTGGCATAGCCAATAGGTCTCGCCTTTGGGACCTTATAAGTGTTTAGCTTTGCAACACTTGATGTTGTTGCACCAAGGATATTGTGCTGGATAACTAAATACTTATAAGGTCCCAAAGGCGAGACCTATTGGCTATGCCAATGCTTGTTCTCTTCTGTGATGACTTACCTTGCTATGGTTCATTGCGTAAATGCCGATAAATACAATGTTTTAAAAAGTCTTGGTCTGTATGCGACAAACAAAGCGCTCTGAAGTGGCATATGTTTTGACTCAGCATGAAGCACTTCAGTGAGCTATCGAAAATACCCTTATTAAAACTCTACACATTTCGACAAATCATATTCAGCAGTCAGCACCTACTCTGATGCTGATTAGAGTATGTCTGACCACCTCTTTACTTTCATTCTGGTGCCATGGGAGGCGGGAAGGGGGAGGGGGGGGGGGACGTTTGCGAAAGGGGCTGGCACAGCCTGTTTACGAGAACCTGAGGTTGCCACATTGGCACAACCACTAGGCATAGGTTATTTGAAAATAGAACACGCGTTTTTAAATAGGTACAGGTAGGCTCGAGAGGAAAATAGCCATGAAACTATCGTCTGAGGAATTTTGCAACTTTTTAAACCCTGAAGGAGAAGTCGAAAGTAATAAAGAGAAACGTCGCCAAGATGTTGCACTATGTTTTCGAATACACAAGCCCGTGAAAGAATGTGCTCGGCTGATGGATGGGCTGTTAGGTATCTGATGTTAGGTTTCGGATTTAAAACATCAGGGATATGGTCCAGGAGTTCTGCAACACTAAAGCATTTGTTTGTGCAGACTGAACATATCAGTTCCACGGATCCAAGGTTCCCAAGTGCTAAAGAGGGAGAGAGGGGGCATTCAGCTTGGTTAGCAAATTAAAGGCAGAGAGCTGCCAGTCTCTCGGTGCAAACACACTTCAGTCCCTCTCTGAGTCGTTAAAGGAGCGGAGAGCAGGACTGTTTTGAAATGCGTGAGCCAAGAGAAACCTAGGAGGCAGAATGAAGGCTACTGCTGCTCCATATAACAGGGACCATGTTTTCAAATAAAAAATATTACACTTGGCGACGAGGCCGCTTAAAAGGTAAGAGCTGCAAGTTAGTTGTGCAACTCCCCTCAACAGCGGGCTTTGCTCTTCCCCTCCCTACTGGGGGTATATCTGCCAGTAAGGACACTGAATCATTAGTGGCAACTGACAGACGAGGAGGCAGTTGAAAGAATATATTTGTTAACGTTTCACTGATGTTTGTTAGCAGGCCTATACCTTGTTCCTACTGAGTGCATAAGGAGCGCTGGAAGCATGTGCAATGAGGAGTTCGGAAAGCTACTAGAATTAATGGCTTTCACAAATCAAAACAAGATTAAGTTATAATATTAGTTATTGAAATGTGCTGTGAGTGGCAGACATTGTAGAGCAAATGAAACGTTTGCATGAAGTTAGTACCACCTGAACTAAACTGCCTCAAAGTGCCGAACTTGAGTTAGAACTTCACCAGGAAGCAGCGACGGCTTACAAAAGGAATTTGTTTTAAGCAGGCAGCAGATCTTAACAAGCATCGGCCGCGCGGCGGCCGTGAAAGCGAAAGTAATCGCGATTGCGATCAAAGCGAAAGTGATCGCGAGGACGGGACACGCTGTGTGGTAAGCACGCGAGTGGTGCGCGCGCAGCAGTCAATGCCGGCTGCGGCCGTGCACGCTCGTGTGCACTCAAGCTTTAGGCCTGCAATATCATGTGGGCAGCACTTTCAAAACCCATATGCTAAATGCTCTCCGAGCAGCGCAAGCGCTCTGGCTCAGCAAGACCTAAAAACAACCAGGAGCCACCCCTCGCCCCCATCCGGGGGTTTAAGTGGGGCGAGTATCTTGCCTGCTCGGATTATCTCATGGTTACTGGGCAGGTCTCGCGACTCGCTCGCAGAGTCTGAGAGAATAATGCATCATCATTTCAAGGCAAACATATGGCTCGGGCTAAGAAGCGGAAGCATTTGAGAAGCTGCCACTTACAGTCTCAACAGGGAAATATCCACACCAGAGAAAAAATCTAGAACAATTAAACAACTAAACCTCACACCAGTAAACTGACCGAATACAACAGGCCCTTCGCTACAACGTGCTTTTGTGACTGCCCCATTCTTTTAGTCATTGTGCGTTGCGCAGATAGTACAATGCAATGACAGACAAAGGCATCGAGGAGATGAATGGTGGGGTAGGGAGTATGTTGACAGTGAGGAAGGACAACGACAGACAGTGCCCTTCCTGTGGTGTAACTGAGAAGGTGGTACACTAAACACAGGCCTCAGATAAGAACAATGAGGAAGGTGTCTAATGACAGGGCATCAGATGGGCAAATGGAAAGTGGACCGGGTGTAAGGAAACGCAGTAGAAGGGTTACACAGGGTAAGATCAATATGGGTGTCAAAGGACAAACAGAGAGCAAAAACTACAGTCCCGGAAGGATGCAGAAAGGCCAGGGTTGGTGTTACAGGTGAGGAAGAAAGGGCACAAACAGGTAAAAGAGCCACAACTGGGTTCACTGCGATTGGGAAAAACACAGTGTATCTAGCAAGGGAGGCATCAAATGGGTGTATGGTTATGATAACAGTGTTGTGTATATTGCAGAGTATGGCTATTACGTAGGAAAGATGGCACTGGCTGTTGGTTAACAGGGAGAAAGAACAGGAGGAAGAGAGAAGTACTGAGTCCGGAAGTAGCTTGGCAGGGTTTGAGATTGACAAATGTTGTGAGTTAGGTCAAGATGGAGATTGTGAAGTATTGAGTGCTGAGCAGGATTCCACTGACAGGAGAGGTGGGAGACAGTGAGGACTCCATAGATAGTTGCTAGTGGTGAAGGTAAAAAGTTGTTAAACTGCGTATCCTGTGATAGGATGCGTCCCCCGTGGGAACTAAAAGAACCCAATGGTGGGATATTCCATTAATAACAATTCGTTGTTATGTACTGTGATGAGAACCAGTATTATTCCAAGTAGTTTATGATCATTCTGATTTTTAATTCGATGTACATGTATTATTCAATTCATGCATGATCTTGATAGATATAGATATATATATATATATATATATATATATATATATATATATATATATATATATATTGTTATATGGCTATTCCATTGACGTGCCCATGCATTGCGGGTAAAGTACCCTTCATCAGGGAACAAAAGCTGAAATTCAATAAAAATAAAATACTATGAGGAGACTGTCCTAAATTCAAATGTAAAATAATATATACAATCCATTATGTTGACGTACACATCAATGTGATAGTGTTCTCTAATTAGCGGTAAAATGTTAAAAAGTAAGAAACTGTAAGTTCCATACCGGAACGTACCGGTCAATACTGACACGTGCATTCAATCAATACGACTATGTGCTTCTCAAATTTATATGAACGTGTTCCGAGTGGGTGTGATCGAACTAAACATTGTTCGTGAATTAATCTCAAAGTTTCCTCGGAGTGGAAAAAAACTAAACAATAAACCAGGTGGTGCATGGACATTAAAACACGTGAACTGATCTGCGCGTATTTGCGCTATACAGATTGCATAGTTATCCCGTTTTAAAAAACGTGCATATTTAAGATTATGAAGGTACACGATACGTGATTCGTAGTTGCCAACGCTGTGCCACCAGGATAAAAAACCTACAGGTGATGAATTACAAAGTGCCAAGCTTGGTGCGTGGATAATTAATCCAAGGCAAAGGACGCTGCTAAACGCGTGCATATACGAGATTGTGAAGGTGCCCGGAATATAATACGAAACTGTCAAAGGTGTACTCCCAAAGTTAAAATCCCAAGCTAGTGATAAACTTACGAGTGCCGTTGTTTAGTTTGGGTTAGTTGCATCGGGTTAGTTGCTTCATGACGAAAAACGCTGTAACCAAGTGTGCCCGCTAAATGTGTAACAATCATGTAAGATGGACTACATGCTATAACTTGAATGGCGGCCATGTTGTCATGGTGTATATGCATGCTATATAGAACAAAATAATCATGATACTAACGATGAATTATTCAATTGGATAGGGAACATAATCCAATAAGTGACATGTAAAAACAGTGTAATGAGGAAAACATAATCTAGAAACAGTTGAATATGAATTTCAAAAAGACGCTGTAACCGAGTGTGCCAGTTAAATGTGTGGCAATCATAAAGTAGGACTGCATTCTGTATCATAGATGGTGGCCATGTTATCATGGTGTGTGTGTATACTATATGGAACGAGATAATCAACATAATAATAGTGTAATATGCAAAACACAATCTAGTAGCAGTTGAAATTCGAACTTCAAAAAATGGTTGAATGTAAAAACGAGTGTTCAATCCGGCATAGTAATTAGAGATAGCATGAGTATTCCATCCGTTCATTCATTCCAAATGGTTTTAAGGTTTCCAGTAGTTTAAGCCAAACATGTTCTCTCTGTAGTAGGTGTTTATTGTTGTCACGACCCTCCATTTTTTCGATGACTTCCAAAATAAGAAATTTCAGCTGACTGACACTGTGGTGATTTTCAAGAAAATGGCTAGCCACAACTGACTTCATGTTTTTAGTGCGTAGATTTGATTTGTGTTCGTTAATTCTGGTTTTTATTTTGCGTTCAGTCTTTCCAACGTATACTTGTCCGCAGGGACATTTTAAAAGGTAAATCACATTCATTGTGTCGCATGTGGCTGTAACTCGCAATTTTATAATGTTACCTTTTTGTGGATGTGTAATGATAGGTTCAAAAATTATGTTATTGCAATTATTGCAGTTGTGGCAAGGTACTGTGCCTTTATAGATCGTTTGGTCATCTTTGTAGTGGTGTTTCAATATTTGTTCCAAGTTTTGGCTTCTCTGATAGGCAAATATCGGCCGCTCTTTGAATAGATTGTTGAACTTGTGTTCTTGTGTTAAGATAGGCCAGTGCTGTTTAATGATACGTTTGTACACCTTACTCAAGACTGAGAACTTAGAAACTATGACAATTCTGTTGCTTTCTTCTCGATCCGATTTTGAGAGTAATTCATTGCGAGTTCCTTGGTAACATCGAGGTTTCACTTACTCCACTAATTGTGTGGGATACCCCCTCAAAGTGAATCTTTCTTGCATATCTTCAATACGTTGAGTAGCTTAGATACAATTCTCTTCACACTGAGCATTTGAGAGTATGGTAAATGTCTTTTCAATGACTCCTGGTGAAAGCTGCTGTAATGCAATGTGTTATTTCGATCAGTGGTTTTCCTATAAATGTCTGTTTCAAATCCGTTGTCAGTCTTTGTGATGTGTACATCCAGGAATGTGACACATCGTTCTTGTATTTCAAATGAAAACTGAATTCTGTCATTGATGGTATTGAGGTTGTTAAGTGCATCAAGTAAATCTGTTTTTAAGCCGTTCCATACAATGAAAATGTCATCAATGTACCTTAAAAATAATTTGCTGTGTATGTTCCATGGAGGCTTGGTTAAGATGTTCTCTTCCTCAAGTTCAAACATTAAAACATTTCACAGTTCACGCGTTTTAATGTCCATGCACCTCCCGGTTTATTGTTTAGTTTTTTCCACTCCGAGGAAACCTTTGAGATTAATTCACGAACAATGTTTAGTTCGATCACACCCACTCGGGGCACGTTCATCTAAATTTGAGAAGCACATAGTCGTATTGATTGAATGCACGTGTCAGCATTGACGGGTACGTTCCGGTATGGAACTTACAGTTTCTTACTTTTTAACATTTGACCGCTAATTAGAGAACACTATCACATTGATGTGTACGTCAACATAATGGATTGTATATATTATTTTACATTTGAATTTAGGACAGTCTCCTCATAGTATTTTATTTTTACTGAATTACAGCTTTCATTCCCTGATGAAGGGTACTTTACCCGAAATTCATTGGGACGTCAATGGAATAGCCATATAACAATATATATATATATATATATATATATATATATATATATATATCAAGATCATGGATGAACTGAATAATACATGTACATCGAATTAAAAATCAGAATGATCATAAACTACTTGGAATAATACTGGTTCTTATCACAGTGGATATCAACGAATTTATATTAATGGAATAACCCACCATGGGGTTCTTTTAGTGCCCACGGGGGACGCATCCTATCACAGGATACGCAGCTTAACAATATTTGTTAACGTACCAAACCAGAGTACGCTCCCTAGGAACACAAAAAAATATTTTAATCTTTGTTTAAATCATTAGATTAGATTTGGTTGTGTGCTTACAACAGCTCATTCGTTTATGAGGGTAAAAAGTTTACATGGGTAAGGACAGACAGGAGACATGGGTGAGGGTACACAGACCATGGGTGAGAGTGCACACCTGACAGGCGAGAATCAGCTAGGGATGAGACGGCAGTAGCAGGTGAGTGGTAACAGGTGATGGTATACATAACCGAGTAATGAGTTGTGTGGTGTGGCAGACAAGAGATGGGTGAGGGGCAGGCAGGTGGTTCTGGCGGACACGTTGTAAAAACACACGAGATCAGGAAGGAATGCACAGGTGAGAATCGAAAGTGTGGCGTGGAAGAAGTGGTGACAGATGATGGGGCTCTGGTCAGGATAGAGATGTTAAGGTTATACATGTGACGGGTCAGCAAGGGCACGTGGGGTGAGTGTGGAGAGGACAAACAGAGGCGAGGGTTCATCGGGAGCAGTGCTGATAAGAGGAAGTGTTGAAGGGGCATCCAGTAGTGACAAGGCTGTAATCCTGTTCCAGGTATGAGTGGTGTCCTGCCGCCCCTCTCTCTTTCTCTTACCTAGCGCCACCTTGCAGGCTTTCCACAATGTGAGTGGTGTGCTTTCTTCACCTCCTTGTCTGCAAGGATCTTCTCCAGGGCGCGGGTCAGGAACATGTTGTTGGTCTTTTTGCCCTCATGCATGGGCACGGCAGGGCTGCGGTTGCTGAGCCACTGCTTCCCGTAGCCCCGGCCTCCTCCTCTGGCACCTTGCCCTCGCTCTGCGGCGGCTCCACTCGCACCCGGAGAAGGTGGGCGCTTGCTACCCTTACTGCCCACCCTGGGCCATGCCTGGCTGTGCACACACCGGGGTCACACCCTCTGCTGCCCGGGCTACACGGGGCATTAATGGCACAAGGAAATGGCCGGCTTCACCATCAGCAGCGACCTGTACTGCCATGTTGGAAGGAAGCAACGTCGCACACACAGGGCCTAGCGGCAGCCAGGGAGTACACCGGCCGGGACGGGAGTGGGAGAGCCCAGGAGAAAGGAGAGGAGGAGAGAGGTGAGACGAGAGGTGGGGGGCGAGGAGGCGACGAGGATGAGTTGGAATACGAAACAGGGTTAGGATGAGGCTAGAAATAGATAAAGACGAAGGAACGAGCAGAAAACAAGCTGTTTCCATTGCGCAAAGGCAGCCACTTGTTTATATTTGCATCTCGCTTTCACTGTAAGTGAAAGCGTGATGCAAAAATGAACACGCGGACGCCCTTGCCAAAGGCCAATTATAACAAGACTTTGGTAACATGATCCGTCACTACACTCCTCCTTAAGATAAGAAATACCCTCACGACAGCCGTCAAGCAAACGATCCAGTCCGGATGGGCCGTCCCAAAAGGAGACAAGGCGGTAACAAAGAAGCCTCATTTTCAGTCGGAGGCCACCGTTTAGCATAAACGATGACGCCAGCCAATGAAAATAATGGGTGGGGCCTCAAGTCCCCTTCTGATATCTCCTCTACCACAATATGTCTCGCAGAGCGAGAAGCGCATGCGCGCTGCCACGCTAGGCAAGACCTAATAAAAAAGTAGGGGAACGGATTCTATCAAATTGAAAAACCCACTTCAACCACTGATACCCACCCTTAGAGGTTGAACAGGGCCGCACACCCTTTTTGGAGTACCCTTATGGTCACCTGTCAGTAAGTCTAAATATGGACAGCGACTGCAGAAACACAAAGGGTCTTTTTTTCGTATCGTAATTCTAGACAATAGGGTGAGTTGCTATAGGGTTTTGTGGCACTATATCCTGCAATTTGCAGAAATACAGGCTTTAAACTGTAAGGTTCAAAGGCAGATCGAGATTTGCAGCTGTTTGTATGAGTCATGCTGTACACTTTGCAACCTGTAATTCTTTGAGGTGTGAGCAACCTTCCTTCCAGTCGTTCTGTGTGACGTGCAACGATGGTTCGCAACTACTTGCACACCACTGAGGGGACGCAGACAATCGAAAGGGAGTGAGATCTTTATGAGTTGTTGGCATTGGGCAGAACACATAGATGCATGACCCCCTACTTTCAGGGTCGGATTGGTAAGGAGGGCACTCCTCCGAGATCATCTGCGGCGTACCCCAGGGATCCTCCCTCAGCCCAACACTGTTCAACATTTACATGGCCCCGTTCGCACACATCACCCGACAGCACGACCTCAACATAATCTCCTACGCAGACAACACTCAACTGATCCTCTCCCTCACCAAGGACCCCATCACCGGCAAAGCTAACCTCCACGAAGGAATGAAGGCCGTCGCCGACTGGATGAAGATCATCTGCCTGAAGCTGAACTCGGACAAGACGGAGGTCCTCATCCTTGGCTCCAACCCCTCAGCCTGGGACGACTCCTGGTGGCCGACGGCACTGGGGGCAGCCCCGACACCCACCGACCACGCACGCAACCTGGGAATCATCCTCGACTCAACGCTCTCAATGACCAAGCAAGGCAACGCCGTCTCCTCCTCCTGCTTCAACACCCTCCGCATGCTCCACAAGATCTACATATGGACCCGACAGATACAAGAAAGACAGTCACTCAGGCCCTCGTCAGCAGCAGACTCGACTACGGAAACGCCCTCTACGAGGGAGCCCCGACCAAGCTAATCAAACGACTACAACGCATCCAAAACGACACGGCCACATCACCCCCCACTTGAGAAACCTGCACTGGCCACTCCCCCCCAAAAAGAGGATATCGTTCAAGCTCCTCATCCACGCACACAAAGCACTCCACAAGACCGACCCAGCCTACCTCAACAGACGGCTCTCCTTCTACATCCCCAACCGCCAGCTACGCTCCACCGACCACTCACTCGCCACCGTCCCGCACATCCGAAGAACAACCACCGGCGAGAGATCCTTCTCCCACCTCGCCGCCAAGACATGGAACACCCTCCCACTGAGCCTACGACAGACCCAAAACCTGCTGACCTTCAGGAGGATACTCAAGACCTGGCTGTTCGATCAGTAGCCCTCCCCCCCCCCAGCGCCTTGAGACCCTCGCGGGTATGTAGTACACTTTACAAATGATTGATTGATTGATTGATTGATTGATTGATTGACTCAGACAATGGGCCGGTATCTGAGTTGCAATTGTGGGCCGCTTTTCTGGGCAGTGTGGAGCAGGAGCGGCTCGTGTCAGGGAAGAGAGGTGGGACGGGGAAGGGGTTTGGGGGGAGGACGGAGACAAAAAATAAATAAAAAACAACTTACCTGCCGCCCTCCAGGATTGTGCTCTTCGGCTCGGCTCCCAGACTGCTCTGCGGCCAATCCTGAAGTTGCTCACATGCATGAGAGCAGCTTCAGGATTGACCTGAGTGCTGATGATTTGCTCTGCCATACTGGGATCCTGTGACTGCTCTCTCCAACCCGGCAATGCAGCTGCAGTTGGAGAGGGCTTCACTGCGCATGTGGGTTTGGCCGGCATGAGACAGCCGGCCAAACAACCCACATGCACAGTGAAGGCAGAGCCCACCACTCCCCCTCCAGCCTGTCATCACCCTGGCCCCGTCCCCAAGACTCGGCACAAGAAAAATAAAACGATAATAAAACAAGTTTTTAGGTTTAAATCTTTTATTAAGGTTTTCCACAGAGAAAAATATAGCAACAGGCAATTATACAATCCCCGACCCCATCAGGGATAAGATCAACTTAGCTCGCTTCCACAGCTACCAGTCGGGTGGGAAATCGAAGGGATGCTTGCGAGGCCCGACAGCCGCCATACCTTTCTCCCCCCACCCCGAACCCGAACCCCCCAATAACCCCTCACCCTCCCTCCCTCCACGCCCACCCCCGTACCCCTTTAACAAGAAAGTCAGAGAAGAGAAAGAAAGAAGAAGAAGGAAGCAAAGAATTGTAATCCTGTCTCAGGAGCAAAGGGACCCGCAAGCCAAGCGTAAAGGGCCATCCCGGAGCCAATGTGTTAATCATGGCATCGAAGTGGGTTCCCCATCCTCCGGGTCAGTACTAAGCCGGAGGAGGCGCAGATATCGGGGACAAGTCAGCTCCCAGAAGTCCTGGGACAGGAGGGACCGGAACGGTTGCCACAGTTCCGCAAAGGAGGCGCCCTTCCCCGCCAGTGTCAGAGAGATACGCTCCATCCCTAAGATATGCCAGAGGCGGTGCAGCCATTCTAAGTGTGTGGGTATGCGGGGTGCGTTCCAGCAGGCTAACAGGCACTGTGTGGCCGCCCCTAGTGCCAGGGCTATCTGTTTCCCCCTGTGGGACTTCAAGGGATAAGTAATGGCGTTAGGGACCCCCAGGATGATGTAGGCAGGGAATCGGGGCAGCTCTGTATCAAAGTATCTGTCCACCTCATCCAGGATTTGTTGCCAATACGAGGAGAGCAAGGGGCAGTCCCAGAGAACATGTACCAAGGTGCCCAGCCAACCGCACCCCCTCCAGCAATCTGCGCTGCGTGAGCTGTCCATGCGATGTAGGCGTTCCGGCGTGTAGTACCAATAGGTCACCAGTTTAGTGAACGTCTCAGTGAGCCCTGTGTGTGTGGCTGTGTGGTGAGCCCTATAGCAGCTACCCTCCCATTCCTTTGCCAATAGGTCCCTTCCCAGGTCCCTCTCCCATCGTGCCCTCCCTGCGTGGTATGAGTGATAATGTGACGAGAGGAGCGTCTTATAAAGATCGGATGTCAGCTTTTTGTCCGTTTGATGTGTGATCAGCCAACGTTCGAACGTTGTGAGCCGGCGTTGCGCTGCCCGTTTCTCCCGCGGCTGCGTGACCCAGTGTTTGATCTGCAAATAGCCGATCAAGTCCTTGGCCGGAATTCCATAATCCGCTGCCAACCGCGCCAGGGGGATGAACCGGCCCTCATTGTACAGGACCCCTAATGCTCTGCAGCCGGAGTATCGCCAACCCGGGAAGGAGGACCCCGGGAGCCCCGGCGGGAAATCGTAATTCCCGAACAGGGGGGTCAGGGGTGAGGGGAATTACGTCAGCTCTTGTCCCTCGCTGGTCTGATCCCAGATCCGTACCACTTCCTGGGTCACCCATGAGGCATATAGGTTAGGGGGCCGCTGCTCCCGGCACAGAAACGGGATCGCAGCCAGGGTAGTCCCCGCCACCGCCCGGTCCTGGAACAGCCAGTGTTTTTCGGATTCAGGCCTCATCCATTCCACCAGGTAGCGTAGCTGAGCGGCCTGGAAGTAGAGCTTGAGATCGGGGACTCCAATGCCCCCGTGTTCCGGCGGGAGAGAACTAATCTGGCGTTTGAGGCGTGGTTTCCTGCCTTGCCAAATGAAGCGTGCTAATTCGGATTGGACCTTTTTGATCCAGCCCTTCGGTGGGTATATGGGGAGCGTATGGAACACATACAGTATCTTAGGCAGTATCGTCATTTTAATGGCCGCCACCCGCCCAAGCCACGAGAGCGGCAGGTGTCGCCAGCGCTGGAGATCTGTTTTGATGGTAGAAGAGAGACGCTCGTAGTTCAGGGTCCGAATGCTCGGAATCGTAGGGGTCAACTGCACCCCGAGATAGGGGACTGTCCCCGACGACCAGGGAACCGGGTAAGTTGCACGGAGGTCTGCCACCGCTCCCGGTGTGAGAGAGAGGGAGAGTGCCATCGATTTAGCAACGTTAACTTTGAAGCCGGATAGTTCCCCAAATGCGGCGAGGTCCTCGAGGATCGCTCCCAGGGAGTTTGAGGGCTCCCTGAAGGTCAATAGAACATCGTCGGCGTAGAGGCAGATCGTGTGGGTGTCCCCCCCGAAACGAATGCCGGTGATCCGGCTGTCTTGTCGTATATGCTGGGCAAGGGGCTCCATGTACATCGCGAAAAGCAACGGGGAGAGGGGGCAGCCCTGCCGAGTGCCCCGTGAAATCCGAAATGGCTCAGAAGTGTGGCCATTAACTCGAACCGATGCGTGGGGTTCTCGGTAGCAGTTGAGTATGCGCGCCCGCATTTTGTCCCGCAAGCCGAACCGTTGCAGGACCGCTTCAAGATAGGGCCAGTGCACCCGGTCAAAGGCCTTCTCGGCATCCACCGCCAGGAGGGCGTAGTCGGCCGGGCATCGAGAGGCCTTCTCAATGAGATGTAGGACCCGTTTCGTGTGATCGCTCATTTGGCGGCCTGGAATAAAGCCTGCCTGATCCGGATCTATGAGGTTCGGCAGATGCGGCGCAATACGGGCCGCTAAAATCCCTGTATACAGCTTGAGGTCCACGTTTAAAAGGGAGATCGGTTGGTAGGAACCGCACTGTGTGCTATCTTTCCCGGGTTTGGGGATCACCACTATAGCGGCGTCCAAAAAGGAGGAGGGCATCTCCCCGAACGTATCGAACGAATTGAAGAGTCGTGTGAGGATCGGGGTGACCAAGGGGCAGAATTGCTTGTAGAATAAAGCCGTAAAGCCATCGGGGCCCGGGGACTTGCCTAGCTTGAGCCTCGAGATGGCCGAAATCACCTCCTCCGGCCGGATCGGCGAGTCCAGCAGCTCCGCCTGGAGTGTCGAAAGGCCTGTCACCCGAGCTTGGTCTAAGTACGCGTCCAGCCCGCCGCCATCGAGAGGCTGCTCGTCATAGAGCCGGGCATAGAAATCCCGAAACGTCGCAGCGATCTCCCGGTCATCCGTGTGCAAGACCCCGCCCGGGTCTACTATCGCCTTGACACCCTCTCTCGCTCTGCGCTCCCGAAGGCAGCGGGCCAAGAGGCCACCACATTTATCACCTCCCACATGGTAGCTATGCCGAAGGCGCAGTGCTGCATATTCTGCCCTGTCGCGGTCTAGCGCTTCCAACTGCGCTCTCTGTGTTTTTAACAGCCGCCAGACCCTCGGTGCCCCGGTACGGCTATGCATACGATATAGCTCCCTGACTTTCTGTGATAGCTCCAAGCGTTTCGCCTGTCGTTCTTTGTTCTCTGCCGCGGAGAGGGCTATAATGGCCCCCCGGACCACCGCCTTCAGAGCCAGCCAGCGCGTGGGCAGGGCTGTATCTTCGTTGTCATTAAATCAAAGGTATTCCTCAATGACCCCTTGCAGCTTTTTTACCACCACGGGGCGAAGCAGGAGTGTATCCCGCAAACGCCATAGGCGCTTCCTCCTGCCCATGGGCGGGAGCTTCAGCGTCATAACCACCGCTGCATGATCAGAGAGGGAGGTCGCTAAAATCGCCACCTCGGGGGCGTGCCCAAGATGGCGGAGTGAGCGGTCGCACTCTCCGTGAGCTCCTGAATCCCCAGGCCCTTGGACCGAGAATTTTAGCAGTATCTCCCCCATATCTGCTGGGAGATCGTGGGGAAAGAAGGGGACTACCAGCGACCCGGCGGTGGGACTCAGCGAGACCCCGAACGATATCGCAGGAGGCCGCGGAAGGCAAGCGCGGGACGGAGCAGCAGGGAGGGGCCGAGAGCCGGAGCCTGCCGACGCGGACCACGGTGCGGAGCCAAAGCACCCCCGAGGCTGAGCCGGCGAGAACCTACCCCGATTGACGGAGACACCGGGAACGGGACTGCCAGAAGACCCTCACGGGGAGAGGTCAACTGAAGACGGCGGGAGGCGGAGCCGAGGCCGGGGCCCGGAGCCACTACACGGCGCGGAGCCGGGGGCGCGGCCTACAGGCGGACAACGAGGTGGAGAGCGACGGCGGAGCCCCGCATCGGAGGCCCTGGTGAGGAGGTACTCTGGCGAGATAGCCTGGGCGGCAGCCGGTCCTGGGCTCCGCGGGGGACACGACGGATGGCCCCGCTAGCCGCCTGACGTCAGAGGAAGAGCGGCAGAGCGGTACAGGGCCCAGTGAGGAGTGCGGAGGAGCGTGGGGGCGAGCGCGGCAGGAGAAGAGGTCGAGGTGCACCCGGCGGCCTGGCCAAGGGCCCAGCACGCATCTGCCTGGGGGAGTCGCCCCTGTATTGCTTAGAGACGGACAGTTCGCCTGCCAGAGCAGCCGGTGAGCCCCGGAGGACTGCAACAGCGGAACCGGGCCCGGATCGGGCGATCTAGGCCCCTGGGAGGACACGTGGCATCTTGCGAGGAACGGCCCAGTGAGGAGTGCGGAGGAGCGTGGGGGCGAGCGCGGCAGGAGAAGAGGTCGAGGTGCACCCGGCGGCCTGGCCAAGGGCCCAGCACGCATCTGCCTGGGGGAGTCGCCCCTGTACTGCTCAGAGACGGACAGTTCGCCTGCCGGAGCAGCCGGTGAGCTCCGGAGGATTGCAACAGCGGAACCGGGCCCGGATCGGGCGATCTAGGCCCCTGGGAGGACACGTGGCATCTTGCGAGGAACGGCCAGGGGCCTGCGGAGGGCGCCACCTGCGTGGCCGGGGGCTGGGTGGAGGACACTAGTGTACCCGGCGAAACTCGGAGTGGACGGTTTCCCCCCCCCTGGCCAGCGCTGTTCCCTGGGAAGGGCTGCAGAGAGAGACAGTAGGCCCCACGGACTCGCGCTGCCACCCAGGGGTGAGAGGCAGCAGCGCCGGGACTGAAGGCCCGAGAGAGGAGCAGGCTGAGGAGACCCTCCTGCGGTGTGTCACGTCAACGGGCCCGAGAGGTGAGGTGTGGGCTCGGCAGGGCCCTGGCGGTGGTGGGCTGGTGCCGCCCGACCAACCGACGCAGCAGGAGGATGGGAGACCGAAGAAGCGTGGAGCGAGCCCCGTGGCCTAGCGACGCCGGCGGGCGGGTGGAGCACCCGAGACACGGGAGGAGCCGGCCGCCCCCTACCAATGGCGGGCAACAGAAGCAGCAAGAAGGGGGACCGCACTCTCCCGGAGATGCTCAGCAGGAACCACCAGAGGGTGGATAAGGGGCAACCGTCGCCGGGCTCCTCCGGGGGTGCGCAGGAGACGGACGAGAGAGAGCCACCGGTGACTAGAGCCTTCATGGAGTCACTCTTCAGCTCCCTTAGGGATGACTTTCAAACGCTGAAACAGGAGGTCGCTGGGGAGATGCGAGAGGTGCGCAGAGAGGTAGGCGGCCTAGGAGAGCGGGTGGCTTCCGCGGAGGGTGCTGGTCAGAGGAGGGACGAGGACATTGAGCAGTTGCAGCAGGAGGTGCTGCGCCTCCGAGACCAGCAGCTCGACCTGCAAGCTCATAATGAGGACCTTGAAAACAGATCCCGGCGGAACAACATTCGGGTCCGGGGAGTTCCGAGCGCGGACGAGGGGTCTGATGTGACCAGCTACCTACAGAACTTGTTCAGGGAGATCTTGGGAGAGGCGACGGACTTCCCCATCCGGATTGACAGAGCACATAGGGTGGGCCCGCCGAGACGCACGTCGGCACCACTGCCGGATATTCTGGCCTTTCTACCGGACTTTCCACTCAAGGAGCGAATCTTGGCTGAGGCAAGGAAGAAGTCATCCCTCACCTTTCGAGGACACCCAGTGGCTTTGTATCAGGACTTATTTGCCATAACGCTTCAGAAACGCAAAGCTTTCAGGATTGCCACAGACTTTCTGAGGGAGCACAGCACGCCCTACGCCTGGGGGCACCCCTTCCGACTCATCTTTCGGTGGAATGGCACTTTGCACCAACTACGCTCCCTGCGGGAGACCTGCGGGGTATTGGGCATTCCTGAGACGGAGGAGGATACGGCTACGCCGCACCGGAGGCGCGTTACCAGAGACGGCTGGCAGCGGGTGACGGGGCGGAACTCTTCTGGCCGCACCGGGAGGCCGGACTCACCCACCATCAGGGCTGGCATGGCCGGCGCGGTGCTCGAGGTGGCCAGAGACACCGCCGCTGGTCGCATTGACGGCGTGAGAACACTCCGGGGGGAGATCATCACAGCTTATTTCACTTTGCAGGTTTGGGGGCTCTGGGGGGGGAGGGGGTGGCGGGGAGGAGACGGTGGCTGGACGTCCACTTAAGTTACTCACCACAGACTAGTCGCTCGTGGGACTCGGCTGGGACTATGGTTCATTGGGTTTGGAGGACGGGGGAGGGAGGGAGGGAGGGAAGGGTGGGGTTTGGGGTTGTTCGACTGTTGTCCAAGGGGTTGCTTGTTGGGGTTCGGGGGGGTTCGTTTAGGTTGTGGGGTTGAGGGAGGGGAAGGGAGTGGTTGGGGGGTTGAGTGGGAGTGTGGGGGGGGGCTCGGGAGGGGAGGGGGGAACGTCCAGTGCACCACAGGGATTACGGCCCCTTGGCGGCGCTCTTGAGACGGACTCCGCGCCTGCGGAGGCTTTGCGCTACTTCACCTATCCTTCCCTATGCCGCCTACCACTCTTAAGCTCGTGACACTTAATGTTCGGGGCCTCAACAACCCGGTTAAGCGGCGCGCTGTGTTATCCCTACTAGAATGCACCCGAGCAGACATCTGCCTCCTCCAGGAGACTCACTTGTTGCCTCGGGACTGCCACAGGCTCCGATCCCACAAATTCCCGACTCAACTCTTCTCTTCTGGCAATGCTAAGACGGCGGGGGTGGCGATTTTGGTGGCCAGGCAGTTCAGGGGAGAGATCTTGCACAAACAATCCGAACAGAAAGGGAGACTGTTAGCCTATAGGTTCAGGGTGGGGGGTATCCACTTCACAGTGGGATCTGTATATAGCCCAAACGAACAACAAGAACGCTTCTTACGCGCAGCTTTGGAAGATGTCACTGCCTCACAGGACAGGCACATTATCCTCGGGGGTGACCTCAATATGGTCTTTCACTCGGCCCTAGACAGATCCGCGCTTCGCTCTCCGCAGGCGGGGGAATTCTCGACCGGGTGTAAGACACAGCTGGCGGAGCTGGACCTCCACGACCTCTGGCGCCGCATGCATCCTACTGATAGAGACTATTCATACTACTCCCACGCACATAAGACCTACGCGCGCCTGGATCACTTTTTGGTCACCGCGCCGGTATGTGCGATAGCTACCGCGACCGAGATGGGGGTGGTCTCCCTGTCTGATCACGCTCTGGTCACCGTCGAGCTTCGACTGCCGCCAATCTCGGGTCCACCGCGGGTTTGGCGCCTGCGGGACACATTGCTGCATAGGAAGGCAGTAGTCACGCAAGTGACGCATGCCATCCAGGACTACCTGTCCCATAATGCGGATTCCAACACTTCGCAAGCGACACAGTGGGCGTCCATGAAGGCTGTGATACGGGGGGAGTTTATAGCTCTTTCCTCAGCCGACAACAAGGAGCGGCGGCACAAGAGGGAGGAGCTCACCCAGCGGGTCCGCAAATTGGAACAGGTGCACCGCAGGACAGGGGCTTCCCCGGGTATGGCGGCAGCTAAAGGAGGCCAGGAAGCTCTTGGCGGCCCTGGACATGGACCGCGCGGAGTACGCGGCTTTGCGCTTACGCCATGCCTACTACACGGGAGGGGATAGATGTGGCCGGCTGCTGGCGAACAGGCTTAGAGCGGCTCGACAACAACAGGTAGTGAAGGAGGTCTCCGACTCCACGGGGTCGAGGGTTACGGAGGACACCCATATAGCTGAGGCTTTCCGGGGATTTTATGCGGACCTCTATACGGGGGACCCCCCGGATGCGTCGGCGACGGCGGCCTATTTGGACTCGATTGCCCTCCCCTCCTTGCCGCCTTTGCAGGCGGAGCACCTGGACAGGGATATACGAGTTGAGGAAGTGATCTCCGCCATCGCCCGACTTAAACACGGGAAGGCCCAGGGGCTGGATGGCTACACATCCCTTTTCTACAAAACGTTCTGTGCGACGCTGGCCCCGCTTCTCACGCGCCTCTTCAACTCCTTCACTGCTCCCGGGGCCATCCCACCGGACCTGCTGCAAGCCTCTATCACGGTCATCCCCAAACCGGGGAAGGACCGGACGCAATGTAGTTCCTACAGGCCGATCTCACTTTTGAACGTGGATCTTAAGCTGTACACTGGGATCCTAGCGGCCCGGTTGGCTCCCCACCTACCGGGCCTTATAGACCCAGACCAGGCGGGCTTTGTCCCCGGACGGCAGACGGTAGACAACACCAAGCGGATAGTTCACCTCTTAGAAAAAGCATCACAGATCCCAGGGGAGAGAATGATGCTTTCGGTGGACGCGGAAAAGGCGTTTGACCGCGTTCACTGGCCTTTTTTGGAGCAGGTCCTGCGGAAGGTGGGGATAGGGGACAGATTCCGATCATGGATTTTCAATTGCTACAAATCTCCGACAGCAGCGGTACGGGTGAATGGCTACAGCTCCAGAAGTTTTGCCATTGAGAGGGGCACGAGGCAGGGTTGCCCGCTGTCGCCCTTGCTCTTCGCCCTGTACATGGAGCCTTTCGCCCGACGGGTGCGGCATAACCCAGCAGTGAGGGGGGTGCGGTTCGGAGGCTTCACTCATGCCATTAGCCTGTACGCGGATGACGTCATACTGTCGCTGGATGATCCGCTCACTGCCCTTCCGGCGTGTATCGAGGAGCTGGACTCCTTTGCCGCGGTTTCGGGATTCAAAATGAACGTGGGGAAGTCAGTGGCGTTGGACGTGTCGCTCAAGCCAGCTACTAGGACCTCGTTGCAGGACCTCTTCCCGATGCTCTGGTCGAAAGAGTTGGTGCCTTATCTCGGGATTCAGCTGGCTCCCACCTTGCCGGCTATGGTGGCGGCTAATTATGCCGCTTTGGGCAGGAAGATTCGAGAGGAGATAGGCCGGTGGGATCGCAGCGCCTTGTCATGGTTGGGCAGAATAGCTGCCATCAAAATGACTGTTTTGCCCCAGATTTTGTATTTGTTTAGGGCGTTACCATTGCAGCCGCCCACGGGCTGGATCCAGCAGACGCAGTCGGACCTGGCGCGTTTCATATGGCGGGGCAAGAAGCCCAGGATGAAAAGGGCGCTCTCTATGCTCCCGCCGGAGGCCGGGGGCTGGGGATCCCGGACCTCCGCAAGTACTTTCAGGCCGTGCAGTTACGCTACTTGGTGGAGTGGAGTAGGTGGGAATCCGACAAGCACTGGCTTTTTCAGGATCAAGCGGTGGCGGGCAGGCCCTTGCAAGAGGTGCCGTTCCTTCGAAGGGCTCACCGCCCGGCGAATCTATATGCCTCCTTCGTCACGCGAGTACCCCTACGGGTCTGGGATGCTACCAACGCTGTGCACGGCCTGACAACATTCCCTTCACCTCTCACACCCTTGCTGGATAATCCGGACTTCACCCCGGGACTGGAGAAGGGGGCCTTCGCTCTCTGGCGGGAGGCGGGGTGTCGGGCCCTGTGTCATATGTATGACCCGGAAGGGGTCTTCCCCTTCGTGCGCTTCAGACAGGAGTATGCGCTCCCGGAGACCGAGAGATTGCACTACCTACAGGCTCGCCACTGGGCGCTGCATCCACAGGTGCGAGAGACGGCTGATAGGAGACTTCTCCCGTATGAGCGGTGGCTTCTGACTCGCACGTCCGACGCGAAGCTGATCACCGATCTCTACAAGCTGTTACAAATACCCTCCTCCCACTTCTATAATCCGGGACGGGAGCGCTGGGAGAGGGAACTGGGCAGGTCGCTGAGCCATAGGGAATGGGAGCAGGTGGCATTTAGGGCCAGGCACTCGGCGTACCATATGGGACTCACTGACACGTTCACCAAAGTCTCGACGTACTGGTACTACACCCCGGAGCGCATACACGACATGGATCATAGCAAGGATGCTGACTGCTGGAGGGGATGCGGGCGGGTGGGCACGCTGCTACACATCCTGTGGGGCTGTCCGCTCCTCGACTCTTATTGGAAGGAGGTGATAGACGATATCGATTCCCATTTTGCCACTGAGCTGCCGCGCTTCCCTGCATACATATTACTGGGACTCCCGAACGGGTTGATGTATCCCTTGAAATCCTGCAGGGGTAGACAGATAGCTATTGCACTGGGATCGGCGATGCAGAACATCCTTGCGCACTGGCGCTCCAAGACACTCCCCACGGTCACGGGCTGGCTTCACAGATTTTGGCATGTGTTGGGGATGGAGAAATTGTCGCTTACACTGGCAGGGGATATAGAGCAGTTCAATGATCTCTGGCAGCCGTTTCAGTCCCTGCTGGTTACTGAATTCAGGGAACTGACCTGCCCGAGATATCTTCGCCTCCTGCGGCTTACGGCCCTGGAGGAATCTGCCTCTTAATTGGTAATGGGGTGGAGTCCCTCTGGGAGAGACAGGGAGGGGGAGACGGAGTGGATCAGACCTACGCACTGGACGGGGGGAGGGCAGGGTTTGGGGTGGGGGTATGGGAATTAGGGGTGGGGGAGGTTGGTGCGGGAGGGGGGGGAACTGTTTTTGATTGTTACGGCACTGTTCATCATCGAAGGTCACAGCGGACTGCAGTATTATTGGCATGTTCGCTACAGGGCCTCCAGCCCGGCATTGGACTTCGCCGCTGTACTCGTATACTCACGATGTGTCGTATTGTTTGTTTCTATGCATTGCAATAATAATAAAAACATTTTAAACCTAAAATCTCCACCTCAGAGGTCTCATGCCCGAGTGCACGGGTGGCCAGGAAATAGTCCAGGCGCGCGTACGTGCCGTGTGCGCTTGAAGTGTGCGTATATTCCCGGGCCGAGGGATTATACAGCCGCCAGAGATCCACCATATCTAACTCCTGTATTGCCATGCGACCCGTCTGTGACAGAGCGCCTACCTGCCCCGTGCGTTGTGCAGAGCGGTCCATCACGTTGTCGAAGACCAGATTTAGGTCACCCCCAAGTAGCAACCTCCGGTCCGTGGAAGCCGACAACTCTGTCAGCGCCGTATGGAGGAAGTGTTCAGGTCTGTCGTTGGGTGCGTAAATCGTGCCCGCTGTGAATGTGTAATCTCCCAGCTGGAATTGCTAAACCAGCAGCCTGCCCTTAATCTCCGCCACCTTATGCATCGAAAGCCCCTTAAACTTCGGCGCTAGAAGTATCGCCACCCCCGCCCGTTTTGTGGAGTCACAGGAAAAGAGCTGTATGGGAAATGACCTAGACTGCAGCCGGTGTGTGTCTTTCGTAAGCAAATGCATCTCTTGGAACAGGCATAGCTCCGCCCCCGACTGTGCGAGAAGGGAAATTATGGATCGTCGTTTAATAGGATTGTTAAGGCCCCGGACATTGAGCGTAAGGATCTTAATTGTTGTTGGAGGCATTCCCACCTGTCAGTAAACGCTAGCTGGTGTCGTGCATCCCTGTGGTGACCGAAGTGTGCCCGAGCCGTCCAACCACCGCCCCTCGAGCCCGACACAGGAGAGAGAAGGAAAAGGAAGAAAAGAAATAGAAAAGAAGAAATCCCCAGCTGACCCCGCGCATCCCCCCTCCCTCTCCCCAACAGTGTTAAGCGAACCAATAGTCCATCTTCCAGGGAACATCGGAATGTTCAATGTCAAGGGGGGAAACGTGGCGTCCCAGAGAGCCTCCCTTCCCCCGCCCGCCCGCCCGCCCTTGCGCCCGCCAGCGACTCTCCAGCGAGTTGTGGGGCAGTGTAAACCACAATGGAACTACAATGTCACTTCCCTCAGGCGGCCCCCCTCAAGGGCCTTCGACCTTTGGCGCCAACGATTCCACCACCGAGGCTAGGGCCTCCTGACGTCCCTGGGCAATCTCCCCGGGGGGGGGCCTCCGCCCTCTGGCACCTCTGCGCCGCTGCTTCAGTTGGCTCCAACCTGAGCCTGGGCCACCGGCTTTCTGAGAGCCCGCTACCTCCCTCCTCCTCCTTCGGGCAGTGAATGTCCAATAGCTTGCACGCCTCCGTCAGGGAACGAAGCTGATACAGCCAGTCATTGTGCCGAAAGATAAGACGAAACGGGTGGCCCCAGGAGTATTTAATGTCCCGTTGACGGAGAGCATCCGTGACAGGGCGGAAGGTTCTGCGTTTTTGTAGGGTCAGGGCGGAAAGATCCTGATAGAGAACCGGGAGACTACCTCGAAAAGTGATGGGGTGTTGTGATCTGACCTTGCGGAGGATCTCCTCCTTCGTGTTGTAGTCCTGGAGGCAGACCAGGATGTCGGCCGGCAGGGCATTATCCGGGCGGGGGGGCCCACCCGGTGGGCCCTATCCAGGACGAGCGCAGTGTCCGCCGGCCTCCCTAGGATCTGGTTAAAGAGCTCCAGCGTGAAGGCAAAGACATCCCCCTCTTCGGCGTTGCGTTTCACCCCCCTGATTCGGATGTTGTGCCGCCTCGACCGGTTCTCCAAGTCTTTCAGGTGGGTTTGAATATCCACCTGCTGGTCATGGAGGCGTAGAAGATCCTGGGGTACTAGGGAGAGTTCCGTGTCCTGTGCATCCATTCTGTCTTCCACCGCTTGCACTCTCTCCCCCATGCCATCCAGGTCCCTCCGTACCTCCCGTAGCTCCGCCGCGAGTTCCTGCTTCATGCATTTGAAGTCCTCCCGTTGTTCCGCAAATAGCGACATCAGGAACGCCCTGGTGATCGGTGCCTCCCCTTCGTCCCCGGCCCCCTTCGGCCGCATTGCGTCAGCCACGGTCGTCTGAGTCTCTGGGGCCGCCGCCGCCGCCCCCCCTGGGGCTTGGCAAACAACTCCTGCAGCAACTTGCTCTGTGTCTTGTCTTTACCTTTACCCCGTTGGGTCGCCAATATTCGAGTGGGCTCACCGCCGTACGGCTCTCTTGGCGTGGCACCAGGAATCAGGCCACAAACCCGCCGGTCAGGTCCCCGAAGTCCGTTCACCGCAGCGCTCCGTCCGCTGCAGGCCCCGACCGCTGCTGGAGGGATGCACGGCCCGCCCTCGTGTTCGGCGCCGTCCACCCCCTCCGCTGGAGGAGCCCGTCTCAGTGGCAACGTCCGTAGGCCCCTGCGCCTCTCTCCGAAGCAGCCTCTGAGGGGGGGCAGGCGGCAGCCGCAAGTGCTCTCCAACTCTTGGGGGTCTCTCCCACCCTGGTGCGGGGTAAGGTGGCGGCCGCCCCCGCCCGCTCCCGTCCCGCTGTCGTGGCGGCGGGCCCGTCTGCTCCGACCCCTGCCCCTCGGGCGCCTCCCGGCTCTTCCTCGCGCCCAGGGGCTCAGCTGTTGTGTGGCGCCTTCGCTTCCTCAGCGACTTGCGGGCAAAGAGCTGTCTCACCTCTGGGGGCCCGGCGTCGCCCCTGCCCCTCCGTGCGCAGATATGGACTCGCCGCCGCTGGCTCTCTCCCCGTCGGGCCCCAATCCTTCGTCTTGTGTGGGTGGCGGCCAGCCAGACAGGCCCTCCGTCTGTCCCAGGCGACCACCAGCCAGGTGGCCCCCGGCTCCGCAGTGGGTGCTGGGCTGCCGCCTCTGCCCGCAGGCGCCCCAGCCGCCTCTCCTTCAATCGAGGCCGGCGCCGCTACGTGCCCTGCTAGGCCTCAGGTCCTCCCGTCGTCCAGCTGCCCCTGCGTCCTTCAGGCTCGTGCTGCCGTCCGTGGCACCCCGCCGCCGTGCCCGCTGGAATGCCGCCCCCACTTCCTTCCAGTCTCAGGGGGTTGGCAGAGCGTCCACGCGCCGCCAGCGCTGCCGCGGGGGTCCCTCACCCACGCCGGTGTCTCGGAACTTTAGGCCGTGGCTGCCGCGCTCGTCACTGGGCCGCGGCCGGCTGCAGACTCCTCCCGCCACCAGACGGTCACCGCTGCTCCAGGGGGCGCCTGAGGGGTGTCGATAGGCTCGCCCCGCACTCCGGCGTCGCTGGCGGTGCTGTGTGCCAGAAACGGGGAAGGCGATCGGCCCCGTTTCGGCGCTGTTCTCGGGCGTGCGAGGGAGAGACAGGGAAATGCGTCTCACCTCGCCGCCATCTTGGCCACGCCCCATAAAACAAGTTTTTAACCTGTTTTATTATATTATTTAATTTTTCATATTTTTGAGAGAGCTGGCAGGGGGGTCGAAGTTCCTCCGCCATAGCAGAGGAGCCGCCGCTGGAATAGAGGTCGATCTGGGCTGTGTCTGCTCTGTTCAGATGCCACCAGCGGCCAGTTGTTGCCTGAGCAGCCTTCCATGTGCAGATGGGCCTCTGTTACCTCCCTTTTACCAAGGGGGCGGAGTTGTCATTCCCAGTCTCTTGCTGGGCCGGCCCACTAATGTATGGGAATTGAGCCTGAGCATAAGTAGCCTCACTTATATTCAGGTGTGGTTCGCCAGTGTGAACTAATCTGTGCACAAAGATTGCTGGCAGCATTTGCATTTTTTTTTATCCCAGTAAAGTTAAGAAAACATGGTTCTTTTAGACAAGGCCCCTCCCAATCTTCTTTTCATAATACTTAAAACACTGAAGCAGTGTTCTGCGAAAAGCCGCAATCTGCAAATATGGGTCACTTTTTTTAGGGTGCCCAGGCCTATTTTTCATCCTGTCTACTGTCCTTTGCATTGTGTCAGTTTGTTTCTGATTGTAATCCGTTAGGGATTAGAGACTCGAGTAAGAAACATGGCGATTTGGAATGCAGGATCTCGCAGGTCTCCATCCATTTCCTCAGCCCTTTTGTTAAGAGTAGCCTCCTTAATATTAATGCCACTAACCTGTGAATCCTACAGAAAGACCACTTTGCGCTACAAAAGGTCAGTGCATCCTTTGCAACACAAAGTAAGCTTCAGTTTGCAATTCAGTCGCTATGCAAACAGTGCGACTGTTTGCAAGACCAGGCTTTTTACATCAGGCCCAAAATGTCAGTCAGTGTTTGACCTCAGTCCAAGAGTACAACTAATCGCATGAAACTCGGGAAATGAAGATCAAAACACATGTTAACTCCATGACTCTAACGTTTTAAATCTTTAAAGAAGGGCATTTTGGGCCAGATGTACAACCATTTTATTTTGCGCCTCGCAATTTGCGACTAATTGCGAGGCGCAAAATAAAATGTACAACAGTGTATTTAACACTGTTTGCGATTCCCAATGGGGTCGCAAATTGCGTGGCTTATTAATATTAATGAGACTCTCGCAATTTGAGAGCCCATTGGGAATGACCGGCCCTCCCAGGGATAGTGCCCTGCTGGGCTCAGCAGACCACCATATCTGGGACTGCTTTGAAATAAAGCTGTTCTTTTTTTAAATGCAGTCAGTTTTCCTTAAAAAATATATATTTTTAAAGAAACGTTTTCGTCCCTGGGACCACTGCCTGCCCTTAAAAAATATTTTCGCATGCATTTGCAAAGGGGAATGGGTCCCCTGGGGATCCCTTCCCATTTGCGAAAGCATTACCACCGACTTGAAGTAGGGGGTAATTGTGAGTGTTTTGCGACCGCAATTGCGGTCGCAAATCATTAGTAAATGGTTTTGTGACTCGCTATTTGGAAGGGAACGCCCCTTCCAAATAGCGAGTCGCAAAACCTATTTAGCGAGTCGCAAACAAATTGCGACTCGCTAAATAGGCTTTGTACATGGCCCATGATGTTTTTGCATGCGCAAACGGGTTCGCAAATATGGGTCGTACATCTAGCCCTTAGTGTTTTAAACAGACTAACTCACAAAGCAAACAGGTATAGCAAAAAACACTGTCAACCTAGGGATGTTTTAAGTAGGCGTGTGCAATGTTGCAAAGCTTTCAAGCCACAAACTTGATTTTTTTGCATCAAAGCTTTGAAACTTTATCAACCCTGCTAATATTTAAAAATATTTAAATATTTATAAAATGAGAATATGTAATTGTTTAAGTTGGTATTTTGTAAATTAGCTGTATTTTTCTAAATTGAACTCCTGTATCTCAAATCTAGAACTTAATAATGAACATATTTACTTATCTGTATCATAAGTATATCTATATATATACATTTTAGACCAGTTTTATGAGTATAGCCCTTTCACTTCAATACAGAAATGTTCTGCTTGAGAATACATCTTTAAAAATGACCAGACTTAATTTTCACCTACAGGCAAAGACAACCAACTTTGAAGTCTTAGTAAAGTTTATCAACTTTGCAGAACTTTAGGCACACAATATATTTTTCACAAACATCTAGTTTTGAATGCACCCATTAAGAATCAGAGGCATATTTCAAACTAGTTCTTTAAATATATTGTCTGAAATTAAAGGGCTCCAGAAACATCTTCAGGGGACAAATCATTAAATAATCCAATACTTTAAGGTGCTCCTCTATACCCAGAAGCAGTGTTTCATTGCAGCAAGAGAAGTTTGCACCCATTACAAATGTATGCGCCCATTAGCAATATATGGACCCATTAACAATGTATGCCCCCATTAGAAATGTATGCACCCATTAAAAATGCATGCGCCCATTAGAAATGTATGTGCCCATTACAAATGTATGCGCCCATTAGAAATGTGTGCGCCCATTAGAAATGTGGGCGCCATTACAAATGTAGGCACCCATTAGAAATGTATGCGCCCATTAGAAATGTATGCGGCCATTAAAAATGTATGCGCCCATCAGAAATGTAGGCACCCATTAGAAATGTATGCGCCCATTAGAAATGTAGGCACCCATTAGAAATGTATGCGCCCATTATAAATGTATGCGCCCATTAGCAATATATGCGCCCTTAAGAAATGTATGCACCCATTAGAAACGTAGGCACACATTACCATTAGAAATGTAGGCACACATTAGAAATGTAGGCGCCCATTAGAAATGTAGGCGCCCATTAGAAATGTACGTACCCATTAGAAATGTACGTACCCATTAGAAATGTATGCTCCCATTAGAAATGTAGGCACCCATTAGAAATGTAGGCACCCATTAGTAACGTATGTGCCCATTAGTATGCACCTAGTTCTCCTCACGGTACCTGTGTCAGTGAACAGGCCATCAGCATTCTGAAAATAATATGGTAATAGAATTGCTGCATCAAATGCTAGGTCTGAATATGACATAGCACAGTGCAGCTGGTCTGCAATACACAGTGCTGCCCAGTATGTCACAGTATGGCTCAACACTGTGTGACCTAACAGTGCTGCTGGTCTACAGTACACAGTGCTGCCCAGTATGTCACAGTATTGCACAGTATGACTCAGCACCTTGCAACCTAACAGTGCTGCTCATATCTAATACACAGTGCTGCCTAGTATGTCACAGTATGACTCAGCACTGTGTAACCTAATAGTGCTGCTAGTCTACTGTACACATTGTTGCCCAGTATGTAACAGCATTGCACTGTATAGTTCAGCGCTGTGCAACCTAACAGTGCTGCTGATCTATAATACACAGTGCTGCCCAATATGTCACAGCATTGCACAGTATGGCTCACCGCTGTGCAACCTAACAGTGCTGTTTATCTATAATACACAGTGCTGCCCAGTATGTCACAGTATTGTCTCAGTGCTTTGCAACCTAACAGTGCTGTTGATCTATAGTACACAGCGCTGTCCAGTATGTCACAGCATTGCACAGTAGAGCTCAGAGCTGTGCAACCTAACAGTGCTGCTGTTTTATAATATACAGTGCTGCCTAATATGTCACAGTATGGCTCAGCACTGTTTAACCTAACAGTGCTGCTGGTCTACAGTACACAGTGCTGCCCAGTATGTCACAGTATTGCATATTATGGCTCAGCGCTGTGCAACCTAACAGTGCTGCTGATCTATAGTACACAATGCTGTTCAGTATGTCACAGCATTGCACAGTAGGGCTCAGCACTGAACAACATATCAGTGCTGTTGATTAATAATACACAGTGCTGACCAGTATGGCTCAGCACTGTGCAACCTAACAGTGCTGCTGATCTATAGTACACAGTGCTGTTCAGTATGTCACAGCATTGCACAGTAGGGCTCAGCGCTGAACAACATATCAGTGCTGTTGATTTATAATACACAGTGCTGACCAGTATGACTCAGCACTGTGCAACCTAACAGTGCTGCTGATTTATAGTACACAGTGCTGCCCAATATGTCACAGCATTGCACAGTATGGCTCAGCGCTGTGCAACCTAACAGTGCTGCTGCTCAGCTCTGTGCAACCTAACAGTGCTGCTGATCTATAGTACATAGTGCTGCCCAATATATCACATCATTGCACAGTAAGGCTCAATGCTGTGCAACTTACAGTGCTGTTTATCTACAATACACACACAGTGCTGCCCAGTATGTCACAGCATTGGAGAGTATGGCTCAGCACTGTGCAACCTAACTGTGCTGCTTATCTATAGTACACAGTGCTGTCAGTATGTCACAGCATTGCACAGTAGGGCTCAGCGCTGTGCAACCTAACAGTGCTGATGGTCTATAGTACATAGTGCTGCCCAGTATGTCACAGTAGGGCTCAGCGCTGTGCAACCTAACAGTGCTGATGGTCTATAGTACATAGTGCTGCCCAATATGTCACAGCATTGCACAGTATGGCTCAATGCTATGCATCCTAACAGTGCTGTTTATCTATAATACACACACAGTGCTGCCTAGTATGTCACAGAATTGGAGAGTATAGCTCAGCACTGTGCAACCTAACTGTGCTGCTTATCCATAGTACACAGTGCTGTCAGTATGTCGCAGCATTGTACAGTAGGGCTCAGCTCTGTGCAACCTAACAGTGCTGATGTTCCATAGTACTTAGTGCTGCCTAGTATGTCACAGTATTGGCTCAGTGCTGCGCAAACTAACAGTCCTGCTGATCTATAGTACACAGTGCTACCCGGTATGGCACCGCATTGCACAGTATGGCTCAGCGCTGCGCAACCTCCCAGTGTTGCTGATCTACTATACTACACGGTGCAGCTCAATATGATACAGCTCTGTCGAATGCGACACTGATGAACAACATGACAAACACCTTCAGTCCAAGTGGCTGGTTAATGGCTGATAACAGTAGCTAACGATCCTATCAGAATTATAAATGTGGTTGGAATACCACGTCGGGGCTATTTTATGTAGAGATTTCAACTGCTGCGAGCAGGCGACACCTCCAAAAACATGTAGGGATTGGCAGGATAAGCCTGGCTGCTATATTTACTGCCCAAAATGTCATAATAGCCGCCTTTCCTACCACCGGGCAAAAGCAGGCCCCACGATAACAGTATTTCGGAAGTGAGTGCGAGGGGAATAACGGCTGTTATCAAGCGTCACTCGTGAGGGCCGTTGTCAGAAATGATGGAGTATAGTAGAATATGACACAGCACTGCTGAGGGTGACAGCTTCCACCAACACCACAGCGCTGGCTTACTCTACACCGTATTTAACTTAAGAGCTGCTCAACGCGATGCGATCTGATATTACGCGGTTTTGTAAAGTGTGACAGGGCACTTCCAGACATGATGGTGTTGAACGGAATGACGGTGTTTCCCTGTACAACACAGCACTAAAGTGTATTAATACACAGCGGTGCGCTAAATGCCACGGTACTGCCTGCCCAGCATAACACAGAGCTGCTCCGTATGAACCAGACCTGTTCAGTACAACATAACGCTACCCCATAGACTTTGATTTCGATCCGTAAGCCGCAGTGTACAACTGATCTATGCAGCAGCTGCTGAACTCTCTGAGCATTGTTTCCCGCTTGGACGGATTCTATTCTGCAGAGATTTCGCATGTCTGCACCCTGCGTGGTACTTAAAACCCAGCTGCTTTTTGCTGCCTACTGTGACATAGATTGTGCTGGGTCAGGCGCGCAACACCCATTGGGCTCAAGGAGCTTCAGTCCCCCCCCCCCCCCCTCGTGTGTGTCAGTCCGGGCTGAGACAGCTTCCCGGGCACCCCAACAGACAGTTTTTGAGCTTATCGCAGCCGCACCCGAGTACTTCACAGGTCTTTAAAAAGACCCTTTACGTGTTAACCAGGCTTTGTTGTGTTTTCACCCCTTCATCTCCACTCTGCCTATTGCTGGAAGAATTAGCCCCCCCACGAAATTTTTAGTAGCAAGGTTAATGGGGCAACATGTTATAAACTGAAATTAAACGAATTTAGCACACGATCCGTAGAATATATATAATCATGTCTATCTCCCCCCATCCACCATCCTTCCAAGTCAGTCAGGATCTCCTACTTAGAAATATGCTTCACTAATTGAGAACTAGCATCCTAAAATGAGTGAGCAGAGACGTTTTAAGGCATGGACAAGGTGAGCAATTGCCCAGGGAAGGTGGCCCCTGGTAAAGTGAACTTCCTTTGTAGCTCACATCTGTGTATTTCTCCATCTCAACCTTAATTTATAATTCAATATTTTTAGGCAACATAGGGCTTGAATTGGGGGGGTGTGGCGAGCTGCCAAAGATGGCAGACGCGTGAGCACAGTGCTCCACATCGGCCCTGAATTTTTCTGACTTAAATAAGCGCCGCAAACCCATTTTTAGGTCTTGCCTGGCGTAAGACTGCACAGACATGCGCAATCTCGCTGGTGAGATTTAACGTTTTGGTTAGATTTCTCTAGTGGGCTTTAAGCCCCGCCCCTCCTTTCCATTGGCTGGCGTCACCGTTTATGCTAAACGGTGGCCAGCCATTGGGAAGGAGCGTCTCGTGACGTACACTTTTCTCTTTTAGAGCCATCCCAGTTGGACTGGCTGCCCCGACTTACTGCTGGCGTAAAAGGTTTTTTATCTTTATTCGGCCAAACACATGCCCCATAAAGATAAGAAACCAGTCATGCGAGGCAGTCCAACTGGGACGCTCTAAGAGAGAGTTATTGTTGGCGTTGCAGTGCGTGCCTGCAGTGTCGGGGACCCGGGCTCACTCCTCTCGGTCAGGCGCTGCAGCAGTTGAACGCAGGGCAGCAGAAGAGGCTCTCCCGGCGGGTTCCGACGGCGTCTCGGCCTTCGCTTTCGCCGGCCTTCGCTTTCCCTATATGTAATCCACTTTGCATGTGGTATAGGTTTGTTTCAAAAACTCGAGTTAGTGCTGACAGCGACAGTCCCACACCACACATCCGGTGTCCGAGCTTTGACGAAGTAAGACGCAGCAATTCCGAATGAAGCGCGTGTGTGTGGGGGTGACTCAATACTGCTGTATATAAGCATGCGGGTGGTATGAGAATGCCGAACACCTTAATTACTTTTGATAGATTACGCTATCATGAGTGTTTTGAACAAGTGAATAACGTTAAGAGTCGATGTAAATGGGTTATATAGATATCTATTGGGTTTGGTCTTACAATTAGTAGATCCGAACATTTAGAATCGGAACTCCTTCGAGTACCGGTGTTGCGGAAACATTTTAGACCTCTGCACTTGAGAACACTCGAAACACTATATATATGGAAAGGCTCAGTATTAACTTCTAGAGTACGGGCGATGCAGCACAAAAACACGCGGCTCCCAAAAACTCACGGAAGCACGTGATTAATTGAGTTTGTAACTACATGATCACTAATATTTTTGAACCTCCATTGTTTTATACCTCTAGTGTGTGACTACAAGACGGCACCAAAAATCACGTGACCCGCATGGTGCAACCTAGCACCACCCAGTAGGTGAGAATGGCTAATTGATGAACACAGTTTTTACAACAAAAAGGTGCAGGGTTGGAGAGGATATCCGGTTCACACACGTGGCACCAATTGAATATTCCCCAGTTTTGCCCCCACCTTTTTGTAATTGAGTACGGGGTATACAGGAAAATACAATACTATTACCCCATAGGCCAGTAAGATATATTAGTTGAGAGTTTGAGAGTTGACCGGGCAGGGGTAGAGAGTTTTTTCGGAATAGTCACACTCAAGTTAGAGGTGTGGATTATGACACAAACACTGCAATATAACAGATGATATCGCACCTATCACGGGTGGAGTGATATAGCCACATAGATCATTATTATAGTCGTCACCATGGGTGTTAGTCCAGAATAGAGTGCTAACATGTCGCTGACACTTTTTTCTCCTTCCAGAAAATCTACTGGACTTCAAATCTTAGGTGAGTGCAATAGGCCTCATTTTTTATCTGGGTTTGCATGTAGTACATGATCAAACTTAAGTCAGGGAAACCAAAAACTAGACTAGACAGCCCTGAAGAAGGCCCCAGACCCTTGTGGGCTCTGTGCGTGGGCCGAAACATGTTGGCAGAACAAGTGGGTACATTTGAAACAAGAATTTCAAAATAACCCCATCACAGCATAAGCTTTTTATTTAGTACCCCAGGTACCCCAAAAATAAAGTTTCGAATCAGGGGTATACCTTGAGGTAATTTTAGAATTTATCACTGAACTGGTTCCCTGCATAACCAGAGAAAATTTATATAAGAACTCCCAGCACATCTTTTGGTTGAGTCCGCCCAGGTAGTACCATCTTACCTGGGTGTGGAAAGACGCCAATGATGAAGCATGTCACTATTAGTGAGTGAGGCGTCTTCTCCAATATCTTTGGATACCCCTACTCTTCCCATGGTTATGCTTAATGATAACATCTGACATACGGGTCAATATATCGATTCTACAATTGACTCCTAACATCTATTGAACCAAATTCGGGGATATAGGAACTAGCAGTTGGTTCTGTGTTATTATATCTTTGGGAGATTGCAACTGCTTTGCTTTTCTCTCACTCTCTCTAGTGTTATAAAATAACTGACAGAATACCTCACATCAAAATTAGGCCAGCTTGAGGACATCGTCCCTCCTAGCAGTGTGGTCCCTCCTCAAAGCAGGGTGAGCTCCCTCAGGGAACTGTGAAGTCAGGGCTTTAAGTGGGGATGAAAAAACTGGAGGGTCTCTTAAAGGGGCGTGGTCAATGTAATTAAGGGCGTGGCTTAGAAACACGTAAGCTAAAAATCTGTCTTTAGCACAGTGTGTCGCCCTAATTGTATTTTGCTGTTCCTGTCACTGCGTCCAGATATATGATACAACAAGTCACATCATACCTACAAGTCAGGACTTTGTCAATGGTTGCTAGTTGCATAATATAAACATGCATTGAAAATGCAATAGGCCTCGCCTTTTATTAAGTTAAAGCCATTTGCTTTGCTATATAATACCATTAGCAAAGCAAATGGCTTTAACTTAATAAAAGGCGAGGCCTATTGCATTTTCAATGCTTGTTCTAGCTGAGAGTGATGGTCCCGCTGTGAGGAGTCGAGGCGCTGACCTTGAATGGTAATACGGTGGAGCGCCAAGGGCTGCTGGTAAGGGATGATCGAGTGAGGACGCGAAGCCTGAAGCCCCGGCCTCGAGTGTCGGACTGGGGCGGGGACGCCGGAGCTGGCAGGCGATCGCTGCGGAGTAGCTGTGGGGCCCAAGCCGATGAAGACAACCCTGCCGCGGCAGAAAACAGCTCATGCTGTCTCGAGGTGGATGTCTGGTTGAGATACCCGGGACCAGCATGACCCTCCCGGTTGGGCCGGGAGGTAGGACACAGAGCGCTACACCTTGGGCTCCCGTGTTACGAGAGCTACCGGAGCCGCTCAGCCGAGGGAGCAGTATGAGAGCGGGACCCAGCCCTGGAGAGACGAACCCGCCAAGACAGAATCTCCTAAGCACTATTGTGGAGAGGACGCTGGCCTGTTTCGGAGCTCCCAGCATTATGGCTGTGACGCAGTTACACCGAGGTGAGCAATGCGGAAAATCCCGGGCAGCGGGAGAGACGACTGTCCCTGAAGCGGCAGGCGGAAAGCGGGTCACACTGTGGGTGCCCCTGCTGCATAGTGGAAGCTGCATGGAGCGCTGGCCTGGGAAGCCCGGGGGAGTTTAGAGACACTGAGTTACACCCCCAGGGAGCAGCAGAGTGTATAAGGCCCGCGTGGGGTGATCTGTGCATTGGTACGGCTGGCCTAAACTGGAACATGGTGGAAGCGGTGGTGGGCACATCAATAACAAGACAGGGGATCGGCCCGGGGGCCCATTGAGGAACTCTTCTGTGGTACCGGGACTGCGTAGGTGTACGATTGAAGGTGACCCCAGGAGTGGCGCACTGGGATAGCCCAGGGCACGGAGGAAGAGGCCTGCGCAGCCTTGGGACCCTGGTTGCCTTGACCAGTGGGTGAATACTACATGCTGAAGGGCTGCTGAGCAATCTGTGGCCCAACGGGGCGCATCCCGAAGCCTCATTGCGGCGTTGTGGTTGGGTCCCATAGCATCTGTAATGATGGGGAAACCACTGGGGAAACAAACCGGCACAGCCCTTGAGCACGAGGAGGAGCCCCTACAGCGACAGAGGGGTAGCCCTGAACCCCAACCGTGATCATATCCTATCCAGCAGCAGCTCTACAGAATACTAGAAGCCATATCAGACACAAAGGCCACGCTCCACCAAGATATAAGTATGGTGTTAGTGGGCTTAGGCCTCCTCCATGCACAGCATCAGAAACTTAGTATGCAGTTGAAAGGAGTTGAAACGGGACTCCAAGAACTAACGGCAGAACATAAGGCCCTCTCCCAGCGAGTGACGGAACTTATGGACAAGGTCCAGATACTGGATCGACGGGTGGAGGATGGAGAAGGTCGTAGCCGCTGCAATAAAATAAGAATTCTGGGGCTGCCGGAAGGAATTGAAAAAGGGGACATAGTGGCCTACCTGGAGCCGTGGCTCAAAGATGTTGTGGCCACTGGGGCACTGACACAGTTCTTCACATTAGAAAAGGCGCACCGTGTGCTGGCCCGCCCAGCAGCACCAGGTCGTTCCCCTCGACCAGTAGTGGCTAAGTTACTACACTACAAAGATAGAGACATTATCTTACAGAAAGCCCATGCGGAAGGCCCATTCAAACTTGATAACGCTAAGGTCTCCATGTTCCCAGACTATACATTGGATGTTCAACAGAAACGGGCCTCGTACTACGAAGTCAAAAAGGCACTCAGAGAGGAGGGGGTCCAGTATTCGCTCATGTTCCCAGCCAAACTCTGCATCACAGTTTATGGCAAGACTCACTTTTGTGACTCCTCTCAAATTGCTTTGGATTGGATCAAATCCTCCCACACCGAAAAGCCAGATCTGGCACCGAAGCCCCAGCGGCCACCGAGGGACCGGAAAACTGGAAAGCGCTTCCAGAGACGATCGGAAAGGATAGGAGCGAAAAAACCAAACTCATCTCAAACTGATCTGGAAAGAGCAGTGGTGCTGCATGCTGTGGCGGAGATAGCCGGGGTAGGGCCCCCCGTTGGAACAGGGTTCCGTATCTACGAAGGGGTCTGGTGACTCGGAATCGGATTAGTCTTGTAAAGGTAGTCTAGAGCTCCCACACACAGCGGATGACATTATATAATTTGGGAGCGATCGCTTTGAACTGTTATGTGACTGGGCCGGTGCTGAAGTTCATGTAGTGGTACACGCAGGACTTGATCTATTACAGGTTGTGATAGAATTGATAAGGTAGCATAACCGCGACCTCCCCCGAGAGCCTTCACTGCATATGGTTTGGGCCTTCATTGCTTTGTAGTTTTGATAGAGGGAAGTTTGGGCAGATGGCCATTGCCAAAATGCTCTGGGGCCGGGGAGTTGTTTCAAGTTTGGATTCATTACAGTTGGCCGGTCATGATTCCGCTGCATGTGGGGATGCCACACTGATGCTGTTTGCTGTCTCGGGGGTGTGGGAGTGGTTGGGGGGAGTGGCCTGTGTAGCCTGACGGGTGGGTGATGGTGCAACAAGGAGTGAAATTGCTTACCTGGAACATCAGGGACATGGGTACCATGGCTAAACTTTATAAGATTTATAATTATCTGAAGCGACGAGGAGTGCAAATTGCGCTATTGCAGGAAACCCACTTGACCAAGGGGGAGGTGGAGAGGCTGAGGAGGCGATGGAGGGGTCAGATTTTTGCAACTGGTTTTTCGGCATTTGCCCTATGGTTGTTTTATTTTATTTATTTATTTATGGTATTTGTAAAGCGCAACACTCATCCCAAGGGATATCACGGCGCTAAGACCAGATGAAAACAGCGGACGGTTAGAAAGGGTTTTTTAATGATGGAAAGGAAACAGGTAAGTCTTAAGCTTTTTTCGAAACAACAGATAGTTGGTTGTATGTCTGAGATCGTTGGGCAGCTCGTTCCATCTCTTGGCCGCTAGGTAAGAGAAAGAGCGGCCGCCCGTTCTTACTTTATATATGCGTTTAGTCCTTGCCAATGCTGAATTAGTGGAACGTAGGTTCCTGGTAGGAACATAGAATTCCATTCTATCCTGGAGTATGGTAGGACCCGTCCTATACAGGGCTCTATGGGCGTGACAGAGCAGCTTGAAGGCAGCCCTCTGGCGCACAGGGAGCCAGTGAAGGGTTCTCAGGCATTCCGATGCCGAGTCTAATTTGCCCTTATCACAGATCAATTTGGCGGCTGCATTTTGCAGTACTTGTAGGCGAGAGAAGAGGTGTTCGTTCATCCCCACAAATAATGCATTCCCGTAGTCAAGACGGCTGACCAATAGGGCTTGGGTAACTGAGCGTCTACAGTTCAGTGGTATCCATGGGAATAGTCTCCTAGGAGCTTCAAGATGGCGAAGCCTTTGCCACAAAGAGATTGTACATGGTCTTTCATGGATAACTCATCATCCATAGTAATTCCCAGATTTCTGGCATGTTGTTTAGGGGTGGGAGCCTGACCCAGAGCTCCCACCCCCTGTTGGTGTGAATTTGACCGGGAGTCCCCTTTGAGACAACCTGCACCGCAATAGACATAGAGGGACAATATTTATTGGTGGCAGGGTGACTATCAGGTCAGGAGATAACACTCGGTTGTTGCTACGCCCCCAATGAAGACCAACTGACATACTTGGCCTCCCTCTCTGCGCACATAGCGAGCATAGCAACAGGGCAGGTGGTGTTGGGGGTGATTATAACTGTGTGGCAGATGTCTTAAATGGATCGTTCACATCCACTGCTGATGGGAGCACAAGCACATAGGACGGCCACGGGGCTGCGGGAATGGATGGCACACTGGGACCTACATGATATATGGCGCGTACATCATAGTGGGGTTAGGAATACTCCTGCTACTGGCACCTACATCCCCTCCACACAATAATAGATGCATTCTGGTGCTCCGAGTCCTTTGGCTCTCTAACCCAATCTACCGAATATTTAGGCCATACATACTCCGATCACAGTCCCCTGATGCCGACATATTGCCCTCGGAGGCGTAGGTCCCCGATACCCACATGGCAGCTCAGACCTTTGTCACTTAGGATGAGCCGTTTGCGGAGTCTTTGCGCGCTACTGTGGACATATACTTCAATGAAAATGCGGATACCGCCTCCACAGCAATTGTGGAATGGGAGGCGTTTAAATTGGTGGTAAGAGGATTTTGCATGGAGCAAACTATTGGGATACAAAGAGAGCTGCATAGAGAGCTCACAGGGCTTGAGGATGAGCGGCGGATCCTAGATAATATGCAAGGGTCGGGGACCTGAACACGCGAGCAATTACTGGCAAAGCGAAAACAATATGATGAGGCACTAGAAAGGCTTCGTTCCCATGACTACAGAACGTACATGGATAGAGTACAGAGTGAAGAGGGGAAAGCAGGGCGACTACTGGCGTGGCTCGTCAGGCCTGAATCACGGGGATCTCCGATCACCCGGATCAGAACTGCGGAGGATAGTATCGAGTATGACCCGGACATGATAAATAGCGCCTTCCAAGCATACTATAAACCATTATATACAGCCCCGCGAGGAGCACCACAGGATGAAATTCCTGGCTACCCCGGCCCTGAAGGTGGTCGAGGAGGAAGCCGTGGGGGATTTTGAAGGACCGGTTACGCTCCAGGAAGTCAGGGGTGCCATGTCGCTGTTAGCCGGAGGTAAAACTCTGGATTTTGATGGCCTACCTACAGAGTTCTATGTGAAATATGGGCCCACATTCGCCCCCTGCCTGGTTACTCTGTATAATGAGGCTTTGAGATTGGGACACTTGCCGCCCTCCACGTGCTCTCCAATGGTGATACCACTCCCTAAGACCGAAAGCTTGGAGGCAGGGGTAAGAGATTTTGATTTTAAGTTACTGAGTAAAATCCTAGTGTTAAGATTGATACCTCACATGAAGAACTTGATTCACCGTGACCAAAATGGATTTGTTCCTTCTTGGAAGACATCTTATAATCTCCGCCACCTATACTCCGTATTATACCATGCTGAGGCCCAGAATCTACCGCGAGCAGCCCTGCTCTCTGTGGATCTGGAGAAAGCATTGGACACGGTCAGCTGGGATTACCTTATTGGGGTTATACAGAAAATGGGACTGGAACTGGGACCGTATTGGCTTAAATGGGTACAGCGATTATACACCTCCACGATGGCAAGGGTCAAAACTGGTGGTACCATCTCTCAGATTACGCAATATCCTGTGGGACCCGACAGGGTTGCCCATTGTCCCCGCTATTGTTTGCACTAGCGGTTGATCCGCTGGTGGAGTGCTTCCGCAGAGGGGGGTAGGGACTTCGGATGTCGCTGATCTGTTGATCTATCTGTGCGACGTGAGCTCAGAAGCGAACGCCGCCTTTCAACTACCGGAGAGCTTTGGCCCACATTCTGGCCTTTGGGTTAATCAAACACCTGTTCCCGGTAGCCAGCCCACATACTAGGCCTGGGGACCTTCCTGCTAGATATAACTGGTCTTCTACTTCCTTTAAGTACCTGGGCATTCAAATCTTTCACTCCTTGGAGGACAGGAGAGACGGTAACCTGGGGAGGGCAGTTCGCTCCCTATGCTCTAGTGTGGCCTTTTGGAGCTTGCAGAGACTGCCGCTGATGGCTATAATCTCGCTGACCAAGATGGTCATGCTACCCCGGTTGCTATATTTGTTAGTTAATTTGCCAGTAATGATGGCTGCGGGCTGGTTTAGACCTCAAGACGCATTGGTGCGAGACCTTATTTGGGCAGACGGCAGGCGTAGGGTTGCGTTGCGGACACTGCAGCGCGGTAGGAGTGAGGGTGGTCTGGGGGACCCAGATTTTGAATTCTACCAGTTGGCGGCGCAGCGTCAGTGGGTGTCGCAATGGTTGGAGGGAGTGAGCCTGGAGGTAACGTACTTGGCAGAGCCTGAACAACACCCGCAATTATTATTAGCTAAACTGCTGAACCCAGCCACAAAATTTCCCTACACATCGACCCTGCATGCTACGGCTTTGCAATGCTGGAGAAGATGTATGGCTAGATTGCCGGCAGGCCCGAGATACACTCCGGTATTGCCACTGATAAGGCTGCCTTATAGGGAACCTCAGGCAATCTTAGGGGCGGAACAGTTAATGACCAGGACCGAGGTTGGGATTGATACAACCGGGGACTGTTTTCAGGACCACAGCCTGCTCCCCTTTGCGAACTTAGCGGAGAGTTATGGGCTCCCTGTGGGACAGTTTCTTATGTATGAAACACTGGTGAGGCGTTTGATCGACTGTGGGGTGCGGGGGGAGAAGAACCGGCAACACACGGGGTCCTCCATTCACTGATAACGTTGGGTACAGCTGGCCACCAAATAAAATGGTTTTATGCGTCGCTCCTAGAAATATCACTGGTGCCGCTGCTTGTCCTCTGGGGGAAATGGGAGAGGGTTCTTGGTAAAACAATCACAGACGCGGAATGGCGCCGCATTTTGGAATCACCTAAGAAGATATCACGCAACACCCGCCTTAAATACTTGCAGTTTAATTATGTCCATATGACATATATGACCCTACACTGTATACAGGCTGCATTCAGAGGGGAACTCAGAGAGTGTACAAAATGTCAACAGTTAGATGCATACTTTCTCCACATGACCTGGAGTTGCGCGGCCATACAGGGATATTGGGACGCGGTGATGACTAAAATGAATAATACTTTGGGTCGTACACTAGCCCATTCACCTAAAGTCTGTCTTCTGGGATTATACCCCAGTTCGCTTAAACGCCAGGTGGGCCACCGATTTATTGATCTGTCCTTGGCCCTGGCCAAGAGGCGAATTGCTATAGCATGGAAATCAGTAACGGGCCATAGGTAGGGGTTTGGATCCAGGAGGTGATAAATTGAGCAGCAGCAGAGGGCAGAGCCTTGCATAAAGAAGTGCTGAAGGGCATACGTAGGCGCCCTATTGCAGAGGCTTGGAGGGAGGTACTATATAATTGGGAACACCCAAGCTACTCCAATAATGGAGAAGAGGGGGATGGAGATGTATCGAATGGCTCCGATGGAAAGGTCCGCGTGCACGATAACTCCCCCCACTGGGAGCTCCCCCACGCGCGTTCTTTCCCCCCACCCGTCACCACCACTGATACTTGCCAAAACCTTGAGATATACGCAATATTATTGAGTGATTGAGAGCACCCCACCGGAGATGGAAAAGGTGGCTGCACCCACATGCACGGACTGACACCGTTTTAATTGTTTCAGTTTAATTGTTTATTAGGTAATGGCACATAGACTGTGCTAGTAAGTGAATTTAATTATAGATAGTATGTAATATCTAAACACACGTAAGGCCCCAGTACTGAGAAAATTAGACTATAAGGCACACAAGGACGGGATTAAATTGGAGACATCACCCACATACAAGTTACACTGACATGTGGCTAACGTCCTATAGAAATAGGAAGTTTGGGGTATTGGTTCCATGTATATTGAATATTTAAGTTTGCGCCAGCTATATTTCTATCGTCCAGGCGAACAAGAAATGATAAATATGTGTGCAAAACTTCATATATCTTACGCTAAGTTATGAAAATGTAAGAATGTATGATAATAAATGCCAATAAACATATTTTATTTTTTTGTAAATATTTTTATTGAAGTTTAAACATGTAACATTACACATTTGCATCACAATAAACATATTTTAAAAGAAAAACCATAGCGCTTGAATTAGTTAAAATGTGTAAAAAAAATGCAAAGATATTCCCAAATCCTTAAGATGACACTGGGTGTGAGGCCAGTGAACTCAACATCTTCCCACGCTGTCTGTTCGTTTCCCAGTACAATATCGCTTGGGATAAAATGAAAGATCCGAGAACCATGTGGGTTGTTTGCGTCTCAAGCCATGAAAGGTTCACACTGTGTCTCCCTCTGCTGATCTTAGAATGCCGAAGAGTGTGACGGGACCATCCATGAGCTGCAGGACTGCCAGAAATCCCTCAGCGACGCCCTCCAGGAGAAGCAGCTCCGCAGTGCGAGCCTTCAGTCCAACAGTGATGCACTGGACGCAGAGTGTGAGAGGCTGCAGGAGAAGAAGCGACAGGTACAGCGCCACGAGCCTGCCGTGGAGGGTGGGTGGGTGAGGGGAGGGGCGGTAGCCCTCCTGTGTACGCATGTGCACCTGGGGTACCGCTCTTCTGTGTAGATATGTGTAATTATGAAGCACTTCTTACTTCTACCCTCAATATCATGCCCAGTCTCCCGTTTCCTGCGACCACCAGTATTACTGCCTGCATTTCCTTCTCTCAGTATAATTTACTTCGTCTTTTCCTCACAATACTGGGCAGCAGCTCTTCGCGCCCTTATTATCTTAGCTGATATTATTCGCTGTGTTCACGCGCATCCCCATCTGCCAGGGCCATTTACAGTAAACTGCAGCAGGTGCTAAACTGTTAATGGAATACTGTGCAAGGCAACCTCTGGCTGTCCCCATTTCCCACTGTATTGCTTTACACATTCGCCCCCTGTTCCGAGACCCCAGGAATACCCTTTGTGACTTAGGAGGTAAAAGGCCTTATTCCTGCCAGCTTTTTGGTTGCTCCACCATGGTTGTGTGAAAAGCGTTGGCAGCATTGCTACCTTCCGGCTTGCACTGGTTCAGGACTTTCAACACCTTCTCTTTCAGTTATAGAAGCACCACCACTAGGGCCCTGATTACTAAAAGGCATAATTCAATGTGGAGAGCAGGCCCGGCTCCAGGAAGTTTTATTTGGGTAGGCCAAGGGTGCATTCGGGTGGGCCAATATCGGCCCAATTTGTCGCTTCTGGAGGTAGTCTGCAAGCCATAGATTACATCTTATCTACTTGCAAACAGTCACTATGATACAAGGATCTCTTCTGTGTGTATACAGAGCATGTGGAGAGTTATTTATTGGCGCCCCACCACTGACCTTTTTCTCTGTAGATACCTTTACTACAACCATCCAACAGTGCACTCCATCTCTCCGTAGCTCCTCCCCCTCATGACCTCCTCCTCAGACTCCCTCACTACCACCCTCCACCAGTGCCCCTCATCTCTCTGTATCTCCCACCCTCCCCCATGACCTCCTCCTCGGATTCCCTCACTGCCACCCTCCAACAGTGCCTTTCATCTCTCCAAAGCCCCTCACCCTCATGATCTCGTCCTCTGATTCCCTCACTACCACCCTCCAACAGCGCCCCTCCTCTCTCCAAAAGCCCTTCTACTCATGACCTCCTCCTTGGATTCCCTCATTGCCACCCTCCACCAGTGCCCCTCATCGCTCCATAGCCTCTCCCCCTATTGACCTCCTCCTCGGATTCCCTCATTGCCACCCTCCACCAGTGCCCCTCATCGTTCCATAGCCTCTCCCCCCTCATCACCTCCTCCTCAGACTCCCTCACTACCACCCTCCAACAGTGCACTTCATCTCTCCGTAGCCCCCGCATGACCTCCTCCTTGGATTCCCTCACTGCCTCCAACAGTGCCCCTCATCGCTGCATAGCCCCTCTCTCATATTCGATTTCATTTGTTGTATAGCGCTACTCATATTGTAGGGTGTCACAGTACTTTACATCATGCACACATTATACAGAGACAATGAATCATACAAGTATGTAAATCAGCCTATAGGGAATGTCACATAAGCCAATGAGGATTACAAGGTGTAGGAATCACATGTCATCCATACTGGTGGGCAGTATGTTTTAAGAGGGTTTGGTCTGGAGAATCACAAACGCTGGATTTAAAGCATACCCCAGTGTTTGCGGGGTTGGCTGTACTGATTAAAATATATATCTGCCAAAACAAACTCTTTATAGCAACATTAGAGTAATGAAAGACTGGGTATATTCTAACTATATTGCAACACAAAAATAATAAGTTCTAATTATACCATTCAAGTTAGTATGCAGCTCTTTGATGTCAGTTCATATGTCACTGTCCTATTTTAGGATTGTAAATTCTGTACTGCAAGTAACCCACTGAGCTATCCACATAAAATACAGTTTATCTGTTTAAAAAAAATTACAAACAGACAAAATATTGCTCTCCAGCAGGATCATTAATCACCAGAATTATCTGAACATTTTAGTAGTTGTGTCTTGCATCCGTCATGATAACGAGACAACGATATAAATTATTTATACACAGCATACACGTAGTATGTGTCTTGCTGGGCCCTCACAGACTTTCAAAATATTAACTAATATACACACATCCTCGAAGCATACACGAAGTATGTATCTAGCTGGGCCTTTGCAGATTTTGAAAAACTGAGCAATAGCCACACATTCTCTTACCTGTTCCGTTCAAACTCGGTGTGACAGCCGGATCTGATAAACAGCTGAAGGGGTCAGGAAAGATGATAAGGATCAACAAACTCCTTTTCTCCACCGCTGAAAAGAAGGATATATCCACGCAGCAGGACGGTACGCACGGATTACCCATGCCAAACAGGATTTCTCCCCTTTGCCATGCCCCTGTACCTGCACGAGTGGGCGGGGATACAACCCACCTTTCTAAAAAGAGATGCGTGATTGGGGGTGCCTGTGAGAAAGAGC
This sequence comes from Triturus cristatus, assembly GCF_964204655.1. Lineage (NCBI taxonomy): Eukaryota > Metazoa > Chordata > Amphibia > Caudata > Salamandridae > Triturus > Triturus cristatus. The sequence goes on along the minus strand of NC_140590.1, from coordinate 726,249,032 downwards.
CCATGCCCAATCACGCAACTCCTAGAAAACTAAGAAAAAAAAAGTTCAGAGGAACGTTTTAAATTGCAGTGGCCATTTTCTGTTGGCCTTCCTGACATCACTGCGAGTGCCAAGGTTCATGTTTGGGTTGGCCAGGCTCGTGTTTGGGTGGGCCTGGCACTCCCGACCCACCTGCTAGACCTGGACCTGGCGGAGATTCCCAGTGGCTGAATTTATTTTTACCAGACAGTACCTCCTCATGGAATTTTGCTTTTTATAAGTTAGACGCCTTGGAATAGGCAATGACTAACTATGCAAACAATTAATTACCATGCGGAATTTCATATAGTGTTACCTATTCTGAGGGGTTTAATGCTCCCATTTACCACACCTGCTGTGTGTTGGTGGTAAATGAGAGCACTGGGTAATGGCACAGGGCGGGAGTGGAGGAAGTTGGGGCTGGGAGGATATGGGAAGGAAAGGGATGACTACATTTGGCAAATAAATTGTTTGTCAGGGACCGGGAGATAGGGCGTTGCTGCTCTTGCAGCCAGCGCCTTATACACATTTTCTGGCCAGAATTTCTGCCTGGTAAAATCAAGTCCAGTGATGAGAACTACATATGGTAATTCCGCTCGACTTGGCTTGTAATCAGCGCTAGGTGTTCATTTAAAAAGGCTAGTCTTGTTGCGGGGATTCTGCTAATGCACAGAACTATGCACAGGAAACCAGGACCTCAGTGAATTGTGGTGTACCAAAAAACTCACCTCAGTCCCCAGAACCCCTATCCGACTAGCATCAGTGTCTCATTCGTTCTCCGTATTATCTCAAAGCTAACAATGATTAGACAACCCAGAACAAGCGACTTAGAGTACTCTCAGGAATGGTGGGAATCAGAAACACCTTTTTGTTGTTATTCTTATATCAGTCCACAACAAGAGTAATCAGAGACACGGAAAAATTTAAAATGTTTATTTTTAACTACGTGCTCTAAGTTGCAGTACTTTGGCTAACATAAGCAGACAAATGATTAGAAATAAAACCATCAGCATTGTTACAATTCCATTGAAAATAAAGGGAGGAATCATATTATAATGGTAGTGGAAACAGGTCCTAGAATACCTTGTGAATCACCCTCCCTTGGATAGTAAGCTAATTTTATAAACTAATAGAAGGTCTCTAGGTTTGAATGGGGAACCCCATACCTCAAAGATCAGCTTAGGTGAATCACATCACAGGATCATCTCTGCTCTCTGTGTCTGGAAAGGTTTTCTCCAAGTGCCTGAATCATGCATGCAAATGCAATATTAAAGGCACCCGAGTTTCAGATATTTGCAGCTGTGTGCTTGTTGTGTCTATAGCGTGGGCCGATCAACCTGAATTCAACAGCATACATTGTTATTTGACCTTGACGGCTTCTGCACGCAGTGTACAGACTAAGGTTGCGGTGCACGTCTAGGGATGTGAACAACAGACCGTTCTCATGTGAAGAAAAAGCAAGCAAGCAGTTTTACTTGTAATAACAGCTACCTGTAGTGTCGTGTGCAAAAGCAGCAAAGTGGCAAGAAGGCGTTTAACTTCTAAAGCGCTTATGCTAACATAGCAATGTGTTCCCATAAAACCCTGTCTTCACTACAGTCTTTGTGTATTAATTCAACCGAAAATACAAGTGTCTTACACAAAAAACTATTAGGGATCGTGGGATGTCGATTGCAGTTCATAGAAAAGAGAGGTACTCCAAGAAACAGCTACACACCTAGAAGTTGATTGGTAACATTTATTTTCAGCTTTCCTCATTTTAGCTAATGCTTTCAGATCCCTAAGCCTAAATTGTGCATTTGCTGTTATGGGATGTGTCTTGAAGTTGCATAAAATAGCGATGGTAGTATGAACTGAAAGAGAAAATCAAAGTACAACACAAAGAAAGTTGTGAACTACGGAGACCAGCTTGCATCATTGTCTATGTAATAAAATATGCAAATAACTAACTTCAAAGTCATGTTCACACCATGCCTGAATTCCTAGTTTACCTTTCTACGTGGTGCACCGGCCAAATCATCAACTTGGTACTGATAAAATCTAAGACGAAAGTGGCTAACAAAGCTGACCACATTAGCTAAAATGGAAATGTTTTTAAAAGAACAAAGGCTCATAATAGCATTAAACAAATGCAAAACTTTTGCAAGGAATTTGGGGCCAGATGTACTAAAAGACCGGTTGCAAAAAGTGGTTGCAAATTGCGCACCAACTTTTTGCAACTGGTATTCGGTGTACGCAAGGGGGAGGACTACCTGCCTAATGGAAATTAATTAGGCAACTTGCTGTTTCGGGCCCCGGTGATTGGCTACACATGCAGGAATGATGGCTTGTAAAGAACATCAGACTGCCATCCCTGCGTTTGCATTACCAAACGGGAATCTTTTTGTAAATAGTCCGTGTACCCTAATGGAACCGCTGAAGCTATACCTCGCACAACAGCTATGCAAACCATAACTTGCACACCACATTCAATGCTCATGACCTCATCCTTAAGGTTACAGATGCAATTAGAAACATCATAAATGACATAACAGGTCACATTAAATATCACTTATCTTTAACACTATGAAAAAGACTGATATAAATGTAGTAGTATTTAGTGGTTTAAGTATGTGTTATTTAACTTCTTCTGATAGAAGTTTATAGCTGCACATTCCTCACCTTTTGAATATTCCACAGGCGTTAGACTTGATTCAGAAACTTTACAGAAATACCTCTATGCGCAGGTAGGTGGCATTATGCAGTTCTGCACAGACTCTGTTCCGCTCTATAATGACATGCAGAGCTTATATAGGCACCACTCCCGCGCGTTGGTGTCAGTTGAATTCTTTTCACGCCACCAGCTGCAGATCCAGAGCTCTCTCTCTTCCTTAAGACACTTTACTTCAGTATTGCACCAAATTGTCGCAGTGTGCAATGGATATCAACCCTTAAAACAACAGGTTTTAAGCCCTGTATGGACACTTGCAAGCAAATGTCTGTAACTGATCTCCATCAGGTGTGCCTCTGATGTCTGGGGTCGGGTCATGACTTCAGGGCCCACATCCTCTGTGGGCCAATCAATCCAAAGGCCACCCAGGACCGCATGGTGAAACTTTACATCGGCAAGCAGAACATGACTTATCGCCGAGACCGCTCTAAGTCACAGTCCAGTTCTAAGGTTCGGTCACAGTCCTGTTCCAACTCCAGGTGTTGTCAAAGCCATTCTCGTGGCCAGTTTTCGTCTCAATCCAAATATTCAGGTAAAACTAAAAATAAACATAAGAAATCAAAGCATGACTCTGCACCTTCTTGCCACTTGTATTCACCTGAGAAGGCACACCATAGATCTTGTTCTCGCTCCCCAAGTTAACTGACTTCAGAGATGATCCTGCAACCGCTTTCGGCACAGCCCAAGTTTACAAGGTTGTCTGCCTCTCCACAACGGATCAAGGAGCTCCAGCTATTTGGATTCCTGCTGACTCCCTCTGGCGGACTTTCAAGCCCCAAGGAGCTGAGAGGCCTTCACCTGGAGTACCACTGGCGAGTTTGCCCTCCGGGCCAGTTAGACCATCCAAGCCTGTTCTGACACCTCTGGCACCATGATCTAAGCCAGTACCTGGGACATCGAACCTGGCACCAAATCCATTGACGCCGTATGACGAGCTTCCCATAGTACTGTCTGACTCGGCACCAGTCTGACTTCACATAACACATTGACTCATATAATGATTATAAGATAGGATAGGGATTTATAAAGCGCACCAAAACCTGAGGATGCCAAGGCGCTGAGCGGACTAGGAGAAGAGAATGAGAGGCTGCTTACTAAACTGAGAAAAGCCAGGTCTTCAGTAGTTTTTTGAACACCTTAAGGGATTCCACCTGGGAGATCGAAGAGGGTAGAGTATTCCAGAGTTTGGCCGCCACCACCGAGAAGGAGCAGCTTTGAGAACTCTAGGGATATTCAGTTTTTTCTGGGATGAAGATCTCAAGGTCCTCCCAGGCATATACGATTTAAACATGGTTTTCAGCTCTTGTGACCCTATATTATGCAGGGCCTTGTGAACCGTACACAAGGCTTTGAAGGAGATTCGCTTCCTAATAGGGAACCAGTGCAGAGTGCGAAGCCCCTCCTTTGCTGAATGCCTTTCCGGGATATTAAGGATCAGCCTGGCAGCTGCATTTTGTATGACCTGAAGCCTGTTCAGGGAGGCCGTAATAGTATTCAAATACAAGGCATTACAGTAGTCAAGCCGGGAAGTAACCAGTGCAATGACCGTAGGCTGGTGGAGTGCTAATGGAAAATACGGAAGCACCTTTCTGAGAGTCTTCAGAATGTAAGAGCAAATACTGACAGTGCGACTGACGCAGGTGCCAGTGCATTATGACGCAGGTGATGAGTTCGCTCAGCCCTATCAAGATGACAATTGATATGATGACTTGCAGGAGGCTAGTGGTCTTGATACCTCTCCTGAAACAGACCTTATGTCACCCTCTGGGCCAGCGACAGAGGAGTTTGCTTCCTACGCCATGGTAATGCGTACAGAGGCTAAAGTCCTAGACCTCCAGCTCCCCACCTGGGATGAAAAGACTAATGTATTGACAGAAGTTCTCCAGCCACTGCAAATATCTTCTGAGCCCCTTCTGCCATTTAATGAGGCCATACAGACATCTTATTGGGGCATGGTCCAAACCTTGCTGTGGCCTACTAGACAACCGCCAAATTGCGCTGCACCATTGCCCTTCCCCAGGTGATCCCGCATTTTTATCTTGGCACCTGTTCCCCGAATGCTTGGTGGTGCAATAGTCCTCAAGCAAAACTAACCCCAGGATGTTCCCAACTACTCCTCTAATAGAGTGTCAAGCATGTTGAAACCTTTGGCAAATAAGTATTTTTGTCCACCAGCTATGCGCTAAGGTCACTGAATGCCAGCTGCATGCAGGGGCATTATTGCCATGCCACTTGGTGGCTCAAGTCCTGACAGATCTCCGATCTGCCCTTGCCCAGACCATTCATGATGGCCAAGATGCTGCAAAGTTTATGATTCATTGTGGCTTGGACACCACTGATTCCATCGGGCAGGTCATTGGCACCAGTGTTGCCATTCACCGCACGCCTGGCTGTGGTTTACTGGTTTTCCAGGCGATGTCCAGCTGTCTCTCATGGACATAACGTTTGGCGGGACTCGCCTGCTTGGTGGGCAAAGCAGACTCCGCTCTTGAGTAGTTCAAGGAGAGCAGGGCCTTGGCATGCCTTTTTGTGCTTATTTACTCCACCTTGTCAGCCACATCAGCCCTACTGGTCATTTCATGGTTTCGACAGAGGTACCCCATACCGCCAGCCAACCCCAGCATGGCACCCAACAGTTTTGCGGTTGCTGTTGTCATGCCCACTGCCCATGCAGCCAAGGTCAACGAGCCGCCCAGTCCACTTCCTCCCTGCCTGCAAAACCCCTTTACCTTGCCCTTAGTGGAGCAGGCCACCCAATGGGAGGCAGGATTCGATTGGTTTTTGCTGGGTTCGCAGCCCATAATATCATAACATCAGACAGATGGGTCCTGCAAATTGTTCTGAAAGGCTATGCCCTCCCCTTCCTCTTTCTGAACTGCCGCACCTTCCACCAACTCCCCAACGAGTGACGAAGGACCATCTTTCCGTTTTGCGGCAGGAAGTGTAAGCCCTATTGAGAGGGTGCGTGTGCCAGAAGTAAGTACATGGTTGTTACTTCCACTACAACCTGGTGCTAAAAAATGACGAAGGCCTATTTTAGACATGCGCCGTCTCAATGCCATCCTCTGGAAGTATAATTTTAAAAATGCTCATATAGGCCCAGGTCTTGCCTACTCCTGACTCTAGAGACTGGGCAGTAGCCTTGGACCACAGGATGCTTATTTCCATATACCCATGTTGCCAGCCCACTGGCGTTACCTACGGTTCATGGTGGGACAGGAGCATTTTCAGTTTGCTGTACTCCCCTTTGGTCTCACTAGTGTCCCTCAAGTGTTTGCAAAAGTGATGGCGGGGGTGGCAGCACATTTTCGGAGGTCAGGGGTGCCAGTCTATCTCTACCTCGACGGCTGGCTGTTGAAGACGGACTCACCCCAGGCAGTCGTCAACCACCTTCAGACAATGGCGAACTTCTTGTCATCTCTATGGTTCACTATCAACATGCCCAAGTCACTCCTGACCTCTTCTCAGATGCTCTCTTCATCTGAGCTATTCTAGACGCAGTTCGGTTTTGTGTCTTTCCCCTAGGTAAGGGAGTCGAGGACATTCAACCTATGATTCTAATTTTTCAGCCTTGGTCCTAGATTTCAGTGAGGTCGACTCTGAGGCCGCTGGAACTGATGGTCTCCTGCATCCTGCTGGTCGAGCATGCCGGATGGCATATGCGAACTCTTAATTGGGAAGTGGGCCCAACCTCAAGAGGACCTCTACGACGACATTCAGTATTCGGAGGAGACTGCAAAAGATTTACAATGGTGGTTGCTGGTCCTCGCTGGGGTCAGCAGCAGAACCCCCTCTCTTCCCCACCCAGCGCTGACAGTGGTGTCTGGTTTGGGGGTGGCGATCTGGGAGAGGTGGAGATCAGAGGCCTCTGGTCTCCGGCAGTGTCCCAGCCCCCTATTAACCTTCTGATTCTGAGGGTGATCTGCCTGGTGTTCAAAGCCTTTGTTCCATCCATCAAGGGGAGGCAGGTGCAGGTGCTCATGGACAACAGACATGCCATGTGGTACTGCATCAAACAAGGCGTTGTGGGGTCACGGACCATGTGCCAGGAGGCCTTGTGCTTTTGGAACTGACTGAACCACCAAGGAATTTTCCTAAAGATGAACCATCTGGCAGTATAATTGATTGGCAGGGCAGATAAGCTCAGCCGGATCAAGCAGATCACAAGTGGCAGTTACACCTGGAGGTGGCGCAGGGTCTGTTCCACAAATGGGGAGAACCTTGGCTCCATCTGTTATTCATTCCCAAGAACATTCAATGTCTGCACTTCTGCGTGCTGGAGTTTGTTTTCAAGGATCTCTTGCTCAGAGATGTGTTCTGCCTCGAGTGGAAATCAGGACTCCCATATGCCTTTCCACCTATACCACTCCTGCTCATGTTCCAAAGAAGTTCAAGACCTACCAGGCCAAATACATCCTAGTGGCCCCGAATTGGGCATGTAGAGTATAGTATCCAGAACTCCTGAGCTTGAGCATCTGTCCTCCAATCAGGTGCCCCTTTGGGAAGGACCTACTGTCACAGCAGCAGATCAGGGTTATAGACTCTGAGATTCGTAATCTCCACCTTTATGTCTGGAGATTGAGCAATGACAACTGAACACCATTGACATTCTCCGGAGGTTGTTGATGTCATCTTGGCATCCAGGCATCCCTCGACTAAAACTGTATACGTCTGTCGTTGGGATAAATGTTTTATCAGATTAAACTATTATATCACACAAGTGGAGAGGTACAAGGCATTAGAGGGCGCACACCTGCCCTTAGTCACTCATCAAAACACAAAGATTGGCGTGACACCCCAATGTTTAACCGCAGTTCGCTATTTAGCGAAACCTGAGGAAGGGATGTGTAGACTTCCCTGCTCCCACTACCTACTTCACTCCCAGTTTATTGGCAATTCCAAGAATTGGACGAGGATGGCTCACTCACGTAATGTGACATGCTTCATCATTTGCCACCTCTGCCCACCCTGGTTAGGTGGTACTACTAGGGTGGACTCGACCTCAGGCTGGGGCTAACCTGAGGGAGTTCTTAGATATTACTTATCTTCTCTGGATTATACTATGATCCAGTTGACTGGTTAAAAAACAATTGAAAAACAAGGCTTCCTTTGGATTGCTAAATTGTATATACCACTCACAAACAGACGCTCATTCACTTATACTCACATCAACTCACACAGGGGAGTCTAGTTGCAGACCCAAGGCCAAAACACAAGAAATAGTAAATATATCTATTTTTTATTATTAAAAACATATACAAAACATCTCAAAGTCAATTACTCATTAAAAACAAGATTAAAGGAATTACACATAAAAATTACGTGCATTTCAAGTTCATATATGGATTTGACAAAACTTTCCTAAATCGTGATCGAAAAAGCAAAATCAATACATCTATTGGCAACTCATCAAGATAACAGATAATAGGAGACAAGATGGCGTCTCTGTAAAAGACCGCAACGGTCTCCAATATCTCTCTGCCCGATGCCGACGATTGAGACTACACTGAGCCTCACAAACATTATATTTGCCCCCCGGAAAGAGCATGGCGCAAAGAAGCAAGGACGCGGCCCGAGTGGTGGACAGGGCTCGGACGGTCCTGGTGGCGTTGGGGATATCCATCAAGCCGTTCGCTATCTCTGTCCGAGCCACTGCTGGTGGTGCTCGCAGTACGGCACGGGTGGCACTCGGCGTGGGAAGGCGTCAAAATCAGTATGCCTCCCAAATCTGTACGTACTGCTCGCAATCGGAGCGGAGATGCTGGACAATCAACTGCAACAGCAATAGCGGTCACCACGGCGGTATGCCCTCCTGCACACCCCAAGGGATCCAAAACCATTCTTGCCTGTGGCCCCAAAAGTGACCCTAAAGGAAGTAAGGGCGTGGAGGCTAATGCTAATAAGAATAATGTTAATGAAGAGAAGGGGGCAAAAACGGACTCTCCCCTCCAACAGGCAATTACTGAGTTCTTCCCTCCCACAACGATTGTTCCCGAAAGACAAAAGAGTACCATGAATGAGGGAGGAAGGGACGGGGAGGCAGAGCACCACTCCATAATTCAATGTAAGAAGCCGAACCCCAATGATGGTGCCAAGATTTCGAGCGGTGAGCCTGAACCAGAACAATTGGATCATAGCTCAGGGAAAGAGACTCCCTAAGCCACCCTAGTTCAGAAAGACCCAGGAGTTGGGCAAGAGCAGGGTGCTACCCCACAGGAGGAAGTATCTCAGACAGCAGAGCGCTATGTGATCACACCAGAGGCTTCAGGCCACCGGTCCCTTGAAGAATCCCTAGACCTAGGGGACAAGTTCTTCTCCTTGACCGACGGGTCTGACACAAGTACGGCAAGTGCTGTAGTATTTGATGGGGAGAGCGGGTCCATATCCTCCAGTTCCAGCTCCGATCCCAGCAGCCAGGTGGACGGGCCTGATACTATAGTCCGCAAGAAGAGAAACCTCAGGCGAAGCAAGGATCGGCAGGGCAAGGAGGGTCTGAAGAAACAAGGAAGTCTTGCCCTAAAGTGGGATTACTCTGCCACCCAAAAGGAATATGAGGAGCCTTACTCAGCAGTGAGAAATGGGCATAGCAGTCAAGAGCTTGAGGAACTGACCCTGAGATTGATATACGACTCAATAAAAGAACATCAGGAAGAAACACGAAGAGATGGCAAAAAAACCCGCCTGGCGACAAAGAAGTTACAGGGGGCGGTCAGAAAGGTTGCGAAAGCCTGTGCCGAAATGGGTGAAAGGATTATAGCAGTAGCGGAACGCATGGCTGGATTGGAAAATGAAGTAGCGAAAAGACAAGAACAAACTGTAGCCCAGGGTGCACAGATAGCGGACATACAATGGAAGCTTGAGGATTATGAAAATCGGCAAAGACGCAATAATCTAAGGATCTTGGGTATAGAAGAAGGTATAGAAGGGGGTGACATCAGAGCCTATGTTCTAAAACTGCTGAAAGGGGCTTTCCTGGAGCTTCAACAGTGGAATTGGGACCAAAAAGTCCAACAGGTCCACTGCTACCCTCTTATGCTCAAAAACCCCAGGCAGACACACACAGGGAGGATGCAAAAACCAAGAGCCATCATAGTATACTTCCGGAATTTCTTATTGCGTGAAGCAATATTCCTCAAAGAACACCCGGACTCCAGACGCTCATATGAAGGGCAGACATTTTTCACTTGACCCGACTTCTGTCATGTGACGGTGGAAAGACGGCGCCTGAGACAGCTGATCCAACCTTGTCAAGCACAGGGGGCAGAGGCGTATTTGTTATATCCAGCCCGTTTGAAAATAATCCATGTTAGAAAAACCCACTCCCACACCGGAAGGGTGGTGGTGGTGTTCTCCCAGACACGCTGTGGTAGCTTGGCTCGAGCGGTAAGGAAGGCACCGTGTTAAGCATACGACATACCCACACAATAACCATGCGTGCATCCGTTCCAAAAACGACACTACACCTTAAAAATTATGAAAATATCTCTGTGTTTATCTTCTTTTCTCTTAGTTGCTGATTAAATAAATAATAATACAATCACAGTACACAAGCTTCTCCTTAGAAAGTGCAGGTCAAATAAATAATAACACTTTACAGGTGCAATAAATAGGATCAGGTCAAATAAATACTGTGAGGGAATAAATACTGTACAGGAATAAGTTAGCTCAGGACAATAAATACATTACAGGAATAACTTAGATAAATACAATAAATACAGTACCCTCAATAAATAATATCAGCCAACAATGACATTTGTAAAATCAGATCACATTTAAAATACTATGGGCTGATTTGGCCCAGTCACAGCTTGTGGTTAGGTGGATGGCCTGAGGATGTCTCACCTAGCTTGGGTAAGGCTGAGGCTAAAACTGAGGTTGATCAGGGGTAATCTAGGAATCTGGCTCTCCCAAACTACACAACCCCTCACACAGGTCACTGTATCAGTCTCAGTCCACCCCTGGCACTCCCAGGCTGGTCCTAACACCTCTTTATCCCCTAGGATGGTCTCTTAGAGTTCCACAGGGCCTTAGGCGCCCTCTATTCCACTTACTGCCCTTTTTATGAAGCTCCGACGCCGCTGGAGTCGTGTCGACGCCGTGAGGCGGTTCCGGTTCGATGTCGGCGGCCTCGGCGCAATGACAGTTCTTGACGACGCCGGTAGGCGGTTCCGGTTCGATGTCGGCGGCCTCGGCTCGATGTCGACCTCCGGTTCGATGACGTCGGGCAGTCTTGGCTCGATGTCGACTTCGGGCGGCTCCGGTTCGATGACGTCGGCCGGCCTTGCCTCGATGTCGACTTCCGTCGGCTCCGGAGTGCGATCTCCACTCCCGACCTCCGGTGCTCCTCTCCTCGGGTTCCGGCGACTCCGGAGTGCGACCTCCACTCCCGACCTCCGGCACGATTCTCTTCAGGTTCCGGCGACTCCGGAGTGCGATCTCCACTCCCGACCTCCGGCACGCTTCACCTCGGTCTCCGGCGACTCCGGAGGGCGGACTTCACTCCCCCGTCGACGCCGCACACTCGACCTCAGGTGACTTCCTCCTCGACCTCTGGTACTCTCTACGACCTCCGTCGGCGCCCTCTCTCGACCTCTGGCGGCTCCGGGTACGACGTCTGTTTTCCAGTCAGCGCCGCTTCTCCACCTCGGTTTCCAGGTCTCTAGGCTTCTCGACGTCGGACTCCAGGGAAACCAATAAACAGGTCAGGAACTTGCTGTTCTTTGCTTTTAAGGCCTGTTCCTGCTGTCCAGGTCCTTAAGATGGTTTTTCTTGCTTTCTCCCACACAGGGCTCCAGGCTGGGCTTAGTCAGTAGGGACTAGTATCAAGGGTGGGTTTATGGACCCCACTCCAGGCACAAGTTTCCACCCCTGCTGCCTCACTCCTTCCTCCTTCAGGTTTCTGCTGCTCTCTCTTCACCAGTCAGGTGCCAACTGCCAGCTCCAACTGTCAACTCTGACTTAGCTTCCCAACATTCTAAACCGCCTCCAACTGTCACAGGGTTCCAGAATGTTGCAGAAGGTTCTAGTAGGTTTCAGTGAGTTCTGATGATGTCACAGGTGGCCACCATTTTGTGCTCCAGGCCCTCAGACAGAAGTTCCAGGGGTAGATAAAATGGCTCCCTGAATCTGCATCAATACTAAAAAGTCTGGTGGTTCCCCAAAAGGAAAAATACTAACAGGGTTTGAGGCAAAAGTGGGACAACATAAATAATGATGAGGAGGGACCACCCAAAGGGCTGACAGGTCTAACAATCCACAAAAACAAAGTTAGAGTTTGCACATCTGAAATAAAGGCAAAGGAATACTTGGATGAAATTCGAGAATAAAAACTGAATGCGAGCAACTAAATAAATGTATCACTGGCACAATGGAGGGATTAAATGGTGAAGAGAGGCTCTACCTAGAATGATAAGGGCATCGGGCGGGGGGTAGGAGGGACGCAGGCACCATCACCCAGACCTCACATGGTCTGTTTGTCTCACTAACTGCGTGGGGGGGAGGGAAGGGTCTCGGGGGGAGGGAGGGTTTCTGTGGAGGGGGGAGGGAAGAGAGGAAGGGTAGTTAAGGGAGGAAATAGGGAACAACAATCAAAAGGGAGATTCCAGATAGAAGGTGAAACTGGTTGTTGGGAAAGGAAGAATAAGAATAGGGTATCTAATGAAGGGAGGCGGCATTTTGTGGATGTAGGGGGAAAAAAAGACTATCATGATGAATCTAAGGATAGCCTCAGTTAATATTTGTGGTTAAATGACCCTGGATAACGACGTAGGGCTGCAGAAGACTTGAAAATGCTGCGGTCTGATATTGTCTGTCTCCAGGAGACGCATATTATGGGAGCGGAAAAAAAAAGTCTTAGACCAGTTAGGTTACAAGTTAGTAGCACACACCACACAGGACACTAGAACTAGGGGGGTTGCCATTCTAATTCGGGAAAAGAGATTTTCTGCAAGAAGCAATTGGCCGATAAATATGGGTGATGGGCTATCGCAGAGCTACATATGTCTACATTTTCATTTACCCTCTGCTCAATATATGGGTCAACGGGGGTTGAGCCCGAGGTTTTTGAATTTTTAATCTGGAATTAGCTGGATGGCTGACCCCGATTATAATGTGTGGGGACCTGAATTACAATGAGATTGGGGTGCGGGGGAGCAGTAGTCCGGGATCATATAAAGGCCGGAAGCCTAGGGTTTATAGGGCTCTGTCCCACCTAATGGAAGGGAACGGGCTACTAGATGCATGGAGAGAGGTAAACATGACAAAACCTGATTCTGGAAGCACCTATTTCTCGGCTCCCCACAGAACAGTTGCTCGTTGGACTATTTTGTTGTCTCTCAAGATCTAATTGCAAAATGCCGTATTGAAAATTTCCCCGAGTAATGTCAGACCATAATCCTCTAGTCCTGGGGATATTACAGATCGGGGGGGAGAGGGCACAACAGAATTGGACTTTTGAAAGGGGATTGATAGTGGACGAAGGTTATATCGCCCGCATGAAAAAATGGACAGAAGAGTTTCTGGGATACAATACAGGGAGTGCCCGATCCGGTATGGTATGCTCTGAAGGCAGGTATCCGTGGAGAGACACTAAATTTTAGTCTATACCGTTCTAAAAAACATCAGCCATTAACCAAAATATATCAAAGATTGGAAGCAATTGAAGAAGATCTAGTAAGGGCGTAAGAAGCAGGAGAGAATATTGAGGGCATATTGAATAGGCTTGCCTTAGCTAAAGCAGCTATAGGCGATGTGGTTGTAGCTAAGGTAACTGAGAAGTATATGACACGAAGGGAGGAATGTTTTGAGTGTAGTGAGCGGGCAGGGCGTATATTGGCAATCCGCACCAGACAGAAGAACGTACAGAACGAGATAATAGCAATTAAGAATGAGCATGGGAACCTGGTTACCACAGCCCAGGGAATCCGAGAGGAATTTCGCAGGTTTTACATGAAACTGTGCGACTCTGAGAAGGACAGTGGCAACAGCAGTGATAATGTAATCAGGGAATATATTGCTTCTGATGAGTGGGAGAAATTCTACTTGGAAGACCAAGAAGCTCTGGCCGCTGCCTTTTCATCTGATGAAATATTTAAAGCGCTCAGTGAGCTTGCAGCAGGGAAAGCTACGGGCCAAGACCGAATCCCGCTTGAGTTTTATAAAATCTTCTGGTCCTCTCTTGGGGGAGACTTGTCAAAGATGCTCTGTCAGGTACAAATGGGGGAAACACCCCCAGACTCTTGGGCACAAGCTAGCATAGTTGTATTTTTGGAGAAGGGGGAGTCACCCACAGATCCAGGTTCATATCGACCAATCACGTTGATGAACACGGATACCAAAATATATTCCCGGTTATTGGCCAAGTCATCTCGCCCAGACAACACGGATTCATACCGGTGAGGGGTACCACAGATCATGTTAGTAGATTTATTACACTCTTCGACGCAGCGTCTGTCTTAGGAGACCCTATGGCACTTATACTCTTAGATGCATAGAAAGCATTTGATAGGGTCTCCTGGGACTTTCTGTGGGTGGTTCTCGAGCGGTTGGGGGTTGCAATAGATTTTATCAAAGCCCTACGAGTATTATACGCATCTCCCACAGCTAGATTGGAATTGGCGGGATGGCAAACGCAGGAATTCAAGATAAAAAGAGGGACCAGACAGGGGTGTCCCTCCTCCCCATTACTGTTTGCCTGCTATATTGACCCCCTAATCCGCAGAATTAATACTAACCCCAGGATAAGCTTTCATGGGCTGGACACTAAGATCTTGGGGTACGCAGATGATTTAGCGATTACTACACCAACACCTGAGTCAGCATTGGCTGAAATAACAAAAGAAAAGCTGGCCTTCGGCCAAGTATCCGGGTATTCACTCAATCAACACAAAACCCAATTCGTAGTTAATGAATATCTTAGGCTGAACGACTCTCGGGTTGCTCAGTTGGCAGTGTATGTAGGGATAAATATACCATCCAATACTGGGACAATCATAGATCTGAATCTTGCCCCGGTCATCCAGAAGGGATCACAGGACTTTGCCCGGCTGAACAATCTCCATTTATCATTGGTAGGCCGATGCAATGTGGTGAAAATGATTTTTCTGCCTAAAGTTTTATTTATTTTCAGATCAATACCCTTGATATTCGAGACAGTGTGGTTTAGAAAGTTAGACGGGTTGGTACATAGATTTATATGGGCATACGGCAAGACAAGGCGGGCCATGAACTTTGTGTCTCCCCAAAGAGAAAGCAGGAATGTCGGTCCCAGACTTTAGATTATATCATCTAGCATGAGCCCTGCAATACATGTGTGCATTAGTGGGGGGAAATCCCTTTGACCCTTGGAACCAGGGGGGGGTATCCGATATCTACGATTTATTGGTGGGGAAAGATGTTAAAAACTTGTCCTTAAGGTTTATCAAGCCTAGTTATTACAAGAAGGTAAGATTTAAGACCTTATTAGCAGCAGGTCAGGTGTGGAAGACAATAAAAAGAAAGAAGGGGATAGGGAGAATGAATCACTATACCCCATTATATATGAATCCATCTTTACCAATAGTTTTTCATGATGGCATTATGAAACGATGGTAAGACTTAGGGGTAGACGTGGTCGGGGATTTAGTCATTGTAACTGGATTCAGGCCATTCTCAGAGTTACAGGATAGATAGGGTGTAGACAGGAATATTTTTTTTTTTATATTTACAGATACGTATCTACTAGGGGAAGAAAATAGGGGGTCCACATGGGTTAGCCAAGAATGCCATGATCAATAGGTTAAGGGATGAAGATGGATGCACTATCAGTAGAATATATAGTGAGTTGATCGCCATGCAGCCAGATGACTCAGAGAAGCAGGCTGAAAAATGGGACCAAAGGCTTGGAGTAAAAGGATCCGGCTTCCTTGATTCTTTAGACAGGGGAAATAATATACTCTGCTCTTCAAAACTGCATGTGCAACACTTTAAAACGATTTTAGATTTGTATTACACACAAGACAAAATAGCTAAGGGGGGGGCTGTGGGTATTTGCTGTCCCCGCTGCCAAGCAGTTAGGGCAAATGTGGTGCACATGTTCTTGACCTGCCCACGGCTAGATGCTCTTGAAAAAGGTATAGAACAGTTTTTAGAGCTAACCCTGAAGGTGAAAGTGGTTTTAACCCCAGAAATAATGCTACTGGGGGTTATTAGCACTCGGTCAGATGGTGCCCAACCATACTTTATGTTTTTGGCAATGGCAGTGGTTAAAATCTGTATTGCCTCAGCTTGACTAGACCCAGTGGCCCCATCAGCGCCAGGAAGCCTCGGCGACAGTGCGCTTTACAAATTGCACCTAAGATAAGATAAGATCTTTCTCGCAATGGCTTGCTCGGCTTCTCTCCACCTTTAATCTGGAGAAAGGAATCTATGAAAGAAAAGGCCAAAAGGCTCAAAAATTGGGGAAAATCATATGGACTCCAGTCTATGAGTGGAAGGCGGAGGTCGGGGACCCCTGAAAGAATAATGAACTGAAATTTTGTTTATGGAAAATCGTGCTGCTACAGTTTTACCCCAATGTCTTTCTTTTTTGAATAATAACAGTTTAAAAAAAAATGAAAACATTGTGTATATGAAAGCTATGCTGCTATTGAATTTATACGTTTTTATCCCAATATATATTTTATCACTATGGAATCTCTCGTAATAACTATCTGTATATGAATTTTGAGGTACTTGACATAATACTGGCAACATACATGTGTTGTTGGAGTCATATTTGGGTCTTGAAAAAAATGGTCAAATTGGAATTTACCATAGAAATGTGTAGACACTTGGATACACAATCCGTGTAGTAGCTGGAACTATAGATGTTAAATTAGGCACAGTTTATCGGATTCCAGCCTTTACGTGTCTTTAACACAGATGTGTGTTTTTTATGACAAATTGTACTGTCTCTTTTTGTGTACTCTCCATGACAAATTGTGCTGTCTTCTTTTACCATCAACTTGGTGGTAACCTATTCACAAATGGAAAGAGGTTCACAGGGGATCCTTTCCCCTTTGGGAATGTTTATTAAAAAAACATTTAAGAGCAGACAGTGGTCCCATGGACCTCTTCCTACTGTAAAAAAACGAAAAGAAAACTTACTGCCTACTCTTAAAAAAATGAAAAGAAAACTTTTCATTAAAAAAAAAGCATCCTATTTTCCTTTAAGGTAAACGGGCTGCATTTAAAAAAAAAAAAAGATTGCTTTATTTAGAAGCAATCACAGACATGGTGATCTGGTGACCCCCACAGGCTATCATCCCTGTGATTTTTGCGATTCCCAATGGGTCGCAAACCAAAACCTACCTCTTTTATTTTCATGAAGGAGGTATATTTGCGACCCACTTGGAATCGCAGAATGTGTCAAAGACACTTTTGTACATTAGTGTTTGCGATTAACAAAAAGCAAATCGTAAATATTTGCTATTTGGTAATCACAACCGATTACTGACGTACATCTGGCCCTTTGTTGTATAGCAACCTAATTATCATGTGCATGTAAATAAAAAATTACGTTTCTATAGTTCTTCTGCTTATTATTGCCCTCCTTTCACACCCGTTAGATATCTGCCTGATTTAAATTGTGACTTAGTTATGTGATTTAATGCAACATTTAAGTCTTATTTTGACAAAATCAGAGTAGATGTTAAAAGACGCGCCAACTTGGGTCACTTTTTTGCTGGTTTTGTTATGCTGCTGGCTTTTCTGGTAACTGCTCCCCTTTGTCTATCACCCATCAGAACCTTCTGGAGATAATCGCGCACCAGACCCGCCAGAAGCACCTGCAGGCGGTGAAGGATGGTAAATACACACCTCTGTGCCGCAGCGAGCAAAGCCTGGACTGTGAGCAGCAGAAGCAGGAGAACCGTATGCACAACATCAGCACCATTGTGCACCAAATCCAGCAGGAGTATCCACAGTTTCAAGGAGCCCTGCGGAAGGTGAGCCTGGCTCTGGAGGCCAGGCTTGGCGCCCCACAGGACACTGAGAGAACTCAGTAGGCATTATGCAGATGACGTGTGCTGAGAGATGCTCCTTGGAGAAGAGCCCCAGAGAACCTTCGATGCAAATGTAGTTTCATCTTTTATTTTACACAGAGTTCTGGTTACAAAAACACGAATATACTATAAAATACAAGGACAAAAAAAAAGCCTAATGTATTAATAAACGGAATGTGCAAAGACATCTTTGACTCTGGGTATATGGAAACTCAGTCATTCAGAGATAAATGTTCACCCTGTTAATTCTTATCCCTCTGCACCAGCATCTGCCAGATAAGGATAGTAGAAGTTTTGAGGTAGACCTGTTTCCAACTGTTCATTCTCTAAAAGCAAAGGAATCTTAGGGCCTGATATAGAGTTTGGCAGACGGAGTATATTCACCCGGGATGGTGGAGGACATTACCTTTACTGTCGCAAGAGACCTCCACCTTGCCAAATTTAGAGAATTCCGCTGGCCCCATGGACATTTCTCTACATTGACAGGAACCACTGTAATGGCAGTTCCTGTCAATGTAGAAAAAGGTTTTATGGGTGGTACTGTTACCGTTGTGCAAAAACAAACTCCCCAAGAGCTTTCAGGTGTGCTACAGAGAGGGACTGTCGCTCCGCCCAGATGTTGGTTCATCTGCGTACACATTTTAAAAAAAAACGTTTTATTATATTTTTGCAAACAAAAGAAAAACAAACCTTAACAAAATCGGTTACAGTCATGCATTGTTGTACATTAGTAATCCATACATCAGACAGTACATCTTTATAGCCATGGCGGGTCTTTTGAAAGATCAACATTAAAATGCCCACACAATTGTATCTTAATTCCATGGGGTTTCTCTTCCCCTTAGATGCTAGGGGCCCTTTATCTGTCATTGAGCCGGAGTGGAACATCCCTCTGGGATCCAATTAATCATCTCACACTACGACATCAAAGCCATAATATTTCCTTCATTTGCCCCATACCCTGTGGAATTTCTTCGGGAACCTCCTCGCCTTATAGGTGACCCTTTCAGCCGCCATATATTTATTTTTATTTGAAAAGTTATATATAGTGCTGGCTAGACCAGGGGTATCAGAGCGCTTTACATGAGCATTTATCATTGCAGTACAAACAGTTTTTCAATAGGGTACAAAAACACGGACAGGCCAGATTACAAACATTAAATTGACAAATAGGCAAAAAGCTATTAACATGACGAGATGTTGGCAGGAAAGACTATTTAACACGAAAATAATAATAAATTGGCAAAAAGACAACAAGAAGGGCAATTTACATGGGAAGAGGCTGTCATGAAAAGCGATTTTTATACATTGACAAAAACTCAAAGTTCCGCTCATTTTTAGGAGAGTGGGGAACAATGTTCAAGGCTGTTTGGTGGGGAAGAAATAAATTGAGTAAAATAGATGGGAGAGAACAAATTGAGGAGAAAGGAAGTAACGATTGAGGTAGATTAGGGAGGACCTGGGGGTAGGGGTCGTAACTGGGGGTGAGTTAGTTAGAGGGTGATACATCAAGAAGATGGAGGGGGAGAGGGAAAAGAGTCAGGCAGAAAGGAAAGTGGAAATGGAGTCGGGGGAAGTTGAATAAAGGGTTTGATGCGAGGTTATGGGCCCCAGTATTTATTGAGAAGGTGAGATTTGAGGTCTTTTTTAAAGCTGAGGTAAGAGGGGTTACAGCGCAAGTCCATGGGGAGAGCATTCCAGATGATCAGGGCATTTCCGGAGAAGGAACGAGATTGTGTGGTGGTCTTTTTTTTATCAGGGGAGGACGAGGAATAGAGCATTAGAGCTTCTCATCTGTCGGGAGCAGCCAGCCTTTTTGAGTTTGTCAGAAAGGTACAACGGGGTTTGTTGGTGAATGGGCATATACATGTGTAATGAATCAGCTTTTCAAAAGAAGGACACTCCCAAACCCTGTGCTCCCCTAAAGAGAGGTAAATGTATCACTGCACCTTTAAAACACACACTTTGCACAGCATTCCCACTTTGGAGGCAAAAGACACATTCAGGTGCTTTGAAATAACACACACAAGTTTATTAACGGTAGGCCAAATATATCAGTAAATGCAGATTCATTAGGTATCAGACACATTTAAATAAACAAGTAAAATAAAATGCAGGGACTCTCTCTCTTTTAGAATAAGGCTTGGGTTTTATTACACAATGCTCTCTAAACAAAGGCTGTCTCAGATGCCAAATGCACAAGATTCAAATATATGTAGCAAACTATAATCTAAATGCATGAATAATACGGATTAATAATCAAGCAGAAGATAATACACACTGGACTTCCTGCAATATATATATATATACAGCAGAGGATTACTCTGGATGTGCACCTCCCACACCACAAAGAAAACACCTCAAATGATCAAAGCCACTGGCTAAACATCACAATGACAATAACCAAAACTCAATACATCACCTGGTGCAAACACTTCATCTGCATCTTAGCCTACTTCTGACCGGAGGAGTTCAGAGCTCAGCAACCAGGGTCACTCCGAGATAGACACGTCTGCCCTCGCTCAGATTCCAAACTCCCAGCTTCTCAGTCTGCAACCCTCAGCTTTAAACACACTAGAAGATTCGCAAATGACCTCCTCCCGGCGCCAGAGGAATATTACCAGAACTGGCCAGGTTCCAGGCAAGCATCCCCATGGCAGTAAGGAGCTCTCACGTCCCTGACTCCATTCTCACATCTTACGGCCTCTATCTTAACGAAGCTCCCACAAGGCCTTCCAGAGTACATTAAACAAAAGCAATCGCTCAGAAAAACAGCAAGACCTTGAATGTGAATAACCCAAACACGCAGAGAAATAAGGCAAAGTCAGACATGAGGCCTTGTCAAAGCCAATAGTCAGAACTCATAAGCAAGGCAAAGTCAGAAAGCCAAATCACAAGAACGCCTCTTTTACTACATTCCACCCCATGACCATCGACTATCGCCATTCACATATATCAAGAACTGAACCTCTTAACTAAAGGCACCACTACTAGTGAAAAAACTGCATTTAAGCTGGTCAAAAACTACATTTCTTAATTGAAAACACAAATACAAATGAAAAGCCTCATTTCATAACTGAAAGACACATATAAAAATGAATAATTAAAAGCCTTTGATAGCAAATCTTAACTGACTGCAGTGCATAACTGAAAAACACAACTATGATTGAAGCACTTCATTTCTCAACTGAATAAACACAACTAAAACTGTGAAATTATAAAAGCATGTATGCATATCTGGATACTCAGCAAGAATAACACAAGATAAATGATGCAAGCATATGAACTCAGTAATGCTCCTAATGTCTCAAATGGCTAATACTGGAACTTCTACTATTGAAGCAGCCACACTTATATATGTTGTGCTTAAAAATAAAGGCAACATCAACAGTTTCTCTTTTTTTTGTCTCTAACTCAGAAAACATTTTCTTCAATAGCAACACATTTTCGTCGTTCTCCTTCTTTCAAACAAATAGTCCTGTGTGAAAGACACACAGCCTTCTCGCATTTTGTTTTAACTCCATGTATATGAAACAGTTTCAATTGCAACAAATTTTTGTTGTTCTGTTTTCTCTTTAAAAAACACAGTCCTTCTGTGTGAAAGACACACAGCCTTCTCACATGTAACATCATCTCCACTAAACAGTTCGTTGGTTTTGGCAAAGTAAGTTCCCATCTGGTTTGTTCAGCCACAGGATGTCGGCTTCCACCGTCCGGGGATCCCTCCAGGCTTAAGAGGAGAGGAGGGGGGTAAGGGGAGGGAAAGGGAAGGGTCCCACCCATACGGGGACACGGGAGACATCAGGCATACCAACACGTCACAGTATGATGACCTGAAAAAGAAACAAGTATCACTCTACTTGCAAAGAACATTTTTCAAAAAGCACACGTTTTTCCTGTCCCTGTTTTGCATTTCTGAAAGTACAATATTATCATTCCTGTCTGCACGGTTCACTACTGGCTCTTGGGAATTGTCTGAGAATTCTACCCACGCTTCAGCCTCTGAATTCTTGGTATTGGGATGAAAGTCTCTTTTTCCCTGCACAGTAAGAAGGGCTGGGGCAGTCTGCTTCCTGACTATTTCTCTACTCACTGTTGGATGCGTGCTCCCTTTATCAATTGGCAGAAGCCCAAGGCACCCCATCTGCTCTGTCTGCTCTGGTAATTTTCCTTTCTTCAACTCGCCCTTCACCTTCTGTGAGACTGGTCTGGCTTGTGCATTCTGATAAACAGGACACTGCAAAGTCACAGTTTTAATCAAATCTAGGGGAATGTGTATCCCTTTATTCTCTGTCCACCTGCTAGTAATCTCATCTCCAAAGTGTCTGCACTTCTGATGTGCGCACTTCGCAATCCCAACCAGGTCAGAATCCTGCCTTGCCACTTTGGCCTCTGAAATCTCAACTTTTTCATCTATGAGGGAATTAAACCAGCGGTCAAGTGAGTCAGTGGAGCAATGAGCATCTACATGATACATGGTAACTTTACTTTGTGTCAACATGGTCCAGACATCTCTCCACACTTCCTTTGCATTTATCATTCAATTATGAGCATTCCGTGTGGGAAGTCAAGCTGCTAACCCATTGGCAGACCATGAATCAGTGTAAATATGACATGTTTCTGGCAATTCTCGTTTCAAAGCTTGATACACAGCATATAGTCCTGCAACCTGACTACTCTTTCCTTCTCCAGTAGTGGTCAACAATGTCTGGGTCACAGGATTGTATGACACCGCATTCCAGTGCCTCTTAGCCCCTACATACCTGGCTGCACCATCAGTAAACCACACATGCTTCTTGTCCTCCACTCCAGCTCTCATGTCCCTTCCTCCATTCTCACATCTTCCAGCCTCTATCTTAACGAAGCTCCCACAAGACCTTCCAGAGTACATTAAACAAAAGCAATCGCTCAGAAAAATAGCAAGATCTTGAATGTGAATGACCCAAACAACTTGCAAGCACTGCTGTGCACGCAGAGAAATAAGGCAAAGTCAGACATGAGGCTCTGTCAAAGCCAATAGTCAGAACTCTTAAGCAAGGCAAAGTCAGAAAGCACGATGACATGAGGCCATTTCAAAGCAAAGTCAGGTCAAAGCCAATAGTAAGCACTTATAACATAAATGTCTCTGTGACCGCTCTCACTAAAAGACAGCAAGATTACAAGACCGAAGAGAAGCAGGCATATGCAGAACCGTCTCATTTATCCAGGCTAAGGTAAAATAACACACTAAAGTCAGTTAAAATGGTGGTAGTTGAGGGTCATCATAGGGTGCCAAATCACAAGAGCGCCTCTTTTACTACTACATGTCCATCCCTGCTTTCCATTCTCGGAGTAATGGAGCGTTTATGGCTCCCCAATTTCTCGCTACATCCCTTTTCGCCACAACCAATGATAGTGTAGTAAAGAAGATTTGCGATCGGCCCAATTCCACGTCTCCCGGAATTCCCAACAATATAAATTTAGGGTCCAAGGGTATAACATCTTCCAGTATATTGCCCAGTTCCTGTAATATCCTGCTCCAATAGGCCTGTATTTTAGTGCACTCCCAAATAGTGTGATAAAAGTCGCCCTCCCCATGTCCACATCTCTGACAGTTAGGTTATCCAGTATTGGGGTATCTTTCATAGATTCACATTCCTGAATCATTCCCCGTCGCAGAGATGGGAGCCCCACGTTAAAATACAAAAGTAGTGCCATAAGTAATAAATAGGCTAAAAGAGGCCAAAGGCTATACCTTAGTAGCCTATCTACGTCCTTATAGGAAAAGGACCAAAAGTCAGATCCAACCAATCAGCTACCTGCACACTCTAAAACACTCCCAGCAGAGGCAGTTCTCCTCAGATTTTCACAGCACGTCGTGTGGAAGGGAGTCTCCCTGAGTGCTACTCAGTTTTTTCTCTTCAGCTCTTCAAGCAACTACACAAAAGGCCTCTTCCGCTCCTGCAGGACCTGTGGGAAGAGGTGGGTCCATGTAGATGATCTACATAAAGATTGTCTTTATTGCCTCTACCCTAAACATGAGGCTAAAGACTGTAAAATCTGCCGTACGTTTCCCAGTAGGACTCTCAGGGATAGAGAGGCAAGATTAATTTTATGGCTCAAATCTTCTAAAGAACGACCTCCCTCTTCGGCTAAGGAAGAAGATCGAGCTTCCACATCTAGTAAGAGGGCGAGATCTCAAGAAAGCTCTTCAGGTGAGGGAAGGAAGCATCTTAAAACTTCCCAGGATAAGCCTGTCCATAAAGAGAGAATTTTTAAACATTCCTCTGAGCCAACGCAGTCTCCGCCCTCTACACCGCTTACAGAACGTTCTAGATCATTTTCTACTGACTCTGTAAGTAAAAAAACACTTTAAAAAATCTGTGTCGACGACGACTGTTCCTTCCTCGTCGACAATATGTGTTACATCGTCGGGACTTTTACAACGACGGCTATTTCCTCTCCTATCTTGTCTACAAGAATCACTATTACGGCGAGGTCATCGTCGAAGTCCATCGAAGACCCATCGTCGACGAAGAAGCCATCAGTGAAGCCACCGTCGACGACACAGTCGACGAAGTCACCGTCGTCGACAGCGTCGTCGATGACCAAGCCATCGATGACGGCGAGCCCGCAGACAACGTCGTTGACGATTGCACCGGTTATCTTGCCACCGTTGACCACAGGACCATTGATGAGGGACCTTCCTGCAATACTTTTTCTACACCGTCGACGCCCCCATCGACGAGAGTTTCCCAGCTCAAGACGTTTCAATCGCCTTTTCAACAACAGCCTTTTCAGGACTATAGTAAAGTGCCTCCTTTATTGCCATCCCATCTTTTAGAGGGTTTCGTGGAGGAGAAAGATGAGGATGATGAGGGTCCTTACGGTGTAGCTCACAGTCCATCTGAGCTCAATGTAAACTGCCAAGAGGTTGATGATGACGATGATTACCAGGAGGGACATTATTATCACAAACAATTTATAGCTCCACGTCATGCCTATCAGTTCCATCACAGACAGGAACCACGCCATAGAGAGATGGCTCATCTTCCTCCAGCACTTATTCAAGATCTGCAGGCTATGTTGGCGGATAACCGTCAAAGATTTCCTCCTCAGCAAATTCTGACAGAGAATCCACTTCTTCAAGTAGTGGTTCCTGCTCCGGTACCAGAGCCTACTATACCTTGTACACCTGTTCATGCACACTTCCTCCTCGGATGAAGAAGTTGAGGAAGGTGAATTGCCTGATCAGGCAACTGCTCCGGATCCCTGGGATGATGATATAATCCCGACACCATCTCATTCTCCTCCTGAAGACATCATAACTTGTTGCTGAGGGCAGCCACTAGAATCCAACTGCCTATCACTGTCAAGCAAACAGACTGTTTTTACATGATTTTAAAGAGGACACTGGAAAGGTCAAACGCTCTATTCCTAATATCGATTACATTTGGCTGGAAGGCGTAAAAATCATGAAGACGCCAGCATCCATACAGGCGGTGCTACCTCGGGTGGAGAAAAAATATCGCACTCCAGAGGACAATCCATCTTGCCTTGTAGGACATCCAAGACCAGATTCGGTCTTATATCAGGCCGCAGAACCCCGCAACACCTATTACCACTCCTCCAGATAGAGAGGGACGTCGCATGGACCTTATGGGGAAGAAGTTCTCTTCTTTGGCAGCGGCAACAATTAGAGCTGCTAATGCTTTAGCAATCATTGGCTGCCATGACCGTCAAATGTGGTCAGATGTGGCGGGATTGATAGATCTCATCCCAGAGGAACAAAGACAGGAGGCCCGGAAGATCTTATTAGAGGGTGAACGAGCTGCTTCTGAAACAATTGATTGTGCGTTAGACATCGCCAACACTAGCTTTCGGCAATTGGCTGGAACTGCAGTTCTTTGACGCCAGGGGTGGCTTAAAGCTACTACCTTTAGACCTGAGGTTCAGACTAAGATCCTGGACATGGCGTACGATGGGGACTCACTGTTCGGAAAACATATCGATGAGGCTCCTTTAGCAATAAAAAATGACACGGACACTGCAAAGTCTCTGGGTGCTCTGCAATATAGACGTGTACCTTTTAGGGGAGCCAGAGGCGGCTATCAGTCAAATCAGCAGTATTGACAATACCAGCCTCAATATCGCCAGTCTTACAACCAATCGTCATATCGCCAGTCATCGACGGCTCGTTTCCCTCACGAGGGCGGCCGTTAGCGAACATAGCAACAAGGCCGTGACTCTGCCAGAAAGCATTGAGCTTATCAGGGTGCCCGTCAATATTCCCTCCCTACCCGTGGGCGGAACATTTCTGCCTATGCACAGCGGTGGCACGAGATCACTTCAGACTGCTGGGTGCTAGACCTAGTCACCAAGGATCACACACTGGAATTTGTCCAAAAACCACCTACTACTCCGCCCAGGGGTCCCCCTCCCCCTCGTCTTCCCTTATTGCGCAAATAAGTCATGATCATGCTCCTCAAGGAAGCGATAGAAGAGGTACCATCCACACAGAAAGGAAAAGGTTTCTATTCTCGTTTCTTCCTAATCAAAAAGAAGTCAGGAGAATGGCGACCGATTCTGGACCTCCGCAAACTCAACAAGTTTCTCAAAAAACAAATATTCCGGATAGTAACGCTTTCCGATATTCTGGGATGCTTAAACGAAGGGGATTTCATGAATTCTTTGGACATGGCAGACGCATACTTTCATATTCCTATCCATCCAAAGCACCGAAAATATCTATGGTTCTCAGTGGCTAGCACCCACTATTAATTCAAGGTGCTCCCGTTTGGCCTAAAATCAGCACCACAGATTTTCACCAAGTGCTTGGCACCAGTAACAGGGACCTTGCGATCTCGAGGAATCCAAGTTTCCCATACCTCGATGATTGGCTGCTCAAAGCTCCATCTGAGCAGGAAGCCAATCTTGCCACAACAGCTTGTCTCCATCTGTTCAATACGCTGGGGCTCACTTTGAACAAGGACAAATCAAACTTGCTTCCAACTCAGGTCATCTTGTTCCTAGGAGCCTCCCTGGACACCATCCCGGGCAAAGCATTCTTGTCTCAAGACCGTTAAGTGCGCCTTCAAAAATTAGCGATGACCATTTCAAGAAGAAAGTCAGTTTCTGTACGAATATTCAAATCGCTCATAGGAATGTGCTCTTCAGCAATCAACTTGGTTCCTTTGGCACAATTCAAGATGAGACCTCTTCAAGAGGAACTACAGAAACAATGGCAACAAGCATTGGGGTTTTTCGAGGATGTTATCCAAATAACTGCACGAATGGTGGACGCACTCCATAGGTGGTCCCAAACAGCAAATCTTGTCCAAGGTCTCACCTTCCTACAAAACATCCCGGACTTCATCTTAACAACAGACGCTTCCATGGAAGGATGGGAGGTCATCTACATGATTTGCAAATCCAGGGAAAGTGGTCTCAGATACAGAAACAACACCACATCAACAGTTTAGAACTCCGAGACATATTTTTCTCTCTTCAGGCTTTCCTTTGAAGGATAGCAGGTTCCTCAGTGCTGGTCCGTACCGACAATACGACCAGCATGTACAACATAAGCAAACAAGGAGGAACAAGATCTGTGACGTTTTTCCCAAGAAGCACCGGAATTGTGGGAATGGACAACGTTCCACGGAATATCCTTGAAGGCCGAGCATGTCAAGGGTCTGCACAATACCCTGGCAGATACACTAAGCAGGTCTCAATCCGGCTGCCACAAGTGGGAGTTGGAACAAACTCAGGTGAACAAGATCTTTCTGACATGGGGCAAACCAGCTCTGGATCTGTTTGCATCACAGGAGAACAAGAAATGCCGATATTATGCCAGCAGGTTCCCTCAACCGGGGACAAGGGGGAATGCCCTTTCAATGAGATGGTCCGGGATTTATGCCTACGCATTTCCCCCCATTCCATTAATCCCCAGGGTGCTCAGCAAGATGAAGCTGGAGGGCTGCTGCCTAATTCTGATTGCACCCCGTTGGCCCAGACAGTATTGGTTCCAGGAGCTTCTTCTGTTCTCACAAGACAGACCCCATTCACCTTCATCCAACAACAACAATGTTATCATGGAACAAGGGCCAGGTGATCCATCCGGATCCACAGTCCCTTCACTTGCACGCATGGCTCCTGAATTCCTAGAGTTCAAAGACCTCAATATTTCACAGGACAGTCAAGACATACTGTTTAAATCCTGTGCAGAAAGCACTTTCAAAACATATCGTCTAAAATGGAAAAGATTCTGTTGTTGGTGGAAAACCAATGCAGTTCATCCAGTTCAAGTCCCTGCTGAACAGATTTTACCTTACTTGCTCTCACTGGCCAAGTCTGGCCTCACTTGTTCGTCAGTCAAAGTTCACCTGGCTGCTCTTTCCAGGTACAGGAAATCTCCTCAACTTCAATCTTTATGTTCATCTTCTCTTATAAAACAATTAATGAGAGGGCTTTTTCGCGCTTTTCCTCCTGTGCATGCACCTCCTCCAGAGTGGGAACTCAATGTGGTTCTAGCACAACTGATGAGACGACCATTCAAACCGATCCATAAAGCAGAGCTTATATTCCTCACATGGAAGGTAGCCCTCTTGCTGGCTCTAACTTCCTCAAGAAGAGTTAGAGAGATTCAGGCTTTTATGATCAAAGAACCCTTCGTACACTTTACACAGGATTAAGTGATCCTTTGGACAAATCCTAAGTTCATTCCGCAGGTACCAACGCAATTTCACTTGAATGAACCAGTAATGCTGCAAACTTTCTTTCCGAACCATCCAGCCCAGCTGAGCAGGCTTTAATTTTATCTTCAAAAGACAAAAGATATCAGAAATAAGGATCAACTGTTAGTGGCCTACGGTCAAGGAAAACATGGAACTGCAGTTACAAAAGCCACAATAGCCAGATGGTCGCATCTGCCATTCAATTCTGTCATGGAAAAAGCCAATAAACCTCTAACATTGAAGGATAAAGCACACTCCACCAGAATTGCTGCTGCATCTACCACTTTGTTTAGTCTGTTTAGTTAGTTTCCGATCCCACCCCATTGCCTTCGTTGCTCTTCCCCACGCCTCTATTGTAGCTTGGGTGGCCGGGAGAGGTCTTCCCTTGCCTCTGCCTCTGTATAGATAGTGCAGACAGGTACGTCCGGCCATAGTTTCCCTCTCTAGTCTGTAGGTGGGGTGATCCCCCTGGTGCATGTATCCATTCATTCACAGGGGTTAGTTGTTCCGCCCAGTAGTAGGCCTCTATGTCAGGGAGCGATATCCCTCCAATATACTGATTGCGTTGTAAGGTACATAGTTCAATTCTTGGCTGTTTCCCTAGCCACAGGAGTGAGCGTAGCTGAGCCTCAATTTCTCAGAAGGTCAATCGCGGTAGGGGGAAGTACGTGTTTTGTAGTGCATACAGAAATCGGGGCAAAGTAATCATTTTAGACATAGTGGACTGGCCTAGAATGGTAAGTGGAAGCGATATCCATCGCTTCACATCTTCTGTAAAATTCGCAAGTATGCGATTAATGTTTTTCCAGTAGCAAAGGTCCCTCTCAGTGGTGAGATAAATACCTAGGTAGGTAAACCCATTGTTGACTATCTGGAGATCCCCTGGGAGTGTGGGCCAAGTGGTTAAGTCACCTGGGCTATATATTACTTACTTGTGTCAATTTATTGTATATCCCGAGCTGTGCCCGTATCGCTCTATAGTGTGAAACAGGGTAGGAATCGTGGTAGTTGGGTGCGTGATATGTAAAAGTATGTCGTCCGCATACAGAGAGATCTTTTCTTCCAAAGTATCGTCCGGGTTGATGCGAAACCCCGGTATCACAGGATGTTGTCGGACCGCACAAGCTACAGTCTCTATCGTGAGAGCAAAAAGTAAAGGGGACAGAGGGCAGCCCTGTCTGCTACCTCGTCTGATGGGAAAGTCTCTGGAATTCTTACCATTTACCTGGAACCTAGCCCTGGGATCCTTATACAGGAGTCCCACCCATTTCCGAAAGTTGGAACCTATGCCAAATTTAATCAGGGTGGCCTCGAGGAAAGGTCAATGGACTACGTTGAACGCCTTTTCTGCGTCCGGTGACAGTAGTAGGTGGGGGGTATCACAGTCCTTAACCTCCATCATCCAGTTGTGGGTCCTACGTAGATTCAATCTGGTCGCCTTGCCGGGCAAGAATCCTGACTGGTCCTGATGAACCAGGGTCGTTATTACTTGGCGGAGTCTCGTGGCAAGGATAGTAGCCAGTATCTTCACCTCCGTATTGAGTAGGGATATTGGATGGTAGGATTCACACTTATTTTGGGGTTTCCCTTGTTTTTGAATAGGGATGATTATGGCCATATGCAGATCTAATGAGAGGACTCCCTCCTGACATAGTTCTTGAAAGAAATGTAAAAAGGTAGGGAATACAGAGATCTGTACATCTCTTGTAGAGTTCTTCTGTTAGGCCGTTTGGTCCTGGGGTCTTACCTGGACGCAGTTGGACTATAGCCAATTTAAGTTCTTCAATCGTAATGTCCGAGTCTGGCCCCTCCCTAGCGGCATCTTCCAATCATGGGGTATGTATCTCTGCTAAGTAGTCTGTGATGTCAAGGGTCAGACACAGGGGCGGGCATCATAGAAGTCTTTGTAATAGGACGCAAATGTCTACACTATCTGCTCATCGTTTGTCGGTGGTATCCCTTGTGAATCTATAATGCTTACTACCCATCAGGCTTCTACTTCTTTTCGGCTAAGCCATGCCAGGAGCTTACCCGATTTGTCCCCTACATCATAGAGTTTATGTAAGGTCGCCTGGGCCTGTGCCTTGGCTGCCTGGGTAGCCAGGGCCTTGTATTGATGTCGTGCGTCCGTCAGCTGTCGGAGTAACTGGGGGTCTGTCTTCATTATATTGCATCTCTCTAGAGCTAGGATCTGAGCTTCTAGTTGGGTTAACTCTTCCTGGTCTTTCCTCCCCTGCCGTGCTACTTGGTTTTGTGCCCTGTCTCGTAGGACCGTTTTATATGTTTCCCAGATTACAACCCCTGATTGCACAGATCCTACGTTTTTGTCCAAGACATTTTTTGTGTCAGCTCTAATGCCCTTGAGCACTGTCACATTCTGTAAGCCTCATGCAAACAATTTCCAACTCGTGTGTCTCGCTCGGTTCCGATCTCCTATTCGTACATATAGAGTGGAATGATCCGACAAACCTCTGGTCATGTACTCTGCCTCGTGTATGTCCTGTACTTCACCACTCGGGAGGAACACATAGTCCAATTGCGAGTAGACCCTATGCGCGCCGGAGTAGTATGACTATTGCCGTGTCCCTGGATGAAGGTGTCTCCAGACATCTACTAGACCCAGTGTCTCAGCGAGGTGTGCCAGTTGTGTGGTAGAGGGTGTCTGGGTATGATCCCCTGTACGATCGATGGGTGTATGCATCACGTCATTGAAGCCCCCCCCCCCGATAATGTGTGTCAAACCCAGTGTCTCTAGCAATATTTCTGTCACTTTATTTAGCGTCCTAGCTTGTAGTTTCAGCGGGACATAAACTGAGTGGATGGTAACATTCCTCCTGCCGCATTTGCCCGTCACCCCCACAAATGTGCCCTGGGGGTCTAGCCACGTGCGTGCTACACAGAAGGGGGGGTGACCTCTTAATCAGAATTGCTACTCCTCTGGAGCCAGAGATGTACCCCGCATGGGCCAAGAAGGTATATGTCCCCCTCGCTATGAACCCACATTTTGTGCCTTTGAGATGTGCTTCCTGCAACAACACCACATCCGGTGGGTACGCTTTATAAAGGACGTCACCAGTCCTCTTTTAATTATGTCCCCAAGGCCATTAACATTCCAGGTCAAGGCAGTGAAGGGTTCACTCTCAGAACTCATCATGGTTGACTATAGTGTGTTTGTGGCGTACGTGTGTGTATGGAGTAAATCAAATCCCAGACATGGGGATGTGCCCAGTCATGTGTTTCCTGTTGATTCTATGACTGTACCTTAACTGAAACTTAAACAACAGCAAATTCTCAGATGAGTTAGACCCCTCCTCCCCCCCCTCCACTCCCCCCAGTTTCCCATACTCTCCTAGAGTAATACTTCCAGGGTTGTGATTTAAAGGCAGTAGAGGTCTGTCGCCCACCCCAACCCAAAACTTACGTTGCAAGTCCGAACTCTTGCAGCGCATTAAATGACCAAAGAAAAAACATAAAAAGAGAGCGTGTCAAGAGAATGGAAAAGAGGAGTGCACGGGGAATAGAAATAGAAGGGAAGGAAGAACAGTGGGGGGAAAGGGGGAAAAACAAATATCAGAGTCTCAGGCCTCTTCTGGCCTGTCAACTGCTCTTGATCGCGACACTTCTGTCATTATGCAGGTCAAGGAGGTGTTATTGGGGGGTGGCAGTTATCGAGCTCGGCCTTACTAAACAGGTTCAATGGCAAGTCTCTAAGGCCCTTGTTCAAGAGTTCGAGTAAGGAGCTTCTCCCTGTATAGCAAGTTTCCCTGTCTCAACGTCTTGTTCCATTGCTACTATTGCAGTAATCAAGGGGTATGTTGCAGGGATTCTGCTCATGCACAGAACTATGCGCAGGAAACCAGGACCTCGTTGAATTGTCGTGTACCAAAAAACTCACCTCGGTACCCAGAACCCCTATCCGACCAGCATCATTGTCCCATTCGTTATCCGTATTATCTCGGAGGTCCCAATGTATAGACAACCCAGAACAAGCGACTTAGAGTATTATCAGGAATGGTGGGAATCAGAAATACCTGTTCGCTATTATTCATATATCAATCCACAACAAAGTAATCAGAGACACGGTAAAGTTTAAAAGGTTTATTTTATAAACTACGAGTCCTAAGATGCAGTACATTGGCTAACATAAGCAGACAAATGATTATAATTAAAACCATCAGCATTGTTACAGTACCATAGAAAATGAAAGGAGAAATCATAGTATAAATGACAGTGGAATGCAGCCACTTTCCTTTCGCTAGTAAACTAATATTATTAGACTAGTAGAAGGTCTCTAGGCTTCAATGGGGAACCCCATACCGTAAATATCAGCTTTATGTGGATCACATCACAGGATCAGCTTTGCTCTGCGCCTGGAAATGTTCTTCTCCAGAATGTGTTTCAAACGCATGCAAACTGTAATATTAAAGGCTCTCGACATTCAGGTATTTTGCAGCTGTGTGCATATTATGACTAGAGAGGGGGCCGATCAACCTGGATTCAAAAACATACATTGTCTAGCGGCTCAGAGTGTTTTGCACATTATGTTCAGACCAAGGTCGCAGCGCACGTCTAGGGAGGTGAACAACAGACAGTTCTCATGTGAAGAAAAGGCAAGCAAGCCGTTCTCAAATGATAACATGTCTCTGCAGTGTTGTGTGCAAAAGCAGCAAAAGTGGCAAGATGGCTTTCTAAAAGCTAACGCGCTTATGCTAACATAGCAATGTATGTATCTAAAGCGCTACCTTCACTACACCCCCCCTTGATCGGACTACTAACAAATAGGGATACAAAAAGGAACGCAGAGTTCAAGTTTGACAGAGCAGAACCAAGTGCATGTATTGGAAATCCAAAAAGAGCAGTGAAAGTTCGAAAAAACCGTTAAAAAAAACAAAATGAAGGGAAAAAAGAAAAAATGGTAAGTCAATACATCATGGAAATGCTCAACGAGCTCAGATGTTGGAATACACAAAAAATGTTTGGTTTGTGCTTGGGTAGCTGGACGATAATCAAGTTAATCCATAAACGTGTAAGCACAGTACGTGGCAACAGCTTCCAAAAGGAAGTCATTGGAGCGAGTTGCAAAAGATTCCGCCATCCAGTTTAGCAAGGTAAACGAACATACATGTTCTTCGACCACTGGAGCCTCTAGCACGTTCAGAGGACAACCGGCTTGTTCTTCTAAATAACTTCGTGCCAAGAAGTCATACGCTGCCATTCCGATGTCCCAATTACCAAGGACTCCATGTGCCGCTCCACAGGCCATAATCCTAACACCAGAACAGTCCAACTCATGAGCCACTAATGGACTCATTAGTCGATCATAATCCGAGGCAGGAGACACCGAGTTTGACAAGCACAAATCCAGAGCCCATTCGAAAGGGCAATCTTGGCAATGAAAAACAGGTTGTACGCATGTAAAGTAGGCAAACCGGAGGGATAATCCATACGCTATGCTCAGGGTTGCCAGTGGTAAAGTTCCATAGTATTCAAACATCCGGTTACGAAGATGGAGCAGCCGGGACAGGCTGTTGCGTGACACACAGTGTGCAGCCATTGCTCAGTACGCAGATCAACAGCAGTACGCCAGCCACAAGGGTGAGAATCAATGGGAGCCCTCCAAAGACGCTGGAAAAACTAGAATGAAAAAAGGCCGGTATCACACCAAAAATAGTTTGGAAGGAGGTCACGAGGCCGGAGCCCACAATTTTGAAAAAATGCACCAAGCCAGTTGTTGACGAGGCGTTAAAGATAGTTTGAATCAGGACGCCAAAATGAAGTGGGAGATCAGTATTCAAAAGAGCCTGCACCTCGGTATGGGTGTTAGCTACGTGAAGGACAAATGTTTCACGGGATGAAGTCAGAGCAACCTCTTTTTGAGACAATAGAGCCCTTATTCTGCTCATCTTGTTGAACTCTGCCTTCAAGGTTGAAATGGAAGTCCAGATGGATACATCCAGCCGCCCATGCAGGGGTGGGAAAAGGACATTTTTACAGCACACTACTCTCTGTGATACAGTCACAATGTAGGGAATTCCCACTAGCATTCCGCAGCAAGCCTCGTTATTCAAAAGCAAATAACTACCGTTAGCTAGCAACGTAAAAGAAGGTGTAATAGCTGGCACTGGAATCCCTTTCAGAACACATGCTAAATTAGGCGCTTGCACAGTGCACGCGCCATGCAATTGGATGTGCCTGCAGACTACAGAATGATCATGTGTGGAAGAGCATTCCTCCCCTTTCAAATAAACTTATTTACCTTCTCTCATACACCTGTATGTAAATGGGAGTGGCCATACTTCATGCAGGAAAGCAGAACCCAATGGTTCATATTTGCCTAGGGCATAATGTTTCATGCATGAACTGAATTTAAACAATGGAAATGGCAATGTGATTAACCCATGGATAAGCCACACAGCTGAGTTCAATTCAGCCACTGAGAAAGGCAAAGGTTCTAACTTTTCAATATGCAGTAATGAGTATGTTGCATCATTCATGGACATGAATTGTTGTTTCGCGGTTAGATTAAAGGGAAGGAATATTGATGAAGTATTCATATAGTCCCAGGGGACTTTCCCAGCCTTTAACGTTTGCAATGTCCACGCAAACTGCATTATAGAACGCAATTGATTCTGACCATGATATAAAACAGACACATCATCCTGCATAATATCAACAACAGATGAAACAATATTATCTAATGTGTAAATTCTGGAAGAAAGGGTGTTAATGCTATTATCTATAACCGCTGGCACTTTTTCCATGTTCTCTTGATCAATAGCCCTCTATCTGGAAGCAGTTTCAATTTGTGATAACTTCCAAACCTTGTTATAAATAGCATACACCCATCTCCTGGACCTGCCACCCACAGGACCCTTAACAAAATCATTCAAATCTATTTTGTCATGTAATTTAGATAAATGAATTTTAACAGATGCCAATGTGGAGTGTTGCATCCAAGACTGGCATAACTTCCCAACGGAATAGGTAGTAACCGAATTAGAAGATTCAAAGCGGGGGTCTACACGATCCTACGTATACCCAGGCGTCAGACCCAAAAAACGATGTTGACAGGAATCTGAACTCGTCTGCCAAGTCAACCATCCTTCAGAGTTGAACTTAGAAATATTGAAGGATGAATTAGTAATGTACGACTGCAACGCATCAAGGGACAGATCTGTATGATTAGCCCAATTTGGGTAAGCACCCAGATCTGGAATAGACAGGGAATTCAGTTTTTTAGAAGTAGCCAATCCAAAGCAGGTGGTCTGAAAAATAGTCGAATTCAAAAATAACATGTGGTTCGGGATGAGGCAGGCACGATGCAAAGCTTCTGTTCCTTGTACCTGCCATGGTTTAGAACCCCAGACAGATTTAAGATCAATAGTATCTTTCCACAGATCATAACCCCTGACCGCTAAATCATCCATAAAGGATTTGGAATATAATAATTTAGTGTGTATCAGCCTAACCTTCGAGGCAGACTCCGCTGCCATTTTAAAATAAATGGCGGCAGGTTTTGAAACACTGAAATCAGTAAAATAGGAAATTTGTTCACCAATGTGCTTGAGCTGCCTAACATTGGCGTTGGACAATGTTCCCATTGTGTATAATTTACAAAATTACGAAACGTATTGGCTTTATGTAAGAAATGATTGCCATAATGCTGATGGCAAAATAACTCTCCGTAATTAGCAGTGTCTAAATACAAATCTTCAGCATCAAAAGCGGCATAATATTTCAAATCAGAAAACAGTGCTTCTATGGCCTGAACGTCCCAATCATCAGAGCGGATGTTTTGTTTGACCACATCTCCCATAGAAACACGAAATACATTTGGTACATTAGTAACCTCATTTGGACCATGAATCTGAAATTTAACAGCATCCCACGCAATCCCTCTAACACAGGCCAGGCAGTAATGTTCACAAAAGTCTGATCTCTTTTCATGATGTGTGATGAGGAGTGAGGGGCCAAAGTTCCATCAATTAGTCTAATTGTAGATCTTTCTTATAGGTAGTGTCCATTCACAAGACGAGAAAATACCACTACAAATCCGATGGACATAAATAAAAAAATACATATGAGTATCAGCCAAATGTAAGTCCAAGGGGGAATCAAAAAATGTGTTTTAAACCAAACAGCAAAAATTGAAACTTTTGATGGGGCCCTGGAAGTCATAGAGTTAGTATCAAAGGAGAAACGTGACTGGGTAACTGCGGTTGATTGTAAAACGGGTAATGTCACATCTGCAGGATAAGCATACTCAGTATCTTCAGGGAGACCACCAGCCGGTGGTAGCAACAAAGGATCAGTAACTGTATGCATCTCGATGGCAACATCAGGCATGGTGGTAGGAGCCGGAGCCAAAACAGAATTTCTCAGCATCGCAGGGCAAGAGACCGCTGGAGTCATACTAAGAAGAATCGGCCACTCGCTGTAGTTTGACATTGTCAATGGAGATGTACCTGTTATCCTTGCGACCAGGAAGTGGAGGTAAAATGACTGTTCTTGTACCCTGCACGCCAAGCACTGGAACCGGGGCACGATAAAAGGGGCCGAACTCCTTCTTGTTCTCCACCTTCTCACGGACCAGGTCACCAACTCGAGGTAGCCAGCCGACTACCGGAATCTGAAGTGCAGCATCAGATGTGGAGGGCATGTGTTCCTTCGCGAGACTATCTCTAGCCTCTTGTAGAGTCTGTAACACAGCACAGTGATCATCTACGTCAAAGGGTGCGGCAGACGCTGCCATGTCTAGACCATCAAGGTCCGGGACAAACATTTTTATATCAAAGAGCATCATGTATGGGGTCCGCCCACCCAGAGACCTTCTAGGGAGATTATTTAGTGCACGTTGGACGTTTTACAAACGTGCTAGCCAGTTCCGACCAGTGCCTAAAACCCTAGCTGTCAAGGATTGCTTTAAGTCACGGTTCATCCGCTCCACTACACTATTACCCTCAGGTCGGTATGGAGATGAAAATTTGACTTGGACCCCCAAATTTTTCATGGCTTCTTTGTACGCCTTAGAGGCGAACGCTGGGCCTTGATCAGAATGAAAGGTACCACACGCAAAACTTCCCACAAAGACACGCAAATCCCTGATGACAGTACAGGCATCAGCACTCCTTTGTGGGCATACCCACAGAAAACGTGTGCACGAATCCACTGCAACTAAGATATACTTGTACGCAGTATCAGAGGAGAAAGGACCGCAGTGATCCAGATAAACACACCCAAGTGGTTTATTGGATATGTACAACTGAGTTTGTGGTGGACGCGCAGCAGTTGAAGCTTTAATCTGGTGGCAAATGTCACAATCAAGAACATAAGTGCGAGCTTGTTTATATAACCCGCGCCACCAGTAACGTTGTTGTAACAGAGAAACAGTTGCTGCAACGCCGGCATGGGCAAACGCCATACCCTCGTGAGCTGCTGATATCAGAGATGGTCTGCAGTCCGCGTTTGGGAATCAATCTGTCACCAACGTCGTTAATTCTCACTAATGGGACTTTATCAGGACTTAAGTGATAATGGTAACGAGAAGGGAACCCTCTCGGGAAATTACCTCCCTTCTCTGTAGCAGCAATAGCTGCTAAGATGTCATCATCGATCTTACTTTTGGATCTTGTAACTGCTGCTACTAAATATGTTGCCACTGCTGTTTTCGCTGCTTCGTCAGCTAAGCTGTTTCCGACAGCGTGGACACCAACTCGCTGGTGCCCAAGAGTGTGAATTACATTCACGAGAGGCAGATGTTCTTTAAGTTCTGCAACTCGAACCCAAAGCATTTTATGCTTAATTGTGCTACCTTTGGAATCACGATATTCATTTTGAGACCAAAAGAAAAGATTGTTGTTAAATGACTGAACACAGTAAAACGAGTCACTTACTATAAGAGTAGTGACTCGAGGATCAGCAAACTCCAGTGCAAGCACCAGAGCACGTAGCTCCGCCAATTGTGCGGTACAATCACCCAATGACTGCGTATGCACGACATCAGATTGGAATTCACCATTTACGAAAGTACCTGCCACAATTGCGCAAGCTGCTGAAAAGGCGCGCTTTGATCCCGTCGCTGGTTGCGCCGAACCGTCAGTATAAATGACACAATGGTAATCTTTGAGCGGGCGCAAAGACAGAGGAGCCGGATGAACAAATTCATATTGCAAGTACTCCTGAGTCTGTAAGGAGGCATCAAAGATGTAAGTGACATCTGGCGATGTTGAGAAGTGGCCCATTGTATCCAACGTTGATGCAAAGCTTTTAAATTGGGTACACTGGCTTTCATAACCGCCTCTAGGGCAGGATACGGTGTGACCACCAAGATGCGTTTTCCTTGCGATAACGCTCGTTCTTTAAGAATCGCCATCTGCACAGCAGTCAAAACTTTTTTGACTGTTGAAAAGCGCAGTTCAGCCAAAGTGTACAGGTGTGATTTGTATGCAATGGGGACTGTATCGCCCTCATTGAACGTTAAGTACGTGAAACCCACTGCGCCTGGCACAATTCTTATCACCAGGTTTGTGTGGTTATCACGCGTCAGTAAGTATTTCGAAGCAAGAAGATCAGCCTGTAATGATTGCAAAATGGCTGAATGCTCTGGCAGCCAGCTCGATTTGGAAAAAGTAGGTTGTACCAAGGCATATAGCAGCTTGATACGCTGGGCATAATCAGGAATGTACGTACGACCGAAATTCAGAAAGCCCAGTAACGATTGTAATTTTTTCAGTGTTGTCGGAGCACGCAAGCATGCGCACTTTTCCAGAAAGTGAGGAGCTAAGCCTCGACCCTTATTGTTGAGCTCGTATCCCAAAAACAACACTGTATACTCTGCAATGTGAGACTTCGCGAAGTTGAATTTGTAACCGAAGTCTGCAAACATAACAATAATGCGATCAACGCGACACAGATGCGCCCACAACTCGTCGTCTGTGAGATAGATATCATCAACATACGAGTACGCATCCGGGTCAATGCTCTCTAACAGAGAGACCACACATGCGGCAAAGACACCAGGGCTATTTTTATAGCCCATGGCCAATCTTTTAAATTGTTTTTGCTTGCCGCCCGATGTAAATGCTGTCCACTGACTACTAATCGAGGACAGGTTATGGCTGTAAAAGCCATTTGATATGTCAAGTGTGGTTTTAAACCTTTTACGCACAAGACTATCAACTAGGGCAGAACTGTGGGCATTCTGTACCGCGCACGTCCGGCAATGAGAGTTTAGGTGCCGGTAATCCAAAACTAGGCGGTACGACCCATCAGGCTTTATTACAGTGAATAACGGATTATTCATTGGTGACACACATGTTTCAATAACACCCTGATATTCCAATTGATCAAGGATTTCCGCGACATGAGATCTAGCTTCGCGGCGCATGGGATATTGGGGTTGTGGTTGAGGCATAGACCGTAAGGGAATCTCATGGCTGGGGGACAATTTATCCCAGCCTACCTGAGTGCGATACAAAGCCGGTGCAAGCACCTGAGCCCACTCCGCGGCAAACCTTTCAGCATGCTCCTTTGGCACAGTATGCGCAAAGGACGGGAGGATAACCTCCTCCCCTCTAGGAGCATCTAAAATGAAAGTCGGGGGCCAGTCCGCCTCCGCCAAGAGAATGTCATAGGAAGAGGTCAGATTATCCCAAAAAATTCCTTGTATTGTGCGTTGTATGTCACCTTCAATTAAGAGGACTATGTCATATAGTCTGTCAGGGGGAGCCACTCAAGTATCCGCAGTTTCTACAGTAATGAACGTGTCAGTTGCTGTCGCGTTCAGATATGGAAGTAGTGCTTGCCGCACTACTGTAACCTCTGCTGCGCTGTCGAGCAGCGTTATCGCCCATGTCAGGTTCCGAAGCTGCGTCCGTACTATCTGTGGCATACCTCGCTGTTAGCGCAGCAACTTTCTTCTTTTGAAACGGGGGACGTTGACATGCAAACTCGTCTTGCTTGCTTCTACCTTCAGCCTGACGGGGTTGCTCACGACCTTGCTGGGCACCTCGACCTTTGCCACGTTCTCCTCCACCGGACTGCGAGGCCAATGTTTCCTGTGAAGAACGAGGAGAACGTTCAGTATCCTGAAATCTATCAGGTGACTTAATACTCGTGCGATCGTGCAAATTGTATGTGCGCTCACTAGTTGGCTGTGTGGGAGACGCAGGACGAGACCCCTGTTTCTGCTGCTGCTTTCCCTGTTTCTTTTGTCACCAATTTTATTTTGGAAAATTTGGACGATCGTCTTTAACAGACGAGCTCACCTTAGTTTGTTGTATCAGGTCAGGAATTACTATAGTTGGTTTAACCCCTAAACTACTGCGGCCAATTGTTCTATACGCCTCCGCAATAATTTTAGGTAACTCTTTTGGCTTATCGAGTTCATCGACGCGGGCTAAGCCATTAGCCACTTGGAATTGTACCGCATCTCCCTTGAGGTTACCAAGGACGAGAGAGGCAATTACGTCGAACACTCTGACAAGTCGCATTCCCAACTCAACCACCGCCTCCGGACCGTGATTATCTTGAACACGTTTAATAACAGAGGGGAGCAAGGCCATAGACGGAGTGCCAAAGCACTTCGAGTAGACCGCGGCAAAAACCTTACCCCAGGTGTCACAATCGGACACTTCTGGGACCAAGTCTTTCGGCAAACTTATGGTGAGGATTCTGTGTTTCTCCACTGTCGTAGAGTGTGGAAACACTGCTTCCAGTTGGTCAAATTTCTTGGCAAGCCAATAAGGCAAATCGTCCTTATTCTGGGGGCGCTTACCCATCACCGAATTAACTATGACTGGGCTAATAACAACCGCAGGATGACCAGCTGGTAGACCCGCAACAGCAGGTGCCCCCACCTGCACATTGCGCGAAACGTATTGCACCAAAGCCCTATATACTGTAATGAGGGCTGTATGGAGTGTACGCAATTCATCCACCGCAATAGTCAAATAGCGGGGGTGAGGCGTAAATCTGGCCAGCACCGGCCACGTGGCCCCTGGAATTGACAAAGGGCCGAGTCTAGCCGGTGCAACCGCATGAGGAAGGGCGCCATTAAACCAAATGCTATGTTGCCAGGCTGAAAGTGGAATCTCCAGCGTCCTGTATTGCGTATATTTTGCTGGGACCTGTGTGTGAGTATACGAGTGAAATGTATTATCATCCGCATTCACTGCCGGCAGCGTCACCCAAGAGTAAAACAACTCGTAAGGGTGTGACGCGTCCGCACTCACCACAAAAATTACGGCCATCCCATCGTCCGGTACCCCATACTACGTCAAGTGACACCTTAAAGGCGTACGACTATGTGCTGCAATTTCGACCGCCATAAGGACACAGAGAAGAACAACGGATTTTAAAGTAGCACAATGGTTCAGAAATATAAGAACACCTTTTTGATTAACAAGCTTGTATGAACCTATTAGGTTACTAACAGGTAGGTGAAATCCGTCACTCCCGTTATCCGGAAACAAGAGTGAGGGTGTTGCGGACTAATATAAGCACTACTAAGGCGTTTCAAATCAAAAGACCAAACGTTAGGTGCGCCATGATGCAGGGATTCTGCTCATGCACAGAACTATGCGCAGGAAACCAGGACCTCAGTGAATTGTGGTGTACCAAAACACTCACCTCAGTACCCAGAACTCCTATCCGACCAGCATCAGTGTCCCATTCGTTATCCATATTATCTCGGAGGTCCCAATGTATAGACAACCCAGAACAAGCGACTTAGAGTATTCTCAGGAATGGTGGGAATCAGAAATACCTGGTCGCTATTATTCATATATCAATCCACAACAAAGTAATCAGAGACACAATAAAGTTTAAAAGGTTTATTTTATAAACTACGTGTCCTAAGATGCAGTACTTTGGCTAACATAAGCAGACAAATGACTATAATTAAAACCATCAGCATTGTTACAATACCATAGAAAATGAAAGGAGAAATCATAGTATAAGTGACAGTGGAATGCAGCCACCTTCCTTTCGCTAGTAAACTAATATTATTAGACTAGTAGAAGGTCTCTAGGCTTCAATGGGAAACCCCATACCATAAAGATCAGCTTTATGTGGATCACATCACAGGATCAGCTTTGCTCTGCGCCTGGAAATGTTCTTCTCCAGAATGTGTTTCAAACTCATGCAAACTGTAATATTAAAGGCTCTCGACATTCAGGTATTTTGCAGCTGTGCGTATATTATGACTAGAGAGTGGGCCGATCAACCTGGATTCAAAAACATACATTGTCTAGCGTCTCAGAGTGTTTTGCACATTATGTTCAGACCAAGGTCGCAGCGCACGTCTAGGGAGGTGAACAACAGACAGTTCTCATGTGAAGAAAAGGCAAGCAAGCAGTTCTTAAATAATAACATGTCTCTGCAGTGTTGTGTGCAAAAGCAGCAAAAGTGGCAAGATGGCTTTCTAAAAGCTAACGCGCTTATGCTAACATAGCATATGTATGTATCTAAATCGCTACCTTCACTGCAGGTGTTGCTGTGTGTCATCTTCTTCTTCTCCAGACGTGCTCTCTCTGGTGTATGTGATTTCATCCAATGATTCTTATAGCTCTTTTGACCCATCTCGGGTTATAAATGACCTCCTCGCCACGACCTCGCTGTATACAGAGAAGGCTCAGTTCAAGTAGAGCGTTGGGGGTCAAGCAGTGGTCGTATTTTATCTACTTCTCACTCTAATGAATGCAATTGAAGCACTACTCTGCTTGGGCGATACGCTCAAGATGTTTCTTGCCCAGCCTGTACACGAGCAGCACGGAGCAGCATTCCTCGCGCAGGTATTCATTAGCGCTGGGTACACCCCAGGTGCTCTCAGGAGTGCGGCCTCGTTTCCGATAAGTTTTCCCAGGGCCCAGCGGAGCACTAAGGTCGGGGCACAAAATCTCTGCCGGACCTGACCGGGCCCGACCGCGTCACCAATCGGCCGATGGCAGGCTTGATTCGCACTTCCAGGCAGCCCCGCCCCGGTCACAGCAGCTAACGGTGCTCCCAGGGAGTCCAGTGGCAGAGGACCCAGCCCGGGAAGCTCCCCTGCCTAGCGGCCCCACAACCAGGCAGATCGTCTACGTGCCACGGCATCTCCCAAAGCACAGGCTCACCTGCTTCTCGGACACCGAGGCCCCACCAGCAGCCACGTGCACACCTTGTCGGGTGGGATGGCAAGGGGAGCACCGTCCGACGCAGTCCGATGGACGAAGGTGCTTTACCCTAGGGATCGCCTTGGCTCCACAGGATCAGCCGCACTGCGTCCTGGCAGGGCGCCATCTTGGACGGGTCCTGGCGGGTCCCCTCAGCACAGAAATCA
Organism: Triturus cristatus; assembly: GCF_964204655.1. Classification (NCBI taxonomy): domain Eukaryota; kingdom Metazoa; phylum Chordata; class Amphibia; order Caudata; family Salamandridae; genus Triturus; species Triturus cristatus. Next base: position 726,205,253 of record NC_140590.1, on the reverse strand, counting down.
GTGTTGCAGCGGTGAGTAAAGTCTCTTAATGGCCCCAAATAGTAGCACCGGGAGGTCCATGTCTTTCCAGCTACAGAGATATTTCAAATCCGGGCCTCTAGACTGCAGGATAGTCGTCGGATGTAAGCTTCCGGCCGGAGCTCGGCGAAAGCACGTCTCAAGCGGCCATGTCGCTGGCCACGCCCCCTCTGCGTACAACTTTTGATCTGTCAAAAGCTGTGTGCTTTCACAGAAATAGTGCTTATCATCCAAGCAGTTGTGATCGTTTGTTTGTCTAGCTGCTTGAGCTAGGCTCCTTATCAAGCAAAGCTGTTTTGTTTGATCTTTCGGTCACAAACATGCCACTAATGTACGAAGCCTTCCCATTAAGGACACACAAATGCCCTAATAAACATCTTCTCCTAGATAATTAAATAAGTAAGATGTTTCTTCTTCTCTGGTTGCCATGTGTGAAAGCTTATGCTAAATACAGCACAGCTTTGTTGTTTATGGTGGCAAAACAATGACCAAGGCTGTAACCTAGATCGGTCTGTTTATTATGAAAAGTTACAGTAAATCCAGTAGGCCTGACTTATTTATTGAGAAAGGATATATTAATGTCAATAGATATTACAGGCACGTTATAGTTAGGCTCAGATTTCATTTGTACAAAACCATCGAAATTCAGCAGTTATAGTTACCTGAGCTAACTATAACTTATGCTCCCGCAATGCACTGCTTATGATCTCACATATTACATCACTCATGACATGGTCAGTGACATCACTTATGACATCTCAAATGACATCACTAATTACATCATCCAGTGATTGTGACTCTTATAAATAGTTTGAGTGTTAAAGATATATACTAAGGTACTCCAAAAGTTACATTAGCATACTTTGTGTACTACTAATGAGTGATACTATTTCTAACATATATTATGTGAGTAGCTGTGTGACTGTATATGTGTGTGAGTGTCTGTCTGAGTGGCTGTATAGGTGTGTAAGTGGGCGTGTGAGTGACTATATGGGTGAGTAATTGGGTGCGTGAGTAGCTGTATGGGTGAGTGACTGACTTTGTAGGTGGCTGTATTGGTGAGTGAGTGGGTGTGTAAATGGCTTTATGGGTGAGTGAGTGGCTGTATGGATGGGTGAGTGGTTGTATGAGTAACTGTGTGGGAGAGTGAGAAGGTGTCCGATTGGCTCTATGAGTGAGTGAGTGGGTGTGTAAGGGGCAGTATGAGTGTGTGAGTGGATGTGTGACTGGCTGCATGGGTGAGTTAGTGGCTGTGCCACTGTATCAGTGCGTGAGTGGCTGTGTGATTGGCTCTAAGAGTGAGTGAGTGAGTGGGTGTGTGAGTGACTGAGTAAATGGTAGTGTGAGTAGCAGTATGGGAGAGTGGGTGGCTCTATGGACAAGAGACTGGGTTTGTGAGTAGTTGTATGGGCCTGTGAATGGGTATATGAGTGGTTGTGTGAGTGCACTAGCGTTACGAAACTTGAGGGGGCTGCCTTGCAGACTACATGGAGGGGCCCCCCTCCAAACTCAGGACAGGGTACTGTGCTGAGGGCCCCCGCATCGCGGGTTCTTTGGGAGCCTATGTTACGAAGTGTGTGTGTGGCTATATGAGAGGTTGTATGGGAGTGTGAGTGCTTCTGTGGATGATGTCATCAGCGATTTTATTTGAGATGTCATCAGTGATGTCACTAACCATGTCATATGTGAGGTCATAAGCAGTGCGTTGCGGGGGCGGTGTAAGTTATAGTTAGCTCAGGTAACTATAACTGCTGAATTTCTATGGTTTTGTATGAGTGAAATCTGAGCCTAAATATAACGTCCCTGTAACCTATAACATTGTTTGTTTTGGTTAAGGTTGACTAACTCCCACCCATGTTAGTGCTTGATAGAGTTACAAATGAAATGTATTTGAGAGAGTCATTGATTATGTACATGAGTTTTAGGATCTATGATACTGTCTCTGAGTTGTTTGACTAACAATGTCGACCACTGGTAAATGGTGATTATCTGGATGTATTATGGTTGGTGAGTGGTTATATTCAATTACCTAACACCCGTATGAAGCTTGGTTTTTCATAGATACTGGCTAACCTTTGTAAATGGTGGCTGTGTGGGTGCTTGATTGGTCATGGCTGTGTGGATTTATCGTGGTGGGTGTATAAGCATTTGATTGTGTGTGCATGAATTTATGTTGGGTATAATTGTGTGTATGAATTAGGCTATGTGGTTGTGTCATTGGGGGTTCTGTGTGTGTATCCTGGTAATTCAATGGTCACATATTGGTTGGTGTGTACTAATGTATGATGCTGTCTAGATGGACATATTATCGTTTTAATTTTGGTACAAACATTGTGGAGCATAAGTAAATGGTGGGTGTAAGGAAGAATGACTGTTGCAGTAAGATGGTGGTTGTGTAGATTTATGAGGGTGGGGGTATTTAATCATGCATTTATGAATGTATCTTGATGGGTGTGGACATATGAATGTGGCTATGTGGTTGTTTGATCAGAGGTGTGTGGGTGCAAAGTGGTGTTTATGTGGACATAACTGCTGTTGTAAAAAATGGCCGTATGATGCTTGCTGAAAGTGCTACATAATGGCAGTGAGTTGTTATATTATGATGTTTTTTATTTTTAATGTTGGCTGTATGAACCTAGGATGGTGGGTTTGTTAGCATATGAAGTGATTGATGATGTTGTGTATTTTGTATTGTAGTGTTCTGGTGTGTGAGTTAAGGCTGAGTTAGCATAGTGGCAAAAAGGGCAACACATTAACTCATGAGAACTCACAAATATTTACTCGGAGGCCACACCGTACATACAGTCTGGTATGTGCCCGAGAGCCACATCAAAGTCATAGCGTTCCCAATGAGACAGAGTAGGTTGGGAGATTGTGGGGATGGGAAAAAAACACACTTTTCCAAAGATTTCTAGAAAATGATTTCTTTCAAATCTTTTTTGTACATTCTACATTCTGTTACCTGTAGGTTACAAGACCAACAATAGATACAGAATATTTTGTTCATTTTGATTTCCTGCCCCCCTACCCATACTCACTGACCCTGCCCCATTGTACTCATGATCACAGTTTCCTTACCTTTTATTATGCACCTCCTCTGTCCTCTCAGCTAAGCCAGGGATGCCTAAGAGCAGGGATGCCTTGCTGAAAGTACAAACTGAACTTGCTGTTGAATCAAAGCCCCAAACCAGAAAAGCATGAACAGCATGCCTTCACAGCATTGTTTTTATAGCTTTTCTGATTCTAGGCTTTGTTTCTTGAGTCATTTCAGCTTGTTCTATGAGCATGGTAGCCTTGCTTCTAAAACAAGGTGAACTAACTTTAGAAACAAAGCCCAAAAATAACAAAGTGATGCCGCTTGGATAGCAGAATTAACCAAAAAACAGACCTTGAGCAGCTTTCTCTGCTGCAAACAGGGGTCCCAGATGGAGCTCTGCAGGCTACAAGGAAACGTCTGCTGGGTTGCCAGTGGTCTGCGGGCCATACATTGAGTACCACTGCCTTAACTCATGGATTTTTAGACTTGTTAGTTTTTCATCAATTTTTTTATCATTTTGGAATTCAAAACAAAAATAAATTCATTCATACATTCCCTTAGTCCCCTAGAATCCTCTCCTTACCCCGTCCCTCTTCTGGGCCTTAGCTAATTCACTTAGACCCAAATTAATGATGCCTTTGCGTTGTCATTGTGTCATGCAAGGTAAAGTAAGGACAACTAAAAGGCTTCAATAATATTTATAAATCCACGCAAGGCCTGATTTGCGTGGCCTTGCCTGGCTTTGTAAAGAAATGTAAAGCAAGGCAGCTGCTTGCGCTGCAATACTTTGCATTTCAACTTGTGAGGCGTTACATGGGTGCAGTATGGGCTTTCCCAGGCATCCACCCATGAATTTTAAATCTGGGAATATGTCAAAATACTGCGCCCTCCCAAGTGAGGCATAACGAGGAGAAATATATATCCTCTGCAGCACACATAGAAAAAAAAGGAAAATGCCTCTAACGATGGTTTTTGTGCAGGAAGGTATCTCTTCTTGCACAAAAACAAGTGCCTGTATTGGCGCTAGGCTGCACACAGTGCACCAGCGCATGGAGAGAAGAGAAATGTTCTAAATCTTTGTAAATATGGAGCATTTCGGCTCTCTCCCTTTCAGGCAATACAGTGCAGCAAATGTGCTTGCTGTCCTGCATTGTCGGAATGATTAGTAAATATGCTGCTTAGAGTTCGTGTTCTGTGAAATATTCTTTGTTCTTTTACTCCCGGAGATCTCAGTTGTTACATGAGCAGCATGAGAATCGTGGGACAGGGCAATGATATGGCCTCCTACGCTAAGCATGACAGCACCGTCCCCTTTATCCCCACTCTCGATGACCAGCAAAGGTGAAGCCCTCACCAATCAGTTCCTGCTCAGTCTTCTCCATGCCTAACTTACTCCATATCCTGTGGCGCGCACTCTGCAGTCCATGGAGGTGCTGTACGACCCCACCTACCGAAGAGGGTCTGCCTCGTTGATGACAGAAGTATTAACACCATACTTTTAGTTCCCTTTCCCCCTTCATCCACCAGTGCATAACCCCAAAGAGCTAAGGGGCAGTGGGCTTAAACATATTTCCCGCGACCGTGGATCCTCCAAACTTCTTTCCAAAATTCTCCACATTTTGGACATAACCACTGGCGATGAATCAATGTTCGCTCCCCGCCACTCCCCCACCAGCAGTACTCGAGTACTTGTTAAATCGATTCAACCTGACTGGCCTTTGGACAGGATTTGAAGGTTAGCCTCCCTGATGCTAATCCCCACTGTGGATCTCAGACATTTTAACTCTTTTTCTCCACCTCTTTTTGAAACTCCCGAGCTGCCTATCTCGCACCTCATCTCTTTCCCCTTTAGTACCCACTTTTCACTCTCTCCTGCACATACTCACTCTCATCTCCTTCACTTCACCAATCTCCTCGACACACACACTATGCACCCGTTCACCTTAACACACTGCATTCTCTTAATCTTTTGTCCTTTCAATATTTTAATAGCTGAGTAAACCCTTCACACACTTTTGCATACAATCACAATTCACCCACCTTTGTGCACTTTGCAGAGAGGCCAAGGACTGGATGAGCATATATTTTGAACCCTTTTCTGAATCTCCGACAGCCACTGCAAGAAATTCGTTCTTTGTTTGGCCTGAACTCCACAGCTCTTTTCACACTACACTCTATACATGAGTAATGAGTTGCATGAAAAAACTACAGAAACACACCATCCCAGAAAAATCTATCATTCTTTGGGAATTCAAGAGTAAGTAAACAAGCATTTGCAATACAATAGGTCTCGCATTTTTTCAGAGTTAGAGCTATTTGCGTTGTAATGGAAATGTGTTTTACCAATGTGTGAGACAGCGCAGGTGCAAAATTGATACAAAGGTAGAATGAGATGGTATATAGAGATAGTTAGAGTTACGTGTGTATATAAGTGTGAGGTAGAGTGAAGAGCAAGCGAATGAGATAGAGACTGAAAGAGAGTTAGAGAAAGAGTTACATGCTGGCGGCAGGGGATACTTGTAAAACGCATAGACAGGGTGAAGCTGCTGTCAAAGCTACTGATTATATTTTGGCATCATCCTGAGTTGTAATACTATAAAAATATACTATCGGAATGCAAAACAAAATGCTGTGGATGCCTCATGGTGGCCAGTAGCACGCGCTCACCTGGTGTCAGGGCCGTTTCTAGGTGTTTTGCCGCCCTAGGCGAGAATAGAAAAATGCCACCCCCTCCCTTTTACTACCCACACTCTCTCCCCTTGTCATTCAGGATAGAAGAATTAATGAGTTAGATATTCCCAAACTCATGTTTTTTGCCGCCCTCCCCCTTTTGCTACACTAGGCGGCCGCCTAGTCTTGCCTAATGGTAGAACGGCCCTGCCTGGTGCAGAGTGTCCGCGGGCAGCTGCGTGGACCTGAAGTGCCCGCCCACATTGCTGTTCCTTGCTGTGCTCTCTCTGCCCGCCCTCTTCGTGTAGCACCACCCAAACAGCCGCCACACAAGATGAAAATGGTGTGCCGCACTGTTTAAAAACTAAATATATATATTTTTTAAAAAGAGTTTGTTGAGCGACGCATACCAAAATGAGAGCGTGGAGGAAATCACCCACTGTATCTTTGCATCGGTGACGTGCAGGATTTGACGCTCTGTTAATTTGCCACAATTGTTGTGTAGTTAAGCAAATGTAGTGTAAGTATTTGAAGTGAATGAAGTGGAACCAAGGTGTAGTCTCAGATTCCCAACGGGCTATTAGGGCTGCTGGCTAACATACATTTTTAAAGGTAGGAATAAAGTTGAACATAGCTTTGAAAATAATCTCTTGCTGCATTAAATGATTTTTTTATCCAGCAATTACTTTTTTTTCTCTAAGGGGTCGCAAAAACACATCGTACAATAAACAAAACTGAATTATAATTGTTACAGATATTGTCCTATCTATTAGCCTTCTAAAAGTTTCCCTCGTATTCATTTTCTAAAATATAAGTGACACCTCTTACAGAAGCAGGATTTTTTTTAAGTAAATGACTTTCAGAGTTCAATAAAAGTTGTACAAAGATATGCATAATAGTTTTGAATGTAGAATGAAACGATTCTCAGGAAATACTCCAAGAAAAATCATTTACATTTTTTTACTTAACTACTTCTAATAATAGTGACCGATATCAAAAAATAAATGAGGTACATTAGTCAATGCCAGACAAACAAAATGATTGGACATAAGCTTACATAGTCCATGCAAAACACTTCTGCCTGCTAGCGGCACAGCTTTACCAGTCTTAACAAGCATTTGCAATGCAATAGGTCTCCAATTTACACCAGTTTTGAGCTATTGACATTGTAAATGACAATGCCTTTTATTTTTGTTTTTAAAATATAAACAAAAGGCATTGTCATTTACAATGCCAATAGCTTAAACTCTCGTATACCGAACATGTAGGTATTCTATATATCTGCAGTGATAGTGATCTCACACCTACATCTGCAGTGATAGTGATCTCACACCTACATCTGCAGTGATGGTGATCTCACATCTATATCTGCAGTGATAGTGATCTCAGACCTATAGCTGATGTAATGGTGATCTCACACCTGTATCTGTAGTGATGGTGATCTCACATCTATATCTGCAGTGATAGTCATCTCGCACCTATATCTGCAGTAATAGTGATCTCATACCTATATCTGCAGTGATAGTGATCTCACACCTAGATCTGCAGCGACGGTGATCTCACAGCTATATCTGCAGTGGCAGTGGCGTAACAAAACATGAGGGGGCCCCCCTGCAAGTCATGCTGCAGGGGCCCCTCATGCTCATATCAGTAGGGGCTGAGGGAGTCCCCTCCAGTATGTGTAAGCCTGGGGACCCCTTAACAAGAGTCCCTCAAACCCAATTAAAATAAATAGACCTTTCTGATTGGCCCAAAGAACTTTTTTGTCCTGGGGCAATTTGCTCTCATGGGACACACTACCGCTGGAGCAAGCTCTATCATTGGTTGCCAGCAACATGGAGAAAAATGTTGCTGACAGTCATAGCAGGACTTGGGGACCCGGTTCCTTGTCCTGATGTTTAAAAAATAAGAATATTATAATGTAACAGAGTAGGGATACCCTGCCCGCCTAGGCCCAGTGGTGGTGAGGGGGAGGGGGTTGGCACACCGAGGCCAAAATAAAATAAGCATTTGCAATACAATAGGTCTTGCATTTAAGCTAGTTTGAGCTATCAGCACTGTAAATGACAATGCCTTTTATTTATGTTTTGGTTTTTAAAACAAATAAAATGCATTGTCAATTACAATGCCAATAGCTTAAACATGCGTAAATGCAAGACCTATTGCATTACAAATTGCTTGTTTAAAGCAGTGATGAGATGCAGTAAATCTATGGATGGGTATGTGTTATTTTAGCTTCTTTTATATATCTGGGTGTGGGTTATAGATTTAGGCCTTTGATTGTGGGAGGCAATAGGAGTTGATTGTGATTATTGGGAGACGTAGTGGGAAGATGTAACTCAGTAAGTGCATTTGGTGGATTCCCATTTTTGATTCTTTTAAATGCTGATTTGTTATATAATAATTTTTTGTATGTATTTTATGAATGTTTTTTGTATTTATGTACATTTTATGGCTATTTACGTTCCAATTAAAGTGTTATGAACTGAATTGAGTGCTTTTTGTGATTTGGTGTAAATCTGTTCCATGGTTTTTGAGATATTAAGGTACAAAAATATTTGTGTATCTAGATGGTTGGGCTCGAAGGACTCTTGCGAGAGTTCTTTGAACTCAATTTAAAAAAATTGAGTGTTCTGATTACCCCAGGGGGCATTTTTCCCCTTAGGCCAATTACTCACGCAGGAGAGAGCACTCTAATTGGCTGCCTGCAACATGAAAACATTTTTTGCAGGCAGACATTACATACCTCAGGACTTAGTCCTGTGTCTTGAGTTTAAAAAAGAAAAGAAATATAGGGAGAGATGGTAGGGATACCTGGACAGCTGAGCCCTTGTCACCTGTTATAGTTCTCTCTAGTTACTATAACTCGTGCCCTAAGTTAGTTAGAACTTGCGCCCTCCTCACCATACATAGCTAGTTACCGCACATATTACATCACTCATGGGTACGAGTTATAGTTATCAGAGATAAATATAACTGGGAAACTTCAGTAGTTTATTTGAGTTCTAAACATCACATTGTCGCTCAAATGTTCACCTAACTATCTTGTGAATATATATATATAGAGAGAGATACATATAGAGAGAGATAAAGAGAGGGAGAAAAAGATAGATAGATAGATAGAGATACATAGAGAGAGAGAGATAAAGAGAGGGAGAAAAAGATAGATAGATAGAGATACATATAGAGAGATATATAGAGATACATGTCAATAGAGAGAGAGATAGAGAGACAGAGAGAGAGTGATAGATAGATAGATAGATAGATAGATAGATAGATAGATATACATATAGAGAGTGAGATAGAGATACATACATATATATAGAGAGAGATAGATAGATACCTATAGAGAGAGAGAGAGATAGAGATACATATAGATAGAGAGAGAGATAGAGAGATAGAGAGATAGATAGGGATACATATATAGAGAGAGATAGAGGGATAGAGATACATATAGAGAGAGAGATATAGATAGATACAGATAGATAGATAGAGATAGATAGAGCTAGAGATACATATGGAGAGAGCTATAGATAGAGATACATATAGAGAGAGAGATAGATAGACATACATATAGAGAGATGGATAGAGATACATATAGAGAGAGAGATAGACATACATATAGAGAGATGGATAGAGATACATATAGATAGAGAGATAGATAGAGATACAGATAGATAGATAGATAGATAGATAGATAGATAGATAGATAGATAGATACATAGAGATACATATAGATAGAGAGAGAGATAGCTAGAGAGATAGATAGAGATACATATATAGAGAGATATAGATAGATAGAGATACAGAGAGATAGAGATAGAGATAGATAGAGATAGATATAGATACATTTTTTGTTTACATTTTTTTATTGATTTTTTTAACATGTTCGGTACAGTTAAACATCGGCAATGGCTTTAATCTTGAGATACATACTTGGGCATACAAAGGTATTGTAGGCTAGTACGATGTACATTTATAGCTGCAGTCTCTCGCAGTTGTTAACAAGTCAATGTAGTTCCTACATAGTGCATGGGTGATGATGTGAGGCTGGGGTATGCTGGGTATTCCTAGCCTGCTGAGACGAAGTGACGGGGCTTAGTCTATTCTCTGTCACCATGAGTATTATGAACTTACTGCGCTAGTGTGTGGCAGTGTTCTCAGACTCTCTCTGGTGGTGGTTAGGTACTGGAGTTGTATCCAGAACTAAACATCTGGGTGCTAAACTGGGGTATAAATGCGGGATCAGTAGGGAAGGATGATGGGGGGAGTGAGCGCAGACGGGAGGGATCAGTAGGGCCTCCATGGCAGCGTGCGTTGTTGTTCTAGTAACCATTGAGCTGTGGTGCGGGGGGGGGGGTGGGGTTTGGGGAATAGCCTAGTTTACATCACGGGTTCATGGGCTGTATCTGGTGGCGTAGGTCCTGGGGTAGTGTCTTCAATGGACAGGTGTACTCGCGTGGCAGAGCTGCTGGCTGGCGGGGTTGATATAGATAGATAGATAGAGAGATAGATAGAGAGATAGATAGAGAGATAGATAGATAGATAGATAGATAGATAGATAGATAGATAGATAGATAGATCAGAAAAAATATTACTGAAAAACTGCAGAATGCACAAATCTCATTACTGGATTTACTTAATGAAGTGACAATGTAGCCTGGGCTAGATGGACAAAACCACAAGAAAAACAAAGGTTAAGTGGATTAGGTGGTTGGAATTTAAGAGCAAATTCATACTAAAACACACAAAAGCACCAGTAGATGCACACTTTGTAGAATCCAGACATAATATCTGTAAAATACTTTTTGCAGAATACAGAAACTATAATATTTTCTTAATTGTCAAATGGGAGATTCCCCCACTTTACTGGGGTGGTTTGTGTTCACTCTGCAGAGTCTGACCTATTGGAATATTTTAAGTGTTCGGTTCAGAAATGTCTGCACAATCACTGACTTAAACCAATTTTGGGCTGACATTTTTCCATAAAAATGTATGATTCGGCCCCTTTTTAAAAAGAATCCTGAAGGAGGACCGTGGCTAATCCCCATGGGAGGGTGTTGTGCTGTTTGCTGCTGTACAGGGTGAGCGTGCATGCCCCCCCCCCCCCTACTTTGAAAGTTTATCAACCATCACAAGTTGCTAGCAGCATATAAAAAGATTAATTATCCTAACTGTAGACACATTATCTACAGTATGAATTGATCACATTTCTCAGATAACAATTATTGAGAATAACAATCTTAGCAACATCATTTCATAATATGTATGTTACAATGCCACACACCTTTCATTTTGTCCCTTCTTGCTTCAGGTCTAGAATTCCATTTTAAACTTAATAAGGATGGTTGTTTGTATGTTGTTTCACAAACCATGATGGCATCGCATCAAGTTAGACAATTTTAACACGTGTGTGGTGTCAGTAAAATCTAACAAAGAACCAGACTGCTCACTCTGAACAAACCTGCATCGGTACTAAATGAATAGCATTGAACCGGTCCTTCTGAAAAAAATAAAACGTTCCCAAACCACCGAATTCATAACCACACAAGCTACTGCAAAAACTGGTGACCAGACACTGAGAGGGATTAAACCAAACAGGCTTGTGAATAAATCAACGCCATTGTCGAAGGGCTGTGCAGCTGCTGAGGGGGCACCCTGGAGCTTGGGGGCCCCCGCATCGCAGGGGCTGCCGGGGTCTGTGTTATGCCCCTGATAGTGATCTCACACCTATATCTGCAGTGATGGGGATCTCACACCTATATCTGCAGTGATAGTGATCTCACACCAATATCTGCAGTGATAGAGATCTCACACCAATATCTGCAGTGATGGTGATCTCACACCAATATCTACAGTGATGGAGATCTCACACCTATATCTGCAGTGATAGTGATCTCACACCTATATCTACAGTGATAGAGATCTTACACCTATATCTGCAGTGATAGTGATCTTTCAATCAATCAATCAACGGCATTTGTATAGCGCGCTACTCACCCGGGGGGTCTCAAGGCGCTGGGGGAGGCGGGGATTAGCGTTCGAACAGCCAGGTCTTGAGTTGCTTCCTGAAGGCGAGATGGTCCTGGGTTGTCCGGAGGTGGATGGGGAGGGAGTTCCATGTCTTGGCCGCCAGGTAGGAGAAGGATCTTCCTCCGGCGGTGGCTCTGTGGATGTGTGGGACGGCGGCGAGGGCGAGGCTGGCGGAGCGGAGCTGGCGGGTGGGCTGGTGGAAGGTCAGGCGGTTGTTGAGGAGCTTGGGGCCCAGGTCGTGGAGGGCCTTGTGTGTGTGGGTGAGGAGTCTGAACGTGATCCTTTTGTTGACAGGGAGCCAGTGAAGGTCTCTCAGATGTCCGGAGATGTGGCTGTGACGGGGGATGTCCAGGACGAGTCGAGCTGAGGCGTTCTGGATCCGTTGGAGTTTCTTCTCGAGTTTGGTGGTGGTGCCGGCGTAGAGGGCGTTCCCGTAGTCCAGCCGGCTGGTGACGAGGGCTTGGGTGACCGTCTTCCTGGTCTCGGTGGGGATCCATCGGAAGATCTTTCGAAGCATGCGCAGGGTGTTGAAGCACGAAGACGAGATGGCGTTGACTTGTCTAGACATTGAGAGGGAGGAGTCCAGGATGAAGCCCAGGTTGCGTGCGTGGTCCGTTGGCTTGGGGGTGGTGCCCAGGGCAGGGGGCCACCAGGAGTCGTCCCAGGCGGAGGGTGATGGCCCCAGGATGAGAACCTCCGTCTTGTCTGAGTTCCGTTTCAGGCGGCTGTTCTTCATCCATTCGGCGACGTCTTTCATCCCTTCATGTAGGCTGGCTCTGGCGGTGTCCGGGTCGTTGGTGAGGGAGAGGATGAGCTGGGTGTCGTCGGCGTAGGTGATGATCTTGAGGTCGTGTTGGCGTGCGATGGCTGCGAGGGGGCTCATGTAGACGTTGAAGAGGGTGGGGCTGAGCGATGACCCCTGTGGAACGCCGCAGATGACTTCAGTGGCCGCTGACCGGAATGGGGGGAGGCGGACTCTCTGGCTTCTTCCGGCGAGGAATGAGGTGATCCATTCAAGGGCCTTCTCCTGGATTCCGGCGTTGTTCAGGCGTTGTACCAGGGTGCGGTGGCAGACAGTGTCGAATGCTGCGGAGAGGTCCAGGAGGATGAGGGCCGCTGTTTCCCCGTTGTCCAGTAGGGATCTGATGTCGTCTGTGGCTGCGATGAGGGCGGTCTCCGTGCTGTGGTTGGCTCGGAAGCCGGACTGCGAGTGGTCGAGGGAGCCGTTGGTCTCAAGGAAGGCGGCTAGCTGTCTGTTGACGGTCTTCTCGATGACTTTGGCAGGAAACGGGAGGAGCGAGATGGGGAGGAAGTTCTTGAGGTCGGTGGGGTCAGCTGTAGGTTTCTTCAGCAGGGCGCTGATCTCGGCGTGTTTCCAGCAATCTGGGAAGGTGGCGGTGTTGAAGGAGGCGTTGATGATGTCGCGGAGGTGGGGTGCGATGATGTAGTCGGCCGAGTTGAAGATGTGGTGTGGACAGGGGTCCGTGGGGGATCCGGAGTGGATGGTGTTCATCGTGCGTGTTGTGTCTTCGGTGCTGACCGGGGTCCAGGTGCGGAGGGTGGCGGTGGGGGGCGTCGGTTCGGTGGTCGGGGTCATGGTAGGAGGGCCGAAGCTGTTGTGTATGTTGGCGATCTTGTCGTGGAAGAAGGCGGCGAGAGAGTCGCAGAGGTCTTGCGAGGGAGTGATGTCGTTGTTTCCGGCGTTGGGGTTGGAGAGCTCTTTGACGATGGTGAAGAGTTCTTTGCTGTTGTGGGTGTTGTTGTCCAATCGTTCCTTGAAGGCTGTCTTCTTCGTGGCGCGGATCAGTTGGTGGTGTTTGCGGGTGGCGTGCTTGAGGGCAGTCATGTTGTCTGTGGTCTGGTTGGTGCGCCAGGTATTCTCCAGGGAGCGGCAGTTCTTCTTGGAGGTGATGAGTTCGTTGGTGAACCAGGGGGTTTTCTTGCTGCCGCGTCTGCTGGGGGGGTTCTTCAGTGGTGCAAGGGCGTCAGCGCAGTTGGTGATCCACTGAGTGAGGTTGTTGGCGGCTTCGTTGGGGTCCATTGAGCTGGTGGGGGGGTTCTGGCTGAGGAAGGTGGTGAGTTGGTCGTTTGTGATCTTGTTCCAGTTCCTTCGAGGGGCTTGTTGCGGGTGGTGGTGGGTCGTCGTTTTTCTGAAGCTGAAGTGGACGCAGCTGTGGTCGGTCCACTGGAGTTTGGTGGCGTGGCTGAAGGCGACGTGCTTGCTGGATGAGAAGACTGGGTCAAGCGTGTGGCCGGCGTAGTGGGTGGGGGTGGTTACCAGTGGCTTGAGTCCGAGGTTGGCAAGGTTGTCCAGTAGGGCGACGGTGTTGCGGTCCTTGTTGTTCTCCAGGTGGAAGTTGAGATCCCCTAGGAGGATGTAGTCGGTGGAGTTGATGGCGTGTGGGCTGACGAAATCTGTGATGACTTCGCTGAATTGTGTGCGTGGTCCCGGTGGTCTGTAGACGAGGGTGCCTCTGAGCGTGGTCTTGGGGTCGGAGTGTATCTGGAAGTGGAGGTGTTCGGCGGAGGTGAGGGTGTCATCTGAGTTGGTCGTGATGCGGATGGTGTTCTTGTGGGCGATGGCGATGCCTCCACCCGTCTGGTTGACGCGGTCCCTCCTGGTGATCTTGTATCCGTCCGGGATGGCTATGGCGATGTCGGGTGCTGAGGAGGCGTTCGTCCAGGTTTCCGTCAGGAAGGCGATGTCTGGTGATGTCGAGTCGAGGAGGTTCCAGAGTTTGACGGCGTGTCGGTGGATGGAGCGGGTGTTGAGCAGGATGCACTTCAGATGGTTGTTGCTGGGGCTCGGTTTGGCTGGTGCGGTGGAGGCTCGGAGGAAGGAGAATCGGCAGTCAAGGCAGGAGAAGCGTCCGTGGGTGCGTCTCGGGGTGGTGTGGTGGCAGGCATTGTTTTGTCCGGCGTTGAGTGTGAGGAGGGTTGTGGCGTCGTAGGTGAGTCGGGTGCGCTGGCTGCGACGCGGACCAGGGGGTCTGGCGCTGGGCGCGGTCCAGGCGCGGACGGGCACAGACGGGCTTACCTTTGGCGCACCTTCGGCGCTCCCGCTGCGCGCGTCATAAGTAAGGAGCCGGGAGGGAGGGTCAGCTGGGTGGCGGGAGCGGGGCGGCGAATGGGATTGGAGGGGGGCGGGGCTGCAGGGAGGCAGCGGCGGGAAAAACTCGTCAGGCAGCGGCGGGAAAACTCGGCGATGCAGGAATCAGGAAGCTGGAGCGGGAGAGTGGAGTGATCTGGCCTGGAAGAGGCAGCGGTCACACTGCAGCAGTCCCCTAGGTCCCCTTAAGTAAGGAGCCGGGAGGGAGGGTCAGCTAGGTGGCCGGAGCGGGGCGGCGAATGGGATTGGAGGGGGGCGGGGCCGCAGGGAGGCAGCGGCGGGAAAAACTCGGCAGGCAGCAGCGGGAAAACTCGGCGATGCAGGAATCAGGAAGCGGGAGAGTGAAGTGATCTGGCCTGGAAGAGGCATCTCACACCTATATCTGCAGTGATAGTGATCTCACACCAATATCTGCAGTGATAGATATCTCACACCTATATCTGCTGTAATGGTGATCTCACACCTATATCTGCAGTGATAGTGGTCTCACGCCTATATTCAAAGTAATGGTGATCTCACACCTATAGCTGCAGTGATACTGATCTCCACACCTATATCTGCAGTGATGGTGATTTCACACTTATATCTGCAGTGATAGTGATCTCACACCTATATCTGAAGTAATGGTGATCTCACACCTATATCTGCAGTGATGGTGATCTCACATCTATATTTACAGTGATGGTGATCTCACATCAATATCTACAGTGATAGAGATCTCACACCTATATCTGCAGTGATAGTGATCTCATACCTATATCTGCAGTGATGGTGATCTCACAACTATATCTGCAGTTATGGTGCTCTCACACCTTTATCGGCAGTGATAGTGATCTCACACCAATATCTGCATTGACGATGGTCTCACACCTATGTCTGCAGTGATATTGATCTCACACCTATATCTGCAGTGATAGAGATCTCACAACTATATCTGCAGTTATGGTGCTCTCACACCTATATCTACAGTGATAGTGATCTCACACCAGTATCTGCAGTGATGGTGATCTCACACCTATATCTGCAGTGATGGTGATCTCACACCTTTTTACTGTTAGCATATCAGTACAGCAAGGCCAAGCGAAAGGAGCCCCTTGGGTGTGAAGGGGCTTCTTGAGACCTTAATAAACAACAAAGAAAGGCTGGACTCTGGTGTTGAGCAGTGACTGGTTGAAGAGTTGAAGGGAGCCTCGGGTGGCTGGCAGAGGGGGGAGATGGTGCACATATGTGCTCTGGAGGCAGAGGGGGGAGATGGTGTATGTATATCAGCACAGAAATCAGTTTAAACTAAACCGATTTAGGGTGAGGAAAAATACAGTAGTGTGAACGTTTTATATCGGTGTAGACTGTGCGCAATGTTGTTTTGTAATGTCGTCACTGGCAGACATAATCACATTTAGAAAAAAAACAGAGTTCGGAAACATGATCCGTCACTACACGCCTCCTTTTGATAAGAAATACCCTCATGATAGCTGTTAAGCAAACGATCCAGTCCGGATGGGCCATCCCAAAAGGAGAGAGGGCGGTAACAAAAAGCCTCATTTTCAATCGTAGGCCATTGTTTAGCATAAACGATGACGCCAGCCAATGAAAATGATGGGCGGGGCTTTAAGTCCCCTTCTGAAATCTCCTGTACCACAATATGTCTCGCAGTACGAGCAGTGCATGCGCGCAGCAACACTAGGAAAGACCTAAAAAGGGAACACATGACCTAATGCTTCTTCTCAAACGGATAGGAAGGTTTTGAAGGATTGTGGCTATTACTAAACAAGTACACACCAAGCACCACAGAAGCTGTCCATGTGAAAAGTAGGACAGCATTAAATGGGAAAGTACCTTAATGTTGCCTCTTATGCCACAGTAGGTAGCCTCATGCCTCTCTTACACTGCTCACATCAGGGGGGATATTAGATTAGAATGCAGGGGGAGCCTGGGCATTGGCATCCCCTTAGCAGCATCACTTCCTGTGACAGCAAGGGTGGGGTGCTTAGCTTACTGTCATCAACAGGCACCAGTATCGTAGAGGACAACTTCTGTGTGCTTTCTGGCCTCAAGATTAGGGGTGGGCGGAATTTGCGTAATCGCGTTACGCAAATCTCCGCGAAACGGTGAAAAATCTCCGCGAACACGCAGAAATTCCGCGAACACGCGGAATTGCTTGTTCGCGATGCTTTTTTCCTGTTCACAATCGCTGTTTGCGTGCGCGGGGAGAAATATCTCGCGAACACGCATTTTGAGAACGCAAACAAGCAAAAAAATTTGCGAAGTCGCGGAAAGCATAATTTTGGGCAATTTCGCGTTCTCCGCGGAACGCAAAATTACCCAAATTCCGCAAATTCCGCGAGCGGAACGGAATTTGCCGCCCAGGCCTACTCAAGATGAAAGGGGTGCACTGCTCTGCTATGGAAAATCCTCATCTGCACGGTACGCCTTTCTGTATAGAAGCACATTTTTTCTGTACTATGGTGTCTGGGTGCAAAGTTAGCCTTCAAAAGACAACACCAGATTCTGAAAAATATCTGGAGGATGGTATCAAATAAGATGGGCAAATCAGCTTAGGTCATCTCGGTCTTCCTGGAAATCCCGTAAATAAACCCAACAATTTAATAACGAAGTAAAAAACATAAATGGAGTATAGAAACAAAATGGAGTCATTTATTTTAGGTAATTATGATATATACACGTTTGCCTCAAAGTACTATGACTATGGTATAGCAACTTCTCTAGCAACTAATTCCTAGAGGCCTTTTATAATGGCGATTCAGAACAGAGACTTTCCATTTATTCTATAATGGGGTATTGTCACGCGGGAACGCCGTTGGTGATGAATGACAAAACTTTGCTCAGCAACGTCTCACACTAAAGTTATTGCTAATGAGAACTGCAGACCCACAACCGTGCTGCTTCTGCTTACAGTCAATTTTTCTCTTGATAGTTTGTTCAGTCAGGCTGCAGCATCCTGCACGACAGGAGTGTGACTGCTGGGTTTACAATTGTTTCCTACTCCTATAAATAATCCCGACGAGGTCACATCAAAGGAGGGAAGCCGATAAGACGTGCTTCGGAAACTGTGTGTTCGAGAAGGGAGCGAGGCAATCAAAAGCATGTCCCACTAGACCACTGCATAAATAAATAAATCACTGCGCGCAGCAGGGGAGGGACTTACTTCGAGGGGAAAAAAGACCCCGCCTGCTCACCTGCAGCTAGCTGTCCGGAGAGGGGGCTTGCAGAAGAGCAGCGTGTGTGATATTGTTTCCCGGGAGATCGGAGGGTGTGGGAGGGTCCGAGGTTACGGAAACATTAAAAAAAAACATAAAACTGGGTTCCGTGTTAGGCAGCGTGGCATCCAAGCACATTAATTAAAAATGAATGATGAAAGTGGGCGCCGTGATAGAATATAAAGCGTGGCGCCCCTGCAATTTAAATTATGTGTAAGGAGGCCCATGAAGCGAGCACCATAATTATAAATAATAATAAACATGAAACCGGACGCCGTACTAGGCTTCATGGTGGCGCAATGGTGACCCAAAATAAAACAAGTAGTCCCTAAACATAACAAATGAACGCTTAGAGCGTAATAAAACTGTAATTGGTCGGTGCTGCTTCCAATAAAACGGAAGTGATATATCAGAAGCACCAACCAATAAGCAGCCAGGAAATAAGAGTAGCTCCGGAGTTAACCAATGGCAAGCAGCAGGTGGGATTACACTCGCTATACTGCTTACTTCAGGTCTTACAGATGGCGCATGCGCTGCCTAGGCTCGACCTATAAATGAAATTTAAACACGGATCAACACTGCTATTACCTGGCTGAGAAGGCAGTGCCTGTTTTTGCTGGCTGCAGCTGTTGCCAGTGGTAGGGTACAAAGTGGGACCAATACATTTATAGATGGTTCCCCGACCCCACCAAGACTCCCATCTAGCGATGCCACTAGTTTAGCCTCAGACTGTCACTGATTAAATCAAGTCTTGCTGATTTCACCTCTCCAGCAACCTACAATGGTGGTCTTAAATTGTGCAAACATGTTAATTTCGACAATATATTTAAATACACATTTTCTCCCAACATATGCTGGAGAAGAACTGACTTACCCTCTCCGGTACTCTGAATTTGTGGCTAGAAGGCTATGAGGCAGCTCAGGAAGTTGTGGGCGTCTTTGCAGTGTACGATCTAAAACTGCTGGCACATTCCAGATGCTTTAAATCTATAGATTACCATCCAGGAACCCTTCCCTTTGGTAGTCCCCAATAGTATAAAAGGTCTGAGTGAAATTGGAGAGAGTTTAATTTTGTGGCAGTAACCCTTCTGCCCCCTCCCAACAATCTGAGGACGTTTAAATTTAAGAGCACAGAAATCCTGAGAGAATTCAGGATATTTTTAATGCACACCTGATTGAAGTTTTGGATCAGGGATTTCCATCAACAAACCAAAAACGACCTCTAAGATCTAAGAGCAAGATCAATCTATGTTTCTCAACCAACTTACCGAGTTAGAGACCGTCAGGTGGAAAGAAAATGGAGGAGACTGTATGCCCCAGAAGCAAACATATTTTATGATAAACCTAGATGCCTTCTATAAACGGAAAGCATTTGAAACACATTTAATCTTTCCAAAAAGGATCTTATTTTTTGCGGTCTTTTATGGTGTGAACCCATCACGCCAACATTTCAAAACATGAAAGAGGGGCTAACATTGAGCCAAAGAGAATGTTAAGTGGGAGTCTATGAAAAGAAAGCCATCTTTGTTTTTAAAAATGGAGAGTCTTCCACATGAATTGGGTCTCGTCTGTTGACATGTATATGAAGTTGTCCAGAGAGCATTAGAGCGCGTTAAATGAGTACCAGAATATATTACACATTTTTCAGGCACAGGGAGCTTAAGGGCCTTGCTATGAGTTTGGCGGTGCTGTGGACCGCCGTATCGGCAGTGGCGGCGTGAGCGTGGTGAGCTCGGAGGTCCGACTGCTGTATTACGAGTTGGGCAGATCAGCTTTGCGAAGACCGCCACTGGATTGCCGGGGCCACCAGCAGACTACAGACTGATGGGTTTGCAGTTGGGGAAAGGCAGCCGCCATAGGGCGGTACAGTGGAACTGCACTGCCGCCCTTATTATGAGTTGTCTGTTCCACCAGTGGACCACAGCTGTCTGACCTCCTGCTTCAAGGTGGCGGTGACAAAGGATTTGGGGTGCGTACTCACCCCTTTCTTCTTCAATGCAGACTCTGACATGGAAACCATATCGAGGTACCTTCTTCACAGCAGGATCTTCACCTGACGGATTACAGCCTTGTTTGCGGTGATCTTCAATTGAGTCCTTTTTTAACCATATACCCATTGCCAGGACTGCCCATATATGACCTGAACCCTGGTAATGGGTATGTGGTATTTTTCCACATATATCATGCTTATGTGTAAATCCGACACATCTGCAATCGAAATGCACATACAGGCATTGATATATTTGTGGAAACTACTCACTACTGGTGCAAGATCCCTGCCTTCAAACCGCTGACCATGTGGTCAACTCATAATACGGCAGTCTTTGGACCGCCAGTGACGTGGGCTGCTGGTGGGGACGGACACACACAACTTAGGAAAGTTTTCAAAGGCCGGATAGGACACCACTCTGGAGTTGGATTTGGTCCTACGAACAATATGAAAGGTTACTCCTTGCAGAGTAAAGACTCTTCCCTAAATATCCAACGCTCATATGTCAGACACCCTTCGACATGACACTAGGCACAGCAACATGGCTAGTTTCACTGACAGCTCCTTGTGAGACAAATACGTGTTAGGCTGCCAAGTGTGGAATATAAGCAGGCTCTTATTCACGTCCCATAAGGAAGTGTATCTAGGCTCCAGAGGAAGCGTCATAAGAATCCCCCTCATTAACTTACAAACCAACTGATGCTCACCCACAGGGGCCTCTTGAATCGGCACATACCCAGCCGAAATAGCTGACCTATAGGAATTGATGGCACGATAAGCAAACCCCTAAGATGCCAGGGAGGCCAAGAAGTTAATTATGGCAACCACTTGACACCCCATGGGATCCTGGTTGCTCCGTACACACCAACTAACCCATCTGGACCATGCCGATCTATATTGTTTGCTGGTGCCATCTGCCCACGCTGCTGCCAATAGCCCTTTAACATCATTCGGTAAGCCTGTGATGAAGGGGCCGGTGCACCCTCCCTGGTGTCCAGTGGGTGGATCCCTGTTTGGGCATCACCCTCCTGAGGCAATCCCCAAGCAGAGATCCACCCTTTCCAATGATACCTCTTTTGTCTTTCTACGTGCTCTGGGGGCTGAGATAGCCCCACAAACACGTAGAAAGGTAAACTGAAATGAGCCTACTGGCTCATTTCAGTTTATGTTTCAGAGAAATGATGTCAGCGCGACGTGCACGCTAATCGCCATTTCCCTGAAACAAGCAGAATAGACTCGGGAGCTGGAGAAACCCTTCCCCGTCTCCCGAGACTGTTTAGGGCTGAATGAAATCCCTCTGGTGCTACTGTACAGTCTAAAGACAGCGTTGAAGAATTTTCAGAGGGATGTGAAACACATAACTCAAGGAGACCGAGAAAGCCAAATTGGAAATACACAGCTTCTGAATAGATGCACTTAGGAGAACTGAATGAGAAGAAGTTACCTGAAACGTCTTCAATTTTTGTTTCAAGATTTTTTACTGAAAAAATAAGTTAACTGTTGAAATTCTTTAATTCCTTGAATTGGATGTGGTATTGAGTAAAAGCATAGTTTATAGAGTTCATTCTCTTTAAGATATGGAATATAGAATACAGACTGTGACTTCAATAAGAATTTTTAGGTTTGGAAGTTGATAAGTTGAAAGTTGGTATGCAGCTGAGTAACAAAGTGTTGTAATGCTGTCTGAATAAAGTGTCACTTCAAGATATATTCCAAAGCCTTAACCTACCCTAAAATCTTGGCAACCAAATTGTCATACACTGACGTGTGCTGTGCATCCAGGGCTTTAAGTGGAGAAAAAAACTGGGGGTGCTCTAAAAGGGGCGTGGCAAATTTCTTAAAGGGGTTTGGCCTATCCGAGTAGGGGAGTGGTCTAAATCAAGATGACTAGCATTGTGTGCTTAAGAAAATCATGAAGTGGCATCCAGCAAGGGATAATAAAATAGGCAAAAAGGTATATTTATTAAGTATAAGCCATTAAATACAAACACTTTAAAAAACATGTAAAAATTATTTACATTACTTAGAAATCTATTGCAGGATTTCCCAAAGTTTTTTTTGGTATCCCAGTAGAAACTAAGCAATTTCGCTGAGACTGCATAGTTAACAAAGGGACTTGATGCTGACTAATGGTTTCCTTTAGATGCTTGATGTCATTTTTCAAAAACATAAAATATGGTATAATTCAAGCATTCCACCCATCACTTTTCCTTCACTGAGAAACCCAAGTGTAATGGATATGTCAAATCCCGAGTCAAAGCGAAGTTGCACATCAGCCTTATACCTGGTACAGGTCAGTGTGATTGTATATTCCCCATCTGTGTAGAGAGTCACACAGGACTTAATTACATCAGTGTTAGTAAACATAGGACGAGCAGAGCAATGTGAAAGTAGATGAAAATGAAACTCAGAGGGGTCCGTCTGGGTCGGCTTTACTATTGACTTGAGATATCTACTTACTTCTGAATTGTGCCTGAACATTTTCAATGCAGCCACAAGTTACATTACACAAGATCATATACATTTTTTGGGGGACTGGGGGGCACAGTGAGATTATGTCTTAACCTCACTGTGCCCCCCAGTCCCCCCAAAAATGAATATGATCTTGTGTAATGTAACTAGTGCTCATGTAGCTCACGTAAAGCGCTCAATACGTTCGGGTTGAGACAGAGCTATATTAAACTGTAATATATATATATATATATATCAACTTCCTTCCTAATGCATCTAGAGTTATTATATTCAGTGGCTAGGTGGTTTATTAGTATTTTCCGGCTCTGGCACAAGTCCTTCTAAAGGCTCACAGGTTGTATGTGCAAGCACCGCCGCTAGAGTGTATGCCAACGTCGGTATGTATTTCATGTGTTATTGTTCATCCTATGTGTGATTTGACATGTGTGGTTCGACGTTATCACATATCTGTTACTGTAAACGTTATTTATTAGGCGATCAGTGAACAGAAGCAGACACCTGGACGGACTAACACACAGAAGGGAATATAATGTAAATGAAACGACCCATGGATGGATAAACTGATTGATGGGTGGACGGTCGGTTGGTTAGAAATAGATATATGATTGAGAAAAAAGACGGGCAGGTATGTATCTAGAGAAATCAGACAGGTTTTTGAGGCATAGAGATGACGGGCCGACATGGGCAGGGCTGCACTGGTAGTGTGCATGTTTGGGCAGTTAGTGCTGTATAAGGTAGCGTTTTTTCTGTACTCGGTAACATGTGGTCTGTACACAGTGGATGCTCTTCAGCTGTTTACAATCATGTGGACAATTACTACAGCACAGAAACATTCATATACAAGTAACAATTTTGTTGTACTTCTTTCTATACCCTGTACTGTGCCCCACCCTGCAAATACCCAACAGCGGATCCTAATTTAACCCGAGCATCTGCTGGATGTGGCAGCCTTGGGCTGTTTGTACTGAGCAGTGGCGTAATATAAAATAATGCCCCCCCCCCCGCAGAATGTGACGAGGGGGCCATTCGCCTAACAAGGGGACGGGAAGACCGCCTTCAGGCGGCCCAGGCAGTGGGATAGCAAGTGTTGTGGGCTCTAATGCAGGGAAGGAAATATGGTCCCCATATATCTGGTGTGGTATTGAAAAACGGTCATAATTGGGGTGAAATGAGGCCCATTAATCAATACCCCTGGCCCCGGTGTTCCTGCAGTCACGTCACGTTTGGTAGTTACGCCCTTGGGCCCAGAGCTATTTTCAAATAAATAGTAACGCTAGAGCTTTACATGAAGCTTCAATCAAAGTATACATGGCTTGTTGTTAAATATAAGCGACGTACAATATAACCATCACTATAAAATGTACTAATATGCCATTACTAATATTGTAGCCAATTACAAATGCACTGATATTATAGAACACAGGTGCAGGTAATGCTGCAAGAAGGACGTAAAATACTTACATATACCACAATAAAATACAGCAGCAAATTATAATAGTGCAGCGTCCTTTGAGTGCGCACATACATTCTGCTGCATATATATTACTGCCGTGCACCTCACACCCTAACCCTGTAGAGGGCGCTTTTTTTCACAATTGATATTTTCACCGAACACGACACCACTGCCAACATCTACAGGGTCCTTTAATTTCCCTACCATGCCCGGGCATCGCTCGTAGTCGGTATTTAAAAGCAACTGCCCTCCTCATATCCGCTTATACCAGTTGTCTAGGGCCATTTAAATGCTCACGTTGCAGGCTTGCAGGCTGGGAGGGCAAGTCTTGTGTGGCTTCAGAAGGATCCTGGCTGAGGCAGCTCTGATGCGGAGGCAAGGTCCTGACGGTGCTGGTAGGGCTGGGGAGGCGTCACGAAGGTAAGTTTCCTTTTCACTGCTGCTGGATTCTGTTGTAGACCCTCATCCGTCGCATGCTTTAAAGCAGAGCAGGGTCACACTGGTTGCTGGAGAAATCTTGCTGCAGGCCGTAAAAGCAGGGTTGTGCCAGTTCTAACCAGCTGTTGTTGTGCCGATGGCTGGCACGATGGCGTAGGTGGCGCTGCGTGATCACAGAGAAGGGACATCCTGTGAGAAAGTGTCTCTCTTCAAAGGATTTCCCTTCCTGCTACAATGACCTCACGTCTTAAGCAGTGCACGCGCATGCTCACCCGAAACACCAAACAAAAACCGGGATGTCTGGTCACCCTACCTTTGACCTTTGAGGCCTGAAAATAGAGCCTCCTAGAGACCCCTTTCGAGGTCCCCCCCAAAAAAACTGGGGGTGCTCAGACCCCCACAGACCCCCCCCCACTTAAAGCCCTGTGTGCATCACTCTGATAATCGAGGTACTGAGTGTGATCCAGACTAGACAGACCCGACATTGCAGGTCAGTTTGAAGCACGGAAGCTAATGTCTAAAGGAATGAGTCACGCTGCTACCAATACCCGTATTACAGGAATTACTGCTGGAGGCCTAAAGTGGGAAATGCTTGGTCAAGGAGGCTGACCCAAACGTGCATATGTGAGACTCTGCAAGATTATGATCCATACTTCATATGGTGTCCATCTTTAAGTTAGGCAAGCCATAGAAAATATTTAAAAACTTGTAATCTACAGCTGGCTCCTTAATATAATGGAGTCTTGTATGGATCATATGGAACTCTGTACAAAACTTAGTATGTGCTAGGCAACCTCTGAGTTGGTTGGATTGCGTTGGCATGGTGGAAGGCTGTGTAACTCTTGGTGGATGCAATAAAGAGAACTGACCTGCATTTGGTGTGGTGTGCGCTCGTTTTTTTTTTTTTTTTTTTTTTGAAACCGTTTATTACAATATCAAATATATACAGGTATGGGCCTACAACCTTCCGGCCGGCCGCTAAAGTGACAGAAATAAATGACATGTATACAATAAGGCACTTGGCGTTACAGAGACGCTAAAGCAGGAGGTATCAACAACGTGGGCCACATGACTCTGAGCCCACAATACGGTTTCGTTTTATACAACACAACAACATAAAACCACACCCGCAAGGCAACCCGAGAGCGAAAGTGATAACATATGCTCCTCAAATGGGGGGACCCCAACCATACACTAAAATCGAAGGAGGGGAAGGGGAATAGGTCCGGGACTGGGAAAAACACTGTGCCCGGGATTGAGGGAGGGGGTCATCTAGGGGGACGGAGCTGGTGAAGCGGGAGGCAACAATGGCGGCTCGCAAATACCCCCGCGGTAGGCGTTCCAGGGGCCCCACACCTTCAGCCACGCCCCAGGCTTACCCCGCGCCACATACACCACCTTCTCTCGGAACATGCACCAATCCATGTGTTCTTTCCAGGCCGACACTGCCGGGGGCCTCTGGGATCCCCACAGTTGAGCGATGTCACGTTTAGCAATCATATAACCCAGCGTCACCCATCGCGTCTGCGGAACCGAGTAGTCGGTCGGTTCCCACACATTCAGCAGGCATCTCCTCGCTTCAGGCACCAGCATGACATGCGTAACCGCTCGCAGGACCTCATGCACACCACGCCAGAATCGCTCCACCCTCGGACATTCCCACAGAATATGTAAAAAAGTCGCCAATGCACCGCACCCACGCTTACACAGTCCATCCTCGGCATAGCCCATACGCAGAAGCCCTGGCCCCGTCATGTATACCCGGTGAAGTATCTTAAGCTGGACGAAGCGAAGGCGAGCCGGGATGGCCACCTCCTTCGGGGAGGCCACCGCGGAAATCCAGTCCTCGTCGTCCAGCTCCAACCCATCGGCAACCCAAGCCTCGCGGAGCCCAGTCAGTAAGCCCGAGCGGTCATTAATCAACTTCTTGTAGATGAGGGAGATCGTGCTGTCTGGAACGTGGCCATCTAGCACTCTATCCTCCAGTGGGGAGGACTCCGGGATGGCGGCCACGTCTGGGAAGACAGAACCCAGTGCGTGACGGACCTGCAGGTATCGAAAGTATTCACTGCCCTGCAGCTGAAACTCCGCCTGCAGTGTCTCGAATGTTTTGAATCCTCCCCTCGTCCAGAGGTCCCCCACTGTACTAATGCCTATCGTGTCCCACCTATCGAAGCCCTTCGAGGTCCATAGGGAGCCCAACCTCTCAGACGCATACAACGGTGACGCCCGGGTCAAACGGTCCTTCCATCCCATAGCTGCATTGGCCGCGTGCCATACTCGCACCATGACACGCGTGGGTCCCGTCAGGCGGGAATCGGGCACGCTAGTGTAGAGCGCTCGATTGTAATCGCCACCGGGCAGGAGCATCTTGTCCATTTCAAATGCCGGGTTTAAGGCGGGCCCGTAAAGGCCGTGATTAATTGCAGCTAATTGGGAGGCCCAGTAATACCGCTTAATATCCGGGAGGGCAATCCCTCCGTCATACCACGGGAGCGTCAACTTTGCCGGGGCTATACGCGGCCTCCCGTCCCAGAACAGGCGGCGCTGCAAACTCTCCACCTCACGGAAGTAACGCGCCGGGACCAGGTCCATCGAGTTCTGGAGAGCGTACAGAAAGCGCGGTAATGACATCATCTTGAACAATGCCGCCCGGCCGAGCGGCGAAAGCGGCAAGCGCCGCCAGCGCGCGACGTCCTCCTTCAAGCGCTGGAGGGGGGGAAGCAAATTCCGCTCGTAGCGGGCCACCGGGTCCAGCGTAATATAGACGCCCAGGTAACGAAACCCCTGCGAGGCAATCTGGATCGAGCAGCCCCGCGGGAGAACAGGAGCCTCCCCGGTAAGCACATAGACACAGGATTTAGCCCAGTTGATGACAAGACCTGAGTTACGGCCGAAGGAGCGCAGAACATCGACTAGGACAATCAGTGATTTACGCGGGGAGGCTAAGTACAACAGGATGTCGTCGGCGTAGAGGGACACGCGGTCCTCATACTCAGGGGTCCAACGGAGACCACGGATAGAAGGGTGCCACCGCAGCCACTCCGCCAGGGGTTCCAAGGCCAGTGCAAACAGGAGCGGCGACAGGGGGCAACCCTGTCGCGTGCCCCGTCCCAGCACGAATGGGGCCGAGACTCGACCATTCACCACCACCTGCGCCAATGGGTCAGAGTACAACAATTTGACCCAGCTGATGAATCCCGGGCCTAATCCAAATTTCGCCAACATCGCCCAGATGTACTGCCACTCGAGCGTGTCAAACGCCATGGTGGCGTCCAAGGACGCCAAGATGGCCGGCTCCCGCACGAACGGAACACGCGCGAGCACCCCGTGCAAGCGCCGCAGGTTAAGGGCCGTGTTGCGATGGGGAATAAAGCCGGACTGGTCTTGGTGGACCAGATCGCCCACCACGCCGACCAGCCGGTTGGCAAGCACCTTGGCGAGGATTTTAGGCTCCGCATTTAAGAGCGAGATCGGCCGATAGGATGTAACCCGGTCTCGCGGTCTCCCCTCCTTGTGGATAACCACGATGGTAGCTAGACGCTGGTCAGGCGGGAGGGAGCCCCGCGAGTGGGCCGCAAGGAACATCGCGCGGAGATGAGGTGCCAGTACATCCGGTCGCAGCTTATACAATTCGATAGGAAGGCCATTCGGGCCCATGGCCTTGCCCGAGGCGACCGAGCGTATGGCGAGGGCGATTTCATCCGAGGTGGGAGCGGCATCCAACGAATCCCTGTCCTCCACTGAAAGCGAGGGCAGCGCGATGTCCCACAGCAGGGCATGGGAATCCTCCTCCGAGCAGGGAGAGACCGGGGAATATACCTCGCGGAAATAATCCGCGAAGCAAGAAACAATGCCATCCGGCTCAGTAATTCGTACACCATCCATCCTCTCAATCAGCGGGACCACACGACTAGCTCTCTCCTTCTTATCCAACCATGCAATCAGTTTGCCAGCCTTATCACCCACATCGTACAGTCGCCCCTGTTGCTCTCTGCTAAGGCCCCTGGCCGCCTCCGTGACGAGGGCCCTATAGGCCGCCTGTTTAAGGTGTAGAACATGCAGCGCCGCGTCAGTCACCCCACTCCCCAGACCACCCTCCAATTCAGTAATTTCGGCCTCCACCCGGGTCACCTCCTCCTGTGCGCGTCTGCAGGCATGGGAGATAAAGGAGAGGGCCTCCCCTCTGAGAACTGTTTTGAAGGCTTCCCACAGGGAGATAGCCGACGGAACGGACCCCACATTCTCCTCAAAATACCGTTGCAATGATTTAATCAGGTCGGCACGAATAGTGGGGTCACGCAGGTACCAAGCATTGATTGGGGCTACCCTGCCCTCTCCCCTCGGGAAGACACCCAAGTGCAACAGGAGCGGGGAATGATCTGAAATACCCCGCGCCAGATGGCGCACCTCTCCCACCCTCCCAGCATAGGCCGCAGGGACAAGGACATAACCAAGCCGCGAGAGGCTACCATGGGCACCCGAATGGAAGGTGTACTGCAGCTGGGTGGGATGCTTTAAACGCCAGCAGTCCACCAATCCCAGTGTGTCCAAAAGGCCCGCTAACCACGCCTGTGCCCGGGGGAGGTCCCTAGGGGGATGACGATCCATAGTCCCAGAAGCCACCGCATTGAAATCCCCCCCAACCACCAGAAGCCCCCCCGGGAGGTCAAGGAGGAGGCGTCCCAGATCTGCAAAGGTGGTGGACTGTAGCCCCGGTGGGACGTACACAGAGACAAAGACAACTACCTTGCCCTCCATCCTCCCCACTAAGACAGTGTAGCGTCCCCTCTCATCATGGCGCACCTCGTCTATTTCTAGCGGGAGCGAGGTCTTGACCATGATGCCCACCCCCCGCGAGCCTGATGTGAAGCCCGAGTGGGCCACCAAGCGAAAGCCACGGCGATTCATGGCACAAAAGGAGTTACCAATAAGGTGTGTCTCCTGCAGAAAGACCACATCAGGCGAAATCCGTTTCAGATACTGCAGGACCACACCCCGCTTGATCCTATCACCCAGTCCGTTAACATTCCAGGACAACAAAGTCAAATCCCTACCCCCCATCACATAACGAAGCCATCATTTGTCCCCCCCAGAGCATCTCAAAAACAACAATACAATAACAGGTTTGCCTTGCGGTAGAAACGAACCACACCCCACCCCAACCCACCCAACCCAACAGAACTCCCCCCACCCTGCACCCCTGCATGAGCCCAAACAGCCCCCCCAAAGTGCAGTGTGCCTGTCGCCCCATAGATAAGAAAACTAACTAGTCCCCCAGAGGAGGAGGGAGATCCCCCAAGAGACCCCACACGACCTCCACAGGAGGGGAACTTACCCTAACAGTCAATAGTGACAACAACGCAGTCCAGAGCAAGGCCTACCATTAGTCCCTCAGTCCTGATCCGGCGGGCCCTCCCCACCAACCGCACCCCCCCCCACCCCCCCCGGCCCCGATCTCCGGGCAAAGTGTCTAGCCAGTCCCCGGCCACCTCGGGTCGATCAAAAAAGTGCGTGTGGCCATCCACCTCCACTCTCAGCTTAGCTGGAAAAAGCATCGCATATTTGAGATTCAGGTCCCTTAGGCGACGTTTAACACCAAGAAAGCTCAGTCTCTGCTTTTGGACTGCCGGAGTGAAATCAGGATAGAAATTGATGTCCATATTGTCAAGTTTGACCGGCCCTTGTAGCCTGGAAGTCTGTAGGATAGCGTCTCTGTCCCGAAAATTGAAGATCCGGGCGATGAGAGGCCTCGGAGGGGCTCCAACCTTAGGCCTACCCCCGGGGACCCTGTGGGCACGCTCCACCGCAA
Organism: Triturus cristatus; assembly: GCF_964204655.1. Taxonomy (NCBI): domain Eukaryota; kingdom Metazoa; phylum Chordata; class Amphibia; order Caudata; family Salamandridae; genus Triturus; species Triturus cristatus. Next base: position 726,175,003 of record NC_140590.1, on the reverse strand, counting down.
AGAATTTACTCAGCCCCCGAGGCTGGAGATGGGTGAGAACCAGGTCCTCAACAAATAGATCCGCCGCCTCCGCCTCGCGTCCCTCCGGCACCCCGATAATGCGGACGTTGTTCCTCCGGGCCCGACCCTCGGAATCCTCCAGCCGACGATTCATCAGGGCGCTCGCCTGGCCAAGCCTGCGCACCTCCTGTTGGAGGGCCGCCACGTCCGTTGTGAGGCCCGTGGTAGAGTGGGCCAAAGAGTCGACCTGGTCGTTAGTTTTAGACAAATCAGCCCTCACGAGGCCCACGTCCACGAGGACCGAGTCAATCTTCTGCGCCAGAGTGTCGAAGCGCTGGTCCACCGAGGCCTTCATCTCGGCGATGGCGCCCATGACGTCTCGGAGGGTCAGGTCCGTGGGCAGAGCGGAAGCATCAGTCGGGCCCGTAGGGGACCTACGCGGCGCCTCTGGGGATCCCTTCTGGAGGGTGTAGCGGTCCATACTGTTGGATTGCTGGGCCGCGCCACGGCGGGTCGATTTTATCTTAGCCCGATCGCCATCTTGTTTTGTGGACATGGTTTCAATCCCCAAGACGAGTCAGTCTCCTCAAGAAAAGGGGGGGACCGACAATCCAGTTCAAGGGGTCCAGGGGGGAGCGACCACCGCTCCGCAGGACGGACCGCAGCTGGCGGACCGGCAGGGCACCTCAGCGAGACCACACCACCGCACACCGCCCCGCAACCCAACCTCGCCTGGCAGCAAGGAGGGCGCAAAAGCGAAAGTGAAAGTGCGGGGTACGCGAGTCACCCAGCCTTGCCCGCCGCTGTTGTTCACTTTGTGTCCGGATCGCCCCACAACTCCAGTACGGGGGGCCGGTGTGGAGAAGGCCGCAAACCTCAATCGATGCTCCTGCCGGTGTCCGAGGTCCGATTAAAAAACGGAAAACGGGCGTCACCTCTGCTCGGGTTCACAAATACAGTCCCCTCATCTGGGACAGGATTCTGTCAGGATTTATGCAGGAGGTCGCGGAGGTCCTCGGGAGCCTCGCACCTACGCGGCCATCTTGGTTGCGCGCTAGGCTCCTCCTCCGTGTGCGCTCTTTTTAACACAGGCTACAATCTGAGTGTACATCCACCAAACAACCCAGTGTTCAGCTTTTGGGATTTTCCTTGTTCCTTTTTTTATGAGGAAATGACATTGAAGAAACCACTCTATGATTATTACTGCCTTCACGCGGAACAGTGGCGAGTGCTCTTTTCATCTAATGGGAGCGTTACTGGATAAAGGGTACTAACAGAAGTGTTAACCCACCCTTTGGCCCGTTAGATGTGAACCTTATGCCTGTTTTGAATGATGCAGTCAGGCACAAGTGCTGGTGCATGCCAGAGATTCCATGTGTGATAAGTTGTATGTGCCAGAGATTTCATGTGACGAGCTGCCTGTGGCGTCGATGCGGCGGATTGAAATTGCAGGCATAATCTAGAGCTCCTGTGGTGAAGCGCTGTATGTGACGTCCACCCGACATTTTGTCGGCTTTAGTGGCGCATGATGGGAGCTTGACACAGCATCTTACACCACAGTGAGAGGCTGGCGCGCGTCCCGTCCTCTGCTATTTTTGAAGAGGAAGTGTATGCACAGCGCCTTATATCACTGTGAGAAACTGGTGCGCGTCCTGTGCTCTGCTAACTGCGGACAGGAAGTGTACAGTTGCGGCCGGACCATTAAAAGAAACCCTCAGTGTGACAATAGCCAGCTGGTGAGGATAAAAAAGTTGCTAGCATTCGCGCCAAGAATTTTCAATTCTATTAAGGGCACGGAGGCGAGGATTATGCTTTCTCTCTCTTTACTGCAAATTTAACAGCAGCCAATAAGAACGTTTTTTACATATTGAAAAATTAGCACTTCCTATTTCTTTGCCCAACAAGCAGTGTCCAAGACTCAATTGTCCATTGTCCAAACAATAGCAAGAATTTGCCAAACATCAACAAGAACGTTGTAAACAGGACCTCCAGCCTCGTTGACGAAGACCGTAGAGAACCTTCTCCTAAGTCCAAAGCGATTGTTCATTCGCCTTTCTGTTCTGCACCTAAAATAAAAATCATACTCGTAATAACTGAAATAGACCTTTATCTCAGGGAGGCAAAACATGACAATTATCATCAATAAATGCAATTTGGGCCGATAATCCTCGCCTCCTTGTCCTTATTAGAATTGAAAACACTTGGCGCGAATGCTAGCAAATTTTTTATTCTATTACTGGACCGGAGGTTTCGGATTCTGCTAGTTTAATGCTTATTAAGAACCACAGAAGCAACATCACCCACAGGTTTATAATAGAATTGCTTGAATGTAGACCTAGACGACCAATCAGCTGCTCTCATTATATCATGTATACTGGCCCCTAACATAAAAGATTTTGAGGCCATGGCACCTCTCACAGAGTGCGCTCGAAATAATTCTGTGTCAATGCCTGCCTCTGACATTACATATCTGAGCCACCTGGCAATTGTAGCAGAGGTAACAGGTATAAAAGGTTTCTGCAAAGCAATCAGCAATCGTGAACAACTGACTGGTCTAAAAGGGTACAGTCTTCATATACCTTGAGACATTTCACTACACACAGTTTATCCTTCAATGTAAAGGCATTTTAGTTAATGGACTTGGAAAAACTTTTAGTGTGAGCTGTAATCATGAAAGACACTCCTTCAGGAGAAAATATCCTACCTTCTAAATCCAAAACTCTAACACGGAGACATGCAAATAAACAGAGGAGCATGGCTAGCTTAGCAGACAATTGTTTCCTTGAGAGTAATTCATTATTAGGCCAATTTTCAAACAAATTTAACACTTTAGACACATCCCATAATGACGAATACTTAACCTTCGGTGGATTCGCTACACTTATTCCTTTTAAGAGTTTACAAACCACTGGATGCATACCCACTGGTCTCCCATCTTTGTGTGCATATCCCGCAGAGATGGCTGATCGGAAATTGTTAACCGATCTATATGATAACCCATCTGCGGCCTTCTTGAAAAGGAAATTCACAATTTGGGAGAGGTCCCCCTCCACGGGATCCAGATGCTCCTCCAGGCACCAACCCAACCATGCTCTCCAAGCTGAAGAGTATCGTTTTCTGGTAGAGGGGGCCCAGGCTTGTTGGATGAAGCTTGAAGCTTCCTCCAAAAGTCCTGGAAGCGACCACTGCTGCTGGAAAGCCTCCAGGCCATCAGGGACAGCTGCCCCTCGAAAACTAGAGGGTGCAATTCTCTCTGAGGAACTGGAGCATCATCGAGAAACGCGGAAGGTGGAGAGGAAAGTCACACGTCAGCTCCAGCAGGACTGGAAACCAAGGTTGAGACTTCCAGACCGGTGTGATCAGAACAATCTCTGCTGATTGTAAAACAATTTGATTCGCCATCCTGGGTATCACGACAAAAGGGGGGAATGCATAATTTAGATTCTTCGACCAGTCCTGCGTGAAGGCATCCGTAGCCCTCGCCAGAGGATCTGGTCTCCAACTGAAAAACGACTCCAACTGACGATTCAGTCTGGATGCAAAGAGGTCTATGTAGAACGGACTCCAAATCGACTGAGTCATTTGGAAGAGCGACGGATGGAGCTTCCAGTCATTGTAATCCTTCAAATGACGGGAGTTCCAGTCTGCTATATTATTGTCTCGACCTGGAAGGTATTCCGCTATTACCGTTATTTGGTGAGCTAGACAGTAATGCCAGAAGTCCTTGGCGATATCCACCAACATCGGGGATCTGGTACCCCCCAGTTTGTTTATATATCTCACCGTGGAGATGTTGTCCATCCGTAAGAGTATGCAAAAAGATACCTTCCTGGAAGAGAGTGTGCAAACTGAAAAAGATCCCACCAGGAGCTCGAGACAATTGATGTGTAACTCCAACTCCTGGAGTGACCATCTGCCCCCACCATGGTAATCTCCCCACAACGAGCGCCCCAAACCGACCGGCTGGCATCAGATTCTATGATTATCTCCGGGTGAGATCCGAAGATTGCTCGACCGTTCCAGGCATCTACATGGACTAACCACCACTTGATCTCTTCTCGGACTTCGTCCGTGAGAGGAACCTGATCCAAATAAGTGAGACCCTTTTGGAGATGCTGGATCTTGAGACGTTGAAGGGTCCGGTAATGCAACCGCCTCGGAAGGATGGCTTGTATGGATGAGGCTAACAGGCCTACTAACCACACAATCACCCGTAAGGACATAGCTGGGTGTCTAGAGTCTTTCACAATTCCTTCTTCAGATCTCTCAGCTTCTGTTTGGGGAGCTGGAGTTGGGCCATCTGAGAGTTGATTACAAACCCCAAAAACTCCAGTGATTGCGCTGGAACCAGAATAGATTTGGTCTTGTTTATTACAAACCCCAGGTTCTCCAACAGCGTCATTGTCATTTGTTGATGTTGATTTGCTAGGAGAGCTGAGGGCCCCATTATCAGGACATCGTCTAGATAAATTATCAGACAAATACCCTGCTCCCGGAGATGTGCGACCACTGGTTTCATCAACTTGGTGAAGCACCAAGGAGCCGAGGAAAGACCGAAAGGCAGGACCAAATATTCTAGAGGCCTGCCTTGCCATTGGAACTGCAAGAACCGCCAGTGAGGGGGAAAAATTGGAATAGTCGAGTATGTGTCTTTGAGATCTAGGCGGAACATCCAGTCTCCTTGTCTCAAAATGTCCGTCAAAAGATGGATCCCCTCCATCTTGAAGTGTCTGTATAGGACTAAAAAATTGAAGTCTTTCAGATTTAGAATGAGCCTGCAACTCCCGCCTCTCTTCTACACTAGGAAGACGTTGCTGCAGAACCCCATGGGTTTGTCGTCGCAATAGGCCACCGCGCATTTCTGCAGCAAGTCTTCTATTTCTTGATCTATAGAAAGTCCATCTTGTTGGGAAAAAGATAGAGGGGGAGGAAAGACACTGCGTGGGCGTTGAAAGAAATCTATGCGGAACCCTTGTACCGTCTGAAGCACCAAGGCATCCTGAGTAATGACTGACCAATTGTGTAGGAAATGTCGAACACGACCCCCCAGAGGACATAGAGATAGAGACATTGGTCTTACCTGCTATAATTTGGGGTTGGAAATTCCTCCTCTGTCCTCCACGGTGGTATCTGTGACGGCTGTATCGTCTTGTAGGGTAAAACGTGCCGCCTCTGGTGGAGTCCTGAAAGTCTCCTCTCCATAGGCCGTATACTCCTCTGGGAGGGCTCTGATAGTACTGGCAGCCTGGTGAGCGGCCCCTGCCTCTCCCGGCCTGACCAAAAAGGCCCGCTTGGAAAACACGTTTGATACTGGCTTGGGCCTTATCCAGAGAGGTGAATGTCCCAACGTATTTGGAGACGTCCTTGACGAACTTATCACCAAACAACATTCCTTCCGCCAAGGGTCCTGGCTCAGCCGACGCCAATTTCGTTTGGTTATTGTCCATTCGCATAAGGAGGGACTGTCTGCGTTCGGAGGAAATGGCACAGTTTGTGTTTCCTAAGAAACAGATGCCGCGCTGTGTCCATCCCGCGAGAATGTCCGGATCAATAGGGGCCCCAGTGTCCTTGGTTACCAAAGCCATCTCCAAAATCTTTGCTAGGCGACCAGCGGTATCCAAGAGTTTATCCTGGCACCCCCACCAGGCACGGTCAATGCCCTTCTTAGGATCCTTTGCAAATTTCTTTAAAAAGGCTAGCATATTTAGATCTATGTCGGGCGTATCTGCCACCCTGTCCGGTATGTCTGGACTGGGGCATTCTGACCGTAATCTGTTCCGAACCTCCCTATCAAAACTGCGCCTCAGGTTTTGGTGCAAATAATCCTCTGGTGGAGGGGCCCAATCTAAAGATCGTGGATAGGTAATGCCTTGCGGATTGAAATCAAAGGGTGTTGAGGCTTTTGGTAAAGGGGAGCTTTCTTCTTTTTAGGAGACGCGGTATGCCCTGTCGAATCTTATCTGTGTCCGTGTTGGTGTTGTAAGCTGTTTTAGAAGATGATGGAACAGGGTCCGGGGTCCCAAACTACTGGTGATCCCCCGCAGCAGGCGGAGGTAATTTGGTTAAGGCCTGCGCTTGCAGCCAGCTTGACGCCTTGGCTTTCGACGCAGCTTTTGCACCTGAGGCCGCATTCGCCAGCTCCTGAGGAAGCATCCCATGTCTTTGTGCAAACATCTCAAGCTGCGCGGTGATAGGCTTGAGGGCGGCTGCCAGTGCCCTGTTTACCATTTGAGGGACCGCCACCTCTACCACTTTATTAACGGACTGCTGCACTGGTGCTTCTAAGGCATCAACAAGGTTGTCTTCCAGGAGGGGTGCATGCTCCTCCTCATAGTACCCGTATTCATCCTCCTCGAAATAGGCCTAGTCTTCCATCGCAAGTTGGTACACTGTGAGTTAGACAGAGAATGCCAAGGCTAAGCAATTCCAGAGGAATCGGTCAAGGGGGACCAACCCTTCGTGCAATGAACAACTTTGATAAACTGCTCCTCAGCAAAGCTGTGGTCAACAGTTATAGCAACCCTCTACAGGGCGTCAGGAGCCAATTTATATTAAAGAAGCCTGCTTGCGGCTTGGGCCTTCTTGAATAAGCAGCCTAGGAAAGGCGTCAGATACGGGAGTGGAAACGACAACCATCACCCCGAACCGCCATTAAAAATAGCGCGGAGCGAGAAGGAAACGAGATTGGGCGTCGTGTAGTCCAAATGAAGCCCAAAAGCTGCCGAATTGGGCTACGCGGTGCTTGGATCACAGAAGAATGTGGGCCCGTATGAGGGAAGGGACTGCGGCCGCAGAATAAGCTTGTGGTCAAATTGGCCCGGGATACAGGTACTCGGACGGGGGGAGTCGCGTCAGTGAAGCGCTCGCCACCGTTCGATCTCCCGGCACGCTTGTGCTGCAGCGCCGCTGCCGCGAGGCAGTCTTCACCTTAGAAATAGAAATCGCGCACAGTAAATAAGTACATACAGTATTTATGGCAAAAGCAATCAGTGAATAATAATGGAAAGCAAATAGAAAACACAATAGCAGCGATTAAGGGATTAAGTAAATCGAGGCATTTAACTCAGCTGCGAGCAGCAAAGAAAGAGGAAGTGCTGATGGGAAGAGAGTCATTTATAGGGCTAGTCTCTATGGTTATTGGTGTTGTTACTATAAGCATTCTGGGAATGTAGTTTTTCAATTAGTAAAATGTTTTCTTATTGGCTGCTGTTAATTTTGCAGTAAGGAGAGAAAGCATAATCCGAAGCCTCCGGTCCTGTAATAGAATTTGGAACTTGCCAACTGGAACCCGAAGAGAGGGAAATTGCAATGCTGATGTACGAATTAAATGTTTTTCAATTTTGGAGGAAGTTTTCTTCCTTTCTCCAATTGTTGGCTAATTCTTATCAGTGGCATTTTCAGCAACCTTTTTGTTATTTCTCGAGAACTTGGTTACACAGCCATGACCATTTATATTGTCTCAAGATTTTAGTTGGTTGTGTTAGCTCATTGTGTTAACTCATTATTTTAATTGGTTGTGTTAGCTGATTAGTTTGACTTTAGCAGCAGGGATGGCTGCTAGAATGAGCCAACCTCCAGTTTCTTTCAGAGAGGGGGGAACCAGTATTACCTTGGAAAAAGTGGAAACTTTTATTTGACTCGTATCTTGTGGCTGTTGGGAGTGAGAAGTTCTCTCCTGCAAAGAAACAAGGGGTTTTACTCCATAATCTAGGTGTCGAGGGTCGCAACATTTATGACAGTTTGGATACCTGTGGGGATTGGTGAAGGTGAACCGGGAGACCTTTATGCGATGTCAGTGTTTATGTTACAGAGACATTTTGGACCACTCAATAATTTTGTTCATGGAGTGGCACACATTTTTTATGAGGCTTCAAGCCAAAGGAGAGAGAGTTGGTAATTATGTGGGGGCTTTGAAAACCTTGGCCCAAAAGTGCTATTTTACTGAACTCACGGAGTCCCTTATTTATGATCAACTAGCGCGTTGCATGAATCATCCTAAAGTACAGGAGAAGCTGTTGGCAAAAAATCCTTCCTTTAAGGACGCGATTGACATTGTGGAAAGCATGGAGCACACTTCTTGCTAGGTGAAAGAGATGCAGAACACAACTGGAACTGCTGAGATGTCAACATCTAAAGTGGCAGAGATAATTGAGACTGAGCGGGAACATGGTAACTCTGAAACATACTTGGGGACTGTACAAAAAGTAGCTACCAAGACGGATAAACTGAAGATTAGCCATGGAAGAACAAAAGATAATAAATAAGCCTGGCTGGAGTTCGCGGAGTTCCGCTATAAGGAACTCCTCGAAGTGACAAAAACACTTGCGCTACGCAGAGTTCCGTGAGCGGCAGAGTGCATTAGGGTCATGCTGTTCGCGATGATTTTGAGCACCGGGTGTTTGTCCCGTGCTGTAAAATCATCGCAAACTGCACCATGCGCAGCGCAAGAGGGCACAGCTTCCTTTCTGCTGCTCAAGTAGATTTTCTACTTGAGCGTTGGCTTTCTCAACGTGTACGGAAGGTTTCGCAACGCTAGTGGTCGCGACCTACTGCGACCACTAAAATTGAGAAATCCGACCACCCGCGTTGAGAAATCTCGCCAGGAGGTTGATTTTCCTCGCTTGACAACTAGACCTTGGTGAGCGCGAGCAAGGAAAAATCTCACCTGGAGATACATTTTCCTTGCTTGAGCTCGCCAACTTGACTTTGATGAGTGTGAACGAGGAAAAAAACTCTGCTCTGCAGGGCGAAGTTTTCTGGAACTCTGTGTTCTCTGAGTCCAGAAAACTCCAGAAACTCTGCAAACAGAGTGCAGTTCACCACCCAGAGTTGATAATAAATTCAAATGTTTCAAGTGTGGAAGTCCAAATCACGCATCAAATTATCCTACTTGCTATGCCATAAATGTCATATGTAGGAACTGTGGGAAAAAGGCTCATTATGCACGGGTGTACAAATATCAAAAAGCAAATTGTATTACTGTGGACCCTGATTTGACCCAACATGCCATTTTACAGGTATCTATGAATATTAGTGTAACTCATAATTAGGAGCTTGTAGACAATGATGAAGTGGTAATGCCGAAATGTGATGTCACCATTGGGGGCAAGAGTGTACCGGTGTTAGCAGTTTCAGGGTCACCATTTACCCTGATAGGTGACAAGAATTGGGAGAGAATATTTGGTGAGAAGGACATTGTGTTGAACCAACCCCTACATAAGCCTCATAGGCTATGGTGGTCAAACGATTGACCCTTTGGGCTATACAGTGATGATCATTAAATTGAAAGACAGGGAAACTATTGGCAAAGTCACTGTGGCTAAGCGGGGTGACAATTTACTAGGTTGGTGACATCAAAGGGACCTAGGCATCATACTCAATTCAAATGCAAGGGAACAAGTCATGTTGGTGACTCATGTCAGTGAGGATGCTGACATTGTGCAAGAATTCCCTGAAGTATTTAGAGAGGGGTTGAGCTTATTTACTGGTTTAAAAAATTATACTCGAATCTAGCTCTAAGCCTGTGGTTCACAAAGTGAGAAGAGTTTCCAACCTCATGCTTAAACCAATTCGGAAGGAACTTGGTAGTTATTACATCTAGGAGTAATAGAGGAGATCGAATCGTCTGAAGGGCTCACCCCAGTTGTTTTAACCCCAAATGATGGTGGTTGTAAAATCAGAATGTGTGTTGACTTGTGGGGTCTAAACCAATGTACTTGGGTAGATCGTCATCCCCTACCTAACACTGCTGAGGCTTTAGCAACATTGGAGGTAGAAGGTGTTCAGTGTGATGGACATTTTGGCTGCTTACCACCAGATAATATTGCATGAAGACTCTAGGGCTTTAACCTCTTTCATCACTTCTTTGGTGGCATTCAGGTTCTTAAGAATGCCTTTTAGTTTAACCTTGGCAGCTGCATGCTTCCAGAGGTTAATGAAAGAGGTTTTAGGGGAATTAATTCAGTTTTATGCTTGCAAGCTGATCTCCTGGTATATGCAAAGGACAGAGCTAGTCATGATGTGGTACTCAAGTAAGTACTTACCAGGCTAAAAGAAAGGAGATAAACTCTTCAAAGGGTAAACTGCAGAATTAGAGTGGGCATGTTGTCTTACTTAGGACACACGATTTCTGGGGATGGTATCAGCCCCAAAGCAGAGCTGGCTGAAGCATATCACAGGCACCTGTACCATGTGATAAAGACCAGGTGAGATCCTTTTTAGGATTGTCAGACAACTACTCTAAATTTATTTGTAACTTTGTGAGTGTGGGACAGCCATTGAGACTTTTACTCAAAAAGGGTGCTGAATTTTGTTTGTCTGTGGAATGTGAGGAGGCTGTCAACAGAGTAAAGGAGGAAATAGCCTGTATGCCGACATTAGGACATTTTGATGTTACAAAAAAACTATACTTACCACAGATGCCAGTATCAAAGGCCTAGTAGGAGTTCTTTCCTAGTTGGTTGATGGTGAAGGGAAAGTGATAGCCTTTGCCTCATGTTCGCTCAAGGGCGGGGAGGAGCCCTGTAATTGAGTGTAAGACATTAGCTTGCATGTGAGCCATTAATCATTTTACCTGTGGGGCTTGCCTTTTACTGTAAAATCAGATCAGAGGCCGTTGGTCCATATGTTTGCTTGTAGGCACTCAGAGAATACTACTCCCAGGATCAAGAGGTGGGTGGAAGGGTTGATGGAGTGCAACTTTGTAGTAGAATAACTTTGAAGTAGGATATTTACCTGGGAAATGTCATCCTGCTGATGATTACCTGTCCAGGATGCCACTAGATAAAGATTTGGTGATGCCTCCTGAGGTAGATGCACCGGTGAGTTAAATAACCTGCTCTTAACAGGTATGAGTGGGAAACTGCTATATCCTGTGGTGCAACTAGGAAACATGTTGTTGTGAAGTGTGTATTAAATGGTTGGCCAAGTTTAGGAGAGGTGCCAGAGGATGTAAAACGTTTTTGCAATGTGAGGGTTGAATTGAGCATTGTGAATGACAAACTATTTAGAGGTGAGAGACTTATACCTCCGGAGGATGTGAGAGGCAAAATGATTAATTAGGCCCATAAAGGGCCTTTGGGTCATAGTTTGACAAAAGCGAGGGTGCTAGAGAAGTACTGGTGGCCTTGTGTTGACAAACTTGTTGAAGGTGTTGTTAGAGATTGATTGTTATGTGCTGGCAATGGAAAATCCAAATCAACCAGAGTTGTGCCTTTATCTCCTGTGGAGATCCCTGAGGAACCGTGGAGCAAGTTAGCCCTTGACATTGTTGGACCATTTCAGGTTTTGTCTAACAATGAGAGATTTGTACCAGTTTTGGTAGATTATACCTTCAAGTGGGTGTCAGTGTGTTGTGTAAGTTCTATTATAATAAAGAATGTGTTTGAATTTTTGAGGGAAGTGTTTACGTGTGAAGGAATTCCCAGAACAATTGTGACTGACAATGGTGTTCAGTTCACCTTCCAGGAGATGAAAGATTTCTTGGATGATTTGTCCATTAAGCATAATTGCACTGCCCTCTGTGCTCCTTGTGCCAATGATTTGGTGGAAAGTATGAATTGTTTAGTGAGAGCTTGTGTGCAGACTACTGTGGAGAGAGGATTCCTGTTAAATGGAATCTTGCTTGAAAAACTATGGGCTCATCGTAACACACCCAACATTGTTACAGGGGTTTCTCCTTTTCAGAGACCGAAACGGAGAATCGCAGGTTCTAAACTAAATTCAGTCTGGTTGTGTAGTGGCACTAACAGTGGAGTGTGTCCACTTTCACACAAGGTTAGGGTTTATCAGGAGAAGTACAAGATACATTTTGACAAAAAACATGGTACCAAGCACAGTAGATGGAGTGTTGGTGAGATAGTGTATGTGCCGAAACTGGTGTGATCTTGCAAAGGTAAAACTAAATTTATGGGGCCTAAGAGTATCATTGAAGTCAAGAGGAATGTGGTTGCTCTGGAAGTAGGGGAGGTCTGGAGCATGTAAAGGCTGTCCAAGTGTAACCTCAGGGACAACCATGGCGTGATTTACAAGAAGGCAATCTCGACATGTGAGAAGAATCAAGATTTGGGAATTAAAAGTGATGCGTCAAGTAACTCACATAGACCCAGGAAGCTACCAGCTTATCTGGATGATTATATTATGGACTAAGGCGTATGTTGGTGTATTATTATTTGTTAAGTTCTATTGTGTGCTCCCTCATTTGCAAGTATCATTATAGTTTGTATCTCCGTTTAATGTTTCATTAGGTTGTTGATGAATCTCACCTCACATCCGTAACCATCATTATTTTCCGTATCTTACCTTTAACTTGCCTGTATCTTTCTTCTTTCTCTTCCTTTATTTTCCTTTTTGTTGCATTGCTTTGTTGGTGGAAAAGATGTTTTGTATCTACTGTTGGCTTCTTAATACAATAGAGTCTTGTATGCATCATATGGAACTCTGTATAGAACTTTGTATGTGCTCGGCAACCACTGAGTCAGTTGGATTGAGCTGGCTTGGTGGAAGGCTGTCTGACTCTTGGTGGATGCAATAAAGAGAACTGCCCTGCATTTGGTGTGGTGTACACTCTTTTGAACAGAAACGCCATCTTAAAGTCAGGCAAGCCATAGGAAATAATTGAAGATGCCATCCTAAAGTCTGGCAAGCCACAGAAACAAGAGATGCCATTGTTAAGTCAGGGATTATTACTAAATACCTAAATACCATTTTTGGTTTTTTTAAAGAAGGGAAATAAATAATAACATGAATCTGAATTTGCATATTATGAAAGGCACAGTAGGAAAATGATATATTTCTATAAAAAATAAGGATGAAGATAGAAATAACACTGCATTTCTTTGTTTATTTATTTGTTTCTTTATTTTTACTACTGTCAAAACAAAGGCATGTTTCAAGAAAGTGAATCAACGTTGAACTCACTACAATTTGCAAAAACAGAACAATTACATCTACTTGGTTAATAAGAAAATATTTCTACTGCTTTTTTTGTAGGCCTAAGCCCTTTGACATTTCAGCAAACCCTTGCTCCAAGGAGGGAAAAATGAAGGTGAAGATTGGAACGTTTTCTGCGGGTCACATTCAAAACATGTTCTGACGATCAGGCAAGAAATCAGTTCCTCAGTTTAATAGGAGATTAAGTGGGAGATCTAAATATAACATTTCCTGAAGAAGATAAAAGCATGTGTAGAGGAGTTAACACCTTGACCGCGGCGCGAATTTCACCGCGGTGCTGGAGAAGAAATGAGTGGGCTGGGTTCGGACGGCCCCTGGCCGTCCTCCGCACACGCCCACTGTGACGTCGGACGGCCGGGGGCCATCCGCAGTATGGAACAGGTTAAAAGATGTCTCAACAAACATTTTACCCCCAACAAAATGTAGATTTTGAGTGATATACTTTCACTACTGCATGTCCGACAGAAAAAGAATTGATTAACGATGTTTTTACGATGTTGCGTAAATTATTTGCATTATGTGAGTTTTATAAGGCATCTATAATTCTGAAGATAATTGAAGGCTGTAACTCAACAGAATTCAGAAAAAAGTTATTAGAAACACATATGACTTACCAACTATATCAAAAATGGCCCGCAGGGAAGTTAGAGCAAAAAACCCATGCAGTAAACATGGAACAAAGATGTTTAAAAACGATAGAACACAGTCAAGAAATGTCAGACAAACAAGAGAAGAAGAACAATTAAGTAATCAAAGAAGAGAATTAATGCAGTCCTACAGATGTTGATTACAATTCCTACGTACAGGAAGTTGCCTTGCAATGAGACCATCTTGTCAGAATTGTGGAAAAAATTACTATTTTGCAAATGTGTGTAAAGCAAAGTTAGAGGCTGCAGGCAAGACACATTCTAAAGCTTGGAAAAAACAATATAAAAAATGACCTGTATGTAGGACAAATGGAAGGCCATAACAATGAGTCGATGCAAGAATTTTCAACTAGAGAAAACTCAATGGAATGACAGTATATGATGGAAGAGATGCCCGATACAAACTCTGAACAGATATGAGTAATACAAAGAAATCACCTTAAAAAGCCCACATTGGACATTCCTGTAGGTTTTCACAAAACACCATTTTTTCTAAATATTGGAGCAATGTGTACTATGTGTTCTTCAGAGTATGAAAAAATTATTAAGAAACACCTACCTATGAAACATGTTGAGTAAAGAAGAAATTCATGTCTTGCAAGGAGAAGTTCTCGGTCCTTGTTTAAGAAGCAATGCACATGCACAACTGACGGATCTAAATGCAATAACTTTCCATATTACAATGCAACATCCAGTTCTAGGAAAGTTACCAAAACTGGTCCAAAATCTAGGTAAATTGAAAGGAAAATTGATTACATATAAATGAATCAATTAACGTGGTTGCGCAAATATATAGAAGGGTTCCAATACATTTACTAAGCAAAGTGAAGGAGAAAATAAACTTTTTGCCTAAAGACATCATTAATCCGAGGACTGGCCCACCACTTTTTATCTGTGTTCTTCTTGTGCACCACAACTGTTGGAGAAACAGCTGTGGTGCAAAAGAAGAACACAGATAAAACCAGAATATGTTCTAACATGATAACTCCCAATGCTGGACAATATGATAAGTAATCTCAGTGGAGATGGGGGGTAGCCTGGCAAAATGGCTGCGTAGAGGTGCTTCGGCTGAGCTCCTGCCCCAATGAATGAATCCTACAGTATCCTGACGAGACCGGTGGCTCACTTGGTTGTGAATGCCACGGGGGTGCTCACTACACACAGTGTGATCGTTTTTTTATCCCCTGTAAGACGATGCCGTCCACAGAAGGGGAGAAAGAGGACCCTGCCTGCCTCCAACATGGCGTGGACCCCTGCGGTGAGAGACTGAGGGGAAAAAGGAAACGCAAGCTGGGAGGCCTGCCCCGCACTTGCCAGCGAAGAGAGGGGGAGCAGGCCTGTGAGTAGGGGGGTTGCCGGGAGTCTGAACTATTGCCGAGGGCTGTCAGAAGACTCCCGGTGTGCTGACTGCCCTCCGCGGCCCCACAGGCAGGATGGCGGCCCTGCATCTGGGGTAGGCCGGGGATTGGAGCAGGAAGCCGGCGGGGAGAACCAGGACCAACAGCGCAGGTCGCCATGTGAGCAGACCCCGGAGAGGCCAATAAGGGTGCCACAAGAGGTTTTGCTTGTCGCTGGTGCGACAAACCCTGCTTTGCTCTGGGGCCAGAAAAGAGACCGTGGGCAGGAGAGCCCGACTAATAAGAGTTGCCGGAGGAGAGAGGAACAAACGAAGTCAGGATTGGAAGATCTCCCTGAGCCTGGAGAATTGTTGGGGACTGCCGCAGGGCACTGGGTGTCCAGACAGGCCTCTGCAGCCTTCGTTGATGAGGAGACGGGCCGCACCTGATGTAATGTGAGGCCCTGTGGACCCGGAGAGGCAGACAACTGCTTTGTGGGGTTGGCGTAAAGGACTGATGTTGGGGCCCACTCTGTATGAAGACGTGCCTCAGTAAAAGAGAGTAATGTGGCTACTGGCTACTACGAGGCCAGCAGAAAGTGCACCTTGGACCTGCCCCTGCAAGAACTGCCAGGGTGCCCTCTGGGCGGGGGTCCCTAGAAGATTGATGCGCATAGTTTGGGCTTGTTAAATGTTGATGCCGCCAATGCTGATGATGGAGTCTTTCTGGGGGCGTCGTTGGGGACAGTGCAACTTTCTCCCAAGATTGAAATTGTGAGGGCTGGGGACTTTAATTGTTCTTTAAATGGTAATATGGATATGCCTCCACCTCACACAGATATCAAACCCAAAGCTGTAGTTACAATACATCAAGCGCAGAGTAGTCTTGGGCTGATAGATATTTGGTGTCAGCGAAATCCGACTACTCTTACATATTCCTGCCATACTCCGGTGACAGATACATGCACCGATTTGATTATTTGTTTCTACACATGACAGCGATACACAGAGTCAATGATGCCCAGTACATGGCCAATTATCCATCAGAATGGAAGACTGGCCAAGTCCCTGAGGCGACTTGGACTCGAGCGGGCACAGCTCTAGGGACCTTATGTCAACAATTTAAACATCTTATATTAGTTTATTGAAGTTTTATTCAAGAGTGCATTTTATTTTTACTCTTGGTTTACCTTAATGCTTTTTGAGTGTGTTTGCACCAACATTACATATCACATTTCAAATCAAATAAAACATTGCAAAAAAATACATTTTTAAAACAATTATGAGCATACAAGATGTATATTGAATGCAATGAAAGGCAGGTGTAATGAAGCCTGATGTATTTCGGGAAGATGGTCCTTTCGTCAGGGGCACAACCTGTTGAGAATAAACATTTCTTTCAGTACAAAGTGGGTTAGACGCAACAAATCAACAGCATTATTAAATCACTATTACCACCGCTACCCAATGTCATCTGCAATAATGCTACCATGCACTTCTGATGCGTGACCCACGTGTCATTTTGCTTAAAAAATTGTTTATCAACACCCTCCCACCACCGTCTGGAGCAAAACCAGTGAACATACCACAGGATTAAAAGACTGAATACCCTTACGCCATTGGCATTGAATGATAAGCTAGAAATGTCATGTTTTCTTTAATCAACCATTAAAAAACGAGAGATGACATGTTAAACGTAGGTTCTGACCAGAGTCACCTCACACCTATTTTCAAAAAGTCATCAGTACATTCACACATAAAGGAAAGAGGCATTCATAACCATCATGATTGTAATATCATGTATAACAGTTGTGAAGAAAGTTTGGTATTGTGATAAACAATGTAAATTTGAGGATGTTCTGCATGAATCTATACACAAATGCACACTCACTGGTTACACCGGAATTTTGGGTCGTTATTACTAATAGAACATCTTGATTCCATATAAGGAATAACCTGATATACAATATCTCAGTTATACGACTTTGTGGTGGACGTTCTGCGGTTTATAGAAACGGTGATTAGGTTATGTTATACTATGGAAGTGACATTGGAAGTCTAGTAGATACTTTTGTATAACGGCTATAGTTGGTGGTTGCTTTTAATCCAATTGGAGAATGGGTGGTAAGATATTGGTTTTGCTGTCTTTTCGAATGACCTATAATGTTGCAATGAAGCAGAGTGAAGTCTTTAAAGGTTTCCTGTTTCAAGATGGTGCTCATATGTTGTGTTGATTCCAGTCATCAGATACGAACTCTACGTAAGTTACACTCTCGTGCACCATTAGTGATGTTGAAGGTGGTGTGTGTTCGGCGATTTCTAAGCTTTTGTCACAGTTTATATCTTGGGTTTAATAAAGGTCTACCACGATGACCGTGTGTTTGGCACCTCCAAGACAGTTTTTCTATTAAAAGATGGCACTTGCAATTTTCGAATGACCTGCAAATAACGCAAGATCATGCTGCTTTTTGTGTACTGGTAACGCAGAAGTTGAGCTAAGCTATCGACCGTGCGGAGACATCCTGACGCGGTACATTAAAGTTTGCGGTAAGGCACCAGCACGTTTTGAAGTGGAGGCAGTCTTTTAATTATGGTGCAGCATTTCTCTGGCAGGGAGGGGTATAGTGCCTTAAGCATTCGAATGCGGAGTGGATAATTGACACTGCGGCACTCGAAAGCCTAAGGTAAATTGCAGCTTAGCTGCTATACTTTCTTCACTCAAATTGTACAATGAAACACGTATAGCACCTATCGTAACATTCTATGATGTGTTTTCAATTTAGCTGAATTAGATTGAGCACAGGCACTCAAGATCTGAGGTGCGTTTAAGGTAGATGGCTTAATCTTCGATTTTGGATAGAGATTTGACATGGCTTTAAATTATGGTAATAATGGCATTCCGGCATTTGTCCCATATATTTTTCCAGATATTAGATGGAGTGAGCAGTATTTATTTTGAATGTTGTTTAAACATTCTGCTGGTGAGTTAAAATGATCTACTAATAGCTTTGCATGTGGTATGTTCACTGTTTGTTCTCCCCACGGTGGTGAGAGGGAGTTGATAAACAATTTTTTAAGCAAAGTGACACGTGGTTCACGCATCAGAAGTGCATTGTGGCATTATTGCAGATGACATTGAGTAGCGGTGGTAATAGTGATGTAATAATGCTGTTGATTTGTTGCGTCTAATTGAAAGAAATGTTTATTCTCAACAGGTTGTGCCCCTGACGAAGGGACCATTTTCCCGAAATGCATCGGGCTTCATTACACCTGCCTTTCATTGAATTCAATATACATTTTGTATGCTCATAACTGTTTGAAAAATGTATTTTTTGGAAATGTTTTATTTTATTTGAAATGTGATATGTAATGTTGGTGCAAACACACTCAAAAAGCATTTAGGCAAAGCAAGAGGAAACATAAAATACGCTCT
Source organism: Triturus cristatus (assembly GCF_964204655.1). Lineage (NCBI taxonomy): Eukaryota > Metazoa > Chordata > Amphibia > Caudata > Salamandridae > Triturus > Triturus cristatus. The sequence goes on along the minus strand of NC_140590.1, from coordinate 726,156,636 downwards.
TGAATAAAACTTCAATAAACTAATATAATTTGTTTAAATTGTTGACACAAGCTGTGTACGCTCGAGTCCATGTCGCCTCAGGGACTTGGCCAGTCTTCCGTTTGATATTTCACATGCCAGGCAGATACAAACGAACGTAGCACGCTGATCAATATACTTTGTTAAACTTGAGTATCAAAACCATTAGGAAGTGCGCAATCCATTCATCATTTCCATTATCTATCAGGTCATTCTCCATTATTAGTCACATATACACAATATAGGCCGATACCCAAAATTCCACTCTTGAGACTCAGTACAGATGCACTCTCTGACCCGATATTCTGGGACACCGTGAATAAAGATTTGACACAATATTTTGAACTAAACTAGGAATCCACAGACAGTAGGGCTGCGGATAGGCATGTCATGAAGGTGGGCCTTAGGGGAGTGTGCACTACTGCAGGTGGTATACGGCGTACATTGGATGATGATTGGTCAAGGCAGGAACGTGAATTATCAACACTGGAAAATACACTTCCCATTGGTCATAAAGGACTGGAACGCTCAGCTGCAAAGGTTTGGGGAGTTGTGGGACAGGCTCGATAAGTATGCCAGGAATACTGGCCAGAAGTGCTGGAACTTGAAAGGAGATAAATCAGGGTGCCTACTGGCACACCTGATGAGGGCAGAGACTCGATGTTCAAACTGTCTTGGTGGTGCGGGACAGAGGCGGTAATATGATGCACATACAACAGGCTAATAACCCAACTCCCCTCAAATGATCCACAAATGCGGGGTTATTAGCCTGTACTTACAAATGCCTCATGGCAGGCATAAGGGTAATGCAGTGCCATTGGGATAGGCCTGCCCCATGCATTGGTGGAGTTGCGTCATGCTTGCGACAAAATTGCAGCAATGCATGACTTTAGCGCCAACAGATACATCAGGAATACTGACAATCTGTAAATCCTTGCAAAATGGAGCGCCGTACAGTAAATACGGCGCATCCATGGTGTTGCAAGGAGGACACAGTGAAAAGTGTTGCAACGCTGTTTTGTCGCAGCGATGCAACACTTTTCATGAATGAGGCCCAGGACTGCACCCTATCTTATTGTGGGGCATTTTCCTGAGTTTTTGTTTTGGTGCAGGGCAGCGCAGCAATATTCTTTGTTGCGCTGTCCAGCACCAAAACCTCTGAATTGAGGCCCCAAGTGTTTGCACCAATTTTAAGACCAGCTATTTTCTGGTCTTAAAAAACTGCCTCTAATTGAAATTAGAAGCATATTTTGGGGTTTTACACCTTACAAGGAATTCCTTGTAAATATCGCAAAGTGGGGTTAGCGGCAGCTTTTGCACGGGAACACCCACCTTATATCTCATTTTCGCTAACTCACGCTACCAGAAGTGGCAATCTTTAAAATTCATGTTTTTGCTGGAAAAGTGCCGCTAACTCCAGTTAGTGGCAACTTGTAAATAAAGCGATAAAAAAATAGCCGCCGTAACGTCAAAAAATTGCCGCCGCCTGCGTTAAGTCCTTGTACATATGCCCCCGGAGTGTATTAAAAACTGACAATGGCAAAAAGCTTAAGAAAACTGAGAGTCATCGAAAAATAGCTCTATACTGGCCACATGCCAATGGAATAATAGAGCAAATTGCAAGTGCTACAAAAAGGACAGTTCAGAGAGCTACATTAATGCATGTGACATTAAGTAAAGTGCTGTGCCAAGTGCTGAGAGATTACAGAAAAACCTACTAGTGGGTCTACTGGAAAGTACCTTTCAGAACTAATGTTTGGGCAAATGAGACAAAGTCTTCTACCAAAATATCCTGTGAAGGCTCCAGAATGTCATGAAGAAATGGTCAGACAAGCTATGTTAGCAAAATAATGGATGAAAAAATATGGCGACATACAAAGACATGCTAGAACACAAAGTTATCAACCAGGTGAATTTGTCCCGGTCAAGCATTCACAAAGAAGTACATCTAAACGTTTCTTTTATGCATGCGGGTGCTGACTAACGGTGAGTATGATGCACCCCTACAAATTTCAGAATAACATGACGCTCCATCAGTTGTGTGTGTCAGCATCTTGAACTGGCATCGCTTCTGTATCGGGAGCCAGCGTAGTTTCCTGAGATGGGGTGTGATGTGGATCCTTCTGTAAAGATTGAGGATGAATGTTGCTGCTGTGTTTTGTATTGTCTCAAGTCTCTTCAGGAAGCATGCAGTGAATCCTACGTAGAATGTGTTTCCGTAATCTAGTCTGCTTGTGATGAGGGCCTGCATGATGGACCTTCTGGTGTTGACTGGGAGCCATCTGAAGATCGTGCCAAGAATGCAAAGGGTGTGGTAGCAGGCGGATGAGATGATGTTGACCTGATTTTTCATTGGAAGCTTGCTGTCCTGGATGATGCCGAGGTGGCGGCATGGTCTGTCAGGGGTGGGCCGAGTTCCACAGGCCACCATGTGTCTTTTCCAGGGCAAGGTGTTGCTCCGGAAGATGAGGACTTCTATCTTGTCTGTATAGAGTTTGAGGCAGTTGTCTTTCATCCATTCTGCGACGTTCAGCATGCAAGTGTGGAAGTTGGCTCTGGTGGTGGTGGGCTCTTTGGTCAACAAGATGAGTAGCTGGGTGTGGTTGGCATAGGAGATGATGTTGAGTCTGTATGATCTAACCATTTGTATTAGGGGAGTCATGTAGGTGTTGAAGAGGGTGGGGCTGAGGGACGATCCTTGGGGAATTCCGCAGATGTTATTCTTGGGCTCGATGTGAACGGTGGGAGACTGATCCCCTGGGTTCTTCCAGGGAGGAATGATGTGATCCATTTGAGGGCGTGTTCCTGGATTCTGATGTGGTGGAGTTTGTTGATCAGGATGTGATGTGAGATGGTGTCAAACATTGCAGACAGGTCCAGGAGGTTGAGGACTGCCGGTTCTCTGTGGTCCAGGAGGGCCCTGATGGTGTCGGTTGCTACAATGTCGGTTGTCTCAGTGCTGTGGTTGGCTCGAAATCCAGATTGAGAGGGGTCCAGGAGGTTGTGGTGCACCAGGTGGTAGGTGAGCTGCCGGTTGACCACTTTCTCATGGACTTTTGCTGGAAATGGGAGCAGAGAGATGGGCCGGTAGTTCTTTAGTTTGTCTGGGTCGAGGGATGATTTTTTCAGGGGGGCATAACCTCTGCGTGCTTCCAGTTCTTGAGGAAGGAGGCCAATGCGATGGAGGTGTTCAGGACTTTCCTGACTTTGTCGCCGATTGTCTTGACTCCGAGGTTGAAGCCGTGGTGGGGCAGTGGTTTGTGGGTGCTCCCAAGTGTATGGAGTTCATGAAGGAGATGTTTTCTTGTGTGGTGAGGATGTTTATTGAGTGCGGAGGTGTTCAGTGTTCGTGTACGTGGGTATGTGTTAGGAAAACTGTATGGATTCAAAAGATAATAGAATGAGAACTTGTGAGGATAATTCTGATTTAAATGATCTAAATGCAGATAGCAATTTTGAGTCATCTTCACAATTTTTAATGTACAAAATAGCAATATTGTTAATGGTATTACTAGAATGTCAACAAGCTACATCAAGAAGCCTCAAAGACTAATTGAGCAGTGCTAACCGAACTGTTCTGTGCGTTATTATTCAATTTTATTTATTTCTTTATCTAAAAAAAAAAAGCAAAAGTGGGAAGATGTGATGTTGTGTAAATGGATAGTTTATAATGTATGTTCTCTTTAAGACTTGGAATATCGAATACAGACTGTAGCTAGAATAATAATGTTTATGTGTAGAAGTTGGTCAGTTGAATGTTAGGATGGATCTGAGTGACAGCATGTTGTAATCCTGTCTGAATAAAACATCACTTCAGTATATAGGGCCTCAGAATTGTCTCCGTGTCGTGCCTTCACCTACCTTACAATACAAAGAGTTTTGAAGACATTTGTTTTTTAAACATTTTAAAAGCCTTGGGGGTATATTTTCAAGCAAATGGCACAGCACAGCACTGCATGCAGTTTAGCAGCACTGAGCTGTGTCATTCAAATATCGCAGGGATGTGCCGTATTTACAAGATTACGGTGCACCCCTGTGTTTTCCCTTGTGCTGGCGCTAAAATATGATGCCTAGCCCCAACACAGACACCCTTGTGCCATGGTGCAAGGGTGTCTGTGTTGCAGTGCAGTCGTGGCCGGCATGGCTCTTGGGTGGGAGGAAGGTGGAGGTCGCGGGGGGTTAATTAAATAATACTACAAAATTAATTAAACGTAACTTTCCGCCGGCCGGGTCCTGTGTCTTCTCTGCTCCTGCTCTCCTGCCTCTGGAAGGAACAGGAAGCAGAAGCAGGCAGCCAGGTTCCCTCCCCTAAGCCAATCATTGGTCGGGATGCCGCCCCGCCAGCGGCTTATGGGGAGGCCATGTTCTCCATGCAGCCTGCAATGGGGAAGGGCAGAGGGCTCATGACTGGTTTGGGCAGCCCCAGGGGGCCGACCACACAGTCTTTGCGCACTAGGGAGTGGGCAGGCACACCACTCCTCCCCAACCCTACTCGCAGAACAGCCCCGCCCACCCGCCCACATGTAACCAAACATAAAATGGTAATAACGGAAAGTTATTACCATTTTATGTTTCTGCTTCTCGCACTGCGAGAAAGCAGTGGGGCGACGCTCCTCCGCCCTAGTGGGATGTTGCAGGGACGATTGTTTATGTGCAGGAAGGGACACCTTTCTGCACATAAACAACCTTTAAAGGCTATTTGCTCTTTCTACGTGTGCTGCAAAATGCACCACACATAGAAAGAGCACAAACAAGGAGAAATAAATGTATTTATCCTCGTTGCGGCCAATCTAACGCCTGCTATTTAGTGGCAATAGTTTTTGGTGCGGCCTCAGATTTACAGATCATTGAAAATCTGGGGCACATAAAAAAGCAATGGGGCTTGCAGTGGAATGCCCACAGCAACACCCAATGCACGCCACTTTAACGCAAATAACGGTGTGAAAGGGGACGATATTTACAAAGCAGCACTAAGCCACGCAAAGTGGATTAATGCTGCTTTGTAATAATGGAGCAGGGCATTGTGCCACCAGAATGCCCAAAAAAGTGACGTTCCGGTGCCACAATGCCCTTAGAAATATGCCCCTTTGTTTTTGAAAGTTAAATTGAAAGAGAAAATATCCACAGGCTTCCTAATTAGTTTAGTAATCTTAATTTTAGCTGTTCCTACTGGGCTGCTAGTATACACATTTCTTGCTGTAGGATAGTTCTCAAACACTACTAATGAGAATATTTCTAAACATGATGGCTTATATGCTAGAAATAATCATGAGAATGATTATTTAGAAAATTCTTATATAGTACTGTAAAGAACTATAGAGAGATAGTGAATTTTACTGGTTGATCTATTTATACATATTTCACTACTTTTGCTTTCAAGGCGGCAACATTGCCTTCAACATTCACCCTCCTCATCAGACGTCAATGCGATTAGTGAACTTAAAGGGATGTCTGTTGTAATGCCCACCCTCTATATGGACTAGCAATTTGTCTCATTCTCGTGGCTGTCTTGCTCAGTCAAAATCAAAAACTTTGATTAAACCTCACCACTCTCTCAATTCACCAGCCGCCACTGTTTTAATCTATGACTTACATACAATTACATTTTTCCTATACTCTGTCCTGTTCTCAGTATATATTACTAAATAACAATGAATAAGAATATTTTAGAGGAAATGAATCTGTGCCCCTACAATTTGTATTTTGCTGACATTGGCGCACGTTGCCATTGACTGTCTTGCTTTACTTTTTTTTTGCATAAAACAAAACAATATAAATACATTTAAAAAATATATATTTTAGAGGATGTTTGTACAGATGCTTATGTTCCAATAAATGAGTTAATTGTCATTGCAAACCTTGGAGGAATTGGTGTTGTCAGGTGCTCTAAATTTTTATAGTGTCAATATAAAATATACTAACATGAAGAATATTTGTTTTCTAGAAATAGGTGCGCGCAAACTAACTGAAGTGTAGCATCGTTTTATTAGAAAATATAACAATCAAAACCAGAATCTTATACATGTAGGTTCTGTAGGGTTAAGGTGTCATTCTAAAGAAGAAGCTATGAGTAAGAAGTCACAAATACATCCTAATCTTAGGAGTTGGAAAGAAGAATGACACATGTATCTTGTGTAACGAGGGGCATGGTATAGGTCAATGTAGAAAATAGTAAATGTACATATACTTATAATATAAATAGGCATTATTGTTTAGGGGCTCGCCCTATGTTTAGATGCATTTATAAAATATGTAAAGCATACATTTCACACTTACTATGGGCTAGAAAGGTACTTCTTATTTAGCATAAGTGGTTCGTCAAATTTATCATTAGAATAGTTTGAAATATGTGCGCTATAGTAGATTGAAGTGTGATAGTATAGGGCAGTACTTCGATGCGGCATGAATGAGCACAGTTGACACGGTTGGGGAATTAAATAAGACAAATTGGTGGGGTAGAGTTGTTGGGGGAAGGCCCCAGCCCCCAAAATAAACAAGCATTTGCAATGCAATAGGTCTCGCATTCACGCGAGTTTGAGCTACTGACATTGCAAATGACAATGCCTTTTATTTTTGTTTACGTTTTTTAAACATAAATAAAATGCCAATAGCTTAGACTCGCGTGAATGCGAGAGCTATTGCATTGCAAATGCTTGTTTAGGACTTGTGCCCTGACTGGATGCATATTTCCTTTTCTCCAAACGTAATGTTCACGATTAAAAATAAACGTAATATCTGATCAGGAAGGTAATATACTCTAGCATGTTTTAGAGAACAGCGACGTGCACAAAGGCATGTACAGTTCGTGGAAGTGAAACTGGTACGGCGAGCCTCTATCAGCACAGTACAGAAACTATCGACGAGAATTAAAGCTAGGTTGCTGGCCAAGTTTCTGTGCAAGGCTGAGCCCGAGTTAAAGTAAAAACATTAGTTTAAGCCGTGACTTTTTAACAATTACTACAGAATACTGCGAAGCGCCAACCAAAATGTTTTTTTAAAAGAGCTTCGAAAGATTAATTATTGTAACTCTGCTTGTCATCACGTGCAGGCGCAGAAAGAAACCAAAGGGAACAGATTAGTCTATATTTAAATCACTTAAATGCACGATAGTCCAGGCCAGTTTTGGAAAGCCCGGGTCAGCTGCTGGCACCTCTGTCTCTTAGGGAAGGGGGAGGGGCTGCTATTGTTTCCTGCTCAGCCCCCTGCAAACACCTCAAAGAGTTACACAACGAAACAAGTGCTCGAAGTCCGCCTAATTAATCACACCCACAACGCTGCAGATGAGCCCGCCTAAAAAGACAAGAAGAGCACAGAGTGGTGGAGATGTGAAAGGGGAAGCAGCACACAAAGGCGTATGGAGAGAAGAAATAAACACATGCGCTGCCGTGAAGTGCTGAAAGCAAAGGGCCTCGCGCTGAAAGCACAAGAAAAAACAAGCGCGCGCGCTATAAGTGTGCCCACGAGAGATGCGCTTAATGAGCCATGACGAGTGAGGAAAGCCAGATGGCGCCTGTGCGCGTAACCGTACGCTTTAGGCCACACAAAAAGCGTGTGGTCAGCTTTTTAAAGCCTCCTTACTAAAAGTCTTGCCAGGGCAGCGTATGCGCTGGCTCAGGCGAGACCTAAAAACAAGGGCACCAGGAAAACCCCCAGAAACCAAGAAAAAAAAAAAAGCGCTGTGCTGTCCAGGAGGATCCAGTTCCACATCATACCCAACTGTTGAAAATGTGAGAGAAGCAGCTGGCCTTCCAGGAACAAGCAAAAAGGATCTGAGGAAGGCTGGCTCAAAGAAAAAGAGAATATGGCAAGTAGAGAGGGGCTAGGAAAGTGGCAACTTCAGCACCGGAGCAAGCTTGCTGACAGAAACAACTTCACTACAGGAAACCTGCTGACGGAAAGAATGTGTCCTAGAAAAGGGGCAGGGAAGTGGCAACTTTACCACAGGAAACTTGCTGATAGTATGTGTCCTGTTGTGAGCTATCCTAGAAACCAACAAAGCTGGTGGGCCGCTATGAGACACACCTCCATCAACCCACAGATGTGTATCCACTTCTAAAGGCAGACAAGTTAAGAGCTCTGAGTATGAAAGTCCTGCCTTTCCGGGGTTTTACAGTGTGCTACCTGCCCACCGCAGTGCGCGGAATACATGACTTGTCTTTTTTTTAATCTCAAATGTTTATTGGTGCTCTGAAGCAGTTTACTGGCTGCATGAGTGTTCCTCAAAACCTATAAACGGTACAATGTTAACATCCGCTTTATGTACTGTTTGGAATTTAAACAGACCTGCGGCACAGTGTGTCACTTCAGCTGATCTGCCCGTGAAGATGGAGTCAAATTAACAGCGTGCACATAATGAGCTGGAAACCCCAGCTGAGAGAAGGGTTCCACATCATTGTGTGGAGACTTGCACAGTCCCCGTCCATCAGTGGGTTTTTAATCTCCCCAGGGCATTGGACAGACTCTGTAATTATTCTTTGGGGGGGGAGGTGAGGTGTCTCCTTGGATAGTGTAGGGCTTCAAACCCTGCCCCCTCCCCTCTCTCTGGCGCTGCTCCATTGTTGGCCAGTGTTGATGGTCTCAAACCCTTCTCTCCATACCAGACGCCCACTCCTTTGGGGCTCTGTCCCCTTTCCACAAAGTAACGGTAATTTTGCAGGTCTGTATTTAACCATGAAATTTAAAAGGTTTTCAAATAAAACTAACATGTTAATTATTGAATTGCCACAAAATGTACTTCCATGTTGACAGCCAAATTACAGTCCTGTCTGCTGGCACGTTGTAGTTTTCCATGCTGCTGGCAAACTGCAGTCCTACTGTCAGGACTGCTGCTGCAGTGTGACAGAACTGAAGTCCCTTTCTTATGTTGCTACATGTCCTGGTTTTCAGATTTGGAAATCTGTTAATCCTACAGAAGCCCCCTGGGCTTTACCAATGTGTCTCACTTCCCATGTTGCCTGCTGCCAATCATACTGCATTTTCGCCAAGATTTGAGCGGCAGTAAAGCTCCATGACCAAATCTGCTCGCAGAGGTCTCAGTGCTCAGTCCTTGCCCCAACCGCATACCAGTGGCGGCTCCTTCATTGGGGTGTGGGGGCATCGCCCCACTGCTTTCTCGCAGTGCGAGAAGGCAGAAACATAAAATGGTAAAACTACCATTTTATGTTTCTGCTTCTCGCACTGTGAGAAAGCAGAAATGGCTGGTTGGGGGTAGGCAGGTGGGCGGTCGTGCTCGAGGGCAGGGGGGGAGTGGCTTGCCCACTGTTGTGGGTACTGACTGTTTGGTCCAACCCAGTCATGCGCACTCTCCCTTTTTCTCTATGTAGTCTGCTGCATGCAGCCTACATAGAGAAAATGGCCTGACTGGGGCGTTCTGGGCTGCGCCTCACCAATCACAACGCTGCCATTGCAGCGTTGTGATTGGCTTAGGGGAGCAGGAGGAGGGAGGCTGCATTAAACGCGGCGAAAGCCGCAGGAGCTGAAGCGGCGGTACATGATGCAGTCATGGAACTGGAGGAAGGTACATTTTTCTATTTGATAAGATTACCGTCCCACTTCCCTCCTCCCCCTGCGCAAACACACCCGCCCGTTTTGCCGGCCGCGACTGAATGAATCCATGCCTGGTTTTCAATTACGTTCCCCAATGTACGTGTTTGTGTCCTCAGATTAGGGTGACCAGACGTCCCCGTTTTCCCAGGACGGTCCCCGTTTTTGGAGAAGTGTCCCCGTGTCCCGACACTTTTCTCCAAGTGACTCAAATGTCCCTGTTTTCAAACAGTGTCCCCGTTAAACACAGAAATGTCCCTGTTTTTCATTGTTCCGGTTGAGAATGCGCGCGCATGCTCTCTTTGCACTGTTTACGGCATGTGTCGTCACTGAGGTGAGCGCTGTAGCAAGAAGGGAAATCCTTTGAAGAGAGACATTTTACACGCAGCGCCACCTACGTCATCGTGCCAGCCAAAGTTTCTTCTTTGGATAAAACAATATTTCTTCATCCTGTAGCTTGTATTCATAGTCATACAAACTTTTCAGTAGCCCTTATGCATACCGTGCAAGGATTAATGCATTGCTCATTGCATGTTTTATTCATAACCAATTGATGCATGCTTTGTGTTCTCCATATCAAAGCTATGACTTGACCTTTTGACTGACCTTTCAGATCACGGCAAACTGTTTAGCTGGAAAGGACTTAAAGGAGCAGGGTTAACGCCTGTGGGAGAGGCGAGCAGCGCTGCTCGAGCTTTTTGCTCAGGTCTTCACACTATTGCACGATGAGATGATACCAATGGCTAGAGTGCACTATACATACCCCAGTAAGGCTAACATGACATCCCAGCAGTGACTACGCAAAAGTGGGAGGACAGTGTGGTCGGCCAGCCTTTGCCACCCTTAAGACCCTAAGGCAGTAATACCTGGAGAGGTTTTTTTTTGTACATTGGTCCATGGCTGCCATTTGGCAATTTAGCATTCCGCAGTTTACCTCCCATGCTTTTCTGTCATGAGCAACAAAGCAACATTGGTGAGTTGTACTTCATGTGGTGCTGACGTGCAGCTATAGAAACAAGCATTGATAAAGCTATTAAATCTGGCGTTTGCTAGCCTGTGATGTTTTATTGATTTTTGGCAAATATATGCTATAGTCCTTAAAAGTGTAAATGTAATAAAAAGTACTAATGCTGCTCTGTGAAGAAGAGGGTTGCCAATAAAAGACCGCGGATTTGTTGTCTGTAATGCCTCATCTCGGTCTGTGGAGGGAGCTGTAATTGTAGTCCTTTTTCTATGTCTATGACGGCTGTCAAATAGTCCTACTTTTATGTTGATGGTTACTGCAAACCATAGTCCTACTTCTATGTCTATGACCTGTCCCCGTTTTTTGTTTTGAGAATCTGGTCACCCTACCTCAGATCCGTTCCTGGGCCCGACCGATCATGAGTCACGGATTCTTGTAATCTGGTTTCTTTTAATGTAAAGCTCTGACTGGAAAAGATGGCGAGGATTTTTCTGATGACAAGTTCATACTAACTGACTCAATTGTTAAAGGCGTTTTGTGTCAGTATTCGAAAGGACTCCTCCTGAGTTGACCTTTTATGTGAGTTAAATACGCTGTAGAGCTGGGCATTCATAACTATATGCTGACAGCCCACAGGGTTTACTCTTTCAGATCACTTACATTTTCAGACCTAGCACTGTCTAAGGTTCTGCTACAGTTCTTTAGATCCAGCTTTATTTTCATTTTTCTTTTCCTATACATTTTCGATTCCTTAGCCAACAGCACCTACTGTGGTGTTTGAGAGCATACAGAAACCTAGAAGCGCTCGCCATAATGGGAAAGCCCCAGAACTGCATTTGGGCTGTCCATGAAAGGTCTCAGTTCAGGTACTCGATACTCGCCTTGTGACCCTCAGCAGATCACATTCTGTCAGTGTGGCGCCCTCGCTCTCCTGTTCATTAACATCAGTCATGAGTCTGTGTCTGCAGCATGCTTGTGGCACGGGGTGTCTTTCACTGGCTGTACTGACATGTGGGGCAGAGTATTCATAGTCTATGGAGTGCATGTGAAGCTGCATGCAGAGAGCAGGGTGTATGTTGGGCCTGTATGTGTGTACTTGTTTCACTGCAGATAGGAATTCATCTTGGATGGCTGACAAAATGGACATTTTAAGTGATCCTGCTTAGATTCTTTGTTGCTTAGGAAAAGCCAATACAACCTCCTTAGGCCTCCAATTGGAAGTGAGCTGGACTCCTGTGGCTGGAGTGCGCAGGGCAACACACAACTTTGAAGTGCAGAGATTCCCCCGGCGTCTTCCTGCTTCCTTCATTACTCAGTGTCATTCTTGCAGACAGTTTGGTGAAGTTGTTTGGTAGGAATGGCTCTTTGTCTCACCTGCACGCGAAAGGCCATGTCCACCCTCTTGCTCATTCGGTTGTTTAACACTTGAAAAAAGGTAGATCATCACAAACTGAATTTTATGTTGCTTTTCGCAGCTCTGCCACATGCCTGTAGGAAATGTGACAACATTTGTTATTCTGGCTTTTCAGTCAAATGTATGTTGTCATTTGAGATTTGTAGCTTTATTTTTAACCCCTAGTATGGGTTTCCAAATCCAACATGCAAGTTGCATTTGTTAAAAAGTCGGAATTGACCAGAGGTATTACATAAGACACGCTGACACTTAGCATCAAGTCGGGTTATGCCGGTGTGTAGTGATATCACGATAAGCCATTAGGCAGGACGTCAAGCAACCATGAATATCACCAGAACCCTATGCTGGAAAGGAAGTAATTGTCATTGTATTATGAAATGATGAGCTACATTCCCTAAGCGCTAGTGTCCAAGTAAATTCATCACCCTATCAATCATCGTATTGTACATGTTAGCTTGTGGTTCCTTCCAGTATGATTAAGAATAGTTTGCTACTCGGGTACCAGTAAATTGTTCATTTTAGTTCCATATTCCCAGAGCATTCTCATTATGTGTCAAACTTCTATAAGGTTTCCTAACTCCCACAACTCTAAACAGTAGTATTGGCTGAGCTGTTCTTCACACCTTCTAGTTTGCTTGAAAATGCACCATTTGCCCACACTTTTTTCAAAATTTTCTCGGGGAGAGTACCTCGCCGAACCTCCCCGTAGGTGGTTCAGGCTTGCTCCCTACGCTCGCTCGCCGCAGTGAAGTACGACAATTGTTTTACGCCCTACCACTTTCAAATGTCATCAGCCACCACTGCCGCATACTCAGCTGAGCCCGAGCGCTCACTCTTTTCCGCTCTCTTGCAGAAATACGAAGCCGCCGTTTAGCTGTTGTTTTCTTTGAGCTGAAGTAAGTAGACTTGGGACAACAACACCAGACTTCACTTCTCACGTATTACCTCAGCAATAGTGCAAGACCTACAAGAGTCACTATTTCTTTCTCCAATGCAGGTTGCCTTTGTTAAAGTCACATCGGGCGATCATGTCTGTCTTGCACTAGACTGATCTGCTTCCATCAGTGGTGACTCTCCCGGGGCAGGTCATCCATGTTTGCCCCCGGCCAAGCCTTAGGTGCCCTCAATTTCAATAGTCCTGGATTTTTATTTTGCTAACACTCACGATTAAAAATTAACATGTGGTGGAGAAAGAAAGCAGCAGTGCTCCCCAGCAGCGAATCCAGACTGAAATAAGAAAAGGCACACATACATGGTATCTAGTTTGTGCCCCTAATAAAATAAATTAGCAGGAGCTGTTACAGTATTCAATCTGGAGTAAATTACAGATTTTTAAAGAAATCGTGTAGGTCCCTTTAGCGTTTTTTTATGTAGGTCTAAATACTGACAGTTTGACATTTTTCTGAGTTTGTTACAGTGTCTGATGGCAGTGGGGATGTGAGATGCTGCGGGGATTGTAGGATACGGAGCATCAGTAGCAAGGGAAGAGTCTGAGGCCCCACAACATCCTTTGTGCCCCTTTCTAGCACACTGTGGCTAAGCTTCCAGATTGCTGATGTGTGACATTTCTAAAGTTTCAATGTGGATATGAGTGACACGCTAATGTCAAATGTATGACACTTCGAGCAACACTTTCTCTGGAGTAAATCAAAGCAATAACCAGTATTTAAGTGACTGAATTTTCTGCTTCTATATCCAGACATTGCAGAGCAATAAACATATGCCTAAAACTAGCTAGTCCTATTGACTTTGCTAATGCTTTTTAGAAGTATCAGATCCACAAGTAGCAACAAAGATTGTGTTGTGAATAAATAGAACTACAAATATTTAAATTCAAGGTATGTTCAACTGTGAATTGAAAACTACTAAGACAGTGGAAGGGATATCGGTCTTCAGAGTGTCTCAATCTCTCCTGTTTTTTATTTTACACCACTTTAATGTGTAGTTTTTCACTCGATAAGTCACTGATGTTGTTTTTTCCTCACATCTTTCAGAAAACCCTCATCTACATATATCACGTCATCTCCTTTCTCTTCACCACCTTCTTTTCACTCTCTCTCACTTCCTTGTGGTACCCCTTTCGCCAGCAAAACCCACATACACACGCATGCATGTACATACACTCACTCACACACACACACACTCTCTCGCGCGCCTGACCTGTAAATACAGCAGTATCATCAGGGTGGCTCATCCTAAAGAGCGGAGGAGGTGACCCCACCTGCTGCGAGCGCAGCAGGCATAAACAAATAAATAAAATGGCATGTTAATGCCATTTTATTTTGCCACCGCTCACTCTGTGCACAGCTCAAGGGTGGGGCTGAATCCTGCAAACGCAGAATGACTGCACTGGTCTACAGTGTGCATTTCGCCTACAATCATCCTATCTTACATGCGCATTGTAGACCCAGCAATCCAAGGGCTGTGAAACAGCCTGGGGATTGCTGGAGGAGGCCACCAGCCTCAAAATGAGTGCTGGGTTAGCCTGCTCCAACCAATCCTGGAGCTGCTCTCATGCTGAAAACATCATGAGAGCAACTTCAGGATTGGTTGGAATCGTGTTCCACTGAGCAGGAAGAAAATCCTTCCCTTTCCTGCTCGTGGACACAAGGATCGGGATCGCCGGCAGAGAAGTGTCACACCGGGCATGCACCCCCATTTATGGTGAGTTGTGCGCCATCACGCTCACCATCTTTTGCACATGCTAGCCGCCACTGAGTGTCATATATGCCAGTAGACCCGACTCATGATTTTTGAAGCCAAATTAGCTTTATTTTGGCTGTCTCCCATCTGAAATTGCCTTGCACTCAATAGAAGTCAATGGGGGAAATACATTCTCCCGATTATTTTCTAAATATCTCCCACTTTCCACTTTAAAAATGTTAGCATGTATGCAGTATTTCAACAGCTGTATACCTTCTTCACATAACATAGTAATTTCAATTGTCATACTGTGATAGTCGTTCTGTGAGCATGTAGTCGAAACAACTTAATGACCAATCGAGAGGCACTGTGAGAAACTTTCACTGACTTCAGCCTAAACTCCAGAGGAATCAGTTGTGCTTTTCCATGCACACCCAGTTGCGGCCGGCACGACTCGAAGGTGGGGGGTGCGTTCAGTCGCGCGGGTGGTTTGCAAGGGAGGTGGGGGTCTCACGGGGGGGTAATTAATTTTTTTTAAAAAGATAAACTTACCTGGCCGGGTCCCACGTCTTCTCTGCTCTCCTGCTCTCCAGGAACAGGAAGCAAAAGCAGGCAGCCAGGCTCCCACTCTCCCCTAAGCCAATTACAACGCTGCTCAGGCAGCATTGTGCTTGGTCGGGATGCCGACTAGCCAGGCTCTAGTGGCCCACCCATTTTCTCCATGTAGGCTGCATGCAGCCTACATGGAGAAAATGCAGAATGCACATGACTGGTTTGGGCGGCCCAGAGGGCCAACCAATCCAGTCATGTTCACTCAGGATTGGGCACACCACTCCTCCCCAGCCCTGCTCCCAGAGCAGCCTCGCCTACCCGCCCGCCCCATACACTTCTGCTTTCTCATAGTGCGAGAAACAGAAACATAAAATGGTTCACACCCACCCATAAGATGAACTTACCCAGATACATAAAGGCAACTCTGTTCACAGTATTCACTATACAATAGTCAGGCTTTGCTTGAAAACAAACTACAGAAATAAGACATCTAGGAAAAGAATGTACTTCTAGAGAATGCAAGATCAAGTAAAATGTAAACAGGGACTGCAGCCCTGACATGGCTTACCGGAAGAGGTTTACCATCTTTCTTTGCCCTCTGTAGAGAGGTCAATGATTGGATGAACACATGGTCTAACACCTGTATGAGCCACCATGTGAGAAGCTGTCAGTGCCTTAATCCTCATCCCGGGATTTTCAGTCGTGCACCATAATGAACACCGCAAAAACCAAAGGAAATGATGGACGGAGTGTTGAACATTGCAAGCACTCACCCCCAGTCAACTGATCTGGGTTTAATCCATCACCGTTCTTTAGCCCACTCTGCCACCCCAGTTCAGACATGGCCATATGCAAATCAGTCTGACCCTGGGCCTCATGGGAACAGTCCAGCCCGAACTGCCAAGCCATGTCTTCCCTGGACCGGAAACAAGCTTCCTAGGACCGGTTTCTGGCATTTCAGCCGTCTTCAGCCAGGCTTGCTTGAATCCAGTGGCAAAGTGAGCAAGGGACTCACGTCTGAGCATACCCTGCCAACTTATGGCGAACAAAGCAAAAACCAAAGGAAATGATGGACGGAGTGTTGAACATTGCAAGCACTCACCCCCAGTCAACTGATCTGGGTTTAATCCATCACCGTTCTTTAGCCATAATGAACACCACCATATCATGAATTTACACAGACATTTAAAGGCCACTCACTACACCTTTTATGCATTAAGCAAGAGTTAAATATTGAATATTATTAACGTACAGTAACAAAGCTTGTAAAAGTATGTATTCAGACAGAATTGAAGATTAAATAAAACAGAACTGCATCTCTTACATGGATTACCTGGTTTAAGCAATGAAAAATGTGCGAGTGGTTAAAACTCAGAGCTACAGTCTGGGTTCACCAGCCTAGCTGCTAATCTAGGAGTGATCTGTCAAAGCCTCAGATGGGAACAGGGTTGGACTGGTATAGAATAGAGGACAGGGAACCAAAATAAAAGTGGCGTCCACTAGCAAATTAGATAGCTGAAAAGTGGCCCACATTTGCAAATCTGGGCAGTTTTAAACTTGTAAAGACAAACTGTAAATGTGTTTTGCAAGGTATGGGACGCTACATACATTTGTGCATGCTGCAGGCAACGTTGTACTAAAAGGGAAATAAACAGTAAAAACGTCACAAGCAGTCTGTAAAACAGGCCAAAAACAGTGACTTTGTCAGACCAGCCCTTCTTCATACATTCCAACAGGCCTGACTTAGGCAGGAGACTCCTAATGTTTGAAGCCAAAAATGCTTTTGTTTTAGTTGTCTCTCACCTGAAATTGCCTCTGCTTCAATAGTAGTCAATGGGGAAAATATATTCCGCAATTATTTTTTCAAATTCTCCCACTTTCCTGTTCTTAACTGTTGCCATGTCTGCTTCCGGCGCTTCCAGATTGCCCTAATGACCAGTCCATCCCTGGATTGGAGGACTGAGGGGAGCACAGAACACTTGCTCACAAGAGCTGTATGCAGCTCATAGTCTGTCTGTGTGTCTTTGCAGAGATCATTGTTTCCAGCCATGTGCCAGAAACAATGTATGTAAATTATAACAAGTTGTGACCAGAGGAGTTTTCCATGGTAACCACAGTCACCTCTTCATTCTAGACCCAGCCCACAATGCCTCGAAATTAAACAAATGAGTGCTGGCTGCTCTCAAAACAGCAGAAAGCAAAGCACCTTGAGCAGTGCTCAGAAGAGCAATGTACGCATGACAATATATAGTGGGGGAACGCGGTAATTTGCACAAAAATGTGCCACAATAACCCCTGATGCGTGGTACTTAGCATGGCTGCTCACATCACCCTGTGACATGCACATAATTTAGGTGCAACCCCCCGGCTTGCCCCTTGTGACCTCTGGCAGTGTCTTTGGGACAAAGGCAAAAAGTAAAATTGATGGACAGAATGCTGAAAAATGTCAAGCATTTACCTACAGTACAGAGTTCTGGGCCTAAATCCATACCTGTTTGCTCCCCATGCCATTCCGGTTTGGACCCAGCCATATGCAAATCAGTCTTGACCCTGCTCCCCATGGGAACAGTCCAGCCCGAACTACCGGGCCAGGTCCTCCCTGGACCAGTAAGAAGCATTCTGGGACCAGTTTCGGGGTCTCACCCCTCATTAGCCAGGCCAGCTTGACTATAGTGGCATGGTGAGCACAGGACCCACGTCTGGGCATACCCTTCCCGCTTTCCTGGCTGATGAGGGAACCAGTCCCAGGGTGCTTGTGGACCCAAGGAGCAGCACACGCCAATGATGAAGCATGCCAGCTTGGTGGGTAGTTGGCTTGTGCATCCTAGGAGGGATGTTACCTATGAAAAGTGCCTAGAGGCTGAGTGTGGCCAGCTGTGACATAGCTATCATTGGTGCAGCAGGTGCAGTGCACCAGGGCCTAGAGCCCTAAGGGAACCATTCAACCATGATAATTGCTGTATATTACTACACAAACAGCAGTATAAGGGGCCATTTTCCTGTTTGCACCAAGGCCAGTGGCATCTTTGCTACGTTAGTGGGAGATGGCCAGACTTCTTATTGCTTTCGAAACTGCACGCAATATTTATGTTACGCTCTTCTTAGCATCCCCTCAGCTCCCTTCCTTACCCACCTCTGTCACTCCCTGCAGCCTTACACAAACAATTCACTTCTTCCCTCAATAAACACCATGGCACCTGCATGACTGAGCTAAGCTGCGTGTGATTCAGGTGAGTTGGAGGAGATGTTTGTGTTCAAGGGCCAGTCTCTGCTCTAATGTAATTAGCCAGGGACTGACCTATAAACACAAAAGCTGCCCTCTTCTGCGCCATTTTATTCACCAGTAGCAGCGATGGTGTCAAATGTACGTCTGCTCTGGGCACTAATCTGGCAAAGGGCAGTTCTGGCTGAATGCCATCATTCATGTTCTGCATTTTGACAAACCTGATTGTCCACTGCCATCTAAATAGGATCCTCCCTTCTGACTACATAAACTTGTTTGGCTCTTTGCACAACACTGTGCCAGTGCCAGGCGGAAGAGGTGGCGGAGGTACAGGTTAGTAAACTGCGTCTGTGTTTATGCTCGGTCACTGCAGACACAAGTCTGGGAAGGGGGGGCTCAAGTTGTGTGCGTAGATAATTCGCCACATGGAGCATTTTATTTGTAAAACGTCCTTTAAGCGTAGTTGCCAAGTTTTTAGTTTGCTTATCTTATCTGTGACACTTGAACGTTTGCAGTCTGATTATGTGTGACATTTCCAGACTTCTGTGTGCGACACGTCGGAGGTACTTTCTTGTGCGCCTAGCTCTCTCTAAACTGCGCGCCTGAGCGGCCGCGTGCACGTAGGTTTCCCTGCGCGCGGAGACCTACAAGCAGCGCCACCACAGAGGGTTCCACTGCTTCCGTGGGGTCTTTGTAGTGCGGCAGAGGCGGCGCAGCTGCTCTGAGGAATGCATATTTAAAGATGTGGTTTTGAATAGAGGAAGTGTAGTAAACACCTGCAGTGAAGGGCAGTCCTGAAGCAGCAGGAGAATAACCCCAAAGCTTCCACCGCAGCCCAGAGTCCAGTCTGCCTTGTGTGAGAACATGCAGAGAAATGCAGGGTACCCCACCATCAGTGTGCTTTTGAAGCTGAGGAACACACCGCCATTCAGATTCAGGCGTCAGCTATCCGTGACATCCCAGAGGCTTAAACTGTGTGGCCTGGGGCGCAGCGACGCAGTGCTTTGTGCTGCACCGGTTGCAATTACTGTTTCATCCACCCGCTCTGACTATTTTGTAGTGTCTGCCTAGGCCTCCCTGGGGCCCTACTTGATGTTTACTACTCTTGTGATTAGAGGGAGTGAAAGGTGTGAGTTTTTTTATTTGCAGAGTTTTATATAGCGCGAACTTGACCCGAATCCAATCAGGTCTCAGAGCGCTTTACATAGCACCAGTTACGTTACATGCGGGCACATATTCATTAATATCGTTCCTAGCGGAGCTTTAAGTGGAATGAAAAAACTAGGGGGTCTCTCAAAGGGACGTGGCTGATGTAATTAAGGGCGTGGCTTAAAACTACGCAAGCGAAAAATCTGTGCTTTAACATAGTGTGCGAAATGCAAAAAGAACAATTGATCGACAGCATGCAGAACAGTGTTATACATTATTATTATTATTATTGTGAAATTTATTAAGCGCACAGCTACCCTCCAACGGGTGTGTCCCGGCGCTGTGGACAGCGACAGTAGCGGACAGAGAGATTAGCAGTTTGCAAATAACCAGGTTTTCAGTTTACATCTGAACTGAGATTCAGAGTCGATCATACGGATGTTGAGTGGGAGAGCATTCCATAGTTTTGCCGTGATCACTGCAAATGCTCTGCCACCTTTTCTAGATCTGTAGTACCTGGGGGGCGCAGAAGGCGGAGGTGATTAGATCTGAGCGTGCGGCAGGAATGGACTTGCTTCAGCCTTTGTCTGAGATAGCCTGGCCCCTTGCCATTCAAGGCCCTGAATGCCAGGACCAGGGCTTTAATCTGAATGCGGGAAGAAATAGGAAGCCAGTGAAGGTTTTTCAAATGGGGGGAGATCGAATGGCGGTAGGGGATGTTACAGATCAGCCTGGCCGCTGCGTTCTGTACCATTTGAAGTCGATGAAGGAGATATGCAGGTGTTCCCACGTTGAGGCTATTACAATTGTCCAGGTGGGACGTGATGAGAGCATGTACAATAGTTTTCAAGGAATCGGTGGGCAGATAGGGGGAGATCTTTTTTATCATGCGCAGTTTGCCAAAACAGGCAGAGGTGACTTTAAGAATTTGGGTTTTACCTAGCAGTTCATTGTCAATTTGGATGCCCAAATTACGGGCCGTCTTGACCGGTACGGGGGGGGGGGGGTTCAGTTACATTCACCCCAGTACAGAGATCTGGGCCTAAATCAATCCTTGTTTTGCTGCCCATGCCATTTCAGTTTGAACCCAGCCACATGCAAATCAGTCTTGACCCATGTGGGAACAGTCCAGCTCGAACTGCCAGGCCAGATCCTCCCTGGACTGGTAACAAGCATCCTAGGACCGGTTTCGGGTTTTGCATATGGCTGGGTCTGAACTGGGGTGGCGAAGTGAGCTAAAGAACAATGATGGATTCAACTCAGATCTGTGACTGGGGTGAGTGTCTGAAAAGTTTCAGTGCTCCGTCCATCATCTCCTTGTGTTACTGGTATTTTGTTCCTTTTGTCATTGCATCCAGATATATAATACAACATGTAACATTACACCTACAACAATTCAGGGCTATTGGCTTTGCCAATGGTTGTTAGTTGTGTACGATAAATAAGCAACAACTATGGCTTCGCTGTAATACAATATTGAGAATGCTTTAGTTTTGAAATGATGAGACTGAAAGAACTATGAGTCTCTTTGAAGTTATCGTAAAGGTTGGAAAGGGTGTTACTGCTGCAGAGTTAAGATTTTTTTTCACCCTGATGGTGAGGGCAAAAATGGAGGACCCGATAGGGACCCGCCTTGGTACCTGCTTTGTAGAACTGCCAGTGCAGAGCACCAGCAGGACCCTGCCCACTTAAAGTCCTGGTTTCAAGTTTGGGACGATACAGCATAGCATTACAAGGTACCACGGTCTTGATGGCTAGTGTGCTAGTGTGCACTTTAAGGGGCGACTAAAAATACATGCCCAGGGCATTTGAAAGGTCATCAGCATTAAGGGCTGATTGTGCAATTACTCATCCTGTTAAGCAGCCTCTGGAAATAAACCCTCAATATAACTGTTCAGAATTTCTACCTGAACCACTGTAGGAAAGCCTGGTGCTGGCAGAGTTATCAAGCAGCTCACTAGCACTTAGGGGTTTTGCTACAGTAGTCGGTTATGCAGTCTGGTTATGTCATTTCACTCATCTGATTATAACAACAAGACTGCAAGTCACTTGTAACATGAGCCAGAAAGCAAGGCTTGGCTGAGGACATCCCAAATGATAGGCCCATACACCCAAGCTAGTTCCCAGAGTGCTCACGCACACCTTACAGGCCGCTGCAGGGCCCCAACCATAGAAATCTGAAGGCATTCCAGACAAGTCGACAACCAGCCTGCCTGCTATCTGCAAGGTCATACCAGATATGTGATGGCGTCATCCTCTGTGGCATTCCAGATAGGTCTGCGTGGAATCTAATGTTCTTCCCTAAAAAGGAGATGCGCTACAGAGCAGTCTGCCAGGTGACTGAAGACCCCCCTTACCCGTTCCGGCAATCTTCTCAGGCAACTCGAGAAAGGAAATTAAGAGTTAAAGATAACTGTATATTCATCTATTCATCCTTTCCATTTATACTTTGCAAATCAAAATAGTTAAATAATCATAATCTTTATGCTGTAACTCCATTTGAATAACTGAATTAATGAGTATGCAAGCTAAACAGCGAGTAAATAAATGAATGAGAAATGCAGACGCATTTCAGCGTTTATCGCCTTTCTCAATGCTGGAATAGCTTATTTCAAGAGAGAGGTCTGACAGGAGAGGCCAGTCCATCCAGACACCCTAATACACACACTCTTCATCTGAGAGAGAGGTCTGAAAGGAGAGGCCAGTCCATGCACACCCCCTACTATGCACACCTGCCATCTGTTAGAGAGGTGTCAAAGGAGAGGTCAGTCTCTCTACCAACAACCCACTATGCACACCCGTCATTTGAGAGAGAGTTCTCAAAGGAGAGACCAGTCCCTCCCCACTCACTAGTACGCACACCCATCATCTGAGACAGAGGTCTCAAAGGAAAATTAACTCTATTCACACACCCTACTACGCACACCCATCATCTGAGATAGAGGTCTGAAAAGAGAGGCATGCACGCCTGTTATCTGACAAAGAGGTCTCAAAGGAGAGGTCAGTCCCACCACACACCCTACTATGTACACCTGTTATTCAAGAGAGGGCTCTCAGTGGAGAGGCCAGTTCCTGCACATGACATATTTTGGATAGTTATCATTTAAGAGAGAGGTTTGAAAGCAGAGGGTAGTCCCTCCTCATACTCCAGTATGCACACCCATTATCCAAGAGAGGGTTATCAGTGGAGAGGCTAGTGCTTCCCATATACTATTTCCCTACAATTGTGTTGTTATCCCGCAAGAATCTCACGAAAGTAGAGTGCAAGCTTCATGGAGTAAGGCTTGCCGCATGAGAATTGTGCGATCCCGGTGGACATTCGCATGATTCGAATGGAAAATTGTTAAGCCTGCCACAAGGTGTTTTACAATCCTGCGAACCTCTTCTAAGACCCGCATGAAAAAATAATGGGCCTGAGGTGTTTTCCGATCCCACGAGAGTCTCAAAAGATCATATGGGGGTTAGTAAAAAAAGGGCCCAGTCTCTTTCCACAATGTACTACGCAGACTTATCATGCAAGAATTATCTGTTAGCAAACCCACAGCCTACTGTACATACTTGACAGCATAGGAAGAGGTATGAGCAGAGAGATACAGTTTTCTGAAACCCTACTACAGACACCTCTCACCCCGGTAAGTTGTGTTATCAGACAGGCCATTCCCTTCCCAGGCACCACTGCGTATCCCAGTTGGTCTTGGGAGAGGTGTCAGCAGAAAGGCCACTCCTTGCCATCACCCTACTGCACATCCATGTTGTCTTGGAGATAGGTGTTAGGGGAGAGGATAATATTTCCTCACAACTGTATATGTCTGTCATCCTGGGGAGAGCTGTGGCTGGATAGTGAAATCCATTCCCACACCCTAATATATATGGTTATTTTCCTGGTGAGAGGTCTCAGTGGAGAGGCCAGTATTTGTCATACTTACTATGAAATAGTAAGGTCCTACATGTGAGTTGTGTACCTTCCCCACCCTACTATGCATACTGTTGAGCCTGGGGAAAGGTGTGAGTGAAGTGTCTCTTTACGCCCTACTCTACACACTGGTTTCCTTCATGCAAGATCCCACTGGAGAGGCCAGACCCTTCCCATAGTCTACTATACACCGTTGTTAGGCTGTGGAGAGGTGTCATTGAGATCACAGTGTCTCCTTACACCCTGCTGTGCACTGTTGTTATACTATAAAAAGGTCTCATGTAAGAGTCAACTTTCTCTCCACACCCTACTAGTGGGAACTATAATGCATAAGTACTATCATAAAGAAAAGTGTAAATTCTTCCTGTAAAAAAAGGTTTACGATCTCGCAAGACTCTCGCAGGATCATAAAAAAAGTAGTGATTTTACTTTTTCTAATAATAATAAATGAACTTAGAGTATCAATGTGTGCTATCTACCAATGTTTGTCTCATGCAGATAAAACGTGTGTTTTTTCATAAACCTAAATGATTTTTTTTTTTTTGCCTATAATTATTTAATGAGTTGCATTTCATTAAACTAAACACACTATTACTATTCTGGTGTATATAAACCAAAAATACTACATTAGGAAATATTCAGTTTAAATGCAAAGTCCATTATAAAAGGTACGATCCCATGAGGGGCTCGCACGACCAAACCGGGAAGCACTGAGACTTGTACTGCATATGAGGGGTTTGCCTCCTCTTGCAAGAGTCTCACAAGAGCTTTGTAGAAGGGAAAAAAAGAGGAACAGTACAAACAACATAGATCATGAAACTATAGGTTAGCTCTGAAAAGAGCCGTTTTTGTTAACAGTTTTCAAAAACTATAAGTTTTTTTGTGTTTTCAAACATTTTAAATATTTTTTTGGTATGTTTAAGCTTTTTAAAAAATGGGTAGGACAGAAACATACAACTTGAAGTGTTAAACAAACACCAACATCATCTTCTTAAAAACAAAAAAAAGAATAAGTTGCAAAAAACTGTTTAAAAAAATCCTACTGCGTAGGGGCGCACTTATTCTCTTGGACAAGTTTCTCCTGGGCAGACCTGATTGTTTCTTATGAAAAGATGATCTGCTTACACAGCAGCAAAACAGCGCTTTATCAAAAAAAGCAGGCTAATTGTCCGCTTGTGCACTTATAACCTGTGCAGGCACAGTATTTCCAGGAGCAAATTATGTCGAAGCCCTTGCAGAGCTGTCTAGCTTCACAGCATGGGCCAACTCTGGCCGTGCAAGTCTTTGTGGATGCATTGACCTCAGGTGTACTCATGCTATATTGTTTATTTCTGCTCCCCCAGCTGAAGTCTTTGCTGGAAAGCTGACATACTTTGCAGAAACATTATTGCTACCTGGCCTCATATCAAAGAATTGTCAAACCAGGGATTCCTTGGGTGGCTGAGATGGCTGAGCTGGTGCAGAAGCCCCTGGCTGCTCATCTGAATCCAATGAAGACATCTTTGTGAAGAAAGGGAAGCAGGAAAGGTGAGCAAGCCAATATGTCTACTCTCACCAAAATTTAATAGTGAAATAAAGTAAAAAAAGGTGGAATCTTCTTCTTCTAAAAAAAGACATCCATATGAAACAATCACAGTCCTTTCTTATGGTGCAGTTCCTCTCCTGGACTTCTCGTGAGACTCCAGCGAATGTCTCACGAGATAGTAAAAAATATTATTGCTTTATATATTTCACAGAACAATTCATATTCAATTTTTCCAGGCTAATCAACCTTTCTAAAATCTTAATTTGTTTATAATTACAGGAAAACACAGTTAATAACCTAATTCCAAATGCACAATTTCATGGGTAGATCGCGAGTACATCCCCCTTGGAGTCCACACAGGGAATTGTGTGTTCAAGTCCCACAAACATCTCGCGAGAGCCACCATCTTTAAAAAAAAGAAATGAATATTACAATCATATTTTAATGACTGTTTTTATAGATTATAATTAAATAATAACTGAACACATGAAAAAGAACTCATTACAGTAGATTAAAACAAACTATAGAACTCTAATGAGTAATCTCACGCTTAAAAAATTGATTTATATAATTATACTTAACACTATACAATGATAAAAAACGGATTACTATCTTTTCTGAATTATATTTACGACTATAAACTAAAAACACATAAAAAGTCTATGAAAAGTATGCTATTACAATATTAATGAACTTGCTGGGAAAATGTTTCAATATGAGAGTCAAAAGAACTGAGGAGATATATAATCTCAACACAAATATTATAGTATTACTCTGTTTTACTCATTTATCATTTTTAGAAAAGTTTTGCAACATGTGCACCCTTTCCTGTTAAGTTGCAATATGAAAGCAACTCCCTTTCAGAATCATGTCCACATACAGGATATATTATTCAGTTATTGTACCACATATACACACAAAAAAATTACTTTGAAAAAACCTAAAACATCCATGAAAAAAACACCCAAGTTTAAAGTAACAGTTTAGTTAGGTGAATTTCTCAGTGACAACATCAATGTTTTGAGCTAAAAAATACACAGAAAATCATCAGTTATAGTTAGCAGCACTATAACTTGCACCCCCTTGCTTGTGGCCTCACATACAACACATTCATGACATGTTCTATTACCTCATTATGACATAATTTTGATGACATCTCAAAAGACATCATTGATGGCATCACTGATGACAACATCCAATGAGTTTGCTAGTTTTTTTGTGTATTTTTTTTCCGGAGTTTATATAGCATGAACTTGACCTAAAGGTATGAGGTATCAGAGTGCTTTACACGAACACCAGTTCTGTTACACAAGGACACATTCATTTTTGTTAGGCACTTCGAAATTAAGTGATTTGCCCAGAATCACAGGATGTTGATCGTCATTGTTAAGACTCAAACCGGTTCCCCAGATTTGAGATTGACCACCCTACCCATTAGGCCACATCCTCTCCCCTGGGGTTTATAGTTTACATAGTGGCAGGTAGTTGTCATATTTATTTTCTACCTAATTGTGCATAGCTTGAATTCAGGTAATGCGTGTAAGTGTTTACAAAATGCATGTGCTACTAATACACCATAGCTGTATAGAGGTACTGAACACAATATACATTTTTACATTCTAGAGTAACTCTGTGTTGAGGTGGCAATTGACTTGTGTTCATGATGCTTCAGACAAGTTCTACAGAAAAAGTTTTGTCAGCAGAAAGATTCTACATAGTAGATACTAACTTTAGTAATCTGCCTTCAGTTACTAGAGAGCATCTTGTCAGCATGATAATTTATACTTAACATAGAAGATTGTGGGGCATATTCACAAGGTCCTATCCCCGAGTTAGCGGCACTTTATCGCAGCCAAAGCGGTGATAAATTCATCACACCATTCACAAGCTGGTGCTAACAGCTGATATCACCAATTTACCTGCGATAGTAGCCGCAAAAAAAAACAACGCCACGGATAGCACCATCAACTAACGCTAATGAGATGCAGAGTAGGCGTTCCCCTGCAAAAACAGGCGAAAAAACCACAACACCACTTTCACAACGAACTGTCAGATCCGCGAGTCAAAGCCACGCGATAAGCCGCGGTAGCCGCTGGTATTTAACACCTGTCTCAAGCAGGTGTAAAGACGGATGACTCCCTGCAGTAGGCAACAGAGCCCCCCACACAGCCACACCTGAAGAACAAACAGCGCCATGGAGCTACTCGTGCAGCTCGGGCCCCAACAGGGCCACAACACCCACCGCCACACCCCCAGGACCTCCATCACCCCCTGGACCCGGCAGCGCAGAGTAAGACAGTGGACCTACCAAAAACGCACCACTCTCACAGATCTAACGCCTGTGGAAGTCATTGCCCACTACAGGTTCAAAAGGGCAACCATCCTCTGCATCTTGACCCACATTGCCCAGAGCCTGACGGTACCAACACAGCAGACAACCAGGATGCTGATGCACAGACCAGGCCTGCCCGCCCCAGCGCCCCAAGGCCGCACTGCTCACCTGCCGACACCGTTGTGTGTCGAAGAGGGCCCAACACGTGCCGATGCAGGCTCCAGGCCCCAGTCACGAGTGCTCAGCAGCCTCCGCAGACCCTCGCTGGCCCCCCGACCCTGGCCCACATCACTCCTTAATTATTGACATGCTCCACCGGTGTACTCTTCGGACCAGAAGTTCCCACATGTGGAACAGTATCCTGAGTCCTGAATGGCAGTGACCCCAAGTCCGTGGCAGCAGCCACAGCACAAGACTCCCTTCGATCAGTGTGGCATAATTCCATTAAGCAGGCTTGCGACACGTGATGCCACTAGTCCTGTGCGACTCGAGTTATCCCCCCTTGTAGTTCTGACATTGCATTACTGAGTGCCTGATGACTGTTGGAGTTGTTGCCAGCACCAGCTACTCCCTGAGGGCTGGCTTACAGTCACCCCACACACAGCCAGCACAGGCGTGACTGTATTGGTGGGCCTGCGATCACATCCTGCTGAAACAATTATTGACTATTTTCTCCCTGCACTGTCACAGGTGATCAAGAATTTGCACTCTGCCCTTGGATAGTGACACCCCTTCGAGACCCCAACACACCCGCCCAGAGGCAGTACAATGCGGCCCACATACGCACCAGGGGCATCGTTGAATGCACATTTGGTGTGTTGAAGTCACGTTTGAGTTGCCTGGAGTCGTCACAGGTAGAAAGCTCCTGTACAGCCCGGACATCGTGTGCAAGATGATCGTTGCATGTTGTGTGTTTAACAACATCTGTGTTCGCACCAATGCCCCATGGATCCCAGTTCCAGAGGTACCGGGCGATGATGGGGCAGGTGGCCCACATCCAACTGCAGCTGCAGCAGCGATGGCCCGTAGGAACTCCATCATTGACACTTACTTCTCATAAGCACGTCACATTGTGGCCGTCCATGGCACTCATGGGACAATAGAAGATGTCCAATTGCACTGCATGTGTGATTAAATCATATTTGCAGGTTACAGGTTGTACTTGTAAATTGTCGTGTTACATTTTCATGCGGTTTCAGATGTGATTTGCCATGTTGTGCACATTTGCGGAACCAGTTGTGTCCTGTGTTCAGTGGTGGAGGGGTTGCTCTTTGTACCAGGATGTTGTCAATGTCAAGGTCCACTTCTGCTTATGTGCGTTTGCTGCACGGTGGGCGAGTCGCTCCTGCAGCTCTGATCTGTCTGCCACTGGTCTCTTTCATGCGGTGTGCCGGTCGGTTCTGTTCTTCCACGGTGCTTGGATGCTGTGGTGTACATGTTGTCCTCTGCAGTCG
The DNA here is from genome assembly GCF_964204655.1 of Triturus cristatus. NCBI lineage: Eukaryota > Metazoa > Chordata > Amphibia > Caudata > Salamandridae > Triturus > Triturus cristatus. The sequence continues at coordinate 726,127,906 of NC_140590.1, read as the reverse complement.
GTCAGGGTGCATCCATGGTACTCCGCTGTTGATGCTTTTTTCCTATGGCATTTTCCGTATGCTGTTCTTGTGCATTTTCCTGCATTACACGTGTGTATTGCTGCCCTCCCGCTGGTTGTCACTGTTTTCTTTTTGCCCTTTGGCCCATCGCAGGTTTTTTGGTGTTGTGGTTTGTGTTTTTATCTCCGTTGAGGTGGTTGTATCGCGGTCATTGTCCGCTGTTTTAGTAAACTATCGCATAGTACCGCCTTGTTGTGAATTCCACGTTGACACGGGATTATTTTACCGTGATGGGCTGCGATGTTGAGAGTTGCGTTTAGCTACTTTTGCGGTAGTTATCACACGTTCTTGTGAATATGCCCCGTGTGTACTGAGCACTAACATGTGTGTTTATTTTGCTAGAAAATATGAGCTGTCTGTAAAGTTTTCACCACAGTGTGAAGGGTGCTGGTACTATGTTCTTTAGCACCTTCAGATTGTGGTTATTTTTTTTAGCAACTAGTATTTTTTTTCACAACTTTTCCATAGCGTGTACACTGTTCTTAGTAGATTTTTTTTTAATACTCTATGGTGCATTTCTCATGAGATCTGGATCTACCCCTCCTGTTACCTCCAGCAAGCCCCACACAGTGGGTATGCTGAGAGTTTTTGGGTGGCCCCACCCACTTTTCTCCACCACTCTGCAAATGCGCCTCCAGGCACATAACTGGTTGGGGAACGAAGTCTTCTTGGATCTTGAGGGGATTGGGGGGCAAATACCCCTCCTGTTACCTCCAGTAAGACCCACACAGCTGGATTGCTGAGAGGTCATGCCCCCTTTCTCCACCACTCCGCAAAGGCGCCTCCTGGTGCACTGCTGCTTAGGGGATGAAGTCCACTTTAGTTCTGAGGCCCTCAGGAGGCAAGGGATCCTCATCCCCGACCTGCAGTGCACCAAGAGGCATGTTTGCAAAGTGGTGGAGAAAGGGGAGGGGACTCTGGCGAGCTGCCGGATTTAAAAAAAAATATTTTTTATGTTCTAGGAAAGGGGGAGGTGCGACCTCCCTTCCCTGGACAATTTTGGGACCCGGGGACACCATCCCCCGGGGGCCTGGCTTATTTTTTATTTTTATAATAAAATAAAAGGAGAGGGGGGTCGCGCAACCCCCTCCTCGGCCGATTTTGGTCCCGGGGACCCTACTCCTCGGGGCCTGATCTTTCAATATTTTTTTATTTTTTTTGAGAAGGGGGCAGCGTGGCCCCCCTCCTAAGGCCGATTTTGGCGCCGGTGATATCAAGGATATATATATATATGAAAACTCCTTGATGCAGCAAAAGACTCCTTTAAAAAAAGCGGGCACGGACCCCAATATGATGGGGTGCAGTATTATTTCTTTATAGCATTGCAAGTGCTGTCCATGACGCGTTTCGGCCACACCCAGTGGCCTTGATCACATGATTGTGCTACGACAATTTCCAATTAATAAACACAAAACCACGTGACTCACCACGTGTAATAGTCACTGACAAAAGATTGCAGGAGACCTTTTAAAAAACGTAAGGTGCCAAATACGATGCAAAAGAAACAATTGTTCTGATGCAAAATAAGCAATTTTTCACATGTGCACTTGAGAAACATAGACAGATGATGCCATAAAAAACTTTTGAAAATTATATGATATAATTGATTGCTACAAAAGATATACTGAACATAAATGCTCATAATTTATCTTATAATTTATCTTAGACACACAATAGGTAAATGTTTAAGAAAGTTCCTTTTGCCGCCCCCAAGTGCCATACTTCGTTGAATAAGTGAACTGATATTACAACATGTATGCAAGTACAAAAAATACCCTCTAAAAGTCTGTTAGACTTGTTGCTGTACTAATACAAAGAATACCTATGCATGAATCTAATGACAGCGTAAATTTGAAGGAACAATTTTGGTAGTTCATTGAAATTAAAAGGTAATGAAGTTCAAAAAGCGATATTGTGCAATCATGATCACATTAAATATACAAAAATATTTTTCTCAAAGGAAACATATTAAGGTGCAATATGCACTGATCTGAAGGCATCTCATATTCCAAGAAAAAGAGTTCCAAGTACTTTAAATTGATAGTACATGCTAATTTAAAGTGCCACGTGCAAAGATCAAAAAGGCATTGTATACTATAAGTGTATATCAGCACAAAACTACATAGTGATGATTCATGCAGACAATGATGTCAACGTCTACCAGCGGGGCATGGTGCTTTAAATGTGGGCTTGGAAAGTACTGACTAGTTTGGCGGCATCTGAGGAAGTCAGTTTCATGACGAAACGCGTCATGCCATGTGCCAAAATAAAGGAGCATTCTTTCTTGGTGACCCGTGTGTGCTCGAGCTTCTTTGTGCAAAGGGAGCCTGGTCTTGATATATATATATATATATATATACACACATATATATATATCCCATCAACAAAAGGGCTCCTTCCTTCCGGGCAGCTGACACCCCAGGAGGGTGACGCACACGCCAGAGGAGCACGCTGGCAATAATCCAAACAAAAATTTCCACAAATACTTGCGCTCTCGGTTAAGGAAACAGTCACTATCCAATGTAAGCAAACAAAAATCCGATTGGCCGCACTCTGCTAGTCCTACCAGCGTGTTGCCCCAAAGAATTGTGGTCCATGAAGTAGCGTCGGCGGGTACGCCTATGCCAAAAGTTTAAAATGAAAATGAGTGTCGCGTTAGCCATCCCTGGACACGTGTTTCGAGGTAGTTGCCTCTCGTCAGCAGGGAGTAGGTATGTGTGTGGGGTTGCTGCGTAGGCTGCCAAAAAATATTCTCAGGTAAAGTACCACTCAAGGAACGCAGGTGCGTAGCCAAGGGCTCGTCAGCCCCACAGGCTCAAGGGAGCCTGAATATAAACAAAAATCCGATTGCCCGCACTCTGCTAGTCCTACCAGCGTGTTGCCCCAAAGAATTGTGGTCCATGAAGTAGCGTCGGCGGGTACGCCTATGCCAAAAGTTTAAAATGAAAATGAGTGTCGCGTTGGCCATCCCTGGACACGTGTTTCGAGGTAGTTGCCTCTCGTCAGCAGGGAGTAGGTATGTGTGTGGGGTTGCTGCGTAGGCTGCCAAAAAATATTCTCAGGTAAAGTACCACTCAAGGCACGCAGGTGCGTAGCCAAGGGCTCGTCAGCCCCACCGGCTCAAGGGAGCCTGAATATAAACAAAAATCCGTGAGCAACCAGGTTTATTCCACCACAACGCGTTTCAACTGCATCCGCATCCTTGATCACGTGTACTTCAGTGCACAAAACATAGAAAGTATCTTATAGCATCAGACGACTGGCACAACAACATAAACAAATGACAAGGCAGAATAGCTCATGCATTTGACGGCCATGTTGGAATGTTGAAACAACAAAATAATAAATGTTTTGGCAAACAATTGCATTGCAGTTACATCAAATAAATGATTACACGCATATGGAAAAGGATATCCACTTTTAAACGTGTTATACTTGATGCTATATATATATAATGTTGCCGAAATCTGCTGTATGCGCACTAAGTAAATATAACCAACATCGCTATATACAAGTGTAATAAAAATGCAATCAGACCAATGTCTTGATCAGCGATAAATGTATAGTCTACGGTAGTAACGTGCTGTCCAAATGTGATACTCCACATACGTCTAATTCCAGAGACAAAAGGATGTAACAGGATTAGCATAGTGCTAAACGCAATGTGAGGCGTATGATGCCTCCGACGTCTCAGATTATACCAAAGTGGGTTAACAAAATAGTGTAGCAAGTACACCCGTCCCAATGATGTAGACAATTCAAACTTTCTGACTTATGAAGAGAACAGACCAGTATCGTAGATATATCAAGTCGATGGCATGCTGTACAGACAAACCACCGGTGCCGCGATTGGTTCGTGCTTTGCTCCTAGTTTTGCTAACCTTTTATGGGCCTATGGGAGGAAGAGATATTTTACGGCAAAACTTTAATCAACAATCTGGGCAAGGTAGAGCTATGGCTCAGATATATTGATGATTTGTTCATCATATGGCGGGGCACACAAACAGAAGCCCTTGATTTCATAGGTAAACTCAATAAGAATGATCGCAGCATACAACTTACAGGAAACATCAGTGACATTAGTGTTGAATACCTAGACGTCAAAGTGGAGATTATACAGAATCAGATACACACTTTGCTTTTCCGTAAGAGCACGGCAGGCAACAGTATTCTCCATGCCCTCAGCAGTCACCCTGAATCATTGAAATGGAGTATTCCATATGGTGAACTGTTGAGGGCAAGGAGAAACTGTAGTAGTATTGAGGCATACAGGAGAGAGAGTTCCAACATGATTGAGAGATTCAAATGCCAGGGGATATCCAACTTGGGTACTGAAAAAAGTGATTGACAGAGCCGAGGGTGTCAGTAGAACAGACACACTGGCGAACAAGGTAGTGATGGAAGATGGTTTGGCAGAGAGCAGCACCAGGGTCATAATGACATACAATACTGACTGAGAACAAATCTAATGTATTCTCACACGTAATTGGGAGACGTTAAAGAAATGACAAATGCATAGGGCATGCCATGACAGACAGACCCAAGATTACCTACAGACGGGGCAGAAATTTAAGAGACATGCTAGTACACAGTGACATCCCCTCCAAACTGGATGTGGGCATGCATGATCCTAAAGGTTTCTTCCCTTGCGGTCATTGCAAGGCATGTTCTACCAGCAGTTTTCAGAAAGAATTTGCACATGGTACAGGTAGCAGAAAGATAACTCCATTTCTAACATGTAGTACCACTTTTGTGGTCTATGTAATAGAATGTCCATGCAAATTACACTACATAGGAAGCACTACACTCATGGCGAAAAAGAGAATCCTAGAACACAAACGTGCTATCACAAACAAGGATCTAAAATACGGTAGCACGACACTATCAGGACAAACATTTTTCAAACTCATCCTTATTGGAATATTTCATATTAGAACATGTCCGACTGGACCACAGAGGAGGTAACCGGGTTCTCAAGCTCAGATTGAAAGAGTCAAGATACATTGTGGACTTGCAGATCTAGGGCTCCCTGGGGCCTCAATCAGGATGAAGAACTTTCCGTACATCAAAAGGAAAAATAGTTCTGTTTTTTCACCATGATTCTCAATTCAGAGTTATTTCACCATGATTCTTTATCCAGTGCTATCTCTTTCTTTGTGTTTGCTCTCTATTATGTTGTTTCGCAGTTGTGTTAGTAACTGATATGCTTGTTAGTTTACCTTCTTAGTTTCAACTCCTTTATTAATTTGATTGTTGATTTTAAGTCTCCTCATCCTATACACTGTGCATAGAAACTATATATTACGATGCGACATTTGGCATCGTAGTTTAACTTTGTTTGTTTTGTTTCTTTGCAGGAGAGAAGGAAGGGACCTATTCACCTACACGGGTCCCCTAACCTTTTCTTCGATTGTCACTTGTGGGATCACTTATTTTGAAATATTCATTATGATCTGACGGGGAAACACGACTTGATATATCTACGATACTGGTCTGTTCTCTTCATAAGTCAGAAAGTTTGAATTGTCTACATCATTGGGACGGGTGCACTTGCTACACTATTTTGTTAATCCACTTTGGTATATCTAATCTGAGATGTCAGAGGCATCACACGCCTTACATTGCGTTTAGCACTATGCTAATCCTGTTACATCCTTTTGTCTCTGGAATTAGACGTATGTGGAGTATCACATTTCGATAGCACGTCACTACCGTAGAGTTAGGACATTTGTCACACTACTTTGCTACGCCCTTACGTGGATAAAGACATGGCTTTTTAGTTCACACAAGGCCAATTCACTCTCTTACGTTTGGGTCAAATATAATGCACCAAGCAATTGACTGTACATTTATCGCTGATCAGGACATTGGTCTGATTGCATTTTAATTGCACTTGTATATAGCGATGTTGGTTATATTTAGTTAGTGCGCATATAGCAGATTTCGGCAACATTATATATATAGCATCAAGTATAACACGTTTAAAAGTGGATTTCCTTTTCTATATGCGTGTAGTCATTTATTTGATGTAACTGCAATGCAACTGTTTGCCGAAACATTTATAATTTTTTTGTTTCAACACTCCAACATGGCCGTCAAATGCATGAGCTATTCTGCCTTGTTCTTTGTTTATGTTGTTGTGCCAGTCGTTTGATGCTATAAGATACGTTCTATGTTTTGTTCACTGAAGAACACGTGATCAAGGCTGCGGATGCAGTTGAAACGCGTTGTGGTGGAATAAACCTGGTTGTTTACTTACTTGGATGGTGATTGTTTCTGTACCTGAGAGCGCACGTATTTGTGGAAAAGTTCATATATATATAATATATATATATATATGCAAAGTTCGCCGCCAACAGTAGCTTCTCACAGACAAAAGGACGAAGAGCGGACCCCAGGTTCTTGGTGCCAATCAAGTGATGTTTATTTTGTGCCCAACAAGTCCGCCATTACGCGTTTCGACCCCCACTCGGGTCTTGATCACATGACGCGTTGCATAACAGAAAACAGACATTTAAAGTGATCTGAGCAGGAAATTATATCATGGAGTCAAAGTGCAAATGTATAGTAACTGAAAAGTTACTGATTGCAGCATAGATAAATCAATTTCAGTGCAAACTTGTACATATTTAAAGTGCAAATGCATAGTCACTAAAAAGTTCCTAATAGCAGCATAAATTATTCGATTTCAGTGCAAATTTGTACGCATTTAAAATAAGCCTATAAATATGCTCAGAAATGCTAAAATTTAAACACAGAAAAAGCAATATTAAAAACCTGGAATGACACACAGCATTTAAAATCTTACACAATGATCCAATAGATCTATATGTAGCTAAAAATCCCTACTCACATACTGTATGTGTGCCACTGCAATGTAGGTTCCATTTTATACAATGCTATGATATGCTGTAAAATGCACAACTTCTTATGCCGCTAGATGTAATATGCAGTAAAGCCCAAGTGGGCCATCAGTCATTTAAATGCCCTGCCTTATAGTCACCAAATCGATTTTAAATTTGTGCTAATCTGTGGAAAATAGAAAAATATTTCAAAAATAGTGAAGACAAAAAAAGATTGCATAAACAATCATTATCTGAATTTCATATATGTTTGGAAAGATACGGCTATATAATGAATTTCATTTGATATCTAAAATATATACATAACAGCTGATTCTCCTAGAAAAGACTAAGCAAGTCCCACTTTTTATATTTCAATCAGAGATTTGTAATACTTAGAGACAAGTGTAAAAATCCTCGCTGGCGTTTAACCCTGATGGAAACTTTGTGTCGAGCTCCAATAAATAACCAGTTTCTAGGAGGCGCAACGTTGCCTCACGATTTCCACCTCGTTTAAGCAGTAGAACCGTGTCAATTACAAAGTATTCGAGATATGTAGGGTTACTTTCATGCTTTTCTTCAAAATGCCTCACAACTAGATAAGCTTGATCCTTGCCACTGATTGCCCTTATGTGCTGGAGTATCCGTTTATGGGCTGGCAGTTTTGTACTGCCAATGTACCTCAACCCACAAGGACACTCCAGCACATATACTGCAAACTCAGTTTTACAGGTCAATTTCTTGTTTATCATGACCAGGTCTGATTTGAAGGGGCTACTATAATGTGTTTTATTGCATCCAAATTTGCAAGCCTTGCAGCTTGGACACTTTCTGAACCCCTTGCATAGTTCCATCCAAGTAGTTGGAGCAAGCACTTCCGGGCTACTGCTCACTAGGGCATTACTCATTGACGTCGATTTTCTAAACGTCAGTGCTGACTTAGCTGGAACAAACATACCAATAATAACCGGATCTCCTTGTACCAGATTCCAATTACGGTAAAAGATTTTTCTAAGTTCCTGATGTTGACTGATAAACGTTAATATAACCCTAGGTTGAAATCCTATGGTAATCATGCTCTCTGCTGTCTGCTTAAGTCTGGGTGTGAGTGCCTCCCTTCTAGAAAGGCTCCTGGTTTTTCTGATAACCCTGTCTATGACACCAGGAGCATAATCTCTAGCAAAAATCTTAACTTGCTGCCTCCTGTGCAGCCTCACATTCAAGATCCGTACTACAGATCCACCTGATACGCAGCATTTCACTATATGGGATGCTGCGTATCAGGTGAGGAGGATGATGGCTCATCGCGTGCAGGACCGTGTCGCCTGCAGTAGGATTTGTAAACAATTTGGTAGCTAAGAGATCCTTGTCCACATAGACCTCTACATCTAAAAAACAAACCGATATGGCACTTATGGTCGATGTGAATTGGAGGTTCAGACAATTGTTGTTAAGTGTGTCCACAACTTCATTAGCACTCAACTCAGTACCCCTTCAAATTAAAAACAAATCATCAATGTATCGTAGATATAAGATTGCATGTTGTTCCATAGTCGCTTTGTTTTGTTCCATCAGGACCTGCTCCTCCCACAGCCCCATATGCAAACACGCATAGCTGGGGGAGAAGCAGGCCCCCATCGCTACTCCCCTGATCTGCTGGTAGATCTGGTTGTTGAATAAAAAAAAGTTTTGTTCGAAACATGCCGATATCATTGAGATTAACATTTTGTTGTGCATGGAGAGATTCATTGGACGCAGATTCAGATAATGCTCCACAGCTTTTAGACCATCACAGTGCCGAATAGAGGTGTAGAGTGATGTTACATCAAGAGTTATTAGAAACATATCCGAACTCCACACCACATGTTCAATTTTGCGCAAAAAGTCTGATGTGTCCTGCACATAGGATGGCAGCCCCTTGACCCAATCCTGCAAAAAATAATCCACGTATTTAGAGGTGTTCTCCATTATACTGTCAATGGCAGAAATGATTGGTCTTCCAGGCAGTTTACTGGTACATTTGTGAATCTTAGGGATGAGGTATAGGGTGGGGATGACCGGATGTTCCTTTTTTAAGAATCGATATTCATCATCCGTAATCAACCCCCCACTCTTCTAGGCCAGTAATTTGTGGTAGTGATCATTCCATGCTGCTTTCACTACGTGGATATTGCTCTTTCTGTAAGATGCAGGGTCAGTCAATTGTTGTCCAGCTTCTCCATGTAGAGTTTGCGCGGCCATAGGACAACATTGCTGCCCTTGTCCGCTTGTCTTACGATGATGTTGTTATCAGACTGTAGTTTTTTCATTAACTGTTTATAACACAGGTTTTGTTTGTCAATCCTATGGTGAACTTTGTTGGTTACTATATACAGTTTTTTCAAATCCCTGGTGACTAGATCATGGTATACATCTAGGTTGTCGTGCAGCATGATTGGCTGGAACACAGATTTGGGTTTAAAAGACGTTAAACTTGTCCCTCTGTTTTCCAAAGGCTCTTGATCCATGACAGGCATACCGCTCTGGTGTTCATTCTGTAGACCCCAAGCATCTTGGAACAAACTATAATCTCCAGCCGTTAACAATGAGGGGCTAGTAGTGGCTCCAACAGTGCTGGATATTTTCTTCCTTTTAGGTTGCAACATGTGAAATTTGTTAAGTTTCAATTTCCTCACAAACCTAAATGTGTCCATACGCACATCCGCATAGTTGAAGTTACATGGTGGACTATTGGATAGTCCTAACCCCAGAATCTGTTTTTCTGCAGATGTCAATTGCAGATTGGTCAAATTCACTACTGCGTCGATGCTTGTGCTTGTACTTGATTCAGATTGTGGAATCGATTCCATCTGCCCCTCATGGATTTTTTGCCACCTGATTTGCCTTCTTTTGTGGCATTTTCTTCTTTGGCTGAGTTTGAAGTTGTATCTTTGGTTTTGCTGCCAGGCGGTCTCCGGGGTCTCAATGTGTCCCTTCGGTCTTGACACAGGCAGTCTACTTCCTGTGCCAGGGACAGTTTGGTAAACCCCAATCCATGCACCCTTGTTGTTTCACCTTCTGGTTCGCTTTCAGCAGCTGAACTCAAATCTGAGACCGAGGTGGACGCTGCAGTTGCCTCGCTTGTTTTCCTTTGAAAGGGTTGGTTGCCTCTTGCCTTAACTGCATCGTACCTTCGGGCGAACGTGAAAACCTGCCCATTTTGGTAATCCGCCTTATCCCTTTCAAATTTTAAAGGCCTTCTGTCTTTTAATAATGTCTTCATCCTTCCAAAGACGAGCATTCATGTCATCCTTGAGTTTCTTGACATGTTCTGTTTTTACCAATTTATCAATTTCCGCCTCCAATAATTCAACCTGTGCTTGCAGCTTAGCGCGGTGACTTTCCGCGTATTTCACCAATATCGCCATAAGCTTACTGGACGACTCTAAGTTACATTCAGCCCATTCTGTACGCCTTGCAGGGTCGGGGTTCTCATAACTGGGTGCTAAGGTGATCCGCAATCCTCTAGGAACTCTTCCGACCTCTAAGTAGCGGGTCAAGGATTTGTGCTCCCACCACTTGGACTGTTCATTCAGAGTGCATTAGTTTTTCCAGCTTTTTAAACATGTCTCTGGTATTGGGACTTCCCAATGGCATAGTACTTGTGTGTTCATCAGCTTTCGAACCCCCAGCCGGGGAGTCGTTAAACATTGTAGTGGCCGCCTCCTCGCGGTTACACAAGGTGTCGGCAGACATCGTTGCTACAAAGTTGTGGCTTTGAATAAATACACGATTGAAAACGGACGCTAGTTTCCTGAAAACAATGTCCAAACTTAGCGCCATGCTCTATATATCAAATCACACGCAAGAAGAGATATCACAGTCCAAATCCTTGAAACACTAGTGTTTATATCATTCATCAGCCTTTGTTACAGGTGAGACAAGACAATGTTGTAACCCTTAAATCCAAATTAGCACATGACCTTTAGTAGAAGTATGCATCTCTCACAATGCACTTACAGTGGTAGTACGTTGTATAGAATTGCAATGTTAATAAAAATCAAGCTCAATAGCATCTGAAAACATCACACTGAACCTTGTTATCAAGTACAGATATTTCAAAACTGAATATTCGCAAATTAAAAATGAGGCTTTGTTTCATATTTCCTGTCATTGCTCAATATATATGCTGCCATAGTGACATCCATGTCATATTTGTAAACACCAGTTACCAGAATTGGCAAGAGGAGACACTTCTACCATCTTCCTTTCTCACCTCCGTGCAACTGTTACCGGGAGTTCTCCGTAGTGTTGCAAGAGAGATGAGCAGGACATGCTCCTCAAATTAAATCCAAACAAACTTCTCCATTTTTCTGGGAGCCCCCATCCCTTCAGGGCGGCTTCGTTTAGACAGACATGGAGCACCTTGTCTGATTCAAATCGCAGAGATCGCATTTGGCAATGCAGCGCGCGTAATGAAATTTGTTTTAATTATTTATTTGTTTACTTACCACCGTTGGGCCGTATTCCATAGTTTACTAACCCCCACCCTGCTCCACCCCCTCCCCGCCCTACCGCCCCGCAGCACTCCCACCACCGGCCGCTACTGATGGTAAAGGCTCTTTTTCCGCTAAAAGTGGTGTTGTTATATAAAAAGCAGACCCACTGGCTTTGACAAAATGTCTCTATAATTATAAAGTCAGCAACATGCCATTGTTTAACTGTATAATACCAATGACATAAATAAAAACAGTACTGTCAGTCACAATCATTCTTCATAATGGTGAACCTCCATTGTTTACTTCTGCATTGTCTATAACATTTGAATTCAAAACAACGTGCGTCCGTATCTTCCTTTACTTGCTACCGGCCACATAATGTAAATCTAGGACAACCCACAAGGGTCCCTACACTTCAGAGCCCAAGAGCATACCGCTCCCGCTCTTAGAGCACTTAAAAACAAGGTAAAATACTTCTAGGGTCATAATAACACAGGCCTAGAAAACATAGTGCAGGTTTCTCTTCAGTACCTTTTTGGGTGGGGGCTGTTTCACTCCTGCAGCCCCCCAAACATTCTTTCTTAACTGTAGGTGGTGCCCCTGCTCCTCCTTGGTTCACCACAAAAAAGGCAATAAGGAGAGTCAAGCCCGTGCAGGATCGAGCTGATTGTAATACATAACAGATGAGTGGCTCACTCTGCTCCTTCTTACAGGCTAGTGGCCTTGCACTGAATGTCTTTTGTTTTACTTTCTAATATGTATTTTAGATGCCCCTGTCACACTTGGGGCACCCACAGTCTCAGGTAATATTCGGGTAATGCGGGGAGCCCATTCCTGCGCTGCCCTTTGAGCTCATGGCCTGGCTGACACTGCTGTAGTCCCCAGGAACTTCGTACCTCAAGGATCATGGAGGACTGCATGCTGAATCAATTTGTTTTTGGTTTCTTTGCACCAGCACACACACGGGTGGTCTCACACATGTTCACACATGTTCACATGCAACCAGCCCAGTGGCTCTTACCCTACGTGTGCTGCAGCTGCCTTACCTTAAATGACAGACACTGCCAATTAACACTGTCAGTCCAAGTACAGTGAATTTACAATGAATGATTTGTAGGGTAGGAAGATTCCACCACAGTTCTTTTACATTAAGTTTTTATTACAGTCTATGCTGCTATCTAACTGGATTATTTAAGTTAATTATAATGACAAATACTTTTTGACAAAAGCTTTTGTGTTTATGTTTAGCTACACAATAATTATGTATTCCATCTGCAACTGTGCCTTTTTCGGAACACATATATTACTGATATAAACAATTTCCTCATTTATCCTTGCAGGTACTTGGGTCATGATTTGAATGGTACAGCAGGTGCAGTGGCACAGGGGCCAAAGGGTCTAGGAAACCCACTGAACACTGATTATTGCTATATTTTACTACTAAACAAGCAGTCACAAGTACAATTACTTTGCCGGCACTAGGGATTTGATTTGAATGGTGCAGCAAGTGCAATGGCACAGGGCCCAAAAGGTCTAGGAAAGCCATTAAACACCGATTATTGCTATATTTTACAACTGAAAAAGCAACCGATTTTTTGGCTTTGCTAATTATTTTTTAGATATGTAGTGCAGGCATGTAAGTTGCTGTGGAACATAACTTAAAGTCAAGAAAAAAAGTGAGTGCCATGGTGCGGTCAAAGTTGACTGTGTTATAGCGGTGTTGCTCAGATATGAATTTAACTTAAAGAAATGAAAAGACAAGAGGCATTTGGCAAAACAGGAACCAGTTGGTTTAATTAAACGCAGCGGACGGGAGTCTCGACAGAATGCGTCTGAGAAAAGTCTCTCGGTGTACAAAGTTTTGACTGGTATTATATACATCTCATGAGGTACAGTAAAGTAATTTGCGCTTTACTGAAAAGCATCTCAGTCCTAAATTAACAAGCTCAGACATCGGATAAGGACACAGATGGCTCTCGACCTCGGGGAAAGCTAGTGTGGGCCAATGTGTATGTGATGTCCGGCCTGTAGTGCACATGATCACTATGTGTGGTGTGCATGTTGTGTTCTGATTGGCTGAGAGTTTCTATCTACATGTTGTGTCTGGCTGTGTGGTATTGTTTGGGAATGCAAACCTTTGGCCAACGTGCTTTATTGGGGTCAATTGCCTCAGACCTGTTTGTTGTGCAACTATCTATCTGTGGGATCGATCAGGGTTTTCCCTGGGCACGTGCTTGTCTTTGGGTTGAGAGACCCCATCTGTGACCTGTTATTTGATTGGCGTGTGTGTGGGTCACAGGACCTGTCTGACCACATATCTCTGACACGTGTTTGATGGCGAGATCACCTTGGGTAAATCCGACAGCAATGATGTGAGTTCACTGGAACTCTCAAAACTAATATGGCAGTCACTAGTATCATTTTTATCGACATTCTCAACATTGTGCGTACAGTTGTCATAGCGTACATCAATATAGTCTTTATTGATGTTGACGTAGATATTGCTTTTACTGGTAACAACATTGTCAATTGTGCATAGATTATAGCATACATTGACATTCCTACGGTCGGTATCATCGCTGTTGTGCAGGCATAGATTATGGCATACATTGACATTGTTATATGGGCACAAGTTGTGGCATACGTTTACATCGCATATATTGGTATTACTGTTGTCAGGCCTGCACATATCATGGTACTCACTGTCATCGTATTTACCCATCCAACACTCCCCCTTTAGTTGATTCTTCAACTACTCCATCCTCCTCATATATCATGATAGTTATATTATTCAAAAGTGTGTGTGTGTCTGCAGTGTCAGTTACTTTTTTCCCTAGCTATGTGCATACTACCTAATTTGAGGACAGTGTTTTACAGCAGAAAACCCCCACTTGTAGGAAACCACACAACAGAAGTACAATAATGAAAACCGGCATCAGTGAGGTGAATAGTTTGGACACCCATAGGGGATCCATGAAAAGATACTATGCAAACTGTCCTGCTCTGGGGCACCAGCCTCCTTCTTCATGTCGGCTTCCAGATGATGCAGTTCTTGGATGGCACGAGTTAGTGTCCCATTGTCCATGCCATTTCTGGGAATAACAGTACAACAGGAAGCAACATTCTTGGCACACACCCCACCCTCCATCGCGGTCTTCAAATCCAACACGTACCGATGTTGCATTACCATGATGCAGATGGCTCTCAGTTCTTCCTTGATAGCGTTTAGTCCGAGCTCAGTATCATTAGTCATCTTCAGAAAATCCCACCTGGGTGTTTGCAACCAGTGGGTGGTTGCCTTTGCTTGCACGGAATGTCATTGCACTGAGCTCAGCCAAAATAATCAGCAGTTCTTCTCCTTGGAGCCTCATGCAACAGAGTTGTTTTCTTCTGTAACAGATGTTCAGACAGATCTTTGCCAGGGATGACCAGGGTTGGGGTGTGTATGGTCACGAGGGTGGAGAGGCTGGGTGTAGGTAAGGTCGCATATTGCCAGTAGAAATCCATCAATGTGGAAGTACCCCACTGCAGGTCCGTAACGTACAATATTGTGCCACAGGTCTCATTATTTCTTTTGCCCCTGAAATATAAAGAATACAGTGTAGGTTTCCATACAATTAGGGGGTTGTCCCTTCCCCTCCAATCATGTTTACCTATAAATCTCAGTATCCCAGATTTCCTGGCACTTAGTGTCTATGCCAGTGTTGGACCCCCTTGCCTGTGACCAAATTCCCCCTGCATGATTGTGATAAATGGTCATGCACAGGAATTCAATGTTCAGGATTCACTTGTCATTAAAGGTAGCCCCATAGATGTTAAGGGCCACCCTTGGCCCATAGACGGAGGCTAGTGCAGACATATTTGAGCACTGGTGTGGTGGTCTTGCTACCTCCAGGCACCTCTTTTCTACGAAGTCCCATGGCCAAACACTGTCCTCTCCTATTGGGCTCCTTCTGCGCATCCTGTCCACTTTGGATTGGATGTCGCTAGGCTCGTTAAGAGATACAGTGCATTGGGGTTGGTCTCATACCGGGGGATGGTCTCATACCGGGGGATGTTTACTAGTGCCCTAAGGGGTTCTACTATATGGATCTTCACCCTGATCCTACATAAGTACAGTTGGAGGAGACATTTTGCACTTTAAAGGGCTATCTCCTGGGATATGTAAGGCCTGTTTGCGTCTACGGCGTGGGGTATCAATGAACTTATATAACATGACCTGTTCGTAGTTTGTATGCTGACGGCGGTCATGTGTTGAGACCAGGTGTTGCCTAGGAGTGTGCTGTGTAGTGCGTGAGGAATACTATCATTTGGTGCAGTGTACGTGTATGTGAGGTGAGAGAGGCATAACTTTAAAAGCATTTGTAGGATGTAGTGTCCTCTTTGGGTAAGGTGTCTGTCATCTGCGGGCCCAGCGGTATCTTGTCTTGGTGCAGTGCAAACATTGTCTTTCAAGGAATTGTTGGAAAAGTCAATGTATCCTGTATTACTTGAGCAATTGTCCTTGTGACAGAAAGTCTTTTGAAAGCTTTGGGTGAAGGAATGGCAGGCCGCAGCAGTGTTGGTGCACTTTCTGCTCGATCACGGACCTGTAGGATAAAAGCTGCGGTTTTGTAGGTTAGTTTGGAAAAAGCACATTGTCTGGAAGATACCTGTGTTTATATTTTACCGATGCACTAGATGGTTTAACTGTGAGCACATTTTTCTTCATGGGGTACTGAAAAAGGAAGTGCTATGGTTTTAGGAGGATAGCGAGTTTTAAACTGTGGTGAGGTGCTAGAATTTTAGGGGGTAGTGGGTGTAAAACTGCTTTAATGCTCTTTTCTATGTCCCCCCTCTCCTAGCTAAGGTGGAGACAGTACTTATTTCATGTGGGCTGCTCCGTTTAAAGGTGTGGCACTTACATTGGGGCAGGGGTTGCCTTTTGACCTGCATGTGCTGTGTGCAATTGTGAAGGGAAGCATGTGACATGGAATGAGATTTTCCTCTAAATGAGCTGATTGAGAATCTTTGGGCTGTTTTACGGCTGTTTTATGTGAGTCCTGGTGGGCAGTTACCTGTGTTTTTGGGTGTTGCTAATCTTAACAAAGGATACTGAAGGAGATTGGAAGGTCGTGTGTGGACCCCCATTGGAACCTGCAGAGAAATGACTGGGACTGTGTATGCTTGCGGTGTTTTCTCTGCAAGACTCAGAGGTCTTGTTGGGACTTTATGTGCTCTGCCTGATGATGGTGACGTTAATGAATTCAATGGATTTCCCTATGGACTGGGGATATGTGATTGGATTTTGGGGGATTTTGCTGCCATCGTGGCAATTGCTGCCCTCTGTGTGTTGAGAAACCTGCCTCCCGATGCTGATGCTCGACCATTCGCCTCATTTTGGAACTAAAGAAGGCCTCCATTTGAAGGTCACCCTGAGGCTGTTCAGTCATACATAGCCCACCCAAAATAGGACTTGGGTGAGAGGTCCTGGATGCTTGTTTTTATGCACGAGCTAGGGGACTCGCCCAGCTCCTGTGTCAGACTGTCCTCCTCCCAGGGGCATGGTCAGCCAACCTTGCCCCCTCTGGGTACCCAGATGGGGAATTCCAATGTGGACTCCCGGTCGACATAGCATGGCCGCCTGAAGGCTGGCGGTGGTGGCAGGTAAGTAAATGTGACTGAGAGTGGTAAGAAGGGCATAGGTCCTTTCGGGGGATTGTCTTGGGATTATGGTGTTTTGTACCCTGTCAGTGTGCTAGGGCACTGCCACCCCAGAGAGTCACCCCACCTTACTGTGGCTGTGGGTTCGGTCCCTGTGGGACTGAAATCCCTGTAAGTTGCAGCGATTGCCCTATGCTCAGCCGACCACCATGTGGGGTGGCTGCAGCCTGATTTTTTTTAAGCTGATTGTGTGATGCATGTGTGTTGTTCTGAGCTTGTTTTTTGGGATGAATGGTCAGTGGGGGCTGTCCCGGTACAATCCCATTCTGATGGTGGTACATTTTTCAACAGCACCGGTTAGCCATGTGGCCCATTCTGCAACAATAGTGGCACTCTACGAGGCCGGTGTTGTCTAGCCTCCGTAACACCAGCCACTGGGCCTGGGTGGATACCATCTGGGGTCCATAAGTGGAACTCCCTTTGAGATGGATGACATCTGGATGTTCACAGCTAGCGTGGCCCCCTCCATGGGGGTCTTCCTCGCTTATGTTGGACCAGTTTGGTGGTGTATTGTTGGGCCTGCTCTTGCTTTTTCCTGTCCTCCTCCTGTCTCTCCTGGTAATAATGAAGTATGTGGGCCTGTATTTACCACCAAGGTTTGGAGTCCATCCCTAATACACAATTTAATCCGTTCTGGATCTCAGTGGGTAGTCCTCTCATGAGGATGTTGTAGAAGAATGCGACCTGGGGAAGAATGCGACCTGGGGACCGGTGTCAGTCCAGGGCTGGCCTGTCTCCTGCCGCCATCGTTCTCCCATTCTAAGAATTCAGCCCCAGTCTCCCAAGGTGTCATACTCTTTGCCATAATATCTCCCTTAGGGCAGTCTATATCTAGTGTCTGAATGAGGTAAATACAGCCCTGTCATGCTCGGTGTTGATAAGCGTGACTGCGGGGAAGTGGGCTCCGTAAAACACTGTGGTGGACTGCTCCCCAGTGAGGCTGCTGAGCAGACTTTTGATGTCACCTAAAGCTAAGTTTATACTAAAGGTGTTCTTTTGAAAGCATGAGATCCATTTCCATGCCCCGTCTATCAATGGGGCAGTTTATTCCTGAGCCCTTCTTTGTCCATCTGTTCCCAAGGCAAATAGATGTTTCCTGTTGCACCTTTCTGCAGTAGTGGGCAGCTCTGTCGGTTTCTCTCCGATGTAGTGCTCCCATCGTCACAAGCACTCCGGCATGTAGGGGCAGTTCCATTTCAGATTTCCCCCTCTATGCCGAATGCAGTCTTCTGCAATGGCCATGTCTTCAGGATAGAAGGATCCATCATCTGGCCAAGGACGATCATACTGGTGGCCCTTTCTTTCAGTCCAGTAAGCTAGTAGATGACAGAAAGGTTGTGTGAAGACCTCGCCTTCTTCTCTGGATACTTTTTCTCTTGTGGTTGGTCTGCCTGACCAGCTCGTTCGGTGGGTGCGCCAGACGTCTTTTTCGCTGATCTGCTTGTGCACGCATAAGGGAGCCATGCTGCTCCTTCTGTTTCGCACTTGTGTCTCTGTCAGGTTTTCTTGACAACTTATTGTCTGGTCAGCCCCTCTCCTACGCCAATGGCCAGGTGATATGCCTGACTCGGTGAGATGCCTTCCTCCCAGCTCATCTCAATGTGAGCCCGAGGCCTCGCTCCTGCCCCCTCTGGGGAGGGGGAGTTGTTTCCCCTCCCTGCTGGGCTTCCCAGGCGAGAGGGCTCTCTCTCTCTCTCTCTCCATCCTTATCTCTCCTTTCTTCTTACTCCCACCTGGGTTGCCTCCTTCTGTCATTGTTATGAGCTGTTCTTCTAGGCAGTATCTTGGCCATAGTCTCACTCCCTGATGCTTCTTTTATGCCATAGTTCTGCCTGGGTGAAGTGTAGCTTGTGGTTCCTTTCAAAGTCAGACTTTGCAAGACTGGCGCTCCTTTCTTCTCTCCCACTGGTTGAATCCCCTTCCAGAAGGGCCACATGCCTCCCTCTGACCTTATGGCGCCCCGTTGGAAGTTCAGGAGTGTGTGCTCCATGTTCTGCTTGGACCCGATGTGGGTCGCAGCTGAAGGGTGAGAGGTCAAGCCCTTAGGATGTTTAGCACCAGGCTGAGCCGGGGCTGACAGCGCTCAGGCTTATGGGACCTGTGTTCCTCTTCCTCGCCTAGCAGCTTGATGCCCTGGAGAAGGTCCAGCAGCCTTCTCGACCGGGGGATTGGTGTAACCCAGCGCTGCGGCAACTGGGATGGCCGACATCAGTGAGAGCACATCCCTGCCAGTGGGGCAGGTGCAGATGCCTTACTTACAGACATGGGACAGTCTTATGGCTGGGACCACCTCGAAGATGGCCCACAGTTCTAGTACGGCCTTCTGCTTAGCCATCTTATGTCCCATATACTTGGACTGTATGTGAGACTTTGTATGTCTTAAGATGTTGAACGTTCCTGAACATTCCTCCCTCAGGCCAGAGAAATGTGTGGACTTTGGTATGGACGTGCCACTCGCGGCAGTGTGTGGGGAACATCACTTGCATGTGGCTTAGTGGAATCTCTATTATGGATTGGGAAACTTGTTTTAAGGATTTTGCACATTTGCATTGTCTCAAGAGTCTTTGAATAATTACAAATTCTACTCTAATTTTGAAGAGCAGTGTACACAGGTGGTGCTAACACAAATCTATTGGATGCAAGTTCTATAAAAAAAAATGCATTGAAAAAGGACATTCAACACTAAATGAAAGATGAATGCAATGAAATGGTAACACATTTTTAGTTCACAGCAGTACAAGTTGATTTTATAGTTATAAACTAGTAAACATTAGTATCTGATCTGGAAACAGTTGGTTATTATTTCATAAACAGAGACTTACTAACATGACTTTACATTTAAACATGCAGTGCATTGGAAAATATGACAGCACCACAACATCTGTAAAAGCATAACATAGAAAAAAATCTAAATGAGAGAAAGAGGTTGACAGAAAAAATTACTACTTTGCCCAAAAACCTTAGCTCCCTCCTAGCGCCTATGGTCATAGGAGAGGGAATGCTCCGTGTATTATGCACTGTTAAGTGAGCCTAGTCTGATACTATCAGCTCGGAGAACAAAGGTAGCTGTGCTTTATGCGGTTAAAGGAATAACCTGGCAACTATAGGCCCTCTGTTGCCAGACACAAGCTACGCCTTATTTCACCAAAGTCTGACTTTTCTCTAACGTTCCGAATGACACCCGATGTCAAACCCAGGGGAGTGCTTACCAACTGTCTAACACCCAGCGGTCCAAGCGCAAAAATCCACCTTTTCACTTCTTTTAAATTCCCCAAGTGTTAAGAAACCCCCAGGAGTCTCTAGTAGCAACCTTCACCTTTCTGTAGCGTGCTGACTCAGGAAACAATTATCTACGCGCTTGTCCTAGTTTGCCATACGTCACATGCTTGGACTAAGTATTAGATGTAGTCTCTTGCCCTTGTGACGGCGGCCTCCAGATGGACCTCCGCCCTGTGGATTCAGCAGAACGTCTAATCAAGTATGGCATTTGCTCACTGATTTGTTTGCACAGATTAATCCATACGGGCAGGGATCCTTGTCCTTGAGGAGCAGTCGGGCCAGACAAAATGTTGCTCGGATATGTATTTACCTTAAAGAAACAAAACGACAAGAGAGTTTTGGCAAAACCGTGACAAGTACCAACTTGTTCCTGTTTTGCCAAATGCCTCTTGTCTTTTCATTTCTTTAGGGTAAACTCATATCCGAGCAACAATGCTTTACTTTCTTTTCAGTATCCTACATAAAAGGACATGAGCATTATGCGAGTGCACAAATGGAATGGAGCCTGAAAACAAAGGCATATGGTTCACATTGTGCAGATTGAATACCCAGGCAACATAACAGTTATGCAACTAAGGAACAGGGAACTGGAAGCAGCAGCTCAATTAGTTCAACCCATCAGCCAACCCAATCAAAATTGGAATGCTTTTCTGTCTGTGCCAAATCAAACACTCTTTTGAAAAGGACCGTCATCATCTACAATCATCCAACTGTGTCCACAACTGAAAAAATTCTATAATCTTTTAATGTGCCAGTTTTTCAATGAAGTTGTTCTCAACATTTAAAAAGCACGAGAGTCAGCCCCAAAAACCTTTTGGGTCCTGCAGTTGAAAATATTTAATAAATGAGGCAAGGCTAACAGTTCTAACATTGACCAGGAAAGAGCACATAAGTAGGAAAAAGTCATACTTATTACAACCACCAATAAAAAGTGCTGCCTCTTGGAAATAGCCCTGTTTCTAGACAGCATAGTATAATATAGGGGTCTTCAACCTTTTCTGTAATAAGAGTTACTTGTGTTGAAGGAGAATCATGCTGAGCTGCTAATATTATTAGTATTTTAATAGAGACCACACCAAACAAGATTACATTAGTGGCAACCATATGCAAGATATGAGCATTGATCATCTCATCTAATCAGGCACGGCTGCCAGCAGTAATGTAAAAAAAGCTTTTGTCTATTTGGAATGCCTCTACATGGGTAATATGTAACAGCCACAGCTGCAATGCCCTGGGCACCGCGGCTAAAATAATAATAATCAGTCTTCACCAAACCACATGAATTATCACTCAAAAATTAGCTTTAAATATATTTTGGATATTCATCTATTTTTCTCCAAACATCGGCTTATTGGTTCTTAAAATACACATATTCTTATCTTAAATTCACGCTTTTCAATTTTGACACGCACATGTTAAGTCAACCAAACAAAAGCTTTTAATTTAGTATGCGGACTGTACACCAGGGAGCTACTTCTACGTGGCTGGAGAGCTACCAGTCGCTCACAAGCTATTCGTTAGAGAAGCCTCATATAAAAGGACCACCAATCAAAACATCTGTTTACGCCGATCAAGCCAGGTCTTTAAAATTAGCAAATCGGTTGTTGCACAAGTCCGTTTGTAATCTTAGCTGAAACCCTGGGTAGAGAATGTGGCATAAGGGCAAGAGCTGCAGACTTTGAACTGTGGAACCAGGTCTGAGTCTCGGGGTCTGCTCAACAGCCTGTCATTCTGGGCAAATCACTGAATCTCCTTGTGCCTATAAAAAATGAATGTGTCCTTGTGAAATGTAAGCGGTGCCCGTGTAAAGCACTCCAAAATGTTTGGGTCGAGTTTGTGCTACATAAACAAATAAAAACAACCTCAGTAAAACAGCACAATTGCATTCCTGTGACTGGTCAGGCATTACTGGTGAGTTTAGGTCATCCGACAGTAAATTTTCTCGCCCGCCTGCAGTGATCAAGAGTAGACATAGGGCAGCTGTGAGTCATAAATCTGCCTAGGTGGATTATGCCATGCTGCTTTGATGTATAGTATTCATAAACACAATGGGGCTTATTTACAAGCCCCTTGTGCTGCTGGTACATCATGGTACGTCACTTTTTCCCATAATAAAAGTGACGCACCAGCGGCGCAAGGGGCTTATAAATAAGCCCCAATGTATTTACGCAGAAGCTGGATTCAACACAAAATCCAAAAAATAGATATAAATCACACTTGATAGGACTCATGATTTTTAGCAAGTTATTTCCCTTTTGTCATTGTGACACACAGTCCGAGACACTAAGAAGAATTCTTTCATGTCAAAGCTATACAATTGCGCTGACCGGATCAGCGCCTTCTGCTGCAGAGCTGAAAGCAGGTTTTCAGTGCGCTGGGAGTGGGGGCTGAGCAGGTAGGGGAAGAGGGCTTCAGTTTAGGATTGCCAGTAGGCCTGGGCAGTGAACTCCGCTCAAGGAGTTTGCTGAGTTTTCCAAACTCCCCATTACGCGAAGTCGCGGAGATCCGAAAAACTCCACCTCGCGTAATTTTTTTCCTCACTCGCATTTGTCAATGTCAAGTTGACGAGTGTGAGCGAGGAAAATCAACCTCCTGGCAAGATTTTTCATTGTTCGCGTTCGTCAACATCAAGTTGGCGAGCATGGAAAATCAACCTACCGGTGAGATTTCTCAAAGCAGGGGGGTCAGGTTTCTCATTGCCAGTGGTCGCATATGCTCACGAGCACTCGCGTTGAGAAACTGCCCGTTCGCGTTGAGAAAGCTGCTCCTCGAGTAAAAATTTACACGAACGGCAGAAAAGGAAAGCTTGTTCTGTGCATGGTGCTGTTCGCAATGATTGCACAGTGCGGGCAAGCATCAGGCACTGTGCAATGACCGCAAACAGCATTTTTCTATGGTACTCTGCCGCTGACGGCAGAGTTTTTTTTTGCACTTTGCTGAGTTCCGCGTTAACTGCCAGTCCGCAGCCGGGAATCTTTGAAAATCAAATGTGAATGCTTCTCTGATGTAAATCACTAAGACAAATCTAACCTGCGTTATCGGTATCCCTCAGTTATTATGAATGAATGAATGTGCTAAAGCACTTATGCCAACCAGTGAAGAATAAAAGAAAAATTACAATAGTTTTAAAGATGGTGTTCACGACATAATATGCTAGTTGCAGGTTGCATCAACAAGTTTTAGGTAAGCTCTTAAGGCCCTATTTTGTGTCGTCGTAATGTCAGACACTACAAAAGGCAATTGTTACATTGGTGCCTTTACTCGGAATGGGGCTGGAATGTTGAGGGCATGTTAATACAAACAGCTAATTATTTAGAGAGCTTTAAATATGGACAAAAACATGCATGCATACATTAATCTCCTGATGCTTACATTTCAGTGCAATACATGCCGAAAATAAATAAAACCGCTGCTAATAATGTTGTAACTCCGTTTAGCTCAGTGTCCAGCTTCTCCCAACTTGAGCAGCAAGCGCCTGTAAATATCGGAGTTTTCCGAGCCGGCAGAAGTTTCCTTTCTAAAATGGTGGCATGCTATGCCCTCACAATACAAGCATTCTAAAGTGAAAACTATTGGCTTTGTCAGTGCTCGCATTCCTAATGCTGTAGTGAGGTCGTTGTGATTTGCCATAACTATATTTCTAGACTCGAATGTTGTTCCAGTTATTAATGGAATTATTAAAGGTGTGCGTGGTCCCGCCCCTTGGGAACCCTCAGAGTCTTTACTGTTGTGCAAATCGATAGCTAATCGCCATGACGTTCCTGGTTAGTGGTAGAAAGACCAGGCTACCTCGCCATCCATTTTATAATTAGCATGTAAATACAAGTTGCAGGAAAAACCTAGTAATTGCATTTTCATGGCGGGTTTTTATACAGCAGCACATTACCAGAACAAGGTTAACATGTTCAGTGGCTATTAATACAACAACCTTGATTAGAGGGACGCCATGATGCTTTGAAGTGAAGGTGTAAGTAGTAATTGCCACCATGTGCAAGTTTTCGCAGCCATCAACCGATTTACATTTGCGCTAAATTCAAGCTTGGGGCAGACAAACTGTAGAGTGCAAAAATGTTTATGCACAAGATTGGTGTTTTCGCCATGGCTGGAGCAGTTTCTGCTCACACAATTCGGCAACCCTTCTCTCCCGCTCCCAGCACACACATGTCCCCCCCCCCCCCCCTCCTATTTGTCTCGGCGGGACAACATCCTTTGATTCTGGACAAATCACTTAATCTCTCCCTATATAAAAATGAATGTGTCCAATTGTAATGCAACTGGCTCCTCATGTAAATCATGGCGATACCATTGGGTCGAGTTGGCACTATATTAAAGTGCAAAATAAAACAAGCATTGGCATAGCCAATAGGTCTTACCTGTGGGATGTGTTATTGGCTGCAGCAGAACACCGATTAATTGCGTCCTGTAAGAACTCTGTCTACACCTTACAGCCATATTTGCTGTGTGTTAGTGATTTGGGTGAACTTTCACAAGCTTAACATCAACTAATACCGCTTATATATTTGTATTTGTGAACAATCAGTGTTTTATACAATGCGTGGCTAAGATATGTTATCTCCAAGTACAAGCAGTAAAAAAAAATGCGTTTCTTTGTTTTGTTGTTTGGGGGTACAGACACGCAAAAGATGCAAACGCGGTCATGTGGTAAAAGCTCTGAATGCATTTGTCAGGGAAAAGAACATTGTGTGCTAAAGTATATAAGTCGCTCGTTCATCAACAAACTACCAAAATTTCGATGATCCCTGCAGGAAACGGACGGCTGGCTTACGAGAGAGGGGCCGGTAAAGGAGACCGCCCGCATAACCACACTCCGAATAGCAACAGCTCATGTAGTGCTCCCTCGCCCAGAAAGTGCCCTCTTGCAGCCGGACGCCTCTACTGAAACCCAGACAGGAGCGTGTCTGCGACGTTTAACTGATTGGATGTGTCAGATAGGGTCTGAATGGGTTTTCGCGGGTCAAGGTTCCGTCGGCTGCAGGAGTAAGACTATTTTTAGCCGGCATAAGGTCTGGGAGCCCTTAGAGACCGCGAGGGCTACAATAAAATCTATTGATCAGCCTCTGGAACTAGTGTTTCAGTGAGACTCCTAGATTGAAACAAAAAAAAAGCATGGCCGCTTCCTTCACAGACTCTCTGGGTGAGGGACCGTGTTGGTTTTAATGTCTTTCAGAAGATAAAATAAGCAGTAGCTGTGCGTGGATTAGGGCAACCCATTCGGCCAGACGCAGGGGAGGCGTGTCGCAGGAATAAATAACAAGCCGATCCTCAAGCAGAGATCGCTTATGGGCAACACGCCTAACATAAAGAACATCTTCCCGCTAGTGGAGCGCACGCGCTGTAAGGAAGAAGAAGAAAAACAAGAAGACCGCGAGTGGTGCGCGCGCACTGTAAGGAATGCAGCTGCCACCCTGCGTGCCGCTACTCGCTCCCGCAAGCAAAACGGTGTGGGAGTGAACCTTTACTAAAGTGGTGGGACATGTGCCCGCCTTTAGCCATTTGCAGGCTATGAAAAATAAATGACACAGGCAACAACCAAACTAATGCGTGGGTGAAGTCCTAGCCAGACGGAGAAGTTTGGAGTGCTCTGGAGTGCTCACAAGAAGCCTCCCATAGGGCAGCGCATGCATGCTGCACTAGGCTCGACATACAAAAATAAAAAGAGGAGACTGAGTTTAAACACATGCACTCGTATGGAGTGCGGGGACAAAGGTAAAGGATGTGGTGTAACAGCCGAAGCAGTCGTCTTTGAATCTGGAGAAACAAGTTCAAGTAGAAATGGGTATGAAACCAATAATGGATCCCAGAGTCTGAATTCAGCAAGGGGTCCTTTGTGTACATCCTTTAAGCTTTTTCTATAGAAACTAACAAAAAATAAAAAAATATTTAAATTTAAAAAACTGCCATTTGTGCCAACGTTTTCACCTGTAACTTCTTCTAGTATTTCAGATTTTTGAAAGCAATATATTGATAAGTACGTTGGACCTTTCTGGTTGCGGGGCTTGTAGGTTCACCAAGAACCCGAGGAACCCAGAGCCAATAAACAAGCTGCGTCTTGCAATGGTTTTTCATTGTGGGTAAAATATAAAGTGAAAAATAGATATCAAGGAAACGTATATATTTCCGAAATAGCAACAAAATATAGAGTTTCGAAGCAGTGGGTATTTCCACATCTTCAAGATTGTGGCTACCCATACAATCATGTGAATTAGAGGACATTTTTCAAAGTGACTTATTTTTTACACATTGTCTTACATTTGGAAGGCAGAAATGCAAAGAAACTCAATTGGTAAAAACACTTGTCTACTATTCTGTGTTCCTCTAAGTCTCCTGATAAAAATAGTACCTCACTTGTGTGGGTAGGCCTAGTGCCTGCGATAGGAAAGGGTTCAACACGCAACATGGACACATCACATTGTTCCAGTGAAAACGGACCCTTTTTAGGTCTCGCCTGAGCTAGAGCTTTAGCGCTGCTCTGGCGAGAGTTTTAGTAAGCGGGATTTGGAAGTGCAGACTAGTGGCTTTTCAGGCCTCCAACTACAGTGCATGTGCGCCGGGCGCGCGCACCATTTGTCAGCCTGCCTGATAACTTTCGCGGCCGCTTTGATGTTCTCATTGAGCCGTGCAGCCACTGAGAACATCAAAGCGGCCGCGAAAGTGCTTACCATTTGCCACCCCCTCCCTTATCCCACTTCCTGCTTGTCTGACTCCCACCAGGGGCTTTACATTCACACAGGGCGTTTGCAGCAGCCTGGCGGTGGTGCGGCTGCGAGGTGCAGCTGGTGTGAGCAATGCCCTGCTCTCAACACCATCTCCAAACACACGCGGGCCCCAGATTAGAACCCAGGAGGGAGTAAAACCCTGGAAGGGATGCGCATGGGCGTCCGTTTTAAACAGGTCCCACTTCTTCCAGCAGCACAGGATAAAAGCTACTAACGGGTGGTTGTAGGGTGTCACTGCGGGATTAAGCGCTGAACTCTGCTGCGCTACATTCATCACTCACGTCTTGATAAGCCTTGTGTCTGCCACACACTGCTGCCGAGCTCTTTGGCACACGTGCAGTTGGCTAATGCATTCAAGAATGCTTCTCTGACGGGGTATTTGAGAACAGCACGGTGATCTCGTAGCGCTCGACTCAAGTAAAAGCCCCCTGCCCCCTGCCTCGAGATGCGCTGGCACCAAGCATCTTCGTGGGGGCTCGGAGCATATATCAAACACACACCAGATGCCGGCCCGGCACTCCCTACTACAAGGACTCCGCAACTACAAGGTGGCTATCGAACGCATCTTTAAAACGAGCGCAGAGGCCAGTGTCGAGCGAAGCTTTCGAAGGAGGAGGAAGGCTTCTAGGTGTACGGCTCTGTCGTTATTGCCAGAATAATAAAAATCAACTACAACAAATCAAGGTCCAACGCAAAGAAAATACACGCACAGCGGTTACAGGCACCCCCACTTCTCCTATCTCTACCGTTATTACAACCCCTCTAGTTGAAAACAAAAAAACACCCACTAAGCTTTCTTATCCCCCCTCCCCACCCCCACCAAAACAAGCATTGGCATAGCCAATAGGTCTCGCCTTTGGGACCTTATAAGTATTTAGTTATGCAGCACAATATCCTTGGTTAAGCAACATCAACTGTTGCATAGCTAAATACTTATAAGGTCCCAAAGGCGAGACCTATTGGCTATGCCAATGCTTGTTTGTGTCTAGCTGTGAATTTTCAACAACTGACACCCTGGGAATTCCAGGATGGGTGACATGTGTGGCTCTCACAAGGTTACTGTTACCCAGAATCCCTTGCAAATCTCAAACTTTGTCCAAAAAAAACAACATTTTCCTCACAATCCTGTGATGGAAAGTTCTGGAATCTGCAGGAAGCCACAAACTTCCAGCTACTCAGCATTCCCCCAGGTCTCCCGATAAAATTGGTACCTCACTTGTGTGGGTAGGCCTAGGACCCGCCACGGGAAATGGTCCAAAACGCAACGTCAACACCACATTTTTTCAGTAAAAACTGACCACTTTTTTGCAATTTGCCTAACTTTGAATTTTGGACCTTAGCTCAGCCGGCAGCTAGGGAAACCTATCCAACCTATACATTTTTTAAAACAAGACATCCAGGGAAATCTAGGAGGGGTGACTTGTGTAGTGAGGCCGTTTATGAGCAATGGAGAGGGATCGGATTTTTCTCAGTTCCCCCTTGAAATGGAAAATCAGTCTAAAGGGGTATCCCCAGGAGTATTTAATACCAGCATCTCTGAGGTAAGACACGATCGGGCGGAAAGTGTTGCGCTTGAGTAGGGTGGAGGCTGCCAATTCTTGGAATAACGTAGGCTTTGAGCCTTCATAGGTGAAGTCCGTGCCATGCCGAACCTCTCGGAGGATCCGCTCCTTTAACTGAAAATGATGCACACACGTCAGAATATCCACTGGGGGAGAGGGGGCCACTCTCCTAGGGCCCACTCTGTGGGTGCGATCCAATTTGATGGTGAACTCGGATGATTCTTTCAGAATGTAGCAGAAGAGGCCTACCACTAGTGCCTCGATGTCACCGTACCTCTCGCCCTGGGCCTTGCCGTGGATGCGAATATTATTCCGCCGGGACCTGTTATCCAAGTCCTCTGTGTGGGCCTAGAGGGCCAAGTTCTGTTCTTGCAGTTTGAGGACTTCCTGCTGTAGGTGCTCGAGTTCTTCGTCTCAACCTGCTTCATGCTTCTGTAAGGTGTTGATCCATTTCCCCAGCGAGTCCACATTACGTCGGATTTCCCTCATGTCTGCTGATAACTCACGTTTCATGGTGGACAGATCCTCATGGAGTGAAGAGAACAGCGACTCCATGAAAGATCGGCTGACCGGGCCCTCACCGCCCTCAGCCTCGTCCGAGTGCTTTGCTGCTGGCGGACCCTCTGCTTGCTGTGCCGCTGGTTTAAGCAACAAGTCTTTCACTGATCTATCTTTCTTGCCTTTTGAGGTCGCCATTTTGCCGCCACTGTGGTGCCGCTCTGTATGGGTGCAGGCCTGAAGCAAGAGGCCCAGCAGACGGGTCGATGCAGTGTGGTCCCAGTAATGGTGAGGTGCTGTTAGCTATCGCTATTTCGATGTTATCTCCCCTGGCCGTACGCCTCTATCGCGATGGACTCACCCCTCTTCGGTCACCAGTGAGGGGGGTGTATTCAGTAATCCACCAGGGGCTCTGCGTCAAGACCTCTCGGTCACACCGTTATCTTGCCCCTGCCCCACCACCACTCTTACCTCTTATTTGGATCCGTGATCTGGGTGTAATCTCACCAATCCGACGTGATGGTGCGAGAGGCAGACTTGAAGCTGAGGGCAGGAGTGCTCCTGTACACTTCCCTTGTTGAGAACGCTTGTGCCACCGAGTACGTTGATGCCCCCAATGCCCCAGTACCATCTGGGTCGGTGGAGCCTCTTAGCAAGCCTCTCCTCCAGCAGGGGTAAGTGGACTATATGCGCTCCCTCCTAAAGCTTTAAAAAGGCTTTGAGATGTCCTCCTGTAGGGTCCTTCTGTCTCTCCGTGATCTCGGGGGGAGAGTTTTATGGGTGGGGGGCTGCGCAGATTATGCATGCAGCAGGTGTGGGCAACAACAGAGGCGTCCAGTGAGTGGCTGACTTGAAAGCCCGTCAGAGCCTGCGAGGCCGGGGTCCCCTGCTATATCTCTTCCGGCGGGGCATGTGGTCTTTTGCAAATGCCTCCCTGGGTCCCAGGAGGCTATTAGCTGTTCTCCCAAGAAGATTGTCGTTCCTCTAGCCTGGGGGAGGGGGGGAGTCTTTGTAGGCTAGGCAGAAGTATGGGCTCTTTGCGCACTTGGCGCGGCCTTCGGCTTCATTAGTAGAGTGCTGCTGAGGCGAAGGCCCGACCTTGCGTAGTTCACGCAGTCAAGCCTCACCTCCATGGCCGGTGACAGTGCACGCGGCTGATGTCGCTGCCCTGAAGACGTTGCTTAACGGTGGCGGCCCCTTTGCACAGCTCCGGGGGACCGCTAGGAAGCTTGCCCAAGCGCCCTTTCTTCAAGGCTCACCGCCGTGGCCTCTCCCAGGTTTCCGGGCGCATCTCAGGCCGCTCCGTCGCGTACCCGATACCGCCTCTCTCCCGGGGACCTGACTCTCTGCAGCCTCCCAGAATGTGCCGCTGCTCTCCCTCAACCACCCATGCAGACTCCGGTGCCCTTTCCACCGCTAAAAGTGCGGAAACAGACCCGGTGGGAGGGGAGAGCTGAGCAACTGCGTTCTTACGAGACGCCATCTTGGCCACCTCCCCCGAGCTGTATATATATATATTTTTTTATTAATATGTTTATTAAATTTATGAATAACAAGCCAGAGACGTTGACATATTGCGCATATCATTAATAACATATGACAGTCAGAAGTAAGCAGTGCCACACCATGTTGGCGATCAAACAAATATCCTATCTAACATTTGAAAGACCCGAAACCCTCAGTAACACAGCGCGTAATGCCAACGAGGGACCCCCAGAAATCTCAGCAAACTACCACCAGGCAAGCTCCTCACCTCTTCAGATACAGCAAGCAGATCAAGCAGCCCGCCATCTCAAAAAGGCGACCGCCGTCCAGTCAGACCACCAGGGGATCTCAGGGACCTGTTGCGTGGAGGGGGTAGAGACACCACTGGCGGCACCCTCTAATCAGCTCCCTCATGCGCCCGGAGATCCAGGCAAGGCAGCAGGTGCTCAGAAAGGCCCAGTCCTCAGGCTGCCCGACTGAGGCCAACAATATTCCCCGTCGATGATGTCCCACTCACCTAGGGCACCCGCAGCGTAGCTCAGCAACCGGGGGGGGGGGGGGGCTCCGATCCTCGGGGGACCCAGCAGCGGTAAGCACCCCTCCCCGTATCAGGACTCCGCAGGGCCATGTATCGTCAGGCTTCACTCGGTATCGTACTCCCACAATAGCGCACCCGGGAGCTCTCCGGCCTCCACTCTAATGCAGCCTCAGCAAGCGAGGCCCGTCTGGCCCAACAATCTGCACCACAGCGCCAGCCCCGTTCGTCAAGGGAGGCTGCCTCACAGATTTTCAGGGGTGGCGTTGCTCCACTCACCAAGCCCCCGCGGGATCGTGGGCCAACAAGATCTGTGCACCTCCGTCCTCACGCAGCCTCACCAGCAGGCGCGTGCCAGCTCGCGCTCCGACCCAAGTTCGGGGATCGAGGCCCGTCTGATACCGCGGCGACAGGGACTGTAATGGCGCCCAGGGAGCAGCTCGGAATTCAGTTTTTCGCCCAGCCTGGGCCGCAGGGTGTCAGAGATCAGGGGATCGCTTCTGTGCGGTCCGTGAGGAGCTCAGTTGCCGGATAAATGCAGGATAGGTTAATGGTGTTGCGGAGCTCTCAGCTCAAGCGGCCAGCTTGGTCGCGAGCAAGCTCCGCCCCCCCCACCCATTGCTGTATATTTTGGAGCCTAGCAGCTCTGGCACCTAAGGAAACCTAGCAAACCTATACATTTTTTTAAACTAGACATCCAGGGAAATCTAGGATGGAGTGACTTGTGCAGCTCTCAAGAGCGTCTGGTTCCCAGAATCCCTTGCAAACCTTGTAAAAAAAACACATTTTCCCCAAATTTCTGTGATGGAAAGTTCTGGAATCTGTGTGGATCTACAAACTTCCACACACCCGGCATTCCCCAAAGTCTCCCAATAAGAATTATACCTCACTATTGTGGGTAGGCCTAGTGCCCGCGACGGGAAACGTCCCAAAATGCAACGTGGACGCATAACATTTTTCCAAGGATGACTGACCCTTTTTTTTTGCAATATGCCTTGCTTTGGATTTTGGACTCTAGATCAGCCGGCACCTTGGGAAACCTAGAAAACCTATGCATTTTTGAAAGCTGGACACCTAGGGGAACCCAGGATGGGGGGACTTGTGTGGCTCTCCCTAGGTTCTGTTACCCAGAATCAATTGCATACCTCAAACTTTGCCCAAAAAATCATATTTTCCTCACATTTCTGTGATGGAAAGTACTGGAATCTTTTTGGAGCAAGCAAATTCCCCGCACCCAGCATTCCACCGAGTCTCCCGACAACAATTATACCTCATATGTGTTGGAAGGCCTAGTGCCCGCGACAGGAAATTGCCCAAAACGTACTTTGGAGACTTCAAAATTATTGATTACAAATAGACCTTGTTTTGCGAGGGGGGCACCTGCGATTTTGATCCTGGGCTCGGCAGCCATCTAGGGAAACCTACCAATCCCAGACATTTCTGAAAACTAGATACATGAGGGAGTCCAGGAAGGTGTGACTTGCGTGGATCCTCAAACATTATTCTACCCAGAATTCCCTGCAAACCTCAAATTTAACTGAAAAAAACACGTCTTGCCTATTGGGGGGGCAGAAATACTGTGGCACATTTTCTTGAGGGGTGGGGACATTGACATGCCCAGTCTGGGCACCCCCACCCGTACACCTAATAAAAATAAAATCCCTGGTGCCCAGTGGGCTTTCTGACCCCCTGGGAGGGGGAAGATAAGGGGTTATTGCACCCATCTGCCTCCCGAGGGGGGGCAGAAAGACTGTGGCAATTTGTTTTTGGGGTATGGCATTGGCATGCCCATTCTGGGCAGCTCCCACTCCTAAGTATTAAAAAAATCCCCGGTGCTTAGTGGGCTTTCTTCCCCCGTCATGGGGCAGACCAGTGGCTATTGCCCCCATCTACCTCCTGGTATGGCAAAAAGTCTGGGGCATTTTTTTGGGGGGGGCATTGGCATGCCCATTCTGGGCAGCGCCCACCCCTGAACTTTGAAAAAAAGAATCCATGGTGCCTGGTGGGCTTTTTGCCCTCCTCGGGGGGGGGGGTCAGTAAGGATGTGGCCATCTTTTTGGGGGTGTTGAGGGCATTGGCATGGCCACTTTTGGCAGCCCCCACCCTGAACTTTGAAAGAAAATAATCCCTGGTGCCTACTGGGCTTTCTGCCCCCCCCCCCCACCCCCGGGGGGCAGATAAGGCGCGATTTCCCCCATCGGTACTGGAGGGGGCAGAAAGACTGTGGCAATTATTTGGGGGGTGGGGACATTGTCATGCCCATTGTGGGCATCCCCCACACTTACATATTAAAAAAACCTGAATTCCTGGTGCCTAGTGGGCTTTCTGCCCCCCTTGGGGCAGATATGGGGCTATTGCCTCCATCTGCCTCCTGGGGGGCAGAAAGACTAAATGCGCCCATTTGGAATTCGGGGAGCAAAGGCCCTTGCCCAAGGAGCCGCTCCCCCTCTCCCTGGTGTCTAGTAGGTGCTTGGGGATCGCACCCACTAGGTAGGCCCTCACGCGGCAAGCCCCAAGCTGGGATCCACTAGGAAGGGGTACCACCATGATATCCCTCCCGTGTGTTTCGGTGCTCAGGGGGCTGAGACAGTGAGACTGAAACTAAGTTTCAGTTTCATTTTCAATGTAGTGGCATGAGCGCGCAGAGCACGCAATCACCATTGCATTGAAAATAAAAAAAATGCCTTGCAGGGGTTGGGAAAGCTTTTCCCCACCTCCCGAGGCAAAAAAAAAAAAAGTAAATCCCTCTGCTGAGGGATTTAGTGCTAGTGTGCACATGAAGGAATGGTTCCGTCATGCGTACACAAGCACTGGTGCTCATGACAGAGCCATTTCGTCATGAGCACCAAAGGGGTTAAGAAGTAAAAGAATGTAAAGTAAACAACGTGTGTGATCTCAAAATAATCCACTCACTGTTCTGGTTTGTTTTTACCTCAAGTGTGCTCTTCTTGTCTGTGAACAGAATTTAGGGATGAAAGTCCGTAGCAGTCTCCTCCTTTACACTTGCTCCAGGTAATCCCAGGATGTCTTCTGGTGTAGGAGATCTGTGGTGGCACAAGTCACCTGACAAGTGATCCATTGGATTTTGACATGTTGCTCACCATTAGATTGCTTGTCTATTTTGGGTGGGTCAAGTGATCTAAAATGATACTCCTTTTGACGTGGGGGGGCCACTGCCGCCATGACTACTAGTGTTGGTGACGAATTTGGTACTGGCATTTTTTAACCGAAATCCCATT
This sequence comes from Triturus cristatus, assembly GCF_964204655.1. NCBI lineage: Eukaryota > Metazoa > Chordata > Amphibia > Caudata > Salamandridae > Triturus > Triturus cristatus. The sequence goes on along the minus strand of NC_140590.1, from coordinate 726,093,488 downwards.
GGATTTATCTCAAGCTTCTATGCTCAATCGGGTGCATCAGCGCAGCCTCCCGATTCACAAAGGAACTGAAGGCCTCTGCTCATATTTTCCTGTGCTCAGCAAGGCACCAAGGGCCCTATTACATATTGGGCACACTTTCCCTGTTTGCACCACAGTGCACCTTCAAACACATGCGCTATGGGCAAACAGAGAACGTGTGCCCTATTATGCTGAACACCCTGCCCTCCGGGCAGCCGCAAACTTGTGCTGCCCTGGGTCAGCGCATTCAAGTGAAATATGAAGCACCTTTGAAGCAGCCACTCAGTGACTCACTGAGCAGGCGGCAAACCGCCTGTACTTTTAAAAGGGGAGAAAGACCCCCTTGCAGGCGGGTGTAGTGAGTGACTGCATCTGCCTGCAAGGGGATGCCTGGGGGGGTCCATAGGACCCTCTTGACCCCCTACAGAGGGCTGCCATGAGGAGGCGCACTAACAGTGCCTCACCTGTTTGTGGCACACTTTAATTATGCCTTCTGACAGCTTCTTTGCCTTTTCTCCCTCGTCCATAATAGGGTGCAGCGCAGAGGAAAAGAGATTGCCTAATTTGCATGGGGCCCTCCCCTATGCAAATGATGGAATGCCCTATTGAGATAGCACTGGCTCACATGTAGTACCAGTGCAATCTGTATTACAGAAGGAGCCGCACTACCAAAGTGTATGAGGGGTGCACGAAGCTGGTGCACATGGTTGTTGCCCCCTGAGGCACTCCATATTACAGACCCGGAGTCGTAATATGGCTAGAGACCATTTTCCTTGTTTCCTTGTTTGCGCCCGGGTGCACTTTTCAAAAGGTGCATCGGGTGCAAACATAGGAAATGTGCAATATCAGAATGAATGCACTGCCCCCAGGGCAGCCGTGAACTCGTGCTGCCCTGGGGGCAGTGGGCAGATCATTCAAGTGAAATACGGAGCAGCTGCTTAAAAGCTGCTCTGTAGTTCACTGTGCAGGTGGCAACCAGTCTGCCGTTCAAAAGAGGATTAGAGATCCCCTAGAAGGCGGGTGCGGTGAGTGACTGCACCCGCCTGCAGGAGGATGTCTGGGTGGTCCATGGGCATATGGGGCACAATGTATTATATGGGCCCAGAAATGCAAATTCTCTAACTCATTTTGGGAAGAGGGGAGCAGCACAGACCACTGACACTGGATTTGAGTGAAAAGGTCACTTTTATAGCAACAGGTGTACATCACATATAGTCCCTGGATCTTTTAACTTACAAAACTAGAACCTCATCGCATTAGTTGTTTGACTGCTCCGATTCCCTAATATTCCAGGGGGGCAGACCTCTCTCTGGTCGGTTGCCCACCTAGATCCCACTCTCATTTTAAAGAGATGTGCTGGTCATTAAGGACAATGCACATCATATTTCAAAGTCAAGGGTCCGGATAGCAGAACTGATTTTAGCCCCTAAAATTCTGGTCTTCATGGACACGTGTTACCTTAAGGCTGCATTCCACGGTCCTCAGCTGGCGGCATGCTCCAGCTCTGGATGTCAGAGGCAGAGGGATGTAAGCACACACTACTGTGCAAAAGAGTGGTACTGCACTGAATATTCCTCAGGGTGTATGGTGTGACAGTCAGTGGTGCTCGTTTATTTCTCCTAATCCTCTCAGCATGTGAGTAGCAGCATACTGCACCCAACTGTCAGTATTATTGAGGTGTACCGTGAACATGGATAGTCATTGCCTAATTATCACGGTGTACTGGTATGGGTTTAACAATGTCATGTCACAATCAGTGTTTGGTCAACTTGTGTCTATTGTGTTTTGTTAATGATTTATTTCTCACTGCCTAAGCCTGTTCTTAAAATGTTCCGTTTTTCTTCCAGGTTAACCAACCTGAGAAATGTCTGTGTATGGTTCTCCGCTGTGGAAGACCATGTCGGTTCGCAGTCGAAGAGCCCCATGCTTTGTGACATTGATGTTTTCCATCTTGATGGTCATGGTTGTCTCGATGTTTGCTTTCATCAACTGGAGCTTCTCTGCTCAGGAATCATTCATGGACACCAGAGCTCTCCAAGTGGGCCTTGAGGAAGTGGAGACGAGTCAGGATATGCTTGAAGCAAATGGGTCTGCACCTGTAGGTCCCCTCCAATGCACCATCTCCCCCGAGAGCAGGTTTGACTGTGCTCCTGAGAAGAAGCTCACCCAGGGCCAGTGTGAAGCCCGTGGCTGCTGCTACTCTACTGCTATGGGGGATTCCAGAGTGGGACAGCCTTCGTGCTTCTTCCCTACCAACTACCCCAGTTACACAATGGAGAACCCAATAAGCACAGACACGGGGTGCCACGCAACCCTGATTCGCAACACGGCTACGTTTATGCCTAAGGACATCATGAAACTAAATTTGGATGTGGTTTTCGAGGACACAGGCATCCTACACTTTAAGGTGAGTGGTTTTGCTGACCTTCAGGACAACTTTTGGTATTGTAAAGTTGTGAATACGGTACCCTGATCTGACGGTCAGATGATATGGGCAGGTGTGTCTGAGAAGGCTACAGTCAGTGAACACACTAACCTGAGGAAACATCTAGGAGGTTGGGCATCGGCACATTGATCCTAGGATGCTGTTGGGATGGTATACAGGTGTGGCTAGGGCAGATACCACGGTGAGTGGACTCAGCGGCCTGGTAGCACAGCTCGGCTGGCCAGCAAGGTTACAGATCTTGGTCGCGAGGAGAGGCGAGGTGAGGAAAGAAGCCAGAAATTGGATTGATAGACCTGCTCATAGCAACATGCAATCCTTTGCTTGGCGCTGTTTGGATAAAGGTGTTCTATTTATGACAATTGGACCACTCATATCTCATTGTAGGGCATCTTCTTGGTCGGTTAAAATTATCCTCAAATTATGTCACTCTGTTTCAGACTCTAAACATAAAACAATAGTTAAACAAATTGAGATAGGAGGCATGTAGTCAACATCAAATCCTTATTAAACCATCATTAATTACTTACAAAATACTTTATAATCCTGACAAAATGTAATATTGCAGGGAGGAGTGTTCCTTGCAGTTTCTTCCTCGACTCTTTTTTATTCTGATGCGAATAAGTACCATAGTCTGAGACGTGCCTTGCAAAGTGTGGCTTCTCTTATGCAAATAATTCTAAAGAGCAGTTATCAATGAAGATTGGCGTACAGTTGCACTGGTGCATGAGATGAGGAAATAGGTCCCACAATGGAAAATCAAAATAACTGCTTCACCTAAACTCCTGTTTAGGAATCTAGAAACTAAAAAGTGGAGAAGAGAGTGGCGTGAATGAAACATGAGTTGAAGTTTCGCTGGTGTTCAATAATGATAGCTTTACGCCATAGGTACCACAAAAGGTTGCAGTCCCAACACAAAAATCTGAAAACCCATTTAATAAAATACAAAGTGTTATATTTAGCTCTACCAGGTCAAAGGAGGGATGTCATCCGCTCCCGAGGCAGAAGGCCACCTGTTATATTAAGAGATCCCCCACCCATATCTGAGGGGATCTCTGCAGCGATCAAAGATGCTGCCGTAGTGGTTTCCTTCATGTTTATAGCGCTCGCTGAGCAACCGTTTGTTTGTTCACCGAAAGCAAACTCCCAAAATGCAGGAGAATTTTTTTCCTGCACATTTCTGCTGTGTCCAGCATGGGGGGGTTTCCGCCATGTCTCGCATGATGGACATGGGCAGGGGAAATGATTGACAGGCTGGACGACTGCCACTGTGATCCAGCAGCCTTGTGGCAGACTACCTGCTGGGTAGGTGGCTTTCGCCAGTAGATGCCCCTCCATGGTAACTCAGCATTTTTCACAATTCGAAATAGAGTGTGTGTGGCAAGCGGGAGGACTGCAGCTCTAAAGCATTCTCCCCAAATAAGGCTCAGATTCATACACCAGTCATCTGCTCGATTAATTTAAGGTAGACATCAGATTGAGCTCCCCTTTTTAGGGTTGAGTCAGTGAGAGCATGCGCTCACTGGCGAGACACTTTTTCTAACAAAAAGGGCTTGGAGCCGGCCCATTGCTTACCATTTGTTGGCTTGCATGGCACTCTTCTTTACAGCCTTGTAATTCATCAAGGCAGGCCTAACATCATTTACGCTCCTCTCTCTTCATTGATTCAACTTCAGTGCCCGTCCGCTGCTCCCGATGTGATTGAGGTACTATTTTGTTCTGTTTAACTTTTAGTGCCCTGCAAACAGAAGGCACGTGACTGGCAAAAATGTGCCCAGCACAAACAAAATTGCAAAGATTTATTTTTTATAGTTAACTTTCTTTTGTTTTGCCAAGTCTTCTTTTCTCACTTTACACTCATGTTTTCTTTTGTTTTTGCTTGTGGCCGCTGTTCTCAAAAGATGAGGATTATTTTATTGCAAAGTGACATTGTTTCTTCAGTGTAATTTCTGAAATTATGCTTTAAGGCATAATCGTGCAGTAGACCCCAATCCACCCCATGCCAATCTGCCCCATTTCCTATCCATGCCAATACACCTCACCCCACACCAATCCAATCAGCTCCATTCAATTCAGTCCACCACAGACCAAGCCAATCCACCCCACTCCAATTCAAACCACTCACCCCAAACCAATCCACTCCAGTCCGCCACACTCCAATACTCCCTTCCCACTATAATCTGCCCCATTCCAATCCAAAACAATCTGCCCTAGTCCAATCCAACACAATCTGCCCCACTCCAATCTTCAACACTCCAATCTAAAACAATCTGCCCCACTTCATTCCAAAAACATCTACCCCAAGTCAGTCCAAAATAATTGGCCCTGCTCCAATCTGCTCCACTCCAATCCAAAACAATTGGCTTCACTCCAATCCAAAACAATCTGCCTCACTCCAATCTTCCTCAGTCCAATTCTCCTCCCTTAAATCCAATCCATTTCACACTAATACACCCACTCGGGCCCAATTCACCCCACTCTAATCATCACAATCCACCTACCTCCAATCCAATCCACCCCACCCCACAACAATCCAAACCACCCCAATCAAGCCCAGTCCAATCTACCCCGCTCCAATCCAATTCACCCCACTCCAATCCAATCCACCCACTCCCTTCCCAGTCCACCCCACTCCATTCCAATCCACCCCAATCCAGAACAATCTGCCCCACACCAATCTGCCGCATTCAATCCAAAGAAATCTTCCCCACTCCAATTCAGAACAATTTGCCCCACTCCAATCTGCCCCATTTCAATTCAAAACAATCTGCCCACTCCAATCCAAAATGATCCGCCCCACTCCAATCCAAAACAATATGCCCCATTCCAATCCAAAACAATCCGCCCCACTCCAATCCAAAACAATCAGTCCTAGTCCAATCCAAAACAATCTACCCCACTTCATTCCAAAACCTACTGCCCCAAACCAATCCAAAACAATTGGCCCCACTCCAATCTAAAACAATTGGCCCACTCCAATCTTCCCCACTCCAGTCGAAAAACAATCCGCTCCACTCCAATCTTCCTCAGTCCAATTCACCCCACTTATATCCAATCCACTTCACCCTGATACACCCTCTCCAGCCCAATCCACCCACCTCCAATCCAATCCACCCCACACCAATCCAATCCACCGCAATCAAGCCCAGTCCAATCTACCCTGCTCCAATGCAATTCACCTCACCCCAATCCAATCCACTCACTGCACCCAACTCCATTCCAATCCACCCCACTCCAATCAAGAACAATCTGCCCCACACCAATCTGCCCCATTCTATCCAAAAGAATCTGCCCCACTCCAATCCAAAACAGTCTGCCACACTCCAATTCAAAACAATCAGCCCTACTCCAATCTTCCTCAGTCCAATGCACCCCACTTATATCCAATCCACTTCACCCTGATACACCCACTCCAGCCCTATCCACCCACCTCCAATCCAATCCACCCCACACCAATCCAATCCACCGCAATCAAGCCTAGTCCAATCTACCCTGCTCCAATCCAATTCACCTCACCCCAATCCAATCCACCCACTGCACCCAACTCCATTCCAATCCACCCCACTCAATCCAGAACAATCTGCCCCACACCAATCTGCCCCATTCAATCCAAAAGAATCTGCCCCACAGCAATCTGCCCCATTCTATCCAAAAGAATCTGCCCCACTCCAATACAAAACAGTCTGCCACACTCCAATTCAAAACAATTTGCCCCACTCCAATCTGCCCCATTCCAATTCAAAACAATCTGCCCCCCTCCAATCCAAAACAATCTACCCCACTCCAATCCAAACAATCTGCCTCACTCCAATCTGCTCTACTCAGCCCCACTCCAATCCAAAACAAGCTGCCCTAACCCAATCCAAAACATTCTGCCCCACTCAAATCCAAAACAAGCTGCCCCACTACAATCCAATGCACCTCATCCCAATCTAATACACCCCACGTCAATCCAATCCACCCCAATCCAGCCAAATCCAATCTACCCCAATCAAGTTCACTTCAACCCAAACCAATCCACCCAAATGCAATCCAATCTACTACACTCAAACCACCCCACCCCACGCCAATCCAACTCACTCCATTCCACCCCATTCATTTCCACCCCACTCAAGTCCACCCCACCCAAGTCCACCCCACCCCACACAATCCACTCATCCCATTTCATTCCACCCCACTCAAATCAAATCCACCCCATCCAGTCTTCCCCACTTCAATCCACCCCACTGCTGTCCAATCCATCCCACCCCACTCTATCCCAATCCAATCCAGCCCATCCCAGTTCAGTTCACCACACGCAATCCAATCCACCCAGCCCGCCCCACCCCATTCCAATCCAATCCACCACAATCCAGTCAAATCACCCCACTCCACTCCAATCCACTCATTTCAATCCAATCCAATCCATGTTATCCACCCCACCCCACTCCAATCCACCCCTTCCAGTCCAGTGAAATTCACCCTGTGGTAAATAATTTAATTACCGGGACTTAATTTGATACAAAAACATAATAAAAATAGCTCAGTAAATAAGAGGCAGAATCCGTGGTATTAGAGGTTCGGAATGGGCTTTATTCCAACGGACGATTCGAATCGGTTGCTCCAAGTTCCATCACCACGAAGGTTCAGGAAGTGAAGCACACACATTATTGATAATTAATCACTTTTATACAATAGGCATTACAGTGAAGCAAATACAAGAGGCGTAACAATTGATAGTGTGGATAATATATTCATGCGTAGCAAAAATAGGCGTAACTGGGTGTGATTAAAGAACGTCATCAGATGTGATGTCATAATAGGGTGGTTCCATGAAAGAATTTCGCAATGTCAGCAGAAATACTTGGCAGAAATGCGCGCGCAGCAGCATGACGTGTGATTGACGTGCAACTAGGGGGTGAAGGGGACTTGACATTTAGCTCTACATGTGGCGACAGAAGTCTGGAGGGTCAAGTCAACCTAATCCCAAATCATATCTAACATCCTATGTTTAAAGAACTATGTTATCCAAAAGAGAGGTCTTCTTAGAGTAGAATCTTATTCTATACTGACTATACTGACTGTTAGTGCGTGTACAAGCGTCTAAGTGTCTACACTAGATGCGTGGGTAGAAATCTTCCATAATAATAGGGCTATGAATTACTTGCATAAAGACAGAGAAGCCGGGCCTTTGCTCGGTAACTGGAAGAATGTTTACTTAAACTACTAGACAGGAATGCATCGGGCAGGGGGCGGAGCAGATAATTTCGAAGGTGAAATACAGTTCTTGGCAGGCAGCAGGCTGATGTCAGGCTTCGTGGGCCGCGCAGGGAATGAGACAAAGTTCATGGTCACAGATGCAGGCTCAGACTGGAGCTTTCAGAGGCAGAAGGCAAGAAGAGTTTGACGACAGAATCAGGGCCTACTTGCCTGAACTGTAAAATGGCATAAGTGAACCATATAAAGCCGGTGGCCTTTCATACTTAGGAATAGAATATCCGACTTATTCATGGCGGATCTGAAAGAGGACATGTTGACGGTGGACGCACATGTGTTTGCGTCTTCATAACTGGAACTGGAGGGAACATACATGTACTTGTGATTCATACATGAAACCGTTGGGGTCCAAGATAGGGGACATAACTGATCAGAAAAATCTATATTTCCACATTCCCTCCTTGTCCCCTACTTGCCCGTTAAGAGATATCAATCTTCATCAATCCGTTGATCTGTTCATATAGCATCATTTGCTCTTCTTTCTTCTTCTGGGATGAATGAAATCTTGGTGCTGGAATACACGATGTGGCACACAGACCACAAATCGCTGGTCCACATTGTAGGCATAAGCAGCAACTGAATAGTATGAGAAAGCCAATACCTAGGAAGGATAGGACCCTCCATCCAAAGGTAGATAATACACTCCAAAACCAACCGGACCAAGTCCAGGTGCCTGGATTCTGGTGTATCTGGCTTACAATCTTATGAAGGCGAGTTATGGCTTTATATACAGATGGCGAATTTTCTGGTATGAAAATGCAACAACTTGATCCGATGACCCTACAAGCTCCGCCCCTATCGGCCAGGATGACGTCAAGGACAAGACGATTTTGAAGCACAACAATCCGCATAGCAGACTGCTCTTCTGTTAAATTGCCTAAGGCGGAAATAGTTTCGTTCACTACTGCTTCAAGGGTTCTAGTTAATCTACGTATCAGCTTACTATTAGTAACTGTACCTATATAGGGAAAGAGACCTTTATTGAAATCTGTGTATTTTTCCCATGCTGTTTCAGTGTAATCGACTATTGGGAGATCTCTCCTTTCTCTATTGTGTACTAAATGAGTATTTCTGTGATAATCAGGAGGAGCTAGGAAAACAGGTGGCAAAAGGAATCCGATGTAGCAGGTACCATCCCAATCTAGAGGCAAACGTACATATGCCGTCTGACCACATATAAAGTAGGAATGACGAGAAGCTCTAAATGTAGACTTGCCTTGATCACTAAATTCTACTACAGTGGTGCATCTACTATGGCCCATATGTATGGAACCATTCTTTCTTACACATAATTCACCTTTTACTGGAAATATTGACATAGCGGGCAAAATTGGAGTAACTTCGGATTCGACATTTAGAATCATAAGATTAAGTGTAAAATTACCTAATCCATACACTTCGTTTTCTAGATCAGTTCCTGTTCTCTTGGGAAGTCCCTCCTTGTTAGGGTAGCAGACCTTAAGTAAAACTAAGTTCAAATTTCCCCATACCCAGTTGTCTTGATAAACTGCAGAATTTGAATCTAGGGAATTAATTAAACTAAACCATGCTCCACAGGAGCCGTTGTGTGTGAACGGGTATGGAAAGAGAGGTAGAATTCCTTTATAATTCTGATAGGGAGGGAGTCGGCCACATATCCAGCAATTTGTAGCATTGCTAACCTGATGGGAATGATGTAACATACTAATAAACGTGTTATTGCGCAGCGCAAATCTATAAGACAACTCATGCGGAGGTAATTCACTAAAAGAATGTTCAGCAGTAACATTGTAAACATGTCTAGAAATAGGATAATATATGTGCAACAATATACTTGCAGTAATTATTAAAAGACTTAAGAAAAACAAAATTAATAACGTCACTGTGCAATGACTACGCAGTGATTTACAGTACGCATGTCGTTTCAACATTTTTCGGGTTTTTCCTCTATTCAGGTCTAAGGGATACATGTCAGAGACAATTCAACCGCTTCACCTTGGAGAGGACTTAAACAATCAAATTGCTTGACTGATTAGACCTGAGTTTTAGTTTATAATGTTCGGAATTACTCGTTTCAACCAAAGGGAGTTTTAAGTCAATGGGTGAAGACACACGAGGTGTGGTATTCACATCCGATGGTAGTCCATGAAATTTCTTGATATGACTTGAATGTACCCAGCCTTTTCTGCCCTCGATCTTCACGGCTGTCCTTGTGGTGAGCAAGACAAGTTGCGGCGACTTCCACCTAGGATCCAGTTGAGTCTTTCGATCAAAGTTCCTCACTAGGACCAGGTCGCCCGGAATTACGTCATGGGGTTTCACCTCAGTGTTGTCGGGAAAGGCTGCAGCTACCTGTGAACGACAAGATTGTAGTGCAGACATCAAGGAAGCCAAGTAATCTGTCAGCAGATTACAGTCAATATCAGTTATTTTGCGTGGTACGGGCGTCCCCCACATATTTGGTGGTCTGCCAAAGATCACCTCATACGGGGATAGCCCTGTTCGAGAGTGTGCTACCATTCTCATGTAAAAGAGTGCAACTGGTAACGCTACTACCCAGTCGACACCTTTCTCTCTGCATATTTTGGACAATCTAATTTTCAGGATCTGATTATGTCTTTCTACGAGACCGGCTGCCTCGGGGTGTCGGACACAGTGGAATTTCCACTGATAGCCTAACAAAAGTGAAACATGTTTCATTAATTCGGATGAGAACGGCTGGCCGTTATCTGAGTAGACAACACGTGGTAAACCGTACCGTGGGAAGAATTCTCGAACCAACTGTTTGGCAGTAGTCGGGGCAGTGTAATCTGAAACCGGGTATGCCTCTGTCCAACGGGAAAGAGCACAGACAACTACGAGAACATATTTGAATCCTCGACATCGTTCCATCTGGATATAATCCATCTGGAGGACTTCAAAAGGGTGATCAGGAGGCTGAAATCCACCCTGTTCTACAGGAACGCTTTTTCCTGGGTTGAACTGACAACAGATCATACAGGTACGAACTTTTTGTTTAGCTGCTGCTCGTAAATGTTTATTAAACCAAATGTGTTGAATGCTGTCTAGCATAGCTTTTTCTCCTAGATGCGCTGGACTATGTATAGTGTTAATTATAACTTGGACCATTGAATCAGGAAGGAACCACACAGACTTTTCCTTCATCATCCATCCTTGATCCGTTTGAATCCCTCCTAATTCAGTCCATTTCTTTATTTCGTTTGGTGTAGCATGTGTCTGTATATCGATTACATCAAGAGCAGGATCTTTAACCGTCATACAATGTGTTGACGTCGGGACTATTGTCTTTGTCATGTCGGATGTTTGAGTTTGAGTAGTCTGTTTAGCTGTTCTGTCAGCTAGATCATTGCCTTGAGAAATGATATCAGTAACTTTCGTATGAGCTTTACATTTCATAATCGATATTGCAGTGGGTAGATGTATTGCATCTAATAAGGCATGAATGAGGGGTCCGTGCTGAATGTGGGCACCGTGAGAAGTTAAATAACCTCTCTCTTGCCACAGCACGCCGAAGTCATGTACAACTCCGAATGCATAACGTGAATCAGTGTATATGTTGACTTTTTTATTTGTGGCTTGAATACATGCTTGTGTCAGAGCGATAAGCTCTGCGGCTTGAGCTGACAAGGTATTTATGCAATTTGTTTCAATGATTTCAGTGTCTGTTGTGACTGCGTAAGCGGCCACTAACTCTCCTGTACTTGTTCTCATACATGAACCATCTACATACAACGTCAGGTCTGGGTCTGACAATGGGACATCTGTCAAGTCTTGTCTGGGTTTCGTCGTGATTGTAATAACTTCAATACAATCATGAGCTAGTGGGTCTGTTCCGATTACAGGTAAAAGTGTGGCAGGATTTAATGTGTTACAACGTCTGATTTCTATATGTGGCTGAAACAATGTTAATTCATACCCTGTAAGTCGCGCTATAGTCAAGTGTTGTGTTTGCGTTCTATTTACAAGAACCTCTACTGCATGTGGTACTTGAACTGTCAATGGATGTCCTAACACTATGGCATCGCTTTGTCTGATTGCTAAAGCTGTTGCTGCCACTGATTTTAGGCATGCAGGCAAAGCCTGAGCTACGGGATCTAATGTACTAGAAAAATAAGCACATGGTGCTCCTGCTTGTTCCTGTGTGAGTACTGACAAGGCAGTACCTTCGCGTTCTGTAACAAAGAGTGTAAACTGCTTATGGTAACATGGTGTTGCTAAAACAGGTGCTTGACATAAAGCTGTCTTTAAGCTTTCAAAAGCTTGTGTATGTTCCTGAGTCCAAGGGAGAACAGTCGATGTGGCTGCCTCCTGTGTTGTCAACTGAATGAGTGGTTTTGCTAGAAATGCATACTGAGGGATCCACTGCCTACAATATGAAGTGAGGCCTATGAAAGCCCGCACTTCCTTTTGTGTCTTGGGTATTGGCATGTTAGCTATTAACTGAATGCGGTCGGGTGTAAGCTGCCTTCCCTCCTTGGACAGCGAGTGTCCAAGATAAACAACTCGCTGGACACAGAATTGCAGCTTAGAAGGGGACACCTTGTGCCCCTTTTCGGCTAGAAATTGTAAAACTGTCAGTGATGCTTTCTCACATTCACGTTCGCTTCTAGCGGTGATCAGCAGATCATCAACATATTGAAGCAGAGCGGTGTTAACTGGCATGTGGATACTGTCGAGTTCTCTTTTCAGTGCTTGGCTATAGATGCTGGGGCTTTCTGTAAATCCTTGAGGTGCGCGTGTGAATTTAAAGCTACGTCCATTTAAACTAAATCCAAACAAGTATTGGCTTTCCGGATCTATTGGGACGCTGAAAAAGGCATTCTTGAGATCAATTACAGTAAAGAATGTTGCCTCGGAATCAATAGCTGTCAGTAATGACGAGATATCTGGGACCACAGGAAATTGTGGCACAATGCACTTGTTCAATTCGCGCAGATCAATAACCAATCGATATACTGGCGGGGCCTTCGGATCTGTTCGTTTAAGAATCGGAATTATCGGTGAATTACATACATTGGAGTCTGTTTCCACAACCACTCCTTGGGTAATGAGCTCGTCAATGATTTGCAGTAAAGCCACTACAGCATCTGGTGGTAACTTGTATTGTCGCATTCGTGGTAGTACCACTCCTGCCTTTAGTGTAACTCGATATGGTGTAATATTCATGCAACCAACATCAGTAGGGCCTTGTGCCCATAGATGTGTAGGTAAAGTCTGCAATCGGGAATCCATGTCTCTAGACACATAGTGACCTTTGAAATCACGTAAAAACAATCTTACTCCTTCCGGAGAACAACATATTATAGCTCCTAGAGCTTTCAGTGTTTTTATACCTAACAAGTTTTCTGGACATGATTTAGTAAGCAATAAATCTGTAGTTCGGGTCAAAGGTCCTATCGTAAGTGGGAGAGGCTGTGATACTTCATTAACAATAGGTTTTCCTGAAAAACCAAGGGAAATATTCTGTGAGCCTGAGAGGGGTGCCCCTGGAACTTCACTACGTTTTATGGTTGTTCGACTTGCCCCTGTATCAAGTAAAAATTTTCTATCTTGGCCTAATAATTCACTATGTACATAAGGTCCTTCTTGGTCTACAGGGACTTTAATAAGGGGTAAGTCAACTTCCCTCTCTAGGCTGGTTCATGCGTATCGCTGATAGTCAGGATAGTCATACTGTGCGGTCTGGTACAGCTGTCGTGTCGTGGTTTGTGTGGCAGCAACAGGCAGCGCTGGTGCAGCTGGCACAAACTGTATAGACTGTGGTGGAGCTGGCATGGACTGTGCATGCTGCGGGGCTCCTTGTTCATTCTGATCCTGTCTAAGTGGCCGGGGTCTTTCTTTTGTGATACCTGTGGCGATATTACGCTTCAGGACTGGGCAATCGTGTATATAATGACCTGGCTGTTTACAATAGTTGCATGTCCCTTTTACAGGTCCTGCTGAATCACCGGAATGTGTCATACCCTTTTTATGTCCTTCAGCTGGAACTGTCTGAGAGACTAGCATTTTCATTTTCGTGTCTTTCATGCGTCTTTGTTCATGTTCTTGTTCCTCTCTAATTCTATTGTGATGATACTGTAACATTTGTAACATTTGTGATGGGGTGTTACCTTGCCAGGTACTCTCGAATTTTAATACTCTATTCTTCACTTGAGGCAAGGAATTTTCAACTAATTTTGTCACAAACAGGTGTGGGTATGATTCGCTACTTGCTTTTATGCCACTATTTATACCAAAACATTTTTCAAATCGGGCATAGAAATCACTAGTGTCTTCATCTTGCTTTTGTTTACAGGCTGAAATAGTACCCCAGTCTTCCTTTTTCGTAGTTAATAAACGTGGCAGTACCTGTACTAGTAAACCTGGTAGTGCTTTAGTTTTATCCCCAAGTCCTGCTCCTGCAGTTCGGGCCTTTTCTTCTGCTTCTAATGCTGACCAGTCTATCTTTTGGTCTCCCACCTCCCACTCTTTTTCCTTGAGTTTTTCATAAATGCCAGCAGGCATTAATACCTTTAATATTGTCATAATGTCGGGATAGGTATACTCTCCCATGAGTAACATGTCTTTAATTTCTCGGTGGAAACCCGCTGGGTCTTTGTCATGACTGGGTACCACTTTCTTCATTTGTAACAATTCTATTTTCGATATGGGCGTATATACAAATACACGTTTAAACTCATTGTCCTCGCCTTTTATTGGGTGTACTTCTCGTAAGGGATTCTGTCTGTCCATGTAATACGTGGTTCTTTCCTTAATGGGCAGTGAGACATGTTCTGGGCATACAAAAAGAATGTACTGCTTTCTTGATTCTAGTATTTCTTTAATTAGCTTAGTACCTGAACCTCTCCATCTATTCGTGAGTAGTTCAGTCAATATATCAGGTAAGGGACCAGGATCCGAATGTTGGCTTTTATATAGTACAAGGAGTTGTTGAATCATATAAATCCCAGCTAAACGCTGTTCATCTGGGGTGAGGTTCAAAAATGTGTGTGCTACTGTATCATCACCATATTTTCCGGGACTGTCAACCCAATGAACGGCTGACCTGGCTAATTCTTGTTCATCCATAGAATCGAGGAAATGATAACCCCTTCGTTCTCGGAGTAATTTGTCAGCGGCTTGGAACGAATGTTCGTGAGACCTTATATTTATTATAGGTGTTTGGAAATTCCTGTTATTATCTGGACATATCGGACGTATCGGGTCAATAAAACATCTAGTACTATTACAGGATCTTCCTCTACCTACATAGGCTATGGTTTCTGACTGTCCTGTGGGCAGTCCTGATCCTTCCTCCTCGCTTTGTTCGAACTGGTCTACCGCTAATCTCTCTTTGTGTAGTCGTTCTATTTCTTTACGGATCTTTCGGCACATGGCTATTATACAATTTTGCTTATCATGTCTCCCTTCTGATATATTCTGGCTCCATCTGGTAAGAGTTTGCATTGCTTCCGGGTCTACCCCCGGTCGGTCTTGATTTCTGATCACACAATTTATGAGGAAACGTAACAGTTCCCCCTGTATCTCCACTTTCTGGTATTCCATAGCTCTGTTAATACATTCTGAATCTCGCCCTGTTTGGACAAAATGGTATATATTATCTAGATGCACAGTCATTCCTGGTAACTTCCCTAGATACACCGCGGCTCGTCTGATACGTAATGATGCCATGATCATTTCGTCCTCTTTGCCGGGCACAGGGTCATATCTACAATCTATAAGAAGTTCCTTAAGCGTGCGGGCATTGATAAGTTTGGGGGTACGTGAATGTACTGATTCTTGAAAAGTAAGTTTATTTACTCTGGGTGGCGTAGAAAAAATGTTGGTAGCACCTCCCGTAGCCCCATCTGGGGTATCGGGCGTGAAAGGATTCGTTGAACGCGATACAGCAACTATAGGTGTGGACACAGCTATAGAAGTAGCTGTAGGAACAGATGTGGGAACAGATGTGCTTGCCGGAACTTGTGTCAGGATTTGTTGCTGTAGAGATACAGATACTGGATCTTGGCGTTGAACCTCCCTGGCAGGCGGTCTATGTGGGGCAGGATTAGCATACTCGGGAGCTGCGTCATCTAAATATGAGGAAAGAAAAACATCTTCTGCGGTTCTAGGATGCCCTTTAGGATGCATTTTTATTGGAAACAACGGGGGTGGCAAGTCTTTTTGTATTTCCGGAGTAGCCTTAGGTAATCCCTCGGCCAGGAGGGGATACATACCATTCATAAGGGCATTTCTTTGTCTGTCTATTTGTTCTGATTTCACTCGTGTACCTTCTTAAATTAATAGATTTTCTCGGACTTTATTTGAATTCTCTTTATTTTTCTCTTCCTGTCGGAGTGCTTTTTCTGTACGTCTATGAGATTCTTTACGCCATAACTCAACGGCGTCTTTCTGTGACTGTCTGACTTTCCTTTTCCATAACTCTTCCTCTACTTTCATGATGCACTCTGCATCCCAGGTCCCAGCTGCGGGTCACCTCTGACTTTCTGGTAATTCCTTGGTGTAGTCTACCCATAAATCAAGAAATAATATAGCGTCTAAACCGTGTTTATGATACATGAAGTACCCTGGAGTGTCCCTAGGAGGAATAGGAACAGCCTCTTCGAGTACCCCTTTTCTAGTAGTGATCTGTCTTAATTTCGAAAAGAGCGGCATATTGAGAACTGATCTGATACTTGATCTTGAACAAACTTAATACAAATAAACACAATAATGAACAGTCATTCACACCACAATATGCAGAACGTATTTAAACATTTAACATTTAACATTTAACTGAGCAACAATGATGATGACGATCTAAGGAAAACTTAATCACTAAACATAATACTTGGCATTAACTGAATTATTCTGAATTAATATACTTGATATACTAGATATACTGCTAAACAGTACAGATACACTGCTGAAACAGTGCAGACCGGATTTGTGTACCCAAACCCGTCTTGACCGGCACAACCTATGTGCACGTCAGAACGCCTCCCCAGTAATGGTACTCACCGGGTAGCTCGGAACGGAAGGCCTCGGAACGGAACTGAACTAGACCGGACTGGACTGGACTCGACTCGAAAACTTCGGACACTTCGGGACTGCGGGACTTGATGGGCCTCTGTATACCTCGGATCTTGCTCTCTCAGCTAGGCTCTGGTCGGGATACTTCGCACTTCTCACCGCCTCGTCTGGGTGTTGATCGCAGCCTCAGTCGCCCCCGCTTGACCGGAGGGAGATACAGGAAATCCTGCTGGTACGCGTTGTTGTCCGTCCAGCTGTGGCAGGAGACCGGGCCTGCAACGCACCGCCGGCGCGTGAGATGAGAAAGTGTCCCTGTTCGGGCGCCATTTATGTGGTAAATAATTTAATTACCGGGACTTAATTTGATACAAAAACATAATAAAAATAGCTCAGTAAATAAGAGGCAGAATCCGTGGTATTAGAGGTTCGGAATGGGCTTTATTCCAACGGACGATTCGAATCGGTTGCTCCAAGTTCCATCACCACGAAGGTTCAGGAAGTGAAGCACACACATTATTGATAATTAATCACTTTTATACAATAGGCATTACAGTGAAGCAAATACAAGAGGCGTAACAATTGATAGTGTGGATAATATATTCATGCGTAGCAAAAATAGGCGTAACTGGGTGTGATTAAAGAACGTCATCAGATGTGATGTCATAATAGGGTGGTTCCATGAAAGAATTTCGCAATGTCAGCAGAAATACTTGGCAGAAATGCGCGCGCAGCAGCATGACGTGTGATTGACGTGCAACTAGG
Source organism: Triturus cristatus (assembly GCF_964204655.1). NCBI lineage: Eukaryota > Metazoa > Chordata > Amphibia > Caudata > Salamandridae > Triturus > Triturus cristatus. The sequence continues at coordinate 726,075,997 of NC_140590.1, read as the reverse complement.
GGGTGAAGGGGACTTGACATTTAGCTCTACATGTGGCGACAGAAGTCTGGAGGGTCAAGTCAACCTAATCCCAAATCATATCTAACATCCTATGTTTAAAGAACTATGTTATCCAAAAGAGAGGTCTTCTTAGAGTAGAATCTTATTCTATACTGACTATACTGACTGTTAGTGCGTGTACAAGCGTCTAAGTGTCTACACTAGATGCGTGGGTAGAAATCTTCCATAATAATAGGGCTATGAATTACTTGCATAAAGACAGAGAAGCCGGGCCTTTGCTCGGTAACTGGAAGAATGTTTACTTAAACTACTAGACAGGAATGCATCGGGCAGGGGGCGGAGCAGATAATTTCGAAGGTGAAATACAGTTCTTGGCAGGCAGCAGGCTGATGTCAGGCTTCGTGGGCCGCGCAGGGAATGAGACAAAGTTCATGGTCACAGATGCAGGCTCAGACTGGAGCTTTCAGAGGCAGAAGGCAAGAAGAGTTTGACGACAGAATCACGGCCTACTTGCCTGAACTGTAAAATGGCATAAGTGAACCATATAAAGCCGGTGGCCTTTCATACTTAGGAATAGAATATCCGACTTATTCATGGCGGATCTGAAAGAGGACATGTTGACGGTGGACGCACATGTGTTTGCGTCTTCATAACTGGAACTGGAGGGAACATACATGTACTTGTGATTCATACATGAAACCGTTGGGGTCCAAGATAGGGGACATAACTGATCAGAAAAATCTATATTTCCACAACCCCTCCCCTCCACTCTATTTCACCACACTCCAAACCACCCTACTCTAATCCACTTCACCCCACTCCACCCCATCCCAATCCAATCCACCCCACCCTACCTCAAACCAATCTATTCCACCCCAAACCAATCCACCTCACTCCATTTCAATTCACCCCATCTCAATCCACCCACTCCATCCACCCCAATCCACTCAATCCAACCCACTCTACCCCCAATCCAAACCCCCCACCCCACTCTACTCAATCCACCCACGACCTCAATCCACTCCAAACCACTTCACCCTATTGCACCTCACTACACTCTATAGCCACTCCTCTTTACGACACTATGAACTGCACTCTACGACACTCTCTGCCACTGACCCACTGAACTCACTTCCCCGCTTCTCAACTCTGACACTCTGCTTCCCCAACTCCACTCTATGATACTCTACTCCAACAAATCCAATCCAGGAAATTCTACTCTCCCCATTCCATTCTAGGACACTCCACATTACTAACTTTTAGCCATGCTGAACAGCGGCCACACTGGTGTACAACTCGGCAAAACCACATTGTAAAAGCATTAGCTCTTGTATATGTGAGACCTATTGGCTTTAACAAAGCTTGTTAGATGTGGTACGGAGACAGATTTATCTGCTTTACCAGCATTATGTTTTTCAAACAAAATACATATTGCGACTTCCGGGGATGCTCCTTCTCTCACTGTTCTGTTCAAATGTGATTAATATTATGCTTCTGTCCACGACACCACACAGAGCGGGGCACTGGGTCATCCCACTTCAGCCATTTCCCCCATCACTGCTCATCACAGCATTTTGCTGGTTCAAGGGCATATCTGCCTAAAAGGCAGTCTGCTTCAGTGCCAGGGTTGGTGGGCTGGTCTCTGCTTTCGTTTCATGTTTTAATGCATTTTTGTGAAGTGACATTTTTAGTTATTATCTTTCTGCTAATATATGCACACTTCCATGAGATAGCAGCTTTTTTAGTTTTTATTACTTTTAATCTCGTAATGCCTATTGAATACACTTGCAAAATAAATACATCACAGATTAACAAGGCCAGACCTGCTGACTATGCCAAAGCCTGTCACTGTGAGCTGCCTTACTAATTGTAAAAAGAAAACACATTCCATGATGTGACCAGCAAGCTGCTGCCCTCTCAGATCAAATGTGAATTCACACCAGAGGCTGACTAGGCTGCAGGCGAATGGCGAGAGCGAGTCTCTATTGTGACGATTAGTCATCTTTGTGAGGCACAGAATTGTCTTCACGAAGAAATGTGCTCTCTGAGCAGCAGTCTTTGCTAGTCTGTTTCTTGCCTGCTTTATTCTCTTCCTCATGTCTTCTCTCTGCAGATCACAAATCAGGCGCAAAAGCGCTTCGAGGTTCCGATAGAGACCCCCAAGGTCACAGAGCAGGCCCCCACCAGGCTCTATGATGTACAGTTTTCGAACAAGCCCTTCGGTGTGATCATAACAAGAAAATCCAATGGCTTGGTCCTGTGAGTTAGTTTCTGTTTTGATACATAAACATGTATTTGTGTAGAAATGAAATGTACATTTTAGTATGAGCTGCTCTAATGAATACGAAAGTATGCATTTGTGTGTTTGTGAGCATGCGAATGCAAAGTTTTCTTGTGTGTGAACATATAATTGGGGAAAAACCTCGGTTTCTATTGCATATGCTAGGTCTTTACATTTTTTTTATTTTGAAAATATATTTTATTGAATTTTCACCATACCAGATGGGCAATCGCCCGATATATGCCGTTTTAAAACAGGATACTGACAATTTGCCAAGGAGAGACAAATCATTAGATGCATCAGGCATATATAACAGAAATGGAAACCAAAACTTTACGCAGGCCTTACCACCCCACCCACCCCGGCAAGCGTATTTAAAGATGGACACATGGCCTGAAAGAGAGTATACTATGGCGTGTAACGTGACCGCTAGTTGCGCGTGAAAACTAATGTTTCGGGGGTTTGCGAAGGAGGTCTTTACATTTTTCATACATTTTTACACTGATCGCAAATGAACCAGGAGCATTGCATCTGCAGAGATTTGCTGTTATTCGCAATCGAAGTACTCTCTCTACATGAGCAGCTGCCCTGCCCTTGAGCAGTGTGTGATGGAAAAGGGAGGGTTCTTCTCTTGTGCCACGTAGGTGTTTACATTTTGGCACAGGGGCACTTTGGCACCACTAGGAGAAACCAGTGCATTGGTATTCTAAGAAAATTGGCCTCACCTATACTGCTGCTACTTCTTTTGCTGTGCTGATCATTAAACTATAGTGTGAACATGGTGTAAGACAGACGCGGTTGGCACAGGTAAGACCGGTGAGACGGGGGGTGGGGTGAAGGGGTCAACAGACGATGGAATAGGGAAAATACGTTATTTAAAAGGAAAACACTTACCTTGCGTATGTCACAGAATTCTTTGAATTCTAGGATTTGTAGTCTTGTTTACATGGTCCGTGACTGGCTACCCTCCCCTCCCAGCTTCCCACACCACCTTGAAGGATTGACATAGGCAAGTTGTCTTTGGAAGGCGGGGGGTCAGGGACCCCCCGGCCGTATTTATTATACAAAACAATAAAAGATGACTATCAACATTACATCAATTAAGTTAAGAAACGCAAAATTCATGACATTAGATTTACAGTATTTAAGACAAATATCAAAGGCTAACCTTAACAAAAGTCTAATACAGCGTGTTTCCTATCCGAATCTAACATCCTGCCTGAATTTTGCATTCTAACCTTTCTGGCCCGACGACAAAGTCGCTAACCGGTGTCAAGTCCTACTAACCACGCCCTTACTCACAGGTGCGCATGCGCGACAGGGGACCGCCTACCCCGTCGGCATCGTGAACTCCATTTAACCAACAAGGAGGGCCCTTACACTCTGCGTCATTTGCTGACTTCATGATGTATGTGCGGGGTGGCTACCAGCCTAAGGAAAGCGTGACTCCCTCCCCCGCATCTTTAGCAGCTAGCGGATATTCCTGCCCCTGAAGTTCTAGGAGGGACCAGTGGCCCCTCCCCCTGGGCCGCCCCCTCCGTGGATGGTGACGCCCCCCCCCTAGGAGCTTAAATTGCTGCTCACCGATCATGACCTTACCGCCACAGGCCAGCATTGTTTCCCGATGATCTGGCCCCCCCCACAACTCCCGCCTGAAGGTCATACCTACCTCACAAAGCCCTTCAACCAAGCTAGGATATTATCACACCACATTGTATTCCCTGCCTCAGTCAAATGGACCCCATCCTGTAAGTACAATTCATCCCCCCAAATAGTCCCATGTGGGATGGTCTGTAAGTGCGTGGTTCGGAAAAGTTTCTCTAACTTGGTATTGATCCTCTTTACCGAGTGATTCAATGCCCTGACGGAATCACCCCCACGCCACTGCAGCCGCGGTATCAGCTGGGACCATACCACAGTGCAGTCAGGGCACACCCTCCTTACCCAACCCGCTGCTGAGATGATCTCTTCCAGGAGGACCCTCCTACCCAGTCTAGCAAGGTCATTCCCCCCCAGATGAAGAATCACCACCGCCGGTGGTGCTGCATGTTGGCCGACCAACTCTGCAAAGAATCCCCGAAACTGACTGAGGCAGAGACCCCCCCTCCCAAAGAAGGAGATGGACAAACCTTTGCGCTCTAGCTCCCTTCTACCCCTGCCTGTAAAAAAGACATGTTTAGAACGATTAACGTATGAATGACCAACAATCCAAACCCTGCCTGACCGCGTCCTGTGTTCTTGACTGTTCACGCCGCGATGAGTCGCCGATAAATCTTGATGATGACCCGAAACGAGTTCTCCGCCTGCGTCACAGAGCGAAGGAACTGCAAAACCAGAAAAACAACCCAACGTCAGAACACTCTAGGTACTTTACAACATGTGTACCCGCACATACCGTTTGTAGCAATTGGAATTGGGTGACCATTTCCTAATTCTTTTAACACTGTTTACATGCAGACCCCTTGTGATTGCCTCAGTGGCTGCGCCTATCCTAAAGGAGTGTGTGCCAAATTCCTTCGGGTCAAGGCCCACCCTGGTAATAGTCAACTCAATGACTCTTCTGAACTGGTATTTGGTTAAAGGGGTGCCGTCAGCGTGTAATAAGAGCGACCCACCCAACAATCCACCTCTCTGCCTGATGAAAGTCTCCACATGGTCTACCGGGCAGCAAGGATTGGCCCTCGCCCTGTGCAGTACCACAGTCTCCCCACGCGCCTCCTGATTAGTTTTTGATCTCAAAATTGTCACCCACAATGTGTCTCCCTGTATTGTTGTGTTCAGGAATTGGATACCCCCCTGCCTATCTGCCTTGGAGGCTGCAACCAACTCGCTCAGCCTCAAAGCTCCATAAAAGGCTAATGTGAAAGCTGCTTTGAACAATTGTATCTCCCAGTCTGAACTACAGACGTCATGCAATGCAGGCAATAAGGCCGTCAGCCTCCCCAAGCCTATTGGTTTCCTAGTGTCAGCCGTGCTGCCCTGTAAGCGGCGCCAACCCCTCAGACCCTTCCGCACCACAAAGCTGTTAGTTGGGTCTTTCACTCCCTTTACCTGTGCGTAGAAGGAGACAGCTGCCCTATGCCTGTTAGCTGTTGCCACTGAGCGACCCTCCTGATGCAATTTACCCAGGTAATCTGTAAAACTATTCTCTAGAGCCCATTTGGATTCCCAGTCACATCCCAAGAAAGTGCAATATGAACCAAACGCACCTTCATACGCTGTCCTTGTCTTGGGGGCTAAGCTAGCAGCCACGAGGTCCTGTAATTTGGGGCACCAATCTGCCAGAGCGCTGACGGGAAGTGTGTCGGTGTAGGCGCTACCGATGGAAGATGTTCCCTGAATACCTGCATTTTTTGGCGAGAGAGTGCATCAGCTGCATTATTAAGGACACCTGGGACATGTTTTGCCCTGAATATAACATTCAATTTCAAGCATCTCAACACAATCTCCTTCAAGAGGCGGAGTATGAACCTACAGCGTGCCGCTTGCTGATTGATGCACTCCACCACCGTCATGTTGTCTGACCAGAATATCACTGATTTGTTACGCAGAAGTTCTGGCCAGACCATTAATGCAACCCATATGGGGAACAGCTCCAGAAAACCAATGTTGGTTGTCAATTCACTGTACACCCATTCGTCCGGCCACCTGTGGGTGACCCACTTGTTTCCAAGGATGGCACCAAACCCAACACTCCCAGCAGAGTCAGTCCATAAACCTAACTCTGCTGAAGTAGTGGGGGGGCCGGACCACACTACCCTGCCGTTGAAGTCCTCCAGGAATGCCATCCATATCTGCATGTCCTGGCGTTCCTCAAGCGACAGTCTAGTGCGGTGGTGTTTTTCTCACAGTCCCTTCATAGCCTGCGCAATTGAGCGAGAAAAGGGGCGAGCCATTAGTATCACCCTCAACGCGAAATTCAACTGGCCCACTGTTTCCTGAAGCTGTTGTAACGAGACCTTCTCTTTGGTCAGGCACGCGCGTAGTGCCGCCTTGAATTTAGACACCTTCTCCTTTGGGAGCCTGAAACAACCCTCCACAGAATCTATTTCAATGCCCAGAAATTCTAGGCAAGTATCTGGCCCCACTGTCTTCCCCGGCGCCAGCGGGACCCCAAGAGCCCGCATGAGCACGCAAAATTCCTGCAATGCCCGTGCACACTTCTGAGACCCAGCCGCGCCCAGGAAGAGAAAGTCATCCAGGTAGTGTATGACCTGCTGGTGCCCGGTTGCCTGCCTCATTACCCATTCCAAGAAGGAACTGAACGTCTCAAAATAGGCACACGAGATCGAACAACCCATGGGCATGCATTTGTCCATGTAATACTGCCCATCACATTTGAACCCCAACAGGTGGTGATCCCCCTGATGCACAGGGAGAAGACGAAATGCAGACTCTATGTCAGACTTGGCCATCAATGCCCCTGGACCCAGGCCCCTAAGCAACACCACCGCTTGGTCAAAAGAGGCATATTTTACACTGCAGACATTCTCATCTATAGCATCATTCAAGGATGTCCCCCTTGGGGCTGGGAGATTATGAATGAGTCTATATTCGCCTTTCTCTTTTTTAGGGACAACACCAAGTGGGGAACAAACAAAGTTGGGCACTGGCACCTCATCAAATGGTCCTGCTATCCTACCAAGGCGTAATTCTTTTTCAATTTTTGCAGCCACTACCCCTGGGTTATGCTTTAAAGACAGTTGGTTCCTGCACTCAGTCTTACCTGTGTACCCTCCCGCCGGTATCCTGAAACCCCAAGAAAATCCCTCCTGAAGTCATTTAGCCGCTGCGTGATCTGGGTATCTGTTCAGCCAGGGAATCATTGCCATGACGTCAATGGGAGTGTGTGATACTAAACCCTCCTCTTGTCTATTCAGGTTTCCTTCTCCCCCTGGAGCCCTGGTTGCCACCCTTAAATCTGCAGGAGGTCTCGGGGTGTGAGGGGTGCCCACACAAGGAACAGGCGTGTTTGAATTTACATGTGCCCGCTGCCCTAGTGCAGGACCGTTTGTTGAAATCCCAACATACGCCCTTTTTATCCCCCCAACCCTTACCCTTTCCTGGTACCTCACTTCCTTGCGCCTGCCGAAAGGGCTGTTGGGGCTTGGCCGGGTATATTTTCTGTGCCCCAGTTGCCCCCATCGCTGCTGCCCCCCCAGTTATCTGATTGTACCATGACAGGGAATCCACCATATCCCATGCTAAAGAGGGATTAAATTCTTTAGCTTTCCTGAATGAAATGTCATATTCCTTCCACCCGTTCCCCACTTGTGTCTCGCTCCACATGGCAATCCTGCTCTGGTAGCAGGCCATTTCTGCTTGTAAATTGGGCGACCTTTCAGCTGTAATGGCACTGAACACGGAGAAGGCCCTCATCCAGTTAACAAATGTCTCCTCAACTCTGAACTTAACCAACTCTATTCTCCATTCACTGGGCAACATCCATTCCTTTTGTGACTTGGCATATTCAAGTTCCCTACTATCAATCAGCAAGGAGAATATGTTGATATATTTGCCCGCCCAGATCATCTCTTTCACAGCCTGAGACACATGCTGCCCCAAATTCTCCTTCCTTGAGGGCATAGCACCATCCTTAAGTAATGGCAAAGCCACCTCCTTACCACTGTCCATGCCTTGTGACGTAGCACCATCCCTCTTTGCTGTCTGCTCGCTGGTGAAACCTGTTAGGGGAGTAATTGGTGCCAATGGTGTCCCTTCCCCCGCCCTGACCAACTTAATCATCTCAACCAGTTTCAAGGCTTCCGCTGAATGATCTTGAGAGGATGGCAATACCCCCCCTAACTGTAACCAGGGTAAAACGGCGGCTATCTGGGATGCCAATTCCACGGGACAACGTTATTCAGGGGAATTGGTACCCCGACGGGGGCAATGTTCACGGGGGTGACGGGGGCAATGACCCTGAGTGGGGCAACCGGCAATGCTGGCGTAAGAGGAGCTGGGCCAGCCGGTGCCATTGGGGGCATCACGGGAGCATCCTTAGGCACTCCCCCTGGCATTCCCTCCCCCTCAGCTGTATTCTTGGGCGTTGTGCTTGCAGTTTTCTTGGACTTGCCCCTCTTAGGAGGGGTAACAAAATCACCTCTAGGCTGTGGTGGGTTGATTATCCTTCTTGGCCTGCCTTGTGGACCAAGAGGCCCATCCAGCCCCTGATTAATTTCTGCCACACTCCTACCCAACTCATCTACCTTACCCAAGCGCTTATCAATCGCTGTCATCCTGCGCATCATAGTCTGCATCATTTGCTCCATGCGGGCCTCTTATTAACTCGTGCCCCCGGCATTTCCACAATACGCAATGCAATCTAATCCTAGCCAACCCAGGCAATTGTACCTTCTTTCAGATGGAGGATGTGAAGATGGCCGTAAGCACCATGCAACTGTGACCGCAAAACACACCAAGCTAGTCTTAGAGTGTGGGCGAGCGCCAACCCCTCGTAGGAAGGTCTCAAGCCCTGCGGCCCGCCAGAAGCAATGAAGTGCAGGCCCGCCTCACTCCCCTTACCACCGATGACCCGTGTGTCCTCGGCCTGTTGCTGTGCTCTGCGACCGTGATTTGTTGTCTGCCACTGGAAAAAACCCCACAGTCAAGCTTCCTAGAAAAAACAAAATATTAATAGCTTGCAAAAGACTTTGTGTAATCAATCAAAACGTTCAGCAACCAGAAACCCTTATATAGTGCCAAAAATTAGCCCAGTCTCAAAATTATGCTTCAAAAACCGGCTTTAAACAGTTTAACCAAGCACTAACTCATTGGTCTCCCCTCCAGTGGCTGCCCTGCTGGGTCCCGCTTCGCCCCCCACCAGGGGAAAGCAATCGTGCAATAATCTGGCCCAACGCGTGCAAAAAGACAAAACCCTGATGCAGGGGGCGTCGATCTCCCTGCCTCGCTGCTCGACCGGCACCCGCTACCCCTCCACACCTTACCGGACTATGCGCCGATCAGAACAAAACAATGCCGGTCTCTAAGCTCACTCCGCTCAGCTGCTGCGAGTCGCTGGGTTGCTCCCGCCGAAACCGCCGCTGCAATCTCACTTCAAGCGCTACCACGACGACGCAAACCTGGGGTGGAACAAAAGAAGAGAAAATTACACGCCCCGAGCGTGGGGCACACGAGGTATGCGGGGAGCGAGCCAGGGGCAAGAGGACTGGACTGGAGCAGTACATCCCACAAGGACCTGGGAAACTTGGCAGCCAGGTGTTACAAACTGATCCCAGGGGCAGTGAGGGGTTCCACACACAGATTGGCAGGCAAAAACATGGACAATATGTGGCAGCCATCACAGGACTCGAGGACACGGCCGTCGTTGAATTGTAGCGAATGTGAGGTTTGGAGAGTAAGAAAAAGGAGCACATATACCGGGCGATAATAGATTTTAGTCACAATAGAAAGAATTTGTTGCTGGTTTTATGCTTATTTTAGGATTTGTGGTGAATATTCAGGTAATTTTACCCTATGAAAAAAGCAGAGGTTACGGAAGGTGGTTCAGAAGCTAAAAAGCAAGCACACTTCTTATAAATTCACACTATCTACCTCAGCCATGTAAGAATAAAGTCTGATATTCTAAGTAAAACAAGTACCTCCAATAGCAGCAGCTTGACAGTTGATTTCCCAGGTTTCTACTGTAGCTCAACATCAGTGCTCTAATTAACAACTAGAGCATTAACATTCTGTTTTTATGACAAAAGTGCCGCACATCTGAACGCTAGCATGATGAAATCAAAGCTCTAAAACTGATAGTATTTCCTTTAGAAATTAACAAAACAAGGAGGTTCATTTTGTCATAGACATTATGGTTAGTGCTCTATAAAGCTAAAATAAGGACTTTTCTATGAGTTATCAAAAATGTTCCTCATCTATGTCAGTAAAACACTGACATGCACACTGAAATATGTACGTTCTACACCAGCAGCAGTCTGTCAGTTACCTCCCTGGTGATCAACTGAAGCTTCACCACAGAGTTCTAATGAACAACTAGAGTGCTATCATGTTGAGTACAAAACAAAAGTGAGTCACTCCTGAGTGAAATTTTGTTAGAATAGGATCTGTTGAGCATTGAGATGTAAATGCAGGCATGAAACTCGTGGGTTAAAAATTTGAGGGGAGGTATTGGTTTTTTAGATGGGCTAAAAGTAGTTTAAATGACAGACGTTTGTGCAAGTACATCCTCTTCCCACATCTGTTTACTCAGCCTACCGATTTTCTCAGTTGCTTCACAGCTCCAGTGATAGTATTGTTACATATGAGCTGCTAAGTCCTTAACTTGTGTTTAAAAAACACCCTGAATTCACTGAGAAACGAATGGTTAAAATTATGCTAAAGTTAGGCATTAAAGTAGCATTAAAAAAAAAAAAAACCACTAAAATGCACCTGCTCTAGTTTGGTGAACTTACTATAACTTGTCATAACTTGTCATGAGCGCTGTAACATGTTAAGTTATAACCAGTGCATGATGGGTGTGCAAGTAAGAATCTACCATATTGTTTGCTTTGTAACAAGCCTCCTATCAGAACTTCTTAACCATCAAACAAGCCGACTGACTTGGCCCTCTTACTGCCTCTCAAAAGCAGCTCACCACTAAGCTCTGTGGGGCCCAACCCCTCCCCTTATCTGATCTGTTATTTTTAATTAAACAATACAAATGCAGCAGCTTGGCTTCTCTCTGTGCCCATCATCAGGGGTCCTCTATGGCATGCTAGACTGCAGGGCACTCCTACTTCACTTAGGACACTCTCACCAATTGCACACAGCAGGATGCTTTATGCATCACCCCTGTGCTTCCCGATGCTGTTTATCAGTCAGCCAGGGTGCACCTTGCTCAACTTGTCACAGAGTCAGGGGCCTAGCTTCGGGGTGGGTTTGGGGTGTTACAACCCCTAATAAATGTACTTTCAGGTAATAGTTGGGTACAGGTGCTTTCAGTCGGGTATGGCGAGATGTCGTCCGTATTTCACAATTAATTTTTACATAAACACAGACAAAAAAGCCCACACACTCTCTCCCTCTTTGCTTTGAAAGTCTACAAAAATGTCGGTTATTTTGCTTGCAAAATATTGTGTTTTCTCTCAATTACTACCCCTATCAATCCACATTCCTCTCCCTTTCCACTGCCCCTTTATCCTCTCTCATGTGCCCTGCTTGTCCTATTATGCATTTTGACATTATATGCCAGTGTGGAAAAGCTGTAGATCACTACCTTCCCAATGTTATTGACCAAGCTACGCCCCTGCACAGAGTGGGGTGGGATCAGCAGGCCTCATATACCCCTTCCCACTCTGTGTTGAGTTGGGAAAGGGGCAACTGTCACAGGAGGCTGTCTCAAAGTCTGGAAGCCAAGAGAGGACAGAGGCTTGCAGATAAGTGGACACGCAACATGGTACATTAGGTAGGCCTCAACATTAGGCAAGCATGTATAGTGCACCTGATCAGCTTCCTGCTAATGTAGGTGGCAGTGTGCAGCTTCTTAGCACTCAGCACAGACACTGGTGTCAGTGAATATTGAGATGAGTTCAGTGTGACTGGCAATGACAAAGTAAAGGGTATAGATTGGTCCAATTGAGTTATCACATCCAAAGGCAATTTTCAGAACGTTTTAATTTGTATTGCTATTTTTATCCCCCTTCCTTACCTTCTCTCAAAAAACAGCCTTTTTTGAAAAGAGGGACCTGCAGGGTGAACCTAAACCCACCATTATAGCCTCCAAAGTGAAAGAACAAGTCAGGGGATTCAGTGCTACTATTAACATTCGATTGGGGATGTAACCTACATCCTACTTAATATTTCTGTACTAACCTCCCAATCTGCTTACTTATACAAGGGAATCCTGCAAGTTATCAGTTATACCCTTTATCAAGAAAATGTGATCCAAAGAAACTGCGGTAATAGTAAAAGTTCTGTTGTATTCCTATTTGAAAGTTGATATTATTATTCGAGTTCACAGTTATAGAGTGTGCTGCCTCAGCATGTTCTCTGTCTTCGAACCCTCTATTGTATTTAGCAATGCTTTTCTCAACAATTTGAGAAGAGTCCCAGGGTGCCCAGCCACTTTATGGGCCTCTCAGGCTTATTACTCAAATAAATCCTCTAAACCATCTTTCCGGTTCTTTTCCTTTTTTTAAATAAAACTATATGTTCAAACCTGATTGTGTTTAAATACTATTCTTCAACTATCCCAGGCAACTGCAACACCAAAGTAGATGTCATCATGAGTAGAAAATCATCAGCAGGATACAACCAAAAATTCCAAAAGCTCTTAGAAAACTGGCTGAAGTGGAAAACCTGGCAGATGCCTGGCACATTGCTCATCCTTGCAATCATTAGTTCACGTTCTATTCTAACCCTTATACCTCACACAGGCGAATCAGTAATCACTTTGGCTACTAACCTCTTCTCAATTCCACAACAGTGCAGACATTGAATCACAACATCTCTCTGACCACACACCTATATTACTAATTTTTGAGACCACAACAGCCTTGCAACCATACCCATAGAAGACAACTAAACATCAATCTTATCACAAGTCCTGGAGTGATCAAACACCTTAAATCATTCACCACTATTTTTTAATGACTCTTAAACTATTTCCAAAGAAGTTGCTTTGGATACCCACAAGACAGCCTTATGAGGCGGCATAATAGCACTCAGTGAGGGACTGAAAGAGACTAACCTCCTCATAAAAGAAATCGGAAAACTTAACAAGCATTTGCAATGCAATAGGTCTCGCATTTACAAGAGTTTGAGCTACTGGCAGTGTATATGACAATGCCCTTTATTTATGTATTGTTTTTAAAACAGATACATAAAATGCATTGTCATTTACAATGCCAATAGCTTAAACTCTCATAAATGCCAGACCTATTGTATTGCAAATGTGTTGGCGCCCGTGCTATAAATGTTTTTTAAGTGTTAGGAGAGAGCTTGTCCTGTCTGCAACAGCAGACAGGACAAAGCTATTTGAAAAAAATAGTGCTTGGAGGCTGTACTACGGAGGGCACCATGCTGTTAAAAAAACACAATAGCGGAATAAATAAAAAACACAACACAGACAAAAGCGGGCGCCGTGCTAAAACATATACCGCGGTGCCCATGCTTATTAAAGGTATGCGCATGGTGCATGATCGTGGGTGAGGAGAAGAGGAAAAATAGTACTCCAAAAAATCAGATTAACTATACTAGTGTAAGGTAACTGTAGTTGGTTGGTGCTGCTTTTCGAAAAACAGAAGTGAGGTATCGCTTAATGAACCAATAAGGAAGCAGCAAAGAAGAGTGCCAATGCATTGAACCAATTCGAAGGCAGCAGGCGGGACATAAGTCCTTTTCCGACTACACCAGGTCTTCCAGACAATGCACTCGCTGTCTAGTCTTGACCTAAAAACTGTTTATCATGAATAACCACTGGCCTAGCTACAATGCCCTTTTGAAACTAAAAATGGACTTCAGCAAAAGATGATCTTACACAACAGATCATATTCTGCTGAGCATAAAATCAAAATATCACACTGGAAGTAATTATTGGCGGTAAGCTCCTTACGAACTACTAAAAAAGCAAATGAAAACAAACATACAAATAATTGCAGTTAAAATCAAACAAGGGCTACTTAAATCCAAGGACTCTGAAATATGTGAAACCTTTAAGGAATTATGACCCTCTTTATACAGGCAAAAATACTCCCCCAAAAACCTAGAAAACGTCTTTTAGCACAATCCAAACAAACTAAATCAAATCTGGATCTTCTAGACCTCTTGGACCTGGGAGCAAACATCTTAAAAAAATCATTAACAGTATACAAAGTATAAAGAAAAACGATTCAGGATGGGATAGGCTACCAGCAAAGCTTCAGCAGTCCCTATCAGATCATTGACTCCAAGACTTAACTTGCTATTCAGCCACTTCAACGAAACTGGAAATCCTGAGACAAATTTCACGAGGCCATGATCTTCCTCATCCACGAGAAAGACAAAGACACATAAGAAACCAAAAACCTTTGGCCTATTTTACTAATAAAGACTGTACATTTGTTGCCAATATCTTAGCCACGCCACCCACATGAACCCATTAATCTCTGCAATGGTCCACCCCAACCAATCAAGCATAATGAAGGGTAGGTCATCGGCATCCAACACAAGTTTGCCCACCAATATTGCATCCCAAGCAGAAAAAGATTTAAAAAAAACAAAAAAACACAACAGCAACACATGCCATTGCCTTAGTTGCTGAAAAGGACTTTGATAGAGTATATTAGACCTATCTTTTCTAAGGTCTAACCTGGCAAGGTCTTCTAGAAAATTCAAATAGTCAAAACATAAAAGTTATTGAAACTAAGTTCAGTTAATATAAATTGATAGCTTACACGGACAACATACGTTTACTAATTAGCAACACACATTAATCGATCTACATCCTCAAGAATGAATTGGACTTGTACGCCTCTATCTCAGTCTACAAGTTGAATGAGCAAAAGACTGTATTTCTCTCTCCTTTAAAACTTTGCTTAAAGCACCTCTTCAATGGATGCAATTTCAAATGGTGCCCATCTCGGATAACTTACTTTAGAATACTGTTTTCAAATAAACATGGGTGTTAGCTGCATTCTAAACCAAAGGAAGATATTGAATGAGATTAAAAAGAGGGCATCCACCTGCCCTACACTTAACCTTCGTGGTGGGCCAACTTGACACTGTGGGGGTACTATCACTTGCATAATCTGCATTTCAGTGGCACACCCAGGTTGTCGGAGTCGGGAACGGTGTTAACCTAAAAAGCCTATAAAGTAATGTGTCCCAGAGACAAAATTCAAAACAACCAAATTCCAAATATATTCAATAATAAAGCACTGATTCAAAAGCTGAGTTTGAGATCAGAAATTGTGTAAAAAATATGCAGGTTTATGGAGATTTAAGTTGCGATAAAGAAAATAGAAAAATGCAAATGCAGCACCAATCTCGGAAAAAGTACAGAGAAGTCCATTGTCATAAAGGCCCAGGAAAAATGCAATAATGTGCAAAAGTCAGACAAACAGATCAAGTCTCAAATGTGTAGCAAATCAAAAGAAAATTGTGAAGCATCCCGGGAGGTTCAGGAAAGAGTCTGGCTCACCCTCAAATTCAGGGGTTTATATTCCCATTTTCAGCATAGGAAATCTTAGGAACGGCAACGTCAGCATGGTACAGGCATTATTACAATTAATCACAATTCTTCCTTTAAAAATGTGATATAACAATACCATCTGAGCATTAACCCACGAGATGAACATTGATTCACCTCTTCTGACCTAATGTCATCCAGAGGTATCAGAACAAATTAATTCCACAAGTAACAGAAAGAATCTTGAACGAATGCAACAGAATGTGCAAGCAGGAAGAACCCTGAAAGTAGCAAAAAGGTTTCATCCAGTAAGTTCTTCGAGAAAAATACATCATACAAAATAAACAGAGCACATCTTGCAGCGTGTCTTATCGAGCTAAAAAATATAGAAGCAGAATGATCATCATGATTCGACAACCATCTAAAAAAAGACAGAGAAAAGACCTAATGAGGCCTAGTTATCCTAAGCCAGAAAAAACACTCTAAAACACATCATAACGATTTAATTTCAATTGCATTTCCTCTATGGCAGTACACATATGTGAATTCAATGTATAGAATAAAAAGAATTAATAAGCAATACGGTTTTATATGGGGAAGTTCCACAAAATCCCTGATGATGACATCATTACTAGACCTCAAATTATTTACAATTTTAGTATGCATCACTTTCCGTCTCTTGCATCTCAATTCTTCCAACATCTTAAGTTGGTCATATGCTCATGCTTTTATGCCTTCCAACTCTATTTGAACCTTCTTCCTCTTAAATACCGTCATTGTCACGTTCCTTTTACTTCCACAGTTTCGTCCCTTCTTTGAGAAAATTAGTTTACAAAGTTTAAATAAAAGGAATAGAATATTTGCGCAAATTAACGCAATAGAGGTTAATATTACATGCAGCATGCCCACACCGAAACTATAAAACCATTCACCAACCCTCCCAAATCCCTTTTCAATCTCACTGAACCAGGAACCAACTAATTCCCACAAACCATACTCTCCAAGGGTTTCTTATTCACAAGAAATGTTAGTGCCATTTGTTGTATAATCATTAATCAGCTTACCTGGTATGACAGTACAGCACTCCACACCCTCAAACCACAACAGATTCCACCCTCCTTTGCAAGAAGGTTATCTAGTGCAAGGCAGTTCTGCATAATCATAGCACTCCTTGCCATAAGCTCCTGATATATCTTTGTTAGTGCTCCTTGCGTATTAGAAGCAAGGTGAACTACAAGCGTAGATTATTTTCTAATTGCTACATCATTCATAGCCACACCAATCAATGGTTTCATAGCACCCAAAGCATCTAACTCAATTTACATGGTGACCCCAAAAGGAAAAACAAAGCAAGATAGCAGCTTCTTACCCAATCATAAAGCAGGTTAAATTGAACAGTCTTACCAAACATATAATAAATTCCTCTAAACTCATTATCAACCACATAGCTCCTTTCACACTCAATAACTTCAACAAGTTCTATTGGTCTATTGTTTGAGACTTCTGATGCACCATACACTGTTCTCTCTTCCTTCCTTTCATGCTCCACTTTGAATCTTGGATGCACATAATTTCACTTACATCTGCCCAATTTTCAAGATTTTCACTCTCATTATACTCCTTAACAAACTCACTTCCCTTTTCACTCAGACAATAAATATACTCAATTTTAGTCTTAATAATTTTCAAGGTTGTGCAATCTTCATTAAATACTTAGAATAAGTGATACAATTCCCAGAGTCTTCAGCTATAGCAAGTTCTTCCATCAAGCATTGAAATCCGAAAGATATGACAACAGAAGCTTTTGATTCTGGAAAATACTAATAGAGACATTGCATGCAAGAGCAATTGACAATACGTCACACCTTCTTCAGATGATGAAGAAAGATGTGTTCAAACATGACATTCACTAATGCCCATTATTCGAATGTACTTCCGTAATAGATTTGAATAAAGATGTGTTTGTTTAATGTGTTCTATTTCCAAATGTGTGGTAGTTTATTCACCTTGTGAAGGAGAGACCCATCCAACCAGGGAAAATAAACATAACATCAAGCCAACTAGATTTCTTAATATCACTATCAAGGAAAACACACTAAAAGGTTTACAGCATCTACTGTGTGCCATATTCTGCTGAGGAAAATAAAAGGATAAAGAAGGGTACAAAATAATTAGGAGGTACAAAATCAAGAATCAAATTTCTCTCTTGTTTCTCAGTTTATAGGATTCAGAATCTTTTATCTTCGTTTGGATACCTTAGGTGCAAAACAATGATCCATAAGAATTGTATTTAATCGTTTAGCTCAAAGCTCCTTAAGGATTAGCAAAAGTTCAAGGTGGTTCTTCTTCTAGTTGGTCACCAAAAATGAACTGAAAACAATAATCCATATCTTCAACACCTGACTCTTCATCTGTGGATGCAGATGCTTCATAGGTCCAATCTGAAGATAAATACTTTCCATTCATCACTCCTTTTCTCTTTGATCTTTTAGGCACAAGTGATTCACTCTTATTGTTCTCAGAATCAACTGCAGTTTTCTCCTGTTCTACTCTGATAGATTCTGGTCTATGAGTCTTCTAGTGTGATCTTTTACTGCCTCACGGATATAACCCACTTTTCTCATTGGTGTGTATTCCCAACTTCTGTGTTTTCACTTGTTACTACTGTCTTATCTTCTCCACTCACAGCTGGACATGTTCTTTGATCATCAGCAACTTAGTACACATTGAAACACTTGAGACTCAATGTTCACTTTGACTTTTTCACAAATTGAAGTATCAGTCTCTATTTTGGCTTGTTGCTTCTGACTTTACAACAGCATTTCTTCTTGTTTTACAATTGCTAATTTTTAATCTGGTGAATAGTACCTTCCCCAGGATCTCCCCCCTTGCCTGCAGATCCATGAAGCAAACTTGAGGTTGACCCAATGAATCAATGATTGCTGTCACCACTCTCTTCATGTGATCGTTGTATCACAGCAGTGTTAGTCAAAGGTACGACTTGATGTGGCCCCTTTCACCTTGGTTCAAGGCACTTCTTGCAAATGTACTTCTTCACCAGGACCCAGTCTCCTGGATGCAATGCATACGACTGGCCTTCTTTTGTTCATGGTGTTGTCAAATTCACCGGATGATGGTGACAGATTTCACCACATCAGTCAGACATTTACAGAAATCAAATATATTGTCATCAGTTATTGCTACAGGTGATGCTGAAGGAAGGTACAGGGTATGCATAGCTCTGCTCATGAGGATTTCATGAGGCAAGATACCAGTCTTTTTGTTTGGATGTCTTCTAATTTTCTTCAAAACAAGGATCTGCCCATTTTAAAGTTGTTGAGGCACACACTCATCTTCTCAATCAAATCTGATGCTTATGGTCGGTAACATCACCAGAGCTTTTGCTCAATTTGTAACGCGGTACACAATAATTTTAGGCCCTCGTTTTTAATATGGGTTTCGTGATTTGTCTCAATATAAGTAGGCATGCTGAACGTTGATACCAACTCTCCTAATAAAAGTTTGGTTGCAGTCGTACTGACTGATCTCCTTGTTGGACATGCCTCAAACACTGAGAAAACAGGCAGACAATCATGAGAATATATCTGAGCCCATTATAAACAGGCATTCTTGTGACGTATGCCTGTTCTCTAGTAAATAGTTCTTCAGATTTGCTTATTATACTCATACTACCTACTGCACTACTTGCCAGAGGATTAATCAGGGTAAATGGACATCTTTCACATAAATCTTCTGCTACACTACTAAACTTTGCGTCGTATCAATACTTCTCAAATATCTTGATCATATTGTCTCTCCCTACACGGGTTTGCCCATAAAGGAATCTGCCATGCCCTGTGGGATTGATCCACTACCACTTAGGCAGGAGGAATAAAGTTGTGACCCCTAAGTAGGTGGTTTTTAAGACACTATTTTCACTTTTTCCAGCACTCTGCCCCTCCTTACCTTTTCGAGTTGGTAGTTCCAACACGTGCTTTGCACTCCTGCTCCTTCCCTCTTGGGTTAAGTTGTAGCCCACACAAGGTACCTTGCGGTCCTTGTGTTGGAGAAACCCAATGATGAAGCATGTCACCCTCGGGTGACCGAGGGTTTTCGTCCACAACTGTGTTGTGCCCTTCTACAGCAGCTGTCTCTTTCACTAGATTTCTTGTAGTTTTTTCTTGCTACCCTATAATTAGTGTGAGATTTATTGATCCTGGAAGAACATACAGATTATCTGGAGCTACTCATATGTCATTCTAATCCCTCTTACAAACTTTTGTTTCCCACCTCTTCATTTCATTTTTTGTTGCCTCCTCTTGCAGTTCTCTGAGTTTGCTAAATGTTGCCTGTAATGGGTTCAACAAAAACAGTTTACATTATCTGCATCATTAATTTTCATATCAGCTTCTCATATTTCTGACCCTTGTTTTTGCTCATTTGCTTTGATGATCACCATAATAAAAGTCCATGGTGATCATGTTATTACCAGATTCATGAACAGTGCAGTTTACAGCTGATATCTTTTTAGGTTACTGTGCAGCTTCCAACAAGATCATAATATTTTCTTTGTTGCATACAGAAGTACCAGAAGATGTCATCAAATTCCCTTATGATCATAATTATTCAAAGTCATGTACCACCACAATGTATACTGGCTGCGTAAATTGGCACACTTAATTAATTGGCAAGACAATATGTTATTGTTAGAGGGCGGGCTGCGGAATGGCTGCACGTTAGTGCTGCTCTGCTGGTCGGGGACACGATCCTGCAAAAACCTGCTGCATTTGGTGATTCCTGCTGTGCAATAAACATAAAATTGCGAATCGGAACCACTACACACCACGATACTGATATCGGATGCACATGATATTGTGCCATCGCAGAATAATCCAGCTTGGAAGGTGAGCCCCCGGCCTCTTTGGCTTAAACAAAATGGCGGGTACATATGCCGTAGCATAGGATAAGTGAAAGTAATTTGCAGCTCCACTGTAGGCGAGATAACGGAGCCACCACAAACTGTCTGGCACTATTCTATCGCTGGCGAAAGACGGATTGAAGGTGATCCATCAACTGCGATCCTGTTGAAGTGCATAAACCAAATTACAAGCATTGGCGGAGAACGTCAGTGGCTTGTGGCAGCGAAGTACGATAACTGCTTGCTGCGTCATCGCTTTGGGGGACATTGAATCGCACCATTAATGCTCTGTGTGGCGATAGAGCAGCAACTTTTATTTATGGGTGTAGCATCATGACCAACGGTAATCACACCGGCACCCGCATTGCTCCGTAAAATGCCCACTAGACGACGTTGGTGGCTCTAGGTTCCTCACGCGATCAGCTGGCATACAACTGATTGCTGCGACTATAGGAACTAAGTTAAAATTTAAGGACAGCAACTTGGTGTTTCCACAGCCCTGCCAGTATACATGGAAGCTGCCCCCGCTGCCATAATCACGTAAAGCGGCGATAAGTATACAACATCGCCCTGCACTCCTACAGACATAAAATGAAGTGCATGTTATCGTCATAGTCCAGCAGTGCATATCATCGACTACCCCCATTTGCATTTATTTTATAATACCACCACAATTGCTTATTCAGCAGTGCTACACAGGCACCAGGATCCTGAAACTGAATCAGTGTACACTACGAACTACAAAGAGGTATTTATATTGAAAGTGCGTCACAGGGGAATTTTTTCCAGACAGTATACTTTGTAAGACGCAGGTTGTGAAACAGACCCTCATTGGATCGACTAAACTTTACAGTTCAAATACCTTGCGAATGACGCCACACTATGGGGCACATTGACAATAACTGGTGCATCCCTGCATATCAGCAGGGATGCGCCAGTTATTGTGCGCCACAGCTCCACCACCATGGATGCGCCGCATTTAACAATGCGGCGCACCATGGGGCAAAAACGGCACAGATGCATGACGCATCTGTGCCGTAAAAGTGGCGCATTGTTGGAGTTGCGTCGCAAGTGCGACGCAGCTCCAGCAATGCTCTGGGAGGCCCTATTTTGTGAATGCTGCGTCAATCCTTACGCCTACTTCAGGCAGGCGCAGGGTTTTGACGCAGCATGGGCCTAAAAGTGACTGAGTGAAATCTTGTAGATTTCACTCAGCCACTTTTAGGAGGCGTTCCTGCGCCGGAACGCCCCCCCTCCCCCCGGCGCAGGAACGCCTACATGTGGCGCAGGGCTTTACAACGTGACGCATCTCATAGATGCGTCACGTTGTAAGTACACCGCACCATGGCGCAGGATTTGCGCCGCCGCTGCGTCACAGAAGTGCCGCAACCGCGGCGTAAATGAGGCGCAAGGGGCTTGTAAATCTGCCCCTGAGTGCGGCCAGACTGCTAATCCTTGTTAAGACAGTATCAATTGCCATCCAATTGACAGCGCAATACAGCAGCATATAACACGGTGGAAAGTAAGGATTATACAACCTGTGCACTGGAGAAACATCTGATATCGAATTCAATCAATCTTGCAGAAGAACCAATATCATGGGTAAACCAGACAAACAGCAGCCAAAACTATCTTTTGACACCCGACGCACACCTAAGAAGACAATGGCATACTCGGACACTGAATTAAATTCGGAGAATACACAGCAATCTAATATGGATGCCGCCTTGCATGCCATACAGCAGAGCCTACAAGCTATTGATAGTAAGCTTGACTCACTCACACAAAGAGTAGACAACATGTCCTTCAAGCTTGATAAACAGGGTGAAAGATTGAACGCAGCGGAAGTGCGCATATCAGCGGTCGAAGATGAATTCGACACGACCACGCGCAAATGTACAGAGATTGAAAAGATCTTGGAAGTCATCAAAGAGAAAAATGAAGACTTAGAAGCGAGATCTCATCGAAATAATGTGCACATAATGGGGATTCCAGAAAACACCAACACAGGAAGATTAGAAACCTATGTGGAAGACATGTTGCGAGACATTTTTGGAGCGGAAAACTTCTCTGCCGTGCTTATCATTGAACGGGCCCATCGGTCGCTTGCACCCATGCCACCACCAGGAGCACCGCTGAGACCTATTATCTCTCGAGTACTTAATTACAGAGATAGAGATGCGATTTTACGCATGGCTAGGGAGAAACAACGAATAATCTACAAGGGTAATAGTGTGTATTTCTATCCTGATTTTATGGTGGCAGTGCAGGCGGCACGTAAGAATTTTAACTCAGCCAAAAAGAAATTGAGGGACATGGGAATTGAATATGCGATGCTGTACCCAGCGAGACTGCACGTCACTCACGATGGGCAAACAAAAATTCTATCAACGCCGAAGGCAGCGCAGGACTTCATCAAAAAGACTCTCTCTAGACGTAAGGCACAGAGTATTGGGAACTCTGATTCAGACTGGGACTAATAAAGCTGAAGCTGGTGGTAATGTATATGATATGCTCTGTAACTGAAGTTGTAATAAGCAACTGTATTTGTTTACATATAAGTGTGCCTGGATTTGCCCCTTGCAATGTGGATGATACATTGCTTCAATACAGACTATTGTATGTACGGACATTGAGACTCATTCTAGCTACAGTAACATTGCCTACTATGTAATGTCAGGTATCAGACAATTCGTTAACTAGTAGTGGGCAAATGCATATAGCTTATATGTTCACGTAAATGAGCAAGCTTTATATTATATTGTAATTGTATTTTTGCTTTCCCTTTTTGCTTGCACTATGGAGGGTACATATGGAATATCGAGTATATGTATATAGTGACTTGTCCTTTATATGGTAATGTTACCGGATATACCGTGTTAGGGTCTTGACAATTCACCAATGGATGTTTCACAGGGACATATTGTTTCAGTGCTTATATGGTAGAGCAGGTTTTATAATATGGTATATTTGTACAATATAGCACAATGCTGTATATAATACGAAGTACGTAAAGCTTCTATGCTAGCAAAGAACATATAGGCCTTCGTTTTAATGTCCTACAATGTTTATTGTGCCCATTTTTGATACATATATTTCACCAAATTTGTCAAATACAACCGACCACATCCGTATTCACGGGTGTTGATGTGAGCACTCAGCGGCCTACCCGAGGGTGCTCCCCGGAACTGTTAGTGCAATGTCACTGTTGTTTACAAGGGTATGGCTTTGGCATGATTGGGATGCTGATGTGGTGTGGGGTTTAAGGGTAAGCTTATTGTTTATTACGGGCTCACACAAACAGAGTACACCACAAAAAGTGCCATAAAGCATAAGTTTTTAGGTGTAGCCATGGTTTTGATGTACATTGTACTCTGCAGATGTAAGGGGAACAGACATTTCATATCCAACTAGATATATCTCCAGCTAGAGTATTGAGATTCAATTAAAATTCTCACAAATTTGTTTGTTATCCTGGAACATTAGAGGTTTAAATAACCCTAAGAAAATACGGCAGGTATTTGCATATGTCGATCGTCACCGAATTGATATAGCGATGTTGCAGGAATCCCACCTTGCAAAAACGACCAAATGTCCATTGTGCAGTAAATGGGCTGAGACCGTTATAATGTCCTCGTATTCTAACTATTCTCGAGGTGTCATTTTGTTGGTGTAGAAGGGTGTTCAATTCCTCATAGATCAAACCATAAAAGATGACCAGGGGCGATATATCATTATTACAGGACATATTCGAGGGCACCATGTTGGACTGATTAACGTATATGGGACGAACATAGATGATCCTGAATTTTTCCATAGTATATGGCGAAACCTTAGAGATTTACCCGACATAGAATTAATATGGGGCGGCGACTTAAACTTGGCCCTCAAAGAGGAATTGGATATATCAGGGACTACTAAAGAACCACATAAGCAGGCAGTACAAGTAGTAAAAGATGGTATGATGGATTTTAGCATGGTAGATATTTGGCGACTGCGCTACCCACACCATATGGAAGCTACGCACTATTCAGCACTACATAACAGTTGGTCGCGCAAAGACTACTGGCTAGCAACGGAGACGGTCGCCACATGGACAACAGACATACAACACCTGCCGAAAACACTATCTGACCACAAACCTATCCTTCTGGTTCTTGAACCTCCTTACTACGTCCCGCCACCATACATATGGAGATTTAATGCTGAAGGGCTCTTAGACTCTTTATATAATACTTCCATTAGACGAGCCATTGAGGAATATTTTACATTGAACCAGCCCTCAGTCAATGATCCTAGTCTACTATGGGAGGTCTTTAAGGCGACCATACGTGGAGTATGTATTAACACAACTGCGGGCATTCTGAAAGACATACGCCAACAACTCACCCAACGCGAAACATAGCTTAAGGCCCTAGAACAGGAATTTGAACGTACTCAAAACACGGTCATATTGGGTGAGATTAGAAATATAATGTCCGAATACCAAGATTGTGCAGACAAAGAACTCAAATACATCTCTAAGTGTAGTATTGGCCGAACTTACGGAGAGTGGGGTAGACCAGGATGGGTATTAGCACACAAAATATGTACTGGACGTGCCACACACACTGTACTTAAGATTAAAGATCATCACTACAATGTACACTATGACACAGCAGGTATACTACAAGCATTCATGGAAACGTACGGAGACCTATACGCCTCACGTGATACTGCTACTTCGCCAGAAATCCTACAATATCTTGAAGATATTGCAATAGCATAGCTTTCAAATGCCCAAATGGAGTATCTATCACAAGCTATCACAGTAGAAGAAATCACAGCCGTGATTAAAACACTGCCCAATGGTAAAGCTCCAGGCCCAGGCGGTTTTACTAGCGAATTTTATAAAGAGTACTTTGACCTAATAGCCCTGCATCTTGTAGAAATGTATGGTGACGCACATGACAAGCAGAAACTACCTCCTACGTTAAGAGAGGCTATGATTATAGCTCTTTTGAAGCCTGATAAAGATCCAGAATACTGTGAATCCTACAGGCCATTATCGTTGATTAACACAGACACTAAAATATATGCCAAACTGATTGCCAATCATCTTCAACCATTGATGCCTAATATTATACTACCGAATCAATCAGTATTCAGACCCCACCGCTCTACAGCCCATAACATTCGTACCCTCTTTGCATTATCACATCAACTAAACCCAGAGTTGCAAGCGGCTGCTGTCTTACTAGACTCAGCTAAAGCGTTTGATTCTGTTGAGTGGACGTACTTGTTCACAGTCTTACAAAAATGGGGCTGCCCCCAATCCTCCTATAATGGATTAAAATATTATACACAGCACCAGTCGCGAGAATACGGGTAAATCAATATGTATCAGATATGATACAGATTACACGTGGCACTCGGCAGGGCTGTCCACTATCGCCACTCCTATTTACCATCGCATTAGTGCCATTGGCGTGTAAAATAAGACAATGCTACAAAAATACAGCTCTACAGTTTCCACAACACCCGTTAAATATTTCACTATATGCAGATGATATGGTGCTGTATGTCCGTGACCCCACTGTTAATCTATCCCCCCTAATTTGGGAATATATTACATTTGGAAGACAATCAGGACTTCAAATAAACTGGAGTAAATCAACAATTATCCCTTTAACAGAAACTACCAAACCCTGCCCGGCGAAATTCCCATTGGAATGGAGAAACCATCCGAATAAGTATCTGGGGATTTGGCATCACCAAGACTCTGAGGTGGTTATACATGTAAATTTCAGAACAGCCATGAGCAAACTAGAGGAGAAGGTAGAGAGATGGATTAAATTGCCGCTCTCATTAGCAGATTGCATGGCCATTGTAAAGATGGTCATATTGCCTAAATTTCTCTACCTCTTCAATAACATTCCCATCACACCACCGAAGGCTGTGTTTCGTAGATTATCAACCACTGTTACCCGACTTATATGAGCTGGTAGACAAGCACGCATTGAACTACATACACTAACATTACCCTATTCAAAAGGCGGCTTTAAAGTTCCAGATTTTTTGCTTTACTATCTGTGTGCTCAAGCGCAATATGCGCATTACTGGTACCATCTGATTTGGCATCTACCGCATATGGTGGTTGAGGATGGTGATGCATATCCAATACCACTACACAACATACTACCACACCTGCACGCCCATGTGAGCAGGCATGAGATAAACACGATTCGTACTACGAACCTAGCATGGCAAAGGATGGGAAAAGGGCACATAAATTGCCACTGTATGCACCAGCATTGCCATTACAGCACCACACAGATTTGTTGGTCACCCAAGAGAAAGTCGGAATGGAATTGCTCCAATGTGTAGGAATAGATACAATGGAAGATCTTTACAAAAACTGCACTTTCATAGACACCGATAATCTTGACTATATCAGCAATCCAACACTGCTTTTTAAATTTACATATCATAGACTACGAGGTGCCGTTAAAACTCTATACCCCTCGTTTCCGAATGAGCCACCTACCTTACAAGCACTGCAAATGATTATAACGAATCCTCATAATATACATCTTGTTATGAAGCTATATGTGTTGCTTCAGGAAGATATCGGGAGCACAGCGTCTAAAGCGTAAGATAGATGGAATAAACTATTGTACACACATCTTACCGCTGAGGAATGGAATACCTGCTGCTCCCTGTTTGATATGCTCACCCCTAATGGTAACTATAACTATTTGCATCAAATTTATTATACACCGCTTAAGTTACATAAATGTGGGCTCCTACCTGACGCACAATGCCAAAGATGTCGTACTGATAATGCTGACTTTCTTCACTTAGCGTGGCAGTACCCCCATATCAGGACATATTGGGAAAATGTTACGAGAATGTTAAGTGAAATGTTGGAAACACCAATAGACTGCACACTTTGGATATGTTTACTTGGGTTAGTGACCAATTTATGATCTCTCAAATGTAGATTTTGTATAATTGTGTTATTATTGGCAAAAAGGAGGGTTTCAATGCATTGGGGGCAAGCGGTATCCAAACAGTGGCTTCGAGATATGGCATACTGTAGAGACAATCTACAGACATATGAGGAGGAACTTCCTACTAGATCTAGACCAAGAAACTACTGGATAACTCTGACAGACTATCTTCAGACTCATCAATGTGTAATTGCATCATCTAAGGAGTGTACAATTGTGGATTGACTGGATACACTGTAAAATTCGGTAATGTACTGTACTGATCATCACTATTCCTTATTTTACGCCTGTATTGTTTTGTTTTTGTAGGGTTTATATGTTTATAATAAAAATGTATTTTAAAAAAAACATTTCAAGGAGAACATCTTTAATGTTGGATCTTGGTTTGGCACATAACTCTGTCACATGGATACAATCATGATCAGGACCATTATCATCATCATTTTTGTAATTCTTTGGAATCTATAGCAGCGTTGAATGTTTTAAGGCCTTGCACCTTCTGATTGAAATATTCTAAGCTGCCAGTATTCATTCTTATTCATTTCTAAGGGGGAAACAGACTTTACAACAGAGGTATTACCACGCATCACCCTTATCATGCATCATTTACCACACATTGACTTTACCATGCAATGATTTTACCACACATGCCTTTACCACAAATATACCTTTACCACGCAGGCCTTTACAGCACAAGGTAAGTGTATTTAAGGTAAATATATGTGTATATATATTTACGTATATATATATTATTTTTTCTAGTGGCGGTCGCCAGGAGGTAGTTATAGTTAGGACCTAATTTCCAAAGAAAGAGCGTTTTTCATTTGCCATTAAATTTGGTGCTGTGTGACAAATCTTCACAAAATTTGTCACCTGATGTGTCATGAGTGATGTCACTGACCAAGTCATGAGTGATTTAATATGTGAGGTCTTAATCAGTACATTGCAGGGACGCGAGTTATAGTTAGCTCACTAACTATAACGGCTGAATTTCACTGGTTTTGTATGAGTGAATCCTAAGCCTAACTATAATGTCCCTGTAACCTTTGTTTTTTCAGTGAATTTCTAAGGTTTTTTAAATTCTAATTCCTAACTATAACATCCTTGTAACCTTTGTTTTTCTCCTGTGAATTTCTAAGGTTTTTTAAATGCTGATTCCAAACTATAACGTCCCTGCAAACTTTGTTTTTTTCAGTGGGACGCTGAAAAACAGGTAAGAGGGCACTTAGTTCTAGGGCAACTTAAAGAGAGAATTGCATGGTTAGTCCTGGCATTCTGTTTGGTCAGGGTTAATTCTGGATCCAAACAATTAACCCCAAAGCGCAATAAATTACCATTCATACGTTATTTCAAGTTGAGGTAGTGCCTAAACAAAACAAAGCCCCACAAGGAGAGTTAATGAAACATGACGTTTGAGATATTAAACGCACTAATTACCAGGAAAAGCAGGTAATGTGAGATGACCATTAGAATTAATAACAAGCAACATTGGAACATTCATTTTTAAAAATCATCTCACTTTGAAGCCAGAGAAAGAAAAATAACCGGTGCGCTTGGAAAAGAGTGCCTGACATTTGACCTCGGTATTTGAATGCACAGCAAATGTGATGAGATAAGAAGAAGATTTACAGGCCTGTTACAGAAACGGAGCTTGGAGTGAGTGAAAACACGAGCACTTGTGTAAGGTGCTCTTAAACAAAGAAAAAAGTAGTTCCTAAAACGGTTCTTAAAATGGGAGCAGTGGATGGATAGAATTAATTGGTCCATTGGGGAGGGCCAAACACAGGAAGAGGTATGACACATGCATGTCATGGACAAATGGGGAGAAATAATATGAGAGCGATGATGGAGCCAGCAAATGGGAAGCCTATGGTCGGATAAAGCCCACATATTGATTACAACAGTCTATCCGAGACAGCACATGCGCTGTCTAGCCAAGGCCTAAAAAGGAAGAATAAAAATTATTTTAACCATGCATTGGCAAAGCCAATAGGTCTCAACAATTCTAGGGCTATTGATGTTGTCAATGTCTTGTAGCCATGTGTTATAGAGTGGAGTGGATGTATGTGGTGTGGATTGGAATTTTGTGTTTTGGATTGGAATAATTTGTTGTGGAATTGTATGGTATGGAATTGTGTGGTGCTGAGTAGAGTTATGTGTAGTGGGATTATATGGAATAATGTGCAGTGGAATTATGTGGTATCAAGTGTACTGGAATTTTGTGGAGTGGGCCTGTGTGTCATGGAGTTTTATTATGTAGCATGGTATTGTGTGTCCTGGACTCGCATGTAGTGGAGTGGAATTATGTGGTATTGTATTGAATTGTGTGGCATTATGTGGAATTCTGTGTTGTGGATTGAATATGTGTGGTGTGTAGCAGAATTGTGTTGTGGAGTGGAATTATGTGGTTTGGTGTGGAATTATGTGGTGTGGAATGGAATTGAATGGAGTTGAATTGTGTGGCATGGAACTGTGTGGGACTGGGTGAAATTATGTTGAGTGCAATTGTGTTGTATGGTGTGGAATGTATTTATGTGGATTGTTGTTATGTGGCAAAGCGTGGATTTATATGGGGTGTATTTATGTGGTATATATAGTAGAGTGTAATCAGTTGGAGTTGAATCATGTGGTGTTGAGTGGCATTATGTGGAGTGTAAATATGTTGCATGGCACAAACCGGGATGGAAAAAAATAATTGCGTCCAGCATTCAATTTCTAGCAGAAATGAACATAAGCAGGTTATTGGAATTTCATAATTGAGAATGAATATTGCAAGTGAGATTATAGTCTATGACTCTGTGCATCCAGACCCTGAGCCAGATGTAGTATCTTTTAATTAGTGCACGTGAGGAGGCAGCTCTGTCTGGACAATGCGGCTCACGCTCCCTTTGCTTCTTCTTCATACTTGGCCTAGTGCACCCGGCAGCATGAGAGAGCAGGAATTCAGTGTGGATTATTGTAAATACAAATGCACTTTGTTGTGCATCAGAACAAATATGCAGCCCTTGTCTGAAATCTCGGCTCTGAAAATGTGCAAGTTTACAATTCATCAGGTCTGTGCAACGGATTGAACACATCATCATGAGTACAGAACACATTACACAAACACATTTAACTTGCTCTTTCAGATTAATTATTAGTTATGTGTTTAGTGGAAGGTGGGCCATTCGCTTTGAGTGCAATTTGTCACATAATTCCTGAATTTCTGTGAATCTACATTGTCGCTTCACAGGTTTCTTTCAGGTCACTCGGAAAACAGCGTCTGACATTTAATCTTGGTCTTTGAATGTACAGCAAAGGTGATGAGATAAGAACAAGATTAACAGGCCTGTTTATAGAAACAGAGCTCGGAGCGAAAGAAAACATGAGTGCTCCATCTACATTGTCGCTTCACAGTTCTTTTTCATTTCACTCGGAAAACAGCGTCTGACATTTGATCTCGGTCATTGAATGCACAGCAAATGTGGTGAGATAAGAACAAGATTCACAGGCCTGTTTATAGAAACAGAGCTCGGAGTGAGTGAAAACATGAGTGCTCCATCTCTATTGTCCCTTCACAGTTCTCTTTCATTTCACTTGGAAAACAGCGTCTGACATTTGATCTCGGTCTTTGAATGTGCAGCAAATGTGACAGGATAACTACAAGACTTACAGGCCTTTTTACAGAAACAAAGCTCTGAGCAAGTGAAAACACAAGCGCGACTGTGAAGTGCTCAAAAACAAAGAAAAAAGTTGTTCCTAAAACAGTTCCTAAAATGGGAGCAGTGGATGGATAGTAGTACTTGGTCCATGCTCTCAGGGAGGACTAAACACAGGAAGAGGCATGATGCATGCATGCCATGGACAAATGGGGAGAAAGAATATGAGAGTGATAATAGAGCCAGCAAATAAAGCCCACATATTGAATACAACATGTCTCTTTAAGACAGAGCAAGCCGAGACCTTAAAAGGGGGGGGTTAAGGGATCGGCCCCAAAAAAGAAAAAAATGTAGATTTAAAATAATTTTGAAAAAAGAGGGATTTACAAGATGCTTGGTCACGTGAGGGTGGACTCAAGGATACAGGTCATGTACACCAACAGAAGAAGACGACCAGCACTCACAGGATCGTTAAATCATTCTTTGTTCAGAATGTGTCGGAGAGCAGATGCATTTCGGTTAGTGCCTTTCTCAATATATATATGTGCATCACTTACCTTACTATATACTAACCTTGCATTGTAAAAGTATGCATGGTAAAGGTATATGCGGGGTAAAGGCATTGCGTTGTAAATGCATTGCATTATAAATGATGCGTGGTAAAGGCATGCGTGGTAAAGCCATGCATTGTTCCGTAGTACATCATTTGTAAGACAGTTGTTTGTTAGGTGCTGAGTTTGAGTATGAGCTAAGAAAATCTCAACTGAATGAGGGACTAACGCAATGAGGGTATGCCCCATGACAATTCCCTAACTTTGTTCTATTGCCAGGCAAACAGCTTCTACAGACTTCAAGCAACCAGGAAGAGCTGAGGCTACAGGATATAATGTAGCAGAGAAGTAGACGACAGGCTGCTTTACTTCACAATGCTTTTGAGCTAGTTATCACAAATGCACACCCTTCTTTCTCATGGCAATAAAGTAAAAATTCCTTGGCGTAATTGGAAATTCCTAGAACAGATGTACTAGCTCTAGGAAGGTTTCCATGCATTTATCATCGAATGAAATCTGCTCTACATCGCTTTAAGTAAACCATAGTAAATGCTTAGCAATCAGCGAAATGTTTGGAATCCACTGACAACAATAGCCAACTACCACTAAAACATCCTCACATCCCTCTGGGTAGTTGTAGGAGTCATTTTCAGATTTGCAGAAACACATTCTTTAGACATTTTCTTTGGTCATTTCTCAATGTGGTGACCAAGATAAATCACTTCTTTTTAACAGTACTGCATCTTTGTAGGTGAAACTTTGTTACCTGTGTCAGCAAAATGGTTCAAGAGTGTAATTGTATCAAACTTAGAATCCTCCTTTGTTCTTGATTCCTCACCAATCACCATCTACACTGTTTCATGCACCTCCTCAACGTCCCAACCTCATTGTGGAAGTTAACCGAGTACCAGGTTCATGCATCTGGAAAAATAGGTAACTAAAAATTCCATTTGATAAACTTAACTACCCATAACCTTTGTGAGCATCAACTTCTCCAACTCAAGTCTATACAGAGATGCAATAAGACTAGCCCAGGCCCAATATTGGTTAATGCGTACTAATTACTTAATGACTTGTTGCTGGGTCACACTTAAGCCCTCTCTCATGGGCCCAGTAGTGCTTTCTGTCTTCTCCACTACCTCGTGTTTCTGTCTTCTCCACTACCTCGTGTTCACCAGCCATACTTGTACCAGAGAACTCGGTATTATGCAGTTACAGCAACCCGAAGGTTTGGACTTGCGCCACACCTCTACAAAAAGGTTTCGAAAGACTACAGTTAATGACAAGCGTATGATGAAGCCCATAAGTCAAAGCCCTAGTGAATATCAAAGAATGACTTACTACCGTGTACGGGTAACTGCACAATACCGAGTTCTCCGGTACGTGTATGGTTTGCTGGACACGATCTTTACATAAGAGCACATTGTAGAAGGTGTTGGATTTTACTACATTGGGGTCAGACACTTCGTGTAATTTCACAGAGGCGCACTTTCTGAGCTCTTTAAACCAATTAGGTTTCTTGAATCTTTTTCACTAAAACAAGCATGTCACTGGCTGCATGTGATGATCATAATCAAACGGAGGCACCCTTCTTAAACAAAGGCGCAGATAGCTCACATGGTTCAAATATGCACACAGTGATATGTATTACGGACAGACTGTTCCTGGGATAGCAATATGTAAGTCAATGTGAATGTACATTATTTTTTACTTTAACAGTTCCCCTGATGAAGGGTTTTTCAACCCGAAATACATTGGGAATAAACGGAATCATGGTACAAGCGCAGATGGAATAATGAAATTGTACAATGTGATGTAACATTGTTGTAGGCTCTGGAGAGCATAATTAAGCATGTGCATATGTTTAATTGGAATGTTATAATTGTTGAAAATGAAGATGAAACACACCTAGATAAAGCATTAAAGAAAGTGATGACTTTATTGTATTGAATTTTCTTAATTTTTTCGAACCATTTATGTTATAAGAAGGAACCTTAGCGATCCAAAGTAGTGCGCATTGTGTTGAGTGCACAGATTATGGACACCCTTAATGAATAGTCTTTATACGGACAATAGCGGGATCCGTCTCAAGGCAGCACACAAGTGATTACATTGCCTATATTGTTGAGCACACACAAAAAAAAACGAGTGCAGGCTAGTAACTTTTTTCTTATATCAATTACATAGACACAACATAAGTAAACCCTTCATGCCAATATATACTGACTGCACATTGTTTAACTAACTCTACACCCACAGTAGCTTCTGTTTATCGAAATGTTAGACCCACCAGAACTGACCTCTCAATCCCTAATTTGCATGTGGTATTTGTGTGATATTTGGGTCAAAGGAAAGCATAAAGTCAACTGGTGATAGGAGAGGTACCTGCTTTTTGGATTGTTACTGCATCATGATGTAGTGTTCTTTAAAAAGGTGTGTCTTCAACTCTTTCCTGATGTGCATCAGAGATGGCGCAGTCATTATGGACTCAGGGATGTTGTTCTACGTGTGGTTGTAGAAACTAGAAAGGTCTTCTACCTTATCCTTGTTTTTCTCTTTGTTGTGCTTCTTAGCCTCCAGTCAGATGGTAAAAGACACACAATTGATGGACGGAATGCAGAACAAATCAAAACATTCTCCCCCAGTCAAGAGATCTGGGTTAAATCTATCATTCTTTTGCTCACCATGCCACCCCAGTTTAGACCTGGCTATATGCAAATCTGGCTTGTTCCTCTGCCTCATGAGAACAGTCCAGCCCGAACTGCCAAGCCAGGTCCTCCCTGGACCGGAAACAAGCATCCTAGGACCGGTTTCGGGGTTTCATCCCTCTTCAGCCAGGATAGCTTGATTCCAGTGGCACCGTGAGCCCAGGACTCACGTCTGAGCATACCTGGCGCACTTAGGGCGAGAAAGCAAAAGACACACAATTGATGGACGGAATGCAGAACAAATCAAAACATTCACCCCAGTCAAGAGATCTGGGTTAAATCCATCATTCTCTTGCTCACCATGCCACCCCAGTTTAGACCTGGCTATATGCAAATCAGTCTTGACCCTGTGCCTAATGGGAACAGTCAAGCCCGAACTGCCAAGCCAGGTCCTCCCTAGACCGGAAACAAGCATCCTAGGACCGGTTTCGGGGTTTCACCCCTCTTCAGCCAGGATAGCTTGATTCCAGTGGCACAGTGAGCCCAGGACTCACGTCTGAGCATACCTGGCGCACTTAGGGCGAGAAAGCAAAAGACACACAATTGATGGACGGGATGCAGAACAAATCAAAACATTCACCCCCAGTCAAGAGATCTGGGTTAAATCCATCATTCTTTTGCTCACCATGCCACCCCAGTTTAGACCTGGCTATATGCAAATCAGTCTTGACCCTGTGCCTCATGGGAACAGTCCAGCCCGAACTGCCAAGCCAGGTCCTCCCTGGACCGGAAACAAGCATCCTAGGACCGGTTTCGGTCTGGACTGTTCCCATGAGGCACAGGGTCAAGACTGATTTCCATATGGCCAGGTCTAAACTGGGGTGGCATGGTGAGCAAAGGAATGATGGATTTAACCCAGATCTCTTGACTGGGAGAGAATGTTTTGATTTGTTCTGCATTCCATCCATCAATTGTGTGTCTTTTGCTTTCCAGTCAGATGGTGGCCTGATTACAGGTGTACCAAGAGACTCCAGAGATGATGAGCTCGTTCTCAAGATAAGTGGAATGCTGGTCAGGATGGGTTTGTAAATGATGCGAATGATTTTCAAGATGGTTCAGGTCAGCAATTGGAGCCAATGGAGTTCCGTCAGGAAGGGGTTGATGTGATCATATTTCTGCTGGTCCAGGATGGGACATACTGTGGCACATAGGATTCCTTTAAGGGATGCCATTCATGCCAGAGCATGAGAGCCTCAGTGGCATTTCTCAAGTTGCTTTCTGGAAGAAACATTTGCACGTTTTGTAGAAGAGAGTGCTGGTACCAAGCTTACTTTGTTTTTATTTCGCATTTCTTCACTGTGAGGTTGGTGTCTGAAGTAAATCTAAGTGACTTGGCATCCTGTGAAAGTAGGTGTTAGAAGCTGTCACGGTTCATGTCATTGAGCCATGTTTGCACTATTTCTTGCTTGTTGTTCTTGACAAATAATGGGAATCATGTTTTTGTTGGGTTGAGTTTCAGGTAAGCGCTGGACATCCAGGTCTAGATGAGGTGAATGCAGTCTTTGAGGCATTGGCTATCTGTAGCAGAGAAGAATTTTATAGGATATTTGCTAGAGCCATGATTAAATTCCATTGACATATCACTGATCCAGCTCTTAAACTGACCTTGGGTGGAGCAAGTACATTTATTAAATCACCCTCTGTCATGCAATCTCTCTTTTTCATAGAAGATGATGGTCTCCAAGCACACCTTCCAAAACCCGACTTTCAAATGACACCTTTCATTGGTGCTGCAAAGAAGTCAGTGCCAATATTGAGCACATGCTCTTCTTTTGCCCTAAACTGAATATCCTTTTAAAGAAATCAAATATCCTATACTATGCATTATTTTGTCACACTCCGCAACCTCAGTGAGAAATCTTTCTTTTATCCATGAAACCACTCCTGCCTTTAGACAGAGACAGAAACAAACTACTGGACTCACCAATAACAGTGGCACTCCAACAAATCACCATGAGACACCCTGAGACACAAACCTACATGCAGAGGTGGAATGCAGTTTGCCAAACCCACAGCATTGAGTACTAGCGGTTGGCAGCTGGCCCACTTAATGCATCCTTGAAACAACTATGGTCTCAATTATAAAACCTTTTAAGCATACATCCACCACACTGTACAACAAACCTATCCCCTATGAAGCGCCTCGAATTCTAGACCTTTGTCATCTATTTCACTTGTGACGGGCCCCTATGCGCTGAAATATTAACCAATTACAACATGATGTATTACATCCTTTTTTTTATTCCCCTTTTCAAACTATCCTGATGTGCTGATTTGTATTTCAAATCTGATCAATTCAAAATCAATATAATAACTTAACTCAAAGAATCTCCTTTCAGTACACTTTAACAACACTTTGCGCTGACCATCCCATTAGTGCTTATGGAATGTATGTTTCACATCAACCAGCCTCATTCCTCTGCGTGGGTTGCCGTGTCACCAGACTCCATCCTTTTTCGGCAACCAGTGGCATTTCTTAGCCAATGGCAATGTAGCTCGTGAAATAATATTTGCAATAGATTTATGATTAGGCATATCTGTCGCCATAAGCATAACTTTATCTTACTCTGTTGTCATCACCCTGTTCTATTTCCAACAATTTCTTTGATCCTGTACAGTGAGTGCAGCGCTACAATTTGGGTAGATTTGTGCTATACAAATACCACATACATACATTTCTAAACATCATCAAATGAAATAGGTGAGCAAGATAGTTCAAACTGTTCTTGAATCAGGGTTAGCCAATGACCAGACTCCACACAAGTGTATGAATGTGCCCATCCTCCAGATCTCTTCATGAGTGAGGAGGGCAGTTATGGGCATCCAAAGTGGATAGGTATGGAGACAGTGCAGACTTCTCGGTCATGTGTCGGGAAAGTGTGTCTAAAGCTACTCCATCCAGTAAATGTTTGTATGTGCTGTTTGACTTGTCCTCATTTCTTGCTATTTGTCCTGCAGTGATTTAGTAGATCCAGCAGGGTTAGTTCCTTGAACCATTCCCATGACATGGATCAGTTAGGTACCTGGGCCTTGCCCTGACCTTCCAGTAGTCAGGACAAGGCCCCGTTCCTCTCCGGGGAGTTCAGTTCCTTTACTCTTATAGCTTGAACCTCAATGCTTGCAGGTTTCCAAGCATGGCCCATGCCTGAGAGAGAGCAGTCCATCTTCAAAGGTTCTGCTCTTGGCATTGTATCAATGATGTGAGGATTCGCTTTAAAGTCAAGAAAATGCGCACGTTTCCAGGTCGAGGGGGACTAGTAACAACCTTCCTTTTTTGGCCATAGCAGGATGGCTGAGCCAACCAAACATCAGTTTTTTAAAAATCAAATCAAAACCTTTTTCTTCTCCCAATCATGGGCTTTTGTAGCAAAGAGTCCAAGGACAGACCAGTGCTTTTTTAGGTGTTTTGCTGATCCAAGCAAGACAACCCCATCTGAAGGCTATTATTGCAAAGCAACAGCCAGGAGCATAGGAAGAAGTGGAATGCCAGGTTGCACTCTAGCAGGGAGACTTTCAGTGAAGGAAAGGAATCATATGGCTCTCCCACTCATCAAGTAAGAGGGGTGTTCTAAGCACGACAGCGCAGGGGCTGAAATATCCACCGTAGATGAAGGATAGTCCGAAGAGAGACTACCACCCTCTGTATACAGCACTCAGTGTCACAAATGAACATGGCCATTATGTCACATTAAAACACACACAGACCATACTTGAGTGGTGTAGACTCATTCCTATACTCTTGCAGGGTTTTGGAGAGATTACCTGGGTGCTTCCTTTGATCCTTGGAGGCTGAATTTCATTCTGAGCTCCAGAATCTCTTAGTGACCCGACTTTTCCCACCCAACAAGCTGATTGTTCCTCTTGTGATAATCAGCAGAGTTTGATCATCAGAGTCAGCCCCCTGTGGAGGGGTAGAACCAGGTATATTTTAGTGAGGCGAGAGTGGGTGCTGTTGCGACTTGCCTCATGAATCCCTTCTAGGGATTCCATTCTCACTTCACTATGGGGACCCCGTATCTGTCCGCAGGACAGGCATTCTTTTCTGTGAATGGAAGACTCCTGGTTTAGTGGCGGAGTTTTGCTTTGTTGCCTGCCAGATACCAGGCTGAAAGGAAGGTTGGAGATAGAGGCTTCTAGATTACTCTTATCTCTTCTATCCCTAACAGGCTGAGTGAGTGGACAATCACTCCCATCCCTGTGACGCATGCGCATTGGACAATGATTATGTCTTGTAGTTGGATGGATGGGTGAGGCAAGCTAGGGAGGTTGTTGAACGTTATGTATAGGGTGTAACAGAGTGCAATGGAGGGTGCAGGGAGATTAATTAGGGGTTTTAGACTAGACAGTCTAGAGCTTGAAGCCTAGGGTGGAAGGGTGGTGTTGCATTCGTAGAAAGAAGCCTTCTTTGTGCGTTAAGGCACAGTATGGAGTACGTTTAATTGTAATTATAGGTTGCATATAAAGCTATAGTCAGTAGCACTAAACCCAGTCAGAAACTAGTGATGTTTCCAGCTCAGCCTTCAGTTCCTTTCCGAACCCTTCAACAGATAGCAGTGCAATCAGAGAAAAAGAACATTCTACACACAGACGACATTCCCTGCACCAGGACACTAAGTCCGGGTAGGAGGCAAGCAGGATACTACAAATGGGCTTTGAACACCGATTACCTGAATTAGAGGGTGTGCCTAGACGTAAATGCAAAAGAGTGAGACTTTACTCCTATGAAAGATCTCCTAGCTTCTGCAATCATGAAGACAATATTTTGCTATTTTGGAAATGCACGAATGCCCTGACTGCTTGCACATCTGTCAGCATCCGTTTTACAGAGTATTGAAACAGGAAGTGATTTCTTTCATATGCCTACAGCGACCTTAGTACCTGTTGCAAAGTTCATACAACATCTGCTTCTCTGAATCCTCCAGGCACCAGAGACTTCCCTTTCTATGGGCTGCTCAGCCACGGAGACTTGTGATGTCCTTCTCTTGAGGAAGGCTCTGTTATAACTTCTTTTTAATGCTCTTCCAGAGTAAACACCACCGTTGCACCACTGATCTACGCAGACCAGTTCCTGCAGATCTCCACACCGCTTCCCAGCAGGCACATCTACGGACTAGGAGAGCATCTGACCAGTCTAAACCTCGACCTCAACTGGACCAGATTTACTTTCTGGAACTGTGACCGGATACCGACAGTAAGAGAACCCGTGTTTGGGGGAAGGACTTTTTTCTTTTACTGGGAAGAGGTTGGGATCTTGACATGTCAAGATTACTTTGAATCAACTGTGTTTTAGGAAATGTATTTTGGGAAGGGGAGAATTCCTACCATGCAGGGCCCTAAGGGCCAGCAGAAGAGCGGTAGGGCAAAGACTCAACGTGTGGCTGTTGCAGGGTGGGCTGGAGAAGAAGGTTTTTTCTATCGTAACATCTGCATTCCCTCCTTCTAGGAAAACCAGAACCTCTACGGCGCCCATCCCTTCTACATGGTGATGGAGGAGGATGGCAGCTCCCATGGGGTCTTCTTGCTCAACAGCAACGGAATGGGTAAGTACCTTCTATGTCACAACAAAGCTCACCCTGTTGCACATCACTCACCTTCTCAGTAGTGGGGCCCAGTTCACATCTGTCTCTGTTGCACTTCTTACACCCCTCTACGTGTGTAGGTGTGAGCTACCCTGTGACCTGTCTCCATTTTTGTATGGGAGTATTTTTTACGTTGTAGCTCTCTAAAAACATTTGAGTCTCCCTTCTCAGAGTTTACTTTCTTGCTCCTCCTTTTGCATCTCTGTTACATTCAACCAGTATATTCATTCAGAAACACGCTATTAGAACGGTTTTAGGAATGAAAGCGCCTTTTCTTCTGGTTGTGCTCATTCCAAACTGTATGGTAAGTTGGAATGGGCTTCTCTGGGTGTAACCCATAGGTGTAAAAGTATAACTTTTAGCAGGACATGCATAGCCTTTCCTCCTTTAGATGCCAATTAAAATAAAAGTAAACGAGTTGGCCAGTAACTCCTTCTTCTGGAATGCTGATTTCACAGACTCTTCGGACTCCCTGTCAATAGAATAGGTACCGGAATATCTCTTGCACAAGGAAGAGTTACGTTTCAATGTTAGCTAGTGCGCATGTGCATTTGCAGCGTTTGTTGCCTTTCTGCACAGCACACTTGATCCTTTATGCCAGAGTATTTTAGCCCATGCTTGCCATGGGTTCTCTGACTTTCTCCAGCGTCTGTCTTTGCCTAAACCTTTGATAAGTGGATTGATAAATGCTAGCCCAAGTTTTCTGAAGCTTACCTAATCTGTATGTACCTGCGGTCCCTGAGCTTTTGTATCCCGTCCCCAAGGGGCCACTCTGTGGTGGTCTTTGGAGTGATTCTCCACGTCACCCCAATAGGCATGTCATAGCTGTGTCCTGGAGGAGCTAAACACTTGTTCACATGAAGGTTGACTAAGTTTGAAGTTGGAAGTGCATCGCGCTTTGAGGAAGTTTGACCCATGCAGAGTGACAGCTCACTCTTCGGTACAGATCAAATATACTTGGAGAACTAAGGACTAATACAGTATACCGATCGCAGAGTATCAAACTCTGTGCCGCCTTGATGTAGTGAGACCAAATCTTGGCCACTCATAACAAACTCCCCATCAGGGGCATTGAGCGAGTTAAGAGCTATTCGTTCACGGTCTTGGGCTCGCTAAAACTGGGCAGGGTGTTCTTCTTTTATCCCTTTGTGATGCATCTCGAGGACAGGAGTTCAGACAAGGTCTCTTGACCTCCATCTCCCTGGGTGGTGCCCGTCATAGTGAGGGATGGGCATGGGAGTTGTGCTGAGAAGCGTGCATGTTGGATTACAGGTGGGAAACATGCTTGAAGCCATCATGATGATGCAGTATCAAGGGTGGGTCTTTGGAACAGCCCAGTATTGATGCGGATTTATTCTAGCAAAGCTTGTTTGGTACTAGCCTTAAGCCATACAGCTTTGGCCCTAATAGCCGACGCCCTAAGCACTCCCTCTCAGTGAAATGAGGAGACTCCAGTGTTGATCATTTGCACCAGGCTGTAGCGCAGCCCCAGCCCTTCAGTCGCATGCACAAGCAGCATGACACTCGGCAGGATCAAACAGCAGATTCAATCCTGCAGGATCTTGCCATGGGGACATTAGAGGCCGAAACAACGGCCAGGATTTGACTATCTGGTTTTAGCTGTAATAGGATCTCTTCACGATTCCCCTGAAGACAGCTGGTGTCGACCTCGGCCCTTCTCATCTCTGTGGATCATGTGCTGGAACAAACTCAGCTTTCCTAGAATACTAATCAATAAAATGCAGTGAGTGCAGAATCAGTCTGTAGGATTGTGCTTATAATGTAGTCAACGAACCACACCCAACCAGCCGCTAGCTGTCAGTGAGAGAGGTTTAAGTTCATGACACAGCTGATGCCTTACAGCATGCATCAAAGACTCTTGGAGTCGCTTCAGTTGGGTGTTGTCCTGCAAACACCTCCAGATGTGAGGAAAGATTCGTGGGACTCGTGCCATGCTACAGACTCCATCTTGAAGAGAAGGAGAAATAAGCAGTCCAGGAAGCCACTGGTAACCACACTTTGAATGCAGACATTCACACTTACTGGCCACATCTCAGGCAACTAAGGGACCAGTGGGTCCAGTGAGCATTCGCCAGACCACTTGGTTATTGATTAGGCCCCTTACATGTGCACGTCTACTTTCAGCAAATGTATCCTGCCCGTAAGCATTTACAAACCCTCCAACTGGCCTGAACTCGCCCCTGTGTGCAGTGTGCGTGCCACAGCAATGACACAGGACCTTGTTCCCTTCCTGTGTGACCTCCCTCTAATTCTTCCACTACAGACGTGCTGCTGCAACCGGCCCCGGCGCTGACCTGGAGGACCACCGGCGGCATCCTGGACTTCTACGTCTTCCTGGGCCCTCACCCGAAGGCGGTGGTGCAGCAGTTCCTGGACGTGACTGGTGAGGCGTTCCCCTTTTTCACGCTGTCCAGTAGTGTGTGATGCTGCTCCTCATGTAGTGGTTGATGTCACTGTGTGCTATTATCCAGCCGTGTGTAGTTCTCTTTCGTGTCCTGCATTACAGTGCCGTGCTGTGTCGTGTATTGTTGTGTTGTTTCACTGTAATGTTACGCAGAGTGTCTGTCTGAGGGATAACTCAAGTGGTGCTGTCCTTACCGGGCTGATGCTTGCTTCTGGTCTAGAGAAGACCTACTACTGCACATGTGCTACACACACTCAACATATACACAGGATGTCAGTGCAAGATTCTGGGCATTCACAAATCACTGAATGTCACACAAGTAAGGGCCTATACGCCACACTCTCAGTGACCCAGATAGAAACGTCTGGTCCAAAAACATGGTAGCAAACGCAAGGAGATGATGGACGGCGCACTGAAACGTTTCAGACACTCACCCCCAGTCACAGATCTGGGTTGAATCGATCATCATTCTTTAGCTCACTTCGCCACCCCAGTTCAGAACCAGCCATATGCAAATCAGTCTTGGCCCTGTTTGTTATGGGAACAGTCCAACCTGAACTGCCAAGCCAGGAGTTTGTGCATGAGTGAGTCTGAGTACTGAAGCTATTCAGGAATTGGCATGGCACAAGATGGAGTATCGAGACAGCTTTCCCAGACAGTGAGAGTGCATTCCTGCTGGTGGAAAGTGAATATCAAGACACTGAAATGGAGACAATGATACCTTTAAAGATTCCTAGAAGACTTTTGCTAGCAAGGGACAGCTGATTAGTTCTTCAGGGCTGCTGCCATTTGGTTGATTGTAGGAGTCAGAGGTAGGATTGCAGTTTATGTTGTGCATGGTGAGGATGTTTTGAGGTCAGGCCTGCCCTTTTTCTATCCCAGATTACTGCTTCAGAGAGGCTAAGGACAGATAGGTGCCGACATTTCATAATTCACTGTGCCTGTTTTGTGTGTGCTCCAGTTTGGAGACAGTCCCAGTGATACTTGCTGTGAGAAGTATCATTCTACACAAAGGATGTGTCTGGAGAGCAGTCTGAGAAGGACACCCGAAAAGAGAACCACTCCAAACTGGTTCTGAAGTTTGAGACAATGTATTCACATCCACTGTCTACAAACAGTGTATAAAAGTGGGATTCATCACAAACTCACTTTGCTCCAGTTCCAAATCTGAAAAGGGAGAGCCCTACAGAGTACTCAAAAAACATGTGACCATTGGCGGGCGGCGCCTCCTTACCTGTGCTGTGGAGGACCGGTGGTGAGGTCTTCTGGGGCCTACGGTGCGGGGGCCTACCGCTTCTACTGCGGGGGCGTTTTGTGCTGTGCCCTGCAGCTGTGGAGTGACAGCTGTCTTTGTGGAGGAGGTGCTCGGTCCGCGTGTCGACGGTCGGCGAGGTGCTGATGGCCCTACTGTGTGCTAGGGACGGGCTTCGGTGGTGTCAAAGCGCTGTCCCCATCTCTCCAGATTCGTGGGCCCTGCTGGTCTGGTCGCTTTGTGGAGGGCCCGTTTTGCTGA
Organism: Triturus cristatus; assembly: GCF_964204655.1. Lineage (NCBI taxonomy): Eukaryota > Metazoa > Chordata > Amphibia > Caudata > Salamandridae > Triturus > Triturus cristatus. Next base: position 726,032,284 of record NC_140590.1, on the reverse strand, counting down.
CATGTCATCCACCAAAAATAGGCGGGACAAGACCCTGAAAGACGCTATGCAAAGGTCCACGGGTCCATCCTCTTCTCAATCGACTCCACATTCGCAGCCGCCTGAGGATAGTGACCAGCCGGCCACTAAGGTGTTTATGCTTGACTTATTCTCCGCCAACAAGGAGGATATTCTGGAACTTCGCATCCAGCTCTCCTCTGACCTCCGTGAAGTGCGGCGCGACGTGGACACCCTTGGGGAGCACGTTGCTACTGTGGAAGAGCATGATTTGGGGCGTGAGGATGATTTGCATCAGCTCCAACAGGATGTCATCCGTCTCACGGAGCAAAACCTTGATCTGCAAGCCCACGTCGAGGACCTCGAAAACCGTTCTCGACGGAATAACATCAGAATCCGGGCGGTGCCATGGAAAGGAGAGGGGGACGATCTCCGTGACGATGTTCTTCAACTCTGTCGGCAGATTCTGTGGGAGGGAACAGAGCGGGAAATTCAGATGGACCGTGTGCACCGTGTTGGCTTGCCGAGGGGTGCGAAAGCTCCCCCACCAGACATACTGGTGTGCGTGCACGATTTCCAACTCAAGGAGCAAATCCTGCGGAAGGCCCGTGATCTCAATCCGGTGCAGTTTCGGGGCCACCAACCGACCCTCTTTCAGGACTTAGCTGCCTCTACCCTGGTGAAAAGCCCATCACTACTCATCTTCGTGAGAATAACATCCCATATTCGTGGGCTCACCCATACGACTTATCTTTAAATATCAGGGCAAACTCCTCCAGCTCCGTTCTTTGGCTACTGCTTATGAAGTCCTGGGGTTGGATCGGCCCTCTTCCCCGGCTGGGGTAGCAGGCGCTCCCTCGCTGAGTGTTCTTATCATCAACTACCCTTTGGGGGTTGGATATATATCGCCCTTAGTGCCGAGGTGTCATTTTTCATGGTGCCATGTTCCCCACATCGTTTGCTCTACGTGACAGACTGTTGCCCTTTCCCAGGGCTCTGGTGTCCTGTCTTTTGCATTGTCTTTTTCGTGTTTCTGGTGATTTTTGGGCCTGGGGGAGAGGGGTGGGGATGGGGGAACGGGGTTGTTTTAGGGAATGTGTTGGGGCTCCGCATCAGTTCTCTTATGGGTTTGGGAGATGTATGTCCACAAGTTGCTGCCCTTTGGCCCACCACATCGCTCTGGTGTTCTGCGCTTAGGCCCTGGCTTTTCCCCCTCTGACCTCTATGGGTAGGAGTCTAAAGGTGGTAAGTCTTAATGTTAGGGGCTTAAATAGTCCTGTTAAGCGCTCCGCTATCCTGTCCCTCCTGGAGGGAGTGGGGGGCGACGTGTGTTTGCTACAGGAGACTCATCTCCTCTCTAAAGACACTAAGCGGATGAGAGATCGGCGCTTTCCTCTACAGGTGTGGTCTTCCGGCACAGCTAAAAAACATGGGGTCGCAGTCCTTTTTAGCGCGCGCGTTCTTTGTAAAGTTCTCTCCCAGGTTGCTGAGATCAAGGGGAGACTCCTTGTGCTCCGTGTGCAATGGGGGGACACGTACTTCACTATAGGATCGTTGTACGCCCCGAATGAGCATCAGGAACCCTTCCTGAAAGCGGCCTTTTCTGAGGTTCTGGCTTCACCAGACACCCTGATCTTAGTGGGTGGGGACCTGAATGTGGAGATGTATGCGTGCATGGATAGGTCAGAGCAGTGGTCCCATCGTACAGGCGCCCTATCACAGGGGTAAAGGCAGTGGATGAGTGATGGCGGTCTGCATGATGTCAGGCGCGTACAGCATCCTACTGAGCGTGACTATACTTACTACTCTGCAGCGCATAAAACTTACGCCCACCTTGACCATTTCTTCGCCTCCACCTCCCTTTTGTCCTGCTTATCAGATGCGGTTATTACTCCCCGCTCACTCTCCGACCATGCCCTCATATCGGTGCAGCTCTCCTGCTGCGCGACCCCCATCTCCCGGTTGGCGTCTGCGCGATTCTTTGCTACACTCGTCGTAATCAGTAGTTACTCGTATACGGGACACGATCATTGCTTACCTGGCAGTTAATGGTCAAGAGAGTACGTCTTTAGCGGCAGTTTGGGAGGCCCTCAAGCTGGTAGTCCCGGGAGAGTTCATTGCACTGACGGATGCGTTTATGCGTCTGCGTAAGGCTAAGCGTGCGGAGCTGGAGCAGGAGGTGGGAGCCTTGGAGTCTATCCACAAACGAACAAGTGCGCCTAGGGTCTGGAGGGAGCTTGAAACGAAATGGCGCATGCTGAAACACTTAGACCTCGATAGGGCCGAGCATGCACTTTTGCTTAAAATGTTACCTCAGCGGGGATAAAGGGGGGCGTCTGTTGGCCCATAGGCTGCGTGCGAGTGCACAGTGGACAGCAATCCAATCCATTAGGGACTCCCATGCGGTGGAGCATACCACCGACGCCCTTATTGTGGATTCTTTCCGCCACTTTTATCAGCGCTTGTATACTATGGAGGAGACCGGGTCAGAGGGGAGGGAGGCTTACCTTGCATCCTGCGCCATTGTTTGCATCCTTGGCTGATGCGTTGGAGTCCGCCATCTGTATTGAGGAAGTCATATCGGCGATAGCCCGTCTCAAGATCGCCAAATCGCCTGGGCCGGATGGTTTTTCCGCTTTGTTTTTTAAAACCTTTTGCATTGAGCTGGCTCCGCTTTTAACGCGTCTTTTTAACTCTTTTCTGGATACTGGGGAGGTAACTCCCTCTATGTCGGAAGCCGCGATCACGGTCATACTTAAGCCTGGGAAGGATCCGAGGGACTGAGGCTCGTACCGGCCAATTTCCCTCTTAAATATAGACGCCAAGTTATTTGCGAGTATTCTGGCGGCGCGCCTCAGCCCTCTGATGGATGGCATCATAGACCCCGATCAATCAGGCTTTATTCCTACGCGCCAGGGTGGGGACAACACCAAACAAATTCTCCATCTCAGTGACCTGGTTCACCGATCTCGGGCTCAGGCTTGTCTACTTTCCATCGACGCCGAGAAGGCCTTTGATCGAGTAGACTGGGATTATATGTTTGCTGTTCTCTGCGCACTTTTGGTTTCGGCGAGCACTTTCTTTGCTGGGTGCACTGTCTCTACGGAGCCCCTAAGGCATCGGTGAGGGTGAATGGGTGTCGATCTTCCCTCTTCCCCATCTCCAGGGGGACAAGGCAGGGGTGCCCCCTGTCTCCACTATTATTCGCGCTCTATATGGAGCCCTTTGCCCAGCGAATACGCTCGAAACCGGATGTTGAGGGTATTAAGTTTGGCGCCGACATACATAAAATTAGTCTCTATGCGACGATGTTATTCTCTCCCTTACTCACCCACGCACCACCCTGCGGTATTTGGCGCGAGAGCTTCATGATTTTGGATTAGTAGCAGGGTTTAAAGTCAATTTTTCAAAATCACTGGTACTTAATCTTTCTATCCCTGAGGATGAGGTTAGTGACTTGCAGCGGGACTTTGCCTTCCAATGGGTGCATCCTGACATTTCATACCTGGGTATCCGGTTGACCCCTTCCATTGCTAAAACTGTCCTCCTCAATTACAAGCTGTTGGTGGGGCAAACTGCTAAGTCGTTATCCGATTGGTCTCGCCTTAATCTGGCCTGGTATGGGCGGCTCGCGGCAATAGGAATGACTGTGTTGGCCTGTGTCCTTTATTTGTTTCAGATGCTCCCGGCGCTGCCGGCGCCGGGTACTCTCCGGAGGTTGCAGGAGCTGCTTAATAAGTTGCTATGGCATAATAGGAGGCCGAGACTCGCCTTATCTCTTGTTACCTCGCCGAAGGCCACCGGGGGGCTGGGCTTTCCGCTTTTGAGTGCGTATTACCAAGCCTCTTGCCTCCGATATATCACGGAGTGGAATCGACCTTTGTCCAGCAAGTACTGGAATTTTATGGACCAGACGGTCGCTGGCTGTAATATATGGCAGGGGGCTCTGGCTTCCGCGGAAGCATGGGGCATGGGGCCTCTGCTCGTCACCAGTGACTTCCCCGACTCTCAAAGCTTGGGATCAGTTGGTGGGCTCAAGGGGTTGGACCACGTTCCCCTTCCCTGTGACCCCTATCGTGGACAACCCTGACTTTCCGCCGGGGTGTGCGTCCCCTGTTTTTCAGCGCTGGCGAGAGGAGGGATGTAAGAGAGTGGGCTCCCTCTTTGATTCGGACGGTGTAATCCCCTTCGCCCAACTGCGCATAGACTATTTTGACCTGCCGAAAGCTGACGCCTTCCATTACTCGCAGCTAGCACATTGGGTGACCCTACTCTCTAACTTCGCCTTGATGTCCCATCCCTTGACCACTTTTGAGCGCTGGTTGGTTTGTAAGAAGGATGACCGGAAACTCATATCGGAACTGTATGCAATGATATTGGCGCACCCTAAGCAGCAGCGGTCGAAGGCACAGGTTAGGTGGGAGACTGAGTTGGGACGTCCTCTAACGCGCAAGGAATGGGAGCATGTTTTCTATTGCGCCCATCACACAGCGTCTGACACAGCGGGAGCAGAATTTGCATATATGGTGGCGGCATACTGGTACTATCCAGCGCGCATTCAGTCTTGGGATCCTACTAAATCTGGCCTTTGCTGGCGGGGTGTGGTCACCCTGGCACCCTCGTTTGCTATGGCGTTACCCGAAACTGGTGTGGTATTGGGCAGCGATCCTGGATGATCTTGATGAGGCGTTTCAGATCAAGTTGCTGCGGGAGCCTGTGCACACACTATTGGGTCTCACTCACCCCAAGTCCTTTCCCTTGCGCACATTTCGGGGCAGACAACTTGCGTTGGTGTTGCTTGCGGCGCAACAGGTTTTGTTGGCGCAGTGGGGCTCTCTGGCTGCGCCAGACCCAAGGGACTGGCTCCGGAGGCTCTGGCACCTTCTTGCGATGGAGCGCCTATCGCTCAGATTTGATAGGAAGGGCTCGGAATACGCTAAGCTTTGGGGCCTTTCTTGCAACTTCTGTCAAAGGAGTTGAGGGAAGTCACGTGCCCCAAATATTTGCAAATTCTTCAACTTATTTCTTTGGTACCGGCAGGGGCCACTGGGGCAGTTTGACACATCTTTGATTAGGACTGTTGACCCCGGGGACTTCAGTGTGGAGGATAGAGACTGATGCGGAGAGGGTGGGATTTTGGGGGGGTTGAGGGTTGGGGGTTTGTTTATTTGTTTTGCTTTAGAATTCTTCTTATAAAAGTGATACATGAGCAATTGCCTTGCAGATCTGGACTACGCTAAATCATCTTCTTGCGGGGTCGCCCTCCGGGCTGTAGACCTGTGCGCTGTGTACTGACTATTCCGTTTCGCTCTGCCGGCCGATGGTTGTAGGCAGTTGAGCTGTGTACTTTGGATGCGTATCACAAAATAAAAATGATTGATTCTAAAAAACATGTGACCAGGGCTGGGATTTTCCTGACAGCCAGCCTCCCAGAGGTGAAGTCTGAACTTTCTTCTGGAGGAGCTGACAGTCTGCCTAGAAGCCTGTCTGCCTAATAGGAGAGGGAAGGGTCTGCAGGAGGACAGACTGTCCAGAAGCCCAGTATGTCCCCAGCACTGTGGGACACCCAGAGAAAAGGGTCTGCCTGAGAGTAAATCTGGGAGTGACCCATGCTACTGATGCATCGTCCCAAATGTGGCTGCAACTGCTGTGGTGTGGTGACTGTGTAGGTTCTATGTGCATCAGCATGATTGTGGCTATAGGTGGTCATCGCCCCAGTACTTGCTTCAATGCTAGATAAATAGCACAACTGGGGCTAAATCCATTGCCTTAGCCAGACGGGCCACAGCAACCAGGGTCACACATGCGTACATGAGGCCCGGCTCGTCCCTGCCAAAGCGCATCATTGAACTGAGGTTGGGTGGCCGCATGCAAAGAGACAAAGACCATTCTCCAGCCTCCTCAGTTGCTCCTAAGACTGCCTTCAATAGCCTCGGTCATTACAATTCGGACGCAATACATTTAGATTAAGTGGAGAACCTTTATTCATGCTTGTGGCGGGCACAACACCCACTAAAACTGAGTATCTGAACAGGTTTTAAATGATGCATAATTCTGGGAATGTAGAATGAAAAAGAGATGGCAGCTGAGACTGAACAGACACAAAAATATAACCAAATATGGTATTTTAACCAAAACAAGAACATCCTCTCCCTGAAGAAGGACTGCGAGGCTAACTGATCTGCACTGGATGAGCATGAGAGACTAGCTCTTTCCCCACTATGCCAGAACAAAATATGTGAAATGAGTGCGCATTCGACTGGTTTGGCACCAGAAAACTGCACCTGACCTTCATTCATGCTTTTGCCCAAAGTGCTGGGGTGAGGGAGAGGAGACAAGCTTATTAAGGTTCTCCCTGAAAGGATGAGCATGAGTGAACCAGTGGATGTAGTGCCTCAAGTCGTAATCAGGATCACTGCGCTGTATGCTAGGTTGAATTGTTTTGTATTTAGTATTACTGTGAGACTGAAAGGTGCTCTCTTTTTCTAAAAATACACGTACTGGGCTGGACATCAAAGTTATAGTGTCTATTGGTTAATTGATGAGTTCAGAGCTTTGAGCATCACACTACCACCCTGGGAAGCTTGTGACTGTTTACCCTCCCTGAGAAGCTTGTGACCGCTCACCATTGTTACCCTGAGAGTCAAGTACAAAAAGGGTTTTACATGGGCTAGTTTGCAAAGCCATAATAGGACTGCAAAAGGACCTCAGTGACAACTGACCTCAAGCACCATAGTTGGGGCCTACTATCCCATCTAGCCTGTGGCCCATTAAAGGTGCTATGACAACCCAGCAGGTGATGATGAAGGAATTAGACGTGTACCCTGATGCTTGGCTCCCTGTCATACATAAACAGTATGGAGGATACTGTGTGCAATGCTGTAGGCTGCTGGTAGGTACAAATGTAGGGAGAGGGATGTTAGCAGGTGAAATGGTGTAATCTTAAGTAGCAAGAGGAGCAGCTTATGGGTGCCCTGTTGGTATTTTAAGTGAATGTCTCATTAGCCTCTTTGTACGAGGAGGTATCACTGCAGGTACTGATGTGGTTTCAAGACTTGCAGTCTATGTCTTCTGATCCTCTAGAGAAATGTTTCTTTCCTGCCCTCTCCAGAGCCCCATAGCACCAATAGGCCATCCAATCTGGGTTCATACATAGCATTTAAGCAAACTACAGAGTTTTCATTATGAATAAATGTTTGAATTAGACGTGCTGCCAAAGGTGAACTGGGATCAAGCCCCATCCCCTCCCTCCCTCATTTTGAGTGCCAATGATTGGAAGTTGTGATCACTAGACTTCTCGAGTCACTCATAACTAGAGTGACCTTGATCCACTGAACACAAAATCAAACTGAGTCAAAATCTGAAAACCCATGGAACCCTGAGTAGCAAAATGACACTTATCTGTGCCTCCGCGACCGTCTTCCTACTTAAATATACCTGCTGTGTAACTCACATTTTGTATTTGTACTTCCCTGAAGGTTTTGAATAAGCTGAGTTATTTTGCTCCTACAATCTCATTCCTGGAATTTCCACAGGTTACCCCTTCATGCCCCCGTACTGGGGTCTTGGATTCCATCTTTGTCGCTACGGCTACCCCTCTAGCAACGTCACCAGAGAAGTGGTGGAGAAAATGAGAGCTGCCCAAATGCCCCAGGTTGGTGGTTTCTTTAAGTTCTTTGGAGGAGGAGACTGTGAATGGAAGAAGCCAGGAGGTGTGTGTGCAGAAAGTCCACTCTCTAACCCTCACTTAGTCATCGTTGATTGGTGTCAATAGAAGGGAATGGCAACTTGGTCTCCTTTAAAGTCTCAAATTGTCAGTGTGTTTTTTATACACAGGAACAGACAAGGTTTCGGGCTTTCACATGTGTGGGTTCTCAGCCTGGTCTTTCAAACCTGAAGCCTGCTGTGTCTGGGCCACTTTTGAAACAATGTACTGTTGCTTTTCTAATGAGACACGCACAATCTTACACATGCCTAGGTGTTTCTGCCTTCTCCATCTCTAGTGATGCCACTTAACTGGTGCTTCAGGAGAGCAATACACAGATGGTACAGCTTAGGGTGGGGGGTGTCCTTGTGAGTACGTATAATCAACCTTCTCTTCTCACAAGGCTTTGGGCATCTTTGTACATTCTCGATTCTTTGTATGAAGAAGTCATTTATGGTGAGATGGTAAATATCCCAACCTTAGTCCTAAATGTCTCAACTGTAATCTACTTTTTACCCCCAGGATGTACAATGGAACGATCTGGATTATATGGATGCCAGAAAGGACTTCACATACAACAAGCAGAACTACAGTGATTTCCCACTCATGGTGCAGGAGTTCCACCAGAAAGGGATGAAGTACATCATGATCATGGTAAGCGAGCGATCCTTGTGCCAAAGAGCTGAGGTGAATAATGTGCTGATCATGCTTCTCATGATGTGATGCTGATTGACCAGTAAGGAGATGTGCATGCATGAAATAGCTTCCCATTCAAGTCCACCGTGACTGCCGACTCATTCACTGAAGTCGACCTTGACTTATAGAGGAGCGAAATATCAAGTTCCGTATCTTAGAAACTACAATTGGAGCCAAGTAGAGGGTCTGTATATATACTGCTCTCAATCGAGAGAGCAACGCTATCCCATTAATTCAAGCCGACGGTTATTTTTGAAAGAGCACTACAGAGTTGCTAACATTGTGGATTGGCACCTGCGGTACCAAATCATGGATTAACATTTGGTTATGATATCACGCATCATAGGGCGCTTATAATCCGATAGTAGCTCCAATCAGAACACTTCACCCACAAGATCAACAAATCATTCCCCAGAACCCAGTCCTAATGAGACCCCATATCTGGAGTGGGTCGAAACGCCGTCGACAACAGACAAGAGAGAGAGCATAAAACAAGTCATCCTTAACGTATCGGGCTCATCCTTTTGTACTTTACCAATAACCTGTTCCTCCCTTTTTTTCACAACGTCACACAAATATTCACTAAAATAGGTTATGGTCACATCACTGGGGTCCACATTTGTTTGCTAAATGTGTAATAATATGTAAATATCTTATGGATTGTATATAATAAATGAATTGGTGATATATACCTATATTGCATAATAAAATTACCTACTTCGGCTGATGTTAGGTAAATCGGATAAACAAGTTTATGGGCTTTAATTAACTTGTGTGAATAAAATAATAATGTGAATAACTTTTGGATCTGATGGAGAGTTATTAATGTAGAGAATAACTTTTGTTTATGATTTATTCAGAGCAATTAATATAGTTGCAGAATTTTATATTGATTTTGATGAATGAGTTCCTTGTGAACATTGTTTTTTGGTACTGAAATAGCTTCCCTGCAGAAGTGGCAGAGGTAGAACCAACAAAAAAAGCACAAGCAAATAGGTGATCAGTAGTGAAAGTAAAGATAAGGTAGGAGACCATGAGGGCTACGTGGTAAGTGAGGAAAGGAAATTGGTAGCCCTGATGGACATCGGACTGTTTGACTAATATTGTGTACGAATCTCTTTACCCTCTTTGCACTAATGTATTTGGCAGTATGTGCTACTAAATTGCATCTTCTTTATACACATGATTTTATACATGTTTGCAGAGAAATCTTTGAAATTTGACATAAAGTTTGCTTTCAGGTTTTCTCACACCCAGGAAGCGCACATAGAAACGCTTTCTTTCTGTGTCGGGTAACAACAGCTGTTGGACTGTGGTTAACAGGGCTGGTGCATGCATAGACCTCACCATGTGTCCTTGTATTTCTCCTATCAGGAACCAGTGATTGCCAGCAGCGGACCCCCAGGATCCAACAGGGCTTACGACGATGGCGTGAAGAGAAAGGTGTTCATTACTAACTCCACAGGACAGCCCCTGATTGGAAAGGTGAGTGGGATGGAAGCCTGCCCCCTGCCCTGGGAGAAGAGCAATGCTTGGGGTCGGAGAAGGTTGACCTTTCCTCCTATCCAGGCCAAGCTAGTCAGAGTCAAAGGACTACCTTGTTGAATATTCACCTATTAGTGGCTGGCTCTACCTCAAGCCAGATCAGTGTTGTTTCCTTCCAAATTCCAATTTGACGCTTTCTTGAGGACGACTACGATGCACAGATCAAAAATATGTATTTCTTTACACTGGAGCGATAAGGGAGTGATTTTTTTTTTTACAGACTCAGTCAAAAAGTTATTTTAAATAACTGCTATTAGAAATACCAAATGTATTTGAAAATAAAAATAAAAAACAAATTCTGTCACGTAGTATATTAGAGGTCTAGAGCAAATTCTTTTCTTTGTTATTTATGAACGCGTATGATTAGCACGAAAAACATCATGTTGATGGCAAGTGTAATAAGGTCCAACATTCGCATAGAATCTTCTCTTTCTACTCTTTGGACAGCGATGGCTTCGTACAATGCAAATATCAAAACAAACCTTTATTAGAGGCCATGCATAAATTTTGTGCTCACAGAATGTAGGAAATGTGTTTGCAAAACATGGTGAGTGCGTACTGCCCATCATGCTATTATTGGCTGATATTTACAGATCCAATGTAGCAATATTAGGCTTGAACCAAAATGTATTAAGGTTTTAAAAAACACGAACTACAGAAAGTAGACACTTGTCATTAATTATATAGTTAATGGGGGACACCCAAGTGTCAGGCTTAAAGATGGCGCACTCCAATGAGGCTTCTCGAACAGGGAAAACACCTGACAGTTCCTTGTTCTACAGATATTAACCAGCTGTAAAAAGGTAAGAAAAACTGTTTTTGGAGTGCAGTTTAAGACTCTGAAGAGTTGTGCGAGCCAGGTGATAGATTACGCTTAAGCGGCGGCGCATCCCTGCCGCTGCGACTGCCTGCACCCTTCCTGTGAATAGGCATTTATCCTGAGCGGTCTTGCCCCACTGTTTGACTTGTCATCCAGGCAAAGTCTGGCCACAGCCACCTGCCGGCTTGCACTCCAGTTGGCCCCATGACAAAATATCATGCTCAGAAATATCGTGACACATAAATTTGTGTCAAAAAAATATTGTTTACATTAATATTGTTTCCCCATACTTATTATATCAATGACAAACATATCGTGTCAAAAATATGGTGAAAAGGACTATCGTTCAAAACAAAGTACGAATATCGATTATCCAATAAATATAAACAGTAAAGTAATATTTTAAAAATATTATTTTAGTTAAACATAATACAATGTAGACTGCATAGTCATAATCATATATATATATGCATATATTAAAGCTCAAAACTTCCTCGTATTCAGGAAATATAAGCACTCACGGGTAGCGTTGTAACAAGTCTTTTATTTTCAGACCAAACGCGTTTCGGCGGTCTGCCTTCTTCGGTGTTACCAGCACACCGCGGGCAGCCGTCTTTTAAACATACACACGCAGGTTAAACATCAACAATAGACAAGCAAGATGCATAAACAATAGTGCCATCTTGTAATGTGTAATCGTTGCTTTTCATTAGGTCTTATATTTACATATGCTAACGCACTTAAGGCAAACCAGTATATAATAAAATTCCTATTGATAAATTCATTAACTGACATTAAAAGCATACTTTCACGGTGTCACCATTATTTAGTGAACGCCGATGTTCAACAATTTCATATCACATCTTCGATAGTATATCTACCTACTACAGTCGTGACACCTTATTCATTTCATCTGGCCGTGGATCGGCCATGTATCGGCAAATGTCCATTACATATTCCCTTTTTGTGTGAATAAACGACATGCTGTTACAAACATCAACAATGGAAAATCAATCCATAAATTGGCTGATAACACCGAAGAAGGCAGACCGCCGAAGCGCGTTTGTTCTGAAAATAAAAGACCTGTTACAACGCTACCTGTGAGTGCTTATATTTCCTGAATACGAGGAAGTTTTGAGTTTTAATATATGCGGACGGCACCGCCGCAACAAAAGCACCCGAGTGATTCTGGCATGGTGCAAGTGGAGCGCTGATATATGTATGTGTGTATATATATATATATATATATATATACACACACATACATACAAATATATATACATATATAAAACAGTACATAAAATATTTTTCACATACATTAAAAAATGTATACGACGAAATAAAACCAAATTTTGAATATTAACATAAACATGTACAATATTCTAATTCAACCAGATCATCCAATCTTGGTTGATACATAGCATGTAAACAAGCCATAGAGTTTTGATTATGAATAAATGTTTGCGTTAGAAGTGCTTTCAAAGGTGAACTGGGAGCAAATCCCATCCCATCCCACCCTCATTTTAAGGTGAGGACTTAATGGCAGCCAGACTACTTTGCCCACCAAATTTAGAAATCTCCACCTAGCTGGTGTTCATTTCTAAAGCACTGGTAGGAACTGCCAGCAGAGAGGTTCTTGTCAATGCTTTTTCACAGTTTGGTACAGGACTCCTTCAGAGCCCTGCACCAAAATATATTCTTTTACCTCCATAATCACAACATATTCAGCGAGCCTTGAGCCCATCAGTTAGTGAGAAGCACTGCTGCTGCTTTTGCTACAGAGGACCGATATCGCAGCACTGCTGCAAAACTGCCCCCATTAACAAAAGCGCCCCCAATCACTGAAAAACTGCCCCCACCCTTACCGCCCACTGGGAAAACGCCCAGTGCCTGCTACTGCCAGTACGGCCCTGTTCAAGACACACTCAACAACACAAATGAGGGACCAAATAACCTCAAACATGCCTAGTGGTACACCAGATGACAAGCCTGCAACTGTGCAGCTTGCTTCAGCAACACAGTAGATGCTAACCATAGAGAAAAATGACCCTATGCAATGAAAATTATAATTTGACCCCAAGCATTGAAATTGTAGCCAGACTACCCCTGACCCTGTCCCAACCTCTGTTCCCCCCATGGAGGGACCAGATGTCAAATCTCTTCTGCTTGAAATGCAGAAGAGCCTACTCACTATACACAACACTACACAACATTGATTCTCTTGCACACAGGTTGGACTCAATGAAAGAAAGTCTTAACAAGCAGGGAGATCAAATTGTAGTGGCAGGACAGCATATTTTTATCATCGAATGTGACTCAAAAAAGAAAAACAAGAAACTGTTATGCATGAAAATGGTATTACTTTTTTAAGTCAGAATCAGTTACCTCCAACATCAGTCAAACAAGCATTTGCAATGAAATAGGTCTTGCATTACTGAAAGTTTGAGCTATTGCCGTTGCTAATAATAATGCAAAGATGCTTAAGATGTTTAAAGCTAAAGCGAGGCATGCCGCCATTGTAAAAAAAAGTAAAGAAACAGAAAAAAAGGCATGTGGCTGAGTGGTGAGCTGTAAATAACAAAAGAAAAGCGTGGCCGCCATTATTGGAGCTGGGGCATGTCGCGCTGGTTAAATTAATTAATTTTAAAAAGAGCGTTGGGGAGAGCATGTCCTGCCTTCAACAGTAGGCAGAAGAAAGGGATTTAACAAAATAGTGCTCCCGGCTGTAATTAAAACATCCCGAGTAACAACACATGTAACAGGGGCAGTCCTAATGGGAGGTTACAACAAGAGAAAAGGCGGTACTAAGGAGACTCCACCAATCCTATTGACCAATGAAAAGCCACCATTTACGAAGGACAGTAATTGGAGCCAATTAAAAAGATGGGCAGAAAGTGGGCGGAGCTTCATTCCCATATCCTGAATACAATATGTCTCAAGAGACCGCGCAAGCGCTGTCAAGGCCTAAAAATGGGGGTGAACAGGTCAAAAAGGATGACGTTCTCACACTGTGCCTGTAGTACCCTTTTTTTTCACAGCTACAAATACTTTATGGGACTAATCCTGATATTGGAATTGCTATTTCTCTCTGGCTCAGTGAACACGCTTCACAAATGCATTCATTTCAGAGCTTGGGAAGCCCTCTGTGTCATTGCTCTTCTGTGTTTTTTCACTAAACTCACAAGAATTGTTTTTATTGATTCTTCATAATGTTCATAGGGTCATACTCTTGTCTCTTTCTTGTTGTATATAGACTTCCAAATCCAATTTTGAAAAGCATGCAACTGGTCTCCATAACATCCTCTTCACTCAGATTTCATAGTCATAATGTTTGGTACAATTGCTCATGGAATAAAGCTGTATGTGTTTTGTGAAGGGAACAGCTCATCATATTACAGTGTTCAATGCCAAATGACTTCAATTAGTTCGGCTTATTCAGACTTCTTACATGTACTGGAGCACTGTACCTAGCATATTACAAATCAGACCAACATGCTTCAAACTGTTCTTACTTACCTACTGCTTTCTCATGGCCCATACAGGTTGGTGTTACTTTGGGTCTGTTGCTCTTTTTCGGCCATTGAATTGTGCTATTAGGCGACCATCATTAGTAATTTGTTACATTTCCAAGGAGTATACCAAATTCACTAGCACATTCCAGACTAACTAAGAGGGCAAACTGAGAATGTCCTTAACATACAATGGTATTTCATGTCTTTAGATTATTTTCACTGTCATAGTTTAAACGTTTCCAATTAATACTATTAACATTCATTGGTCAGCAGACTTCATTTGTTGCAACTTAACAACCTGTAGCAGTTCAGTTTGGAAAAGTACATAATTTAGGTTTAGAGTGTTATGTGTATGTGTGTACTGGCTATATATGCCTTTCTTTTCTCCACTTCCACAAGAAGGCGGAGCTCAAAGTTTTAAAAAGTCAAAGAGTTACTTTGTTCTATGTACATTGAACAATTAATAAGCTATCAGCACCATATCCAGCTACCCTGGTGACTCAATCATGTGAAGCTGGTTTATACGTATGAACATGTGAATGTGTACATGTAGCTGTGAAACATATCATTTTGAAAGTCATATAATTTGTAAATATCTTTGCAGATATTTTCTTGTGCCTACCAAGTTGGTTTTAACCTTCTTCGGTCTCACTATGACTCCTGGCCCATGCATAAATCTATTTGTCTTTACCTAGTAAATGTCTGTACTATGGTCCAAAGTGTCTATCACTTCCACCACTTCACACATTTTTGCGCTTCGGTAATGGACTATTTTTTATCGTAAAACATCATGTCATTCAAATAAGTATCTGTATCGTTCTTGAGTTGGTTTTAGGATATCTTAGCATGTTTTCAAACATATTTGCAGTACTCATCCTTGGTTCTACCATAAGAATTTCCTTTTAGGGTGCCCTATTATTGAGTTTATTCTCCAAATCAAAGTTATAACTTCATGATCCTGCAGGTGAGCTGGCCATTCTTCATGCAGCTATTCACCTAAGCTGATCATTCGTAAGATTAGTATTGCGGAGTAAGATAATGCACTTTTCTATGGCAACCCAGCAAAATGTTGTTTATAAAAATTGGGAAAAATCATTAAAGTGCCCTGATCGGTGCTTCTGGTGACAAGACTTGTGTTCTTAATTGACTGAGTACGGTTCCTCGTTAGGCTAATAAATACATGGCAAGGTACAAATGTAATCTTTGCAGTTCTGCTTAGATTTCCATGCCTTCAGAGCTTGCTTTTGTGCTTGCCTTTTGTTAATTTAGTAGTTACGTCTTGTTGCATTGCAAGGTTATCATCACAATATTTTAGCTTCTGAGCATGTACACAGCTCAGGTTTGTGTCACATTATAATGTTTCGATGCTTCCATTTCATATGACTCAGCGTCTGCCTTAGGGTAGAGAGGAGCATTCTATTCTATTCTGTGTTTATGAATATTAATGAACGTCCCGTAATAGAGAAGAAGGCCATTAAATGAACTGGCGGCGGGCTGTCACCCGGTGGCTCGCTGTCACTGTGGGGCTTGTTGGGATTAAGTAAGTCCAAGGGTAGCCTTTAGGTGACAGTTATGTCTCTTCTCTCTCAATTGGCAGTACCAATCTGCCATATGTTTCAATATGGATTGTGATACTTCCTCTTCTATATGGTTTAAAAAAAAAGGCAAAGCAAATGTTGACTTTGTATAGGCATTGCGTATTGTCTTTATTTAGGTAATTATTGTTCTCGGTCTTTCAAAATGTTCCGGGATCCCCACACGTGAGATTATTCAGTTTTTATGAATTTAATGAAGATACCAGTGATAGAAAACAGGTGTTACAGTTAAGCAGCTTTTTTATCTTCCTCTACTTCAACAAGAGGTGTAAGAGTGTATGATCAAGGAAGCAGTAGAACTGGTGCCAACCAACAAGAGAAACAAATAATTTACTCATACCAAATGTGCATTTAATGTTGAGACTTATACTTGACATATGGTTCTACAAAAAGACCCAGTGATTCAAGCTGACAATATTGCAGGATGTCCTTCCTATGCTAGAGAGGCAGGATTTCATGGGGACCATAGTCTTACAAGACAGATACCTAGTTAGTCCCATGCATTTACAACATTAGAAGCATATGAGGTTTGTAATGGGGTGAGTGTCTTACCTACTTCAAAGTGTTGCCATCTGCTATCAAATATGCTCCATGAGTGTCCACAAAGTATCTGTCTCTGTTGGTTGCATGTCTAAGGTGACAAGCCATGCTAGTTTTTCCTTGTCTAGACGATTGGCTTGTGAAGACGAACTAATTCCAACAATGGCAGAACAGTAAAAACAAGGTGATATTGCCACCCCCACAATAATTGGGTTCATGGGTATGTTTTTAGAGATTGGTAAAGTGTGACTGTAACCCCAAAGGGTGGGAATAACATATAGGAGACATCATAACTAAGACCAGCAGCAGCAGCAACTAGAGAAAGAGTAATGCCTTTAAAGAGTTTCTGAGGTTCAAATGATTTTTTTTGCATATGAGAGAGCATGGAAAGGAGCCCCACAGCCTTGCTGCCTGTATGAAAAAGAAAAGAGCACTCTGGTGTTCCTTTCTATAATGAGGATTAAGCGAGGAGGCAGATCTGAGGAACCAGGGAGGTGTGCAGTATTTAAAGTTTGCTTGGATAATGCCAGGTACCAAATGATGTAAGGCACAATGAGTGAGTCAGTGTCTTAAATACTTTTTCTTGCTCAATACGGAAAAAGAAACCTGAGATGACTTCAAAAGACTGAAGAAAACATGCACTGTCAATTTTTGAACTATCTGTAATATAGATAATAATGCCTTAAGCTGATTGCAATGCCTAGGTAAAGGGCTTTGCAGTCATTCATCCTAGAGAGAATCATAGCTTGGTAGACAATGTTCCACCAGTCAATAGTGAGCTATGGGCAGATTCTTTCAAGGACCTTCAAACAATAAAATAATTTGGAGGTAACTTTGTTGACTTGAGCCCAAAGTGTTAGAGTGTTATCTAAGCGGTCTCCTAAGTTCCTAACCACAGTAAATGGAGCAGGAGAAGGGTCCAAGTCGGATTGCCACCTGCTATCTGACCAGCCTTCACTAGCACGGTTCAGAATAAATATCTCCGTCTTCTCAGGCCTTTTCAAAGTGTCATCTAGGCACATGATGAGTAGTGTATCACCCGCATATGTCATAAAGGAAAAACCGAAAGACCTAATCAAATGGGTCGTCAGGGGCAGGCCACAGATGTTCAAGAGAATATGGCTCAGAGATGATGCCTAGGCCCTTTGTGCATTTGTTCAGGCGCTGAGTAGGAGGATGCAACTTTTACTGCCTGGATACAATCACTTAGAAGGGAGCCAAGTCAAGACAAGAAAGAAATGATTTCCTATTTCAATTCCATGCAGACAAATCAGCGTTATGTCATGAGATATGGTATCAAATGCAGCCAAAAAGTCTAGTAGTATTAATGTTGCTTTTCCTCGGGCATTAAGTACCCAGTGTACCAGAGCTGATTCCATGCTATGTTGTGGCCTGACTGAGCTGCATCCAGGATGGTGTGATGGTCCACAAAAGCCATGATCTTCTTTTCTGATGTACTTCTCTAGGATGTGAAATGGAAACACAGAAATGGGGTAGGCGTTACTAAGAATACCAGGATCTGCCAAGGATATCTTTTATAGTGGTGTAACCGCTGATGGCTTTTAAGATGGGTGAGAACATGCTGCCTCATTTAGGCTAGTTCTCTAGCCTTGAATCTTTCAAAGATTCACATGCTTGAATCATTCCCCTTTGTTAGGCTGGGAACACTTGCAAGTCAATGTTAGCATAGCAGTTTACTATTTCACTCTGTAACGTTTAAAAACCTATAGATATCAAATAACCAATCCACTTCATTGTGCCGTCTGAACTTAATCACATCATGCACAAGAACCCACAACTTTTCCCCTGACCGAGCCAAAGAACTGTACCTGCTTGAGCCCTGCTGGCCTCAGCTGGAGTGAGTCCGTGATCCCTAAGAGGTGCCCTTTATCTAGGTCCGTCTCCTGGAGCCTTGACTGGCATCAGAGCGCATTCCTTCTGAAGTGAGAAGGTGAATCCTGAAGTTTGGGCTGTTCTCTTGGGCAACTCGGAATGGACCTGTTCGGCCTAGATTCTGCCACCCATGACAACCACCAATTCAAAGCTTCGGTGAAACCAGCTCTTTGTGCTACAGCGACAACCAGCAACATAAGATTAGCAGTCAGCACTGCAGCACTGGCAGTCCGTGTTGATGACCAAGGCCAAGCTCCTGCAACGACCGTCCTCGACTGGCTTTTTGTGCCACAGGGACAACAATGACTATGCCCGGCCTTCACTTCTCTTCACAGCGACTGCTGTCCACGACGCTTTACCTGCTACTCATAGCCTTCTCCACCAAGAATGGAAATCTTTGCTTCTGATTCAGAAAGTAACACGTAAGCGGGACTAACCTAGTCCCTGTATCTGATGCTCCATTGTAGTCTGCCTGAACTTGTGACTTTACCTCGATCTAGCGCGACCAGATAAATGAGAGTGGTGATTTGTTCTTTATATGTGCCTTTTTCCCAAATTTTTAATTAAATATCTCCAGTTTTACTGATTCATGTTCTGGTATCATTTTATTTATTAACATTTACTCTATCTTTCTAAATTTATTTGGGATTTTTCGGGGGTAACTGAATCAAGTTGGTGGATGTGCTAAGAGTCAAACTCTTGAGTGCAGTTTATGGATGTCTTCTTGTGATACCTTACTCCAAGCTCTTCTTGACTTAGTGTGCTGTACATAATCCTTAATTTGACTGACCTACATTACCCAAAGAACAGCGTGTAATGTTCTGACCAAACTAGGGGATTATTATTTCATTAAAATTAGATTGAGAAGAAAAATTAAGATTGTATGTGTGACATTTATTATGTGTGAGAAAACTGACAAACTGTGTTAGGCCACTGCCGCTACACCAATTTTTCCTGCCTCTCTCCTGTTTTTAGGTCGAGCCTAGAGCAGCGCTGCTCTAGGAGATGACCTTTAGAAATCGGTCTGCCCTTTTCAAACACTCGTGCTTATGCTGGCATCCATCTTGCGGGAGCGAGCAGCGGCGCGCAGGGGCCATCTGTTTCTAATTAGCGTGGCCACGCTTATTTACATTTTTCTTGCCTGTCTCGCGCTTGCTTTCACTTTCATGATGTGTTTTCACAGCAGGACCCATGATCTTTTAGGGCACCGGGGCTGTGTTCCTGCTGCCTCAAGGAATCACAACAACGTGCGCTTTACTCTATCTCTCTCGTGCATTTTCCTTGAATTCATGCTTGTTTCTAAGATCTAAGAATGAGAGCCGGTGGTACTCTGCAAAAATTCCCCTGAGAAGCGGCTTTGTTGCCCCCGGTTTTATTGCTCCTTTCCACAGAAGATTCATATTCAAATAGACTGGTCAGCCGCTCGCGCATTCTCATGGACCCATGACTAATGAAACCCTAACAAGAGTGCTCGATCAGATTGCTGTTCGAATGTGAAGTAACTAAGGCCAGCCAACGGAGGTGGGATTTGGGTAATTACAAACAATGTGACTGTTTGTTTTTTTGGGTGAGGGAGCGGAAAAATAGCTGACCAGCTGTTTCCGTGGCTGCCCAGTAAAACGCCTTTTTTGAAACAGCCAACTCGTCGCTACATGTAAAAAAAAATCTAATATTTTGCCATCATGCTCCAAACAGCCACAGAATGTATGTCTTTCCTATGAACACTTGAACTTGCTTTAGCATTACGTTTAGTGTTATTTACTGACTTGTTAGTATACTTCAATAAATCCGAGCTGATTTCAGTTTTATTCATTTTTGCACTTAATGAACAGTTCAAAAGCTACATTCACTGGAGCCCTTGTTGGGTGGGAGGAGTGCTTTAACATAAGCGAGTAGCAGCCAGCCCTGTGCATAACCTGTTGGTCACAGGTTTCCTTCCTGGCAGACTTGATTCCGCCTTTCGTCCTACAGAGGTTGATAAAATGAATACCATTGTGTCTTGTAAAAGGATTGCATATTATTCACGTGCCACAAAGTAATGCAGTTTCTGGTGTTATATTTGAACAATAGTCTGTTTTTATTTTTCTCTATATTTTGCATGCCTGTTACACATAGAATGCAGTTTTAACGAACGTTGCCCACAAAATGTCCTGATATTGAAGAAATTCATAGACAGTGGCAAATTCCTTTACAAAGGGCTTGTTCAGCAGTTCTCGGAATCGTATGACATATTCTGCCTAGGTGTATGCCAGTTCTTCTGTGTATGTGGCACAGAAGGAAACCCCCTTCCCTGGCAGGGTAAAGACATGCATTAAAATACTCTTTACAGCTTTGCAGCCCGCTCCTGCAGTATACAGATATTTCCCCGTTGCCATTTATGTGAGACACGGTTAAACAAGTCGCCAAATAAACGAGCATTGGCATAGCCAATAGGTCTCGCCTTTGGGACCTTATAAGTGTTTAGCCATGCAACCGTTGATGTCGTTGCACCAAGGATATTATAAATACTTATAAGGTCCCAAAAGCGAGACCTATTGGCTATGCCAATGCTTGTTCTTCATTCCCCTCTCCCTACCTGCTCTACCAGACACAAGTTATGGTTTAAAAAGTTGAACACACCCATCTTCCAGGTACACTCGTTCGGTGAGTGCTGGGCAAGCACTAGGCTGGGCCTGCAGGTGACTCTCAGATGCTAAGAGAAGTTATGTGACCTCATCACCATCCTATACTAGACCTCCCCCAGGGAATCTCAGCACTGAGCATCAAGGCTAAGGGCAGAGAGGACAAGGACGGTTTCTGTTTTTCTGTTTATCCTCTCCTTTGCACCTCACCTTCCCTCTCCCCCTCAATTTACTCATGTGTTATCCCGCACTACCCGCCTCGCCCTTTCACCACTTGTTTTTTAGGTCTTGCCTAGCGACGCAGCGCATGCGCTGCTCTCCTTGGCGAGATCTATTGTTGTCGGTTTTTCGTCGGATGGGGGACAGGACGTGCACGCGTGCAGAGGACAGGAGACGTGCACGCGTGCAGAGGACAGGAGTTGTGCACGCATACGCACATCTCCTGCCCCGCGCTTTCACGGCGACAGCTTGTTTTACATGTTTTTTGTTTCATGATTAACACGCCAAGGATCCTGTCGGCTCGGCTCGAGTTTGGGCGTTTGGGGTTAAACCATACTCTGTTCTCGGCTCGGCTATCTCTGTTATTTAGCTGGCCCGCCCGCCTCTATTTGCACCGAATTATACGAAGATAAGAAGTGTCTTGATAACACTTTCTGGGGAAGAAACACTGCTGTGTCTGTTTAACAACAGCTCCACCTAGGGGTAATGTAGGAGAACGGCTGACCGTCATTTCATAAATTCGCTGCTGAGAGACTTTTTACGAGCGATATGCATCCTGTTCTATACAGCGCCTTGAAAACAAAATAAAACAGGGACGGTCAAATTGGAACAAAAGTTTGTAAAATGTGAGTGGAATTACTTCCAGCGAGAACATGCTGTGGAAAAAAACATGTGTACAGCTACGGAATGTGGTTTAGGAACACAGAACGGACAACAATCTTGGAACAGGCATGCATAGAGTCTGACTGCCGTTATCAAAGCAGGCTGGGAATGCTTCAGGGTTGGAGCGAGGTGCTCATAGTTTCCGGGGCAGAGACTTAGCTCCTCGATTCTAAAATGACAAAATGTGGTCAAAAGAATTTAAAAGGGGAATTAAATGTAGCAGGAAGTGATGCATTACTTAAGAGGAGAGGAGTTGGCCTAACGGCTCCAATCTGGCGAACTGGGTTCAAATCTCTGCAATAACGCTGAACTTCCTGTGATTCTGGGCAAATCACTTAATCTCCCCATGCCTAACAAAAACAAGCATTTGCAATGGAATAGGTCTCGCATTTGCGAGACTTTGAGCTACTAGCATTGAAAATGAGATACCTTTTATCTATGTGTTGGTTTTGAAAACATAAATAAAAGGCATAGTCATTTACAATGACAATAGCTTAAAATTTCGCAAATGCGAAACCTATTGCTTTTTTTGTTTTAATTTTTTTTTTAATTTTTCTTACATATGAACGATATGGCAGATCATAATTAACAGTTAACGGCAAATTTTGACAGCGCATAGCCCAAAAAAAAATAAATAAATAAGAAGAGCAATAAGTAGGATTAAAGAAATAAGAGGGGAAGGAGAAAAAGACCAAAAAGGGAAAAACATATGAAGACGAGTTCATGCTATCCAATCCATAATAGGGGCCCAGATTTTCTGGCCGATCTCCCGGCTTCTTCGTCCTTTTAATCTATATACTGCTGATTCCATATTATATATGGCCAGCAATCGGGCCCTCCAGTTTATAAATGTAGGTGGGTCAGGGCAGATCCATTGGGAAGTAATACCCATTCTAAAAACAGACATAGCACGGCTTTACTCCGCACTGCCAAATTTTGCATCTGATCGACCCCCAAGATCACTAACGTGGGTGTTAAAGTCAGGGGTTTTCCGTTAATCTGGGCAAGAAAAGATTCAATATCTTGAATATATTGGGCCAGTTTGGAGCAGGAATAAAACATGTGAATCGTGTCAGCAGCAAGGGTTCCACATCTGCTGCACGAATTCCCACGATTACTAGACCATTTCGAAATTTTCCCGGGAGTATAATATAAGTCAAATACTGACATGTAATGTTGGGCCTTGAGACTACCAGTTATTAAAGTCTGGTTAGCCAGCTCCAGAGAAATTGCCAGATCGGTACCTTCTTGTCCAAATTTCCTATCCCACTTATCATTTTGGGTGCTTGAATCATCAGGCAGGTCGGAGATAAGTGTTTGGTAAATTAACCCAATCCTAGATCTTTCCTCTATAAGCCCTACAAGAGGAATTTTCTCAAACTTAACAGCTCCTAAGCTTGCTACCTTCAACAAATAGCTCCTAATTTGTAGGAACTTAAAGAAATGCCTAGTAGGGAGCCCATATTTGTCTTGGAGGTCAGAAAAAGAAGCAAATTGACCCTCAGAAAAGAAATCGCCCAATACATTAATCCCTAGTTTAACCCAACTAAAGTTGATCGAATCCAGAAAGATTGAGGGTAGTAGACCATACGACAAAAGGGGGGTATGCACGTTAATATTTGGTATGCCAGACCATCATCGAACCTTTTTCCAAACAGAATACACTGATTGAATAACTTTGAATTTAGTTTTCTTATAATAACTTGGTTCAACATTTCTGACTAAACAATTACGTGCATCCTCCCCAAGTAAAGTTTCAAAAATTTTAGATCTAGCAAATTCAGGCACCACTGCCTTACCCCCAGATAATAATAGTCCCATTTGCTGTAAAAGTGCGGCCCAATGGTATAGCATTAAAGAAGGTAAGCCCCACCCGCCACTTAATCCAGGAAGTATTAGCCATTTAGAAGCCCTTCTGGCTTTGTGATAGCCCCAGAAAACAAACCCTTTCTGCACTAGGAATTCGATAGGGATGGTCCTAAATAAGTATAGAAATTTCGGGAATATAGACATTTTTAAAACATTGGAGCGACCATGGAGTGAGAGGTGCAAGTGGTCTAATCTCTCAAGAGTCTGATTCACTTCTTTGATGATAGGTAATATATTGATTTCTGGTATCTTCTCTACTGAAGGGGTGATCTTCACCCCAAATAAGTTGCAACTGAAGATATTGGGAGTCCTACAGATTTTGCAACATCTGAATGTATGACTTGAGTTTTGTCAACATTAAGACGATAGCCCGAGACTGCACCGAATTGCTTAGCTACGTCATAGACTGCTGGGAGAGCCAGGCAAACGTCCTTTGTGAAGATGGCGACATCGTCTGCATAAGCTAAAGTTTTGTAAGCCACACCGTTAACAGTAGCCGCCTGTATCAGTATATTGTTGTCCAATTTGCTCAAGAGGGGGTCAATATAAATTGAAAATAGAAGCGGAGAGCAGGGACACCCTTGACGGGTTCCTCTGCTAATCGGAAAGGAGCGCGACTCTTGTCCTGAGATACGGACAGAGGCCTCTGGGGAGATGTATAAAGCTTGTATGGCTGTGATAAACTCTTGTGGAAATCCCTTAATTTTTAGCAGTTGCGATAAGAAGCCCCGGGAGACCCTGTCGAACGCTTTTTCGGCGTCCAACAGGGTCATTGCCAAAGGTTGTTTACAAGCCTGAGCCCAATCGAATAATGCAATTGCCCGTCTGATATGATCTGATGTATCGCGGCCAGGCACAAAACCGTGCTGGCGAATAGAGACTAGGGGGGCAATAACCTTTCCTAATCTAAGTGCGATGATTTTAGCATAGATTTTACTATCAGCACAAAATAGGGAGATCGGTCGATAAGAGGAGGGACTGACCTCTGGCTTGTCTTTCTTTCTAAAGACTACGATGGTAGTCTTATGCCATGAGTCAGGGGTCCTGCCGTTCTGGGCAAGTGCCAACAGGGATTCCAACTCCCCTAATAGAGTATGCCTAAATGTTCAATAGGATTCGAGGGGTAGTGAATCAGGACCGGCGGCCTTCCCCGCTGCCAGTGAGGCGATCGCTAGTTCCAACTCTCCCCTGGTTATCGGGGAGGAGAGTGCATCCGACTGTTCCGGTGTAACCTTAGATGTTATATAGTCACACAGAAATTCCTGACCCGGTAGAACTGCATCATCCTCTTCCGCGTCTGGAGCGTAGAGCGTCCTATAAAACTCTTGAAACACCTCCAGCACCTTGCCCGGTTGATCCTGAATCTGGTCTTTTTTATCTTTAATGCGACTTATTCGATTCGAGACACCCTTATGCTGAAGTCTTTTAGCCAAACTCATAGATGTCCGATTTATACTGAGTAAACTTAGCAGCAAGTTCCTCCCCGAAATATTGGTGTATTCTATTTCTAACAATAGCTATCTGACGTTGACATTTCTCTTTTTGGACCTGATCTCCAATAACTCGAATAAGTTCTTCTTCTGCTTCTTGAAGTTGGTTAACCCACCCATTGATCCTTTCCTTGATCACCTTCTGGCGATGTAGATGGAAGCTGAGAGTCTCCCCCCTCACAGCTGCCTTAAATGTATCCCAGACAATTAACGCGGGAGCTGTGCCCTTGTTTCTCTGAAAAAAATCTATTATCCAGTTTGACATATATCTACAGTACTCTTGGTCAAGTAATAGTTTTCGCTCAAATGTCCAAGTTGCCATAGCTGGTTTTAGGCCACTGAGCGGTAATTGTAGAATTAGCGGATTATGATCCGAAATTACTCGGGGATGTAACTCACAGCTAGTCCCTTCAAGGATCGGGTCAGTAACAAAAAAATAATCTAGACGTATGAATTTACTATGGGCAACAGAGAAGAAAGTAAAGCCAGGTTCAGTCGGACGCAATCTCTGCCAGACGTCTATCAAGGCATGTTCGTGGCAAAGCCCACGAATAGCTTTAAATGTCCTGCCTTTCCTCCCAGAATATGGGGTATTCCTATATAAATGAAAATTAGAGTGCAGGTGAATATTAAAATCCCCGCATAGAACTTTGGGAGAGGGCCACAGAGCAAGTTCGATGCTCAAGAAATTTAATTAGAATATCAGCTATTGCCCAACGTCCTAAATTATCCACCATTACTTGCTTAGTGATACAGATGCCTTGCCTGGCCATTATAGCTACTCCCCTGATAGTTGTAGTTTGCCGAGAGCAAGCAATCAGATCAAGACCAACTTCCTTCAACCAGGCACGATTGTTCCAGGAAACATGGGTCTCCTGCAAACAAAGTAAATCTATATCCAAGTGCCTGATAAGTTTAGCTAAGATACCCCGCTTCCTTGTGTCATTTAAACCACAACAGTTCAGGGAACAAATTCAAATAAAGTTGTGTTTACCCATCATCTGATAAAACTGTCAAGACCAGCCCAGTAAACATCAGACATGTCGGACGAGTGTCTCTAATCAAAATAGCACCTAGGATACGATTAGCCAAGTATTGTTTTAAGAGGTTTTTGTATTGTCTGCCATAATTATTTTTACAGAGAACAATTTGTGCCCCCCACCACCAACCACCTTTAAAACTAACCCCCCCTAACCCTCCTTCCACCCTGAAAGCCTTCTTACCCCAAACCCCCCCCCCTTCTCTCCCTCAACATCAAAGGCATGGGGACCAATAGTCCCTTGTGATGCTGAGCTGGGAGCCTCACTCTCTCACCGCTGCACACTAGGAGAAATATCTTGTAAAGGCAATAAAAAAACTGAAGAACAACCATTTGAAAGAAAATGGGAGTAAAAAAAGGGTGAAAAGTGAGAAAAAGGAAAAGATGAGATATTGACCCTGAAGAGGCCAGACGGTACCAGGTCTAACAAAGTCAGTCAAATCTCAAGTGTGAGTACTATACTTGTCTGAAAATTAAGTCAGGGATTTTGTCCTGTATTCATAGATGATAGATACTCTTTCGCCTGAGCCTCTGATTGAAAAAATGAGTTTGCCCTTTATAGATCACTTTTAATTTGGCCGGGTTCAGGAGAAAGATCTGAGCACCCTTCACCTGGAATTCTGGCATCAATTGTCGAAGGTGCCAGCACAATTCAACTGTTTTCTGGCAGAAATCGGGGCGCACGAAAAAGTTACAGCCTTTCCCAGTTCTTTTGCGGTCGGGCCTAGCCAGATCATACAAGGATTCCCGGGCCAAAACGTTATTCAGGGAGATCAGAATGGCACGAGAGCGATTGTCAGAACGACCACCTGAGCTACGTTGGTTAAAAGGAAAACGGTGCCCCTTTTGAATTTGGATCTTCCAGTCCCATTGAGGGAGATCCGGGAACGCTTCCTCGAAAAGTTCAACCACAAATTGGCGGATATTAGAGCCCTCTTGGCCTACAGGAATACCCAACATTCTTAAGTTATTGCGCCTAGCCCGGTTTTCCAAGTCAGATAGTTTGTACAAAGTGTCATCCCTAATCGATTGTATTGTTTCCACCTTAGATTTCTGCTGGGCCAGATCATCTTCGAGACGGGAAATCCTAGTTTCTGCTTCTACTATTCTTGAAGAAAGTCAGAACAGGTCTTGGCCATCCTACGGATGGAGTTTTGAAGTTTCCTGCAGGCCCCTTGTGTGCACTAGCTTTCGGCCCTTGACTCCTCTCTGTGTGCCATCATCACCTGATAGATAGTAGATAGCGTGATTTCTTCAGAGCAAGTGATAGCTGAGGCAGTCGTTACTCCGTCCATTATATTGATTTTATCTCCCAAGCCTGGTGAAAATGAATAATCCCAGGACATAGTTCCTGTGGTTGCCTCAGACAAGGTAGGACAAACTGAAGTTGCGCCCGTTTTATTTACAGTCTCTGAGCCCAGCTGAGAACGATCCACATCAGCCTCCCAGTGAAAGCTGCTAGTGTCACTGCCATCCCCAGCCCAGTCTTTATCCTGGTTATCATCCTCTGAGGAATCAGATACATCAGACAGAGAATTTTTTTAATCAACAGGGTCATCTTCCCTGTTAGAATCAAGATCTTCCTTTTGACCATTCAAAACCCCTGTTTTTATTGTGTCTGAGCATTCTGCCACTTGTGTACCGGCTAAGGGGACTACACTAACCAGAATGCAACTTGTTTGCTGGATGGAACTCGAATCAGCTTCTGAGCTACCTGATCTCACACAAGCAGACTCTGTGTCCTGGAGTGTCAGTTCGTTCACAGACGGGAGAATAGATACAGAAGAAGGCTCCCTACTGTCTTGTGCCCCTGCGCCGACATCTGAGGTGAAAATAGGCGATTTAGATGACCCAGATACTCTGCCCCCGGGCACACTGCTCGGCGGCTTAGCTTTCTGTGTCTGCGCTTTGAACAGCGCTGGAACCGTGTGTCTCCCTCGACCAGCGGTATTGCTTTTCACCGCCTCCGGTGCGGACGCGGAGGATGGAGCTGCTTGAAGATTGTCGACCTCCCGGCCATCAGCGCGGGCATCAGCAGCGGGAGTCTCCACTAGAACACCAGGGGCAGATGATGAACCCCTGCCCCTGACACCTTTACTGGATCCCTTTGGTGGCATAGTAGCGGGTAACAGCGTCCGTAACCCGGTCTGCACAGTTGAAACGGCAGATCCAGTAGATGCAACGCTGACCCGGCCCGAGGACGCCAGAGATGCAAGATAGCAGGGGAGCAGAATGCTCCACACCCAAGACTGGGAGTGCCAAATCATTCAAATCATCCAGGTGAGCAAACGAATTGTGTACCCCACTTTTCCCAATACGGGCAGTTCTGATAACAGTTCAAACAGCAAGGTTCTTCATTACAAAAGGGAAATCAGCAGTGGAGAGTGAGAATGCAGCTCATTCGGCCGTCATGATGGCCGCCATCTTGCCCATCCATCCATCATTTCCCTTGCCCATCCATCCATCATTCCCAATGCGAGACCTTTTGCATTGCAAATGCTTGTTCTGTCTTCCCCCTGCTGTCTCTACCCACTTGCTTCTGCACTCACAGTCCCCTGCTGACTAATTGAGTCTGCTTATCAGCCCATTGGCTGTGTACTTATCAGACTACAATCACAGCACATTAAGAGCTATAGATCATCTTTTTGTGATCAATTGTGCTTGTTTTTTTTTTTTTTTAAACCGTTTATTACAGAATCCAAAAGATATACAAAGATGGGCCTACAACCTTCAGGCCGGCCGCTAGCAAAGAGAAGGAGCATGTGATACAGACAATAGCATGCATGCTGCGGCAGAAGGGAATTCACAGGAGTTGAAAGAAGCGTTGGCAGCCACACCATCCGGACCCCACACAACGGTTTCATTTTAATATAAATAACAACAAAAAACAAGTCCACAAGGCAACCCACAATCGGAAACAACAGCATGTGCTCCCCTAGGGGGGGGACCCCACCGATCCATAGGAATATCGAGGGGGGGAATAGGTCAGGACGGGGACTAAGTAGACTCATTGCCCAGAACCGGGAAGACAAACAGGCTAAGGAGACAGGGCCGGTGACGGATCAGGCAGTAACGGCGGGGTACAGATTCCCCCACGGTAGGCGTTCCAGGGGCCCCATACTTTCACCCATGTCCCAGGCTTACCTCTCGCAACATACACCACCTTTTCCCGAAACATACACCAATCCATGTTGTCCTTCCACGCCAAGACAGTCGGCGACCTCTGGGAACCCCACAGTTGCGCAATGTCACGTTTGGCCACCATATATCCCAGAGTCGCCCACCACGTCTGCGGCACCAAGTAGTCGGTTGGCTCCCACACATTCAGAAGACATCTCCTCGCCTCGGGCAGCAGCGGCACATGCGTAACTACCTGCAAAACCTCATGCACACCACGCCAGAATCGCACCACATCCGGGCATTCCCACAAAATATGGAGAAAGGGCCCCAAAGAACCACACCCACGCTTACACAACCCGTCCACAGCATAGCCCATACGCATCAGCCTCGGCCCCGTAACATAGACCCTATGGAGTATCTTGAGCTGGACGAAGCGAAGGCAGGCCGGTATGGCCACCTCTTTCGGGGAGGCCACCGCAGACACCCAGTCCTCGTCATCCAGCTCCAATCCATCAGCCCCCCACGCCTCACGAAGGCCAGTCAGCAGTCCCGAACGGTCATTGATAAGCTTTTTGTAAATTAATGAAATCGTGCCGTCCGGTACATGCCCATCTAGCACTCGATCCTCCAGAGGGGAGTACTCCGGGATGGAGGCAACGTCCGGAAATACGGAGCACAACGCATGACGAATCTGCATATATCGAAAGTACTCCCTGTCCTGCAGCTGGAATTCTGTCTGCAGCACATCGAACGTTTTGAATCCCCCCCTCGTCCAGAGATCGCCCACCCTGCTGATGCCTATCATGTCCCACTTCTCAAAGCCCTTCGAGGTCCACAGGGAGCCCAGCCGCTCAGATGCGTATAGTGGCGTCGCCCGGGTCAAGCGATCCTTCCACCCCATCGCCACGTTAGCCGCGTGCCACACCCATACCATGACCCGCGTGGGGCCCATCAGCCGCGCGTCATGCGAGCTAGAATAAAGCGCCCGATTATAGTCACCACCCGGCAGTAACATTTTATCCATCTCAAAGGCCGGGTTTAGAGCGGGCCCGTAAAGGCCGTGATTGATCGCAGCCAGCTGGGAGGCCCAATAATATCGCTTGATATCTGGGAGGGCAACCCCCCCGTCGTACCACGGGAGCGTCAGCTTCGCCAGGGCGATACGCGGTCTACCCTCCCAGAACAGTCGGCGCTGCAAACTCTCCACCTCGCGAAAGTAGCGCGCCGGGACAACGTCCATTGTATTCTGTAAAGCGTACAGGAAACGTGGCAGCGACATCATCTTAAACAATGCCGCCCGGCCGAGCGGCGAGAGCGGCAAGCGCCTCCAACGCGCGACGTCCTCCTTCAGGCGCTGGAGGGGGGGAAGCAAGTTCTGTTTATATCGGGCCTCCGCGTCCAGGGTAATGAAGACACCCAGGTACCTAAATCCCCGCGGGGCGATCTGGATAGGACAACCCCGCGGAAGGATAGGATCCTCCCCAGAGAGAACATACACACACGATTTAGCCCAGTTGATGACAAGGCCGGAGTTGAGGCCAAATGAGTGCAATACATCAACCAGTACTATCAGTGATTTACGTGGGGAAGCCAGGTACAGAAGAATATCATCAGCGTATAGAGATACGCGGTCCTCATACTCGGGGGTCCATCGGAGACCACGGATAGAAGGATGCCACCGCAGCCACTCCGCCAGGGGCTCCAAGGCAAGCGCGAAAAGGAGCGGTGATAACGGGCAGCCCTGCCGCGTGCCCCTGCCCAGCTCAAACGGAGCTGACACTCTACCGTTCACAACCACCTGCACCAGCGGTCCAGAGTACAACAATTTCACCCAACCGATGAATCCCGGGCCAAACGCAAACTTCGCGAGTGTCGCCCAAATATATGGCCACTCAAGTGTGTCAAACGCCATAGTGGCGTCCAGGGACGCCAAAATGGCCGGCTCCCGTATGAACGGGACACGCGCGAGCACCCCATGCAAGCGCCGCAGGTTAAGCGCAGTGTTGCGATGAGGGATAAAGCCGGACTGATCCTGGTGAATCAAATCGCACACCACGCCAACCAGCCGATTAGCCAACACCTTGGCGAGAATTTTGGGCTCCGCATTCAACAGCGAAATAGGCCGGTAGGATGTGACCCGGTCCCGCGGCCTCCCCTCCTTATGAATAACCACGATAGTAGCCAGACGCTGGTCTAGTGGGAGGGAACCCGCCGAGCGGGCCGCGAGGAACATAGCACGGAGATGCGGCGCCAGCGTATCCGGTCGCAGCTTGTACAATTCGATGGGAAGACCATTAGGACCCATGGCCTTGCCGGAAGCGACCGAACGTATGGCGAGGGCAATTTCCTCAGAGGTTGGGGCGGCGTCCAACGACACTCTGTCCTCCTCCGAAAGGGAAGGCAGCGCGATATCCCTAAGCAGGGCATGGGAATCCTCTTCCGAACGGGAGGACACCGGGGAATACACCCCACGGAAATATTCTGCGAAGCAATCAACAATTTCTTCCGGTTCAGTGACACACACACCATCCAGTTTCTCAATCGACGGGACAACTCGACTCGCTCTCTCCTTTTTATCCAGCCACGCAATCAATTTCCCAGCCTTATCACCCACATCATACAGTCTCCCCTGTTGCTCTCTACTGAGGCCCCTGGCCGCCTCCGTGACGAGGGCCTTATAGGCCGCCTGCTTGAGTCGGAGAACATGTAATTTGTCATCCGTCACCCCACATTCGAGGTCACCCTCCAACTCGGTTATCTCAGTTTCAACACGGGTCACCTCCTCCCGCTCGTGCCTCCGGGAATGGGAAATAAGGGACAGGGCATCCCCCCGAATCACCGTCTTAAATGCCTCCCACAGCGATATCGCCGATGACACAGACCCCACATTATCGTCAAAATATCGCTTAAGGGACTTAACCAACTCTGCGCGAATGGTGGGGTCACGCAAGTACCAGGGATTAATCGGGACCACCCTACCCTCTCCCCTCGGGAGAATATCGAAGTGCAACAAGAGCGGGGAGTGGTCTGAAATACCCCGCGCCAAATGGCGCACCTCCCCGATCCTCCCCGCATGCGCCGCCGGCACCAGGACATAATCTAGCCTTGAGAGACTGCCATGGGCCCCGGAATGAAAGGTGTACTGTATCTGCGTAGGATGTTTCAAACGCCAACAATCCACCAGCCCCAAGGTATCCAAGAGGCCAGACAACCACGCTTGGGCACGGGGGAGATCCCTATGGGGGTGACGGTCCTCAGTTCTGGAAACCACAGCGTTAAAATCCCCCCCAACCACTAGAATCCCCTCCGGAAGGCCAAGGAGGAGGCGCCCCAGATCCGCAAAGGTGGTCATCTGCAACCCTGGCGGGACATAGACAGAAACAAAAACAACCACTCTGCCCTCCATTCTACCCACCAGAACCGTGTAACGTCCCCTGTCATCATGGAGCACCTCATCAACTTCCAACGGGAGCGAGGTCTTGGCCATGATGCCCACACCCCTTGAACCAGACGTGAAGCCCGAATGGGCCACAAGGCGGTAGCCCCGTCCATTCATAGCACGAAAGGAATTGCCAATGAGGTGTGTCTCCTGCAGAAAAACTATATCGGGTGAAATTCGTTTCAGGAACTGCAGGACCACACCTCGTTTTATCCTGTCCCCCAGTCCATTAACATTCCAGGACAAAAGACTCAGTCCCCTACCTCCCATCATAAACGAAAGCAATCACTCGTCCCCCAGAGAGCACTTTAGGAATAGCACGACGATACTTTTGCCTTGTGGTACAAATGAACAACACCCCACCCCAACCCAACCGCCCCAACAAAACTCCCCCCTCCCTGCACCCCTGCATGAGCCCAGACAGCCCCCCCAACTTGCAGTGTGCCTGTCGCCCCTATATAATTGAAACTAGTTAGACCCCCTAGAGGAGGAAA
Organism: Triturus cristatus; assembly: GCF_964204655.1. Taxonomy (NCBI): domain Eukaryota; kingdom Metazoa; phylum Chordata; class Amphibia; order Caudata; family Salamandridae; genus Triturus; species Triturus cristatus. The sequence continues at coordinate 725,999,027 of NC_140590.1, read as the reverse complement.
GAGTACCCCTTCGAGACCCCGCACCACCTCCAAAGGAGGGAAAACGAGTACAAAAGAACGAAAGACCCTAAGCTTGGCCGAAAGTGGCAGCATATTCGTCCAGAGTGAGTCCCAGTATCAGCACCTCAGTCCCGGTCCAGTTGGCCGTCTCCTCCCGCCGCCCCCCCCCGCCATCCCGATCACGACCCCCAGACAAAGTGTCCAGCCAGTCCCCGGCCGTTTCAGGACGATCAAAAAAGTGAGTGCGACCATCCACCTCCACCCGCAGCCTGGCCGGGAAGAGCATGGCGTATTTTAAGTTCATGTCCCGAAGCCGCCGCTTGACGCCCAGGAAGCTCAGTCTCTGCTTCTGGACCGCTTGGGTGAAGTCAGGATAAAAGTTCACCTCCATGTTCTCCAGCTTAATCGGCCCTTGCAGTCTGGAGGCTTGCAGAATCGCGTCCCTGTCCCGAAAGTTAAAAATACGGGCAATAAGAGGCCGCGGAGGGGCTCCGACCTTCGGCCTTCCCACGGGAACTCTATGAGCCCTCTCCACGGCAAAGAATTTACTCAGTCCCCGAGGCTGGAGATGGGTAGTGATCAGGTCCTCCACAAAGAGATCCGCCGCCGACTCCTCCCGTCCCTCGGGTACTCCGATGATGCGGATATTATTCCTCCGGGCCCGGCTCTCGGAGTCCTCCAGGCGCCGATCCATGAGCGCACTCGCCTGACGAAGTCGGTGCACCTCCGTTTGAAGGGCCGCCACCTCAGTCGTGAGGCCCGACGCGGTGTGGGCCAAAGAATCGACCCGGTCGTTAGTCTTAGAGAGATCAGCTCTCACCAGGTTGACATCAACGAGGACCGCGTCGATCTTATGCGCTAAGGTGTCGAACCACTGGCCCACCGAGGCCTTCATCTCAGCAATGGCGCCCATGACGTCTTGCAGAGTCAGATCCGTGGGCAAATCCGGGGCATCTGGGGGGCACTCAGAGGACTTGTGCGGTCCGCCGGGAGATCCCTTCGGGAGGGTGTAGCGGTCCATGATGTTGGCCTGATGTGCGGCGCCACGCCGGGTCGACTTGGCCTTCGACCGATCTCCATCTTGTTTCGTGGCCATCGTCGCGGGTCTCACACCCGCACCAGCCACGCAGTAAAAGGCAAGCAATCAAGGCCACGAGCTCCGGGGGGCCACCCCAGGACGGCGGAGCAGGCCACAGCAGGCAGGCAGGCAGGGTCTCCCAGTGAGGCCACCCCAACACAAAGAGCGCCGCGATCCTACTTGCAAAGACGGCAAGGGGGCGCGAAAGTGAAAGTGTGGGGTACGCGACTTGCCAGGCCCAGCCCGCCGTTGTTGTTCACTTTGCCACTGGGTCGCCCCCAAGCGCGAATCCGGGGTCAGGAGAGAAGTAGGCCGCAAACTTCAATCGGTGCTCACTCCGGCACCCGAGGTCCGATTCGAAAACGGGAAACGGGTACCACCTCGGCTCAGGCTCACCGACACAGTCCCCTCAACCGATGCAGGATGAAGACAGGATAAACGTAGGAGGTTGCGGAGGTCCTCGGGAGCCTCGCACCTACGCGGCCATCTTGGTTGCGCGCTAGGCTCCTCCCTCAATTGTGCTTGTTAATTATAAACGATTGTGAATTTTGTGCAATTCTGCCTGCCGTTTATTTTTACTGCTGCAAGACCCTGTTTCACCAGCTCCCTCCCTCTCCACACTCTCTTCCTCCATACCTTTCTCCCTCCCTGCTCTAAGAGACACAAATTGTGGATTAGAAAGTTGAACATCCCCCTCCCACAGGTGCTCTCGTTTGGTGAGTGCTGGACCCCCACTAGGCTGAGCCTGCAGGTGAGCCTAAGAAGCTGAGAGGGGGTCATGTGACCTCACCACCGGCTTATACCAGCCCACCCCCAAATATCTCAGCCTGTGTGTCGAGGCTAAGGGCTGAGAGGTCACGGGCGACGTCCCTGTTAGGGTCTTATATTATTTTGGGTGGGGGAGAGGAGCATTTCCCTTCTTTGAGCTACATGTGCTCATCAATCAAAAGTGAAGATGTGATTAATAGAATGCACATTTTAGTTTATGTTATTATGTTCTTGAAAGGTGATTATCACAGTTACGTGAATATATATTACTAATTGTTCTTTTTCAAAATCTTTGTTATGATATAACACGCAGTTTCTGGAAAGTTACGAATTTCGTGTTACATTTCAAAGACAACACTATGTATCAGAATGAAAACGAATGACAGAGTATTACGTCACTCTCAGTTAATTCTTCAACACGTACTGAATGATCCTATAAAAGCCAGGCATAGAGAGCTAAGATTTAGAGAGCACCTTCACACCAGACAACATCTGGACAGGCTGGGCACAATGGCATTACCATCTTATACTGAAGGTCACTGTAAGAGGATTGGCTTTCACTGTCTATCTGGCTGGCTGTGTTTATCATGCACAGCTCCTCCCGTGGGACGAGCATAGCAGCTTACTATTCAATTGAATACAAAGCTTTATTGTCCTTAACAGGTATGATGGCGTGAACCATCTTTGAAACTTGAAATTGGTTTTTACTTGCTAATGTGCTAGAATTAGTATAGTGCTTAGAATTAGAAGAATGAGGGTATCATTACTATACAGTGCATAGCAAACATGTTGGTCGTTTTTTCTGTTGTTTACATTTTTCGTAAATATCCTTGCTACCTTATTGTTTATCTTTATTGTGGTTACAATTCATATTGTGTGTACTGACTGCTGATGCCTGAAAGATGATGTCCACACCTAAATATGTTTAAAACATATGTTTATTTAGACCGTAGTCTTTTAAACATAGATTCTAAAAACAAGATACCCTCTGAATAGTGCTATGTAGGAGAGGTAAGGCTTGAATGATAAAAAGCTGCTGTTGTTAGTGAGCCCAAAAATACCTCATTCGTCAATGCTGCATTCATACTCAGATCCTTGAGCCTGTGTCTGAATCTGACGCAGAAGATGCAGCCACAGCATGACTAGGAAAGGTGTCTGTGACACAGAGGCCTCCAGAGGATGGTAGCCGCTTCAGATGTGTGTCTTGGGTCTAGAAACGATGGCCTGCTAAGCCTGCGACTGTGTTTTTCTGCACCTCAGCACTACAAAAAGCCACCCCTCTTGGAGAAGTTGAAAGGTAGTCTGAAGCAGTGCTTAATTTGTAAAATATGAAGTCCAGGTGCTCAAATGTTTGTCAGAGGCCACACCCACTTTACCCGGCTCCACCCACTTGCTCCAATGGCTCCACCCACATCATCAACTGGCACTGCTGAAAGTCAGATGTAATACCCGATCTGAATTTCCGCAAGGGAGCCTTCTGACTCCGAAGCAAATAAGTGAACAACATTTGTGCCTAAACAATTATCTAGACAATAGTGTTATATTATATGACTGGTTTAAATATTAGAACTATAAAACATGATAACTTGTTTTTATAGCGCTTGCTATCTGTGGTCTTTGTCACTTTAAAGCACTGTAAATACTATAGCCTTATAGCCCGCCGTAGCGGGCTATACCGGCTGTTAAAGGCCCGCTGCAGTGTTAAAGGCCCGAGCCGAAGGCGAGGGACTTTAACAACAGCAGCGGGACTTTAAAAGCCGGTATAGCCCTGCTACGAAGGGCTATAAGGCTATTAGAACATTCTGCCACTAGAGGGCAGAATGTTCTAACAAAACGAAGCCTTCAGGGAGCGCGAGGGGATTGAAATCCCCTCCGGCTCCCTGAAGTCTTTGTTCACAGCCAGAGCTGTGAACAAAGACACATTGGAATGTTGGCGCTCCGGGCTTATACCAGCCATTATAAGCCCGGAGCACTCCATTGTTTTCAATGGAGCTGCCAACATTCCAATGTTCTAATAGGTGTTAATATTCAGTGGATCTACTCCAGAAGGATGAATGACTACATGTGAAGCTTGCAGATTACACACACACATATATACACCCCATTTGAGAGCTAGAACATATCTCACTGAGCTATCTTTCCACGGATCAATCACAGTTTAGGTGTGTAATTTATGCTTGACTTGTTATATACAGTATCACACCGTGACATACTTTCCGGGAACGTGATGCTGTAGGAAAGGGAGGAGTCGGAGGAGGTGTGCGTTTAGAAAGAAAAAGAAGCAGACTCAATGGCAATTGTGTAGACAACAGGAGTTTATAGCAATACATTGACACTTGAAACTATGTTAACTTGGGTCATGTTGTGTGGTCTTCTTTCACTGCGGTGAGGTTTTTTTCTGTGAGTTGGATCTACCTCCTTGCTTTGAGATTTAATATGAGTGCAAGTTGTCAGGGATGTCAAAATGCAATACTCAACTTCATGACACAGGCGAACGTTACACTCGGGCAACACAGCTAACAAGGTTCTCTGGCTTAACTCAGGCAACACAAATATCTACCAAACAAATATCAGCACCAAAAATAACCTTAACCTGCTCTTACACTGTCTACATACCGTAAAAATTACCACGTTACTTTTTTCATTAACAATTTAGATATTCCCATAAAAAGCACTTCCAGCCATGCTAACGTTATGAACCAGGTTAATTTACTATTCCATTTCCAATCCCAGCAGAAAAGAAGTGCTTGGTGATGTCTTGGTAGGTAGTTATGAAGGGCAGGTCACGCTGAGATTCAGACGGATTACATGGAAGACTAAGCAAGCTGTGGATGTGGTGGATGGGGTAGGTTCTGTTGTAGTTCGGGGAATAGCATACGTTGAGCTGCAGCTGTGAACATTTCATTTTGGTTGGAGATGCCTTCTCTCTCTAACCGTCCCGGGATGGTTGTCTTTTGAGAAAAAGTAAGGGAACTGTTTGTCTAAAATTTTAAAAGTATGGGCAAGTCATGCCCCTCAGATCCCCCCACTTCGACCATTGCCCTATCCTGGTGGGCTATTTGGCGCTGGGGACAAGATATATTTGATTTAAAAACCTCGGGTGAAGGAACTAACGAGCAGCAACTAGACACAAACAGGGCCCTGTGAGTAACAAGAAAAGAGGCTAGTGAACAGTCAAGGTTTACTTTAGTAGGTGGCAGAGAAATGGATCCCAGACACAGTCTGACACAAATAAACATACACAAATTGAATTGTATGCTACATGAGTGTGCTGAGTATTAATACAGTTACCAGGGCCTAGAGACAAGGCAAGTGGTACTGTGTACTACATAAGTGCTCTTGTTATTCCTACCATCATCATCACAGCACTTCTAGCGTCACAAACACAGCCCCTGGCTTCTAGCATGGCATACTGTAATCATTAGTAATTCATGGTATTGCCTCTGAAAGTATTTACTGGCCCGACACACTCAGGCACAAGAATTGCTCACCACCAATTTCCCCCCAAAAAACCTGTAGCCCAAAGACAGAGGAGCCAATTCCATAGCTTGCCCTGAGTGGGATAGAACAGAGCCTTGTGCTTGTGAAAGATGACAGGTGATAAAAGACTCACTTGCACGGCTGACATATTAACAAATAATGCAATTCTCGGTAATCCAGCGTGACACTGCCAACCTATCTGTGCGAATCGGAATGTTCAAGAAGCTAGGATTTAGTACCGTGAAGACCAACGCCTCCTTTTCACATTGTTCTCTGCAAGATTTAGTGCAAAGAGAATAATACAACCTTGTATAAAATGGAAAACAGCTTGCAACAACACTCACGAAATCTCAGATCCGGCAGACACAATGAGTTTGGATGAGAACCGCCAATTTAAACCTTCCTTCCTTGGATGTGCATACAATCACATCGAGATTGAATTAGGTGTTGATGTGAAGCGATTTGTGCCTTAGAATAAACGCTGCTAAACCGCTAAACATATTTTTCCAGCATTATGTGCCCTATCTTGCCTCCTTTCCACTGATCTTAAAGAACGTGTTGCATTTGGGCCTCGCTGTATGTGATTGGTTTTGAGGGAAAATGCCAAGGCTAAGGAGTGAGATAAAAGTGAGATTGACAAGAATACAGACAGAAAGGGCTTAAGACGTGCCCTTCCAGCTTTCCTGCCCAGGGGATTGCACACAGTGCCCGATGCAGGTGACATGATTTCTCGGAGTCGCTCATAACAAGTTTATCAACCATCACGGTGACCAAGCTCAAAAGAAAAAAGCAGCGTTGGTTACTTACTGCCTTTATTGAGAAGAAAGAGGCCTGCTGTTGCACACTGAACGACATGCTGGCTGCTTCAAATAATAGTACCGTCGTGCTGAACTGCCGTGCAAATGCGTCATGACTCATGCGTGTGTGGGTCAGGGTCGTGGAATTTTAAAAAAAGGTTACGCACGCACGCCGTCCCACAGTAACAAATCCAGCCCAATCAGTGGCCTGCCCCCGGCAACACAGACTGAAGGCAAATTGGCATGCAATTATTATTGGCTCTGTGTTTATTCTTTCATGTTACAATATACACGCATAAACGACTGTTCCAAGTAGGTGTGCCATCTTCCAGTAACGGGCCCTATCATGGCCTCGAATATGGTGATAAACTCCTTTTTAGGTCGACCTGAAGTCGGAGATTTAATGTTTTGGAGAAGAGGGGCTTGAACCCGCCCCTCTTCTCCCCTCTTCTCCATTGGCTGGCCTCTTGAATGCTGGCCAGCCATTGGAGAAGATGCTTTGTCACTCCGAACAGGCCCCGTCCTTTTCGGATTCGGGGGCGTGTTTTTTCGTTACTTATCTAATTATCTCCTCCAGCCAATGGCAAGAGGAGAGAAAAAGAAAAACACGCCCCCGAATCCGAAAACGCCACTGCGTTTCTCCCCGGCGTCCGGACGCACAGTAGAGCTCGAGAACAACAGAACGTGAGGTGCAGCAGCTGAAGGAATTTAAATTGCTGGCAGTCGATAGTATGCTTCTTTGTTTTCCAAAAAGGGGACAGCCTCAGTACTAATGAATTGAGGTTCGGTGTTCTAGCACACGTAGCGTGACTGTGTAACACTGTTCCATTTGCAGCGCCTGTAGGGCTTGTTATATATCAGCAAACTGTTCAGGGACTTCTGGAGTTACCAACACCCCTTGCAGTGCCCTGCGTGCACATCTACCCGAGTGGCGCGCAGGTACTCGCCCCCTCCTACGGACGCACTCCCTCTCCCTGGAAGGACGGGCTTTGAAATGCACAGCTGACGTGTAGTCAGTCACCTCCGATGCCTGGCTAGGAGGCTCCGGTATGTCTCAGCCCCTCCCCGGCAATCATCGGCCGCAGGCCTGCTGGTACAGCTGTCGGACCTTCACCTGCACACAGCCGAGGTCACTGGGCGGCGTGAGTAGATGTGTTATTTTAGGCAGCACATACGACCTCAAGAGGTAAGCTTTTAAAACTGGAAAATAAATGTCAGACTGCGTACTCTCCGTAATCTCCACAGCAGCTAACTAAAAGGACAGCCTCCCTTGCGGGGTGTCTAAAAGTCCATCACTACAAGGGATCGCATTAGACTTTGATGGGGTAATGAGTGGATTAGTGCCCCTCTTGTTCTCTCTGGTGTTGAAGTGTGAAGCTAAGTGGAAGTCATAACACGGCGCTGTAGCCTGTTGTGGGAAGTGATGGGAAGTGGGACGGGGGTCCGGCCGATAGATGCCATCCCCCACGGCTCTGTGGAAAGCGGATAACGGCGCTGCTGCCCTGGATGGTCAGCAGAACCACAGCTCCGATGAAAGGAAGGGGAAAGCGCACCTCTAGCCCTGAACAAAGGGAAATTACAGCTTTCGCACCCAATAAAAGGAGCAGCGGAACTCGAGCTCTGGACAAGTTGGACAACTGGCTGCGGATATTGCAACTGGTGCTCATGTAAAGCGCTCTGATACCTTCAAGTCGAGGTAGCGCTATATAAACTGCAACAACAACAAAAAGAGGAACATTAGAAACTCAGCCACGAATAGAAGGGGGGGGGGGTGGAGCGCGAGCTCTTAATAATGAGACAGTAGAGCCCTGGGTGTAACTAATGGGGATTCATAGGTTCTAGCTCTGGTTAGAGGGTATACTAAGACCCATCTCTGATTCAAAGCACAGTGGAACCTACACTCTGAATATTGTTAATGGAGTGCTACGTCTGAATACAGGGCATCAGAACGGCATGTATGAGGAGAAGAGACAGTGGAACTCCATGCCCGAATAAAGGGGCGATTCATCCTTAGTTTTGACTGAAGAAGTTATAAAGGATAGCCCCAATTCAAAATACAAGGCCCTGAGGCTACCACAAGGCAACCTAAAGTGCTCAAATAAGCACTGGCAAAGTCGGTAGTTCTACTGTTTGGCTGCGGAACATTTGGCTTGGCCAGTGATTGTTTTCTTTTTTTTTTTTAAACTGTCTGTTCATCCATGTGCACACATGTCAGCCATTTTGAATTTTTTTTATTGTAAAGTTTTATGAAAACAATCGAAGATGAGCATCACACATGCACAGGAAGGAGTGGTTTTCTCAATGTTCTTTGGAAAAGTAAAAAGCATTCAAATATGACAGTCAGCACTTGCAAAAGTGTAAACATGTGCACACCCTGGTTGTCATGTTGAATGTTTTCAAACCCTATTAAAAATGGGCTCCACTTGCAGTGCTCAGCAGGATGCTGTGCGTTGCACGGAGTGGTGAGGCCGGCAGTAATGACTGGGGGGCACCCAGGCCCTCGCTAATTAAAAAAAAATTTTAAAACAAAAAATGCGAAACAGACACTATGGCCCACAAATCCCTAGCACTTGAGGGGACTATTTGGTGTGTGGGTCACAACAGTGTGCATCTCAAAGAAGTGAAATAATGGCTACAGTGGGCTGCCTCATTGTTCCTTGCAGTAGGATGTAGTGGTTGGAATAAAAATGTGAAAGACACAATAGCAGACCAGTGGATGCACGAGGCAGGGAGACTGAAAGCCACTATATGTGCCTGTACATAAATATATACTTTTACTAATTTCAGAACGTCTTGGATAGAGCAAGAAATAAACAACCCTAAATAAAACGAAATGAAGGAAAAGTACTGGTCTGGCCAAACTTGACACGAAAAACAATCCTGGTTGACTTCACGGCTTCAGCAGGCGCTAAAGGGATCAAGGCAACAGCATATCATGTTCTATGGCTGCATAAAGCTATTGACATTGTAAATAACAATGCCGTTTCTCTACATGTTTTAAAAACATAAACAAAAATAATGTCATGAGCAATGCCAACAGCTCTAACTTTAACAATGCCGAGACCGTTGCATTGTAAATGCTTGTTGTAACTTACAGCAGCTTGATCCTTTTTTACATGCAACACTGCCAATGCAAACAATTAAGTCCCCATGTTCACAATAAAAATATTTCCCGTTTAATGTACTTACGCAGATGTCGTACTGCGAGTCTCTCCAAACTTCAGTGATCATGGAAATCTACATGAAAGGCAGCACAGAAAATTACCTTGCATCTATGCGTCAGGTGAAATCTGATCCATCAGCCAAGGTCTCCTGCCCCCACCACAGCTCCATACATGACGATGTTTGGAGCTGGGCACTGCTTCACAAGCACTCTTCACCGGGGACTCGGGTGAAAGAGTGTGAACACTACAGTTGTTTTGTGTCGTGCATTCGTTGATTCAAGTTGGCACTGAGGTGTAGACCCGGCCCTGATAAGTAGGTGCCGGTGCTGAGCACCGGAAAGCACCAGCACAAATTAAGCACTGGTCTGAAGGGTGTGTGGGATGCAACCTGGATCGGAGTTTATGCTCAATCCAGGCAGACTAGGCAGTTCCCTCCACAGACATCCCTGGACTATAAGCAGCTGACATTATGGTACACGTACAGAAGTTGGTATAAAATTGCGTGGATTGAGCGACTGTGTCCCTAGCCTGACCACGTGGCTCAGTAGGAGTCAGCTGTGGATGTGTACACTCAATCAATCAATCTAGATTTGTATAGTGCGGCTAATCCACTGTGAGGGTATTCAGGCACTGAGAGCAGTGCTGCGGGAAGGTTTAGTTGAACTGCCAGGCCTTGATTTCCTTCCTCAATTCCGGCAGAGAAGATGAGGTCCGCAGGTGAAGTGGGAGCTCGTTCCAGTACTTTTCGGCTAGGTAGGAGGAGAGACCTCCACTGTTGCTGTCTCGAATGCATGGGAGGTGAGCGTAGAGGAGGGAGGCCGAGCACAGGTGTCTGGAAGGAAGGTGGAACTTCAGGTGGTGGTTGATATATGCTGGTCCTTGGTTGTGAATGGCTTTGAAGGTGTGCATCAGCATCTTGAATTGACATCTCTTCTGACTGGGAAGCCAGTGAAGCTTCTTGAGGTGGGGGGTGGTGTGGGTCCTCCTAGCCAGGTCAAGAATGAGTCTGGATGCTGAATTCTGTATGGTCTGCATTCTCTTGAGGAGGTGTGAGGAGATTCCAACATAAAATGCATTGCCGTAGTCTAGTCGGCTGGTGATATGGGTTTGGGTGACAGTATGTTTGATGTTCATGGGAAGCCATTTGAAGATCTTACGGAGCATGCGAAGGATGAGGAAGCAGGTGGATGAAACTGCATTGATCTGATTGTTCATGGTGAGCTTATTGTCCAGGATGATGCCCGGTTTGCGGGCATGGTCGGTCGGAGTGGGTAAGGGTCCTAGTTTGGGGGACTACAACGAGTCGTTCCACAGGGAGGTGTTGTTCTCAAAGATAAGCACTTCTATCTTGTCATTGTTTCTACAAGACCATCCGTGTCCGTGTCTGTTGACTGCAATGCCTTCAAAATGAAAACTCATTAATGGGTGAGAGAGCTACACATGAGATGTTTGCCTCAGCTCTGTTTTGGCTTGCCAATCACCAAGGGACAAGGGTTGAGCGAGAACCAAACATTTGACCAGAGTCACACTCAAGCTTTGGTTGCCTTGCCCACTTTTATGGAGTGGTTATGGAGGGAATTGGGATCTAGAAAGATGCAGTTGGTTGTGCAGAATAATCAACCCGGCATGGTCTGCAATTTACTTCTGCACCAGAGAGTTTACATTGTGCACCACTACAGATTGGTAATGTGTGTTAATTTACCAGGGTTGGATAGGCGAGTCATGGAATCAAGCACTGCCTGATTTCAAGCCATCTGGGCCCGTATTATATATGGGGCACACTGTCCTTGCTGACACAACAGCGTACCTTTGAGCAGGTGTGCTAGACACAAACAGGGATAGTGCACCCTAGTACAATGAATACACTGCCCCAGGGGCAGCCACAAACATATGAAGCCCAGTGCATTCAGCGACATATGGAGTGGCTTCTTCAAAGCTGCTCTGTGTTTCTCTGTGCCGATGGCAACCTGCCTGCACTTTAAAAAGGGGTTAGAGATCCCCCTGTAGGCAGGTGCAGGGAGTGACTTCATGTCATAGGACCCCCTCTACCTCCTCCAGAGGGCTGTCCTCAGGAGGTGCACTGACAGTGAGCCACCTTTTTGTGGCATTTCTTCAATACACCTCCTAAGTGCATGTTCCTCTCTGTGCCAATGTCTGTAATATGGCAAGGGCACAGAAGCAAAGTGATTCCCTGTTATGCATGGAGCCATGCCCTCATGCAAATTAGTTAATGCACTGGTGATACATGTTCGCCGGCACTAGCCATATTCCAGATGGGGCCGCACAAGCATCTGCGGACCCTTATATAATACAATAGAGCCCCGGTGGTGCAAAAAGCAGGCGTACACACACTCGTTGCATCCCCAGTTCACTACATGTAATAAGGCCCCTGGTGTGCAAATTTATTTCATAATGATGAAGTGACCTGTTATAGCAAGTTTTCCCACTGATGCACAGCGTTTAAAGGGTACAGCCTTTCCGTCTGTACAGCATGTGATGAGCCTGAGCGCCTGTCTTCTGAACAACTGGCTAAACCCAGGCCGGGTCAATGCCATGCTTAGAATGACAATGGGTAGGGGCATAGCTCAATGAGATTCGAGGGATCTGAATTCCAATTAAACAGCTGTGGTCTGTAGGTCAGAGGAGAAAGATGACAAAAGTCGAGATGGTCTTTTTCCATGAGGAACATAGTCAGTATTGTATCTCATTAAGTGGGCCTCTGTCCAGAGTGGCACAGTGGGTGAAAAACGATGGATTGGAATGCTACCCCAAGCAATTGCCACTGGTTAGACTCTTTGCAAGTATTCAGCCCATCACCTTTTGGTTGGTTGATTGCCAGTAGCATGCCTGGAAACCTCAGACTGGCACAGCTTTTAAAGCCTACTACAGCCAATGTTTATGAATTCCAAAAAGTAGTACATTTGCACCCATTCAATAAGTACTTCTATGGGTAAAGAATAACGACTTTTTTGGGTAAACCAGTCACAATATATATTTAAGTTTCCACTCCAAACAATGAATTGAGAATGAAAAGAAAAACTGACACAGACATAGAGGACCAACCTCAAAGGTCCCAGACCAAACTATCAAGCCAAGAATGCATTTGGGAGGTCTCACACTTCATCCCTCTGACACTACATCCCTGCTGTCTCACCAAGCCCTTGGGACGCCTGGTGTCACATATAATACAACAGCCTCAAATCCTCACCCAGGCATTACTTATTTTAAACGTATTTTCACTGCGCCTTCATGTTCGAGTTGTCAAATCGGTGCATGTAGGCAGGGCTCCATGTTTCCAGTCCTCAACTTTTACAAATTAATTTATGAAGTGATGGATGGCCTCGTGTGCTAAACCAGAGTCGCAAATAGTGATTGGAGCACCAGTAAATTAACAGGGCAAGCCAGGGGGTGCATGGCCAGGCCGAGGACCAAGATGGCCGCTCAGACGTGAAGCTCTCGAATAAGCACAAAACACGTGGCCTAATTCCTGCAGATTAAGACATCTTTATGGATAAAACAGCGGATAAGGTGTCCGATTGATCAAGGCTTCCCCGGAATTGAGCCTGTATCTCGGGAAGCAGCATGGGGCTCGAATGCAGCGAGAGACAGTGACAGCCTGACGCGGCCGTTGGAGGCCCTGCGGTGACAGAGGCCGCTGGTGAGCCTGAGGGTGGAGCGCGCACTGAGAGGGTTGCTAAACTTGAGACCCGCAGCAACCTACCTACTGGAGAGGACGCGCACGAATGCCCGGAGCGGTGATATCATCGTCCCTGGAGGTAGTAGACCATGGACGGCTGCTGGCGACACCCTCGACTCTGCCGATAACTATTAATGAGGTATGAGCGTGCCCCTGGGGTGCTGCTCTCCGGCCGATGGTCCTGCCGATACCTGATTGGGAGTGGCTCTCCCCATGAATACACGCTTTTAGGCTGTGCACAGCGTTAAGCGAACACAATGCATGGTCGGGGCCTGAATACTGGATCATTATTTCCTAGGGGCCCTCCCACTATCATCCTGGACCTTCTACTGCTGTGTACCAGCGAAAGAGAAATTAGCAGTGACTAATAATAGTCTATTCCACATATAGCACCACGTTGTGGAAATACCGCAGTACTTTTAAAAAACAGTATATGTGAGGGAGCATCACATTTTCAGCAGAATAAACATGAGGCAGACTGAGAACTGCCAAAGCAGGAGCCTTACTAACTCTGGGCTGCATATACAGAGATTCCCTCCTCAGGCTCACATCATGGGACGCATGGACCCATGGCACATTTGATTCTACCAAAACCCCTAGGCGTGGGGAGGACGAACTACGCGAGAGTGAAGCCCATGAAGCCGGAGAAGCGGGTGCTGCGTCACAGGTGGGAACTGCCACTATCCTCGCTGAATTAAAATCTGGATTCAATGCGGTAGATACCCGTCTGGATAGTATCGCCTCTAAGCTGGAAACCATGCATGCACGCCTCGAACAACAAGTGGTGTGAGTCTCCACCGCCAAACAGCACATATCAGATGTCGAGGATTCGCGCTCCGCTATCACCCAGCGATTTGAAAGACTTGATAAATTGCTAAGACAGACCACGTCTAAAGCAAAAGATTTAGAGGTGAGATCTCGCAGAAATAATATCCGCATTGCGGGAATTTCCGAGTCTACAAACACAGGTCGCATTTGTAATTACATTGAGACTTTTCTCGTTGCTCTCATCAGCAGAGAGGCCTTCTCCGCCTTGTTTGCTGTTGAAAGAGCCCATAAATCCCTTGGGCCCCGGCCAGCCCTGGGAAAGCCACCTCGGCTGATCATAGCCAAGCTATTAAACTACCAGGACCGGGATACGGTGCTCCGTCTCGCCCTTGAAAAAAGAACGATCCAGTATCAGGGCATGGCGCCAATGTTTTATCCGGATGTTACCCCAATAGTGCAATATGCGCAATGGGAATTTCAGAAGTAAAACGTACTTTACAAGAGGCGAATGTCAAATACTCAATGCTTTATCCATGCACAACTTTGTGTATACTTTCAGGGAAAAGCACATCTCTTTGAAACAGCAGACGAAGCCGCAAAATTCTGCAACACTCAGAACTACCAAGACTGTGACAAGGGACGCATTATCTCCAGCGCATCTTACCTCTGAGCGCCATTATACTGCTCCTGAAGTGCATATGTGGAGACCCCAGCAGTAGAACTGGCCCCCCTTATATTGAAAGAAATAGGGACCCTCCCACCAGTTGAGAACTGTGTAAAGATATTATTCCATTCTTCTTCAATTCTAGCCTCAATAGCCATGCTACAGCATTGGCCAATTCATTATCTTTGTTGAGTAGGCCGTATAATAATGTTTTTATTAACTACCAGAATTGTGCTTTTTCTTGGGCATTGTCTCCCCCGCGGATGACTCAATCAATGTTTTCTTTGTTTTCTAGTATAGATTTGAAACTTGGGATTCTAATGCAGCCTTTTCTTTACTGTCATAAGTGGGAGAGGGGGTAATGTGATGTTAGTAGTTATGTTGTTTGTGGTCTCATGCATCACCATGCAGCTTGATCTAGTGCTCTATGTTGTTCATATTTTACACACAGTGCTTCCTCTGATTGCTACGATCTTTATCAGACGCAATATACCATGGGTCTCCTTCCCCATCCATTCTGAATATTAAATTACATGACTTCGTTTAACAAAATAATCACCATTCCCTCATTGAAGTGCATGTCGTGGAATGTGCGTGGCTTATCCAACCCCGCAAGGACCGTCAGGTGCTGTCATACTTCTCTAGGCATGGGGTAAAACTAACCCTCCTCCAGGAGACGCATTGCGCACCTAGTAGCACACCTCAATATGCCTTAGCTTGGGGCATGCACAGATTTTTCGGGAGCTACAGCACTTACTCTAGGGGGGGTATGTATTCTAATACATAAAACTTTACCCTTTGTCACAAGGGAAGTTGTCATGGACCCTGAGGGCCGCTACTTGATGGTGGCGAGGATGCTGGGTATTATGCCCATATTGTTAATCAACATATATGCGCCTAATACAGACACCCCTGAGATTTTTACAGACATAGTCACACATGTTACTCGCTTAGGTACCCACACTATATTGATGGGTGGAAACTTCAATCAACCCACGACTCCAGCACTCGACACAACAGGCCCCGGCCATGTCACAAAACCACGCTCCTTACACTCGTTAACTGAGCTCACCCAATCCCACTTTTTAACAGACGCATGGCTTCTCAAATATCCAGACACCAGGGAGTATACATTCTACTCTGCCCCCCATGGTACTTGGTCCCGCATAGATTACTGGTTTGTCTCCCCTGACCTAGCCCATGCATTTTTTGATATATCGCACTTGCCTAGAACGCTCTCCGATCACTCCTCAGTGCTACTCACTACAAACGCCTTGTTGGACGACGTTTTCTGCGCCGAGGTCCGAGAGGCAATCCTTTTATTTTTTCAACATAATGTCGGGTCAGTACAACATTTCTCGATACTTTGGGATGCTTTCAAGCCATTCATCAGAGGGGTTTATATAGCGAAGCACTCTGGACTCCTCCGCACCCTTCGCCAGGATCTGGAAAAAGTAGAACTGGCTTTAAAAACATTAGACTCTAAGGTAGATGTGCAGGATCAAACTATATATTTGCGTACACGGGAGTCACTTATACAGGAGTTTCAGGAATTGGCCCTTCGTGAGGTGAGATACCTGAGTAAATACGCCAAAGCAAGAAGCTATGGTGAGGGTGAAAGACCAGGGTGCACATTAGCCAACACATTACGGCCCCCATTACAAAGCGACAATGATTCCCTCGATCCATTTCAAAGATGGCTCAGTAGTAACAACGCCAAAAGACATGACTAATGCATTTCTGCAATTTTACACTACTTTATGTACATCCAAGTCCACTACCGATATAAATATCATTTCGAACTACCTTGCTGAAATAGCTATGGTTTGGATGGAAAAGGGGCAGCAGGAATTCCTGGCTGCGCCGATTACTAGAGAGGAGATCGCACAGGCCATTGAGGACCTGAGTGGCACATGTGCACCGGGGCTGGATGGCTTTGCCGGGTGCATTTTACAAAGCGTACAAAGACAAATTGACCCCGTACTTACTCGAGGTATATGCAGAGGCACTGTCCAACGGGGTCCTCCCTCTGACGATGCGGGAGGCCGTCATTACTCTTCTCTTGAAACCCGGTAAGCCACCAGAACACTGCTCATCCTATCACCCATTATCCCTACTAAATCATGACAATAAAATACTAGCCAAAGTACTGGCTACTCGACTGTCATTATTAATGAGTACAATCATATCCCCGTTTCATACTGGGTTTGTAGCTGGCCAGTCTACATCTGTGAACTTGCGCACTGTGTTCGCAGTCCTCAATCAAATTGAGCCTAGTCTCCCAGCAGTGGTGCTGCTTGATGCTAAAAAAGCATTTGATTCGCTAGAGTGGCCGTTTTAAAAAAAAATATTTTATTGAGCTTTTAAATTGTGACAAGTTGCATTCAACATAACTTATGATTATAGTACACGATAAGGGGTGTAGTGAAGATTGCTATCTATATACGTACAATGCTAAGTTAGCACAACCGCGTTAGATGTTAGAAAGCCATCTTGCCGCTTTTTCTGCTTTTGCACACAACACTGTAGTCACATGTTATTAATTGAGAAATGCTTGCTCGACTTTGCTTCACATGAGAACTGTCTGTTGTTCACATCCCTAACAGTGAGCAGCGACCTTGGTCTGAACATTGTGTAAAGAAACAGTCTGGGTCGCTAGACGGTGCATGTTGTTGGGTTCAGGTTGATCGGCCCACTATTTAGCCATAACACGCACGCAGCTGCAAATACCTGAAAGTCGAGTGCTTTTAATATTGCAGGCAGCATGCTTTACACACATTCGGAAGAAGAGCTTTCCCAGGAGCAGAGTCTAGCTGATCCTGTGATGTTATTCCACTAAGCTGATCTTTACGGTATGGGGTTCCCCATTCAAGCCTAGAGACCTTTTATTAGTCTAATAATAACCATATTAGTTTACTAGCGAAAGGAAGGTGGTTGTCATCCACTGTCATTTTATTATGATTACTCCTTTCATTTTCTATGGTATTGTAACTATGCTGATGGTTTTGATCTTAATCATTTGTCTGCTTATGTTAGCCAAAGTACTGCATCTTAGGACACGAGGTTTATAAAATAAACACTTTAAACTTTACCGTGTCTCTGTTTATTCTGTTGTGGACTGATATGAGAATAATTACGAACAGGTATTTCTGATTCCCACCATTCCTGAGAATACCCTAAGTCGCTTTCTCTGGGTTGTCTATACATTGGGACCGCCGAGATAAAACTCGGATAACGAATGGGACACTGATACTGGTCGGATAAGGGGTTCTGGGTTCTGAGGTGAGTTTTTGGTACACCACAATTCACTGAGGTCCTGGTTTCCTGTGCATAGTTCTGTGCATAAGCAGAATCCCTGCAACAGGGGTAGGTGTCCCTCATAACATAGTAAGGTGGTAGCATCTGCCGCTGATACAGTAATAAAAACTTGTTGTCATTAATAGCACATTGCAAAGCATTACAGTGAAAGGCACATAGTTTCATTACACACCCATTAATCACTGACATCAGAGATCGAGTCTTCCCATGGGGGTTCACATATGTCGCCTCTAAATGCATTCCATTTAGCCCACACCTTCGACCATTTCTTGGGGCATCCTCTATGCATATAGACTGCCCTTTCCGCCACCATTGCACTGTCCATGTCACAGCTCCATTTTCGGTAGTCAGCCCTGTACTCCAGTTCTGGGCTATGTTACGTTTCGCGATTATCATCCCTAGCACAGCCCAGTCCTGCATCCTCAAGTTCAAATCTGTAGGATCCCAAATGTTGAGGAGACATCTTTTTGGTTCTGGTTGACATCTGCCCCAACTACCCGTGAGATCGTGCTCATGACCGTCTACTAGTAGGGTGCGATCTGCGGGCATTCCCAGAAAATGTGATAAAACGTACCCGGCAAGCCACAGTTCCACAGGCATAAGGGCATAGATGTTCAGCCTAATCGGTGCATTGTGATACGTGCGTAATATATGCAAAGGAATACTTTAAGCTGTATCAGTTTGAGTTTGGAGGAGATCGCTACTTCTCGCGGAGACGCGAGTGTCTCCTGCCAGTCTGTTTCATCCAGCTCTCCTACACCTGCTTGCCATCGTTCCCATAGGGTCGTTGTGGGGTCCGGTTGATTATTTATTATTTTGCGATATGTCTGGGAAATGGTCTTCTTGCACATGTGATCAGTAAGGAGTCTGTCTTCTAACGGTGAGGCTTCTGGTAGCTGTGTTCCTGGTGGGATAGTGCCCATCAGTGCGTGTCTGATCTGCATTTATCGGAACATTTCAGTTGGCGTCTCTCGCAGGACTCGTGGCAAGTGTGAAAATATAGTCTATCCCTGAGAGGCTGTTGTGGGCTCCTGACTGGAAAGTATATTGTCTTTCAAGTGGGTACCTGGTGCGCCAGGCATCTATGAGTCCCAGCACGTCTACAAACTCCTTCAATTTAGGATTAGTACAATTAGGGTCTCTGGGAGGCTTAGGATCTATAGTGGCGGCTATTGTGGCGTTAAAGTCGCCACCCATGATCAATTCCCCTTGCGGGAGAGTCAATAAAAATGTACCTAAGGCAGGGAAGGCCGTTTGGTGGAGTGCATGTGGAATGTAAACCGATACTAAGTTGTAAGTTCGCCCCTCCCACTTACATGATACTGCTGCAAAATGGCCCTGGTCATCAGTCCAAGATCAAGTTATAATAAGGGGGAAACTCTTATGGATCAGTATCCCCACCACTCTGGAGCCAGAGGTAAAGGCAGAGTGGGCCACCATTTTGAAGCCCCATCTATCTAAGGCTTTATATGCCGATCCCATCAAGTGTGACTCCTGGATCAGTGCCACCGCCGGGGCCTTCTGTTTAAGATATTGTAAGCCCAGTCCTCTCTTTATCTTATCCCCCAGGCCATTAACATTCCAGGATATACTGTGTAGGGGGGGGGCCTAGTGTATTGGGAGTCAGCAATTGGGCGCCTGTCTCGTCAAGTCATATTATCATTTGTGCCATGTGTAATGTCATTTGTCATCAAGTGCAATGTGCCACGCGACATGCACGGCATAGTTCATATCTGCAGGGGCGATTTTCCACGCCATTAAAGTTGAAGCAAGTCAAATGCTTACAGTAAGTCATATCAGTAAGAGGATTGTCTTTCCGGTGGCCCTTTACGGTTTCAGTGGCCTCCCATTGTTAACTGGTGCTGGTGTCGCTTATTGTAGTATCGACTTTGTTCCCCATCGTTAAGTTATTCTCAGTCTACCGATTCACTGTGTTCTCTGGACCTGCATAATTGCAATTCAGTCAGTCGGTGCTGCTGTTGTTTTCCCGTTTTCCTGGATCTCGCAGCTGGGCGCCATCCCTCCAACCATTCACGGGCTTCTTCTGGTGTCGTTAAGAACCAGGTTTTCCCCTCCGCCTCTACTCTCAGTTTTGCCGGGAAGAGCATTGAGTATTTAAGTTCTCTGGCTCGCATCTCTTTCTTCACTTCCAGGAAACTGCATCTTTGTTTGGTGACCGCAGCCATGTAGTCTGGATAGAGTGTAACAGTGCAGTTTTCAATCCGGATAGGGGGAGCTATTCTTGCCGCCTGCAAGATTGTGTTGCGATCACGGAAGTTAAATATACGTGCCAGTATTGCTCTCGGGGGGGGGGCACCTGGTCGTGGCCTGCCACCTGGTACGCGATGCGCCCGTTCTACTGAGAAGAAGCTGGACAGTCCCCGTGGCTGCAACTGGTTCTTGATTAGGTCTTCCACAAAGAGGTCTAAGGATGGCCCCACTACATTTTCTGGCACACCAATGACTCGTACATTGTTACGGCGTGAGCGGTCTTCCTGGTCATCTAGTTTAGCCATTATTAGTTTGTTGTCTGCTTCCAGGTGGCGCACCTGGCGTTGCAGTGTAGACGTATCCGTGGAAAGTGCAGCCGTTGTAGTTTCGACCTCCAACATCCTTTCAGTCATTTTCGAGAAATCTGCCTGTATTAGGGAAATGTCTGTAGAGATCGTCCCAATGAAAGATTGGACTTTTTGCATGGCGGCCATAATATCCTTCAGAGTGACCTCATCTGGTTTATTAGTTGTGGGGGTTGCTGTATGTTCAGCGTCCATTTGCGATCTCTCTGGCGGTTCTTTGCTATAGGCGTACTTGTCCAGTTTAACGGTCGATGGACCTCTCTAGCCCCTACCCCAATCCTGTTTTGTACACCACGGATTCGACCACGTCCACAGGCGGAGGGCAGTAATCGCCGCTGCCTGCCGTGTGATGGTCCATCACGTGCAGCCTTTCGGGTTTCCTACCTCCTCCTCCCGCGGCGTTTAATGCAAATAGCGTCAAGGTGGGCTTCTGACCCGGCTCCGGTGGTTCTGCAGAGTGTCTAGTTTTGGGGCCAGCAAAGTCCAGGATTACTTGCCGAGCCCTGTGCGCAGTCGATCTACGGCATATCCAATTCACCATCTCAGTGTCGCTAGTTCATGTCCTCACCGTGGAGTGTAACGGTGGGGGCAGTCTGTGCCATGGATAGGGCAAAGGCGTGGGTCTTTTGGCGATTGCACAAGTCTGTTGGTGTTGGTCAGTGTAGAATTTTCAACCGATGGTCATGGGACCTGGGGCCATAATGTCTATCTCGTGAGCTTCATGCATGACAACGCCAGCCTCTGAAATTATTCAGGCGATCCCCTACCTTGCTTCTCCTCTGGCTGTCCTTAGTTCGATGTTCGGCGGTCTCGCAGTCAGCCCTGGCGTGATTCGTTGCAGGCCTCACTACTCTTGGAGGCTTCAATCCGCACAGCCTCGTCCTTTCTCTTTAGCTCAGGGCTGTATTGTACGACTCCCCGGGGGCCGCCTCACGTTCTTTGGCCGGCTGCGCTGGGGCCGTCGCACACGCCGTCAGCAGGCCCAGGAGTGGTCGCGCGTATGCTGCGCAGCTCACCTTTGTCGTTTAAGCAGCACCGTGTGTGGTCTTCTCCATGCTCCACGCCACACCGTTGCTGTCGAGGTCTCGGCAGTGCCCCGGTAGGAGTTTCTTCTTTTTTCTTCTTCCCCTCTGATCGCGTCTCATGCAGCCAATCTCTGCACCACTGCGGGTCAAAAAAGTACGCGAGGCCCTGGCTTCGGCGTGGCGTGTAGGCCCTCGGTTTCGCCGCCTCTCAGGGATCGATTACCACCAATCATCCAGGGCTCCGGAGCGGAGACAGTTGGGTCTGCAGGTGAACCGGACTCGTTAGCACTTTATGGAAGCCGTTCAGATACAGGATAACTGTCCGGATTTATAGGGAAAACTCCCGCGATCCCAGAGCTTGGCTGCTATCCACGCCCCCCCCCCCCCCCCAGAGTGGCCAGTTTTATTCGCTGCGCTGAATAAATTTGGATGCCCTAAGGGCTTCTGTAATCTGGTCCGTCTACTGTACGCCGATCCAGCTGCGCGGCTCAGGGTGAAGGGCGTAATTACAGATCAATTTTCCCTACATCGAGGTGCGCGACAGAGATGCCCCCTGTCACCTTTATTGTTTATTGTGGGAATGGATCCACTTGTTCAGTGCCTACAGGAGTGACATCTGTTGAGGGGTTTACGATTTCAGCGAGGCCCGCTACTGGCGTCTCTATACGTGGATGGTATTATATTGTTCCTAAGAAAACCTACGGCCAACCTCTCACCATTGTTAAGAGAAGTGGTCGGCTTTGGGGCATTATCTGGACTCAAGATCAAAACAGAAATATTCCCATTAACTGACGCAACGTTTCAGACGCCCTTGGACTTTCCGCTGAGGTGGTACTCCCACCCCTCTTAATACCTTGATATATATCTTCACCGTCAAAGTGCTGAGGTTATACGATTGAATTGTGGACCTGCGATAGATAAACTAAATACACTTGTTGATAAATGGATCAAACTACCCTTATCGAAGGCCGGTAGAATTGCTATAATAAAAATGGTAGTCCTCCCTCGTTTTTAATATCTGTTTTTAAATATCCCCATCGTGCTCACGAACGCATTCTTTGATGGCCTCCATAGCACAGTCATCCGGCTGATATGGGCAGGACAACATCCCAGCAATGGATGGTCCACCCTCACATTACCATACACACGTGGTGGCTTTGGAGTGCCTGATTTTTACCTTTATTATTTGGTGGCACGAGTCCACTTCTCCTATTATTGGTATCATCCCGACACACGTCTCCAATACTTGAAGCCGGAAAGCTCACAGATTCACCCCTAACCATTAAACCCACTTTTACCATTGGGATTACCCAGAAATGCCTCAGAAATTCAGACGATTGCAACAACATGTTGGGCATGGAAAAAGTTGCAGCGATATCTGGGGGACGGAACATCTCTATTCCCCGCAAATCCCAATAGCAAATAACCCATGGTTGCCAGTCACAACGGAGACACTAACTCAGACTACACTTCATGCATGTCATATACAGGTGCTTGGAGATTTATTTGAGGAATCTAGGTTGCGGTCAGTGACATCGCTTCTTGAGGGTAGCAACGTCACGCACATGGCCCGATTTAGCTTATTCAGACTCCATAGTGCATTATACTCGACAATTCCCACAGCCCCCCTTGAACCACCAAACGTTCCACAACTGACACAAGTAATCACGACTCGTGATAGCACACATCTAGTATCCAGACTCTACCAAGCAAAACCAAAGGGGATAATGGACGGAATGTTGAACATTGCAAGCACTCACCCCCAGTCAACTGATCAGGGTTTAATCCATCATCATTCTTTAGCTCACTCCGCCACCCCAGTTCAGACATGGCCATATGCAAATCAGTCTGCCCTGTGCCTCATGGGAACAGTCCAGCCCGAACTGCCAAGCCATGTCTTCCCTGGACCGGAAACAAGCATCCTGGGACCGGTTTCTGGCTAATCAGCCGTCATCAGCCAGGCTAGCTTGAATCCAGACTCTACCATGCAGCCGTTGAAAAGAAACCCATCGAAGGTGGCATGGGAGAAGGGCCTGGGGTTCACCTGTCTGATAAAATATGGTGCTTTTGTTGTGAGCAAACCAAGGGCTTCTCCAATAACCATCGACATAAACTATTACATTTGAAATATTTACATTGCTCGTATTACACACCACAGCTTTTATTTAAGTTGGACCCCTCCATGCCCCACAACTGCATTAGATGTGCTGCAGAGCATGCAGACTTCACCCACTTTGCCTGGAACTGTGCACCTATACTGAAATATTGGGTGGAAGTGTTTCATGTGTTGTCATTGATGATAGAGATTACTATTGAACCTTCCTCATTAGTAGCTGTACTGAGTTATGTCCTAACATCATCAAAGGGAGTACGATGATACACAGCCATCGCGTTGCTACTGGCTAAACGACAGGTGTCTGTCCACTGGGGAGCGCCCTCTTGTCCCACGGCCAAACAGTGGACACGAGATATAATTGACTGTGATACCTCTAGTGACATATAGGCATCACTCCAACCCCCTGCTTCCAGACCGAAGAATATCTGGCAACCACTAAAAACATACTTGCAAACATTCCCAATTGAGAATGGCGACCCGTATTCTGGCCCAGACAACTCCCAAGGCAGTACATTAGGGCTTTCAGTGGGCCAGAACTGTGTGCCACTGGCTGAAGTAGAGGAGGAGACGTAAGTACTAACTACCTGGGCACCCCTAGTGTAATTATTGAAGATGCACATTTAACTCGATTTGATACAGATGATGAGGGATGGGGCGTTTGGGATGGATTATACATAAATCGTAGTGTGGCTATCGGAGAAACTCAGAATGTCAATGGAAGTACAGTGGCACACAGAAAGAGTAATTTGAAATATAACAGACCAATGCAAGATTTATTTATATGGATGAGACTAGTATGTTTATTGATGTTGATTATGCACTGTTATATGCTGATCGCTATGTAAACTAATAAAAATATTAAAAAACAAAAAGAAACAGGGCAAGCCAAACCAGAGCCGAACCGAGCCAAGGGTGTAGCTTGTCCAGGGCCGTTTCTACCATTAGGCAAGACTAGGCAACCGCCTTGGGCGGCAAAAGTGGAAAGGCGGCAAAAAACATGAGTTTGGCTCAAGACTCCAGAGGCTCTGGGGTCACAGAGACATTTCTGACTTCCTATGTGACTGCTTGTGTGATCTTCGCCCAAAAGAGCGTAAAACAAAGCAGCGCCTTCTTTGAATGGCTCAAATGAAGGACTTAATTGCTTGTCTTTAAGAGTATGTCCACAAGCCAAGCCAACATTTGGCTTGTATATCATGCAACAAACATAATGTACAAATATGGTACAGTTTCTTCTAAATACAGATACAAAGTGCATTTTTTTAACATGCAGAAGGCTTTCATTTTAGTGCACAGATGATATCACTGCATAGGCAGATATAGTGGTGATAGTTGTATTTAAACATAAACTTAAAACCATTAATGACTCGCTACCAACAACAATACCATTAATGAACTAAGAGATAAGTCAGTAGTCATTTAAATCATAAATGTGGCCTAGATTCTTACTGTAGATGAAGCAACAGTATAGTCTATTAAATCAAACATACGAGGTCTTTGTACAGTGCATATTCTGAACTCGAGTATTTAAAAGTGTTCTCATATGTGATAATAAAGAAAAAGGAGACTGTGAAATATAAATGTTTGACTAAGATCACACAATTTGACCAGGCAGGGACACAAGTATCGATTTCAGGTTATCTGGTTTCAGATTTTGAAATGCAGCCACCAGATGTATATCTCTGTCTCATCCTCTCTCTCGTTTTACATTAAAGGTCACTGTTTTGTGTTTTATTTTTGGAGTTTGATGAGAAACACTGACATAGACAAAGCAGACCAGCCCCAACTACCAAGCCAAGAATGCATTTAGAACCCCCCTGAAGCTACACCCCTCAAAATGGGTGCGCCTAGGCTGGCACAGCTTGAAGTACACGTGCCCTCAGGCTCCCTTCAGGCACAACCAGGACCTCAGGGAGCTGCTGCTTCTAAGCAGCATCACAGGTAACACTAGCTTCGCAAGGGGGAGGGGAGGGGAGGTGAGGCACTGTGGTGGTTGCCAGCAAAGTGGAAATGGTGGCCTGACAAAGATGGGAGTCGGAGGAGGAAGCGAGCTTTCAAATAGTATAACAGGTGAGGTAACACATGCCTGGCAGAGGGTGAGAGGTAGTGAATGCAATCCCAAACTCTCCACAAAACACTCTCATTTCCTGTAGAGCTATCTGTTATTCTTTGTAAAGAAGGTGCTCCATTCCCTTTGCTGACCATTCTCCTTGCTTTGTGCAGGGCCGGCTTTAGTGCTGGTGGCGCGCAGTGCGACAATCACTTTTGGCGACCCCTAACCCCCCATAGCCTCCTCCTCGGATTCCCTTACTCCCACTGGGCAAAGTGCCCCTTATCTCTCCATAGCCCCTCTCTCACATACATTCGTTTTAAATCATTGGTAAAGGCGAATTTACTAATAAGAATGTATATCTACCGAAACAAACCCTGTTTAGCAACATTAGGAATAGTTAATGAAAGATTGGGGGAATAAACATAACGTTCCAACTATTTTACGCAGTTTGCAGGCAGCTCTTTGATGGCAGTTCCTAACAGTCAATGTTCCATATTAGGGATGTATCAGATGCACTGTGCAAACACAAGGATCTCGGTGACAAAAGCAGTAATCCACTCACTATCCATACAAAATACAGATGTGTGATCTGGTCGTTATGCGTTCTTTGCAGCGCTACTTTATTTCATTAAACAAACTTCCGATCTCTCTCTTTAACCGACAGTGGCATAGCAAAACTTGAGGGCCCCCCTTGCAAAGTCCCCGAAGGGTGGCCCACCTTCCGTGCCCCCAGCTACCACTTTTGCTGAGGGGGTCCAATGCAAGCCACTATTTCGCCAATATTTACCCTGAATGGGTTTATATGGCACATTGTCCAGACTTGCACGTGTTCTGTGCATGCACGCCTCTGCCCTGGTATCTCAGTGATGGTCTGAATGTGCCCCTGGGCACACAGAGCTATGGAATTTCGACTCCATTTGGCTATACCTGTGTAATGTGCACACAGCTGTGCCAGTGCTCCGCAACGATGATCTGCACATAGCCGGTGTACACCCAGATATACCAGCGTACCTCAAACGTGCACACTAAGCTCTGTCAGCCCAACGCAAACCTTTTTCCCACTTTCCTTCTTCCCTTTCTCTTCTTCTTTCTTACCACTCACCCCAGCGCACGTGTCTCCTCATTACACAGTCTTACCTCACTTTAATTTTTTCCCTACTCTACCTTTCCTTGGCTTTCTTCGCCGTGATCTTGATCCAGCGCGGAGTGCAAAATCCCTCCTTACTGCCACGGACTAAAAGATCTCACACACGCACACTATCCATACATTCGCTGGTGGGGCCCATAACACCAACATACACTCACCATCAGTCCGTGCGAGAGGCAATTATCCCTCCAAGCGCTGGATAATGAGGGAGGAAGATACCACTTTACCCTAATGAGCAACAAACCTACAAACCCTTCTTATACTCATTAGGCCCTAGATTCCACATTTTGGTATTACCCTCATAACCGGGACGGATCTCTTAGTTGTAGATTTAAGTGAATTTATAATACTCTAATTAACCTTTTCATTAACACATTTCAATGAATAAACAACCCAATTCATTTCTGTAGAGGTTCAAATCCAATTTTATATTAATATTGCAGATTAAATCATTCATTTGATCAAGTTGCAATTCATATTTACCTATTCTGGCTAAAGTCGTCCTCTATGTCAAATTTTGTAGTCTCGCAAATCTATGCCCATCAATTTTAAAAGTATCAAAGTTTGGGCATCCGAGTTCGCTGATTGGACAATCAAGGATCATCCTTTTGGTTTCTCACGAAAGTGTCTTTTGGGTTATGACCTTTGTCAGTTCCGGTTCACACAACAGTCTTTGTTCGCAATACTTGGATGACGTCCCAGACTGTCCTTGAAAGGTACATGTTCATCTGGGGTCAGGACAGGGCCATTGTTGCTCATCTTTAGCGCAGGCGCATTTCACCCAAGCCTGGTTCAGCGTCAGCAGTCGGGTTAGGCACCAAAAGCAGCCATCATTCGATACGCCAGAATAGTCAACTTAAGCAAAGAAACACAAAAACGTAATTAATACATAGAAATTACTAAATAAATGTTATTCCCTCGGTAATACCCATATGTGTGTGTATTTATCTAGCCAAAAGCAAAACTCAATGCGGTTTATACTTACTAAATAAAGCACGAATCACAATTACATCACCAAAGCGACATATATCATGCAATGTTCTAATTATCTATCATTAGTATGCGTCCGAAATTTAGTTCACGTCATTAATTAGGCCATGCAGATGCAAACCCCACGTGTATTTCGGTCATTAATAAGGTTGATTAGTTATTTCCACATCACTCCAAACCATGAGTATGATTATAATTAATTAATTAATCTAATTAATAAAACAACATGCAAAATGGGATGGGTATACAAAATTTTGCATAACCCGCTCCAGCAATCCCCCCTTTGGTGATTTTATCACCACACCACCCAAAATGTTGTTCTGTCTTTACGGAATCTTTAAAATGTTTTCTTGCTCTTAATCATAATTCAGTTTCACCTATGTCTTCTCTTTTTACTGATTCATACATACTCTCCTTCCACTCCTCCAATTCTATTTCCTCAATTTCTCTTTCTTGTTTCTTATCTTTTCTTTTTAAATTTTCACTTTTTATTATTTTCTTATTTTTCTTGTTTCTACAGCACATACAACATAATCTTATCACTAAAATTATGCAAATTACACATGTTAATGGAAACAATATTTTACCTATAAGAGTACTACCTATTTTTAATAAGAAAATCTTAATAGCAGCTATTGTCTTTCCAATTCTATCCCAAACACTTTCAACCTCCAGTGGTGCAAGTTCATCATGCAATTCAGTAATATTCTTAATATAAGTTTTCAGATCTTAGCTTTCGTCAGGAATGTAAGTACAACAATGTTGAACTTTCAGCATTCCACAGACTCCACCCTGTTTTGCCAATAAAATATCAAGGGCAAGTCGATTTTGCATTACCATAACACGCATGGCAACCATTTCAGTGTTAGCCAATACAAATCCTCCAGCGGTGCTTGTTGACAAGCGATCCACTACTGTTGACAATTTTCTAATTTTGTTTGCATTCAGAGTTATTCCCACTGCTGGTATCAATGCCTGAAAAATGTTGCCTACAATAGCTGCCCATGATTCTCTCTTGGTTCTGGCTAAATGATTACTTAAGCTATGTACACCATCTTCTCTTCTATCCATATGAAAGATTTTTGGAAAGACCAGGCCTACGTAACGTGCCATACCAATGATCTGGCAAACGATAATATGCCCTGTTCCCACAAATAAAATATAATCCAGGAAAGACTGGATCTCTTCCACCTTTGAATCCCCATCCACCCATGATTCAATATGTATCATGGCACTCACTATTACCTAGAAAATAATTATCATTCGCAGTTTGATTCCTTCGAATGCAAAATTTCCCTTTCTGAGGCCAATCTAAAGCAATAGTTGGACCAGCTTCTCCTTTTAAATGTTTTTCTTTCTCTATATCCCAGATTGTTTTCTCCACTTTCCCTTCTGCTGCTTTTCTTTGCATTTTCAATCTCCTTTCCTCAACCATGTCTAAGAATGTCTTTTCCTCTTTCTTCAAACTGCATGTTAAATTGTTTCTGAAAATATACTCTAATGTTAGTTCCTTAGTTTCTAAAAAGAATTCACCTAATACCTTAGCAGGTTTTACTTTGTTCAATTTATTATAAGAAGGCACTTGCGCAAAAATGTTATCTACATCTGAAAAATAATATTCTAATTTCCCTGTCTCATAAAATAAACTAGCTATTACACTACATGTTATACCATACGTTGCCGGAAGGTGATGATGTGTCACTCCCTCAGAAACAGATGCAGGTAACTGCATACATACGTAGCAGTCACGTACGTCCATTGTCTTTACATATTCATACAATAATTTTGAAAACACATTATTAGAAAAATCTGTTATTGACCTGTCTTTATGCAAATAATTTTTATCTATTCTAGTTGGAACTACCTTTGAAATTTTCCCAATATTAGTTTTGTTCTCACTATGTCCTTCTAATGTATCTATAGTAGCCTTAAAAGAAATGACAAGAGCAAGGATGCTCCATAAAAGCATTAATAATCCTGTACAACAACAACACATTTTACACCATCTTTTCATGAATGTACATCTACCTTTTCTACTTTCTATGTTAGCCATCTTGTTAAAATGGACCGTTTCTTTTGACTTAGCCTCTTTTACTTCACAACTAGTTTTTCTAACCTAAGGTTTTAACACCTATTTGGTTCTACCAGTCACTATTTTTAATTCAATATCTTGTTTTCTTCATCAATAGTTTTCTTAACTTATTCAGTTTGGCATCTCATCGTTACTCACTCTCCTCTCGTCTTCCAAATATGGATTTTCCTGAACTTCCGTTTCTTCTTCTCCAATGTCGGACAAGAGAACTCTCAGGATTTCCGATTCTATTTCATCCTCAACCACTTTCAGTACAGTCTCCTCTGGATTTCCTTGACTATCGGCCTCTTCTCCCTGTTCAGGCAGAGCCACGTACGTCCATTCTGGTGACTTATACTTCTGGTTAGGTTTCCTTGTTCTTCTACTCTCTTTGTCTTCAGTTAATTTGTCTTCTTTTGATTTTTCTTGACTTGTTACTTCATTCACCTGTTCAGCTCTTGGTGAATTCACTCTTGTCAATCGATATCTCAGTTTCCTTATTTTATTGGGCCAAACATCATCTCTTGCAACTCTTTTTACTTTACTTCCTTTGTCATTCTTTTCATTCCTCCGAGCTCTCTTTCTTAGAACTCGACCTTCAGGTATTTTATTTTCACTCTCTTCAGACTCTGTTTCAACTTGCTTTGTCTTTTCAGCGACTTCTTCTTCCACTACTTGTTTTGTTTTCCCTACTTCTGTCCCTCCTCGGGTCTCCAGCACGCAATCTTCCTGCTGGCTACTTGTCCCTTCACCTAACTCGATGTTGCAGTTCCCTACACCTCCTCGGGGGTCTTCCGCAGAAATCTGTCCCTCTCTCTCTGTACCTGTCCCTTGTTCACTTAGATTTGTTATTTCAGGTGGAATTTCTCTCAGTCTCTCATCTGGTACTTCCTTTTCACAAATTTCTTTTGTTGCGTCTTCAGTACTTTTTCCTCTTTTCTTCCTGTGTTCCTTCTTGGAACCCTGCGCTTCTTGCTCGTTTCCAGAATCCCTCGATTCGGAAATCTGCAATCTTCTTCTCAGAGCGATACTTCTGGGGACTAAAGCTGATCTTTGTTCTGTTTCCCCCCTTTCAGAGTTTCCTTGTGTCTTTGACCCTTCGTCATCTGATTCAGTGCTTGATTCTGATTCATCAAAGTATTCTTTTCCTGTGCTGTCCACCGGATTTGGAATTCTCAATGTATGACTGGCATGGATCCAGTTTTTCAGTCCAGCACACTTCACAGCTGTGGTCGTGGTCAAAATGACTTGTCGTTGTTTTCCCCACCTTGGAACCAGACAATTTCTTCTTCTGTGGACTTTTATCCTTACCCAATCACCTGGGCTCAGATCATGGGCTTGCTTCTTTTCAAGTGTGGTGGCATCTGGTCCAACCTGATGAAACACAGAATGAACTGCGTCAGCCAGGCCTCTACAGTATTCCAACACCATGTCATCAGAAATTGTCATCAGCTTGTTGACTGGTATAAACACATGTCTCATTGCACGTCCCATGATTATTTCATGAGGACTCAATCCTGTAGTTCTGTCTGGAATGGCCCTTATTGTCATGAGTACTAGAGGCAAGACATCAGGCCATTTCATACCTGTAGCCAAACACATTTTCCCTATTCTATTTTTAATAGTACCATTCATCTGTTCAACCACACCAGAAGCCTCTGGTCGGTAGGCACAATGTAGTTTTTGTTGTACATTCAATGCTTCACAAATTAATCCTACAATCTCATTATGAAAATGTCCTCCACGGTCTGACTCAATCGTCACTGGGAACCCGAACCTGGGGATGAATTCTCTCAACAGTAGCTTGGCTACTGTCAACCCATCATTTCTTCTTGTTGGGAATGCTTTCACCCACCTGGAGAAGAGGCAGACCAATACCAAAACATACCTCAGTCTGTTACAGGGAGGCATCTCAATGAAATCTACTTGCATTCTGGTGAAAGGCCCTCCTTTTCGACCTATTGTTCCCAGACTCACTACTCTCTTCCTTCCAGGATTGTACTGCTGACATATTAAGCATCTTTGACAAAGACTTTCTGCCACAAGTCTCAATTTTGCATTGTACCAGGTCTGCTTAAATGACCTGATCATGGCATCTCTCCCAATATGTCCTTGGCCATTATACATCCGTGCCATGGTAGACATCATGCTATCAGGCATAACTGGTCTTCCATCTCGATAGACCCACACATGATCCTTTTCCCTTGGGGCACATCCTGCTTTTACCCACTGTCTCATTTCCTCATCTCCTGCCTCATCCTGCAATTGTTTTACCTCTTCCCAAGTTCCCACAATGTTAGTGAACATCAATGAGCAAGAAGACATTTCCCTTTCCTTAGCCCGATTGACCGAATTCTGATTCCGTGCACAATACTGTGCCATGTCATTGGCATAGCTGTTCCCAGTGGCAATATAATCAACACCTTGACTATGTGCAGCACATTTTACAACAGCCAATTGTTTAGGCAGCTGTATCGCCTCAAGCAACTTTCCAACCACTTCTGCATTCTTAATGGGAGTTCCACTCGAGGTCAGGAAACCTCTTTGTAGCCATAGTTGGCCAAAGTCGTGGACAACCCCAAAGCCATACTGGCTGTCAGTTATCACAGTCACTTTCACACTCTTCCCAATCTTGCATGCTCTAGTCAAAGCTACAAGTTCAGCTATCTGGGCTGATTTCACTCCTTTCAAATATGATGCTTCAATTACTGCTGCGACTGTACATACTGCATACACTGCACTTAGCACTCCTTCATCCGTTCTCAAACATGACCCATCAACGAACATCACAAAATCACTTTCTGGCAAAGGTACATCTTTTATATCTGGTCGTGGTTTGGTACAAAAATCAAGTACGTCCAGATAATCATGATCAACTTCGTCTCTTACCTCCACAATCTCAGCATCAGGCAACAATGTTGCGGGATTCACATTCACACATCTCGCAAGACTCACATTAGTTGCACCCAATATGACCTATTCATACTTAGTCAGCCGACTGTGTGTCATATACTGAGTACGACTCCTTGTCAACAGAATTGCTACATCATGAGGTACAAACACTTTCAAAGGATATCCCATCACAATTCCTTCACTCTGCTCCAAACTTCGACATGTTGCAGCCACTGCTTTCAAACATTCAGGTAAACCTACAGCTACTGGATCTAGCATTGATGAAAAATATGCAATTGGTCTTCTCATTTTCCCATGTTTCTGGGTCAACACAGAAAGTGCACATCCATTTGTCTCACTGCAATACAACTCAAATTCTTTTTCATAGTCAGGCATGCCTAATGCAGGTGCTTTACACAAACCATCTCTCAATTGTCTAAATGCTGCCAATTCTTCTTTGTTTAATTCAAGGGGATCTTTTACATCACTTCTCGTTAATCGCACCAAAGGCTTTGCGATCAAGGAAAAGATACCTATCCACTGACGACAGTACCCAACCATTCCCAAAAACATTCTCACTTCTCTTTGAGTCATGGGAGCTCTCATTCCTTTTATTATTCTGATTCTGTCTATGGTTATTTTCCTTAGTCCTTTCTCAATGTTATGTCCAAATACTGTACTTCCTTCTTGCAAAACTGTAGTTTTGCGGGTGACACTTTAAGTCCTCCATCTGCTAAATGATTCAGCAAGGCTATTGTATCTGCCTCACAGGCTTCACGTGTTTTTGACGCCACCAAAAGGTCGTCAATATATAGTACCAGTACAAAGCTTTCAGGCATTTCTAGACTCTCCAAAGATCTCTTTAACAACTGATTGAATATTGAGGGGCTCTCTGTATACCCCTGTGGGATTCGGCACCATGCCAAAATATGCTCACCAAAACGAAATGCAAAAATTTGCTGACTGTCATGGTGCAATGGGATGGAAAAGAAAGCATGACACAGATCAATTACTGTGTACCATTCTGCATCATGGGGAATCTGATATAAAATCTCTGATGGATTTGGTACATTGGGACAACATGATACCACAATTTTATTCACCTTTCTCAAATCTTGCACTATCCTGAACTTCCCATTAGGCTTTTTTAGTCCCATTATCGGTGAATTACATGGACTACTCATTATTTCTCTCAAGATTCCTTGTCTGATAATTTTCTCTATTATAGGAGTTACACCTTCAATTATTTCAGGTGTCAATCTGTACTGTGGAACATTTGGATACGTCACTCAGCTTCTCAGTTCTTTTGGTAATTCATCAGGGTTGAATACAGCATATGTTTCAGTAACTTCCCTTTATCTGTTAGCTAGGGTCATCTTATACAATACATCATCATCTGGAGTTTCAAAAGCTATTCCACCCGGAGTACAAAATATAGTGCAATTCATTTTGCACAACAGATCTCTACCTAACAAATTCACAGGACTGCACCTGTGGGTTCAATGATGAATTTTCATTGTTAGTACTGGGGGAAATTTACACTCGGATTTCCAATGCCCTATCCTGCCGCAATTATGACTCGGAAATTTCTTCTTAGCTTCTTCAATGTTCCCTTTGTACTTCCCATTATTAAATTTTGGCTTGGTCCCTGCTTGTTCCACCAATTGTGCTTCCTGTCTCTCCGCTACCTTCACCTGTGCCCACATTGCCTTCTCCTTTAACTTTCGCTGTTTTGCTTCAATTTCATCACTGAAGTATTTAGCATGTCTCAATACTTCATCTATTTTCTTGTTTTGCCAATCTACCGTATGCTGTTTAATCATATCACCAATTTCTGGTTGTAAACCATATACAAATCTGTATACAAATGGCTCAAATCCTTTTCACTCAGATTCTCGTCTCCGCTAAACTGCTTAAAAGCTTGTATTAGCCTCTCATAGTATGCATGTACTGACACTTTACTTTCCTGGTGTGTTCGATCAATTTTTACCCAGTCTGTTTCTTTAGGGGGCACTTTATTTTTCAAAAATACCATAACCTGCTCATACTTCTTCTTTACCTCGGGGTCTGGTGCTCCTGTTTTAGGATCCCTTGGATATTCCTTGGTTGGCCAATTTATCATCAGCTTACACTCTGACCATAGATCTGCTGGTACTATTATGTCAAACAGACTATTCAAATCAATCCATAGTACTTTAGACAATTTTACAAATCTGTCTACCTGTCTGTACCACTCGATGGGCTTTTCGCGTAGTCGAGGGAAGTCATTCGTAAATGACAAAATATCCTGCCTCGTCCATGGGACATGTATATATCCTCCTCCTGGAATCTCTCTCATAGGGCACTCTGTCACTACCTTCTCCTTTTCTCTTACAGGAAAGGCTGAAAATGTCTTATCTGAGGCATCATCGCGTTTTCTATACCACCTGCTTCTCCATTTATCCACGTCTCCCCATTTTCTCAGCAAAATGATTATGTCCTTAATTTGACCTATTCGTCCTGTGGTGTTCATGTTCTCAATGTCTTTTTCAGCGAATTCTACTCAATAAGGTTTCTGTAAGGCTTTTACCTTTTCAATATCAATACCCATTTCATTTGCTACTTCTTCTAACCTTTCATGCAAGTTTTTCGCTCTCCAGGTCACACTTTTGCACAGAAATAATAATTCTTCATCCTGATAGGTTTTCAATTTTTCTGTCGGGATCGTCCCTACGATTAATTCTTCCAATACCATTCGTAACTTGGCCACATCAATTGATTGGGATTCTTTGTCTTTCCTCTGCAAGCTTCTCAACAATTCACTTAGCTCGTCTGTTGATGGTCCTACTGGTTTTTCTACACTTCCGTGTCCAAAATCATTTTGTGTTTCTGACACTGTCTCTATCATTGTCATATGTCTCTCTGCACAATTCTGATCTACAAATGGATTATTTGTAAAATTTGGTTCCATTACACTCATAGTCTGTCTCCATGGATTCTCTTTCTGACTCACTTGGTTGTTCTACAGGGTTACTATTTCTGTAAGGGACTGTCAAACAATGCTCACTGTCCTTCTGTTTTTCAAAAATAGGCATTACAGGACCTATCGTTACTGGAACAGTTACAGCTTCTAGATTCTTGGTCAATTCTCTTATTTTCTCAGTTAATTCCAGGGATGTTTTTGCTAATTCTACAGAATGTTCTCCATCAGTTCTTCCTTCTGATCTCTTTTCTACCTCTCTGGTACCACTGTTTTTTCTCAAACTTAGGGATTCTGGTTCCGATTTTATAATTCGCATTGTTTCTCTCATTGGGGCACTTGGAGTTAACATTTCTGGTTCTGATCGATACGGTGGTGGATTTTTATAAAACATATCATCAAGAACATCATCCTCAGACTCATTCGCTCCATACCCTCTCGATTCTAAATTATGCTTTTTTTCTGCACATTTTCGACCTTCATTCTCTCCTACAGTTCTTACAGGGAACACACCCTCAGTCATGCTCGCATCTCGCCATCTTTTCAATCACTATGCGTTTCGTGTCCGTATGGTCTTCCAAACCAGTACCTATATCCTCTACCACTTCTTTGTCTTTCTCGTTCATGCATTTCGTATTCCCTTTCTGTCAAAGCCTCAAACTGTGTCGGTCTAGGTCTTGGTTCCAAATTCATCATCTTTTCCCATATATTTCTTAAAACCGCCAAAATAAATGAACCATGTTCTGGAAAAGCCAATACTCCGTCGTCCTTGGTGTATCTCACCCAGTTATCTAACCAAATACAAGTATGATACCCATATTTCGCAATCATAAAAGATGCAGGGGTTTTCGGTGGAGGAAGTAACTGTCCTTCCCTAGTCTTAACTGGTTTGTCTTTCTTAAACCACTTCTTAATTCTCCCTAACCAGGTTTTCTTCTCCTTCTCTAGTGGGTCGTAATACATTTTCTTGTCTTTCGCGCAACGCCAGTCCCTCTTTACAACTGTACCGCTAATCTATCCAATCACAGCACGATTTCACACTAACGCACCAATTCAAAGCGTCCACGTCACTATCACAGTCCTCGTATTCTAGCGCGACTCACACTAACGCACCAATAAGGAGCGTCTACGTCACCCTGTTTCTTCTCCAATCCTAGCGCGGCGTACACTAACGCACCAATCCGGGGCGTTTCACAGTTCTGACCGACTGTCCAATCCCAGCGCGGTCGTTCTGACGTCAGCAGTCGCTGCAGCAGCTCCTGCTCCTGCTTCTGTCTTCCCCTCCTTTACAAATCCGCTCAGTACGTTTTTTGTTTCAATTTCTACACTTCTGTTAGTAACAACATAGAAACATCTCCATTGTCCGCCTCGCTAACCAAAGAACAGCAAAAGACCTTTCTCACGAGAATTCCGTCTTTCCCGAGAGCAGCGCTTACCTCTACCCTACTACGGAATCATTACTTCCGTTGATAAAGTAGCACATCCCTCTACTTTACCCTTCTAACAAGCATTAGCTAATTGTTTCTCTAGTATTTAAGACACATAGTTGGAGACCCAATGCTCCTGAGAAATAAACCCAGAGTTTCGCAATCAACCTAAATGCCTTTGCATTCACACTTGCTCATACAAGAAAATTGTAGTACATTCACGCAGAATCCTGTCTTTCCCGAGAACAGCGAACAGTCTGTCCTACTACAGAATTATGACATACGTTAACAAAGCAGTGCTTATCTCTCCTTTGTCCTTCTAACAAGCTCAGAGAGTACCTATTACCTTTCCAGTGATAAGCGTTATCGGAATGCCAGTTGGATCCCTGGTACCTAAGACCAGAACTTCACAGGTAACCTTCGCTATCATACACACTTCTCTTACACAGAAAATGTCTCTAATGGCAACACACGACGATGTCACCGAATCGAACCCAGACAATGCGCTGTGCAACTTTAATTGTCACACAATTCCCCTGTGTACCTACAGGGCAACAACAATTCCGTCTTTCCCGAGAGCAGCGCTTACCTCTGCTCTACTACGGAACCGTTACAAACTTCCGACTTCCTACATCCCAGAAGCCGTGCAAACAACATTAAACTCAACGTAACTCAACATAGAGTGTTAGTACATAAATCAATACCAATCAATAACCAAAATCAATAAGCAATGTACAAACAATAATCACTAAACCAAACAATAACTAACCATCATACTGCTACCAGAAAAACTGATCCAGCGCGGAGTGCAAAATAACTCCCTACTGCCACGGACTAAAAGATCTCACACACGCACACTATCCATACATTCGCTGGTGGGGCCCATAACACCAACATACACTCACCATCAGTCCGTGTGAGAGGCGATTATCCCTCCAAGCGCTGGATAATGAGGGAGGAAGATACCACTTTACCCTAATGAGCAGCAAACCTACAAACCCTTCTTATACTCATTAGGCCCTAGATTCCACATTTTGATATTACCCTCATAACCGGGACGGATCTGTTAGTTGTAGATTTAAGTGAATTTATAATACTCTAATTAACCTTTTCATTAACACATTTCAATGACTAAACAACCCAACTCATTTCTGTAGAGGTTCAAATCCAATTTTATATTAATATTGCAGATTAAATCATTAATTTGATCAATTTGCCAATCATATTTACCTATTCTGGCTAAAGTCGTCCTCTATGTCAAATTTTGCAGTCTCGCAAATCTATGCCCATAAATTTTAGCAGATGCAGTTCATCAGGAGTTTGGGCATTAATTCTGTCCGTCAAAGATTCAGGCTAACAGCTGTCCTGCAGTGTCACCGTCCTCTCCGTCAGCATACCATCAGGAAATCGAAGGAGCGACCTTCAAACTAATTACCTCTCTATTCTACTATAATTTATAGTAAAATCAATGTTAAAAAGTATCAAAGTTTGGGCATCCGAGTTCGCTGATTGGACAATCAGGGATCATCCTTTTGGTTTCTCACGAAAGTGTCTTTTGGGTTATGACCATTGTCAGTTCCGGTTCACACAACAGTCTTTGTTCGGAATACTTGGACGACGTCCCAGACTGTCCTTGAAAGGTACATGTTCATCTGGGGTCGGGACAGGGCCATTGTTGCTCATCTTTAGCGCAGGCGCACTTCACCCAAGCCTGGTTCAGCGTTAGCAGTCGGGTTTGGCGCCAAAAGCAGCCATCATTCGATAGGCCAGAATAGTCAACTTAAGCAAAGAAACACAAAAACGTAATTAATACATAGAAATGACTAATTAAATGTTATTCCCTCGCTAATACCCATTAATAAGGTTGATTAGTTATTTCCAAATCACTCCAAACCATTAGTACGATTATAATTAATTAATTGATCTAATTAATAAAACAACATGCAAAATGGGGTGGGTATACACAATTTTGCATAACCCGCTCTAGCAATGTCACTCAATCCTTTTTTTCAGTCCCACTCATACTGCTGTCTCCTTCTGTCCTTTCTTGCTCCCCTTCTTTCTTCATCTTTCCCTTCTGTTTTTCACCTTATGGCCCTCTTCTGTTACCCAATCGTCACTCTCTACTCTCCCAGAGGCTTACCGACCAATAGACCCCTGAAATGGGAATACTTGTGAAGGAAAAACTAACAAGAATGGGGAAGGGGCAGCTAAATGTGAGTCACACCCTTATACACACGGCTTGACAGGAAAATGAGTCTGCTCCAGGGTAGTCGAAGTGTCAGCGACAGGTCGGCCGGGGGGCATGTGTAGTAGGGGAGTGGGAGGAGATATAATTTGTCTTGTACTCCATCTGTTCTTCACAGTGTCTCCAGTGGATGATGTTGCCACCCTCCACAGCATGATTGTTAGGGAAGCAACTAAATTACACATACTAGTGGAAGGTCCCCAACCTGCAGTGTCCATTATAGTGTAGACTTTACAGGGTGGAGCATCTCTGAAACCAATCCTGTCTCGAGTACCAGGCTGCCGAAAACTATAGAAGACAAGTTCTTCACCCCAGCAGTGGTGACTGCAGCTACCCCACCCTTCTTACAAAATTCAAACTTCCCAGTAAGATCTAGAGTTCTTAAGAAAAGATTCAATCATTGTAAAGTGAGAAGATGACTTGCCTCATCCCCAGAGACCAAGGTGCCACCTGAAATGCAGAGTAAGCACATTGATGCCAAAGGAAAAAAGTAGCGATATGGGACAGGATGGCGTCGTTTATGGATGATGACCTTCCTAGGCGCATACAACAGAACCTTGAGAAGACTGTACCACAGAGGTCAATGGTGGCAAATCAGGTAATCAGTGCTGCTGTGGTGGAGCTGAGCTTGCATCAGGATACTGCCATGGAGTCTCCCTTCACATGCCATCTTGGCTGAGGGTGACAAGTCTTAAACTAGATGATAATATTTTCAGAAGCGTGGCTAGGTTACACCTTGCGCAGAGCCAATATTTAGGTAGTAGTATAAACAGAATTCTCTCAAAAGTGCTCTAGGGAACGAAAAGGGAACGGCCACCCATGTCCCAAACTAGATGCCCAGCAAAAAATAATGAACCTCCCTTTTCTGGTGCAGCCTTATTTAGCCAGAATTCAGAAGGGGAACGATTCAAATGAAGAACAAAGCTGGGATCCTCAGGGCTGTAGGCCTTGAGAAGAAGAGGAGGTTCCTCAAATAAAACTGCAAGTCTATAGAGAGGTGGTATTGCTAACAGAGAGTTCAATCCCCTTCGCTGGCCTTATCAGGAGCAACATAATCATCAGCAAGGCCAGCAGTACCAATACTAGCGAAAGCCATTGAAGACAAAGTCGATGCCTTCTAGACCCTTCAAGCACCTTAGGAAGGTTCTGCTCCAGAAATAGCAAGTGAAATCCTCATACCTCCCCTTTGTTGAACAATTCAGTGGTCAGACTGCACTTTTTCATCAATGGTAGACTGATTGTCAACATCTGATGCTGCAATGTGGTCTTGAAATAGTCTTTTCTGGAGTCTGGCAGTCTACATTTCAGAAAAACCTTGTCTTGGATATGCTTCTGAAGGGTCCTGCTCAGCATATGGACTTAAGTACAGCAGCACCCCCTGTGTATGGTATACAGACCAATACATTAGGGTGAGGTGTTTTGGGGTCCACAAACATTTTATTACTTTAAAAAAGATATCTACGATGCCGTACCAGGATTACAAGTAATTGGTCATTTCTGAAGGGGCATGACATAAGTAGAGGGGTTAGAAAGAAGGCATTTAAGAGAATTAGAAGAAGGATGTGAAAAAATATTGTGGCGAGACACTGAGATAGAGAAGGCAATGCTGACTGGCCTACTGGTTTCGTTTTCGCTTCAAATCCCTGAAAATGTGCAGTGAGACCTGCAAAGAGCCAATCAAATGTCAGGTTGTACCAGATACATGCCTACGAAGGGCTCAGTGTCTTGAAGGCTTTCTGCAACCAAACTGTGGTGTTCTTGAGGTTGAGTTTGAATGCTGCAAGCCAGCTCGGTCTTCCAAGATTTGTCATTTGAGCCCTATAAATTGGGTAATAGTCGCATCAGTTATTTACAATGTGTAGAATCAGCAGAAGTGTGCAATGAAGAGCTGTATAAAAAAAAAGTTAGTATTTTAAGTACATTAACTTCACTGATGCTTAGGAAAGTGTCTACTTGTAAATTTGCTGTAGGGTTTCTTTCCAAAAGTTCAAATGATGTAATTTCCTGGGATGTCATTGTAAGGTCACTTCATGTGATGTCAAGTAATTTCAAATTAATGGCGCATCAAACTTTCCTCTTTAGGCCCCGGCCCCAAAAACTCCAGGACCTGACCCTGTTCACTGGTTCTCATGCAAAGACGTCTTTGAAGCTCAGTGCGGTTCCTCTTCAGCAGCGGCCTGTGGACCTATATTTGAAGGGTGAGCCTGAGTGTATAAGATTATCGCTATATAATACCGTTCTATATTGACATACGCTCCTTCTTTACATCGTGGTGCTTCTGACCTTTCCTGCCCTTTAGCTCTGGCGTCCATCTCTCCTTAGGTATCGAGTCCAGCCTCTGGATCACTATTTCGGGCTTCAATGAAGGTTTTGGTGATTTCGCTGCTCCCATGACCTGGCTGAACATGTGCAACTGTCAATGAACTGACAAGCAGCGGCAGACCGGTAGCTCCCCCCCCCCCCCAAATATCGCCCCCACCCCTCCCATACCCGGCTCCCCAAACAGAGGAAGCGCGGCAGCTATGACCTGTGTGCAGTTGGACCAGACACCAGTGTGATGACATAAATGACGCCTTCCTCTCAGATATTGTGGTTTGTTTGGAGTTAGTTCAGACTCCAGATAACTGAGACTATACAGGGCACATCATCACAGAAAAATAAAAACTGAATTGATTGTCACCCTAACTCACCATGGTGCATGGGCTCAGAGAACGAGTCTGCTCTAAACTACACCACCGCAGACAGTATATGTTTTACACCAATTGGAATCAGTTTTAAGAATATCACCTCACAGTTTCACGAGTACCGCATCAGCATCAATGTGACAATAGCGTGCGCTACACACCCATCTTTGGTCCATAGAAATACTGAAATACATTATAACCGACAGGAGTTACTGGCCCCCTTTTTCTTGTTTCTGCAAACTAACAACAAGGTAATAAAAATCAACAAAAGGGCATGTCGTGACATCTCAACTGCATCCGTTATTATAAACAATGAAGGTGTTTCTCAAGTATTTCGAGCTAAACGAAGGTGCCCCACAGGGGCGTAGGAGACACTAAAATTCTGGGGGGGACAGGGACAACCTTGTGCACTTTCCAGTGACCCTATACAAATCACCGCCCGTTAAACAAATACAATTGCATACTTTCGAAGTGAAATATTGAGAAAAGCAGGCATGTAGTCACAGTTTGCATGTATGCTTTATTGTTATTTACATTCATATAGTAATGAGACCAAGGGCCTCATGTAGGTAGCCAAATACCGGTCGGTAACGGCCGAAATTCGGCAAATATCCCGTTACCGACCGGTATTCAGACAAGTGAGATGTAGGAGTCCAAAAACCACTTTTCGGTAAATATGAGGCGGTAAATACCGATTCATAGTTACCGAATTCTAAAATACCGATTCATATTTACCGAATACATTATTAACGAATCGGTAAATATGAAGTGGTAAATATGAAGTGGTAAAAATTTAAAATGACATGTAGGAGCAGTCGGTAATTAAGAAATCCAGGAAAATCGGTAAATAAGAGTCGGTAATTAACACGGATGGAAAGCAGGTGGTAACCATCAACAATGCACATAAGCAATCCCAAAATGCAACTGCGTGGACAACATGGCCGCCATGTACGTCATTGCAAGGCGCCTACGTCTACAGGCAGCAGGACTGAGGGTGTGGCGACGGGAGGAACAAATCTACAGACAGCGCATCACACTATTCCAGCTGACTGATGCAGAGATACATGAGAGGTACAGGCTACACCCCGAAACCATCATGGACTTAATCAGGGACCTTCACCCACTCCTGGACCAGCCAATAAGAAGGGCGCACGCCATACCCCCACATGTGCAGGTGCTCTGCAGCCTACATCTGTTGGCATCCGGCAGTTATCAGGTGGTGATAGCTGCGGTGGGTGGTGTATCCCAGAGTTGCCTGTCCCGTTTCTTCAGGAAGTTCCTGGATGCCATGATGCAGAGAATGCACCACTACATAAGCTTCCCAAACACACAGGCTGCACTGCAGAAAACAAAAACAGACTTTTATCACATGGCACAGTTCCCCCATGTCATCGGCTGTATTGATGGTACACACATCCCAATCTGTCCTCCAGCTGACACAGAGCACATCTACAGGAACAGGAAGTCCACCCACTCCATCAATGTGCAGGTGATCTGTGATGCAGGGAACATCATCACAGATATTGTTGCAAAGTTTCCTGGGAGCACCCACGACTCTTACATCTTCCAGAAAAGTGGGATCTACACACGACTGAGAGCCGGAGAATTCGGAGAGGGATACCTGCTGGGTAAGTAACAGTGACGCCCCTTGAAACCTGCAAATCAGAGTGTATAGAGGCATGTAACTGATGGTTCCCTTTTACTCATCCAGGCGACAGTGCATATGCATGCCGTTCATTCATCCTCACTCCCTACCTACACCCAGCAACCCAGAGTGAGAGACGATACAACGTGGCCCACAAATCTACACGCAATGTGGTGGAGCGCACGTTTGGACTGCTGAAGAGCAGGTTCCGCTGCCTCCACAAGAGCGGAGGCGCACGCCAGTACAAACCCATCACCTGCTGCAAGATAATTGCCACTTGTGCAATGCTGCACAACCTTGCCACGAAAAAAGGTACAGATGTGGAACTAACATATTTTGAGGACAACGAGGATGAGTCAGGCCAGCCAGAGGGCAGCACAGCTAGAGTGCCAACTGCAATCGATGGGAGAGAGAGACGGGCAGAGATCACATGCAACTATTTCTGAGTAAGTGAGGGGACACAGCGAGTCGTGAGAAGTCATGACGTAGTTTAATGTGGCACCACGCCATGAACACATGAACAGGCCAATCTGGCAATATGCCATCTATACAATGAGTATGTCCAGGGTTACGTCACCCAATGGCAAGTGGATAAGCAGGGCCACATCAATGTTTGCGCATACGCGCTGCAGTGGTGGATTGCACGGCCTGTGCATCCTCACTAGAGCCAACCCCAAGCCGCCTGCTGCTCCTGCGTGCTTCTGGGACGGGGGGTGTGATGCTGCTGCTGGTGTCGATGCTCTCCGCAGTATCCCCTGCAGCAGTTGTCGACGCCTGACTTGTCAATAGCACCCCTAGTGCACTTGTCACCTGCACCATCCCCCGTGACAGGTCGCTGCAGCACTGTGTTAGGCCCTCCTGCATCGTCACAGAGCGCCGGCAAAGTAGGGAAGTCGCAGTTGCCAGACGGTTGAGTGCCCTGCTGGTAGTGTCCCTTCTCTGGCGTTCCCGGCGCCGTGCTTCGATGTCAGCATCTAATTTGCTGCACAACTGCTGGATTGACTGGGACATGTCCCGAATGCCCGCAGCCATGCCGCCAATGTTTGTGTCCATGTTGACTAAGCTTGTCCTCATCACCCGCATGTGCCTCTGGACTGACATTACTGCCTTTGATTGCAGGCGCTGTTGCTTCAACATTTGGCCCTCGAGCCCCAAGAAGACACCATGGCCGTCAGTGGGTGCTGGTGGACTCTGGACACGCGACCTGCGGCGCCCTCTTGCTCCCGTCTGTGCTGCCTGTGAGGTGTGGGGCACAGTGGGATG
Organism: Triturus cristatus; assembly: GCF_964204655.1. Taxonomy (NCBI): domain Eukaryota; kingdom Metazoa; phylum Chordata; class Amphibia; order Caudata; family Salamandridae; genus Triturus; species Triturus cristatus. Next base: position 725,954,200 of record NC_140590.1, on the reverse strand, counting down.
GCTCCCTTCCTGGGGCCCGGTGCGGTCTTCTGGGCCCATGCTGTCGTCTGACGAGGTGTCTAAGGCTCGTAGCCTGGCTGCTGGACGCCTCCTCATTCTCACACCTGCAAGCGGAGATGTGGCCGGTGAATCGAACATGAGTGGCGCTGCTGGCTCTGGTGGTGGTGATGCTGGCTCTCGGTGAGGTGATGCTGGCTCTGTGTGCGGCGAGGCTGGCTGCGTAGGTGGTGCGGCTGCAAGTGGGCCTGCTCCCTGGTCTGCACTCGTGCTGGCTAGCGGTGATTTGTGTGGCCGGTGTGCCGTCTCCCCTGCAGCATGCCCTGTACTGCATGATGTCACATCTGTGGACAGAAAAACAACATTGGCTCAGTGTCCCCGAAGGGCTGCATTGCAAGCGTCACAATAAATCATTTCACATTCCAATCTGTCCTCTGTCTCCTTGTGCCTCGAGTGCGTGACATGCCTTGTTGCCCTGTGACATTTACGTCATGGTTAGTGTTGCCCTGACTACATCTCCCGGAATGCATTGCCTGTCTGCACTGACACGTGTGGACTGCAGTGTGATTCTCGTTTCACAATGGGGGATGTGGGATAGGGGTAGGGGCGGCTACATTGCTGTGCTTTCGTCTTACCTTGGTGTGTTGCGGCTCTGGCAGAGCTGTCGGCGTCCCCAAGACCCACGACGCTCTCTTGCTCGAGTGTGGCCGCCACCAGCTCCTCCAGTTCGGTGAGGGCAGGTGCCCTGTTGGTTCCACCTCCGGTCTGGCTGGCCTCCTTCTGGATGTCGCCCATCTTCCTCTTGGTCACAATCCTCAGGTCATACCAGCGCTTTTTGAGGACCTCAATTTCCCTGTGGGTCACTCCCACAGCATTGACCTGCGCCTGGATGGCCAGCCATATGTTGCGCTTTTCGGCCTCAGGCACTTGCAGGGATTGCCTCCCAAACAGCTTCTGGTGCTGCTTCACCACCTCCTCCACCAGCACCTGGAGTTCCTTGGGGCTGAATTTGAGCTTCCTCCTCCTTTCCCCTCCGTCTTTCTGTGTGCTCTGGCTGGACATGCTGTTCGTTTCCCGCTCGCACATGCAACTGCTCCCTGCCTCTCCTCTGCACTCCGAGCCTCTCCAGGGTCGGCTAATTATGTACACCTGCCTGGGTGTGGCCACTTCGGCTAATTGTGTACACCTGCCTGGGTGTGGGCAGTTCCTGGTTGGGTGGGCTGTCGTTGCACAGGATTAGCTGTTTCGTCAAGTCATGTGATGTTATTTACCGAATCCGTACGTACCGATTCGGTATTTTCCGATTCGGTAGATACCACCTCGGTATTTTCCGAATCGGTAATTATCACCTCGGTATTTACCGATTCGGTGAATTCCGATTCGTATTTACCGAATGTTACCGAATCGGTAACTGTTACCGAATTTTTACCTACATATAACTTACCGATTCTAATTTACCGATTCGGTACGGCTCGGTATTTAAGAAGCGGTAAAATTTATTTACCTACATGAGGCCCCAAATGTTTAAAAAAAACATATATATGAATCTTGCATCTTAATGCACAAAGCAAACAAAGGCCGCTGACTTAGGGTGAGGGCGTCGTGTTTGCAAGTGCATTATGGTTTGAAAAGTACCTGCTGCTGCATTCCTGGTCTCCAGCAATTTTCAGACAACAATAAAAATGTGAAGATAACTTTGGTGATTAATGTTCTTTTTTTGAGAGAGATCGAAGGCTTGTCTAGTGAAAGTTTTAATTCAAAAGGTCAGTGAGTTACTGCTTTTGTCTGAGATATTCTTTTGGTATTTGAAGTTTATAAGTTAAAATCCTAACATTGAACAGTGAGCTATTAACCGTCATCAAAGAGCTGCATAAAAACTTCAATGTATAGATTAGAACGTTATGATTTTTCCCCAGTCTTTCCCTATCCTAATGTTGGAAAATGGGTTCATTAGGATAGAAATCAATTCTGATTATTGAAGAGAACCCCCCAACCATGGTGTTATGTTTTACATTCTGAGTTTGTGTTTCTCTAGTGTTGCAAAGCCGCCCTGGGCACTCCCCAACTTTTTGCTGACTGGTACTGGTGGTACCTGACTGACTGACCCTGTCCTCTGCCTAAACAGCCAGTGCTATTCTGAAAGAGGCCCTTAAAAATACAGTGAAAACACCTACATACACTAGGGTGCACTATGGGTTAGGGTACCCCTATGATTGGCATGACCTCTCCTATAAGGCCCTAGTACATAATAGGGCAGGGGGATTAGAACTACTTTTAAGTCCCTAGAATATAATAAGGCATGGCAGTTTAGAGGCCAGCAGCCCTTTCTGCGCTTGCATGTGTGCACTGCTGAAGCCTGAGGTTAGTTTAAAAGTAGCCCTGTGTTATAGGGCTGCTTTTAAAATGCAAATTGTGCCCAAACTCGACTTTTGGGTTTGGGGAACTTACAAATTGATCAACTACAATGTTGGGGCAAAATTAAGTGGAAAAATGTTTTCCACTTAACTATGGCTGTATCATATTTGCCACATAATACATCATCTGCTGCATAATCTAACGATTTCCTCCAAAACAATTTTGTAGCTCAAACGGATCCCAAATTACTAAAAGAAATGTGACTTGTGTTGCTGTGAAGTTTATGGCCCTTTGCAAAGGTTAGTAAAGAAAACAATTCCTAAGAAAACAATTGGTCCCAGACACTCCTAATGACACTCAAATTAATACCTGTGTGGAAATATGGATTTTTCTGATCAGTTATGTCCCCTATCTTGGACCCCAACGGTTCTATGTGCATGTCACAAGTACATGTATGTTCCCTCCAGTTCCAGTTATGAAGACGCAAATACATGTGCGTCCACCGTCAACATGTCCTCTGTCAGATCCGCCATGAATAGGCCGGATATTCCATTCCTAAGTATGAAAAGCCACCGGCTTTGTATGGTTCACTTATGCCATTTTTCAGTCCAGGCAAGTAGGCCCTGATTCTGTCTTCAAACTCCTCTTGCCTTCTGCCTCTGAAAACTCGAGTCTGAGCCTGCATCTGTGACCATGAACTTTGTCTCATTCTCTGCGCGGCTCACGAAGCCTGACATCAGCCTATTCTCTGCCAAGAACTGTATTTCACCTTCGAATTATCTGCTTCACTCCTTAGCCGATGCGTTCCTGTCTAGCAGTTTAAGTAAACATTCTTCCAGCTACTGAGCAAAGGCTCGGCTTCTCTGTCCTCATGCAAGTAATTCATAGCCCTGTTACCATGGAATATTCCTACCCCCTCGCATTCAGTGTAGACACTTAGACGCTTGTACACGCACGCACAGTCAGTATAGAATAGATTCTGTCCGAGAGTCCTTCTTTTGTGGATAACATAGTTCTTTAAACATAGGATGTTAGATATGATTTGGGATTAGGTTGACTTTATCTCCCAGACTTTTTGTCTCCACATGTAGAGCTAAATGTCAAGTCCCCTTCACCCCCTAGTTGCACGTCAATTACACGTCATGCTGCTGCGCGCGCATCTATGCCAAGTATTATCTTATAGATCCACCTATATGTGACATCATAACCAATTATGTTCCTTTTTACTCCTTATTACACCCATTTTCGGTTACGCATATGAATCGTCATTTTCCTTATCAATTGTTACGCCTACTGCATTTGCTTCATTGTAATGTATGTTCTATAAAAATCACTTCTTGTCAATAAAGTATGTACTTCACTTCCTGAACCCCCGTGGTGATGGAACTTGGAGCAACCGATTATAATCGATCATTGGAATAAAGCCCATTCCGAACCTCTAATACCACGGATTCTGCCTCTTATTTTACTAAGCTATTTTATTATGTTTCTGTATCAAATTAAGTCCCGGTAAAGGAATTTTATTTACCACATGAATGGCGCCCGAACAGGGACACTTTCTCATCTCACGCGCCGGCGGTGAGTTGCAGGCCCGGTCTCCTGCCACAGCTGGACGGACAATAACGCGTACCAGCAGGATTTCCTGTATCTCCCTCCGGTCAAGCGGGGGCGACTGAGGCTGCGATCAACACCCAGACGAGGCGGTGAGAAGTGCGAAGTATCCCGACCAGAGCCTAGCTGAGAGAGCAAGATCCGAGGTATACAGAGGCCCACCAGTTCGAAGTCGAGTCCAGTTTCCGACGAGTCGAGTCGAGTCCAGTCCGGTCCAAGTTCAGTTGCCGAGGCCTTCCGTTTCCGAAGCTACCCGGTGAGTACCATTACTGGGGAGGCATTTCTGACGTGCACATAGGTTGTGCCGGTCAAGACGGGTTTGGGTACACAAATCCGGTCTGCACTGTTTTAGCAGTGTATATGTACTGTTTAGCAGTATATCAAGTATTCCGAAGTATCTAGTTATTGTCAAGAATTAAGCTTGGTGATTAGTTGTGCAGACGATCATCATTGTTGGTTATTTTAAAGGTTAAAAAAAAAATGTTTAATGTTTGATGTTTAATGTGTTAAACGTCCTGCATATTGTGGTATGAATGGTTGTTCATTATTGTGCTTTTGTATTAAGTGTGTTCAAGATCAAGTATCGGATCAGTTGTCAATATGCCGCTCTTTTCGAAATTAAGACAGATCACTACTAGAAAAGGGGTACTCGAAGAAGCTGTCCCTATTCCTCCTAGGGACACTCCAGGGCACTTCATGTATCACAAACATGGCTTAGACGCTATATTATTTCTTGATTTATGGGTAGACTACACCAAGGAATTACCAGAAAGTCAGAGGTGGCCCGCAGCGGGGACCTGGGATGCAGAGTGCATCATGAAAGTCGAGGAAGAGTTATGGAAAAGGAAAGTCAGACAGTCACAGAAAGACGCCGTTGAGTTATGGCGTAAAGAATCTCATAGACGCACAGAAAAAGCACTCCGACAGGAAGAAAAGAATAAAGAGAGTTCAAATAAAGTTCGAGAAAATCTATTAATTGAGGAAGGTATCCGAGTGAAATCAGAACAAGTAGATAGACAAAGAAATGCCCTTATGAATGGTATGTATCCCCTTCTAGCCGAAGGATTACCTAAGGCTACTCCAGAGATACCGAAAGACTTGCCACCCCCATTATTTCCAATAAAGGTACATCCTAAGGGGCATCCTAGAACCGCAGAAGATGTTTTTCTTTCCTCATATTTAGATGACGCAGCTCTCGAGTATGCTAATTCCGCCCCACATAGACCGCATACCAGGGAGGTCCAACGCCAAGATCCAGTACCCGTATCCTTACAGCAACAGATCGAGTCACAAGTTCCGGCAAGCACATCTGTTTCTGCATCTGTTCCTACAGCTACTTCTATAGCTGTGTCCACACCTATAGTTGCTGTGTCACGTTCAACGAATCCTTTCACACCCGACACCCCAGATGGGGCTACAGGAGGTGCTACCAATATTTTTTCTACGCCACCCAGAATAAATAAACTTACTTTTCAAGAGTCAGCACATTCACGTACACCCAAACTCATAAATGCCCGTACGCTTAAGGAACTTCTTGTAGATTGTAGATATGACCCTGTGCCCGGTAAAGAGGACGAAATGACCCTGGCATCATTGCGTATCAGACGAGCCGCAGTGTATTTAGGGAAGTTACCAGGAATGACTGCGCATCTAGATAAAATATATCATTTTGTCCAAACAGGGCGAGATCCAGAATGTATTAACAGAGCTATGGAATACCAGAAAGTGGAGATACAGGGGGAACTGTTACGTTTCCTCATAAATTGTGTGATCAGAAATCAAGACCGACCGGGGGTAGACCCGGAAGCAATGCAAATTCTTACCAGATGGAGCCAGAATATATCAGAAGGTAGACATGATAAGAAAAATTGTATAATAGCCATGTGCCGAAAGATCCGTAAAGAAATAGAACGCCTACACGAAGAAAGATTAGAGGCAGACGAGTTCGAACAAAGCGAGGAGGAAGGGTCAGGACTGCCCGCGGGACAGTCGGACACCATAGCCTATGTAGGTAGAGGAAGATCTTGTAATAGTAATAGACGTCTTACTGACTCGATACGTCCGATATGTCCAGATAATAACAGGAATTTCCAAATACCTATAATTAATATAAGGTCTAACGAGCATTCGTTCCAAACCGCCGACAAACTACTCCGAGAACGAAGGGGTTATCATTTTCTCGATTCTATGGATGAACAAGATTTAGCCAGGGCAGCTGTCCATTGGGTGGACAGTCCCGGAAAATATAGTGATGATACAGTAGCACGCACATTTTTGAATCTCACCCCAGATGAACAGAGGTTAGCTGGGATTTATATGATTCAACAACTCATTATACTATATCGGAGTCAGCATTCGGACCCTGGTCCCTTACCTGACATATTGACTGAATTGCTTATGAATAAGTGGAGAGGTTCAGGTACTAAATTAATTAAAGAAATTCTAGAATCAAGAAAGCAGTATATTCTTTTTGTATGCTCAGAGCATGTCTCATTGCCCGTCAAGGAAAGAACCACGTATTACATGGATAGACAGAATCCCTTACGAGAAGTGCACCCAATAAAAGGCGAGGACAACGAGTTTAAGCGCGTATTTGTATATACGCCCATATCGAAAATAGAATTGTTACAAATGAAGAAAGTGGTACCCAGTCATGACAAAGATCCAGCGGGTTTTCACCGAGAAATTAAAGACATGTTACTCATGGGAGAGTATACCTATCCCGACATTATGACAATATTAAAGGTATTGATGCCTGCTGGTATTTATGAGAAACTCAAGGAAAAAGAGTGGGAGGTAGGAGACCAAAAGATAGAATGGTCAGTGTTAGAAGCGGAAGAAAAGGCCCGAACTGCAGGAGCAGGACTTGGGGATAAAACTAAAGCACTACCAGGTTTACTAGTACAGGTACTGCCACGTTTATTAACTACGAAAAAGGAAGATTGGGGTACAATTTCAGCCTGTAAGCAGAAGCAAGATGAAGACACTAGTGATTACTATGCCCGATTTGAAAAATGTTTTGGTATAAATAGTGGCCTAAAAGCAAGTAGCGAATCATACCCGCATCTGTTTGTAACAAAATTAGTAGAAAATGCCCTGCCCCAAGTAAAGAATAGAGTATTAAAATTCGAGAGTACCTGGCAAGGTAACACTCCATCACAAATGTTACAAATGTAAATGTTACAGTACCATCACAATAGAATTAGAGAGGAACAAGAACATGAACACAGACGCATGAAAGACACGAAAATGAAAATGCTAGTTTCCCAGACAGTTCCAGCTGAAGGACATAAAAAGGGTATGACACATTCCGATTCAGCAGGACCTGTAAAAGGGACATGCAATTATTGTAAAAAGCCAGGTCATTATGTACACGATTGTCCAGTTCTAAAACATAATATCTCTATAGGTAAAACACAAGAAAGATCACGGCCACTAAGACAAGATCAGAATGAACAAGGAGCTATGCAGCATGCCCAGGCCATGCCAGCCGCACAACAGCCAATACAGTTTGTGCCAGCTGCACCACCGTTGCCTGCTGCTGCCACACAGACCACAACACGACAAATGTATCAGACTGCACAGTATGAATATCCTGAGTATCAGCGTTACGCATGAACCAGCCTAGAGAGGGAAGTTGACTTACCCCTTATTGAAATCCCAGTAGATCAAGAAGGACCTTATGTACATAGTGAATTATTAGGCCAAGATAGAAAATTTTTACTTGATACAGGGGCAAGTCGAACAACTATAAAACGTAGTGAAGTTCCAGGGGCACCCCTCTCAGGCTCTCAGAATATTTCCCTTGGTTTTTCAGGAAAACCTATTGTTAATGAAGTGTCACAGCCTCTTCCACTTACGATAGGACCTCTGACCCGAACTACAGATTTATTGCTTACTAAATCATGTCCAGAAAACTTGTTAGGAATAAAAACACTGAAAGCTCTAGGAGCCATAATATGTTGTTCTCCGGAAGGAGTAAGGTTGTTTTTACGTGATTTTAAAGGGCACTATGTGTCTAGAGACATGGATCCCCGACTGCAGACTTTACCTGTACATCTATGGGCACAAGGCCCTACTGATGTTGGATGCATGAATATTACACCATATCGAGTCACATTAAAGGCAGGAGTGGTGCTACCACGAATGCGACAATACAAGTTACCACCAGATGCTGTAGTGGCTTTACTACAAATCATTGACGAGCTCATTGCCCAAGGAGTAGTTGTGGAAACAGACTCCAATGTATGTAATTCACCGATAATTCCGATTCTTAAACGAACAGATCCAACGGCCCCGCCAGTATATCGATTGGTTATTGATCTGCGCGAGTTAAACAAATGCATTGTGCCACAATTTCCTGTGGTCCCAGATATCTCGTCATTACTGACAGCTATTGATTCCGAAGCAACATTCTTTACTGTAATCGATCTCATGAATGCCTTTTTCAGCGTCCCAATAGATCCGGAAAGCCAATATTTGTTCGGATTTAGTTTAAATGGACGTAGCTTTAAATTCTCACGCGCACCTCAAGGATTTACAGAAAGCCCCAGCATCTATAGCCAAGCACTGAAACGAGAACTAGATAGTATCCACATGCCAGTTAACACTGCTCTGCTCCAATACGTCGATGATCTGCTGATCACCGCGAGAAGCGAACCGGAATGTGAAAAAGCATCACTGACAGTTTTACAATTTCTAGCCGAAAAAGGGCACAAGGTGTCCCCTTCTAAGCTGCAATTCTGTGTCCAGCGAGTTATTTATCTTGGACACTCGCTGTCCAAGGAGGGAAGGCAGCTTACACCCGACCGCATTCAGTTAATAGCTAACATGCCAATACCCAAGACACAAAAGGAGGTGCGGGCTTTCATAGGCCTCACGTCATATTGCAGGCAGTGGATCCCTCAGTATGCATTTCTAGCAAAACCACTCATTCAGTTAACAACACAGGAGGCAGCCACATCGACTGTTCTCCCTTGGACTCAAGAACATACACAAGCTTTTGAAAGCCTAAAGAAAGCTTTATGTCAAGCACCTGTTTTAGCAACGCCATGTTACAGAAAACAGTTTACACTTTTTGTTACAGAACGCGAAGGTACTGCCTTGTCAGTACTCACACAGGAACAAGCAGGAGCACACAAACCATGTGCTTATTTTTCTAGTACATTAGATCCCGTAGCCCAGGCTTTGCCTGCATGCCTAAAATCAGTAGCAGCGACAGCTTTAGCAATCAGACAAAGCGATGCCATAGTGTTAGGACACCAATTGACAGTTCAAGTACCACACGCAGTAGAGGTTCTTGTAAATAGAACGCAAACACAACACTTGACTATAGCGCGACTTACAGGGTACGAACTTACATTGTTTCAGCCACATATAGAAATCAGACGCTGTAACACATTGAATCCTGCCACACTGTTGCCAGTAACCGGAACAGACCCACTAGCTCATGACTGTATTGAAGTTATTACAATAACGACGAAACCCAGACAAGACTTAACCGATGTCCCATTGTCAGATCCAGACCTGACGTTGTATGTAGATGGTTCATGTATGAGAACAAGTACAGGAGAGTTAGTGGCTGCTTACGCAGTCACAACAGATACTGAAGTCATTGAAACTAATCGTATAAATACTTTGTCAGCTCAAGCCGCAGAGCTTATCGCTCTGACACAAGCCTGTATTCAAGCCACGAATAAAAAAGTCAACATATACACTGACTCACGTTATGCATTCGGAGTTGTACATGACTTCGGCGTGCTGTGGCGAGAGAGAGGTTATTTAACTTCCCACGGTGCCCACATTCAGCACGGACCCCTCATTCATGCCTTATTAGATGCAATACATCTACCCACTGCAATATCAATTATGAAATGTAAGGCTCATACGAAGGTTACTGATATCATTTCCCAAGGCAATGATCTAGCCGACAGAACAGCTAAACAGACTGCTCAAACTCAAACCCCCGACATGACAAAGACAATAGTCCCGATGCCGACACATTGTATGACAGTTAAAGATCCTACTCTTGACGTAATTGACATACAGACACATGCTACACCAGACGAAATAAAGAAATGGACTGAATTAGGAGGGATCCAAACGGACCAAGGATGGATGATGAAGGAAAAGTCTGTGTGGTTCCTTCCTGATTCAATGGTCCAAGTTATAATTAACACTATACATAGTCCAGCACATCTCGGAGAAAAAGCTATGCTAGACAGCATTCAACACATTTGGTTCAATAAACATTTACGAGCAGCAGCCAAACAAAAGGTCCGTACCTGTATGATCTGTTGTCAGTTCAACCCAGGAAAAAGCGTTCCCGTAGAACAGGGTGGATTTCATCCTCCTAGTCACCCTTTTGAAGTACTCCAGATGGACTATATCCAGATGGAACGATGTCGAGGATTCAAATATGTTCTCGTAGTTGTCTGCGCTCTGTCCCGTTGGACAGAGGCATACCCGGTTTCAGATTACACTGCCCCGACTACTGCCAAACAGTTGGTTCGAGAATTCTTCCCACGATACGGTTTACCACGTGTTGTTCACTCAGATAACGGCCAGCCGTTCTCATCCGAATTAATGAAACATGTTTCACTTCTGTTAGGATATCAGTGGAAATTCCACTGTGTCCGACACCCCGAGGCAGCAGGTCTCGTAGAAAGACATAACCAGATACTGAAAATCAGATTGTCCAAAATATGCAGAGAGAAAGGTGTCGACTGGGTAGTAGCGTTACCAGTTGCACTCTTTTACATGAGAATGGTAGCACACTCTCGAACAGGGCTATCCCCGTATGAGGTGATCTTCGGCAGACCACCAAATATGTGGGGGACGCCTATACCACGCAAAATAACTGATATTGACTGTAATATGCTGACAGATTACTTGGCTTCCTTGATGTCTGCACTACAATCTTGTCGTTCACAGGTAGCTACAGCCTTTCCCGACAACACTGAGGTGAAACCCCACGACGTAGTTCCGGGGGACCTCGTCCTTGTGAGGAATTTCGACCGAAAGACTCAGCTGGAGCCCAGGTGGAAGTCACCCAAGTTGGTCCTGCTGACCACAAGAACAGCCGTGAAGATTGAAGGCAGAAAAGGCTGGATTCATTCAAGTCATATCAAGAAATTTCATGGACTACCAGCCGATGTGAATACCCCACCTCGTGTGACTTCACCCATTGACTCAAAACTTCCTTTTGTTGAACAGAGTAACTCTGAACACTATAACTAAAGCTTAGGCCCAACCAGTCGAGCAATTTGATTGTTTAAGTCCTCTCCAAGGTGAAGCGGTTGAATTGTCTCTGACATGTATCCCTTGGACCTGAGTAGAGAAAACACCCGGAAAATGTTGAAACGACAGGCGTATTGTAAATCACTGCGTAGCCACTGCATAGTGACATTATTAATCTTGTTTTTCTTGAGTCTTTTAATAATTACTGCAAGTATATTGTTGCACATATATTACCCTATTTCTAGACATGTTTATAATGTTACTGCTGAACATTCTTTTAGTGACTTACCTCCGCATGAATTGTCTTATAGACTTGCGCTGCGCAATAACACTTTCATTAGTATGTTACATCATTCCCATCAGACTAGTAATGCTACTAATTGTTGGGTGTGTGGCCGGCTCCCTCCCTATCAGAATTATGAAGGAGTCCTGCCTTTCTTTCCACATCCGTTTACACATAATGGCTCCTGTGGAGCATGGTTTAGTTTAATCAATTCCATAGACTCAGACACAGCAGTTTACCAAGATCATTGGGTATGGGGAAACCTGAACCTAGTTTTACTCAAGGTCTGCTACCCTGACAAGGAGGGTCGCCCCAAAAGAACAGGAACTGATCTAGAAAATGAAGTATATGGATTAGGTAATTTTACACCTAATCTCATGATTCTAAATGTCGAATCCGAAGTTGAACTAGTCTTACCCACCATGTCAGTATTCCCAGCGAAGGGTGAATTGTGTGTAAGAAAGGTTGGTTCCATACATATGGGCCATAGTAAATGCACTACTATAGTAGAATTCAGTGATCAAGGCAAATCTTCATTTAGAGCTTATCGCCACTCCTACTTTATATGTGGTCAGACTGCATATATGCGTCTACCTCTAGATTGGGATGGTACCTGCTACATTGCATTCCTTTTGCCACCTGTTTTCCTAGCTCCTCCTGATTATTATAGAAATATTCATTTAGTACACAACAGAGAGCGGAGAGATCTCCCCATTGTCGATTACACTGAGACGGCATGGGACAAGTATGTAGATTTTAATAAAGGCATCTTTCCCTATATAGGTACTGTTACTAATAGTAAGCTGATACGTAGATTAACTAGAACCCTTGAAGCAGTAGTGAATGAGACTATTTCCGCCTTAGGCAATTTAACAGAAGAGCAGTCTGCTATGCGGATTGTTGTGCTTCAAAATCGTCTTGTCCTTGACGTCATCCTAGCTGATAGGGGCGGAGCTTGTAGGGTCATCGGATCAAGCTGCTGCGTATTCATACCAGAAAATTCGCCATCTGTATATAAAGCCATCACTCGCCTTCATAAGATTGTAAACCAGATACACCAGAACCCAGGCACTTGGACTTGGTCCAGTTGGTTTTGGAGTGTGATATCAGCCTGGGGATGGAGAGTTTTATCCTTCCTAGGTATTGGCCTTCTCATACTATTCAGTTGCTGTCTATGTCTACAATGTGGACCAGCGATTTGTGGTCTGTGTGCCACATCGTGTATTCCACCACCAAGATTTCATTCGTCACGGAAGAAGAAAGAAGAACAAATGATGTTATATGAACAGATCAATGGATTGATGAAGATTGATATCTCTTAACGGGCAAGTAGGGGACAAGGAGGGAATGTGGAAATATGGATTTTTCTGATCAGTTATGTCCCCTATCTTGGACCCCAACGGTTCTATGTGCATGTCACAAGTACATGTATGTTCCCTCCAGTTCCAGTTATGAAGACGCAAATACATGTGCGTCCACCGTCAACATGTCCTCTGTCAGATCCGCCATGAATAGGCCGGATATTCCATTCCTAAGTATGAAAAGCCACCGGCTTTGTATGGTTCACTTATGCCATTTTTCAGTCCAGGCAAGTAGGCCCTGATTCTGTCTTCAAACTCCTCTTGCCTTCTGCCTCTGAAAACTCGAGTCTGAGCCTGCATCTGTGACCATGAACTTTGTCTCATTCTCTGCGCGGCTCACGAAGCCTGACATCAGCCTATTCTCTGCCAAGAACTGTATTTCACCTTCGAATTATCTGCTTCACTCCTTAGCCGATGCGTTCCTGTCTAGCAGTTTAAGTAAACATTCTTCCAGCTACTGAGCAAAGGCTCGGCTTCTCTGTCCTCATGCAAGTAATTCATAGCCCCGTTACCATGGAATATTCCTACCCCCTCGCATTCAGTGTAGACACTTAGACGCTTGTACACGCACGCACAGTCAGTATAGAATAGATTCTGTCCGAGAGTCCTTCTTTTGTGGATAACATAGTTCTTTAAACATAGGATGTTAGATATGATTTGGGATTAGGTTGACTTGATCCCCCAGACTTTTTGTCTCCACATGTAGAGCTAAATGTCAAGTCCCCTTCACCCCCTAGTTGCACGTCAATTACACGTCATGCTGCTGCGCGCGCATCTATGCCAAGTATTATCTTATAGATCCACCTATATGTGACATCATAACCAATTATGTTCCTTTTTACTCCTTATTACACCCATTTTCGGTTACGCATATGAATCGTCATTTTCCTTATCAATTGTTACGCCTACTGCATTTGCTTCATTGTAATGTATGTTCTATAAAAATCACTTCTTGTCAATAAAGTATGTACTTCACTTCCTGAACCCCCGTGGTGATGGAACTTGGAGCAACCGATTATATAATCGATCATTGGAATAAAGCCCATTCCGAACCTCTAATACCACGGATTCTGCCTCTTATTTTACTAAGCTATTTTATTATGTTTCTGTATCAAATTAAGTCCCGGTAAAGGAATTTTATTTACCACACCTGTAGGAGAGTGTAGTATGCAATCAATTCATACAACCGAAAATGTATAATGTAAAGGCACATTCAACAGGGAAATCTCATAGATAAGAGACCAACCAAAGTCAATTAAATTGCAAACATCAATTTATTTCCCGCTGAATCATATTCATAAAATGCAAACTTAGGGGCTGACTACGATGGCAGGCGGACTTCAGTACCACCGCCATCGAATCGGGGAATGGGACCGCTGGCCTTCAAGGTGGAGGCCCCACGATAGGCATTACAATGCGACTGCCACTACGGTGTTCGCAGTGCCTATCTTTTACATTGCAGCAGGGGCTGCTGGCTGCATCATCCGCCGCAAAGTAAAAAAAAAAGGAACATGTTAAATATATCGGTGCCTGCCACATGGTGCAATGATATGTTGTGGGGCATCATAGATGCCCCCCAGGACCCATGTCTGGTGGCCAGGGGTAAAGGGGCCTGCTATGGGCCCCCAATGTCCCTTTCGCCAGCATTTCCATGGCAGGTGAACCGCCATTGATAAGCTGGCGGGTAAGGGACATCGTAATCCCTGCTGCGGTGCATGGTAGGCACCACCAGCATTGTAGGAACCACGAGCCCCTCCACCACACCGGCGGGCTCAAGAAGCCCATCGGGTGCGTGGTGGTTGGTCTTTTTGACCGCCAGGTAACCACCCGCCATTGTAATATGGCGGGCTGTGATGCAGTCACCAATGGCGGTGGGACCGCCACCGACGGGGTGACGTGGCGGTCCCACTGCCATTATAATCACCCCCTAAGTTTGGTGTGCATGCAAATCCTACATTGCCAACCCCTGGCAAGTTGCACTGCTAGTGCTGGAAAAAGGCCAATGGAGGTACCAATGGGTGAGGTGGACTGGCCTCTAGGGTCTTGTGACCTCAATGACAGATTCACTGTCGATCTAGGATGTGCTTCTTCATATGCCTGCCCGTAAGACTGGAAGTGAACTGCAGTATGGATTGTGGTGGACAGGTCCACCTGCGGGTGCTAAGACACCTGGGCTTCTAAGGTCTATCGGGCCTTCTAAGGTGTAGCATCGGAATAAGCTCTGTCAGGAGTGTGGTATGGTGAACTGGTCATAAAGGTCTGAACATAGTTCTCCAGTTCCAAATTCAGCAGCTCTGGCCAGAGTGCCACATTCTCTCCCACACTGAACACCATACTGCCCCACTGAGAGAAACTCGCACTGCCTTCAGCACAACTCAATTGTGCTGCGACTAAATTCAAATTATGCACTAGACAACAGTAAAATGCTGCCTGAAAAAAATGAATAACACCCTGGAAAAAGCAAACACTCATAGGGAATGCAAGAATAAGCAAAGCATGTGAACTGTAATCAGAAAAAAACATGGTTACCTTAACGGTTTTAAACTCATTATTCAGAAATCAGTAAGTGATTTTGCCTGAAAAGTTCAAGACATGGCTACAGGACCAGGAAGGGACCCCTTTCAATGTCCATTGCTTATATCCTTTCAAAATGTATGCAGTTTGGTTTAAAAAAAGACCACATCCCCAAACACAGAGCCGCATTTTATAAGCTAATATAATTAAAAAGTTGAAAACGATCATATGAAACGTTTCCACTCTACCCATCAACCAGGTATTGCAGTCCCTTTAGGAATGGCGCATTTACCCACCCTGGGAAAACAATGTTGTTCAAAGAAAGAAGATAAAAAGAAAGTAGCGCTTTCACTGGCAAACTCTGTAAAGTGGCGCTAATATGTGTGGGTGTAAATAACAGTCTGGCCTGTCTGCTGTCCACTCTGTATTGCTTTATTTAGGTATATAACTATTTTTTCTCTCCATTCCGAGGTTTTTCTTTTCAATAGAAAACGGTCAGAAAATGAGGACATTTACAGCCAAAGTGTTCAGCCTTTTTTGGATCAATTTCACAGGGGAACAAATAAAGAAAAGGAGAGGCAAGAGAGAGTACCTTAAGAGCTGCCTCTTGAAATCAGCACGTAAGCAGGAGCGAGACAGAGACAGAAAGAGATGGAGGAATAAAGAGAGGAGGGCAGCCGCCAGAGGCAGATCAGGAGTAGTGGACACGGTCCTTGCCATGAAGGAAAAGAGACAGCGTTTATTTTTTCTCCGTTCTGTGCCCTTCCCAGAACGGCTGAGCCTTCCTGCAGCATAACAAAAGGCAGAGGGCGGGTGGCCTCTGACTCCAGGCAGGTCAAGTGCAGGGCCATTAGGTAGTGGCCCTGCGATAACAGAAGGGAGAGGGGAAATTCCTTTGTCCCCTCGTCCCCCCCACCCTTGTCCCCCCCCGTGTCCCCCCATTCCAAAATCTGGGGGGGATATATCCCCCGCGTCCCCCACACTTCCTACGCCCATGGTGCCCCAGCTCTTTGCAGTAAGCCTTAGACGGGAGGCATGCTTC
Source organism: Triturus cristatus (assembly GCF_964204655.1). Classification (NCBI taxonomy): domain Eukaryota; kingdom Metazoa; phylum Chordata; class Amphibia; order Caudata; family Salamandridae; genus Triturus; species Triturus cristatus. Next base: position 725,937,798 of record NC_140590.1, on the reverse strand, counting down.
TCGGTAACGGTGCACACATGCGCACCCTCATAGTCAGACATGTGCGCCAGTGCCCCCAGAGGCCTAACGGGGGGAGCACAGATGGGAGGGAAGACACCTGCACAGCCCACGTGTAGCACCTAGAGGGCAGCACAGCTATCGCAATCACTACAGGCAGTGTGCCCTTTCAGGCCATTGTAGGTCCTGAATTAATGAACAGTGAAGCCTTGTCCTTTCACCTCTATGCTGTGGGGATTTAAAGAAAGAATTCGAGGATGCAGAGAGCTCAAAGGATCAGCATTTATCTGAAACATCCTGCTGACATCCAGGGGCTCAAAGCCACAAGGATATTTTACACAAGTAGGTATAAAATGCATGGGTACAACAAAACAAATATATGGCGTTGTTGTATTACACACTCCCAATTTGTCAAGATTACTCAAAGACAGCAGTCACAATTAGAACATCCTCCCTACCTTCAAGGCCTTTATAAGAAAAGTAGCAACGTGAAGTTGTTACTCTTCAATTAGGAACTGGAAGAACAACTTCTTTGTTCAAAGAAGCCAGTGGCTGTCCTCATTCAATACATAGTAAAACCAAGATTGATCACAGCAGGTTTTGCATATGTACACTACTAAAGTATAATTATACGAAGGCATTCACTGCAAAAGTCATTCAAGGTGATCTCTGCTATTCTACAGAATAGATAAACGCCTGTTACTTATTTTGAGAAAATGTTCCACCTTGGTACAGATATTACTGTGTGCATCTTCGTAGCCAAAACAAGTGGCCTCCTTAAAATGTAACACAAAAAATCGGGCAAAGGTGCGCTTATTCAAGGTCAAGGTCAAGGTCAAAGTATGCTTTATTCGAAGTTCATTCATAAAAGCAGAAAAACGAAAACAATATAAAACAAATACATACAACGATTTAAAATAGAATTAAATTTCAGTCGATGACATCAAGATACAAAGCACACTTCTTGAGGTTTTTCTGACTCGGTTACTGGGCCTGTATATACGTACTATTCTATTTACAATAGCATGTTTTAAGAAATATTAAAATTTATGAATAAGAAAAATTTAAAAATAACATCCATAATAAAAATGCAGAAAAAGATGACATAACAGAGAATAGTCAAATGGCTAGCTTATTCGTCCAGCGTGAGGTGCACTCAGGCAAGTGATAATTTGTTCAATCACTACAAAAGTACATATAGGACGTACAAATCGTCACAAAGCGAAAAAACAGGATCCTGCAAGAGTGAGATAAAGGGGCATGAAGGGAATTCATGACTATGCAACATCGGTATTAGACACTCTGACATTTGATAGGGCCGGGTGCGGGCTTCTAAGCGGAACTTTGGGCAGCAGCACTTATTCTTTTTCAAATTAACCACTGCAAAGTCCAATACATACAACAAAGTTCATTACAGCAAATCATAAACAATAAGATGAAGAATTTTAGTTAAATCATCAACAGTTCCTTGTGCCAAGACATCCAACGTGTTTCACAATTCCTGTCACTTTTTCAAGGCTGAAACAAAAACATAAAACAACATCATTTAGACAACATAATCAAAATTAAAAATTAAAGAGTTCATCAAGGATAGTCATAACAGATATAGTACACCAAACTGCAAAAATTGCTGAATTTAAACAAAATGTCATGGCAGACTCGTCAACACAGTGAATTCCCCCAAAAAGTCTACAACATTCTATTTCATAGACATCGCAAAATGCACCCTACTTCAATGACAGGAGCAGGAGAGAGATTAGAGCTAAAGCAACACATGTTAGCTGCAATTCCAACCTATTAGCCTAATAAAGCATAACAAAAAATTTCACCACGTCTAAATTTGATAAAAAACTTGTTATTACTTTTTTGATAAACCTAAATGTCCAAATAAATCATACTCCTCCTCCCAAACACAATCACAATGTAAACACCCAAATAATTGTTTACCTTCCTATTCAAATCGAATATGGTTGATTAGAGACTGTTCTTTCCTATTCAATACCACAATATTCAGTTCTCCAGGTATGTACATATGAGAAAACACCTTCGGTATCATCAATCACATGGACTACAGAAATGATGAACAGAAACTGAACAACACCAATGACTACCACAATAGAAACTGTGAGAGAGATACGCATACCAGAGGATCTATAGTTATCAGATACCTTCATATATAATGAATCTCGAAATTGTTAAATGGTAGCGGCAGGGTCAGTCGATAACCTTTCAAGTATTGCCCGGCGTTAATCACCTCTTATACCATTCGATGATTAACCAACAAAAGAGGCAGGCGCCGGAGACTGGAAGGCAGGAAACAAAGTTTTATTCCGTCGGAGCAGAACACGTCAGATCGGACAGCAAGGTATCGTCTCGAGGTGCTCTAACCACATCTCTGAGGCCTGGCCTCTTATACACAAGTTTATTGCTTTATTACACGGTTTATTGTACATGGCACATTCTTGAGATTGCTTTGATACATGAAAGAACATCCTCGGAATCCCCACTTCAAGCTCGTTCCCACACATATCTACAGTAGAAGACCCCACCCTACCCACAGTAGGAGATGGCTATCACACAGCTGGACATTCCGCCAATTCCCGGGGGTGTGTGCGACTGGTCGGGTCTCAGGGGGTGGGGGCCTTGATCTACTGTAATCCCTTTGATGTGAGGTGTTTCCCTTACAGTAGGGGCAATAAACTGCATCCGCAGGGCTAGGTGATGGCCTGGGACCGGTTCAGACAATCGGGCGCAGAGGAAGGGGGTTATCAAAAGGATGTATGACCATGTATGGGATGAAAGGAGGTGTTGGTCAGGCGTGAGATGTGGTTCCATGGCAGGGTCGCGCAGAAGGAGAGGGTTTATGGCCCATGTATGAGAGAGCGGGGGTGGCCGGCGGGCGGGGGGGATGTTCGCAGCGCCAGAGGGACGCGCTGGCGATCGGCAATGAGCGGGGAGAGGGGCCATGGTACCTAAAATGGCCGCCGTGTGTTTCTGCGTGCGGCGCTGGAGAGAGACAAGATGGCGCAGATAATGTTCAGTTACAAACTAAATTTCCACAGTCCTCCCTTTTAACATATCTCGCCAGCTTGTTTAGTTCGGATCTATCCCCATAATACCACGTACTTCTACCTTGTACAGAGCTTTCATTCGTTCTGCTTCAAAGTTCAGAATCTTAGGACAGACAGGAATAATCTGACACAATTGTACATAATTACATGTAGTTGATGTGATAGGCGAGGAGGTAGCGCATACAAAATTGCATCAGCTGCGTCATATGTCAGACCCGGAGATAGGAGGAGGGAAGCTCGCTTGAACACAAACATGATACCGTAAAAATGTTCTGGCAAAACAAGGAATATTACGTACATTACTTAAGGCCTAGACTTCGTGTGGATCAAACTAGACAGCATAGTCATGCGCACGGCTGATGTTATACAATTGTCATTATACAAAGTTAATGTTTCTTAACTATTAGTGTACAGTTGGGAGTGACCGATGTAATACCTTGAAAACTCCATTGGAAGATAGTCAATACGAAAGTGGTTGGGAGAGGAATTCAACTCAACATGAGTTACAGTCAGAGGGGGGGGAGGGGCAATGTTCAAAAGGGAGTTCTTCTTTCCAGTGTCCTATTACAGCGAGCCATCACTGGTAAGCTCTCATTCTTCTTCTTCTTTCGTTGGCACTGTTGAGCACCGGCGGTGGAGCTAAGGTCCAGCTCGAATCCAGGTTTTCTCGTTGCAGGGTGTGACCATTCTTTGCTCTCGGATCACAGTCCTGTTTTGTCCTGTTCCCTAACTGATCTTATCATAGGTACCTTGAGACGGTGTACCCGCATTTCGTTCTTCTTTTGTCAGGTCAAGTTCAAAATCCCGTATGAAAAAGGGGGAGGATAGGGGCGTGCTTTGGGAGGCCGAGGGAAGAGGGGGTGGAGTGGGATCGGATCAAAAAGCGGACCAAGGAGAGCAGAATCTTTTAGCACTGAGCCCATCAATTGGGCTCGGCGGGCTGGGACTTCAGGCACGAGCTGATCAGTGAGCAGGGGGCTTCGGGATAGCCCTTCTTTCTATCGCTTTCCATGCTGAGAATGGTGCCTCGTCCCGCATCTTTTTGCTCCGTGGCTCCCCCTTGGTCAACGCCATAGATGTTCCATGATCCGCAGCCAGGCTGTGCGTCACGTCCGACCCCTCTCCTCCGATGACCGCATGTTATCTTTGAATGAGTACAAGAAACAAAATCTTAGAGAACTGGTAGGGAAGACGTTTACACACTTCATTCTCTCTCCCAACCCCAAAAGTCGGGGAAACGTTTATCGGTCACTCTATGGTGGATGTCTATTAACTCTTATGTCGATGTATGCTACTAACTCATTAATCATTGCTGTGGTGCAGGTTTGCGAGTCTTCCTGCAAATTTCCATCATCATGTCTGCTAGGTGTTGATTCCTGTATCTTATAAACGTGGCAAGAAGTCTGACATCTATCAACTTCCTGGTCTATCAAAATTCGAACCGGCTTCTCCGGTAGAGACTCGTCTTTCTAACACAAGCCCTGTTGACTCATATTTTTCTCCAGGGACTGCTAAGTTTATGAAAAAGTGCGAGGTGCTACGGTCATGGGCTCACAAATATCTGTTTCGGGGAGGAACACAAGCTAAACATTTTTCTTGCTGGAGACAATAGTTAACCTTTATCAGTTTTAGGCGATGTATCTTTAAAAACAAGGTCATCAGCTGTATTGCTTAAAATATCCAGGGACGGCTAGTACAGAACTGGGACTATTTCTGGAAGGACGGGGTGCTTAGACGCTCTATTTCTGTGCAGTGGGCGGGGTGATTCTGAGCGATGGAGGTGGAGTCGTTAGAGCCCTAAAACAACAAAATCCACTGACAAATAGTTCCCGTTATAAGGGCCAGATTGGGAGACATCAGTCGGTTTACCTGTCCTTTCTTTCTCAGCCAATTAAGTTCCATCATTTTACAGAAAGGAGAGGTAGTAGTGTGGCAAAATACGGTCGTTTTGCTTCCGTCAATTTGTTCGAACACTGTCGTGTTTAGGCCAATTATACATATACTGACGAGGTACGGTGTCGTCATCTATTCAAAAAGAGGGCAAGGGAGCCTTCAGCGAGGGAGAGAGAGAGAGGGAGAGAGAGAGAGAGAGAGAGAGAGAGAGAGAGAGAGAGAGAGAGAGAGTGAGAGAGTGAGAGAGAGAGAGAGAGAGAGAGAGAGACGTGCGCATCAAGTAGGCTATTTGGTACACGTACGACATAAAACGAGAGGGAGAGAGAGAGAGACAAACGTGTACGATAATAGGCTACTTGGTGTACACACAACATAGAGCAGCATGGGTCAGTTTTACGTACAAAAACACAAGCTGGGGGAAGACATAAATTCGACGTTCACGTACACACAAATACCGGATAGGGTGTAACAGTACATACATCAAGCACAGAAACCTAAGACGAAGACACAGAGCTATTTTGGGTAAGGGGACCTTTCCTTTCCTGTCCTTTTTCTATGCGTGCTGCGTATTTTCAATATTTTCCGTAATTCATTTTGGGGGGGGGTCGGACTTTTTACTCCCCTCCCTTTCTGTGCAATTTTGTTGGAGGCCTCATTCTAAAAAAATACTTACTCCTCTTTTTCCGGTCGGACATTAGTCCAGTCGTGTTTATACTCACGGTGGAGCCTTCCAACCCCTGGGCAGGCGGTGATCCAAACTGAGGCAGAGGAGGGGTATCGGTCGGACGTTCAATGGTACAACTCTTATTTTCTAAGTGGATGGAAGAAGAAGTGGTGAATCTAAAACATGCCAGTATCCCTAACTTCTGGACTGAGGGGGGGGGGGTTTTGGATGAACCCCGACCTGGGGTATTCTTAACTCCTCTTATTTAGTCAGCACACGAATCGACTCACTGGTGGTACATTCGGGTTATCAGTTGGAGTCGGGTTCGTCGCACTGAAATGATCCGTCAAGTTTCTGGTGTAAGTCACCCTCCAATTTACTAGCTTCCGGGAGAGGGAGAGTCGTTTCTTCAAACGAGGAGTTACCATATTCGGGCTTATTTTCCCATCCCCTTGATCGATAGACAAGCATTTCAGTCATACAAAGACGTTCTCTCCAGCGACCCAGGCATTTGCAATACATACACGTTCATACCGTACAATCAGGACACGTACGCACAGTCATACCATACAGTTTTTCACGTTCCCAGTGATGGTCTGCACTCCACGCACCATCTCACAGCGCTTGTCTATGACTTTCCCTACATGGAGCACGGTGCAGTCCATGTCCACTCCATTTTTCAGTCGGAACTCCGATGTAACCTACAGAGAAGAAAAGAAGGGGGGGGGCAGCATTCAAAGCACATCAGCGCGCATAAACACGAAAAAGTTCTACTTACCACGTACCAGACTAGCTGCAGGAACGTATAATACCACGGATCTTGACTATCCTTTTCGCATTTTTTTTTTTTTGTGTACTATATCCTTCCCTTCTACTATACCAAAAATGCTTCATTTTATTTGTCCCTAAATTCGAGTTCCCTCTTCGTGCATTTGTTTCTCAATTAGTCGTATATTATGGGACAAAATACCATACCTTACATTCGGCAGATACCTTAAGCTACAGTCAACCATTTTTTAACAACTCTTGAAAAAGACAGGTGTGATGGATACAAATTTTCATCAATCCAAAATTCAGACAAAGGGTCTGCATTATCTGTTTTCTATTGTTTGGGAATGACAGCCATTATTCAAAACCTTACCAACCTAGGCGATTGTTATGACGCTGATTCCATAATTCCTTCGAAAACCCTTTATTGTGCAAATGTCAGTATACAAATACGGGCCTACAACCGTATAGGCCGGCCACGGTGCAAGAGGCGTCGAGTATCATGAGCAACACTACCTTAACGCGAAAATAAAAATAATCAATAATGAGAAGACCAGCATCAATAAGGTTGTTCGCATGCCCAGTCAGTACCCTCCCCGTCCCCCGCCCGCCATGTGCAAAAAGACCGTATACATATCCCTTAATATCAATGCCAAGTAACCGGAACGCCATAAGGAGTTGTAGGTCCCTCCTACATCGGCGCCATTTTGGGGCGAGGTCGGGTGGGTCCAGAGTACAGTCTAAATGTTTCCGCTAACTAGCAGCCGGACCAGAATCCCTTTCGGCAGTCCAAAAAATTTCATTAACGCCAACAGAAAGGACAGACAGCATGAACCGTGACTCGAAGGTGGGGAAAGCAAAGTTTTTTTTTTTTGTTTGTTTTTTCTACCGGGACATGCTGAGGTTCCACCGGAACTGATTCGAGTTGGTAGTCTACAGTGTCTCCTGGTAATTCAAACAGAAGTTGGCGTCAGCATGAGGGCACCACCATCTCGCAGCAGCGCCGTGGTCCTTTCGGAGAGCAGGACAGCAGGCGTGTCTCTCTGCCGACGCCCTGAATCAGTCTCTCTCACGGCACCAAATGGGGACAAGGTGGCTGCTGCCCGGGGGTTAATGTGGAATGATCGAGCAGTAGTGGCGGTTGCCCCCACCGGAAGTCCGCGGGAGTCGAGGGCCAATGACTCCCGTAGAATCTGCAAAGCTGAGAGGACGTTTTCAAGGGTGGGGCCCATGCCCGAGCAGGCAAGCTTCCGAGTTCCAAGGTAGCCCAGAGCCATCTTAGTGGACCAGGCCCGAATCCGAAGAGCCGGCCGCCATTTTGAGAGTCCTGTGGCAGCAGCAGTTCTTCACCACAGCCACCGGAGTGGGTCCCCCGACCAACCAACTGCGGGGGCCCACTTCTTGGGTGGAACGCTAATGGAAACTTGGTGCAGAAAGGAACCTCCGCCTGGGTGGTCGTCCGGCAGGTGAAACGTTAATGGCTGTCCTGCTGCAGCTGGCCGGCGAGTGAAACGATAAGGGGTGCTCTCTCAGCTGGTCGGTGAGTGAAACGCTAAGGGGTGCCGTACTGCAACTGGTCGGCGAGTGAAACGCTAAGGGGTGCCCTACTGCAACTGAGGAGCCTCCACCTAGGGAGGCGGGGGAGGCCCGTTCGCGTCGTCTCCCCCCAGGGCACCCCACGCCGTCTTTCGGCGCAGCATTGTAGGACGGCCTAGACCAGCACAACAACTTGCTGGACACCACCTCGGTGCCGTCCGGATCTCGGCGAGTCGTGTTGCCTCCGGCCTATTCGCACAACAGTCCGCCACTGATGCTGCCTCACAGGCCGATGGATTTTGTAGGCGTGTTTATAGCCCAAAGCCTACTAAAAGACTTACCAAAGCAGCCCAATGTTGCTACTCAGAGGAAGGAGGGACTGGGACTGTGTCACGTGGACGGTGAATGCTTTGGGATGGATGTTGCAGCAAGCTGCCATGTAAATAGTTGTTTAAAAAGAGTGTTTTAACATGTTTACCCTGTTGGAGTGTTGCATATACCTACAAGTAAAGCGTTTTAATCATACTACTTTGTTGGAGTGTTGTATATACCTACAAGTTTTTAAAGCGGTTTAATCATACTACTTTGTTGGAGTGTTGTACATATTTGTAATCTGGCAACGAGCACAAAGATGTTACTGCATAACCAGAAAAAGACATAGCCCAATTGTGCGCGATCTAGCCCAGTTCGGCGACGCCGATGGTGGGTATCAGCAGACTTCCATTTGTGTAGGGTTTTTTCGTTTTATTGGGCGGGGTGGGTGGTAGGGCAGACATGCTTAGGCAGCGAGAGCGACGGAGCCGAGCTACCTCGTGGCCATCTCGACCGTGAGCTTGGCTCCTTCCCCTAGTTTCATATTTTTCGCGAAGGGCTATTTCCTAGTGTTTCTTATTTTTGCAGGGTCAAAAGGATCCCACCAGTGGCCTACTGGTTTTGCTCGATTCCTTTTGTTTTTCTATAGCGATTTTTATGCCATAGTTTGCTATAAGCTACAGCGACTAGTCCATATTTAGTAAACATGTCCTTATTAGGGGTGCCTTCCAGTGGATCCGGATGGTTCATCTCTAATAAGCGGTCCGGGCAGAACCAAAAGAACCAATTACCAATCAGTGGGGAGAAGATAGGCATGACGGGTTACAACGGGGACAAAAGTCTGCACTACCTATCTTTTCACTGCTTGCAAAGACTAGACAGAATATCACTATTCCACGTTATTTGTAAGCAGAGAATACCTCCAAAGAACCAATATCGAACAACCAGTGTTCGGACAATCAATCAGTGGGGAGAAAAATAGGCACAACAGATTACAAAGGGGGACAAAAGTCCGCGTTACCTACCCTTCACTATCTGCAAAGAGTAGACAGAATATTTCTATTCTACGTTATTTGCAAACAGAGAATATCTCAAAAAGCACTATTTGTCAAAAACAATCAATGTTCGGACAATCAATCAGTGGGGAGAAAAATAGGCACGACAGATTACAAAGGGGGACAAAAGTCCGCGTTACCTACCCTTCACTATCTGCAAAGGGAGAGAGAGTATTTCTACTCTTCCCCGTTTGTAGGCAGCGAATATCTCAAAAAGAACAATCAAATAAGCAATACTAGTATTTTCAATCAATCAATCAATCGTTTCGCAATTTGTCGTGTTACACGACCTTACCCGGACCGCATGGACAGTTTCTCGTCTTCCGCCTCCAGCGCCCGATCGTCCTCTACTCTCCGTATTTGCCACGGCACTCCTGATGGTTCCCAGTCAGGACCGTAGATCACTCGAGAGAGGTCTGCTCGGAACCAGTGAAGTTCGGATGATCGGCTGCCAGACGAGGGTCTATCGGGCAGGAGCTCTTCCCGATCGTTGCAGTCGTTCACTCTGTCGTCGGGACCTCTCCCTTTGGATCCACGTGTCGCTGATGGGCCCCACGTTTGGGACGCCAATTGTTAAATGGTAGCGGCAGGGTCAGTCGATAACCTTTCAAGTATTGCCCGGCGTTAATCGCCTCTTATACCATTCGATGATTAACCAACAAAAGAGGCAGGCGCCGGAGACTGGAAGGCAGGAAACAAAGTTTTATTCCGTCGGAGCAGAACACGTCAGATCGGACAGCAAGGTATCGTCTCGAGGTGCTCTTGCTGCAGATCAGGGCATACAAATTCTCCCTACTTCCACGGATAGAGTAATTTCACAGATACACGCACATACACCCATTACACGCTTGGGCCCATTTCACTAACATACGCTCGATTACTCTATCAGCACTAAACATGGAGAGAGAAAACTCCTTAAACACCCTGTATCTACAGTAAGGTGAATGCGATCAGTTTGTTACTGTCCTGAGTCATGATTTAAACAACAATAATCACATTAGAGTATTCAATAAACGACAAGAAATAACCACCAACGCTGTAATTAATAAATGATATTTTATCTAAAATTAGTTCAAATGAAAGTCAATCAATAGCAAAATCATTATTCTCATAGTTACCTAGTCTAGCTAAATGTCATAAATGGGTCAGGACAGGTCTCTCAGTAAAGTCTCCCGAGTCGCCGTCCTCACAGCATCAATCCTCACCAACGCAGGTTTGGGAAGAAGTGGCCTTAGACCCTCCCTAGTCTAACAATATTTATAATATAACTTGCAAAATAAAGCAACATAAAAAATTCTAAATGTTCATTGAATCACCAAGCGAAACGAGCAGGAAAGGATGTTGCTTCGCAACATTTGTAAGAACCTCCGCTCAGAAAAATCACAAAAATAAAAAGACGGAAGAAGGAAACTCGATTTTTGCAAAAGATACTTTCATGAATACATTTCCTCGGAACCATAGCGAAGCCACCGCTGTAATCACAAAGTTCATTGTGGCTTTCTTTTCCTCCAAGGACAGTTGGAAGCTTGCCTGGAGTCGCTGTCATCACGGAAACTTTCTAAACTCCAGCAGAAGCCATGGTCAGGTGACTGTCAACCATGTTCAGCAAGGCCTTTTCGTCATATTTTTTCACTCGAGTGCAGGCTGTAAACGGCAGCCATCTTGTTATAGGCCAAAACAGACCATCTTAATTAAAAGAGACACAAAACAACGTTACCACAGCATAATGATAAAACAGTGTTAATCCCCACTAATACCCTTATGTGTATGTAATTATCTAGCCCTTTTGCGACACAATAAAGCATTAGTACACATTATTTCAAAAGCATTTCGTGCTTTAAAACAAATAGCACTTAGCAACATTCATTTAATTAAACCTGCACATTATTATTAAGCAATATATATGCATTCCCACGTGTAGTTTCTCTTGTTAGTCATATTGGTTAGTCAAAATTTCTCACAAAACCAATAATTATCGATTATAGATTAATAATTTTAGTTATGACGTATAGACAAAACCGGAGCTTAAAACTCGATAAATTTTCAACAGAAAACCCTGCTCCAGCAATCCCCCCTTTGGTGATATCATCACCAAATAAACAACCCAAAAACAAATAAAAAAATTTAGTCCCATTTTAGGAGAAATTGAAAATGTCTTTTTTTCTTTTTCACAACACTACACAGCAGACTCCCTTTCATCATCCCTCTTCGTCTCCAAGTACACACTCTCCCTCAACTCTTCTAATTCTATCTCTTGTGGATCTCTCCTTGACCTCTTTTGTTTCTTTTCAGCATTGCTTCTAATTATTCTCTTTTTCCCTCCCCTGTTTTTACAACACAAACACACCAATCTTAGTATCAACAAAGCAACAATTACACAGGTCAAAGGAAACAATATCTTACCTATAATAGTACTACCTATCTTAGCAATAAAACTCTTAACAGCTATCACTTTATTAGCTAACTTAGTCCAGATACTTTCAGCTTCCAGTGGTACTAATTCTTCATGCAAATCAGTAATATTTTTGATATAGACCTTCAGGTCTTTGCTTTCGTCAGGAATGTAAGTGCAACAATGTTGAACTTTCAGCATTCCACAAACTCCACCCTCCTTAGCTAATAGAATATCAAGGGCAAGTCGATTTTGCATAGACATGGCACGTACGGCAATCATCTCCGTATTCACCAAAAGAAACCCTCCAGCGGTACTTGTCGATAAACGATCCACCACTGTTGACAGTTTCCGAATCCCATATGCATTTAAAGAAATTCCCACTGCTGGAATTAAAGCTCCAAAGATATCACCAACTATTTCTGACCAAGTTTCTCTCCTAAATCGTGTTAGTAAATTAATATGTTCTACATCTTCTATCTTATCTATACGAAAGATCTTTGGAAAGACCAGGCCCACATAACACGTGCCATACCAATGGTCAGGCAACTTGTAATAAGCCTTGTTCCCACAAACATAATACACTCCTGGGAAAACTGGATCCTTTCCTCCCTTGAAACCCCATCCTGTTGCAATGAAGTATGTATCATGACACTCACTAGTCCCAACAAAATAAGTATCATATTGGGATTTCTTCCTAGTAATGCATAGTTTACCCTTCTGTGGTGCATCTAAAGCTAAAGTTGGACTAGCCCCATTCTTCAACTCTTTTCCCATCTTAATGTCCCAAATTGTCTCACTCACTTTATATTTCACTGCCTTTTCATGCATGCTCATTCTCCTTTCCTCTACCATGTTTAGGAAAGCCTTCTCCTCTTCTTTCAAACTGCAAGTTAAATTGTTCTTAAAAATGTAATCTAATGTTAATTCTTTTTTCTCAATAAAAATTTCACCAAAAATGTTAGCTTCTTTAGCTGGATTCAGCCTTTTATTCATAGGCAATTGCCCAAAAATGTTATCTTTGTTAGACATCTCATAATCTATTTTCCCTAGCAAATAAAAAACACTACTCAACACACTACATGAAATTCCATACGTAGCTGGTAAATGGTGATAAGTAACACCCTCTGAAACGGATGCAGGTAATTGCATACATACGTAGCAATCCCTAACTTCCATTGTCTTCACGTATTCATACAACAACTTTGAAAAAACATTGCTAGAAAAATCATTAATTGACCTATCTTTATGTATGTAAGTGTTACTAATTCTAGTTGGAACTACTTTCTGCGAACTCTTCTCTACATTAGTCACATTCTCATTGTGTATCTCAAATGTACCTATTGTAACTCTAAAAACAACTAATAAAGCTAGTACACCCCATAATAGCATTAATAATCCAGTACAGCAGCAGCACATTCTACACCATCTTTTTAGAAGGCACATCTACTTTGATTATTTTCTATGTTAGCCATTTTACTACTTTGACCGTGTCTTTTGACTTAGCCTCTATTATTTCACTACTGGAACTTCTAGAACTTTGGATTACTTCAAACAGCTTAATTTCAGACTTTCTTCTCTTCACTTTTCTCCAAGTGACTCCTTTAGTTCACTCAATTTGGATATTCATCACTCTTCACTTCAACTTCTTCGACATCAAACTGTATTAGATCTCCAACAACATCCTCAGTATCTGACTTTTCTCCAATGTCAGTCAAGATAACTTTCAGGATTTCACCTGTATCTTCCTCAACCACTTCACGTATGGTCTCCTCTGGATTTCCTTGACTTTCTGCCTCTTCACCTTCAGGCAGTGCCACGTACGTCCATTCCGGTGACCTATACTTCTGGTTAGGTTTTCTGATTCTTTTGATTTCCTCTGGTTCCTTTAACTCTTTCTGCTTTTCACCTTTTGCTGGATTTTGACTCGACACTTCGTTCACTTGTTCAGCTTTCGATGTATTTGCTTGTGCCAGTCTGTATCTCAGCCTCTTTATCCTGTTGTTAGGCCAAAGATCTCCTCTTACAACCCTTTTTGGTCTTACTTCTTTATTATTTCTCTCTCCAATCCAAGTTCTCTTTCTCAGAACTCGACCCTCTGATTTCTCATTCTCACTTTCATCTGATTCTGTCTCATTTGCCTCTTGTTCTTCAGCAGTTTCCCTTAGCTCCACAGTTTTTCCCACCACCAATTGAGATTTCCCTAACTCTTTCCCTCCTCGGGTCTCCGACACGCAATTTTCTTGCTGTCTACTTGTCCCTTCACCTAACTTATCAGGAATGTTCCCTACACCTCCTCGGGGGTCTTCCGCAATCTGTCCCTCTCTAACTTCTACTGACACTGCTTCTGCAGGTGTAATCTCAAGTGGATTCTCAACTTCTTCATCTGATTCAGGAGTAGTCACTGTGGAATTGCTCTTTTCTCTTCTGTTTTCTCTACTGCTCGTTGGAACTTCAGGCACTCTTACAGAATCTGATTTCCCTTCTGAGACTCTCAATGTTTCTCTTGAAGCCTCCCCTGGAAAGAAAGAATCACCTGACTCTCTTTCTCCTTCACCTCTTCCAGAATTCCGATTCCTTCTCACTGGCTCAGCTTCTTCATCATCGCTTGAATCTGACTCTTCAAAATACTCCTTACCAGTCCCATCTTTTGGATTTGGAAGTCTCAGAGTATGACTTGCATGCACCCAGTTTTTCACACCGGCACACTTTACTGCAGTTGTCGTAGTCAGAATAACTTGTCTCGGCCTTCCCCACCTTGGAACCAAGCAATTTCTTCTTCTGTGCACCTTAATCCTCACCCAGTCCCCTGGACTCAGATCATGGGCTTGCTTCTTCTCAAGTGTGGTAGCGTCTCCTCCAACCTGGTGAAACACAGAATGAACTGCGTCAGCCAGGCCTTTACAGTAATCCAAAATCATGTCATCAGTTATTGTCATCAACTTATTGACAGGCACAAATGCATGACGCATTGCACGTCCCATCAAAATCTCATGTGGACTTAAACCAGTAGTTCTATCTGGAGTAGATCTAATAGTCATTAGCACTAGAGGCAAGACATCAGGCCATTTCATTCCAGTGGCTAAACACATTTTACCAATTCGGTTTTTGATTGTGCCATTCATCTGCTCAACTACACCAGAAGCCTCTGGTCTGTAAGCACAATGTAGCTTCTGCTGTATGCTCAATGCTTCACAAATTAAACTCATGAGCTCATGAGCTGCACTGCGAGCTATATCGCCCGCCATCTTGGTAGTACACGAGGAGCAGTCTAGCGTCTGCTCCTTGCACACTATTTAGTGGGCCATGGCGCAAGCGCGCAGCGGGCGCGCCGGCGGCGCGCCAAAGGCGCGCCAAAGGCAAGCCCGTCTGCGCCCGTCCGCGCCGGGCCGTCGCCAGGCGCCAGGACCCCTATCTCTACCACCGATAATTCTAGTAAGCGCATACTATTATATAGCAGCGCCGCTCTCAGATCTATTTGTGCTAGGTCACCGTTATCCAGCCTGCTCTGCCACAACACGGTACCGCATCCTATTGAAGGAGCCTTTTCCTGCATATATTGCAGATTTCAGAGCAACTGGGAAGCGGAGTCTCCCCTGGGACAGACCCGTGGCCAGAATTATACCAGGCCCTCGGTGCCAAGCATGATTAGCAATAATTACACTTCACCCCCTAACAACCCACGGCTTAATCACTGGAACGGTCTCCTAATCAACGTGAGATCGCTCCCCAAACATTCATCCGAGATATGGGATCTAATCACGACTATCATGCCTGATGTGAGTTTCCTGACTGAAACCTGGCTGAAACCCACCAGTGGCCCTGATATTAAGATTGCTATCCCCAATGGCTACAAAATTTTGCGCCTCGACAGGCCGCTGAAAACCGGGGGTGGGGGGGGTTGCAATAGTATATAATGATCAGGTTAAACTCTCCATCTTAGATCAATGTTCCAACGCCCAAATTGAGATCATGATCTTTAAGATGGATACGGTCACCCAAGATTCGTGGAGGGGGGCATTGGTATATCGCCCTCCTGGTCCTATAAAGGATTTCTCCACCCAATTAATGGAATTAATTGCCCCCCATATGATTGCGACAGAGAATTTTCTATTACTAGGCGATTTTAATATACATTGTGATAATCTTTTGCTGCCCGAAGTAGCAGCCTTTACTTCTGACATGGCTACCCTTCACCTCATCAAAAAGAACGAGGGTCCCACACACACGGCCGGCCATACTCTAGATATTATTTTCTCCAACTCAGACCGGCTTATTTGTAAATCCCCCCGTCCTTTGTGCTGGTCCGACCATGCCCTTATTAATTTCCAAGTGGAGCACCCCCCTACACCTTCTATTTTGGCAGCACATATTCAATTCCCCTATAGACAATGGTCTAAAATTAACTCGGAGTCTTTTGCATCAGCCTTCACACCTCCTAGGCTCTCTCCGATCAACAACATAGAAGACAATCTCACTCTTTTTAACACCACTGTTTTATCGGCTATTAACTCAATCGCCCCTGTAAAGACTTGTTCGAAAGCCCCCAGGAATAATTTGGCGGTGTGGTTCACCCCGGAATTGCACTTAACGAAAAGCAAATGCAAAAACCTCGAAAGAAAGTGGCGTCGCACCAACCTAGACACTGATAAAGCAAATTTTAGAGCAGCTTTATCACTTTATCATAAAGAAATTAAACTTGCACGCAGATTATATATAGCTACGCAATTGAGACTAGCAGGCAATGCGCCGAAAATTCTTCACCAAATCTTGAAGGACTTCACCTGCCCTAAAGCCTGTGATTTGGACAATATGCACTCCCAAGCTCTCTGCAATAAAACTAGTCTTTTTCTCATCCAAAAAATTGACACTATCTATGATAAATTGGCCAGTACCGGCCACTCCTCAATGTTGGATGACACTGTTAAACCTTTTACCGTCAATCCCCCATCTCTGATGTCCTTCCCCCTTATCCTACGGGAGGAGACGACTACTTTATTACAGAATGTCACATCGGGCTCCCCCGTAGATGTTATGCGTGCAAGATTGGGGGCTTCTCTTGCGGCCGCACTTGCGGACTCTGTTACCATGCTGTTTAATTCCTCTCTAAGTTCGGGCCTAGTCCCCCTTTCTTGGAAAGCTGCACAGGTTATACCCCTACGGAAAAATAACAAGCTTCCTATGGACGATCTCGCTAACCTTCGCCCTATCTCCCTTCTCCCATATCTGAGCAAGGTTCTTGAGAAATATGTGAATAAACACATCTCTATCCATATTGAAACAACAGGCTACCTGGATCCGTCACAATCAGGATTCCGTGCAAATTACAGCACTGAGACGGCCTTGGTTGCTGTAACTGACTGTATCAGACGCACGTTAGATCAGGGACAGTCTGCCATCTTGGTCCTTTTAGATCTTTCTGCTGCGTTTGATACGGTCAACCATCAGACCCTGCTCAAAAGATTAAGAGAAGCAGGATTAGGAGGTACGGCGCTTAGCTGGATTACCAGTTTTCTTACTGACCGCACACAAACCCTGAACCTCGGTCCCTTTCACTCCGCCACCAAGTGTTTGACCAAGGGTGTGCCACAGGGCTCTTGTTTGAGCCCTACACTGTTTAATATCTACGTGGCCCCCCTTGCCCCTCTTTTAAGATCTCTTGGGTTCATCCCCATTTCCTATGCGGATGACACTCAACTTATCTTTCCTTTTGATAAAACTTCTCCTTCTGCTCAAACCCGTTTTTCCCAAGGCATGCTGATCATCTCGGAATGGATGTGCAGTAACTTTTTACAGCTGAATGCCAATAAAACTGAAATCGTCCTCTTTGGAGATGCCACTATTTTATGGTCTCCAAACTGGTGGCCTATTGAGCTGGGGCCCGTTCCATTACCTAAGGTCACAGTGAAAAATTTGGGCGTCCGCCTTGACCAGGCCATGTCCATGAAGGATCATGTCTCTTACACCGTCAGTACATGTTTTTTTACTCTGCGTCTTTTGAAGAAAGCCTTGCCATACCTCCCTGATTTTTCCCGCAGGACACTGATCCAGGCCCTGGTACTAAACAAACTTGATTATTGCAACTCACTAATGGTCGCTTCAAATGAATCTACTCTCAGCCGTCTACAAGTGGTGCAAAATACCGCAGCACGACTGGTTACTAAAGCTCCCAGCAGATCAACATCTACCCCGCTACTACGGCAACTGCATTGGTTACCAGTGAAGAAAAGAGTCAAGTTCAAACTGTGCTGTCTGACCCACAAAGCACTGTGGGGCCCCGGCCCTTCATACCTGACTGAAAGGCTCCATTGGTACATCCCCAAACGAGATCTAAGGTCTGGTTCTAAATCGCTGCTAACCGTCCCGAGGATTAAGAGATCGCGTTTGGGCGGTAGATCTTTCTCCTACCAAGCCCCTTCGGTATGGAATCAACTTCCCCTTTCACTCAGACAATGCTCTGACTATCTTGAGTTTAGAAAGTCTCTGAAAACCACTCTCTTCTCGGAACAATAATACCTCAGCACACCAGCTCAGGGTGGCAAGCGCTGAGAGACCCCTTCCGGGGTGATTCATGCGCTTTATAAACTATGTAACATAACATAACATAACATTATAGAAGTGTCCACCTCTATCAGACTCAATCGTTACTCGGAACCCGTACCTAGGAATCAATTCTCTTAACAGTAACTTTGCCACTGTTATTCCATCATTTCTCCTAGTCGGATAGGCCTCCACCCATCTTGAAAACAAACAGACTACCACTAGAACATACCTCAATCTGTTCACTTGGGGCATTTCAATGAAATCAATCTGCATTCTCGTAAAAGGTCCACCTTCTCTGCCTATCGTTCCCAAACTCACCACTGTCTTTTTCCCAGTGTTAAATTGCTGGCAAATCAAACATCTTTGACAAATGCTTTCTGCAATCAGCCTGAACTTTGCATTATACCAAGTCTGCTTAAAAGACCTGATCATCGCATCCCTTCCCAAATGTCCCTGGCCATGATACATTCTTGCCATTGTCGACAGCATAGAGTTGGGCATGACTGGTCTACCATCTCTATAGATCCAGACATGATCTGTTTCTCTTGGGGCACAACCTGCCTTAATCCAATCTTTCTTTTCTTCATTTCCTGCCACATCCTGCATCTGTTTCACTTCATCCCACGTTTCTAGGACATTAGTAAACATCACAGAACAAAAAGACATTTCCTTTTCTCGTTCCCTATTAATCGAGTGATTATTTTTAGCACAATACTGTGCAATGTCATTGGCAAAACGATTACCAAGGGTAACAAAATCATCTCCTTGTCCATGAGCAGCACATTTTACAACTGCTAATTCTTTAGGCAGCTGTATCGCCTTAAGCAATTTCCCAATCACATCAGCATTCTTTATTGGAGTCCCACTCTACATCAAGAAACCTCTCTGTGAGGAGGAGCCAAGATGGCGACCGGAGCAGTCGCTTGAGCGCCCGGCTCCGTCGGCCCTTGGCCTCGGACTATCATCCTGATTCCTATCCTTGCCGATTTTCGAGGTCCAACGCGTGCGACGATGCGCTGACTTCGCCGCCGCTTTCCCGAAGTCTTAGCCCGCCCGGATGCCGGAGTTCTTGGTGCCTTTGTTCCCCGCACTGGACCCCTGCTCTACTGTGGCCTCGGCCGGCCCCCTGGAAGCGTCGTAGTCACCGGACCCGCTGGTGCAAATCTGAGCCCCGAGGTCCCGATCCCGCCTCACGCCACGGACGGTCGCCGGGGGAGCCGGGGGAGAGGCGCCCGGACACCTCCTGCACCCTGCACCTGACGGGCTGGAGCTAGAGGGTAAGCCCCGGCGGGACGGGTCTCCTACCCCGCTCTGTGGACCACGCTGTGGAAGGCTGCAGACCCCCTTCTTCTATGGTCTAGTCGGCTGCAAGAGAGCCCGAGGGAGGGGAAGCGACTGTTGGCTTTCACCTGTTGCGGCGCAGACCTGTTGGGAATTGCCTCCTTGTCACGATCCCCCCCCTGGCCACGGTACCGTTCAGCGGTAAAACATGGCGCTGATTGCCTGCTCGCTGCTGGGGGGTGATGTTCCGGTCTCGCCCGCTGCCCGCTTCGCCCTCCCTCTACCAGACTCCAGCTCCCCAGTGCCGTCCCGGATTGCTGCCGCTGTGGGGGCGCAGCTTCCGCTGACATACGGCTCCGTTCTGGCTGCCCTGCGGGACTTTCGTCTGCAATTGTGTGTCGGCTTGCAAACGCTGAGTGAGCGGTTCGACTCTACACTGTCTGCTGCGGGTCGTGAGCGCCCCGTTTGTGATCAACAAGACGTGAGTCTGCCAGTGCTGTGGTCCTCCTGCGGGGAAGTAACGACTGGGTGTAGCGGTGCTCCACTGGTGTCTGCGTTTGGCTTTCCCGGCGCCCAGGATCAATCGCTCTCCTGCTCAATGGCGGATACTTTGTTTCCCCGGTCATTGCTGCCTGCTTTGTTGTTGCCTGCCTCATCGTGCCCGCAGGACCTTCCTGCTGAACTACACCTGACGACCTCGAGGAACCGTTCACGGTGGCCTACGGCTCCTTTTATGTGGAACTCATGTACTTTACAAGCCAGGTCTGGATTTTATATGGTGTGCAAGGGGACCTCAATAGATGATCGGCGGCCATTTTGTGACTCTACTTCTCCATCTTCTTCCAAGCGGCCATATTGTCTTTGTCTGTTCGGGATGCGGGGCATTCACGAGGGGGCGGGTCTAATCGTAAGCCCGCGATCGGGCCAGGGCTAGATTACTTTCTATCATCATAGTTTCACGGACGGGCTGGACTGGGACTGGAATTGTTTGCATATGTTGTGCGCACTCGTCGCGATCTGTCTGCCTTCATTTCCTTGTTGTTACATGCTATCTTCACACGACCGCCTTTGGGTGTAGTGGGGTTTCAGTGTGTGGAGGCTTGGTTGGCCGGTGGTGTCGGGCGCTCCGAGGATACGTGGGCTCCTCCCCGCCTCCTTTCTTCTCTCTTCTCTTAGTTTCTTTACTCTACTCCTACTTTCTCTCTCGTCTATATTTCGGGTTCATTGGGCGACAGGCACTATGCTGGGGGGGGGGGCAGGCCATAGCCTCCGCATTGGTGTAGGGTGGGGGGGTAATTTACTGTTTCTTTTTAGTTCTATGGGCCTCTTTCTTTCATGTCTCTGCGCTATACTTGTTTCGATTCGGGGTCCGGGTGTGGGGTGGATTGAGTGGGGGCGGCTTTTAGGGGGTGCGTATTTACTACTGTGATGATCCTGTTATCTAACTGCATCGCCTTACTGTATGAGATTTTCTATGGCTGTTTTAATGATGCTGCTGCTCTCCAGTGTATGAAGCCGACTCGCGGACTCGAATCTCCTTGTTTCTATCCTTTACTGATTTCT
Source organism: Triturus cristatus (assembly GCF_964204655.1). NCBI lineage: Eukaryota > Metazoa > Chordata > Amphibia > Caudata > Salamandridae > Triturus > Triturus cristatus. The sequence continues at coordinate 725,916,723 of NC_140590.1, read as the reverse complement.
TTCTCGATAAAAATTTTTTTTGAAAACCTTAAAATTAACCTTCACTTCTCCTTCCCCTGGTGTCAAGGATCCCTCCAGTGTATGAATCCTGAATCATTGCTAATCTTGACCTTGACGCACAGGGGATGTACTGTTTGTCTCTGTGCTCAACCGTATTGTGGCCGGCCTGATGGTTGTAGGCCCGTATTTGTTCTTTTACTATGCACAAATAAAGGTTTTTAAAAAAAAAAAAAAAAAAAAAAAAAAAAGAAACCTCTCTGTAGCCAAAGCTGGCCAAAATCATGCACGACTCCAAATCCGTACTGACTATCAGTCATTACAGTCACTCTCAGATTCTTCCCAATCTTGCTAGCTTTCGTCAATGCCACCAATTCAGCAACTTGAGCAGACTTCACTCCTTTCAATGGTGAAGCTTCCATAACTTCTGAAACTTTGCACACTGCATATGCTGCACTCAGCACACCATCATCATTCCTCAGACATGATCCATCCACAAACAGCACATGGTCACTTTCAGGCAATGGAAGATCTCTTATGTCTGGTCTAGGTTTTGTACAGTAATCAAGCACATCCAAACAATTATGATCAACTTCATCCTTTGCACCCACATTTTCAGTATCAGGCAATAATGTTGCTGGATTCACATTCACGCATCTCTCAAGAGTCACATTTGATGCTCCCAGAATGATTTTCTCATATTTAGTCAGCCGACTATGTGACATATATTGAGTTCTGCTTCTTGTCAAAAGAATTGCCACATTATGAGGTACGAATACCCTTACAGGATATCCCATTATTATACCCTCACTCTGTTTCAAGCTTCTGCATGTAGCAGCTACTGATTTCAGACAACCTGGCAAACCCACAGCTACAGGGTCAAGTGTTGATGAGAAGTACGCAATAGGCCTTCTCAGTTGTCCATGCTTCTGGATTAACACTGAAAGTGCACATCCATTCCTCTCACTGCAGTACAACTCAAACTCTTTTTCATAGTCTGGCATTCCCAAAGCAGGGGCTTCACACATTCTGCTCTTCAACTCCTCAAATGCTGCCATTTGTTCTCCGTCCAGTTCCAATGGGTCTTTCACCTCACTCTTTGTCAGCTTAATCAGTGGCTTTGTTATCAGGGAGAAATTACTAATCCACTGACGACAATAATCCACCATCCCCAGAAACATCCTCACTTCTCTCTGTGTCCTTGGGGCTCTCATTCCCCTGATAATTTTGATCCTGTCATCAGTCACCTTTCTCAGACCCTTTTCAATATTGTGTCCAAGATAATGCACCTCTTTCTTGCAAAATTGCAGTTTGGCTGGAGACACTTTTAACCCTCCATCTGCCAGATGATTCAGTAAAGCTATGGTATCTACTTCACAAGCTTCACGTGTCTTTGATGCCACAAGTAGGTCATCAATATACTGCACTAGAACTGAGCTTTCAGGCATGATCAAACTCTCCAATGATTTTTTCAATAACTGATTGAATATCGAAGGACTCTCTGTGTACCCCTGTGGGATTCGACACCATGCTAAAATACGCTGGCCAAACCTAAATGCAAAAATCGGCTGGCTATCATGATGCAATGGTATTGAGAAGAAAGCATGACACAAATCAATCACTGTGTACCACTCAGCATCATGTGGAATCTGATACAAAATCACTGACGGATTTGGCACAATGGGACAACACGCCACCACAATTTTGTTAACCTTTCTCAAATCTTGTACAATCCTGAACTTCCCATTCGGCTTCTTTAGCCCCATTATCGGTGAATTACACAGGCTACTCAGTAGTTCTCTCAAAACTCCTTGCTGAATCATTTTCTCAATAATAGGAGTTATTCCTTCAATTATTTCTGGTGTCATTTTGTACTGAGGAATATTAGGATAAGTAATTCCCTCTTTCACTGAGATTTTCACAGGATCTACATTATTCATCAATCCCACATCTTCTCCAGTAAAATCCCAAACTGTCGTTTTCACTGTGTCTCTCAACTCTTGAGGCAAGTCCTCTGGATTAAACACAGCATATGTACCAACCATCTCACTCTCTCTATTATCTAGAGTCATCCGGTACAAAACATCCTCATCTGGTGTTTCAAAAGCTATTCCATCCGGTGTACAGAAAATTGTATAATTCATCTTGCACAACAGGTCCCTACCTAACAAATTCACTGGACTAGTGTCACAGACCACAAATCTGTGCATGTCTGAAAATTTCCCTATTCTTACCCTTACTGGTTCAGTAAGACGTGTCTTGATTTGTGTATTAGCTACACCAACTACTTGGATTGCTTCATCCGAGAGAGGAAGATTTCTAATATCTGCTGACCTGACAGTTGATCTCGTCGCTCCTGTGTCTACTAAAAAAGTAACACTTTCTTCATTTATTTTCCCATCTACAAATGGTCCTGCCTGGTCTATTTCTAGAGTTGCACCAAGTATGCACTCTTCCTCCTCTCTTCGGCACCGTCAATAATCACCTTCAGACTCACTCCCTTCATTCTTTAACCAATACTGTTGTACCGGGTTAGAATGCCTTGGTTTGTTTACCTGCTCATCATTGTAGAATCCCGAGTCCTGATTGTACTTTTGGGACCCTCTATTCTGCGGCAAGGGCGGTCTTGGCTCTTGACTCTGCTGTTTATCACCCTTCTGCTGTTGCTTCTGGTGATTACACCCCTCAGTCTGCACCTGTTGATTTAATGGTTTACTTTCATTATTCACTAATGTTGGATTGGTACACTCGGATCTCCAATGTCCCAGTTGACCACAGTTGTGGCACGGGAACTTTTTCTTTGCCTCCTCCAAATTCCCCTTTCCTTTCCCTACATATCTGGGCCTATTCCCTGGATTATTTGCCTGTTCCACCAACTGTGCTTCTTGTCTCTCCGCAACTTTCACCTGTGCCCACATTGCCTTTTCTTTCAGCTTTCTTTGTTTTGCTTCAATTTCATCACTAAAGTACTTTGCATGTCTCAGGATCTCATCTATTTTCTTACTCTGCCAGTCCACTGTATGCTCACGAATTCTCTCACTAATCTCAGGTCTCAGGCCATATACAAATCTGTATACAAAATGACTCAAATCCTTGTCACCCAGGTGTTCATCCCCACTGAATTGTTTAAAAGCCAGTATCAGCCTCTCATAAAAAGCATGAACTGATTATTTTGCTTCCTGATGTGTTCGATCTATCTTAACCCAGTCTGTCTCTTTTGGAGGTACTTTATTTTTCAGGAATACAATTACCTGATCATATTTTTTCATTACCTCTGGATCTGGTGCTCCTGTTTTCTGATCTCTTGGATATTCCTCAGTAGGCCAACTTACAACTATTTTACACTCAGCCCACAAGTCTGCTGGAACAATTATATCAAACAGACTATTCAGATCAATCCACAGCACCTTCGACAATTTCACAAATCTGTCTACCTGCCTATACCACTCGACGGGCTTTTCTCTCAGTCGAGGGAAATCATTCGTAAATGATAAAATATCCTGTCTGGTCCATGGAACATGTACATATCCTCCAGGTATTTCTCTCATAGGATAATTATCCACTGTTTTTTCTTTTTCTCTCACAGGAAATGCTGAATAAGTCCTGTCCACTGATTCTTCCCTTTTCTTGTACCACCTATCCTTCCACTTTTCTACATCACCCCATTTTCGCAATAAGGCAATCATTTCCTTAATCTGCCCTGTTCTGCCAGCACCATTTAGATTTTCAATATCCTTATCAGAGAAATCCACCCTGTAAGGCTTCTGCAAAACTTTCATTTTATCCATGTCAACTCCCTGTTCACTCGCTATTGCTCTTAACCTTTCATGTGTATTCTTAGCCCTCCAGGTGATGCTCTTGCACATAAATAACAATTCTCCATCATGATGGTTTTTGAGTATGTCTGTAGAAATTGTCCCTGCAACAAGCTCCTCCAATTCCATGCGTAACTTGGCTACATCAATTGCCTGTGAATCTTTATCCTTCTTTTGAAGAACTTTCAACCAATCATTCAAATCTTCAGCTGTTATTTCAGTAGATTTTTTCACTGCAACCACTTTCTCTGGCATCCTTTGTGGTTCCAAAATCGGCATCCCTGAACAACTAGTATCACTAGTATCCAATCTTGAATTAGACTGCACCTCTAATCCTCCACTACATGTGTCACGTCTTGATTGTCTCAAATCATTATTTTCTGTCCTTATTCCTGACTCTCCTGAAGGACCAGCCAAACTTGTTAATTTATTCCCAACATATGGAACCATCAAACCATTCTCACCCGTCTTCTGCTTATCAAAAATAGGCATAACCGGACCTATGGTTACAGGCACTGTAACAGCTTCCAAATTCTTTGTCAGCTCTCTAATCTTTTCAGTCAGTTCAGATGTAGTTCTGGCTAATTCTCTCGTATTCTCATCACCACATCGATTCTCTCTCTCTCTTTCTCTGAAAGAGCTACCACTTTTTAAATCAGGTGTCACAACTTCTGTCTCAATGATACGCAAAGTATCTCTTATTGGAGTAGCATCTGGTGTGCTCTCTTCTGGTTCTGGTCTATATGGAGGTGGTCTCTTGTAAATCATGTCGTCCAAGACCTCATCCTCATAATCATTAACTCTATACCTTTTCACTTCTGCTTCAGGTACCCCTCTTGTTTCCTTTCTTTCTTCCTTCTCTTCAATTGCCCTCATAGGATATAATCCTTCTGTCATACTAGCATCTCGCCATCTCCTCATTCGATCATGATGAGTTTCACGATCATATTTCCTCCCAAACATATACCTATAGTTGCCTCCAGACCTCTGTTTTTCTCGCTCATGTACTTCATCTTCCCATTCCACCAACGCCTCAAACTGTGTCGGCCTTGGTCTTGGGTCAAGACACAACATCTTTTCCCGTAAATTTCTCAACACGGCCATATTAAATGAACCATGCTCCGGGAAAGCCAAAACACCATCCTCTCTAGTGTACCTAACCCAATTGTCTAACCCTATACAGGTATGATACCCATATTTCGCAACCATGAAGGATGCAGGCGTTTTCGTTGGAGGTAACAATTCACCTTCTCTTGTTTTAATGTCCTTATCCTTGTCGAACCATCTTTTTAATTTACCGAACAAGGATTTCTTCTTTTTCTCTTCTTGGTAATACATTTTAGCGTTTACCAAAACTTTCTAATCCCTTCCGCAACACAACTGTGCGGTACAATTTTTCGTCCAATAACAGCGCGACCCACACCAACGCACCAATCCTGGAGCGTCTACGTCACCCTGTACTCCTTCCAATCCCTGCGCGGCTCACACCAACGCACCAATCCCAGCGCGAGCACTGTTCTGATCCACTACCCAATCAGAGCGCGGTCTCTATGATGTCACCAGTCGCTGACTGCAGCTTCTGCTCTGTCTCCTGTCACTCGTCTACCCCTCCTTTACAAAATCCCCTTAGTAGACTTCGTTTTAAATTTTCACAAAATCTATTAGTTACAACATTAAAACATCTCCATTGTCTGCTTCGCTAACCACAGAACAGTAAAGAAAATCTTTTTTACAAGAATCCCGTCTTTCCCTGAAACAGCACTCACTTCTGCTCCACTACGGAATTAATACTCTCGTTGACACAGTAGCACATCCCTCTACTCTGCCCTTCTAACATGCATCCATTAACTGTTTCCTCCAGGACTGCTCCAAAGAGTCTTACAATCAATTAAATGCTCATACATTCACGCACTTTCATACAAGAAAATGTAGTACATACACACAGAATTCTGATTTTTCCGAGAACAGCAAACGATCTGCCCCACTACAGAATTATAACACACGTTAACCAAGCAGTGTATACCTCTGCCCAGTCCTTCAAACAAGCTCAGAGAATACCTATTACTTCTCCAGCGGTAAGCTTTAACGGCAAACCTTACGGATCCCTGGGACTTAAGACCAGAGTTTCACAGATAACCTTTGCTACCATACGCACTCCTTTTATACCGAAAATATGTCCCTAATAGTAACACACGACGATGTCACTGATTCCGAACCCAGACAATGTGACGTGCAACTTCAATTGTCACACGTTTCTCCTGCATGCGTACAGGACCAACAATCCCGTCTTTCCCGAGAGCAGCATACACTTCCCTCTGCCCTACTACGGAACTGCCACCAGCTCCCAAGTTCCAGAAGCACTACATAAAACTCAATACGACGACTTCAACATATAGTATTAGTACATATACCAACATCAATCAATAAATCAATGAATCAAAAAGCCAATATACAAGCAATCTAATCAGATCAAGACAATAATCAAAACCATTACTCTGCTACCAGGAAATTGCTGCAGATCAGGGCATACAAATTCTCCCTACTTCCACGGATATTTCACAGATACACGCACATACACTCATTACACGCTTGGGCCCATTTCACTAACATACGCTCGATTACTCTATCAGCACTAAACATGGAGAGAGAAAACTCCTTAAACACCCTGTATCTACAGTAAGGTCAATGCGATCAGTTTGTTACTGTCCTGAGTCATGATTTAAACAACAATAATCACATTAGAGTATTCAATAAACGACAAGAAATAACCACCAATGCTGTAATTAATAAATTATATTTTATCTAAAATTAGTTCAAATGAAAGTCAATCAATAGCAAAATCATTATTCTCATAGTTACCTAGTCTAGCTAAATGTCATAAATGGGTCAGGACAGGTCTCTCAGTAAAGTCTCCAGAGTCGCCGTCCTCACAGCATCAATCCTCACCAACGCAGGTTTGGGAAGAAGTGGCCTTAGACCCTCCCTAGTCTAACAATATTTATAATATAACTTGCAAAATAAAGCAACATAAAAAATTCTAAATGTTCATTGAATCACCAAGCGAAACGAGCAGGAAAGGATGTTGCTTCGCAACATTTGTAAGAACCTCCGCTCAGAAAAATCACAAAAATAAAAAGACGGAAGAAGGAAACTCGATTTTTGCAAAAGATACTTTCATGAATACATTTCCTCGGAACCATAGCGAAGCCACCGCTGTAATCACAAAGTTCATTGTGGCTTTCTTTTCCTCCAAGGACAGTTGGAAGCTTGCCTGGAGTCGCTGTCATCACGGAAACTTTCTAAACTCCAGCAGAAGCCATGGTCAGGTGACTGTCAACCATGTTCAGCAAGGCCTTTTCGTCATATTTTTTCACTCGAGTGCAGGCTGTAAACGGCAGCCATCTTGTTATAGGCCAAAACAGACCATCTTAATTAAAAGAGACACAAAACAACGTTACCACAGCATAATGATAAAACAGTGTTAATCCCCACTAATACCCTTATGTGTATGTAATTATCTAGCCCTTTTGCGACACAATAAAGCATTAGTACACGTTATTTCAAAAGCATTTCGTGCTTTAAAACAAATAGCACTTAGCAACATTCATTTAATTAAACCTGCACATTATTATTAAGCAACATATATGCATTCCCACGTGTAGTTTCTCTTGTTAGTCATATTGGTTAGTCAAAATTTCTCACAAAACCAATAATTATCGATTATAGATTAATAATTTTAGTTATGACGTATAGACAAAACCGGAGCTTAAAACTCGATAAATTTTCAACAGAAAACCCTGCTCCAGCACTCTAACCACATCTCTGAGGCCTGGCCTCTTATACACAAGTTTATTGCTTTATTACACGGTTTATTGTACATGGCACATTCTTGAGATTGCTTTGATACATGAAAGAACATCCTCGGAATCCCCACTTCAAGCTCGTTCCCACACATATCTACAGTAGAAGACCCCACCCTACCCACAGTAGGAGATGGCTATCACACAGCTGGACATTCCGCCAATTCCCGGGGGTGTGTGCGACTGGTCGGGTACCAGGGGGTGGGGGCCTTGATCTACTGTAATCCCTTTGATGTGAGGTGTTTCCCTTACAGTAGGGGCAATAAACTGCATCCGCAGGGCTAGGTGATGGCCTGGGATCGGTTCGGACAATCGGGCGCAGAGGAAGGGGGTTATCAAAAGGATGTATGACCATGTATGGGATGAAAGGAGGTGTTGGTCAGGCGTGGGATGTGGTTCCATGGCAGGGTCGCGCAGAAGGAGAGGGTTTATGGCCCATGTATGAGAGAGCGGGGGTGGCCGGCGCGCGGGGGGGATGTTCGCAGCGCCAGAGGGACGCGCTGGCGATCGGCAATGAGCGGGAAGAGGGGCCATGGTACCTAAAATGGCCGCCGTGTGTTTCTGCGTGCGGCGCTGGAGAGAGACGAGATGGCGCAGATAATGTTCAGTTACGAACTAAATTTCCACAGAAACCCCATCCCCAACTTGTGGGGTCTGAACCTTTGGATGAATGGGTTCTCACTATTTAGATATAACTAGGCTGTCCGGAATTCGGTTTAAACCGACTCTAACTGACAGTACCACACAGGATGAAAATCAGCTGACCCGGTTTAAACCGAGTGTCACTGATTTTCATAGTTGACGGGGAGAGGAGCAGCCGTCTGTCTGACTGCGGCCGCTCCCGAGTATTCACAGGTCTTTAAAAAGACCATTTACATAACGAGGCTTTGTTCTTCTTTCGCCCCTTCTCAGAGCCCCTGGGGGTGGGGCTGAGCGCAGAAACAGTCTTTGAATGAAAACCTAGCGTGATGATGTGCACACGCTGGTGTCGTGATGCTGTGAGGGCCCATATGGTGGACGCCACTCGGAGCGTGGGTAAAATGACAGCAAGGAGAGGTGCACGAGGGAAGAACGGAGGAGTTGGGGGTAGGGAGAGAATGAGAAAAAGCAAAAACAGCAGGGAAAGTGGAAGGAATGGACGGGATAAAAGCATCACAAGGCACACGGGGTGGGCATTTAGGGGGGAAACAGAAAACGAGGAAGAAAGCACGAAAATAGATGCACTCTCACGGAGCGTTGAAGGATAATGAGGACATTCTCTGAACGTGAACAGCGGTAGGATAGAAGTCATCCAGTGAACATGATGGTGAAGAAGCGTCCCTCAGGGACCGACAGACAATAGAAGAGGAAGGAAAGCGATTGAATGACAAACAAGCAAATGAGTGACAAGAAAGCGTGTGAAATACCTCGTGTGAACCGTGTCTGACACGGTTCACACGAGGTATTTCATTAACAGAGACCTAAAAGTTGTCTGAAGGAAAGACCTAACTATGCCCTGTTTAAGAATCTGGATAAGATAGAGGATTATTGCATTAGAACTGTTCATAATTGTGAGTTTCTATATGTACCTGCCGTGATTCAGTCGTGGGTGCAAATATAGAGGCCGCTAAAAAAAGACATTATGTTCAGCACTGGCACAGACAGGCAATTCTGGTGTGTCACACTTTGTGGGATGTTGGTATACTAGAGCAGAGATGGAGCAAGTATCTTCACTGCAATTGCATTAAGCAGCTGGTGACTTTTGAAATCAAAGTTAATTAGAGAACAAACTTGTGAAAAGCCTGCATGTGCGAAGGAGCCGAGACATTCAGAGGGTCATCAGAACCAGTATCTCGTGGGGTTGGAGAGATTGGAGGTGGGTGAGGCGTCTTGGGAAGGCTTCCCTCGCCCTTTCAGGACCTCTTTCTCTCTTGCAGTTCCTCTTTCATCCTTTACTTTTGCTTGCTCAGGACTACATTAGATTACACCTCTCCTGGACATGTTTTTTTGTCAAATTCATCCCCAGCTACGCCCTCCGTGCCCTCACCACAGACAAGTGCACCAATCGCCACTTATAAACGAGTGAGTTACATCATTTGATTGTTCTCGCTATGCTTTGTGGGACCTGTAGTTTTGCACTGCCTTGTGACAGTATTAGTTTTCAAACGCCATCATACTGTCTCTTGATGGCCAGGACTGGCTGCTTGTGTCACACATGGCCTAAGGTACGAATCACATATTATGTCAGCTGTGAAGCTAGCCTCCTTAGCACTTCCCAACGTCTGTTGATTTTGTTTTGCACCTAACTCAAAACTAGAGCCAAATTTCCGGGTGGGGGGGGGGGGGTTTGGGGGCGGGAACTGAATCTTTAAGCCATAGGCAGAGTGGAGCTGCAGGGGCTCTTAGAAGGGGTGAAACAACAGCGAGGCCTCATTAACATGCAAATGGTCTTTTAAAGACCTGTGAAGTGCTCGGGTGCGGCTGTATGCGCCGGGAAGCTTCTCATCCCGGGCTGCCACACATGAGGGGGGGTGGGGGCTGAAGCCCTTTGAGTCCAATGGGTGTTGCGCGCCTGCTGTTTGCACATCAAAGGCCAAATGCGGAAAGTAAGCCGTGGCTGGCTGGTTCTTTAGTGAGAAAAGATTTTATCAAGCGCTGTAATGTTGTTGGAGTTGCCACAGTGAATGGGTTTTTTAAGACTGCGAATTGCGGAAGATCACAAAATGTTAGGGTGACGCTGAGTTTCAAATGTGTTTCTCTATTTGCAAATGTATCAGCTCTGTCTGTAATGCCACACACTGTTCGATGTTTGTTTCGTATCCATTGAATCGAAACTGTGCCCCACAATGCAGTTACACGCACTGCATTTTAAGAATGAAAAAGCCTGCTAATAAAATTAACGAACTCCTGCCAGGGAGTGTTGTCAGGCACATGGGGAGGGTAATCTCACTGACCCCTACTGCTCACACCCCCTCACGCACCAAAGGGCTCCTGACATCTGCGAGTAAAGCCCACATTAAAGAGGCCAAGTAACAGTGACTCCCTCCCCTCGGTTGGGGAGCCCGTTTTGTAGCAGTGCAGCTGTTTTAAAAGCACTGCAGAGGTCCTTGTATTCAACAGTTTTCAGGCAACAATAAAAGTGCCAAGAATGGATAACTCTGGTAATTAACATACCTGCAGGAGAGAGATTGGAGTGGTTACTGCTTTTGTCACAGAGGTCCGCTTGTGTAGGAATAAAACTTAGATGGTAAGCGCTCCAATGTTGATTATTAATTTTATATACAGTTAAATTTAGTTGAAGGTATTGCAGCAAGAATATGATTATTTGTGGCACTCCACGATGTTGTTAGAGAATAAAAATCAACAGCTGAATATAAGTTGCCATGAAGACAATAAAAATTATAAATTGAATAGATCCCTTGTAAGAATCAACCAAAAATGTAAAAAAAATATTATGGCAATTATTGATTCATTGGACTTTCGCATTTATTGAGCTGGAACTGTGCCCCACATTAGTCACACGGACTGCATATTAAGAATAAAAAAAACATACTGGTATAATTAACGCGCTGTAAGATATGAAACAGTTAATTACAAAATAAACACACACACAAACAAAGTGGCACAAACTGCATTTGAAATCAACAGACCTGAAGTACATGTTTTCCCATTTTCAAAGTTGGAATCTCTATACCATATCCTTGCAACAAAAGTCCACATAAACAAAAAAAATTATGGGGCGAAGAAACACAGCTACAAAAAAACATGTAGTAACAAGATGTGTTTATTTCTAAAAATAAGCATTTGCAATGCAATAGGTCTCGCATTTACGCGAGTTTGAGCTATTGACATTGCAAATAACAATGCCTTTTATTTTTGTTTTTGTTTTTAAAACATAAATAAAAGGCTTTGTCATTTACAATGTCAATAGCTTAAACACGCATAAATGTGAGACCATTTGCATTGCAAATGCTTGTTAAACCTTTGCTGCAGAATGAAAGGACAATGGAAAGTATTTCATGACTGTATTAAGCTTCTGAAATATAGAGCAGTATACAATTTCAGAAGAAAAATGGAAAAAGCAATAATAAAAACAAAGCGTTCCATAAACACCGGTAAAACACTGTTTCAGTTGTTTTTTATGGCGCGAAAATGACCAGAATTTACCAAAAATAGAAACTGAAAACAGGAAAGCCTAGATATAACGCATATTATGTATTCATCCAAAGTACAAAGCACCACATTCATCATAAGTATCTAAATGCAAAAATACACAATTAAAGCAATCGATCAAATACAATTAAAAGCATAATACTAATAATATTGATAAAGGTCTTCAGGTGGAGGCTCTATTCCATATCAGCCTGTTGGAGTTTAGAACCATCCACTTAATCTTGAAAGCCCTTCTGCCATCTATCAAAGAAATGCTGGTCCAGGTGTTCACAGACAACACCATAACCATGTGGTGCTGCAACACACAGGATGGGGTGGGTTTGTGGACTCTGTGTCCGGTGGCCCTGCACCTCTAGACAAGTCTGGAACACCATGGCTGACGGTGCAACACCTGGTAGGATCTTTGAACGCCGGAGAGGATGAACTCAGCCATCAATGCCTTGTGGATCACGAATGGCGTTGCACCCTGAGGTGGGATAAGGTCTCTTCCAATATGGGGAGAACCTTCTATCTATTCACCACCGCAGAGAATGTGTAATGTCAGCACTTCTACGCGTTGGAGTTTCCAAGACCACTCTCGTTTAGAGACACATTCTGCTTAGAGAGGAACCAGGAACTACTGTTCACCTTTCTGCAGATACCATTCGTGCCCAGCGTTCTGAAGAAGATCAGAACCAACCACACCCAAGTCATCCCAGTAGCTCCGGATTGGGCTTGGTGAATGTGGTATACCGAACTCCTGAGCAGCAACATCAGTCCTCTGATCAGGCTGCCCTCACAGAAGATTTTCTGTTGCAGCAACAGGGGTGTGCCTGCACCCCAAGATACACACCCTCCACCTCCATGCTTGGAGATTGCACTGAGTGCTTTCAACCTTCCTCCTGAAGTCATGGATGTTATCTTGGCAGCCAGGTGTCCCTCAGCCAAGTATGTATAAACCTGCCGTTGGTACAAGTTTGTGGCATGGTGCTCTGCTAAGAAGGTTAACCCATTGCTGGCCAAGTTATCGGAGGTTCTTTTGTTTGTGTTGTCACTGGCCCAGCAAGGTCTTGCTTTGGCCACTCTTAAGGGGCATCTATCAGCCCTACCTGAGCTTTTCTGGGAGTCCCATGATCATACACTTTAGTCTTGATGAACCTTTCAATAAGCCCATTGCTCTGTGGATGGTAGGATGTGGTAAACTTATAGTTTACATCACCCTCTTTCCACATTGCAGTTATGTAGCTAGACATGAATTTTGCACCTCTGTCTGACAAGACCTCCTTAGGATACCTCACTCTGAAAAAAACTCACAGAAGGGCCCTAGCCAGCACAGGAGCTGTAGTGGTCCTAAGTGGAATAGCTTCTGGATACCTAGTGGGCTGGTCCACCACCACGAGGATGCAACTGCGTCCAGATGTTGCTGGAGGGTTTAAGGGACCAACAATGTCAATCCTTACCCTCTAAAAGGGAACCCGTACCACTGGAAGTGGAATTAAGGGGGCCTTTGCAGTGCCACCCGACTTACTGGTTTAGCAAGTGACACAGGAGCGACACAACTCTTTGGTATCCTCAGACATGTGAGGCCAGTGAAAGTGAGGAACAAGCCTGTCCCAAGTCTTGCTTTGCCAAATATGTCCTGCAAGGGGAATGTCATGTGCTAGGGATAGAAGAAAACCCCTGAATTTCTGAGGTATAACTAACCTCCTGGTGGCACCAGGCTTGGGGTTTCTATACTCAGAAAACAGGGGCCCATCTTCCCAATCGATCCTATGGAATCCACTAACACTCCCTGCCTCCACAGCGGCAGCTTCCTGTCTGAGCTGTTCAAGAGAGGGGCAGGATTTCTGCTCCAGACTCAAGTCTGCCCTGGAAGGGTACCCTGCCCCCAAGAACTTTGCTGTGTCAGGCCCAAGTTCCTCTGGGAAAGTTCCTTCACAGGGGCTGAGGTCATCTCTCTCAGGAGACTGATCCTCACTTGGAGTCCAGGAGGAGGATAATTCCTTACCCTTCCTACTCCTTCTCTTAGGAGCTAGCTGGTCCATTTTTCCAGGATCCAGAGCACCTTCAGTCTAAGTACCTAACTGTGTGGCCTGAGCCGTTGTAACAGCTAATGCACTGGCAGACATTCCCATTATCTCTGCATGTGTCCTGAACCTCACTTCAGACCAGGCTGAAGTTTCTAAATCATTGCTCAGCAGACAGTCCACAGGTAGGTCTGGGAAACCATAACTCTTTTAGAGCCAGTTAACCCTCCCCAGCTGAGATTCACAACTGTCAAGGAATGATCAGTCCTGACATTGCTTGCATTGGTCACTTGGTAAAGTTGACCAAGTATAATCTGATCAGGAGACACAAGTTTATCTGTCACCATAGTGACACTGGCCCCTGTGTCCCTGTATGCTACAGCTTCCTGACCATTAATCAGAGGATGTTGCCTGTACTTTCCCAAGTTAGTAGGAATAACAAGTACAGTCGCAAGTTCCATGACGCTGTCACAGACAAGGACAGCCTGGGTGGGTGTTCTGACTAGGCCAGAACCCACGTCAGAACCCAAGGTTAACCCTACTAATTTCAAGGGGACACTACTGCTACTTGTACTGGTGCCTTGCTAGGGGTGCTAGTTACCTTAGTGGCAGTAGTAGTAGTTTATTTGGTGTTAGCTTTGAAGCAACTGGCATCCCTTGCTCTGTGGTCATTCTCCTTACATAGGTAACACCAAGGTTTCTTGCCAGAATAAGAGGAGTTTTGGGACCCACCCCCATAGGAAGATTGTTGGGGACCTTGTGAAGACTCCTTTTTGTCTTTACCTTTCTTCCCACCCTTCTCTTGGGCCTAAGAAGAATCTTGCTTTTTATGGTCACCTCCACCACCCTTGTTTTTCTGCTTCACCCTGGTGCGGACCCATTTGTCTGCCTTCTTTCCCAATTGTGAGAAGAGGTCAGATCGGAGTCCACCAGGTACTGGCACAGCTGCTGATTCAGAGAATTATTAAGGAGGTGCTCCCTCATCAATAAATTGTACAGTCCCTCATAGTCGTGCACATTACTTCCATGAAGCCACCCTTCCAGAGCTTTAATAGCACTGTCTACAAAATCAACCCAGTCTTGGGTATGTGCCTTCTGTGTGTCCCTAAACTTAACCCTGTATTGCTCAGTGGTTAAATCAAACCATCTATGTGGGCACTCTTCAAGACTGTTTAGTTGTCAGCATCTTCCTCCTTGACAGTGAGGAGTTTGTCTCTACCTTTGCTTGCAAAGAAGAGCCACAGGATAGCTGCCCACTGCTCATGAGGGACCTTCTGTACTTTACAGGCCCTCTCCAAGGCAGTGATCTATTTATGGATATTATCCCCCTCCTGGTAAGGAGGGATATCCTGCTCAGGTTCCTAGTATCAAAAGATTGTTCCGTGATCCTAGGCTCGCTAGTGCTGCCACCATGGGACCCTTGTCCCAAATCCTTCTTAACCTTTTGTACTTCTTGGGTCTCCTTATCAAGAGCCAACTGCTCCTTCTAGAGCCTGAGCTTAGCTCTCTCAAGTTTAAGCAGGTGGTATTTCCTTTCTAAGGAGTTCACCCTCTTGCTAGAGATCGAGGTCCTTATGGAAGTGTTAAAGGCATTGGAATTGACAGAGGAGGGCCTAGACCTCCCATAAACTCTTTTCATCCTCCCAGGAGGAACAAAGTGGGACCTACCTCTAGAGGCCTCCTCTGGGTCATCTAACCAATTACCAGGGAGATCAGAGTTTACCAGTGTATGGTCTTCAGACTCCTCCTGGTCCTGCTCAGAATTTTGGTCACTGGGGTGAGGCACCCCCGACCCCACTTCTTGAACCTCCCCTGACCTAGAGTTTTCCTGCTCTTCTGGACTTCCAGGATTCTGGAGGTCATACTACAGAAGCATCTATAAGAGTTGCTCTGTGTTAGGGTTACTACCTGTCTTTATCTTTATGGATGCAGTCAGGGTCCTAAGTTTTTGGAACTTATGACCACTGTATCTAGAGGTTTGGAACCCTCTGGCTCCCTCAACTAAAGACATGATAAAGTAGGTGTAGTGTGGTGTTGCGCCTACCTACTCTAGTGAGACTAAACTTCCAAATATTGGAAAAAGGGTTGTGCTAGATCCTTGACTGCCAATCCAAAATGTTCAGTAGAACTTACTAATTACCAAAAGTATTTGATATGTGCCTAAGCTAGTGATAGTTTTTCATCTAACCACACCTAGATTAGCAGGTAAAATAGCGCAGGCTTAAATTCCAGCCCATGCACACCAATGTAGGAGGCTCGCTTAGTCTTTGGTGCACACTTATTGAAGAGAAACACCTTACACTAATCCAGACAACTCTTAGGATGATTTTAGTGGTCTTTAATAACCTTTGAAAGCTCTCAAAGTGGTAGCTGTGGAGAGCATCCTTCAGGCTTATCTTGAAGGAGTGTTAACCAGCTTGTTTTACCAATTCTAATCAGGTAGTGCGGGGTAAATGAAAAAGAACCACACAATGTATATATAAAAATATGTCTATTTATTACAAACCACTCGCAAACACATACACAATAATACTTTAATTGCAAATAGGTAAGTAAACACAAAACAGTGGTCATCAGGGGAAGACCAAACCTTATGCTAAAAAATGTGGTATGCAAACTGCGATCAAAGTTGCTACTTGGACCAGGAGACACAGAGGAGCTGCTGACACAAGGAACCACCCAAGCTAAGTACCTAAGAAACCCACAGAGGCTGTGTGCAGAGTAGAAACACAGCCTTGTGGCCAATAGAAGTCAACGGGGAAGTCGCGGTTGCAGTATTGAAGTAGAAGGACCCTTCCCAGTGGACCTTGAAGAAACCCAGTGAAAGACAGAAGTTTGGAGAGTCATCCCACCCTTGGATACCCCAGGAACCAGAATATCTACACCAGCGAAGTCGGGTGCATTGGTGCAAGTGACGTCGGAAACCGCCAGAGACCACAAAGGAAGACTTCAGAAAAGATGCTGCTGAAGAAGACTGTGCAAGAGTCCGGTGGAATCCAAGTGTGGATTCTTGAAATGACTAACCTGTAAGCAGAGGGGGCAGTGTCTTTGCCTCTCGAGGTGACCAGGAGGCAGGGAAGAACAATGCCCATCGATGACAGATGATTCAGAAGATTTGACGGTGACCATGTCCCTGCAGCCAGGAGTTGTGCATGAGCTGTCCCATGTTGAAGTAGAGACCCAGGGAGTCGGTGTCCGGTGGGAGCACCAACAAGCCTTGGCAGCTGCAACAGGTTTGGAAAATAGAGAAGGAGCAACGTTGGGCCCAGCAAGGTCCAAATGACTTACCACAAGCAGGGGAGTCAGAGCAGGCCCCAAGAAAGTAAGGGAGTCTACTGAAGCAGAAATTGACCCTCAGGATGCCAAAGACACAGGAGTCGCAAGAAGACCTCGAGCAGCTCACCAAGTGGAAGGCCCATGGTGCAGAGGATATGGTGAGGATGCTGTAATTGAGAGGAAGAGATACTGGAGGCTAGAGCTTCTTGTAGCCCAAAGATCTCTGGAGTGCAGAGCCAACAAGCCTTGGCAACAGCAAGTTGACGTGGTGCACAGGGGTTCGGTCCCAGCAGTACCGATGAGGGATACAGGCCTCACAATTGCAGAGAGGATAGGTCAGGCCTCGAGGGAGATGAAGAACCACCACCTGTGTTGCTGAGCCTTTCGAAGTCCATGGGACGTCAGGATCAGCAGGCCGGCCGATCAGCTTTGTTTCGGCGCCTGCAGATGCAGGGGAGGGACTCCTTCACTCTAAGGGACATTACTTTGGGTGTCCTTGATGCCCACAGGTCTGGTGAATATCTTGGAAGACGCACAGGCACAGGCGATGAAAAAGGCTTACAGAACAGTGAGTCCAGGAGCAGCAGGAGTCTTCCTTGATGCAGTATCTGTTCCAGATGAAGTCCAGTGAAGTCCAAGTGTCCAGACGGTTGATGAGTGACATGGTTTCAGGCTTGAGTCTTGTCCCACGACAAATTTGAGAGTCACCCAGAGGTAAGCCCTTTATTACCCTAGGGAAAGGGATGGAATGACTCCGGGGTCCCTCCCAAAGGAGGGGCTGGACAGAGGGGAGGATACTCCCATGTCCTTTGTCCAGTTTCGCGCCAGGGTGGAAGCGATGGGCTCTCAGAACTGCTTCCAAATGGAGTATGCAAGGAGGGCACCAAATGTGCCCTTCAAAGCAGTCTGGTGGGGCTAGAAAGCACCCCTACCCCAGCCCAATATAGTAAGTCCTGTCTGGAGAGGTGGTCATACTTCTCTGCAACAGCAAACCTATTGTTCTACGTTCCCTGCTCGAGCTTGGCTCGGCAGCATGACAGCAGAATCATGTCTTTCATTGGCAGCAGCACTAGCTTGCTGTCAGACCCTGAAAGGCTATAACCGCGAATACAGGGGGTACCCCACTACATGGAATCATACTTCCAACACTGGAATCGGTGTTGGGGTATGATTCCAACATGTTTGATATGAAACATGTCAGGGTTCGGTGCAGCCACTATATAGTTAGACATCTCGTAATGACTGATGTCCACTATATGTATTAAAATGGCTGACTGCATTTGCAAAGTCTGGAGAATGGACTCCGGGGTCTGTAGGGGTAGGTATCTTCTAGGTCAGTCACTTATCCCCCATTAATACTCTACACCAGGTTGATGAACTATGTAGGAAGCCTATGTGCTACTTTCCAAGGCTTTTTCTGCTTGCTGGATGAAGACTGGACAATCACGAGTCTTTCCATTGTTTATTGTAACATCTTTGACCCACCACCTCCTTTGATATTAGATCAGAAAGAGTTTAATATATTTAAATTAGTAGCTATCACTAACGTGTTAGGTTTACACAACGTTTTAAAACAGTGAACTGTGATTTGTTAATATATATATTCATATATTTTTTCCACGCTTTGCTAAAATTGCAGTTTCTATCATTTTCTATGTTGGAATTGGCGATATAAACCCTTGAATTTGGGGGTGAGTCAGAGACTTTTGGGCTTCTACAAGTGATGCTGTCTGATTCCCTATAGATTTGCTGCACTTTTGGGACTTAGTCCATTTTTCTGTTTTTGCCTAATATTGCATTACTCCTGTAACTGAAAGCCTTCATGACAATTGGTTTCTACGTTCTATGACTGATTCAATTAGATTGATTTATAATTTTAATTTTATGTCTTACACTTACATTTCAATAAACCTTCATGCTTTTTTCTAAATTTCTGATCTTGAACTCCCTTTTTGAGTCAGTCCTTTCTTATTTACTGTATTTTAAAAGGCCATTTTGAATCTTGTCTCCAGGGACATATTGACTCATAGTTCTTGAAGTTGAAGTTAACACCCTCACCAACCCCACAAAGTGGGCACAATTATCATGCAGATTATCTAAGAGATAGCATGCCCACATCCATCCCTGCCCTACCTCTATGGGTGTGCCCATTTTGTGTTGCACTTCCTATGTTGGAATGTATCCCCCTGTTCTTCTGTTCAATTAGATTCCCATGCTAGCACCCATAGTCTGCACGACACTAGAGTAGAGGGCCACCACTTCCTCAGTATTCCTTTATCTGGCACCTTGGATTGGTTAGCTGTCTGAAGCAAACCCATTGTAAAAAGACTCCGCAAGCTAGGATGGTTCCATAGTCGATTCGAATGTGCCTCGCTTGAATGACACAAGCTATAAGTCTAGGGCCCCGATTATGAGTTGCACGATACAAGCGGAGTGCAAACTCTTCACATATAATTACCATTACTCTGTGCAAATATCCTACCAGTGATGTGCAATTATGAGTTCAACCCCTTGCAATGAGAAATGATTGTGGATTTTCCGTTCAGTATTACTCATGCCATTCTGTTTTCCGAGTTTTTAACTCACACTCAGGCTCTGGGCAGGTGGTAAATGTGTTTGGGGAACTTTGTGTGGGGCAGGGTGGAGGAGGATAAGCAGGGAATGGGAGGAAAGGGAAAGAATAGTTTGAGCAGGGGGGAGCATGTAAATATATTTTTTATAATTCCATAAGAATCATTATTTCCTCAAACAATATGAAGAAATTAAAATTGTGGCTCCACGTTGTTTTCTCTTTTCTTTCTCCTTATGTTTTTGGTTTCTGTTCTCCATTTCAGATGTGGCCCGGCGAGACCGCATTCCCAGATTTTACAAACCCCGAGACACATATCTGGTGGTACGACTTCATTAACGCATTCCACGATGAAGTGCCCTTTGACGGGCTGTGGATCGTGAGTATCTGACAGGAATGTTGTGCTTAAGTTTAGAAATGGGCAAAGTCAGTGATACTTAGACCACTTCCACTAATCGTAGTGTACCCAATTACTTGATAACCCTTTACCTAATTCTCCCAACCTCTCACTACTTTTTTATTATGGGTACTGCTTGTGTGATGTTTCCTGCAAGAACAACAAGGTGGTCGGTGGAATGCCTGAATTAATCTCAGCCACTGACAATTGCTTCGGGACGCATTTCTGTCCATAATTAAGACTGATTTTCATGTGGCTGGGTCCAAAATGAGGTGAGATGGTGGGCAAAAGAACAAAGGGTTGGAATATCGCCAGAGTGATTGCCAGTGGTTAGACATATTGCAAGCATTCCTCCCATCACCTTTTGCGTGTTTGCAGTAAAGCCGTAAGTGGCAAGGGTATGCCCAGACGTGGGTTCCGTGCTTACTGTGCTTACTGTGCCACTTGAACCAAGCTACACTTACTGAAAAGCCAAAATCAAGTCAAAAACGGTCTTGGGCTGCTTGTGTTCCAGATCTGGGAGGACATGGCCTGGCAGTTCAGGCTGGACTGTTCCTACTGGAGCAGGGTCAAGACAGATTTGCATATGACTGGGTCCAAACTGAGGTGGCATGGTGGGTAAAAGAACGATAGTGTGGGATGCTCCCCTGAGCGATTGGCAATTTGTTTAAAGCATTCCTCCCATCACTTTTTGCGTTTTTAATTTATGATGTTTACAGCACTTCATGCTTCTTTTTAAGCATGTTCATATTCCACTGACTTGCTTCTTCAATTGAGATAATAGTTTGCTCCAGACGGTCTAGAAACGGGCTAGAGTAGTATTGACTTTCCACTTGGGAAAAAAGGTTTTAAAACAACCCGGCAAAAAAGCTGCAGGCTTTACGAATATATGACATTACAACACAAACAATTACAATGCATGCTTTTACAACAAAGTTTTTAAAATCACAACTACATTACATCACATGATTTTACAACGCATGCCATTACAACACATTTTTGAAAACTATCATTACAACGCATTCCATTACAACGAATACCATTACAATGCATACCATTACAACGCATAATACTTTTAGGGCAACAGTAGGGTTGGATAATGTAGGGGGAAAAATTACTATTCCCACTCCAGTGAGTGCAACAGTAGGGAAAGTGTTGGATAGTGTAGGGGTAAAAATAACTATTCCCATGTCCCTGAAAACCGATACCCACCATTGTAGTGACATGCGTTGTAATGGCATGCGATGTAATGGCATGCGATGTAATGGCAAGCAATGTAAAGGCCGTCGCATTGTAACAGTTGCATTTTAAAGGTAGTGCGTTGTAAAGACTGCTTTGTAATGGATGTTTCCCGGCTTTACGCGTAGTTCTGAAGGGTTAGGTTGGATCAAATATTTTAATACTTTCATTGTGCTTCAAGTCCAGACTAGCTATTCTAGACATGTTTTTAAAAGTAGTAAATTACTGTAATTTACAGTGCCATTTCCCTAAAGCCATATCATCTGTATCATTAATTTGACAGGGTTTGTTATTGTTAATCATAATGGTGATATGGTAAACATATATTTCTCCAGCATTAGAAAAACAGTGTGTTTACTTCAACAAAGACCCTAAAAAGAGTTTAGCCAGTTTTTCTTTTAACTAGGCCAATCCTCACTAGCCACCATTATGTCAATGATATCCCCCATTATGTCAGATTACTGCCCCTTCCCTGGTAAGTCCCAGGTCCCACGATGAACAATTTGCCAGAAAGCGGGGGTAGGCATAAAGATATCTATGCTGCAGCACCCACCCATAAGCATCACCATTCACACATGAACACACACACTTGACCAACCTACACACAAACACACGCACACACACATTACACCAAATGCTCCCAAAGCACCCACATTTCCTAAAATGTAATCACTACCTCGAAGCACAACTCTTACCTTCCTGTTCGCCCTCGCAGCATCAGCTTCATCTAGGTGCCAGCAAGCTTCTTGTTGCAGTAAGATGTGAAAGGGCGAGATGCTGAAAGAAAAAGGTGGGAAAGCTCTGAATAGAGACCGGCTTTATCTTTTCCCCTCTATCCTTCTCAGATGGCCACCTTCTCCCCTCCGTGAACCTCTGACCGCCATAGTCTTTGGCAGCCATGCATTGAGGGGAGTAGGAGGGCCTTCCTCCCGCAACCACTGGATTGCTGCATTTGCATCGCTGGGGAGGATTTGGTCTGAGAAAATATCTAACTCTTGCCAGGGTCTTCGATTATGTCAATGCAGTGCCTTTCCCCTTTGCCAGTCCAATAGACAGTCCCTAGTTGAGGTGGTGGGTCCATGAAAGTGTTGCCATTAGAGGTGATAAATTCATGCAGCAGCCAACAGCAGAGGCGATGGACACATGGAACACCATAGCCATAGCTAGTATTTCACTCAATCGCCTATGCAGCAGTGGAGCAGTGGATACACGCAACAGTCACAATAGAGGCCGTGGAAGCATGCAGCACCTCCCCCTGCAGAGGCGACTGATGTGTGCCGCAGTGCTCAGTATGTAGGGGATGCATCGAAGGTGTATCAGTGGTTCAGTCTTAAGCAGAGGTGGTGGAGGATGATCTATTGCACAACACTTTTAAATGTCTGTGTGGCATTGTGGGATTCTCAGTGATTAGTACTTGACATCTTAATTAGAGATTATTTTTGTTAATTATATTTTAGTATGTGGGACAGGTTGACTCTGCTCAATATCTGTCTTTCTGTCTTTCCATCACAGGACATGAATGAACCAACTAACTTTGTGGATGGCTCTATGGAAGGGTGTCCAGATAATGAGCTGGAGAACCCTCCCTATGTTCCAGGTGAGTACCTATACTTTGCCTTGTAAGTTGTTTTCCCTTTCTTTTCTGGAGATCTCCTATATGATGGATGCATTTGGGAGTAGAGATGTTGGGTGACCCCAGTACATATCTTATCCAGTACACACCTGGGGTAAAGAGCACTTCCGTAACATAGAACTGAAGGTGCGGGGAGGTGGGTGAGTACTTTTGGGGTTGACACTCGTGCAGATGTCTATGAAGGGTGAGATAAATGTAGAATAACCTGCTGTTGGGATGCTGTCACTTCTCCCTTTTTTGCAAGATGTGCTTTAATTGCATTGCATTGACATGAGCTGTCCCCTCACCTCTCCCACTATTTTGTTTGTGTGATTGTTGACTTATGTGTACCTGTCGGAAAAAAGCATGTAACACGTTGTTAAGAGGCAACCAGTGCGGTGTCTTTCTCTTCACCCCAATGTCATTGTCTCTGGCACGCTTTTCCCAAAATAAAACATCCCTCATCTCTTCCAGGAAAGAGGGTTTGCTAAAGTTGAGAACTCTCTGAGCTGGCGTAGTTAGTCGCCCCATAATAAAACAATGTTGCGTAAAGGCCCTCGCCACACCATTGCTCCTAGATAAAAGCCTTTGGAAGTAGACTAGACATTGATCCATAGAATTTACAGATAGCCAATAAATGGACTACTTTTTGAACTACAAGCCATAAAGTTGGTTTAAAATGTGCACTATAAATATATGGAGATTGAATGCCGATTACATTTATTTAATGGTTGATGTAAACATTGGTCCCTTTGGGTTAGATAGAAATGAAGCTTGCATTCAGATAGGTTGGAAATGGTCATTGCTACCATTAAGTGTGATCTGTAAAGCACGTAGTTTGCCATTTGCATGGTCTCTTCACACTAAGGATTTTCAGGCAGGGGCACAAGGCACTTTTATGTTATCGTTGGAATGTGCTTGGTTTGGTGTCAGTGTCCGATTCTGTGTCCAAGTGCTGATGTTGCTGTCTCAAGATGACAGTTTTTGCCAATGGTCCATGACATGGTCATTTCTTGTTTCCTAGGACTCACTTTACATTTGTGGCAAGAGTTTAGGATCGTTTCTAAGTAACATATACATTGAGCGGCTGGAAGAATTATAGTGGTTTGGCTGTCTACATTGGATATGATTTGGGAGTACGGTAGATACTGGGCAACAAACTTTACTCTTGGGTGGGAAAATGAAAGATTAGATTTAGACTACTTCTGGGCAATTTGTGGTCTAGGAATGTATCTGGATTCCAAACAAGTGGATGGACGCTGCGCCATCTAAGATATAAGAGGACTCCTTTGACGTTGTGCTTGTTATCCTTTTAGGTACAAACAGCAAACCCCTGAAGACAAAAACCCTGTGTGCATCCAGCCAGCAGCATGTTTCCACACATTATAACCTCCACAATCTGTTCGGCCTCACAGAAACTATCGCTACATACGAGTAAGTCTAAAGCTCACCATATGCACATGGCTGTATCACCACCAGATTGTGCACTGTGTTAACTGCATTTTATATCACATGCTGTCTACTGCAGCTTCATCAGAAATTAGAAGCCTGGGATGATGCTTTATGTTTATGAGAGTGACAGATGGGGCTTTGTAAACTTCCAAGGCTGGTATGTTTGTTGCATTTGTGCACTGTAGATTCACATGCTAGGCATGATCCTGGCATCTAAGTTGGATCCCTAATATTGTAAGTTGCTTTTCACTAGGTCTTTTGTTTTGGCCTCTGCATGGCTTGAATTACTTGCTACTGCATCATCCTAAGCCCACAATTTACTTAGACACAGATTCTACCTTAGATAATTGTTTGCACCTTTGGAGCTGGAGGTGTGTGTGTATTTCTGTGAGATCACTGTATTGGCTGTAATTGAACAGGGATTTTGAAGCATTGAGCAACATTTAGGGGAGAGGATGTAGCCTAATGGCTAGGGCGGTCGATCTCAAATCTGGGCAACAGGGTTCGAGTCTCGGCAATGACGTTCAACAACCTATGATTATGGGCAAATCCCTTAATCTCCCCGTGCCTAACAAAAATGAATGTGTCCTTGTGTTAGCAAGTGGTGCTCATGTAAAACGCTCTGATATCCGATACCTTTGGGTCTAGCTTGCATTATATAAAACTCCGGGGAAAAAAATTGAGACACAGAAAAACCTCCGTACCATCTTTCATGAAATTAGGTCACATGAAAACGGCTCGGAGGTGGGCTTGCTTATGGAGAATCTCTTTTACCTTTTGTCCTGGATGCAAAATCCCTTGAAAAGATCTGCACGCGTTCTGAAATCTTTGTTTGTTCAATGATCACAACGATTCTAAGTGGCAGGCATGCCAAATATGTTGAAGCAAGCAAATTAGAAAATGAAGCCTCTGGATCATGACGCCATGATGGAGAGGAAAATTTTCCTCAGTCATTGCATGAGTCTTTGAAGGAGTGTTAGAGGAGTAAGATGCCAAAGTGGGTGGGAAAAATATTAATTCAGAAATACCCATTATTTGTTGGTTGGACAAATAAGACCTGAGCAATTCATCATCTTCTCTTTCAGAGGCTTGGTCCTTTGAAGAAATATAGCTAAAAATACCCAGCAATCCCGGCCACGCTCCCTGGCCCAACGGGTTCCCAATGGAATTTCTCAGGCCCAATATACACACGCTGGGGCCCCATCTATTGGCTACAATACAAGAGGCTGTGGAGTCTACCATCTTGCCTAGGGACTGGCGGCACGCGGAAATTGTACTGTTTCATAAGCCGGGCCGGCCTCCGGAGGACCCTTCCTCATACTGCCCCATCTCCCTCATAAATTTTGAACCAAAATTGCTGGAGAAGGTGTTGGCCAATCGCCTGCGCAGCTGCATCAGTGACTTGATCCACCCAGATCAATCAGGCTTTATGCCACACAGGGCTACTCGACATAATATCAGACGGGTACACAATGCCATGGCGGCAGCCCCGATGTTGGGTCGGCCAGCTGCATTGCTTCTCACCGACATAGATAAGGTGTTTGACTCCCTGAGTTGGGTGTATCTATTTCAGCTCCTTGAGGCAATAAACTTGGGGCCTCGTTTTGTGGCCTATGTGCGATTGTTATATACAAAGCTGACCGTGTCGGTCCGAGTTGCGGGACACCATTCACAGCCCTTTTTTATCCAGCGGGGCACCAGATAGGGTTGCCCCCTGTCCCCGCTATTATTTGCTCTCGCGATAGTGCCCCTGGTGGTGTGGGTTCGGAGCGATCCGGTCCTTCGGGGGTTTGACTGGTCCCAGTCACGTTCGGACCGTATAGCTTTGTATGCAGACGATGTCCTCTTTTTCATGATCGATCCTTGGAACTTGGGCTCTCGTATACTTGAAATCCTTAGGGTTTTTGGAGGTACCTTAGGCCTCCATGCCAACCCCACCAAATCTATTTTATTTCCTGTGTACGGACATCAAGGACGCGACACCTAGGCATCGCAGCTTTCCCGGGCGACGGAGGGCTTCAAGTATCTTGGCATGTATATTTCCCCTTGTCCGAAAGTCTCCTGGGCTCACAATATCACCCCTTTGACGGCTAGTCTTTATAACGAAACCTCTGTGTGGTCCTCTCTCCCTCTTTATCTGTACGGGCGCTCAGCCATTTTTAAAATGGTATCACTGCCCCGTATTTTATATTGTCTCCAGAATTACCCATACCCCATTCCGCATACATGGTTCGCACAAGTAGCAGCCAAACAAAATAAATTCATGTGGAACGGTGGGGCGATCAGAGTGGCGCTCCTCACATGTACACAATCCACATATTGCGGTGGGATCGCCGCAGCGGATGTTTATGCCTATTATGTAGCATCCCATGTGACGGTAATAAACGAATGGTGGTACTGCTCCCCCACAGATCCCGCATATTCGGCAGAACATGCTGCTATGGATAAGGTCCCTCTCCTTCATTTATTATACATCACTTACCACCGGTTGGCAGAGTGGTGATACAGCTCTGGCGCGCCAAGACCTGACAGATGGGATGGAAGGGGACACTTACTCAAATGACCCCCTTATGGCAGGTCACATATCTCCGCTCCGTAGCAGCATTAACGGGGTTCAAAAGGTGGGACAGTGTCGGGATTTCGACTCTTGGCGATGTGATGCGCGGCACCACCATGAAATCCTTTCAGCAATTACAGACCGATTTTGATTTACATAAAACACAATTCTATAAGTTCCTTCAGCTCCAACACGCACTTCGTCCCCAGATCAACACATTAGAATCCCTCCCTGAGTTTCAGCCATTGGAGGGGCGACTGCTTACAGGGGATCTAGGACCTCAAAAGATCAAACAGGTCTATCAGACACTGACAACCCATTCACCCAAAACACTGGACAAGACCAGGCGTGCTTGGCAAGCAGACATACCTGACCTCACTGACGATGATTGGACCGAAGCCATCGCTAGCCCTAGGGGTGCAGTGGTGTCCATGCGCTTTCGGCTTATCCAATTTAAATATCTACACCGCGCATATTACACTAGGGTACGTCTATGGCGGATGGGGGTTATTCAGTCCCCTGTATGCCTGAGGTGTGGTGGGGTGGGCGGGGACCTTCCTACACACGGTTTGGAGCTGCTCGGCATTACAGCCATTTTGGCGCAGAATTCGCTCGTGTCTCCATGAGGTGCTGTCCTGGGATCTCCCGCTTGACCCCCGCCTTTTCTTGTTACATTCCACGGATGATATAGGGGGGAATAGGTATAAACAACACTTCTTGTTTTTAGCTCTCGCACTGGCCAAAAGAGATATAGCCCAAATGTGGAAGGCGACATCACCCCCGACCCAGCGTAGATGGAAAACTGAACTGGACAAATGTATGGGGGCGGAGATTGCTGTTTTCGAGGCCCGTGGAGGCCCCGCTAAACACCACAAAATATGGACCAGATGGGCAGATTATCGCGGTATTGACCTGCCCCCGCTGCCTGAATCGGACCCCTGAGAATTGTTTCGTTGTGCTATTTTGTTTCGGTATATCCCCAATGAGTGTTTATTTTTTTTTTAAATATGTGTAAGCAGTTTATTAATGTGGCACACTATGATGATTGCACCGCTTGTACAAATTTGGAGACCGGAACCTGTCTGTAAGTTTATCGTTTATGACACCTACGTGTTTGGTAGGTGTTGTTATTTGTTAGATATATGGATATTGATACAAATTAAACCTACATCGCTGTGGCCAAGGTGGGGCTGCGACCCCTATATATTGCGAGATAACCTAATAAAATTTGATATTTATAAAAAAAAAAAAATACCCAGCTAAGCCTACAAATCTAGAGAGAACCTTAAAGCTACATGAACATCAGCTGTGAGGGAACAACAAATCAGCCTTGAAAAATAGATAAACACGATGCAAAGATCATCCTCAAGTGAAAACCTCCTGAAGCGGAAACCCCCACTCCAATAAAAAATCATATTAAAGCAGAAAAATCTAGGGAGATTCCAGTTCTACCTCAAGGAAGTCTTACCGCATTCCAGGGATTGCCCTCAAAATGGGAATCACAATCTGAAAGATGATTGGCCTCAAAAGGAGATTTTGAACCCAACACAAAAGCAAAATTATTCACAACATTGCGTGTGACTCCGATCCAGCCCTGTAAGGCCTGTGGTCAAGCAGTGGGTCTCACTTAATACACTGGTCTGCCACAGGATCATTCACACCAACCCCGAAACTGGTCTTATTCTTGGAAACACCATGTGGCCTAGTTGCCTGAGTAACAATGCATGTGGAGGAGAAAGAGAATGATTTCCTAATTAAAACTGAAACTCTAACTTGGAGAACAAACCAATATCTACCAATGTTGAATGTTTTTTAACTCTACTAATGACAATGTTGCAGCCATGTGGAACTTGGATCTGTGGTGGTACGCACAGCTTGTAAGAATACTCACAACGCTGCAGCTGCTGATGGGCTGCCTCCTGATGAGGAAAGCAAGCACATGGACATGGCAGGTCTCAGAGCAACCATGTGCACAGTCGTAAGGTAGTACATGTTCTAGTCGGTAGAACTGATTCCATTGGTAGAGCACAATGTCCAGGAGGACAAAACCTTCTCTCATGCCAGTATTTGTAGAGCATTAGAGATTATTAGCCTTCTATTGCATCACTATGTGAGATATTAGCATTTCAGTCTTTTGTCCTAAAAGTACAAATATATCTCTTGACCTTAATGCTCAAGGCAGAACATCTCTTTGGGCTGAAGGTAGATATAGTACTCGAAAAAGATAAGGACATTTCAAAATCAGTGGAGGCTCTGAACTAGCATCAGCCAAATTATTGGGCCCGTTTTGTTTACTTAAAATCTGTTTATTGGGGCTGGCCTAGTTTGAATTAGCTTCTGGCCTCAGAACAAAGATCTCTGTACTAGAGACATGCATTAGACATGCCAGCAACAACTGCAACAGCTGAAGCACAAACCGCAGTACCATCAGGTGGGCACGTTACAAGCCAATGCTCAATCCCGCACTCAATGACAAACAGGGCAGCATTCTGCCAGTACCACACTCTGTTGCCATTTCATCCCAACCACAAAACATGTTACAGTATGAATGAGGTGATTTCTTCACAGGAGGGTATAAATAACCTCAGATGAGTGGTTGGCAGGTACCTCCACGAATGGCTATAGTCAGATAAGTCAAGCAAAATATTTTGTTATAAACCAATCTAGAAAGTCAACACTAATCTGAATCACTTTTCATATCTTTCGGAGAAGGTTGCCTATCCTCATTATTTTCCTAAAAGTAAAAGACGGTTTACTCAGTCTGCTTCCTCATTCTAAAAAATGATGTAACACAGACTCATTTTGGCCTTGGAGAGTTTAAATGGCAACACTCTAATCGACTCATAGAGTGTTCACCAAATTAATGTTATTGGCTGTTTACAGCCGCGGCCCGTGCAGATAAGAAGGTATGAGCGGCCGGGTGGGGGTAGGGTGTGGAATTTCAAATATGACGATGATGGCAAATTTATTTTTTATTTTATTTACCCTCGTAGTCATCTGTCGAATCCCCTTCAACCGGGCCCCACCACCCACCGCTTTTACCTGCATGGGCCGCGGTTGGCTGATTTATGTCATCAGGGCATACTTATTTTGTCCACAGCTAAACAGTTAGTGATGAAGGAGAATAAATTCATTAACAAGGCCCAAACCAAACAAACCACATGTTTCCTTCTCAGGCTAAGGTTCAGTATCATAGTTCCAAAATGCTATCTTCTCCAGATACAGCCATACCTTAATGCCATACTTAACTCAAGTAATGTATACATAAAGTCTGTACAAGTTGAGGATTCACTGGTTCCTCCTGTGAACAAAGTTTGTATTTCTTGAAAGGATGTATCCGGTACTGATGTCCACAACAAAGTCTAAATCCTTTATCTCAAGTGTTATAAAAAATACCTCTCTGTATATAAAAGGTCTTTGAAACCTTTTGGTGAGAGAAAGCGTGAAAGGTTCCAATCTCCTGGCCACTAGGTTCAAACAATTATGTATCTTGAATGCTTAGTAAGAATTTCTCTGAAGCAGAAGGAACTTATACTCTGTGGATCTTAGATGGTTGCCACAATTGCAAGTATTTTGAGGGTTGCTTGGCGCTTTGACATGAGTAGTTTGCCTTAACTTCACTTGTGTGTTTCGTGTTGTGGAATTGTCACAGTCGTGAAGCATCCCACCCATCTCTGCCCACACTCTCCATGTACTGCTGACGCTCTCTGCAGCAGAAGCCTCATGCACCCCTGTAGTTTGGAGGAGCATGTTTCTGTGCCTATCCAGCATACACAGGTGCACGGGCCACGGATCCTGAAAGTTCTCTTTGATACAGCACACATGGAACTCACGGAGCTGCGGATAGATATCAGTATCTTAGAACTAATGACAGCCTCCTGGGCACTGATGACTTTCCTTACTTTCAGACAACATGGTCTGATTCAGACCGACAGTATGACAACATACTTTCAAATGCAAGGGGTACATTCTTTAGCACACAGAATGTAAAGCATTTTACTCTACGGAAGCAAATAAATCTCCTCTTGGAACACAATCCAGCCTTAGGTAATGACCTCGCAGAGAGAATAAGGAGATATATCACTAGTACATCCCTGAGTGGCGATAACCTCCAGGAATCTGTAGACATCGAAGATAGATCTTTTGTGTCAAGGCAAGACAATCAGCCAGCTGAGTTGATTTGTAGACTAAGATGATATAGTCTAAGGTGACCCAGTGAATAGTTCTAAGCATAAAGACAATGCTATATAGACACAGTTATAAAGACAGTGCCGTGGAAATAGTGCTATGGAGACAGTAGGGCGATCCTTTAAATTAAGCATAACCCTGAAATGACAGATGAAGCTTTAATCAATCAATCAGAAGGTCTTGTATAGTGCAGCTTGTCACCCCGGGGGGGCTCCAGGTGCTGGTGGTTTGCGTGAGCCTTTGTCATACAGCCAGGTCTTGAGCTGTTTCCTGAAGTCCTTCAGAGAATGTGTGGTGCGTAGGTGGAGGGAGGAGTTTGTTCCAGGACCTGGCGGCAAGGTAGGAAAAGCAGCGTCCTCCACATCAGCTGCGGTGGAAGCAGAGGAGGAGGACCAATGCGAGGGTGGAGGATCAGAGGTTCCTGGTCAGTCGGTGGAATGTAAGGCAGTTGTTGATGTAGGAGGGTCCGGATTTGTGAGGGGCTTTATAAGCATGAGTGAGGAGCTTAAAGAGGCATCTTTAAGCCAGTGGAGAGCCCTGAGGTGGGGGTGATGCTGATCCTTCTGGGGAGGTTGAGGATGAGTCGTGCTGCTAAGTTCTTGATGGTCTGGAGGCAGTTCAGGAGTTGTTTGGTGGTTCTGGCATTGAGTGCGTTACCATAGTCGAGTCGGCTGACGATGAGGGTCTGGGTGACTGTCTTTCTGGAGGAGACAGCGATTCATTGGAAGATCTTGCTGAGCATGCCAAGGGTGAGGAAGCAGGAGGAGGAGACGGCGTTAATCTGTTGCTTCATGGTCAGGTGGAAGTCCCGGATTATTCAGAGGTTGCGTGCTTGGTTGGTGAAGGTGTGTGAGGGGCGGAGAGCAGCAGACCACCATGCGTCGTCCCATGGGGAGGGC
Organism: Triturus cristatus; assembly: GCF_964204655.1. Classification (NCBI taxonomy): domain Eukaryota; kingdom Metazoa; phylum Chordata; class Amphibia; order Caudata; family Salamandridae; genus Triturus; species Triturus cristatus. Next base: position 725,884,704 of record NC_140590.1, on the reverse strand, counting down.
TTCTTTCTGAAGATGATGACCTCTGTCTTATTCAAGTTGAGCTTGAGGCAGTTGGTCTTCATCCAGGTGGCGATGTTTGTCATGGTGTGTTGGAAGCTTGCCCTTGTGGAGCTGGTGTCTTCTGTGAGAGATAGGGTGAGCTGGGTGTCATTAGCATAGGAGATGTTGTTCAGCCTGTGGGTGCGGGCGATGTCTGCACAGGTATCATGTTGATGTTGATGGGGGTGGGGCTGAGGGAGGATCCTTGGGGTATGCCGCCTAAGATGTTTTATGGGTGCGGAGGAGAAGAGAGCTGAGGAGATCCTCTGGGTTCTGCCGGAGAGGAAGGAAGAGATCCAGTTGAGTGCGTTACCATGGATGCTGATGCAGTGGAGTCTGTTAATCAGAGTGTGGTAGGAGATGTGTTGAAGTCTGCGGAAAGGTCGAGGAGGATGAGAGCTGCTGTTATGCTTTGGTCGAGACTTCAGGCAGTCATGCATCCAGTGGTGACCTAAGAAACATTGTTGATGAGTTTGCAATATGATTTCTTAGTTGACTGTGCCACAGCTGTTTAAATGCCTTTACAGGGTGCTTTGTGCATAGTACATATTTTATGGTGCCCAGTGCACGGTGTGACTGGAGGAAATGATGCAGCTCCTGCTAGCTCTCTGGTTATGGTGCTGGACAAACTGCCTATGACAATGCACAGCACTAGATAAATGGCAACTTTCCTCTCCAGCATTAGAAAGCTGGTGCTGCAAGAAAAACATAGGGGGCATAGCAGCACAGCTTGCTCACGAGAGAGCCTTACCAGTGTTTTGGATATCAGACCTGGGTTTCAGAGAAAAGGCACGGTTTTTGTAGATTTGGACATCATGAAGTAGGTTAGTACGCTGCTGTTTGATTGAGACAGGTCTAAAGACACTGAAGAAAGACTACCTAAGTCCTGTTTAACATAAAAAGAGAAGTAGGACGATCTCCAAGGACATTGAAGATAGAAATGAGATTGTTGTATGAGGCTATCCTGTGTCTTAAAGTCATGGAAAGTTGAAGCATTGCTTGCCTGACATTTGTCCAATTGAGATGATAAAATACGACATTCAGTTAATTAATCAACAGGGTAATTTGGCATTTACATAGTTCATATTATATTATGTGCCTCTGTTAAGATATGTGCCTTGTTTCCCATGGCGAGTTTCATTTGGTTGCAAAATATGTTGGCTTGTGAGTCTTACATTTGACCTGTTCCATACTCATCGTGTTGTGATGCATGTGTTGGGTTTAGTAAGTTGCTGGAGCACAGTAGTTACTGATAAATACCCTTTTCCTTTTATTTTTGTTATTGTGAAAAGAGCTTTTCTGAAAGCCACGTCATATTGTAACTGATCCCTGTATGTTGCTGATAGTTTGAATAGTTGACCTTGTAGGATGTTGCTAAAATGTATTGTGTTTTAATTCTTTGTATTTGTGCAGAACAATGGTTAAAGTGCTGAAGAAACGCCCCTTTATCATCTCAAGATCCACCTTCTCTAGTCATGGACATTATGCTGGCCACTGGACTGGGGACATTTATAGCACATGGCAGCATCTCTACTATTCTGTGCCAGGTGAGGGCCCCATACTATCCTCCAGTGATACAGACTAGATTTAGCACCCTGTCGATGGCTGCTGCCTTTCGTGTGCTTTTTAGGTCGAGCGGAGGCGTACGACCTCTTGTATACTTTAGTTTACATATATTTCTGTGGGCCAAATGCCATTCCTTGCTTCCCATTTGTTTGTTTCAATGTCCTTTAAAAATCCTTGCTTACTAGTAGCCAGTCCTGCCTCTTTGTCCCACCTTTTTCCTCGAAAAAGCAGGGACTTAGTACAATATCATTACGCTTTGTTCTGTTGATCTGCTTGTGGGGGGGGCTATTTTATTATGTTTTCAACCTCCTATTACACCGTGGATGCTCAGACCCATAGCTGCTTACATTTTATTGCAGCATTAACCCTCTCAGTACGTTCCATGTGGCTGGCATTCTTTTGTATTCTTCCTTAAGACAGCTTCCAGGCTGGCTTAGAATGCAAGCAATTAATTATTGTGGTTTTAAGTCTAAGTCTGCCTCCTTTAATTTCCTCTAGAAACAGGCACAACAACACTGCAACAGTATGCCATCTAGCTACTGCAGCTCTCAATCATGTTAAAAAGTTAAACCACTTCTTAAAAACAGCCATTGTTTCAGTTCCATTAAATCAACTCTTCAAATGATACTTTAATATGCATGCTGCATGTGTTCTTTCCTACCCTCCAGGACCTGTGCTTGGCTTCTGGCTGAGGGGTTGGAAGTCTCTGCTCTTGGTCTAGCTCTGAGGCCAAAATGTTTCTTTCTGGAACAATGTACCCTGTAAATGTGCATTTGAATGTGGTACATTAAATAAATGCAGAACAAGAACGCAAGGCTGGCACAAGGGCAATGCAATCACACTGGATATTGACTTCAGAGCAGAGGGGCCGTGTTTCCGATTTTATTTTGCTTTTAAAAGCACTGGCTGACACATTCCTGGCCTTAAGCAATTCCAGACAATAAAAATGTCAAGAAAACTCCAGTGATTAATGTTCTTGCTGGAGAGATGGAGTTGTCTAGTGGAAGAAGTTTTGACTCATTGCAAGGTAGCAGAGGGTTAATATGCCGGTTGCAAAGAAAGTGTACCATGCAGAACACAAAGTGCATAACATGTAAATATGTCAGTGGGTTTCTGCTTTTCTGTTACTTGCAGCTTATAAATTAAAATCCTAACCTAGAACAGTGAATTTATAACTGTTATCAAAGAACTGCAGGCACTGCAAAGTATAGATTAGAGCAGATATTAATGTTGCAAAAAGGGTTCATCTGGGTAGAAATCGTTTCTTTTTATTTAAGAGAACCCCCAACTATGGTGTGCTGTTTGCAATTCTGAGTTTGTGCTTCTGGGGCCCAAGCACTCTTTAGCAATGCTGCCTATCAATATGCATGACTTGTGTCTCCTATACCCTGAAGTCCTCTGTCTTATGTAACATTTCCTTTACGCTAATTTATACACGTATGATTGGTTACTTCTGTGTAATTTGTGCGTGATGGAAAGTGCTTTGACACCCTACACTGGTATGAGTAGCGCTTTATTGCTAATGAAATGCATCTGAACGTTAGTGGTTAGGGAGCCTTAAGAAACACTGTTAAAGGGTGGTGATGATGACGGAATCCACAACACTCAGCCTTACCTCAACATCAACTCAGCACCAGTGAAGCACCAAATTAACATCAGCACTGCACCATCTTAGCTTTAGCACAGCACTATCTCAGCATTAGTGCACCACCACCAACACAGCACCACCTCAGCAGCAACTCAGCAGCAATGCAGCACCACTTCAACATCAGCGCACCATCACCTCAGCACCAAGTCAACATTACTGAGCACCACCTGCGCACCAGATCAGCACCACCTCAGAACCAGAGCACCACCACCACATCAGCATCACTCAGAACCACCACAGCATCACTCAGCACCACTTCAGCATCACTCAGCACAGCACCACCTCCTCATCAGTGAGCCACCACCAGTGCAGCACCAACTCAGCATCAGTGCCGCACCACCTCAGCATCAGTGCAGCACCAGCGCAGCACCATCTTCTTATTAGCATAGCACCACCTCAACACCACATCAGCATCAGCACAGCCCCATCCCAGCATCAGCACAGCACTACCTCCTTTTCAGTGCAGCAACACCTGAGCACCAGTGCAGCAGCACCACCTGAGTATGACTCAGGTCCACCTCAGCATGACTCAGCACCACCTCAGCACGAGCGCAGCACCACCTCAGCATTAGCACAACACCATCTCCGCATCAGTGCACCACCACCAGCGCATCACCACCTCAGCACCAAAGCAGCCCCACATCAGCAGCAACTCAGCACTAATACCGCACCACTTCAACATCAGCACAGCATCACCTCCGCACAGCACCAACTCAACATCTCTCATCACCACCTGAGCACCAGTGCAGCACCACTACCTTAGCATGAACCAGCACCTCAACATCACTCAGCACCACCTCATTATAACCTCAGCATCACCTCCTCATCAGTTAACTATCAAATCATCATCAGCGCAGCACCAATGCAGCACAACATCAACATAAGCACAGCACCATTTTTGCATCAGTGCACCACCACCAACTCAGCACCACCTCAGCATCAGCAGAGCATCACCTCAACACAGCACCAACTCAGCATCACTCAGCACAACCTCAGCACCAGCGCAGCACCACCACCTCCGCATCACTCAGCACCACCTCAGTAACAGTAATTATAACCACCACACCAGCACACCACTACCCCAGCATCACTAAGCACCACCTCAGTATCATTCAGCATCACCTGAGCATCACATCTGCACCAACACACCACCACCTCAGCTCCACCTCAGCATTACTTAGCACCACCTCAGTGTGCCCTTGAAATCTGGTATCTGTTGATTCTCTACTAGTGCCTGTCCGCTGCTTGTGTAGTAATTCAGGTACTATTTCTCAATCTCCACCCTCCTATTGTTTATGTCCCTTCATTCATAACAACAAAAAAGCTATAATAAACAAGCATTACAACAGGCAGGATAAGGTTGCCAGCATTGCAAGGACAAGAAAAACGAGAAGACATTTTTTGTTAATTCTATTTTTAATAGTCATTCAATTGTACATAATGTCTTCTTTAAACTCCACTACATAACACTCCACAACACAAAATACCATTCCACATACTTACACTCCATTACACACAGTCCCACTCCACATAGTTCCAATACACTCAAAAATACATAATTACTATCCACATAATACAACTGCACATCATACCACTTAATTCAAATACACACATCGGCACCACAGTTTCACACCACACAATACCACAACTAACAAGTCCAATCCAACCCACATAATTGGTACACACCATATACATCCACTCCAATCCATAACACATAGGTAAGTGTTTACAATGCCAATAGCTTTAACTCTTTCCTTTTTTTAAAACACACAGATCTGATGCTTCGCTCCTACCTATTTGTTCTTTTCCGTCACCAAAGACGCAAAGCTATACACACAATTCCATGCCACACAATTCAGCTCCACAAATTTCCAGTACACACCATATAATTTAACACCAAATCACATAATACAACGCAACAACACAATTACACACCACATACATCAAATCCACACCACACAATTCCACATTGTACCGCAAAATTCAACAGCACAACACATAATTAAACTGAACTACTTACCACTCCACCACACATAATCCCACTACTCATAATCCCACTACACTGAATGCCACATAATTGCTAACCATATATTTCCACAGCACACCATGCCATATAATGCCACTACACAAATCCACTCCACATAATTCCACACCACACACTTACACAACTAACTAATCAAATCCAACCCATATAGTTCCACTACACACCACATACATACACTCCATAACACATAAGAAAAATACATTGCCATTTACAATGCCAATAGCTCCAACTCAAACAAATGCTTGACTGGTTGCAGTTCCAATGCTTGTTATAATTTGGTGTAGTTAGCTTTACCTTCCAACGGCAGCCGGTGCATTTTTAGTTTGAAATCTTTTCTTTATTGAATTATCAACAAACAGATGCAAGAGATAATGAGACCTGCATCATAGGCCAGTAGTTTTCATATCGCTGAACATAGCATCAAAAGAAAACAAGAAGAACTCTCCTACCCCCTCCCTGTGCCCACCTTCTTCCCCCCCTCCCATCTCCTTCCCCGTTGAATGTGCTTGGACAGAAAAGTGAAAAGCCGGCCCAACCCCCTGTCAGATTGAATAGTAGCATTAGTCTACACTGTGACTCAACGCAGGCAGGCGGAGGAGCCTTAAGTATCTCGCGCAAGGCAACTCTCGGAACTCAGTACATAGCAGGGATACAAAGGGTCGCCATATATAAGCAAAAGAAGCCCCATCTCCCTGCAATGAGAAAGAAATACACTCCATGCCAAGGAAGTACCAAAGGCGGTGTAACCATCCCTGTACCGTCGGTGTTCTATCTGTGCCCCAGTGTGTCAATATATTCTGTAGAGCCGCCCCTAGTGCCATTCCCAATTGCTTGCCCTTGCGGCACTTGAGGGGAAAGGTAAGCCTATTGGACACTCCCAAGATCACATATGCAGGAAAGCGCAGTAGTGTGGTGTCAAAATGGCTGTCAATCTCGTCCAGCACCTAAGACCAGTAGGCAGTGAGATTAGGGCATTCCCACAGCAGGTGCAAAAGTGTGCCTTCAGCGTTGCACCCTCCCCAACAAGTATCGGAACGGTCAGGGTCGCTCTTATGAAGTCGGTAGGGCGTAAGGTACCAATAGAACATGATTTTAGTAGCTGTTTCAATGCTAGATGCGTTACGCGCGTAATGGCGGGCCCTGTATCAGCCCATTCTTTAGGCATCAGGGTCCGGCTTAGCTCACTCTCCCATGGCATTTGGCCCGCAGACTTAACCGCCGGTTCTGGGGGGCACAGGATGTGGTAGAGTTCTGTGATTAGTTGCTTTGTAAATTGTTTCGACAGAAGCCAGCACTCGTACTAAGTGAAGAACCTATCCGCTCCTGGGCAGATTTGGGGTTGCAGGGCCAAATGCAGTATTTTCAGGTAGTGGTAGCGTTCCGTTTCGGGTATGCGGGAGTCAAACTTGAAGTCCTCAAAGGATCAGGGGCCCTCGAGATCAAAAAAGTGCCCCACTGACCTAAATCCAGCTGTGTTCCACTGGCGAAATGCATCCCAGTCAAGACCTGGGGAGAAATCCAAATTCTCTGTAATAGGAGTGAGAGGCGAGGGGAACGTTGTCAAACCACTGCGGAGGGCTCTAGCTTTCAGTGTGGCGCGAGGCACAGGAGATCCATATAGCCCAGGGGGGCTGGAGGCCTTGCGAAGAAATGGAACCTTCCACAGAGCCTTCTTTGCTAGCACACATTCCATGAAGAGCCAGCTCTTTTCAGAGTCTGGCTGAGCCCATTCTAAGAGATTCCGCAACGGTGTTGCTTTGTAGTTGCGGTCCAAATCAGGGATCCCCCAACCCCCCCTTCCTCATGTGGTTGAAAACCGAGGGACTTGTTAGTTCACAGCCGCTTGTCTGCCCATACAAAGGCGTTGAATTCGAATTGTAGTTCCACTGGGAGGGCTTGAAAGAGTTAGAGGATTTTAGGGAAAATGCTCATCTTGAGGGCTGCCACCCTACCCAACCACGAGAGGTTGAACGTCCACCAACGTTTGAGCTCCTGCCTCGTCTATTGCAGTAATCGGGAATAATTCAGAGATGTCGTCTCATCAAAGGATAAAGCCAGCGATATCCCCAGGTAGGGCATAACCTTTTGATCCCACCGAATAGGGCATGATTGGGTCAGAGCAGTGATAGTGGTTGGCTTCAGGGAGAAGCCCAGCGCTTGGGATTTGGTCACATTGACCTTAAATCCGGAGGCCGCTGTGAATGTGTCTAGTTCGGACAGAAACGCCGGGATGGAGGTGTGTGGAGACTGGTGTGGCGACAACATCATCCGCATAAAAGCTAATAGTGTGCCGCTCCCTCCCAAACAGGATCCCCTGTATGTTTTGGTTCTCCCAGACCCGTTGGGCCAAGGGCTCCATATAAAGAGCGAACAATAAAGGGGATAGCGGACAACCCTGCCGCGTTCCCCGGGCTATGTTAAAAGGGGCAGAAGTAAAGCCATTGACTCTGACTGTAGCCAGAGGACTACTGTAGCTGCTAAAGACCCATTGGCGGAAACGGCGTCCAAAGCCAAACCTCTCTAAAACGGTCTCCAGGAAGGGCCAGTGGACCCTGTCAAATGCCTTCTCTGCATCTATTGACAGGAAGACCCACTCCTCTGATCGACGGTGGGATTTGTCCAAGAGATGCAGTAGCAGTCTTGTATTATCGCTGCACTGCCTGGTCGCGACAAATCCAGCTTGATCCGGGTCGATCAAACCCGGCATCATAGGCCCCAATCTAGCCGCAAGGATCTCTGTGAGGATCTTGAAGTCAATGTTCAAGAGAGATATTGGCCTGTAAGAGGCACAGAAACCAGTGTCTTTACCGGGCTTGGCAGGACTGCCACTGATGCTACGAGCATGGTGGGTGGAAGCCCCCTAGTGCCATCAATGGCATTGAAAAGTCGCACCAATACTGGGGTTACAAATGAACAGAAAGTATTGTAAAAAAAGGGCGGTACGCCGTGTGGGCCAGGGGATTAAAGGAGTTTAAGTCGAGCTATGGCTGAAATAACTTCCTCAATTCTAATGGGGCTGTCTAGGGCCGCTTCCTGGTTGGCCGTCAGCTTGGAGTGTGTTATGCCCTGACAGTAGTTGGATGGGTTATGGGTGGGCAAGGACTGTGCAATGTACAACTTTGCATAAAAATCTCGGAAGGCACTTGCTACATCCATACCCCGCGTGTTCTCAATGCCCTCATCAGTGAGAATGAGTGGGACGGTCGCTGCCTGTTGTACGCGCAGTTTATGGCCCAGTAGGCGACCGCATTTGTCCACCCTCCGGTATAAAACGCTTGCTTCAGGCGCAGAGCACCAAATTCCGCCCTGTCTAGATCAAGGCTGGCTAATTGCGCCCTGGCTACTTTTAGTTTCCTCCAGATTCGAGGGGTCCCCGTTTTCTTATGGATCCCTTCCAGTTCAAGTACCTGCTTGGAGAGTTCGCCCCTCTTCTCTTCGCGCACCTTATTATCGGCAACCGATATGGCTATGAATTCACCCCTTGCAACTAGTTTGAGAGATTCCCAGAGGGAAACAATTGAGTTGTATTGGATGTCGTTTATGGCTAGAAAGTCTTCTCGTGTCTTTGTGAGGCGAGTGACAACTTTGGAGTGGTGCAGGAGCGTATCCCCAAGCCTCCAGGAGTATGATGGTCCAGAGGTAGGGGGAAACGGCAAAGTCTCAGTCAAGGCTGCATGATCTGAGAGGTTCGATGTCCGAAGTCCGCGCTGCCTCGAGGAGAGAGCCAGTTGTTAGGAAATAGTCCAGTCGGGCGTAAGTCCCTCGAGCATGTGAATAAAAGTGTAGTCAAGTGTGTGGGGATGGAGGTGCCGCCACAGGTCCACCAGTCGCAAATCCTGCATCCATTGTCTGTGTGTGGCAGAGAGGACCCCTGTCTGTCCCTGCCTCTGCGCCGAATGGTCAAGTTGGCCGTCGAACACTATGTTCAAGTTGCCCCCAATAAGGATTTGTCTGTCGGGTGTGGAGGTAAGGTCACCAATTGCTTTATATAGAAAGATTTCCTGCCCCTCATTAGGAACGTATATGGTGACTAGAGTCAGGATGTGCCCCCCTATGGTTACTGAAAGTGCCAAAAGCCTCCCCTTCATTTCTAATACCTTAGCGCCTACCTCCAAGAGAACGTACGCGTGATCAGGATGGCTACCCCTCCCTTCTTGGTAGAGAGGGAAGAGTAGTACTGCTGCCGGAAAGCCTTGGAGCGCATTCTATAAGTATCGCTTGACAATAGGTGGGTCTCCTGCAATAGGCAGATATGGGCCCCGGAATTTTCCAAGTGCGACAGAATAACCCTGCATTTAACTGGGTTGTTGAGTCCCTTTACATTTAGTGTCAGTATCTTAACACTCATCTACGCCAAAGGAAGGGGGCATGCTACGCACTACAATTGTTTGGAGGCCAGCTGAGCCATGCGCATCCAAGAACCAATGAGACCCTAAGGAGTTACTGACTGCATGCAAAAGGTGCTGTCCTGTACTCACGCAGGAAAACTCAGTAAGGGGGAGGAGACCCCAACAGTGAAAAAAACAAAACCCCATAATGAACCAAAACAGATGGTGGTGCAAAAAGTCAAAGTTAATGTCCATAGCGTTCTGCTTTTAGGGAGAAGAGAAAAGGGAACCTGTGGCCCGAAGCTCCCCGCTCCCACCAGTCAATCCGCCAAAATCTTTCAGCTCCATCAGCGGAGAGCGAGGGTGCGCTCTCCAAGAGTCGAGAGGCAAGTATGGGATGTTCTGCCTTAATCCGACGATGTCCCCACAAGGGATAACAGCACAGTCTTCCTCTCCTTAGCCATAGTGTTAGAATCTGGGTGTGCCGCAAAACTGGGGGGCTTAATGGTTGTCCAGCCGTGGCCGCTCTGACGTCGGCATGGGCGCGAGTTCTGGCCAGATTGGTCTGGTGCAGGTTCAGCAATACCCAAGAGTTTATAGGCCTCTGAAAGTGAGGGAATCTGTCGCAGTTCCCCCTTGTAGGAGGAAATCAGTTTGAACGGGTGCCCCCAGGAGTACTTTATGCCAGAGTCTCATAAGTGGAGTGTGATCGGCCGGAAGGACTGGCGCTTGAGTAGCGTAGGCGCGGCTAGATCTTGGAATAGGGTGGGTTTCTGCCCCTGGTCGGTGAAATCTGGGTTCCATTGAGACTCATAGAGAATCCTCTCCTTCAGTTGGTAGTTGTGAACGCAAGTGAGGATGTCTGACGGGGCGCTGGGGCTGCCCTGCGGGGGCCTACTTTATAAGTACGATCTAGTTTGACCGGGAACTCCGGAGGTTCTCCCAGGATGGCGCGAAACATGCCCGCCAAGAGGGCCTCAATGTCGCCGTCCCCCTCCTCGTGCACCATACCCCGGATACGGATGTTATTCCGTCTGGACCTGTTTTCCAAGTCCTGGGTATGGGCCTGTATGTCCAGGTTCTGCTCCTGCAACCGAAGGACTTCTTGTTGGAGGGTCTCAATTACTTTGTCCCCCCCAGCTTCATGTTCCTCCAGCATGTGAACTCGCTCCCCCAGAGAGTCCACATCACGGCGTACGTTCCGCAGGTCTGCCTGGAGGTCGTGCTTCATGGTAGCCAGATCATCACGGAGGGAGGAGAAGAGGGACTCCAAAAATGCACGGCTGACCGGGGCCTCCGGGTTCTCGCCCCCCTCGGTTTTGTCCTCACGCCCCGTGCTCGTCTCGTGCTTCGACACCTGAGTGGACTTAAGCAGGAGCTCTTTGATGGACCTGTCCTTCCTGCCTTTGGGGGCAGCCATAGCTTCTGCGAGCATCTGGCCCGCTGCCGGAGTAAAAGCGGAGCGCGCAGAAATCCACTAACGGAGGGGCCCCAGGGGAGCCACGAGGAAGATCGTCCGGCGGAGGGGTCACCGCCACTTACATTCCAACTCGGGTCCCCTAGCCACCTCATGACAGACCACACGGCAGGGGCCGGGTGTATCACTGTGGCCCCCCGCCGGGCCCTCTCTCCACAACGTTGTTGCGGTGTCGCCGCTTCTTTGTCTGGGGCGACCAGGGCAGCGCTTCTCTGAGCCGGGGACTCCACCGGCGTTAGGAGACATCAGTAGAATAGTGTGGAGTGGGGTCCACGGCATCTCCCAGCCGGAGGTGTCTGCTTCCGCTGATGGCTGCACGCTCAGATCTACAGTGCAGGCCTTCTGTCTTCTGGGGCTCTCACGAAGAAGGGCCAATCACCACCTGGCCAGGCCTCGGGGAGCGCGCAGAACCAGTCCAGGGCCCCGATTGGGACAGAAGAGACCGAGCTTGGTTGAGAGAAGCCAAGGGAGCCTTCCCCTTCTTATCGATGCACAGGAGGGCCCAGCTAGAATCGCTGCAATGTCAAGGCCCCATGGGCTTGCTCGGGAAAGCATCTTAACTAGCCCCCGGGGCACCTCCGTAGTCCCTTTCGTAGATAGTGGGGGTGGCTGTCAGCAACAAGGCGCTATAGAGATCGTGGCCAGTGCAGCACCTCCCTCTAGATCACTAGAAGTGCGGCCTGCTGAGAAGGGCAGCACCGGGACCCCGCGTGGCCACCGCGGGGTTGCTTCACTGGGGTGCCGCTTCGAGGTTGGACTGTTCGCATGAGGCACAGGGTCAAGACTGATTTGCATATGGCTGGGTTCAAACTGGTACGGCATGGTGAGAAAAAAAACGATGGATTTAGGCCCAGATCTCTGTACTGGGGTGAATGTATGACATTGTTCTGCATTCTGTCCATCAACTGTTGTTTTTGCATTTGTCACCGCGAGTGGGAAGGGTATGCCCAGACATGGGGCCCATGCTCTTCATGCCACTGGAGTCAAGCTATCCTGGCTGAAGAGGGATGAAACCCCAAAACCGGTCCTAGGATGCTTTTTTTCAGACCAGGGAGGACTTGGCTTGGCAGTTCGGGCTGGACTGTTCCCATGAGGCACAGGGTCAAGACTGATTTGCATATGGCTGGGTTCAAACTGGAACAGCATGGTGAGCAAAAAAACGATGGATTTAGGCCCAGATCTCTGTACTGGGGTGAATGTATGACATTGTTCTGCATTCTGTCCATCAACTGTTGTTTTTGCATTTGTCACCCCGAGTGGGAAGGGTATGCCCATACGTGGGTCCCGTGCTCTCCATGCCACTAGAATCAAGCTATCCTGGGTGAAGAGGAGTGAAACCCCGAAACCGGTGCTAGGATGCTTGTTTCCAGTCCAGGGAGGACCTGGCTTGGCAGTTCGGGCTGGACTGTTCCCATGAGGCACAGGGTCAAGACTGATTTGCATATGGCTGGGTTCAAACTGGAACGGTATGGTGAGCAAAAAAACGATGGATTTAGGTCCAGATCTCTGTACTGGGGTGAATGTATGACATTGTTCTGCATTCTATCCATCAACTGTTGTTTTTGCATTTGTCACCCCGAGTGGGAAGGGTATGCCCAGACGAGGGTCCCGTGCTCTCCATGCCACTGGAATCAAGCTATCTTGGCTGAAGAGGGGTGAAACCCCAAAACCGGTCCTAGGATGCTTGTCTCCAATCCAGGGAGGACCTGGCTTGGCAGTTCGGGCTGGACTGTTCCCATGAGGCACAGGGTCAAGACTGATTTGCATATGGCTGGGTTCAAACTGGAACGGCATGGTGAGCAAAAAAATTAGGATTTATGCCCAGATCTCTGTACTGGGGTGAATGTATGACATTGTTCTGTATTCTGTCAATCAACTGTTGTTTTTGCATTTGTCACCCCGAGTGGGAAGGGTATGCCCAGACGTGGGTCTAGTGCTCTCCATGCCACTGGAATCAAGCTATCCTGGCTGAAGAGGTAGGAAACCCCGAAACCAGTCCTAGGATGCTTGTTTCCAGTCCAGGCAGGACCTGGCTTGGCAGTTCAGGCTGGACTGTTCCCATGAGGCACAGGGTCAAGACTGATTTGCATATGGCCGGGTTCAAACTGAAACGGCATGGTGAGCAAAAAAACGATGGATTTAGGCCCAGATCTCTGTACTGGGGTGAATGTAGGACATTGTTCTGCATTCTGTCCATCAACTGTTGTTTCTGCTGAGAAGAGCAGCGCTGGGACCCCACGCGGCCACCGCGGGGTTGCTTCACTGGGGTGCCGCTGCGAGGTGAATGCGTGGCAGTGGCCCCCTAGGGTGCACCGAGGCCGCCGAGAGACACGCGCTCATCTCTCGATGTCTTCGGCACCCAGGCCTGGTCTCGAGACCTCGCGCGCTCAGCCAGTGCATTTTTACCGCAGTTGAGGATGCGTTTTCTTTTTTTTATCTGTGTATTTAAAGGCTTATTTTTCTCTTTTTCAGGTGTGATGCTCTTTAATCTGTATGGCATACCACTGGTCGGTGCTGATGTCTGCGGCTTTTTAAAGAACACTACTGAGGAACTGTGTGTGCGGTGGACACAGCTTGGTGCCTTCTACCCATTCATGAGAAATCACAATAATATTAATACCAAGGTGAGTGCTGATCTCACCTCTCCTAGAAAGCGGCTGTTATTCCTCAGTGTGCAGAAAAAGATGTCCCTTTATGCCTCAGAGCATGAGCTGCCTCCATCAGGACAGCATGACCTGTGCTTCATCCCTTTGTTCTATCGCTTGAGCTACTGCTCAATACATCATGTTTCTCTAAAAAGTGAAATTTGAGGGGACTTGGCACAGGCAGGGGTATGTCTATGAAGCTTTCCACTCCATCCCCTCTTTAAGTTATATTTATTTTAATGCCCAGAGCCCATGCTTCCACAGTGGGATTGGCGGATGATGTGTAGTCCTCATAAAAAAGTGTACTGCACTGGTCAATCGCTTTTCATCCTTCCTGGGTGTGAATGGGTGGACCACAGAGCCAAAGGCTTACATGCCTGGTATACTTGGTGTCTCATACCACAGACCACTGGAGTGTGGTAGGAGGTTTCGGTGGGGGAGGATGCTACTCAACACCCATGGAGAAGTATGAGGGAAACAGACACTGGGCAAGGAAAAGGTGTGTACCTAAGCTCCCGCCCTCAAACAAGAACCCATTCCCAATGTAGTTCATATGCTAAAAGAGTTAAAACGAGGGCCAGGCTAGGTGGCTATCGCACCCAAGACGCAAGCGCTCTGAGGTGTATTGGGCCTCACATGGCAGTTTACAGACAGCGCCCTTTAGACTCTGGAAAGGGGTTGCATCAAGGAGTCACTGTCTCTGACACCCCAATATCAACACCTGTCAGCGGCCACCAATACATAGTGTTTGGCAGGTGAGTCCCCTCTGCTTCCACATTGGATGTGTGCTCTATTGCACTATTGCTAGCAGATGTGTGCAGGCAGTATTCCACAACAATACTGAGTTTTAAATATCAGACCTTGAAGATATATGTATATATGTTCTTACCTTGTGTTCCTGTAGATTCATGTACTCTGCATTCTCCTGCCATCTAATGTTGGATGTTTGCAGTATGTTTTTCATTGAAGAAGTTTGAATCCCAAGACCTGTTGGGACTCCACTGTGTGTCCACAATGCACCAACCCATCTCAGATTGCTCTCTTCTGTTTTTGGGCTTGGATATTCAGGAATGTTGCTCCGGAAGCGATGTGTTCCATACCGGTTTTCTATGTGCCAGCTACTCACCCTTCGAACCCTGTGAAGCAAACAACATTCCTGCATCATCGAGTGATTCTCCGCCCTATACCTGGTCTTTGAACCCCATGGTCACCGACCATTAGCCTTCGACCCACCGTGCTTCCAACGCTTGAATAACCTAGAAACCTGTTGGTCGTCCTTTGGAGAATGCACCTAGACGATGGTATAGAACGTAGACCCTTCCAATTCTTCCCTAGGTGTAACACCAAATAGCCCTGGAGTGACCAGCATGCTGTCTACAATTTGTTTTTTTTGCGAGGCCACAAGGAGACTTCTTGTGATGCCTGCTATGACTTCTGCTATGATAAGACTCTCTAGTACCAGAGGGAAAGGCGAAGAGCTTACCATGAGATGCAGCAACAATCCTTATTGGAAACTCTCTACATCTTCAGGGCTGATGTCTTGCCTCCCACTGAGAAGGTAGAGGATGGGCCCTCTGGCTTTCCAGCAGTGCAAAGGGAGGAGAGTCCAAAGGCCACTTTCTTGGAAGCTTCTGAGACAGTGGAGGAGAAGTTGCAAGAACAGGCACCAAGTTGACTCACTGTACCTCGTCAGTGCCACAGGCTCCACAAGGTCAGTTACCAGTCCAGAAATACCCTCCAACAGAGGCAGAGCACCACTTCCCCGGGAGTCATGCGTAGATCTGAAAATGGCAGAAACCTTTGGGCTTGGCTCCTCTGTCCAGACCCCCCTGAAATTGAGAGACTGGACCAGTAAAATCCCTGTTCAAGCGCCCCAAGCTGTGTTGCCCTTTAATGCCCTCTCAACGTTGATGCTTCAAAAAACACTCAGAATCTAATGCTGCACCTCCACCAGCATTGTAACCAATGGCAAAGCCCCCTTAACACTGAGATCAGAAACACTGAGGGGTCAACCTTCGAGAAACTGTCCGACGTCCTTGATGCAAAGCAGGAAAAACTGTTTATTTATCTAGACCCAGGCAAAATCCTCCCCAATCCCCTGCCTCTAGGGCTTATCCAGATTCCCAAGAAGCATAGGCCGGCCTTCAAGCAAGAACCAAGCCTTGACTCCTCAAGGCCACCGAACCCCAAAAGAATCACAGACTCTGGCACTAATCCACCACCCTTTCCACCCTTACTTACAACACCTCCATCACCAATGCTACCCCCATAAACGCATACCCTGACCCACAGGGCACCGATTCACATACTGCCAGTCCCTATTTCCCACAGGTCCCCTTGAGACCCTCATGGGTGAATAGTAACACTTAACAAATCCCTGATTGATTGATTGATTGATGATGAGTCCCTCATCCCCCGGGAGGGAGAAGACCCGTGGGAGGATTATATAGTTGACCTCCCAGAGGATTCCGAACTTAAACCCCGCCAAGGTCTCCCCGCCTGCCAATACCTCCACCTACCATTCAGTAATACAACAGGCCTCCTACCACCAGTCAAGTTAAGATGCACACAGTTCAGGATGAGGGCGACTTCTCCATGAAGATTCTCTCAAAAACAGAGCAGACAATACACTACTACCCATGTTAAATGGAATGCTTTAAAGAGCCCAAAAAGACCAAAGTGGCCACACATAGGGTTGACAAAAGTACAAACCATGATGGCCCTGTTTATGTCTGTGGCCAGGTTGCCACCTACTCCGTTGTGCTCCATATGTCACCATTGCATGGTTTACTGCCTGAAGCTTCAGTGGTCGTTTCAGGGGTATGCTTACTTTAAAGGAGATTTCCTTCATCTTACCACTATCTCCTTAGCACTGTCTTTATAGCAGTGTCTCTATAGCACTGTTTTTAAGCTTAGAACTTCTTTAGAACTATTTACTGGGTCACATCACCTTTAACTATAACATCTTAGTCTATAACTCCACTGAGCTGGCTGATTGTCCTTGCCAGACCTTGCCCATTCTCCTTACTGGATTCCTTCCATCCAGCAGCCAGCGCTGGCATCACTTGATAAGGAATCAAGCACATAGGTGCAGCAGCCCTCCTGGTCCAAAATGTACCACTGGGAGGACATGAAGGAGCTGGTCAAGCCCATTCCAGAGGCCCGCAGGAAATGGGGACAGAAGTTATCTGCTGAGGGCAAGACCATCAGCAATGCCAACCTAAGATGCGCACTCAACACATAAGACATTGTCGCTAGAGGGGTTAACAACAGCATCCTCCCCAGCATGCGTGGTTTGTTTAGGATATCAAGGTTCTAACCCAAAGTGAAGCAGCACCTCCTAAATGTGCCTTTGGTTTCCGAGCATCTGTTCGTCCACCAAGGTTGGCCTGATGCTCAAAAAATTCAAAAAGAACATGAACATCACAAGGTTCATGGGTGCACTGCAGTCCCCCAGATCTGCCTTTCGCAGACAGCAAACCAGGGGCCAGATGTGCGACCCGTTTTTGCATACGCAAACACGTTTGCGCATGCAAAAACATATTGGGCTATTTACATAGCCTATTAAGCGAGTCGCAATTTTTTGGAGACTCGCTAAGTAAGTTTTGTGACTTGCTATTTGGAGGGGGTGTTCCCTTCCAAATAGCGAGTCTCAAAACAATGTACTAATGTTACAAAACACTCACAATTTCCACCTACTTCAAGTAGGTGGTAATGCATTTGCAAAGGGGAAGGGGTCCCCAGGGGACCCCTTCCCCTTTGCAAATGCATGCGAAATTATTTTTTTAGGGCAGGCAGTGGTCCCAGGGACCACTGTCAGCCCTTAAAAAAATGAAACGTTTTCGTTTAATTTTTTTGTTTTAAATGCATCCCGATTTCCTTTAAGGAAAACAGGCTACATTGGAAAAAAAAGCTGCTTTATTAAAATGCAGTCCCAGACATGGTGGTCTGCTGGGCCCAGCAGGCCACCATCCCTGGGAGGGCTGGCATTCACAATGGGCTCGCAAATTACGAGAGGCTCATTAATATTCCCCATTGGGAATCGCAAAACAGTGTAAACAAAATGTTGTGCATTTCATTTAGCGCCTCGCAATTTGCGCTTCGCAATGTGTCGCAAATTGCGAGGCGCTAAGTGAAAGGGTCGTACATCTGGGCCCAGGTATTTTATGAAATCAGCAGTCTCAGGGAAGCAAATATTTATCCAACCAACAACACTAACAGCCCTTTTAAGACCCCCAGCAAACTAAACTCTTTCAGCTGGGAGCCTGCAGTGGTAATGTGTGTGGTAGAGGTGACTCTACAAGAGGCAGCTCTACCAGAAAGCAGTGAATTCCCATCTGCGCCCCCCCTAATCACACAACACTTGTGGGGGGGGATGAGAGGGGGAGACTGAGGTGCTGCTTCCCTTAGTGGAACTACATCACTCACTATCAGTGGGTGCTCTTCATTGTGCATGAAGGGTACTGTTTGGAATTCTGCACCATGCCACACAACATACCATCTCGTTACCATTTCGTCAACTCAGACCTTCTCCAACAAAGGAAGAGATTCAAGCTCACCTCGCAAAGGGAGGCATTGAACTAATGCCTGCAGAACAAAACGAGAAATGGGTGTACTCCCTGTACTTCCTCATCCCCAAAAAGGAGGTCACCTTCCAGTCATTGGACGGGTTCTTCCTCTTTGAACATGTTTGCATGGTCTTCCTGCAGGACGTCATCCTTCTGCTCCCCCAATGCGATTTAATATCAGTGCTGTATCTGAAAGATGTATACTTTCACATCCCAATTCACTCAGCGCATCAGCATGCCTGTGATTGGTGGTAAGTGGACGATGCTGCCAATTTAAGGTGTTACCATTCAAAATCACTAAGGATCCAAGGGTATTCACAAAGTACCTAGTGGTAGTAGAAGTGCATTAGTGCAGAAATGCCATTCATGTAATACTTGAACAACTGGTTGATCAAGAACTGCCACAGTTCATGTGCAATGCACTCTGGTGGAACTGGTAAGGGGTATTTGCCTATGCATTTTCTCCTCTCCCCTTTATCCCATGCATAGTGAGGAATATGAGGCAGGTGTCCATTACACTCATCTTTGTTGCATCAAACTGGGCTAGACAGTCCTAGTATTCAATGTTTCTGGCGATGTCACTCAGTCCCCAAGACAAGCTCCCATTAAGGCAGGATCTTTTAACTGAACATCAAGGCCAGCTCACACACCTAGATCCCGGACAGCTGAATTTTATAACCGGCACCTCAGTTCCTATAGTTTGGCTATCTCAAACATCAATAGGAATGCATGCTCAGTCTGTGAAATATGTGAAAGCTCTCTACTTGTGCCTGTAATGCAATCAAGTGGAACAGATTCATGCACTATTGTATCTTCAGTTGGACTCCTTCTCAAGGGTTCTATTCAGGAGATTGTCTGTTACCTCCTATACCTATAAAAGGCCTACCTTGTCTAGACTTCCACAGGCTTACACTTAACTGGAGTAGTAGTGCACTTACAAAACAGACAACATTAATTTCTTCTCAAGATAACCACCATTAGTGAGCTTAAATCTCTTAAAATAAAGGATCCCTTCATCCAGGTCACAAAAATAACGTAGTCCCTGACACCCACCCCAAATTTCTGCTAAAGATTATCTCACCTTTTCATAAGAACCAGACCATTTTTTTAGAACTCTTTTTATTGAACCAAAACGGTTGATACATTACATTACACCAGTTACATATCTTACAATTAGACATGAAAGCCACACCATCACCAGTTATGATCTATTCCGTTTTCCCTGATGTACTGTGTATTTGCCAACACACCTTGACTACCTACCTTGTCCTTTAACGTCATTCGCCATAGTCTGTCGCACATGGGCTCTGGGGACAGAACATGGGTGGCCCCTGTATTCATTCCATTTGTTCCACACCCTACCCCATTTTTGGGGGCAACCTCTGTTATGATAGGTCATCTTTTCGGCCACCATACACCAGTCCATATCTTTCTTCCAGTCATTCAGAGATGGTGCCATATCAATTTCCCAATTGCATGCAATGTTTCTCTTTGCAATCATCAGCGCCAGGGTTACCCCAATTTGTTCTCCCCTCCCCAAATCTGTCACCTCCCAAATTTTAAGCAGACACCACTTGGCCGATAGTAGAAGCTCCACCCCTTAAACTTCGCTCAAACATTGCGTTTATCGAGTATCCAGAGTATCTCCGGAAAGTGGTGAAAATGTTTACAATTCTAGGAATGGAGGACTGGGAGAATGCTATAATGATATTTTGTCATCCCAGTCTGCTGTCAAGCAGAGGCCACGGATCAATGGATCACCTCGGATCCAGATTGCTAAAGGCTTAAGTACCAGTGCAAATAGTACAGGCGAAAAAGGAGGCCCTTTTCTGGTTCCCCGCTGGAGCGGAAAGACAAGTGTTGTTCTACCATATATAAAAGCCAGATCCAGGCCAGAAACCGGGGTCCAACACCCAGACACTCTAGCAACCCAAATAGGTATATCCATTCGAACATGTTGAAGGGCATACGTGCGTCGAGAGATACAACCACTGCATCTTCTTGAATTCTATTTGCGCAACTAAGGACCCCCTGGAGGCGTCGCAGATTAAGGGCTGTGTTTCGGCCTTGCATGCACCCAGATTGATCTGGGTGTAAGAACCAAACCAATTGAGCTTCCAGTCTTCTTCCCACAACTAGAGTCTGCAGTGTAGCGGTAATGGTCCATCGCACTTAGACATTTAGCGGGCACTCATGTACTATATTAAAAGAAATAAGTCACTTAGAAAGTCTAATCAGTTTTTGGTAGCCTTTGCCACAGACTCACTCTGCTAAGGGCAAGCACACAATTCCTGTGCCTTTAAGAGTTCACTCCACACGCCACCTTAGCTGTGTGAGGTAATATTCCTTTAGCGTGTATCTGCAAAGCTGCTACTTGGTCAGCGCCACACATATTCACAAATGCAAAAAGAACAATTGATGGACAGAATGAAGAACAATGTCATACATTCACCCCAGTACAGAGATCTGAGCCTAAATCCATAGTTTTTTTGCTCCTCATGCCATTCCAGTTTGAACCCAGCCATATGCAAATCAATCTTGACCCTGCACCCAATGGGAACAGTCCAGCCTGAACTGCCAGACCAGGTCCTCCCTGGACTGGAAACAAGCATCCTAGGGCCGGTTTCGGGGGTTCATCCCTCATCAGCCAGGATAGCTTGACTCCAGTGGCATGCAGAGCACTGGACCCACGTTGGAGCATACCCGTCCCACTTAGGGTGACAAATGCAGAAAGAACAATTCATGGATAGAATGCAGAACAATGTCATACATTCACCCCAGTACAGAGATCTGGGCCTAAATGTATTGTTTTCTTTGCTCCCTATGCCATTCCAGTTTGGGGCTCATTGTGCCACTGAATTCAAGCTAGCCTGGCTGATGAGGGGTGATGCCCCGAAACCGTCCCAGGATGCTTGCTTGTTCCAGTGAGGACCTGGCTTGGCAATACCGGCTGGACTGTTCCCATGAGGCACAGGGTCAAGACTGATTTGCATATGGCTGCGTCTAAACTGGGGTGGCATGGTGAGCAAAAGAACGATGGATTTAACCCAGGTCTCTTGACTGGGGTGAATGTTTGATTTGCCCTGCATTCGGTTCATCATCTTTGTGTCTTTTGCTTTCTCACCCTAAGTGCGCAGGGTATGCCCAGACGTGGGTCCCAGGCTCATTGTGCTACTGGATTCAAGCTAGCCTGGCTGATGAGGGTAGATGCCCCGAAACTGGTCCCAGGTTGCTTGTTTCCGGTCCAGTGAGGACCTGGGTTGGCAGTTCGGGCTGGACTGTTACCATGAGGCACAGGGTCAAGACTGATTTGCATATGGCTGCATCTAAACTGGGGTGGCATGGTGAGCCAAAGAACGATGGATTTAACTCAGATCTCTTGACTGGGGGTAAATGTTTGATTTGCTCTGCATTCCGTCCATCATCAGTGTGACTTTTACACATTCACCAATCCTTATTGTGTAGACGTTCTAGCATGTCAAAAGGCTTTAGTTGGCTAAGTGTCCTAAGAACACTGTTTCAAGCATCTGCATCATCTGCTTGCAAGCCACTTCTTGGAGGAAACTGCTTTATGTTGGCATCTACAGCCATACAAGCTATGAATGGAAAATGTTACTTACCCTGTAACCACTTGCTCATAGTGTGTAGTGCTATCCATTCACATGCACCCACTTTCCTCCCAGAAGCCTGTGCGGATGACAAATGTTCATAGCCTTTTCACTCCCTTTCCTGTGCACAGTACACTGTTTTGAGCACTGCTCTTCATTTACACTACTCACCTGCTGAGCAATAAAAAAAATCTGAGATGGAGCCAGTGTGCTTGTGCATTGTAGACCAAGGGTGGAGTCACAACAGGTCTTGTGACACAAATGTCTTTGAAGAAAAAATTGTTTTGAGCACAACTCTAAGTGGCAGATGAATGCTGAGCAAGAGAATCAATCTATCTACCTACCTATCTATCTGTCCATCCATCTATCTGGTACATATTTGTAAAGTTTAGTATAGCAACCCACATTTGCTTACCCTGACAATAGTTTTATACTTGATATTCCAGCTATGGTATTTTTGTGCTCAGAAATCTGACATTCAGCTGCAACGTCAGATGTGGGGGGCATACAGTCTCTACAGGAGATTTTTGCCGAACTGCAATATAAACAGGAAGATTTGGAGAACTTATCTCTGTGGGATAACATACCTATCAGAGGTCTACTGAAGTAGGTGGAAAGTCCAGATGTCGAGTGTTAGAGCAGGGGTTCCCTTCAATCTGTCACCCCCTCCAATCCCCCACTGAAATTAGACCATGATCATAGAGTGGGTGCTGGTTGTTCAAAGGGAGACTCTGTTCTGGATTTTCTTACAAGGGTTAGCTTTTTTAAGGAGAAGGAGGAACGGATGTCCCTACATCAGGCCAAGAAAGACCCGAGGGGTCAATTTTCAGACGCTACAGAAATTTCATACCAGTGACTGATGTTGTTCAGAGGAGTAACCTTACCAGTCGGGAGAGCCCTGTTGTATTATCTTCAGGTGGAATGAGAAATAGTCAATTGCTAGAACTCTTAGAGATGCTCAGAGAATAAAAGTCCGATTGGCCGCACTCTGCTCGTCCTACCAGCGTGTTACCCCAAAGCATTGTGGTCCATGAAGTAGCGTCGGCGAGTACGCCTATGCCAAAGTTTAAAGTGAAAATGAGTGTCGCGTTAGCCATCCCTGGACACGTGTTTCGAGGTAGTTGCCTCTCGTCAGCAAGGAGTAGGTATGTGTGTGGGGTTGCTGCGTAGGCTGCCATAAAAAGTATTCTCAGGTAAAGTACCACTCAAGGCGCGCAGGTGCGTAGCCATGGGCTCGTCAGCCCCACCGGCTCAAGGGAGCCTGAATATAAACAAAAGTCCGATTGGCCGCATTCTGCTCGTCCTACCAGCATGTTACCCCAAAGCATTGTGGTCCATGAAGTAGCGTCGGCGAGTACGCCTATGCCAAAGTTTAAAGTGAAAATGAGTGTCGCGTTAGCCATCCCTGGACACGTGTTTCGAGGTAGTTGCCTCTCGTCAGCAGGGAGTAGGTATGTGTGTGGGGTTGCTGCGTAGGCTGCCATAAAAAGTATTCTCAGGTAAAGTACCACTCAAGGCGCGCAGGTGCGTAGCCATGGGCTCGTCAGCCCCACCGGCTCAAGGGAGCCTGAATATAAACAAAAGTCCGATTGGCCGCACTCTGCTCGTCCTACCAGCGTGTTACCCCAAAGCATTGTGGACCATGAAGTAGCGTCGGCGAGTACGCCTATGCCAAAGTTTAAAGTGAAAATGAGTGTCGCGTTAGCCATCCCTGGACACGTGTTTCGAGGTAGTTGCCTCTCGTCAGCAGGGAGTAGGTATGTGTGTGGGGTTGCTGCGTAGGCTGCCATAAAAAGTATTCTCAGATAAAGTACCACTCAAGGCGCGCAGGTGCGTAGCCATGGGCTCGTCAGCCCCACCGGCTCAAGGGAGCCTTAATATAAACAAAAGTCCGATTGGCCGCACTCTGCTCGTCCTACCAGCGTGTTACCCCAAAGCATTGTGGTCCATGAAGTAGCGTCGGCGAGTACGCCTATGCCAAAGTTTAAAGTGAAAATGAGTGTCGCGTTAGCCATCCCTGGACACGTGTTTCGAGGTAGTTGCCTCTCGTCAGCAGGGAGTAGGTATGTGTGTGGGGTTGCTGCGTAGGCTGCCATAAAAAGTATTCTCAGGTAAAGTACCACTCAAGGCGCGCAGGTGCGTAACCATGGGCTCATCAGCCCCACCGGCTCAAGGGAGCCTGAATATAAACAAAAGTCCGATTGGCCGCACTCTGCTCGTCCTACCAGCGTGTTACCCCAAAGCATTGTGGTCCATGAAGTAGCGTCGGCGAGTACGCCTATGCCAAAGTTTAAAGTGAAAATGAGTGTCGCTTTAGCCATCCCTGGACACGTGTTTCGAGGTAGTTGCCTCTCGTCAGCAGGGAGTAGGTATGTGTGTGGGGTTGCTGCATAGGCTGCCATAAAAAGTATTCTCAGGTAAAGTACCACTCAAGGCGCGCAGGTGCGTAGCCATGGGCTCGTCAGCCCCACTGGCTCAAGGGAGCCTGAATATAAACAAAAGTCTGATTGGCCGCACTCTGCTCGTCCTACCAGCGTGTTACCCCAAAGCATTGTGGTCCATGAAGTAGCGTCGGCGAGTACGCCTATGCCAAAGTTTAAAGTGAAAATGAGTGTCGCGTTAGCCATCCCTGGACACGTGTTTCGAGGTAGTTGCCTCTCGTCAGCAGGGAGTAGGTATGTGTGTGGGGTTGCTGCATAGGCTGCCATAAAAAGTATTCTCAGGTAAAGTACCACTCAAGGCGCGCAAGTGCGTAGCCATGGGCTCGTCAGCCCCACCGGCTCAAGGGAGCCTGAATATAAACAAAAGTCCGATTGGCCGCACTCTGCTCGTCCTACCAGCGTGTTACCCCAAAGCATTGTGGTCCATGAAGTAGCGTCGGCGAGAACGCCTATGCCAAAGTTTAAAGTGAAAATGAGTGTCGCGTTAGCCATCCCTTGACACGTGTTTCGAGGTAGTTGCCTCTCGTCAGCAGGGAGTAGGTATGTGTGTGGGGTTGCTGCGTAGGCTGCCATAAAAAGTATTCTCAGGTAAAGTACCACTCAAGGCGCGCAGGTGCGTAGCCATGGGCTCGTTAGTCCCACCGGCTCAAGGGAGCCTGAATATAAACAAAAGTCCGATTGGCTGCACTCTGCTCGTCCTACCAGCGTGTTACCCCAAAGCATTGTGGTCCATGAAGTAGCGTCGGCGAGTACGCCTATGCCAAAGTTTAAAGTGAAAATGAGTGTCGCGTTAGCCATCCCTGGACACGTGTTTCGAGGTAGTTGCCTCTCGTCAGCAGGGAGTAGGTATGGGTGTGGGGTTGCTGCGTAGGCTGCCATAAAAAGTATTCTCAGGTAAAGTACCACTCAAGGCGCGCAGGTGCTCAGAGAATACCTGGTGTGTCAGAAGCTGGATGTGACAATCCAGAGAAGGGTTCACAAGAAGAGCAGCGTTCTGCGCTGAAATCGCTGTGGCAGAGCGTGAAGATGCACAGGAGGAGGACAACAACATCGCATGGAGACATGGTGGCAGCCAATGCTGTAATTCTGTTTTTTTTTAAAAGGTCAGCAATGCACAGAATGCCCTGCAGGAGTCTGACTTGCTGATCGATAAAGAGCACCAATGCCCAATCTAGTTCCTATCACCTGGAGATTGGTTACCTCTCTGTGTACCTTGGTTCATGCTGCCTATCTGCGACTATGGTCGAGTGATTGATATGGCGATTTTTAATGGCAGGAGTGTATGTGAGCGTTTGACACGAGAGTTTCACCTAATATTACATACACTAGTGTAATGCAAGATGGTAGGATGCGACAAGTTGCCGCCACCACACGGGTATAACACGGACATGAGTGTTCAGCAGTGACACAATATTAAACAAAAACACGCACTCATGTTAGGAGTATAGTTCATGATTGTGTTACCATCGGAATGTTCATTCACGGGGATTTCGGCACAAATGCATGATACACAATCCTGCATACAATGAGTTCATGATACCATGGTGGTTATTTTGTTGTTTGTGTCGTTCTACAGATGGAGTGAAGACACATCATATGTATATAGATAAGGAACAGCTACCTGCCCTTACTAAATCAAGTGTAGGGAAAATCCCATACTTCTAATCTTCCAGGGGGTCACAGTTTTTGCCCTGAAGAAAGTCCAGCACCCTTCATGGGGCACCAGTGGACTGAAACATGTTGGCAGTAGGGTCTTAGGACCATAATATCCCACACAACCCTATTCCTTTATCTTTTTAATATCCCTGCCAGATGCAAAAATAAAGGGAAACTGGCATCTGACAGAGGAGTTTTAATCTTTATCCCCCTCTGGTCCAAAAGAATCTTCTAAGAGCTCCCTGAGATATGGTTGAGCCCACCCTGACTTGTAGGCGTCAGGATGTCCCGATGATGAAGCATGACACCACTAGGGTGTGTGAGGGAATATAAAACAAAAGGAGTTGCCTCCTTCCTCACCTATGGGTGATGAACTATCCTAGCTTCACGTAGGGACATTCCACCAGTATTAACTCAGGTTTAGTCATTAAAATTATCCGGGTCTCCCGGATTAACAATTGGGGGAGTACTTTTTGTGCAATAGTGTTAATACACGGGAGGGTGCACTCCCCTCGCGAGTTCCTCTCAGCCCTCCAAGAAGTGAGAAACTTATGTTACTTCACCAGTGTTAGTAGTATGGCAGAGATTCTCACCTTTGAGGTAACAACTGGTGGCCATCGGTGTTGGGTAGTCCTCCTACGCCCACGGCCATGGTAAATATCTCGGCATTCGGCTGGATACTGCACTCTCGTTTGAGGAGGATGCCAAGTCAGTGGCAGGGACCTGCTTTGGTATTTTGCATGGACTTAAACCCATTTTTGGTCTGTTTGACCCTCACACGCGCCAGCTGGTTGTGCAATCCACGATCCTGGCGAGGTTAGATTACTGTAACAGCCTTTTGCTCGGTGCTAACAAGGCTGTGACCATAGGCTCCAATGCACCATGATTGCAGCTGTGCGCATCTTACTTGCACTACTTAAGTATAGCTCGGTCTCACGGGTGCTGCGTCGACTCCACATGCACCCTGTGGAGCATAGAATTAGGTTTAAAGCACTTTGTGCCACTCAAAGTTCTGACAGACGCCGGCCCGGCAATTCGTAGAGACCTTGGACACCACTATATCCCTTCCCGTGCTCTGCGCTCTGCGGATCTACACCTGATGCGGGTGCCACATTTTCGTAGAGCCAGAGTCGGAGGCTGGTCATTCAAAGTGTTAGCCCCTATTTTATGGAAATCGATGCCTCTCGCGATCAGAAGTATTCTCAACCTTCTGGAGTTCAGAAAGGCAGTGAAGACTTGGTTGTTTCAGTAGCTTTGTAACATCTCATTCTCCTCTCTCCCGGATCTTTAGCGCTGGGACGTCCCTTTGCTGGGACAGCCATGCGCTTTACAAATCGCCTAACATAACATAACATAATGAAGGAGATTTAGGTTTTTCTACTGTATACACATGCAAGGGGGGTTATTATGGTAGTATGATGGCCTGGTCCGACTTGGGCATGTACTCTTATTGTATATTAGGAAACTTGTATATTGAACATGCAGCTTACCCCCCACAAGCAAAAGCAAGAGTTCTAAGTGTATAATGTTAACCCTTTTCTGTACAGTTTGGTCGGGAGAGGTTCAATCGTTGGACCCAGTATAGGGGTTTGTTTGTATGGTTTTAATTGTTGCCGCACATTCTGATGGGGGACTCGGAATTCGGGGTTGGTGGGATGGGGATGTGCCAGGACGGTCTTTTGGATTAGCAACTAGTGATGTCGGTTGATAAATCGTATACTGTTATATCCTAGAATGTCCGGGGGATGGGGTCGGTCCAGAAGAGACACAGAATAGTTGCCCAGCTACATCGACGCAAGGCTCAAATAGCATATCTTCAGGAGATGCACTTATTACAATCAGAATCGAGTAAATTTCAGAGAAGGTGGAGGGGCCAATTTTATGCAACAGTGTACTCTGCCTTTTCTAGAGGGGCTGCAATATGGATACGGGCCGGAATCCCCTTTGCTCACAGTGAGTCTAGAATGGATGACCAAGGCAGGTATGTTTTGATTTGTGGGGTGCTAGACGGTAGGCAGGTAGTATTGGGCTCCATCTTCGCTCCAAACATAGATCAAGATGTATTTTAACACTGTTAACTCAGGCACTCTCAGATTGGGTACAGTACCCATGGTTACTGGGTGGGGACTTCAACGCGGTGTTTGATGCACACTGGGACCACTCCCATTCCCCCTTACCAAACACCAACGCTGTGACTCAGGCTGCTGCACTAGATGGGCACAGGGGTGGTATCTTTCGGATATCTGGCAGTCACAACACACTAATGTGCGGGAATACTCCTCCTATTCCCACCCACATAAGCTACATACCCGATTGGATCAATTTCTTTGTACCCCAGATTTATCCCCTGCCATTCATCAGAGTACTTTCCTAGGTAAAACCATCTTTGATCATAACCCTATAGAACTGACATTACACTGGGAATGGGTCCCTACGCCTTTACCAACATGGCGGCTGCAACCTTTGACCTTAGAAGATCAGGTATTTCGTACCAAGCTAGCTGACACCATTACTACGTATTTTGCAGAAAATGAAGGCACGGCCATGACCAGATCGATTGAGTGGGAGGCCTTTAAAATAACAATACAGGGGGTCTCAATGGGAAACTTGGTGGGGGTCAGAAGATAGGTGACGAGGGACTCAGCGGAGTTAGAAGATAAACTGCAAGCGTTAGAACTGGCAGCTCAGGCATATGAAACGGGAGTGGAGAAATTGCAGGAAGTTAGGATCAGGTACGCTGAACTATTGGAGCGGCTGTGGACAGTTGATTTACAGGCTTATACACTGCGTACACACGCCGAAGCGGACAGGGCTGGCATGCTACTAGTGTGACTGATCACACCCCCATTGACACCCACTCCTACTTTAGCGATGTATAATGCACACCACATGCTGATTACTTCCCAGAGCGAAATAAATAAGACTTTCCAAAAACATTATACACATCTCTACATTGCTCCTCCCCTAGATGTGACGGATGCGACTGCGCAATTTCTTGAGGGAATAGACCTTCCCATTGTAACGGACTCATTTGCTAAGTTGTTGGCAGCCCGGATTACCACAGTAGAGATCCGTGTTGCAATAAAAGCTCGGATGGCCTGCCTGTTGAATTTTATTCCACCTATGTGGACGTGCTGGTCCCGAAGCTGTTACAATTGCATTTCACCTCGCTTGCAGAGGGTACACTGCCCCCCACTACTAGAGAGGCAATAGTCACATTCCTATTGAAACCAGATAAGGCCCCCACTGACTTGGCGTCTTATCGACCCTTGTCGATACTCAAACACAGAATATAAAATCCTAAGTAAAATTTTAGCATCTAGATTACTTACCCTGTTGCCCAAATTAATACATACGGACCAATGTGGTTTTATTCCCAAGCGTAGCACCTCTCTTAATATCCGACGGTTGCTTGCCCTGATGCATGCAGTGGCAGGGGCCCTACCGTTGGCGGGATGCTTGTCCCTAGATATACGACAAGCGTTCGACACATTGAGTTGGTCATACATGCTCGCAGTATTAGCAAAGCTTGGAATACCCCCAGAATATTGTAAATGGATTCAATTGCTATATACTAATCCCACGGCCCGCACCAGGACGGGAGCGATCATATCATAGTTCTTGGGGAACTCGCCAAGGATGTCCCTTGTCACCCCTATTGTTTGTGTTGGTGTTGGAGCCAGTGGCGCAATGACTATGATGTGCAATGGCCCCATATGGTATCCCGATACAGAGAGTAACCCACTCAGTTTCACTTCACGCTGACGATATGCTGTTATATTTTAAAGACCTTGGCATGGATATGCAGCTCATAGCTACAGTGTTCTCGATCTTCAGTGACATTTCTGGCCTACATGTTAATGCCATGAAGTCAGTAGTGTACTCCTTCTGTAACACATATGAGGGAACCCACTTGCAGTTTGGTCGATTACAGTTCAGGGTAGAACCCACAACTTTTATGTACCTTGACATACAAATTTATAGGTCCTCCACTGACACTATAGACTGGTATGTGGTGAGGACTATAAACTCTCTCCGTTCGCTGGTGAGATTTTGGAAAAGGGAAAAGGCGGACAAAGGGAGAGCAACAGCGTGGGCAAAAACCAAAAGGATTTGTTAAAAGAACCCTCACTCACCAACCTAGTTGGTGACATGCTTCATCATCGGGTTCCCACCAAGGAGGCCGAATGCCTCCCTGGTGTGCTGCGACGCCTGAATTACAGCGGAGCTGGTTTTTGATGGGAAGGTGGTTGTGAATTTAAAAGGTTAATGGTTTTAACCAACAACTGATTTAATCAAGGCAAACCAAAAACCAATAAAAACAGGTAAGACGGGCTAGAACTGGTTGGTTAGGATAACCAAAGCTCGTCCGATTTTAATTAGTGAGAAAGAAAAATGGTCGACATGTTTCTGCTTGTCATGCCCAGTTGGCTAAGCAATCTTCAGGACCAGGTGGACCATGTTGAACATCCGGGCCGAGAAGGACTGATCAAGGTCTATCGCGGGAGTGTGCGAGCATGGAAATACTATAGCTCACTACCCCCCTCTCGGACCCATGATGTTAGTCGTACATTGTATACGAACTTTATTAGCCCCAGAATAGTAAGAAGGCTTTTCGGTAGAACTGTAAGTTTTACCACTTGATCTCCACAGGTTAGGGTGCGCCTTAGCGTGCGCATACCGCCGTGGTGGTCCACCTGGTCCTGAAGATTGCTTAGCCAACTGGGCATGACAAGCAGAAACATGTCGACCATTTTTCTTTCTCACTAATTAAAATCGGACGAGCTTTGGTTATCCTAACCAACCAGTTCTAGTCCGTCTCACCTGTTTTTATTGGTTTTTGGTTTGCCTTGATTAAATCAGTTGTTGGTTAAAACCATTAACCTTTTAAATTCACACCCACCTTCCCATCAAAAACCAGCTCCGCTGTAATTCAGGCGTCGCAGCACACCAGGGAGGCATTCGGCCTCCTTGGTGGGAACCCGATGATGAAGCATGTCACCAACTAGGTTGGTGAGTGAGGGTTCTTTTAACAAATCCTTTTGGTTTTTGCCCATGCTGTTGCTCTCCCTTTGTCCCCTTTTCTCTATTCACTCTTTCGTTGTTTAATAAAATTTACCAGGGGGAACAAGAGTGATTTTCCCTCACCCTCTCTTTGTTGTTGTGAGATTTTGGAATACCCTGCCGTTATCAATGGCGGGCCGCTTAGCAGTGTCCAAAATGGTCATGTTACCCAGACTTTTATACCATTTTGTGAATATTCCTGTAGATATGACGGCCTGGATTTTTAGGACATTAGACACCTTGCTAACATCCTTGTTATGGGGAAAGGGGAGACACAGACTAGCTCTGTCTAAGATGCAGCTTCCGAGCACTGTGGGTGGTATGGGGGCACCTGATTTTAAAGCATACTGTATTGTTGGGCAGCTACAGTGGCGTACTGGTTGGCGGGTCATAACTTGTTTGAAATAGGTTACACCCCTGCGCGTTTACAGCGCGGGACGCTGCATGCATTGCTGTGCCCCGGGGCCGACAAGATGCGTGACCCTCCCTTTCTATTGTTTATTGCATTACACTATTAGAAGCAAGCTCTAAAATATGCGAAAGTACTGAATCCATATGCTGCCAACATTCCCCTTTGTGGTTTGCCTACCCGCCGTGGTGTTTTGTCTACTGTTCAGGTGTGGGGCTAGACACAGGGGGGTGGACTACTGTTGGGGACCTCTTTTTAGATGGTAATTTGATGCCCCATGGCGAATTTGTGCACACCAATGCGGAGCCGGGCACTCTGTTTCTCACACATGCATCGGTCACACAATATATCCAGAAGTACTGGTTGGTAGACCAGAAAGAACTCCCTACATTTCGATTGTTGAGGTCTCTTCACATAATGGGACATGGGCGCCATCTTGTAGGATGGCTGTACCGAGGACTGTGAGAACACTTAAGTATACCACTATTACCTCTCCGACAGAAATGGGAAGTGGTTCTAATGAGAGAATTAGAGGATAGAGAATGTAGCACAAATCTAGAACATCCCCGACGGGTGTCCCGTAACTTCCGACTGAAGACGATACAATTATTAATATTACACAGGGCCTATCTTACACCGCAAGCTATTCAGAAGATATATCCTGCTGCCTCTGCATTATGTCCCAGATGCTCCTACCAACCCGCTGATTTCACTCACATGTTATGATCGTGCTCTACCATGGGGATGTTTTGGTCAGAGGTTACTCAAGGTTTATCCCAACTCACGGAGTGCTCCCCTTGGGACACCATGGAGGTGTGCTTGTTAGGTCTTCTCCCACTCCCGAAGAAGGCAAAATTACTTCACTGATTCATGGATTTGGCTCTGATGCTCGTCAAATGATTAATAACACAGCGCTGGACATCTCGCACGGTGCTGTGGGAGGGCAAATGGAAGGATGAGATCAATAGATAGGCAGTGGCAGAAGGGGAAGCGCTTAGACGCGAAGAATATACAGGACTGAGAAAAACACCGATTTCCTTTGAATGGGCTCAGTTAATAGAGCAGTTTAAAGCGGAAGCAGATGATGACGCAGCGGTGTACCTAGATCCACTGATGTAATAGATATACAATACCAGGTTCTTGACTGGGTAGTGGTCGAGAGAGGGAGGGATTTCCACCCACTTCCCCCCCTCGGCTTACTTCTTCATTTTTGTTCAGTTCCCTTTTTCCCCTCTCTACTCCCCCCTAGAGTTCTTATGCTCACCATGAGTACAATCAATTCCCCAGGGATCCTGCCCCGGCTGGGACGATTGGGGTACAGCGGCTAAGTTTATAGTTAAATGTTAATAGGGAGGGCAGAATTGTGGGTGGGATAACAAGGGTGGGTTTTGTGGGAGGAAAATGACGATATACCGATACATCGGGTGTACTGTCTCAGGCATATTGCTATGATTATAAGTGGTTATACTAAATGCTAGTCAATGTAACATGCGACTTCAATCAGTAATGTGTAAGAACGTAGATACAAGAATAATTGTACAATATATTTGAATGCTGAACTATACAAAAATTGTATAGATACATACTGCTATATTTCACATGTCTAAGAAATCCAATAAAAAATGTGTTTAAAAAATAAACAGAATGAAGGAGACAGTGTAATGCCGCAAGCAAAAGATTCAGTCCTGATGGGCGGTCACAAAAGTAGACAGGGCGGTAACAGAGAGGGACTAAGAAGCCTCATTATCAATCGTAAGCCAGCATTTACCGTGGACAATGACACCAGCCAATGAAAAATATGGGTGGCGCTTCCACAGCACTTCTACAGCATACCCTACTACAACATGTCTCACAGAGCGAGCAGCGCATGCGCTGCAACGCTAGGCTCGACCTAAAAAGGGGAGTGTATGCAGAAGAGAGTTTCAGAGAGAGCTCAAACTTCCCCTTCCTATATTTAGTCGCACTTTATGTCCAGGTAATTTCTTTGCATTCTGGGATTTGTTGTCCTGATCGTCTCATTATAAATTCAGAACTTTGAGTCCCAGATTGCAAAGAAAAACCATGAACTGGATAAGCTATTCGCACATGAACCTGGGCACCATGAAAGCTCTGGAAATAGTCACAGTGACTAGACAGAAAAGCTTACAGAAAGAAAGATGTTAGAAGGATACCATTCGCTAACAACTGCAAATACCGCTCATATGTGAGTACTGAATTGATTTGCATAGCTAACAGGCATCCCTGGGATGTTGTTCTTTCTGCAGCAGGTTTAGTTGCTTTCACAAAATCCACAACCTGATTGCAAACTAAGCGAGACCAATTTCAAATAGCTGCCTCTAAGAGATACACCATTTTGCAAACAGCAACAGGGCAAGCTTTAGCGATCTAAATACACAAATATAGCTAAATACCCTTCAAGCACTACACTAAATATTGGGTGACTTCTCACTCGGTGATAAATACAGCTAATAAACAAATTATATTCCAGTGTTCCTAGCACAGAGATAAAAAAAGAGGAATAGAGGATATGTGACCTAATTTCAAGAGCTGCCAACTATGGAACCGTGGAATGAGGTTCTTATCCCGTCTCCCCTTACATAAAGAAAACAACTAAATTCTACCCCGGGGAAAGTGCTCCAATGCCCTCTCTCGCAGTTCGTGCTACAAAAAACTGCAAAATGGAAATCCTTTGTAGGTCTTGCCTGAGCCAGCGCATGCGCTGCACTGGCAAGACATTTAGTGTGTGGGCTTTAAAAAGCCGACCACAGCTTTTTGGCTGGCATAGAGCATGCGGTTATGCGCACAAAGACGAGCAGAGGCGCCATCTGGCTTTCCTCTCTCTTCATGATGCGCGCACATCCCACACCACTCGCCAGCCTGCTTTCACTTTTGCTGTCGTGCGCATGCACCACTCACGTGCTTTTTTTCTTTTAGCACGCTCGCACACAACTCCCGCTTGTTTTCACTGCAGTGAGTAATCCAGAAGGGATAGCACAGAAAGCTGTAGCCTCTTCTGAATTGTTTTAGGAGTGTACTCACAGACACCGGGGCCTAATTTGTATAACTCAGCACGTCATCTCTATATGTATAAGTCACTTCTTTTTTGCTCTGAAGATATCCACTAATGCACATGCGAGAATTACAAAATTGTGGATTTTTTCGTTTTGCTTCATGATCTGTAATAGTTGCTGATGTGCACTACTTTTGCAAGAAATCAGTATTACCTTTCAGAGGAAGGAAAGTGGCACACCTCGGTAGTTAAGATGGAAATATAACTCCACAAGAAATTCCATATTTGCACCCTTACTTACCATGTCAAACCCCCCCTCCCTCAAACAATTCCACCAGATTGTGGAACCAACATTCAAATATAAACAGGTACTATAGCAAATTTGATGCATATTGGTCAAACGGTTCAAGGGTTTTAAGAGGATGTGGTGGGAGGATGGTTCCCAAATCATGTCACTTTCCAATTCCACATGGGTTTCCTTCGAGTAAAAATTAGTAAGTCATGTATAGGTTCAACAGCTGGTGAAACGTTCACCAAATTGTAAGGCAACAATGGCTATGCCATCACTTGGTGCCTTTTCTTGGTTTGGTAAATTTTCACACAGCCATAACGAAAAATAGGAGTGTTTTATGTGCATGTGCCAGTACTGTATATACTATAAGATCTCCAGACAAACCCGCAAATTCCATCTACAGAAAGCAAGTAACAGCCTACATAGTGGACACATCACAAGCCCTTAAAATCAATCTTTGTTAATATGTAAATTACTAAACATAAGACAAATATGGCCTTGTCTTCCATTTTGTACAACTAAGGCACTATTAATTTCACAAGTACTAAGTAAATTGGATTATTGAAACAATTTGCACAGGAGCCTCTCTCAAAGTTCCTTCTCCTCATTGGACAAGGTTCATACCTTCAGAGAACCTTATTAAATTTACCAAGTCAAATACGCATTACTCCCTTTTGTCACAAAGCTGAGTGGCTATCAGCTAAGCTATGGCTTTGCCAATAGCTTAAACTCTCGTCAATGCGAGACCTATTGCATTGCAAATGCTTGTTATCAAATGGTTTAGAGTGGCTGACCAGGCTGCAGCGAACGGATAAGCATCTGTTATGGCCCTGCATCATGTGCTCGTTGAAATGCTCTCCAGGCGGTGCCAACAACCCCATGATGCAGCAGTGCATTCACAGTTACGAGCAAACTGAGCCAGTACTGTTTGTCACTGTCAACTTTGACAAAACAAGTAGCAGTGGGTTTGCTGCTCACTGTTTTCGACCCAGAGGAGCCCGATAATGCCGCCCCCGCCCCAGCTGACAAAGCGGGGGTCACGACGCCATTGCTTATTCTGCACCATGTCTTGTACTAACTTTGGGGCATATTATCAAGGACGGCGTTAAAACTATCGCCGCTTTAGCGGCAGGAAACTGATGCTAAAGCGGCGATAATGGGCTTGATAATATGCCATAGAGAATTCCAATAGAAGCTCTTGTTCACACCAGAACATGGGCTTCTATTGGAATTCTCTGCGGCATATTACCAAGCCCATTATCGCCGCTTTTAGCGCCAGTTTCCTGCCGCCAAAGCGGCGATAATTTTAACGCCGTCCTTGATAATATGCCCCCAAGTGCGCTGTGACTTACACTACCTCTTTGTGGACTGTGGCTTATGCTGCCTCTCTCTATATGGTGCTGCCTCTCGGTGCACTGCTGATGGTGCTGCCTCTCTGTGCACTGCTAATGGTGCTGCCTCTCTGTGCACCGTGGATTGTGCTGTCTTTCTGTGCTCATTAAACCATGATTTAAGTTGTTTCTCTGTTATTTTGCTAGTGCTACCTTTCTGGGTTTTGTGGCTAGTGCTACATCTCTGTACACTGTGGATAGTGTTGCCACTCTGTGCACTGTACATATATTCCTCTTTACAACTAGAGATGGGCAAGAGAGAGGAGAGGAGAGGGAGAGGGGAGAGGATGTAGCCTTGCGGCTAGAGCTGTCTACCTCGAAGCTGGGAACCGGGTTCGAGTCCCTGCAACAACGCTCAACATCCTGTGCTTCTGGGCAAATCACTTAATCTCCCCTTGCCTACAAATAATTAATGTGTCCTCATGTAACGAAACTGGTGCTCATGTAAAGCGCTCTGATACCCAATGTCTTGGGTCTACTTTGCACTATACAAAACTCTTTTTTTTTAAAAGCCAGACAATTCATGGAAGGGGCCGAGCCAGAGCCAAGCCAGGTGTCCAGCATGGCTCTAAGAGCCAAGCCCACAAATCAAAATCAGCGGGAGCAGCCACAGAATGGCATAGCATGAAAGAGCAATCAGGAGAAAGGTGGGGGAGGCAGGACCCACTTCCCTTGCTGGTATGTGATGCTGCAGTGTTCTCGTCCCTCTGTTGTAGGATGAATGGACAGTGCTGTGGAATCAGTGCACCTTTATCCCAGACCTTGTACCTCGCATTTCAGGTGCACCATTAGGAGGGTTGTCAAATGCATAATTCCAGGTGCTGCTGCTGGTGGGGGAACCGAGGGAGGGCTTTGCACATTACACCCTCTTTAAGTTTCTAGCTGAACCAAATACTCCACAAAGCCAGCAAATGGTTTTGTGTGCAAGTGCGTTTAGGGAAAACCTTGTTGCCTTGTTGATGCCCATCGCTGACAATTTTCCCGCTGTCCAGACCTGAGAAGAGGTAGCTAAAATTGTAAAAGGCCCCTGCACTGGCCCTGGCTTCCACGAGTTGCCATCTTTTCAAAAGAACAATACTGGCCATTTGTTCATGTTTAAAACGTCTGCAAAGGCACAGGATTCATACTTAATGAGAGCTTCATATAAAGTCATCTGTATTCATTTATAACATGATCTTTCTGTTGCTGTTTATTTTACTTATCAATCAGGGACCAATAGGGCAGCTTAGAACACCTTTTTTGAAGTGCTTTGTTCTTATATTTTCTATTTAAAGGATGTGGCTGTTGGTGCCAGAGCTGCAGACTTTGGAACAGAGTTGGGGAACCAAGGTAAATTCTTGGAGTTGGTTCAACATTCTGTGATTCTGGGCAAATCCCGACGGGCCTGATTCACAAAGGGCCTCCTCATTCGTGGAGGAGGCGCGCAGCCGTGGGGAGTCTCCACGAGTGCGGAGAATTAACTATGACTGCAGAGGCCCTTTCTGAATCAGGCCCTTAACTTCATTGTGCCTAAAAAACCCATGAATGTGACCTTGTGTACTGCAACTGGTGCACATATATACCAATACTTTAGGTAGCGG
Source organism: Triturus cristatus (assembly GCF_964204655.1). Classification (NCBI taxonomy): domain Eukaryota; kingdom Metazoa; phylum Chordata; class Amphibia; order Caudata; family Salamandridae; genus Triturus; species Triturus cristatus. The sequence continues at coordinate 725,846,938 of NC_140590.1, read as the reverse complement.
CTGCGCTAACGAAAAATGCAGAAATTAAAGTACTGGTAAGCGGAAATAACTGTGGCTTTTACACTCTTTAGTGCCCCGTCCCTTCTCTTAATCGTTGTTTTTGCAGTTTTATATAGCATGAACTCTAGCCGAATGCACTTTATATGAGTACTAGTTACATTACACAAGGTGTAAGAGGTTGGCTTAGTATATGGTGCTCACTTATGTAAGTGTAGCACCCTGCACTAATCCAGACAACCCTTATGGGGATTTTAGTGGTCTTAGACAATCTTAGAAAGCTCTCTAAGTGGTAGCTGTGGACAGCAACCTTCAGGCTTAGCTCAGAAGGAGCATAAAGCAGCTTGCTTTACCAGACGTAATCTCATTGGTATAGATCAAGTGAAAAAGAGCCACACAGTGTATTTATAAAAATATGTATTTATTATAAGACACTCACTAACACATACAGATAACTCCTGCCTGGAGATATACACAATGCACACAATACTTTGCAACTAAAATGGGTAAGTAACACAACATACTTAGTGGTCACCAGGGGGAGACCAAACCATATACTAAAATAGTGGGAAGTGAACCACGACCCAAGTCAAGGCTATACCCAGAAGACGTAGAAGTGCTAGGGGCCCAAAGAACCACCGAAGGTAAGTAACCAGGAACTCCACGGAGGCCGTGTGCAGAGTGGAAACACGACCGCGAGCTCAATTCAAATCAATGGGTAATTCGCTGTTGCAATTTTAAAGAAGAAGGGCCCTTCCCAGTAGACCCTGAAGAAACTCTGTGGAAGACAGAAGGTTGGAAAGCCACTCCACCCGTGGATACCCCATGAATCAGGATACATACACCAGGGAAGCCGGGTGCATAGGTGCGAAGTGGCACCGGAAACCACCGTCACACTCAAGTGAGGACTTCAGGAAGATGCCACTGGTGAAGTAGGTGAAAGTGTCAGGTGGAACGCAAAGGTGGACTCAAGATGACAAGTACCTGCAAGCAGAGGGGACAGAGTCTATGCCACTCCAGGAGGCACAGAAGACGAATGCCCACTGATGTTGGGTGTTGCAGAAGAGTTGACGTGACCTTGGAGCTGCAGCTGTGTGTACCAGGTGACGCTGTTGAAGACCAGGAGCCATTCATGAGCTGTCCCATGACAGATGTTGAGAGCTGAGGGGTTGGTGTCCATTAGGAGCACCAACAAGCCTTGGCAACTGCAAACAAAGTGGCAAGCGAAAAAGGTGCATTGTCAGGACCAGTAAGGTCCAAGGGACCAAGGGACTCACCACAAGCAGGGAATTCAGAGTAGGCCCGAGCAATCAGGGGAGCCCACTGAAGTAAAAGAAGACCCTCGAGAGTACCCACAGGCCGAAGGCACAGGAATTGCAAGAGGACCTTGAGCAGCTCACAAAAGATGTAGGCTCACAGTGTATGTGATGCAGTAAGGAGTAAGATCTTGGTCACAGGAGATGCTTGAGGATGGGGCTACTTGGTACCCGAAGATCTCTGAGGAAGAGAGCCAACAAGCCTTTGCAACGACAAGTCGACGCAGTGCACAGGGGTTCTGCTCCTGCAGTTCCGATGACGGATACTGGCCTTACACTTGGCGAGAGGACAGTGCAGACCTTGAAGGAGTTGATGGACCACCACCTGTGTTGCTAAGCCTTTCAGAGTCCATAGGAGCCCAGGATCAGCTGTCCGGTCAGCTGCGTTGCGATGCCTGCAGATGCAGGGAAGTGACTCCTTCACTTCAATGGAGATTCCTTGAGGTGTCTTGGATGCCCACAGTCCTTGGAAGGATCCCATATGGAGCACAGGCATGGATGTTGCAACAGACTTGCAGGACGACGAGACCAGGAGCAGCAGGAGTCTTCCCAGTTGCCGTCTCAGTCCCCAGAGCAAAACCAATGCAGTCCAGAGTGCCCAGACAGTCGAAGATGAAGTGGTGTCTTGATATGAATCTTGTCCCACGACGAATCTAGGAACCCACCCACAGGTAAGCACTTAAGTACCCTAAGGAAAGGGTTGGGACGATTCAGAGTTCCCTCCCAGAGGAGGTGTCGGACAGTGGGGAGGATACTCCCATGTCCTTTGTCCAGTTTCGCGCCAGAGCGGGAGCCAACAGCTCCCTGAGCTGGTTTGAACTGGAGTATGCAAGGACGGCACCAAATGTGCACTTCAAGCAGACTGAGTGGCGTTGGCAGGCACCCCCACCCTGTGATAATACACTAAGTCCTGTCTGGGATGTGGTCACACCTCCCTGTGACAGGATACCTATTGTTCTGCCTTCCTATGCTCGAGTTTGGCTCAGCAGCAGGAGGGCAGAATCGTGTTTCTGGTCGGCAGCAGCCATAGTTGCTGTCCGGGTCTAGAAGACTGGTGCCGGGAGCACTGAGAGCCTCTCAGGGGAGCTTTACAGTGCATGGAATCATACCTCCCACACCATTCACAGTGTGGGGGTATGACTCCAACATGTTTGATACCAAACACAACAGGGTTAGTTCCAGCCAGTTTAGAGATGGTCATTGCATGATGATGCATGGCCACTCTATATATCATAATGGCTGATGAACTTACAGCGTGGGAGAATAGACTTTAGGTTGTAGGGATGTCCTGCTCATACTTAGAACTGAGCACCCTGCCTTCAGGATTGAAAGGTCTGCCTTAGGGGTGACTTATAGGTTTTAAGTGCAGTGACCTCAGATATAAGCAAACTTATATCCGTCGTAATTGGTGCTAGCACCAGCTTACACAGACTGCAATGGCAGGCCTGTAGTAACAGTTTGAGCGGTCTCCCATGAGTGGCATAATATATGCTTCAGCCCATGGGGGACTCCTGGGGTACCTATGCCCTGGGTACCTCAGTACCACATACTAGAGACTTACAAGGGTACACCAGTAGCCAGTCTAGGAGGTACCGAAGTACTCACCATAACCAAATGAGAGGAGAAAGCACAGAGACTGGGGTCCTGATTAGCAGGATCCCAGTCAGACTAGTCAGAAGCAGCATAACACCAGACAACAAGTGGGGGTAAAATTAGATCCTACTTTCCTTCACAAAGTCACATTCAATTTTTGTAGGCACGGGGCAATTAAGTGATTTGCCCAGAATCATAGGATGTTGAGCTGATGCCAAGACTCAAACCTATTTCCCCAGCTGGGAAAACAGAGTTGATAACTCTGGCCATAAGGGTACATTCCCTCCCTCATAGGGTGTTAAACCTCTAAGAATCACCAGGACACATTGGTTATAGTTCAAAGGTGCCAAAAGTAAGTGTGTTTGTGTTGACGTTTTTTAAAGAGTTTTAACACAATACTGTTTTTCACAGCCTGTAAAACACAACACTGTGTTAAAACTTTAAGAAATACCAACACGGGTGTATTGTCTATTGGTCACAGATGCCAATAGACACTGCGCCCCTGCAGTGGTGTATCACAAATTAATGCCCCCCACCCCCTTCCAGAATGTGATGAAGGGGCTCCTGAGTCTCCCATACCTTACAGATATAGATTGGCGTTGGGGTGAATGGCTGGACACCCCCCTGGACCGCAGGGAAGTGCTTTACGCGTTACACCCCTGTTTATGTTTCACAATCTTTACTTTCACAACAGACGGAAGGGGTCGGACTCAGATCCCTAAGCCAGACCCAGGGACCTGGTTCGAACCCAGCTGAAACTTTCAAGGGCTTGCCCACCTCTATTTTCAACCCCGCAGGTGTGTCCCTTCCTATGCGCCAGGGTGCATGCAGTTTCTGTTAATTGTGGCTTCTGCTGCTGCTGTGCTGTGCAGCTGGTGCTGCTCTACACTATGGCCATCACAGATCCCTGTGCTCCCGAGCGTCATCTGCGGTCCTGCTCAAACTCACTTCCGTCTCTCCTTTTCAGCTCCAGGAGCCGTACCTCTTCAGCGAACGGGCCCAGAATGCCATGCGCAGTGCCTTGAACCTGCGCTACTCCCTGCTGCCATACCTCTACACCCTTTTCCACGCTGCCCATGTGTCAGGAGAGACTGTGGCCCGCCCGCTCTTCCTGGAGTAAGTATTGTGAAGCTTTCTCTACCTGCTCACAACATGTAAGAAGTTCAGTGGGTCGCTTTGCTCAGGTGGCGCTCCTGCCCAGTGAATTACTGCATCCAGTGCTTTAAATGGGAAAAAATAAGTGCAGGTACTCATTAAATTGAGCTAGGGGCGTGGCTAGTGGTCGGGGTTAGAGGTGGAGTGAGACATGATGATACAAAAACACTTCTATTGAGTATTCATGTTGTCCTTGCATTGCCCTGGATAGTGGTCTCAAACTTTCCATATGTGAAGATTAACAGCTAAAACCCTGAATGAGCCAAGCCATCAACAGTACTTGTAGCACTTTCAGGCTAGTAATCAGTGTGCTCTAGGAGCAGAGAGACTCTGGCACTTAATCTGGTTGCGAGACAGAACAAAACATGCGAGACATGTTTCAATCTAAACAAAACGTGTTACTCGTTACACAAAATGAAGACCAAACACCAAATGTTCATGTTTCCTTGTTTTTTTAATATTTGCAGCTTCTTAATATAATAATTCTAATGTTCCCACTTGCTTGCATTTGGTGCAATCCTTAAATATTCAAGAGTACACACACACAAACAAGCGTTACACGCATTTCTTTTCAAATACCTCCTGATTCTGTTCCTCTAAAAGATACACTCTCTGTTTTCACACCTCTAACCTTGAAATCCCTCCCGCTCTCACTTCTGTCCCATTTGTAGTTAATTCTGTCCAACTCTTTACCCCAATTGTATCCTATCACTCTCTCTACCATCACTCCTTCTATTTCTATTTTGCGGTCTCTGTGCCTCTCTACCTCTTTCCATAGCCGTCTGGATCTCTTCCTTATCTCTATCTGCACTCAGCCCTTCTGCTTCTCTAGCTTTTCCTACTTTAAACTTACTGCTCCTTCCCCTTCACCCTTCACCCACCCCCATTTTCCCTCCTCTCTCCTCAACAGAAGGCCCCACGGCCTGAGAGCTTGGAGTGGCAGACAGTTAGTATTGCACGGTCCCGAGCACGTGCAGAGTCCAGCAGGGTGGGGATCAGGGGAAGAACAATACTGGCCTCAAGTAGGAAGATCAGTTGTCCTCCACCCACCTCACCTGGGCACCATGGAGGCTGCTTAGGCCATCTTCACCACCATCATGGACTCAATGTCGCAGCAGGCGGGCAGCGTGGGGGGTCAATTGCCAGGGCAAGTGAGTCAGGATAAAGACAGTCAGACCCCAGTGGGAGGGCAAGGAGTGAAATGGCCCTTTGTACCCGTGTCCCACCACGGACCCAGCATGGACGCCTGGCAGGGGGTTGGTGAGGACACAGAGCTTTCATCTGGTTAGGAAGGGAGCAGAGGCCCTCTTGCCACTGCGGCAGGCCTCCAATAGGCCTTTCAGGCCACATCGGGCAGCTTGCCACAGCTGCATAATACAGACAGGCGGCAATGGCCAACATGCTGCCAAAGAAACGGCACGCAGCTTGCCCTCGGGCACCAGCCCAGTGCCCACCTTATCAATCTGACCCTGAGTACCCGTACTCTCCTTGACAGTGGAGAAGTGCCGGTACTCGGCTCAGTAAATTTAAGCAGTGCCGGTCCATTTAAAGCACTGGCTGCATCGAGATCTGTGACAGTTCCCTGCTCCGCCTGGAAGCTCTTTGCTCGTTCCCTGCATGCACTGTGCAGTAGTGAGCTCACATGCGTGCTTCACGGAAGAGACAACAAGGTGATGGAATGAGTGCTTTAATTAATCTAAGCAGTTGGCAATTGCTTGAGCCGTATTCTAGACCATTGGGCGGGACTGTTCCTAATGGGGCAGGGAAAAGGCTGATTACCATATGACAGGTCTCCGTGGAGAGCAGCATAATGGGTGAAAACCTATGGTTTGGTAGGATGGTTTCAGGAAGGACAGATGCAAGTGCATGCATGCCCACCTATACCTCTCCTCTTATACCTAGACCTCTTCTCCTACCCCAACCAAGTTGTCTTTGTGAGTGGGGGGATGGCGGCCCTTTCTCTTTGTTGTAGCCACGGTTCCTGGGCCAAAGTGAAACCTATCTTGCACCGTCTTCTGCTTGAGATCCGATTTTCTTTCAACGTGTCCTCTTTCCGAGAGACAATCCACATGCTCTCAGAGCATGGCCAAAGCAGTCGTTGGAGGGGCAGCATGGCTGTGTGACATGGCTGTGATGGGCTCATGTAGGGGTCAGACCTTCCAGGGGTGGAGAAGCTGTTCAAAATTTAAAAGTTGCAGCCCACCTGGTTGGCCAGCTCTTGCCACCGGAGAAAGATGAATATTCACCTCCCCAAGCAGGGAGATTTCAGCTTTTCTGCTGCACGACTAAGAGAGATCTGCATACGAGTGCAGGGCAAGGGCAAGGAATACAGACGAGCCTTGGTTGGGCCTGATGCCCGTGTTGCAGAAGTCTGGAAAGCCTCTGCAGAGATGTCCTGCTGGACCTGTGGAGAAGGAGCTCTCACCTGCTTGTTGAAGAACCTAAATGCCCTTGCCAAAAGCAGGGACCTACTTCACAGCGCACCAAAACCCAGCTGATGGAAGGACCTGATGAGGACAGCTTCAAATTAGCCATGCCCCATGGACGAGAAAGATGACCCTGCTCATTCCCGACTCTCCATATACCCATAGGTCACCGGTGCTTTTCTCTTCAACCTTTCCGTGTTTTCTTGAGGAATCCTAACTTTGACCCTAAGCCTGGTGTTCAGGTCCGTCAACTGGAGGAGTTTCACCAGATTTTGTACCCTTTGGAATTGGGATTCTATCCCTTACGGATTTGGGGATATTGCTGTTGCAGCTCCAGTCAGGATTTCCTGTCACTGGTCAACCAGTGAGTGACCTCCGAGCTCCCCAGTGCAGTGGGAGTTCCATATTCCACGAGTGTCCACACCACAGGTAAAAACCGCGACATGTAGGTCCACAAGTGCCGGCCGCTGGCACTCTATTCAGCCACTGTCCATCCACATCTCTGTCCCACACAACTGCAGGTTTGGAAGGGAAGATGGGCATCACTCATTGTGAGTTTGAGTCCTCAGACTTCGGTCCAAGGCACACACTCCCCCTCGGCAGCTCCGCGGTGCCTTGCTTCGCCCAGAAGCCAGCCAGCCCCTCTCCTTGGCAGGGTTCGATTCCACCCTGGTCCTGATTCCTCCAGGTGCATGGTGATCGTGCTCTGTTTCTTTTTTCTCCTGGTGTAATTCGTCTGCTACATTGCGTGTGTTATTTCATTTATTTTATTTGTTAACTTCTGTTAATTTGGGGATTGTTGTTCCCCCTGGTCTCCCCTCCTTTTCCTGCTGCCACTGACCCCTCCCCCTACCACCCCACTCCCAGCTCCTCGCCCCACCCACCTCTCCTACATCATGGTGACCACTGCACGGTTGCGCCGCTGGCACGCCGATGGCAAGCCCGTCTGCGCCCGTCCGCGCCTGGACCGCACCCAGCGCCAGACCCCCTGGCCCCCGCGAGCACCACAACACCAGACGCCACTACAATGCCAACACCCTCCACGCACTCAACACCGGCCGATCCTCCACCTTCTTCCAGGCCACCCCAAAGCTCACCCACAAGCCCTTCACCTGCAGAAACTGCAGCCACACCTGCCAGCGCACACCTGCCTGTCCTGCCCACCCCACCAAAGCGGACCACAACCACCTCAGATGCATACTGCTCAACACCCGTTCCGTCCACAGGCACGCTGTCGAACTCTGGGACCTACTTGACTCATCCTCCCAAGACGTCGCTTTCCTTACGGAAACCTGGATGAACTCCTCATCGGCACCCAGCGTTCCCATAGCCATCCCAGATGGCTACAAGATCACCCGCAGGGACCGCACCAACAGACCGGGAGGAGGAATCGCCATCGTCCGCAGAAATACCCTCAGAATCTCGACCAACACCGAGGACACCCTCAGCACCGCCGAACACCTGCACTTCCAGATCCACATCGATCCCAACACCACCCTCAGAGGAACCCTCGTGTACAGACCCCCCGGACCCCGGCCACAGTTTATCGACTCCATCACAGACGCCGTCAACACGCACTCCCTGGCCTCCACAGACTACATCCTCCTCGGAGACCTGAACTTCCACCTCAAGAACACCAACGACAGCAACTCCACCACACTACTGGACAACCTCGCCAACCTCGGCCTCAGACAGCTTGTCATGACACCCACCCACTCCGCCGGACACACGCTCGACGTCATTTTCTCAGCCAGCAGCCACTTCTCCATCAGCCACTTCATTGAACTCTACTGGACCAACCACCGCTGCATCCACTTCTCCTTCAAGAAAACTACCGCACACAACCGCCAGCAAAGAATCCCCCACCGCAGCTGGAACAAGGTCACCGATGACCAGCTTACCACCACCCTCGCCCGAGACCCACCGACCGACCATACCGACACCGACACAGCCGCCCGCAACCTCAAGTGATGGATCGAGGACTGTGCCAACAACCTCGCCCCGATCAAGAAACCCACAAACAGACGCACCGACAGAAGTGCCATCTGGTTCACCGCCAGCCTCCAGACATCCAAGCAGACCTGCCGGAGGCTAGAGAAGAAATGGCACCGCGAGCAAACACTGAACAACCATGCAGCCCTCAAGAATGCCAGCCACAGACACCACCAACTCATTCGAACGGCCAAAAGGACCTCCTTCAAGGAAGGCATCGACAAGAGCGCACACAATAGCAAAGAGCTCTTCAGCATCATGAAGGAACTCACCAACCCCAGCTCCAGCTCCAACGGCATCCCGCCGTCACAAGACCTCTGCGACTCTCTAGCTACCTTCTTCCACCGCAAGATCGCAGACATCCATGACAGCTTCAACACCCAGACCTCTCCGACAGCCACCGACACCCCAGACTCACCGCCCCCCAGTCACACCGGTCGCTTGATCTCCTGGATCCACGTCAACGTGGAAGACACTATCAAGACCATGAACACCATCCACTCCGGCTCACCATCAGACCCCTGCCCCCACCACATCTTCAACAAATCGAGCTCCATCATCGTACCCCAACTCCGTAAGATCTTCAACATGTAATTCGAGACTGCAAGCTTCCCGCAAAACTGGAAACATGCAGAGATCAACGCTCTACTCAAAAAACCCAAGGCAGACCCAAAGGGCCTCAAGAACTGCCGGCCCATCCCCCCACTCCCGTTCCCGGCGAAGGTCATCGAGAAGATCGTCAACAGACAACTGACACAATTCCTAGAAGAGAAAAACACCCTGGACTCATCCCAATCCGGATTCCGTTGCAACCACAGCACCGAAACCGCCCTCATCGCCGCCACCGACGACATCAGGGCCCTGCTGGACAGCTGCGAAACCACGGCCCTCATCCTCCTGGACCTCTCGGCCGCCTTTGACACCGTATGCCACCACACCCTGTGCACACGACTCTACGACGCAGGAATCTGCGACAAATCCCTGGACTGGATCCCCTCCTTCCTCACCGACAGAAACCAGAGAGTCCGCCTCCCTCCATTCCGATCCGAAGCCACCAAGATCACCTGCGGCGTACCCCAAGGATCATCCCTCAGCCCGACCCTCTTCAACGTATACATGATACCGCTAGCCAACATCGTCCAATCACACGACCTCAACATAGTCTCATACGCCAATGACACCCAGCTGATCCTCTCCCTCACCAAAGAACCCCGCCACCGCCAAAACCAACTTCCACGCAGGGATGAAGGCCGTTGCCGAATGGATGAAGAGCAGTCGCCTGAAACTGAACTTGGACAAGACGGGGGTCCTTATCCTTGGTTCCACCCCTTCCGCCTGGGACGACTCGTGGTGGCCAGCCTCGCTGGGAACTGCGCCGACACCCACTGACCACGCACGCAACCTTGGGTTCATCCTGGACTCAACGCTCTCAATGACCCAACAAGTCAACGCTGTTTCCTCCTCCTGCTTCAACGCCCTCCGTATGCTTCGCAAGATCTACAGATGGATCCCCACCGAAACCAGAAGGACGGTCACCCAGGCCCTCGTCACCAGCAGGCTGGACTATGGCAACACCCTCTATGCGGGAACCACGGCCAAACTCCAGAAGAGACTCCAATGCGTACAAAATGCCTCATCACGCCTCATCCTCGACATCCCCCGCCACAGCCACATCACCGCCCACCTGAAGGACCTGCACCGGCTTCCCGTCAACAAGAGGATTACCTTCAAGCTCCTCACTCACGCTCACAAAGCACTCCACAACACAGGACCAGCATACCTCAACAAGCGACTCACCTTCTACACCCCCAACCGCCAGCTCCGCTCCGCTAACCTCGCCATCGCCACCGTTCCACGCATCCACCGAACAACCACCAGCGACAGATCCTTCTCCCACCTCGCCGCCAAGACATGGAACACCCTCCCTATCCACCTACAACAGACCCAGGACCTGCTGACCTTCAGGAGACTCCTCAAGACCTGGCTGTATGATCAGTAGATACTCCCCCCCCGCCCCCCCTCCCCAGCGCCTTGAGAATAGCGCGCTTTACAAATGTTTGATTGATTGATTTTTAAAATTTGCAGATTACCTACAGTTTCTGCAAGAAACTCTAGTACTTTTATGTAAAGTACTTTTCTATGCTCTGCATTTCTGCAGCGAAGGCGCTAACGTGAATTCCTTGGGCTAACAACTTGAATAAATAATGCTGCTTTTAAGACCAAGACTAGTGGTAGCTTGTGTATGCAAGTAATCTTGTGTTTTTCTAAGGTGTGTATATGGTCGCCTCGTCCCTTATGCCAAGGAATCACTCTCCTTGTCCGACTATCGCATTTGATATCATTAAACCAACATGAGTCTTCCAAGTATAATAATGCTAGTTGCCTAGTACTGTTGGGAGATTTTTACTACTGGTGGGTAGGGCACTGAGGAAGATGGGGAGGTAAGGATTTGTCCTCTCCCCAAAGAGGTACATGATTCAGACTAGGCACTAGGTGTAGCTACACCGGGTTATGATGAAGGGCTCAGACGTTCATCTAATGTTCGGCTGACGATTACTTGATGGTCACTGCATCTCTGGCATACCTTCTTATTCCACATTCAGTTGTGGCACAAGAAACACAGGCTCAGACATCCAGTCATTAATGACACCTGACTATGAAGTGAGGTAGCATGGGAATGGGAGAGGAAATACCCACTGCGTAGAGTGGCCTGTTTAACTCCAACAGTGAAATCCAGAAGTCTTTGCTTTCCACAAAAAGGTCCCGAAGTCCCCTTTCGCTTGGTGAAAGTAAGTGACCAGAACCCAATTAGGAGTGTTTTGCAAAACATACAGGAAGATGGGGAGGGACGCCAACTCTGTATATATACATCGAGGAGTCCTATCACTAGCGCAACCCAAAACCTCTATTCACTGACCAAATAATATAAGCGATCCAGAGACCATGCGGAATGTATGAGGGAGGGATCAAATCCCTAAATTCTCCGTCTTCCTGAAAGGAATGTCCTGAACAAAACTTTACAAAGCATCCCATGATCTAATCAGGTCCAAGGCCAATCTTTGACAGGAACATCAGGAGAAACCCCTGCTTGATGATGTCAAAGGCCTTCTCTGCATCTAGTGATGATCGCCAGGGGTTCCTGAACATACTGTGCCCATTCCAAGCAGATGGACAGTCTATGAAGACGAGGCCTGGCAGACCTACTGGGCACAAAGTCAGACTTGTCCGATGGATAACAGAGGCAACAACTCACCCTCGCCTTTCGGACGAACCTTGGCTAACATGTTTGTTTTGCTACTCAGGAGGAAGATGGGGAACATGGACAGCACCCGTCCTCCTGCTTGTACTCATGTGTTTTAAGGTCTCTGTTGCCTGTCTCAAGTCCATGAGCGGTTTCCCGTTCTCCGTTGCTCTCTCTTACACACGTTTCATAGTCTATCCCTGAACTGACCAGGCAGTTTTTTGAAAAGTCGCATTATAATAACATTCAGACCTGACCCTCCGATTTAAACATTCCCATAAGTAGCGCATATTTCTTTTGCATGCTGTTTTTTTTAATCTTTGTTAAAATTGATTAAATGACTTCAGTTTGATGGTGTTTTTATGCCTTGTATACAGATTTCCTGCAGATGAGAACGCCCGCACTGTGGACTGGCAGCTCATGTGGGGCGGGGGCCTACTTGTCACACCTGTGTTGGAGGAGGGTCAGGCGGAAGTGAAGGGATACTTTCCAAGCGGTACATGGTATAACATGACCACGGTAAGCCTGTCCTGGCAGATTTGGAGCTGGGCGGTGAGGGGTGAGAGGGCTAGTCTGTTTGATCTGAGCTCTAAAGTCAAGCTAAATTAAATTAAGGAGGTGCATTTGATGACGAGAATACTAGAGAGAACATAGAGCATACCTCATAACAGGTAGCTTTTTTAGCTCGATTGTGAAGTGAAATGTAATCCTCTTGATAGTGACACCAGATTACTTTTTAAATCCAAGCAATATTTATTTTCTACTCCTGTTACGAATTTGTCAACCCATGCTAGAACACTGAAGGCGGGACTCCCCTTTTCATGCCCCCGCTCTCACTTGAATGTTAATAGTATTTTAATTAAGGCTGCCAAATTACTATATTCAGATGGGTAGCTCTGCTTTTTTTAATTTGTAAACTCTTCATTTGCATTTTAAAACACGGAAGAGAGCTATCACATAGTTGATTACATAAATCTTAATTTTATACACAGTAAGTCGGGCAGAACCCAGAGAGAGAAAACCCAGGATTACCATTATGCACATATATATGATATGGGAAGAGTGAATGCAGTATAGGGCCGTTCATATAGCAGGAAGGACCGTGGCAAAGTGTGCCTCCTCAAGCAACACAATCAGTCTGGTTCATCGTTGGTCCGAGGCAGGGAAGAGAGAGTCACACATTTGAGAGCGTCCGAGTGTCCAATGAAACCGGTGGATGTCCCCAGCACTTGAAACCTTACATATGTGAAATAAAAGGAAGCCATGTTCTATCGAATTTATCGACTCTGTTGTGTATGGTAACAGACATGCTGTCCATGGCAAAAATCATAATCTTTTTGCCCTACCACGTGTTTATGACAGTCGAGCCACTGGCAATAAATGCAGTATTAGCTTGCACACATGGGTGTGGCTACCTGGAAATCATTGTTCCAGCCTGAGTCTCCAACAAGAGGGCCCGTGGATGGAGTCGTAGAACTGCCCAAGCAATAGGAGATAGTACTTCATATCAGTAAGCTTTAATATGTGTGCACGTCCACAAGGAAAGGATGGATGGACCTCTCTCTCCACATCCCTTCCAGCATGAATCAGACCCTTCGAGGATTGCCCTCAGCCTTGCTGGGGGGAGATACCATAGCGTCATGAGCTTATGTGCACTCACTCTATGCTGTATGCAGATGGAAGACTATATTGTTCTCCTACAAACTCTAGCCCAAGTGTTGTCTGTGATTTCCACCTCGAGATCCTGTTCCCGTTGTAAAACATATTTACGCTTTGCCTGTGGCTTGAGGTTTTGCAAGTGCCTGTAGAGCCATCTTTGCATCTGATTCTGTTGATGATGAATAGGGTCTCTAACTGTGTTTGCTCCCTGCTCACTTTGACCCTGAGAACCTGCCCAGAGCAGGGGCGTAACACAGGCCCTCGCAGCCCCCGTGGTGCAGGGGGGGCACCAAGCTCCAGGGGGCCCCCTCAGCACAGCACTCTGGCTGCAGAGCTCCTGATTGTCCCGGAGGGGGCCCCTCCACTTGCCTTGCAGGGAGGCCCCCTCGAGTTTCATTACGCCAGTGGCCTAGAGGCTTAGTGTCTCAATTGGTGAAGGCAAACATTTACTGAACTGGGGAGGACAAAGCGGTCTCTACTGATATCTGAGGACAACAGCTCCCCATGTTCAAACATCTCACAAAGACATGGTGGGTTTCCCCAATTCCACATGCGGAATCTGGGATCAGGTAAGCCTAGGGACGGAGGGAGCATGAGTTGAATATGATGGGCTTCACCCTCTTAACGTTCTTTGCTCCACCTCACTTCTCAAAAGAGGAAGAGAGATTTAATGCTCTGGACCAAAAGGTGCACTGAGCTTTTACACTGATCGCACCAAAGAACAATAGGTGAACATTCAGCTTTTAGTGGTGCTCTCAGGGGTCAGGCAGTGCAGAAAAGGCCTTTGACAAGGTGAATAGGCCTCTTAATTAACGCCTGCAATGCACTGGCCAAGAAGCAGCCTCTGGAAGGACTGGGAGCTCATTCAATATCAAGGCTGCTACAACTGTGTTGTCAGGCGGAGTGTCTGTTCTTGACATCTGCCAGGCTCCCTGCGATATGGGCATCATATGTTCACGACGCACTACTGCCTTGATAGCCAGGGCCGAAGGTAAGGACCAATTTGCCCATTTGGTCCTGCAGGAAAATTTGCTCTGAGGCCACTCCACATACCCAACCTTTGGGAGGTACTGCTCTGTTATGTATTCTAAAGGTGAGGTGCCTGCAGTTAGAAGTATTCATCAGAAGAAAAAGTTGCTTACCTTTGGTAACACTGTTTCTGGTTGATACTGTAACAGCAGATTCTTTACGGCCCTCCCTCCTCTCCGTTCCGTGGACTGGCCAATTTTTATCTCCTGCTCAGTAGATTGGGATTGCCTGATGGGTTGTTTGTCTAGATTAAATTGCTGTATTCAGCAGAGGCGTTTACTCCATTAGGGCTCTGGGGCTGCCCCCACTCAAATTCCTCCACGTTTACCTCAAAAAATATTAAATGGATCAATATCGTTAGAGATACAATCGTATCTCTAAACAAATCGACGCATTTAAGTCTGTCCCAGAATGCCTGCCCTGCCTCGCTCTGAAGCTGAAGATGGAAGCCAAGCAGTAAATGAAGTTTCTTCAATGTGACACACAACACAGGGCTTAACCTTTTAAAGCCCTTCATTGCCATTATAATCTATGGTGGTATCCACTGAAGGCCAGTGACGCTGTCAGTGTCACAGTTTTCGGCGCCAGAGTCTGCATTCCTGCGTGAGGCCAGACATCCGTCATTTACAGGTATAGACCCCACAATACCATTCATCGCACCATGCCGTCAATGCTACAAAAGTAAATAAATACACAATAAAGGTGGGCCGCCGCCCTTACATCATTGTTGGCATTGTCCCTTACATCATTGTCGGCATTGCCTTTTAACATGGCGGCTACCCTCCTTTAATTTCTATTTATTGGCTTTTCTACCATTGATGGCACCGCACTTTAAACATATAAAGTTAAAGCGCACCATACCTCAAAAGCGTAAAAAGCGTAAAAAACAAAATGCTCGCAAATGCTCACGCTCGTCTCTTAAGCCAAAGGGTAATGGAATTCCTATATTATGTCTTAAGGGAACGGTGCACTATATATATATATATATATATATATATGTGTATATATATATATATATATTTCGAACCAGTACTCCTTCCACTTCCACCAGAGAACCCCCGGCGGCGAAGAGAGAGACACGAACCACTTCTGATTTCAGGCAAGATGTTTTAATTCACCAAACAGCAGTCGACAGATGACGCGTTTCGGGCTCAGGCGCCCTTGTTCACATAAAGGCTGTGTGTAATAGATGCCATTTTTAAATAAAATGCCCTTCCCACTAAGGTCACATGTTCACAGAACAAACCAACGGACATAGCAGAAAGACTTAATGGTGTGTTATGGTTCACTGTACTAACGCTGTTCCATCAGAACTAAATTCATTGTTCAAAAAAAGTTTTGATGCTGAAACTACAAAATATATACATTGAGGAATTCATTTGTAATATTAGGGCGTTAGTGGTTATGAAATTATAATTAGTATAATTTCAAAAGTACTTAATGCAACAAAAGCATTAAACCAGCATTCCAGGATAAATCCAAATACACCAAAAAACACTGCTATAGTTCACTTATAACTGCTTAAATGCATGTTGTTGTACTTCGAGTAGTGACTTCTGTGACAAAAAGGGAAGAAGGGATATATACAAGGCTAAGTGCATGAAGAAGCTGCATGATTAGATTTTTCTGCAGAACATAGATACCCAGTTTAAATAATAAGTTACGTGAAAAATGTGTTAAACCAAGTGAAAAGATACAATAGTATCCATCACCATAACCTCGACTAATACGAGACATGATACAGTATCTCTACCATAGTGACAAAAAGTGAGGTGAAAAGAATATATAAAAAATATAGGTTATCATAATTCATATACCCAAGGACAATTTATGTCTGTAATATGGTCATGAATATGACTAGACACATTTAATAAATCGGAAGATATTAACACGATTTACTTTAAGAAATACATTCAATTTCCAATCCAAATGATGCACAGTATATTACACACAACGTATGGGGGCTGCACACAGAGTATCGATTTACAGGCATGTGTACATGTCTTCGGTGTTGTTCAAACCGTTAGGGCACTTGCTATCGAAGTTTAGTATAAATTTGGTCTCTAATCTTCTCAGCGAGGCTTCTCGGTTACCCCCTCTACGTGGTTTGGGAACTGCTGATACCACGAAGTATTTCAAACAAGATAAGTTGTTATTATGTACTTGTTTGAAGTGGCGTGCCACTGGGTAATTAGGATCACTATGAAGGATGGCACGGAGATGTTGGAGTATTCTCTCGTGTACCTGTAACTTCGTGCTCCCAATGTAATTTAGCCCACAAGTACAGGTAAGAACATATACTGCAAAATCGGTTTTGCAGTTATAGTTACCTATTATCTTGTGAGGTGTGGGGCTAAATGGGGTGTTATATTCAGTGGTGCTGATCCCAAACTTACACGCCCGGCACGAGGAGCATTTGAAAAAGCCATCTTTGGGTTTTAACCAAATAGAGCTAGTTTTGATTTCGGGGCTCGTTGGATCTAATTCCGCTCCCATGGTTCTACCTCTACTGAATGTTATAGTAGGGCTGGAAGGTAAGCTGGTTTTTAGAACTGGATCAGTAAGAACTATTCTCCAGTTCTTGTTAATGATGGATCTAATTTTGCGCTCGTTCTCACTAAAGGCTGTGATTAGTCTTGGACATTGGACCTGTTCAGCTACCCCCGATGTTCTAGATAGAACCGCAAGATCATGTGATGCAGGTTCTGTGTTGTCAGGATCAGGTAGCAAGCTATCTCTAGATCTAATGGAAGCCTTAGCTAAGGCAGATGTTACCATTTTGTCCGAGTAGCCTCTAGCCTTCATGCGACGCATGGATTCTGCTGCACAGATATTGAATTCAGCTTCCGTGCTGCATATCCGCTTCAGGCGTAGCATTTCCCCATAGGGGATACTGGCTATCAAGTGTCTGGGATGGGCACTGGTGGCATGAAGTGTGACATTTCCAGCCGTGGGCTTTCTGAATAATGTACTTTCTATTCTGCCATTGGCTATATATAGCTTAACATCAAGAAATTCCAAATGGGAATTACTAATGTGGTGGGTAAAGTGGAGATTCACATTGTTGTTATTGATGTTATTGATGAATTCCACCGCCTTATCTTTGCTGCCCTTCCACACCATGAAAATATCATCGATAAATCTATAATAGTGCATGATATTTTCCTCAAAAATTGCAGAATAGTCTTTTTTAAGTACCTGCTCCTCCCACCAGCCTACGTGCAAGCACGCATAGCTGGGGGAGAAGCAAGCTCCCATGGCCACACCCCTTAGTTGTTTAAACAACTCCTTTCCAAAAAGAAAGAAGTTGTTATGGAGACACCAACGCATCATGCTGGCTATAGCTTTGTTGTGCTGGTAAAATTCGCACGGTCTTAGGTTCAAAAAGAATTTGACAGCTGACAGTCCTGCCTGATGGTCTATGCTGGTGTACAATGATTCAATGTCTAAAGAGATTAAATACATCCCTTCTGACCATTGAATGTTCCTAATTTTACCGAGGAAGTCACCAGTGTCTTTGACATAGCTAGGCAGTGTGGTTACATGGTTTTGCAGAAAGAAATCTATATATTGGCCAACCTGTTCCGCTGCGCTGCCTATAGCAGAAATGATTGGCCTGCCTGGAGTGGGAAGAACACACTTATGCACTTTCGGTATTAAATAAAATACAGGTGTGATAGGGGTTTCATTGTGCATAAATTTGAACTCATCATTGGAGATAAGGCCATCACTACGTAATTGAGATAACAGTTTCTTTAATGAATCTGTAGCCTGCTTGTATTTTTTGGTGTTAGATGGTTCATAACAGTCAGTGTTACCAAGCTGGCGTTTAGCCTCCTTGATGTAGTCTGCCCGGGGCCAGATAACTAGATTGCCCCCTTTGTCTGATTTTTTTATGATGATTTCATTGTTTTTTCCCAATTTTTGCATGAGATTGGCATAGTCCCTTTTCTTTCTTTCAACCTGTTTCCTTTGTTTGAATTTCTCAGACTGTACTTGCTTGTTCAATTTTTTAATGTCTTCGACCACACAGTCGTGGAACGTGTCCAAAGCATCCCTCGGCATCATGGGGATATATTTGGATTTTTTCTTGAAAGGGCTGAGCCCAGCACCTTTCTGTAGCAAATTGATGTTACTCATTCTTCTTTGTGTGGATGGGTCACATTCGTTGTCACTGTCCTCTGCTTCGGCAGTGTTCAAATCATGAAGGTCTAGGTACAGAGGGATATCTGCTGCTCTGATTCCTAGGCTGTCAACATGAGTAGCTCCATCCTGTCGTGACTCCCCGTCTTTGTCTTTGACGGTTTTCAGGAGAAAATGCTTTTTTAATTTTAGTTTTCTCACGAACTTAAAGACATCGATTCTTGTGGAGCTGTAATTAAAAATGTGGCCAGGACAGAAATTAAGACCCAAGGACAACAGTCTTTTTTCAGCTTCGGACAGCGGTACATTGGACAAGTTGATGATAGTTTTGTCCATGTCTACTTCCTCTTTGTCCAATTGCTTTTCTTTTTGTTTTTTCCTTTTTTGTTTGTTGGCTTTTCTTCTTTCCTTTCTTCGTCTGTTTTTCCTTGTGTTTTTTGCTGTGGTCTGTTCTCCTTTCTCGGTCTCAAGGACCTCAGTCTCTCTGCTACTAAAAAATCCAATTCCTCTCCTGCATCAAGTACAATTGCGGGTGTAGGTCTCTCTCCGCTCTCTATGCTTGATTCACTGGATATGGAAATAGTGTCAGAGCTGATGCTTTCAGCTGCTGCTCCTCCAATTGCTGCAGATTTTTGTGTGTTTTGCTCTGCACTACTTTTGCCCTTTTGTTCTCCGAATTTCCTGCGGTTTTCATTGTTGTACTTTCGGGCAAAAGTGAAAATCTGCCCGTTGTTGTAGTCTGCTTCATCCCTGGCAAACTTATGCGCTTTGCGTTGTTTGATTTTCTCCTCATGCTTGCGCAGTCTTTCTTCGATAGCAGTTCTTGCTGTTCTGATGTAATCAACCTTGGCAGACTTTTTCAGCTCTTCCTCAATGATTTCGATTTTCTTTACTATTTCCACTCGGTCTATTGCTGCATATTTAATTAAAATGCGGACTGAGGTCATGGAGGCTTCCAAGTTGTTCTGTGCCCATTCTTTTAACATTGCAGGGTTGGGGTTATCATAGCTTGGCGCTAAGAGGATCCGAAGACCTCTCGGAACCCTCCCTACCTCTGCATATTTGGAGAGTGAGCAATGCTCCCACCACTTCGTTATTTCTAGGCGCATGTACTTTTCGAGGTTCTTTAGAAGCGTTTTCTCATTATCATCCGGCCCCGCCGGTGTGCTTACAGATGGTACATCATTTGGACTGGAAATGGGTCTTTGGCAGAACAATTCTTCCGCTGCCGCTTCGCGCTGGCGAACAGCCTCGTCTGACATACTAACTGTTAGGTTGTTATATCTTACGCAACTCGGATCGTGTCCCGAGTTGCTTCGTTGTGCCTGATTTCTCCCCACCTCTGCCAGAATGCCGTCGTCACTCACCGGGTGCTGTAGCCGCTTCGCCTTTGAACCCGTCTGGTTCTTTGTGCCGGCCAGTAACCCTTTGCTTTCCCGTGACGTGTGGCGGCGCGAGGGGGCTGCAGCCAAAGTTTCACCACGAACCACTTGCACTTCGACCTTAGGGCGGCAGCCGCTTCCGGGTGAGAGGGTTCGTTGAAACGGAAGAAAGTCGAGCTTCCGTGTATTATGAATTTCGAACCAGTACTCCTTCCACTTCCACCAGAGAACCCCCGGCGGCGAAGAGAGAGACACGAACCACTTCTGATTTCAGGCAAGATGTTTTAATTCACCAAACAGCAGTCGACAGATGACGCGTTTCGGGCTCAGGCGCCCTTGTTCACATAAAGGCTGTGTGTAATAGATGCCATTTTTAAATAAAATGCCCTTCCCACTAAGGTCACATGTTCACAGAACAAACCAACGGACATAGCAGAAAGACTTAATGGTGTGTTATGGTTCACTGTACTAACGCTGTTCCATCAGAACTAAATTCATTGTTCAAAAAAAGTTTTGATGCTGAAACTACAAAATATATACATTGAGGAATTCATTTGTAATATTAGGGCGTTAGTGGTTATGAAATTATAATTAGTATAATTTCAAAAGTACTTAATGCAACAAAAGCAACAAAAGCATTAAACCAGCATTCCAGGATAAATCCAAATACACCAAAAAACACTGCTATAGTTCACTTATAAAAGCGTGTACTTTCAAGAGGTAATCCTGACAGGAAGTATTCCTTTGGGAATCACACCATGATGAGACACCTTAAGGATGTACACAGAAGGACACATGCTCGACTTACTGAAGGTAACCCTTCAGTAAATCAACCAAGCACATCCACAGCAGCTCAGCCTGGACCCTCATCTGCAGGGCCGAGTCCTTCTTCTGCAGGTCAGGTGAGCCCTTCATCTGTGGTGGGAGCATCTCCTTTTTCTGGTCCTCTGGAAACTAACCCTCGGTTTCTGAGGGTTGATATACGGTGCGCCACTTGTCATGATCTAATTTGTCATAGGGAGACCAGTATTTCCCTAGTGAACAATAAAATAGATCAGCACATTTGTCGTAGAGACTAATATTCCCACTCTTTCTTTCCTCTGTCCCTGCATGAACACAACGGCTCTTTTAAGAGCCAACCTTACCTTTCATCTATTTTTTATATATTTTTTTTAAAACTTTTTTTTTTTTTTTTTTTACTGTACGCGTACGGTACGCGTAATTATTATTTTTTTTTTTTAAAAACACTAAAAATCAATTATCACATTACAAGGTCCTTGAGAGACTACAATTAAAAACTGAAAATGTGATTGTAGAGAAGTGGAAAAAAGGGACCATGACATTATTGACTTACCATACCCACTCAAAAAAAGATTTATTCATTTAATTTTTTTTTTAATTGCTTTAAAAATGGTTCTAGTTTTCGAAAATTTTCTATCTCAATCTGAAAAAAAAGAAAAAAGTATTATTATTTAATAAAACATTTAATAATACAGTACACATATTTACATATTTTTCAAAAAATATTTTTGCCTTTTTTTTGCTGTTTTCAGAAAATATTGCATTTCACTATAAATTGTGAAAGCAATTGCATTCATCATTTAACAGCAGGCAAAAAAAAAATTTACAATCTCAAAGATTGTTTTTAAAAAAGCCCACAATCTCTTTTTGCATAAACATAACTTTATAGAAATGCATAATATTCTTAAAAAATATCATCTAATATCAATACTTATTTCTTTAAAATACCGTCTGATATTTTTGTTTCAGAAGTATAATCACAATAAGATATGTCAAATAACTCCACAATACATCTGGTTCCATTTCCTTTAGGCCAAATAGTAATTTTAAAATTCTTTTTTTGTTTAATTTCCAATGGTAATCCAATAAAAAACAAAAGTTTAAATTGTACAGATGTCACCGATTCTCTGTAACATTTTGGTTTCCGAAAGATTAATTAATAATTAAATAAGTCCACAATAGAATTGTTTACTTTTCCGCATGGCCAAATAGTAATTTTAAAAATCTTTTTTGAAAAAAATTCCAATGGCAATCCAATAACATTCCAAAATTTAAATTGTGCAGATGTTACCGATTTTTTCTAAATTTTTGGTTTTCCAAAGTTTCCTTAAAAAATGGAAAAATTCCACATTACAATTGGTTACCTTTCCATTAGGCCAAATGATAATTTGTTAAATCTTTTTATTTGTAAATTCCAAATGGTAATCCAATAAAATGGTAAAATTGTTTTGTCCAGATGTTGTCAAATCTCTCTAAAATTTAGGTTTCAGGAAGATTAGATAGGAATTTGCTAAATCAAAAGGCAAACGTTGCTTAAAAATCAATTGGGAATCATTACACAGTGTCCAGCCTTTTTCACATTTAAGATAAACTGTGTAATGACCAGAAGTTACAGTAGGTCCATCATGGAAAATTATTGCAACTGTTACAAAAGTTTTTCCTGAAATTGATAATTGCTGTCCTGTAAACTTCTTTATTAAAGTATCCAATTTTGAACCATCAGCTCTACATTGTTGCATCATTAAAATTACATACTGTCTGCATTCCTTTAAAAATAATGTTGAAAACATGTCAGATTTACACTCACCGCATTGCATGCTATGATTAGCATCTTTAACTAATTTAGCAAAAGTGACTGTTTTACTCTCTGGCAATGTTAAATAAATAAACCTTTCAGAATCAACATTAGAGCCACATATATTATAACAGTTTTCACAACTATGTTCCCATTTATAAGAGAGACCAAATACATTTTCAATGTTAACCCCTTCTTCTTCCAGTACCTGAAGAAAATAAATCAAGAATTCCTGTGCGTCTTGCTGTACATTTTGAGAAAACTGTGTTCGTCCTGAACATACATCTAAAACTTTTCTAATTTCAGTAGCACTTTCTATTTGAGTTTTATCATTACTCAGCTTTTCAAAAAGGAGACTCAGCACAGAACAGAATCTTTTTCCCTGATTTACTATTATCTGCTCTTGCAAACTTTCCAGATAAAATGCAACATTCAGCACTACATTAGCGTAGCAGTTGACACCAGAGCTATTTTCAAAATAACATCCTACAACCTGTTCTTCATTTTCCTTATTCTTTTTGCTTGCAATTACATCACTCCTCTTTTTTTTCCTCCTCTCTACATCTTCATTACAGATATTCTCATTTCTCCTTTTACGAGAAACTACACGTTTCTCCAACACAGGATACTGACCTAACTGAGGAGCATAGCTTCTTCTTAATCTATTATACTCCTTTACACAATTTGTATCAGCATTAACTTTTGAATCATCAAAGTCTATCATGAATAAACCTGATAATGTTTTCACTCGTGACAAAGCAACATATGCCATACCTTCTTTGAACACAGTTGAACCAATGTTCACAAATGCACAATCTACAGTCAATCCTTGAGACTTGTGAATAGTTACAGCATATGCTAGCGAAAACGGAAACTGCTTCCTACGTACATATAAGTCTTTCACAAGCATGAAACGAACTGAACAACGACAAATGTCTTTAACTTCTTCTATCTGATCAAATTTTATTTTTAAACATTCAATTCCATCTTTTTTCTGATAATTAATAAAACCCACAACTCTTCCCATAGCTCCATTAACTAAACCTTTTTCAACATCCAAATTTCTCCTTAAAAATACTCTACAGTTCATGCAAACATATAGATTTTTTTCTAATCCAGCTGTTTTGGAAATCTTCTTCTCTAGTGAATCCAATTTATTTTTCAGTGTGCCTGTTAATGTGACAGTAATTCTTCCATCCTCAATTTTGTCCACTGCTTCCAATTTCCTGATATCTTCCTTTTCCAATTTCAAAAGCTCCTCATTGAATATTGAGCATTCACGTAGAGTTGGCATTAAGCAGATGACACTTTTGTTTTCTGCAATGTTCTTGTATATCTTCTCTGCAACTATTTCTTCCTTTGGAAATAAATTATGTAGCAGCCGAGTCTGTAATGCTTTTTTGCCAGCTTCTGTGAGTAGTCCAATCCTGATATCTTTCAGAATACTTCCATATTCTTCATCGTTTGCTTGCCTCATATTAGTTGTAAGTTCCTTGTACTCAAAGAAGGACCAAATATTTGTATTACCGATGCTTCCCAATGACTTCTTCGTGTCTTCATGTGTACAGTATTAAACACTGGTTGTCCTTTAACTGGAGTAAGTTGCAAAAGATCTCCAAAAACTATGACGTGTTTTCCTCCAAATAACACGTCATAGTCTGACTTCAGAATTTGCTGCATTCTTAAATGCACAAAGGCAAGCATTAAGTTCGATACCATGCTCACCTCATCAATAATGAGAACTTGCATCTTCTTCAATACTCTTGAAACTTCCAAGCATGCTTCTCCAGTTAGCTTGTTGTATTGTATTTTGTTCTCATGCTCCACTGGTAACATTAGCAAACGATGTAAAGTGATTCCTTTTATGTTATATGCTGCTAACCCAGTTGGAGCAGTAACCACACAAGATAAAGTAGAATCCGTTTTTTGCTGTAGGTAGCTTCTGATGACTTTTATTAGGAAACTTTTTCCAGTTCCAGCTTGTCCGCTTACATACATCCTGATTGGATGAAATGATGTGCATGAGCACTCTTTTTTTTCATGTAGAAATCCGTGATCAATTTTGTTTCTGATCTCTTCATAAATTTGTTGCTGCTCTTCGTTCAGTTGTCTTTCCAAATTTTGTAAGTCTATAAATTCTCCTTGAGCTTGATTCATAGCCGTTTCCACTTCATTCATGGCTATTGATGCTTCATTTTCAACGTTTGGTTGTCCTAGGGGATCTTGACTGAGTGTTCCTGAACTTTGGCTGTCCTGAGAACTGTCTCTAGCTATTTCTGCTGCAATTGTAGTTTCCTGTTCAATTTCTTCATTTAACATTTGCAGATAAGTTGTGAATGTATTGCATTGTATGCTGTCTTTGCAAGCATTAAAAGAATCTTCATAGCTTTGAAATTCTCCCAGTAGTTCATCCTCTGTACGCCATGGTTTAAACAGCTGTAAAAGAGCCAAGTAGTAAAATTCCTTTTTGTCAGTAGTGTCGCAACTCAGCTTCCGGTGATTTATCAAACTTCCTTTTGTTTGCTTCACCAAACATCCTTCCTCACCAATGACTTTATATTTTCCATTGTTGATGTCTTCTGCGTCTTTCCGTGAATAAATGTAGTTCTGCAGCACTTCATAGAGACACATGTTCTCCAGATGATGACTTCTCTTTGGGTAATATTTGTCCAACATGTTTGATTTCAAAATATCTGTAATTTCTGGGTCATTCTCGGCCAAATATTCAATTTCTCCAACAGATTTCAGTACCCGATTTCTCATTGCTGCAAGGCCTAAACTTGCCCAAATTATTCTTCTTGATTTCGAGTAGAGACTTGCAGAAGATAACCTATCTGAACATTCGTAGGATCCAATTTCTCGATGCGATAACATCTTCAAACTGAAACTGTACAGCTTCTTACTGACAGTTTTCTCGTGAGAAATCTCTTCCCACATTTCCTTCAATTCTGTTTTTTCTGATTTCGTAATGTAAGACGTTACATATCGAGCAACAGCAATGGAATTGTCAGCTACATACTGTATATCCATGTTAGCGTTCCACATGGATAAAATCACTGGGTTGTAGTCGTTTATATTTTTTGATTCTTCTTTTCTTTTAAGGTTGTAGGTATTCTTAGGTGATTTTCTTGTGATAGTATGTCTCACAGATGACATAAAACTGTTAACTCTTCCATTTGAAAGAACAGGTCTAGGAAATCCAAATCGACATTTAGTGTAGTATTTATCTTTGCTCTTGTATTTCCGTCGACAGTATTTTCCACACCGATGACTTTGGAAACGTAAAACTTGCTCCTTTAACTTTTTCTCTTCTGTGCTTTTTGGTATAGCACATGTTGCATATTCTTCAATGTAAGATAACACTGCTTCATCAGTATCTGTTCCAAACTTTGGGGCATCCTTGATCCACAACAGCATATGAATATGAGGAGCACCTCTTGCCTGGTACTCTTTTCTCCAAAAGAAATCCACTACTTCTCCTAGAGGTGTTTTTTTTTTATTGCAGATGAAGGACATCATAGCCTCAAATCTATGATTGAAATATCTGCAAACATTAACTGGATCCAATGAGCACAGTTCTCCTGCTGTCTTGTATTCGATGTTTTTAATGTTTGAATTTGCCTCTCGTAGAAAATCCAGTAAATCATCCCAAGCGTACCCGACACAGCTTAGGGTAAGGAACCATGTTGGAGTTCCTAAATTCCGTAACATGCATTTTAATTCACCATGGCGTCGGTACCAATATTCATTTGTCCCACGCTGACAAGCCATCAGATTGATCAGTTGTGTTTCCAAATGATCATCTCGGTGCTGCACTTTCTCCATAAAATCCTTAGCAGACACATTTTGTAAATGTACTCCACTTTTTAAAATGTGATTTACTGCATAAGACAGTGCAGACAAGTCGCTTTCAAATAAAAGATGGAACAAATAAGGAATACTTTGTCGAAATCTGGGATCTTCAGCATATAGTCTTGTAGTCCGATACTCAGAAGCTGGAATCTGTTCCGGACGTTCATCGTATCGTCCTCCTTTTCCTTTAGGAAACAGCTGGGGAAAACATCGAGCTTCCAAGCTCTCCTCCCATACACTCACGGGAGTTCCTTTTGCTTTCTTCATCTGAAATAGATCAATATTGTCTCCCATAACTTCTTTTGAATGAAGAGGATGTATGCTAAAATGTTCATAAATTTCTTCTTCCTTTGACTTGTCCACTTTTTCAATTTGTCCAGTTGGTGTTTCTGTGTCTTCTTGTAAATCTTCTTCTTCTTCTTCTTCTATATAAATTGATTCATACCATTTGTTATTCCTTTTCAAATACAAATTTGCTCTTTGTACTTTCCGTACATCTACCAGCTCCTGCCAAATCTTCTTATTGTTTGTAGGTACACCATTAACCAGAATAATTAATGGTTCAGTTTCCAAAGTATCCGCATCAATAGTTTCCATATTTTTTTTCAAATCCAAGGGCAAATACACCACTCTACCTTTTAAACCTCTCAGTAAATCTGAAGGAGGTAATTTACCAGTTTTGGGCTCCATACGTACTATGGTCTGGAACGGATGAACACATTGAATGAGTATAGACTCATATGTATTTAATTCAGAAAGTTCAGCAGGAATAGCATCCAATTCTAAATTATTATGTACAGCTCTGGTCGGCATTCTATTTTCCTCTAACTTGTTGTAACAGTATTTACAAATACGCTGAACTTCACCCAATTCAAAACAATTTTCAAGAAATATATATGTGGCAAAATCCTTCCACTTATAATTATCTTCATTTTCACTCTTTCTGTAGAGATCAACATACCTGGTTTGTTTTCTATAATGAGTTCTGCGGCAACACATACAAGTAATATTTGGTCTTTCATTAGAGATTATTGCAAATTTTGTTATGTGATCATTAAATGTCTTACTTACAAAGGGTTCTACATTCTCTTCCACTTCTTCCTCATTTACTGTGTCCTTCTCTGCACTGTTTTGTTCAGGACCAAAGTAACAAAACTGAATTTCATCAACAACCTTCTCTACATCTGATACGTTCCACGGAACAGAGCCCTATTCAATTCATCTAACTTTATTGCTGGACTTTTAGCAAAATACAACCGTCTCACAAACTTTCTCATTTCAGTATGATGAACAGCCAGCATCCTAAAATGATGGAAAACACTATTACACACTTTTCTAGATAGACAAGCCAGAGAATGACCCTGCAAACCAGTATTCTCTCTCACTCTGCATGGATCCAAACTTTGAAGCACCTTAATCTTCTGTTTTACACTTTTTTTGCTATATTCTCTTAGAAACTCACGAAATTTATCAATAGATTCCTGACGCACAGTGCAAATACTACTACAATTCCAAGTGTACACTGGGGCTTTAGGACGTCTCCCCATAGCCTCATCCGCCATCACTTGTACCTCATCTCTTGGAACCATTATCTCCTTCTCCATTATGCAACCATTTTTCACTTCATAAGCACGACCTCTGGTGTCAACTGCATGCAGCAAACTATTACTTTGAAAATAACTCTCTTCATTAAAAAAAGGTTCACTACTTGAACTATGCATCCATTTTCCTAAAAACACTTTAGAAAAGTTTGTCCTGTTCACTACTCTTTTCCTTTTGCTATGTGATTTCAGTACATTAACCATTTTGTCTAATGTACGCATCCTATTCAAAATTAAAATGAATAGTTTCCTTTTTAATTCTAATGCCTTTGCTGCAATGGCTTCAATTTCTTTTTTTCTCTTATAAAACTTAGTCTTTTGCTTATATTTCTTCACATCCTTTATCAAATTGGACATAACTCTTCTCTGAAACATTTTTCTACGTATCTCTTTAAACGCTGTTTTTCTGTTTAAGTTAATCTTTTTAGTTGCAGAAGGTATATTTGCATTAACTAAATTCTCAATTTTTTCCTGAGCTTTTCGATTGAAATCATTCTTTCCAGTACAGACATTTTGTACATTTTTCCTTTTTTTGAATATGTTTTTTAGAAAATGTTTTGTCTGCTTACCAGAAGATTTTTTCTTTTTCCCAACATGAGCATCTTCAACTAACTTAGGTCCTCCGGTTGTCTTCAAATATAGGTTTTTTTTGTGGTCTTTTTTTACTCTGGATTTTGTAGGCATCTTAAATTTTGTTCACTGCTCTTCAGCAATACCTGAAAAAAACTAAAAAAAAATTCCTTTATTTTATTTAAATATATTACTACATTTGTTTTCACATTAGTCACAAAACGAAATTTATTTGCCAATTTGAAAGCACACTTACTGCTCTTTTTTTTGGCAAGTGATAAGCACTTTTACAGACTGACACATTATGAATCCACTTTTCATATTTTTTAAAAAGCACATGTCCAAACTGCTTTTTCAGACCAGCACCATTTGTAACCTGGGTGACTGCCTACACTCCAGCAAGGGCAACCAGCCTTAGTGGTGCTGAATGTATTTGCATTACTGACTGAATCCTCAAACCCCACTCGCTTGTGAATACTGTGCATGATTCCACATGGTAAGTAGCTGGCTGTGTGCTAAGAGTCTGCTTCTGCACCAAAAAAAGGCTCCCCCTTTCCTTCTAATGCAACTGTGAAATCACCAGAGCAATACGCAATAAATCTCTGCCTGTAATTCCTATTTGCACACAGAGTCATGTTTTCACATTAGTCACAAAACGAAATTTCTTTGCCAATTTGAAAGCACACTTACTGCTCTTTTTTTTGGCAAGCGATAAACACTTTTACAGACTGACACATTATGAATCCACTTTTCAGATTTTTTAAAAAGCACATGTCCAAACTGCTTTTTCAGACCATCACCATTTGTAACCTGGGTGACTGCCTACACTCCAGCAAGGGCAACCAGCCTTAGTGATGCTGAATGTATTTGCATTACTGACTGAAACCTCAAACCCCACTCGCTTGTGAATACTGTGCATGATTCCACATGGTAAGCAGCTGGGTGTGTGCTAAGAGTCTGCTTCTGCACCAAAAAAAGGCTCCCCCTTTCCTTCTAATGCAACTGTGAAATCACCAGAGCAATACGCAATAAATCTCTGCCTGTAATTCCTATTTGCACACAGAGTCATGTTTTCACATTAGTCACAAAACGAAATTTCTTTGCCAATTTGAAAGCACACTTACTGCTCTTTTTTTTGGCAAGTGATAAACACTTTTACAGACTGACACATTATGAATCCACTTTTCAGATTTTTAAAAAAGCACATGTCCAAACTGCTTTTTCAGACCATCACCATTTGTAACCTGGGTGACTGCCTACACTCCAGCAAGGGCAACCAGCCTTAGTGATGCTGAATGTATTTGCATTACTGACTGAAACCTCAAACCCCACTCGCTTGTGAATACTGTGCATGATTCCACATGGTAAGCAGCTGGGTGTGTGCTAAGAGTCTGCTTCTGCACCAAAAAAAGGCTCCCCCTTTCCATCTAATGCAACTGTGAAATCACCAGAGCAATACGCAATAAATCTCTGCCTGTAATTCCTATTTGCACACAGAGTCATGTTTTCACATTAGTCACAAAACGAAATTTCTTTGCCAATTTGAAAGCACACTTACTGCTCTTTTTTTTGGCAAGTGATAATCACTTTTACAGACTGACACATTATGAATCCACTTTTCAGATTTTTTAAAAAGCACATGTCCAAACTGCTTTTTCAGACCAGCACCATTTGTAACCTGGGTGACTGCCTACACTCCAGCAAGGGCAACCAGCCTTAGTGATGCTGAATGTGTTTGCATTACTGACTGAAACCTCAAACCCCACTCGCTTGTGAATACTGTGCATGATTCCACATGGTAAGTAGCTGGCTGTGTGCTAAGAGTCTGCTTCTGCACCAAAAAATGGCTCCCCCTTTCCATCTAATGCAACTGTGAAATCACCAGAGCAATACGCAATAAATCTCTGCCTGTAATTCCTATTTGCACACAGAGTCATGTTTTCACATTAGTCACAAAACGAAATTTCTTTGCCAATTTGAAAGCACACTTACTGCTCTTTTTTTGGCAAGTAATAAACACTTTTACAGACTGACACATTATGAATCCACTTTTCATATTTTTTAAAAAGCACATGTCCAAACTGCTTTTTCAGACCAGCACCATTTGTAACCTGGGTGTCTGCCTACACTCCAGCAAGGGCAACCAGCCTTAGTGATGCTGAATGTATTTGCATTACTGACTGAAACCTCAAACCCCACTCGCTTGTGAATACTGTGCATGATTCCACATAGTAAGCAGCTGGGTGTGTGCTAAGAGTCTGCTTCTGCACCAAAAAATGGCTCCCCCTTTCCATCTAATGCAACTGTGAAATCACCAGAGCAATACGCAATAAATCTCTGCCTGTAATTCCTATTTGCACACAGAGTCATGTTTTCACATTAGTCACAAAACGAAATTTCTTTGCCAATTTGAAAGCACACTTACTGCTCTTTTTTTTGGCAAGTGATAAACACTTTTACAGACTGGCACATTATGAATCCACTTTTCATATTTTTTAAAAAGCACATGTCCAAATTGCTTTTTCAGACCAGCACCATTTGTAACCTGAGTGTCTGCCTACACTCCAGCAAGGGCAACCAGCCTTAGTGATGCTGAATGTGTTTGCATTACTGACTGAAACCTCAAACCCCACTCGCTTGTGAATACTGTGCATGATTCCACATGGTAAGTAGCTGGCTGTGTGCTAAGAGTCAGCTTCTGCACCAAAAAATGGCTCCCCCTTTCCATCTAATGCAACTGTGAAATCACCAGAGCAATACGCAATAAATCTCTGCCTGTAATTCCTATTTGCACACAGAGTCATGTTTTCACATTAGTCACAAAACGAAATTTCTTTGCCAATTTGAAAGCACACTTACTGCTCTTTTTTTTGGCAAGTGATAAACACTTTTACAGACTGACACATTATGAATCCACTTTTCATATTTTTTAAAAAGCACATGTCCAAACTGCTTTTTCAGACCAGCACCATTTGTAACCTGGGTGTCTGCCTACACTCCAGCAAGGGCAACCAGCCTTAGTGATGCTGAATGTATTTGCATTACTGACTGAAACCTCAAACCCCACTCGCTTGTGAATACTGTGCATGATTCCACATGGTAAGTAGCTGGCTGTGTGCTAAGAGTCAGCTTCTGCACCAAAAAATGGCTCCCCCTTTCCATCTAATGCAACTGTGAAATCACCAGAGCAATACGCAATAAATCTCTGCCTGTAATTCCTATTTGCACACAGAGTCATGTTTTCACATTAGTCACAAAACGAAATTTCTTTGCCAATTTGAAAGCACACTTACTGCTCTTTTTTTTGGCAAGTGATAAACACTTTTACAGACTGACACATTATGAATCCACTTTTCATATTTTTTAAAAAGCACATGTCCAAACTGCTTTTTCAGACCAGCACCATTTGTAACCTGGGTGTCTGCCTACACTCCAGCAAGGGCAACCAGCCTTAGTGATGCTGAATGTATTTGCATTACTGACTGAAACCTCAAACCCCACTCGCTTGTGAATACTGTGCATGATTCCACATGGTAAGTAGCTGGCTGTGTGCTAAGAGTCAGCTTCTGCACCAAAAAATGGCTCCCCCTTTCCATCTAATGCAACTGTGAAATCACCATAGCAATACGCAATAAATCTCTGCCTGTAATTCCTATTTGCACACAGAGTCATGTTTTCACATTAGTCACAAAACGAAATTTCTTTGCCAATTTGAAAGCACACTTACTGCTCTTTTTTTTGGCAAGTGATAAACACTTTTACAGACTGACACATTATGAATCCACTTTTCAGATTTTTTAAAAAGCACATGTCCAAACTGCTTTTTCAGACCATCACCATTTGTAACCTGGGTGACTGCCTACACTCCAGCAAGGGCAACCAGCCTTAGTGATGCTGAATGTATTTGCATTACTGACTGAAACCTCAAACCCCACTCGCTTGTGAATACTGTGCATGATTCCACATGGTAAGCAGCTGGGTGTGTGCTAAGAGTCTGCTTCTGCACCAAAAAAAGGCTCCCCCTTTCCATCTAATGCAACTGTGAAATCACCAGAGCAATACGCAATAAATCTCTGCCTGTAATTCCTATTTGCACACAGAGTCATGTTTTCACATTAGTCACAAAACGAAATTTCTTTGCCAATTTGAAAGCACACTTACTGCTCTTTTTTTTGGCAAGTGATAATCACTTTTACAGACTGACACATTATGAATCCACTTTTCAGATTTTTTAAAAAGCACATGTCCAAACTGCTTTTTCAGACCAGCACCATTTGTAACCTGGGTGACTGCCTACACTCCAGCAAGGGCAACCAGCCTTAGTGATGCTGAATGTGTTTGCATTACTGACTGAAACCTCAAACCCCACTCGCTTGTGAATACTGTGCATGATTCCACATGGTAAGTAGCTGGCTGTGTGCTAAGAGTCTGCTTCTGCACCAAAAAATGGCTCCCCCTTTCCATCTAATGCAACTGTGAAATCACCAGAGCAATACGCAATAAATCTCTGCCTGTAATTCCTATTTGCACACAGAGTCATGTTTTCACATTAGTCACAAAACGAAATTTCTTTGCCAATTTGAAAGCACACTTACTGCTCTTTTTTTGGCAAGTAATAAACACTTTTACAGACTGACACATTATGAATCCACTTTTCATATTTTTTAAAAAGCACATGTCCAAACTGCTTTTTCAGACCAGCACCATTTGTAACCTGGGTGTCTGCCTACACTCCAGCAAGGGCAACCAGCCTTAGTGATGCTGAATGTATTTGCATTACTGACTGAAACCTCAAACCCCACTCGCTTGTGAATACTGTGCATGATTCCACATAGTAAGCAGCTGGGTGTGTGCTAAGAGTCTGCTTCTGCACCAAAAAATGGCTCCCCCTTTCCATCTAATGCAACTGTGAAATCACCAGAGCAATACGCAATAAATCTCTGCCTGTAATTCCTATTTGCACACAGAGTCATGTTTTCACATTAGTCACAAAACGAAATTTCTTTGCCAATTTGAAAGCACACTTACTGCTCTTTTTTTTGGCAAGTGATAAACACTTTTACAGACTGACACATTATGAATCCACTTTTCATATTTTTTAAAAAGCACATGTCCAAACTGCTTTTTCAGACCAGCACCATTTGTAACCTGGGTGTCTGCCTACACTCCAGCAAGGGCAACCAGCCTTAGTGATGCTGAATGTATTTGCATTACTGACTGAAACCTCAAACCCCACTCGCTTGTGAATACTGTGCATGATTCCACATGGTAAGTAGCTGGCTGTGTGCTAAGAGTCAGCTTCTGCACCAAAAAATGGCTCCCCCTTTCCATCTAATGCAACTGTGAAATCACCAGAGCAATACGCAATAAATCTCTGCCTGTAATTCCTATTTGCACACAGAGTCATGTTTTCACATTAGTCACAAAACGAAATTTCTTTGCCAATTTGAAAGCACACTTACTGCTCTTTTTTTTGGCAAGTGATAAACACTTTTACAGACTGACACATTATGAATCCACTTTTCATATTTTTTAAAAAGCACATGTCCAAACTGCTTTTTCAGACCAGCACCATTTGTAACCTGGGTGTCTGCCTACACTCCAGCAAGGGCAACCAGCCTTAGTGATGCTGAATGTATTTGCATTACTGACTGAAACCTCAAACCCCACTCGCTTGTGAATACTGTGCATGATTCCACATGGTAAGTAGCTGGCTGTGTGCTAAGAGTCAGCTTCTGCACCAAAAAATGGCTCCCCCTTTCCATCTAATGCAACTGTGAAATCACCATAGCAATACGCAATAAATCTCTGCCTGTAATTCCTATTTGCACACAGAGTCATGTTTTCACATTAGTCACAAAACGAAATTTCACATTTTCCAACCTCAAACCCTTAAACTATTCTTTTATTATACCAGTACACCTTAATTTATTGTGAAAACATGGTACATATTATTTTACTTGTTCCTCACATTTAAATTTCTCCCAAAACAGAAAATAATAAACACAACTTCAACAAAAAGAATTGCATTTCTATTATTCATTTCTTAATTTACCATATACATCCCCTCTCAAACTCTAAACTCACCTTTAAAATTAGTTAGTTGTGAAAGAAATGTGGCACTCAAACAGCAGATTATCAGAGCCAGGATCTCTGTTCTTTACACCTCTCTCCTCTCAGCAGAACCAGATAATGGCAAACTTTCCCTCTCTTTTTCCACACATATACATGTTAGTTTCAAATCTCAGTGCTTGCCCCTTTTTTTCAAATGTAATCACACATTTCTATTGGTTGAAAACCAACCCTTTTCCAAAAGTACCCTTCCCCCAACTTGACTTCTGCCTAGTACCCTTCCCCCAACTTGACTTCTGCCTGCTACCATAGCAACAGCTCATGGAACACTGCTGTGTGGAGTCAGGTCAGAAGTTCGCCAAACAATGTTTCAATTCCACAGAGCAAGAGTGCTTGACTTTTCAAACCTAACAGCAAATCCATAGTACTGTTCTTTGGTAACACATTTTTCTGTACCAATACAAAACATGCTTCTATTAATTTACACATACAGCCTAGTTTGTATTCTAGAATGGTATGAAACAGCCAATCAGTTCTTTTTTTTATGAAAAAAATATGTATGTCTCCATTTCCAAACTGTCTTTCTTTTCATATTGCCATTCTACTGAATTACACCTCCTGAGTGCATCCAGTTCTCCTTTGAAGATATTCACAGTGTGGATTGTAGGGCACAGCTATGTCTTCTGGAGTGAAAAGTATGCAGAGAAAACAGGTATGGTGAGAGACCTTGCTTTGCCAAATGTAGACATTAAATGGATTGGTCAGAGAGGGTTAAAGTGGCACCAATTGATGCCATTGGTGAAATCCTTCATGCACATCCAACACCCTGACCTCATAATAGTGCACTGTGGTGGCAATGACCTCGGCACTTTGACTGGGGTAGGTCTGGAAATGCTTATGAAGGACACCTTTGCACAACTGTTTTCACTTTTCCCTAAAACTGCCTTTGTGTTTTCTAACATATGCCAAAGGCAAAAATGGAACTGGTCCAATCATTTCTGTCCGCAGATTGACAAAGCAAGAAAGCACGTCAACAAATCTGTTTCTGCTTTCCTCCGTGACTATGGTATGGGTTCCATTTACCACAACAACTTGCGTTATGACATGCAAGACATTTATAGAGGAGATGGTGTGCACTTCAATGATGAAGGGAACAGAGTCTTCCTCTTGAACCTTAGACTCTGCATCGGTACTTACTTGTAGGTACCACTAAAAAATCACTTCATAAACACAACGGCTCTTTTTAGAGCCCCCTAATATCTAAACACTTAAATCTGATTTTCATTTCTTTTTTTTTTTTTTTTTTACCGTACGCTTACCGTACGCGTACCCCGCGATTTTTTTTAAAATCAATAAATGTTTTCTTTGTACTTTTCTGTCCTTCTTTGACCCCCTTACAAATGTTAGGGGGTCTGTAACTCTCCTCCTTGCCCCCTTTTCTTGTTATCACTCTTTTTTTTCCTGAGTGAAACACACGAAATGGCGGCCGCCGCTTCCTGGTTTCGACCGATTCGAATGTTTACTAAGATCTAAGAGCCAATCAGAATCGCGCTCGCGCACGCCACCGTACGCGTACGGTAAGCGTACCGTAAGCGCACCGTAAGCTGGCTCAGATATATATATTGATTTAAAGGCTATTTTCTCAGAATCTACTGAACAGATTTACACCAAACCTACAAAAGGCACTTCCTTGACCTGAGGACTACCTCTCTGCCAAATTTCTAGTAATTCTGTTCAGCCGTTCGGGCTGTAGCCCTGTCTAAAGGTCCTATGGAAAAATGCATGGGAAAAACGCGTTTTGGGACCCCCCTTTTATCTCAGCCCCCGCTTGACGAATCCCCCCGAGACTTTCAGGGAAGGAGCGGAGCGTAGCGCCCCACCTATTTTGAAAAATTTGCGAGGATTCGTCGACCGGCGCCAAAGTTATTCAAAATAGAATGTTGCGGATTTCCTATGGAAACAGGGTCCTAACTATAACTACCTACTGGCGACCGCCAGTAGGTAATATATATATACATATATATATATACATATATATATATATACGAATTCCATTACCCATTGGCTAAAGGAACGAGCGCAAGCATTTTTTTTAGGCTTTTGTAGCCTTTGCAGGAAAAAAAAAATCCGCTAATGAAGGGAAAAATAATCGCGCCCCTTCCTTAAGCCACTGGGTAATGCAATTGTCATGACGGTCACATCTGCTAACTCTTCACCAAGCACCTGCTGTTGGTATAGTGGCTTTCATTAATGTCTGTGAAACAATCACCCATATTCATGTACTTCTGCCTGTCATAACGAGTCACAAAACTACCAGACATGCTCCGGATGACAGTAAACAATGATTGTTCATCACAAAAGAGCTGCTCCTAGTGTGATAACCCAAACGAGTTACAAGAACGTCGTGAGTGTGGGCATCTCACAAAAAGATACGGACTGGTCTCACACACCACCTGGTGTCATGCTTCATCATTGACCAGTCCTCGCCCTCCAAAACCTTCGTTTGATGGAGGACGGGCATACACTTGACGACAAGGATGCACTTCTAAGTGATGGAGTGGGGGCCCGTGACTATGTGAGTGAAGTTAAAAATCATTATAGTAGTCAGTAGCAATTCTTTAATGTGAGATGAAAACTATATGATATTAAAATATAAGTGCGACGGTGATTGGGATGTTTATTGTTCCCAACCGTCTAGTGAATGATCTCATGGATGGTCGACATGTTTCTGCCTGGGTGGCCCCGAAGGGTCCGCGGCATTCATCAGGACCTAGATAGAAGAATAATGGGCTCTGTTCTTACCACAATTGGCAATGTGTCACCACTGCGGGAGTGTGGTATAGGTCACACTTCACCGTCTAAGGGCTGCTTCCAATAGTGAAGCCCTAATAGTTTGGACAAGTTGCCTCATGGGAGAAGAGGCGGAGAAGAAAACCACAGTTGTGTTTCCTTGTAACTCGTGATCAGCGCGTCCTGCAACCTATGCGTCCGCTCCCGGTCCTCCTCTCACATTCGGGAGGACCGGGAGCGGACGCATAGGTTGCAGGACGTGCTGATCACGAGTTACAAGGAAACACAACTGTGGTTTTCTTCTCCGCCTCTTCTCCCATGAGGCAACTTGTCCAAACTATTAGGGCTTCACTATTGGAAGCAGCCCTTAGACGGTGAAGTGTGACCTATACCACACTCCCGCAGTGGTGACACATTACCAATTGTGGTAAGAACAGAGCCCATTATTCTTCTATCTAGGTCCTGATGAATGCCGCGGACCCTTCGGGGCCACCCAGGCAGAAACATGTCGACCATCCATGAGATCATTCACTAGACGGTTGGGAACAATAAACATCCCAATCACCGTCGCACTTATATTTTAATATCATATAGTTTTCATCTCACATTAAAGAATTGCTACTGACTACTATAATGATTTTTAACTTCACTCACATAGTCACGGGCCCCCACTCCATCACTTAGAAGTGCATCCTTGTCGTCAAGTGTATGCCCGTCCTCCATCAAACGAAGGTTTTGGAGGGCGAGGACTGGTCAATGATGAAGCATGACACCAGGTGGTGTGTGAGACCAGTCCGTATCTTTTTGTGAGATGCCCACACTCACGACGTTCTTGTAACTCGTTTGGGTTATCACACTAGGAGCAGCTCTTTTGTGATGAACATTTAATATTGGAGGCTGCTGCTCCTAGAACCCCATGCCTCTAGTTCCCCCCTCCACACATCTAGTGGAGTTTTCTTGTGATTGGAGTAAACAATGATTCACAGCCTGCTTCAATCAAAGAAAACTCTCCCCAGTCCAATACTTTGGAGCCAGAATTGTTGACTAGAGAATAGAGCTTGTTCCTTAGCTGGAGAGAGGTAAAGGTTTTCATTCTCGATTCTTTGTGGTGAAGAGAAACGGCAGCCACCCCTGAATGTGTACGTGCCCTGCCAGCTGTTAACCTGTGGATTTAGACCATTTAGAAGGAAATCTGATTAACAGCAACTCGTACGGCAAACAAACGAGTCGTAGTTTGGACAAACTCAGCAGGTTTTTTCTCAGCCCTTCACAAGTGGACTCTGTACCTAGCAGTTTCAGAATTATTCAAGTGTTGACTTACCCAATTGACTTGTTTGCAATCTCGATACCACTAGCGTCTTTTGTTTGCAAAGTCATTGGAATAATACGTTGCTGCCCAAATAATTGTTTGCACGCGATCCGCCATCTGTCGCCTAGTTCCAGGTTAAAAGATGGTTGCTAGCTCAAAAGCATCTGAAGTCTCTTACTGCTGCACGTGAAATGCAGTTCAGTGGTGTCACGCTGCCGACGTCATAAATAATATAGGAATGCTATTACTAGTGGCTTAAGGAAAGAGCTCCAACATTTGCTAGCATCTTTTTTTAGGCTTTTGTAGCCTTTGCAATAAGAAAAGAAATTCACTAATGAAGGGAAAAAATGCTCGCGCTTGTTCCTTAAGCCACTGAGTAATGGAATTCAAATATTCAAATATTAGGTTTTAAGGAAAGGGTGCAGTACCGCAGGCTGTTACTAGGTGTTGCAACGACACCTAGTAACATCCTGTGGTATTGCACCCCTTCCTTCATTAGTAGAACTTCTTTTCTCATTATGCTACTGCTGGCATAATGTTCAATGAAAAAAAAGTTTGCATTTGCAAAGCCAATAGCTCAAATGTTCACTAATGCGGGACCGATTGCATTGCGCATGCTTGGTTTTATCACACTTAAAGACCTGTCTGCACATATTGTGGAAGCACCCACAGCTGCTGGCTGCAATCACTCATAAATCAATGCACCCGGCAGCTGTGGGTGCTTCCCGAAGCCTGGTTAGAGCATTTACTGCCTCAGTCGATGCCGCATGCAGTGCAAGACACTGAGCAAGAACACACTTTAAAGGGCCTCAAGGTGTTGCACCGTACAATCTGCACATCACAGTAACTGTGGAACATATTAATACAGTAAGATATGGGGCCATTTTTTATGCATTTAATAATTCAAGATTGTATGTTCCCACTGATTTATAAACCCATTTTTGCACTAAATTTAATTTGCCTT
The DNA here is from genome assembly GCF_964204655.1 of Triturus cristatus. Lineage (NCBI taxonomy): Eukaryota > Metazoa > Chordata > Amphibia > Caudata > Salamandridae > Triturus > Triturus cristatus. The sequence goes on along the minus strand of NC_140590.1, from coordinate 725,807,251 downwards.
AAAACGCACCTTTTTCCAATCTTTTTCATTTTTTTCTCGGGAGGAAGACTCTTGGGCCCACGTTTGTCCATTAAACTTGTTCCCTTCATAAAAGTCATACCCCACCACTTTCCAATATCACCAACTGCTAGTGCTATTCAGGCCCAGCAGCATGTATTAGAGTAAATGGGGTTCTGTCCTCTCCAATCCCGATAGTCCGGGGCACAAGGCAGGGTGGCCCCCTCTCGACAATCCTTTCATTGCGATCAAGCTCAAACCTCTAGCCGACGAGCTCAGAGATCTCTGCCTTAGTCTTAGCCCAGTTGTGCAGGAATTAATAAAATTAGCCCGTATTTTAGGGTTAAGTGGATCAAGTTAAACATATTACCACTCATTGACAGCACAAGGTGCTCTGTAGCTGATTTCCACCTTGCGTGGTGCAAGAGCTCCATTAAGTATCTCGTAAACTGAGGGGCAGGTGTACAAGCCCCTTGCACCACTTTTGCGTCACTTTTAACATGGGAAAAGTGATGCAAAAGTGGCGCAAGGTGCTTGTAAATCTGCCCCGAGTCTCTCAAGACGCAGAATGAATCATTTGGGAGAACTGTGGCTTGGCTTTCACTAAGCTGGAATTGCAAGTGAGAACATGGATTGCAGTTCCACAGTTGTTAGCCGGGCGCTTTGCACTGATGAAAATGATTGTACTCCCAAAGTTACAATACTATTATGTAAATGCATCACAGGGGTCATTTGCGATCAAGTTGGCATGCCCAGACTTAGATGAGAGACGTTTGCAACTCCTTTCCTTGTGGGGATCATTGATTGATGCTGTTGCCTGCGTAGGACAGTATGAGGCTTCTCACGAGGCTGGATGTTATCTCCTCCCCGAAGCACCCACTGACACAACACCCGAGGTTGAGAGCTACTCATGGTGGGAAAGCGATGGCCCCTGTGGATTGGGGCTTATGACTCCCACACCATCACGGATGGAGATAACCCCACCAGTTGAAACCAGTGTCCTTGCAAAGTGGCGGGCGTGGGGACCAGGGATGATAGAAAACCAAACCCAATTTTTTTTTTAAAGAACTTACCTGCCTCTCCGACGCTCCTCTCTGGCTCCGTGCACTGCAGGCACAGACTCCCAGAGTCCCCTGCGGCCAATCCTGATGCTGCTTTCATGCTGACAGCACTGTCAGGATTGGCGGGAGTGCTCAGAATTTGCGCTCCCAGGTAGACTGAGAGCATGTGCCTGCTGTCTCCATCCCAGCAATGCAGCCTGGGTTGCAGACAGCTTCAGTGCGCATGATGATTTGGCTGTCCTGAGACGGCTGGCCAAACTGTCAGGCGCACTGACAATGGTGCATCAACCACTTCTGCTCTGCTTGCCATCCATATGGCCCCGCCCCCTAGACACAATGCTACAGAGGAAAATAAAACGATACTAAACACAGGCTTATTTTCGTTTTATTTTTATTTTTTGGGCTGCTAGCATGGTGGGGGGCTCACTGAGACGCCGCTGAAGTTCACCCTATTAGACACGGCTGGACTCCCTTATTTCCTGATGCCGCCCAGTAAGTGTTTGGCACACTGGATAAGATGCCACATCAACTAAGCACAAATTAATGCAGGAAGAGGTCCCTGTCACATACCCCGCAGCTAGAATAAAGTTGTCAATCAAACTAAGTAAAGAAATAGTTTTAAAAAATGATTAGAAATTCTGTTGCACACAGACTGGTATGCTCACTCCAGGCAGCAGGCCTTGCCTTAACCATATTAAGTTCCTGCACAGTATTTATGGTACCCCAAAGGTATATGGCAATATGGTTTCAGGGAGGAATCTAGCTGTAACTAATGTGGGATATCAGAAGCATTTTTTCCACACTTGGTTTAAGGGCGAAGTGGAATCGAAGCCTACTGGAGACATTTTCTGACCACCCTGACCCCATCATTGAGGATTGAACTGGTCCATTAGTGGCGTTGCTGGGTGAAAGAGGTTGGCACTCCTAGCTAATTATCAAAGTATCATGCCAATGGGACAGGGGTAAAGTCCTGAGCCAGAAGAAAGGGTTACAGTCTCCCATCTACTACAACGTACAGTTGGAGCTTTACGCAGATCAGCTACCCATAAGCGTCAGTCCAAAGGGCCTGCTCCTGAGGCGCCAACCGATAATTCCCAATCCGCATAATGTGCCTGGATGTAGATTTACCAGCATCGCTATGCCCATGAATGCACCCTCTGGTGTAAATGTATAGTTATCCTTGTTTGATCTTGAACAGACACTCTATTATTGCATCAGCATCATTGATTGTGCATCTCCCCCTGGTAATCTCACTGCACTGTTTGTTTGACGTCAATAACCCTCAGTAAGTGGCGAGCTATGTGATGCACCTGTCAAATGTTGTTATCTACCCTATGTGGGTGCCAGCTACAACATGTATAAGTTTCAAACCGCAACATGTATTGTGACTTTCTATATGCTTTGTGTGCCCCTGCAGCCATCTTTTGTGTTTTTAATAATTTTTGAAGTTGTTTTACTTCTTGTTTTGTGTTTGTTTCAGGGCACCCCCATCAATAGCAAGGGACAGTGGGTCACTCTGCCAGCCCCCCTAGACATCATCAACGTGCATGTCCGTGGTGGCTACATCCTGCCTATGCAGGTGAGTTAACAGAAGCACTTGATGGATTTTTCGGTGTAGCTTTTTGGTCTTGTTTCTTTCGTGCTTTAGGTGGCATTTCATGGACTGCACCTGTGCTGGTGCACTTTGTACTGACATTTCTGTGTTACGTAGAAGGCACTGGAGCCAGTGGAATATTGTGCTACGATTTCAGCCACGTGACAAGTGCAAAAGTGAAGCACGTGCCATTTGGCTAGTGCAGAAGCAATAATCTGTGTTCATGATGTAAATGTTGGTCCACAATGGCTTCTCTCCTACTGGTAGTTAACTTTGTGCAAGCTAGATATGTTGGTGGAACATTACACCGGTGCAGCCTGGGTAAAACCCAAAAGTGCCGCCTGGATCTGGGTGGGCCACATGTTAATCTTCAGTCTTGAAGTGTCTTTGCTGCCCTACTGCTGCTGGTGCCACACATATATTTGGACGTACTAAAGATTATTGCAAGCATAGTTCTCTGCACAGTCAATCAATCCATCCCAGATTTGTGAAGCGCACTACTCACCCGTGAGGGTCTCAAGGCGATGCGCTGGGGGGAGGGGGATTTGAGCAGCTCCGTCTCATCCGAAGAGCCGAATCATACTTGGTGAAGGAGGACTGTGTGGTGTTAAAGTAAAAAAAATGTTTTTTGTCTGCCGCATTGGAAGGAGACGACAAATATACTGCTTAAATTACTTATTGAAACTTCTTATCATTTTCATGGTCACACACAGAAAAGCTATCCTCCTTTTGAAAAACTATCTTCCTTTGGGAAGCCAGTCAGTCCCCTTATATTGACAGTATCACTTATAAGGAGATTCCTACTCCTGAACATCCTGTGAAACTACCAAAATCCATCTGAGATCGAGGGTGAATCTCGTTGGTGGGCAGAGAAACAAAGTCATATCTCACATATAGAAGAGTCCCTTCAAAGGGGGCATCCTGGATACGAGGACGTTCCAAGCCTTTCTAGCACCGCAATAAGTCCAGACATTCAGGATATGATCCCAATGTTTCGAGCTCAATCCCGGGTTCTGACAGGGATGGTTCTCACGGAATTTACACACCTGACATTTTGTACCCGTCTGGTCCCTTAAACCTGCTAGAACATGCGTTACTTGCAGTGAAACCCTTATTTCCAGTGGACGCACAACCTCGAAGGAGACAGCTCGGTAGTTTCTGTGGGGCAGTTGGAGATCAGATAGAACTGCGGCATACCTTTCTCCCTAACCCAACCAGAGCTCACAATAGTTATAGAAGCTTTCTCTTTGGCTGTCACCTGGGAGAGGTAGAACTCAGGTACCATCCATCCATCAGGCTCTGAAGGCTTTTCTCCCATCCATAGGGGGAGGCTGCTGCACGTCATGATGGACAACATGACTGGCATACAGCAAGCATGGTGGCGGGGGTCTTGAAACTTTGCCAGGTGGATCTGTGGCTTTGAATGTAGCCAGGTTGATAATCATCTTGCGGGGCCTCAATGCCGTTCAGCAGACATCAACTTGCAGACCTCGAATAGGGCCTTCATCCCGTAATGGTTGAGGATATCTTCGGCTAGTGGGATGTCCCCTGGCTGGATCATTTCACCACCACCGAAAACGTGTAGTTTTGAGATTCCTGTATGCTGGAATTCCTGCAAAGAGGATCCTCTGGTATGCAGTGTACCTGCGGTGCAACAAAGGACTGCTGTATGCATTTACAACACTGCCTCTCCTGCCTCAAGTTCTGAAAAAGGTCATGAGTCAGGATGGACTGGGCCCAAATAATTTTGCTAGCCCTAATTTAAGCCATGGCCATGGTCCCCTGATCTGTTGAACCTGAGTATGTGCCCTCAAGTACAAATCTAACTCTCTGGGAGGAACGTCTGTCTCAGCAACAGGGCAGGGTCCTTAACCTTAATGTCTACAATTTACATTTACATTCGTGGAGTGTGAGCGATGGCAATTGAGCTTATTCAACTTACCATTTGAAATCGTAGTTGTGATTCTTGTGGTAGGTACATGACTAAGACCGTGTATTTGTGGTGTTGGGAAAAGTTTGTGGCCTGGAGGAGGGACCGTCAGCTTGACCCTTGCAGGCCAAATTACTAGATGTTCTGTTATTTGTCCTATATTTGGCCAAGCAAGGCTTTGTGACAGGCACATTTAAAGGTTATTTGCCAGCCCTCTTAGCTTTTAATGTTTGCCTAACCAGCCGTCTTCATGCCTGTTTCATGAGGATTTTGTAAGATTTGGTGCACCGGGTTCCGCCACAGCCCTTCTTTATGCCTCAGTGGTACCTTAACTTGGTCCTCACATTTCTGATGTACAAACATTTGGATCCAATTTACAGTTGCTTTCTACGGCTCCTCACTGTCAAGACATTTCTACTTCTCACACTCACTTGTGTGTGCTGTGTCAGTGAGCTGCAGGCTCAGTCAGTGGCAGTGCACCTGCCCTCTTTTTTGTCAAATTCATGATGAGAACCCGGGCTCCTTTTCCACCAAAGGTTCTATTGTCCTTCACAGGGGTCAGTCTGACACTCTGACACATCTCTGAATAGAGGAGAGGCTTCATCGGCTTGATCCCAGGAGAACCCTCAGTTTTTGAGAGCGCACATGGGATCACCCTGTAGACGATTACCTCTTAGTCGGCTTTGCTGGTTCTGAGAAGGGCAGGGCCGTACAGAAACAGACCCAACCCTAGCAGATTGTACTGTGCATAAAGCCGTGCTGTACCCTGGCCAAGATGAAGCTTCCTGAGGGTCTACAAGCTCATGCCCCCTCGTGTCAAAGCTGCCTCGAAGGCATTGGCGAGGGGAGTCTGCCTTAGACATCTGCCAGGCTTCTACATGGCATTCTTTGCTGGCATTCGCCAAGCACCACTGCGCCGACAGCCCTGCAGATAGGGCCATATTGCTTGCTCTGGTCTGCAGAACGTTGTGGTGGGATCCACCCCTCAGACCCGCCTCCTTTTATGGTCACCTTCGATTTGTCATGATTGTGGTGACTGAGGGCGAGAAGAGTCCAAAACAAAACTGATGCTCCGGCCTATTTTAGTATCTCACAATTATCTACTGGAACCCACTCTGGTCAGATGGAACTTTTTACTTGCCTGATAGCATGGAGGGAAAATTACCGTTATCACAATTACCGTCTGCAATTTGCCATAATCAAAGACTCGAAACTTAATCTCTTGGCTCTTTGGTTTTTATTATCAACATAAAGATTTGGAGATACAAAGTCCGCAACACGAGGCACAACAAGTACATAGGCACTAAAACAAATGCTACTCTACGAAGAATCCGCATACGGCTAAAAATAACTAAAAGTACAATCTCTAAAAGCATGAGGTAGAACACTACCAAGCAAATGTCGATACTAGGGACACTGAACCATACCATCTCTGTCCCTACTCTATACTAGGTGACATCCCTACTTAGCAATCCCTTGAGACCCTCATCGAATAAAAGGTGTCAGAGTGAAACTTCATAAGAAGTCTTCACTTAGAGAGCTTTGGTCTAAGTTGCCCCCTCTACCCTTCGCCTAGCCGTCCTCTGCTTTGGGCTGCCCCGCTCTGCTCTGCCTCCACCCTCGGGGCGCTGTCCCTAATACAGTACCCCAAGTCTCCGAACACGCCCTTTGCGCCTCCTCTCCTTCCGGGGTCGTCTTTCAGTACTTTTCCACAGATCGCTGTCCAGTTCCATCGTCCATCGCTTGGCCTTGAGTCCCAGACGCCATCCGCACTAGGAGTTACGATTGGCACATTCCAATACACTCCCATGTCTGGCTTTCTCTACATAATTCAAATTACGAACAAAGAGCTTCTCTACTAACGAGCAACTGTCCTTGCACCTGGGGTGAGATCATGCAAAGCAGACATTCTTCACATCTTTTAAGTTGCAATTTACTACAGCCTAAAACCTCTACTGGAATAAATCCTTTTTGGCCTATTGCCCTTGGCTAACATAAGAAAATACCAGGCCTTTCGCCTCAACGATATATGCGAATTCTGGCCACTACTTCGGTTACACAAGCAGGTTTCAATCACAGTATTGACATTTACGTCTTTCTTTCATGTGTGGTCAAGCTAAACAACCTACAGACACGAAGTCTGGGGTACACATTTCTAACACCACATTGCATTTCCCGTAGCTAAACACTATACATTTCTCTAATACGTTTACCATGTGCTTGTACATAGCTAGCACTTCTACTTAAAATCGATATAGGTTATACAGTTGTAATACATTGCACACGAAATCCCTGAGTACACATTTGGTTATATACGGGTGCCGACTAACAGTGAATATAACGCACCCCTACAATTCTCAAACTTTTAAACGCTACATCAGTTCCCCCCTTTGATGACATCCGTCATCACACCATTACATTTCCTTCTTCAGAACTGATTTAAACCGTGCTAGTCATAACATTTCCATGTCGGACTCCCTCCAGTTTCTTAAGACTCTCATATTGCTGCTCCTGGAGCTTTGCCAACCTCCTCTCGTTTGCCTTTAGAGCTCTTTCAACCTTGCCTCCTTGATACCACTTCCATGCCTTCACACATCCCCACAAACAGATCACACAAACCACGGCAATAATGATTGGTTTCAACACTGAACCTAGAAATCCCCTTCCCAGATTCGCAAACCACGTTCCCACTCTTCCAAATCCTAATCCAATCTTCTCCCACACATTCACCTCCGTCAGATCCGTAATCTCCTTGTGAATAGTCGTTATGTTGTCTATGTACTTCCCTATCTCCTTCGAGTTGTCTGGAATATACGTGCAGCATTCCTGAACTTTCAATAATTTGCAGACTCCGCCTTCTTTTGCTAACAACACATCTAAAGCTAGGCGATTCTGCAAAACCATATTCCGGATCGACAACATCTCTCCAGCCACCAATATCAAAGATCTCGCCGTGTTCATAGACAACTCATCAACTACAGTCGCCAACCTTCGGATCTTCACATCATTCAACACCACACCCATACTAGGTATCATTGCTCCGTATATGTCCCCAATCACTGCCCCGGCATTTGTAGCCCTACGTTTCCTGGGCGGTCGCTTCGTCTCTAACAACTCCAAGTCCCTTGTGTGATAAATCTTCGGGAATATGATAGCCAAATAGCATACTCCATACCAATTGTCGGGTAGTCTGACATAAGCATTCGTCCCACAAACATAATACACTGTCGGGATTACTTCTACTGGACCTTGCATAAAATTCTTAGCATAAGCTTCCATTGTAAAAGTCTGAGAACAGATGCTATGTCCTACTGCGACCTTCTCCGTCTTGGATTGAGGCCGTGCAATACACAAGTTCCCTCTCTGTGCCTCATCCAATGCTATTGGTCCATAACTTCCCTTAGATCTGTGAGCTCTCTCCTCGTCCGTCCAATCTACTGGGCTATCTCCGGTGTGTCGTGTCTCGGTCAACTTTCTATACCTGTCCTCTACTTGGTCTATGAATTTCTTCTCTATCTCTGATAACGCACATGTCAGGTTATTCCTGTGAGCATGCGCCGTATCCAGTTTCACAGTCGGTCTAAAATATTTCAGGAGTCTGTCCTCTTTCTTATCCAGATCATATCTATTCAAATGCTTGATCGCTGGCACCTCGGGAAGTACCGTGTCAAAATTTGAGAAGAAATACTCGAACTGTCTCCTGTCATAAAATAAACTGAGCCATATGCTACAAGAAATCCCATAAGTCAATGGGAGATGATGATACTTGATACCCTCATCCACTGAAGCAGGCAACTGCATGCACACATAACAATCCTTCACATCCATCGCATCAACATACTCATACAGCAACCTTGCATACGCGTTAAGCTTAAAATCACCCTTTGACAAATCCATGTGAAGTCTGCGAACATCTCTCAACTCCAATGATTCCTGTTCACTAATACTAACACCACTCTGCCCTGGGGTAATAGGTGTGGGTGCTCCCTGAACCTTCCCCTCTTGCCTGTGAGCCACCATGTAGGAACTGATCACTACCGCAAATATGGTGACTACTACAACTCCTATCAATGTGCCTATTATCAGTTTAGCCCTACGATGTGGGTTTACAGGATCTGCCATCTTCGGAATATGCTCAATGTCCAATGCAGTCTCTGAAAGGATTAGTCTCTTTCTCATTAATGTCTCTTTCGTGAACTTAGGCAACCCTCCCTAACTTTCTTCGTTCTACAACGGGAAAATCCCTAAATTTGTTCTTCTTCCGCTCGGATCTAGGTTATCTTCTTCTCTGCTTGCAACCTTCTCACATCAATCTAACATAAGCGCTGGTCCCAACAGCTCCAAGACTCCCTGCAATATTTCGAGCTTAAGAATGATCAGTTCTTGTGGATCTGGCACAGTCGTGAACGTCGGGAACTCCAAATTGTCCAAGATCATACCTCGAATGACACTCAGGAATGGCGGACTCGGAATATGAATCGTCAAAATTCCTTCGATCTCCAATCCCGGAACTTTCAGCAACACTTCCACCCTCTGGAGCGGGACACTGTTGACCAATGTCATCGACCTCAATCTTCCCGTGCTCGGTAACCCTGGCATCAGTCACTTGGTATGCCCACTCTGGGGAAGCGTACTTCCGACTTGGCACTCGAGTTCTCTTGGACCTTCTCACACCACCTTGAGGATTTTCCTCGTCTCCCGATTCTTCTTCCGGTTCTTCCGAAACTGGAGTAAGGTCGGTGTCTGGGGCCAACCTCAGGTTTACCCGATTCGGCTTTGCGGGCCAAACCCTTTCCGCTTCGGTGGCACCCCCAGTCTTCTCTCCGATACCCTGTGCACTGACTTCCTCTTCTTCGGCAGAACTCGATTCTGTACTACCCACTGCACCTCTCGCTCCTTCGCCGGTTTCTGGGTCAGTACTTTCTTCACGTCCTCCCCCAACTCGATTCAGTGCACCATCAGCCGCTTCAGCAACCCTTACAGCTTGACTGGCCCTCTCTGGCGATTCTGTCGGCTCACTGGGATCTTGGTTCTCGAGAGGGGCTGTATCTTCCAAGGGTGCTGGAACTCTGCGGGTATGAGAAGCATGCACCCAGTTCGGTAACCCTCCGCACTTGACAGCAGTGTTCGTAACAAGGATTACTTGGAAAGGGCCACGCCACCTAGCATCCAAACAACTCTTCCTCACGTGCTTTCGGACCAGGACCCAATCGCCTGGGTCCAAGTCGTGGCACCTGTCACTCGCAGCTGGAACCGTTGCTGTCTGCACCTGCTGAGACACAGAACGGACCACGTCAGCAAGGCCTTTACAATAGTCCAGGATCATATCATCAGTGATATTTATCAGAGCAGTGGCAGGTATTGCAGGCAAACGCATCGCTCTTCCCATGAGGTTTTCATGAGGTGACAACCCAGTTTTTCTATCAGGCACACTTCGAAGGCTCATAAGGACCAAAGGTAATGCGTCAGGCCATTTCAGAGACGTAGACGAACACACTTTCGCCATCCGAGCCTTCAGAGTTCCATTCACCTGCTCCACTATCCCTGAAGCCTCTGGTCTATAGCTACAGTGTAACTTCTGATCTATATTCAAAGCAGCACAAAGCAATTTCATAACTTCGCTGTGAAAATGAGTTCCTCTGTCCGATTCAAAGGACGTCGGGAACCCGTACCTAGGAATGAGTTCTCTCAATAATAGTTTCGCTACGGTGAGTGTGTCGCATCTGCGTGTAGGATATGCCTCCACCCACCTGGAAAAGACACATACTATCACTAATATGTACCTCAACCCATTACACTTCGGCATTTCGACAAAATCCAACTGCATCCTATTGAAAGGTCCCCCTGACCTCCCTATGTGGCTCAATGTCACAGCAGTTCTTTTCCCTACATTCATCTGTTGGCAAGTGACACATCTCTGGCACACAGTTTCAGCCACGGCACGAAACTTCGGATTGTACCAAGTCTGACGAAACACTCTCATCATGGCATCCCTACCCAGATGTACAGCACCATGTATCAACCTCGCCATGGGATTCAACAAACTTTCCGGCAACACTGCTCGTCCATCATTCGAAACCCATATATCCACATCTCCCTTCTCACATCCAGCTCGTATCCAGCTGTCCCGTTCCTGATCTGAGACCCCTTCCTGAAGCTGCTTCAGTTCCTCCCATGTGTCAGCCATTGCTAACATCTGACCATACACCACCTCTTCCCCAGTTTCCTCAATGTGGATCTCAGTAAAGTTGCATCCCTGCTCTGCACAAAATCGAGCTACTTCGTCTGCATAGTTATTTCCCAACGAGACAAAGTCGCTTCCCTTCGTGTGGGCTGCACATTTAACAACAGCTATTTCATCAGGACCTTGCAATGCTTTTAACAGTTTTCGCACATGTTCACCATTTCTTATGGGAGAACCTGAAGACGTCATAAACCCTCTCTGGGACCATAGCTGTCCGAAATCATGAACCACACCAAACCCGTACTGGCTGTCCGTGTAAATAGTTACACGGATCTTCTCAGCTGCCAAACAGGCACGAGTCAGAGCAATGAGCTCAGCCACCTGCGCGGAGTGTACTCCTTCTAAACAAGCGGCTTCAACCACACCCGTGATGGTGCATACAGCAAACGCTGCTCTCAATCGACCGACACTGTCTCTTAAACATGAACCGTCCACGAAGAAAATCTCATCTGACACTGGGAGCGGTTCGTCGACAATGTCGGGTCTCGGTTTGGTGCATAGTTCAGTCACATCGAGACAATCATGGTCCTCACAATCTTCATTATCATCTATTTTTAGAACAGGTAACAGTGTAGCAGGATTTAAAACAGCACACCTCTTCAATGTCACATTATCGGCTGCAAGAATAACTTGCTCATAACGAGTCAGCCTATTATTCGTGAGGTGCTGTGTTTTAGTCCTAGTCATCAACAATTCGACAGAATGTGGCACATGTACAGTAAGTGGATGACCCATCACAATGCTCTCACATCTCTCGATGCTGACACCTGTTGCCGCAACGGATCTGAGACATCCGGGCAACGCAGAAGCTACTGGATCTAGAGTAGCTGAAAAATAAGCAACTGGTCTACGGACACCTCCATGATTCTGGGTTAACACTGCTAATGCGCACCCTTCTCTTTCGCAGCAGAACAATGCAAATGCCTTGTTATAATCCGGCATTCCCAACGCAGGAGCGCTACATAAGGCTTCTCTCAGCCTCAGAAATGATTTCAAACAGTCGTCGTCCCATGGTACCGGATCACTTACATCCTTTCGCGTCAGCCGCTGTAAAGGCTTCGCTTCAAAGGAAAAGTTTGGGATCCACTGGCGGCAATAGCCCACCATTCCCAAAAACATTCTAACCTCCCTCTGTGTCGAGGGAACTGGCATCCCCAGAATCGCATCAATGCGATCTGGGGACACTTTCCTTTTACCCTTCTCAATTCTGTGCCCCAAATACTGTACCTCAGGTAAACAGTATTGCAGCTTGTTTGGAGACACCTTGTGACCGTTCTCTCCCAGGAAATTCAACAACGCAATGGTATCGATCCTGCAAGCGTCTTCTGTCTCTGACGCGACAAGCAGGTCGTCAATGTATTGCACCAAAACAGAGTTTTTCGGCAACACAAGACCTTCCAGATTCTTCTTTAACAGCTGATTGAAAATCGATGGGCTCTCCGTATACCCCTGTGGGATACGGCACCACGTTAATATACGATTTTCTAGCCTAAAGGCAAAAAGAAATCTACTCTCTTCATGCAGGGGAATCGAAAAGAATGCCTGACACAAGTCAATCACTGTGAACCATCCAGCTTCGCATGGGATCTGGAACAGTATCACAGATGGATTCGGTACCACTGGACAACATGGGACAACTATGTCGTTTATTTTCCGCAGGTCTTGCACTATCCTGAACTTCCCACTCGGTTTCTGCAGTCCCATAATGGGTGAATTACATGGACTACCCATGATCTCCACCAGTATTCCCTGCCTAATCATAGACTCAATCACAGGTTTGATCCCAGCAATCGTCTCAGGCGACAGTTTATACTGAGGTGTTCTCGGGAATTCCACGTTTGGCTTAACCTGTATCTTCACCGGTTCCACTCCCCTGACTAAGCCGATCTCCTCTCCGCTTAGATCCCACACATCGGTCGCAACTGACTCCCTCAAGTCCTGTGGAAGCTCCTCCACTGTCAGAGCCGGGTACACTTCCACGCACCCCTGCTGATTTGCAACCTTAAAGGTCGCGTCGTCATCTCTTGTCTGTACCTCTACTCCCCTCGGGGTACAGTAAATTGTGCAATTGAGCTTACACAATAAATCTCTTCCCAGCAGACAAACAGGACTAGAATCGCACACCACGAACTGATGTCGATCCCTAAAGTTTCCTATCCTGACGGGAATCGGTTCCGTCAAGGGGCTAACTAGTCTCTTGTTCGCCACTCCAACCACTTGTATACTTTCTCCCGAGAGGGCTACCCCCGGAACTACTGCTGATCTTATGGTTGACCTGGTAGCCCCCGTATCTACCAAAAAGGTAGTAGGGCGTCCATCGAGTTCGGCTTCCACAAAGGGTCCCTTCTGATCTACTTCTAGTATGGCCCTAAGTAGGCAATCATCGTCCTGACCCAAACTTAACTGCGCCAGCAAGTCTGCATCCCTCTCCTCTTCCACTTCGAACATGGGCATCTGCAAATAAGTCCGAGCTCCCTGCTGTATGTTCTGCATCCTGGGTGGCTGGGGAACCTGCACCTGCGAGACGCCTGTCCCCCCTTGCATCGTTCTCGGTACAGTCACCGTCTGTACCTGTTCCGCCCCAGGGACCTGACCCATTCCTCCCTCCATCTGCGGCTGATTATAGGGGTTCAAGGGACACTCGCGCCTCCAGTGTCCCACCTGGTGACACTGGTGACAAGCAGTCGTCTTCTTCAAGATCGCTACATCTATTCCTGTCCTAGGGTCTACGGGTCTCGGCCTTCCCTGACCCTGCATATTCTGATTCCCTGTCTGATAATTTCCCTGTCTTCGCCCCACTGGACCCCCATTCGGCGGTCCCTGAGCCGCTTGCATCTGAATGAGCAATAAGTTATCCTTCATCTTCTTGTGCTTTGACTCAATCTCATCCGTGCAGTACCTGGCGTACCGCAAGATCTCGTCTACGGGCTTATTCTGCCAACAGATCAAATGCTGCTGTATCATAAGACTGACCTCGGGCTTCAAACCCAGCACGAACTTAGACACAAACTGTCCCATGTCCTTCGTTTCCAGCTCATCTAACCCACTGTACTGCTTAAAAGCCTTCAAAAGTCTCTCATAGAATTCATGTACTGTCTCCTTGGGCTCCTGCACTGTCCTGTCTATCTTCACCCAATCAATATCTTGGGGTGAAACCTTCGATTTCAACCAGGTAATTACCTTATCGTACAGCCTCATTACCACGGGCGACGGACCATTAGTAACTATGTTCCTATCAGGCTCATAGTCCGGCCAATCAACAGCAATTTTACATGCGTTCCACAGATCTCCCGGAACTACGATATCGAATAAGGTGTTCAGATCTATCCACAACACCTTCGAAATCTTAACGAAACGCTCAACTTGCTTGTACCACTCTGCAGGCTTCTCCCTGAGCCTGGGAAAATCATTCGTAAATGATGCCAAATCCCCCCTGCTCCATGGTACATGCACGTATCCTCCATTCGCCACCTCTCTCAAAGGAAGGATCTTTACCTCCTGCAAATCTCCTTCAGAGCTCCCTCCTTTCGCTCCCCTAGAATTCCTTTTCCTAGCCCATTTCTCTTGCCATTTGTCGAGCATCAGCCATATTCTCATAGCTACAATCAATTCCTTGGTATGTGACCTTAGACCAACAACCCTTTTCTCTTCCAATTCCCGCTCGGTACAATGCATCCTATGGCTCCCTTGCAATGCTCTAGTCTTGGATAGATCCACCCCATATTCTCTAGCCAAACCCGCCAGTTTCTCATGTGCCACTCGTGCTTTACGAGTCACATCCTTTGCCACAAAAAGCAATTCATCGGGAGTATAGGTCAATACTCTCTCAAGAGGTAGATTCCCATATATTATTTCATCCGCTTCTGCTTTAAGTCTCACTACATCTATCATTCCTGCCTTCAAGGCCCCTTTCAACACCTGACAACTTGCTCCACGTCCCTCATCATACTCGCATTCCGATTCCTGCTCTCTCCTTTCCTCTGGTGGTTCTATGGGAGCGGAATGGCTCGTAAAGGCAACTGGGGTTGTCCCCGCTCGGCCCATATTCCAGCTCATTTGCTTCTTTGGCGGTACCCATGACCCTAAATCTGGTCTCGACTCCATCGGAGTCCTCGACCTCCCCGGTCTCTCGTCCTCTTCGCCCCTAGATGTGTCCGACACCGCTGCTAATGGTGTACTCCATTGTACAGGGCTTGGAGGTCGGGCCGTTGCCCCTTCCAACTCACTTTCCCCACTTTCTCGCCTAGTTCTCTCTGCCTCTCGTTCGGACCTCTCTCTCGCCTCTGATTCCGGGCTGTATATAGACACAATCGGTCCAATGGTGACCGGTACCCTCAAGGCATCCGGTAACCTCATCTCTCCTTCAATCCTTCGGCTAGTCCCCGACCGACCCTGTGAACTCGCTGTATCAAACGAGACCAACCCTTCCACTCGGGTCTCGGGCTGGATCGTTACCCTCCTAGTTTCCTCTCTGTCGCTCCACCTATCATCTGACTCATCCGGATTATAAGGGGGTGGTCTTTCTTCTAGCAATCTTCGTAATATATCATCATCAGAATCACTATCCTCTTTCTGGGCTTTCCCATTCCTTATTCCTGTCTCCTCCATTATCGCGGGATACAGTTTCGCTTCCTCAATTGTCTGCACTCTCCATCTTTTCTCTGCTGCGTCCCACTTGGCATCCTGGAATGCCCTAATCGACTTCCTCATTCTCTCCTGACTTCTTCCCTTTTCCTTATCATGCGCTGCTCTAATCCACGCATGTAACGCTTCAAACTGTGCTGGTCTTGGCAAGGGTTTTAAGGACCCCATCACCGTCTTCAGTTGGTACAGCACCGCTAATCTAAATGAGCCGTACCTCGGGAAAGCTAATTCCCCTTCACCTTGTGTAACCTTGTGCCAATTCTCGATCCAAACGATAGTATGTAACCCCACATTCTGTGCCATGTAATGTGCCGGTGTATCCTCGGGAGGAGCTTCTTCTCCCCCGCGGACAACCACATGCCTGTCACCTCTACACAACTCTCGCAAAGCCCTAAGACACTTCATAATAAGCAAATTCGATCTCGCGCTCTATTTACTTCTTATTCTCAAATCCTCCAATAACAGCGCGACTCACACCAACCGGCCTATCACAGCGCGACACCCTCTGACGTCACCTCCCTTCGTTCGCAGCAGTTCCCTTCTCCAAACTCGTTTCACGCTTACTCACGTCCCATTCATACACTGAAATAACCAATTAAGTTATTTCTCTGGCTGTCCGTCCACAGCCTCTGACTGTCCGTCCACAGTCTCTCGACCTTGTTGACCTCGATTAGCGCCCGTCTGCCCCCGTCCGGCCAGACAAAAACGCCTCTGATAGGTTACTAACACTCCGATCTGCTCCCCACAACCCACGACCAGCGTTAAGTTGCCATACACACACGCATTCGCTCCCCCTATCTCGGTCCAGGTGATCGATGGTACCTCACGATCTCCTTTGGGTGGTCAACAAAATCTATCTCAGGTGTCTTCTACACCACAATTCCCGGGCTGCGCGCGCTCACAGCCTGATCTCACAATCACACGATATACACAACAACTCCGCAAGACATCACACAACAAATCAACACCGCAATCTACAACATCTCATTATGTTCATACTCACTCCTGGAACTGCTGCTTTCTGCCGCGCTGCTACTCGCCGTCGATGCTCATCTGCCGCCGTCTGCTGCTCGCCATCTGATGATTCAGCATCACTTATCGTCTCTCGGGCCTCAAGGGTCACTTATCCTTATCTAATCTTCCCTCGCTATCAGTAAGAAACCATCCTCGTTTGCTACCAACTGCTCCGGCCTATTTTAGTATCTCACAATTATCTACTGGAACCCACTCTGGTCAGATGGAACTTTTTACTTGCCTGATAGCATGGAGGGAAAATTACCGTTATCACAATTACCGTCTGCAATTTGCCATAATCAAAGACTCGAAACTTAATCTCTTGGCTCTTTGGTTTTTATTATCAACATAAAGATTTGGAGATACAAAGTCCGCAACACGAGGCACAACAAGTACATAGGCACTAAAACAAATGCTACTCTACGAAGAATCCGCATACGGCTAAAAATAACTAAAAGTACAATCTCTAAAAGCATGAGGTAGAACACTACCAAGCAAATGTCGATACTAGGGACACTGAACCATACCATCTCTGTCCCTACTCTATACTAGGTGACATCCCTACTTAGCAATCCCTTGAGACCCTCATCGAATAAAAGGTGTCAGAGTGAAACTTCATAAGAAGTCTTCACTTAGAGAGCTTTGGTCTAAGTTGCCCCCTCTACCCTTCGCCTAGCCGTCCTCTGCTTTGGGCTGCCCCGCTCTGCTCTGCCTCCACCCTCGGGGCGCTGTCCCTAATACAGTACCCCAAGTCTCCGAACACGCCCTTTGCGCCTCCTCTCCTTCCGGGGTCGTCTTTCAGTACTTTTCCACAGATCGCTGTCCAGTTCCATCGTCCATCGCTTGGCCTTGAGTCCCAGACGCCATCCGCACTAGGAGTTACGATTGGCACATTCCAATACACTCCCATGTCTGGCTTTCTCTACATAATTCAAATTACGAACAAAGAGCTTCTCTACTAACGAGCAACTGTCCTTGCACCTGGGGTGAGATCATGCAAAGCAGACATTCTTCACATCTTTTAAGTTGCAATTTACTACAGCCTAAAACCTCTACTGGAATAAATCCTTTTTGGCCTATTGCCCTTGGCTAACATAAGAAAATACCAGGCCTTTCGCCTCAACGATATATGCGAATTCTGGCCACTACTTCGGTTACACAAGCAGGTTTCAATCACAGTATTGACATTTACGTCTTTCTTTCATGTGTGGTCAAGCTAAACAACCTACAGACACGAAGTCTGGGGTACACATTTCTAACACCACATTGCATTTCCCGTAGCTAAACACTATACATTTCTCTAATACGTTTACCATGTGCTTGTACATAGCTAGCACTTCTACTTAAAATCGATATAGGTTATACAGTTGTAATACATTGCACACGAAATCCCTGAGTACACATTTGGTTATATACGGGTGCCGACTAACAGTGAATATAACGCACCCCTACAATTCTCAAACTTTTAAACGCTACATCACTGACATTGGGGCTTAGGGGCAGTACCTATATGTGTCTCCACCCTGCTACTTCCAGTACGGCGCTAGCCGTCACAGAGCCTTATGGCACCACCTGCTGGGACGCATGAGCAATTGTTGTTAATTTGGTGCATGGGATATCTGAAGTGAGATAAGAGTATTTACCCGAAAGAGGGTTAGAGAAGCTAAGTTACGTGTTCGTTATTCTCACGACTGAGATGGTATTTAACTATGAAATATAAAAGTGCGCAATGTAGTGATTGACAACCGTGGCTGCCAAGCAATGGGTTCTGGTGTACCACCACTCCATTCTGCATTCATCAACTTTCCAGCTGCTTTCAAAACACTTGAGAGAGGCTTTAGGCCAAGATGTGCCAGTGGGCATCCACTACAGTGTACCGACACCATCAGTACTCCGTATGGCAACAGAAGAGCAACAACTTTATCAATATCCATATGGTAATAGTTGAGCCAATACGAGGCTGATTAGGATTAGTTTCCTACTAGGACAGTCTAGTGCTGTGTTTATCATCGATTTGTTCACTTAGTTATATGGGACCAAATAGTGTCCATTTAATATGGCAAGAGAACATATGCATGCTTTACTCTTGGCAGATGATGTTGGAATCCGTGACCATAAGTGTTGAACAATGTTTTGATTTATGCACACTGGAATGCTGTAATAGAGAATCTCACTAAGACTCGCATTATGGCTTCTGCTCGTTAGAGAACAGCTTGCAGGTGGTATTTGGGCTTTCATGAACTGAAGGTAGTATCAACATATCAATAACTTTAAGGATAAATTATTCTTAAAAACAAGCAATTTAGTCAAAATCTAGCTGGCTTGAAAACATTTGCAAAACCTAGGAAAACTTTAGGATAGCTGTCTTTAAGTAGTTTGAATCGTCACCCGCTGGAAAGTGAAATCTGAGTTATCCAAACAAAATTACTCAATTTTTAAGAAATAAGGGAATGATTTATAGTTTAGTGGACAGGGTACTTCTTCGCAAATGTGACATCGTACTCAGTCAATCAAACAGACAGTCCGCCTGCTTAATTTAGAGACAGATGGACCATCAGCTTTCTGTCGACTGAGCGCACAGTGAAAAGCTACCTCCAGACAGAGTAGGCTCCATCGAAGTAAAGCTATCAGACACACTCCACTCCAAATAGAGTGGGGAGTAAGATGTATTTTTCTCTGTTCATCACTGCCAGGACAAAGCGACAGAGAGGGACAAAAAATGGCCTCCAAACTCCCAGGATGGATGAAGCTCATTAGTTTTTTCTTTTTCAATAACACATTGGGTTTTTAAAAAAGATTTTTTTAAAGTGTGGTGGATGGTTGTCAGAACCAACAACAACTGTCCACCAAACTTTTTATATCTTTTAAATGTACAAAGATGACCGATGGGCTGGCTGTCATCTCTAAATAGGACAGACATCTGTCCGCTTGGCTGGCGGGACAGACGGACAAAGCAATGACAGCGGCACTTGAGTTTCACCAATATCCGAGTTAAGGGCAACATGGGACGGTACTAGCCGTGATAAGGTGCGGCCAGACCAACTAGTTTTTAAATGCACAAGAAGTTATTTCCAAATGGTGCTAAGATGGGCACTTTATGCTTGCGCTTCTTGCAGGATCAGCGATGGGACTAGGAACTGACTATATTTAATTTAAAATAATTCTGTATGCCATGGTGGCAGATCTGCGGTTAGTCTCGAGAAGATGGACCCTTGCTTCACCTGATAAATCGTATCAGTAACACCTCGATGCCTCATAACGAAGGAGATTTACACCATGAACATAAGCACTATTGGCAGAACCAATATCACAGTTAGAACCATTGATATGACCAAATCGGAAAATGAAAACTTAAGCCATGGACAGCACTGAATTTGTGTGTTTTTTCAACAGTGCATGTACTTATGGGAGTGGGTCCCTCGAAATGACAATTTGCATGTGTACACAAATGAAGTACTATTGCACTGTTGCTTAAAGTGGTTAGTTTTGCCTGTAACTTAAGTGCACGTTTTGTTGGAGAGATGGAAGTTTTGCCACTTTTCTTAATAGTTGTGTGAATTAAAATGCATAAACGTGCCGAACATTGTTGGTAACTGAATATTTTAAAACTCTGTTTTAAATATGATTAATATATTTTTTATACTTTTGTGAACAGATATAAAATCGATTAAACGTAAACAATGTTCATGAATAATAAATAATCTAACAGCTCGTATATCGGAATGCCATGACACTTAGGGCCTCATGTAGGTAGCATACCAGTTACCACTTCTAAAATACCGAACGTTACCGAATCGGTATTTTAGAAGTGGTAACTCGTATGTAGGTAATGAGTCGGTATTTTTTACCGATTCGTTACAATTCGGTAATTACCGAATCGGTATTTACCGATTCGGTAATGAGGCATACCTTCCCATTGAGGGGAAGGTATGCCTCATTACCGAATCGGTAAATACCGATTCGGTAATGGTGGAGAAAATGCAAGGGTGGCAGGGTGTCACATTGACACCCTGTTGCACCCCTGATTCGGCCATGTGTGCACATGTGGCACACATACATGCCCTAAGGGCATGTATGTATGCCACATTGCACACTGCTACGCGCTTCAAAATGCATACACACATACATTAATTATTTACCACCAACTATAAGTTGGTGGTAAATACCGACTCCTAAACACACACACACACTCCCCCTACATATCATTTCTGAAATCGGAATTTACCGATTCGGTAAAATTACCGAATCGGTAAAATTACCACATCGGTAACGTTACCGATTCGGTAATTTTACCGATTCGGTAGTTTTACCGAATCGGTAAATTCCGATTTCAGAAATTGACCCCCTACATACCAATAGCCAAAATTCCGGTCAGTAACGGTATAATTACCGAAAATCGGCCGTTACCGACCGGTATTTGGCTACCTACATGAGGCCCTTAATCTTGCACCTCAGTTTTTGAGTTGTAAAGTTGGCCATTGAATGTGACTAAACTATTTGAGAGTGGCACTTACAGCGTTATACATGGGCAGGGATTCCTTTGAGCTGGTGGGTACTGGTGGTGGTCACCAGCACTCACGTTTGGGGAAAAGGTCCTATTTTTCATCCTCAGACTTAAACTCTGAGCAAGGGAGAGAAAGGAAGAAAGAAGGAGGAAGAGAAAGAAAATAATGCCACAGGTGGAAGTAGTTATAAAAAGGAATCTGGAAGAGTAGAAAGTAGGATTACAAATTAACTCGGAAGAGTAAGATAAAGAGGGAGGAACTGTAGGAAAAAAGAGATATGAGGTGTAATAAAGAATAGGTAAGTGATATTAGGCCCACGCCCCAGCACAGTGAAATAGTAGGCTCCTTCTTCCTCTTAATCCCCAAGAAGAACTAGTCTCTACTAATGAGCCTCAACCTCTGGCCATTAAACCACTACATCCTGGTGGAGCATTTTTATATAACAACCCTGCGGTATGTTGTCCTACTGTTCCGACAAGGGACTTCATGGCACCTCAATTTAAAAGACTCCTTCTTCCACATGGCTGTATATCCAGCACACCACCAGTACTTAGTGGTTTGTAGACAGGACTACCAATTGAAGTTCGGCCCCTCTGAGTCACTACGGTTCCGAGGGTGATCACAAAGGGTATGGTGGTGGTGGCGGTGTATGTGCTGAGAAACACCGTTCATGTCTTACCGTTCCTAGATGATTGGCTGACCAAGAGCACCAGCAAAGAGAAATGCCTAGCACACACTCAAACAGCGGTGATTTTTGGGGCCGATGATGTTATGTACCATAATAGTGCTACAAGCCAGACTGCACATTCACCCACTGCAGGAGTGCCTCATGAAATATACAAAAAAGTGATGGATGGAATGTTTCAATCGATTTCAGACATTGGAAATTGCTCAGGGCCGCATCCCATTCCATCATTATTTTGCACACAATGCCAACTCAGTTTTAACCCGCCATGTGCAAATTAGTTTTAACCCTGCTCCAATAGAAACTTACTCACCAAAGGAAACCGCTACTGGCGCTCGCAGCCTCCCCGTATCCCAGGAGGGACTGACCGCCTGAGTTCCGCTTCAACAGCTTGCAGCACCCGCTTCGCGGGTGCCGCTGCGCGGCGCTCAGGTGTGGGGTTGAGGCAGCAGGTGTAAACTTAGCATCCAGCACCCGGGAGGAAGAAACCATCGTGCAAGGCAATTGGGGCGAGTGAAGCAGGGACCACAGAGACCAGGAGCCCCTGCGCCGCACAGGTGCGTACGGCCGCACCCCCAGCAAGCCACGCCCCCGGCCGTCCAAGCACTGTAGAAAAGCGAACCCTCCCAGAGCTCAGTGGGACTTACTCACCAAAGGAAACCGCTACTGGCGCTCGCAGCCTCCCCGTATCCCAGGAGGGACTGACCGCCTGAGTTCCGCTTCAACAGCTTGCAGCACCCGCTTCGCGGGTGCCGCTGCGCGGCGCTCAGGTGTGGGGTTGAGGCAGCAGGTGTAAACTTAGCATCTAGCACCCGGGAGGAAGAAACCATCGTGCAAGGCAATTGGGGCGAGTGAAGCAGGGACCACAGAGACCAGGAGCCCCTGCGCCGCACAGGTGCGTACGGCCGCACCCCCAGCAAGCCACGCCCCCGGCCGTCCAAGCACTGTAGAAAAGCGAACCCTCCCAGAGCTCAGTGGGACTTACTCACCAAAGGAAACCGCTACTGGCGCTCGCAGCCTCCCCGTATCCCAGGAGGGACTGACCGCCTGAGTTCCGCTTCAACAGCTTGCAGCACCCGCTTCGCGGGTGCCGCTGCGCGGCGCTCAGGTGTGGGGTTGAGGCAGCAGGTGTAAACTTAGCATCCAGCACCCGGGAGGAAGAAACCATCGTGCAAGGCAATTGGGGCGAGTGAAGCAGGGACCACAGAGACCAGGAGCCCCTGCGCCGCACAGGTGCGTACGGCCGCACCCCCAGCAAGCCACGCCCCCGGCCGTCCAAGCACTGTAGAAAAGCGAACCCTCCCAGAGCTCAGTGGGACTTACTCACCAAAGGAAACCGCTACTGGCGCTCGCAGCCTCCCCGTATCCCAGGAGGGACTGACCGCCTGAGTTCCGCTTCAACAGCTTGCAGCACCCGCTTCGCGGGTGCCGCTGCGCGGCGCTCAGGTGTGGGGTTGAGGCAGCAGGGGTAAACTTAGCATCCAGCACCCGGGAGGAAGAAACCATCGTGCAAGGCAATTGGGGCGAGTGAAGCAGGGACCACAGAGACCAGGAGCCCCTGCTCCGCACAGGTGCGTACGGCCGCACCCCCAGCAAGCCACGCCCCCGGCCGCAACTCCCCCTACAAACAAAGCGCGGTAACGCTTAGCGGGACGCGAGCGGGACGCCGAGCGAAGCCCGGGCAAAGGGCGGGCCCTCTGTGGCCCTCAGGGGCCAGAAGAGGCCGGGCTGGGCCAGCCCCTTAAAACTGCCCCCCCTTAATAATATATTGCTATTAGTTCCTCGACAGCCAGTTGGATCACTGGCCATTCCCTTGACACAATTCATATCTGCCCGTTACCATCTAATATAGCACTCGTCGTAATGAGGAAACCTACCAAGAAAACAAGGATGCCTACCCTAAGGTCGAGCTCAAAAACCAAATCGGTTCATTCATCTCCACTGCCGACTTTTACTGCTATTGACAAGATGCTTAAACGGACTATAGGGGCGGTTTCCGATGCCATAGCCAACACCGAGAGAAGAATGTCCTTACCCCCGGTAACTATCATTCAAGACACCCAGGATTCATTGATTAACCTGTCAGAAGCTTCCAAAGACCTGGTAGAGGAGATGGATACTAGCCGGCCCATTACCCCACCATCTTTTGTTGACCTTCCTTGCGCCCAGCCACCCGCCGAAATCAGCAGGGCTAGACATGGTGCACAAACAAGCACTCAACAAAATACTAATGATAACGACATATCCCTCGCGGAAACAATGTTGAATAAGGAAGTCCACAAACAAGTGAGGAAAAAAGGTCACGTAAAACCCAGTAACCACAACTTGATCACGCCCATAAACCCATCCACACCGGGAATACCATGCTGGATAACCAACATGGTGGCGGATCTTAAATTAGACCTGGAGCACTCTATCTCGGTGCTGTTAAAACCCCTCATATCAAAAATTGATAGACTGACCTCATTGGTCAATAATAAAGGGATCAGCCCGAAAACCTATCCTGTGCAGGAACGGGATTTGACAAATCGAAAGGACCCTACATTAAGTAGCCCACCAAGAGATAAGGCCTCTCTAGTAATCAATGGGGGGGACAAACTAAATAACACCAGTGTCCCGCAGAAAGGAGCCCAGGAAAAACAAAAGGTTGTCTCTACCCCGCAAGCAGGCAAAAATAAAAATCAAATACCCATGGGCAATAATAAACCTCCATCCGCATCTTTACAAACGATGGAAAAGAACAAGGCCCTAATCCATAAGGCGGTTCCGAAGTCTCCACGGCGTGATATAGCGTCAACTTCTGACGATAAGAACACTGCAACATGCTTCAAGACTATCAATCTCCCGCCTGAGGCTCTGCCCCTTGTAGTCGTCCTAACAGGAATTCCCCCCTTAAAGGAGGGCCAACGGGAATCACAGACTGTATTAAAAAATAAATGCATACAGTGGCTGCAAACACATCGACCCTTGCCCCCTAACATCCACGGGGAAATCCTTGCAGTGAGAAGGGGTGAGTGGATTGGCAAAGGTATTAAGACCATCGCAGGGGACATCATTACAGTCAACTTTAGAGACAGGGCGGCCGTGAATTTTATCTGTAACGCCCCCCCGAGTCACATAAGTTCACAAATCCACCCGGTTCGCCTATCCTACTTCTACCCCTTCGCACCCCAAAGGCCCAGGCCGAATATCGGCCCTGACAGAATATCGCACTTGGGTTTTCAAACCGGCCTACTGCAATGGCAAAGGCCAAATACTGTATTCCCAATTTATGATTCCCCCATTACACAGTACGCTCACTGGAATAGGTTCAGTACACTTGAAGGGGTGGACTGACTGAGACTGGACCGCTCATTTTCAAAAATTAAACATAGGAAGGAGCCCACCCTACCATCTACTGGGATAAAAGATGGAGGCGACCAGGGCCAAATTGACGTTCCGGATCCTGTGCAATTCTTAGGAGGCAGCAACACACCATTGATCACTAACCGGGGTAGAGGGGAGTGGATAAATCCCTCATTAGACAATTCCCATCTTACCCACAGAAGAATCGCCACCCCCTACAGGCCGCAATTAAGCCGGGCTGTTGCACCTGCAACGGACAGCCTATCAAAGCTTTTGCTAGGCAAGGGAAAAAGAACACCCAAGGTCACGATTCATGACAACCTATTAATAGCTACCTGGAATATTGCAGGGCTAGCGGCCAAGTTCGCATCTCAGGACTGGCGCAGCTATATAAGTAAATTTCACATCTTGTGCCTGCAAGAGACCTGGGCCACTGAATCGCATGCTTACATCCTGGAAGGCTACAAAGGCTTTTTTGTCCCTGCAAAAAAAGCCATCTCGGGGAGAGCAAGTGGGGGGCTCGCGATCTATGTCAATTTAGATATCAAGGGCACCTGGTCTAACACCAAATGGGTCACAGCTAACCTCCAAGTTTTAAGGTTCACTTCACCAAGTCTATCATTTCTGCTTATGAACTGGTACAATGCACCGGCTATAACGGAGAAGGGAATAGCCATAAATGAATTAGAAAACTGTTTGAGCTTTTTAACCATGACACCAAACATCACGGATATAATACTAATGGGAGATTTTAATTGTCATCTCTGTGAGAAACTAATGCCATTTAATAATGACTGGTCTAGATGTACGATCTTGAAAGGCCCTCACTTCACCCATTCAACTGAGGGCTGGGGTTTGGAAAGACTTATGAAAAGGTACAACCTAATACAAATCCTAGATCTCGCCACACTCAACGACAAAGGAGAGTTAACTCCAACATTTAAAGGAAGAGGTTGTCACTCTTACATCGATTTCGCACTAGTCTCTCCCAATCTAAAAAGAAGTATTAGTACAATCATTATAGAGGCCAGTAGTTTCAGTGATCACAACCCGGTAATCATTAAAATGGAGGGTTTCGTTTTTCCAACTCAAAAGAAACCTCCCATTACAGAAAGAGTAGTCGACCAGGGCAGAAGAATTAAATGGGCCAAAATTGATGCGGACAGTTTTTATAAAAAACTATTTTCCGAAGCCCCAGCAGCAATTGATAAATGTCTCGACCTCTGTGTAACTGGAGCTGAGGTGGTGAAGGCATTTGAAGAAATCGCACAGGCTGTAAGTAACTCCTTATACACCCCAGGAACTAAAAACAAAATGCCCCTAAACCCCCGTTGGTTTGATTCAAATTGTACAAAGGCGCTGAAAAACCTGAAGGATAGTCTTCATGCCCAACCAAGGGATAAAATGAAGGTGGCACGGAACAGAGCTGAATATAAAAAAGCTCTGAAGGCTCGCAAGCAAAGCATACAAAATCAGGCCTGGGAAGACTTAAGGGACGCCGCAGAAAGAAAAGATTCTATCGCCTTTTGGAAAGTGATTAATGCCCCCCTCTTTCAGGATCAAGGGGCTCCTAAAATCATGAATTCCATTCTGCCGGAACAATGGCAGAAACACTTCCAGGGCTTATACAATCATTCAAACAAGGAACCCCAGGAAGAGTCAGCGGAGGCCCACCGGCCAGTAAAGCTAAAGTTCACCTTGAAGGAGGTCGAATTAGGAATCACCGGGCTCAGCAAAAACAAAGCCGCGGGCCCGGACGGAATTCCACCAGATCTATTCCTAAGTAGACCTGAACTATGGGCTCCGTTACTGATGAGGGTGTTAAATGAGGCAGGGGAGGTAGGCCACCCCCAGTCCTGGTCAACGGCGACCATAGTCCCTATTTACAAAAAAGGCAACCGTGATGACCCCCAATGCTATCGACCCATTTCCCTCATTGATGTGTCAGCTAAGGTCTTGGGGCGAGTCATCCTATCGAGATTGCAAGATTGGGCAGAGGAGCAACAAATCCTCTCAGAAATTCAATACGGCTTCAGGAAAGGCGGATCTACCACCGATCAATGCCTAAATTTATATCTCCTGATTGCAAAATATACCATCGCCGGGAGGGGGTCAATACACATGGGGTTT
The DNA here is from genome assembly GCF_964204655.1 of Triturus cristatus. Classification (NCBI taxonomy): domain Eukaryota; kingdom Metazoa; phylum Chordata; class Amphibia; order Caudata; family Salamandridae; genus Triturus; species Triturus cristatus. The sequence goes on along the minus strand of NC_140590.1, from coordinate 725,780,102 downwards.
ATGGACCTTTCTGCGGCCTTTGACCGCGTAAACAGGAGAAAGCTCTGGGCCATGCTAAAGGAGCTAGGTGTGGACCAATCCCTAGTCGACACTCTACAAAACCTACATCGGAACACCTCTGCAAGTGTAAGGTACAGTCAGGAAGGCAATAAGACCGATCCCTTTACCTGTAATAGTGGAGTCAGACAGGGATGCATCCTTGCGCCCTTCCTTTTCTCTATTTATATCAACGCTTTGGAAAAGGATCTCCTCAAGCTCAAAGTTGACTCACCCCAAATTGGTCATCGAGCAGTGCCCGTACTACTCTACGCCGACGACGCGGTCCTGCTCTCCAGAACACCATTGGGACTGCAAAAATTAATCGACGGGTTTGTCAATTTTATGGAGAAACTGGACCTGGCCACAAATCTGGAAAAGTCCTACATTATGTCATCGGGGAAATCCATAAAAGGAACATTTACCTACAACATTGGGTCACACAAAATAGATCAGGTCAAGTCTTTTACATACTTGGGGGTGCTATTTGACTACGCCTTATCGTTCAAACCCCTGATTGAGAAGCACTCTTCCAAACTGGCAAGTGCAGTTGGGGCAATCATGGGGTATGGGCAAAGATTAGGTAAATGGTCCCCCGAACAAATTATGACCTTATACAGATCCATCTGTTGTGCGAAAGTAAGCTACGGGGCAGAAGTGTGGGGCTTTCTGGGCAAAAAAGTACAGCCGCTCCAGACTGAAGAAAATAAATTCTTACGAAGAATATTAAAAGTCCCACAGAGCGTTTCGGCCCACATCATACATGAAGAGGTAGGAGAACCATTTTTAGAGGACAAAATTAAATCCAAACCCCTCCTGGCATGGGTGAAAGCATGGACCAACCCTGAGGCGGCCCTTACGAGACAGATTATCGAGGACTGCCTCAAAAGAGATAAAGGACACGAAATCCCTTGGCTGAAATTTGTTAAGAAGTCGTTAATAGAGATTGGCTGCCCACAATACTTTTTAGCCCCACACTCTCTGTCCCGGGAGAGTAAGACCCTGGTGAAAAAACTTTTTCTTACACATCTGAAAACGTCAAGGGCGGAAAAGGAGAAGCACAAAGCCACTAATCACTTGTACAACGACCTCACTGCGAAGCAAGGGATGGAACCCTATCTGAGGGTCATGTACAACGCGCAGGATCGCTACCTCATGACCCGCTTCAGATTTAACATGTTACACCATATCCTTGCAGTGCCATCTGGGTTCACTCATACAATAGAGGAGAAGGGTACCGGCGGCTGCGATCTTAGATCTCCGCAGGATACCCTTCATTTTGTTTTACTGTGTCCTTTTTATACAATGCCAAGACGCAAGTTCCTGGTGGGAATCCTGAAAGAGCTAAAATTCAAACACGCAAAATTGGCTCTGAGATTCTTACAGGAAGCGGAGGACGCTTACACCCTGTTTTGCACGATAAACTTTATTCGAATTGCAACCAGATTGAGGAATACCAGAGACATTGGTCCCTAAACGTGATCTGAACATTCAAAATTTTATAAATCCCCTGGCCCTCTACTTGAGTACAGAAATTTTAAATATTTATATTTTTGTTTTTTTTTTAACTTGATTATCATTTGCTGTGTTTTTTAACTTGCGTATATTTATATTGTATTTGTGCTTTTATGGTGTCTTTTTAAGAACCGAATAAAGATTATAAATTGAAATTGAATTGAAATTGAAATTGAAATTGACAGCACTGAATTTGTGTGTTTTTTCAACAGTGCATGTACTTATGGGAGTGGGTCCCTCGAAATGACAATTTGCATGTGTACACAAATGAAGTACTATTGCACTGTTGCTTAAAGTGGTTAGTTTTGCCTGTAACTTAAGTGCACGTTTTGTTGGAGAGATGGAAGTTTTGCCACTTTTCTTAATAGTTGTGTGAATTAAAATGCATAAACGTGCCGAACATTGTTGGTAACTGAATATTTTAAAACTCTGTTTTAAATATGATTAATATATTTTTTATACTTTTGTGAACAGATATAAAATCGATTAAACGTAAACAATGTTCATGAATAATAAATAATCTAACAGCTCGTATATCGGAATGCCATGACACTTAGGGCCTCATGTAGGTAGCATACCAGTTACCACTTCTAAAATACCGAACGTTACCGAATCGGTATTTTAGAAGTGGTAACTCGTATGTAGGTAATGAGTCGGTATTTTTTACCGATTCGTTACAATTCGGTAATTACCGAATCGGTATTTACCGATTCGGTAATGAGGCATACCTTCCCATTGAGGGGAAGGTATGCCTCATTACCGAATCGGTAAATACCGATTCGGTAATGGTGGAGAAAATGCAAGGGTGGCAGGGTGTCACATTGACACCCTGTTGCACCCCTGATTCGGCCATGTGTGCACATGTGGCACACATACATGCCCTAAGGGCATGTATGTATGCCACATTGCACACTGCTACGCGCTTCAAAATGCATACACACATACATTAATTATTTACCACCAACTATAAGTTGGTGGTAAATACCGACTCCTAAACACACACACACACTCCCCCTACATATCATTTCTGAAATCGGAATTTACCGATTCGGTAAAATTACCGAATCGGTAAAATTACCACATCGGTAACGTTACCGATTCGGTAATTTTACCGATTCGGTAGTTTTACCGAATCGGTAAATTCCGATTTCAGAAATTGACCCCCTACATACCAATAGCCAAAATACCGGTCGGTAACGGTATAATTACCGAAAATCGGCCGTTACCGACCGGTATTTGGCTACCTACATGAGGCCCTTAATCTTGCACCTCAGTTTTTGAGTTGTAAAGTTGGCCATTGAATGTGACTAAACTATTTGAGAGTGGCACTTACAGCGTTATACATGGGCAGGGATTCCTTTGAGCTGGTGGGTACTGGTGGTGGTCACCAGCACTCACGTTTGGGGAAAAGGTCCTATTTTTCATCCTCAGACTTAAACTCTGAGCAAGGGAGAGAAAGGAAGAAAGAAGGAGGAAGAGAAAGAAAATAATGCCACAGGTGGAAGTAGTTATAAAAAGGAATCTGGAAGAGTAGAAAGTAGGATTACAAATTAACTCGGAAGAGTAAGATAAAGAGGGAGGAACTGTAGGAAAAAAGAGATATGAGGTGTAATAAAGAATAGGTAAGTGATATTAGGCCCACGCCCCAGCACAGTGAAATAGTAGGCTCCTTCTTCCTCTTAATCCCCAAGAAGAACTAGTCTCTACTAATGAGCCTCAACCTCTGGCCATTAAACCACTACATCCTGGTGGAGCATTTTCATATAACAACCCTGCGGTATGTTGTCCTACTGTTCCGACAAGGGACTTCATGGCAGCTCAATTTAAAAGACTCCTTCTTCCACATGGCTGTATATCCAGCACACCACCAGTACTTAGTGGTTTGTAGACAGGACTACCAATTGAAGTTCGGCCCCTCTGAGTCACTACGGTTCCGAGGGTGATCACAAAGGGTATGGTGGTGGTGGCGGTGTATGTGCTGAGAAACACCGTTCATGTCTTACCGTTCCTAGATGATTGGCTGACCAAGAGCACCAGCAAAGAGAAATGCCTAGCACACACTCAAACAGCGGTGATTTTTGGGGCCGATGATGTTATGTACCATAATAGTGCTACAAGCCAGACTGCACATTCACCCACTGCAGGAGTGCCTCATGAAATATACAAAAAAGTGATGGATGGAATGTTTCAATCGATTTCAGACATTGGAAATTGCTCAGGGCCGCATCCCATTCCATCATTATTTTGCACACAATGCCAACTCAGTTTTAACCCGCCATGTGCAAATTAGTTTTAACCCTGCTCCAATAGAAACAGTTCAGCCTGAACTACCAGGCCAGGTCCTCCCTAAACTGAAACACAAGCAGCCCAAGACCGGTTTTGCCTATGGGGCCCACATCTGGGCATACCCATCCCACTGAGGACATTGCATTTAAGTATACAAAAAAGTGACGTATGGAATGCTTGAATCAATCTCAGCCACTTGTAATTACTCGGGCTGCATTCCATTCCATTGTTATTTTGCACACAATGCCACCTCAGTTTGGATCCAGCCATATGCAAATCATTCTTGACCGTGCTCAAATAGAAAAAGTCCACCTCGAACTGTCAGGCCAGGTTCTCCCTGAACCGGAAGACAAGCATTCTAAGACTGGTTTCAACTTAATAAAGGTTCATAAGTGGGGTATTGCTTGGTTCCAGTGGCACAGTGTGCACAAAACCCACGTCTGGGCACAGTCATCTCAGTTAGGGCATTGAACTGATGTATACATAAAAAGTCATAGATGGAATACTTGAATCAAACTCAGCCACTGGTAAATACACAGGGCCACATTCCGGTCCACTGTTTTTTGACACATCAGGTTACCTGAGTTACCCTTCTATATGCAAATCAGTCTAGACCCTGCTCCAATATGAACAGTCCAGCCCAAACTGCCAGACCAGATCCTCCCTATCTCGGGACATAAGCAACCAAATAGCAGTTTCACCCTTATTAGGGCTCATCAGTCTGGTATAGCTTGATTCCAGTGGTACAGTGTGCATGGAACCCGCATCTGGGCATACCCACCCACTTAAGGCATTGCACTGAAGTATACAAAAACGTGATGTACGCAATGCTTGATCAATCTCAGACACTGGTATCACCTGAGGGCTGCATCCCAGTCCATCATTATTTTGCACACCATACTACCTCAGTTTGGACCTAGCCATATGTAACCATGGATTGGGATGTGGCACTTGCCTGTGGCTGAGATTAATTCAAGCATTCCATTCATAACTTTGTTTATGCTGCCCGGTGTGTCTTATTAGGCAATGGTCACAAGCAGAGGTCACTGGGACGATCTAGTGGTGGCAAAGGCCAGAGCTCAGTGCACTGTCCTATGGTGGACAGCAACAACCTGTTGCTTGTGAGGCCTTTCTTTGACCCACTTCTGCTGGTGGCCAATACCACTGATGCCTTACTTGTGGGGTGTGGAGCTGACCTCAACCAAATGACTGTTTAAGGTACCTGGATCCCACAATATCATGTATGCTGTACCAACTGCCTGGCACTCTTGACCATCCATCGAGCTCTCACACCTTTCTTCCAACCCATTTGACACAAAGCAGTCCTCATAGAAACTGTCAAGATGGTGGCCGCATAATATATGCAGGGAGGGACACTTTCCCTGGGGTATATATATGGCAGTGGTATATTCACAACCAAAACCAGCTCTTGGTGGAGCATCTCTCTCAGTACCAAGAGAGAACTATGGCCTTCATGGTGTAAACAGAACTGTCACACACTTCCCCAAAACCTGCACTGTATGACTGCCAAAGTCCTAAGGCCTCCTGCCTTATGCCATGTGTTACATTCAGTGGACAGAGTCCAACAACATGCACTGGGTAACTTACGAAGTCCTGCGAACTCCACACAATGCAGTGTTTTAGCAACTGCGCAGGATCGTTAAAGGGGACAAGGTACTCGGTTGCTTTTGGCAGAGAGGTTTTGTTGCCCCCTTTCCGTAAGGCTCTGCACTGAAGCAGCCTCCCAGCTTTTAAAATGGCAGCAGCTAGATTGTAATTTACACATAATCTCCTTTAACAAAAACCACTAAATTAACCACTAATGTGATGGTCTGGATAAAGAGCTTCAGTGCTTTGTCATGTAAGAGCTTTATAAATGTATTTAAAATACAATACCAAACAGTACAACAATCTCTGATAATATTTTACTATGTTGTGTGCAGAGAAACAGAATGAGGGTGAGCCTAGTCATGTTATTTTTGAGTTCCTGCTCTCATGAAGTGGAATATTCACATTTTTTATACTCTGGTTCTAGACCCCAATGAAGGTCATGAAAACGTTCTTTTAACTCCTGGGGACTAGTTGTAAGCTAACAGATATATCTAGGCCAGGAAGCTCTTGAGCGCGGTCTACAGGGTGAAGAGGCAGAGTCATACAGATGGTTATGTAGCACCGCTGCTTCATTGACTGGATTCTTATTTATGAAATACGGATTCAGGAGTTACTCGTGGTTGGTCTGGTGAAGTCTTTAACCAGGTAGCATAATACGCTCCAGGATGTACGCTGCTAATCTAGACAAGTGCAGAAAATTACTAAAGATCACAGCTGCTCAGAATTTACTGTAGAGGTTTGCATTATTTCCTACATATTTTTTCCTGCAGAATTTCAATGTGACTCCCTTAAAGGCACCCAAGGATCATGTTGTCTACCTCCTCTGAGCATTTTACAATTGGGTGAGGTATTTCCTATCTGATCATGGCCTTTTATCTGCTCGCAGTCATGCTTGCCATCTTTCATAGGTGCCCGCCTTGACAACGGTGGAGTCGCGGAAAAATGGGATCCAGCTCTGTGTGGCATTGTCTACCAACGGCACTGCCCAAGGAGAGCTTTTCTGGGATGACGGCGACAGCCTGATGACTTTCGAGAAGGGAGACTATAGCTACATCAAGTTCCTCGCAGAAAATGTAAGTCTTGTATTGGGGAGGTAGGAGAGACGTCCTATCCACAGAGCGGTAGTAGGCAAGTCTCACCACGGAATGTAAATTAAGGGGACAGCATTGTAACATTACTCCCCTGCATCAAGGCAAGGATATCGTTCCTTTATTATGGAGGGAATACAAAAGGTAGTTTTATCTTCATAAAGCAGCTCCCCATGGAATGTCCTATCCACAGAGCATTACTAGGCAAGTCCTACCTAAAAGAACAGCATGACTTGCTCCACCATTAGACTCACAGAGGCTTCCTTCTTTGCTTCAACAGATGTTGGTGTTGAGTTCTCTACTCTGATTGATTGTTTTTTTTTCCAGAATATGCTGCTGAATGTGCTGGCCCATCTGAGTAGCCAGATGGACACCCTAAAGCTTCAGGACGTGATGGTGTACGGTGTGCTCACACCACCCAAGAAGGTCCTAGTCAATGAGGTTCCCAACACAGACTTCTCCCATTGTCTGGACACTCAGGTAAGGATGCTCAGTTTCCTTATAATGGCACTTTGCCTTTCTATCTCTATCTAGCATTCGACACAGGTGGAGTCAAAACACTTGGAGGTACAAACCCACTGCCAAATTAACATTTCTGCTGGACTCTACCTTCTGCTGTATTCATTCCCTAAACGAATAATAAGTGTAACATATGAAAACAACATTTTAACATGACTTTGCTTATTGTTTCCTTGAGTTGCTGGCAGAGGTTTCCTGATGATATTGAGCCTTTTGTTTTCTGGCGTTGTGCAGCATTATTGGACCTGGTGCATTTATATTGAACCAAGGGGCATATCAACAAGGGCTTTATCTCTGTTTTTTTGGCTTTAAAAGCCAAAAAAGCAGAGATAAAACTAGCACCCTATCGACAACAGGGTGCTAACATGCAAATTTGCATGTTAGCACCCTTTTACTCTACGCTTCCCCTTGCATCTCTAATGAGATGCAAAGGGGGCGTTCCAGAGTAAAATAATAGGAGAAATGTCGCTAAGCGACATTTCTCCTATTATCAAGAATATCGCTAACCCTGTTAGAGACAAAAAAAGCAGCGCTAACCGCAGTTAATGCTCCTTTTTTACGTCTGGTATTTTTCTGACTTAGCCATGATATCCTATGGAAGGAGGATATCATGGCTATGTTTGTCTGTCCCTATCAACAAGCTAACGTGAGATTATCGCTGGGTTTCCAGCGATAATCTCACGTTAGCCACTTAGCGTGAGGATTTTTATCGCTATTGAGATAAGCGTTGCTAATAGCACGCTATCTCAGCGATAAAAATCAACGCTAGCCGGCGATAATTATCCTAGCGCTAAGTGCGCTTAGCGATAATTATCGCCGGTTGTTGTTGATATGCCCCCAAATAAGTGAATTTGCCACTATTCACTAAGCGGTTATCTGTATAAATGTAGGATATTTTTGTTAACACCATACTTTCACAGAAAATGGCATTTACATTTAACTTTAAGTTTAAGTAGATGGACAGGCTGGGCTGGGACTGCAGCTTTGTAGGTCCAGCACATCCTGTGTTCCTTGCGAGGACATTCACAGGTTTGGTCTTGCTTCAGCTGGCTGGGAGATCTCATGTTACTGATACTTTAAAAACGTACATGTACAAAGTGTTACAGAGAGGGTGGGATTTGGATCAACCCACTTAAGCCATTGACTTTTATGGATTTTTCATGGCTCGCCATTGTTTGTATGGGCTGTCAATTAAGGCCATGGCATTTTATGGATTGTTCCATTTGTGTTGTAACTGGTGGGAGTGCTCAACTAATCCTTTTGTTAGACTGCAGAAGCAACACAACGTGTAGCTTGTACTTTAGACTGTAGATGTTCTTTGATGAATTTACCTTGCAGATATCATATTTTAATTGCTAGCTTATGCATTTTATGGGTTTGTTTTGCGTAGGAACCGCATCCTAGTTGTCTAATTACCCTTGCAAGTGCACGTGAATGTACAGCTTGTTTACTCAGACGTGAAAGGTGTGCATGCACAATAGGACCCATTCTGAGACTCATTGACATTTTTAAAGAAAAAGATGAAATTGTATTCTTCTTTGCAACATTGGAAAGTTCAATGTTTTCTTAGTAGTGCATTAGAAATCCGCCGTCGGTTCACAGGTTAGCCGTTCTTGGAAGTACAGCAAATATGTATTTCGCCTAAGTCAAGCCAATCCAAGGGCTTTTTCAGTACTATGTGGCACCGTAAGTGTTGTGATCTCGTTCAACATCAGAGGAAGTTATGCTATTACAAGTAGTGAGGTAACACTGGTCAAGTGGGGTGTGGGAAAGTAAAAGCAAAGCGGTGTTTTACCACCATGCAATCTGGGAATTGGTCTCTGGTCACATTTTGGTGTCTCGTTTGGTAATGCTACAGTGGGCTTTCCAGGAGTCTCACGCAATAATGTGCTGCATGAACACATGAAACACTGGAATGCCACCACAACTGTGCTAAGTATCAGTTTTGGGACCAAGAGAGGGACAGTCTATACACGAAACCCTAACGACGTAGCTTTGCCTAGCAACTAATATGACATGCATGACTTTGGAGTCCTGGTGTTGCCTGAATTGACAAGATAACGCTCAGTGTCTATTTTTAACCAACTTGAAGATCCACTAATGGTTTGCACAGTACACCCCACCCCACACACAGAGAAAACCTACAGCCACGTCCTGATGAATACACGAGTAAGTGGACCCCAGGGTGGAAATGCAAGGCAGAGACACACGGTCAGGAACATCAATAGAACAAGGAATCCAGGAGAGCCCCTGGGTGAAGGGCTACAAAAGGCTGTTTGACAAAGGCCCATGCCCAGACCTCGTCTGGCTCCCTGATAGGTCTGAAGACAAACAGTAATGCTGTACTCGGTAGCCCTGAACAGTAGACAGTTCCCATAAGGGACTATCACATTACCATCAGGGTCTTCCCTTTATAGGCTGACTGTGAACACCACACAAGTGCTGTCTGCATATTTCTATCCCTCATAGGCGTGATTCACGTTTACACTGTCCTCACACTGCTGATGATATATAATCATGACATATGTGAAATATATTTATAAATAATGTGTTCGACATGAGTTATAAAACACGCAGGGCCTTGGAAATTCATTTATACTTCACGGTATCTAACAAACTCTTTGATTAGTTCTCCCAGGACTGCGATTAACTCGGGTTTCCTGACCAAAGAACTGCTCATATTTATCTCTAATTGTGGCAGTATTATTTAGGCTCACCAGGCCTTGCTCCATCCTTGTCATGGCACCATACTTCGATCATCTTTGTTTTCAGTGTCTCTGGGGCTTCTGGAACTGTGATGTGGTATTGGTAAGTCTTTGAAGAGTTCTCCATGGCAGAGTGGCTGTGTGGCTGCTTGCTGCTGGTTTCATGGATGTTGCTGGAGTTTGTTCCCAGACTTCCTGGTGCTTTAGGAACTGCAGGGACTTCTGAGTATATCATATGTTATGGCATCTAGTTCCGTTCCTTGCACATCGAGAGCATCATATGCTAAATGCAGTGTACCTACTAACTTCTATTGCAGGGGGGTTTCTGCTCCTGTCTTGTCCCTCTTTCCGGTCCTGCTGCCTTGGGACTTGGTGAGACCTCCACAAAGGGCACTTCCACAACTAAGCACAGTCTCTAGCTCTTCTCCACGTCCTACATGTTGTTTATTTTCAGGTAGAACGTGAAGAGTCTAAACCACCCATCTGCGGCCACCTTGTCTATCTGAGGATCAGACTAAAGGGCGAGTCCCATCAAACTCGGGTTTTTAAGACTTTCCATAGATTTGATGGGAACTCCCAATATAGTTACAGACAGATGTAAGTATGTGCTTTTGCCCCGAGGACAAACTTTTATTTTGTCTACGGTCAATTTCGGCACACTGTTTCCCAGCCAGTCATCAATATTGTTTAAACGATGCAACACCATTATTCATCCTCGGCCATTTCACCCAACAATAAAATGTCATGTTATCAGGCCTTCTGTGTTTTTTGCTAACACACCATGCATATGCGTAAAATATATGATGCACCCCCTGTGAATTATCTCTTTGAACATCATGAACCTCAACTAACATCTCCCACATAGTCAATTGTACATTCTTCCAACCAAACCTCTCTGAAGAGGGAGCACAGGAACTGATAAAATCTTTGCACTTTGAGGCCTCATCAGGAGTCTACATTCCTAATACAGCACAGTGGCAGCAGGAGGATGAGAGGGATGGAGGTTGTTGCCAGGAATTCTGTATGGCAGTGAGAAAAAGCAGGGAATGACACACTAGAAACCTTTGTATACTTTCTAGAATCACCAAGGGAGGTCAGGTGGCTCCCCATAATGGTAGGACAGTGCCCCGCTTCTGTTCATTGTCTAATGTCAGACCTTTCGTGAGCACACCCCTAACAGCTACATTTAGCTATGTACCAGTTTCCGAGGAGGATTGGAGAGAGATCAGGGCATCTGGGAGGACAGAGGCGATCAGAATGAGGGATGTTAGTTCTTTAACCTAGGCCTTTTCCCCCTGTGCTAAGTCTTTTTTTGGCTATTTGGGGTAGTTCGCGCTTAGGCCCCTGTAACTTTTTGACCACATAAGGTATCCACACCAAATTTGCGTCCTTTTCTTCCATCATCATGGGGATTCTAAAGGTATCCAGGGTTTGTGGATTCCCCTGGAGGGGACCCAGAAATTAGCCAAAATACAGCTAAATTGTAGTTTTTGGGGGAAATGAGAAAAAAGGGGTACAGTTCAAAGCGTCTGTTTTGTCCCCTGCAAATGGTATCAACAAATGGGTTGTGGTGCTGAAATCACCATCTTCTCGACTTTCAGGGACAAGCAGACTTTTGTAAGAAAACCAAAATTGTATACACAGTTTTGGCATTTTTCTGGGACATAGCCTATTTTTGCTATTTTTTGTGCTTTCAACCTCCTCTAAGTTAATGGTAGAAATGGGTATGAAAGCAAGTCAAGTCAAATGAACTTTATTTGGCACAAAGCCATAAAAGATTCGACAATCAAGTAATACAAATTTAAAAATACACATTTTTCTTAAAAAAATATTATTAAGATAAAAGTTCCATTATAAGCTAAAATCATACTTATGCATAGATGTAATAATAGCAATTTGAGATAAAAACAAGAAATATTGATCATTTCAACTCCCTACCCATTTATTGCACTTCATAGTGTTTCCTAAAGCCCATTGCTGTTCTAATAAAATTTAAAAGAGCAGTGCAAATAACACAATTGGTAAGTGATTGCAGATATCTGTACCCCTCAATCTGTGTACATGGGCGAATACTCAATAGTAGGGGTAACAAAAATCTACTCCGTGGCTCTTTATAAAGTGCACAAAAAAGCGTAAAGTGCAAGGTGCTCTGAGAAGTTCTATTGTCGCATGGGCAGGCAATAAGGTTGTCCGTCCACCCAGATTGTTTGGGGATCGCTACCAAAAAGTGCAGAGTACTAAGGCGAAATCTTGTTAAAAGAAAACGCATCTGGCTATTCGTTGTAAAGGATAGGTAATATTGCTGTTCGGGCATGAAAGGGTAACTAGGGCCGGGTGCCTCCAATTGTAAATTACGCAAATTTGCCCAGACCCTATACTCCTCTTTAATTATACCCTTTGCATTTAAGGGGATACTTGACGGAATGTCAAAGTACTCACTCAACCCAATCTCGGATAACCTAACCCTCACAAACCGAAGCCAGGGGATCTTCACAGACTTGTCCAAATTAAAAGAGTCTTCGATGATCTCCCTGGAAAACTGTAACTCTTCTGAGACACAGATTTTGGCCCACAAGAGCAAAGGAGCAGCAGCGATACGATCTTCTATGTATTCCACCCCACTACTCGATGAGAAAATGAGGTAGCAGAGCTGCTCGGAATCATCAACAAGCGTTTTATAAACTTGTTCTCCACCACTTGTATCGGGCGACTTCTTTGATAGCCCCATACGCCCGCCCCATATGATGCGACTGACAAGCATTTTGCATTGAATAGGGTAACCAGCTCGGACACTGGCTTATGGCCTAGCTTACAGGCAAACCTAAAGAGCCCCTCCACTACTCTACTTGTCTGTTGTGCCCTAGCCCTAGCCATAATCAGGGAATCCCATTTCAAATCCTTGCTAAACATATTCCCCAAGTATGCAAACTGATCCACCCTCTCAATGGACTTACCCCTGACATTAAAACTTCTGGTTTTAACCTTTTTTGGGCCGCATACCATTATGTAAGACTTGGAGAAATTAACCCTCAAGTCTAGAGCTGCCATAAAATTAGTAAAGCGTTACAACAAACAAATGATGGACGGAATGCTGACAATGCATACATTCTCCCCCAGTCAAGAGATCTGGGTTAAATCCATCGTTCTTTTGCCCACTACACCACCCCAGTTCAGACATGGCCATATGCAAATCAGTCTTGACCCTGTGCCTCATGGGAACAGTCCAGCCCGCACTGCCAAGCCATGTCTTCCCTGGACCGGAATCAAGCATCCTAGGACCGGTTTCTGGCTATCAGCCGTCATCAGCCAGGATAGCTTGACTCCAGTGGCGTAGTGAGCACGGGTCCCACGTCTGGGAATACCCATCCCACTTAGGGCGAAAAGCGTTACAACAAACAAATGATGGACGGAATGCTGACAATGCATACATTCTCCCCCAGTCAAGAGATCTGGGTTAAATCCATCGTTCTTTTGCCCACTACACCACCCCAGTTCAGACATGGCCATATGCAAATCAGTCTTGACCCTGTGCCTCATGGGAACAGTCCAGCCCGCACTGCCAAGCCATGTCTTCCCTGGACCGGAATCAAGCATCCTAGGACCGGTTTCTGGCTATCAGCCGTCATCAGCCAGGATAGCTTGACTCCAGTGGCGTAGTGAGCACGGGTCCCACGTCTGGGAATACCCATCCCACTTAGGGCGAAAAGCGTTACAACAAACAAATGATGGACGGAATGCTGACAATGCATACATTCTCCCCCAGTCAAGAGATCTGGGTTAAATCCATCGTTCTTTTGCCCACTACACCACCCCAGTTCAGACATGGCCATATGCAAATCAGTCTTGACCCTGTGCCTCATGGGAACAGTCCAGCCCGCACTGCCAAGCCATGTCTTCCCTGGACCGGAATCAAGCATCCTAGGACCGGTTTCTGGCTATCAGCCGTCATCAGCCAGGATAGCTTGACTCCAGTGGCGTAGTGAGCACGGGTCCCACGTCTGGGAATACCCATCCCACTTAGGGCGAAAAGCGTTACAACAAACAAATGATGGACGGAATGCTGACAATGCATACATTCTCCCCCAGTCAAGAGATCTGGGTTAAATCCATCGTTCTTTTGCCCACTACACCACCCCAGTTCAGACATGGCCATATGCAAATCAGTCTTGACCCTGTGCCTCATGGGAACAGTCCAGCCCGCACTGCCAAGCCATGTCTTCCCTGGACCGGAATCAAGCATCCTAGGACCGGTTTCTGGCTATCAGCCGTCATCAGCCAGGATAGCTTGACTCCAGTGGCGTAGTGAGCACGGGTCCCACGTCTGGGAATACCCATCCCACTTAGGGCGAAAAGCGTTACAACAAACAAATGATGGACGGAATGCTGACAATGCATACATTCTCCCCCAGTCAAGAGATCTGGGTTAAATCCATCGTTCTTTTGCCCACTACACCACCCCAGTTCAGACATGGCCATATGCAAATCAGTCTTGACCCTGTGCCTCATGGGAACAGTCCAGCCCGCACTGCCAAGCCATGTCTTCCCTGGACCGGAATCAAGCATCCTAGGACCGGTTTCTGGCTATCAGCCGTCATCAGCCAGGATAGCTTGACTCCAGTGGCGTAGTGAGCACGGGTCCCACGTCTGGGAATACCCATCCCACTTAGGGCGAAAAGCGTTACAACAAACAAATGATGGACGGAATGCTGACAATGCATACATTCTCCCCCAGTCAAGAGATCTGGGTTAAATCCATCGTACTTTTGCCCACTACACCACCCCAGTTCAGACATGGCCATATGCAAATCAGTCTTGACCCTGTGCCTCATGGGAACAGTCCAGCCCGCACTGCCAAGCCATGTCTTCCCTGGACCGGAATCAAGCATCCTAGGACCGGTTTCTGGCTATCAGCCGTCATCAGCCAGGATAGCTTGACTCCAGTGGCGTAGTGAGCACGGGTCCCACGTCTGGGAATACCCATCCCACTTAGGGCGAAAAGCGTTACAACAAACAAATGATGGACGGAATGCTGACAATGCATACATTCTCCCCCAGTCAAGAGATCTGGGTTAAATCCATCGTTCTTTTGCCCACTACACCACCCCAGTTCAGACATGGCCATATGCAAATCAGTCTTGACCCTGTGCCTCATGGGAACAGTCCAGCCCGCACTGCCAAGCCATGTCTTCCCTGGACCGGAATCAAGCATCCTAGGACCGGTTTCTGGCTATCAGCCGTCATCAGCCAGGATAGCTTGACTCCAGTGGCGTAGTGAGCACGGGTCCCACGTCTGGGAATACCCATCCCACTTAGGGCGAAAAGCGTTACAACAAACAAATGATGGACGGAATGCTGACAATGCATACATTCTCCCCCAGTCAAGAGATCTGGGTTAAATCCATCGTTCTTTTGCCCACTACACCACCCCAGTTCAGACATGGCCATATGCAAATCAGTCTTGACCCTGTGCCTCATGGGAACAGTCCAGCCCGCACTGCCAAGCCATGTCTTCCCTGGACCGGAATCAAGCATCCTAGGACCGGTTTCTGGCTATCAGCCGTCATCAGCCAGGATAGCTTGACTCCAGTGGCGTAGTGAGCACGGGTCCCACGTCTGGGAATACCCATCCCACTTAGGGCGAAAAGCGTTACAACAAACAAATGATGGACGGAATGCTGACAATGCATACATTCTCCCCCAGTCAAGAGATCTGGGTTAAATCCATCGTTCTTTTGCCCACTACACCACCCCAGTTCAGACATGGCCATATGCAAATCAGTCTTGACCCTGTGCCTCATGGGAACAGTCCAGCCCGCACTGCCAAGCCATGTCTTCCCTGGACCGGAATCAAGCATCCTAGGACCGGTTTCTGGCTATCAGCCGTCATCAGCCAGGATAGCTTGACTCCAGTGGCGTAGTGAGCACGGGTCCCACGTCTGGGAATACCCATCCCACTTAGGGCGAAAAGACTGATTTGCATATGGCTGGGTTCAAACTGGAATGGCATGGTGAGCAAAAAAACGATGGATTTAGGCCCAGATCTCTGTACTGGGGTGAATGTATGACATTGTTCTGCATTCTGTCCATCTATTGTTATTTTTGCATTTGTCACCCCGAGTGGGAAGGGTATGCTCAGACGTGAGTCCCTTGCTCTCCATGCCACTGGAATCAGGCTATCCTGGCTGATGAGGGCTGAAAGCCCGAAACCGGTCCTAGGATGCTTGTTTCCAGTCCAGGGAGGACCTGGCTTGGCAGTTCGGGCTGGACTGTTCCCATGGGGCACAGGGTCAAGACTGATTTGCATATGGCTGGGTTCAAACTGGAATGGCATGGTGAGCAAAAAAACGATGGATTTAGGCCCAGATCTCTGTACTGGGGTGAATGTATGACATTGTTCTGCATTCTGTCCATCTATTGTTATTTTTGCATTTGTCACCCCGAGTGGGAAGGGTATGCTCAGACGTGAGTCCCTTGCTCTCCATGCCACTGGAATCAGGCTATCCTGGCTGATGAGGGCTGAAAGCCCGAAACCGGTCCTAGGATGCTTGTTTCCAGTCCAGGGAGGACCTGGCTTGGCAGTTCGGGCTGGACTGTTCCCATGGGGCACAGGGTCAAGACTGATTTGCATATGGCTGGGTTCAAACTGGAATGGCATGGTGAGCAAAAAAACGATGGATTTAGGCCCAGATCTCTGTACTGGGGTGAATGTATGACATTGTTCTGCATTCTGTCCATCTATTGTTATTTTTGCATTTGTCACCCCGAGTGGGAAGGGTATGCTCAGACGTGAGTCCCTTGCTCTCCATGCCACTGGAATCAGGCTATCCTGGCTGATGAGGGCTGAAAGCCCGAAACCGGTCCTAGGATGCTTGTTTCCAGTCCAGGGAGGACCTGGCTTGGCAGTTCGGGCTGGACTGTTCCCATGGGGCACAGGGTCAAGACTGATTTGCATATGGCTGGGTTCAAACTGGAATGGCATGGTGAGCAAAAAAACGATGGATTTAGGCCCAGATCTCTGTACTGGGGTGAATGTATGACATTGTTCTGCATTCTGTCCATCTATTGTTATTTTTGCATTTGTCACCCCGAGTGGGAAGGGTATGCTCAGACGTGAGTCCCTTGCTCTCCATGCCACTGGAATCAGGCTATCCTGGCTGATGAGGGCTGAAAGCCCGAAACCGGTCCTAGGATGCTTGTTTCCAGTCCAGGGAGGACCTGGCTTGGCAGTTCGGGCTGGACTGTTCCCATGGGGCACAGGGTCAAGACTGATTTGCATATGGCTGGGTTCAAACTGGAATGGCATGGTGAGCAAAAAAACGATGGATTTAGGCCCAGATCTCTGTACTGGGGTGAATGTATGACATTGTTCTGCATTCTGTCCATCTATTGTTATTTTTGCATTTGTCACCCCGAGTGGGAAGGGTATGCTCAGACGTGAGTCCCTTGCTCTCCATGCCACTGGAATCAGGCTATCCTGGCTGATGAGGGCTGAAAGCCCGAAACCGGTCCTAGGATGCTTGTTTCCAGTCCAGGGAGGACCTGGCTTGGCAGTTCGGGCTGGACTGTTCCCATGGGGCACAGGGTCAAGACTGATTTGCATATGGCTGGGTTCAAACTGGAATGGCATGGTGAGCAAAAAAACGATGGATTTAGGCCCAGATCTCTGTACTGGGGTGAATGTATGACATTGTTCTGCATTCTGTCCATCTATTGTTATTTTTGCATAAAATTAGTAAAGGCATCCACAGAGGATTGGAGGCTGTTGGCTCTCAAGGCCATAGTTTTCAGAAATGTGCGGGTTTGGTAGGTTTCCCTAGATGGCCGCCGAGCCCAGGGACAAAAACTCATGAGACCCCCCTTGCAAAACCAGGTTGGTTTGTGATAGGTAATTTTGATGTCGCCTCAATAGGTTTTGGGCCCTTGCCTGTCACGGGGCTTTGACCCACCCACGTGAGTGAGGTACCATTTTTATCATGAGACCTTGGGGAACGCCGGGTGGGAGGAAAATTGTGGATCCACGCAGATTCCAGAACTTTCCCGCACAGAAATTTGAGAAAAAAGTGATTTTTTTCAGCTAAATTTGAGGTTTGCAGGGGATTCTGGGTAAGGGAATGTTGGGGGACCCATGCAAGCCATACCTTGCTGGACTCCCCCCTGGTGTCTAGTTTTCAGAAATGTGTGGGTTTGGTAGGTTTCCCTAGATGGCCACGAGCCCGGGGCCAAAAACTCATGGGAGGGGGAGGAGCCTAGCGCGCAACCAAGATGGCCGCGTAGGTGCGAGGCTCCCGAGGACCTCCGCAACCTCCTACGTTTATCCTGTCTTCATCCTGCCTCGGTTGAGGGGACTGTGTCGGTGAGCCTGAGCCGAGGTGGTACCCGTTCCCCGTTCTCGAATCGGACTTCGGGTACCGGAGTGAGCACCGATTGAAGTTTGCGGCCTACTTCTCGCCGGACCCCGGATTTGCGCTGGGGGGTTACCCAGTGGCAAAGTGAACAACAACGGCGGGCTGGGCCTGGCGAGTCGCGTACCCCGCACTTTCGCTTTCACTTTCGCACCCCCTTGCCGTCTCTGCAAGTGAGATCGCTGAGCTCTTTGTGTTCGTGTGGCCTCGCTGGGAGACCCTGCCTGCCTGCCGGCTGTGACCCACCCCGCCGACCTGGGGTGGCCCCCCGGAGCTCGTGGCCTTGATTGCTTGCCCTCTATGGCGTAGCTGGTGCGGGTGTGAGACCCGTGGCGATGGCCACGAAACAAATGGAGATCGGTCGAAGACCAAGTCGACCCGGCGTGGCGCCGTACATCAGGCCAACATCATGGACCGCTATACCCTCCAGAAGGGATCTCCCGGCGGACCGCACAAGGCCTCTGAGGGCCCCCCTGATGCCCCGGATTTGCCCACGGATCTGACTCTGCAAGACGTCATGGGCGCCATTGCTGAGATGAAGGCCTCGGTGGGCCAGCGGTTCGACACCTTGGCGCATAAGATCGACGCGGTCCTCGTGGATGTCGGCCTGGTGAGGGCTGATCTCTCCAAGACTAACGACCGGGTTGATTCTTTGGCCCAAACCGCGTCGGGCCTCACGACTGAGGTGGCGGCCCTCCAAACGGAGGTGCACCGACTTCGTCAGGCGAGTGCGCTTATGGATCGGCGCCTGGAGGATTCCGAGAGTCGGGCCCGGAGGAATAACATCCGCATCATCGGAGTACCCGAGGGACGGGAGGAGGCGGCGGCGGATCTTTTTGTAGAGGACCTGATCGCTACCCATCTCCAGCCTCGGGGACTGAGTAAATTCTTTGCCGTGGAGAGGGCCCACAGAGTTCCCGGGGAACGGCCGAAGGTCGGAGCCCCTCCGCGGCCTCTCATTGCCCGGATTTTTAACTTTCGGGACAGGGACGTGATCTTGCAGGCCTCCAGACTGCAAGGGCCGATTAAGCTGGAAAATATGGAGGTGAACTTTTATCCTGATTTTACCCAAGCGGTCCAGAAGCAGAGACTGAGTTTCCTGGGCGTCAAGCGCCGGCTCCGGGACATGAACTTAAAATACGCCATGCTCTTCCCGGCCAAGCTGTGGGTAGAGGTGGATGGTCGCACGCACTTTTTTGATCGTCCCGAAGCGGCCGGGGACTGGCTGGACACTCTGTCTGGGGGTAGTGATCGAGATGGTGGGGGGGGCGGCGGTTGGAGACGGCCCACTGGCTCGGGACTGAGGGGTTGATATTGGGCCTCACTCTGGACGACTATGATGCCACTTTCGACCAAGCTTCTGTCTTTGTTCTTTCCCCTCCTTGGAGGTTGTGTGGGGTCTAGAAGGGGTACTCTTTCCTCCTCTAGGGGGTCTAGCTAGTTTCATTATATAGGGGCGACAGGCACACTGCAAGTTGGGGGGGCTGTCTGGGCTCATGCAGGGGTGCAGGGAGGGGGGAGTTTTGTTGGGGCGGGTGGGTTGGGGTGGGGTGTTGTTCGTTTACACCACAAGGCAAAAGTATCGTTGTGTTATTTCTAAAGTGCTCTCTGGGGGACGAGTGATGGCTTCTGTTTATGATGGGGGGTAGGGGACCGAGTCTGTTGTCCTGGAATGTTAATGGATTGGGGGACAGGATAAAACGAGGTGTGGTCCTGCAGTTCTTGAGGCGAATTTCGCCCGATATAGTTTTTCTGCAGGAGACACACCTCATTGGCAACTCCTTCTGTGCTATGAATCGACGGGGCTACCGCCTTGTGGCCCATTCGGGCTTCACGTCTGGTTCAAGGGGTGTGGGCATTATGGTTAAGAACTCGCTCCCGTTGGAGATTGATGAGGTGCTCCATGACGACAGGGGACGTTACACGGTGTTGGTGGGTAGAATGGAGGGCAGAGTGGTCGTTTTCGTGTCTGTCTATGTCCCGCCGGGGCTGCAGACGACCACCTTTGCGGATCTGGGGCGCCTCCTCCTTGGCCTTCCGGAGGGGATTCTAGTGGTGGGGGGGGATTTTAATGCTGTGGTTTCCGGAACTGTGGATCGTCACCCCCCTAGGGATCTCCCCCGTGCCCAGGCGTGGTTGTCTGGCCTCTTGGACACCTTGGGGCTGGTGGATTGTTGGCGTCTGAAACATCCCACGCAGCTACAGTACACCTTCCATTCAGGGGCTCATGGTAGTCTCTCACGGCTAGATTATGTCCTGGTTCCGGCGGCGCATGTGGGGAGGATAGGGGAGGTGCGCCATTTGGCACGGGGTATTTCGGACCACTCCCCGCTCTTGTTGCACTTTGATATTCTTCCGAGGGGAGAGGGTAGGGTGGTCCCGATTAATCCCTGGTACCTGCGTGACCCCACCATTCGCGCAGAGCTGGTTAAATCCCTTAAGCGCTACTTTGACGAGAATGTGGGGTCTGTGTCATCGGCGGTCTCACTGTGGGAGGCGTTCAAGACGGTACTCCGGGGAGAGGCCTTGTCCCTTATTTCCCATTCCCGGAGGCGCGAGCTGGAGGAGGTGACCCGTGTTGAAGCTGAGATAACCGAGTTGGAGGGTGATCTAGAATGTGGGGTGACGGATGACAAATTACATGTTCTCCGACTCAAGCAAGCGGCCTATAAGGCCCTCGTCACGGAGGCGGCCAGGGGCCTCAGTAGAGAGCAACAGGGGAGACTGTATGATGTGGGTGATAAGGCTGGTAAATTGATTGCGTGGCTGGACAAAAAGGAGAGAGCGAGTCGAGTTGTCCAGTTGATTGAGAAACAGAATGGTGTGCCAGAAGAAATTGTCTCCTGCTTTGCAGACTATTTCCGTGGGGTGTATTCCCCGGTGTCCTCCCGCTCTGAAGAGGATTCCCATGCCCTGCTCAGGGATATCGCGCTGCCTTCCCTTTCGGAGGAGGACAGAGTGTCGTTGGACGCCGCTCCAACTTCCGAAGATATTGCCCTCGCCATCCGCTCGGTCGCTTCCGGCAAGGCCATGGGTCCTAATGGTCTTCCCATCGAGTTGTATAAACTGCGACCGGATACGCTGGCGCCGCATCTCCGTGCTATGTTCCTCGCGGCCCACTCGGCGGGTTCCCTCCCACTAGACCAGCGTCTAGCTACTATCGTGGTTATCCATAAGGAGGGGAGGCCACGGGACCGGGACCGGGTCACATCCTATCGGCCTATTTCGCTATTGAATGCGGAGCCCAAAATTCTCGCCAGGGTGTTGGCCAATCGGCTGGTCGGCGTAGTGTGTGACTTGATTCACCAGGATCAGTCCGGCTTTATCCCTCATCGCAACACAGCGCTTAACCTGCGGTGCTTGCATGGGGTGCTCGCATACGGGAGCCGGCCATTTTGGCGTCCTTGGACGCCACTATGGCGTTTGACACACTTGAATGGCCATATATTTGGGCGACGCTCGCGAAGTTTGGGTTTGGCCCAGGATTCATCGGTTGGGTAAAATTGTTGTACTCTGGCCCGCTGGCGCAGGTGGTTGTGAACGGTAGAGTGTCGGCTACGTTTGAGCTGGGCAGGGGCACGCGACAGGGCTGCCCATTATCACCGCTCCTCTTCGCGCTTGCCCTGGAGCCCCTGGCGGAGTGACTGCGGTGGGAACCTTCTATTCGTGGTCTCCGCTGGTCCCCCGAGTATGAGGACCGCGTATCGCTATACGCTGATGATATTCTCCTGTACCTGGCTTCCCCACGTAAATCACTGATAGTACTGGTCGATGTATTGCATTCATTTGGCCTTAACTCCGGCCTTGTCATCAACTGGGCTAAATCGTGCGTGTATGTTCTCTCTGGGGAGGATCCTATCCTTCCGCGGGGCTGTCCTATCCAGATCGCCCCGCGGGGATTTAGGTACCTGGGTGTCTTCATTACCCTGGACGCGGAGGCCCGATATAGTCAGAACTTGCTTCCCCCCCTCCAGCGCCTGAAGGAGGATGTCGCGCGTTGGAGGCGCTTGCCGCTCTCGCCGCTCGGCCGGGCGGCATTGTTTAAGATGATGTCGCTGCCGCGTTTCCTGTACGCTCTGCAGAACACAATGGACGTCGTCCCGGCGCGCTACTTTCGCGAGGTGGAGAGTTTGCAGCGCCGACTGTTCTGGGAAGGTAGACCGCGTATCGCCCTGGCGAAGCTGACGCTTCCGTGGTATGACGGGGGGATTGCCCTCCCGGATATCAAACGGTATTATTGGGCCTCCCAGCTGGCTGCGATTAATCATGGCCTGTACGGGCCCGCTCTAAACCCGGCCTTTGAAATGGATAAGATGTTACTGCCGGGTGGTGATTATAACTGAGCGCTTTACTCCAGCTCGCTTGACGCACGTCTGACGGGCCCCACGCGTGTCATGGTACGAGTGTGGCACGCGGCTAACGTGGCGATGGGGTGGAAAGATCGTTTGACCCGGGCGTCGCCACTATACGCATCTGAGCAGCTGGGCTCCCTGTGGACCTCGAAGGGCTTTGAGAAGTGGGACATGATAGGCATCAGCAGGGTGGGTGATCTCTGGACGAGGGGGGGATTCAAAACGTTCGAGATGCTGCAGTCAGAATTCCAGTTGCATGACAGGGAGTACTTTAGGTATATGCAGATCCGTCATGCGCTATGCTCCGTATTCCCGGACGTTGCCTCCATCCCGGAGTATTCCCCTCTGGAGGATAGAGTGCTAGATGGACATGTCCCGGACAGCACGATTTCATTAATCTATAAAAAACTTATTAATGACCGCTCGGGACTGCTGACTAACCTTCGTGAGGCATGGGTTGCCGATGGATTGGAGCTGGATGACGAGGACTGGGTATCTGCGGTGGCCTCCCCGAAAGAGGTGGCCATACCGGCCCGCCTTCGCTTCGTCCAGCTCAAGATACTCCATAGGGTCTATGTTACGGGGCCAAGGCTACTGCGTATGGGCTATGCTGTTGACGGGTTGTGTAAGCGTGGGTGTGGTTCTTTGGGGACCTTTCTCCATATTTTGTGGGAATGCCCGGAGGTGGAGCGATTCTGGCGTGGTGTGCATGAGGTCCTGCGGGTGGTTACGCGTGTGTCGCTGCTGCCCGAAGCGAGGAGATGCCTTCTGAATGTGTGGGAGCCAACCGACTACTCGGTGCCGCAGACGTGGTGGGTGACTCTGGGATATATGGTGGCCAAACGCGACATTGCTCAATTGTGGGGTTCCCAGAGGTCGCCGACTGTCTCGGCATGGAAGGATAACATGGATTGGTGCATGTTTCGGGAAAAGGTAGTGTATGTTGCGAGAGGTAAGCCTGGGACATGGGTGAAATTATGGGACCCCTGGAACGCCTACCGCGGGGGAATCTGTACCCCGCCGTTATTGCCCGATCCGTCACCGGCCCCGTCCCCTTAGCCAGTTTATCTCCCCGGTTCCGGGCACTGAGTCCACCTAGTCCCCGTCCTGACCTTTTCCCCCCCTTGAGACTCCTATGGATTGGTAGGGTCCCCCCTCTAGGGGAGCACATGCTGCTGTTTCCGATTGTGGGTTGCCTTGTGGATTTGTTTTTTTGTTGTTATTTATATAAAAATGAAACCGTTATGTGGGGTCCGGATGGTGTGGCTACCACCGCTCCTAACTCCTGTGCATCTCCCTTTGCCGCGGCATGCGCGCTATTGTTCGTATCACATGCTCCTCTTGCTTGCTAGCGGCCGGCCTGAAGGTTGTAGGCCCATCTTTGTATATTTTTTTAATTTTGTAATAAACGGTTTAAAAAAAAAAAAAAAAAAAAAAAACTCATGGGAGACCCCCCCTTGCAAAACCAGGTTGGTTTGCGATAGGTAATTTTGATGTCGCCTCACTAGGTTTTGGGCCCTTGCCTGTCGCGGGTCCTTGTCCCACCCACACGAGTGAGGTACCATTTTTATCAGGAGACCTGGGGGGACGCTGGTTGGGAGGACATTTGTGGATCCACGCATGATTACAGAACTTTCCCACACAGAAAGTTGAGAAAAAAATGATTTTTTTCAGCTAAATTTGAGGTTTGCAGGGGATTCTGGGTAGGAGAATGTTGGGGGACCCACAAAAGCCATACCTACCTGGACTCCCCCGGGTGTCTAGTTTTCAGAAATGTGTGGGTTTGATAGGTTTCCCTAGATGGCCGCTTAGCCCGGGGCCAAAAACTCATGGGACCCCCCCCTTGCAAAACCACATTGGTTTGTGATAGGTAATTTTGATGTTGCCTCAATAGGTTTTGGACCCTTCCCTGCCGCGGGTACTTGGCACACCCACACAAGTGAGGTACCATTTCTATTGGGATACTTGGAGAAATGCTGGGGGGTAGGAAATCTGTTGTTTCTTTCTGCAGCGTGAAAATGTTGCCACAATAATGTAAGGAAAATGTGACAGTCACATTTTGAGGTTTGCAGGACATTGTTGGTAAGATCACTTGTTGGTATCCACAAAAGAGACATCACCATGTACTCCCATGGGTGTTTAGTTTACGACAATATCTACAGTTGGTAGGTTTTTGTTAGATGAAATTCACACCTTGGCAGAGAGACAAAAAAAGACAAAGATTACTGCACAGCCATCTATTCCTCAAGCACACACACATACTGGTTGGATTTGGCAAGAGGGCGAGTGAGGGTTCAGTATATAAAATTTTATTAACAAGAGATTTCACAAAAATGAAATGCACTGTCAATCATTGAAAGGACAAAAAACTGAACCACTGAATCACAGCTCTTGAGCTGTAAAGCCACGTCAAGGCCCCAACCTCTTTACAGGCCATTCACACACCTTTCATGTAAGGAATACCAGCAGGTTCCGCAGGAGCGCCAGGAATCCGAAGAGAATACCACAGCCTTCCCCGGCGACCCCGCGACTCTATCAAGCTCTAGAGAAACGGAGGGCACACCCGGGGAAAACAGGGAAACAAAACAAGGGAAGGCGGGAAAACTTCAGGAAGACCAAGGGCTCCACGTCTGGTACAGGTGAGGCTGAATATTACTGCAGAGAAAGAATTGGTAATGCAGTAGTGCAAGCATGAGACTTCTCCAATGTTTAATTCCAACCCCGTGTCTCACATACCATTCTACTGCTAAGTCGGTAAGAACACTACTGTATCCTGCTGCCAATTCCAGATGACCAGTACATACGTAGAACAATCTGAAAGAGGATCCTGTACAAAAGAAAGACTTGTATTCAGGCTGCCGTTGCTTTTCTTCACTATAACTCATGTACGTGTAAGATTCCCCACTTACCCCCACTATGATATGGTGAAACAGGAATCGTGTAAGGATTACCTCAGCTGCAAGTGGATGGATTACACCTAATGTAGAGGTAAGTCATATAAGTCAGTGAACCACAGTTAACCTTCACACATTCTTTGACTTTTCACACATAGATAGGGGCTTTCATTTAAGTAGAAACAAAAAGCAGCGCCAAAGCGCCGTTACCGTGATTCAGAAGCTGCAATCCGTTATCACCGAGTGGTTCACACAAGTCTTCCCACGTATTCTCATTAAATAACTACTTAAAGGAGGAAACCCCCACATGAATAGACGGGGATGAGGAAAGACTAACAAAAGAGGGAAGAAAACTATCAAGGAGCGAAACAAAAAAAAGGGGAATGAATGCGAGGCTAAGAAGTAAATGCCTCTTGTTTGTTGAAACAGAGCGTGGATACGAAGCTCTGTTTGGAAATGTAATAGCTCCGAGATTCCGGGTGAAACACCCGGTGGGCAGAGTTGGAAAGAGACTCCGCGTTCTGTGTACCTGATATCTTCCCCTTAGGAATGGGAAGAAAGCTGGCGGGGAAGGCTGCTACTAAGGGGTCCTGAAGTCCTACTGACGGCACCTACAATCAAAAGGCTCGAAGGAGGATTACTCGCACTCCGGTGAAGGGAACGCCGGCAAAGCGCACATACTACGAAACAGGAAGCAACTACAACCGGAAGTCAGGCGAGTGTCTGCGGACGGAAATGGGGCCCAGAACTAGAACGCTAAGCGCGTTCGGGAGCGTTTACGCTCCTTTTATGCACGCCCATACACTCGACAGGAAAGGACTCCGGGGCAGGCAGGACTCCGGGGCATGACATTTCATACGTGATACACACAAGACAATTCACACCACCAGGCACAAAACCAACACATTACAACATTTACAAAAAGGGACAAGGTACAGCCTGCTTGGGAAAGACAGAAAAGACAAATATTTCTGCACTACCACCTATTCCTCAAGGGCACATATATACCGGTTGGATTTGGCACGAGGGTGAGTGATGGTTCAGTATATACAGTTGTATTAACCAGAGATTTCAAAAAAATTAAATGCACTGTTAATAATTGAAAGGACGAGAAACTGAACCATTGACTCACAGCTCGTGAGCTGTATAGCCACGACAAGGCACCAACCTCTTTGCAAGCCATTCATACACCTTTCACATGTGTGACACATACAAAACCATCCACTTTGCCAGCCGCGGGCCCAGCACATTACAACACTCACACCAGCAGACAGCGCCATTAAAGGGTCCATCACTTTCACACGCCCACATTCCTGACACAGCAACCACACCAGCTCAAGGATTGCGTGGAGTGGCGTTTGTCAAGCAGTGTGTGTAGTGACCAGCAGCAAGTTACTACTCACATACCGCCAGCAAAGCGCCAGGCCACACATACAGCCAGCTGAGCGCCAGTCCACGCACACTGCTAGCCAAGCGCCAGTCCACGCACACCACCAGGCAAGCGCCCGTCCATGCAAACCACCAGCCAAGCGCCAGTTCACGCACACCACCAGTCAAGCGCCAGTCCAGGCACACTGCCAGCCGAGCGCCAGTCCACGCACACTGCCAGCCAAGCGCCAGTTCACGCACACTGCCAGTCAAGCGCCAGTCCAGGCACACCGCCAGCCGAGCATCAGTCCACGCACACTGCCAGCCAAGCACCAATCTACGCACACCCCAGCCAAGCGCCAGTCCATGCACACCACCAGCCAAGCACCAGTCTACATACACCGCCATCACATTTAGGATTTTTTTATACAAAAAAGAAAACACAAACAAATTCCAAATAGATACAAATCTACTAACACAAAAGCTGAAACGAAATACAATGCACAAATGCCAACCTTGAAACTGAACAAAAAATATAAAACAATAGAGACCAGGCAGTTCACTTGACCACTCATGGAGGCTCCCAAAAATTATTTTGCGCGTGCTACATTCTAAAACAAGCAGGCACACACAGCGCAGAGTTAGAAGGACACTCGGGGCAGTACATAAAAGTCTCCTTCCACGTACCTCTTCGCCAACAGACTCTACATCTCCTACTCAGAAAGTCTTTTGAGGGTGTGGGAGGAATGTGATCAGGAAAGTGGCGATCTTTCAATCTAGCCACATCCTCCACCACTCAAAATCTAGGAACACTTGCCTGTTCCACTACAACAAGGCTGCCTATTACAGACTCCTGCAACTTAGCAAAAGTCATCTTTGACTCAGGACAAGAATCCTTGAATACAACAAAAGCATTAAAGGTTGCCAAGTGGAAAAGATGGATAGCCAACTTCTTATACCAAATGTAAGCCTTACAAAGAGCAGTGTAAGGTTCCAACCTCTGATCTACTCTATCAACACCACCCATGTGCCTATTATAGTCTAAAATGCACACAGGTTTGCCCGCTTCAGCAACCTGACCCCAAACAGTCACAGGTGAAGTGCTTTCATCATGGATGGTAGTCAGCATGTAGACATCTCTCCTGTCAGAAAACTTCACAGCTAGAAGTTCCTCACAACGCAACGCACTGCACTGTCCCCGCACAAGCTTTTGACAACAAGTTCTTTTGGGAAACCTTTACGGTTAGAGTGGATTGTGCCACAAGCAACAGTGTCCACTTTGGCCAATTCCCTGAACAACTGCACACCAGTGTAGAAGTTATCTACATATAAATGGTGACATTTTTTAAAAGGACCTCAACCAAGTTTCCACACAATTTTCTCAGTCACTCCGAAAGTGGACGGACAACCAGGGGGGTTAATCCTGGACTCCTTACCAGTGTACACCCTGAAATTAGCATATACATCTTAATTCCATAGCGTGTCCTCTTACTATGAATGTATTGCCTAAAACCAAGCGGCCCTTGAACAAGACCAAAGACTCATCCACTGCTATTTCTTTCCCTGGAGTATAGGTCTCAGAAAATCGACCTACAAAGTGATCAATGACAGGCCTAATCTTAAAAAGACGGTCACAATCAGGGTGATCTCGTGGCAACGCTAAACCATTAGCGACAAAATGCAGCATCCGAAGCAGAAGCAAATACCTATCATGACTCATGACTGCCGGAAATATAGCCGTTGCCATCAAGGGACTAGTAGACCAATATAAAGACATTGATGGCTTCCTTAGCAAGCCCATCAAAAAAGTTAAACCCAAGAACTTCTTCATCTCTTTCAGATTTGTGGGAGTCCACCGGGTAGCTCTAGAGTGGGGCTTAAGGCTGGCACTGTTGTCCCTCAAAAACTGTTCGCCATACAAATTAGTCTGCTGAACAATCACTGCCTAAAATACATCGTCCATAAGCAACTGAAGAAAATGTGTTGCCAAAAAGTTTTCAGTATTCACTCTACACCCTGGAACACCAGTTAAGCCTGGCAATGCCGGCTGCACCATGCCTGGGGCAACCCAGAGGTCAGCACTTCCAACGGGAAGCCTTGAAGCCCCAGGCTGCAGCCCAGATGCCTCTTGCTGCACTATCGGCACATCAATGTCCTCCTCTAAAACAGGCACTTCATCCGCACTAAGAGTAGCTTCATCCACACTGAGAGTAGCTTCATCCGCACTGAGAGTAGCTTCATCATCCGATGATTCCATATGGAGAGAAAACTCACTGCCTGAATCTTCCACTCCCTCGTCTGCCTCAGATGCAGAGTTAGTCTCTGAACCATGGTCAGAGGAAGACTCAAAAAGCATACCAACAACCAGCTGAAAGTAATCCTGCAGCTAGCCATTATCCTTACCAAGAAAGGAGACTGCACAAACAAGTCAACAACAACCAACACTGTGCAAAATAAGTAAGTAAAAAAATTGTGTGCCTTTATCAAAAAGATCTATATACTTAAAAACTATACGATTCACTTGCAAGAGACAGCTGCACTCACCAGCACCTACTCTGCAGAGAGACAGCAAAAACTAACGATATCCCACTAGAAAGAAAAAACCAAGACCAATTACTCACAAGACAACAAAATACACATCGAGAACAAATGCAAAAAGTTTTTGACACTCAAAAAACAGAAGCCAAACATACTGCTATTATTACACCATTTGCAAAAAACACATTCATGCAAAGAAATGAAACTCATTTATGTTGTACAAAAAAAAGTCTCTTACCAAACACATGCAACTACAAAAACAGCAGAACCACCAGTAACGACATTGCAACCTGGAACAGTCTAAAGAGCAAAAGCCTTGAACTAGAACAAAAAGGGAAAAATAAAGCATTACAATTGCAATTCACAAGAAATAAAACATTAACATTATAACATGCTATGTCACTACCCAAATGGTTAATCTGCCAGATGGGCCTTCAAATAGGGCAGAGAAAAATTGGAGGTGATCTTGCCCAAGGGATCGGGTGAGGTCGTCTGCCAGGCCGATCTGTCCCCCAGGTGGGGCAGAAAACAAAAATGTTCCCCCCTTGCAAAAGAAATAAATCCCTGGTGCCTAGTAGGGTTTTCTGCCTCCCCCCTCCCGCCTAGAGCATAAAGGCCAAAAAAAGGGGCAGATCTGTCCCCAGGAGGGGCAGAAAAAACATTAAGGAAATGTTAGCCCCTTGGAAGCTACCATGTTGCTTCCCTTACACACAAAACACAATCCCTGGTGCCTAGTGGCTTCCAAGCGTCCAGCGCTTCCTGATGACGTCGGCGCATGCTGTGCGCGCTGACGTCACAGGATCATCGAGGGGTGGCGGGGGGGGCAGCAGAAACTCTTCCGCTGCCATCCCTGCTTGGGGGTGTAGATGGGCTGCCCATGGGGGGAGCTCCATTGCTGCCCCCATGGGTGAGTGCCTGGACAGAGCGGTTCCGTCATGAGCACGCGCCCACCGTTGCTCATGACAGAACCGCTCTGTCATGAGTATGGAGAGGGTTAACAGTGTTATAAGATGGTGTGAGGCTGAGTAAATAAGTAGAATGGGCAGTGCTTGAAATGGGCAATACTAAGTGAAGGTATTCATTGTCTTAGAGTAACTGCTTCCTGCTCAAGAGAAATAGTACGCTACATCTGAAATCAGCAAGTTTATGATTAGTTGTGCAAGGCCTGTGCATCGAACTGAAACTCCTTCCTTCTTCAATACTCAGACATTAGTCTATAGACAAATTAGTCTTTTTCTCACACTGTGATCATTATTATCAAAAGCCTGTTTTAATGTTTCTGGTTCTTTTCGAAGCCAGCTTCATGCATTTCCCACTCATACTTTTTTGAAGTATCCTGTTATGCTATCAATAAGCATTCCCCTGGAGAAGGCTTCTTTAATGATTCCTTTGCCTCACACAAGAATTCTACTTTAATATATATTCACCATGCCATCTCCAAAAACATACGTAAAAATACTACAACCTGAAGTGGTATCAGTTCATCTGCATGCATAGCTGACAAATTATTTCATGGAGTGTATCACTGTTATCAGTATTTAGTATTCTACTTTTAGCAGTATTTGTGGGTCTGGTACAAGCTTGTGTATCGGTTCTGCCCTGCCATGGGTGTCAATTCCCCAAAATACCAAAGTAAGTGGAAGTTACATCACACATCGTTTGACCACAAATAGCATCACACTGTTGACTGCTTTATCTACCCTTAACCAATCAAGAGCGTTGTATTTACTACTCGGAGGCTCCCTGCAGGCAACAAAGTGTAAACGTAACAAAATAAAACAAGCATTTGCAAAGCAATAGGTCTTGCATTTGCAAGAGTTTAAGCTATTGGCATTGTAAATGACAATGCCTTTTATTTTTCTGTTTTGATAATTAACACTTAAATAAAAGGCATAGTCATTTACAATGCCAATAGCTCAAGCTCTTGTAAATGCGAGACCTATTGCATTTCAAACAAGCGGCCGCCATTGTCCCAGGCTGCATGGTGCACTGAATGTTGCAGGAAAGCATGTCTTGCCTGCAGTAGGTGAAACAGATTAAAGAAAATAGTGCTTACAGACTAAATAAGACGTATGGTATAACAACCGAAGAAAAAGGGCCAGCCCTCATGGGAGGTTACAAATGAAGACAAGGCGGTACTTAGGAGGGACTAACAAGCCTATGAAGGAATCAGAAGCCAGCATTTACAAAGGACAATGACACAAGTCAATGAAAATATGGGTGGAGAGTGGGTGGGGCTTCAAGCCCATAATCGAATACAACATGCCTCGCAGAGCAGTGCATGCACTGCCCAGACTCGACCTAAAAAAGGTAGAAATGCAGGCATTTTACAACTGTAAGCTTTGGCACTACAACATAGGACACCATCAACTATTTTTTGGGTGGGGGGGTCAACCAACAGCATGCTGCATTGTGGGGCTTATAGTTTTGCTTTTAACAGTTTAATTATGGGCTTAAAACCCTAACAAGCAAAGTGCTGTTGCCTAAAAAGGTAGACTTGGCTTGAGGTATTATTCATAACATAGAGCCACTTGTCAACAATGTTTTAATATTTTACAAAGTCACCTATTCTATTTAAAAACAGCTTGTTTTGTGCCTAAAATCAAAAGTAAACTTTGCTTACATATTTTGTGTTCACTCTTTCACGCAGACACATTATGCATTAAAAGAAACATTGGCAATGTGGATAGATTTTTCTTATGTGCAATGGAAAGATTTTTACCTAGAGTTATGACACAATAAAGGTACGACATGGACAGCAGCGCAACCTTCCCTAACACAAAGGATACATAAAGGACAAGGGGCAGTTGCAGAAGGAACATCACACGATTCTCTCACTCATACAAGACAGGTACAACTTAGGTAGCTAACATACTATAGAGAGAGTGAGAGGAGGTAAAGGACCGTTGTACGTTTCCCTAAACAGAAATAAATAACTATATTAAACTCTCTGATTTAGATTAAGAAAATATTAGGCTACAAGCCAACATCTATTATCTGGTTGATGTAAACAAGGGGCACTAACCTTCTCTACGCACCCTCATTGCAATGCATTGCACAAAATTCCCCAACCTGTCATAGAGAACTTTTTGTGAAATGTTATACACCCACTGGCTCTGTCCCCAACAACACATCCAACTCAGGATCTCCATCCTGACCCTCATGTCTTGGGCCTATCAAGCTTCACGTGGTCCACTACAAGATTGTCCACACTCAAAGAACCCAACTGAGACTTCTCCACATTCCAAGGCAGTCATCCACAGGTCCTCACTCAGGACACCATGATCTTCCTTAGAAACCCTCCTTAGGTCGTCCCTTCTACCTTATCTGGGATTCCCACCTCAAACACGCTCCTGCCTCCCGCTCCCTCTGATAATGTTGCATCAACTTTGCTGCTTGTCTAGCTGCACCCTGATAACATTTGTGCTTCTGCTCTAGGCAATACAACCAGAAATAAATATCCACTTCTGCTTGTATACCCCAACACTAAATGTATTCCAGAAGTGGGGATTATCTAATGTGGTGGCTTCTCCAGCCCTATTGGACCTTCCCTTAAAATGTCCATGGAAAATGAAGTCTTATTTAAAAAATGTCTGCCCCTGTAATGAACCACAAAAACATTACTCATCAAATGCATTCACGCAATAAGTTCCTGGCACAGAGGTTTTGTTCTATAAAATGTAGTTTAAGAAAATATTTTATTCTCTAACATATAGTTCATGCCATGTTACTGGTTTATACTGCATGAGCATCATATGTGTGAAGAAGGTTTTCTCTACAGTTATTAACCCTTTACCAGTGGAATTAAATGGCATGTCATAAACAAAATTAACTATATCTATATAAATAAATGAAAAGCACGGTAAGCAGCCATGCTTCAATTCATCTTTCAATTAGCAAGGGTGTGTGTGTGTGTGTGTGCGTGCGTGCGTGTGTGTGTGTTTTTTTTTCATCAAATGCCAACAGACTGCCGAACTCCTTGTCGATGGGTGCCTCCGGCATGCACGCTACAAATTACTCACCAACGTCCCTCCACTGAAGAACCAAAACGGAGCACTCTTTGGGTTGCCAAAATGCATTTATTCTGCTTCGTACCCTTCTTAAAAATGCATTACTTTCTCACAGCATGACGCGTTTCAGACATATCGCCTTTTTCACATGCTGAATGTGACAGTTCAGTGATCACATTCTCAATTTAGTAATTGCGACTTCATCGGGCCACTCTGCGCTGTAATTTTTGGGGGTGACTACATTGCACATTCTCCCCCTCGTCGACCGCTTACTTGCCCATTAGAAGTCTCACACCTGAAGGTGCTGGTCCCAGTGACTGCCACCTCATCATGTAGTCATGTACAACTGTTTGTTGGCAGGTAAAGTTTCTCTGTTGGGCTGCGGCGGTTCTGGCAGAATTATTAATTATAGCTCATCAAATACCAACAGACTGACGAACTCCTTGTTGACAGGTGCCTCCGGCGTGTGTGTGGCTTGCACGCTACAAATTGCTCACCAACGTCCCTCCACTGAAGAACCAAAACGGAGCACTCTTTGGGTTGCCAAAATGCATTTATTCTGCTTTGTGCCCTTCTTAAAAATGCATTACTTTCTCACAGCGTGACGCGTTTCGGACATATCGCCTTCTTCAAATGCTGAATGTGAGATTTCACGTTGTGCCGGTGGTTATGTGGTCCTCATTACTCCCTCTTCATTGTAGCCAACAAGGAAGGACTACGAGTTCATTGTAGTACCTTCCATTCCCAGCGTCGCCATTTTTGCATGTATTTGGTGTAATCTTAGTGAAATTGATCTCAGTGATCACGTTCTCAATTTAGTAATTGCGACTGCATCCTGCAACTCTGCGCTGTAATTTTTGGGGGTGACTACATTGCACATTCTCCCCCTCGTAAACCGCTTACTTGCCCGTTAGAAGTCTCACACCTGAAGATGCTGGTCTCAGTGACTGCCACCTCATCATGTAGTCATGTCCAACTGTTTGTTGGCAGTTAAAAATTCTTTGTTGGGCTGCGGCGGTTCTGGCAGAATTATTAATTATAGTTCATCAAATGCCAACAGAAAAGGAGTTTGGCAGTCTGTTGGCATTTGATGAACTATAATTAATAATTATATTGTGTATTCTTGAATTCACATGCAAAAAGAACAATTGATGGACAGAATGCAGAACAATGTCATACATTCACCACAGTACAGAGATCGGGGCCTAAATCCATCGTTTTTTTGCTCACCATGCCATTCCAGTTTGAACCCAGCCATATGCAAATCAGTCTTGACCCTGTGCCCCATGGGAACAGTCCAGCCCGAACTGCCAGGCCAGGGCCTCCTTGGACTGGAAACAAGCATCCTAGGACCGGTTTCGGGCTTTCAGCCCTCATCAGCCAGGATAGCTTGACTCCAGTGGCATGGAGAGCACAGGACCCACGTCTGGGCATACCCGTCCCACTCGGGGTCACAAATGCAAAAAGAACAATTGATGGACAGAATGCAGAACAATGTCATACATTCACCCCAGTACAGAGATCTGGGCCTAAATCCATCGTTTTTTTGCTCACCATGCCATTCCAGTTTGGACCCAGCCATATGCAAATCAGTCTTTACTCTGCGCCCAATGGGAACAGTCCAGCCCGAACTGCCAGGCCAAGTCCTCCCTGGACTGGAAACAAGCATCCTATGAGCAGTTTCGGGCTTTCAGCCCTCATCAGCCAGGCTAGCTTGACTCCAGTGGCATGGAGAGCACGGTGCAGGGTATGCCCAGATGTGGGTCCCTTGCTCACTTTGCCACTGGATTCAAGCTAGCCTGGCTGATGACGGCTGATTAGCCAGAAACCGGTCCCAGGATGCTTGTTTCCGGTCCAGGGAAGACATGGCTTGGCAGTTCGGGCTGGACTGTTCCCATGAGGCACAGGGTCATACTGATTTGCATATGGCCATGTCTGAACTGGGATGGCAGAGTGAGCTAAAGAATAATGATGGATTAAACCCAGATCAGTTGACCGGGGGTGAGTGCTTGCAATGTTTAACACTCCGTCCATCATCCCCTTTGGTTTTGCTTTGTTCGCCCTAAGTTGGCAGGATATGCCCAGACGTGGGTCCCTTGCTCACTTTGCCACTGGATTAAAGCTAGCCTGGCTGATGACGGCTGATTAGCCAGAAACCGGTCCAGGGAAGACATGGCTTAGCAGTTCGGGCTGTACTGTTCCCATGAGGCACAGGGTCAGACTGATTTGCATATGGCCATGTCTGAACTGGGGTGGCGGAGTGAGTTAAAGAATGATGATGGATTAAACCCAGATCAGTTGACTGGGGATGAGTGCTTGCAATGTTCAACACTCCGTCCATCATCCCCTTTGGTTTTGCTTTGTTCACCCTAAGTTGGCAGGGTATGCCCAGACGTGGGTCCCTTGCTCACTTTGCCACTGGATTCAAGCTAGCCTGGCTGATGACGGCTGATTAGCCAGAAACCGGTCCCAGGATGCTTGTTTCCGGTCCAGGGAAGACATGGCTTGGCAGTTCGGGCTGGACTGTTCCCATGAGGCTCAGGGTCAGCCTGATTTGCATATGGCCACATCTGAACTGGGGTGGCGGAGTGAGCTAAAGAATGATGATGGATTCAACCCAGATCTGTGACTGGGGGTGAGTGTTTGAAAAGTTTCAACACTCCGTCCATCATCATCTTGTGTTTGCTTTGTACCACCTATTTGCAATCATTAGTATTTTTCTGAAATTTCCCCAGATCAAGTGCGGCACCTGGAGATATTCTTAAGGACAAAAATCTGCGGTTAGATAAAGTAGACATCGGAAAGAGTTCTACCGAACATAAGAAAATTGTTCTTTGCTATTGATTGTCCGTTAAGTTAGACAGTGAAATTCCAAATCCTACTTGGTTGATTGGTCAAATGTGTATTAAAATTCAGCATTTTCCATCCATTCTTCTAAAACTCTTGAGGAAACCCTTTATAGACCTTCCAGGATATGGCGGCATGGATTAGCAAATTTTGCAACACAAATTTGGAAATGTTGTGGCATTTTTGCAGCCCTTTATTTTGCTATTCTGCATAATAAAAAGCCCCCTGTGGCCCCTGCCTGCCATCTAGGAGGTGGGCCTAAAACTGCATAAAGACACTCCCCTGGGCCCGCCGTGTGTGCCATGGGCGGTGGGACCTAGATGGCGGGGGCCTAAACCTGATAAAAATAAATACCCCCTGGGCCGGCCGGCCCTGTGGCACCCAAGGGGCATTCATTTTTATCATGTTATGGGACTTCCACCCATGGGGCACGCGGTGGGCCCAGGGGGCAATATCTTTTACTTAAATCTAGGGCCTGCTGCCCATGGGGCAGGTGGCGGGCCCAGGGGGGCATCTTTTGTGTCTTTTTATAGTGCTTACTACCCCTGACGAGGCGTCAAAACGCTGTTCTGCGAGTAGCATGCTGATCTGGAACCCAAAAATCCTTTAATATCAAGCAGCCTGTATTACAGGCGAATGTATTGGGGGTAAGAGCGGTATGAGGTTCAATTAAGAAAGGAGGCACACACATGTATATTATACACCTGGCCGGGAATGTAGGAGGCACACACTGGAGCAAGAAGGTGACGCTGTATCAAGGGCAGCACACAGCTAAAAGCATATGCCAAACTAGCAGTATCATGGTGGGTGTTTACAGGGGCATCGCTACCATTGGTGCAGCAGTTGCAGTGGAACCAGGCCCTAGACTCCTAACGGGCCCAATGAACCATGATCATTTCTGTATTTTGCTAACCTAACAGCAGCAAAGGGGCCATTTTCCTTGCTTGCACCACGGCCCATGATATCCTCGCTAAACTATTGGGGGTGTATGACAATCAGACTAAGCCACAGCTGAGTACACACCAGGGAGAACGTATCCAGAGGCAGGAGGCTAGCATAAAACAAAGACTGGAGAGACACACAGTTGGTCGTGTACCCGAACCCACATCCGGCTGGCATTGCACTGCGGGGAGTGCACATACTCGCTAGCTGCCACCATGCAACCGTTTGCTGTATAGCCAAAGATATAGATCACAGCGAGGATCTCTGGTACTCCAAATAGTATATCAATCAATCAATCAATCTACTTATAAGGCGCACTACTTACCCGTGAGGGTCTCAAGGCGCTGAGGGGAGGGGGTCCCGCTACTGCTCGAAGAGCCAGGTCTTGAGGAGTCTTCTGAAGGCGAGCAGGTCTTGGGTCTGCCGCAGGTGGGTAGGGAGGGTGTTCCAGGTCTTGGCGGCAAGAAAGGAGAAGGCTCTGCCGCCGGAGGTTGCTCTTTGGATGTGGGGGACAGCGGCGAGGGTGAGGCTGGTGGAGCGGAGCTGTCGGGTAGGGGTGTAGAAGCTGAGTCTGCTGTTAAGGTAGGCTGGTCCGTGTTGTGTAGTGCTTGGTGAGCGTGGGTGAGGAGCTTGAGGGTGATCCTCTTGTCGACGGGGAGCCAGTGTAGGTCTCTCAGGTGGGGGGTGATGTGGCTGCGGCGGGGGATGTTGAGGATCAGTCGGGCGGAGGCGTTTTGGATGTGTTGTAGTCGTCGCAGGTGTTTGGCCGGGATTCCTGCATAGAGTGCGTTGCTGTAGTCCAGCCTGCTGCTGACGAGGGCCTGGGTCACTGTTCTTGTTTTGGTGGGGATCCACTTGTAGATCCTGTGGAGCATGCGGAGGGTGTTGTAGCAGGAGGAGGAGACGGCGTTGACCAGTTTTGACATGGAGAGGGAGGAGTCGAGGATGAATCCTAGGTTGCGTGCGTGGTCGGTGGGTGTCGGTGCCGGTCCCAGTGTGGTCGGCCACCAGGAGTCGTCCCAGGCGGAGGGGGTGGGTCCGAGGAGGAGGACCTCCGTTTTGTCTGAGTTCAGCTTTAGGCGGCTGCTCCTCATCCAGTCTGCGACAGCCTTCATTCCCTTATGGAGGTTGGTTTTGGCAGTGAGTGGGTCCTTGGTGAGGGAAAGGATGAGCTGGGTGTCTTCGGCGTAGGAGATGATGTTGAGGTTGTGTTGGCGGGCCACTTGTGCGAGGGGAGCCATGTAGATGTTGAACAGTGTCGGGCTGAGGGATGAGCCCTGGGGTACTCTGCAGATGATGTTGGTGGCTTCGGAAGGGAAGGGTGGGAGGCGGACACTCTGGGTTCTGCCGGAGAGGAAGGACGTGGTCCAGTCGCGGGCCTTCTCTTGGATTCCGGCTTCATGGAGGCGAGTCTTTAGTGTGCGGTGGCAGACCGTGTCGAAAGCGGGTGACAGGTCCAGGAGGATAAGGGCTGATGTTTCGCCGTTGTCCAGTTGGCGCCTGATGTCGTCTGTGGCGGCGATGAGGGCTGTCTCGGTGCTGTGGTTTCATCTGAATCCGGACTGGGATGGGTCTAAGATGTTGTTGTCCTCGAGGTGGCGGGCCAGTTGCGTGTTGACGATTTTCTCGATGACCTTCACCGGGAACGGGAGCAGGGAGATGGGCCGGAAGTTCTTGGGATCCTTGGGGTCCTCTTTGGGCTTTTTGAGGAGGGCGCTGATGTCGGCGTGCTTCCAGCTTTCCGGGAATGTAGCTGTCTCGAAGGAGTTGTTGATGACCTTCCGTAGTTGGGGTGCGATGGCTGCGTCTGCTTTGTTGAATACGTGGTGTGGGCAGGGGTCTGATGGTGAGCCTGAGTGGATGGAGTTCATGACCTTGCGTGTCTCGTCGTCGTTGACGTTGGTCCAGGAGGTCAGGCGGTTGGTGCGGGTGGTGTTCGCAGGGGGGTTGGGGTCTGGCGTGGTCGGGGTAGACTTGGTGTTGAAGCTGTCGTGGATGTCAGCGATCTTGCGGTGGAAGGTGGTCAGCGA
The DNA here is from genome assembly GCF_964204655.1 of Triturus cristatus. Classification (NCBI taxonomy): domain Eukaryota; kingdom Metazoa; phylum Chordata; class Amphibia; order Caudata; family Salamandridae; genus Triturus; species Triturus cristatus. The sequence continues at coordinate 725,740,959 of NC_140590.1, read as the reverse complement.
GTCGCACAGTTCTTGTGATGGTGGGATGTCGTTGGCGTTGGTGCTGGGGTTGGAGAGTTCCTTCATGATGCTGAAGAGCTCTTTGCTGTTGTGTGCATTGTTTTCTAGGCGTGTTTTGAAGGAAGATCTCTTGGCTAGTCTGATGAGGTGGTGATGTCTGCGGGTGGCGTCCTTGTGTGCTGTGTGGCTGTCCGGTGTATGGTCATGGAGCCATTTCTTCTCCAGATTCCGGCATGCACGTTTGGAGGTCTGGAAGTTCAGGTCCCCGAGGAGGATGTAGTCCGTGGAGGCGAGTGCGTGTCTCGGCGATGTGGTCACTGTTCTGTGCCCGGGGGACCGGGGGGTCTGTAGACAAGTGTTCTCCTGAGGGTGGTGTTGGGGTCCGTGTGGATCCGGAAGTGCAGGTGTTCGGCGGTGTTGAGGGTGTCATCTGCGTGGGTGGAGACCTGGAGGGTGGATTTGTGGACTATGGCTATTCCTCCTCCGATTCCGTTGGTGCGATCCCTGTGGGTGATCTTGTAGCCGTCCGGGATGGCTGTGGCGATGTCGGGCGCCAAGGAGTCGTTCCACCAGGTCTCGGTCAGGAAGGCAACTTCTGGGGTGGAGGTGTCGAGCAGGTCCCAGAGCTCGACGGCGTGTTTGCGTGCGGAGCGGGTGTTGAGGAGGATGCAGCGGAGGTGGTTGGGTCCGGTCTTAGGAGATTTGGTGGCTCTGTTGCAGGTGAAGCTGCAGGTGCGGCAGGAGAATGGTCCGTGAGTGCGTTGCGGGGCGGCCTGGAAGCAGCGGTGATCTCGGTCGACGTTGAGTGCGTGGAGGGTGCTGGCATTGTATCGGAGTCTGGTGTCATTGCGACGCGGGGGTCCAGGGGTTCTGGCGCTGGGCGCGCTCCCGGTGCAGATAGGCGTAGACAGGCTTGCCTTGGGTGCGCCTCTGGGGCGCCAGCGGCACGCCCGCGCAGTGGCCGCCATAAGTAGGGGAGGTGGGAGGGAGGGGCAGCTGGGAGGCGGGTGGTGGACGGCGAATGGGAGCGGGGAGCGGGGCCCCGGGAACGGCGAGGGACACAGAAGGAAAAGGGAGCGGGCCGCAGGGGAGGCAGCGGCGGGACGACGGCGAAGAGGGAACAGAAGGCAAAATGAGAAAAAGAGCACAGGGACAATACAGTGGAGCAGACAAGAAATACAGTGATACAGTAAGCACAATAAACACACTCAGCACACTAAAAAGAAAAGCAAAGCAGGCCATACCAAGGTGGCGATCGGAGGCACAGCTGTTCAGGGGGCTCGAACACGCTTCAGCAGAGGCAGTAGGGATCGGGCGCAGTCAGGTGGAGCTGCGCGGCGTGGGGAGCGATCTGCCTGCCAGGGACATTAGGGGGAACCTAGCTCAACACACTGGGCACATAGGATAGCGTTGCCCAGCGAACAGTGTGAGCACATGGAGATGAGAGCATATAGCCAGCTGAGAGCACAACACCATGGGTCGGGCACCTGTCCATGTGCAGTGCAGAGGCCAGGTGGACCGGATACAGCCTCGTCCACATCAGGCCACTTGCTCCGTGTACCATTAGGGAAGGGGACGATTCTCCCAAAGAAGACAGAAAGCACAGCAAACCGCAGTATATTACCTCTAAACCCTGGGCGCAGGCGAGCAACAGGTGAGGCAGCGTTGCGCTGCACACAGCTCCAGGCATCCGGGCTCGCAGCATTGGCTCAGTGGGCTCTACTGCGGTCCTCTTGGACGGCCCTTGAGCAGGGGTTAGAAACAAGACAAACTGAGGCAGGAACTGCTGCTGGGAGGTAGAGGTGGGAGCAGCAGGAAGGCTGAGCGAGGCAGGCACAGCTATCTCTTTTATGCAGTTTCGGGCTGTGAGACACTCCTACAACTTCACTTGTGTAAAAAGCACGGCCTTTTTATAAAACTGCAGATTTCACAATTTGTTTGCAAGTCGCAAAATCACGAAATCCTGGAGGGTCTGCCTTAATTCCTTTGAAGGATATTAGGCTCATATCAATGTTAGTGACCCAGTGTACAGTACAATGTACCATTGGCCACATACAAATGAATCCCCGCATTCTGTAGTGTACCATAATAGTGAAAGGAGCCCCACTTTGCTCTTCTCGCTAATTCTGAAGATCGCTTTGCACCCAAATAGTTTTATGTTCATACAGATATTACCTGTGGAACCTCACCAGAATAAAGACACTTGGTGTTGTATCTGCACTTTTCTATCTTATTTACTTGATACACACAATTTCAGAGACAGAATGGTCCTGAAGAATGCTGCTGCACCTCTCTGGGCGCACTATTCTGAGGCAGAAACAGGTCGACCACTCTCTCTAGATGAATTTAAAACCCACTGTCTTTTTAACTTTGCTCATTGGGTCTATAATAAAGTTTCACCTCACCAAGAGGCAGTTTTAATCTCCCCTCCCTTGTCACTTATGTACCCTCTACATTATTTATCATACTTTAACCATATGACTATCAAAGGAACCCCTAAGTTGCATCTTCCAAAGAGCTCCCATTCAAGGAAGGTTCTAGCCTACGCTAGCATTCTGCCTAATGCCAGTGTGACAATGAAGCATTCCACCTCTGGGCGGATGAGAGCTTCATCCTAAAACAAAGGTCTCCTTTTCCTAGTGGTTAAAAAATACCCACTCAAAGGAAGAGGTTATAAACACAGAGATGTAAATAAGAGCCTGGAAACTTTGGTTACTAAGAAGGAACAAGTCACAGATAACAATTGAGGCTTATCTTGACCGACAGCAAAGAGAGTACTGAGATTCGCAATATATTCAACAAGCATTGCCATTTGATTTCAAAAGACCCTAACATTGGTTCTCGGTTGGAGAATAAACCTCAGGTCATATTTAGAAAAGTGGAATCACTAAAGGACAAACTAGTGAGGAGCCACCTCTTGAATCTAGATGCAAAAACGTGGCTGGATGATTTACAACTTAGATTTACCAAACGCAACAACTGCAAAGTATGGAGAATTGGGAGTAATAGAAAGGCAGTCTAAGACTGACACAATCAATCAAAATCAAGCATAAGATCATGTGTAATTCCCAGTATGTAGTATATATAATTGCATGCATATGTGGTTTGAAATTCATAGGCAGCACTACATGCATGCTCAAAAAGAGGATATTGCAACATATACATGCTGTAAAACAGAAATACATAACACATGCAGTTGCAAAACATTTGGTTCAATGTCATGACAATGATTGGAAAACATGAGGATAATATGGCATTAACATGATTCCCAATAATTTGCATGGTGGTAATCGTACTCTGACATTGCAACAACTTGAATGGAAGTACATTATTTGTTTAAGAACTAAATCTCCATTTGGACTTAATAACGATGAGGAACTCTTTGAACATTTGTGAAGGCTACATCAATATATAATGTTATTCAAATGTGTATAATATGAGGACGAAGTTTCAGATTTAAGTGTACTATAATAATGATTTAAATGCCTTACCAGTTGTAGGTCAAGCATTTCACATACTTACTGATACGCCTCCTGAACTAAATTGTACTTTATATACAAAATAGTGTCCACCATGGGACTCTTTCCAAAAGTTGTGTTGTCCATCCTCTTGTATCAATCCAGGGAAGCACACCATTCAATGTAATTATTTCAAAATGACAGGTGGTACCTACACACTCTGGTGTTGTTTTATACAAACATGAATACAAACAAAAGTAGATACATTTATATATAGACTAACAAGAGGTTTCTGGGGTAATATTTCTATTTTTTCTATATTTTCACTGCTCCATAAACTGTTTGATATACAGGTAATAATCAAATAGATAACATAAGTGCAGGCGATGCGGTGTTCAAGTGTGACATACATATATCAAAAACTGTACACATAAGAAGCAATGTATAAAGATTCACTGGTTTGTGTATTTACAAGGGGACTACATGTGTATATCCTATTACAACATGAAAGGCAATCATTTCTCAAAATTACCAGATGAAAACTTATGTCAATGTTTCGACCTCTGTCAAATCTCGGGGTCTCTTCAGGACAATAGTCGTCTGACTTATTACTAGGGGAAATGCTTCCACTGGTCTGGAAACAGTCATATCTAGGGACTTGTCTGTGTAACTTAACTCTATCTTTCAGGTAATGCACTTCCAAGAGGTCCAATATCACCTCCAATCCTTGAGTCCGTATCTGACCAGGCTCACACAGTCAGAACAACTTTCAACAGGTGCTGAGTCCTTACTCCGCAGGAACCAGATGGTGTTGTGGGTACCAGACGGCGACTATTCATTCACTTTCAAACATTGACGCAATGTGAACTACTCCATCTGCGTGCACAGCCGCAGACCGGCTGGGTTCAGACCGGCAGTGCACGCAGATGGAGTAGTTCCTTGGAAGACATGGGAATAAACCAAAAAAATGCACTTTCTCAGGTGTGGCGTAACAAGGAGAAACATCTTTATTTGCAACACACTTAGAAAGAGGAATATGCCTCTCAGGATTGTTTTTGCGCAGAAAGATGTCCTTTCCTTCACAAAAACAATCCTGCATGCAACACAGGCACCGTTGCACCATGGTGCAAGAGTTCCTGCATAAGCACCAGGCTGCCAATTGGGCACCAGCACAGGGTAAAAGGCAGGAATGTGCCATATTGCCTTAAATACGGCGCATCCCTGCCCTTTCCCTGTCACACAGTGCAGCAAGGTGACTTGCTGCTCTGCACTGCGTGACAACTTTGTAAATAGGCCCTTCATTTGGAGTTCACAGAGTTCAGCGTAATTTATTCTGAAGATTAATTCGGGGGAAGCGGTCGGCCCCTTACACTGGCACCAGCTGTTGAGCGCGCAGCTTATATTTGAATTACATTGAGTTTGTGTATGTATATGGTGTGATCCTCCTGTTCCCTTGAGTAGTGAGTGGTAGCTTTTCTACATATTCCATACACAAGAGGTGTTAAGGTACGCTTGAGTTTCCCCCTATTTTTTATAACTCACTCCATATGTTGTGGTGTAGTAAAACACCATAGGATGCAACTGTAGGAAGGCGATATTCACAGGGTTGGATGTCAAACTGAGATTTCACTGTCCCACCACATATTAGTAGTCCTGTCTCCTGGTGTGAAATATGGTTCCAGAAATCTCCTGAGGTTCATTATTAGGTTCAGTTTAGAGGGTGGGATCAGTTTTAACCTCTTATTCCTGAAAGAATCGACTGGCCTTACTCCTGCTCATGGCAGAGGTGAGTGAGCAATCAAGTGCAGGGGGGTTGGGGAGTGGGGTTAGAGAAAAGGAAATAGAATGCGTGCAGAACTCCCAAGTGTCTTAGGTCCATGCATAAGTTGTTGAATCAATGCAGGTTTTTACTTTGGATTCTGAGACATGTAGTATTGCTTTTATGTGATAAATAGGACTACAATCCACAGACTGCTAAGAAAAAAAAACTGGACCTGATCAGCTACTCACGCATACACTTAGCATACATCTGGGTATGAGCTGAAATTAGCCAGTGCAGTAAACGTCGATATTTGAAGCTTAATGTCTTCTAAAGACAGATCTGTTTGTCGACATAGGAAAACAGGGGGTGTGGCCAAGACGCCGACCAAGATGGCCGCGCGGCATTGAAGCTTCGCCAGCCGTATCCAGCACCGCTGCTATATCCCCTTCTTATGCGGCACAAACAGTCCCCAGCATGCAATCGTGTGGTGAGCCGAATGAGCCCTCCGGTGATCGGCTGAGGGCTCCATAACTGATTTCCAGGCACTTGGAGTCCCTGAGGTCGGGGCTGCTGCCGGCCGTGGCCTGATGCCGGCCCATATCGACTAAGCTGGAGGCGCGACACTACCGAAGAACGAGGCCTGAGGAGTGTGAGCGGCGGTCATCGCGGTGAGTGCACCGGGCGCGGGTCCCCTGCTTCACTTCCCCCCGCGGCCCACACAGCATGGTCTGACCTGGATGCGGCCTCACTTGGCTGGGCCTGGGAGGCGACCACCCGGTTGTTTTTCTTTCGATGTGACTGTGGTGGGGGAGAGGGGTGGAATTACAACTCCCGGTGCCCGGCTGCCCCCGCACTACGCCCCGCCGTACCGGCCCACTCTGGGCGAGGCCCTCCGACCGCTGCTCCTGAATATATGGTGCCCCCTACCTCATCAGACAACCTGTGACTGTTGGCACCTCTTGATGACATGGTGAGGTGCGCTGGGGCGCCTGAACCTCTATCTTTGGCCTTGGCACATCCACTGAAGCCCCACGCTGCCATAGATCCTGACCCCAGGCACCCCTGCCGGCATACTCCATAGCTGCAGTGTGGCGCAGTCTATGACCTGACCTACCTCGGCGAAGTGCCTGCTGTCACTGCATTCCCTAGAACCCTTGACAGGCCTCGCTGGGGTGCGGCCCTGGTCTCGGGGTGCGCCCGGCTCCCTGCCTCCACTTCCTCATCTCCTCCAGACAGCAGAGAATCTTGGCCCCGCCAGAAAACCTCCATTCTGCCAGCACCCACCTTGCTTCCCCCCTCTCTTCGCGCCAAGCAGCGGCATGGGCCGAAAAGATCCCAAGCAAAAAACCCTCCCCTATGAAATAATTGCAGAGAGGGTTCCTGAGGACGGTCCCGACATGGCAGAGGGGGGACAAGATGTGGCCCAGAATGACGACCCCTGGTGTTCAGTCCTCCTCCCTGCTACAGGAGTTGTGAGCGGGGTTCAGGTTGCTGGATGGGTGCTTAGACAAGTGACTTGAGAGTTTGGGGGGCTAAAATCCAAGGGGGATATTCTCAAGAACGTATGATAACCATCGCAAAAGTAACTTAACGCAACCTTCAAAATCGCAGTCTATCGCGGGAAATTTACGCCGTGTTAAACAAATATTCACAACACGGTGGTACCATGTGATAGTCACCCGATAATGCATCAAATGGCCGTGTTAAAATCAACGCCACGCCGCAAAAATGCGAAACACGAATGCAAAAAAAGCTGCGATGAGGCCAATCGCAATACAAAAAGCAGTGAAAACCTGCGGCAGGCCTACAAATCCCACGCTTGTGGCAGGAAAATGCACTATAAAAGCTGCAAAAACAACACACCAGAAACAATCCAAAGTGCGTAGCAACATGGATACACCCTGACCGAGCGCAGAGGCCAAAACGAACCCCACAAGCCCCACAGACCACCAGCAAGGAACAACGGGGTCGGGGATGCGCATGTGCCTCTTGCGGTGATGCGACGTCCGGGCCGGTCAGGACTCGATTTGATGTGTGAGCCCTGGTGGGCGACAGTTGAGGCTGGAGGCAGCGGACAGCGCAGGGCCACAGACACATGGCATTGATGACCCCAAGGCCATCGCCTCAGAGGCCATCCAATATGTTAGAGGAAGGGGTCCCGAACCTGACCAGCACAGAGTTAGTGGCCCCGGATGCACAGCGGCCGGCACAGGCACCCCGCCACGGGACGGTGACTTGCAGTGCACTGAGGAAGGGCCACGTGGACTGAGTGGGTCCTCATCGATGTCTGAGGTGAATGTGGCGGAGGGCTGTGGGGTACAGTGGAGGGTGTCCTCCAGTGGAATGCTGCAGCCCTGTTTTCACCACCATTTAGGTATCAGCTACATGGTGATGATGACAACCACCAGTCCATAGACTCAGCCGCCAACAAAGTTCAACCAGAAAGTGTCCATGGCTGTCGGGGAACAGACTTAGTGGCACCGGGGCTGGGTGGGGATGCAGTCTGGGATGGTGCCGGTACAATGATATGCACTCCGCCATTGCTAAATCAAGACTCAGTCCCAAATCTGTGACCTACTCGACCGCAGTGTAGGCCGGAGGCAGCGGTCAGCAGTGGCCCATAGCCACGTATCGTTGGCTCACGATGCACAGAGTTAGTGACACCAGGGCAGTTGTCGGTAGTGTTCAATCACCTCCGTAACGATGATCCTATTCCCTCCGGACTGCAACGCGTCATCCTCTTACACCTCTCCTTGCGTGCACTGATATGTACTCTGCCATTAAAAAATCGATGCTCAGTTCCAGTTGTGTGACCTACTCAGGCGCAGCGTAGGCCGAGGGCAGTAGTCCGCGTGGGCCCACAGAATCTTGCGGCTGTGATGTACTACTAAGACCTGGTGGCACCCCATCGAAGGGAGTATAGTGGCATCAAATCAGCCATGATGGATGTTCCCTGCCATAGTGTAATCAAGACTCAGTTCCAAATGTGTGACCTACTAGTCTGCTGTGTATGCCGGTACAGTAAGACAACGAGAAAGGAGTACTGCAGCCCTTGCTCGCGGAGGCCGTGATGGCCATAGCAGGTTGCCATGGTCACGGGCCTCGGGCTTGGAGCTTGCACCGGCACGTGGTGGGCCCTCTTCAACACACGCCGGTGTCAGAAGGTGAGCAGCGAGGCCTGGCTGCGCAGGGGCGGGCAAGTCGAGTTCGGAAACCAGCGGCCTGGGGTGCAGCAGGCGCACAGGATCGCAGGCAACACTGCTCACAGCGACGGCCTCGTGGCGGGCTGAGGGGCGCTGCCCTGGCAGAGACGTTGGGCATTCCGGAAGAGGACCACGCCCAAAGCGACGTGCTTTTTATTCACACCCCTACGCTGGCCTAGCGTACGCCGGGCCAGCCCACTCCGCTCACGCTTATGGGGGGGACGTAACGAGCTGCATTTCCGAGACCTTCCCCACTGCCTGGGGTGACATGGTTGCGTCCACTGTCCACTACACTCCATACACCAGCGGTGTATGTCAACATGGTTATGTGGGTTATTTGCATACTGCAGTCTGGCCATCACATACTCGCCACACTTGGCAATGAGTACCTTCTCATTCATGGGTCACTTGCCTCCTACGCACATGCCTGGTTCCCACCTCTCTCCACATACAGCTATTGTTTGGCTGAAGTGACATGCCGTTGATGGCTCATGTACATGGGTGGTCCAGGTTGCCACAGTAAGTTGTACTGTCATGTCTGGTTGGTGGGCATGTTGTTTGGCATGTTGTATGTGAGTTTGTAACATGTGCGTTCCCAGTGGTGTGCATTGCATGATTGTGGAGTTGAGGTGTGTGTTGTGTTCCATTGGTACTTGCCAACGAGCAGTGCATTTCCTTAGGTGCCGTCCTGGTAGCGCAGGTTGCTGATGGACTGTCGGGAGATGTCGGAGTCAGGCACACTGTCTGAGTGGTTGTCGTCGACGTTTGTGGAGATTTCCCAGGGGACCACTATAGCTTGCACATTGATAGGATGCGTGTGCTTTCTGTTGCGGTTATTGTGTACAGTGTTGCCAGGGGGCACCAGTAGGACACGTGTGCAGTCAGTTGCAACCACAATGTGCGGGAAGCCAACTATGGCATAGACGCCTTGCGTGGTCAGCAGCTGTTTCTGCGCAGTGTGTGGGAAGTATGGGTACTGGGGTGCTAAGCTGATGATGGCATCCAGGACAGGTTTGTGGAACTTTGATAGGGCTCCTCCGACTCTGGCAGTTGATGGTTGGTAGTTACCAGAGGCCAACAGGTGCAGCACGGCCAGCAGGTTTGTCTGAGGTGGGATGTTGGTTGTCCCTTTGTGCCTGTGCTATGTAATGTCATTCTCTGATTTTGGGTGTGTGAGGTTGGTGTGTTTTGAGGGGGTCGCTGTCTTTGCCTGCGCTGCCTCAGTATAGGTCCGGGGGGGGGAAGCGGTGGGGCACCGGGGGGTGGGGTGGTATCCTTGGGGTGGTGGCGGTGGGTGTTGTGGCCCTCTCGGTTGTCTGGGTCGCACGATCAGTGGCTCCACGGCATCTGTTGGCCTTCAGGTGTGGCTGTGGGCTGGGCTCCCTTTTGTGGTGCAGGCTGTCGTCCTACTTTACACCAGGTCAGAGCAGGTGTTAATTTTCTGCTGCTAACGCGCCATATCACATGTTTCGTGGACTGATCGTCGATCTGGCTGGTCGTTGAGAATGTTGCTGTGTGGTGTAGACGCGGCTTTTTGCACGGGAATGCCTACTCTGCATCTCATTAGCTATAGTTGCCGGGGTCATCTGTGGCAATGTTTTTTGCGGCTGCTATCGCGGGTAAACTGGTGTTATGGGCTGTTGACATCAGCTTGTGAATGGGGTGATAAATTTATCGCAACTTTGGCTGCGATAAAGTGCCGATAACTCGGCGATGACTCCTTGAGAATATGCCACCAAGTGCATGACAGACGCCTCGATGTGGCATAGGCGCGCACATCGAACATCGAGGATGGCACCGCACAGTCACTCAAGAGGCTGGAGCGCGTCGAACGCATACTCAAAGACGTGCCGATTAAGAACGAAGACCTCGAGGCGTGCAGCAGGCACAATAACATCTGCCTTTTGGGGGTACCGAAGTCCACGGCCACGGACCAACTAGATCTCTTTGTTGAGACCTTGCTACATGACATGTTTGGGAAGAAATCCTTTACTCCTGGCTTTGTCGCGGAACGCACCCACCACACTCTGGGCCCACGACCAAACCCGGGTTGCCCCCCAAGGCCTATAATCGCCCTCATCATGAACTTTTGAGACCGGGACACCGCGCTGCGCCTTGCCAGGGAGCGCGGTGACATCACGTGGCAGGGTTCCAGGCTCTCTTTCTTTCCTGACTTCACCATCATGGTGCAGGAGGCCCGTCGCAAATACAATGGGGTCAAGGCCACCCTCCCGAACCTGGGTTTGAAATAGGTCATGTTATAGCCGGCCAGATTGAGAGTTGATCTCCATGGCCGGACCCGTATTTCCGATACCCCAAATGAGGTGCAGGAATTTTGCCACACATACAAGCAGAACAACAACCAGACGGTAGCGGACGGGGCGGGGTCCTCCCCTCCTCACAGCGGCTCCAACGCAAGAATGGAACTTTTTTCAGGTGCTGGGACTGGCTGACTCTATTGCATTGCTCCTTCTCCATTGATACAGGGCTGTATTAGGATAATTCTACTCATCATTGTGAATTGTTTTAAATTGTTGGTTGGCTGACCTGGCATTGCCACCCCTCATGGTGCACGCCTTGGGTTTGTTTCTTGTTGCACTGGTGTACCGTGCCAGGGTTTCCTCATTCCATTGTAAAGCCTCTTGGTATACTTCGTATTGCTTTCTGATATGGGTTTGCCTCGCCTTTTTGTTAGTCAGGTTGGGTGGGGGGTGGGAGGATACTTGCTATCGTATAGACCATTTTGATAAATCATTGTTTTGTTCACTGTCACCTTTAGCTTCCACTAGCAATTGCTTGTTTCTGTCATTTAGTCTTCGATCACTAGATGGCTCAGTTAGGTAATGTTGATGGTCCCTAGTTTGTCCTTGATGTCCTGGAGTGTAAGCGGTTTAAATGATAGCCGCAAAAGAAGACATGTTGTTCACTATTTACTTCGGCACAATGTTGACATTGCTTTTTTGCAAGAGATGCATCTGCCCAAATCAGACCCCGCACGATTTACCTCCAGCTGGGGCCCGCACAGTAACTTTGCCAATTATAGCAATTACGCTAGGGGCACGTCCATTCTTATCCACAAAAGGGTCCCCTTCAGTTCCCGCTCAGTTGTAGCGGACAATGAGGGTAGATACATCATGGTCACTGGGTCGCTAATGGGGCACAGCATAGCTCTGGTATGCGTCTACGCCCCAAACACAGATTCCCCGGAATTCTTTAATTCCCTGCATGCTCAGCTCATACGGCTAGACCCTGATCTACTATTGGTTGGGGAGGACTTCAATCTGCTCCTTAACCCTTCCTTAGATGGCACTGCCGCGTCCCCTGGCACTAAACTACGCGCCCGCCGCGCCCTTCTCGACCTGTGCGAGCAACTATCACTCTTGGATGTCTGGCCCATGCGTAACCCCTCCCTCACTGAGTACACGCACTATTCTGGACAGCATAACACCTAGACTCGGATTCATTATTTGCTTGTCTCCTCTGGCATTTCCAGCTGGTACCACTCACTCGCGACACTCCCAAGAACATACTCAAACCACTCCCCGGTTACTCTTCTCCTTAGAATTCCACGTCCAGATGGATATGAACGGCAATGGCGTTTCCCTAGTCGCGCCCTTAACGATGATCTTTTTCACTCTGAAGTGCTCGAGGCCATCAAAGACTATTTCAACATTAATACCGGCTCGGTGGACACTTGGGCAGTCCTGTGGGAAGGCTTTAAAGCATACATTAGGGGCGTCTGCATTGCCAAGCATGGCGGGGTACTAAAAGCACTCTGAAATACACTATCTCGCCTTGAACATGAACTGACAGCACTAGATAGCATGTCCCTGCACACTTTTAGTCCGGAAACGGCCGGTCGACGGTTGGCACTCCTCACTGAATAGAGGGAAACCGCAGACCGCGAGATCCTCTTTTTAGGCAAATATCAAACTGCCTATCATTATGGCGAGGGTGAGCGCCCAGGCCGGGTTCTAGCTCAGATGCTTAGACCCCCATACAGCAAAGCCTGCGTCACCGAACTTCGTTCTTCCACAAAACCTAGTACTCACCGACACCTCTGAGATTCGCACTGAATTCCTGGAGTATTTCACTACACTATACACTTCCAAAGTAGGGCGCAACCCCACTGCACAGGAAGCCTATTTATCCGAGATTGGACTGGTCTATCTGGAGAAACATATGCAGGATTTCTTGGAGGAGCCAATCTCTGAGGCCGACGTCCTGGGAGCCATCGACACCCTCCGATGCTCCTAGGCCCCGGAGCTGGATGGCTTCACGGGAGACTTCTATATGGCATACAAGGATCTATTGGCCCCGCTACTGATTGAGGTATATGCCGAGGCCCTTGAGAAACAAATTCTGCCCCCCACGCTTCGCGAGGCAGTCGTTATACTCCTCCCCAAGCCAGGCAAAGACTCGTTGTTATGTGGATCATACAAACCTTTATCCCTACTCAATTTGGATTATAAAATTTTGGCCAAGATCCTTGCCGCGCGCCTGTCCCAATTGATGGAATTTATTATCTCACCTGCCCAATCCGGCTTTGATCCCCACCGTTCTACTTCTTTGAATCTCAGGACGCTATATTCGGTACTCCACAATATTAGCCCTGAGGTCCCTGCCGCTGCAATCCTAATGGACACTGAAAAGGCCTTTGACTCTTTGGAATGGCCTTTTTTCGTGTCTGTCATGCGCCGTATGGGAATGCCCGTCGGATTCATAGCCACCACTGCTCTCCTGCATAGCTGTCCCAAAGCGAGGCTTCACCTGAACTACACACTTTCCCGACCCTTCTCCCTATCCCTCGGCACTCGACAGGGCTGCCCCTTGTCGCCCTTATTGTTTATACTCGCTATGGACCGCTTAATCCGTCATTTCCAAGAAAAGCACCTTCAGAGAGGTCTGCAATTCAACACAGGTCTCCTTCTGGTCTCTCTCTATGTGGACGACACTATCCTTTATGTAAGGGAGCCTCAGGTCAACTTAGAACCACTCATTAGAGAAATCCTTAGATTTGGTCAACATTCCGGCCTGGGCCTTAACTGGCGCAAGTCGGTCATTTTCCCCTTAACCCTTTCCATGCGTCGGACAGCCCCCGTCCATCCGATGTCACGGTGGGCGTGTGCGGAGGACAGCCGGGGGCCGTCTGAACCACGCCCACTCATTATTTTACCCGCATCGCGGCAGAATTCGCGGCGCGGTCAAAAGGTTAACCTCCAGTACGACGCCTTGGGAATGCGAATTCCCTCTTGAATGGTGCTCTGATTCCGTCAAATACCTGGGCATTCATATCCATCTGGACACGGCACAAATTCTCCGCCTCAATTATGGGCAGTCAATTAGCGCCCTTGAGGAACAAGTGGAGTGATGGCTGCGGTTGCCATTATCCATCGCCGGTTGCGGTAATCAAGATAATTGTTCTTCCCAAATTTTGATACCTCTTTAACAACATTCCCATACCCCTTTCTAACAGTTTCTTTTTGACATTACGTTCACACCTTAGACTGATCTGGGGGGGGCAAACAGGCGCACGTGCGTTGGCAAGTGCTTACACTGCCATATGAGAGGGGCGGGTATGGGGTGCCGGACCTACAATTGTATTATTTCGTGGCCCAATGCTGCTATGCCTACGCTTGGTTCCACCTTGACGCCAGAATCCCCTTTCTCTGCCCAGAGGCAGATTTCGTCCTGCTGGAGTGGTTAGCCACTGTTTACCCAGAGGCATACCCAGAGACCCCAGAGACATACAGCCAGTCTCTACTACTAGCTGGACCTGGGAAAAGTTGAGACGGGTTACTGGCACAGCCACACTGTACTCCTCAGCCCTGCCTCTCCCTAATTTCCGCTGGCTGCCAATCACTGGTGAAAAACTAGTGCAGCGCACATTGGCCAAGTTTGATATTACTAAATTGGGTGATTTGTACCCTGATGGGCATATCTTCTTGGTTACTGACGATGTCCGCTTTCGCAGCGCCACATTCATGGATAACTTCGTTCTCAGACGGATTCGATCAGCTCTATGCGCCGCTCTGCCTGATTTTCCCATAGAGGCGGTCTTGTTCTGCCCACTGTCCCTGATCATCAAGAGCGAGGGAGGGGTACACCTCATATCTAAGCTGTACAGGGCATACTCTGGGATTATACCGGTCAATGATGACAGGGTACGCAAGGACTGGGAGGACGACTTAGGCCACCCCATCACAGACGACCAGTGGACTAGGTGCTGCGCAGGGACGAAAGAAGTCTCCTCAAACAGCAGACATAAATTGCTCCATTTTAAATTCCTATGTAGAATTTACGTCACCCCTGCCATGGCTCACAGGTTCGATCCGTCCAGACCCCATACTTGTCGTAAATGTAGAGCCCCACATGCCGATTTCGCGCACCTCACATGTACATGTCCACGGCTACAGCCCTGCTGGGAAGAGGTACACAGGTCATTGGGTGGCATGACCAAACTGTCCCTAGTCCCCACACCCGAGGTGGCACTCTTGGGTTATGTAGTAAACTTCCCCAAAAACATTAGGAAATTCGTCTCCCTCAGTCGGCTGCTGGCCAAAAGAGAAATAGCTATTCATTGTGGCCGCAAGACTGTTCCCACCGTGCAAAGCTGGCTGACTAGTCTGGCATTCTGTAACACTAACAGCGAAGCAGTGGCGTAACGGACACCCCCGCAGCCCCCGCAGTGCGGGCCCCCCCACTCTTCTATATATAAAGGGGGGCCCTCTCAGCTTGTTTGTTCAGCGTGTGTGTCTCCTGTAAAGCAGATGCAGTTTGCAGCCTGCTTTGAGCTGCTCTGCGCTGACACCGGCTGACTCAGAAGTGAAGAGAAACACAATAACAACTTTTGTTTCTCTTTCACTCCGAGCCTGCCAGGCCCCTTACAAGAGCAGATACCCCCCTCCCCCCTCCCACTCCTCCTCACAGAAAGCGTCTTCCTTAGAGCCCTGCTTGTCTGAGGGGAAGAGCCTGCACAGAATTTATTGGGGGCAGAGATAAGGTTGCTACCTTTAATTGCTACAGACAAATATAGCCATCTGTTCACAATTTACCATTCTGCAAAAAGACCCCAATATGGTTCTGAAATTGAACTTTATAAGAAATCATTGTTATTCATTTGAATATGGCCTTTCTGTCTTTGTCAGTCTGGGGTCACCAGGGCAGCTGTAGAGCACACTTAAAGTGTTTTCTTCTTACATTGCCTGTTTAAACTATGAACAAATAAGGGGAAAAAATTCCAATTAGATTTTTCTAATTGTTGTACCAGCCGGGACATTAAAATACAGTTCATGCCCATATAAAACCAGTTTGGTGGCAACCATAGGAAGAGGATGTGTGCAACTGCAGAAACATAACCAAGACTCTACTTAGTGGCAAGGGAGGGACAAAATATAGCTGGAATGTTGAATGAGTGGTGAAGGATGTGGAGGGGTGATTGCATATGAGTGATTGTGGTAGGTGAGCACTAAGGAAGTGGAGCCCTCCCCCAAAAGGCTATCCTACAACACCAGCCTTTTTTTTTAATCAATGACAAGCACAGTTTTGCCTTGCAAAAGGATCTTGTTTTGTTAATGGTCTGCTGTAAGGGGACAGAGATAGCATTTTTTTAAAATAGTTAAATGCAGGCATGGTGTCCTCTGCACCTAAGGGGAGTTGTTTTGTGCCGTACTTATTTTGTCAAATATTTAGTGCCAGGGCCCTGACAAGGAGGCCACTGCAACTTGTACCAACCATCGCGCCCGTCAATCGCTGCCAAAATAACCAATAGCCATTTCTCTCGCCAGCAAGTGCATTATTCAAAGTCCCCAAAGCTAAAGGAATGACTATGGCGGCAGATATTATTAATTTTTAATGGATATTGTATTTATAAACAACTGTTGTTCTGCTCATCTCTAAATTAGATGAGCAGCGCCACCATGTGGCAGACTGTTCTAAGTGTGGTGTTAACAATTAAGTGCTGGTGCGGAGCACCAGAAACAAATTAAGATCCAGTGTTGAGCACCGGAAACCACAGGCTCAAATTAAGCACTGGTTGTGTGGGAACGTAATATATTTCAATCCAAGCAGGTAAATTGAAAAGGTAATTCAATTACAAGTATTTTAAATGTATTACCCAAATCAGCAATTACCCATGCCTGCGTGGACTATCACAGACATCTGCACTATTTTCTCTATGCGTTTTTTTATTGTATGCACTGTCTAGAATATCACTAGTGGACCTATCTGTAGTGTCCTTAGAAGCAAATTGTAGGGGGGGCATACATTAGGCCATAGTTAAACTGGTGGCTGTACTTTATGAGATAAAGTAGCCCATGCCATACATTATAAGGATATTGCAACTCACTGAGGAGTTCCATGACCATATAGCGGAACGAGGCCGAAGGTGACTTACAATATCATATCATCTACGGCAGCAGGTACTTTATTCCATGTAATACATGGTCACACCATCACCTTTCACACAAGCCACTCAAATCCCTGGTGTGTAGCTAGTAGTGTAACAATAGCCCCCGCAGCACCCATGGTGCGGAGGGCCCCCAGGCTGCAGAGTGCCCCCTCCTGCACTGTGCACGGGCGGTGAGGTCCCTGTCCTTAAAGCTCCTGACTGGGTCCAGGGCGTAGCCCCCCCCCTCTGTGAAATCTGCAGGGGGGCCCCCTTAGGTTTCGTTACGCCACTGCAGCGAAGTGTACTCCAGCACACTGCCTTGCTCCTCCCGTCCTAAGGATATTTGGGGGCCATTCAGGGTCTATGTGGAATCCTTGAGTCAAGCTTCTGATTCGCAACTAGAGCGGGGTTTGGTCACCGAGGGCGTGGGGAGATCAGCTTCTTGCACTTGAGTGTCTGTCTGCCGAGGCCCGGCTGGGCGCTTCAGTGATTGGGTCTCTTGATTATGATGTAATTCCTGCTATTGCTTGGTTGCGGGTGGACTGGGTGAGCGGCTGCTGGACGGCTGATGTCCTCACTCCAGGAAGGGGGCGGGCCTTCGGGACGGCAGTGCCAGGGTTTAAGGGACTTCTCCCCATTTTGGATACAAGACATGTCCACTTTTGTATTGATGTATTCCATTCCACGTTTCTTTTTCAAATGTTCCGATATTGACAGTGAACACATATGTTGTATTCCTACAATGTGATAAAATGGTAAATACAGTTTAAAAATGTTGTTTTAAAGGACATAGGAAAACAGTAGAAGCTGTTTAAAAATAAATTAATGATTAAACACAAATTACACTTTTATCCTTTTGATAATCGTAATCCATTTTATTGCCAAAGTGTGGGAACACTGCCATCTAGCGGATGGCGCTGGAAGACGAATGAACTTGGCGTCCTCAAAAACACCCTTTACTCGGTCCCCTACATAGATAGCTCTGTTTACTTACTTGCAATTTTGTACGACGCGGACATCCAGCGTGGATATATTGGAATTGCATATTTATACATGTACACTGGTCCAAAGTGAGGAGCACTGAGTACATGCCTAAGACATTTCAACAGTAGAGACAAAAGTAAAATGCATGAAAAAACTAAGGAAAACCGTTTCTGGAATTAGTCAATTAGGCACATTTCATTGGAGCTGAGAGCTGTGCGCAGGCTTGGAGAGGAGCTGTTTGTGAAACTGGGAAAAAGCAAAACTTTAGCTATTCCAACGAATATCTCTAAGAAGCAAGCGCCTGGCAGACTATTATAACTCTTCATTTCTGCCTCTTGCATCCCCACCAAATCTCGTGTTGCTTACAAACGCTTGCGCTCTTAGAAACATGGGTAAATTAAATCACATGTCCAAAGACTACAGCTCTCAGGATGCAGTGGCAGGTGATCCTGAAAACCCATCAGACATTAAGCAATGCCTTGCTGGGTGTTTTCAAGTCCTGCCTGCTGTGGTTTACAGCCTTTCATCACTGTCTACACCCAGGCTCCCTACTTTCCTCTTCCTATGGTTTCCTTGTAATAAGAAAGCTTTGTTTCCTGAATCTCCGCACCTCAAGTCCTTTACCGGGTCTCTGTTTCTTCGGCTTCATCCAGTGTAGTGTCTCCTCTGATGAGCTGCATACCTTGTGCATCAAATTCATGATTCTCTCCTTTGTTACAACTAGTGTGACTGTTAGTAGTTTTTAGGTCCATTGCTTGCCATTGGCTTTGTAACTCACATTTGCTTCCTTTCTATGTGCAGGCTTTATTTGTTTTAGGTTGTCCATCATGTATTTCTCACTACCGTGAAGTACAGCCTGTTTGCCATCTTTCTGACTAGCTCCTTGTATTTTCCTACAAGTGCTTGTTTTCTGAGAGCTCTTATTTTCTTTTTCGTAAGGCGCTCCACCAGATTATATGTGTTTTTAGTTGTCTCCCTAGTATAGTTGCTCAGGAAGCAGTAAACATGGTGTATTTCTTCGAAAAGGTGTCCTACCTCCTATCTTTCTGCTTGACTGATTCTACTTATCTCTGCACCTGCCAGATCATCAATCTTGCACGACTGTGAGAAATAACGTTCCGTCTGCAAGTCTGTTTATTTTGGTGAATGTTGTTTATCAATAGCATAATTTAAACAATCCTCTTCCTCAATTTCACACCCATGCCATAGGCGCTGGAAATCGAGAAATGGAGTGTGCTGAAGCACCGGCAAAATAACCACGATGCTCTTCAGAAGCCTTTACATTTTGCTTTTATCTTGTCACATTTGCTGGGCATTCAAAGACAGAGGTCAAATGTTAGGCTCTGTATTCTGAAGGAGCTTGGTGTTTTCTCTTCTTTCTCAGACTGCAAAGTGTTACAAGTTTACCGTTTACTCGGTGTGTGAAGGGAAAGGCTGTAGAATTATATGTGTTTTAGCACACAACAACATTTAATTATACAAATATTTAAAAATATATTAGAATTAGAAAAGCACGATGAAGCACATTTCCTAGTAATTCTGAAGTGTGGTAGAAAAAGTATTTTTTTTTTTACAATCAAAAACAAAACAAATCAGCACACTAGGTGATACTAATTTGCATACATTGTTTGTGTGCTGTATAGTTTAATCAGTAAAACTGCACATCTGTTCAAACTTAATGGTCATTTCAGTTAAAAATGTGTTGTCTGTAACAGCAGGTGCAACCAAACCATGCAATCTCCACTTCACTTTACAACACTCTACTTCACTCTACTCCACCCCAAGTCACTTTACACCCCCTCCTCTCTACACACTCTGCTCCACTCTATGACACTCCACTCTACATATCTAAAACTCTATGCTCCTCTCTAACTCACTCCACACTACGCCCCTCTTCTCCACTCTATGCTACTCCACTCTACACCATACCACTCAACCCAACTCTACTCCACTCTATGCCACTCTTCTCCACTCTACTCTATGACACTCCACTCTACGACACTCCAATTCACTCTATCCCACTCCATGCCACCCCACTCTATGCCACTCCACTCCATGACACGTTACACTATGCACAGCACTCTATGCCACTCCACTCTACAACACTCCACTCTATACACTCTACTCCATTCTACGCCACTCAACTCCATCCCACTCCATCTATTTCACTCTGCTCCACTCTACAACAGTATTATTCCACTTTACTATGTTATACTCCACTCTATATCACACCACTCTACTCTACAACACTTCACTGTATGACACTCTACTCTACTCTACAAAACTCAACTCCACTCTACACCACTTCACTGTATGATACTCTACTCTACGACAGTCTACTTACTCTACGTCACTTAATGGCACTCTATGCCACTTTACTCCACTCTATGAAACTCTACTCCACTCTACACCACTCAACTCTACAACACTACTCCACTCTACGCCTTTCCACTCTGACACTCTTCTCCACTCTATGCCACTCCACACCATGCCACTCCACTCCACTCCACTCTATGACACTCTACTTCACAGGAAACAGCTTTACTATGCAACTGTTACAATGCATGCCATTACATCGCATGCCGTTGCAATGAAAAGGTGTGCAGCAGTGGGTAGAAGGTGTTGGATTTAACTCCAACACCTTCCCTACTGTTGCACACACTGGAGTTGGAATAGAAAATTAATCTATTCCAACTTCCAGCTCTCCCCCGACAGAAAGTCGGGGTAAAGGTTGGCGTTGCAACGGCATGCGATGTAATGGCATGCGTTGTAACATCACATATTCCTACTTCACTCAATGCCACTCCACGCCCCTGCACTCTAGAGTGCTGTACTCCACTTTACACCACTCCACTATATGTCACCCCACACTACATCACTTCACTCTATGCCACTCTGCTCCATGCAGCTGTATGGCACTCCACCATATGACGAGTCACTCTATGACACGACACTCCACTTTACTCCACTCCATTCTACTTCACTCAACGTCACTCCACTATATGTCACTCCACAAAACTTTACTCCACACTGTACAACTCCACTTTATGCCACTCCACTCCACTCTGTCACTCTACTCTACTCCACTCTATGCTACTTCACTCTTTCCCTCTCAACTCTACTGCCCTCGGCTTCATTCCACTCTACGACACTATACTCCATTCCTCACAACTCCACTCTATCGCACTCCACTCTAAACCACTCCACTCTACACCACTCCACTCTACAACACTCCACTTGATAACACTCCACTTGATAACACTCTACTCCACTAAACTTTAATGCACTCCACTCTATGGCACTCTACTCCACATTACGACACTCCACTGTATGGCACTCCACTCTACGACACTCTACTTAACTCTATGCTATTCCACTCTACGTCACTCTTCGCCCCTCAACTTTACATCGCTGTACCCTACCCCAGTCTATGCCACTTTATTCTACACCACTCCTTTCTAAGCCACTCCACGCCACTCCATACCACTTTACTCCACTCTGACACTCCACTGCACAGCAACTCACTCAACTCCATTTAACTCCAGTCTATGATACTTTACTTCACACTCTGCCAATCCACTTTACTCCACTCTACATCATTCCACTGTACGCCACTCCACTCTATGACACTTTATTACATTCTACGCTACTCTACTCTATGCCACTCTACTTTACTCCACTCTAACCAACTCCATGCCACTTTACTCAAAACAACGCCACTCCACTCCACTCTATGACACACCACTAAGCAACACTCTACTGCGCTCTATGCCACTCCACTGTAAGCTATTGCACTTTACTGCACTCTTCACCACTCCACAACACTCAACTCTATGACACTCTACTCCACTCTACTTCACGGTACGCTACACAACTCTATGCTACTCCACTCTAAGCCACACTACTATTCTCCACTCTACACCACTCCACTCTACGACTCACCTCACCACACCACTCCACTCTATGACACTACATTCTACATCATTCTACTCCACTCTACGCCACTCAACTCTACGCAACTTCACTCTATGTCACTCTACTCCATCCTGTGCCACTCTATGGCCCTCCATACTACTCCACTCTAAGCCATTCCAGTCTATGCCACTTCATTCTACACTATTCCACACAACTCCACACCACTTTACTCCACGGTATGCCACTCCACTCTATAGCCCTCCATTCTACAGCTCCCCATTCTACTCCACTTTATGACTCTTTACTCCACTCTACGCCACTGCATTCTATAACACTCCACTGTACTCCACTCTACTCTACGCCACTCACTGCACTCTACACCACTCCACTCGACAACATTCTATGCCACTCCACGACACTCTACTCTAGGACACTCCAGTCTATGCGATTCCATTGTACGCCATGCCACTCTGCACCATGCCACTGTGCGCCATGCCACTCTGCGCCATTCTCTTCCACACCAATCTACTCTATGGCCTGCCTCTTTACTCTACTCCACTCTGACACTATACAACACTCTTTGATGTTCTACAACACTCCAGTTGTAAACTCAATGCTACTCCAATTTTGCCACACTATGCGCTATTCCAGTCTATGACACCCTACTCCACGCCACTCCACACCGCTTTACTCCACTCTATGCCACTGCACTCTACACCACTCCACTCAGTAACACTCCACTCTATGCTACTCCGCTGTATACCACTCCATTCAATTCCAATCCACTCTAAGACACTCCACTCTATGACACTCCACTCTATAACACTCTACTCCACTGTATGTCACTGCCCTGTACGTCTCTCCTCTCTGCAACACTCTACTTCACTCTGTGCTACTCCACTCTACGGCACTCTACTCCATGCTATGCCACTCTATGCCCCTTTACTCTATGCCACTCCACTCTATGCCACTTCACTATACACCACTCCAATCTAATCCCTTACGCCACTCCATGCCACTTTACCCCATTCTATGCCACTGAATTCTCTGCCACCCCACTCTATGGCACTCTACAGTACCCCACTCAACTCCGTTCCACTCCACTTTATGATACTTTATTCCACTCTACGCCAGCCACTCCACTCCACTCCACTCCACTCTACCTCATTTACACTATACTCCACTGTAGTCCATTCTCCTCTACTGTTCGCCACTCTACGTTACTCTACTCTATGCCACTATGCTCTAACCAACTCCATGCCACTTTACTCAACTCCACTCCACACTCTGACACCCCACACCACTCCACTCTATGGCACTCCACTTAACACTCTACTCTATTCTATGCCACTCCACTCTAAGCCACTGCACTCTACTACACTTTACTCCACTCCACTCCACTCTACTCCACTCTACACCACTCAACTCTACGATACTCCACTCCACTTCACAGAATCCTACCCGACTCTACTGCACAATATGCTACTCAAGTCTTCGGCACTCTTCTATACTCCACTCTATACCACTCCACTCAACAACACTTCATGACACTCTACTCTACAGCACTCTACTCCACTCTACGCCACTCAACTCTGTCACTTCTATGCCACACTATGGCCCTCCATTCAACTCCACTCTATGCCACTTCAGTCTACACCACTCCACTCTACTACACTCCACACAACTGTACTCTTCAACATTCCACTTTTCAGCACTCTACTCCATTCTACAACACTCACCTCTATGCCACTCCACTCTAAGCCACTCCACTCTCTGCAATTCTGCACCATTCTATGCCACTCTATGGCCCTCAATTCTACTCCACTCAACACCACTCCACTCTACACAACTTGATGCCACTTAACTCCACTCAATTCCACTCCACTCTATGGCACTCAACTGTACAGCACCCCATTCTTCTCCAGTGTACTCAACTCTATGACACTTTACTTCACTCTATGCCATTGCACTCTATGACTCTCCACTCTACACTACTCCATTCTACACCATACTACTCCACTCTGTGACAGTTTACTCCACTCTACACCACTCCACGACACTCCACGCTACTGCACTCTGCACCACTCTACTCAACTTTATGCCACTCATTGTACTCTACACTACTCCACTCAACAACATTCTATGCCACTATACAACACTCTACTCTGCTCTATGACTCTCCACTCTATGCTTCTCCACTCTACGCCACCCGACTCTATGGTACTCCACTCTACACTACTCTACGCCATGCCAATCTATGCCATTTTACTCCACATCAATCTACTCTATGACCCGCCTCTTTACTCTACTCCACTTTGACACTATAAAACGCTCTGAAACTCAATGCCACTGCTCTTTACTCCACTATGCACTACTCCAGTATGTGGCACTCTACTCTGTGCCACTCCACACCGCTTAACTCTATGAAACTTCACTCTACACCACTCACTCATTGACACTCTACTCTACGCCACTCTATGCCACTCCATTCAAAACCAGTCCACTCTACGACACTCCACACTACTCCACTCCATGAAACCCCACTCTACAACACTCTACTCCACTCTACATCACTCCACTCTATGCCACTCCCCTCCACTCGGCATAACTCCACTCCATGACACTCTACTCTAGTCTATGCTACTCTACTCTATGCCACTCCACTCTACTCCACCCTACTCCACTCTATGCTACTCTGCTCTATACCACTCTATGCTACTCCACTCTACACCACTATACACTACTCTACATCAGTCCATGCCACTTTAGTCATCTCTATGCCACTCCACTCTATACCACTCTAGTATATGCCACTGCACTCCACTCTCCTTCATGCCAACTGCCTCTATGCTGATCTACTCTACACCACACAATTTACATTTTGCCATGCTGAACAGCAACCATGCTGCTGTACAATATGGCTAAAGGACATTGGCTAAAAACCAACAGTTCTCACATAGGCAAATCCTATTGGTGTTACCAATGCTTGTTTTTCTCTCTTTGTGAGAGAGAACAGCCAGAAGTGTTGCATGCTCCATCATATGCGGAAGGTGGGCAGAGACATATTTAATTTCCTACTATATTTGTTTTGCAAAGTGCTCAAATGTATAGTCCTCCAGTGAATGGTAGGGTGTCTTTCACTTTGACTTCACATAGTACAGAACGTTCTCTTCTAGGGTTAATTGTGCATATATGACTTTGGCTGTTCTCTCCAAGTCTGTGCATCTTTAGACCAAACTGGTTGTAGCTGCTTGGAAAATTTTGTGCAATGTGATGCAGTGGGTTTTCAGCTTTTTCCCTTTTTGTGCCGTACTCTAGGTGTCAAAAGTGTATAAAGATAAAATTCAAAGTAAATATTTTGATTGGACACCCGCTCCAACATATTCCTTAGACCACAGCTTTCCAAACTTTTCATGTTGGTGACACACTTTTTGGAGATGCATCATTTTGGGACACAGTAAGGCAGTATAGCAAGAGAGCGTAGCAAGCGAGCCCAAACTACTTAAGGGTGGTTGGGGGGGGGGGGGGGGGGGGGTTAGAGGGAGGGGGGTTCTCCACCCGGAAAAACATTTTGAAATAAAAGTGGGCAAATTGTGCATTTTCAAGCAAATTTGAGAGTTTGAGGTTGAACACAGGCCCCTGCAGCGGATGCCTTCGTCCACTGAGCCACACACCTCTCTCTCTCTCTCTCTCTCTCTCTCTCTCTCTCTCTCTCTCTCTATCTCTCACTCACTTTCTCTCTCTCTCTCCCTCTCTCTCTCTCGCTCTCTCTCTCTCTCTCTCTCTCTCTCCCTCTCCCTCTCTCTCTCTCTCCCTCTCTCTCTCTCTCCCTGCCTCTCTCCCTCTCTCTGTCTCCCTCTTTCTCTATCTGTCTCCCTCCCTCTCTCCTACCTCTGTCTCCCTCTCTCTACCTCCCTCTCTCTCCCTCTGTCTGTCTACCTCCCTCTGTCTCCCTCTATCTGTCTCGCTCACTCTGTCACCTTCCTCCCTCTGTCTGTCTCCCTCTGTCTGTCTCCCTCTGTCTGCCACCCTCTGTCTACCGCTCTCTGTCTCCCTCTGTTTCTGTCCCTCTGTTTCCCTCCCTCTGTCTCCGTCCTTCTGTCTCCTCCCTCTCTCCCTCTGTCTACCTCTTTCTCCCTCTGTCGGTCTCCCTCTGTCTGTATCCCTCTGTCTGTCTCCCTCTGTCTCTCTCCCTCTGTCTCCCTCCCTCTGTCTCCCTCCCTCTGTCTCCCTCTCTCGGTCTCCCTCTCTCGGTCTCCCTCTCTCTGTCTCCCCCTCCCTCTGTCTCCTCCTCCCTCTGTCTCCCCCTCCCTCTGTCTCCCTCTCTCTCTGTCTCCCTCTCTCTGTCTCCCTCTCTCTGTCTCCCTCTCTCTCCCTCTGCCTCCATCCCTCTGTCTCCCTCCCTCTGTCTGTTCCCCTCTCCTTCCCTCTGTCTCCGCCTGACTCTCTCCCTCTGCTCTCCCTCCATCTCCCTCTGTCTCCCTCCCTCTGTCTCCCTCCCTCTGTCTCCCTCTATCTGTCTCCCTCTATCTGTCTCCCTCCCTCTGTCTCCATCCCTCTGTCGCCCTCCTCCCTCTCTCTGTCTCCCTCTGTCTGTCTCCCTCTGTCTATTGCCCTCTGTCTCCCTCTCTCTGTCTCCGTCCCTCTGTCTCCGTCCCTCTGTCTCCTTCCCTCTGTCTCCTTCCCTCTGTCTCTGTCTCTCTGTCTCCCTCCCTCTCTCTCTCTCTCCCTCTGTCTCCCTCTCTCTCTGTTTCCCTCTCTCTCTGTCTCCCTCCCTCTGTCTCCCTCTCTCTGTCTCCCTCTCCCTCCCTCTGTCTACCCCGGACTCCCTCCCCCTGTCTCCCTCTCTCTCTGTCTCCCATGTTTTCCCTCTCTCTCTGTCTCCCGCCCCCTGTCTCCCTCTCTCCCTCTGTCTCCATCCCTCTGTCGCCCTCCTCCCTCTCTCTGTCTCCCTCTGTCTGTCTCCCTCCCTCTGTCTGTCTCCCTCTGTCTATTGCCCTCTGTCTCCTTCCCTCTGTCTCAGTCCCTCTGTCTCCGTCCCTCTGTCTCCCTCCCTCTGTCTCCCTCTCTCTCGCTCTCTCTCTCTCTCTCTCTCTCTCTCTCTCTCTCTTTCTCTCTTTCTCTCTTTCTCTCTCTCTCTCTCTCTCCCTCTGTCTCCCTCTCTCTCTGTCTCCCTCTCTCTCTGTCTCCCTCCCTCTGCCTCCCTTTCTCTGTCTCCCTCTCCCTCCCTCCCTCTGTCTACCCCGGACTCCCTCCCTCTGTCTACCTCCCTCTGTCTCCCTCTCTCTCGGTCTCCCATGTTTTCCCTCTCTCTCTGTCTCCCTTCCTCCCTCTGTCTGTCTCCCTCCCTCTGTCTGTCTCCCTCTGTCTGCCACCCTCTGTCTACCGCTCTCTGTCTCCCTCTGTTTCTGTCCCTCTGTTTCCCTCCCTCTGTCTCTGTCCTTCTGTCTCCTCCCTCTCTCCCTCTGTCTACCTCTTTCTCCCTCTGTCGGTCTCCCTCTGTCTGTCTCCCTTCCTCTGTCTCCCTCTATCTGTCTCCCTCCCTCCCTCTGTCTGTCTCCCTCCCTCTGTCACCCTCCTCCCTCTGTCCGTCGCCCTCTGTCTCCCTCTGTGTCTCCCTCTGTCTCCGTCCCTCTATCTCCCTCCCTCTGTCCCTCTCTGTCTTCCTCCCTCTGTCTCCCTCTCTCTCTGTCTCTCTCCCTCTGTCTCCCTCGGTCTCCCTCCCACTATCTCCCTCTGTCTGTCTCCCTCTGTCTGTCACCTCACCCCCTGTCACCTCACCCCAGCTTCCCGGGCACACACACAGCCGCACCCGAGTACTCCGCAGGTCTTTAAAAGATCATTTACTGGGAGACCTTATGCAATAGATGAGGCATAGTGAGAACAAAGCTTTCAAATGAATGCCTCTTAATTAGCAGCAGTTGTGTGCTAGTTGCCCGTTAATACCAGTGTCATCCCGTGACACACCCACCATTTGCTGGCGACACAGTACTGTGTCGGGACACACAGTTTGGAAAGCTCTGCCTTAGACAAACCCCTTTGCTGGCTCCCAGCTATAGCTAGGCAGTTTTTCACCAATCCCTCAGCATCCAGGCACAAGTGGCACCAGTGTTTAGTTTATAAAAATCTCACGATTTCTTTTCTTCCCATCATCCATCTGCTCAGAAAGTGACCTCATTGTAATTCCCATCTTCTATCTGCACAGGAAGTGACATCACTGGATTTTCCATCATCCATCTGCACAGGAAGTGACATCACTCCACAGACCCTCCCCCCCCCCAGGACTTACATAAGGGCACATCCACGGACGCCCTGTGTATGTGCAGCCGGTGCAACAAAGGCGAGCCTAGACCATGCCCAGCGCTAAGAACCCTGGACCTCCCTCTCCCCCTGCTAGCTCACTGCAACCCTCTATGCCCTCTACCCGGCCACTGATTTCCACACTGCTGTCTTGCCACACCACAGAACATGTTCTCCTGTGCTTCCTGCACGTTTTCATGCACTTATGCATACTCAACACTCACCATGCACGCGCCGACAGCACCCAAAACACTCCACTCTCACAATCACAGAGTTTGCAACCACCCACACAACACTTTGCACTGAAATGCATGCTCCACAACACCTGCTCACTCACAAAATACTCTGCGAAGACCTGGGAATTGTGGCAGGATAATGCCCCAGACTTTTCCTTACGGAAACTTGGCTGAACCTTGCACCTGAAATTGGTACAGCCATCCAGATGACTACAAGATCGTCAGGCAAGACAGACTTCACAAGCCTGAAGGAGGAATCAACATCGTCTACAAGAACTCCATCAAGTGGGCCAACTTCCACGGACATCTCATCCTCCAACATGGGACACCTGTCATTCAAGCGCCACATCATGGCCAACTTCACCCTAAGCAGCCCTTTTATCTACAGCCCATCGAGACTGCACACCAGTTTCACCAACACCATCACAGACATTGTTGTGCCACTTGCCCTCGATGTTAGTGATTACATGCTACTCTGAGACCTGGAAGCCCACACCAACTCCAACTCAAAAGCACTTTTCAATGGCTTTGGAAGCCTGGGAATCACCTAATGAATAAAGGGACCAACCCATGTTGCCGGACACCTACTGGACCCTTATATTTAGCACCTTCAACAACATCCAAGTCGGCGAACCCCTACAAGCCTCCTGAAGAGACCATGCCCTCATCAAGTTCAGCATCCCCATCCTGGTCCAACACATATGCACCACCGCCTGACCAGCCAGCTGGAACTAGAACAGCATCACTGACTAGGACTGGAACACCTTTCTCAACTCCCAACGACCCAAATACAGCAACAACATCCCCAAAGCCATCAAGAATTGGATCAGCTCCTGCAATGACTATTGCCTCCTCAAACACAGCAATACAACAAGATCTAGACCCCCATGCTAACTGGTACAAGATGGAACTTACACTAATGAAACACCACTGCAAACCAATGGAGAATGAGCCACGACAAAGCAGACAGGAGCATATTCAAATCCGCCCTGAGACACTACTACCAAATGATCAGGACCACCAAACGTGTCCCTCTAGCACACCGCATCAATGCCAGCATCAACAGAAGCAAAGAAATATTCACCATCTTGAAGGATGTTACCTCACCAGTGGCCGCCTCCAATTCAATCAACCCCTCGCAGGGCCTTCGCAACAATCTATCTCAATTCTTCAGAAGCAAAATCACCCCCGTTTACAGCAACTTCAACTCTCAACTGGACCAGACAGACCGCGCTAAACGCCTCACAATCTTATCCAAGAAACCAATGCTAATCACATGGCCTGTCATCACCCCAGAAGAAATAGCCGCCACCATTAAGTCTGTCCACTCAGAGGCGTAATTGGATGCCTACCCCCACCATGGCTACTCCAGCGAATAGCAACCTATCAGTGCCTTGCTCACACACAGTCTGAACAACCCAACCTCTTCAGTGACCTTCCCAGATGCTTGTAAATATGCAACTGTCCTCCCACTGCTGAAGAACTCCTCTGTAGACCCTTAAACGCTTGCCACAATCTCCCAGCTACCATTCCTGACCAATGTCTTGGAGAAAAACATCAACAGACATGCCACTGAATACCTCACTGAATTAGCCTGGTTTCAGACCCAAACACAGCACGGAAACTGCCCTCATTGCCACGATGGATGACATCCGCATGACTCCTGACAGGGGAGACATGGTGGCAATCATCCTCCTGGGTCTCTCTGCAGCATTTAAAATGGTCTCCCATCCCATCTTCATCCAACTCCAACATGAAATCAGAATCCAAGGACATACACGCCGATGGATCTCCTCCTTTTTGACTCAAAGGACCCAGCCAGTCAACCTGGCCCCAAACACCTCAGACTCCTGCATCCTCATCTGCGAGTTTTGCAAGGACCTTTCCTGAGCCGACCCCCTTCAATGCATACATGATCCTTCTAACTAGCACCATCTGCTCTCATGACATGAAAGTCCTCTCCTACACCAACATGCAACTCATTCTCTCCTTCACCAACAAGATGCCCAGTATCCGGATCAAGTTCAATGCTTGCTTGACTGAAATCACAAGCTGGATGAAAACCAACTCTCTGAAGCTGAACTACAACAAAAATAAATTGCAGTCTTTGGAATAGGCACTTCACTGTGAGACTCTACCTTGTGGCCAATAGAGCTAGGACCAGGACCCACCCCAACCACCCACAGTAATAAACTAGGGATCATCATCAACCGTAAACTTGACATGACTGCTCAAGTCAACGCCGTCAGTCTCATGCTTCCATACCCCGAAGAGACTAAGGAAGAAAAAGCTCACCGGAAGACTGCAGACTATTCAGAACTCGGTGGCCAGAATCCCTCTCAACCACCCACATTGCACTCACAGCGTACCACACCTGAAAGAGCTCCACTAGCTCCCCATACACAAGCAAGCATAATTCAAACTCCTCATCCACTTTCTCAATGTTGCTGTTGTGCCATGGCAAGAAGAGTGAACCTTCAGAAGAGCCTTTATCTTCATCATTGGTGCTGATCATACTCTGAACTCTTGTTTACCATCCAGTGCCCTAGAATGAGCTCCAGGGCAGCTAATGTGCAAGCCTTCTATACGAGCAGTCTTCTCCAAAGTTTCCTCTGCAGTACCAACTCCAGCCATCACACCACCAAAGACCTTGACTTCAGTTGACTCTGTTCTGGTGGCAGCGGTTGTTGCCCAGACTCTATTAGACTGCTCTGTACTTTTGTTCAAAGCCATCCTCTGTGCCACTCCCAAAACCAACGCCTCCATGCACTATAGCTTGGTGTCTTACATTCTAAGTTGCAAGCAGCGCTAGTCATGCCAAAAGCTTTTTTCATCTTACATTCTGTTTGATCCATCATCAAATCATACATACGGAAAAAAGACATTCCATATGTTCATACAGTTGTTAAGGAACAATCAATCCAATGAATAGAGGAATCTGGGTTACACTCAGACTGTTCAAAGTTTGGCAAAATGATGATGATGAGTGAGAGGGGTATACATTTTTTCCTTCAATGATCTTGTAAGTCCTCAATGGGTTGGATACATCTTCTGAAACAGGCATTCTGTTTGCAGAAGGTTCTGCCTAAGCACAGCAAGTTTATTTCTTGGGGATCATAAAAGCATCTGAGTCCCTGTCAATCCCACTACATTTAGAGTAACATGACATATCCCTCTGGATAGAGGTAATGGTGGATGCACAGCCCTCTAAAGAAGCTCCCCTATCAAAGAGCCTCTCACGGATGAAGTCTTGCAGACACAGGGCAAGCCACAGCCCATCATAGCAGTTGATAGAGGGGCAGCCTTCAGACTCAACCTAACTCTCCTCCCTCACCCAAAGAGTTTGTGGTTCAAGCTTGTCCGGCCAACCAGAAAAGGCATACTTTCACTAATATCCCTCCAGATAGGAAATCAAAAACACTTCGACCGATTGAGCAGAAAGATAGTCACTTCTGAGAACTTGCCCTTTAAATCTACAGTGTTTTCTGTCTCCTAGCAAGACACTCACATGCATTGTGAGAGATGGCAGCTTAGGCTCTGCTGAACATGCCTGATCACTTAGGTAAATCCTCCTCTGAATCACACTAGGATGGCAGCCAAACAGTTAATGCAGGGTGGCCTGGATCCTATGTACTCTGGATCTGTCCATTGGAGCAGTCGCTGCCCTTAGAGGTTATTCTTTGTTAAGGACAATAACAATATAGGCCCAGCTCTTGTACATACAATATGATCATTATCACCTATTTGGTGATAAGGAAGGTTCCTCTTTGGAGAGAGTAAACGATAAAGATCCAGGGGAGAGGAGCTTGGTCCGTCTTTTCCAGCACGGTTTCCACAGACAATATAGAAAGTTCCATGACTTCAACCACCAGTTTGACTGCATCAAGATTTATTTATTTATTTATATATTTATATAGCCCACTAATACCCGGAGGCGTCTAGGCGCTGACATCCCATCTCCAGTCAGCCATGGGGAATCGAAAGAAAGAGAACTAACCACTGCATAGCTTTAGGCCTAAAAAAGCCAGGTCTTCAGACTCTTCCTGAAGGATATCAGGTCTGATGACTTTTTCAATGAGAGTGGCAATTGATTCCATAATCTGGTGGTAATGTATAGAAAGTGTTTTCCACCCCAGTTGGAGAGACGTGCCTTGGCTACTTTCACCAGCCGATGGGAAGCAGACCTCATCATTCTGGGAGGAGTATACCAATGAAAAAGGTCCATCAGATCGGCAGGACCCTGATTGTGCAATGCCCTAAAGGCAATGCAGAGGGCCTTAAACTTAATCCTCTTTTCCACCAGGAGCCAGTGGAGAGAATTAAGGGCCGCCGTTGCAGAAGCGTATTTAGGCAGTTTAAATAGCAGGCGGGCTGCTGAATTCTGCAAGACTTGCATCTTGATGAGAAGGGCTTTATTAATACCAATCAAGCGGCTGTTGCAGTAGTCCAGCCTAGACAACACTAATGCCGAGACTACTGTTTTCTGTAAGTCTAGTGGTATAAAGCAGAAGATTTTCCTCAGTATTTTTAGGATGTAACAGATGGCTGATGTGATTGCATTCACATAATGGGAGAATGAGAGAGTGGTGTCAAAGATGACTCCCAGGTTCCTAGCCTTGATTCACATCCGGAACAGAGATGAACCAGTGCCTGTGCTGTGCTTCAGTTGCCTTACCGAAGATTGCGGTTGACGGCGCACCTGCCCAATTTTCGCTCCTTTTACTATATATTTTGGATTTACTCTCACCGGTACTTTGGAAGGCGCACTCAC
Source organism: Triturus cristatus (assembly GCF_964204655.1). Classification (NCBI taxonomy): domain Eukaryota; kingdom Metazoa; phylum Chordata; class Amphibia; order Caudata; family Salamandridae; genus Triturus; species Triturus cristatus. The sequence continues at coordinate 725,707,941 of NC_140590.1, read as the reverse complement.
CATTCTACCGTTTCACAGGCACTTACGGCATTGGATCTCCATTACACTGGAGGCTCCCCCCCCCCTTTTTAGTTTACCCCAGGACAGCTTACGAAGACCGGTTCTTCCAGTGTACTACCCAGACCGGCCGGGTCGGAATTATCACCGGCAAGGCGATAAATGAATATTCCTACACATCTCACTACAGCCCTGAAGAAGTCACGGGATACTTCCCAGTGTGACAAAACACGTGCTGGTTGGTTGTGCCTATCAATGATAAAGATTAAATAAATTCATGAACTTCTATAAATCTTGAATGGACCTTCCAAGTTATACTCGTGACATTTGCTAACAGACTTTGCTAGCTAGCATACTTACCATTATACGTGTGCCCGGGGCTTTGTTTTTTCTTGAATTGTGTGGGTTTTGCCCACACACATATAGGGGTTATAGGGTGTCTCCCCTATCCTGGTTGCACCGTGCCACACACATATTAATACGTACAAAATGCTAACAGAGCAAGGCGCCACACTTCCTGACACATCACAAACCCTCCCTCCTAGACAAAGGTTCCTAGCCTTGGAGCCTGGAGTGGGGAGAGGGCCGAGTTCACTAGGCCACCAGTCTGAGGACCAATGGGAGACATCTCTGCCAAAGAGAAGAACCTCTGTTTTATTGGAGTTCAGTTTAAGGCAGGTTTCAGACATCCATTTGCTCACCTGTCTCATACAGGCATGAAAGTTGTGGATGGTGCTGCAAGGGTCCTCTGAGATGGACACTATAATCTGCGTGTCATTGGCATAAGACGCCATGGCAAATCTGAAGGATTTAATAAGCCTGGCCAGGGGAACCACACACAAATTGAAAAGGGTCAGACTGGCGGGCGAGCCCTGTGGAACCCCACAAGAAAGATCAAAACTCTGAGAACTCAGGCCATTCATCTCCACAAACTGTTCCCAGTTAGAAAGGAAGGAATTAAATAGTTGTAGGGCGGTGTCGGCAATGCCTATTTCTTGAAGGCGACGTAGTAGGAGGCCATGGTCCACTGTGTCGAATGCTGCCGACAGATCCAGAAGGATCACCTACCAAGCACCTAATTTCCTCTGTGGCTGTAATCAATGCAAGCTCCGTGCTGTGACCGCAGCGAAAACCATATTGGGAAGGATCCACAACGTTGTTGTTGTTGATAAATGTGGTAAGTTCTTCATTCATGTATATTTCAAGGATTTTTGCTGGCAGTGGCAGACGAGCTATTGGACGATAGTTGGCGGGAACTGTTATGTCCAGATTTGCTTTTTTTAATAGTGGTAAAATGGAGGTCATTTTCCATAATTTGGGAAAGATACCAGTTTTCAGAGTAAGGTTAAATAGCTCTGTGAGATGGCCAGGTATCGGTTCAATTACTGAGATTACGATCTTGGGGGCGCACGGATCCAATGGTGAGCCCGATTTGGCGGCAGCGAGAAGTTTGATCACCTGTTCGTAAGTAATTGGAGGGAACTCGGAAAGAAGCACAGATTTTGGGCTAATGGAGTGTTTTAACTCAGGGGGATCCCGACTACTTGCCACCTGAGTGGGGTTCAGTGTAAATTTGTTGTAGATCTCACGAACCTTGCTACAAAAGGTGGAAGCCAGGATGTCACAAAAGGCTTGATCCGGGCTCGTCTCTTTATATACCTGTACCTGGCTCAGTTTTTGAACTGTGGCAAACAGTTCTTTGGCATTATTCTTTGCTTTGTCAATGGTCTCTGAGAAATACTTGATTTTTGCAGTATGAATCCTATCTTTGTAGTGGGTAAGTATTTCCCTATAGCACTCTTTTTCCTTGGGATCATAAATGAGTCTCCAGCGCCTTCCTTGCCTGTGGCACTGCCTTTTAAGAAGTCTCAGCTCATCTGAAAATCATGGTTCAGTGGGGGCTGTCCTCATGATTTTTCCTGATTTTTGGGGAACGGTTGCCCGTATTGAGAACCAGATCCAGTCATGGTAATCTAGGCCTGCTCTTTCTGGGGCAGTGGCTAGAGGTGGTCTATTACGACTAAGTTTGGAAGATAGTTCAGTATGATCTAGGCGATGCCAGAGAAAATGGCTCTTACTTTTTATGGGCACCTGCTTATTAATTGCAGATGGCAGGGTAAGAGTGAACAGGACCGCTGCGTTGTCCGACCAAAGTAGTTGTAGGCTCCTGTTAAATTTCAAGAGCGGACAATCAGAGAAAATCGCATCCAGCAGGTGGCCGGCTCTATGAGTAGGACCTTCTGTCAACTGTGTCAGACCAACGCTAGTGAAAAGGTCCATCAGGGCCTTTGAGTCATTGTCTTGTGCAATATCTAAGTGAAAATGTAAGTCCCCAAGTATAGTATGATCCTGGAAGTTCACTGTATACTCTAATACATGCCCCAAGGATTGTAGAAAGTTGGCCCTGGGTCCAGGGGGACGATTGAATGAGTGGGTGTGACTAGTAGTTATTTGGAAAGCGAGTGCCTCACATGATAATCCCGCGGGAATGTCATTAAAGGTGGCTTTTAAGTAATTCTTGTAGACAACTGTGAGTCTTCTGCCTTTTTTCCCTTTACGGTCCTCCCTAAAGATGGCAAAGCCAGGTGGAATTGCTACCACCAGGTCAAGACCAGAGGCTTCATCTGCCCAGGTGTCTACCACGAACAGGATGTCCAGCCTCTGCTCTTCAACAAGGTTGGAGAATTCAAACTTATGTTTGATGAGCGAGCATGCGTTAATAAGTGTGCATTTAAGTCTTGACTGGGCCTTAAGGGAAGTCCCTGTTGATTTAGATTTAATATAGGCGAGCTCTAGACTGCACTATATGACATTTCCAGGGGTGTGGGCTAGTGCCACAATTAAAACTCAGGCCTGCACAGCGCAGCCTGAAAGTGGACAAGGCCAGCAAACTCTCTCAGGAGTATGTGTACATGTTAAGAGGGGCTCACCTAAAACTGGCAGCGTGGCTGGCACTGTGCGCGGTCAGTGTGCAGACAGACTTGCCTTTGGCGCGCTGCCGGCGCGCCCGCTGCACGCGTCCCCTGCGCGAACACGTCAGGGCGATTAAGTATGGGCCGGCTCAGCCTAGAGTGCAAGACTAGACCGTCACTCGACAAACCACCCAATATGGGGGCCGTCGATGCGCATGTCCTCTCCCCTTCGCCTGCTCTCTCCACTCAAGCGGCCAATGGCGCCGCGGTGGACTGAAGAGCAGCAGAAGCGTGAGGTAAGTGTGAAATAGATAAAAGATGCTAAATAAACTATTTAAAGCAATGCTGAAAGCTAAAAAGCTAAAACGTGGGCAAGGTGCAAACTGGCAGAATAGCAGCAGTTAAAGTGCAGGTGCAGCAGGACAACAGAGATTAAGAGCAGTGAGCAACAAATTCGTCCGTGGCTGGTGAGGCGGGAGCACCGAGTGTGGCAGGTCGTGAGATGTAAGCATCCTTGCAGCAACAACAGCTCTCAACTCCCTTACCATCCTCAGAGGAGTAGAGGTTCAGACTGGGCTGAACATCCAAGACATTTCTCCTTCCCCCTCTTCATTCCTACCATTGTGAAGCCTTCTTATCCAATTGATCCTGCACCGCAAAAAACAGTCGGGGCTGAATAGCAAGGTTTCTTATGCAGTGTTAGACAAGGACCTCGGACTAATGTGGTCTTCATCTGGTGTCCTTAAGTTATTCTTCCCCATTTGTAAAGGACTTCTCTCCTTCCCTCCCCCATGAAAATATAGTGATTAAAAAGAACTCCTTCTTTCTAGCCAGCGAGCGATCGGATTTGTACTCTCCTAGCAGAAGGGTCATGGTTGGTATTCACCATATCGTAGTCTTGAAGAAGGGGGAGGTTTTTATGCAATTCTCAAGCTCAGGTTCTTGACCGAGTAATGGAAAATCGAGAAGTTAAACCTGGTGGCCTTCCAACATATCTTTTCTGCACTTGACTTTCAAGATTGGCTCTTTCTCTAAATTTGCAGGTGACAGATCTCCATTTCTAATTAGCAGTGCTATCACTCAGACAACCTTCTGCCCCGAGGGTGTTTATGAAGATAAAAGCAAGCTGTGCTCCTGTACCCATACTTGAACTACTGGCTTTTGAAAATGGACCCTCCACGATAATTGCAGCACAGCCTTTAGATTACTGCCACTCTTTTGGCACATGCTTGACAACAAGGAAAAATCCAGCCTGCTGATTCCATTGCCGCATATTCACTTTGTCGGTGCCGTGCTAGACACATTTCAGATGTGAGCCTTCCCTCCTCAGGAGCACCTGGTTCATTTCAGGAGATGGTCCCCACCTTTCATGTTCAGCATACGTAAGTTAATTTGCAAGTGCTTAGCCTGATGGCTTCTTGCAGTTTTCAAATACCTCAAGCCGGCCTTCTGATGAGGCGCCTTCAGTGGTTGTTCAGATGGCTACGGTCATCTGCAGGATCATATTTAACTAGAATTCACAAGTCTGGAGTCACTTAAGTGGTGGACACTTCATCCAAACCTTTTCTGAGGGAACCATTTCAACTTTGGTCACAAGTAACCTTAAAGATGGGTTCCTCCCTGTATGGATGAAGAGCTCAAGTAGGGTCTCTTCTGATCAATGCTAGATGGACTCAGGAGGAATGCAACCTCCATATCAGTCTGTTGGCCCTGAGAGCAATAAGGCTGGCTTTGAAAGCATTCCTTCCTTACATCCTGTAGAAGCACATGTAAGTGCAATATCTTTGCCATGCACTAATTCAGCCGTCAGTGAGGAGTAGGTACCTTTCGCCGTACCATTAGGCTAGATTTTTGTGGCTAATGGTTATTGACAGAGAAACTGGTCTACCATTAGCTCATCTGGCCAGGAAGGATGGTCAGAAAGAAGACTTTCTGAAAAAGTTACTCACTACCAACTACAAGTGAGAACTGACTTTAGAGATTCTAGATCATTTTGCAATGTGGGGTTATCCTCAGACAGACACTGGCCCAAAAACCTAAACTGTACAAGGCCAAAGGTTCACCTTGTACCCAGATCTTCTCGAGCTCAGTTAATCACTTAAAGCTTTCCCACCAGGGGACCTTCCCTCTTGAAATCAGGGGCAGTTGTTTCATTCCAATTTTCCAACATCAAGCTGAAAAGCTAGAACGTTGAAAGGGTGTCTTTTTCCAATTGTATTTACAGTAGATGTGTGGGATACTCTGTTAGCTGTGACGCATCAATTAACCAGAGAGGTGTAGTCTATACTGTTCTAATACTGCACTAATTTATCTTAGTCATAGCTCACGAGGGTTTAGACGTAAGTACCATACATTGTCTCTCTCCGTTGCCTAGGTTGTTAAATCTTCCTATTAAACATAGGGTTCACACTCAGACATCGGACAAGGATAATGGAAGGGACACTCTGAAATGCTCTCTATTTAATGCTAGATTGCTAGCAAAACATTTGGAGGAATGTGCTCTCCTTTTGGAGGAAAACAACATCAAATTGGCATTTATTACCGAGACATGGTTGGATACAACTTCGGGTCCAGACCTTGTGAAAGCCACTCCTTTTGGCTACCGATGTTACTCATTGGATCGAATTCATAAAAGGGGTGGAGGGCTCGCGGTGATATACCATGATTCACTGACCCCTCACTTCCTACCTGTTCATGACCTGGGTTGTGAAGCCTTGTCTTTTAAGATTTTCTCAGCCTCCTACAAACCTTTGAAAGGGACTCTAATCTATCGTCCTCCCAGAGGGAAGAATGATTTTTTAAACTCATTAAGCCTGATGCTTGAAGATGGATTGAGTCAACAAACATTTGTAGTACTTGGAGACTTCAATTTCCACTTGGAAAAATCTGAAGATCCGGACACAGCTAGACTGAACAATATCATAGCCTTAGACGGCCTTAAACAATTGGTCTCCTCTCCCACTCATTCCAAAGGACATACTTTAGATGGGATATTTTCTAATATCTGTGATCTGACTAACATCTCCGTCTTCCCGATCACCTGGTCCGACCATTTTGTAGTCACTTTCGAACTAAACCATGTGAGGAGGGGCGCCGAACAAAAGAAGGAAATCACAACCAGGGTGTGGGGCAAGCTAGATGCTAAACTCCTGGATTCTACCCTCATTGACTCGATGCATGTAGTTCCACAGGATCCTGAAGCAGCATCTTGTCTTTACAACAGCTGGATGAGTGACGCCTGTCTCCAATTAGCTCCCCCTAAAAAATGGATACCGAAAAGGGCACTACATACTGCCCCTTGGTATTCAGGTGAACTTAGGGATAAAAAATTATTATGCAAACGAGCCGAAAAAATATGGCGGAAGAACTATGATTCGGCTGACAGAACTGAATATAAACTTAAAATTTCTAGCTACAAACAATCCCTTCTGTTAGCCAAGAAAGAATATTTTTCTTCGCAAATCACGAAAGCTAAATCAGACACTAAGGAGCTTTTTAAAACAGTAATCAAATTGTCTAATCCCAGGACGCCTAATGTTCCTGTCGCCCCTGATTTTTGCAATACCATAGCAGCTTTCTTCCAGTCAAAAGTGGAAACAATTTTTCTTTCTCTTTCAGAACTAATTGACAAAACTCATAATAATCCAAGCTCTAAAATCTCTCATCCTTTGGACAGTACTCTTGATCATTTCTCGCCTTTGAATTCTGAGGATACTAAGAAACTCATGAATAATATAAAATCAGGCGCTCCAAGTGATCCCTGCCCTACTTGGATTATTAAGCAGATCGCGGACACTACCTGCAGGGTTCTGACTCCTCTGTTTAATGACATATTTCGCTCTGGAACTTTTCCCAGCTCCTGGAAAAAGGCGTTAGTGCTTCCACTATTAAAAAAGCAGTCCTTGGATCCTAATGATCCAACCAATTACCGCCCTATCTCTAGACTTCCCCTCCCTGCCAAAATGGTAGAAAAAGCCATGAACAGGCAACTTAGTGATTTCACCAGGACAATAACTCTCTGGATCACTCTCAATATGGTTTTAGAGCTCATCACAGCACGGAGCTGGCGCTTCTCAAATCCACAGAGGAGATCAGAGAGTTGATGGACAAGGGAGGGAGTGCAATGTTGATTTTATTAGATCTGTCTGCGGCCTTTGATACCGTTCACCATAAGGTATTGATGAATCGGTTATTTGAGATCGGGATAGGTGGTCAGGCATGGAATCTGCTGCACTCCTTTTTGAAGGACAGATCTCAAACAGTCGAACTCAACGGAGAAACCTCTGAACTCTTTTCCTTACCATGCGGGGTGCCGCAGGGCTCGTCCCTCAGTCCTACTTTATTTAATATCTATGTGGCACCCCTGGCTGGTATCATCAGATCCTTCGGGTTTCAGCTTACCTCCTACGCAGATGACACCCAAATCATGCTGTCTGTGATGGAGGGAACTGAAAAGGAAACAGGGGCTCGTTTTTCGGACTGTATGGGATCCATCGCTAGGTGGATGTCGGCAAACTGCCTTAAGTTAAATTCGGCCAAAACAGAGGTCATGAGATTTGGCAATAACCCCCTGATGTGGACACCCGATTGGTGGCCTGACATGCTTGGTCCCTGCCCCACACCCTGCAGGAAAGTTAAAAACTTGGGCGTGATGGTGGATGACAAACTTAATTTGGGGGACCAGGTGAGTAAGGTGACGTCGGGTTGTTCCTTGGTCCTCAGAATGATCAGGAAAATTAGGCCATATCTCTCTGAGGGGTGCCTTAGAACAGTGGTGACGGCACTTTTACTATCACGTCTTGATTATTGCAACAGTCTGTATGTCAATATGCAGATACAACATCTAAATCGTTTGCAGGTTATTCAAAACGCTGCCGCCAGACTGTTGACTCGGACTCCCAGGACTGTGTCAGTCAAAGGCGAATTACAGAAGCTGCACTGGCTCCCTATTCGTCTGAGAGCACGCTTTAAGGCTGCTTGCATAGTGTTTAGGGCTTTGAAGGGGATTGGTCCGGAGTTTCTAAGACAAAAGTTTTCCTGGTACATCCCGAGTAGAACTCTTAGATCCACTGAGACCAAACTAGTAAAAACACCCCATTTTAAAAGAGTTAATTGGGGAGGCAGAAGCTTCGTATATGGTGCATCTAAGATTTGGAACGAACTCCCTTTTATGCTAAGAAATTCCTCTGATTTTAGCTTCTTCAGAAAACATCTGAAAACTTGTTTTTTTTCTCAGTTCTAGTTCCCTGTTATTGTTAGGTTGGCAGTGCTTAGCGCCAGGACACCGCAAGGTAATCGTGCGCTTTCTAAGTTATAATAACATAACATAACATAACATTATTACATATCAGCCATCATGGTGTGCCTTTTTACCCCGGAGGAAGGCTATTTGCTCAAGGTTTCTGTCGTAGTTCGTGTCCCTAAAGGGCTATAGAACCCGTTTCCCTTGACACCATTTGCAATAGCTGAATGTGACTTGATTTTAGTTTTTCCTTCTTTAGCGTGTGAGCCCTTCAAATAGTTCCATACTTGACATGATATTAGGTAGTTATGGAATTTCACATTTCTGGCCAGGAGGGGAAGTCAGAAAAAAGGGAGGCATAGTCAGAAAAACATCAATTCATTTATCTACCCTCTTTCCATCCTCCTACTCATCCATCCGAGGGGGACGAAAACTGCATCGTTTGGATTCTAGGAGGACTTTAAGGTATTTTATTCATCAAACTGAAGTAACCAGGGTAGATGAAAACAGTTGATAAGTCTAGGAAAAGACAGTTAGAAAACAAATGATGTCTAGGTCTGATGTTAACCACGAACAGTGAGATACCGCTATGCCGGCAATCCAGCTTCAAGTTCCCATGCTCATTGTACCAGAAGCAGGGTTACCCTCTCTTGAGAGACGTATTTATTCAGATAATCCCCAGGGTAGCCATTTTATCTTCAGTTCATTGGTTTGCTAAGCATTAGTTCCTTGTGTCTATTTCTGTTATTTCATTCCTTCTTGCTTAATTTGGTATGACGCTTCTCCTACTTACTGCGTTCTGATGCTTTTGTCAAAGCAGGCAGCAGTTGCGAGTAACCATAAGAAGAAAAAGTTACTTATCTTTTCGTTACTTTGTTTCTGATGGACATTTGTGCTCCGGAAGATTCTTTGCAACCCCCTGACCTATCCTCGTGTGGATGTCTGTTTTGTCTATCATTATGATTTCTGTTGGCTCCATCCACTTCATCAGTATCCTCTGTGTGGACTCGGAACATGTAGAAGGAGCTGACGTCACTGGCCCTTGTGCACAGTACATATTGATGTCACACAACTCCATTTTGGGTACCATTGAGCACAGCTACCAATGTTTGGTAAAAAAAAAAGTCTGGATCCAGTCTAGCAGCTGGGAAGTGATGTATCTAGGGAATGAGGAAAAGCTATTATGTCCATCAGAAAGATAATTACCGAAGGTCACGTGTTCTCCAAACTATGAAACTCTTGAGCAGTGTTCACCAAACTTAACATATCTAAACATGTGATTATCAGAAGGTTGTTCCAAATTTTGCAAGTACCAGTCAAAGTATTCAATGTTATAAGCACAAGAGGATTGTGGAATTTCCTGTGGAAAGCCCCTTGTAGCATTATCCATTATTACATCGATTTGAGATGTATAACCATCATCATACAGCACATTATGAAACTTCAAATTCATACAAAGCTGATACTGATTGGTACAAATCTCATACCCTTACAGATCTCCAGCTTGTTGTCACTTTGTGCAGATTCTTATTCTTACTCATTCCTACACACTAATATGCATCTCCACAAAATTGTGAGGAAAGGAGTCCTTACCCAGTCTGAAGTGCGGGCAATGGCGTGGAGTTTAACACCAGTAGCAGAGTGTGCACTATTAGGTTCACAGACGTGTTTGTGGGCTAAAATAAAGTGCATTCTATTGTCAGTGAGAGATGGGGAGGGAGACCTCTTCTCCATATTGGAACATCGGAGTCATACACCCTTTATTGGTTACATCACATCGCCACGGTTGGGCTAAAAACACTCTGAGCCAACTGCATCTATGTCTATCTTTTTCTTCTCATTTTATTGGTTGAGTGAGCATACCAAATGTCACTAATCATTTTTGACTACTCTTAAGTACTAAGTGCCCAGTAGTACATACTTATACGGGTGGAGTACAGACCATTTGTACTGGCCGCATCTATAACTGTAAACCACTTGGAGCACTGGCCAGCTAAGGGTAGGCAAACATTAGACATAGGTTGCCTCCAATCCACCATACTTTTTCTCATTTCACAGATATCAGTAAAGCAAGTAATGTCTCATGTTAATAAAAACAAAAAGTGATGGTTGGAATATTTTATTTAATCTAAGTCTCTGGCAATTACTCTGGTCTGAATTAAAGTTTTTTGTACTCAATGTACCACTTCAAACAAGGAGTGGAGGGCCTATATAGAAATTAGCCTTAATCCTGCTCCAATAGTAAGAGTCCTCACCTAATTGCTAGGCCACTTCCTCAAGCAACCCCCAAAACAATTTCCAGCTTTGTTAGGCCTCCTCAGGGAGATGTAGCTTGCATCCTGTCATACAAAGAGCTATGGGCTCCATGTCTGGGCATATCCATGACACTCAGGGCATCACATAGAGGAAATAAATGATGGGTGGAATGCCTGAACAGGAGCAGTCCAACTAAAACAGTTAGGCTACACTAAAAAAAGATGGTCATAAGTACAGCCCAGGATCATTACTATTGAGTGAGATTAGTTTAAGCATTCCATCCATCACTGTTTGTGTTGTCTAAGTGAGTCTCCCCAATTAGAAGGAGTATACCTGGTCAGAGGTACCAATCTCAATGTGCCATAGAACTGGCCTAATGTTACTTTTGTTCCTGTTCACAGGGACCATGGCTTTGCAGTTCGGTCTGGCCCATCCCTTGCGGACCTAGGCTAAGACTAATTTTTACATAGTTTGTTTCTATAATGGCTCTGGTGAGCTTTAAAACAATTAATTGGATTGCAGTGTTTACTAGTGTCTAAGATTAAATCAAGATTTTCACCAACCACTGTGCCATATGAAGTTCATGTCATCCTACCATGGTTCTGTGATCTTCAGCTGTGTGAGTGATCATTTATGGTGCAGTAGATACTGTAGGAAATCCATCTTTTCTGTGTGGTCACCCCATATTTTCCCCATTTACTGGCCCTATATTTTTGCTGGCTTTAGAACTCTGTTTACTTTTTTTAGCATTTCTTTTTATTGATATTTTAACTAAACATAACGGAAATTAAAGAACATTTCCTAGACATTCACTGTCGCTTATGTATCCATTTAGATAATATAACAATTACCTAAATGTTTTATGACAATGATGATGTAACAGAAATCACCATTGCTCAGTTTAAACACAATTACCTGACTGATATTGAAGTCCCTAGTCAGTGATTGAATTTGTTATCATTTAGTGCTCATGCCTATATTTCATCAAATCTTCCTACAGTCTACCAGGTTTCCTAGGGCATTCCTGAGCCTCATACACCAGCTTCTCCAGTTTGCAGCAAAATGCCTATACTTGCCATCAATGCCGGACCCATTTGGGGGCTGGCCTGTCTCCATATTCGAACAATGTCTCTCTTACCAAGCAACAAAGTCAGCCGTTTTAGGGTCTTTTCCACATAAGTGAAGCCCTCATCAACCCCTATATTCAATAGGGTCCTTTTCGGGAGGAGATCTAATGTAATGCGAATAGTGTCGCAAAATGGCCTGAGCAAATTACAGCTCCATGTAGTGGGGAGGAAATCCCTCTCTGTCTTGCTGCTCTTAAAACAACTGAAGCTGTCACTTCTATTTACTTTTCACGAGCGATGTGTAGTCCAATATATGTGGGAAAGGTATTTAAATTGAGTTAATATAAAGACCTCTGTGCACTCTGCTAACTAGTGGTAAAGTTCTGGTGCCCCCCCCCCCCCTTTAAAAATGGTCAAATTGGCATATTCTTAATTGGTATTTTTAATTTACCTATAAGCCCTATTAGTCCCTAGTATATGGTACATGCACCCAGGGCCTGGAACTTAAATACCGCTAGTGGACTGCATCACCTATTGTGTCAGTCACTAAAGTGGTAGTGCAAACTTGGCTTCAGGACTAGCAGGTTATTCTGACTGTAGCTGGTAAAAATTGCAATTCGACCTGTTAAAATAAACCCTTTTGACAGGTCAAAACCTCTCTTTTAAATATTAATAAGTCACCCCTAAAGATGTCCTGTAGTCTACAAAGCAGGGTACATGGTATTTAAAAGTAGGACACGTAGCAATTTTATTCTAACATGTATTTACAGTGACCATCACCCAAACGTTATTTTTCAATGTGGCAGAACTAGCAGCCCTATGTAGAAAACCAGAGTACAGATTAACATCCTAATTCTATATCTGAGCAGTGGGATGAGCTAGAAAAATAATTAAACAACTATTTTTAATAGATATTAAAAATCCAATTCAATGGCAAAATTGGATTTTTACTAAATATATAAGAAAAATAAGTTTTAGAAAGTTACCTTTTTTCATGCCTGAAGTTCCTGTAACCTAAATTTGCATTTTCTCTCCTACTTCTGCCAGCCAGTAATTAGCATTAACATATGTGTGAAAAAGGTGTGGAATTACTCCCAGGAGCAATCATTAGGATGACTTGAATAGGCAAAGATGACTCCTCTGACCCTCACTATTTGAACATGCAGGGTGGAAGCTGTGAGCATTATTTTTGATATACAATGTTAAATCCTGTTTGTGTATTAAAGTCTGCTTGCAAGGTGTGCTGGGATAACATATAACACTTTGGAGCACACATATGCCAGGATGCCAAGATATTTCTTGTGTATCCACTGTGTGGCTGCTGAGGGACCTGCTTGGTCCCACCAGACGTCTGTCTCTGGATTTTACATAGAACACTGGGGGCACACTTGAAAAAAGGAAACAGGGTACTAAAACAGTGACTGCATATACACCTGCTGATTGGCTCCCCAGTTCCTAGGCAACCCTGAGCCCTCCTCTCACACCTGCCCAGGCCCCTTAAGGGTTTGCTGGGTGAACCCCAAAACATTCAACTCCATTTTGTTGGAGTTTCCCTCTGCCCCAGATTGCAGTGAGCTAAAGACCAGGAGGTGGTAAGGAGGCAGACAAGTACTGTCTCTTTTCTAAATTTAAAAAAACAAAACAGCGATTTTCCCTACCCGTGATTGCATCATTTTTATAACAGTTCTGCTTGTAGTTGTTACAGTTTGAAAATTGTAGTTTTAACCTGTCCATGAATGCATAATTCCTCGCCTATTTTGTATTTAAATTTGTGGTTTTTATATGTCCGTGACTGTAATCATTTAACCTGTTGAGTTGTGGGATTTGCAGTCCAAAATCTGTAATTTTTTTCCCTCTCATTCCCCGTGACTCTTTGTTTTCCCTCCTAATTTCTCCCTTGCCCTGTGCTCAAACCTGTATGTTAAGCAATCTACCCCCAGCTCCCATTTTGTGTTAGAAAGTGAGTGAAACAAGCCACCCCCCCCCCCTTTTCCCCTCAAAGCAACAGGGATATTGTACATCAGAGAGTGAACAGAGGGTGCTCTGAGACAGCAGTAATCTGCTGTGAGCTGTTTAAGCTGTGCTGTATAGGGAATGTGCACTTGTGTTTTTTGTCTAGGGGAGTTAGTAAAGTTTGATACAAACAGTATTGTTAGAGGACAAAGTTTGTTAGGCCCTTACCTGCAGAAGTCCAAAGTGTGGATTACGCCTGTCTGTCTCCTAGGAGATTCTGAATAGAGGAGCAGCGTCCAACTCCCTAGGCAGCAAACCTAGTCTGAGGTCGTTGGGACCTTATATAGTCTGCTATTGGTTGGTACATGTGTGCACTGATTGGTGGTTGTATCTGGTATTTTTATTGGATTAGGATTAGTGTTCTCATTGGTTTGGTATTTGAGGGTTCTGATTGGTTTCTGGGTCTGTGACTCAATCAATGTAGGGTTGGGACTAGGGCTAGGGTTAGGATTTCTATTGGAAGTAGGGACTAGGGCTTCCTTTGTGATTGGTTGTTAGGACTAGGGTTGGGACTCGTGGCAGGGTTAGGCGTTCTATTGGAAGTGGCGATTAGGGCTTCTTATGTGATTGGTTCCTGGACTAGGTGTGGGACTAAGACTAGGCTTTTTATTGGAAGTAGGGACTAGGGTTTCCTGTGTTATTGGTTGCTGGGATTAGAGTTGGGACTACTGCTAGGGCTAGGACCTCTATTGTACGTAGAGATTAGGGTTTTTGAACCTAATTGAGTGCTTGGACTAGGGCTATGATTGGCTGTAAGGTCCTGGTCTCCTATTGGGTCTAGATATTAGGGCTAGTGTTGTCATTGGATAGGGTTAGGGCTAGGGTTCCCATTGGTTGAAGGGTCACCTGACTGCTGGGGATATAAAAGGCCAAGGCTTAGGACGTCTTATTTTAGGCGGAGTGGACAAGGGCTGAGAGGACAAGGGAAGTTGCCTGTTTGAGCCTGTTCGAGACTGGTCAGGACTGGGACCAGAAATACTGCCCATTTTCCCATTCAGTAATACCCACCCTACACCATCCACATCCACAGAGTAACACACTCACACCAAATGTACACCACACACTTACTACAAACAAACCCTATGCACAAATCAATGTACCAGCATACACTGCAAAACCACACAAACCACTTCTATATACCCTTCTATCCCAGCTACCACACATTTCCACCATCACCTACAAACAGTTAACAACTCTATCCTATACCACTAACCAATGCACTCATCACTAACACAACCAAAACTCATACCATACCTAACTACAACCTATCCAGACACACATTCCCCACTCTAATTACTCCTAACAGACCCCCTTTTATCATTAACACACTCTTACTCAACCTTCCATCATTTGTCCAACCAACACCCTCTTCTTTCTACCACAGTAACACAACACAACACTGACATGCTACAGCACCACATATTGTAACTCCTGCAGCAAACAGGTCTAAAACAAACAGTCTTAAATCTACTTCATCCCCTCCTACACACAGCATACACTCTTCTCCCAAAACATCTCCACCCCCTTTACCTTACAAATTTCACTTGCAAACAATAGTATACAAACAAATCCATCTGATAAAACAAATACATCAACACCTCTTTTCACTACTCCTCAAAAACAAAACATACCACACACATCAGCCCAACAAAATCTTTCAAGCACAACACCTCATAACACTTACAGTCATAAAATACAATCATACACCCACCTTTCAAACTACACATATGAACAAACTCCAATGCCAAGCTTTCTCTTTTCCACCACACCTAACACACATACAGCAACACAGGAACTCTCTTCCAACCGCCTCTCACCCATTGGACAATTTAGAAGCTTATTACATGACCCACATGCTGCACCACCACCACTGACTCATACATCTTCCGGCCTTAACATATGCAAACAATATAAGAAACACATCACAACTTTGCTTCTCCATGTCTACTGCACAACAAGGTTACACCACAAAAACAACACAACATACCACTCACTCTCAAACACCGTCTACACCACCTACGCACACAGACTCATCAAAATGCCTTCTTAGCCTGCTGGACGAGGAACACATTACAGAACAGCTACACAATTGCTATCCAAATACAGATAATACCAGCACTTAAAACAAACCTACTACTAACCCACACAGTACTGATCACTCTTCTACAAAACAAAGTCTCAGTGCTACCAAAGCACATTCTCTAAACTGTCTACTAATAAATGCTCGATCGCTCTCTAAAAACAAACATCACATCTACGACCTTCTCACCAATGCAAGACCAGACACACTATTCATAACTGAATCATGGTTGGGAGATGATATGGCTCCAATCCTCCATGAAGCCAATCCTCTAGGCTATCAAACAATCACCCAAAATAGTATAGGCAAAAAAGGAGGTGGTCTAGCTGTTATAGTCCGGCAAACATTATATATCACTAAAGTTGACGACATCTCCATAAAGAATTGTGAGGCTCTTCTCACAAGATACAATCCTACACCGTCTTTCTCCTGTAACATCCTGCTCCTTTACAGACCTCCACCTAGCAAGGTGACATTCCCAGATGCGCTTCTAGACATAGTTTCAAACCTGATAACAGTACACTCCAACCTATGCGATTTGGGTGACCTCAACTTTTGGTTTAGTATATTATAGAATTTTATTTATTTGCCTGATTAGTTGAAACCATTGCAAAGTTACAACCGTGCTAAAGAAATCCACAAATTCGTAAAACCATGTTAATACATCTAAAATAACTCAATGATTTTAGACAATATATGCCATGGTATTTATCCCCAAATGTATAAAACCATGTTGATAAAACTAAAAACACAGTAGATTTAAACGGTGAATGCCATAATATCTTTTTTAAAACTAAGGATTTCATTATGGAGGTTAAAGTTCCTTTAGACTGTTGCAATTAAAAACCTTTCCAGCTTGTTCTGAAATATGTGATAATCGCAGGTTTGTGTCCATTGAGCCAGTTGGCTGCTGAATTTAGTTTTGTTCCTGCTGCGCTCATGAACCGGACCAGGCTGCAAGCTAGCTGGATATCTCCTCCTTCGAAGCAGGCTTTCACTGCCTGTCTCCATGTTCGAATCTATCTGTTATTCAGGACCGGTTTTAGTAATGATCTTCGTTTCTTATCTAAACCCTTCCAGATGAACAATAAGTGCAGTACTTCTTCGTTGGCTTCACCGCATAATCTACACTGTGTTATTGTATCTGACCATTTCCATGGTGGAAGGTGCCGCATTGCTGGCAGGATACCGAGCCTCAGATGCAGGAATCTTTCCTTCAGTGCTCTCGAAAAACCTATGCCAAGGTACGTTTGTGGTGAGCACCTGGAATAGTTCTGAATGACAGACCAGCCATGGGCCCTCTCCTTTGGTTCCGCTTTGCCTTCTCCAAGGGACTGTAACTTTACTGATGTATTTACTAGTTCCTTGAAACCCGGCGATTTCCCAAAGGTCTTGCAAGGCAAGACTGCTTATTGCTAATTGTAGGTAGGCCATGGCGGGACTGTCTTTTGTCTGTTTGAGCTCCTTCCATAAATATGAGTTCAGTGTTCTAGGCTTGGCTCTCTTTATTTTATGCCAGCATTTAACGTAGGCACCCTTATGTGCTATTTGTTGATTTTGGAGGCCGAACTCTAGTCTTATTTGTGCCGGAGAAGTATACTGTGGGAGATTAAATATTATTCTCATGGCCTTGGACACTACTTTTTCCAGAGTGCCCTCATCTCTCCCTCTCAGGCATTTGCTGCCTTTGGTCATAGTCGGTAGGAGCCTCGCTCGATGCACCTGTAGTAGAGAATTGAGGCTGGGACTAGTTATTTTGTGTTTGGTGTTTTTTAATGCGACAGCCAGTGAGGTCCCTCTTCCTCTAATGACCGCTTTTTGTTGAAGGAACGTGCGACCCCCTCAGCTCCCATCGATACTGGTATTTGTTACTTCTTTGGTTTAGTACCATCACTCTGGATTTATCTAGATTTATGGTTATCCCATTCTTGGCCGAAAAGTTGTCTGTAGTGCTTATGAGGTGCTGTAGGCCGATTGGAGTCCGGCTGATTAATATTAGGTCGTCGACGTACAGTAAGTTTGAAAGAGTTAAACCCCCCAAATTTGGGGTGTGATGGTTGCAGTTATCTAGCTTTGTTGTGAGATCTGACATGAAAAGATTAAACAGGGTCGGGCCAGAATGCAACCCTGCTTCAACCCCTTGGTAGTCAGTATTTTCCTCGATGGGCAATCGCCTGTCCCCAGTTTTATTTGAACCCATGTGTTGGAGTGGAGTAAAATTAACTGATTTAGGAGGTTTGGGGTGATTTCCAAGCCGGATAATTTTGCCCAGAGTTTCTCCCTGTCGATGATGTCAAAGGCGGCTGTGTAGTCTATGAAGCAGACAAATAGCTGCTTATTGATGTTCTTGGTAGCATCTATTAAGAGTGAAAGGGCAAGGATATTTGTTGTTGTCCACATACATTTTTTAAATCCTGTTTGGTTGATGGGGATTAAGGCTTTTTCCGATGCCCACTCTATGAGTTCTTCCAGTAGAAGACCTGTATAATATTTAGCGTTGATGTCAATTAATGCAATGAGGCTATAATTCTTTGCTTCATTCTTACTGCCTTTCTTGTGAATCGGCAAAATAATAGATCCCTTCCAAGAATCTGGAATTCTTTCAACTTCCATGATGTGACTGAAGAGGGGTAATAATGCTTCAGCCCAGTTGTTCGGATCCTGCTTGTATAAAATTAGAGGAATACCGTTAGGACCGGGCGCCCCCTCCATTCTGCCTTTCGCAATTCTATTCTTGATCTGTTTCGTTGTGAAGGAATAGTAGGTCTCCAAAACTTGCCATTCTTGGCCCAGCCGGTCGCATCGGCGAGCTACGGCATCTTGTTAAATGTCGTCTTCTTCTTTGTTGAAGTGGTGCCATAGATACTTTGCCCAGGCTTCTTCATTCACGTGAGAGTTGATTTCGGGGCTCTTGGATTCTCTAGGCTGTTTACTATGTGCCAAAACCTGGCGCTGTTGTTGGTTTTTGCATCATATAGTAATTTGGCCCATACCTTGTCAGCCTTTTCTTGTTTTGCTTGCCAGATAATGTTCTTCTTGCTAGTCTTTAACCTCCTTAGTTCCATCTGTATGTTGTTGACTGGGTCTGTTTGACGAAGACTGCAAATTGCTCTATTTATTTCACTCTTTATTCGCCTTAATTCGACGGTTTGAGTTGTCGAGAGATGGAATATTTGCTTACTGGATGGCCTGAAGAGTGTTACCTGGTGTGCCTTTAGCCCTGCAGTTACATTTGTCGATTTTATTATAGGATTAGCTGAGCCAAGACTTTTAGTAAAGTTTTCCCAGCCAGTCAAAATGTTGTCATTCGGCAGCTTACTTTCCTCCCACCAAGTTTTTGCCTCAGCCAAAAGCTTTTCCGGGTCGTTCGTTTTGCATTTGATTCTTTTATAATTCGATAAGGCCACTGTACTTGAGTCCTCAGTTGGATGGGTGAGTGCTGTCCCATGTACGACGAGTGTAAGCACTTCTGGTAATTGGTAGCTGTGATCTAACATTTCGATCCTAAAATCTTTGACTGTTTTGAAGAGCGATAATGATGAAAAAGTGTAGTCTATTGCAGTATTAGCAGAAGCATTATGAAAAGTTGCTGCTTGTGGGTGATCACCCGTGAATCGACCATTCATTGCTACCAGGCACAGATTTTCTAAGTCCTTAAAGAGGTCTTTGGATGTCCTGGTATCTTTGCCCCACTTGCACTCTTCCTGGAATGGCACCCCCCATCCTAACAGTTAGTTGGTCTTCCGCTGGCTGGTCCTTATTGACCTACCCTGAGAGGAACATATCGAAATCCCCTGAGACAATGTAATTCAGGGTTACCGCTTCTGTAACTAGCCTCGTCAGCCTCTGACCCATCCAAAACCAATAATCACTGACCTAGACGCACTGATCCTGCATCAGATTGTTCACAAACCCACACACATCACTGGACATATCCTAGATGTAATACCGAACTAGTTACCTTTCAAACTATACCTCCGGTCACATGGTCAGACCACCATTTCCAACATAAAACAACACTAAGCGACTCACCTAAAACCACCTTACCTGCATCCATCTGTTGACCATGGAACAAGCTCAATTTGGAACATTTAGAAACACAAATAACATCCAATACAGATCTGGAAACAATACATTCTGTTCAAAAACTATATGAGTGGCTACAGGAAGCTTTTGATATCCTGATACCACTCAAAACCACACAACAGAACAAAAGAAAACAAGCGCCTTAGAGAAATTCAGAGATAAAAGACATAAAACTACAAATTAGAAAGCTGCAATGTCCTGGCTCAAAACAAAAAACAAACAAGACAAACTTCACCTACTGAAAATTAACAGATTATACAAGTCTGCTATTAAAAAAGCTAAGAAAAGGTACTATTCAGACAGAATTCAAAATGCTAAAAGTGCAAATAAAGAATTTTATAAAATACTGAATGAATTTTGTAAACCAAATTGCCTAGAAGGAACTCATCCTGTTTCTCAAAATTTCACAAACAAACTGGCTAATCGTTACACGGACAAAGCAGACATCTTGGACTTGTACTTAAAACAGAGACAAAGCACCAGCACCGACTCTTTTACAAAACAACAATCCAAGAATACTTTAACTCAGCCTCTCCGTTCCTTCCAACACATTTTACACAATGAATTTACAGACCTGATCAAAGCAAGCAGGCCTGCCGGCAGCCCTTCTGACCTGTGTCCACCGCAAACTTTCAAGACAATTCTTCTAACAACCTCTGCTGCCACTCCAGTAAGAAGAATCATCAATGATTCCTTAACTACCGGAATATTTCCAGAAGAATTCAAAAAGTCATACATACGCCCTTTACTGAAGAAAACAAACTTGGACCCACTGAACCCTGACAACTACAGACCCATTACAAATAGACCTTTCCTGGGCAAACTATTAGAAAGAGCAGCATTCACCCAGATGTCACAATTCATTAAAGGCAATGCCATACTTTCACATTTCCAAACAGGATTCTGTCCGGGAATAGGCACAGAATTTGTCCTCCTTGCTATCTGGGATGACCTGAAGAACACAGTTGACTGCAACGGGGTTGCTGCACTACTCCTCTTGGACTTCTCAGCTGCCTTTAACACGGTTGACCATGACACTCTGAAACAAAGACTCTACGAAGCCAGCTTAGAAGGGACTGCTTTAGACTGGATCGCGTCCTACCATTGAAACAGAACTAATGTCATCCATACCGTACCTTTCTCGTCCAAACCATACTCCACAAAAGCAGGGGTCCCTCAAGGCTCTATCATTTTTCTCAGGCTTTTCAACATCTACATGAAGTCATTACCGCCACTGATCAATCAATTTCAACTCACGTGCTATAACTATTCAGATGACACGCAAATTCTCCTTCAACTGGAATGCCCCAAAGATATTGGAAACTCACCAATTTTCAGTTGTCTCAGAGCCGTGGATCAATGGATAACTTGGAGCCATCTCAAATTGAATGCTTCCAAAACGGAAATACTCCTGTGTGGCTATTGGAAACATTATGACACGCTTGCTGCCTGGCCTGATAAACTGGGATCACGGTCTAAAGTATTGAAAGAAGTAAGAAACCTCGGAATGAACACGGACTCCAAGCTATTGATGAATGCCCAAGTGGTAAACTAGCAAGATCAAGCTTTGTTACTATAAAAACTTTTCCCCCATTTGGGATTTCCACACAAGGTCCAAACTATCATGTCCCTTGTTCTATCCAAACTCGATTACGCCAATAGTCTCTACCACGGATCACCTTTAACGACTATGTAAAGACTACAACGGATTCAGAACTTGGCTGTCAGACTACTTCTGCATATCAAACCACAATACCACATCTCCCCTGCCTTGAAAGCCCTGTTAAAGCTGCTTTGTATCACCCACAAAGCGATACATGGAATGGGACCGCTCTTCATCAGGAATAAAATCACCAAACACATTCATCATAGAAACCTCCGCTCTAGAGTGGCACCTCGCCTCAAAATCCCAAGATACAAGAAAAAAAACATGGGTGGCACATCCTTCTCTGTTCAAGCAGCCAAAATATGGAACTCTCTACCCCCTAACATAAGATCGACTGACAACCACCTTATCTTTAGAAAAATGTGGCTCTTCCCCGCATAAGCACCATACGCAAACGGAAATATACAGCATATCCCTCTGTATATAAGCATTTTTTTTTTTTTTTTTTTTATTGTTTTGACTGAAATTCCACAAAAGTCAGTGAACACAGCACACATTTCCGCCTCGCAGGGCGCAAAATGCAAAAGAAGACAAAACAAACCCGAGCGTGAGATGCAAATCCAGTGCAAATGCTTTACAGTACATATCCAGCCTACCATTGACATACAAATCATTGACTTTCAAACAAATTCTCACCGTCCCCGCCATCAGATCAGTTTATAATGGTTAACTTAAGACGGGGTAGCATCAGCAGTGGCATGAGACAGTAAGTTTTGCCTAAGCGGGTCCCAGATATCCTTAGGCCTAGATGTAGCAGGCAATTCCTCCGTATATGTTGCAAAAGTTTCCCTACAATATATTAAGTCTTTAATCCAATCTACTATCCGGGGGCTGAGACGGCCCTCCCATGTCATAGCAACACGCCTCTTGGCTAGTAAAAGAGCAACACGCACAAACTTACCCAACGCACCCTTCAGTTGCGGGACATAGCAAAGCAAGCACGCAGTCGGCGTGCACTGAATTACAACGCCTGTCATCTTATGTATATGACTCAGTATCTCCTTCCAGTATGTGTACACTGCTATGCAATCCCATGCAAGATGACAGAAATCTGCGTCGTCGCGCCCACACCTACTACATTGCGCTGAATCCCGAAGTCCCATTTTATACAATTTGAAAGGAGTATGGTAGACCTGGTGTAAAAATTTCAGATGTATGATTCTTAAATTGCCATTGGGCGAAAGAGTTCCCGTCAGACTGCAGATTTGTACGCAGTCTTTCTCCGTTAGAGGGGTTTCTAATGCGGAGTTCCACCGCTCCAGACCCCTATCCACCCCTCTTATTGCTTCCTCCTGTATCAATTTGTACAGTTTTGTGATCAGTTTCTTCTTCGTGGGAGTTACTAGCAACAACTGCAGAGAGAGGAGGGTCGGTGGTTCAGCCGGGAACCCCGGATAGTGATTTTGTAAGGCGCGCCTAAGGCGATGTGTAGTGTAGATAAATAATGGCGTGGGGTTACTGATAAACTCTAGTTCAGTAGCTAGCGTGCATCTGCCCTCGGAGTATACGACGCGCATATGCGTTATACCTACTTCTTTAAACGCCCTAATGGGGCCTGTCTCCTGCATTACAGACAACGCTGCATGTCCGGCTAGCGGCAGCGCGGGTGCATAGATAGGGAGCTTTCCCGCCACACGCCCGATCGCTTGCCACACACCCACCGTCGCATCAACTGTATTGATCTCCCGCTTAGGTGTACCTCTGTTGACATGAGTGAGTATTCCCGACAGCGGTATGGGATGTGCATCCCCGTCCTCCACCGCCAAATGCGGGGTAAAGTCATGTGGGCGAAACCAATATTAAACGTATTGAGCCTGCGCACATAAGTAATAAATGTATAGATCGGGTGCACTGAATCCCCCCCTGGCGTATGGAAGCGTCAATGTAGCCTAGCTAATTCTCACCTGTTTCCCTCCCCACACTCATTTTAACATTTGTGTCCTAACCGCATCAAAAAAATGCCTAGTCAGAGGAATTGGAATGTTACAAAAAACGAGGGAGAACTACCATTTTCAGCACCCCCTATGTGCCAAAGATAGAGGGAGATGCACCCACCCCTCCACCTGTTCCTCTAAATGATGCAACGCTTTACCGTAATTTTCCTTGATAACTACCTCAGGATCCCGATGCACCCAGATCCCTAAGTGTTTGACTGGATCAGTTGTCCAGATCATCAAAAAATATTCTAAGGGGGGGGGGGGGGGCGTGTGCATAATGTTAATGAGATTATCACCGATTTGTCCCAGTTGATCGTGAGTCCCGAAAAAAGTCCAAACCGAATGTACTCTCGCAGCACTTGCAAAAGGTGGGTCTGCGGGTCCCGTATAAAAAGGACCATGTCGTCTGCGTACATGGAGATCCCAACCGGTCGCTGATTAAAATTAAGTGCTGACTGTCTGTGTCGCTGACGAAGAATACAGGCAAGCGGCTCGAGCACAAGAGCGAACAGTAGAGGCGATAATGGGCAACCCTGCCTTGTACCCCGATTTATACACAAAGGGTCCGAAGTGAGGCCACCAACTCTAACTCTCGCCGATGTGTCTGAATAAAGTATTTGCAGCCAGCTTATAAAAACATTAGGAAGACCCATTCTCCGCAGTATATAAAACATATATCCCCATTCAATGGAATCAAAGGCCTTAGCAGCATCAAGTATAACCGCAGCAGCTTGAAGATCAGGATTTAAAATATGATACATGATGAATATCGTGCGGAGGTTATTGGACGTGGAACGCCCCGGAACAAAGCCGGCCTGGTCAGGCAGTACTATGACCGGGAGCAGTGGTTGCAGTCTAGTGGCCAATATTTTCGCCAATATTTTCGCGTCTAAGTTTATCAACGATAGAGGCCGATACGATTCGCACATTGCCGGGTCTTTATCTTTTTATAGAAGTGTGATAATAAGCGCTTGCCGAAGCGAAGGCGGTAGTCTCCCTGATTCATGAACCTCCGCATACATCTCTAGAAGATACGGGGCAAGGATATCCATGTAGTGTTTGTAGAATTCCGACGTAAGCCCGTCTGGACCAGGGGCCTTGTTATTAGGTAGAGATTTGATGGCCTCTTTAATGTCCGACTCCTCTATGGGCCGTCCAAGGTATTCACGGTGACCATCCGCCAACCACACACACGCGATCCCCTCCAGATATTCAGTCAACGCCGATTCATCACAGGTGTCCCTAGAGGTATAGAGTTCCCCATAGAAGGTTCTAAACTGTTCCACTATATCTCGCGGCTGATAATGTTCCTCCCCATTTGCATCCACTATCTTGTGAATAGGATCGTAAGGAGTTCTAAACTGAATAGTTTCGGCCAGCCCCTTGTCCGAAAGCATGCGCGGCAAGTTGTAAACCTGTGTGACCCAGCTGCTAGCTTCGTCATTCAGTAGCCAGTAGTCTAATCTGGACCAGCTGTGATGTGCCGGCGTCACATGTGTACCTATTCTGTCAGCAGCGTTCCGCAGCCTCCACACGTCTACCAAGCCCATTTCCACCATAGCATTACGCACACATTGCGCAACTTTGATAGTACTCGCCCCGTGGGGATTGGACTTGTCTAGAATCGGATCAAGATGCGTGTTAAAATCACCCCCCCATAATGTCGCCATATCCGGCCACATTCGGAGCACTCCCAACAGTTGTATGTACAGCTGTGGCTCATCTATTACTGGACCATAGAAAGTAATGAGCGTAATCAATGTGTTTCCCAACTTGCCCTGCACTAGAGCCCAACGGCCTTCGCTATCGGTCTTTGTCCGTAGGGGGTGGAATGATATGCCTTTCTTTATCAGAATGAGAACCCCCCTGGTGCATGTAGAAAATGAAGACGCTAGCCGGTATCCCGCCCACCTTCGTGCAATATTAGCCTCTCTTTGCGTGGATAAGTGCGTTTCCTGCAACAATGCAATATGCATTTTATGCCTATCTGGGTACGCTAATACTTGTCTAACCTTTCTCGGAGTGTTGAGCCCACGGACATTCCATGTTATACAGTTGTACCTTTCACTCAATACCCCTGCTGTCCCGTCTATAACTGCACAGAATTTCTGATATTAATAAGCATCCCACCCGCACTGGTGAATCTGTGTCCGCGTTCTCTGCATCCAAACTTACAACAACCCCAAAAAGGTCCATTGCCTTCCCCCTCCCACTTTGGCAACCCCAATGCGCCAAAGACAAACCCTGTTATAACTACCCCATCCAACAACACATTTTCCATCCCCAAAACAAGGTGGGGTATTCCCTTGGGGGAGACCGTAGTGATGCAATACTCTCTCCCTTCCTAGAGGGAGAGGGCCGCCTCCAAATTATACTGCCGCTGGTGCACCCTCCCGATCCCATTTATAACATATGCTTCTGATCTCCATGCAGGCACCCGGGCTCCCCACCTGCTCGTCACTTAACATCAGCAAACTGGATCTACAGACCCCACTCCTGTGCCGTATCACATAGTGTACTCCAGTTATCACCCCTTCAATACCTCCCTATGCAGCCCCAGCGACAGCCAATCATTCGTTTGTAACCACCCCTTGCGAATAATCTCTTTACACATTATCTGAAACAGTGCCCTTGTCTCTTGCAACCTAATGCTTAATGAACAAATGGGAGTATTCTTTTCACGTGGGTCGCACTCCGCTGGTCTTTAGCAAGTAGCCCCATAGGATTCTGGATGATAGAGTAGCAGCGGCGAGTACACCTATGCTACAAAGTGTAATAATAAATGCCATCCCTGGACACGTGTTTCGAGGTAGTTGCCTCTCGTCAGCAGGGAGCAGGACTGTGTGGGGGGTGCCGTAGACTGCCAAAAAATATGAGGTTTAAGTACCTTTCGTGGCGGCGCGCGGGTGCGGACTCCAGGCTCGTCAGCCAATCGCTCAGGGAGCTTCAAACATTCTTTTCACGTGGGTCGCACTCCGCTGGTCTTTAGCAAGTAGCCCCATAGGATTCTGGATGATAGAGTAGCAGCGGCGAGTACACCTATGCTACAAAGTGTAATAATAAATGCCATCCCTGGACACGTGTTTCGAGGTAGTTGCCTCTCGTCAGCAGGGAGCAGGACTGTGTGGGGGGTGCCGTAGACTGCCAAAAAATATGAGGTTTAAGTACCTTTCGTGGCGGCGCGCGGGTGCGGACTCCAGGCTCGTCAGCCAATCGCTCAGGGAGCTTCAAACATTCTTTTCACGTGGGTCGCACTCCGCTGGTCTTTAGCAAGTAGCCCCATAGGATTCTGGATGATAGAGTAGCAGCGGCGAGTACACCTATGCTACAAAGTGTAATAATAAATGCCATCCCTGGACACGTGTTTCGAGGTAGTTGCCTCTCGTCAGCAGGGAGCAGGACTGTGTGGGGGGTGCCGTAGACTGCCAAAAAATATGAGGTTTAAGTACCTTTCGTGGCGGCGCGCGGGTGCGGACTCCAGGCTCGTCAGCCAATCGCTCAGGGAGCTTCAAACATTCTTTTCACGTGGGTCGCACTCCGCTGGTCTTTAGCAAGTAGCCCCATAAGATTCTGGATGATAGAGTAGCAGCGGCGAGTACACCTATGCTACAAAGTGTAATAATAAATGCCATCCCTGGACACGTGTTTCGAGGTAGTTGCCTCTCGTCAGCAGGGAGCAGGACTGTGTGGGGGGTGCCGTAGACTGCCCAAAAATATGAGGTTTAAGTACCTTTCGTGGCGGCGCGCGGGTGCGGACTCCAGGCTCGTCAGCCAATCGCTCAGGGAGCTTCAAACATTCTTTTCACGTGGGTCGCACTCCGCTGGTCTTTAGCAAGTAGCCCCATAGGATTCTGGATGATAGAGTAGCAGCGGCGAGTACACCTATGCTACAAAGTGTAATAATAAATGCCATCCCTGGACACGTGTTTCGAGGTAGTTGCCTCTCGTCAGCAGGGAGCAGGACTGTGTGGGGGGTGCCGTAGACTGCCAAAAAATATGAGGTTTAAGTACCTTTCATGGCGGCGCGCGGGTGCGGACTCCAGGCTCGTCAGCCAATCGCTCAGGGAGCTTCAAACATTCTTTTCACGTGGGTCGCACTCCGCTGGTCTTTAGCAAGTAGCCCCATAGGATTCTGGATGATAGAGTAGCAGCGGCGAGTACACCTATGCTACAAAGTGTAATAATAAATGCCATCCCTGGACACGTGTTTCGAGGTAGTTGCCTCTCGTCAGCAGGGAGCAGGACTGTGTGGGGGGTGCCGTAGACTGCCCAAAAATATGAGGTTTAAGTACCTTTCGTGGCGGCGAGCGGGTGCGGACTCCAGGCTCGTCAGCCAATCGCTCAGGGAGCTTCAAACATTCTTTTCACGTGGGTCGCACTCCGCTGGTCTTTAGCAAGTAGCCCCATAGGATTCTGGATGATAGAGTAGCAGCGGCGTGTACACCTATGCTACAAAGTGTAATAATAAATGCCATCCCTGGACACGTGTTTCGAGGTAGTTGCCTCTCGTCAGCAGGGAGCAGGACTGTGTGGGGGGTGCCGTAGACTGCCAAAAAATATGAGGTTTAAGTACCTTTCGTGGCGGCGCGCGGGTGCGGACTCCAGGCTCGTCAGCCAATCGCTCAGGGAGCTTCAAACATTCTTTTCACGTGGGTCGCACTCCGCTGGTCTTTAGCAAGTAGCCCCATAGGATTCTGGATGATAGAGTAGCAGCGGCGAGTACACCTATGCTACAAAGTGTAATAATAAATGCCATCCCTGGACACGTGTTTCGAGGTAGTTGCCTCTCGTCAGCAGGGAGCAGGACTGTGTGGGGGGTGCCGTAGACTGCCAAAAAATATGAGGTTTAAGTACCTTTCGTGGCGGTGCGCGGGTGCGGACTCCAGGCTCGTCAGCCAATCGCTCAGGGAGCTTCAAACATTCTTTTCACGTGGGTCGCACTCCGCTGGTCTTTAGCAAGTAGCCCCATAGGATTCTGGATGATAGAGTAGCAGCGGCGAGTACACCTATGCTACAAAGTGTAATAATAAATGCCATCCCTTGACACGTGTTTCGAGGTAGTTGCCTCTCGTCAGCAGGGAGCAGGACTGTGTGGGGGGTGCCGTAGACTGCCAAAAAATATGAGGTTTAAGTACCTTTCGTGGCGGCGCGCCGGTGCGGACTCCAGGCTCGTCAGCCAATCGCTCAGGGAGCTTCAAACATTCTTTTCACGTGGGTCGCACTCCGCTGGTCTTTAGCAAGTAGCCCCATAGGATTCTGGATGATAGAGTAGCAGCGGCGAGTACACCTATGCTACAAAGTGTAATAATAAATGCCAGCCCTGGACACGTGTTTCGAGGTAGTTGCCTCTCGTCAGCAGGGAGCAGGACTGTGTGGGGGGTGCCGTAGACTGCCAAAAAATATGAGGTTTAAGTACCTTTCGTGGCGGCGCGCGGGTGCGGACTCCAGGCTCGTCAGCCAATCGCTCAGGGAGCTTCAAACATTCTTTTCACGTGGGTCGCACTCCGCTGGTCTTTAGCAAGTAGCCCCATAGGATTCTGGATGATAGAGTAGCAGCGGCGAGTACACCTATGCTACAAAGTGTAATAATAAATGCCATCCCTGGACACGTGTTTCGAGGTAGTTGCCTCTCGTCAGCAGGGAGCAGGACTGTGTGGGGGGTGCCGTAGACTGCCAAAAAATATGAGGTTTAAGTACCTTTCGTGGCGGCGCGCGGGTGCGGACTCCAGGCTCGTCAGCCAATCGCTCAGGGAGCTTCAAACATTCTTTTCACGTGGGTCGCACTCCGCTGGTCTTTAGCAAGTAGCCCCATAGGATTCTGGATGATAGAGTAGCAGCGGCGAGTACACCTATGCTACAAAGTGTAATAATAAATGCCATCCCTGGACACGTGTTTCGAGGTAGTTGCCTCTCATCAGCAGGGAGCAGGACTGTGTGGGGGGTGCCGTAGACTGCCAAACAATATGAGGTTTAAGTACCTTTCGTGGCGGCGCGCGGGTGCGGACTCCAGGCTCGTCAGCCAATCGCTCAGGGAGCTTCAAACATTCTTTTCACGTGGGTCGCACTCCGCTGGTCTTTAGCAAGTAGCCCCATAGGATTCTGGATGATAGAGTAGCAGCGGCGAGTACACCTATGCTACAAAGTGTAATAATAAATGCCATCCCTGGACACGTGTTTCGAGGTAGTTGCCTCTCGTCAGCAGGGAGCAGGACTGTGTGGGGGGTGCCGTAGATGCCAAAAAATATGAGGTTTAAGTACCTTTCGTGGCGGCGCGCGGGTGCGGACTCCAGGCTCGTCAGCCAATCGCTCAGGGAGCTTCAAACATTCTTTTCACGTGGGTCGCACTCCGCTGGTCTTTAGCAAGTAGCCCCATAGGATTCTGGATGATAGAGTAGCAGCGGCGAGTACACCTATGCTACAAAGTGTAATAATAAATGCCATCCCTGGACACGTGTTTCGAGGTAGTTGCCTCTCGTCAGCAGGGAGCAGGACTGTGTGGGGGGTGCCGTAGACTGCCAAAAAATATGAGGTTTAAGTACCTTTCGTGGTATGCAACACATACTTTTTTACACACACTGTGGCATAGGCGTACTCGCCGTCGCCACTACATTGACCACACTTCCTTGGGGCAACTTGCTGGTGTGACGAGCAGTGTGCGGCCAATTGAACTTAATATATTACGGCTCCCTTGAGCCACCGGGCTGACGAGTCCTGGATCAGCACCTGCGCGCCATGAGAGGTACTCTACCTGTTTTTAATTTTTGGCAGTCCACGCGGCACCCCTTTACACTTACCTGCTCCCTGCTGACGAGAGGCAACTACCTCGAAACACGTGTCCAGGGATGGCTAATGCAACACATACTTTTTTACACACACTGTGGCATAGGCGTACTCGCCGTCGCCACTACATTGACCACACTTCCTTGGGGCAACTTGCTGGTGTGACGAGCAGTGTGCGGCCAATTGAACTTAATATATTACGGCTCCCTTGAGCCACCGGGCTGACGAGTCCTGGATCAGCACCTGCGCGCCATGAGAGTTACTCTACCTGTTTTTAATTTTTGGCAGTCCACGCGGCACCCCTTTACACTTACCTGCTCCCTGCTGACGAGAGGCAACTACCTCGAAACACGTGTCCAGGGATGGCTAATGCAACACATACTTTTTTTACACACACTGTGGCATAGGCGTACTCGCCGTCGCCACTACATTGACCACACTTCCTTGGGGCAACTTGCTGGTGTGACGAGCAGTGTGCGGCCAATTGAACTTAACAAATGGGAGTACTCCAGCTCGCAGCGAGTAAACCTGGTAGTGTTCATACCTTCATCATTCTGCAATCCAGAATATCAGGGAAGAAAAAAATAACTAGCAGAGCACATAATTCAACAATATTACTCTACATCAGAGGTATGTCCCGATGCTTGTTTCTGGCGCCACAGAGTCCGCACATAATCCATAGCTAGTTTTGGGTTACTAAAGATCTTCATCGCGCTTTCTTCTCCAATTCGCAACCGCGCAGGGTACAACATAGCATACGGCACTTGGTCTTGCAGCAGCAGTTTCTTTACACCGTTAAACTCTTTTCTCGCGGCTTGGACCGAAGCTGTAAAGTCTGGATAGAACAAAAGTTTGTTTCCTTGATAGTGTACTTTTCCTTTTTGGTGGGCCACACGCAGCACCGTGTCACTATCCCTAAAATTGAGAAGCCGCGTGATAATGGGTCGCGGCGGAGCCCCCGAGGGCGGTCGCGCCGCCAGAGATCTGTGCGCGCGTTCCACCACCAGCATGTTGGATAGGGTTTCCGGCCCACATACGTTCTTCAGCAGCTTTTCGACATATTCGTCTAGTCGCCCCACATTTGTTGATTCCGGCAAGCCTAAAATGCGTATGTTACGCCTCGAGCGCGCTTCAATATCCTCATTCTTATCTTTAATGAGCGCCAGTATTTTTTCCATGTCTGTAGTTTTAGCAGCCACATGTTGTACGCCATCCTCCGCATCCGAAATCCTCTGCTCCGCTGCCTCCATCCGCGAAACCTGCCCATCCAATTTAGCTGATATGCTATCCATGCGGCCATTTAGCGCCTCAATTTTACCGTCTATAGATTGTAAGCTTGTCTGAATGGCCGCCAATGTCTTCTCCAACCCTGTAGGGGTCTGCTCAGACGCCTCCATTTCCGAGTCTGAAGGTGCATTCTGCGCCACTTTGCTAGACTTGCGTGACTCAAAGTTTAGGCGAGGCTGGTGCTTATCAGGCTTCCCCATGTTGGAACTGTGAACTAGCAAACTTTGTCCTCCGCTACTGGTATTTTAGATATGTTGTGCAGTCTGGTAATTCACACGGCGACTACAGGCTTACGGAGCCGAGGACCGGGCCTGCAGCTCCTTTCCCAGAAGCAGTCTGCTATCACAGCAAGTTCCCAGTCTATCCGCAGGGGCAGAGAACAAATCCACCACGCACCCTGGACTCCCAATTATGAGCAGTCAGCTGCCAGATAGTGTGCGCTCTTCTACGTGATTATCTCTGCCAGAGATGCCCATTCAATAATGTTGAAGTCAGTGTCCACCCATGTGCTTCACGGCCATCTACCCTCCTGCTGTGGAGTTCTTTGGTGGCACGTGGGGGTAGGGGAGGCCTAGGGGCATGGGATAAATAAGGACACGACAGCATGGGGTTACTGTGTGGGCCGAAGACCCCGAGCGGTCTCGCGCCCCTTTATTTATACCGTCGGGCGTGCCCGCCCTCCGGGTGCGTGGATGCGTGAACGGCGTGATGGAACGGGCCGGGTGGCTCCGTTACCACATCTGCCAGCGAACTCTGTGCGGCACCTCCAGCAGCCCCAGGCAGTCACGGCAGATCAGACCTCCGAGACACCGTTGTTTAAGGAGCACCTGGCCCCCTACATGTATCACGCCGCCAAAAGCACCTGGTCGTTCATAAGGAGCAGAGTTCGATGAGGCCACCAGCGCCCAAAACCAGCGACAGCCGGCTCCGGCACCCTGCAAGGCCCCGAAGACGCGACGCAGCGCCCAGGCCCAGATATACAAAAACACTACATTTGGGGGAAGCCTGATCACTTACAGTTTTCTGCCCTTCGCCGCAAAGGTACCTGCAGTCGGGCTCTTGCAAGGATTCTCCCCTAAACTCTGGCGATCTTCCACCTTGCGGCCCAGGGCGCCCTCCCAAGCCGGGTCCTCGATTGCGATTCGTCCCCAGCGGTGGAGCAAGTCACGGCCGCCAACTCCCGCACTCAAAGTCACTCTCCAGCGCCGCGACGGCAAAGGGACTATATATTCCTCATTACCTCTACGGAGGTCTCGTAGCACCCCGATGGCCCCCAGCCGCAGACTACTCAGCGCAGCAGTTATCCTCCGCTCCACGCCGCCCTCCTCCGCCGTTTGCCGCCATGCTCTCTGCACCTCGGCCTCAGAGATCGGCTAGGATCGAAGTAGTGGGGCTGCTGCGTCCAACAGGTGACCGAAGTGATCCCCGGGTGTGCTCAGGTTCTTCCGCCGTGTCGGGCTCACAGGAGGGCTCCAGCAGCGCAGGATATGTCGAAGGATTATTGAGCGCGACCGGCGGAGCCACACTACAGCGCGGCCATTTCACCTCGCGCCAGACCACGCCCCCCCATATAAGCATTTATTTATGCTATAGATATGTACCTATATATGTGTATTGCTTTGTATAAACATTAACCCTGGGCGTAGTTTGCGAAGTAGCGCTACGCGTAGCTACGCGAAGTGCACTTCGCATTACGCGAGCTACGTGTAGCTTCGCAAACTGCGTAGTGCACTGTGCAAGATGCTGTTCGCACAGATTGCGCAGTGCCGGATGCTTGTCCGCACTGTGCAATCAGTGCAAACTGCATCTTGCCCAGTGCAAGCGGTCATTTTCTGCCGCTCGAGTAGATTTCTACTCGAGCGGCAGCTTTCTCAACGCGGACTGGTAGTTTCTCATCGCGAGTGGTCACGAGCATACGTGACCACTCGCAATGAGAAACCTGACCTCCCCGCGTTGAGAAGCTCGCCGGGAGGTTTATTTCCATGCTCGCGATCGGCAACTTGATGTTGCTGATCGCAAACGAGGAAAAAGTCTCGCCGGTATGTCATTTTTCTTGCTCGCGGTCGCCAACTTGATGTTGAGGACTGCGAGCAAGCAAAAAAGTGACCGCTGCACTATGCTATGCTGCGTGCGTTTGCACTGTGCTACGTGCAATTCGCGTAGAGCGAAGTAGCGAAAACTTCGCAACCTACGCGAGCGTAGCGTAGTGCTTTGCCCAGGCTTAATAAACATATAGAATAAATATGTTTAAAAAAATTAATAAATACAAAAATTAAATAAATAAAGTACAAGACCTGAAAACCAGAATTATCAAATGCATCTTTAATTTACTTATACTTACTTCCTTTATGCATCTATATACCTTCCATGTACTTGGATATATATATTTATTACTTTCCTCAAAATAAAAAAATAAAAACCATATTCAATGCACTACCCTATTTCTCACCCTATACCTCTATCAATATCTTTAATCTAGATATACTTACTTCCTTTATGCATCTATAAACTTTCCATGTACTAATGGATGTATATATTTATTACTTTCTTCTAATTCAGCATATCCAATGCAGAGCTCGTGCAGCCTATTACTCCCAGGAGTTTAAACTTAGCCCCAATCCTGCAAAGCTGATTTTTAAAGTCCTTAAAGATCTGACGTCTAAAAGAGCTTCAGCAGTTGAGGTATGCTCTGCATCTCACTGTGAGAAACTAGCCAATTTTTTCCTGGATAAGGTGCATACCATCTATTTCTCCTTTCCTAATACTTCCCCTTTGTGTGAAGGATTGAAATCTCCTGCCATCCCCAGTGGGGCCCTACTCACTCTCTCGGAAATCTCTGAGGGTGAGTTTAATAGGTTGGCAGTCAAAGTTAAATCTGGGTCCCCTGCAGACCCGCTCAGACCCACGCAGTTCAGAGAGTCGGCTGCCCTTTGTTTCCCCCCTGTGCGCCAACTCATCAATCTTTCACTGTGCTCAGGGATGGTGCCTTCTAAGTGGAAACAAGCTTATGTTACCCCTATTCTGAAAAAACCCGCCTTGGACCCCCTTAAATTGGAGAATTATCGTCCTACCTCTCTCCTCCCTTGGGTTGCCAAGGTTGCGGAGGCGCATGTTAATGGAATTCTAACTCAACATCTTCAGACCACTAACATATTAGATCCATCACAGAAAGGCTTTCGAGCGGGTCACAGTATTGAGACTGCTCTTCTTGCGATGACGGAACATCTTCGCACCGTGCTGGATTCCGGTCAAACTGCGGCACTGGTGTTACTTGACCTCAGTGCCGCGTTTGACACGGTCTCACATGGGATACTTTTGCAGCGTCTGGGTGAGGCAGGTATCTCTGGTTCGGCACTTGATTGTTTTCGCTCCTTTCTAGCTGGTCGGTCGTTTAGGGTTGCCACACCCCCTTTTGAATCCAAACACTATTCCATTGAGCAAGGAGTTCCTCAGGGGTCGGCTCTCAGCCCCACGTTGTTTAATCTGTATGTGCGGCCGTTGGCTGCGGTTGCCAAGCAGTGGGGCCTGACTATGGTTTCCTATGCGGACGACACGCAGTTGGAGGTCGCACTAAATGGGGATTCCGACTCTGAGGCCTCTAGATTCAGGGAGGGCTTAGCTGCGGTGGCAGGCTGGATGACGGCCAATTATCTACAACTTAATGCTAAAAAGACGGAAGTTCTTATCGTTGGGAAACAATGCAGTCTTTGGGGTGATCAGTGGCGGCCCCCTGAGTTGGGCCCAGCCCCCATTCCGGTCCCTGAGGTCAAAAACCTGGGTGTCTGGCTTGACTCTGCCCTTAGCTTCTGCGGTCACACCAAAAAAGTGGCGGCCGCTTGCTTCGGGGTCCTGCGGGGAATGAGGCCAACCCTGAAGTTTTTTGATTCCCCCACTAGGCAGTTGATCATCCAGGCTACTATAGTCTCTCGGCTCGACTACGCGAGCTCGCTTTTGGTGGGAGCCAATCAGGCGGAAGTTATCCAGCTGCAGCGAGTTCAGAATACGGCGGCCAGAGCCTTGGTGGGTCTGCCTAGATTCTGCTCCGTGAGGGAAACTATCTTGAAACTTCACTGGCTGCCCATGGCTCAAAGGATTGAGTTTAAGATTCTTTGTCTCTCCTTTAAGATCCTTAAGCTATCCAACCCCCCGATTCTGGAGCACCTTCTCACTCCTTATGGCCCTCCTCGCTGTCTGAGGTCACTAGGCCAAAATCTGGCAGTAGTTCCCATTTCAAACGTTGCAGAGCGGGAGGGCGCTCCTTCCGCGTTTTGGCGGCTAGGCTTTGGAACACATTACCTGCTCATATTCGTGCCCTTGAGGATCTGCTTTTGTTTAGGAGGGCCATTAAAACTTATCTTTTTCCCTCTGGTTCTAAGGTTATTGCTTAGGTCATTTGTTTTCCCTGCTTCTCTTTTCCTCTGTTAGCCTTCCTGTTCTTTGTATGCCTCTTCCTGCCTGTCAGAGCGCCGGGACGCCCCTTTGCTGGGGCAGCTGTTGCGCTGTACAAGAACGCATAACATAACATAACATTACCCTATTTCTCACCCTATACCTTACGCAATAAATCTTCAACCTCAACTCTCTGACTCATCTCTAACCTCGTTCTACTACTCTTTCCAATGCACTATCCTATTTCTCACCCTATACCTCTGTCAATATATCCTCTACATCCACTCTCTCATTCTTCTCAAACCACATACCACTACTATGATCTCCAAAATAGCGTTTCTAGACTCTCCCCTACTCTACCCCTCCTTGCACCATCTTACACCTCTCTAACTATACTGCTCCCCAAAAACAAGCCTTTCTAAACTCTTCCCTCTGAATCTTCCCCTCCACATCCTTTTTTACTCATCCCAAGCCTCCCACTACTGCTATGACCGCCCAAAAAAAAGTCTCAATCCTTCACTCTTCTATCCCTCTACTATCCTTTTAAATCACAAAATAAACAGACTAACATGTCCACTTCTCAAATTTCATATTTCGCTATACTAATTCACCACTAATCCTTTAGGGGTTCCAGAGTAGCATGCTACTCGCCGAAAAAAGTGCTTCAACACCTCATTAGGGGTAGCAAGCACTATATAAATGCAAACCTTTTTTCCCTCTTCTCTCCCTCTACTATCCTTCTCAATCCAAATAACTGACTAATATCTACCACTCAAATTACTTTCATATTTCACTATACTAATTCACCACTAATCCTTTATGGGTTCTGGAGTAGCGTGCTACTCGCCAAGATAGTGCTTCAACACCCCATTAGGGGTAACAAGTGCTCTATAAATGCAAAACATTTTCCCTCTTCTGACACTCCGCTATCCTTCTGAATACAAATAACTGACTAACCTATCCACCACTCAAATTACTTTCACATTTCACTATACTAATTCAACACTAATCCTTTATGGGTTCCGGAGTAGTGTGATACTCCCTGAAAAAGCGCTTCGACATCTCGTCAGGGGTAGTAAGCGCTATATAAATGCAATTACAATACAATACAATACCTAGTTGCTGGTAAACCCCACTTTTGTTCCACCAGATTTCTGTCTCTGGGTCTATTGTTCATAAAGAGACTGCCCTAAACTGGATGATAGTGTTAAATGTAGGAGCTCTCTAAGATTACCATAGTGCACTCCCCATCACACCCAGTCCGCAGAGCTCAAGATAAGTGTGGCTGAAGGCTTTCACTATCTAGAGGATGCCCAAACTGGATAGGGTTGGCCCTGAGAACGTTTACCCCATTGGTTAGTGTGTGCCTAGGAGTAAGTCCCATCCTCTAGCTCATGGCAGGCGTAAATATGATATTCAAAGAGCCTACTTCAGAACACACTTTGGATCTACAAAGAACATAAGACCAGACCTGATGTCTTCAACCTGCGAGGAGCCTTGAAGGACTGGACCTGCTCCCTCTTGTACCCAGGACAAAGACGTGGGCTCCAAGGGTCATAATGCTGACTTTCTATTCAAGCTAGAAGGACACAACAAGTTACAATATTCCTTTCCTGCAACTGCCCAGCTAACCAGTGGCAACTGGACCTGGTTAGGACCCTTCTACTGGCCTCTCCCTTAAAAGCTGTGAGTCTCTAAGTGTGTCCCCTAAGGTCCTGGGGGTTAGACGTGTACACCTGTGGTGGATTGGGACATAAAGGATTATGTCAGAAGGTAAAATCTATGACCAGGACGAACCTGATTGGTGTAATCGACCCATGCTCCATCACAGCCAGCCTCAAATTGCACCTAGGTCCCAATCTATTGCAACCTTTGACCATCATTGCCACTTTGTGCTTCTTGGTGCTATTCTTACTTAAAACCTAAACAATTCATATCTGCAGTTCCCCTTAATTTATTTCATTTAGGTCTTTTTGTTTATTTTACTCTATTTTTCAAATTCGGTTTGGGATTTTTATTGTTTTGCGTTTTGACTTTATTACTGTTTTGGTACTGCATAAATACTTTACACATTGCCCTAAGTTAAGCCTGTCTGTTCTGTGGCACAGATACCAGGGTGCTGAGCTGAAGTCAATATAATGACTTCGTGGGCTCACCCTGACAAAGGTTGTGATTATTCCTTGACATGTGTGGTCACCCACCCCAAATAATAATCCCATTTCATACAGATATCATCTCACAGTCTTTACTTTATATGTATGTTATCTCATGTTGGTTATCAACTGAAAGCAGGTAAATGTGTCTGGTGTAAGATGTCCTGTCACAATAGTTATATAATGAGAGGAACAGTGTCCCTGATAGTTTAACACATCCAGCCACACTATCCATTGCAAAGCATGCATGTGATTTCTTGTCATCCCACACTGGGTTCACGTTGCTACGATCCGCAAGTTATTTCTCTTATATTGTGTTATCATCTCATGGTGGTTAATGTATACTTAGATATGTAATATCTTTGCTTATGTCTTCAGTCGATGGTCCGATGGTTTGTCCACTGTACTTTTTCTTCCTTTATTACAACTCTGTGGACTAACTGCCTAAAGTTAATATTAACCATAATAACTGAAGCATTGATTAACCCTGGCTGTAGTTTGCTTAGTAGCGCTACGCGTAGCTATGCGAAGTGCACTTCGCACTACAGTGCGGCAGGGAAATGCTGTTCGCACTGATTGCACAATGCCGGATGCTTGTCCGCACTGTGCAATCATTTCAAATGGCATCTTGCACAGTGCTAGCGATCGTTTTCTGCTGCTCGAGTAGATTTGTACTCGAGCGACAGCTTTCTCAACGTGGACTGGTAGTTTCTCATCGCGAGCGGTCACGAGCATACGCGACCACTCGCAATGAGAAACCTGGCCTCCCCGCGTTGAGAATCTCGCCA
The DNA here is from genome assembly GCF_964204655.1 of Triturus cristatus. NCBI lineage: Eukaryota > Metazoa > Chordata > Amphibia > Caudata > Salamandridae > Triturus > Triturus cristatus. The sequence goes on along the minus strand of NC_140590.1, from coordinate 725,669,288 downwards.
GGAGGTTTATTTTCCACGCTCGCGATCGGCAACTTGATGTTGCTGATCGCAAACGAGGAAAAAGTCTCGCCGGGATGTTGATTTTGCTCGCTCGCAGTCGCCAACTTGACGTAGAGGACCGCAAGCAAGCAAAAAATGCCCGCTACACGTTTTTGCACTGTGCTACGTGCAATTCGCGTAGAGCGTAGTAGCGCAAACTACGCACCCTCCGCGAGCGTAGCGTAGTACTAAGCCCAGGGATAGCATTGATAAGGGATGAATTTTGCCCCCTTTCAAAATCAGTTTGGCTTGGGCTTTAGTTTCCTCCTGCAACTTTTATTGTGGAAGTGCCATATTATTCAATAATTGATAGTCATACCTGTAAAGAAATGCCATGAAATGTTCCACCTTTATGGATATAGTTTTCTAATTGATTTAATATTTTCTTGATGGCATTCAGTCTATTTCCTTCATAATTACATGCAGCCGTGCACAGGAAGTCTGCTTTATTCCTTTGCAGTGTATGCTGAGGTTAAAAGCATGAATAGACTCTCAGACTTCATCAAATTGTTTGTGAACTTCACAAGGTGCAGGCTCAAAAATGTAATATGTTGGCCATGGAGGGGTGTCTGTTATGACTGGATCCTGTTTCTCCCTGTACTCAGCAAATGAGAAACATAGACTAAATTAAAGGGTTTATTTACAAGCCCCTTGAACCACCGGTGCGTCACTTTTAATATGGGGAAAAAGTGGCGTGCTGGCAGTGCAAGGGGCTTGTAAATTTACCTCCTGAAACTGGGGATGACAACGTCCAAAGTAACACCCAGGGATTCACCTGATGAAAAAATATGGGAACTTCTGAGTGGAGTGAAACACGTTCTCTTTTCACCTCATTGGCCAAATTTCAGGTCCCATAAGGAGATGGACAGACTGCAGAAGGTGCAAGGCTAGGCCGTATTAAATGAGTGAATATTGGCACTGCTGTTTAAACGCTGAATACCAAGGATTCCAGGCCTATATTCAAACAACAAGAATCTATGAAAGATACCGAAGCTGAAGAACTGCAGTTACAGGTAAGTAATCGATTTCTTGTGCCTCGGACCCCTGTGCGCCCTCCTCACAGCCATGTAACAAGCAGTGTATCTTGTGTCGTTGCAATGCCAAGCATGTCTAATTGCCCCTTCCGGCATTTTGTGCTTCTTGTAGGTGCTGACCATCCCAAAGCTTTCCCTGCCTCTTGGAAAGAAGTTTCAGATCACCTGGATTTGAATGAAGAAGAGACTTGCTCTTTCTGCACTTGATGCTGCTGCCGCACACTCAGATCGGGGCTGAACTTTGGGTGCCATTGATTGTCGTTGCTGCTGTAGTTTTGCCTCTGAGAAGAGAGATGTTCTTGCATATATTTTTGTTTTATCTGCACTCGGGTAATGCTTTAAGGCTTCTTGGGGATGTTAAAATATTTGAGGCCAGTAATGGAAAGGAGACACTGGAGCAATAGCATTTACAGGTGGTGGCATGGAATTATAGGTCTTGCTCTGTCTGTGGCGCAAATGTGATTGTGTGACAAAGATCAGGGTAGCTCGCACTGTGCAGATTTCTGGTTGATTGTGTGTCGGAGATCTCGGTAGCTCGTACTGTGGGTCTTTCTGGTTGAATGTGTGTCAGAGAGCTCGGAAGCTCATACTGTGGGTCTTTCTGGTTGATTGTGCAATAGATTGGGGTAGCTCGTACTGTGGATCTTACAGGTAGATTGTGTGTCAGAGATCTCGGAAGCTCATACTGTGGGTCTTTCTGGTTGATTGTGTGTCAGAGATCTCGGTAGCTCATTCTGTGGGTCTTTCTGGTTGATTGTGTGTCAGAGATTTCGGTAGCTCGTAGTGTGGGTCTTTCTGGTTGATTGTGTGTCAGAGATCTTGGTAGCTCATACTGTGGGTCTTTCTGGCTGAATGTGTGTCAGAGAACTCGGAAGCTCATACTGTGGGTCTTCCTGGTTGATTGTGTGTCAGAGATCTCGGTAGCTCGTACTATGGGTCTTTCTGGTTGATTGTGTGTCAGAGATCTCGGTAGCTCATTCTGTGGGTCTTTCTGGTTGATTGTGTGTCAGAGATTTCGGTAGCTCGTAGTGTGGGTCTTTCTAGTTGATTGTGTGTCAGAGATCTCGGTAGCTCATTCTGTGGGTCTTTCTGGTTGATTATGTGTCAGAGATTTCGGTAGCTCGTAGTGTGGGTCTTTCTGGTTGATTGTGTGTCAGAGATCTTGGTAGCTCATACTGTGGGTCTTTCTGGCTGAATGTGTGTCAGAGAACTCGGAAGCTCATACTGTGGGTCTTTCTGGTTGATTGTGTGTCAGAGATCTCGGTAGCTCGTACTATGGGTCTTTCTGGTTGATTGTGCGATAGATCTGGGTAGCTCATACTGTGGATCTTACAGGTTGATTGCGTGTCAGAGATCGGGGTAGCTTGTACTGTGGATCTTACAGGTGATTGTGTGTCAGAGATCGGGGTAGCTCGTACTGTGGATCTTACAGGTTGATTGTGTGTCAGAGATCTCGGTAGCTCATACTGTGGGTCTTTCTGGTTGAGACCCTGTTTTATGATTATAGGAGAGGTGTTAGGAGGAAGAGACGTTTTGGCCTTTTGATAACTAACATTCTGTTTGGCTTACAGTGGCCTCCTAGCTCCATTTCGTCACGACCTGGGCTCTTCTTCATCTGTCCAATGTGTTGTAGGATATGTAGTCATGGGTTGTTTGCATTGATTTGTAACAGAAAAGACCATATCCGGAAGCATAATGAGGGGTCTGGTGGCTTAGTGGACTAATGTCTTCACTGTAGGGGCCTATGTTCGACCTCATGGTCACAGGTTAAAATCCAGCTGGTTCCACTCAGCCTTTCATCCTTCTGAGGTCAAAAAAATGAGTACCATTGAGTTGGGTAACTATAAGCACCTCTTATTCAGTGCCAATATGCCCTTAGGTGAATGTGCGCTTTACGAATACCTATTTTATGTTAAGATAACTAAGAACTGGTACAGGAGTAATTCTAGCTGGGACTTCTGCAAAGTGACCCTGGCCTCACCCAACACCCCCTCCACAGAGGCATCTGTGCACGCTGGAGATCCTGTATGTTGGCTTAGCTTCTGCACACATGGATGTTTTAGAGTATGGGTTTAACTGGATACTGTTTCTGTGACGTTTTCTAGTCTTTCTCCACCTACTCTCTTCAAGCGCTGCAACAAAGAGGACATGAGTAGGTGGAGGATATGGTTGAAAATGACCATCAAATAGACTCTTAGGGGCGATAATGCCGGAGTTCTCTGTCCTGCTTAATACCTGAGCTGTATTTGTGCCTCGTTGGGCAAGGCTGGGTCCCAGATTCCTGCAAATGAGAAGTTGATCATGTTCTAGGTGATGTTTTCTACTCAGGGCATCTCTCCATTAACTAGTTTATCCCATTGTTTACCTCAACAAAGGCGCAGCAGTAAACCGGAGCTGAGGTCGCCCTTCCTCGAGGGTTCTCTCAGCTAGTTGCACTGTCCACCAGTGCGTTCCTAAATCGGCATATACTGGTGGACACTGCAACAAGCTGAAAGGGGCCATAGCCCCAATGTTGAACAGATTCATAGCATACATGTCCCAGCGTCTGGTGATAAATCCCCCCAAAAATTCTGAAATTTCCAAGCTTTAAAAGCCACAGCTAGAGGTGGGTAGATCTTTTACCTCCACTCTCTTGGAAAGCTGGCCATTCACTGCACATACAACTGGCACCAGAGGAGATAGATTTCACTCTTAATTCGGCACACTCGCAATCCAGATATTGTAGCACTTTTTGTATTAAATGATTGCATTTCACATGTGTTGGATACAGAAATGAATGACCATGCCAGCACAGCGCCATTGAAGGGGGGATTTACTAAGATTTTAAGCCGTGTTTGAGTCACAAAATTGACGCAAATGGGCGGAAATCTTCTTTTTCTGATTTACTTTCCGGGGCTAAACTTGTTTAGCGCTGGAAATAACATGAAAGTATGCACTGCTTTGCCATTACTTAGCGCCAAGGGGTGGTACCATGGGTGGAGCATGAGCGTTCCCATGCAACCATCCAAGTTTTGTGATGCTAAACCCCATTTACTAAATAAAGTAGACCGGGTTTAGCGTCAGAATACTGTGCCCTTTTGAAGTAGGCGCAAAGAAGGAGATATGCTTTAATTTCTCCTTCGTTTTCAGACTTTGTACGTGTGCTGCACTTTACAGCACACATACAAAGAGGGAAAAGGGTTACAGTCAGTCTATGCATAGATTTTGTATTGGAAGGGTAGTCTTCCAGTACAAAACCTATGCTAGACTCACGGAGACACCCTTGCACCATGGCGCTAAGGTGTCGCTGTGGTGAACGGCAGCTGATTTCAGCGCTGGCGCTAGCGAGAGGGGAGGAGAGTGCCATATTTCTGTAGATATGGCGCTCTCCTCCTCTCTCCTTTTCACGCTGCGCAGCACAGCATTTGCAACTGCTGCACTGCGCGAGTAACTGGTAAATCTGCCCCTCAGTGTGCACTGTTGTGGCACTTGATTTGCGTTGCCTCAGTATCAGTTTAATAGATCCATTTCTAAAAACGTTTTTCAGAGATTCCTTTGTAAAATACCACCAACGGCCTCCACAGTGCGATGACCGGGAAATGAGCCGCCCTTCACTTACCGCAGCCACTGAGGCTGCCATCTGCCGCCTGCACTGCGTGGAGGCTTCGGCCGGGCCCACGGTGGGTACAAGATGTGCCCGTCATCAGTGTCCTATACAGGGAGATAACCACGTCAAGTCAATATTTAAGGCTTCATGGGAGTATTCGTTGTTTTAAACGCAGTTTCTAAATAAAATAAATCAATTGCTTTTGTAATTTGGGCTGTCAGTGTCTGATTTCTTGTGAATGTTCCTTCTCTGAATGTGTCTCCATCGCCGTGCAAGGCCCTCACACCCTTCGCAGCAAGGCTGAGTCTTGGATCTTCAGCTCTAAGGGGAGCCTCTCGCCCCTGTTCGGTAGCCTGTGCCCTGTTCCCATCTATATGGTTTTGTCTGACCGTGGCATAGAGATGTGGGTATCTCCACCGGTCCACCCTCGGCGATAACAGACCAGCTTTGAAGCTATGTTCTACTTTGTCAAGTCAAACTGGCCTTTTAATTTGGTGGAACATGAACATATCAGACTTTGTCACTTCCCTAATACGTGCCTCCTTCCCTCTACGGGGAGTGCCCCATTCCACTCCCGCCCCTCCTTCAGTGCTTAATTTGTAAAAAAAAAAAAAAAATACGTGTGCCAGGCCTCCCGTCAGGAGGCCACAGCTGCTTGCACCACACATTGCCCCCGCCAGTGCTGCCAAACACAACTATTAACCATTACACTCCTAGAAGTGTGACAATTCAGACTACTTTAGACCCCCATAGCTATAAGGCTGGCTTGGGCGGCAGGTAATAGTCATTTTTAATGTTGACTGAATTAAAAATTACCTGTTGTCATCAGTTCATGTCAGAAGCGCCGGTTTTGGCGATTAAGTGCCGGCGCAGAGCACCGGAAACCACCGGCATAAATTAAGCACAGCGCTTCTTTGCCTCTTGCATGAGGCCGCCACCCCACCCACTCCCCTTGTACTGGGTGCCCGGGCTCCGCCCTCCACTTCCCCCTCGCACGTCTTGTTTCTCTTCCAGTGATCCGCGCGCAAGGCTCCTCCACACGTGTTACTATTCAGTTGCTTTCTATCTTCTTTCAGGATCATTTCCTCCCAGAATTCCCTTGTTCTGATCTGAATTGATCTTATCTGAAAGGTTAACGTCTTGACTGCATTTCCTGAAAAGAAGTTAATGTATTTTTTTCTTTAATTGCGATGTTTTCAAGATGTTTCACGCCTTTTAACCCCAGTTCCAGTCCCCTGCAGCTCACGTGAGCCCGCTCCTTCTTTGAGCTTCTCCCTTCAGCTTTAGTGCTCCCTCTGGGAGCCACTCACTTGTCCTCACCTTGTGTTTTTTGTGGAACACCCTACGTACGCACACCTTTTTAGGTCTCGCCTGAGACAGCGCTTTAGCGCTGCTCTGGCGAGACTTATAGTAAGCACTTTTGGAAGTGCAAACGAGTGCTTTCAGGCCGCCAACTACTGTGCATGTGAGCCGGGCGCGCGCACCATTTGGCAGCCTGAAAGCACTCGTAGTCTTTCACTTTCGCGGCCGCTCGGCCGCTTTGATGTTTGATCGCGATCTCGATCACTTTCACTTTCACGGCCGTTGTGCAACTCTCCCCAAGTCAGGAACACCCCTGTTTTCTGTGCTTCACTTATCTTCTAAAAACAGACTGGACTTGGTACCGTTCCTGCAGCTGCAGAACACCCCTTCCCTCTGCAGTGCTCGGGAGCCTCTGTTAATTAGATCTATGCATCTGGTCTGACGTGAGCTCACGGGTTACAGGTGACTTCCAGTTTAGGATATAATTACTACTTAATTCCGCTTTACCCAGGTACCAGCTGGTTTGCCACAGAAGTGCACTTCCTTACCTCTCGCTGACATCTTCCTGGACTGAGTTGTTCATTTTACACCTGTTTTAAATGCTCGTTTCCAGCACCCTGCCCCTGTTCCACTTAGTCATCTCTGGACGCGTTTTGTGCATTGGTCGGAGATTGTGACGCTGTCTTTCATGCCCATGCTGGTATTACATCTTTTCTGTCTCCTACTCAGTGATTACTCCGTTTGCGAATGTGATGCGTCTAACCGTCGCAGCTCATTTGTTTCTTATGCTCCGGCCTTTCAAGGCATTGTACTGTGCTCTGTATTTATATCACCACGGACTTCCTCTGTGCTTCTTATACCAAAGTTTCGTTTACCGCTTTGAAACCTGGACGGGTCGAGTTTTGTGCTATAAAAACAATCTATAAATACATGAACTATTTTACCCTTGAGTCTTAACCTTCCTACAACACCTACCGTCCCCTTCTCAAGCACCTGAGGAGATGCTGCACAGGTTAGCTAATACCATTGGATGTGCCAGTAGGCCTAAATAGCAAGACCAATTAGCTTTGTCAAGGCTTGTTCTCCAGTGTCTTTATTCTTTCAGTATTTCATTTGCCCAAGGGGTTCCCTGAAAGGGGAAAATGAATTGTAAAATAGTTTTTTTGGCTCCACTTTATGACTCACACCTGCCCGGCAGATTTGTAGCACGCACTGTCACCCGGGAGGGTATCTTGTAGCCGAGGTGCGAATCTACCCAAGCACTTGGCACAGTGGGACTACTCGAAACAGGGCCGGCTTTAGCGCTGGTGGGGTGTTATCTTTATGGGGCCATGTGTTTCAAACACATGGCAACATAAAGACAAGAGATCCTCTTTCACATTGAAGCAGGCACGGAGCGCACAGGGTCACGGGGAGGACAGGCTGCTCTCGCTGCCCACCCCCTCTATCACTGGCTGGGAGACCTGCACACCATTACAGGCTGCTGTCTCCACTTCCTTTAATGTGTGTTTCAGGTCGGCGCATCTGGAGGGGGAGTCGCCAGGTTCCTTTCCCCGCACCTCACTGGAATTATCAAGGACGCAGCCAGCCCCCTTGCTTTCTGTGTTTGCATTCGCAGTTTGGACCAGGGTCAGGTTGCAGCTCCTATCACCCCAAGCCTACACACCACGATGCTTAATCCCTGCCCACCTTTCCAGTACCTTAGCAATAGATGTCTCAAAAGGGTGGTGAAACAGAAGCATTTCTTTTTTTTTTTTAAACTCCGGTCTTTGCAGCTGTGACTGGTCGCTTGTAAAGCGCTTTAGAATCTTTGGATAATGTCCGGCGCTATATAAAACTTCACGCATAAACGAATAAACAACTCGCGTGATTTAATAATGTCTAAATAAACAAACCGTATGCCCGGCAAACAGGTACATCACAGCAAAACGGAGCAAAGCAAGACAAAGCCCCAGCTAGCGCCATGACACCGCTCGGCGTGTATCTTATGCTACAAGTGACTTAAAGAAGAACAGACATTCGTAATATTATTGTGTGTGGAAGGCAGTGTTGAGCACGGATGCTTCTTAACAGCAATCTATGATGTTTTATTTTGCGCCTATATTTTTATATAATACTTAAAAAATTTTTATTTCTGACGGAATCTAAATCGACTCGCTGCTATTGGAGGAGGCTATTATTTATAAATTGCTTAAAACTGAGCACTCTGAGTGTGTGCGTTTGCTCCACATGTGTATCAGTAGGTGCCACTGGGGACGCACTGTGACATATCTGCCTGTCCGACCCCGTCCGTGTGCTTTGTGTGTGTGTGTCAGTTTTTGACTCGATTAGTGTGTTCTGGGTGTGCATCAAGTGCACTTGTGTATTTTTGAGGGGCCCGAATCTGTGTATTTGCTCCTTATGCATGCGCGTCTCAGTACATTTTATTTGTGAGCGAGCATCGGAGTGCGCATTTTGCATTTGGACGTAAGGACTTAGGTTCACCTAAAGTGAAAGAACTAAAACGAGTCCCATGAACATTGATCCACACGCAAGATTGCTACCAAGCGTTGCTTTTTATTTTATTTTTTATTAATGTAAGTGAGTGAAAGGGAGCACTGGACACGGTTTAACCTGGGAGCACATGACTCGCAGTGGCCCAAGCTTCCCACTTAAAGCACCAGAACCTGCAAAAACCCACCCAGGAAAAAAAAGCATTGGCAGTGCCAATAGGTCTCACCTGTGGGAGAGCTATAGGCTATGTACATTTACTTTATCAGTTTTGTACACCTGATTAGCTGCTGTGCAGCATGGATGAAAGTTAGAAAAACAACAAGCATTTGCAATGCAATAGGCCTCGCAATTACGCAGGTTTGAGCTATTGGCACTGTAAATGACAATGTCTCTTATTTATGTTTTTGTTTGTAAAACAAATAAAACGCATTGTCAATTACAATGCCAATAGCTCAAACTCCCGTAAATGCGAGACCTATTGCATTGCAAATGCTTGTTTTCCTTTTCAGCGTCTCCTACAGGCCAAACATACTCTTCTTGGATCACCCGAGTTTCCTCTTGGAGTAGAAGTTCCTTTAACACATAGATTGGTTTATGAATCACGCATGAAAGAGGTTTCACTAATTCCCAAAGAGCCCTTCCACTCATGGGCGTAGGAAGTGTGGGGGACGCGGGGGATATATCCCCCCCAGATTTTGGAGTGGGGGGGACACGGGGGACAAGGGTGGGGGGGGGGACGAGGGGACAAAGGAATTTCCCCTGTCCCTTCTGTTATCGCAGGGCCATTAGCACGCGAAAGCGCTCCCTAATGGCCCTGCACTTGACCTGCCTGGAGACAGAGGCCACCCGCCCTCTGCCTTTTGTTATGCTGCAGGAAGGCTCAGCCGTTCTGGGAAGGGCACAGAACGGAGAAAAAATAAACGCTGTCTCTTTTCCTTGGCAAGGACCGTGTCCACTAATCCTGATCTGCCTCTGGCGGCTGCCCTCCTCTCTTTATTCCTCCATCTCTTTCTGTCTCTGTCTCGCTCCTGCTTACGTGCTGATTTCAAGAGGCAGCTCTTAGGTACTCTCTTGCCTCTCCTTTTCTTTATTTGTTCCCCTGTGAAATTGATCCAAAAAAGGCTGAACACTTTGGCTGTAAATGTCCTCATTTTCTTACCGTTTTCTATTGAAAACAAAAAACCTCGGAATGGAGAGAAAATAATAGTTAAATACCTAAATAAAGCAATACATAGTGGACAGCAGACAGGCCAGACTGTTATTTACACCCACACACATTAGCGCCACTTTACAGAGTTTGCCAGTGCAAGCGCTACTTTCTTTTTATCTTCTTTCTTTGAACAACATTGTTTCCCAGGGTGGGTAAGTGCGCCATTCCTAAAGGGACTGCAATACCTGGTTGATGGGTAGAGTGGAAACGTTTAATATGATCGTTTTCAACTTTTTAATTATTTTAGCTTATAAAATGCGGCTCTGTTTGGGGATGTGGTCTTTTTTAAACCAAACTGCATACATTTTGAAAGGATATAAGCAATGGACATTGAAAGGGGTCCCTTCCTGGTCCTGTAGCCATGTCTTGAACTTTTCAGGCAAAATCACTTACTGATTTCTGAATAATGAGTTTAAAACCGTTAAGGTAACCATGTTTTTTTCTGATTACAGTTCACATGCTTTGCTTATTCTTGCATTCCCTATGAGTGTTTGCTTTTTCCAGGGTGTTATTCATTTTTTTTCAGGCAGCATTTTACTGTTGTCTAGTGCATAATTTGAATTTAGTCGCAGCACAATTGAGTTGTGCTGAAGGCAGTGCGAGTTTCTCTCAGTGGGGCAGTATGGTGTTCAGTGTGGGAGAGAATGTGGCACTCTGGCCAGAGCTGCTGAATTTGGAACTGGAGAACCATGTTCAGACCTTCATGACCAGTTCACCATACCACACTCCTGACAGAGCTTATTCCGATGCTACACCTTAGAAGGCCCGATAGACCTTAGAAGCCCAGGTGTCTTAGCACCCGCAGGTGGACCTGTCCACCACAATCCATACTGCAGTTCACTTCCAGTCTTACGGGCAGGCATATGAAGAAGCACATCCTAGATCGACAGTGAATCTGTCACTGAGGTCACAAGACCCTTGAGGCCAGTCCACCTCACCCATTGGCACCTCCATTGGCCTTTTTCCAGCACTAGCAGTGCAACTTGCCAGGGGTTGGCAATGTAGGACTTGCATGCACACCAAACTTAGGGGGTTATTATAATGGCAGTGGGACCGCCACGTCACCCAGTCGGTGGCGGTCCCACCGCCATTGGTGACTGCATCACAGCCCGCCATATTACAATGGCGGGTGGTTACCTGGCGGTCGGAAAGACCAACCACCACGCACCCGACGGGCTTCTTGAGCCCGCCGGTGTGGTGGAGGGGCTCGTGGTTCCTACAATGCTGGTGGTGCCTACCATGCACCGCAGCAGGGATTACGATGTCCCTTACCCACCAGCTTATCAATGGCGGTTCACCTGCCATGGAAATGCTGGCGAAAGGGACATTGGGGGCCCGTGGCAGGCCCCTTAACCCCTGGCCCTCAGACATGGGTCCTGGGGGGCATCTATGATGCTCCACAACATATCACTGCACCATGTGGCAGGCACCGATATATTTAACATGTTCCTTTTTTTTTTTTCTTTGCGGCGGATGATGCAGCCAGCAGCACCTGCTGCAATGTAAAAGATAGGCACTGCGAACACCGTAGTGGCAGTCGCATTGTAATGCCTATCGTGGGGCCTCCACCTTGAAGGCCAGCGGTCCCATTCCCCGATTCGATGGTGGTGGTACTGAAGTCCGCCTGCCATCGTAGTCAGCCCTTAAGTTTGCATTTTATGAATATGATTCAGCGGGAAATAAATTGATGTTTGCAATTTAATTGACTTTGGTTGGCCTCTTATCTATGAGATTTCCCTGTTGAATGTGCCTTTACATCATACATTTTCGGTTGTATGAATTGATTGCATACTACACTCTCCTACAGGTATTAATTTGAGTGTCATTAGGAGTGTCTGGGACCAATTGTTTTCTTAGGAATTATTTTCTTTACTAACCTTTGCAAAGGGCCCTAAACTTCACAGCAACACAAGTCACATTTCTTTTAGTAATTTGGGATCCGTTTGAGCTACAAAATTGTTTTGGAGGAAATCGTTAGATTATGCAGCAGATGATGTATTATGTGGCAAATATGATACAGCCATAGTTAAGTGGAAAACATTTTTCCACTTAATTTTGCCCCAACATTGTAGTTGATCAATTTGTAAGTTCCCCAAACCCAAAAGTCGAGTTTGGGCACAATTTGCATTTTAAAAGCAGCCCTATAACACAGGGCTACTTTTAAACTGACCTCAGGCTTCAGCAGTGCACACATGCAAGCGCAGAAAGGGCTGCTGGCCTCTAAACTGCCATACCTTATTATATTCTAGGGACTTAAAAGTAGTTCTAATCCCCCTGCCCTATTATGTACTAGGGCCTTATAGGAGAGGTCATGCCAATCATAGGGGTACCCTAACCCATAGTGCACCCTAGTGTATGTAGGTGTTTTCACTGTATTTTTAAGTGCCTCTTTCAGAATAGCACTGGCTGTTTAGGCAGAGGCCAGGGTCAGTCAGTCAGGTACCACCAGTACCAGTCAGCAGAAAGTTGGGGAGTGCCCAGGGCGGCTTTGCAACACTAGAGAAACACAAACTCAGAATGTAAAACATAACACCATGGTTGGGGGGTTCTCTTCAATAATCAGAATTGATTTCTATCCTAATGAACCCATTTTCCAACATTAGGATAGGGAAAGTCTGGGGAAAAATCATGACGTTCTAATCTATACATTGAAGTTTTTATTTTTTTATTTTTATTTAGAAATCTGTTTATTGAGTTTGCAATTAGACTCACATTATACATCTCCGGTTATCAGAGAGCATGGTTACATCAATCCCATGGCAAAGTCTCAGTGCTCAACGTATGCAGTCTGGATGCTTTACACTAAATAAGTGGTATGCAGCATTGTCCAAAGTTATAACCTGTGAGGCCATGAGTAAATCTATCACCATACGCGATGCTGCGACCTCAGTCCATGTGGAGAGCATCAGATCACCGTCTCTGTTGCCAATTGCGTGCTATTCCCGGTGCATCCCCAAACAGATATACAAACAGTGCTAAACTCCCCACTCTAACTGGGTAGCTGTCCCTTCTACAGCATAGCAACTAAAACAACTTCCAACAGCAGCTCGCAATTTCCAGTCCAGAGGCCCCTCCCCTCTGACCCCTCTCCCGTATACATTGAAGTTTTTATGCAGCTCTTTGATGACGGTTAATAGCTCACTGTTCAATGTTAGGATTTTAACTTATAAACTTCAAATACCAAAAGAATATCTCAGACAAAAGCAGTAACTCTCTGACCTATTGAATTAAAACTTTCACTAGACAAGCCTTCGATCTCTCTCAAAAAAAGAACATTAATCACCAAAGTTATCTTCACATTTTTATTGTTGCCTGAAAATTGCTGGAGACCAGGAATGCAGCAGCAGGTACTTTTCAAACCCTAATGCACTTGCAAACACGACGCCCCCACCCTAAGTCAGCGCCCTTTGTTTGCTTTGTGCATTAAGATGCAAGATTCATATATATGTTTTTTTTAAACATTTGGTCTCATTACTATATGAATGTAAATAACAATAAAGCATACATACAAACTGTGACTACATGCCTGCTTTTCTCAATATTTCACTTCGAAAGTATGCGATTGTATTTGTTTAACGGGCGGTGATTTGTATAGGGTCACTGGAAAGTGCACAAGGTTGTCCCTGTCCCCCCCAGAATTTTAGTGTCTCCTACGCCCCTGCTTCCACTGAAGGCTGAGCTTTTCCTGGAAGGAAGGCCTGGCACCCCGAGACCACCAATGACACCACTGATGTATCTTTTAAGGCTGGGTGGGGAACCAAGCTCCGCCGGTGGCGTTAGCGGAGTTTTTGGAACTCCGCTTGCAACACGGAGGTCAGCAAAAACTTAGCATTCTGCCGGATATTGGAGTTTACTGGCGCCTGGGAGGATTAGGTTTCATCATCACAGTTAAGATGAGAGACAGCGCTATGCATGTACTGAGCAGTAGACGGCAGCATGACACAAAGCAGGCCGCTCTAAGCTAGCATCACTGGGTCAGTCTTGTCTAGAAGAACAACCTCACAGGTTGCACAGTATCAGACCGAATGTCTGGCCTAAAAGAAGTAGATTTTTTGGGGCAATTGTGTGAAGTAGTTTCACGGGAACCGCTGGCCGGTTCATGGGGAGGCGCCGCACCCTCTTTGCTCTCCTGTGGGGAGGGGGTCAGTGAACCCCATGAAGCCGAGGTGAGGGGGCCCGAGATGAACGAAGCCACACCGGGTCCCTGCGCTGTCCTGGCGCTCCTGCAGGACTGCCGAAGCCTGGACGGCATTAGCTAGGCCTTCACCACTGGCAAAAGCCACCATCTCCAGCACCCTGGAGCTCTTCGGGCCACGAGGGGACCCTCACCTGATCCGCTTCACAGCCAACAACAACCTGCCGCTGCGAATCCGACTGAGCTGCACGCTGCATGGGCTGGACGGTGAGTGAGGGTGAGGGAGAGGGCTGGGGGAGCACAACAGTGAGAGAGGAGAGAGCGGCGGGTTGGTCGGTGTGTGCTTGTGCGTGTAAGTGTGTGTGCTTGTGCATGAGTCTGTGCATGTGCCAGGGATCGTGTGTGTACAGTGGCGGCTCCTCCGCTATGGCGAAGGAGCATTGCCTCACTGCTTTTAAGCAGTGTGAAGAAGAAACATAAAATGATAATAACTTTAAGTTATTATTATTTTATGCTTTGTCTCCTGCTGCTTTGCTGGTGGGCGGGGCTGCTCTGCTCTCGGAGCAGGGGAGGAGTGTTTTGCCCGCTCCTAAGTGCGCAATGACTGTTTGGCCGGCCCTTTCAGGCCTCCCAAACCAGTCGTGCGCACTTTACCCATTCTCCATGCAGGCTGCATTACTGCTTGCATGGAGAACATGCTCACCCCTCCAGCACCTAGATGAGCGCTGTGTCACGGAGCTCAGACCAATCACAATGCTACATTGCAGCGTTGTGATTGGCTTAGGGGAGGGAGCCTGGCTGCGTGCTTTCTTTTCCTGGAGTCGGAGACCGCAGAGCAGGAGCAGAATTGCGGGACCCGGCCTAAAGCAACTTTTTTTCTATTTTTTAAATCCACCCACACGACAACCCCCACGACACCCCTTCCACCTGCAACGACACTCGCGACACCCGCACCCGCGAGCCATGCCAGCAGCCGCTGTGTGTGTGTGTGTGTGTGTGTGTGTGCGCGCGCATGCATGTATGGGATATGTGTGTGAGTGAAAAAAAGTCATTTTTAACAGTATTTTTAAAATAGTGAGTTTAGCATTTTGATTTGTGCTTTATGCGTACCTTGTCAGGTTTCTTGAACAGGTAATAAAAATATTATTTACAAAATAAAATTTACCTTCTTCAAGTCTATCTTTCTTTCTCACGACTTACAAAATGTTTCCCCGAGCAGATTTCACATTGGCAGGCACCTTTGTTGGCAATTACTTCTGTGGCCCGCAGTTAATTCAATTTGCTTTAAGAGGAGTCTTTATTCCCAGGGATCTTTATAACCACAATCATTTTTAAATTAAACTGAGTTTTATTCTATAAATCAACTATATGACATAACATTTCAATTTTGTGTTGACAACAAATTATGTGCGCCGCTGCTCAGCAGCGAACACCGAAAGGACATGTGCTGTATTCATTTCAACAAAGATTCATAAAACGACAGCGGATGAACAAAAAATAAAAATTATATAAGGCGCACAGCCGGCAAACAAGTCGTCCCAGAACTGGAAGGTGGCTACAGGGCACATATATGTTAAAGGTTGAATAACCGTGTTTTATCTAGGTGGAGCGGAACTCCCCGGAATTCCACAGAGTTTTCATGCAACTCCGCAGAATTCTGCATAGTGCAACTCCCTGAGCTCTTTGTAACCAGGGTTAACTCCTAGTTTGCATGGGGGCACTTGTCTGGGCTTGAAGACCCCAATGAGCTGAACTCAGTTGACTGTGACTATCACTCAGCCTTCCAGCTGCTTTATGGGTAATGCTAAGCCTCTCTGCTGGAGCATGTACCAACGCACCCAACACGGACCACATTAAAAGTTGATTGGGCCGAGAAGCAGAACAAGCAAGTTCCACGAGGTGGTTCATGGCCAGCGCACACCACCGGAAGTAGCCAAGGATGCATGCACCGACACCTAAGGACAAGAGGCGCTGTTTCATGGTAACCCCCAAATCAGGGGTGAAGAGCGATCACCTATTCAGGAAGGGAGGCTAGACAACCTGCATTCTTGGGCAAGGAGAGTGAACTTTGACACAAACAGTCACACAGTCACATTTTCAAAGGGGTCCCCTTGGAGGGCCACGGAGCAAGGAGCATAATCACTTAAAACTCAATCACTGGGAGTAGTACAGGCTACCCCACAGATTACCATAGTACTGAGTGAGTTACCAGCAATACATCCATTTCTAGGCCTCTAAAGATTGTGTACAGTAATTGTACTGTGTGTTAGAATTAGAACACTTTTATTTTCCAAACTATAATACTGGTTGGGCAGTGATTTATTAATTGTTTTAAGATAGATATTAGGTGCTGAATCTCTAACCCCACATTACCTTACAGAAGCACCTTGGACTGCCAGACATCTCTACCTTGAGGGTCAAGTGTTAAAGGGGTGTACTTGTGCTCAGTTTATGGCTCAAAAATAAGGTCATCATAGAACCTCAGCTAATGTGCAAACAAATTATACTGATGTGTATATTGGTATCCGATGTTTATGTTAATAGATTTATAAAGCGCATGGCATCCCGAGGGCTTCCCAGCGCTGAGGAGAAGATGCAGTCAGGCCGAAAAGTTAATGAGGAAAAAGCCAGGTTCTTAGTTTTTTTCTAAACATCAGTTCATCTTTATCAGTCGTGTTTCTTTAGGTAGGGCGTTCAACAGGCTAGGTGCGAGATGTGTGAAGGATCTTTCTCCCCATCTTGATCTCTTTATTCTTGTCTTTTTCATAAGCAGTTCTGAAGAGGATCTTAGAGATCTGCCAGGGACATAAGGGAGCACAAGCTTTTTTATTAGGGCCGGGCCTTTGTTATTCATAGCTTTGTGGGCAATACAAAGCGATTTAAACTCAATCCTGGCCTGCATAGGGAGCCAGTGTAGTATTTTTAGTTCAGCTTTTGCCGAGTTTTGTCTTGGGACACCTAGCAGTATCCTGGCAGCGGCATTCTGAGCCAACTGTAGTCTATTCACTACATATTTGGGGTGAGAGCACCATGGCTTGAATCACAGTTCTCCGGGTTTGTTCTTCGATCAGTGGTAAAATCTTCCGGATCATACGGAGTAATCCAAAGCAAGTGGCTGCCAGTTTTTTGGCTTGTGTCTCCATAGAAAGGTTATGATCTAACCATATTCCCATGTTTTTAACAGATAATTTTGGGACTGGGGGGTTGCCTAGTTCTGAAGGCCAGCTGATAATGTTTCTAGGAACAGATTTGTTTCCCAGGAACATAAGTTCTGTTTTTCCTCCATTCAATATTAGGCTGTACCTGTTCATCCACTCTGCTACTTTTACCATGCAGGGGGCCAAATTGATGTGCATGGATTGTGGGCCCTCGGTCACTGATAGTACCAGCTGGGTATCATCCGCGTATGATACCATAGACTACCCAAATTCCTGTACTATCTTTGCCAGTGGCTGCATGTATGCAGTAAATAGTGTGGTACTCAAGGAGGATCCCTGAGGAATTCCACATGAAATTTGTAGGATATCTGAGAGGTTCTCGCCTTCCATTATCTGGAAGGATCTATCTTCTAGAAATGAGGACAGCCATTTCAATGCAGTATCAGTAATGCCTGCTTCCTTTAACCTGAGGATCATGATGTTGTGATCAACCGTGTCAAAGGCTGCACTAAGATCCAGAAGCAAGACAGCAGCTATACATCCTTGATCTAGGATTCCCTTGAGTTCCTCCGTTACCACCAGCAGGGTGGATTCTGTGCTATGTTGTGATCTGAAACCCATTTGGGTGTGGTGCAGCACCTAATTTTCTTCCAGAAATCTGGACAATGTCTGATTGACATGCTTTCCGCTATTTTACCTAAAAGAGGAAGAAGTGAGGTGGGCCAATATTCACCGGGTCTAATGGATCTAGGTGTGGTGTCTTCAATGGTGGTCGAACTATAGCGTGCTTTCATGTTCTGGGGATTACCCCTTGTGTGAGGGAGAAAGAAAGAAGTTCAGTTGTTGCATTCAATGCATTTTTACCTCCCTTTAATAGAATGTGTGGCAGAACCGGGTCTTGTGGAGAAACGGACTTAATATTCTGCAGAATCAGGGTCATGGCTTCCACGCTTAATTCTGTGAAATGATCTAAACTTGGCCCTGTTTTCATTCCTGGAGTAACACCGCTCTCTGATTGTGCATCAGAGTTGTCTGAGTCAGTGTTCCCTTGCAGGGAATTATATATCTTTTCAACCTTGCTTTAAAAAAAAAACAAATTCTAAGACCCACCCTTTTTTTATCCTGGATGTCTGAGACATCTGTTACATATTCAAAGCATCTTTTTGTTCTGTTGCTTGTTGCTGTGCAGTGGCACGGTCTTGTAGGGTCGGCATGAGGGGTCCAGCAGTTTGGGATACATATAGAGTCAAGTCAGAATTGAAGAAAGGGCAACATTTAGTAGCATGATCAGCAAAGACCCTTCCCAAGGGATACTTCATCCTAAGTGGATTGGCGGGAGCACATCGAGCAATCGTTACTGTGTGCAGGCATGTAGGCTTCCCTTCCGCCTTGGCATCAAGAGCAGAAGAATGGGCAATTGGGTACATTTTGTATCACCATTGTCTTGTGTGAATACTCAGGGGCAAAAAAACTCCCTTTCATGACAGTAAAGAGCAGAATATCAGGCAGACCCAGAGCAGAGACAGAAGACAATACATTTTTTTCTGGGAAACAAAGACCTGGTCTGCATCCCTTTACAGCACAAAGGTTGAGGTGTGTCCTTTCTCACAAGAGCCTATGGAGGTTTTAACAGTGTTAGCATAACCAATTATCTGTTGACCACATAAGGCACAATTCCTAAAAAGAGTATGCATTTGATACACAGTAACTGGGTTTGAAAATTATAAACAGCTGAATCCTGTCATAAGACATGTGCCTTTCTTTGCAGAAATATGAAATAAATATTGAACATGGACAAACTGAACTGTTGTTTTTCTCTGGAAGACATGCCTTGCCAGTTCGGTAAGCAAGCACAGTGAATTACATTTGCATCAATCCAGAGAAACATGCTCTAATCACAAGTTATCAACATACTGAACAAGAATAAAGCCACATGGAAAGAACAGAAGGCCATATGTACAAAAGTTTTGATAAGCAAATAGCGATTAAGGGAAATCGATATTTGGAAATCGCATAATGATATGTAGGAAGGTGAATATTCCACTATTAGCGATTCGGTCAAATTCCCAATCGCAATTAGGAAATTCCCTGTTGGGAAATCACACTGATACAACTTTCAAATAGGAAATCGCAATTAGAAAAAGTCGTTTTTAGGATGCAGATTGATAATGTAAGAACCAGAAAGTTTAGAAATACAGGGTGTGGCATTAACTCATAAACCTAGGAAGGTACTAGAAGGAAGGTGTGCTCTTGTGTGATTACTGGCAGTGGCATTTACATTTGACTTCAACACCATGTCTAAGGATGGCAGTAGGAGGAGGAAAATGAAATGTTCTGATTAAGATCTAGAGCTATTGATTGAGTAATGTGTGGCACACACAGACCAGCTGTTTGGCAAATCATCTTTTTCTCTATCGGAGTCCCAGAAAACAAAAATATGGAACAGCATCCTTGAAAATGTAAACTCTCTTGGTGTTACCCAGAGGACCATACCAGAAATAAGGAATCACTGGCATGACCTAAGTTCCCATACAAAGAAGAAGCTAGCTAGCAGGATGGCTGAAGCTCGTGGCACAGGTGGTGGTGCCTTCAATCATCCTCCTCCCACTCTAATGGAATCACTTATTGAGGAGACACCAAAAGCAGAAAGTGTGGTGGGAGTGTCAAACATTGAGAACTCCAATCCTGCGGGCTCCAGCCAAGGTACATTTTTTTCTTGTATACAATTTTCCATAACATATTGTTTGTTAGTCTTCAAGTGCAACATATTAGCTACAAAAACTCCATTTAAATGTTTGCTGTAAGTTGGCAATGCATTATGGGAGTTGTGGTACAACCAAGTAATATGGAGTAGTGTGTGCTGATGTATTTTATTTATTTATTTAAAGGATTTATAAAGCGCGCAGCTACCCAACAGGGTTTCCCAGCGCGGAAGCGAACCAAGCGAGAAAGGAGCTCAGTTGGCATTAGGCCTGATTATGAAAAAGGTCTTTAGCTTTTTTCGAAAAGCAAAGAGAGATTGACAATTCCTAATTTCTAGCGGGAGGGAATTCCACAATTTTGGTCCCAGGAAGGACAACGAATGGCCTCCCATGCGAGTCAGCTGAACTCTGGGAACGGAGAAAAGAGAAAGATTGTCCGATCTTAGGTTGCGAGAGGGTCGCTAAGGCTTGACAAGATTGAGTATGTACACGGGGGCCAGGCCGTGCTGAGTTCTAAAGTGGAGTTGATAGAGCAGAGGGGAAGCAGAGGCGTGCCGAGGCAACCTAAAAAGTAGGCGGGCTTCCACATTCTGAATGAGCTGGAGACGATGTACAGAGGTCTTGTCCGCACACAGATACAGTACATTACCATAATCAAGTCTGGAGATCACCAAAGCCTGCAGAACAGTCCTCTGAGCAGTCGGTGGAATTAGCCAAATAATTTTTTTTAAACCACTTGAGGACAGCAAAGCAGGCCAAGGTGACTCCCGAGATCTGAGTGCTTGCTATTGATGGAAAAACCCAGGTTCTTAACCTTAGGAACCGAGGTAGGCAAAGGTCCAAAAGAGACGGCCAATGGCTGGCTCCCCAAAGCTCAGGATTGTTCCCCAAGATGAGAACCTCAGTCTTAGAACCATTCAGCCTTTGGGCATTTCTGGACATCCACAAGGAGATGTTACGCAGACCAAGTTTAAGTAAGGAAGGATCCTGGTGTTGAGCCGGCGATAAAGAGAAAATAATCTGTGTATCGTCAGCATATGAAAGGATGGTCAACCCAGATTTTTCTGCAATGTCTGCCAAAGGACGAACATAGAGATTGAAAAGCAGAGGACTCGAGAGTGAACCCTGCAGAACTCCAGATGTTAAGGCCACGGGACTAGATATAGCAGTGTGAGAGAAATTGAAAGGGGTGATCCTTTAAAAACGAAATCAGCCACTGCAAGGCTACACCTACAATGCCGGAGCTTTCAAGGTGATCCACCAGAATAGAATGGGAGACTGTGTCAAAGGCATCGCTCAAATCCAATAGAATGAGCGCTGCTGTGCCCCCACAGTCAAGCTGCTGCCTAAGGTTCTCCGTGACCTCCAACAGAGCCAATTCGGTACTGTGACCAGGAGGAAAGCCAGACTGTAATGGATTAAATACCTTATGTTTTGTCACATGTACCGAGATTTGAGAGTTAATGTGTTTTTCCAATATTTTGGTAAAAAGGGAGAGAAGAGATATAGGCCTGTAATTGGACCAGCAACGGGGATCTAAGGCAGTCTTTTTCAACAATGGAAGCATAAGAGCGTGCTTCCAATTACGAGGCAACTGGCCCAGTTTTAGGGAGGAATTAAGAAGCTTAGCAATCACCTTGAGGGCCGGCTCGTTCAGGCATCCGAGCTTGGATGGGGGAAGGGGATCAAGTGGGGAGCCAGACTTAATGTTTCCCAGTAAGTTTTTCAAAGAAATTAAGTCAATTTGGAGCCAGGCCTTAACTTGACTAGATCCATCAGATGTAAAGTCAGGGGGAGCAGTTATGACATGGTCAGAAAGTTGAGTGGTGGGAAAGATGAAATTGTCATGAGGAAAGGAACCCAACTCAAGCTCACTACTGATAGACATGTATTTATTATGTAAAAAACAGCGCAAGTTCATTACAATGATGTAATGAAAGGGAAGGGGCTGGTAAGAACGCATCCGGTGCAGAAAGTTCAGTCGCAACTTTAAATAGGGTTTTCTGACCGTTTTGGGCGGACATAATTTTAACCCTGTAGAAAGAGGCACAAGCTGATCTGTATAGAGTGTGATACTTTTTTAGTGCCTCCAAATAAGTGACGTTGGCCTCTGGCACATAGTGTTTTCTCCACAGTGTCTCCAGATCTTTACATTGTTTTTTTCCACTCTAAGGGAGTTGGTAAACCACGGAGCGGGGAAAGTGATCTAGGTTGGGATTTAGTGGAGAGAGGAAAAATGGAATCGATAGCCTCAGACAGCCAGTGATCAACTAATAGCTGGTCCGAGTCCAATTGAGATGTAATAGAAAGAGTAGTCTGCCGAAGCAGCACATTAAGTGCCTTCATATCAAGTTGAGACCAATTCCTCATTTTCTTAGGCAAGGCAGAAGGACGAGGCGAGGAAGCCAGTAAGGAGTCAACGAGGAAAGGCATAGCTGGGTGATCAGACCAACCTAGCTGAATGGGAGGTGCAGTGGACACAGTACAGAGATTTGAAAAAATAGGGTCCAGAAGATGACCCAGTACATGAGTAGGTAAGTAATTGATGAGTGAGAGATTCAGGGTCAAAAGATCGTACAAAAGAGTTTGGACCGATTTATTGCTAGGATCATCACAATGAAAATTCAAGACCCCGAGCACTGAAAAATTTGCCACACAAACAACATGAGGGGCAAGTGATTCAGTCAACAGGGAACCCCAGTTGTGGTGGACGTTAATGAGGGCACCAGAAAAGGTGAATTTATGGGAAAACGGAATGGAAAAGGAATAGCAATATATAACCTTCATGTCAAAAATTCATAAATCCCATTGTAAACTATATAACACAAACTTAGGGGCTCATTATGATGGGCGGACATCATAACAGTGATGGGACTGACCGCCAGACATTCAGCGGTCCCACCGGCCCAATTAGGATGCGCCCGCCACACTGGTAGGCGCATCCTGGCCTTTTACCATTGCGAACGGTGCTGCTGGCTGCAGCACCGTCCGCAATGGTAAAAGGGCATGCACAGCATTTCCCTGCAACACGTGGCAGGCACCACGCGGTGCCTGCCACTTGGTGCAGGGAACTGCAGGGGCGTACCATGAGTACCCCTCAAGTGCACCCCCCCACGGGGGGGCCTGCAACGGGCCCCCAAAGCCAATCCTCGCTAGCCTTGCCATGGCGGCATCGCCGACATGGAAAGGCCTTTAAACCACCCACATCCTAATATGGCTGGCACTGCCCGCTGGCACCGCCACCATATTAGTGGCCCAGTTCTGCCTGGCCGGCAATCGTAACGATTGCCAACCTGCGGCAGACGGACTTTGCGTCCGCCGCGATACCCACCGCCATCATAATATGGCGGGGAGTATTTCACATGAGGATGGCATAACGATCGCCACCGCCGGCCCAGCGGTGGCGATCATTACGCCATCCTAATGAGCCTCTTAGTAATCATTTATCTACAACAACTATATACATACATTTCCTCAGATCATACCCAGGATGTGTCTGAAAACACTGAGTCTGATGAAGCATTTGACACACAAGTGGAAATTGATCACAGCACAACTGCTACTCTTACACTCATAATTTAAACTCCATCTACTAGGAGAGCAAACGTGGCGCCACTACCAGACTTTGAGGAAGGTGATAAAGAGCAAACTCAGGGCAGGAACACAATTTCATCTGTGTGCAGGACACCAAGACAACATAGAGTACAACGACGTTCAGTTTGCAATGATTATGTCTCTGATGACATCTCAGATAATTTACAATTGTTTGGTGGGCTTGAGAAATCAGTTGTCAGAGTACAGCACCTGCAATCCACATAGATAAAACAGTGAATAGGCAGCTGAAAACTATGTCATGTTCAATGCTGAAATTACAAAAGGTCAAGAGCTTGGATTGGATTGCTACAGTGGAAAAGGAGCAAGGGTTCCAAAGCCGCAGGCACAAGCAGAACATAGCACGATATGACGAATTTGCAAAATTAATTAATCGATTGGCAGTAGCCACCACCACTCTTGCCAGGAAAACTGTTGACATTCAAAATGAAGTGGGGCACTGCTGCCAAGATGTAGCATGTGGTCTGATCTAGTTTCAGCATGTGCCTATGAATAGGCCTGGATGGGCAATTCTGGAGCAGTAAAATGCACTAAAGAATGGAACTATGTATCTTTGACGTGATGGAGAAAGGATTGACATAATTTTTGAATAAAGTGGATGAACTGCAAATTATCACTGATTACGTGGATTACTTAAACACAAATGTGAACGAAGCTGTGCAACTCTTGACTTGCAAACCGCTTGTCATATTCTCATGATGTTTTCTTCCAATGCGCACTTGGGACGGAGCGCATTCAGAGTGCATGCACGCTAAAAAAGATAAATATGGATTAAAAGGATTGAATTTCAAGGAAAGGTGTGCTGCAGGATCACTACAAAGTATATTTTTCAGCCGTTCCTACCCTGTTCAGCACCCCAGAGATACAATGTATACATGAACATTAAAGCGAGATGATCACGTCGAAGTTTCCAAGAACGATCACGTATAAAGTCTGGATTAATTACATGCTAGTAGATTTTGTTGGAGTTTGAACTTTTTGTATTTAGATTGTTTTTTGTATTTATTAATCACGCAATGTTTAAAAAAACACGGGTGGAAGAAATAGGACGGCTTTGGTAGGTACACTGGTAGTTTCGTGGGCGGGGTAAATGTCACGTGGTATTTAACAGGTTTCAGGTGGGGAAACGGCAGTGGAGTTATAAGCAGCAGCGCGGGGAGAACTAGAAGTAAACTGGCCCTGAAGTAGGAGAGAGGCGATCACGTTGTTAAGAAATCTGACTTGCAAAAATACAGGTACAAGGAAGGGAGCGTCTTGGCGATTGGGAAAGTGGGTAAAAGAGGGATGAGAGGACTTATACTTATGCAGGTTCTTGTACAGAGGGTGGTACAGTTTTCTTCGAACAGAAGTTGCATTTAATGGAACATTCATTGGGGGCGCAGATGGGTTTAAATCGATGGGCACGGTGGAGGTGGGTGCAATAGTTTAATTGAGGAGAGGTTGAGTTTAATGGTATAGATTTAATGTTGCACAGATTTGTTAAATTAAAGAATGTATCATTTATTAATGTTTGTCATATACTTTTATAGCATGCAGTTGATACGTATTTTTAAATCACCATAGATACCCCTGACGAAGGTCCAAGTGGACCGAAATGCATTGGGTGGAATTTAATGTGACGGAGGAACTTAGTTTCAGCATGTGCCTATGAATAGGCCTGGATGGGCAATTCTGGAGCAGTAAAATGCACTAAAGAATGGAACTATGTATCTTTGACGTGATGGAGAAAGGATTGACATAATTTTTGAATAAAGTGGATGAACTGCAAATTATCACTGATTACGTGGATTACTTAAACACAAATGTGAACGAAGCTGTGCAACTCTTGACTTGCAAACCGCTTGTCATATTCTCATGATGTTTTCTTCCAATGCGCACTTGGGACGGAGCGCATTCAGAGTGCATGCACGCTAAAAAAGATAAATATGGATTAAAAGGATTGAATTTCAAGGAAAGGTGTGCTGCAGGATCACTACAAAGTATATTTTTCAGCCGTTCCTACCCTGTTCAGCACCCCAGAGATACAATGTATACATGAACATTAAAGCGAGATGATCACGTCGAAGTTTCCAAGAACGATCACGTATAAAGTCTGGATTAATTACATGCTAGTAGATTTTGTTGGAGTTTGAACTTTTTGTATTTAGATTGTTTTTTGTATTTATTAATCACGCAATGTTTAAAAAAACACGGGTGGAAGAAATAGGACGGCTTTGGTAGGTACACTGGTAGTTTCGTGGGCGGGGTAAATGTCACGTGGTATTTAACAGGTTTCAGGTGGGGAAACGGCAGTGGAGTTATAAGCAGCAGCGCGGGGAGAACTAGAAGTAAACTGGCCCTGAAGTAGGAGAGAGGCGATCACGTTGTTAAGAAATCTGACTTGCAAAAATACAGGTACGAGGAAGGGAGCGTCTTGGCGATTGGGAAAGTGGGTAAAAGAGGGATGAGAGGACTTACACTTATGCAGGTTCTTGTACAGAGGGTGGTACAGTTTTCTTCGAACAGAAGTTGCATTTAATGGAACATTCATTGGGGGCGCAGATGGGTTTAAATCGATGGGCACGGTGGAGGTGGGTGCAATAGTTTAATTGAGGAGAGGTTGAGTTTAATGGTATAGATTTAATGTTGCACAGATTTGTTTAAATTAAAGAATGTATCATTTATTAATGTTTGTCATATACTTTTATAGCATGCAGTTGATACGTATTTTTAAATCACCATAGATACCCCTGACGAAGGTCCAAGTGGACCGAAATGCATTGGGTGGAATTTAATGTGACGGAGGAACTTAGTTTCAGCATGTGCCTATGAATAGGCCTGGATGGGCAATTCTGGAGCAGTAAAATGCACTAAAGAATGGAACTATGTATCTTTGACGTGATGGAGAAAGGATTGACATAATTTTTGAATAAAGTGGATGAACTGCAAATTATCACTGATTACGTGGATTACTTAAACACAAATGTGAACGAAGCTGTGCAACTCTTGACTTGCAAACCGCTTGTCATATTCTCATGATGTTTTCTTCCAATGCGCACTTGGGACGGAGCGCATTCAGAGTGCATGCACGCTAAAAAAGATAAATATGGATTAAAAGGATTGAATTTCAAGGAAAGGTGTGCTGCAGGATCACTACAAAGTATATTTTTCAGCCGTTCCTACCCTGTTCAGCACCCCAGAGATACAATGTATACATGAACATTAAAGCGAGATGATCACGTCGAAGTTTCCAAGAACGATCACGTATAAAGTCTGGATTAATTACATGCTAGTAGATTTTGTTGGAGTTTGAACTTTTTGTATTTAGATTGTTTTTTGTATTTATTAATCACGCAATGTTTAAAAAAACACGGGTGGAAGAAATAGGACGGCTTTGGTAGGTACACTGGTAGTTTCGTGGGCGGGGTAAATGTCACGTGGTATTTAACAGGTTTCAGGTGGGGAAACGGCAGTGGAGTTATAAGCAGCAGCGCGGGGAGAACTAGAAGTAAACTGGCCCTGAAGTAGGAGAGAGGCGATCACGTTGTTAAGAAATCTGACTTGCAAAAATACAGGTACGAGGAAGGGAGCGTCTTGGCGATTGGGAAAGTGGGTAAAAGAGGGATGAGAGGACTTACACTTATGCAGGTTCTTGTACAGAGGGTGGTACAGTTTTCTTCGAACAGAAGTTGCATTTAATGGAACATTCATTGGGGGCGCAGATGGGTTTAAATCGATGGGCACGGTGGAGGTGGGTGCAATAGTTTAATTGAGGAGAGGTTGAGTTTAATGGTATAGATTTAATGTTGCACAGATTTGTTTAAATTAAAGAATGTATCATTTATTAATGTTTGTCATATACTTTTATAGCATGCAGTTGATACGTATTTTTAAATCACCATAGATACCCCTGACGAAGGTCCAAGTGGACCGAAATGCATTGGGTGGAATTTAATGTGACGGAGGAACTTAGTTTCAGCATGTGCCTATGAATAGGCCTGGATGGGCAATTCTGGAGCAGTAAAATGCACTAAAGAATGGAACTATGTATCTTTGACGTGATGGAGAAAGGATTGACATAATTTTTGAATAAAGTGGATGAACTGCAAATTATCACTGATTACGTGGATTACTTAAACACAAATGTGAACGAAGCTGTGCAACTCTTGACTTGCAAACCGCTTGTCATATTCTCATGATGTTTTCTTCCAATGCGCACTTGGGACGGAGCGCATTCAGAGTGCATGCACGCTAAAAAAGATAAATATGGATTAAAAGGATTGAATTTCAAGGAAAGGTGTGCTGCAGGATCACTACAAAGTATATTTTTCAGCCGTTCCTACCCTGTTCAGCACCCCAGAGATACAATGTATACATGAACATTAAAGCGAGATGATCACGTCGAAGTTTCCAAGAACGATCACGTATAAAGTCTGGATTAATTACATGCTAGTAGATTTTGTTGGAGTTTGAACTTTTTGTATTTAGATTGTTTTTTGTATTTATTAATCACGCAATGTTTAAAAAAACACGGGTGGAAGAAATAGGACGGCTTTGGTAGGTACACTGGTAGTTTCGTGGGCGGGGTAAATGTCACGTGGTATTTAACAGGTTTCAGGTGGGGAAACGGCAGTGGAGTTATAAGCAGCAGCGCGGGGAGAACTAGAAGTAAACTGGCCCTGAAGTAGGAGAGAGGCGATCACGTTGTTAAGAAATCTGACTTGCAAAAATACAGGTACGAGGAAGGGAGCGTCTTGGCGATTGGGAAAGTGGGTAAAAGAGGGATGAGAGGACTTATACTTATGCAGGTTCTTGTACAGAGGGTGGTACAGTTTTCTTCGAACAGAAGTTGCATTTAATGGAACATTCATTGGGGGCGCAGATGGGTTTAAATCGATGGGCACGGTGGAGGTGGGTGCAATAGTTTAATTGAGGAGAGGTTGAGTTTAATGGTATAGATTTAATGTTGCACAGATTTGTTTAAATTAAAGAATGTATCATTTATTAATGTTTGTCATATACTTTTATAGCATGCAGTTGATACGTATTTTTAAATCACCATAGATACCCCTGACGAAGGTCCAAGTGGACCGAAATGCATTGGGTGGAATTTAATGTGACGGAGGAACTTAGTTTCAGCATGTGCCTATGAATAGGCCTGGATGGGCAATTCTGGAGCAGTAAAATGCACTAAAGAATGGAACTATGTATCTTTGACGTGATGGAGAAAGGATTGACATAATTTTTGAATAAAGTGGATGAACTGCAAATTATCACTGATTACGTGGATTACTTAAACACAAATGTGAACGAAGCTGTGCAACTCTTGACTTGCAAACCGCTTGTCATATTCTCATGATGTTTTCTTCCAATGCGCACTTGGGACGGAGCGCATTCAGAGTGCATGCACGCTAAAAAAGATAAATATGGATTAAAAGGATTGAATTTCAAGGAAAGGTGTGCTGCAGGATCACTACAAAGTCTGATCTACGTTACCACAGCTCTGGAGAACATTCAGGCATATAACTGGTCAGTCCCCAAAACATTACCACCACCTGAGACCAAATGCGGATCTAGCCTCAGTGGATGCTCTGCAAGGTGAACATGCCGACGTACATCTAGCACAGATATATGCCCAACTCCACAGCCAAGTCCTGGTGAGAAGGTGACGACAGCAGAAATCATAAAAAGTAGCTTTGTAAGCACTAAAATGTATGTAACGAGATTGTTCTGTTTGTGTTCTCAAACGTTGTTTAAACATTGACACCCTGTAAGGATACAGCTGATGATACACAATTACAAAACATAATGACAACCTGAATAAAAGGTATCTGGCTTTATGTTTACATTGTGAAGACCATTCCTCATAGCTATAATGTGAAGGATAGCATATATGGCAATGATTATGCAAAAGGTCTCTGGTCCATAGAGTAGTGTTCCACCAGACTCATGTAGACATCTAAAATGTGATTTCAGCATTCCAAATATCTGTTCAATTACTGATCGCATTGTTTTATGTGCCCTGTTGTACTGCCTTCACTTCCGGTTCTTGGTTCAAGTATGGTGTCTGCATTCAAGGGCGCAAGGCATTTGCACTGTCTTCTTAAATAGTATGAGAAGGAGAAACAATCAGATTATTTTACAGGCATGCTATTGAACAGTGTATGAATTGAGTTTGTAATCCTCTTACCAAGTAAATAATCATCGCCAAATTCACCCTCAGACAGACAGTTATTTATTACACTGTGGCCGAACATAAAGGAGTTGTGTGGTGCCTGGTAATCTGGCTACACAGTTAGTTATAATGCGTGAGGCATCACACACTACTTGCACATGAGTGAATGGGTGCTTTTCCTGTTTCTATAAATACATTTATTTTCAGAGGAGGGGCGTTTGGAAATGTGGTACCAGTAGCGGCTACTGGAGGGAGTGCTGCAGGGCGGGGGAGGAGCAGGGTGGGGGGTAGTAAACTACGGAATACGGCCGAACGGAGCTAAGTAATTAAATAAATAAATAAAACAAATTTTGTCGCGCGCGCTGCATCGAATTTGGCAATTAGTTTCTTGTTCTTGTGATATATCACCTGAGTAGTTGAGTAGTTGGTTTCTTGTTCTTGTGATGTATCACAAGAACAAGAAACCAACTACTCAGGTTGCAAACCCCCTTCAAAATTCACACCGTCCCTAGAGATGGTAGGGCCGGAAGTGGCTGTTTTTGAAAAAATCGGTTATTAAAGAACTTGAGAAAGTCACCAAATATTTTCCAAAGGTGATCCCCAATCTGACAACTCAAGAAAGCTTGACATTGAAGAACTTGTAGAGCAATATGCACATCACCATTAAGCCGTGTGATAAAGCAGGCGTCATAGTGGTGATGGATACAGATCATTATTCAAGCAAATTAGACACAATGCTCCAAGTTCCTGAGCACTATCAACGTACCAACAGGACAGTGCTCATAGACCTTAAAACTAAGATAGAAAACATCACAGCGAAAGCATTTATGGATGGTTTCATCTGCCAAAAAGAAGTGGACTTTCTTAACAAGAGGAACACAGTCACTCCCGTTATATGGAGTTCCAAAAATGCATAAAAACGCAGTAGATCCTCCATTGCGACCAATTGTTTCTTCTATTAACTCATGCACAGAACCACTTTCTCAGTATCAGGAGATCATGCCCTTACGCTCTACAAGAGCTCCTAGACTTCAATATTCGTCTGACAAATTAAAGGCCTACTGTACATCTCTGTCCCCTGAGTGTGCCCGACTATATATAGATGGCAAGGTAGAAGTATGCTCTAACTGTGGCTTCTCCCCAGAGACGACTATAGGCCATTCAAATACTATTAAAGGCAAAAAAAGTAACAGCACTAATCCGGCAACCCCACTCAACAAGAGCTTCTCCTTTCTTAACACAAATTGCCGCTCCCTCCCTAAGCACAAATATGATCTGTCTGACCTACTGGTCAACGAACAACCTGACGCAATCTTTCTCACAGAGACTTGGCTACATGAGAGCGCAGGCCCTGATGTTGCTGCCGCCCTACCATCTAACTATGCAATAGTTAGGAAAGATAGAGTCACTAAGATTGGAGGGGGCATTGCCATCATTTTTAAAAAGGACTACCAATGCAAGTTTGAACATCTCTTGTTTCCTAACTGTGAGGCAGCCCTATTTAGGTTGGCCCTGACCCCTTATTGTACCTTCTCTGGTATACTCGTATATCGTCCTCCTGGACCTTCTGCACCCTGGGCCTCCGCCTTCCCTGAACTAATAACTCCTCTGATTATGAAAACAGACAATTTTTCAATTTTGGGTGACTTCAATCTACATTTAGAGGATCTCACATGCAAAATTAGTACAAATCTTATTTCCGATTTGGCAGCCTTAAATGTTAACCTAACTAACTCTGGCCCCACACATGAGGCGGGTCATTTGTTGGACCCCATTTTTTTTAATCTCTCTGGGATTCAGTGCTCCCCAGCACTTCCTATATGCTGGTCAGATTATTTTCTTACTAAATTTCATCTGAAACTCCCTTAGTACTCTGCACCCATTATCTCTGCCTCAGGAACTCTAACTAGGGATTATAAAAAAATTAGACATTACTGCTTTAAACAAGATTTTGTGCTCTCACATGCCCATCTCCAAACAGATGGTGAACTTGCTTTCTACCTCTGTGCAGAAATGGCTTCCTAATTCCATTGACACTTGGTTACCTCTCTCGGAAAAAAGGGCTAACAATCACCGGCCCCCCGCACCTTGGTTCACCGAAACTCTGAAAGCAGAGAAGGCCAAATGCAAAGCAATGGAATGCAGGTGGAGAAGGAATTATACCCCTGAATCCAAAATTAGCTACAAAGCATCCAAACAAAATATATCGCAACCTTTGCAGAACTGCCCGGGCGGACTATGTTTCATTCACCATTTCGGATGCCCTCAACTGCGCCAAAACACTTTTTGACATGGTCAAGGAGCTCGCTGGCTCCAAAACCCAATCTAGGCCCCCTGCACTCAATAAACAGCAATTTGAGGATTTGGCTACCTTCTTTGTTCAGAAGGTTGAGAAAATATACCTGGACATAGTGCATGCGCAGCATGATAACCTCTCCTCCCCTCCAGCAATACCTGCATCATCCTTTATTGATAATATGCTTCCTAACCAGGATAAGACGTCAAACATACCTGCCAACTACTTGGACACATGGCCCCTATTAAACGCAACTACCCTAAAAAAACTCTTAGACAGAATTAAATCTGGATCACCTATGGATCCTCTGCCCATTTCCGTGCTCCAGCAGCTGGAACCGCCATCTTTGCTCGTGGTCATGGATCTCCTAAATGTCTCCTTGCAGGAAGCCACTGTCCCGCCTGACTGGAAACATGCCATGATACTCCCTCTCCTCAAAAAGGCCAATGCAGACCTCAATTTACCCTCTAACTATAGACCCATCTCGTTACTGCCAGCTTTCTCAAAGATTTTGGAGAAACATGTCCATGAACAGCTCTCTCTGTTAGTTGAAACACAAAGGTTTCTTCATCCCTCCCAATCGAGTTTCAGAGCTGGCTTCTCCACAGAAACCACCCTGTTGGGGGCAATGGAAAGACTGCCCCGTCATCTGGACGCAGGAGACACTGTGGCCCTCATTTTGCTGGATTTGAGCGCCGCATTTGATACCGTGTCTCACAGCGTGTTAATTAAAACTTTAAGATCACTGGGCATCTGCGGTTCAGCTCTGAAATGGTTCATCTCATTTCTCACAAATAGCACCTTTCAAGTTTTTTCCCCCACAGCTAGTTCCGATATCTATTCATTTGCCCATGGGGTACCTCAAGGTTCCATCCTTAGCCCTCTACTTTTTAATTTATATGTAAGACCCTTAGCCGATGTGGCAGAAGAGTCTGGGCTGTCCCTGTTTTCCTACGCGAACGACCCCTAATCATTTTCTCTCTCTCCATGAAGAGCACAGCTGGGCCTTCTCCCCTTCAGTAAGTCGGAGCAAAATAGCATCGTGGTTGCAATCAAATTACCTTAAACTCAACGGTGAGAAAATCGAGGTCCTTATACTCGGGAAAAATAAGGAACTCTGGGGCCCTCAACACTAGCCCTATGAGATGGGCGCTCTTCCCACACCCTCCCGCCAAGTCCGCAACCTGGGCGTCACTATTGATGATTCGCTCAGTATGCACTCCCAAGCGGTCAAAGTAGCTGCCATATGTTTTACCGTCCTGAAGTGGCTAAAAAAGGTCATCTGGATGCTACCAGAGTCCACTCAGAAAACTGTACTCCATGCCTTGATCACGTCATGGCTGGACTACGGCAATGTTCTCTATCTGGGCTCAAACAAGGAGGTGATTCGCAGGCTGCAGATGGTCCAGAACTCCGCTGCCACCTCCATCTCCGGCCATCTAAGAAACCTGTACTAGCTCAGGGTGGAGAACCGAATCAAGTTCAAAGTCCCAAGCGACATGTTTAAAATCAAAACTGGAGTTGCCCCTCAATACCTTCAATCTCTGGTTCATCCATATGTGCCTTCTCGTAACCTCCGCTCATCCACTCAGCGAAGTTTTTTGTTCCCAAAATTAAACTATCCCGGATGGGTGGAAGGTCATTCACATATCAGGGCCCCTCACTCTGGAATGCCCTGCCCATAGCTCTTCGAAACGAAACAGAATACGCAAATTTTCGCAAATCACTGAAGACGTGGCTTTTTAACAAATAACCTGCAAGTCTTTTCTATCTCATTCTCTGATCTGCTTTTGAGCCGGGAAACCCTTTTTGGGTAGCTGTTGCGCATTATAAAATAAATAAATGCTTTCTTATGTCCTCTGACTAAGCTATATGCTTCGTACATAAAAGACACCAGACACATGATAGCCACCATAGAACACAAACCCTTCAACCATGAGACACAGCTATTGGTTACTCTAGACATAGAGTCTTTATACACCAACATTCCCCAGGACCTGGCCATGGAGTCTGTGACAACTCTGTTGGCCAGAATTCCTGGGGTCAGACGCAACAATTTTATTCTGGAATGTCTAGACAGTGTCTTACACCATATTATTTAGAATTTAAGGACAACTTATTTCAACAGATCAAGGGCACCAGTATGGTGGCTTCTTGTGCACCGAGTGTAGCAAACATCTACATGGGGAATTTGAACTCAAACATATTTTTAATGAGATAGCCCTCTTTTATGAGAGCATAGACAGCTGGCATAGAATTATAGATGAAATTTTTTTCATTTGGTCAGGAGAAGAGTCAGACCTCCTCCAGTTCATTGAGTGGCTTAACCTAAGCAACAGAAATCTTAAGTTTACAGCCAAGTATTCAGCTGAAAAAGTAGAGTTTCTTGACATTTGGATCAAGGGCAGGGAAGGTTGCATTGAGGTAAGTCTGTATAGAAAAACAACAGAAAAGAACACCATTGTAGACCACAGCAGCTTTCACCCTTCTTGTCAAAAAGACTCTATCCCCTTTGGGGAATTCCTGAGAATAAGACGCAACTGCACAAACGCCCGAGACTTTATGACACACGCAGAACAACTCCAGAATAGACTATTACTTAGAGGCTATCCGAAACGTCTTGTTAGACAATCACTAAAACGGGCTAAATACTACAATAGAGATAGCTTGATCAGTGGTAAAGAAAAACAACCCTTGGATACACTAGTCTGTGTTGTGAATCATTCCAGTTTGAATAATAGGATCCAACAGGTCCTGTATAAAAACTTGAAGATCCTCAACATCAACGAAGCGGACACGGCACTGCCAAACCGATTGTAGCCTTTAGAAGGAACCCCAACCTGCGAGATAAGTTAATACACAGCAGATTCAAAACTAGAAAAGCATGGGATCAAAAGACAATAGATGGACTCCCCCTCCCCCCCTATTAGGGAACCACAGGTGTGTTAACTGCCATGCCTGTGAGTTAACCTTCACCATTCAATCGTGGTCCTATGGAAAAAAATTGAAAAGTCATACAAACTGTATGAGCAGTAATATAGTCTATTTTATCCTTTGCCCTTGTGGCCTAGGATAGGATAGGATATGTAGGCGAGACAGGAAGGGAATTTCGTATAAGATTGTCAGAACACAAGTCAGGACTCACAAAATGCATGCACCTATGGTTAGACACTGCATGGACAGCCATCAATGTGAGAATGAGCTCAAATGGCTCATTCTGGAGACAATAGTAACCAAACCTTGACAGGATACAGAGAAAACAAGGAAGGAAAGGGAAACCTTTTGGATATTCCTCCTTGATACAGTCCGCAAAGGGATGAATGCGGAAATTGTGTGGATAGTAACATAAGCCCTGTATAGATGGCTTAGACCTTTAAGGTTTCCACAAAACCTTATTCCTCATAGCTGCTATTTTTGGTATGATCCTCTTAAGAGGACTCTGGCATTACCTCTGTCATTCTGAGAAGGTTATTACGAACTGATTACTGACATTTGAATCTGAGATGTCCTCATACCATCTAATATAGAGATGGTGGCGTCCCGTTGAATAACAAGCTTTCATTATACGAATATTGGCAATTAATATTTGAGTTTAGCGATGCTTTGATATATCTCTCTGTCAGTACTGGAGCATACCTGTACTCAGGAGTATATAGAACCACACCATTCCATCTAGAATGCATATGTGGATACATACAGTGGGAGCTAATCAATCTACAGGTATCATATCCCCATGATTTATGTCTCACATATTAGCATGTGCCCTATGGAACATCCATCATTTTGCATACTTGGACTTTTTTGTTTTTATTTACCCCCCATTTAGATATTTAAAGGGTACGAGATTACATCTGTGGCCAAACATTACAGCATAGACAAACACGTATACGTGTGAGAATGATTTCTACTTAGGACACACGAAAAGCAATAAGGTTGTGTGGCATATATTTAGTTAGCTTCGTCAATAGGTAACAATTGGATCGTAGGAAGTTATCCACGTAATAGATGTAATGTTGATGAAAACCTATTTACCTACTACGAGAAGGTTTTGTTGGTCTCATTATGTGACGAAGACATTTCAAATATTGGAGATAGGGCATGATGGTTTTAACATTGTTTTGTTAAATATTTACTTCTTTGCCCCGAACAATAGACATCAATTGACATGGAGAGCTGAGAACACATCTAGGATAAGACGTTCATAAGCCTTAGCAATATGGCAGCAACAATCGATAAGATATGCGACATAGTACGTAAAATCACGACCATGTGATGTCGTCTGACATTATCATACCGCGAGAGGATTGATGTTCCTCCGAACTGCGCCATACTTTAGGATCCGAGTCGCGACGGTTCGGAAAATGCTGTGACCGGTCCGTGTTTCGAGTAGGAGACTCTCCGTTTTCCTATTGAACTGTCAGATACTAAGGTAAGAATGCGAGAGGGCGATCGGGTGATCCTAGTTCCTGTCCTTAGCATTAAGAAGGATGCACGGGGAGGTTAGTTCTTTAAATCTTTAATTTCTAGATACCCAGTATACCGCACTGCAGGGCAGACCACACAACATAGATGCACTTCGGATAATTTCCATTGGAAGGAACACATCATATGAGAAGCGCTCACTGTTTTAGACGCAATGTGCTATGTGCCAGTATATATTCAGTGAGGTGAATGTGATATCGTATGGACACATCCAATATGTGCTGGACGAGCATTATGACTATATCTCGGCACACACACAGATGAGAGGAGTCATGTAGGCTAACTTCCTTGGAAGATTTGGGCATTAGTACAAATATATATACATATGTATTTTTCAAAACCCAGTGGGAGGGGAGGTTTTCTGCCGTGCTCTGACTGGATCAGACATACAGGAGAGCTGCAGGATACATTTTTTATGACCCACATATGCATTAGAATTCATGCCAATATCCGGGTTATGACTACAATATTTCGCCTCCCTAGTTTAAAAGTGTCCTGGAAGCCTCTTTAAAAAAATCTGAACAATAGTGGCCCGGACTTCTCGTCCCATCATGCACTAAGGGCTCGTCCCAGCATGCACTAAGGGAGGAGCCCGATAGAAGGCCTCCGAGACAGTAAGATGCTTAGTTTCCAACATCAGAGAGACAGTTTTTTTAAAACAGCTTATCAGTCCCTCAACTATCTAATATCTGGATGGTGTCCTTCCGTCCTTAGACTTAATTAGCATCTTTGCCAATGGGAGTGAAGTAAGTAATAGTAGTAATGACACTGGAGACTTCTGAAGATGAATAGTAGATTTATTGTCAGAGCGTAAATAAAGCGTACACCGCTCCAGCTGACCAGACACCAACTGACTCGTCTGGAATGCAGCTTGCAGCAGGTACTTAGATCACAACAAGAATTCCAACAAGAGAATGGGGAACGGACACAAAGGAAGGGCTAGTACAAGAGGGGAAGATCAATGAGTACATTGAGGATAGTAAATATTTACAACACATCTTCTTCCCTTAGAATTAAAACAATTGAAACTACAATAGATAAAAGTACCCATCTGACACATTAACATAAATAATCATTCAAATAAGCAGGAGGTCTGCGAGATCTCGCAACTCTAGTTCCTTCAGATTGATAAGAAGCATAACTATTACCACCTTGACTCTGCACATCACTGAGGTTAGAAGCATCACCACCCCCTTTCTCCCTATGACGAACAACATCAAGAGAAGAGTTAGAAAACTCCGGGGTAGATAGCAAGTAACCACTGCTGGGTTGGACAACTTTAATTGACTTATTGGTAACACTGGAAGATGTGGACTTGCAATAAAGTGCTACCCTGCGAAGATTCCACTTCTCACCATTGTCAAGTACAACATAGTGTGGAAAAATCTTCTTGACCAAATGTGGACCTCTAAATTTGGAAAGACCTTTGGTCACTCTACCTGATTTAACTTTAACCAAGTCACCTACAGAAATACTTTTGGAGGCATAACCACCTGATATGAATATTTTTAACTTGACAATCTTTAATCCAGGAGGGCGCAAGCTTAGTGCCTGGACGTCTGCCACGCATGAGTTCAAAAGGAGATTTACAATCTTCTTTATGGACAGTGGTCCGGTAGGCCCACACCATATCCTTGACCATCTCACTGACAAACCCTCCCGAAGCACATGTCATTTGAATAATTCCTTTAACTACTCTGTTAGCCCTTTCACACACACCATTAGCTTGTGGGTTATAAAGAGAAGTACAGTGGTGACTCACTCCACACCCAGATAAGCATAATCGCATTTTCTGAGAAGTAAGCTGAGTGCCATTATCCGTGATTAATACTGAAGGGTAACCCTCATTAAGGAATATACCTTTAGGAAATTGTATGGTGCAATCAGTGGTTATGTCTTTGACAAATTCCACTGCCAGCCATTTGGAATAAACGTCAACAATAACTATGGCGAAACGTTGACAAACTGGTAGTTCATCCATCGGACCAATGAAATCAAGGCATACACTATGCCATGGTAAATCTGGAGTGACAATGTGGTTCTGTATTGAACTACAGCCAACTTTGTGTCTCTTCTCACTATCTTTACAAACAGGGCAATTTTCAACCCAGGATGCTACTTGAGCATCCATGGCTGGCCACCAAAAATCCGCTTTGAGTCTACGTTGTGTGAGAGTTTGTCCTAAATGCCCTTCATGAGCTAGTTGCAGAAGTTTTTGTCATGGAGGGATATACCTGTCACCCCTCATTAAAATACTATCACCACATGTTGATAATTCATCCAAAACTTTAAGAAAGGGTCGTACTGGGGGTTGGACACAGCTTTCTCGCCTGGAACCTAATTTTACTAGCTCAATGACTTTAGTAAGGACTACATCTTTTTCCATCGCATCAAGCCATTCATCCTTGGTAAAAGTACCATCACTTAGAGCTACTACGTCATGAATAATGGCAACATCACCATCAGAATGCACATCAGCAAACTCATTTGTAGTGTTCTCTACTCTGATTGGGAGTCTTGAGAGACAATCAGCTTGTATATTTCGCCAACCTTGAA
Organism: Triturus cristatus; assembly: GCF_964204655.1. Taxonomy (NCBI): domain Eukaryota; kingdom Metazoa; phylum Chordata; class Amphibia; order Caudata; family Salamandridae; genus Triturus; species Triturus cristatus. The sequence goes on along the minus strand of NC_140590.1, from coordinate 725,630,529 downwards.
TATAAGAGATGTCGTACTGATATTCTTGGAGTCTGGAAGCTAATCTTGCCAATCTTGGTGATCCTTTACCAGCCCCACCTGGCAACAAAACCTTTAACAAGGGTTTGTGATCAGTTTTGAGTTGGAATTTTGTACCCCACAAGTATGTTCTGAAATATTGTACTCCCCAGGCAGCAGCTAATGCTTCTTTTTCTATTACTGAGTAGTTTAACTCAGAAGAAGAGAGAGTGTGTGTAGCAAAGGCGATGGTCTTCTCTCCTTCATGGCATTTTTGCAATAGAACTGCTCCTATGCCTGTGGCACTAGCATCAACCATCAATACAGAGGTGCGCCTGATATCAAAGGGAGTCAAAACCTTAGCCTCACACAGTTCTTTTTTTATCAAATTGAAACATTCAGCGTGGTTATCATTCCAACAAAATTTCGCCCCTTTTTTAAGCAACAATCTCAAAGTCAAAGTTTTGTCTGAGAAGTTCTACACAAATTTAGAATAAAACTCTATAAGCCCCATGAATGACTGAAGTTGTTCGTTGTCTGTAGGACATGGAGCTCGATTTATGGCCTCTAAGAGATTTTTCTTTGGTTTGACTCCCTGAGCTGAAATCTCATAGCCTAAATACTCTATGTGTTGAACAAGAAAACAGCATTTCTCTTTACGTAGAGTCAAACCAGCTTCATCTCTATTCTTTGTAACACGTTTTTGAGCACAAGATTGTGTTCTGATATGGTATCACCGAACACAAGTATATCATCTTGAAAGAACACAGCTTTCTTTATTCCTTAAAAAATTTCTGTGACCATGCGTTGAAAAACACTCGCAACGGAGATTAAACCGAAAGGGAGTCTCGTGAAATGAAATGTGCCCTCTGTGGTTATAAATGCTGTTAAATGCTTTGAATCATCGTGGAGGCGGATTTGATGATATGCACTTTTCAAATCTAATTTCGTGAAGAACTTCGCCCCTTGTAATGTAGAGACCAACTCTCCTATGTTGTGAAGAGGAAAGGTGTCTGCCACCACATATTTATTTACAGATCTTAAGTCCACACAGAACCTAATTTTGCCATCCGCCTTCTGCGTGATAACAACCGGAGACACCCATGAAGAGGCCTCAACAGGTTCAATGACACCACCCTGTAACATTTCATCAATTACTTTTTTAACCTCATCTCTGACTGATAGTGGAATTATTCTTACTTTGTATTGCACTGGGATGGTGCCTGTCTTTATAACAATCTTATGGACATACCCTTTTAATTCTCCTAATTTATCTCTAAACACATTTCTGGCATCATACAGTATGTCGCTAAGAGTGTGGTCATCTACTACCATTACTTGGTTGGATGCTCTTGGATTTACTATTATATGCAGATCATATTGATGGATCCAACTCAGGATTGGTGGTCCATCTATGGCAACATATATCTTCCCTTTAATTGACCTGTCTTTGAAGTGAATATCTGCATCAAAGTACCCTAGCAATTCTATACTCTCACCTTGGTACCCAGTTGGAGAGATATCACTCTCCTTCAAAGCTGTGTCACCTGTCAAGACGCCATGGTTTTGCTCTACTATTTCTACTGATGATGTAAAATCATGCTTAGTTCGACAGTGTCCTGTAAAGTATCCACGATGGCTGAGGTTGGCCCCAACTTGGAAGACTTCTCTAAAATCCATTTTATATGGATTAAGCGTTTCTTCCATCCTTCGGTAGATCAGCTCCTCTACTTCCTGGAAGTGTTCTCGGTCTAGTTGTTTCAGACGCGAGACACTTCACCGTTTACAATGCGCCTGCGCGGGAGCCGCGCGGCGCACTTCAACTGATTTCAAACTCCGTAACGGACGCTTGTCTTGAAGGCGCCCGTATTTTTCCTGAGGAGAGTTTCCAAATGGCGATATGAGGCCCGAGTTATCTTCCTTTTAGGGAAGTATTCAGAGACTATTCCTTTGTATGCTCAGAGTGAATTTTTACGTGCATTTTCTCAATGTTCTTGCAGTGCACGTTTTCAGTCAGAGGACATCCAGTCAACCTTAAAGTTCCCGAAGAGAGAAGACGTTCGAGTTGGAGAAGAGCTTCTGTGAAGAGAAGCCTTCTCCCCTTTTAAGTAAGCGTGTTCAGGTTCAATTATTTTGAAAGTCAGCAGAATTACATTTCCAGATACTTCAAAGTCTGAATCCTGGTTGACCAAAGAAACTGCTTTTTGGCAATTTAATGATAATCTTCAAGAAACTTTTCTATTGACATTAAAAGAAACTTTGAGATTCGAGTAACTTGGTTGCCCTTATGAACAGCCTTACATTACAGAAGAGACAAGCTAGTTTCTGTTGAATAGAATTGGGCACAACGTCTTACAACCTTACGTTTGGCGTATCCATCACATGAAAAGACTCTGGCTAGAGTAATTAATTTAGGACATAAAAGCTCTGAAGACTGATCAAATAATAAGGCAAACATATATAGAGAGAGGCTAAGTCTCTGGTAAAAAAGGGTAAGATACTCAGCAGGTGAAATAAATAAAAAGAAGCTAACATAGTTTTTGAGGCAAGAAGAATTTAATAAATGTGTTTTATTTCAGGTATCTTCCACTGAAAGTCAATCAAGAAGTACCAGTGTCCTGAGGCAGTCTCTCTTGTGTTTGTCATCCACTTCCCCTTTCCCCCCTGGCTAAATTCAGGGGCAGCTGTTCTCCATCTGTCACTGGGTTTGGTAAGAGGGAATAGAGGGCTTGTCATCTGTTCCTGGGGAGATCGCAACCATCGATCTGACATCACCCCACTCATCTTTGTCTACCATCAGAGTTACTGTGCGACCATTGACCAAAAACTCTGCCTTGGGTCTTTTTTCCCTTTTTTCATTGCAACTATTGGTATCACAATCATCCACAATCAAAATCTTGTCCTTTTCTCGTGTCATTTCTATGGGTTTATCTTCAATAACAGATACATTAGTATTACCACCTTTACTCCTGCACATTCTTGAGAAGTGACCTAACCTCCCACACTTGAGACATTCCTTTATGTTTGCAAAACAAAATTTTGCATCTGAGCTATGAGTATTACTACCACATCTTGAACAAAATCTGGTGTTGGGATATTTCACAAAATTACTTTTCTTTAAGGGGTTTTTCCCTTTAGACTTTACTAAACCAACAGCTTCTTCATCCCCAGACTCACACTCATTCTTTGCCTTCTCGGACACCACCGAAACTGAAACTTGTTGAGAACTATATTTCTCCAACTCTTTCATGCATTTTTCTGACTCTTCCACAACCTTGGCTAAGTCAATTGCTAATTTCAGTGACGGATTTTTAGCTGCCCACAGTCGCTCTTGAATTTTCCTATTGTTGCACTGTACAATTAGCTGATCGCATATCAACTCATCACTCATTGAACCAAATTGCATTTGACAGATAATTCTCTAAGGCGTGCTACAAAATCATCGATTGATTCCTCAGGACGCTGTTTATGAGTGTAGAATTTATATCTATTCATGACAAGATTCTCTTCTTTGCCAAACCTTACTTCAAGTCTTGTTATGGCTTCCTTGTACTCATTTGGAATAGGCTGACCACTGGCCTGGAGCGCTTGGGGAAGATACTGAAATTCGCGTTGACCTTCTTTACCCAAAGCACTTAATAATAGCGCTTTTTTTCGTTTAGCAGAAAACTCCTGTCCATCCAAGGCATCTAAATAGTTGTCGGACATGAGTATCCAGTCTTCCCACGAGATTGACAGTGTGCCTGGTTCACTGAGAAATTGAGGAGGTAAAGACACAGTGACTTGTTGATTTGATTGTTGAGCCATGGTGTAGTTTTGCGAACAAGACAAAGTATACTGGAAAAAAAAATGTTTACACGCAAATTCAAACGTCAATTATAACAGGAATGAGATTGTATTTTGTTTCAAAATAATAGTATACTTTTAACAAAATGTGACCTGTTATTGTGTGGGTATGCGCTAGCACAATAATGTCGAAACTCAATTGAGCACAATATTGTGGCCGAAATGAAAGTACCTAGATACTTCAATGCGATTTCCTTAACCAAAATGGCTGCCAAACGTAGAGAAAGGGCGTCAATACGTTGCGTGGCTACGCGGTGAGCTGAAATGCAAACACGTGCTGAAGTTTTGATGCGCCGACACTGGCTAACGCTGCTGCCTAGCAACGTTCAACAATGGCGAAGCTTGACGCGCTTTGAGTATACAACGCCGTAGCTTAGCAACAACAGCGTAAAGAGTTCGCGCATGCGGGTAACAACGCACAGTGACTGACTCACGGTTTGCTGAGTGACGTTAGCACTGTTCCGAAATCTCGTGATTTTTCATCAATTTTCTTCGGATGTGTTGATCGTGATCGTGGTATCTGGGAATCGTCGAAAGTACGGTACGCTGTGGATTCTTCTGGAGGGTGCCGCTTTGTGCGATGTTAGCTCTGCTGGTCAGCACCGGAGATCGTCGCCAAATTGAAGTAAGTAATAGTAGTAATAACACTGGAGTCTTCTGAAGATGAATAGTAGATTTATTGTCAGAGCGTAAATAAAGCGTACACCGCTCCAGCTGACTAGACACCAACTGACTCGTCTGGAATGCAGCTTGGATTCGAAGCAGGTACTTAGATCACAACAAGAATTCCAACAAGAGAATGGGGAACGGACACAAAGGAAGGGCTAGTACAAGAGGGGAAGATCAGTGAGTACATTGAGGATAGTAAATATTTACAACAGGGAGCCGTTTCGTTTGCCCTTTACATGTTGTATAACATCAGCTAATAATACTGCGGATATATGCGGAACATGATTACCGGCTTTGCTTGGCTAAAGGTAGATAAGGCTCACGGTACCTTACTACATCTTTTGTTAAAGTAGAAATATAATCTTTTTTTTTTCTTTCTTTCCTTCTTTTCCTTTTTCTGGCCTTTCTCTTTCTTTTCTCTTTTTTGCCTCTCTTTTTTTCTCTTTAAACTATATAAGCTCTGCATGAATTTGGCTATATGGTGGAGGTCGATCAACATGAATTTTCAATCGCTCTCATTTAGTGTGCCTTCCTTTTCACTTTATGCACATGATTTGAGAGCATGTACACATGATGGAATGAATGGAGGTGTATCCATTACTGACACACGGTACACAATGGAGGATACAATATAAGTACCACTTTTCTGGTTATGGAGAGGAGTTTGTCTTTGCCAAAGTAATGCATTTTATGTCAAACCCATTGTATCTATGTTATTATTTCACATAAAACCCCTGGTTTCTCATTGTGATTCATTTTTAGGTCTCGCTGAGCCAAAGGCTCGAAGAGACATTTTATATGTGGGATTTTCAAAGTGCTACCCACAGTCTTTTGGCTGGCCTAAACCTTGAGTGCACGATCACATGCACGTGCACAGCTGCTCCCACTCCCCCCTCCCTTCTCTATAGCTTTCTTTCACTTTAGCCGCTTTGACCCTTGCTTTCCCCCCTCCCTTCTCACCCAGCCCTTTGATGCTCTGCTCGATTACTTTCACTTTCGCCGCTTTGATGTTTGATCCTGTTTTCCTGCCTTTCGGGCACTCACAAATCAACTTGTTTTGTCTATCCCAGGAAACATTTGGCAGATCGGTTTGGAATGGAACTCAGTAACCCACTGATTCACAAATGCCTCGTTGTTTAACCACTACTGCTTATTTTACTTTGAGTGCGAGGCGCGTGCGGCCAATGCTTGTTTAGTTAGGGAATTTGAGATGTAGCCCTCTGATTCTCACTGACTAAACTGCGCCCCTGCCCACGGGAAGGTAACAAAAGTAGCGGCACAAATCTTGTTTGAGTGCTTTGCAGCAATTTACTTTAATACGGGCTCGGTTTGAGAACGATCATAAGGAATGGAAAATGTTATCTTTAAAACACATCACTTGTCAGTTGGCCGCTTTTTTTATTGCTGTTAATTGTGGATTTATGATGTACTGTTATAAACTCACTTACGTTCACGGAACTGGAGGTTTTGTTATACAATTAAAAACACTTTTAAATATGTGAGAACACACATCATTTGACGTAAATTGCACGTTTCAAAATTAAACCCCGATCACTGCAGCTCAGAGAAACAGAATTTATGTCTAGTTTGCAATTCACAATTCTGTTACTTTGGTGCCCTCTAGGGGCACATTTTTTATTACAAATAATGATTTTTCTTTAATTCACAATTTTCTCGTCAAAACATCGCGAATGCCAAATAAATAATACAGAAGATACCCACAGTTTTGTTTGCTCTGTTAAGTCCTATGAATTGCTGAGAGACGCCATAACCGTGCATCGTAAGCAATGCATAGTACGATGATGCAAGTTAACTATTTCCCTCAAAATTCTAGCAGTCCTAGTTGCTAGGTTTTTGGAAATCTCCTAATTTGCAATGGAAAAAAATATTTTTTTTCCAAATTGCTTCATTGACCCGGTTTTGCTTACTGGTACTGTCCATTGAATTCCGTTGGAATTCTTATTTGAACAATACAAACAAGCATTGGCATAGGCAATAGGTCTCGCCATTGGGACCATAAAAGTGTTTTGTTATCCAGCACAATATCCTTGGTGCAACAACATCAACTGTTGCATGGCTAAACACTTATAAGGTCCCAAAGGCGAGACTTATTGGCTATGCCAATGCTTGTTATATTTACCTTGGTCCTGAGGAAGGTGGTTTTTCCTCTGAAACGCGCATAGACCAGCAATACATATGAGGAGTGGTCCTTGAGAGACGGATTCATCAGAAGTGTTTGATGGATGTGATTATAATGACCAACAACTATAGAACATGTCCCTATTAGATTCATATTGGATCCCTCATATGGTTGAATCTCTTTTTTATGTATGAGTGTAGGTTGAATGAGTAGGTTTGAATGGTAAGAATAATTTATTGAAGGTTTTTTATGGGGTTATGTCTTCATTTACCTAAAGGATTTATACTGCATCATATACAATTCTTGATCGAATGTATGTACAGACAATGATAAATGTACCTTTTTAAATTATTTGTATAATGAAAAAAATAAAATAAATTATTTTGTGTCTAAAGAAAATATCTTAGAAGTTTAATAAAATAAACAATAACTTTATTTTTGTGATTGATTGTTCTGTTCAATATTGATGTTGGGTTTGTGGCAATTTTGAGCCTATCATGGTCACATTTAAAGAAATACAGGTCAGACTAGAGGTTTTCTCTGTTAACTACATAGGAAAATTAGACACAGCTACAACAAAAATGGCTGAAACCGAATTATACCAAATTTGGAAGAAAGCGAGATTTTTACCTACAAAGAGCACTTTTTGTGAATAGGGGTGAATTCATTCACTAATTTTTGCGAAATTATGGTTCAAAAAGTATGTATGTATCATGTCGCAGAAGAACTGCGTGTCCAACATATCAAAAGATAAGGTCAGCAAAGATGTTGCGGCAGCCATTTAAGAACTCGGGGACTAAAACATAGAGGGTGCAGGGTAGGGATACCCTGCCCTTCTAGACTCTCTGTGCCAAATTTTCTTTTTTTCTAACAGGGCCGCGGATCTGTTGTCCTGTTAAATGAAAAGATTGTGCTCCTGCCCTTTTACAATTTAAGCCCACTGGGGTGGCCCTGGCCCTGTCACAAATATTTGGGGGAGCGGGGCAGGCATCCCTCTTCTCTGAGCATTTAGGAGGCCCTCAAGAACCCGTTCCCAAGCCAATTCTCTTATTATGGTAAGGGAGGCATGCAGCCCCCTCACCGAACCTTTGTAAGGCAGTGGGACCCCATGCCCTAGAGCCAATTAGTTTATTTGCTGTTCCCCTCCCGAGCCTCAGAGAAGTCCAAAGGAGGGCATCAATCAGGCCATTTTGTTTATGGGGAGGGGACCTAAGGTAACAATAACTTGTGCCCCCGCCAAGCACAGTTTTCTCATCAATAATTTAATTGCAAATGTTGCAGTGATATCATCTTTGATGTCATAGAAGATGTCATGTGTGATGCAATAAGGTTAGTAATTAGCAGTGCATGGCGAGAGAGAGTTATAGTTACTTTAGAGCTCGAGTTGTAGTTACTTGAGATAACTATGAATGGTGAATTTTAGTGATTTGTTGAGTTCAAAACATTACACTGTCACTGAAATTTTCACCCAACTATAACGTTACTTTAACCTTTGTTTTTTTCAGTGAATTTCCACTTTTTTTTTTACATAAAGTAATATTTTATTACCATACATAAAACCAATGCCCCAAAGGCAGCCAACCCCATACTATGGATAGCCACCATGCCCTACATCCAACCACCAAAGGCAGCCAACCTCACGCCACGCACAGCCATGTGCGGCGTGGATTTAGCTGCAGGGCCTGTGGTCAGGCCCTGCGTCTAATTCCAGAGGGCAGACAACCCCACACCATGCACAGCCTTCGTCCGTGTGCAGATTGAGGTTTGCTGCAGCGCCTGCGTTTAACCAGTTGGCACAGACACCTCTCCAAGCCACTTCAGGCCTCGGGGACACCACACTCGGGGCCCTTTGTGGGGGCGCATCCCCATCCCTGAGCTACTTCGGGCCCTGGATACCAATCCCCGGGAAAAAAATATATTTGTAAGGGGGGGGTGTGGCCCTCTTTCTCAAGCCACAAGGGTCCCCGAGCACCCCATCACCTAGGGCCTTTAAGGGGAGGGAGGGAGGCGCTCAGCACTCCTCCTCGAGCCAACAGCTTGCACCGGAGACCCCATCCTCTGAGGCCAAATCTTATATATTTTAAGGAGAGGGGACGCATACACACCTTTTCTGAATCTCAATAGGTCCCATGGGACCCCATTCAATAGGGCCACATTCAATCAAAACGGCAAGGGGTCAGGCGTCCCCGTCTCCGAGCTTAATAGGCCCAGGGGACCTCATCCTCTGGGGCCGCACATAAATTGAAGGCGAGGGAGCACACAGCCCCCCATCCCGAAGCCTATAGGGGCCCCAGGGTTCCAATTCCCTGTAGCCTATATTCTTTGTGGGTGCGTGCCCCAGTGCCCACTCAGGACATCCACTGTACCGCAAGTTAGGGGCTGCGGGGGGAGCCCCAGATCACCCACTGCCCCAGCCAGATTCCTGTGCAACCAGTGCTTTAAATGGGCCGGTACTCACCGGTACTGAGTACCGGCACTTCTTATTTTTACCGATCAGAGTACCGGCACTTCTCCGCTGCTAAGGAGAGTACCGGTACTCGTTGAAGGCAAGCCAATCAGACATGCCAACCCTTCCGATTCAGGCGGGAGACTACCGATTTCAAGGCTAGTCTCCCGCCTCCCGATTCAAGCATCCAGAAACCTGATTCCTCGGGGTTTCAGCTGACAGGGCTTGGTATTGTGTAACGTGCTAATTCTTCCAGCAATAGTCAGAGTGGCGATGCGGGGGCTCTAGAAGGGGTGAAAAACCAACAAAGCCTTGTTAACAAGCGAATGGTCTTTAAAAGACCTGTGAAGTACCGGGGGGGGGGGCTGTGTGAGTGTTCACACTGTGCTTGCTTTAACAATTCGAAGTGAACCTTTTTGGGAGAGGGAGGGGGAGGGAGAGGGAGAGAGAGAGGGAGGGAGTGTGAGCGCACGCATTTGCCTGCTTCTGTGTATGTTTGAGTGTAAGAGAGAAAGCAAGCTCAGAGAGGAAGAGAATCTGGACACCCTCAGGAGGTAGTTTTAAAGAAATGCGTGAAATGCTTTTGTGTGTGCATTGTCTGCTTGTTTCTGTGTGTATTAGAAGTTTTGTGCCAAAAACTACCAAGTAGATCTCATATGTGAGATTGTCATAGGGAGAGCTGGTTGTTTCAAAAGCATGCTGGAAGTACAGCATGACAGTCGTCTGTCTCACAGGTGTGATGGTAATTGGTAGTGTGCTGAATGTCTCACAAGGGTGCAGCAAGTCCTTGGGAGAAAGCTGGCTGTTTCATATCTGTAATAGTGTTTGGAAGAGAGCTGGCCGTCTCGGATGGGTGATAGTCTTTGGAAGAGAACTGGCTAGCTCATAAGAGACAGCTGCTTCACAGGTGTGGTAGTCATTGGAAAACAGCTGGCTAACAGGTGTGATAGAATCTATAAAAGAGAGTGGACTGTCTCCTATGAATATTCCAGTCATGGTTACAAACAGCAGACCTATTCCGCGCTTCTCTGAGGACAGGTTGCCTGTTTGCCCGATTATTACCCTGTCTGTTCGGCCTGCCTGCAAATATTACAAAACAAGGAAATCTTAACATATCCTATTAGTAATTTATTTTGTGAAATGAGTTAACACGTTTTGTTTATATTGATACTTTTCTCAAATGTTTTGGTATGTCCTGCAACTGGCGGAGTACTCATGATCAATGCTGCCATTCCAAACTCTCTCTTGATCCGAGGCGCGCTGATCATGAGCCGGAATAGTGCTGTTGGTGGCTTGACTGCATCCATTTAAAGCTCCTTCTATTGTGATTTAGGGCCTGCTACCGTATTCACACCACTCTTTATTATCATATGCAGCTGTTAATCCGCATGTATGGGAAGCTTGAAACTACAATCAGAGGAAATGCACAGGCAAAATGAATACTCAATAGAAATTTCTTAGTATCATCATGTCTCGCTCCGCCTCTAACCCCGCCCACTAGCCACGCCCCCAGCTCAATTTAATGAGTACCTACACATATTTTTTCCCATTTAAAGTACTGTGTGCAACCACCCTGGGTGCTGTGGGAGCCGACATTGCTCCTGCCCGGGGGGGAGCAGCTGTGTTTGTTTGCTCCCGTCGGGTGGGAGCAATGTGTGTTTTTTTGTCTGCAAGAGCATGGGCAGGAAAACAAAAGTCCCCTCTCACATGACGGGAGCATTTTTAAAGCTCTAATTTCTCTACCGATGTTCCTGCACAAAATTTTACAAAACATCTTCGACCCCAGGTGAGGTCCCTCTGGAAACCTGCGACTGGGCCTATGGGGTCAGGGTATCCCTACCCTGCCCCGTTGTTTTTGTAAAATATTTTTTTAGGAGGCATGGCTGAGTTCCTAGTCCTAGGGTGGCTCCTGCCACACCCCTTGTTGATGTCGTGGCAGCCAATCAAATCTCCTCTGGAGATCTGTCAGCCCACTGATCCTTCGTGGCGTGAAATATATAAAGATTTTGAACCTTAATTAATCAAAAACTAATGAACGGATATACACAGAAGCACTCTTTCTGAACCAAGATCTAGCTTTCTGCCAAGTTTGGTGTAAATCCATTCAGGTGTTTGGGCTGCAGCTATGTCTAAAGTTTTCCCATACAAAAATGAATGGGAAAAGCGCATTTTGAGGAACCCCCCCTTTTCTTGGACCACAGTTCATGGATCACCCCGATACTTTTGAGGATGGAGCTGAGCTGGAAGAACTTGTTTGGGGATAGTTTTGTGGAGATTCATCAAACATCACCAAAGTTATAAGCAAACTAAATATGCTTTTCCTATCAACACGTGACTGCCACTGGGTAATATATATATATATATATATATATATATATATATATATATATATATATATATATATGTATGTATGTATGTATATATATATATTCACTGAACAAATCCAAAGGTTAAATTAGCGTTATAGTTAGGTGAATATGTCGGTGACATTAATGTTTTGAACTAAAAAAAACACACAGAAAATCATTAGTTCTAGTTAGCAGAGGTAACTATTTATTGCTCCCCTGCGATGCACTGCTTATGATGTTACACATCACTCATGAGACGTTCTTTGACATCACTCATGACATCTCAAATGACATCACTGATGATATCAGCCAACAAATGTGCTAGTTTTAATTTTTATAATTTACATAGTTCCAGGTAATTACCATATTACTATTCCAACTGATTTTGTACAGCCTGTGCCCAGCTTATGGAGGTAAGTGTTTATGTGCTCCTAATGCATCTTAGGTATTTAGCGTTTTTGAACATGTTATAAATCTTTGTATTGAAGACTAAGGGGCATATTTATGAGCCACTTTGCCTCGCGTTTGCACCACAATTGTGGTATATGCATGATGCAGCCCATAAGTGAGGTTTATGAGGCCATGCAAGGCCACTTTGCGTGGCCTTGAATAAATCTGGAGTAAAGCAATGCAGCGTAAATCGCTGTGTTGCCTTATCCTGTCCTGGGAAGGCATTGCTTGAGCTTGCATGGATGTTCCCATGCAACTCCCATGGATTTTGCACATTCCCACATTTACCAGAATTGGTAAACCTGAGAATGCATCAAAAAGATATGCCTTCGCAGGAGAGGCATAACGAGCAGAAACATCTTTATTTCTCCTTGTTACTTCCTCTTTCTATGTGTGCTGCATTCTGCAGCAGCTATAGAAAGAGGAATATGCCTTGCAGGATTGTTTTTGTGTAGGAAGGTCCCCCTTCCTGCACAAAAACAATCCTGCTTGCAACGCAGGCAAAAGGGAGCCTGTTTTGGAGCTAAGCTGCCAGAAGGGCTAAATATGGTGCATTCCTGCCCTTTCCTTGTCACGCAGTGCAGAGCAGCAAGGTGACTTGCTGAGCTGCACTGTGTGACAATTTCGTAAATCTAGCCCTAAGTCTGTGTGCAGGTGACAGTTGACAACTTGTGTTCAACATGTTCCACACAAGTTTTTTGACTCTGCAGAAAAGGTTTTCAACAGAGCAAAGCTTGTACGTAAAACATATTCACTATTTTAAGCAGCCTTGAGTTATTAAACAGACTCTTCTCAGCATGACAATTTCTACATAACATGGAAGTCTGTGTGCAACAGGTGCGGACCTATGTAGGTGTGCTTGTTTTGCTTCAGAAGATGAGTTATCTGTAAAGGATTCACCACAGTATGATGGCACATTTATACCTTGGTTATTTTAAGTGAATAGTTGCTCTTTGGGCACGTTTTGCATAAAGTGTAGATTCTTCTTAATTGATACATTTTAATACTTTGTGGTGTGTTTCTCATGAGAGTTTAACTGTCTGCAAACAGTGTAATACAGAGTTAACTCATTCCATAGAGTAAACAAAGTTAACAGTACCCACTTTTCTACTCATATCCACTTTGTTTCTCAATGTAGGTTCAGTGACTGTCAGGGGTTTAATACAGGTAAAGACTGTCCGGTTAGGTGAGCTGGACCATATGAGAAAAGAAAGAGTAGAGTGGCTAGTGCAGATGTACCTCCCTGCACAAGCAGCAGCCAGCTGTCCCGTGGTTGCTAGCTAGAACAACTTGATACACTGGTAACAGGATTAGAGGAATCTCCCAGACATATTTGTGTTTTGCTGCATTCCTGTGAGTTGGGTGGGACACACACTGGTAGAAAGGAGGAAGAGATTCTCTCTTTACACTTCAACAGGTTACTCTTTGATCCAGTGATAGATCATAATCAAGGTTCCTGGACACATATCAGGAAAGAGACGGGCCTGATAAGAGAATCATAAAGAGTAGGCCTGGGAACCCAGGCTTAATCTTTTCATGCACATATCACTGTGGCTGGCATCCAGGTGTGAACTCTGGTCACTCCCATGAATTGTGTAATTGGGCAATCAGGTTTGGAGTTTTGCCTACTATGAAAGACATTTTTTCAAGGGTAAGGAAGTAAATGAGAAGTGTACACTTAAAAAGAAGCAGAATCCTAACATAAAACTAAAATCACATTTTGGTTTCTGGAAATGGATGATAAGAAGGGAAGGTTTAGATCTCAAACTTTGTCATCTGTCAAGCAGTAAGACAGCCTCTGTGAAAAGGGAAAGTTCTGCAAATCTTCTACCTGTGAAGATGACTGGGGGCAAAAGCCTGCTAGTCTCCCTGCTGGGCGAGGGGACCTCATTCAGCCCATGGAGCACGGGGTGCCAGTGCTTGCCTGCTTGCCAAGACCAGTGTGCCCTGTGAGAAGAGGAGAGCATTGAAGGGAGTGAGGTCCAGTGGGGAGCACTACCGAGAGGACTCCTGGAGCGAGGTGTGAGGAGAATGGCTGCACACTAATTGGGTCATTGCCCATGTGCAGAAACAGTCCAGTGACCCTGAATGCCAAGAGAGGATCGCAATGATCTACCCCATGCAGAAAGCCTTGTTTCAGTGACTCCGTATGCCAGAACAGGCCACCGTTGATCTTAGAGGGCCAAGATTGTTGAGACTTGTGTCCACCTCTATCAGCGACCCCATATGCCAGGAGGGGCCACTGTGATGAGAACAATCATCATCATCAAAAACGTTATTTTTACAGTGCAAAGTGCCATTTAATATAAAACCAGTACAAGCAGTGAAAGAGACGATTTACAGATACAATATATTACAGTGATTAAAACAGTGCAAGGTTAAAAAAAACATTTTCCATAAGGTGGCCTAAAATTTGATGCATAGATTAAAAGAACAATATAATACTTTTAAAACGTTTGATCCATAGTGCATGTCAAAATATGGACACACCATGTACGACCAACCTGCGAGTGTCGGTAGCTAAGATTCTCATAACCTCTAGGTAATGTCCAATCAGTTTACACAATGGGACAATCCACTTGCCCCGCAAGCTTCTATATTGGGGCCAAAAGAATAGCAAATGGTCTACTGATTCTGGGCAAGCCTTACATGCGTGACACTGATCGTCTGTGGTGGCCTTGTTAATCCACTTTTTACAGAACAGTTTAGTGGGCAGGGTTTTATAGCGAAATTGTATAAATAATTTCCGTGCCAGCGGTGGTACAATTTCATCAATTGTTTCCTCATAAAATGGAGTGAATTTAAAACTGATAACATCTTGGGTCAGTGTGCCCATCGGTTTGACCATCTTCTTCACCATAATAGAATCCCAGTATATCTCTTTGACCCTACATTTTGGGATAAGGCACTATCTTTCAGGAGTGTACCAATATTCCTCTATCCCAGACCAAGTCAGTAGATTTTTCAGAGAGCTAAACCACTGGATAGAGTTAGCCTGGAATCGCTTCAGGAGATCTGTTGTCTCTGCTCTACAAGGGGTGAGCTCATTTACTGACCACGGACGGTGCCAAAACATTCACTGCTTAGAACCCATCTTGTGCAATAACAGTTTTTGGCCCAAGCTCAGGAACATAGGAGGCAGGGGGGGTACTAGTGGGAAGGTTTAACATTGAGCGAAGAAACCGGTTCTCTACAACAGTGAGAGCGTCTATGTTTCCAGTACCCCACAGTTCGGCACCATAAAATGCTCCCCCCAATATTTTAGTGTTATAGATTTCTAATGGTGGGGCCACTTTCCTGGACACTGTTTTTTTTTGGGGGGGGGGGTTTGCTTAGGTGGGCGGTTTGATGTACTAATGAGTGAGGGCAATCAAAGTAGAGGAGTCTGAGCCAAGAGGGAGAGTATTGTTGCAACCCCGTATTCCAGGTGGGGCTGCCGGTATCACTGTAACCAAGAGTTCGGGCTGTTGCCGGACAGAAAGATTGCCGCTATGACTGGTGGGTCAAGCCTGCACACTTGAGACCTGCCCCTGATTGATTCTCTGAAGACTGCAAGGATACCATCAGAGATATCGCACCCTCGCTGCCTCCAGTCAGGAGTCAGAGGATCAAAACCCCTCCCACCTAAGGAAGAGGAAGAGTGACTTACCTAGTTTTTGCCAAGTGAGAGCAGGTCCGATCTCTGTAGCGAACCAGCAGTGCTTCTCGGAGGAAAAAGCCTGCACCTGCCGGGTTCTGCCATGTGACCTCAAACAGCCCAACATCACCGAACAGGATCATGACTGGGGAGCACTCGCAGAGAGGGCACTCGCAGCACCACTGAACACTACCATACCCTGAGAGTGGGTAAGACAAGAACTGGACCTGTGGAGCTCCAGGGGACTCACTGCTAATTAGGCTGCAGCACCATAGACACATTTGACTAATTACTACAGAGTCAAAGGGGAACTCTTCACAATGGCCTACTAGCCGGCATTCCCTGGATGCAGCCACCAGTTAAAAGGGAATAACCCTAAGAAGGGGGTTGGACAGGGATTTGCCTGACAACTACTAGAGCACGGACTTCAAAGGCATTGCATTATTGTTCATGAATGTCGTTATTCCTTTGAATGTGTAGAGTTAGAAATAAAATACGTATTTTATTTGTAAAAGTAAGTATTGGACTGGACACTGATTTATTGTTTTTACTGTGTGCACTTTGAGTTATGAGCCGTATTCACTTACCTTTATCTACACTTCCCCCTACCGGGGGAGCCTTTGACTGCTCGTGCACAGCTACCACTGAGAGTCAAGTGTAGAAGGGGTACCATGGACCAGTTGCTCAGCATCCATAATTCCAAAGGGGGATGATTGGGGCAATACGGCGCCGAGTCTGTGTCTCCCCAATTTTTTGAAACTTTGATTGTAGGTAGTGCTCGAAAGGAAAGGGTGCCAACCCAGCACCCTAAATACACTTAAGTGGAAATTCTGGCCCTGAGCACATGTATGAGTGTCTAAAGATTTTTGCATCCCAAATAATCTTCACATCTTGAATCTTATTTTCAAGCAGACTTTATTTTATTCATGTAGTCACAAGCCTCCCACCAGCCAACACGTGTTTCGTCATTGGGTTCAAGTCACCCTATGACTTCTTCAGAGCTGGAATAAGCTAAGTGATATAATATAGTCTCAATATACACAAATATTGTAAATAACACCTCCCCACCGGGGATTCAGTTGCATTCCAAACCGTGAGTATCAGACTGATACAAACCCAGAGGCAATTGCATGCCTAAGACTAAAACAACCCAAGATAACAATACGTGCCCTATTTACCGGTTAGGGTACACCAAAGCCATAATGTTCACAGTGGCTACTGCCACCAGTAAAGTTAATGAAATTTCTCATGCAGTATAAAAGTCAAAACTAATAGTCGCGTGTCATTAGTGCAGTTATAGAAAATAAGATACCTGTCTGATGTCAATGTCAACCTGGATGAGGGAAAGAAAGGTGTTTCAATACACATGAGTATGCTTGCCATAAACCGTCAAAAAGTCTTCACAGTAGCTCTCACACCTACCTCAAGTGTGTGGTGATCCTATCTGTTGAGTCATGTTTGTACTTCCAATCCAAATAAGTAGATGTTCGTGTGTCTGTCTGCTCAGCGTCCATAATAGGTAAGGCCCCAGGACATCAGGAGTAAAAGGCCTCAACGACCACAGTCGGGTCTAGTAGCCCTTGCATACCCCGTGGCCGTCTGAGCAGGGTTCTGACAGTGAATATATGTGCGAATATATGAGCATGTGTGTGTGCCTGAATGTATGCTAGTGAGTGTGTGTCTGTGTTATACTAAGGAGTGTGCTGTTTGTCCTGACGTACTGGAGGTAATTCTTGGCTTATTGACGACAGCACCCATAGCATATGGAGGGGGGGCAATACCCATGGTAAAAGGCAGGCTTTGCTTCATCAAAGGCAACTTCTGGCATATTTGGGCACCCATGACAAAATGTTGGTGATGATATATTGGAAGTAACTCATAGTTTAAGAGAGGACAGCCGCTATGATATGAGACACATATGGCAATATGTGGATCCTTGCATACTGGATCTAATGCTTGACATGGGAGTATCCATGACAAAATTCGGGCCTTGGCTTGCTGGCAGTAATTTGTGACAAATGAGGGAAACCCAGGGTAAAATTCTGTCTCTCTGATACTGGAGGCAATTGCAGATCTAAGGGGTTAACCCACTGCAGATTTAGAAAAGAATTGGGACCAATTCTGGGGAGGGGCAAGCTTTCTTGGAATACCATGAAAGTAGTGGTATGTTTCATGTATTCCCTCTCAGAACCTAAAGTTTTTTAGCAAATTTATTTGAAAATTATGCTGAAATATGGATTATTTTACCCCACTTTTTCTGAATTTCCTCAGAGGGGAAACCCCCAATTGTTCATAGAAGACGTTTGGCTCAATCATTTGACCCAAATCGGGACAAGTATTACACTCCATCACTTGCAAAGGGGCAGCAGTGCAGCACTATCAAGAATTGCAATGGATAAAATTGCTTACAATTCTAAAGTGGACAAACACACTGTACTTGAGTCCTATCTGCAATTCGTCCAAATTTATCTTCAAAATTGGGTCATGTGACCTGGCACCCATCAATATTTTTGTAAACCTGTTCCCATGATATCAGCCTGTGCTTATCCCCTCCACGGCGACAGAGATCCAGGGAGAGCAGAAATTTGACTTCTACTCTTTCACCATTAATGGAGCTGCTGGCTCACATGGTTCTCAAGATACATTGTCAAGCACTGGGTGCCTCTTTTGGGCATAAATGGCATCTCTTAACTGTGAGTGGGAATCCTTCTCTCCTCCCGCCTAGAGCCACTACGGGGAGAGGAATGTGGCAACTACCACCAACCACACATGCAGGAACCTTTTAAGCCCATTGAGAGGTACACCACACTATCAAGAGAATAGAATATAGGTAGAATTGCCCTTAGTAGAGAGATTTCCTACCAGTGTTGTAAAATGTTTCAGGATTACATTTGCAGGTCAGTAACCACTGTGCTGGGACAATTTTCGGAATGGGGGTGCTGTCATCAATGTTACATCACTGAAGTGAAAAATGCAAAGAACAAGTGCAGCAAATGAACCACGCCAAATCGGCAAAAGAATGGTATGGTGTGGTATGTAGCTGGTGGTATATTTTGGAGCACACTGTCGCAAATATATCACTAAAGCATGGTGTGGTAGCAGATTGTCCTTTACAGACTGCACATTTTCCATTAATTTTGTAACCAAATTCGCACTGGTGTGCAGTTTTACTGCTGAAACTACAAAGTGCACAAAAGATAATGTGTGTAAATCGGGTTTCAGCAAATATTTATCTCTTGGACATCACCAAGTAAAGTGCTTTGATTTGTTTTGATCCTAATAAAATCTTTGTTTCCATCACACTTCCGAATTACAAAAAAGTGTCCCATTTGTGTTTTCCTAACTGCTGATATGTTTTGAAATATTTGTTAAGTTAATTTACAGGTTTTTGTGAGTGTTTTTTAAAAACATTCTTTATTGAGTGTTTATATTGTACAGGAGCAATAGCAGTGTGAACGTCAACAACAGCCATCAACAGCTGGGTCACAGAGATATGAAGCATACATGGCATCAGCATATCTCGAATGGAATAATATGTCAGACGTTCATTTTCAGGCAACGGGATGTCTGAGCCCATTTCGCTTGAGTAAAACAAGCACACTAGAATTATGCCCTGGATAACATTCAAGTGTCGCGGGTGTCCCCACCTAAGGAGATCTGTCGGGGAATCTGCAGGGACTAAAAACTCAGCAATCAATACACCTCAGCCCTCTCGATCTTCTTCCACCTTATCATCAGTTCTACACTTTCTCAGTTGCACTTCCTCCACCACCACCACCACTCAGCAACATCACCCACCCAACGCGTGAAGCTGGGTTTCAACTGCCCCATTCAAGTGAGTGCCGCACAGCATTTAGCAAGCAGCAGTATATGTAGAAACTTGAACGCCATTTTCTGACCTTTTGGCTTACGGATGTCACCCAACAGGCAAACAGCGGGGTCCAGCGAACACTGTATGGGCACTACCGCTCACACTGTAACCAACACTCTCATCCAGAATGCCTGGACTGTTGGGAAGTTCCACGCCAAATGTAAACAACCATTTCCAATGCAATAGGTCTCGCAGTGTAAGCTATTGGCATTGTACATGACAATGCCTTTTATTTATGTTTTTAAAATTAAAATAAAAAGCATTGTTATTTGCAATGTCAATAGCTCAAACTCGCGTAAATGCGAGACCTATTGCATTGCAAGAAATATTCAGTGCAGGGCTGACACTTCTGTACTAAATCTCAAAGCCAGGTTTTCCAGCTAGGGGGCGGGACACAATTTATATGGGAACAGTGCTGGGCATTAACTTGAATACCACGCAGCAGGTGGATTTCTTTCCTTCATAATGCAAGCTGTTCCCCAAGTATGCTGCTTTTTTCGGGAGGAATGAGAATATGGAGGAATAAACTGAATGAATGAGCAGTTTGCGGGGAACAACCTTTACAACGCAACTTTTACACCGGACTACCATTACAACAAAACTTTTACAACGCATGCGATGTTACAACGCATGCTTTTACAACGCAAGTCTTTACATCGACTTGCACTAGATGGCGTGCTAACATTAGAAATAGTGTAGTTTACTATCCAAACACCTTCCCTACTGCAACGTGGACTGGAGTTAGAATAGTAAATTACACATTTCTAATGTCAGCACGCCATCTAGTGTATGTCGATGTAAAGACTTGCGTTGTAAAAGCATGCGTTGTAACATCGCATGCGTTGTAAAACTTTCGTTGTAACAGCATGCGTTGTAAAAGCATGCGTTGTAACGTCATACATCCGCAGTTTGCTAGTTGCCACTGACAACGTGTGCGACACTCCAGACATATACCTTAATCTAGGACATTTGTAAACGGCCGCATGTTTGTCCTGTCATAAGTTCACCTGTGTTAAGGCATACATAGTCAGCGGCACAGAAACATTATACAGTCCAAACAGCTGGGCAACCAACGAGCCATCGACAAAGCTGGCACCAACAAAAGCAAAAAAGATATAGAAATGTAGGTAGTTGATCTCTGTTTGACAGTGTGCATAGGAGAATAGACGATGGGCCAAAATAATGTGAATCTTGTTACCATCCTGTTTTGTTATCATGTACAGCAAACTCAGCACTTGAAGATTAATAAACACAAGTGTACAAACTGCAGTACGCACAATATCAAAAATGCACAGGACTTGAAACAGCCAAAAACCCTATGCTAGATTTGGGAACTCGTTCTGTATTCTCTCATTTTAACACTTAAAACGTTTAGTGAAACACACCTCTGCGTCCTACACTTAAGAAAATGAATGAAACGTTCAGCACGCATGGCCAAAGTGCATACTGGCTGTGTTGTTCTTCAAAATAGAATGGAACAGAGCCATGTCAGAGCAGAGTTCTAAAACTTAATTGTGGCCAAATCAGCCAACATGTATTGGGGGAGAGGGAGGGAGTGCTGCTGCTCCTTAAGTGCTATTAGTAAAGTAAAATACAAAAATTCAGCATTGTGTATTCGTGGCTATTCCAACTATTAAGATTTCAGTAAAGCGGAATAATCATGGACGACAAGGTTGCCTGACTTGAATTGTTACATTTTCTACCAAGTTAAAAACAACACTGGTATTATTCTCGCCCCACAAGTACAATGAAGTCTGCAATCGGAGCTGTGTGAAGGAGGAGGGGTGGCGTTTCGAGGGGTGGGCTTAGGTCATGGCATTGATGACTCGAGGTAAATACACTGGAAGCTGAGCCCTCCCCTCACTTGCACGTACACAGGCTCATCGGTGAAAATCCAGCCTGGAGAGAACATCCTTAAACTGATGCGGTTTCTTTAAAATCAAACAAGCAGCTGATAGAGCGCCATGTTGTTCCAAAAATTGTAGGGGTGCATCATAATCGTGCATAGTCCGCACCCACATATATATTCTATGTCGTATTAACATGATCATTAGTGGAGTAAATGTAATAAAATGTGAATATAATGTTAGAAATGTAATGCGTGTTAGTCGAAGGAGTTCATGATTTCAAAATGTAACTGCCTATTGCAAAGTGCCTAATGAATTAATTTGTGTGCAATGTAATGCATTAGATTTAAACGTGCACCATATTAAAGATTGCACGTGTAGAAATGATTACACATATATTGAATGTAATGAAAATAATGCTTTTAGATGCAATGTTTATTAACGTGTGGTTTATAAGGTGCAAAGGCCTGATTGAAGGTTCATGTATTGTAATGAAAGGCCTATTCGTTTCTTATGTTGGCTGAATATCGTAGGCCCGAAATGTACTTTCCCTGGTAGAGCTCTCATTTGGAGGTAGTCAGCAGATTTCTGTGAGTGGAAGGTTTTCTTGTTCTCAAGCTTCTGTTGCAGGTGCAAGGACATCGTCCTCGTTAGCAAAGACTAACCTTTTGTTTTAGGAGTTGGGTATGGAGGAGAGTTGCTACAAGTGTCTTCAGGAATGCCGATAATGAGGAGCCGATACTTTCGGGGCTGAGGGAGCCTGAGACTCAAGGACATTTACACCGTTATTGGACGGCGTACAGGTTTCGATGGAAAGTTACCCCCAGAAGGTATCCAGCCAGAAGAGGTGGAACTAAGGCGTGTCTTCTATGTTGTGCATTTCGTATTAGGGACAGTGCCCCGAGGGAAGAGTTAGGAGATGAGACAGTGAGGCGTTAGAGGGCAGGTGTAAGGGATCAATACATAGGGAGAAGACTTAGAATGATGCTGTAGTTTTGGCTACTGACCCCTTCAACGTGAATGTACTTCTTAGGACGTCTTCACAAGCTGACACCTTTTTCTAATCTTGCCTTGGGAAATGCTAAGTAGGGATGTCACTTTAGTGGTAGCGTAGGGACAGACTAATCAATTTCTTTGTAGGTATTCATGAAGACTGATTTAGATATTGGAGAGTTAGGTTGCTGTGCAGATTAAACTTTGTATTAGTTCCCATGTATTTTCTTAACCTCGTCATTAGGTGCTTGTATGTTCAGTTATTTTTGGCTTTGTAATAAACCCCCTAAATTGAATCCGGAGTTAGTGATTCTTTAGAGTGGTAGTTATTTGGGTACCGGTCTTGCTTGGATGGATTGATTTCTCCCCTTTACACTGCACAGCAGGTAAAAAGGTCCAGTCGACCTGAGGATTCTTATGGGTGGAAAGAAATGATAAGATAAGAATCCAGCGTTATCAGTTGGTAGCAGAGTAGGATGGTTATCTCTGTAGCAAGGGGAGATCTAGATTAGGGTAAGTCACTATCGAGTCCCCATAGAGCCCAAGGGATGGTGATCCAGTGGATCGTGAGCCGAGGAACTGCGTTGATGGAAGCTGACGGAGAGTAATAGTGCGGCAGAAGCAGCAGTTCGTGGGAGAGTGAGTATGAACAGGGTTGTGTATCTTTTGCGGTGTTGTGTTGATTGTGTGATGTCTTGCGGAGTTGGTGTGCAAGCAGAGTGATTGTGGTTTCGGACTGTGAGCGCGCGCGGTCCATGAGATTTGATTTTGATATCTCGGGATAAGAGATTGTGGTGTAGAAGACACCCAGAGTTGAAATTATCTGACCGGAGATTGTGGGAGTCTTGAGACATCATAGACTGACCCCCCCGAGATAGGGAAATGTGAGTGCATGAGTAATCAATGCAGGTCGTGGGTTACTGTATGTGGAATACTGAGCGTTTGGTTCCTATCAATTAAGTCTGAGGCAGTTGTTCGGTCATTTCGCGGACGGACAATTGCCAGAATTGAGGTCGACAATTTTGTGAGACTGTCCGGTCGTTTGGTGGACAAACAGTCTGAGAAATGATCGTCCGGTCGTTTGGTGGACCGACAGTTATTTCAGAGTGTGAAAGAGACGCGTGAAAGAGTGAGAGGCGAATTGTGAAGGAGGGGAACTGCTGCATGTGGAGGAAGAGTGACGTCAGAGGGTACCACGCTGCGATATGTCGGTCGCTGTAAAGCCACGCTGGTATTGGTGGATTGACATCTGGAAGTAGAAGGAAACGCTGTGTGTAAGGGCCGATTTAAGTTGATTCTACCATGAAATGTTTTAAGGTTTTACGAGACATGTGTAGAGGAGATAGAGCGGTGGTTACTCGGGGAGGGGAAGAGACTCTGCCCGAGGATACCCCGGCTCATTACATGGCTACGCGTGTGGGTCTGCATACTATATTGTGGCTCAAGAATTGGCATAACATGACTGAAAAGGAGGGAGAACTGGCTTTTCTGCACTATGGCACTTTCAGTTTGGAGGTGTTGTATCAGTTGAAAACGGTGATGGCCTCATTGCGACCTTTGCCTAGACCGACGCAGTTTGAGTGGTTGCATGCATAGATAAGAGTGGATAAAAGCAGCGTATGACAGAAAAAGAGACAGAAGTCAAGAAAGGGTGAAGTAGTCAATCGGGGCATTTCAGGAGGAGCGATGGGATGCATTGGAGAAAAGATGGAGGGTGGAGGCGATTGAGTGGGATAGATTGTTCCTGTTGATGGTGAAGGTGGGGGACATGCAAAACAAGAGTATGGAAGAGGATTATAGCAACACAGATGATGGCTTGCTAGAGAGGCTACGGTCAGAGAGACCACCTCCATATAATCCAGATTCAGAAGAGGGAAAGTCAGTACCAAAAGAGGACTGGGGATTCGCAGATCCAAACTCATGCGAGAGTAGTGCGGAAAATTGCAACCGGAACAGAAGGAATGAGGATACAGACATCAGCAAGTACTGAAGCTAACGGAACTGCGAGGCTACCGGATGCTCTTACAGTACCGGTCACCATTGGACCCATAGTGTCCGTGTATGACCCGGACCAGGTGAGGGAGGGGAGCCTGATGCAGTCAGCAGTAGGGGAAGGGAATGGCACGGTGAGTGGAATAGCTCACCTTCTGAGACCTATAGAATCAAGTGCGCCATTGCCAGCCACTGCAGATTCCTCTAGAGGACAAGTGGATGTGAGACCAGAAAGACCAAGGCCTTTGGCCGAGTCCAGATCAGATCGAAGAATGTGAGAGCCACCAGTAAGGAACCAGTGTGACAGAATACAAGGAGACTGGGATCGGGAGGACTCAAGAGGTCGACCAGTTCTTAGGAACATAGCGGAAGCAAATTGGTGTGAAGAACAGAGCAGTGGGAACGAAGAGTCGAGTGGTACATCAAGTCGAGGGACACTGAAAGGTGCTATAAGAGCAAAGATGTTGGATGTGGTGAGGTTGAAGGCAGAAGTAGACAAGATAATTAGTGGGAATCTGCCTTTGGAAAGACTAGAACTCTATGAGCCAGACGAGTTACTGTTTGTAGCAAAGGATGTAACTCGCAAAGCAAGGTCCGCACACAAGAAATTGACCGATCTAGCAAAGAGGTATGAAGTGGACTTGTCCAAAACAAAGATGTTGCAGGGAAATCACAGGTTTCAGTACAGTGATCAAGAATTGGAAGAGAAGAGAGTCATAGGGTTGAAGGCTTATATTCGAGAATTGATTGTAGGGATATGTGCATGGAGCATGCTTGATAAGTGGGAGGAAAGGTGGTCCAAAAAGAAAAGCACTAAAAGAAGCGTAGGAGAGACGCCTCCTCCGGGAGGAGGAGGAATGGTAGGAGTGGGGAAATGCCCTTTACGAGAGGAGCAGAATGGAGGTTATGTGCATGTGCCTTGGAGTAGAGGTGACTTAGCAGCATTCACTAATTATTTTCCTCGACTGAGGGAGAAACCTGTTGAATGGTATAGGCAGGTTGATCGGTTTGTCAAAATCTCGAAAGTGTTGTGGATCGACCTGAATACATTGTTGTACCAAGTGATCTGTGGGCAGCTTGTAAAGTTGCAGTTGATTGGCCAACTTCTGAACCAGACAGGGATTCTGTTACCATTGGTCCTTCGCCTATTGTCATGAAAAGGTTTGAGCAAGTAATTACGTCGCTGAATTCTAAAATCTCGCCACAAGATATTGATTGGGTTAAGATAGATCGGACTGTTCAGGAACTGAAGGAGACAGTGCATGAATACTATGAAAGGCTCTTACAAGCCTTCAAACAGTACAGTGGATTGACACCTTAGACCCCAAGGACATGGGACAGTTTGTCTCGAAGTTTGTTCTGGGATTGAGACCCGAGGTTAGTCTCATGATTCAGCAACATCTGATTTGTTGGCAGAACAAACCGGTAGATGAAATACTGCAGTATGCTAGGTACTGCAGTGACGAAGTAGACTCGAAACACAGGAAGTTGAAGGACAAGCTGATGCTTGTTCAAATGCAAACTGCTGATAAGGGACTCCAGATTCAACACAGTGGAGGGACGCTAGGAAGAAGACAGGAAAACAATCAAGGAGGGAATCAGAATGCACAGGGTCAGGGTAGGGGAAACCTGTAGACCCCAAGACGGGAGTGGATGTGGCAACCTTGAAGAAGAACACCGCGTGTCATCTTTGTCACCAGATCGGGCATTGGAAACGCGAGTGTCCGCTGAACTCAGTAAATCAGGTGCAACAAGAGGTAGAGGCAGTGCAGGTGCCTGAAGCTGACAATACGGTAACAAGACCAAGATCCATGCAAGGGGGGACAAGGGTCCCACAGGTCCAAGTCCCGCAACCTCCAAGGATCCCGCAACGGACTCGGACGTACCAGCAGATGCCTCTCTTTGAAGGGTTTGATGAGTTCAGCCCAGACCCGTTGGCATGACGGTGCCTGATGGGGGAGGAAGACTGCACTCTTGGGGCAGTTTTGGAGGTAGACCAGAGGGGACCGTTTGTGGAGGCGGATGTTGACAGTCACCCTAACACCTTTTTGGTTGACACTGGTGCTACAGGTCTACTGTGAGATGTGCAGTAGTCCCTAACCTACCCCTCTCGGGACAATCAATCCAAGTTGTATGAGTAGCGAACAAGAAAATGACAAGTCCACTGACCAAACCGATTCCTGTGAGAATAGGAACATATTGAGACCGACACCAGTTTGTGGTGTGCGACTCAAGTCCAGTCTGCCTGTTAGGACGAGATCTTTTGTGCAAGTTGAATTGTACCATCTATTGCACGCCCAAGGGAGTGGAAGTTCAGATGAAGGATGATGATGCCACCTTTAAGGTTGCGAATCAACACTTGTGTATAGAAATGTACCCTGTGTTGACAGTGG
Source organism: Triturus cristatus (assembly GCF_964204655.1). Taxonomy (NCBI): domain Eukaryota; kingdom Metazoa; phylum Chordata; class Amphibia; order Caudata; family Salamandridae; genus Triturus; species Triturus cristatus. Next base: position 725,603,900 of record NC_140590.1, on the reverse strand, counting down.
AAGAGCTTCCACTTGACTTAAGAGACTCCGTTTCATTGGAGGTGTGGGATTTCACCGGAGAAGAGATTGGGCTAATAAAAGGTGTCAAGCCAGTTAAGATCCAGATTAAGCAGAATGTTGAGTTCTCTTGAACCCCACAGTACAATTTGTCACCTGAAACGATCGCAGGGATCAAACCTGTAATTGACTATGATTAAGCATGGAATACTGCAGGAGATAATGAACAGTCCATGCAACTCACCAATTATGGGATTACAGAAACCAAGCGTGAAATTCAGAACCGTGCAAGACCTGCGAAAGGTCAACACGATTGTTGTTCCATGTTGTCCAGTGGTACCGAATCCATCAGTGATACTATTCCAGATGCCATGCCAAGCTGAGTGGTTTACCGTAATTGATTTGTGTCAAGCATTCTTCTCAATACCTCTTCATGAGGAAAGCCAATTTTTGTTTGCCTTCCGGCTGGAAAACCGTGTGTTAGCATGGTGTCGTATCCCTCAGGGGTGTACAGAGAATCCATTGATCTTTAATCAGATCTTGAAAAAGAATTTGGAGACTCTTGTGTTGCCGCAGAATTCAGTTCTGGTGCAATACATTGACATCTCCTTATTGCATCAGAGACTGAGGATGCTTGCAGGATTGCCACCATTGCCTTATTGAATCATTTGGCAGAGAATGGACACAAGGTGTCCCCAAACAAGTTACAGTACTGTTTGAGTGAAGTACAGTATTTGGGTCATTGAATTGCGAAAGACAAGAGAAAAGTGTCACCAGATCGAATTGAGGCGATCATGAACATGGCAGGACCTACTACTCAGAGGGAAGTCAGAATGTTCTTGGGGATGGTTGGCTATTGTCGCCAATGTATTCCCAATTTCTCTCTGAAGGTGAAGCCTTTACAGAGACTGACTCACAAGGATGTAAGTGATCCGGAACCATGGGACCATGATTGTCTGGTTTTATTCTTAGAATTGAGAGAGGGCATGTGTCGTGCTCCGGCTCTGGGAACGCCTGACTACAACTAGGCTTTTGTATTGTGCTGTGAGAGAGAAGGTTGCGCATTATCAGTTCTGACTGAGAGTCATGGAGGTGCCCATAGACCAGTTGCCTATTTCTCAGCTACTCTAGATCAAGTAGCATCAGCGTTGCCCGTATGTCTCAAATCCGTTGCTGCAACGGGTGTCAGCATTGAGAGATGTGAAAGCATTGTCATGGGTCATCCGCTGATTATGTATGTACCGCTTTCTGTTGAACTGTTGATGACGAGGACTAAGACCCAGCACCTGACAAACAACAGACTCACACGCTATGAGCAGGTTATACTTGCTGCGGAGAATGTGACTCTGAGGAGGTGTTCTGTTTTAAATCCAGTTACACTTATGCCATTGCCGAACACAGATGATGAAGATTGTGAGGACCATGACTGTCTTGATGTGACTAAACTTTGCACCAAACCAAGGCCTGACATTGTTGATGAACCTCTGCCTGACCCCGATGAAATTTTCTTTGTTGATGGTTCATGCTTAAGAGATAATGTTGGTCAATTGAGAGCAGCATTAGCTGTGTGTACCATTACAGGAGTGGTTAAAGCGGCTTGTCTAGAGGGAGTATACTCCGCACAAGTGGCTGAAATCATTGCGTTGACTCGTGCCTGTTTGGCAGCAACCCAGATCTGAATCACTATTTACACCGACAGCCAGTATGGGTTTGGTGTGGTTCATGACTTTGGACAGCTATGGTCTCAGAGGGGTTTTATGACATCATCTGGATCCCCCATTAGGAATGGGGAATATGTTAGACATCTGTTGGAGGCTTTGCAATGTCCAAAAGAGATCGCTGTAGTGAAATGTGCAGCTCATGGAAAGGGAACTGACTTTGTCTCTTTGGGTAACAGATATGCCGACGAAGTAGCATGTTTTTATGCTGAACAAGGGTGTATATTTACTGGAGAATACACAGGAGAGAGCCAAGAGAGAACCGAGCTAAACATGTTGTTAGTCATGGCAGAAACTTGGGATGAGCTCAAGCGCCTGCAGGAAGAGGTTTCAGAAAAGGAGAGAGAGATATGGGTCTAAGCAGGCTGTGAGAAGGGAGACATTGACATTTGGGTTTCAAGTGATGGTCGAGCGGTGTTACCAAATGACCTATTGAACCAGATGGCAAGACAAATTCATAGTGCTGTGCATCTTGGAAGGGATGCGATGTTGCGAGTGTTCAGACAGACATGGTACAACCCATAGTTTCGGACGGTTGCTGAAGCCGTGTGTCAGAGATGTGTTACTTGTCAACAGATGAATGCTGGAAAGAAGACTGTGGTTACACTAAGTCACATTGGGAGGTCGGGAGGGCCTTTCAATAGGATGCAATTAGACTTTATTGAGATGCCTAAGTGTAACGGATTGAGGTACATTCTAGTGGTGGTGTGTGTCTTCTCACGGTGGGTGGAAGGATACCTGACAAGAAGATGTGACACTCACAGTGGCTAAGCTGCTACTCAGGAGCTGATTCTTAGGTTCGGTTTTCCAACCTCGTTTGAATCGGATAGGGCGACGCACTTCCACAGCGAGATCATGAAATTGCTTTGTGCCGCCCTAAATGTTGATCAGAGACTCCATTGCAGTTATCGACCAGAGGCTTCTGGGATAGTGGAGCAGATAAATGGGACCTTAAAGGCACGGATGGGAAAAGTGTGTTTGTCTACGTCTTTGAAATGGCCTGATGCATTGCCCCTGGTTCTGATGAGTATTCGCAGTGTCCCAAATAGAAGAACGGGTCTTTCACCACATGAGATCCTCATGGGGAGGGCGATGCGATTGCCAGCAGTACCGTCTACAGCTTTGATAAACATCACTGATGACTTAATCCTTGACTACTGCAAAGGACTAGCTGATGTGGTCCGTTCTGTGTCTCAACAGGTGCAGGCTGCCGCTGTTCCAGCTTCAAGTGACCTATGCCACGATTTGTGCCCGGGAAATTGGGTACTTGTCTGTAAGCACATGAGGAAGAGCTGCCTGGATGCTCGGTGGGGAGGCCCGTATCGGGTGATACTTGTAACAAACACTACAGTGAAGTGCGGAGGGTTGCCAAACTGGGTACATGCTTCTCACACCCGCAGAGTTTCAGCACCCTTGGAAGAAACAGCTCCTCTTACGAATGAAAATCCAGCTGTGACCGCAGGGCCACAAGAGAGGGCAAGTCAAGCTGTGAGGACTGCTGGAGAAGCTGGTTGTTCAGCAGACCAGGCTGAGGAGTGTCACGTTGTTCAGAACCCAGATATTGACTCTGAAGAAGAAAGTGATATTGAGAGTGGCAAGAGTCGGATTCAGCGGAAGGAAGTGGTGCGCAGAGAGACTGAGAAGAAAGCAGAAGAAGCATGGCCCAGGAGACAGAGAAGACTGAATCTGAGACTGGCTTACGAGAGAGATCTTGCCCCGGTGTCGGAGGTCTCTGAATTGGAAGAAAGTGAAGGAGAACAGGATCAAAGCCTGAGGCGATCGAGGAGGACGAGGGTGCCTTGCCAGAGATACGCTACCCCGGAGTGGACATACGCAGTAACTGATGCCAGGAGTAGTGAGTTTCGGGAGGCTGAGGTCCATGAGTGTGGTCAGCAGGAATCCACTACTGAAGATCAAGGTGGTGTTGTTGGTGCCTGGTCTCCAGATTGAGGGAGTGCTGACGCTCACGATTCTGAACTCTCCCCTTTTGAGCAAGGTGCGAATTCTGGTTTTGCAGAGACTAGTTTTCTCAACGTTTGGGTTTGAACCTTCAACTCCTGAACTGGTAACTGTCCGTCTTGAAATTTTGCATCATGTTCTAGCTGAAATTGGATCTGAATTGGATCTGAATTTATTGTGGATTATGAATGAACTGTGCTTTGTAAATAAGTGTTTAAAAGAAGATAACCTAGGCACGAGTGGAAGAAGAAGAAATTTAGGGGCTTTCCATAGAAGGAGAACGATGGTTAAGGAAGTCTCTTTGGACTGTGTAAATAAGGAACTAAAAGTACTGTGAAGGGATTTTCCAGCCTGTCCGGAGTGGTGTTTGAATTGGTGAACAGCAACTTGAGGTGGAGAAAGTGTTTGTTGCAGAACCAAAAGCCACTTACAAGAATGGAGGCTGGAAATCCGAACCGCATGTCTAAATATATGATGGATACACTCATAGGAGGAGTGATAGTTTCAATAGTTATGATAGTGTCAGTTGCTATTCCACATGAGGTAGGAGTCGTAGAGGTAAAGGGAACGCCTACACCCAGTACTTTAACCAAGAAAGAGGGCATCATAGGAACTGAAACGGCTTTGCTAGATCAAGATAGTCGTACATTGTAGATTTGTCTAGAGGTAATTTTAAGCATAATGCGTATGCCAAGCTGCTATATGAATATGTGGAGGCGATGGATGCGAAAGATTGTGTGTATGTAGTTGCCTGCCTCAGTGGACAAGGGGATTAAGTATCATCATCTTCTACTGACGTATGGAATTTCGTGTAGTTTGCTTCTTAGTATGTTTTATGGAAGAGGTCATTATGAATACTTCTTTTTGAATTACGATGCAGTGCTTTCAGAAGTACCAGCTTACAAACACCTGAATAAGTATGATTACTATAAGCAGGAGGACAGGATTGGGAAGTATTTCATTCCAACTTCGACTTTAGATACAGCTTATTCTCATAGACATAATTTGACCTGTTCATTAACTGAGGTAGAGAAGAAATTTGTAGATCAAGTAGAAGATAGATATAGAACATTAGCAAAAACACGTGATACTGGGGAGAGTCCAGTAGATTAGACTGAGGAGGAGAGATCTCACAGAACGAAGGGAAATTATGGTCCTATAGCATTGGAACTGGTGCAGAAGGGGAAGTTGTGTGTGAAGCGGGTGCAGACCTACTATGATATGGTCTATTTGGGACAAAGTACATGTGATCATGTTTTCACTATGGAAGAGTCAGCAAATAACTTTTTGCAAGGTCCAGTGCAAGTGGTGCCAACTGTATACCATGTGTATGGAAAGAACGCTTATGTGAGATTACCTGCGAATTGGTATGGAACTTTTTATTTAGAAATCATTTTTCCCAAAATCTACCACGCAGATGAATTAGAGCTTTTGTAGGATGGAAAGCACTCTAGAGTCAGAAGAGGTGCGAGTGTGGGAGCAGTGATTAGAGATATTTTTGGAGCCGTTATTCCAAGTTTGGGAGTGATTCTGAATGATGTGAAGATTAGGAGATTGGTGACTGTTGCTGACGAGTTGTCAATGAATACAGCTAAGTCGTTGATACTTGTGGATGGAGAGATGTTATCGATAAGGACGATGGTGATACAGAACCGTCTTGCTTTAGATGTCTTACTGGCAAAAGAGGGCGGAGTCTGTAAAATGTTTTAGGTTCAATAGTGCTGTACTTATATACCAGATAACAGCAAAGATCTGAAAAAGTATATAAGTAACATCACTGTGATCCACCAAGAAATCCAGGATCTGACTGAAGAGGGTGTTTGGGAAAAAGTCGGAAAAGGATTTGGCAAGGTAGGAAATTGGTTTGCAAATTTAGGAAAAGCCATTCTTGCTTATATTCTGAAGCCTATCATTATCATTGTGGTTTGTGTGGTTTGTTTGTGGGGATTTGCCAAAGCATATCAATTGTACAGAGCGAACCAGGTTGACAGGTCCCTTAGGGAGCAAGAGATAAGGATGGCCAGACTGCAGGACAGTCCCTATCAGAATATCAAGAATCTAGAGAAGTTCTGACAGGGAAGAGTGGCAACGAGCTCTCTTTAGGTCGGTTCTTCCTCCAGGGAGTTGTGATTTTGGTGATGATAGTAGTCATCAAAGGGGGGAACTGATAGAGCGCCATGTTATTCAGAAAATTGTAGGGGTGCATCATAATCGTGCATAGTTCGCACCCACATATATATCCTATGTTGTATTAACAGATGATCATTAGAGGAGTAAATGTAATGATAAAATGTGAACATAATGTTAGAAATGTAATGCGTGTTAGCCGAAGGAGTTCATGATTTCAAAATGTAACTGCCGATTGCAAAGTCCCTAATGAATTAATTTGTGTGCAATGTAATGCATTAGATTTAAACATGCACCATATTAAAGACTGCACGTGTAGAAATGATTACACATATATTGAATGTAATGAAAGTTATGCTTGTAGATACAATGTTTATTAACGTGTGATTTATAAGGTGTGAAGGCCTGATTGAAGGTTCATGTATTGTAATGAAAGGCCTATTCGTTTCTTATGTTGGCTGAATATCGTAGACCCGAAATGTACTTTCCCTGGTAGAGCTCTCATTTGGAGGTAGTCAGCAGATTTCTGTGAGTGGAAGGTTTTCTCGTTCCCAAGCTTCTGTTGAAGGTGCAAGGACATCGTCCTCGTTGGCAAAGACTAACCTTTTGTTTTAGGAGTTCGGTATGGAGGAGAGTTGCTACAAGTGTCTCCAGGAATGTCGATAATGAGGAGCCGATACTTTCGGGGCTGAGGGAGCCTGGGACTCAAAGACATTTAGACCGTTATTGGACGGCGTACAGGTTTAGATGGAAAGTTACCCCCAGAAGGTATCCAGCCAGAAGAGGTGGAACTAAGGCGTGTCTTCTATGTTGTGCATTTCGTATTAGGGACAGTGCCCCGAGGGCAGAGTTAGGAGATGAGACAGTGAGGCGTTAGAGGGCAGGTGTAAGGGATCGATACAGAGGGAGAAGACTTAGAATGATGCTGTAGTTTTGGCTACTGACTCCTTCAACGTGAGTGCACTTCTTAGGAAGTCTTCACGAGCTGACAGCTTTTTCTGATCTTGCCTTGGGAAATGTGTTACTGCAATTTGTATAGCGCAACAGCTGCACCAGCAAAGCAGAGCAACTGACACGAAAGGGTGGAGTAGGGCACAGGCTACACGGTGGGAAACAGGTGTGTTTTATTGGCCTTCCAGAATTCTAAGTAGTTGGTGAGGCTCCGGATGCGGATAGGCAGCGAGTTCCAGAGGTATGCCGCCCTGCTGCGGAAGGAGCTGCCTCCCGCCCGCACTCCCTGAGACCTAGGAACCCCCACCAGGTGTTGACCTAGTGAGCAAAGGTGATGTGCGGGGACTTAGGGAGTAACTAAGTTGGCTAGAATGCTGGGGGTGTTAAATTTCAGGGCTTTGAAAGTGATGCAAAGAGCCTTGAATTCAATTCTCCTGGCCACCAGCAGACAATGCAGGAGACAGATGGTGGCTGACACCGGGCAGAACCCACGCAGGCCAATTAGGGATCTTCAATTTCGGCCTTTTTTGACCCTAGATACAGAGAATAGGCATAATCCAATCTGGACATTATTGATGCCTGAATGATGGTCTGACGTGTGGGTGGGTCAGAGAAGCCCAGTAGGGGTCTAAGCCCCGTAAAAGCCAGAAGCAGGTCCCTGCCACCTTTTTGGTTTGAACTTGGTAGCTAAGGGACGAGTCCAGCCACACCCCCAGGTTTCTAACAGCCTGCTTTGGAGGGGGGGTGCTACCAAGGCTTTCTGGCCACCAGAGTTCACTCCATAGACTATGGTCCTTCCCCACCAACAATACCTCCGATTTACAGGCATTCAGCTGGTGGCAGTTGGCGGTCATCCACTCAGCAACTGCCGCTAGGTCGCCCCGAAATTTCAGGGCGTCCCTCTCGGTGTCGTTTGAGAGTGCCACCGCCAGCTGAGTATCATGGGCGTAGGAGACCATGGTCAGTCCCCTATTCCTAACCACCGCAACCAACGGTTGGACATGGAGATTAAATAGTAGAGGACTAAGGGAGGAACCCTGTGGTACACCTTGTTTGATGGGGGGGTATGCCGAGGCAAAGGGGGGGGCAGTAACCACAAACGACCTCTCACTGAGGAACGAGGTGAGCCACTTCAAGGCCGGGCCAACCATCCCCGCCTCCTCTAGGCTTTGTAACAGAATGGCATGAGACACTGTGTCAAACGCGGCACTGAGATCCAAAAGAATCCGTGCCGACATCTGCCCAGCGTCCAGTGCTGACCAAAGGTGTTCTGTCACAGCCAGGAGGGCAGATTCCGTGCTGTGACCAGGTCGAAAGCCATTCTGGGAGGGGTCCAGCGTATTGTTCATGGTCAGGAAGTCTGATAGGAGTGAGTTGACATAAGCCTCTGTGATCTTAGCCGCCCAGGGGAGTAGGGAAATGGGGTGGTAGTTTTCTGGTTTGGCCGGGTCCAGCAAGGGCTTTTTGAGCAGAGGTGGCACCTTGGCTTGTTTCCAAGCCTTGGGCACAGTTGCCGTAGAGAGTGACATGTTTATTACCTCCCTCAGGGAGGCCATAATCGCAGGAAACACTTTCCTAAATTGCTTTGGTTTAAGAGGATCAGCAGGGATGCTAAGTAGGGATGTCACTTTAGTGGTAGTGTAGGGACAGACTAATCAATTTCTTTGTAGGTATTCATGAAGACTGATTTAGATATTGGAGCAGTTATCTTTTGCTTGATAATTTTAGAGTTCATTTTTCTTTTTATGCTTCTTCGAGTTAGGTTGCTGCGCAGATTAAACTTTGTATTAGTTCCCATGTATTTCCTTAACCTCATCATGAGGTGCTTGAATAGTCAGTTATTTTTGGCTTTGTAATAAACCCCCTAAACTTAATCCAGAGTTAGTGGTTCTTTAGAGTGGTAGTTATTTGGGTATCTGTCTTGTTTGGATGGATTGATTTCTTCCCTTTACACTTCAAAGCAGGTAAAAATAGGTCCAGTCGACCTGAGGATTCTTATGGGTGGAAACAGATGGTAAGATAAGATAAGAATCCGGCGTTATCACAGCAACTGCCATGTTCCAGCCACCAGCACCCTGCAGGAAGAGCTGGCTGACAACCCACAGGGGAGGGGAAAAAACGGACATTTGAATTTCAGATGCAGTTTGCTGCTGCCTTTGAATAAGTGTGCACTTTTTAATAAAAACGATTGTAAGTAATCAGTGGGGGGGGTCTAAGTCTTTCTGAAAGAAATTTCAACCCAAAGGGCAGGATTTCCATGTTACACCCTCTTTGCAACACAAATACAGTCCTTCCACCGCAGCAACGCCCATTGGGTGAAAGGGCACATCGTGTGTGGCAGCCCGGGATGAGACAGCTTTCCAGGCATGTTTCCAGGCACACAGACAGCCGCACCGAGTACTTTACAGGTCTTTAAAAGACTATTTGCTTTGTTGGTGTTGTTCTTTCACCCCTTCTTAGAGCCCCTGCATCTCCACTCTGCCTAGTTCAGAATTAGCCACCACCCCCAAAAAATTTTCTTAGCCACCCCCAAAATTTGACTCTAGTTACGCCTCTGATTGTGGCACATTCAGAAATAAGTGAAATGTAAGCTGCATCATACTTTAGCCACATTGACCCCCACCCCAGTCTCTTCCTTCCACCATGAATAAAGCACCTTTCATCAAGAATCGACTCCCCGTAAATTGCACCCCAGTACTCTAGGAAACTGGAGTCGAGTCTCCCTTTGAAAAGCACCCAAAAATCCCACTTGCCTTTTGCCCAAAGCAGCACACTTTCCCCCGCATGCAACCTACAACCCTGGACTTGCTGATCCAGGGTGCTCACCCCATCGCTTCCTGTGTCTGTCTCGCTTCCTCCAAAGGCTGCACCCTCAAACTCTCAGCAGTCATGTCCGGCTACTGCTGGTATCGACATAAACTGGCAGCGACCAGGGGTAGATGGACGGCTCGACTCCCACCGGGGACTTGAGCTTCAGTTCCAGCTTCTCACTCATCGTGCTAGCACCATAATACTGAAGATCCGAGGGGAAAGGGCAGCCAGAGCTCACACACAGAGGGGCGGTTCACACACCGGGAAGGGGGCCGAGCTCAAACAGACACTAGGGTGGAAGGGAGGGCCCAGGATCACACTCACTCATACATGGGGTGAGGGGGCCGCCTGCACGCTCTCCTACACCGGGGCCAGCTCCCCGACGCCATCTTGGAACCAACGTGAGGGAGGCTACAGCACAATGAGCCAGGGACTCGGGCCAAACCAACGGGCTCAGCGGAGAGAGGGGATCCTGCAGTTCCCATCGTAAAGTCCTGATGGGCTGTCCCAAAAGGAGACAGGGCGGTAACAAGGAGGGACTAAGAAGGCTCATATTGAATCAAAAGCCAGCATTTACCATGGAAGATGACGCCAGCCAATGAAAAATATGGGCAGAGCTTCCACGATACTTCCACATCTGTCCCTACTACAATATGCCTCGCAGAGCGAGCAGCGAATGCGCTGCAACGCTAGGCAAGACCTAAAAAGGGGCCCCAGGTTCCTGGCAATGGGGGCAGTTGGTAGATTTAGTGGGATCCATTTTATGCAGGAGCACCGGTGTTATGTATGTGCGGTGTAGGTAATGGAAGTGAATACGTTTAAATCTGGTGTTTGCCGATAGGGATTTTACCAACGCACACATTCTCTCCCATTGCGTGTCCTCAGGTTGTATCCCCAGGTCGGCATTCCAAGCCGCCCGTGCGGGAGGGGGCGCACAAGTCCGATCAGTCATCATTACTTTGTAGAATAAAGAAACCAAGTCTTGCCCTCCCCCGGTTCCAGCAAGCCCCAAAAGTTGTGTGACGCACCTAGAGCAGTGAGAAACGAGGTCCATATACCCCTAACTATCGCGGTAAGACTAGCATTTTGTAGGAATTGCCCCGCTTCAAAGCAGAAGCTGCTCTGGGCGTATTCAAAGGAGGCAAATTCCTTGTTGAGGTAGAGAGCCCCCAGGGTCTCACAGCTGCCCCTCTTTCGCCAGGCGAACACATCCATGTTATCTGTGAGCCCCCGAAAGGCTGTTAAATCCTAAAAAACAAGTCCCTGGCAAAGGGGGCCCGTTTCAGGAGCACTTCCATGGTGCGCTCTCACAAGGAAGCAGTGTGTGTGATGAGAAACTTTTGTGTGTTAGAAAAAAACAAGACAGCCTTTCCTTTCACACTACCTGCACCCCAGCAAGGCTGTCAGATAGTTCATTTTGCAAAATCCTCTAACTTTGCAGTGAGAGAAAGAAAAGTAAACACCAATCTACATGTTAAAAGAATAAGCAGCAATTTGTCAGAGAACTTAGCCTAGCGTTTGACCGCTGTGTTTGACCACATAGCAAATGTGAAAAGACAAAACCAAAATTTAAAAGCATCTTTATTGCTCATTTACGTTCTCAACTCCTGAAAGTTTCTTTTGGCGGGGCTGCAGCACCGCCGCACCCTTACTTCCAGTATCTATGGTAACCACAGACACAATGTTCAACAGACAAAAAGTAAAGCATATTTCTTTACTACCTTTTGTAGTTATACGTCACTAAATTTACAAAATGTTCTTAACTGCAACCCTGAAAGCTGAAGCACCTGGGTTCACATTTGTTTTAACTTGCGATGGTCACTTATGAGTAAGCACTGTCTGGCTAAGCTGCAAACTTCATAAAAACATGAGACCTACATTTGAATCCCAGCTCCTGTATGCTATGAAATAGTATGATCTTGGGAAAATCAAGTTCCCCTGTGCCTCAGTTCACTATATGCCAGAAAAATGGAATGATCCCAAGTTATTGAGGCCCTTTTTCTGAGTTGTGTATTGTAGGACAGTATCCCAGCTAGGTGGGTATTGTCATTTACCACTGGTCTTTCAAAGTCTCATGTGCTGTTTCTTCTTCAGTGTGATGAGGACGTTACTTACTTCCTTCTACTGACTGTCTAAGAGTAGCATGGTTGAGCACCAAAGGTTTACTCAGGAATGTCATGGTAGGTCTAGAAATAAGATACCTGCTGGCACAGTGATTACATTGAAAAATCTCAAGACCCATTCAGAGCTATTGATTTAAAATAGAATATGTAGGGGGGCGTGGTCAGCCGGCAACCAAGATGGCCTCACCAGAGTAGAGTTCCGAGAACCGGACAATCAAAACCTCCAAAATCTGTTAAAATAATCTTCTTTAGCCCCACAGCGATACAATCCCTGTGGTCCCCACCTCATCGGGGAGTGACAGGCCACAAATAGCGGCATCCCGTCGCCCCAGCACAGAGAATCCGGTGGAGAGCGGAGGCCCGGTAAAGCACGTTAGGAGGAGTCACGTGTGCATCGATCGTGGAGGAGACTGCAGCCCATGAAGCAGGGGCGGCGGTGGGACCTGACAAAGGTGAGGGACGGACTTCTTGTCCCCCCCGCCCCAGGCGAACAACAGCGACAGGCTTGCTGTGCGGCGGTCAGGTGGTGCCCGAGGGCCTCCCACGATATCGAGAGAAGGAAGTGTGCTGAATCGGCAGATGGGGGGACTGGGGCGTGTGGCATTGCGGACCGTCTGCCGGATCCAGTGTGATCGGTACAAAACCAGTGGAGAAGTGGTGGGGTGTAGGTGCCGGTTCGGGTGCCCCCCCACCTCGTAAAAGAAGAGTGCTTGCCGGCCAGAAGGTTGGGACGAGCAGAGACGGAGGGCAGATCAGAGTGCATATCAACGTCTCATCGGAGACCTTCGGCAGCCCAAATCAAAGTGCTTGCCCCCAAGGAAGTAATAACCTGCACAGAGATAGAAAGTGGACATATCTGGCTGAATGAGGTCGTGGGGAGAGTGAAAAGGAGCACGTCTGCTGTGACGCATTAAGCAAGAAAGCGGCCTAGAGCCCTCCCGGCACGCAGCCATTTTGAGAGAAGATCGTGGCGAAGGGGGAATGAACGCCGGGATCTCACCGAGTATATGAAGGCTTAACAAGATAATCCCCGCGCTGCATGTATGACCGAGATGCGCCTTGGCTGAGGTAAACGCTGGGACTCACTAGACACATCAAACAGGGAGTGCCACAACATATATAGCGCAGGTGGAAGAAGTGTTGGGTAACATTGGCAAGTTTTGGCAAAATGTTGACGCAAAAAGGGCCCAAAACAACGCACCAAACAAAATTGGATAAATATGCGCATTGCAAAGCAGACACCATGGAGAAGAAAAATGAAATGCACTGTGCAAAGCAGCAAGTGACAGACGGCACCCCGACCCTACAGGATAATATTGGGGCCATACAGGGAGTCCACTTGACACTAGAGAATAAAATAGACACGCTTACAGCCAAAGTAATGCTAATGCATGCAGATCTGCAAAATTTGGTGGATATGGTGAAAGCCACTGAGAGCTCGGTCACCACTCTTCAGAACTCTACAAAAACACTGGAAGCAAGTGTTAGGAAGCTCCAAACAACAACGGCTGAACTGGAGGCAAGGCTTGAAGATTATGAGGTGTGCTCACGTAGAAACAAAGTGCAAGTTTTGGGAGTGCCGGAGAGGGCAGAGGCCAGGCTGCAGACTTGTTTGTGGGAGACTTGGTGCAGAATCATTTACAGTCCCATGCTCTCTCCCTGTACTTCTCAGTGGAACATGCCCACAGGGTGCCAGGAGGCCTACCAAAGCCAGGTGCTCCCTTGCACCCTATCCTGGTGAGAATAATTAATTACAGAGAGAGACATAATTTTACATACAGCTCGCACACTGCCCCCCCCCCCCCCTTAAAGTTTGAGAACTCTACAATAACTTTTTTCCCGGACTTTATGGTAAAGGTGCAGAAGATGCGACAATCCTTCCTAGAGGTAAAATGTGTGCTCCAGGATAAGGACATAAAATATGCAATGCTCTTCCCAGCTAGATTGCGGGTGGTGGCAGAGGGGAATTCATGTTTTTTTGTGACCCCAGAGGAGGCCTGGGAGTGGCTGGAGGGGTGTAGAACCCCTGGAGCCCAAATACCTAATTCACATAGACGCACACAGGGGCAAGAGAGTTGTCAGGACGATCATGGGTCTAAGGATTGTTAGGGAAAGGAAGGGGGTCAGAACGGTACAGCTAAGCAGAGGTGAGCCTCTCAGAACAATCCCTAAAACAAGACGAACCTAGGCGGGCACTGATGGATTCTCTTGATTGGTACCAAAGATATAGGAGACTGTTAAGTATATTGGTTTGGGCGATGGGATTAAGTAGTGAGAGGCTGATAAGTCAGTGCAAAGGCAGTAACACAGAGCAGATAACTTGAAACCTGTTACAGGGTATATTTGGTTCAAATTGCTCTAATGGAAAATGTATCAGAAAGGATTAAAGGTCATAGGTTTTAGGGGGATAATGATGATTAGTTAGGAGCCGACTAAGCCGCGTTCCCCTACATTGTGTTCAATGGGTAAGGGTACATAGGCGCTCTGCACAGTTAGGGGGTGGGCAGTTTTAGGTCCATGCTGCAGGGAGGAGGGAGGGATGGGTAGTTACAAAAGGGTATGCAATAGAGTTTTTAAATGTATAAAGTGGAATATGGCAGAACAAGTTTGTGGCACATGTGCTAAAAAGGAATTATGGATAGGATGTGAGATATTACACAAGGTCAGGGGTCAGCCGCGCTGGCAACAACCTTCAGGAGTGTGGGGAGACCCCAGGAGATATACACAATCTCCTGTATCCACAGAATGCACACCCAGAAACTGAGAGATGCATACTAACTTGAAGCTAGCAAAGCTGTCCTGCAATTTTAAGATACTTTTGTGGAATGTAAATGGGTTGGGGGATAGAATTAAGCGAGGGGTAGTATTGCAATACCTGCAGCGACAAGCACCTGATGTGGTAATTTTGCAAGAGACCCACATACAAGGGACCTCCTATTGTGCGTTAAATAGATGGGGATACACACTAGTTGCCCACGCTGGGTATACCTGAGTCTTGAGAGGGGTAGTTGTTCTCCTGCAAAAGTCATTCCCCTTTAAAATTCAAACGATTAAACCCGCTAAATTGGGTAGGTTTGTGACTCTGTCAGGGTATTGGGAAGGCAGGTTGATGAACATTACTTCTCTCTATGTACCACCTAGATTACATACCTCCACCCTGGTTGATTTAGGATCACACATAATTAATCTACCAGAGGGAGATTTATTAATAGGAGGAGACTGCAATGCAGCCATTAATGGAGAATCCCAACCAAACCAAAAGAGGCTCCTGGAAGGCGCTAGATGAATTTCTGAGAGCAGTGGGCCTAGTACATGTCTGGAAATCTTATAATCCCACAACACTTCAATATACTTTTCGACTATGGGGCCCATGGGAGTCTGTCCCGCATAGATTACATGTTTGGAAGAGCCGAGCAGCTCTCCATGTTCACTGAAGTTGGACATCTCCCAAGAGGTATCTCCGATCACTCCCCAATGATTGCACCGTAGGGAGGTATGCCTTCTTCCAGAAAAGATTGGATGGTACTTCGCCCATGGTATCTCAAGATGCCAAATATATTTAAGAGGGGACTTCATTGAGGCGACCACTAACTACTTCCAAGTAAATGAAGGATCAGTGGACCCAGCCCAAATGATGTGGGAAATGCAAAAAGAACATTCCGTCTATCATCTTGTGTGTTTTTCCAAATGATGTGGGAGGCGTACAAGACAGTGATCAGGGGACAGGGTATTTCAGCAAAAAACGGTCATAAAAAAGAAAGATAGAAGCAGCTGCTTGAACTAGAGAACGAAATTAGCAAGCTAGAACACAAGCTAATATCGCAAGACTCCCCAGACACCAAACATAGATGACAGATCAAACACAAAGAATACAGAGATATTGCTGAAAAGGCGGCAAAAGCGCAATACCGAGCGACCCATCACCGAATATATGAGGTGAGGGATAAAGCGGGTAAATTATTGGCATGGTTGGAGAAGCGTAAAAAAGGCCACCAGAGGGGTGTTTGAGATTACATCAAGGGAGGGAACCCTGCTTAGAGATAGACAGAAAATAGCAGAAGAGTTTGCAGAGTATTTTAAACAGATATATACAACAACAGGGGCGACTGCTCAAACCGAGGCACAAGACCTGTTGACCAACCTCGACCTCCCCTCCATGGAAAGTACAGATAGGGAATGTCTAGAGTCCGATTTGACCGAAAAAGAAGTGGCACAAGTAATTGGGGCACTTCAGGCCGGGAAAGCAATGGGCCTGAGTGGATTGCTAATCGAATTATATAAATTAAATGCATCCACGATCGCCCCGTATTTGGTCAAAATGTATGAAGAAAGTGTAACGTAGGCTATCCTACTGGAGAGCCAGAGAATAGCAAATATTGTAGTGCTACACAAAATTGGGAAACCCCCCAAAAATTGTAGCTCCTATCGGCCCATATCCCTGTTGAATCCAGAGGTTAGGATTCTTGCCAAAATTCTGGCCGCTCGATTGTCCGCCCTATTACACAAGTTGATTCATGCCGGGTAGAAGTACTGCACTAAACTTGCTGCGCCTCAATGGAGTACTTGGTAGGGCAGAAAATATTAGAGAAGAGGCAGTAATAATGTCACTATATGCCAAAATGGCATTTGATATGATTGAATGGGCCTTTCTGTTCGTAGCCCTCGCAAGCTTTGGCTTTGAGGAGAAATTCCTGTCGTGGGTACGGCTTCTCTATTCAGGACCGCTAGCACAAGTAACAGTGAATGGTGGAAGATCATCGGTTTTTACATTACAGAGAGGTACGCGACAGGGCTGCCCACTCTCTCCTCTGATATGTGCATTGGTGTTGGAGCCTTTAGCAGTCTGGATCAGAGGCAATCCACTTATCAGGGGACTTAAGTGGACAGAATCATTTCCCTGTATGCTGAAGATATTTTGCTTTATTTAGCTAAGCCAAATTCTTCAATATACAGGGTATTACACATATTTGCCCTTTTTCAATATTCAGGGTACCCTATCAATTGGGACAAGTCACTTATATATAATCTTGTCTAGGCAGAAGCCAACTTTCCCAGGGTCTTTACTGCTAGAGTGGTTACCGAAGGGTTTCAGTACTTAGGGATTTATGTCACCACAAGCCCAACATTTTTCTATGATAAAAACTTGGCTCCCTACGTCGCCTGCAAGAGGACGTACAACACTGGAGGTCCCTGCCCCTTACGTTACTTGGCAAAGCCTCCCTGTATAAAATGATGGCACTCCCCAGGTTTATATATATCTTGCAGAATACCCCTTACCTTGTACCAAAAAGGTACTTTCAAGCAATAGAATCTGAGATATGCATGCTTCTCTGGAATAATGGAATCCCTCGCATAGGACTGACCAAACTCATGAAAAGTTGGTATGATGGGGGTATAGCCCTCCCAGCAATCCAATATTACTATTGGGCATATCAACTAGTTGTGATGAATCATTGGGTACATTGGCCGCAAACAGAACCAGCCTATAGGATGGACAGACATAACGTATCCCCGGAGACTTATTTAAGAGCAATCTATGGGGGTAGAAAGGAAGCTTCAAAACATACACCAACTACATCTACTGTTTCTTTATGTCACATGGCATCGACCGCGCTGGGGTGGAAAACACGATAACAAAGGACACTCCACTTTTAGAATCAGTATATCTGCGACTGCTCACCAAGCGTCCGGCGTTCAATAAGTGGGACCTGATCGATCTGTCTAGGGTTGGAGATTTGTGAACAAGAGGGAGGATTGTCCCCTTCAGGGACCATCAGAGGGACTATGAGCTAGATGAAGGAGAAACCTTTTGATACCTACAAGTTTGCGCTGTGTTACAAAAGGCAATCCCCAAAGGTACTGAACTTCCGGCCTCCTCACCTTTAGAAGATAGGCTCTTGGACGACTACATACAGGATAAGGCGATATCATTGACTTGTAGGAAAATATTGAATAATTCACCTGAAAAGTTTGAGAAATTGCGAGAAAAATGGGTGGATGATGTAAGAGACATGAATGACGAAGAGTGGCAAGAGGCTTTGGCATCCCCACAGGAGGTGGCAACATGTTCTCGATTTAAATTGGTACAGTTAAAGATTATACCCAGAACGTAGTATACCAGTACAGCATTAGTTAAAATAGGTCCATTAAGCACACCATTATGCCCCAGGAGCTGTGGCAAGGTGGGAACGTTTATACACCAATGGTGGGAATGCCAAGTTATTAAGGCATATTGGGAGAAAGTAACATCAAGAATGCTACCTATGTATAGAAAAGAGGTAAGGGTCTCACCCCGATGGTGCCTCCTTAACGTTTGGGATGCAACGGACCTTACTGCGAGAGAGGTTACCTAGATGTCCCTGGGGTGTATGGTTGCTAAGCGTAATATTGCAAGGACATGGAAGGGAATAACCAGGCCTAAATTATGAGACTGGGAGGCAGATATGGATTGGTGTATACAAGCGGAAAGAGTGGTTTATGAAGGAAGAGGATGCCCACACAAATGGTTTGAGATTTGGGGGGATTGGAACAAGAGTAGGGGGATCTGTATGCCGGTCACAGACCCTTCTCACAACAGGGAGTAATGGAAAAAGAAGAGGCCGATAGGCGGCTGAGTATAAAGACTATGGTACAATTTATATATGTCCTATGTAGTGGTATATTTGAAACTGTAAGCATGCAGTGAACCAGATGGAAATTGAATGTTTATATTCCGCAACTGGTTTTCAAAAAAAACATTTATAAAATAGAATATGTATTTCTTTATGTATAGGAAAGGCAGTTAATATGCTGAACAAAACAAACTCGAATGTTCTAGCGCCTCCTGGGGGTGCAGGTATGAACCCAAATAGGTCTGTACTGTAATTTAACATAATGCACTGTTTAGGATTTTCACTCATGTATTCTATGGGCTGCTTCTCAGACCTCCGTGTTCTGCCAGAACAGCTAGGTGCTATAACTTGAATAACAGTGGGGCATGTAGAAAATGTAATCCTGTTGGGCAGGAGTGTGAGTTCACAGTTATCCTCTAAAACACCTGGGTTACCCAGTAGGATATCTTCGGGCTGAATTCCAGATGTTTATTGTTACTCAGCTCTACGGTACTCATTCACTTCTTTTACAGTCCTCAGCGAATGAGAACAAAGGTGCCAAACTTATAGGTATTCAGTATACCATGGTTCACCTGTCCTTTGTCCCAAATTCCTGGAAGCCCTGACTTCAAGAGGAAATCTCAGTGAGTCTGAGTCCAGCCAACTGCAGATTTTCTTCCAGAGGGATAGGCGTGGTTCCCAAACTTGAGGTAAAAAGCAGGAAGTGGACCAGGACTCTCCTGATCAAAAATGCCTCTGTACTGATGCTGTAGAGTTTCTCCAGAATTCTAGATGAAAACAACTTACTGGCTTGAGCAAGGCTTTCTTTAAGTGAAACTGTGCATCAATAGGAACCACTGGCTAACCAAAGTCAAGCTACCTTTAATCTGAAACCAAAGAAAGCCTTCATCTTCACATGCTTTCTTCCCTGACCGCTGCAGTTGATGAGCGGGGTGTAGGTATCAACTGGAAAGGAGAGGGTATTAAAGGAGAGATCACCCAGGCGCTCTACGTGGGATCTTGCCGTTGCAGGACAATGCCCAGCGCAACACAAGGAGGAAGGAGCTCAGGTGTGTAGGAAACTGGGCTTTTGTTGCAGTAGTCCCCCCACGTTTTGCCTGGTATTTGATGCAACTTTGACTGAAGAGCCCTGGGTTCCAGCTAAACAGGTCCCCAGTGCCAGTGTTCTTTCCCCAAAACAAGACAACTAGTCATTTGATCCACAAGTGACCAGGCCTTTCGCACATCTGTAAGTCCTTAGTAAGTGGTACCTCTGGTACCTAGGGCATAGGTACTAAACAGGGTCCTAAGAGATGCAGCATATCATGTGCCACTCTAAGGGACCCAGCACCAAACTCATACAGACTGCCACTGTAGGCTGCATGACAGGTGCTCTAAAAAGTGAAAACGCTACATGTCACACACCTTTGCGCCCATGTCCCTTAACACATTATGTAATATTTGTAAATCACCCCTACAGCAGGCCTCACAGCCCTATGGGAGGGTGCATTATATTACATGTGTGGCCATATCTGCAATAGCAGATATGCCCCTGTGGTGGCCAGTTTAATTCCTGCCAGTACAAGTGACCAGGGAAGTCATTTTAAGTATATGTGCAGGACACTGTCAAAAAAGTTACCCAGCTACTTTATAGCTTCACTGAAACTAGAGATGTTTGTTATCAAACATTTCATATCAATAAACCCACACTTATTCCAGTGATGGATTTATTTATACATGCACCCAGAGTGCACCTTAGAAGTACCCCCTGAAAACCTACCAACTACTAGTGTGCTGACTGACTGGTCCTAGCTAGTCTGCCACCACAGACAAGTTTCTGATCCCCAGAGGTCAAGGAACACAGCCTGCTTGGGCAGAGGGTGTTTAAATGCCCTCCCACTGGACGACCTGGGAATTAGCAGTCCAAGGCTGGGACTTCGAAGAGCCCACCGCCTTTGGTATTTAAATCTGGCTTCCCTCACAGGAGAGAATGCCGATTCCACCCCTAAGGTGAGCTACCTGAAGTGAAGACGAAAATCAGAAGTCTGCCATCTTCGTCTTGGCAAATTTAGAAACTCTGGAACAGGGTTATGCCCACTTCTCACAGGAAGTGGTTATATAAGGGCGTATGAACCCCAGGGGTAAGTAGCCCATTGGCTCCTACCCTTCACTCCCCTAGCGCTCCTCAATCTAGTATTTTAGGGGAGCCCCTGGCACCAGGAAATCAGATCCTGCTGACCTAAAACAAACAGAAGGACTGAAGACTCATGAAAAGCAAGAACAGTGGTAGAAGCAACTGACTTGGTGCCAACCCAGCTGGCCTGTTCGCTGTTCTCGATGATTGTGCCAAATTCGACTCACCCTGTAAGCTGCTGTGCCTCCAAAAGCCTGGGAGGACCACCAGCACTTCTGCCAAGACTTAGAAAGTTTGGTGGAGCAGCGGAGCTGCTTCCCTGCACCCTGCAGGTACCAAAGGAAGAACTGGGAGGACTCCAGACTGCGTAAAACCAGACATCGGCCAGCACCACTGCACCCGTCGCTCCAAGCCCGAGTGGAAATGGACCAACAGTGCCAGGGTGGACCCCCAGCCCTCCCAAGAAGAAACCTACCTTGGGTTTGTCAGGAAGGAACTCCTCAACACCACCTGCAGCCTCTGTGTGCAGCCCCCTTTGACTGTAAGTGACAAGGCTGTGAAAAACCCAACACCTCAAGACACCTCTGCACCTGTCACACCTGGCCCGAATGGAAGTGGAGCAAAGGTGTCCCCATGTCCCGGAGAATCCTGAGCGCCTTTGTTGGTTCTACTTAACTGGTTTTCCAGTCCAACCCTGCAGCTTCTTTTCGACAGGACCGATCCCCATTGACTAACATTGGGCACCTGATGCTGAAAGGCACCTCTGCACCCGGGCGTCCCATTGCCACTTGAGGTGACCTGTTGGTGCTGCCTTGGACCTTGCCCCATACTTACCTTAAGTCAGGGAGATTGGTCCCGTAAGTCGCTGTGAAGTACCTGTATGCAGAGTATGTCTTTCCTCCTTAAGATAACAATACTGCTTCAAAAATTGCAATAAGTGTTGATTTTTCAAACCTGCAAAAATTCATAACTCGAAACATACTTACCTGATTTTGAGGATCTTGGTGCCAAAAGTTATATATAGATAAGTTATTTTTTTATAAATTGATGTGTATCTCCTTATCGAGTCATATGCATCATTTATTGACTGTGTGTGTGTACTGCAGATGTCTAACACTCCTCACTGATAAACCCAAGGCTGCTCAACTACACTACCCCCATAGAAGAGCACCTTGGGATTGCTAGAGCAAGTCCCTGTCTATTCATAAGGGATACTTATGAACGGCATGGCAGTCTGGATTTTCGGTCGTTTCTTATGCAAACGACACACAGTTGGTGGTGTCAGTCTCAAGCAACCTGGAGAAGACCGCCGACCGATTTAAGAGCTGTATGTCACAAGTCAACCAATGGATGCAGTCTAACTGCTTGATATTGAACGGTGGAATGACCGAGGTCTTGCTGCTGGGCACCGACACAACCTTTTGGTCGCCTAGGGGGTGGCCTGCCAATCTGAGAGATTGTCCTACCCCAGTGCCCAACGTTAAAAACCTTGGAGTCATCTTCGATGACAAATTAACATTTAGTAATCATTTTAACAAGCTCTCCTCCACTATCTGGTTTATTCTAAAAATGATTAGAAAAATCCGCCCATTCATTCCTCCTGATGCAATTAAAACTCTAGTCACAGCATTGGCCCTTTTGAGATTGGACTATGGGAATGCACTATACCTGGGAATTCAATCCCAGAATCTACTAAAACTGCAGCGTCTGCAGAACGCCGCTGCCAGATTGGTACTAGACATCCCTAGGTTTCAATCAGTCTCACGGTTTAAGAGCCCTCCATTGGCTCCTGATGAAAAAAAGGATTGAGTTTAAATCTCAATGTCTGGCCTTCAAAGCTTTACAGGGTATAGGGCCGCACTTTCTGAGAACGCACCTGAAATGGTATGCGCCAGCCAGAAGCCTAAGATCAGCCCATACAAAACTTCTGCAGACACCTAAATGTAAGAAGGCCCGATGGGGTGGCAGAAGCTTTCTGTTAGGGACAGTTAAGATCTGGAACCAGCTCCCCATTTCCATAAAGAGCAGCCCATCACTCTGGTCCCAAAGAAAGGCACTGAAAACCTGGCTCTTTAACAACTGATCTTCTTGGATTCCCGCCAGTACCTTGCAATCTACCGTTTCTAGCGCCAAGACGCCCATGGGAATTCGTCGTGCTTTACAAATACATAAATCAAATCAAATCATACTGGGACTCTTTGCACAGTATACCTCTTTTTTTGTATAATATATAAATAGCCAGCTTCCTACAAGGTGATAATGCTGAACATGCGTCCAGGATCTGGCAGATTGTCAATATAGATTTTCCAAGCTGCCAAGACATGAACAGAGTCTCGTAAATGAAGGTACCAGATGCAATGGCCTGGGGTGGTCACATCAACAGAGGAAAAAGAAAATCGAAGACTGGACCTTCACGATGTGCAACATGCAACCTCCATAGTTCACTATTCACACCATACATCAGCTTACAGACACCATACGCACGTGCACTGTACCACGACCCATCCACATACAACACCCAAGCAGGCGGATGTACAGATCTGCACCGGTTAGGGCCGGCAGGCCTCCTTCCAGCAGGAGTACAAAGAATAAAGGCCGGGGCCCTTGGACTAATGTTTCAAATGTCCCCATCTGTCAGTCTCCCCATAGTCTGATTGGAGAGAGAAATAACCACCCTGCACTAGGGGCAGGGTACACTTTGGGTGTCGCTGCGGCCAACAGGGCCACGTTCGCTATTGGTTGGACATTAGAAAATATGAAGCAACCACAGTGGACTTACTGATTATGGGACAGAAATAGGGAGAGACACAGGGCACACCAAAAACTAAGTAAAGGGGGCAGGTCCGTATAGCATTTTTTGCCATGCGATGCCTTTCATCCCTACAGGTGTATAAGAACATGAATACATTCATACTGAGATACAGCGAAGTTCTCAACTGCCCACGATTGTGAGCGTTACTGATGCCCTCAGGATGGCCCTGGTGACCCCAATGTGTCAATTCTGTAAGCAGTGTCTTCACAAATGAACAGGCTGCTGCAGGGTGAACTTTTGTAACATTTTCACGTGGACTCACTCGCCTCCTACAGCCTGAGCCTGCAGACTAACTCTGCCAGTGTGAGGAGCAGGGCTCTGGCCTGCTGCCAGGTTTTGAGGCCAGTAGAAGAACAGAGAAATGAGGGGCCTATGAGGAGGTTATCTTCTCCCACACCACACTGCTGCCTTTTTATATCCACCGCTGAATATTTAGATCTGGCAGGGTAAAAAAATCAGCATCGATCATTTTTCCAACAAATGAAAAAATGAAGGTAATTAGAGATGCTATAATATACACCCGGTGTCGGATGAATTTTCAAAGATGTTGTGTAGCCTGGAGTTGCGATGCAGCTCTTACTACTCCTATTTAGTCACATTAGTTAAATGAAGCAAACCAAGACTACAACACCCAGAATGCATTAGGTTATGACCCAACCAAAACCTTCCAGACTCCCACACCTTACAGCCTGTACACTGCATCTTGGCTGTGTGTCACAGCTACCTCTGAGGAAAGAGTCTGCTCTCTGACAAACCTGCTCTCCGACTGCCTGCCTAATTCTGACCCTCCCATCACGCCGGAATCCTTCCGGTGTGGTTGTGACAGCAACACTGGGACCAGGCCATTGTGGACGCCAAGTAACAGCGACGGAAGAGGCCTGAGCGGGCGACAGGTGAGTCTGAGCTGGGGGGAGCAGCGTCTGTGTTTATGTTCATATATTGCCGAGTCTGGAGTGGGAGGGGCCGGCTGAGGTCGTCGGCTTCGTACTTGTCTGTAAAACGTCCTTGAAGAGGAGGAGGGAGGCGAATGTGGAAGGAAGAACAGGCACACAAAATATCTCAAAACTCCTATTGGTTGCGTGATCCGAGACCAAAGTTATTTAGGCTCGTGGTGACTGGGAAAAGAAGCAAGGAAATGATAGGACCCCAACCAGCGAATCAAAAAGCGAAGAAAGAAAAAGAGTGCGAGGGGAAGAGAGGATGGAAGAAGATTGCAGTGTGGTGAGAGAGGCACAGACCGCACACAGATGACATATGACTATATTTGACTGCCCCGTAGGTGGCGGGGGTGCATTTTCCTTCCTTGGGTTAGCGCCCATGTCACCCCTGATATGTCACTGTACTAGGAAGAGAGGTAGGTGAGAGTGCAGAGGGGAGAAGGAGCAATGAAGAGATGGAGAGGAGGGTGCGACACATGGAGGGGTAAAAAAGGGGAAGAAAGTAAGCAAATGATTTACAGTCGGAGAGTGATGGAAAAACCACCAATGTATGGCGTCTGTGTTTAATCAAAGGGGATTCCTCAGAGGAACGCCTGGCCCTCTGGCCTTGGCAGTCAAGTGTCTGGCTGAATGGCTTCAGATCCTGAGAGTTGTGAATTCTGCCTCTGTAGTTCCCAGTAGCTCCACATGGGGTTTCTTAGGAGGTAGTTTCAGGCTGCATAGCTTTCGCCATACCAAATGGTGAGGATTATACATTCATCTATAAGAACATTTGGGGGAAAGTAGGATGTAGAACACAGGTGAAAACTCTGACATCCCGGTTTGGCTTTGCCAGAACCTACTGGCCTGTGCTACCAGCCACAGATCCCCAGAGCACCACAGCTGGGTAGTTTTTGAGATTACATCAAACAAGGGCAGCTCTATTCCCCAGAACCTGGGCCCAATAAACAATATAACAGCTACAATGGTTCAGGGAACTGATTTGTACAAAACAATGACAACACCAATAAGACTATACATAAATACAACAAACTGTTGATTAAGACAAAAAGAGATCATAATGAAATGGTATCTACATTTTTCCAAAAAATGAAGAGGAAGCAGTTTGTTCTTGTCACTAGACGGATTTCTGTTTTTTTGTCTTTTTTTTCATTTTGCCACGGTTTTCTGTTTACACTGTGAATTGTTTTTGTAATTGTTTGTTTTGTGTAACTCTGTGAGCAACAACTATATATTACATGTTGTATACCAGTATTAGTTCTATAAACATTTCGTAATAACAAACAATTTTTTTCAAATAACTGATATGGATATTGTTCCATTAGTATCTCTTTTTGTCTTAATCAACCAATGTTTGTTGTATTTATGTATAGTGATTTTGATGTTATCATTGTTTTGTACAAATCAGTTCCCTGAACCATTGTGGCTGCTATATTGGTAGTTTCTGAGGGCTTCACACTGCATAGTATTCAGATGATACCCGTGCGTGGCTCAGGGTGGGCCATGTACACCTCTTCTTATCCTGTCATTGGTGACTGTAAGGGGTCTTTCAATTACAGGGAACCTGCAGCGATGACCCACATAGAACAATAGCCAAGTTGGGACTCATTTTGTCACAAATGGTTTATCCATCATGGCAGACTCCTGAGGAATACTCAATGGTTCCCACAAGATATATCTTTCATGTAAGCACCCTTGACCTATAGTCAATCTTTTCAGCTCTGAAAGCTTTGCGCTGTTTTAAAGTACGCAATGGACCTAGTCATTAATGGTGTAAATATCTACTTGGACATACATACCTTATACACACAAAAGCCCACAGTCCCCTCCTTAACTTTTATACATGCATTGCTTGAGAAAGTAAAATGCTTGCTTTCGCAGTTTGCTCCTTGGCCTGCCAATTTGTGAAGTGACATCTCGGGGTATGGTTTTTTGTTTCCCCTGATGGCCCTCTCGGCCTAGGGATGAGCTGTGTCAGGACCCTGGGGGGCTCCCTTGACTTCCGACACCCGCTGTCTGCCAGAACACTCTAACAAACGGAATGATTGAGAGTCTTGATCTGAGGTTCTATTGGAGGTGTACCATTTTTCATACGTTATTGTAAATCACCTTGCTGAAAGTACTATGGAAGTGTGACATCTTTGGATGGGTTCCCTCGTTAGGGGTATGGAGGTGAGAGCCC
Source organism: Triturus cristatus (assembly GCF_964204655.1). Classification (NCBI taxonomy): domain Eukaryota; kingdom Metazoa; phylum Chordata; class Amphibia; order Caudata; family Salamandridae; genus Triturus; species Triturus cristatus. Next base: position 725,577,558 of record NC_140590.1, on the reverse strand, counting down.
AGAGTCTTCGGAGACCTCCTTCACTCTGCTGCTCTCACGACTCGTAGCAAATAATGAATGTGACAATGCGGCACAGCGTCCGCAAACCCTCGCTTGACACTGTGTCCTGGTTTTTTAGCGCTGCAATGGGGCACAGTCAAGACAACTCACTCTGATGCCCTGGAAACGGGTTTCCGCATAAGGATAACTGCAACAGAAGCATGGCAAAGGTGCGATGGCCAATGCAAGGCAGGAAAATGGTCACCGAACCCTGCTTGGTAGTACAAAAACAGCTATATTCAGCCTCCAGTGGACCTCTCAAACCCCTGAACCCTGCTGCCACTGCACCTGCTGCACTTTTGATAGCTGCACCCTTGCTACCAGAACATTAATTATTTTGGTTCCTGCTCTGTTACTACTGGTGAAGAGTTAGGAGCCCCAGTGGGCCCCACGTAATTCTAATGTGAAATAATGTGTTCTTGTATAGTGAGCAATGCGAACTGAATTGCCTTTTTACAACTCCCGAAATGGTGGCTCACAAGGGAACTGAGCTCCAAGGACATGGTGTTTTCCCAACCGGGATGAAACCTAGTTCTCCTGCTTCGAAGTGTAGAACTTTGCTGCTAAACAACATTTTTTCCAACCTTAAACCAAAAGTAAACCTTCCAAGGAATCACTAATGTCAACCAAGAACCTCTAGGTGGGTCAGTTGTAAATCTTTTAGACTTCTTATCTAATTTGTTTTGAATGATCGGGTTGGGTGATGCATTGCCATAGAAGGACACATTACTTGGGCCATCTTCAACAAGTATTGCTCTGGTCTATCCACTCGACCATACTGTGTGACCATGGGCAAAAACTGTGTGATTCCCAACCCCCCCCCACACCCCTCCCCTGGCCTCGATTTAAGACCTGTCAGCATGAAGAGCACTTTAAAAATGATTTATTATTATTGTTTTATTTATTTTTATAGTGGATGCCCATCGGAAGGCATTCTCGTGCTGCAAGTTTAAAGCAAAACATTGGCGAGGGGTAACACAAGAGGTGTGCTTTCAAGCGTTTGAGGAAACTGCACTGCTCGGGGTAAGTCGCAAACCAAACCTTCCCATTATTTGTAATTTGAGCAAATGCAAACAACCTCATTTTGGGGGTTGGGTAGTCTAGTAAAATGCTCGTGTCCTCCATTGCCCCAGAAGGACATGTAGGCACACCCTTGTGTATCTGCATGAAACCCCCGAAGACTCTCGAATGCAGCCACTCTACCTTGTTTGAAGACATTCTTTAGGGGATCACGTAGAGCAAAGCTATATTTTGGAATACACTTTTGGTATTCAAATTGGATGAATAAGAAGTGGGCTGAATGCTTCTATGGGACGGGGCCCAGACGCTAATAGCGCTGCAAACGCTGCAGCCGAAACCCATACAATGGGGGTCTGGCCTTATCCGATATCAGGGCCTACTACAGAGCGGCCCATCTCATTATAATTAATGAATGGAACCACGCTCCGAGAGACCACCCCACCTACATGTTGGAAAGATTGCAATTCCGAGACCGCACACAATTACACTTTATATATGGAGGTAAAGGCAGCAGCCAAAGAGTACTGGAGGCGTGGAAAAGTGCTGAGAAGCAAATGAAATGGGACAAGAAACCTACAAGGGAAACCCCTTTATGCGAGGGAACAAGACTAGTAGAGATTAGAAAACTGAGAGGCTATAAACTGTGGGATATAATAGGGATCTCCAAAGTAGGGTATGTCCTAGAGAAAGGCGCATTGGCCCCATTCACCTCGCTTCAAGACACATATCAACTTCACAACACTCAATCTTATGGCTACCTCCGACTGCAGCATGCCTGGCAAGCTGAGGGACTAGATGCAGAGGCGCTGCCAGAATATGCCCCATTAGAAGGCAGATTCTTGCAGGAAGAGATTCTGACTCAAGCCATCTCATTGACATATAAAACACTAATCAACAATATGCCTGACAAACTAGGCCCACTTAGAGCTAAATGGGAACTCACTACTGGTCCACTGGATGACATTGATTGGGTGGCCACCCTTATGCACCCACATGAAGTGGCGATTAAACTAGGAGTACGGCTTATTCAGTATAAAATCCTACACAGGACTTACTTTCACAGAGCGAGACTGCACACTATGGGGAGAGCAGAGAACCCTGATTGCCTCAGATGCCACACAACGCGGTACATTTATACACACGTTCTGGGAGTGCAGCAGGATTCAAACATACTGGAGTAAGATAGTGAAGGAATTAAACAATATACTGGAAGCTCAGCTTGGGTTGGAACCTAGGTTCCTCCTACTGGGAATCCCCACAGATGTGGATCTGTCACGTCATAAACTCATGTTGGCTAACTTGGGACTGGTGGTAGCCAAGAGGGACATAGCTCGATACAGGGGTGCTCGCCAACTCCCTACACTCAACGAATGACGTCTTTAGATCTTTATATGATTGCGAAGAAATTGACATACAAAGCAAGGGGTTGTCCCCGGAAATTCCGAAAGATATGGCTCCATGGATAAAGTATTATGGCTTGGAACTGGATGCGGAGGAGGAGGGACTAGACTTGCTATTGGGAAGATCGGGGAAAGAACCTTGAAAATTGTGATACCTGACCCATTGTCGATAAGTGTGAATAATTCAGATGTGACCCTCTGCAGATGTATATATGTAATCCTGGAGTCTAAACTCATACTCTCTTTCAGAGGAATTGTTGCTATACTTTTTGCGATACACCGACTGCTAATGCCCAACACCCACTCTGTATCTTGTATTCAGGATTTCATTGTTTGTAAGTTCAAACTATCAAATATAAATAAATTTTTTTAAAAATCAAAAAGAAGTGGGCTAAATGATAAACGTCTACAATAAAACTCCTCCGATTTTATGTGGCCCTAAAGTTGTAATTGTATGTAAAGGATCTGGTCTACTTGACAATAGGTGTGCTCTCGAGCCCTGTATGGCCATCCTTGCGCCCTTGTTACATCTGAACTCTTCCTGAGTGCTAGCACCTCATACAAAATCCCTGGTGAATCCAGCTTCAACTGTAGTCCATCTTCAGTCATCACAGAATTTTCAGTCAGAAAATGCGTTGTGTTCTTTGTAGTCTTTCCCTTTCATACTACTGAAATGCGATGTTTGGGGAGAAAGGCCAAAACTGCTGGCACTTAACTGACTAATTGCACTTGTCTGTCTCTTAGAACCTTCCTTTGTAAACTGTGTGGCCCTGGAGCCAGTCGTTTTCTCAAAGTGTGTGGTAAAGTACTTGTTTGAGCCTGAATTGCAGTTTTGCCTTTCAATAGTAAATCTTGAGCTGTGTTTATTAGTTTCTGTCAGTTAGTTCTCTGTGCCATCTTGCTATGGTGTGTTTCTGCTTGTCATTGTGGCAAAAATTAACAAAGAGAGGGAGTGTAGAGGATTCCTGGTAGAACCTTCCTCCTATGTCAGACTTCAAATGAACAAAGTACGGTTGCCACAATGACATAAAAAAATATATATTTGTGTATTTTATTACTTTAAATAGTGAATAAATAAAGCAGTGCCATATGTAATGTCAGATAAAGGCACTTAATGTTTTTTTAAAATACCCCTCACACACTATGAATTCCCATAGTGTCATGCTTCATCATGGGGGTCTTCCCGTCCCTCTACGGGGCGGGGCGTGCTTCGACCAATAAATATATGGGAGCACTGTTGTTAAGTGAAGGAAGAAAACTATGTGTAAAGTGATGGTGAGTGAGATAGGGTTAGTGAGTGAAATACAAAAAATTTAAAAATTCTCTAGCTAGTGGAAAAAACAGACTTTATTCAATTCCCTAGCTGAGAATGTTAAAAAATGGGGTTGCGTAGGGTGTGTATGCCAATTAGATACTCCCTACTGGGTCAACATGTTTCGTAAGCAGTCCCCACTGCTTTACTCATCAGGACCAAAATAAAATATATATATATATGTCCCTACTGCACTCAAGATATTGATAGGATTGTATGCCTATTCGTTTGTTTTAAGTCCTCCCAAAATTGGGGAATTATTAAAGGTACATTGACCTTTCTTGATTGAAATTGCGTTTCTTCGTTACCTGTAAAGATAAAAGTATGAATGAAAAACAACCCATGAGTTGTTCATATAAACACATCTCCATACTTTGCATTTTTCTGCTAGCTGAAAAAGAAAACCGTGATATATTTTTCTTTTGCTGTATTTCAATGGTTCATATTACACTGGTTAATTTGGCTTTTTATTTGGCCAGCACACGTGTTTACACTTTTGCATTCTTTCTTATTTCTTTGCCACGAAGCGTGGATAAATGCTGGGTATTATTCCACCAACAAATTATCAGAGACCAACTAGCAATGTGCAAAATATACTCGTTCTTTCATTCTTAGTAGCCAACACACACAATCATACACCCACTTTCAATAAAAATCATCGTTATAATGATAGCCATCTGACTCTGTTGTGGTAAAATGAAGTTACTTAGCAAACTATTAGCTTGTACGAGCGCGCAACCAAATACGTAATGACATCCATGCTGTACTTCATAAACCTGTCATAGCCGGTTTTACGTAACGAAATATATACATACTTCATTGGGGATGATTATCCAAATTCATGAGCTGGCATCGGAGAAAGGGGGGACCTTCTACCAAGCACTGTAGATAAGGTAAAATATGTTTAGAAGGGCGATTGCCAATAACGTGAGGTAGTTGTTACTTTCGCCGGAGCGTGAGAGGGAGCAATTTGAGCAATGCCTTCTTTAAAGACTTAGGCTGGTCGTACTTACATTTTGGAGAATCCCTCCTCACCTCAGCTTTCTACCGTGCTGCTCCGTTTAGCGCCTTCTTGGTACTGAGGTGTATTTAAACCAAACATATTACCGGAAGCGGCGCGTGAAACAACAAAATGAGCTAGTGCGCGTTCCGCTTCCAAGATGGCCACCCGTTTCGGATTGTTTGTTGGCTAAAATGTGTACTCACTTCCTGTTATGTCTCTGTCACTCGTACCAGGTTAAAAAACCGGTTTTAACATAGTAAATATTCACGAGATTTTTATGATATCATTTGGGAATCTTATTAAGGAACAGGTGGCGAATTTGCTGAAAACAGTTTTGTTAAAAATAACTATAAATCTTTTTGGATAGTTCGTCTTTTTATAAAACCGGGTGGTATTTGTTAAATGGCTGTGTAGGGAAAAAAAGACCGGACTGTTGTCTTGTGGCAGAGAACCTCATGAAATGAGGAGCCGACCGGTATGCATGGATTAGAAATGTTTTCATTAGTATTCATATATTATGCAAGGTAATTTCATAGAAGTGGTATTTTCGAGGTCATTCCATTAAATCATAATGTTCATGTGAAAAAAATCATTGCTGGACTGGAAAAACCGACTGGCATAGAGTTATTTAGTAATTGAGTTCTTTTCACAATTGGCCCCAGGGGATATCATCGTTCAGTCCTTTAACATTTGTTTTAAGGCGGAACACCCATCTTTGTTCTTTTTCCAGCAGGTATTTCTCATTTGATATCTGTTCAATAACAGTCCAAGTTATGTCTTCTGGTTTATGGCCAAAGTCAAGAAAATGTGATGACATTTTCGTTGTTCCTCTCTTGCACTTTATATTGCTCTTATGTTCGCCAATCCTGACTTTTACTGGTCTGGTCGTCATGCCTATGTATTCAAGCATGCATGGACAGGAAATGAGGTATACTACATTGTTACTATTACATGAAGTGAATTTCCTCTGTTCCCATTTTGTTCCATTTTGGAAAATGATTTCTTTACTCTTTTTGGTAAGTGGGCATACTTTGCATTTGCCACATGGATGGTGTCCGTGTATGTTTGCCATTGCAGTTGATTGTTGTGTATTCTCAATTTTGCGGGGTCTTGTGTGTATGATCATATCTCGAATGCTCTTTCCTCTTCTATGTGAGAAGACTGGCTTCGGTAGATTCAGATCTGCACTGTTCAAGATACGCCAATGTTTGTTGATGATCTTGGTGACCTGATTGGAATTAGTATTATATGTCGTAATACAGAATGGTCTTTTTTCTTCTTCAGTTTTAGGATTGGTGGGTTCAAGAAGACTTTCCCTGCAGTTATTACGAGCTCTTTTATAGGCCTTTTCTATAATTCTTTTTGGATACTGCCTTTTCTCAAGTTTGTCAGTGAGAGCTTTTGATTGAGTTTTGAAATCACTGACTTCTGTACAATTCCTTCGGAGTCTCAAAAATTGTCCATATGGAAGATTATCACGCAGATGTCTAGGGTGAAAGCTTTTGTACAGAAGGAGACAATTCTTAGATGTGGTTAGATGGAGTGCTGCAGTCTAGCTCTAAGAGAACATTTCTTCGAGTATAAGGATACTCTCTACCTCCAGAAACACGGGACCAGCATGGGGAGCGTTTTTGCTCCCAGCATAGCTGGTCTCTATGTGCACCATCTTGAGACCACCAAGATCTTACATCAAAGCAATCCTTTTTTCAAACAAATTAACACCTGGAAGCGGTATATAGACGACATCTTGATCATTTGGGAAGGTGACGAAAGCACCGCGAAAAGTTTCATTACGTGGTTGAATCTCCAAGACGATTTCCTGAAGTTCACCAGCACCATTTCTAACAAAGAACTAGTATTCCTTGATCTCAACATATCACCAAAGGATGGCAGACTTTTGACCACTACACATTTCAAAACCACATCTAAGAATTGTCTCCTTCTGTACAAAAGCTTTCACCCTAGACATCTGCGTGATAATCTTCCATATGGACAATTTTTGAGACTCTGACGGAATTGTACAGAAGTCAGTGATTTCAAAACTCAATCAAAAGCTCTCACTGACAAACTTGAGAAAAGGCAGTATCCAAAAAGAATTTTAGAAAAGGCCTATAAAAGAGCTCGTAATAACTGCAGGGAAAGTCTTCTTGAACCCACCAATCCTAAACCTGAAGAAGAAAAAAGACCATTCTGTATTACGACATATAATACCAATTCCAATCAGGTCACCAAGATCATCAACAAACATTGGCGTATCTTGAACAGTGCAGATCTGAATCTACCGAAGCCAGTCTTCTCACATAGAAGAGGAAAGAGCATTCGAGATATGATCATACACACAAGACCCCGCAAAATTGAGAATACACAACAATCAACTGCAATGGCAAACATACACGGACACCATCCATGTGACAAATGCAAAGTATGCCCACTTACCAAAAAGAGTAAAGAAATCATTTTCCAAAATGGAACAAAATGGGAACAGAGGAAATTCACTTCATGTAATAGTAACAATGTAGTATACCTCATTTCCTGTCCATGCATGCTTGAATACATAGGCATGACGACCAGACCAGTAAAAGTCAGGATTGGCGAACATAAGAGCAATATAAAGTGCAAGAGAGGAACAACGAAAATGTCATCACATTTTCTTGACTTTGGCCATAAACCAGAAGACATAACTTGGACTGTTATTGAACAGATATCAAATGAGAAATACCTGTTGGAAAAAGAACAAAGATGGGTGTTCCGCCTTAAAACAAATGTTAAAGGACTGAACGATGATATCCCCTGGGGCCAATTGTGAAAAGAACTCAATTACTAAATAACTCTATGCCAGTCGGTTTTTCCAGTCCAGCAATGAGTTTTTTTCACATGAACATTATGATTTAATGGAATGAACTCGAAAATACCACTTCTATGAAATTACCTTGCATAATATATGAATACTAATGAAAAAATTTCTAATCCATGCATACCGGTCGGCTCCTCATTTCATGAGGTTCTCTGCCACAAGACAACAGTCCGGTCTTTTTTTCCCCACACAGCCATTTAACAAATACCACCCGGTTTTATAAAAAGACGAACTATCCAAAAAGATTTATAGTTATTTTTAACAAAACTGTTTTCAGCAAATTCGCCACCTGTTCCTTAATAAGATTCCCAAATGATATCATAAAAATCTCGTGAATATTTACTATGGTAAAACCGGTTTTTTAACCTGGTACGAGTGACAGAGACATAACAGGAAGTGAGTACACATTTTAGACAACAAACATTCCGAAACGGGTGGCCATCTTGGAAGCGGAACGCGCACTAGCTGATTTTGTTGTTTCACGCGCCGCTTCCGGTAATATGTTTGGTTTAAATACACCTCAGTACCAAGAAGGCGCTAAACGGAGCAGCACGGTAGAAAGCTGAGGTGAGGAGGGATTCTCCAAAATGTAAGTACGACCAGCCTAAGTCTTTAAAGAAGGCATTGCTCAAATTGCTCCCTCTCACGCTCCGGCGAAAGTAACAACTACCTCACGTTATCGGCAATCGCCCTTCTAAACATATTTTACCTTATCTACAGTGCTTGGTAGAAGGTCCCCCCTTTCTCCGATGCCAGCTCATGAATTTGGATAATCATCCCCAAAGAAGTATGTATATATTTCGTTACGTAAAACAGGCTATGACAGGTTTATGAAGTACAGCATGGATGTCATTACGTATTTGGTTGCGCGCTCGTACAAGCTAATAGTTTGCTAAGTAACTTCTTTTTACCACAACAGAGTCAGATGGCTATCATTATAACGATGATTTTTATTGAAAGTGGGTGTATGATTGTGTGTGTTGGCTACTAAGAATGAAAGAACGAGTATATTTTGCACATTGCAAGTTGGTCTCTGATCATTTGTTGGTGGAATAATACCCAGCATTTATCCACAGAAAAATATATCACGCTTCGTGGCAAAGAAATAAGAAAGAATGCAAAAGTGTAAACACGTGTGCTGGCCAAATAAAAAGCCAGATTAACCAGTGTAATATGAACCATTGAAATACAGCAAAAGAAAAATATATCACGGTTTTCTTTTTCAGCTAGCAGAAAAATGCAAAGTATGGAGATGTGTTTATATGAACAACTCACGGGTTGTTTTTCATTCATACTTTTATCTTTACAGGTAACGAAGAAACGCTATTTCAATCAAGAAAGGTCAATGTACCTTTAATAATTCCCCAATTTTGGGAGGACTTAAAACAAACGAATAGGCATACAATCCTATCAATATCTTGAGTGCAGTAGGAACATATATATATATTTTTTTTTTTTGGTCCTGATGAGTAAAGCAGTGGGGACTGCTTACGAAACATGTTGACCCAGTAGGGAGTATCTAATTGGCATACACCCCCTACGCAACCCCATTTTTTAACATTCTCAGCTAGGGAATTGAATAAAGTCTGTTTTTTCCACTAGCTAGAGAATTTTTAAATTTTTTGTATTTCACTCACTAACCCTATCTCACTCACCATCACTTTACACATAGTTTTCTTCCTTCACTTAACAACAGTGCTCCCATATATTTATTGGTCGAAGCACGCCCCGCCCCGTAGAGGGACGGGAAGACGCCCATGATGAAGCATGACACTATGGGAATTCATAGTGTGTGAGGGGTATTTTAAAAAAACATTAAGTGCCTTTATCTGACATTACATATGGCACTGCTTTATTTATTCACTATTTAAAATAATAAAATACACAAAAATATATTTTTTTATCACATTGAGTAGAACCACTTTGTTCATTTGAAGTCTGACATAGGAGGAAGGTTCTACCAGGAATCCTCTACACTCCCTCTCTTTGTTAATTTTTGGTAATTGACAGCGTACAGCTGTGGGAGTTTATTTCCCCTGTTTTTCTAACTCAGAAAGACCATTTTGGAGGAGTCTTTCAATTGATACTCCCCTTATATACATCGTTTTTTGATCTAATAGCAGTCACACCCCTTACACCAACTAACATCAAACAACATGGCAGACAGTGCTGGACTGACCTTTACCGACGAAGACATAGAAAATATTCTATCATCACTAGGAAGTTTTGAGGGATTGAACACCACTGAACCCTCCACCAGTAATAATGACTGGGACGAAATGGAAGAACTGAGACGTACTCAGATAAAGACTGCTTTGCATGGCCTACTAATGTCAGAGTATCTCAAGGCAAATGCAGCACCACAAGGCCTAATCGTCCGAAATGAACCATACATCTTCCAACAGGACATGAGATTCAAAAAAGATTGGTCATTAATATCATGGCACTGTACGAGAGACTGGATCATACTAATAATAAAAACAGCAAGCAGGCTGGCTCAAGAACTCAAAATAGAAATTCAGGCCATAGAGGTGAGATTAAAAAGCTATGAATCACCAAGCAGCCTGAAAAAACATCTAGATGAATTAAACAAAACCCTGAATGATTTTGAAGCAACGTTGAAGCAAAGTAAATATAACAAACTTAAAAAAGACACCAGTCGGTTCAGCCATGAGAAAATGTATCCCTACATAAAAGAAGATTACAGAATAAATCAACTGGATACAACGGATGAAGATTCATCTGACACTGGTTTTAACAGTTCGGGGTCAAGTAGAGGAAAAAACCCAAGATTCCAAGGACCAAGAAACAACTATAGATATCCCAACCAACAAAGAGCTAGAGGATGGGGACATTTCCAAGGGCCACAAATGTATCCACCACAGTTTTTTGGACAATCTCCCTTTCCACCTCCACAGGGAGCATATCCCCCATGGGGTTATCCACCTCAAGATTTCCTTTATTTTGAACAGCCTCATTTTTTAGGATCTCGTCAAGGGAGAAACAGGGGAAGAAATCGGAGAGGAAACAACGTCCATTGGACCCCGAGAGAAGAGGATCAAATAAGAGTGTCAACCAGGAGCATGATAAGAGCAACAACGAGCAAGAAATGAACTTTGTCGTGAATCTAACTGACATGCAGCTAACCCCGGAACAAATCTCCGTTTTGGAAAAAGGTTTGGGTTTTGTGCCAACATCAAACATGGATAAATTCCTGTTATGCAAAGAAATACAAGAGTTCATGAGGAGATTGAAATTACAAGTCTTCTTCAAAGACAAAGAGACTTCCTCCATACAAGAAGGAGATACAGGCTTGAAACTGAAATCCAGCTTCACACCATTAAACTGTACCCTTCCAATTGAATTACTTGCCTTCGAAAAGGCAGTCATGAAAGATCTGGAAAATCTTGACACCACTACAAACAAAACCTTTCAAAACATAACAAAAGGAGAAAGACATGCAATACAAGAACTAAGTAACAACGACGATTTGGTGATAAAACCTGAGGATAAGGGAGGAGCTATTGTCTTACAAACAACGGAACAATATGACAAAGAATGCAGACGACTCCTTCAAGACAGGAGAAATTACGAGGTCTTAATCCAAGACCCTACAGAAAAAATCAAAACCAAAATAAAGAATTTGGTAGAAGAAGCTCTTGCTCACGGATGGATAACGAGAAAAGAGGGGGATTTTTTAGTCCAAGAATCCCCAATAATACCATACTTTTATACCATCCCAAAGATACATAAGAAATTGGAGAATCCCCCAGGTCGTCCAATTGTATCAGAAATCGGATCAATTTTGGAACCTGTCTCGAAATTTGCAGATGGATATCTAAGACCTATGGTGCAAAAAACATCCACCTACTTGAAAGACACTAAAGATGTATTGGTATTACTAGAAGATCTCATTTTTGACCCACAACAACAACTACTAATCAGTTGTGATGTTGAAAGCTTGTACACAAGTCTCCCCCACACCGAGACTTTGGACATTATCGAAGAAGTTCTTTTTGATGTGGATTGGGAATATCAAACTCCTAGAAATGTCGTCATGGAGTGCTGCAGTCTAGCTCTAAGAGAAAATTTCTTCGACTATAAGGATACTCTCTACCTCCAGAAACACGGGACCAGCATGGGGAGCGTTTTTGCTCCCAGCATAGCTGGTCTCTATGTGCACCATCTTGAGACCACCAAGATCTTACATCAAAGCAATCCTTTTTTCAAACAAATTAACACCTGGAAGCGGTATATAGACGACATCTTGATCATTTGGGAAGGTGACGAAAGCACCGCGAAAAGTTTCATTACGTGGTTGAATCTCCAAGACGATTTCCTGAAGTTCACCAGCACCATTTCTAACAAAGAACTAGTATTCCTTGATCTCAACATATCACCAAAGGATGGCAGACTTATGACCACTACACATTTCAAAACCACATCTAAGAATTGTCTCCTTCTGTACAAAAGCTTTCACCCTAGACATCTGCGTGATAATCTTCCATATGGACAATTTTTGAGACTCCGACGGAATTGTACAGAAGTCAGTGATTTCAAAACTCAATCAAAAGCTCTCACTGACAAACTTGAGAAAAGGCAGTATCCAAAAAGAATTATAGAAAAGGCTTATAAAAGAGCTTGTAATAACTGCAGGGAAAGTCTTCTTGAACCCACCAATCCTAAACCTGAAGAAGAAAAAAGACCATTCTGTATTACGACATATAATACCAATTCCAATCAGGTCACCAAGATCATCAACAAACATTGGCGTATCTTGAACAGTGCAGATCTGAATCTACCGAAGCCAGTCTTCTCACATAGAAGAGGAAAGAGCATTCGAGATATGATCATACACACAAGACCCCGCAAAATTGAGAATACGCAACAATCAACTGCAATGGCAAACATACACGGACACCATCCATGTGGCAAATGCAAAGTATGCCCACTTACCAAAAAGAGTAAAGAAATCATTTTCCAAAATGGAACAAAATGGGAACAGAGGAAATTCACTTCATGTAATAGTAACAATGTAGTATACCTCATTTCCTGTCCATGCATGCTTGAATACATAGGCATGACGACCAGACCAGTAAAAGTCAGGATTGGCGAACATAAGAGCAATATAAAGTGCAAGAGAGGAACAACGAAAATGTCATCACATTTTCTTGACTTTGGCCATAAACCAGAAGACATAACTTGGACTGTTATTGAACAGATATCAAATGAGAAATACCTGTTGGAAAAAGAACAAAGATGGGTGTTCCGCCTTAAAACAAATGTTAAAGGACTGAACGATGATATCCCCTGGGGCCAATTGTGAAAAGAATTCAATTACTAAATAACTCTATGCCAGTCGGTTTTTCCAGTCCAGCAATGATTTTTTTCACATGAACATTATGATTTAATGGAATGACCTCGAAAATACCACTTCTATGAAATTACCTTGCATAATATATGAATACTAATGAAAAAATGTCTAATCCATGCATACCGGTCGGCTCCTCATTTCATGAGGTTCTCTGCCACGAGACAACAGTCCGGTCTTTTTTTCCCTACACAGCCATTTAACAAATACCACCCGGTTTTATAAAAAGACGAACTATCCAAAAAGATTTATAGTTATTTTTAACAAAACTGTTTTCAGAAAATTCGCCACCTGTTCCTTAATAAGATTCCCAAATGATATCATAAAAATCTCGTGAATATTTACTATGGTAAAACCGTTTTTTTAACCTGGTACGAGTGACAGAGACATAACAGGAAGTGAGTACACATTTTAGACAACAAACATTCCGAAATGGGTGGCCATCTTGGAAGCGAAACGCGCACTAGCTCATTTTGTTGTTTCACGCGCCGCTTCCGGTAATATGTTTGGTTTAAATACACCTCAGTACCAAGAAGGCGCTAAACGGAGCAGCACGGTAGAAAGCTGAGGTGAGGAGTGATTCTCCAAAATGTAAGTACGACCAGCCTAAGTCTTTAAAGAAGGCATTGCTCAAATTGCTCCCTCTCACGCTCCGGCGAAAGTAACAACTACCTCACGTTATCGGCAATCGCCCTTCTAAACATATTTTACCTTATCTACAGTGCTTGGTAGAAGGTCCCCCCTTTCTCCGATGCCAGCTCATGAATTTGGATAATCATCCCCAATGAAGTATGTATATATTTCGTTACGTAAAACAGGCTATGACAGGTTTATGAAGTACAGCATGGATGTCATTACGTATTTGGTTGCGCGCTCGTACAAGCTAATAGTTTGCTAAGTAACTTCTTTTTACCACAACAGAGTCAGATGGCTATCATTATAACGATGATTTTTATTGAAAGTGGGTGTATGATTGTGTGTGTTGGCTACTAAGAATGAAAGAACGAGTATATTTTGCACATTGCAAGTTGGTCTCTGATAATTTGTTGGTGGAATAATACCCAGCATTTATCCACAGAAAAATATATCACGCTTCGTGGCAAAGAAATAAGAAAGAATGAAAAAGTGTAAACACGTGTGCTGGCCAAATAAAAAGCCAGATTAACCAGTGTAATATGAACCATTGAAATACAGCAAAAGAAAAATATATCACGGTTTTCTTTTTCAGCTAGCAGAAAAATGCAAAGTATGGAGATGTGTTTATATGAACAACTCACGGGTTGTTTTTCATTCATACTTTTATCTTTACAGGTAACGAAGAAACGCAATTTCAATCAAGAAAGGTCAATGTACCTTTAATAATTCCCCAATTTTGGGAGGACTTAAAACAAACGAATAGGCATACAATCCTATCAATATCTTGAGTGCAGTAGGGACATATATATATATATATTTTTTTTTTTGGTCCTGATGAGTAAAGCAGTGGGGACTGCTTACGAAACATGTTGACCCAGTAGGGAGTATCTAATTGGCATACACCCCCTACGCAACCCCATTTTTTAACATTCTCAGCTAGGGAATTGAATAAAGTCTGTTTTTTCCACTAGCTAGAGAATTGTAAAATTTTTTGTATTTCACTCACTAACCCTATCTCACTCACCATCACTTTACACATAGTTTTCTTCCTTCACTTAACAACAGTGCTCCCATATATTTATTGGTCGAAGCACGCCCCGCCCCGTAGAGGGACGGGAAGACCCCCATGATGAAGCATGACACTATGGGAATTCATAGTGTGTGAGGGGTATTTTAAAAAAACATTAAGTGCCTTTATCTGACATTACATATGGCACTGCTTTATTTATTCACTATTTAAAATAATAAAATACACAAAAATATATTTTTTTATGTCATTGTGGCAACCGTACTTTGTTTCTATGTGTCAACTATACAATCTACTATACAATGCCTCCTTCTATGTGTTTCAACTTGATCTTGTATTGTCTGAAGCTTCAGCATGTACACTTTTTAGGTTGAGCCTAGCCATTGCGCATGCGCTGTCTGCAAGACTTGTTGCAATCACTAAAGCTACATTATTCCCGCTGACTGCTTGCCAAAGGTTCACTCATGTGTCACTCTTATTTTCTGCCTACTAACTAGTTCTGGCAGCTGATACCTCACTTCCGTTCAAGGCAGATGAGCACCGGCCAAGTACAGTCTCCTTATGGTTTAATTCTTGATCTGTTTTTTTGGAGAACTCCTTTTTTGGAAATGTTGCTTTACGCCCGCCTCTGCTTGTTTTTTTTTGTTTCCTCCTTCCTCTTCATGTTATGAGCCCTCTACCCACCCTCTGAGCACTAATGCTGTGTTTCCCTTCATCAGACCGCAATGCTTTAAGACCACGACTATGTGTGAAATTATTATTAAACCCTACAAGTAAGAACACCCTAACCCCGTGTGGCTCTGTCCCTGCACACATTACTGATTACAAGTTTCACGGATACATGCAACGCCACAAGTGGAACATAACTAACACGAGTACCACTGCAGATCCTGGGACATTCCAGCTGGTACCATAAACGCCCCATTCTTTGTTGAACTCGCCGTGTTTTGGGATGCACTAGAAGGGTTAATGTGAGCACAGCGGACTTGTTGCAGCACATCAGCCATATAAGGCCCGACTTCTCTGTTGCCAGCATCACTACTTGATTCATTCCGAAACGTCATCTCGGTGGTTCAGGTCAGTCTATTCCCGACCTCCATTGCTTTTTCAATGTATGCGCAGTCCTCAGTTGATGACAGAAGCATGGGCTGGGCTCTCTGAATTTCGCTTCCCTTAGGAAGCTTTGCAAACACCTCAGCGGGGCGGGCAACTTTCAGGATTTTATTTTTTTCAAGTGTTACATAGAACAGTGCAAAATGTCAAGACCAAAGACCGTGGGGCTATGTAATTTTGCCTTACCTAAGAAACTAATTTTTTAGAGGAATTGGATAATACATTTTCACCAATAACAACAGTAAGTGTAATAATTATTGTGGTACTCATGGGGACTCCGGGATAACGTGTTGGTTAAATGCATCATGTTCTGATTAACAGTGACAAAACATACAGCTGCACTAATTGTGTGAGCTTCGTGGCGGCCCACCCCTGCCCCTTGGTCGAACACAAAAGCCTTTTTAAATGTAATATGCACAAGACCATTCACATACACTTGATCTCCAAAATGACTCACCGCTATGCCAAGTTCTATTAAAGCCGAAACATGCAACTTCTGCTTCCTGTCCTCTTTCTATGTAAATGTAGGGCGTGGTCTGTGTCGGTGGGAGGTTGAGTCAGAGACACAGGTACCTTGCAGCTTTCCAAAATACCTATAATAGTTCTGTTTCTAACACTTTCTCTGCACTTTCCCATCTTTAAGAAAACGTGTTTCTACACCCTAGATAGGTGATAATGTGTAAATGGTTACTACATATTGCTATCTGACTGCTAGGGTGGGCATAGAGTGCTGCGTTACTCACCCGCACAGATAACAACTTTGTCTAATACAAAATGACGCACCCAAATTATAATACACTTCTCATATTTTGCAAAACGGTACACATTGAGGATACACACCTGCAGACCCCCATTGTGGCATAACCACGACTGTTCTTACAGAGGTAACGTTTTAACTCTGATTAAAGGACCATTTCAGACAATCACATTTGATGAAAGCAGCATCAGTAAACACAGCAGTGAAGTTATGTTATGTTATAAGATACTTGTACAGCGCACGGCTACTCAGAAGAGTGTCCCAGCGATAGTAGGAGCGTAAGGCTAGCCTAATAACAGTTCTGACAGAAAGAAAGAGAAAACTGGAATTGTTGCTGAAACATCCAGGTTTTAAGTTGTCTTCTGAAAGTAATTGTCAGGCGCCTGTCTGAGTGACATCGGTAGAAGGTTCCAGGCACGGGCAACCTGCACTTGGAAAGAGCGGCA
This sequence comes from Triturus cristatus, assembly GCF_964204655.1. Classification (NCBI taxonomy): domain Eukaryota; kingdom Metazoa; phylum Chordata; class Amphibia; order Caudata; family Salamandridae; genus Triturus; species Triturus cristatus. Next base: position 725,560,580 of record NC_140590.1, on the reverse strand, counting down.
GCCGCTTCGGGTGCAGGAGAATTTCGGACCAACTATCAGGTGTTGATGAGATGATCTTAGAGTTTTGCCAGGTGCATAGTGTAGAACTCTTTTTCTGATGTAGTGGGCCCCCATGCCGTGTAGAACCTTGAAAGCCAGGACTAGGGCTTTGAAATGAATTCTGTTACTGACAGGCAGCCAGTGAAAGGCCTTCAGATGGGGGGGAGATTCAAGTTCTGGGTCCTAGCATGAGAACCGCCCTAGCAGCAGCATTTTGGACAACCTGGAGTTTGTTTAATAGGCACTCTGGGAGAGCCACGTACAGAACATTTACATAATCCAGCCTGGAGGTAATGAGGGCTTGGACCACTGTCTTTCTGTGCGAGAGAGATAGCAGGGGGAGGAATTTCCTGAGCATTCTCAGGAGGCCAAAGCAGGATCCTGCCACAGTCTGTACTTGGGTTTTCATGGATAAAGAGTCATCCAGTTTCACCCCCAAATGTTTTACTGCACTTACCGAAGACTGGGGGGGTGACATGTCAGCAGGCCACCATTGTTTCCATTCATCCTGAGAGGGAGATCCGAAGAAGATAATTTCGGATTTCTCGTGGTTGCATTTTAATTGGTTGAGTCTGAGCTAGGTAAAGACTTCTCTCAATCAATCAATCAATTAGGGAATTGTCAGCACGATACTCACCCATGAGGGTCTCAAGGCGCTGATACGGGTGCGCAGATACGTTCAGCCGAAGAGCCAAGTCTTGAGGGTCTTCCTGACGGTGTCCAGGGAGGGCGAGTCTGATGTCTGCCGGTAGCTCGTTCCAGGTTCTGGCTGCAATGTGAGGGAACGATCTTCCGCCCGCTCTGGCTCTGAGGATGCAATGGGTTTCAGCCAGTGCGAGGTTGGCAGATCGGAGTTTTCTTTAGAGTACTTGGAAGTTTATTCTGTGGTTGAGGTATTTGGGTCTCTGACAATTTTTTATCTTCTCTCCATCAAAGTCCTCGGCCTTCTCACATGTGAACAACAGCTGAGTATCGTCAGCGTAAGAGATTATTGTTGCGTCACAAGCTTCAACCAAGGGGGTGAGGGGGGCCATATACAAATTAAACCGTGTCGGGCTCAAGATGGAGCCCTGCGGAACACCCACTTTCAGAAGTTGTGACGACTTGCTTGTTCAAACTACTACATTAGCTTTAATTTTGGGAGCGTACACTCCAAACCAAAACACATAGATAAAAGACATTGTCATTTACAACTCCATCTAACTCTGACAAATGCGAGACCTATTGCATTGCAAATGCTTGTTGTCTTTGCTTTCTAATAAATTATTCTGTATGTGCAGCTCCTAGCTAAGCCTTAATTAGTGATCAAACCAGATTCCCTCTCCTCCTCCCTGTGCGCTGTCTTCCACACACTGCTGTAAAAAGGAGGAGAGACCCCTCTAATTGGGGAGCTTTTCTGAGCCCTCCTGAGGAGTTGTTTGGCTGTTCCATCAGCTCACTCCCCTTCTCGCTGTTGTCTGCCTGCCAGCCCTGCCGCCCCCCTCACTTGTCATCATTTTGACAGGTAGCAATCAGTGATTAGTCACCACCACTCAGAAGGTGCCAGTTCTGACACCCACAGTGCCATTTTTCAAGCCTGTTCACTGTTTTAATTCTCTCAAACCCCCCTTCATCTCCTCCATCATTTCACCACAACCTGAGTGGGCCGAGGAGGGCCACGGAGGAAGTCGGGGAGGAGGGCCTACAGCAATCATTCTGTAACGTTTGAAAATGCAAACTTGCAACTCGCTGCTTCTGACCAAAAAAAAGGAGAGGACCAAGAAAAACAACATAAAAAGACGCAGAATTAAAAACACTCCCTTGAGGGCTAACCCCTTAATAGACCTTATCGCTGCCGGCACAAAAGTAGCACCGATTGTGGCGCCTTGTTTTATCATTTCAAGCATTCCCTTGCCAAGTGAATCCATCTCCTTTGGGTTCCAGCCCAGGGTGCCCCATGTGAGTATCTTTCCAATGTATTTTGCGCTTTGGTGGTGTGCACTCTGTGTAATTCTAGCATGACTCCATCAGGTGTCTCTACTATGGTCCAGATAGTACCCTGCATTTCAAAGGGGGTCAAAATGTCTTCGACACAAACAACCAAACCAATTATCTGACTCCTTTGATTGATAAAGGGGATTGGTTACATTTGCTAATTTAGCTATATGGTCGTTTGTCACAGTTTTAGAAACGTGTACATTTCTTTTGTTGAACTGTCTGTATAAATGTAATGTCCTTTATTGCTTGTTCTTGGTTCAGTTGCATACGTGGGACACACTGCACATCATGCACTGGCATTTAAGAAAAATACAGATAATTTCTTACCCAATCAATGTATAACTCCTTCTTTTCCTTTCCCTATTGCATCCTTGAACAGTCCCATTGTATTCTGAGATTGAGCTTTTTCTTACTTCTTGTATCCAGTTGCATTCCTAATAAAAACCATTGTTTTTTTTCATAGTACCCCCTTAATAGAGACCTCAAGCAATAATTTACTCCCAATCACAGAGCTAAAACCACAGGCTAAAGAGATTAAGATCCCAGATGGCACCACAAGATAATGGCATAAAAAAAATCTTTTAACGCAAGCTTGTGTAAGAAACCCTGCAGAGGTGCCATCAGACCTCAGCCGCTTCCATGAACTTCAATCTTAGCGAAGGTTTATTGCAAGATTTGCATCTGCTGACTCCACAACTGCCTAAGTTGATTAAATATACCATGTTCACCTTTGATTGTAATGTACCTACTAAGGAAAAAGTATGGCTTGAGAAGACAGTGGATATAGGAAATGGTCCAATTGAGGATGGTTCCTCACTAGGGACCTCATAAGCTGATGAGAGCTTGACATTTCAAGACCTGCTCGTGGCCAATTGTAAGATATCTGCAGAGGATACTACAATAATAGAGAAGGACAAGCACACGCCTTCCACAGAACCAGTTTTTCAAATCTCTTCAGGGTAGAAGCTGCAAGATATATAGATAAAGCTGCCCACAAGTTCAAGGGCTGGATAAAGGATTTACTATTCTGTCAAGAACAACTGCTAAACTATTCGGAACTGTTCCCCACGACTTCCGGTCCTAAAGATATTTGGGGTCCATTGACAGACTATCTCCTCTGTCATTCAATAGACACAGCGGCGGAAAATGCATGATAATAGCAGTTACGGGATATCTATATGTGGCCATGTACACTTTGAAAGGGATCTGTATTCTATATTATCTGCTTGCTGATACATATTGTAACCTGTCATGTGGATACCTGGTAACATAATAGCTACGGCACGCATTTCACTGTATTGCTATTTTTCCGTATTTCTGTTTGAATGTGAATGTTCAGATTGTACCGATCTACACTGCATTTGTTAAGACACCTTTGATGATTGATGTAAGCACCTATAGAGGGCGTACGTATATCTCTGCAAGTATTGTGAGATTTGTGCTTGTTACTTCCTATAAAAATCTCAATAAATACATTTAAAAAAAAAAGATATATAGATCAAGCTAAGAACAAGCATTGACCATCCATTTCTACCTAAAGATAAAGATAAAGGCATTAATGGAAAAAGATTCAAAATATGACATTGACATTATGTCATGTGATATTCTTATAAAAGAAGCTTGCCATGTGTTGTAAAATGTTTACATTATTATTTGAATAAAACATATAACGAAAGAAGTACATATTAGTATAAAGTGAGTAAAATATAACTATTGCAGCCAGTTTTATGAAGCATATAAAAAACAAATTTTTCTTGCTATAGGTACTCTTGTTTTGAGATTTTAGCTTTTCTGACGTCCCAAGGTATCATTGAGCTCTTATCGTTAAGTGTAGAAATGGCTGATTGGTTTGAGGTCGCATGGCCTCATATGAATATGTAGTGGTCGATCACAGCCGTGATTATAGGTGGTTGTGGTGGGGGGAAGCTTTGGGACAGTATTGTATCAACCGAGACGGTATTGAGAGAGGTGGCAATGAAGAGACGTTTAGCACTGGACTTAATAGCATACAAAGAGCATCTTGTGGGGTAAGATCTCACTGCAAAATAGAAGGGATTATGATGAATTAGCATGAGTGATTGGAAGCCGAAATAGAAGTCTTACATCAATTGCAGCTAATTGGAAGGTCCACATTTTTAGAGATCCAGAGGTTGTATAGATTAATCCACGCACAAATTTGGTATTACTTAATAATGAAAAGAAATTTGGAGGCCAATGTTACAGAAGTGGAGTGGACAAAATGTTCTAAAGGTAATGGTGACTAGTTTGTTCCCTCTAAAAGTCATCCCATACATATATAGGTCCTTGACTGTGGATTTACACCAGTTCACAACTAAAAATAAGAGACTTGATTCATAACTGCCAATAGATTTAGGAGAAGATAAACGGATTCAAGTTTTAGGGTGCACGCCCAGCACTGGGCCCAATTCACATCTAAGGCTGGTTCACATTGGTCTCCCACTAAACCAGCTGGAATATGTTTAATAGAAGAAGAAGTCTGCTGCAGACAGTCTGGAGAATACAATGCAGGCTTAGTACTCTTGTTGATGGGATGTAAAATAGTTCAGTTACGTTAGTGTACGTGTTAGTAAATATTTTTTAAAACAATGTTTTTTAAAATGTTGTACTATATAAATACATTCACGTGTTTTGCATGTTATATGTGTTAAAGTAAGTTTGCTTTATTTCCACAAGAGGAAAGCCCTAAAAACACAGGGAAGTCGGGATACTTAACAATCCATCCTACTGCAGAACAGTACATCCTACCACAGAGCACAGAATACATCCTAACACAGAATACATCCTAGGCTCAAATTTAGCTTTTTACTACACTTCTCCAGGGATGATGCAATTCTTTAGATAAATACATGGAATTTTTTATTATTTAACTTGAATTATGATCTAATGTTCGTGCACACTATGTCGAACGTATAGAAGAAATGCTAACCATTATCAAAACTTTTCTTCATGCCTCTGGCTAAAAAAAAAAAAACATGCAAAATGTATTTAAATTTTTAAAAAAGTATATCCTGTTAGACATATGTACACTTCTATCTTTTAATTATATAATAATTTCTTTTATAGACACACGTACCCTCACTCCCTAATACTCTGATCACACCATACCTTTCATACAACCACTTCTATACTCAGTTCTTCCCCTCATCTGATCACGGCGGGTTTAATTTAATGATAAATAAAAAAATTAAACTTGCTTTCCCGCTGACTGGGTCCCACGTCGTTTCTGCTCCTTTCCTGCCTCCAGGAGGAACATGAAGCAGACAGCCAGGCTCCCAGTCCCACCCCTAAGCCAATCACAACACTGCAGCAAGCAGCGTTGTGATTGGTCGGGACGCCGTCCAGCCAGGGGCTAATGGCCCGGCCATATTCTCCATGAAGGCTGCATTGCAGCCTGCATGGAGAAGGGCAGAGTGTGCATGACTGGTTTGGTCAGCCCCACAGGGCCGACCAAACCAGTCATGCGCACTCAGGAGTGGGCACACCCTCCTTCCCTGCCCAGCCCTGCTCGCAGAGCAGCCCCGCCCACCCACCTGCTTGCAAACAAACCCTTCTGCTTTCGCGCAGTGCGAGAAGCAGAAACATAAAATGGTAGTTATTACCATTTTATGTTTCTGCTTCTCGCACTGCGAGGAGGCAGTGGGGTGATGCTCCTCCGCCCTAGTAGAGGAGCCGCCCCTACGGACATGACTGACCATACCCAGGGCCGGCTTCAGGGTGGTGCAACCGGTACAGCCACACCTGGCCCTGACTCTGGTGATTAATGTTCCTGCTGGAGAGAGGTTGAGTTTTGTCTAGTGGCAATTTTGACTTATCATAAAGTAGCGCAATGTGCCTGCTGCAAAGAACGTGTATCATGCAGATCACAGAACTGAGTGTGAGGGAAATATAAGTAGCTCTAAAAAATGAAATGTGTGTCTGAGAGGGGCTGTAGAGAGATGAGAGACACTGTTGGAGGGTGGTAGTGAGGGAATTTGTGAAGAATGTTCACTGGGCGCCACCAGCACTAAAGCTAGCCCTGACTGTGTCCTTCCTTCCCACCTCTCAGGAATGCAACTAACCTGCTGTCTCTTCTTCAAACCAACGTGCTCAAAAGAGGTGTATCTGAAACGTGAATCACTCTTTTCAAGCATTACATGCCTTTCAGAGGTGTGCCTAGTTTGTCAACGACTCAACCAGACAAAAATGACCTTTTTAGCGACAGGTCTGAGATGTGACTGATATTGCCGTAGCACTAGCAGCCTTTCTTATGTGCGTATGGCATGTAACAAACTATTCTCAAGGTCCTCATGCCAGCTCCCCCTGCAACAATTCTCTTGCCCAGCTTGCCCACAGTCCGCTACCCTCTGATGCCTGTCTACCATCTTCCCTCTGTTTGTGCCTCCTCTGCTCGTTTCGTGCTCTGTTTTGTCTTTTTCTGCCCTCTGTTTTGCCTTTACGATTTGTTTTTTTGTCCTCTGTTTTACCTTTTCTGCCCTCTGGTTTGCATTTTTCGGTTTGATTATCTGCCCCCTGTTTTGCCCTTTTCTGCTTGTCTGTTTTGCTTTTTTCCGCTTGTGTTTTTGCCCCCTGTTTTGCCCTGTTCTGCCATCTATTTTGCCTTTTCTGCAAATTTTTCTGCTGTTTTGCCGTTTTCTGCTTGGTTCATCCCTCTTCCTGCAGTTTCCTCAAGAACTGGCTTTTCGACTGAGACTTCGCACCCCAACGCCCAGATATCCCGAGGAGTGATGGTGCTGTGCTCTACAGATGCTGATTGATTGATTGTGCCGATAGAGTCTGCGTTTCCCTGTTCTCTTGGATAGAAGAGCGTTTCAAATTGTGATTGGTTTTACCCCAGCCTTCCATGCTTATCAGAGACATGCCTATCATGTGGCTGACTCTTCCCCAGCCTCTTGATTTCTGAGGCACTGTCATTCTATCCTACCAGTCTACCTGGGTCCCATCTTACAGCCATCCTGATTTGCTATCGGAATTCTGATGCTTTGTATTTCACAACCACACAATGAACTCATAAAAGTTTGTATGTTGTTAACTTCAAAAGGACTGGTAGTCCACTGCTTTTCTTTCAAATAAAATCAAACTGCAGGTATTGACAGCACATTTAACCATTTTGACTGGTCATAGAAAAGCGGAATATTCCTGAAAATATTTTACCTTATAAGCGCACTCTCCTAAGTGGGTGTGCTAATGGAAGTTGGACTGTGTGACGATAAAGCTCAATACATCAGGAATAACAATTACAGTCAACGAATGGCTGATGGTTGTTAAGACTGGCACCTCTAGCAACCAATGGCTGAGTTCAGGGCACTTCGATATAGATTATACCAGCTATTTGAGACCTAAAAAAACTCCTTCTTCATCTAGAATGGCATGCAGCAAAAATTCACTGAGCCAAGCTGTGTAAAATGTTGTCTTAGAGAGCGTTCATTTTCTGTATGGCACAAACAATAACTTAATCGTGAATATGAGGACACTGGAACAAGGATAGAGGCTAGCAGCCCTTACATTATGTCCCAGAACAAATTGCATAAATGCTCTAAGATTAACGACATTGAGTAGATCTTCAACTCCCCATCTTAACATAAAATATTAAGATTAGCTGCAGCCAATAGCTAACCAGATGCTGTTATGTATCATGGAATCTAAAGTAATAATAACCTGCTGCACAACCAGAAGCCTAACAGCATTATTTCTGAAACAAGATGCAGCCCATACACTTTTCTCATAAGCTAACATTGCAGGCGGTAAATATAGATGACAGAACACTGTACCAATATAACTTAAGTTATTGCTAGACATTGACATAGCATCCACAGGGAGTACTGTTGAAGGCACTGTGAGCCAATGAACCACTTGGACTGAAGTCTTGATGCATTTTGTGAAGAGGTGGATCCAGTGCTTTAAATGGGCCGGTACTCACCGGTACTGAGTACCGGCACTTCTTAGATTTATCACTCGGAGTACCGGCACTTCTCTACTGCCGAGGAGAGTACCGGTACTCATGAAACGCTGGTGCTGGCGGCCTTTCTTTGATAGCTAAGGCACTTCTGTAGATCTGCGCCAGCCCACCTGAACAATTCAGCGTTGGCTCATTTGCATACCATCCGGGTGTTCACAGACATCGAGGCCGCCCAGTGACAGAGTAATTAAGAGAGCCATGGGAGGTAACCAGGTTCAAATGGCTTTAAGCCCACCCGATACTGTTGTTAAGTGTCTGTGATTGTTGAGAAAAACGAGAGAACGGGGAGACAATAGAGACACTCTTGGAAGTTATATTAAAGGAAATGTGTGGAATGCGTTGTGGGTACATGTCTGCTTGTTTCTTTCTGTGTCACTCGAGAACAAATAGAATTGTGCGGAGCAACTGCAATTAACAGTATTGATCATGTCGCACATATTACAAAACAAGGAAATGTTGAAATATCGCCGCGTTTGGGTTTCGTTTTTTTGTAATAAGTAAACAAACCTGCTTTGTTTATTGAAAGACATTTCTCATGTGTTTTAGTATGTGCGGCAAGTAGTTTTGAAGTCAATAAGTGTCGGCATGTCTTGCCCTAAGCCCCGCCCCCAAGCCCCGCCCACTCGCTACATTTAAATGAGTGCCTGCACTATTTTGCCCCCATTTAAAGCACTGGGTGGATCCAATATGTAGAAATAAACACCAAATACGATAGATGCATATTACGGCATTTGTGAATAACTTCATTGCTTTGGCTCATATGTGCTCCCTTTTTGGTTTTGCCTGCACAGCGCTTGTGCTGTGCTTGTGAAATCTATTGTTTTTAATATCTTAAAAGGGGCTTACACCCGCCTTCCTTTTGTCAGTGTTCTTGCCACTTTGCTTGTACTCCTTTTCTATTGGTTGTAGTGTTTTGTTCAACGTGTGTTTCCCTTAACAGTATCCCGAGGACAGAGTACTCTTTCTAACCCGCTTTAGTGGTTGGAACTTTGTTTCTTATGTTAAGGCTGCACAGAATTTATTCTTACATTAAGGCTGCACAGTTTACTGTTACTTATCTTCCCCTGGCTGCATGAACTTAAAGCGTGCTTGTCAACAGGTCTTTTAACTAATTTTCATTTCTTTTAACTCACTTTCACATTCTTTCTACGATATAGCATTTAAAGCGTGCTTGTCAACATGCCTTTTCACTAATTTCCTCATTCTTTGTAGGACGTATTTTAAGAAATGTTTTCGTGGCAGCACGCATTTTACGTGTGCATTTTGACTGCATGTAGAATAAGGTCTTACTTTTTTCGTGCTCCAAAATAATGTAGTTCTAAGAAGAAGAAAAAATAATACTAAAACTAAGAGCATCATCATCCAAAGAAAGAAGTCTTATAATGTCTTTCAGGTTGGACGTCTTTGTGTTGTTTAAAAATGAAACGTATTGTTAAATTGTTTAAGCATATTTATTGGGTTTGCAACATTCTACTGTCGTTTCTACCAGGTCGCGTTTTAAAGTTGTATATTTTATTTCTTATTTATTTGCATGCAGTGAGAGGTGCTTTTGGAAACTTTCGCACATAAATGTCTAAATTCCATTAAAAACCACATATGTTAGTCACAAGCTTTATAACAATCTTCAGAACTAGACTAATACTTGTTTGAATTGAGCCAAAGAGTTTGCAGTCCGGAAGGCTGATTTTTGTCACAAACGACCTGCCGACTCAGCTTTAGCCACCCCAGCTGCGGTGGTTTGGCCCTTGGAGGTGGGGATATTTGGGTCTCCCATCCCCACCTCCCTCTAGCCTCACTACTGGTGTGGGCCACCCTCGCGCGTATTTTGCTGTCGGTAACTACAAATGTTGCTGTGTCTTTAAAAAACACATATGCGGCTTACAAGAACGATAACAATCTTCACATCTAGGCTAAGTTTCTCTTTTATTCAGCATAGCTGTCTGTTTTCTAAACAAAGCTTTTACCCCTGATGTTGTGCGGGCATGTTTCTGCAGTTGCCTTAAAAGTCAATTGTGTATGTAAAAGCCTTTAGGCTAGGTTTAGCACGTCTGCACTTTGTAATACGCTTACACCTTATATTTTTCCTAAAACAAAAAGGATGCAACAAGGAGTCCGCAGTCCCGGAAGAAGGTTGCCTACATTGTACTTTGGTTAAGAAAGATGAAAGCTATGCTATATAAAAGAGGACATTAGCCTAATTGTTAAGATCGCTGTTAAAGTTAGCATATGTGTGCGTTTTTTCCACGTAAACATGGTGCTATTTGCTCGATTTCAACGTCTGTAAAGTTTCATACAGGCAAATAGCAAAGCAACAATCAAAAGGATGGGTTTCCTTTAAACAAACAAAACGTAAGCTAAAGACAACTAATGTGACGTTAATGATGCATACTATGTTCGTTGGCACTCCAAAACAGCTTAGTCAGCATGCAGCGCTGCACTGTTAACATATATTAACGATAAAGGGCAACTTTTGGAGTATTTTGTCTTCAATGCTATTGTACTGAAAACAGACCCGAGTTTCTACTGTCTGATGGGATGCTCTCGCCTGTCTCACACCTCATCGTATGAAAAGCAAACACTACAAAAACGCAAATGCTTTTGATAAAAACTGGCACACTACACTGGTTTTATGCTTTATTTGATTGCGTGAATGTGTGGAGCAGTGGTGGCTGGTGACATTTGAAAGTGGTGAGGCGTAAAATTATTTTCATACTGCACCCCAGCATGCGAGCGTAGCGAGAGAGCCGGAACAACCTACGGGGGTTTCGGGGGGTTTTCTCCCGAGAATATTTTGAAAAAAGAGTGGACAAATGGTGCATTTTCAAGCAAATTTGAGAAAGCAAAAAAGCAATGGTGAAAGTGCAGTTATTACATTAAAAAATATCCCTCCCAAAGACATGTCCAATACAGAGCCACAGGTGGGCAGGCTGTTCGGTATAAACTTAAGAAGAACCCCCAAGACATAGTGAGGAATTTCCACTACTGTAACTTAGAATGACAGGACCACCTACGCTTGTTAGCATCACCGACTGCGCCTGTTTACCTTGTGACACTGCATTTGAGCACAGAAAGCATTTTTTTTACTTTGCTTTCTCGCTGGTGCAAGAAGAAAACATCAGATCAAGTGCATTCATTTAAAGTTTGATGCATTTCCACTTCCCTCTGCCTAGCATTCCCCTAATGGCCCGCCGCCTCTCCGGCCGTACTCACTTTTACATTACTCCCCAACTCTCTCTCACACTGTTTCTGCCTGCTTCTATTTTTCTCTATCATTCTGGCTGTGTCCTTCTGTCTTATTTTCTCTCCCAATGTCTTTCTCACTCTCTCTATAATTCCACACATTCATACGGATCTACGGAGTTGGAGGAGAAAACAAATGTAAGATTTAATTCCTTTTGAAAACATTCAAAATAAAGAAAAAACAAACACACAAAATAAAACTCAATTTTTCCCCCAGGAAAAGCAATACAAAATGTGCAACTGCGGCGAGCAGAAAAGCCTGAGTCTGGCATTTATAGTGACCTTTCCATTATTCGTCTCAGGATCTCACTATCTCGAAAGTGAATTGAAATGATTGGAAAACAAGATTAATGTGCAGGCAAACACAACCATCTAAATAACCGATGTCGAAACGATCAAACACTTTAAATATTTGATACACTTTGGTAGCTCAGGGCGATTTCATTCGACAAAATAAAAATATACAGCCGGTGATAGCGTTTTGTAATTAAAGGTGCCCCCGGGCAAAGTTTCTTCACCGAATAATGCCATAATCTTTACGAATCCTCCTGCATTCTTGAAAAGACGCCACTAAGTCAAAGGCAAACGCACAGCAAAAAAATATAAGACCAAAGGCACTCAGGATGCAATAAACGAGCGGATTAGATCAACATTACTTTCATTACATTATATTGTATTTGTGTTATTAGCCTGGGTCTGGCACCTATCCAGGTAGGGGACTGGAGTGTGAATGTGATTCTGTTTCTTCAGCCAGTGATGGGAACCACACGCGTGCTAGACCGCCCTCTGCTGTGGCGTTTGGGAGATAAGCTGATGTCACTTCACAACGTCACCTCCACTGGTGTCACTCTGAAAACCTACGAGAGGGTCCCTTTTGCCGCCTCTGCTGGGCCTACAAGTGTGAAGTCGACCATCTGTCTGAAATAGTTTGAATTTTAGCTGTTTACCCCACTGTTATCTCAGAAGTGAGCGACCTATATGTGGTGTAGGAAACCGCATACAGGAACGTTTCAGCGTGTTTAATTCCATCAATTTTTCGACGCAGGGAAGATTAAAATTAAACAAGCAAACAACTAACCGGGTCCGCGCCGCCTCTGTGTGCAATTAGCAGCCGGTGGGCGACACAGGCAGTACCTGTAGTCTGCTGGTCCAGGGCCAGTTCGGGTTCTGTATTTGTGTGGCCAACCACGTTGCAGACCAGAAGGATGGCTGCAGGGAGTGACCTAGTTCCGACCTCCGGTCCCAAATCCCGCTACACATTCCGCCAACCAGTTCAGCTGCTAGGGCCCCATCTCAAGGCCTGCTTCATCGAACTGCAGCCATCAAATTTAAGGCGGCTGCGATCGTTGTGTAGGGCCGCCAACTGTCTGGGCGAACCTCGGCTCATAGAAGGCGAAACAGCACCTCCAGCCCAGTCCCGCCGTCATCTCTCAGGGTGCAAAGTCCAGACCCCTCACAGCACCACACTGGGGCACCGCGGGGTAGCAGGCCTTATCCATGAGTCACTACGCAGTACGCACTAGGAGGACGACGAGGTCTCTCACTAACGATGGCCAATCACAGTGCGGCAGTGCCACCCACCCATGCGCGGCACCCAGTGTTTTAATGCCTGCCCTCAGGCTCCGCGGTGTCTCTGCCAATCCAGATGCTGCATTAGCAACGGCAGGATTGGCTAGGGCACGGAGACGGCCCGCCCACTAGGAGACATGGGGCTGCTGCATGAAGCAACCCTCGGCCTCTCGGGTCCCAACTCCTCCCTCGCTCTCCTGGCTACAGGATGGTAGTAGGAGGTGGCTGTAGTGCGCATGTTCAGGCTGGTCATAAAAATGACCAGCCCAAAATCAAGCAAGCGCACAGTTGCACTATTGCAGCAGCGCTTAGTAAGCGTTGCTGTCACTCAACCCTTGCTGCCGCAGCCAGCCTCACCCCCACCACCTTCAGCGGCCGATTGCCTGAGACTGTCTGCCAGTGCCGATTCCGAACGGAGCGACGAGCTTTTATTACTTAATTATGAACTCAACTACTCTAGTTGCTTGCGACTGTGTATGGGGCCATGTGGCTAGTGGGGCAACGCCCCAATGGACGCACCGCCACTGGTGTGGAGTGGTGGCCGGGTAATTTGGGTAGCGTGGTGGTGTGCGATTACTACATTGTGTACGTTCAAAGAGTGCATTTTTATTCATCTAATATATTGCCTTTCTTTAAAAAACAAGTCGTAGCACTAGAATGGAATTTCAGTAACTCACATTGCACAACTATTCACAAAGCTACAGCGTACAACAAGAAACAGCTTATTATTAATCACATATGTGCAACCTAATGCATTTACCAATGCTTGTTGGTTCTGAAATTTCTCTTTTTCCCGTTGCAGTCTTGCGCATTCACTTTAAATCCTATTGCTTACTGACAACTCCTGGGATTACTTCAATCTTGGAAAGGTTCTCCGCACTCGTTTCAGACTTTTAAGTTCTTAAGATTCTTGTTTTCTTTCACTGTTATTTACCAGAAAGGCATAGCTACCAAAACATGAAAAAATCTTGAAGATAAGATGAACCTGTAGCAGCCTGGCTATTTAGTCAGCACTGTTCTGAATTTACCGGTATTTTTTGCCCAGCTGACTGACCCATCATTTGCAGGAAGTATGATCCTAGACCAGTTGAAGAGCGAATGTTGTCTCATTGTTAAAAAAAAAAAAACACTTGATGTGGCTATTTAGCACACAGAGTTTGGTTTCGAAAACAATAGAACATGCACTGGCAAAACCAAAGGTTTTGTTTTTTTGTGTAGCGAACGTTTTTTTAATCTTTTTTTTTAACCAAGTTTCACTAACACGTGCAGCACTGGTACAACATAAACAGCAGCACCGCGAGATTTCCTCTCTCGGTCACCCAGACAGAATAGATCTAGAGCAAGATGAGCTGTGCCAGTTTTTCTTATGCAGAACACACACAACAAAGATGGCAGCAGTTTGTTTCCCTCACAAACACACATACAGCTTGTGAGGCAGTAGTGCATGCTGCTGACCTCATGCAGGTAACTCTTCGCATACCTCCTTACATCATTATGTATATGAGACTTTCTCTAGGCTGTTCTGCAGAAGTCTTCCCTGTTAACTACGCCGGGCCTTGGCTTTTATGGCGACTAGGCAGCTCACAACACGACCCAAACAGCGAGACGGGTAGCGGTCAAGAGGCTGCACAGTCAGTGTGTCTTGTTTTCGCCTGTCAGATTCCATCTGACAGCGGTGAGTTTTTGGATACCGAGGCGATAGCCTCATTACTCCACATTCATTTTTGAGTTTTTTAGTCGCTGTTTCGGTTGGCTTATTGATGTGACGCTTTGTCACAGTTGAGGTTGGATCACAAGGTCAGCGCTGTGAAAGGCCGCAGGTTGCGGTCAATATGGTTTGCGGAAGTGTCAGCAAGTTTTATCGCAGAGTCTTGTATTAGTCTGCCAAATGTCTTCTGGCGGTGATGAGCTTTTGATGGCTGCCGCGGCGGTTGCCTTCTGACAGTGATGAGTTTTGGGTACCTGCCGGGGCGATTTGCCCTCAGGCAGTGATGGGTTTTTTGGATGCTGTGTTGTTGTTTCAGTTTCACAAGTTTAGCGCTTCGATGGGCCTCGGGTAGCGGTCAAATGGGTTCGTAGAAATGTCTGCAAGTTTCCTAATCAGTGGGTTATCTTTTTGATCCAGTCCTTTGTAGAATGTCCTGTTGAGTTTGCGGAGATAGTCGTCCAACATCTCAACGCCTAGGTCTCTGTGGAGGTCTGCTGTTCTTGTGAAGATTGGAGCACCTGCTGCAATCCGTAAGGCCTTGCTCTGTAGTCTCTGCAGGTCTTGCCGATGTTGCGGGCGGCAGCCACTCCAAACTGGTGCAGCGTACGTCATGGTTGGTCGAATTATTGCGGTGATTACTCGCACCTTGCTCTGCAAGGACATCGACTTGGTCTTCAGGAGTGGGTATAATGCAGTCAGTTTTGTTGCTGCTTTCTGGCAGGTCTTCTCTATGTGGTTTCTCCATGTGAGTTTAGAGTCCAGAGTCACCCCCAGGTAGGAGCTGCTGTTTTCCCATTTGATCTCGTCCCCGTTGAGGAGGATCGCTGGATGTTTTCTGTTCAGCTTCCTGGTGAATAGTGTTGCTGTGGTTTTGCTAGTGTTCAGGGTGATCTGCCAGTCGCTGTACCATTCGGAGAGTCTGCTGAGTGATGCCTCAAGGTTCTTGGCCACTTCCTGTTCGCTGAAGGATTGGGAGATGACTGCTGCATCATCGGCGTAAAGAGCCAGATCAGTCTTCTTTAGGTCCGTGGGGATGTCGTTTGTGAATATGTTGAAGAGGAATGGTCCTAGGATTGATCCCTGGGGCACTCCAGCAAGGATTGGGCGTGGTGTTGAGCATTCGTCTCGTACCGCCACGTGAAAGGTCCGTTTTGACAGGTAGCTAGACAGCAGTTTAATCAGATAGCTTGGAAACTTGAGCTTGATGAGTTTGCAAAGCAGTCCCTCATGCCATACTCGGTCGAATGCTTTGGCTACATCCAGAAAGACTACTCCAGTGGACTTGTTGATGTTGAATCCATGGCTGATGATGTCGACAACTCTGAGGAGTTGGTGATTGGTCGAGTGGTCTTTCCGGAACCCAAACTGTTCTTTGGCGAGGAGGTTTTCGCTTGTCGCAAAGTCCACAAGACGGGCAAGGATAACTTTTTCGAAGAGCTTTGATAGGCCAGATAGCAGACTTATAGGGCGGTAATTTGCAGGATCTCGTAGTGGTTTCCCAGCCTTGGGGAATACGATGACTCTTGCTTCTTTCCAGGCATTAGGGAAATACTGGTGCTGCATACAGGTGTTGAATATCTCATCGAGGTGATCCACTGCAGCGTCTGGGAGCATCTTGATGGCTTGGTTGACTATTCTGTCCTTTCCTGGTGCCTTGCCATTTTTTAGTGTCTTTACCAGGGCCGATAACTCGCCTGTGGAGCATTCCTCAATGTTTGCAGCTTCGGTTTCTGGTGGGTGCTCCCGGTGGTGCTTAGCGACCTCTTGCTCAACTTCTGCTGCCAGTTTGCTAGCCTGGTTAGGCCTGAAGGATGCCTCCAACGTGTCCGCAAAGACCTCAGCCTTGTCCCTGTTACTGCATGCCAGGTGAGTCTTCCCTTGTATCGGTGGGTTTGGTTCCTTCTTCCCAGTCAAGCGTCGGGTCATTTTCCAGAGAGAGTTGTCCGAGTCCTTTAAGTTAGCCGTAGCTGCTTCCCACTTTTCACCTCTGTGCTGGCTTATTTGCATCTTCAGCTGTCTTGTCAGCTCGTTGTATTTCTTCAGCAGGTCGGGGGTGCGATTCCTTTGCCACTCTCTCCGGGCTCTGTTCTTGTCAGCAATCGACTGCTTGATGCCCTTCGGGAGATCGTAGATAGAACAGCGTTGGAGTTTCTGCTCAGGAACGCTGCGCTCGATGGCAGTGTGGACTGCAGCTGTGAAGTGGTGGACCGCCTGGTCAATGTCTTCAATGCAGCGTAGAGGACCAGGGGCCAGTGTCTCCTCCAGGCTTCTCTTGTATAAGCTCCAGTCTGCCTTCTTGTAGTTGTGTCTGGTGCCCTGTTGTTGGTCTTCAAGCACGTCGCCAACTGTGATCAACACTGGGTTGTGGTCGGACGTCAGTGCAGTTAAGGTTTCCAGCTCCATAGACTGGGAGAGATTCTTCATGACGACGATGTCCAGAACGTCCGGTTTATGCAGTGCAGAGCCTGGG
Organism: Triturus cristatus; assembly: GCF_964204655.1. Lineage (NCBI taxonomy): Eukaryota > Metazoa > Chordata > Amphibia > Caudata > Salamandridae > Triturus > Triturus cristatus. Next base: position 725,543,600 of record NC_140590.1, on the reverse strand, counting down.
TAGTGTGTTGGTTGAGTTGGGCCAGCCACTACAAAGTCCTCCTTCTTTGAGTGGGCAAGTAGAGCGTGTCCTTTGCTGTTTACCACGCGAGAGTTCCAGCACTGGTGCTTGGCATTTAGGTCTCCGCCAATTAATTTTGATATGCGGGGGTCCAATAAAGCATCCAAGTCCTTCGGGCTTAGCTTGCCTGGGGGTGAGTAGGCAGCAATCAGCCGTAGGGGGCCTGCAGATGTCTGGATCTGTATGCCAGTTGCTTCAATGCTCCCCACTGGTGGTAGTGAGATCTCGTGGTGCTTCACTTTTGTGCTGACAATCACCGCTGTTCCTCCACCCTTGGCTCCGGTGATGCGATCTGTGCGGTACACCCTGTGGTTTGCTAGGTTGAGCTTCTGGCTTCCTTGGAGATGGGTCTCGGAGATAAGTGCTATGCTCACATCCATGGTTTCCATCAGGTGCAGGAGTTCTGCAGTTTTCTTCTGAATGCTGTTAGCATTCCACATCAAGAAGAGGGAGTTTCCTTTAGATTTTGCTGCCATTGTGTGTGTTTTCTTCACCGTGGAAAAGTCCGGCGATGAGATTCGCCACCATTGTCACCAAAGGGTGGATGTTCATGTCTGCGACTGTTTTCGCAATCTTCGTGATGAGTTCCTGCCAGTTGATGGCTGAGCCTATTTCACAGGATGGTGCTGGGGCAGTTGGTGGTGGTGGTGGTGGTGGGCTGTTCTGTTTGAGTCCTGTTACTTCTGCGTATGTTCTTCCATCCACACGCGCGTCGCTATGGCTGTTGGTTGGATTGCCAGTTGGGGTCCTGTGAGCCAATGCAGGTTTGGAACTCTTCCTTTGTCCCTGGTCAGTTGCAGTTGAGTGTGGAGAAGTCTTTTGTGGTTGAGGTGGTCAGCGCGGTCCATCCTTCTTTGCCTTCTGCAGGTAGGGACAGCCGCGGTAGCTTGCTGGGTGGGGTCCTGTGCAGTTAGCACATATTGCTGGTTCGGTTTCACGGTTCCTAGTGCATTGGTTAGAGGTGTGCTCGCCTCCACAGCGTACGCACTTTGGCTTCTGGTGGCAGAAAGCAGAGGTGTGCCCCAAGCGCTGGCAGTTGTAGCACATGACCGGTCCTCGTTTCCCTCTAGGTGCTTCTGTGGTGACAGTGCAACTGCAGAGCCGTGTGACTGATGAGAGGTCTGCTGGCTTCCCATCCTTGCTTGCCGACAGGGTTACCACAAAGAGGGGAAACTTCTTGTTCTTGTCCGCTGGAGAGACGATCTGCGTTATATTTTTCACTGGAAGTCCAAGTTCCGATAAGTCCCCAGTGATGTGCCCAAGGGATGCGTTTGCTGGGAGCCCGCGTATCACAAAACGCTGAGCTTTTGCAGTGGTCAGTGAGAAGGTGTGGTACTCCATTTTCTGGTCTGTAAGCATGCTGGTCACGCTCCTGTAGTCGTCCGGTGTGGTGAGCATGATCTTGGCGTGGTCCTGCCGGGGCTTGATTGTGAAGGGGGAGATGCAGTGTTCGTCCAGTAGCTCCACGAGGTCCTTGTGGGTGGCTAAGTTCTTCAGGATGATGGGAGGGATCCGTTGTTGCTTTGTGGGGCCTGAAGAGGTCCCGGGTTCAGATGCCGTGTTGTCCTGGGCGTCATTGTCCTGGGTACTCTGGAGAACCAGGTAGCGGTTTGAGGTTGGAATCGTGTTGTGTGTGGGGGGTGCGCGGGCAAGCTTTGATGCTTTTTCTGGCGAGTTAGGGCACGATTCACGTCCTCTCTTTGCCTTGATCTTCCATTCCATGTCGTCTTCGGTGTTGTCTGGTTGAGCCGTGACGTCGGACTCCATGGTTGGTGCTGCTTGGTGGGGGGAGCTGGAGGGCAAGGGCCGAGCTTTTGGGGTTCAGCCGCACAGGGTATGGACTCTCAGTCCTGGGAGAGAGGGCGGAGCAGGTCGGACCGCGAGTCTCCCGTCGAGAATCGGGGCGCGAAAGAGTTTCAAGCAATCACGCAGGCTGCATAAATGATGAGTCTCAGTACAAAATTAATTAATCAAGCAGAGCGCATAGCTGGAAAAATGCAATCTGAGTAAAAATCAATCAAGCAGGGCACATAGATGATAAATTGCAATCTGAATATGAATCAATCAGACAGAGCACGTAAATTGCAATGTGAATGTGAAATCAGTCACCATTTTTATTCAGATTTCTTCAGATTGCAAGTTCTCATTTAGAATCTTCAGTGCGGAGAGCTGTGGTGCCTGAGACTCCATGGTTGGTGCTGCTTGGTGGGGGGAGCTGGAGGGCAAGGGCTGAGCTTTTGGGGTTCAGCCGCACAGGGTATGGACTCTCAGTCCTGGGAGAGAGGGCGGAGCAGGTCGGACCGCGAGTCTCCCGTCGAGAATCGGGGCGCGAAAGAGTTTCAAGCAATCACGCAGGGTGCATAAATGATGAGTCTCAGTACAAAATTAATTAATCAAGCAGAGCGCATAGCTGGAAAAATGCAATCTGAGTAAAAATCAATCAAGCAGGGCACATAGATGATAAATTGCAATCTGAATATGAATCAATCAGACAGAGCACGTAAATTGCAATGTGAATGTGAAATCAGTCAAGCAGAGCGCATAAATGATAAAATGCAATCAGGGTAAAATTCAGTCAAGCAGAGCGCATAGGTGATAAATGCAATCTGAATAAAAATCAATCAGGCAGAGCACATAAATTGCAGTCTGAAAGTAAAATCAGTCAAGCAGAGCGCATAAATGAGAACTTGCAATCTGAAGAAATCTGAATAAAAATAAGTCAAACAGAGAGCATCAATAATGCATTGTAATCAGATTATAAACAAGAAAATCAAGCTGCAGCAGTTTAAGCGAGCAATTACGCAAAAATCGACATACAGGATAAGTAAATCAAGAAAGCAGGGCCAATCTATCACTAAGGATAGAAAATGGCGCTTCCCAGGTCGACTTGCTGGCTGGCTGCTAAGCAGGAATCACGGGGGTCAGTCCTCAGGCCTTCTCTGGTGCTCGGAAGAGGAGCGTCGCTGATGCAGAAATCACCACCACCGGAGATCCGATCCACCGATTCCACCGATGCAGGAAGGTCCGCGGTCCGATCGTCACTGCGCTGGCGCCGGCAAGATGGCCTCGAGGAGCGTCGGATCATCGTCGTCGCAGGCACAGGGAACATCCGGTCATAGTCATCGCCAAAATCAAAAAACTGTCGAAAATGAAATAACAGGCTGCACAGTGAGCGGGGGAAGGCATTTGTACCCTTGTTCCCCCCTCCCCCCCGTCACGGCCGGAAGTGATGCGTCCTGCTGGCTCCCTGGTCCCTAGCCCAGGGAGCCTAGTCTGCTGACTCCAGTGCCTTCATGTGGCACTATGGCGTCCGCCCTGTTGGAGGGTCCCCTATGTGGCCCCCCCGGCAGCCTTGGCAGAGCCAATGTTTCCTCTGAGTTTCTTTGGATTGAGAGGATGTGTATGAGAGACGTTGCAGTGACCTGGTGACATCCAAAGGCTAGTTGCCCTTGAGATCACATTTAGAATCTTCAGTGCGGAGAGCTGTGGTGCCTGAGACCCTTGGCAGCTGCCAGGTGACTGGGAAAGGAGAGGGGGCGGGGGGCTCTGCAAGTTTGCACGCTAACTGAAAAGGCCCAGATCTTTATGGCCATGCCAGGGTCAGCTGCGGTCCGTGCAGGTAACAGCGGTGTGGCTGGGTAAGAGGGGATTTACAGGTACGATGCCGAGGGAATTACATTTTCCCTCGGCATCGTCCCACAAAATCCCCCTTTACCCGTGCCCACTGCCCCACCGCTGTTACCTGCACGGATCACAGCTGGCCAGGGTAGGAGCCCTTGTATAAAACCGTGGGAGGGCCTTTCCTCGTGATATCATGACACAAGTGGTAAAGCCTGTTATTTTTATTTCATAGGTGCGGGATAAGAGGGGGACTCATGTTCAACAACCCGGGGGGACCTTCAGGGGCCGTGTTACGCAAGGCGTCCTGGGAGCGCCACGGCGTTTGCGTCCGCTTTGCGCGCCCTCTGCGCACTTTGGTATACTGTAATACTGAAAGCGCTGGCTCACATACAACGCCAGCGCTTTCTCAAGAGGGCGTTCCCTCATTTACATGGGGGCGTGGCCCCATGCAAATGAGGGAATCCTTTTGCCTCTGTGCCCACGCCGTATTAGAGACTCAGCCGCTTCGTGTGTCACAGTCCCTGACTGCACCCGCCTGCAAGGGGATCTCTAATCCCTTTTAAAAGTGCAGGTGGGTTGCTGCCTACACTGTGAAACATGGAGCTGCTGCTTTAAAACCGCTCCGTATTTCACTTGAATGCGCTACCCCCAGAGCAGCAAGAACTCGCGGCTGCCTTGGGGGGCTGCTCATTCTATGTAATAGGGTACACTTCCCTGTTTGTGCCCAGGCCACCTGTTTTAATATGCACCAGGCGCAAACAGGGAAAGTGCGCCATTTACATAATAGGGCCCCTGGAGTTCAAATGGTACTAAGGGACTCTGGCAACACTTACTGTGGTCAGACAGAGAACAGCTAGAATGTCAAGACGCGCAGAGTGAAATAGGAGAATATTTTAGCCCACAGGGTAGTTCTCAAATCTTTAAACTAGTCAATGTCTGAAGTGGCCAGCTCACCCCTTGTTAATTTCCTAGATCTATAAGGAAGACGCACTACAGTGTATTAACTGTGAGCATTTGATTTGTCACACCCCACAGATAATTAAAGTTATCGAGTGGTTCTCTTCCTGGAAGATCTGCTTTTCTATCATAAGAAGTTAGGTCAGCGGTGGCTCAAGCGTCGCCCCACTGCTCTGAGAGCACTTTAAAAAGGAAAACTAAAATGATAATTAACATTATTATCATTTTAGTTTTCCTTCCTGCTTAGGTGCGGGGTGGGTGGGGCTGGGCTGGCCAGGCCAGAGCAGGGGCCAGGGGGATGAGTGTTAGGCACACGCTAAAAGTGCGCAGGACGGTTTAGGCGGCCAAACCGTCCTGCGCACTTTGCATGTTCCCACCAGGCTGCATTACACAGCCTGGTAAGCAACATGCACAGCCTCCCTGTCCCCGTCTGAGTGCAGAACCATGGCCCTCAGAACCATCACAAAGCTGCATTGCAGTATTGTGATTTGCTATGGGATTCTGGGAGGCTGTGTTCTTCCTGTTGCGGCATGGAGAAGACATCGGAGAAGAGGCGGCAGCGGCACCCAGGTAAGTCTTTTTTATTTTATTCTTTAATCAACCCCCTCTCCGTATCCCCCCTCCCCCACCTCACCACCCCCGTTCGGTAGCCGCCGCGACTAAGTTAAATCACTTATCCTCACTCCTCTCCTCCTTTTCACTGTAAGGCACCAATTGCGTTTCGTGCGGCTGATAGTGTTCGGTAGTCATACTGCACTAGGAAGACTTCCCCAGATTAGAAGATGTAAACACACCCTCAACGAACTTACACATCTGCCACACACGCTATGTGTGTGTGTGTGTGTGTATGTGTAACTTCACTGATAAAAATAGTAGTCATCAGTGGTATTTTCAATGATGTCATAGAAAACGTCATGAGTGCAGTAATATGTGCAGCGGGATCCCTCGAGCGGCCTGGCAGGGTGTCCTCCTCGCTCTCTGTCAGCCCTGTCTGAGCTGTAAAGGGGTGCCTGTCTGCAGAGGGGATGGAGGGAGGAGCTGCAGCACCGGAGGGGTCCTGCACAAAGGAGCTTGTTCAGCTTTAGAGATGTAGTGACAGGATAGGGCCACCTGCTTTAAAAACAACCCTGAATGTGTAAATCGGGTCTTGTGCTGGGGCTATGCCTTTGCTGTTTATTTAGTCTATTCGGAGTACCAGTAGAAATGTTTACAGCTTAGGCACTCCTGTGTTTTTGACAAAAACAACGAAGTTTATTTGAGGGGTTAAAGGCGTAGAGGACATAAACATCATGTTCTCCACTAAAGATAGGAAATGCCTATGGTGCTTTTTTGGAGCCTCCACATTGGGCTGCAGGGAAAGAGCTTCCCCACCAGCCTGAGCCTGTTGTTTTGTGAATGATGATTAGTGCTACTGACACGCTGATGTCATCACAATAGAAAGTGAAAGCAAAAGGAGCTGTTCACTTCCCTACAGGGGAATACTCAAACCCTGGTACCTTCAGAATCCCCATCATATGGAACAAAATGATTCAAATTTGGCCTGGATATCTTTTGTGAAGAAAGTAATATAGGTGTATGTGCAAACAGCTGCAAATTTGGAACAAGCATTTGCAATGCAATAGGTCTTGCATTTGCCAGAATTTGAGATATTGGCATTGTAAATGACAATGGCTTTTTTATGTGTTGGTTTTTAAAACAAATAAATAAAAGACATTGTCATTTACAATGCCAATAGCCTAAGCTCTCGCATATGCAATAAGTTTTACATTGCAAATGCTTGTTTTGTCCAGGAGTTGGGACAGTAACTTTTTTGTCCAAAGCAGGCATAGGTTCGGGCTCACGCCCCCTGCAAAATAGTGCAGCGCATGCATGGCAGTTGATTGCATTTCTTGCTGCAACTCACCTCGTAGTGCTTCATCTCTGCGGTCGCCAACGAAACTACGTGATGACTGAATCCGTTGCTACTGCCCTCGCGAACACTAGTAACAGTTGAGGGACTCCGTGCAGACGGGAAGGGAGAAATGTTTCCTGCACCGAAAGACACAAACCAAGCTGGGCAAATCCCTTAAACGTCCTGTGCCTAAAATCAATGTGTCCGTCTGTAACGCAACTAGTGCTTGTGTAAAGCTCATGGAGATGGCAAACCGGGACAATGGGAGGGCCTGGATCAAAGACAACATGAGCAGCTCAGAGACAGGAGCAGATTACATACACACCCGAAGTGAACAAGAGGCCACAGTGAAGCAAGAAATGCTTAAGTGTGAGCCATGCAGCTGGAGGGATTTCAGAAATAAACTTGGAGAGAAAAAGGATGGGACGGAGAGACTGCAGAGGAAATTGATGTAAACGAGAGAACATGAGCGACTCACATAGAATACAACTCACCCTTCCACAGACCTCTGAAATATTTATTCACATTCCCATTTTCAGATAGGCAACTTTTTCCAATTCTAGTTATTCACATCAATGCTACTGTTAATTATTTCATAGTTATTTTTCATAGTGAGAACCAGACCCCTGGGCATCAGGGCGCTTTACAAGACAGATAAAGAGTGGCAAATTTTTTTAAGCGATAATACAAACTACAATGAAGCACTGCGAAGAGTAAAGCGCTCTGATATCCGCAAGGGTCTTGTTCGCGCTGTATAAAACCTTCAAAATAAATAAAGTGGGTCCATACAGGTGGATTAGAGCATCAAATAGCAGTTTAATTGGGGGGGGGGCGGTGTTGTAACAAAAGAATTGTTTTCTGGGGAGAGAAACAAGACAGGCATGTTGTCAGGGAAGTAAGTACCGCTTCTTTACATGACGCAGTGGCGTTCCGGAAGTGGGTGATTATTCAGTTTAAATAGTTCAGGGGGGGTTTACTGTCCTGATCTCAGGAGGGACAGTTATCTATAGTCCGAGGTTTTTATTAAAAGGAATGCACGGTTTCTTTTTCAAGCAGCTGTGCGTACAGTGCAACAGAGCCCGCGGCCCGGGTGACCGCCATGTCCAGCACCGGGGTAGAGGCCTGTGCAGCACAGCTCGTCAACAGCGTGTACGGGAGCGCCACGCATACTGCAGTCGCACTAGGGCACAAGCAGTCACTGCATTTGGCTTTTACAAGGAGACTGCGCGAGCTCGATACTGCGCCAGAGAAGCGCGATGCAAAAAAAAAACCATGCGTGTCTGGAAGAGACGCCGTGCACGAGCTGAATCTCCAGTCTGGGTGGGCGGATACAAACCCCGCTTCTGAAGAACGCAGACAGAAAACCAACGACTATAGGTCTTGCCAAGGCGAGCAGCGCGTGCGCTGCAACGCAGGTGAGACCTAAAAAGGGGTCAGTAATGGGGTACCACAGTACTTGGTGGGTTAAAGGGAGAAGGTTGGTGATCCAGGACGTTATCCTGATGGGCTTATTGGAATATACTCTTGCTTGGCTAACCTAAAAATACCGTTGCTGTCCGGTTGTGCAAAATGAAGCTGGTATGTCTGTTACTTAATTTACCTCAACGCTTCTGGTAAATCCCAGTTGGACTCGCTTCACAGGCTACCGGTGAATAAAGAGATTGTTTTTTAAGACACATTGCATGGGGCCCAAGACACTTGCTGGCACTTATCTTCCGGAGTAGCTCAACTCTTGACTTCAGCCTATGCTTTGTTCCTTTTCTGGTACTTCCTGGTTGTGCCTATGGTATGCCTTACTAGAGCGGGCAGACACTCTTGGTTCTTGCTCCTAATCCAAGTGTACCAGGGGTAAAAAGCTCCGCCCATGTGAGTGCAGGGAGAGGCATGTGCCTGTGAGAGTGCACAGTGCAGCACCTTAAAGCCTACTGGCTTTGCCAATGTTTCTTACACATTTGCTGTGGAGAGAGCTACATCATTGGGCCAATCCTTTGATAACTTTAAATATTGGTATAAAGTCTGGAATACAATAGAAACTCTGAGGTTGAAATGAGGGAAACCATTGGGAATGGTTATTGGTAACAGTAACTATATTTCTCTCTAAAGAAAAGTGTTGCACTAGACACTTAATTCTAGCATTTTCAAGCAAATTTGAGAAAGCAAAAAAGCAATGGTGAAAGTGCAGTTATTACATTAAAAAATATCCCTCCCAAAGACATGTCCAATACAGAGCCACAGGTGGGCAGGCTGTTCGGTATAAACTTAAGAAGAACCCCCAAGACATAGTGAGGAATTTCCACTACTGTAACTTAGAATGACAGGACCACCTACGCTTGTTAGCATCACCGACTGCGCCTGTTTACCTTGTGACACTGCATTTGAGCACAGAAAGCATTTTTTTTACTTTGCTTTCTCGCTGGTGCAAGAAGAAAACATCAGATCAAGTGCATTCATTTAAAGTTTGATGCATTTCCACTTCCCTCTGCCTAGCATTCCCCTAATGGCCCGCCGCCTCTCCGGCCGTACTCACTTTTACATTACTCCCCAACTCTCTCTCACACTGTTTCTGCCTGCTTCTATTTTTCTCTATCATTCTGGCTGTGTCCTTCTGTCTTATTTTCTCTCCCAATGTCTTTCTCACTCTCTCTATAATTCCACACATTCATACGGATCTACGGAGTTGGAGGAGAAAACAAATGTAAGATTTAATTCCTTTTGAAAACATTCAAAATAAAGAAAAAACAAACACACAAAATAAAACTCAATTTTTCCCCCAGGAAAAGCAATACAAAATGTGCAACTGCGGCGAGCAGAAAAGCCTGAGTCTGGCATTTATAGTGACCTTTCCATTATTCGTCTCAGGATCTCACTATCTCGAAAGTGAATTGAAATGATTGGAAAACAAGATTAATGTGCAGGCAAACACAACCATCTAAATAACCGATGTCGAAACGATCAAACACTTTAAATATTTGATACACTTTGGTAGCTCAGGGCGATTTCATTCGACAAAATAAAAATATACAGCCGGTGATAGCGTTTTGTAATTAAAGGTGCCCCCGGGCAAAGTTTCTTCACCGAATAATGCCATAATCTTTACGAATCCTCCTGCATTCTTGAAAAGACGCCACTAAGTCAAAGGCAAACGCACAGCAAAAAAATATAAGACCAAAGGCACTCAGGATGCAATAAACGAGCGGATTAGATCAACATTACTTTCATTACATTATATTGTATTTGTGTTATTAGCCTGGGTCTGGCACCTATCCAGGTAGGGGACTGGAGTGTGAATGTGATTCTGTTTCTTCAGCCAGTGATGGGAACCACACGCGTGCTAGACCGCCCTCTGCTGTGGCGTTTGGGAGATAAGCTGATGTCACTTCACAACGTCACCTCCACTGGTGTCACTCTGAAAACCTACGAGAGGGTCCCTTTTGCCGCCTCTGCTGGGCCTACAAGTGTGAAGTCGACCATCTGTCTGAAATAGTTTGAATTTTAGCTGTTTACCCCACTGTTATCTCAGAAGTGAGCGACCTATATGTGGTGTAGGAAACCGCATACAGGAACGTTTCAGCGTGTTTAATTCCATCAATTTTTCGACGCAGGGAAGATTAAAATTAAACAAGCAAACAACTAACCGGGTCCGCGCCGCCTCTGTGTGCAATTAGCAGCCGGTGGGCGACACAGGCAGTACCTGTAGTCTGCTGGTCCAGGGCCAGTTCGGGTTCTGTATTTGTGTGGCCAACCACGTTGCAGACCAGAAGGATGGCTGCAGGGAGTGACCTAGTTCCGACCTCCGGTCCCAAATCCCGCTACACATTCCGCCAACCAGTTCAGCTGCTAGGGCCCCATCTCAAGGCCTGCTTCATCGAACTGCAGCCATCAAATTTAAGGCGGCTGCGATCGTTGTGTAGGGCCGCCAACTGTCTGGGCGAACCTCGGCTCATAGAAGGCGAAACAGCACCTCCAGCCCAGTCCCGCCGTCATCTCTCAGGGTGCAAAGTCCAGACCCCTCACAGCACCACACTGGGGCACCGCGGGGTAGCAGGCCTTATCCATGAGTCACTACGCAGTACGCACTAGGAGGACGACGAGGTCTCTCACTAACGATGGCCAATCACAGTGCGGCAGTGCCACCCACCCATGCGCGGCACCCAGTGTTTTAATGCCTGCCCTCAGGCTCCGCGGTGTCTCTGCCAATCCAGATGCTGCATTAGCAACGGCAGGATTGGCTAGGGCACGGAGACGGCCCGCCCACTAGGAGACATGGGGCTGCTGCATGAAGCAACCCTCGGCCTCTCGGGTCCCAACTCCTCCCTCGCTCTCCTGGCTACAGGATGGTAGTAGGAGGTGGCTGTAGTGCGCATGTTCAGGCTGGTCATAAAAATGACCAGCCCAAAATCAAGCAAGCGCACAGTTGCACTATTGCAGCAGCGCTTAGTAAGCGTTGCTGTCACTCAACCCTTGCTGCCGCAGCCAGCCTCACCCCCACCACCTTCAGCGGCCGATTGCCTGAGACTGTCTGCCAGTGCCGATTCCGAACGGAACGACGAGCTTTTATTACTTAATTATGAACTCAACTACTCTAGTTGCTTGCGACTGTGTATGGGGCCATGTGGCTAGTGGGGCAACGCCCCAATGGACGCACCGCCACTGGTGTGGAGTGGTGGCCGGGTAATTTGGGTAGCGTGGTGGTGTGCGATTACTACATTGTGTACGTTCAAAGAGTGCATTTTTATTCATCTAATATATTGCCTTTCTTTAAAAAACAAGTCGTAGCACTAGAATGGAATTTCAGTAACTCACATTGCACAACTATTCACAAAGCTACAGCGTACAACAAGAAACAGCTTATTATTAATCACATATGTGCAACCTAATGCATTTACCAATGCTTGTTGGTTCTGAAATTTCTCTTTTTCCCGTTGCAGTCTTGCGCATTCACTTTAAATCCTATTGCTTACTGACAACTCCTGGGATTACTTCAATCTTGGAAAGGTTCTCCGCACTCGTTTCAGACTTTTAAGTTCTTAAGATTCTTGTTTTCTTTCACTGTTATTTACCAGAAAGGCATAGCTACCAAAACATGAAAAAATCTTGAAGATAAGATGAACCTGTAGCAGCCTGGCTATTTAGTCAGCACTGTTCTGAATTTACCGGTATTTTTTGCCCAGCTGACTGACCCATCATTTGCAGGAAGTATGATCCTAGACCAGTTGAAGAGCGAATGTTGTCTCATTGTTAAAAAAAAAAAACACTTGATGTGGCTATTTAGCACACAGAGTTTGGTTTCGAAAACAATAGAACATGCACTGGCAAAACCAAAGGTTTTGTTTTTTTGTGTAGCGAACGTTTTTTTAATCTTTTTTTTTAACCAAGTTTCACTAACACGTGCAGCACTGGTACAACATAAACAGCAGCACCGCGAGATTTCCTCTCTCGGTCACCCAGACAGAATAGATCTAGAGCAAGATGAGCTGTGCCAGTTTTTCTTATGCAGAACACACACAACAAAGATGGCAGCAGTTTGTTTCCCTCACAAACACACATACAGCTTGTGAGGCAGTAGTGCATGCTGCTGACCTCATGCAGGTAACTCTTCGCATACCTCCTTACATCATTATGTATATGAGACTTTCTCTAGGCTGTTCTGCAGAAGTCTTCCCTGTTAACTACGCCGGGCCTTGGCTTTTATGGCGACTAGGCAGCTCACAACACGACCCAAACAGCGAGACGGGTAGCGGTCAAGAGGCTGCACAGTCAGTGTGTCTTGTTTTCGCCTGTCAGATTCCATCTGACAGCGGTGAGTTTTTGGATACCGAGGCGATAGCCTCATTACTCCACATTCATTTTTGAGTTTTTTAGTCGCTGTTTCGGTTGGCTTATTGATGTGACGCTTTGTCACAGTTGAGGTTGGATCACAAGGTCAGCGCTGTGAAAGGCCGCAGGTTGCGGTCAATATGGTTTGCGGAAGTGTCAGCAAGTTTTATCGCAGAGTCTTGTATTAGTCTGCCAAATGAGCTTTTGATGGCTGCCGCGGCGGTTGCCTTCTGACAGTGATGAGTTTTGGGTACCTGCCGGGGCGATTTGCCCTCAGGCAGTGATGGGTTTTTTGGATGCTGTGTTGTTGTTTCAGTTTCACAAGTTTAGCGCTTCGATGGGCCTCGGGTAGCGGTCAAATGGGTTCGTAGAAATGTCTGCAAGTTTCCTAATCAGTGGGTTATCTTTTTGATCCAGTCCTTTGTAGAATGTCCTGTTGAGTTTGCGGAGATAGTCGTCCAACATCTCAACGCCTAGGTCTCTGTGGAGGTCTGCTGTTCTTGTGAAGATTGGAGCACCTGCTGCAATCCGTAAGGCCTTGCTCTGTAGTCTCTGCAGGTCTTGCCGATGTTGCGGGCGGCAGCCACTCCAAACTGGTGCAGCGTACGTCATGGTTGGTCGAATTATTGCGGTGATTACTCGCACCTTGCTCTGCAAGGACATCGACTTGGTCTTCAGGAGTGGGTATAATGCAGTCAGTTTTGTTGCTGCTTTCTGGCAGGTCTTCTCTATGTGGTTTCTCCATGTGAGTTTAGAGTCCAGAGTCACCCCCAGGTAGGAGCTGCTGTTTTCCCATTTGATCTCGTCCCCGTTGAGGAGGATCGCTGGGTGTTTTCTGTTCAGCTTCCTGGTGAATAGTGTTGCTGTGGTTTTGCTAGTGTTCAGGGTGATCTGCCAGTCGCTGTACCATTCGGAGAGTCTGCTGAGTGATGCCTCAAGGTTCTTGGCCACTTCCTGTTCGCTGAAGGATTGGGAGATGACTGCTGCATCATCGGCGTAAAGAGCCAGATCAGTCTTCTTTAGGTCCGTGGGGATGTCGTTTGTGAATATGTTGAAGAGGAATGGTCCTAGGATTGATCCCTGGGGCACTCCAGCAAGGATTGGGCGTGGTGTTGAGCATTCGTCTCGTACCGCCACGTGAAAGGTCCGTTTTGACAGGTAGCTAGACAGCAGTTTAATCAGATAGCTTGGAAACTTGAGCTTGATGAGTTTGCAAAGCAGTCCCTCATGCCATACTCGGTCGAATGCTTTGGCTACATCCAGAAAGACTACTCCAGTGGACTTGTTGATGTTGAATCCATGGCTGATGATGTCGACAACTCTGAGGAGTTGGTGATTGGTCGAGTGGTCTTTCCGGAACCCAAACTGTTCTTTGGCGAGGAGGTTTTCGCTTGTCGCAAAGTCCACAAGACGGGCAAGGATAACTTTTTCGAAGAGCTTTGATAGGCCAGATAGCAGACTTATAGGGCGGTAATTTGCAGGATCTCGTAGTGGTTTCCCAGCCTTGGGGAATACGATGACTCTTGCTTCTTTCCAGGCATTAGGGAAATACTGGTGCTGCATACAGGTGTTGAATATCTCATCGAGGTGATCCACTGCAGCGTCTGGGAGCATCTTGATGGCTTGGTTGACTATTCTGTCCTTTCCTGGTGCCTTGCCATTTTTTAGTGTCTTTACCAGGGCCGATAACTCGCCTGTGGAGCATTCCTCAATGTTTGCAGCTTCGGTTTCTGGTGGGTGCTCCCGGTGGTGCTTAGCGACCTCTTGCTCAACTTCTGCTGCCAGTTTGCTAGCCTGGTTAGGCCTGAAGGATGCCTCCAACGTGTCAGCAAAGACCTCAGCCTTGTCCCTGTTGCTGCATGCCAGGTGAGTCTTCCCTTGTATCGGTGGGTTTGGTTCCTTCTTCCCAGTCAAGCGTCGGGTCATTTTCCAGAGAGAGTTGTCCGAGTCCTTTAAGTTAGCCGTAGCTGCTTCCCACTTTTCACCTCTGTGCTGGCTTATTTGCATCTTCAGCTGTCTTGTCAGCTCGTTGTATTTCTTCAGCAGGTCGGGGGTGCGATTCCTTTGCCACTCTCTCCGGGCTCTGTTCTTGTCAGCAATCGACTGCTTGATGCCCTTCGGGAGATCGTAGATAGAACAGCGTTGGAGTTTCTGCTCAGGAACGCTGCGCTCGATGGCAGTGTGGACTGCAGCTGTGAAGTGGTGGACCGCCTGGTCAATGTCTTCAATGCAGCGTAGAGGACCAGGGGCCAGTGTCTCCTCCAGGCTTCTCTTGTATAAGCTCCAGTCTGCCTTCTTGTAGTTGTGTCTGGTGCCCTGTTGTTGGTCTTCAAGCACGTCGCCAACTGTGATCAACACTGGGTTGTGGTCGGACGTCAGTGCAGTTAAGGTTTCCAGCTCCATAGACTGGGAGAGATTCTTCATGACGACGATGTCCAGAACGTCCGGTTTATGCAGTGCAGAGCCTGGGTAGTGTGTTGGTTGAGTTGGGCCAGCCACTACAAAGTCCTCCTTCTTTGAGTGGGCAAGTAGAGCGTGTCCTTTGCTGTTTACCACGCGAGAGTTCCAGCACTGGTGCTTGGCATTTAGGTCTCCGCCAATTAATTTTGATATGCGGGGGTCCAATAAAGCATCCAAGTCCTTCGGGCTTAGCTTGCCTGGGGGTGAGTAGGCAGCAATCAGCCGTAGGGGGCCTGCAGATGTCTGGATCTGTATGCCAGTTGCTTCAATGCTCCCCACTGGTGGTAGTGAGATCTCGTGGTGCTTCACTTTTGTGCTGACAATCACCGCTGTTCCTCCACCCTTGGCTCCGGTGATGCGATCTGTGCGGTACACCCTGTGGTTTGCTAGGTTGAGCTTCTGGCTTCCTTGGAGATGGGTCTCGGAGATAAGTGCTATGCTCACATCCATGGTTTCCATCAGGTGCAGGAGTTCTGCAGTTTTCTTCTGAATGCTGTTAGCATTCCACATCAAGAAGAGGGAGTTTCCTTTAGATTTTGCTGCCATTGTGTGTGTTTTCTTCACCGTGGAAAAGTCCGGCGATGAGATTCGCCACCATTGTCACCAAAGGGTGGATGTTCATGTCTGCGACTGTTTTCGCAATCTTCGTGATGAGTTCCTGCCAGTTGATGGCTGAGCCTATTTCACAGGATGGTGCTGGGGCAGTTGGTGGTGGTGGTGGTGGTGGGCTGTTCTGTTTGAGTCCTGTTACTTCTGCGTATGTTCTTCCATCCACACGCGCGTCGCTATGGCTGTTGGTTGGATTGCCAGTTGGGGTCCTGTGAGCCAATGCAGGTTTGGAACTCTTCCTTTGTCCCTGGTCAGTTGCAGTTGAGTGTGGAGAAGTCTTTTGTGGTTGAGGTGGTCAGCGCGGTCCATCCTTCTTTGCCTTCTGCAGGTAGGGACAGCCGCGGTAGCTTGCTGGGTGGGGTCCTGTGCAGTTAGCACATATTGCTGGTTCGGTTTCACGGTTCCTAGTGCATTGGTTAGAGGTGTGCTCGCCTCCACAACGTACGCACTTTGGCTTCTGGTGGCAGAAAGCAGAGGTGTGCCCCAAGCGCTGGCAGTTGTAGCACATGACCGGTCCTCGTTTCCCTCTAGGTGCTTCTGTGGTGACAGTGCAACTGCAGAGCCGTGTGACTGATGAGAGGTCTGCTGGCTTCCCATCCTTGCTTGCCGACAGGGTTACCACAAAGAGGGGAAACTTCTTGTTCTTGTCCGCTGGAGAGACGATCTGCGTTATATTTTTCACTGGAAGTCCAAGTTCCGATAAGTCCCCAGTGATGTGCCCAAGGGATGCGTTTGCTGGGAGCCCGCGTATCACAAAACGCTGAGCTTTTGCAGTGGTCAGTGAGAAGGTGTGGTACTCCATTTTCTGGTCTGTAAGCATGCTGGTCACGCTCCTGTAGTCGTCCGGTGTGGTGAGCATGATCTTGGCGTGGTCCTGCCGGGGCTTGATTGTGAAGGGGGAGATGCAGTGTTCGTCCAGTAGCTCCACGAGGTCCTTGTGGGTGGCTAAGTTCTTCAGGATGATGGGAGGGATCCGTTGTTGCTTTGTGGGGCCTGAAGAGGTCCCGGGTTCAGATGCCGTGTTGTCCTGGGCGTCATTGTCCTGGGTACTCTGGAGAACCAGGTAGCGGTTTGAGGTTGGAATCGTGTTGTGTGTGGGGGGTGCGCGGGCAAGCTTTGATGCTTTTTCTGGCGAGTTAGGGCACGATTCACGTCCTCTCTTTGCCTTGATCTTCCATTCCATGTCGTCTTCGGTGTTGTCTGGTTGAGCCGTGACGTCGGACTCCATGGTTGGTGCTGCTTGGTGGGGGGAGCTGGAGGGCAAGGGCCGAGCTTTTGGGGTTCAGCCGCACAGGGTATGGACTCTCAGTCCTGGGAGAGAGGGCGGAGCAGGTCGGACCGCGAGTCTCCCGTCGAGAATCGGGGCGCGAAAGAGTTTCAAGCAATCACGCAGGCTGCATAAATGATGAGTCTCAGTACAAAATTAATTAATCAAGCAGAGCGCATAGCTGGAAAAATGCAATCTGAGTAAAAATCAATCAAGCAGGGCACATAGATGATAAATTGCAATCTGAATATGAATCAATCAGACAGAGCACGTAAATTGCAATGTGAATGTGAAATCAGTCACCATTTTTATTCAGATTTCTTCAGATTGCAAGTTCTCATTTAGAATCTTCAGTGCGGAGAGCTGTGGTGCCTGAGACTCCATGGTTGGTGCTGCTTGGTGGGGGGAGCTGGAGGGCAAGGGCTGAGCTTTTGGGGTTCAGCCGCACAGGGTATGGACTCTCAGTCCTGGGAGAGAGGGCGGAGCAGGTCGGACCGCGAGTCTCCCGTCGAGAATCGGGGCGCGAAAGAGTTTCAAGCAATCACGCAGGGTGCATAAATGATGAGTCTCAGTACAAAATTAATTAATCAAGCAGAGCGCATAGCTGGAAAAATGCAATCTGAGTAAAAATCAATCAAGCAGGGCACATAGATGATAAATTGCAATCTGAATATGAATCAATCAGACAGAGCACGTAAATTGCAATGTGAATGTGAAATCAGTCAAGCAGAGCGCATAAATGATAAAATGCAATCAGGGTAAAATTCAGTCAAGCAGAGCGCATAGGTGATAAATGCAATCTGAATAAAAATCAATCAGGCAGAGCACATAAATTGCAGTCTGAAAGTAAAATCAGTCAAGCAGAGCGCATAAATGAGAACTTGCAATCTGAAGAAATCTGAATAAAAATAAGTCAAACAGAGAGCATCAATAATGCATTGTAATCAGATTATAAACAAGAAAATCAAGCTGCAGCAGTTTAAGCGAGCAATTACGCAAAAATCGACATACAGGATAAGTAAATCAAGAAAGCAGGGCCAATCTATCACTAAGGATAGAAAATGGCGCTTCCCAGGTCGACTTGCTGGCTGGCTGCTAAGCAGGAATCACGGGGGTCAGTCCTCAGGCCTTCTCTGGTGCTCGGAAGAGGAGCGTCGCTGATGCAGAAATCACCACCACCGGAGATCCGATCCACCGATTCCACCGATGCAGGAAGGTCCGCGGTCCGATCGTCACTGCGCTGGCGCCGGCAAGATGGCCTCGAGGAGCGTCGGATCATCGTCGTCGCAGGCACAGGGAACATCCGGTCATAGTCATCGCCAAAATCAAAAAACTGTCGAAAATGAAATAACAGGCTGCACAGTGAGCGGGGGAAGGCATTTGTACCCTTGTTCCCCCCTCCCCCCCGTCACGGCCGGAAGTGATGCGTCCTGCTGGCTCCCTGGTCCCTAGCCCAGGGAGCCTAGTCTGCTGACTCCAGTGCCTTCATGTGGCACTATGGCGTCCGCCCTGTTGGAGGGTCCCCTATGTGGCCCCCCCGGCAGCCTTGGCAGAGCCAATGTTTCCTCTGAGTTTCTTTGGATTGAGAGGATGTGTATGAGAGACGTTGCAGTGACCTGGTGACATCCAAAGGCTAGTTGCCCTTGAGATCACATTTAGAATCTTCAGTGCGGAGAGCTGTGGTGCCTGAGACCCTTGGCAGCTGCCAGGTGACTGGGAAAGGAGAGGGGGCGGGGGGCTCTGCAAGTTTGCACGCTAACTGAAAAGGCCCAGATCTTTATGGCCATGCCAGGGTCAGCTGCGGTCCGTGCAGGTAACAGCGGTGTGGCTGGGTAAGAGGGGATTTACAGGTACGATGCCGAGGGAATTACATTTTCCCTCGGCATCGTCCCACAAAATCCCCCTTTACCCGTGCCCACTGCCCCACCGCTGTTACCTGCACGGATCACAGCTGGCCAGGGTAGGAGCCCTTGTATAAAACCGTGGGAGGGCCTTTCCTCGTGATATCATGACACAAGTGGTAAAGCCTGTTATTTTTATTTCATAGGTGCGGGATAAGAGGGGGACTCATGTTCAACAACCCGGGGGGACCTTCAGGGGCCGTGTTACGCAAGGCGTCCTGGGAGCGCCACGGCGTTTGCGTCCGCTTTGCGCGCCCTCTGCGCACTTTGGTATACTGTAATACTGAAAGCGCTGGCTCACATACAACGCCAGCGCTTTCTCAAGAGGGCGTTCCCTCATTTACATGGGGGCGTGGCCCCATGCAAATGAGGGAATCCTTTTGCCTCTGTGCCCACGCCGTATTAGAGACTCAGCCGCTTCGTGTGTCACAGTCCCTGACTGCACCCGCCTGCAAGGGGATCTCTAATCCCTTTTAAAAGTGCAGGTGGGTTGCTGCCTACACTGTGAAACATGGAGCTGCTGCTTTAAAACCGCTCCGTATTTCACTTGAATGCGCTACCCCCAGAGCAGCAAGAACTCGCGGCTGCCTTGGGGGGCTGCTCATTCTATGTAATAGGGTACACTTCCCTGTTTGTGCCCAGGCCACCTGTTTTAATATGCACCAGGCGCAAACAGGGAAAGTGCGCCATTTACATAATAGGGCCCCTGGAGTTCAAATGGTACTAAGGGACTCTGGCAACACTTACTGTGGTCAGACAGAGAACAGCTAGAATGTCAAGACGCGCAGAGTGAAATAGGAGAATATTTTAGCCCACAGGGTAGTTCTCAAATCTTTAAACTAGTCAATGTCTGAAGTGGCCAGCTCACCCCTTGTTAATTTCCTAGATCTATAAGGAAGACGCACTACAGTGTATTAACTGTGAGCATTTGATTTGTCACACCCCACAGATAATTAAAGTTATCGAGTGGTTCTCTTCCTGGAAGATCTGCTTTTCTATCATAAGAAGTTAGGTCAGCGGTGGCTCAAGCGTCGCCCCACTGCTCTGAGAGCACTTTAAAAAGGAAAACTAAAATGATAATTAACATTATTATCATTTTAGTTTTCCTTCCTGCTTAGGTGCGGGGTGGGTGGGGCTGGGCTGGCCAGGCCAGAGCAGGGGCCAGGGGGATGAGTGTTAGGCACACGCTAAAAGTGCGCAGGACGGTTTAGGCGGCCAAACCGTCCTGCGCACTTTGCATGTTCCCACCAGGCTGCATTACACAGCCTGGTAAGCAACATGCACAGCCTCCCTGTCCCCGTCTGAGTGCAGAACCATGGCCCTCAGAACCATCACAAAGCTGCATTGCAGTATTGTGATTTGCTAGGGGATTCTGGGAGGCTGTGTTCTTCCTGTTGCGGCATGGAGAAGACATCGGAGAAGAGGCGGCAGCGGCACCCAGGTAAGTCTTTTTTATTTTATTCTTTAATCAACCCCCTCTCCGTATCCCCCCTCCCCCACCTCACCACCCCCGTTCGGTAGCCGCCGCGACTAAGTTAAATCACTTATCCTCACTCCTCTCCTCCTTTTCACTGTAAGGCACCAATTGCGTTTCGTGCGGCTGATAGTGTTCGGTAGTCATACTGCACTAGGAAGACTTCCCCAGATTAGAAGATGTAAACACACCCTCAACGAACTTACACATCTGCCACACACGCTATGTGTGTGTGTGTGTGTGTATGTGTAACTTCACTGATAAAAATAGTAGTCATCAGTGGTATTTTCAATGATGTCATAGAAAACGTCATGAGTGCAGTAATATGTGCAGCGGGATCCCTCGAGCGGCCTGGCAGGGTGTCCTCCTCGCTCTCTGTCAGCCCTGTCTGAGCTGTAAAGGGGTGCCTGTCTGCAGAGGGGATGGAGGGAGGAGCTGCAGCACCGGAGGGGTCCTGCACAAAGGAGCTTGTTCAGCTTTAGAGATGTAGTGACAGGATAGGGCCACCTGCTTTAAAAACAACCCTGAATGTGTAAATCGGGTCTTGTGCTGGGGCTATGCCTTTGCTGTTTATTTAGTCTATTCGGAGTACCAGTAGAAATGTTTACAGCTTAGGCACTCCTGTGTTTTTGACAAAAACAACGAAGTTTATTTGAGGGGTTAAAGGCGTAGAGGACATAAACATCATGTTCTCCACTAAAGATAGGAAATGCCTATGGTGCTTTTTTGGAGCCTCCACATTGGGCTGCAGGGAAAGAGCTTCCCCACCAGCCTGAGCCTGTTGTTTTGTGAATGATGATTAGTGCTACTGACACGCTGATGTCATCACAATAGAAAGTGAAAGCAAAAGGAGCTGTTCACTTCCCTACAGGGGAATACTCAAACCCTGGTACCTTCAGAATCCCCATCATATGGAACAAAATGATTCAAATTTGGCCTGGATATCTTTTGTGAAGAAAGTAATATAGGTGTATGTGCAAACAGCTGCAAATTTGGAACAAGCATTTGCAATGCAATAGGTCTTGCATTTGCCAGAATTTGAGATATTGGCATTGTAAATGACAATGGCTTTTTTATGTGTTGGTTTTTAAAACAAATAAATAAAAGACATTGTCATTTACAATGCCAATAGCCTAAGCTCTCGCATATGCAATAAGTTTTACATTGCAAATGCTTGTTTTGTCCAGGAGTTGGGACAGTAACTTTTTTGTCCAAAGCAGGCATAGGTTCGGGCTCACGCCCCCTGCAAAATAGTGCAGCGCATGCATGGCAGTTGATTGCATTTCTTGCTGCAACTCACCTCGTAGTGCTTCATCTCTGCGGTCGCCAACGAAACTACGTGATGACTGAATCCGTTGCTACTGCCCTCGCGAACACTAGTAACAGTTGAGGGACTCCGTGCAGACGGGAAGGGAGAAATGTTTCCTGCACCGAAAGACACAAACCAAGCTGGGCAAATCCCTTAAACGTCCTGTGCCTAAAATCAATGTGTCCGTCTGTAACGCAACTAGTGCTTGTGTAAAGCTCATGGAGATGGCAAACCGGGACAATGGGAGGGCCTGGATCAAAGACAACATGAGCAGCTCAGAGACAGGAGCAGATTACATACACACCCGAAGTGAACAAGAGGCCACAGTGAAGCAAGAAATGCTTAAGTGTGAGCCATGCAGCTGGAGGGATTTCAGAAATAAACTTGGAGAGAAAAAGGATGGGACGGAGAGACTGCAGAGGAAATTGATGTAAACGAGAGAACATGAGCGACTCACATAGAATACAACTCACCCTTCCACAGACCTCTGAAATATTTATTCACATTCCCATTTTCAGATAGGCAACTTTTTCCAATTCTAGTTATTCACATCAATGCTACTGTTAATTATTTCATAGTTATTTTTCATAGTGAGAACCAGACCCCTGGGCATCAGGGCGCTTTACAAGACAGATAAAGAGTGGAAAATTTTTTTAAGCGATAATACAAACTACAATGAAGCACTGCGAAGAGTAAAGCGCTCTGATATCCGCAAGGGTCTTGTTCGCGCTGTATAAAACCTTCAAAATAAATAAAGTGGGTCCATACAGGTGGATTAGAGCATCAAATAGCAGTTTAATTGGGGGGGGGGGGCGGTGTTGTAACAAAAGAATTGTTTTCTGGGGAGAGAAACAAGACAGGCATGTTGTCAGGGAAGTAAGTACCGCTTCTTTACATGACGCAGTGGCGTTCCGGAAGTGGGTGATTATTCAGTTTAAATAGTTCAGGGGGGGTTTACTGTCCTGATCTCAGGAGGGACAGTTATCTATAGTCCGAGGTTTTTATTAAAAGGAATGCACGGTTTCTTTTTCAAGCAGCTGTGCGTACAGTGCAACAGAGCCCGCGGCCCGGGTGACCGCCATGTCCAGCACCGGGGTAGAGGCCTGTGCAGCACAGCTCGTCAACAGCGTGTACGGGAGCGCCACGCATACTGCAGTCGCACTAGGGCACAAGCAGTCACTGCATTTGGCTTTTACAAGGAGACTGCGCGAGCTCGATACTGCGCCAGAGAAGCGCGATGCAAAAAAAAAACCATGCGTGTCTGGAAGAGACGCCGTGCACGAGCTGAATCTCCAGTCTGGGTGGGCGGATACAAACCCCGCTTCTGAAGAACGCAGACAGAAAACCAACGACTATAGGTCTTGCCAAGGCGAGCAGCGCGTGCGCTGCAACGCAGGTGAGACCTAAAAAGGGGTCAGTAATGGGGTACCACAGTACTTGGTGGGTTAAAGGGAGAAGGTTGGTGATCCAGGACGTTATCCTGATGGGCTTATTGGAATATACTCTTGCTTGGCTAACCTAAAAATACCGTTGCTGTCCGGTTGTGCAAAATGAAGCTGGTATGTCTGTTACTTAATTTACCTCAACGCTTCTGGTAAATCCCAGTTGGACTCGCTTCACAGGCTACCGGTGAATAAAGAGATTGTTTTTTAAGACACATTGCATGGGGCCCAAGACACTTGCTGGCACTTATCTTCCGGAGTAGCTCAACTCTTGACTTCAGCCTATGCTTTGTTCCTTTTCTGGTACTTCCTGGTTGTGCCTATGGTATGCCTTACTAGAGCGGGCAGACACTCTTGGTTCTTGCTCCTAATCCAAGTGTACCAGGGGTAAAAAGCTCCGCCCATGTGAGTGCAGGGAGAGGCATGTGCCTGTGAGAGTGCACAGTGCAGCACCTTAAAGCCTACTGGCTTTGCCAATGTTTCTTACACATTTGCTGTGGAGAGAGCTACATCATTGGGCCAATCCTTTGATAACTTTAAATATTGGTATAAAGTCTGGAATACAATAGAAACTCTGAGGTTGAAATGAGGGAAACCATTGGGAATGGTTATTGGTAACAGTAACTATATTTCTCTCTAAAGAAAAGTGTTGCACTAGACACTTAATTCTAACATTAACATGCTGAGACTGATGGAGAAAGAAAAAGGGTACTGAAAGCTGGGAGAACAGATATAAAGCTGATGACATTTGGAAAAACGTTTATTTTCAGCTAACTAGGCTACCTTTTATGTGAAAGAGTGCGATTACCAAAAATAAAGGCCGAGGAGGGCAGACACAAATTGGTGCTTCAACTCGAAGTGCAGCGCCCACAGGATAAAACCTGTAGTAGTAGTAGTCCAATCTATAGTCATCTTATCGAACCATAAAATAATACACAGCATAAAATCCAGCAGTATCATAACAATTAAAATCAGGATTTAACAACAAATGCTTAAAAATCTTAACGTAACATAAATGATTAAAATAATGATAAATATTCCACTATATATAGGTGTGTCTTGGATAGGAGACTAAAAGATGGACTATGTTGAATCTTAACCTAAGCAGGTAAACTCTCTGATGGTGGTGAGGTAAAGAATGAAGGTAAGGCTCCATACTGTCTGTGGTCACTAGCATTTGATAGGTAGAAACGATCTTTTCACGGAGCTCTTTAGTTCCCTTCTCCAACCCTTTTAGTGAGAAATTCTGCTTTTAAATGCCTTTTGGGTAAGGCGCTGATATCAAATGGACTATAAAAACATTCAGGCCTCCCAAGCATGGTAAATTGTTCTTTAACCATGGTATATGGTGAGCATAATCAAGCCGTAAGCAATCAGTAATTATATCCTAGTTTAGAAGGGTTTCATGTTTGGACCAGATGCGTTCTGGACCTCGCATGCTGTTGGGACAACAAGATCCATAACCCCTTGACGCAGAGAAAAGGAGGGGCTGTGGGTAGCGCTATTTAGTGCGCATTGGCCTCCCACACAAGGGACGCACTCTGGACCTCGCCTGCTGTTTGGACCACAAGATCCATAACCCTTCACCAGGGGGAAGGAGGGGCTGTGGGGGAGGGCTACTTAGTGTGTATCGGCCTCTTACTTGTCGGATGCGCAGACGAAGCCAAGAGCAAGCCCGTCTGCACCTATCCATGGCCGGTCGTGGCTGGGCTGGGCCACCCCTCTTGGTCTCCCACTTTCCTGCCTGATCTTGTTG
The DNA here is from genome assembly GCF_964204655.1 of Triturus cristatus. Lineage (NCBI taxonomy): Eukaryota > Metazoa > Chordata > Amphibia > Caudata > Salamandridae > Triturus > Triturus cristatus. Next base: position 725,519,036 of record NC_140590.1, on the reverse strand, counting down.
GGATTGTTTGGCACCTGAAGGCCCCCACACCATGGGTGAGAGCAGTGCTTTAAATGGGGAAAAAGAAAAAGTACAGGTACTCATCAGATCGAGCTGGGGTCGTGGCAAGGAGGTGGGGCTAGAGGCGGGACTAAGGGTGGGTCTAATGAAAAACATTTGAAGGGCTCAAGAATTTTTGAATGATGACAAATTGCTTCCCTCAGCAATTTATTGTTGATGCCCTTGCATGTATTAAGTTGTACTAGTTGACAGACTATTGAAAGGTAACTATCACGTTTTCCTTTTTGTCAGAGGCACCTGTATATTAAACAAAACATTAAAAGGTGCAGAGACTTGTTTTACTGAAAATTAATTAAAGGAAAAAAGACTACATCCTAAAATGCAACTCTGACTCGCATCGGGTGAAAGGAAGCCATCAGTTGTCATGCTAGTGATCCTGGGAGAAGAAAGTTATCTGGGTTACAGAGCAATAATATTTCACCCTTTCATTCACTTTCAGATACTGTGCCACCCAGCAATCTAATTCAAAATTCTGAGGGGCTAGTAAAGGGATGGAGGCACATATAACCATGTACATATGACCACAGTGTCACTGATGATGGTGGTCAGCAGGCCTGCTGTAGCCACGGTTTCTGATATGGGAGGCACCCTGTACCCACATGTGTTTGATGCTCAAAGCTTCCCTTAGGCCTGCTCCTTCACCTCAAGTCCAAGGCTTGGCTTCCTCACTTGGGTGCTTTCGGTTCCCTGGTGCTCCCACTCCTTCTACGTGGCTCACTTTTTTCATGAATACCAGATACAGCCAGCTGTTGTGTTCAGAAACCCATGAAAACACCTTAACCACTGTAACACTTCCCATCAAGGGCTTGTAGAAGTTGGCCAAATCCACCCACACTGAAGGTATTGTATTGTATTGTAATTGCATTTATATAGCGCTTACTACCCCTGACGAGGCGTCAAAGCGCTTTTTCGGCGAGTAGCGCACTACTCCGGAACCCAAGAAGGATTAGTGTTGAATTAGTATAGTGAAAATCTGAAAGTAATTTGAGTGGTGGATAGGTTAGTCAGTTATTTGGATTCAGAAGGATAGCAGAGAGATAGAAGAGGGAAAAAGGTTTGCATTTATATAGCGCTTGTTACCCCTGATGGGGTGTTGAAGCGCTTTTGTTTGGAGAGTAGCACTTATCGGGTTTAAACAACAAAGAGATACCAAAAAGTGTGACTGAGCATGTGTATGACAGCAAAAAAGCGTACTTGACAATCTGGAATAGGCCTCGTTTCTAAGAAATGCTTGATATCAGACACAAGCATTCTGGAAGCAATTCAAAGTGTGATCTTACATCATAGAAATGAATGAGAAACGTTCACCAAGCCATGGGATGTCATGTCTTAGTCGTGTTTGAATGCTTATATTGTTAGCTACATTCAGTGTTTTCTGGTAAATGCGCATTTTTAACTCCGTGCACATTATTCTTCCCCTTCCAGTGTGCCCTAGTAAGGTCTATACTGTGTTTAAGTATGTTGATAAATCTATTCTTCCTCCAAAGTATGCGATCTGAATTCTTATGATTGTTTGTTGAGCCTTTCATTGTTTAACTTTGTTACAAAAAAATGAGTCACATTATGGTAAACTTTATATTAGCTGCTAAAAAAAAAAAAAACACTAATTAAAAATACCACTGTCCCCTCAAAATTATTTTTCTATTCAGCGGCCGCCCCCGCTTTAGATAACACTCTTTTGGATGACGAGATACTCTCCTACCTCTACCCTCTGATGTCCCTAGCTCTTACTTACTTAGCCTCATGTCCCCTCCGATGCCCCATTTGTCTCTTTACATTTTCTCTTTTTTCAGGTGGTCACGCCACCTTTCATTTTAAATGTCCCCTTGTTCATCTCATCAAATTCCTTCTCTTGCTTTTCTGGGATACCCCTCCCCCATTTAAAATACCAGTCTCTGCCACTGTAACTGGCGCTCTGTCCTCACACAACAGGCCCCTTCCACCGACCTGTGTCATTCTCGAAAGCCTTGGCTTTCTTGGGACACCTACCCACCCCCGACTCATCAGATGATCCCCATCTCATCCATCAGGTGCTTTATTTTAAACCCACTGCCCAGGGCCGGCTTTAGTGCTGGTGGCGCCCTGTGCGACAATGTTTGTTGGCGCCCCCCCCAATGACCACCTCCACCACGGATTCTCTCACTAGCACCCTTTAACAGTGACCAACTCACCATAACCACACTCTCTCAGATGCATTGAATTAGTTATATAGCGCCACTCATACCAGTGTAGGGTGTCCGAGCACTTTGCATCACACACACATTACACAGAGACAATTAATCATACAAGTGTAAATCAGTGTATAGGAAATGTTACTTAAGCCAAAGGACTGAAAGTGTAGGAGTCACATGTCCCCCATACTGGTAGGCAGTATAGTTTAAGAGTGCTTGGTGCGGAGAAGCACAAACGCAGAGTCGAAAAAGAAACTGCATAGTTGGGAGTTTTCTTTAATAATAAGAATCGATTTCTAGCCAAATTAACCCTTTTTGCAACATTAATCAATGTTCTAATAATGTATACTTTGCAGTGTGTATGCAGTTCTGGGATGAAAGTTAATAGCTCACTGTTGTATATTAGGACTTTAAGTTATAAATTGCAAGTAACAAAAGGATGTCTCTTTTGAAAGCAGTAATCTGCTGACCTGTTTACATCACATGCACTCTGTAATCTACTTGATACAAGTTCTTTGCAGCAGGCATATTAACCCTCTGCACTAACTTCACCTAAGTCAAAACCTCAACTATACAAAACGCTGATCTCTCTCCAGGAAGATAATTAATCACACGAATTTTCTTGCCATTTATGTGAGGCCTAGTAATTGCAGGCGGAAAGAAACGCTGCAGCAGGTGCTTCAAAAGCTTCATAAACTTTCAAACACGGCGCCCCCAGGAAGCCAGCACCCGGTGCAGTGGCACCGGTCGCACCACCCTAAAGGCGGCCCTGCCACTGCCCCACACCCGCAGTGTATTCTCAAATATCTTTGCTTGCCCCTTTCTTCTTTTTCAGATAACCCCTCGATTTATTTAGCTGACTGTGCTTATACCCCTTAATTTCTGAAAGCTCTCCTCAGTTGTCCCCTTTTTCACCTGCCAGCTGCTATGCTATCTGTAGGATCGTGTGCGGTCTAGTAGCCAGGGGGGCGGAGCATCCGGGTAGGGGGAAGAGGAGGAGCAACGGCGTAAGCGGGCAGTTAGAGTAGGGACAATGAAGAGTAAGGAATGAGAATAAAGCTCTGCATAATAGAACACTGTGTCGGTCGTCATTGGGGGGGTAACACGACACGACAGCTGGCGACGAGGGTGGGATGAGCGACATGCTCTCCCCTGAACCCGAATAGAAGTGTGGTTTGTCCCTGGATAAAGTGCGGAGAGGAAACCGTGAAGGTAGCGCTGTTCGCGCCGAAAGCCAGGCTCGCGCCAGATCAGGTGCCCCGAGTGGAAGAGTCGTGGGCGAGAGTGACACCTGCCCCTAGCCCCGGCGGCACAGACCGGAGCGCAGCGTCGGTGGAAGGCGAAGAGTGACTCGCCGTGAGCAGCTTAAACCCCCCCCCCCTCTCCAGCGCGAGGTCGGAGACACGTGCGTGCCAGGAGGAGCTGAAACTGCAGCGTGCGCTCACCCTGTGATTGTCGAGGTCCTGTGGAGCTGGTGAGTGAGGCCGTCGATGCAGCGTGGATCAGGTGGGGAGGATCCTGAAAAGCAGCTAAGCCTCGTGTCAAGCCCCGTGTGTGGTGTCGGCCCAGCGGCCATCTTTGAATCAGGCGGCTGCATGAGGACACTCCCTTGTGAAATGAATAGGCGGCCATTTTGAAGTCAGGCACCCAGGATCCACCGGTGATATTAAACAAGCCCAAGCAAAGGCAAGAGAAAAAATAAACAAGCACAAGCAAAGGCAGGAAAGAAAATAAACAAGCCCAAGCAAAGGCAATGAATAAACTAAACAAGCTCAAGCAAAGGCAAGAGAGCAAATAAACAAGCACAAGCAAAGGCAAGAAAGAAAGTAAACAAGCCCAAGCAAAGGCAATGAAGAAACTAAACAAGCACAAGCAAAGGCAAGAACAAGAATAAACAAGCCCAAGCCAAGGCAAGGAAGATACTAAACAAGCACGAGCAAGACAAGACAGTGAACCACACATACACACATCATCGGACCCCGTCATCTCAGGAAAGGTCAACAAATAAGCACGGGCAAACACCGGAAGGGAGCGCAGTTAGCCCCGCCAAACAAAAATGAATCGCGATGTCGAACCACGGATCACCCGCACGCCAGGAGGTGAAACCCATCGTGATGGGACTGTCACACCTACGCCCTCCAGAGCCCCTGGCGCTCGTGGTTGGGGGCAGCATGGGGCCCCGATGGGAGGAATGGATCGAAGATTTTGAAGACTACATCAAAGGCTCCAAGGTAATCGGTGATGAAGATCAACTAATCGCGCTCCGCAATCTGGTAGGAAAAGACATCAGCAAAATGATCAAGGAGATTCCGGCTGCTGATGCCGGGACGTATGCCAAGGTACGTGAGGCGCTAGACAAGAAATTCTTACACAAGAAAAACGTAGACTACGAGAGGTACGTGTTCCAGCGGGCACACCAAGAAAAAGATGAGATGATGAGTGCGTATATAACTCGACTACGCCGGCTGGCCCGCCACTGCAATTTTGAAGCGTTCTCGACAGACGACGCCATCCGGTTGCGCGTCATCGACGGCTGTCAGTCTGAGACACTCCGGAGGAAACTGTTGAAGAAAAGCCACAATCTTGACGAAATCGAAGAAATTACGAGACTACACGATCCGGCCGAGGAACAGGCCAAGAACATGGAAGCAGGACGTACGGTACGCAGAGAGCAAGTCTGTCAAGTGCAAGCTAGTCGCCCCCGCCGAAGGTCCAGAGAGCGAGGGCGGCACTCCTGGCCATCGTCGCGTCACCGTCATTCTGGACACCGCCGGCCTGAGTCGGGGAGGAGAGGCAAACGCCATGACCACGCGAGAAGGGCACCCGCGAGAAAATGCTACAGGTGCGGGTATGACTTCCCACATACAGGCGCGTGTCCAGCTATGGGACAGCAGTGCCGCAAGTGTGGGCGGAGCGGTCATTTCGAGGCCATGTGCGGAGAGTATCGCCGGGAAAAGGAAAAGAGCACACAGGAGATATCGCGAGGGGACACCCGCCGGCACCACGCGCGAGCGGTGCATGATCGCCCAAAGTCCTCGTCACGATCCTCCCACTCCAGCAGGGAGTCGCGGGTGTCGCGATGGTCAAGGAGGTCACCATCTCGAGACTCCAGATGAGCGAGAATATTCGGTTGAATATGCGAATATGATTGCCGACCCAGATCAACTTAAGTATCCCCGACTGGACATCAGCGTCGGTGAACATAATACAAAATTTGTGATGGACAGTGGTGCGTCCCTGAACTATATTCCGGTGACGGAGTACAACAAAATGAACCCTTGTCCTCGTCTGAGTCCGGCACATGTCAGGGTCTACACCTGGATGTCCAGGAAGCCACTTCCCTGTCTCGGGAAGTTTTCAACTGTGCTGAGACACAAAACAATATCCGTTCCTGCCGTGATCCATGTCATAGAAGGGCCAGAGGCTGACTGCCTTCTTAGTCTGCCGACGGCCGAAAGACTGCGACTGGTGGAAATTCTTTACCGGGTCAGCAACGACAGTGACATTGTCCACAAGTTCTCAAAACTGTTCCTGGGACTTGGCAAAATGAACAGGGGTCAGATCCGTCTACACATCAACGACCAAGTCCAGCCGGTCGCCCAACATCCCCGGAAAGTGCCATTCCATCTCCAGCAGGCTGTGGAAGATGAACTGCAGGACCTGCTGGCGGCTGACATCATCGAACGAACGGAGGGTCCCACACCATGGGTGTCACCAGTAGTGATCGTTCCAAAGAAAGGGACTCCTGGGAAAGTGCAGTTGTGTGTGGACATGCGGATGGCCAACACCGCCATCGAGAGGGAACGCCACCCCGGTCCTCACTTGAGCGACATGATAGCTGCATTGAATGGCGCTCGAGTGTTCTCCAAGCTGGACCTCAACAAAGGGTACCATCAGTTAGAACTTCATGAGAGCTCTCGATACATCACAACATTTGCAACGCACCTGGGGTTGTATCGATATAAAAGACTGAATTTTGGCATTTCCTCAGCCGCCGAAATATTTCAGGAGGCCATTCGACAGACCATCCACCACATTCCCAACACACTGAACTATAGTGACGACATCTTAGTGTATGGGGCTAATGTCCAAGACCATGACACCGCTCTAGACAGAGTCTGCCATGCCCTCCTGGAAGCGAACTTAACGCTCAACAAAGATAAGTGTGAGGTTCACCAGTCGAAGCTGAAGTTCTTTGGGCACGTCTTCTCGGGAGCCGGGATGAAGCCCGACCCAGATAAAGTGAGCACGTTAAATGACACCAAGAGCCCACGAGACGTCAGCGACGTGCGGTCTTTTCTGGGAATGGCGAGCTACTGCTCGAGGTACATCAAAGACTATGCCACCCTCAGCCACCCGCTCCGCACACTGACCAAGCAAGGACAGCCATTTGAATGGACTCATGAGTGCGAGCAGGCCTTCCAGGAAATCAAACACGCTGTGGGAGCCGCAGAGAGTTTGGCTTACTTTAGCCCTGACCGCAAGACTGAAATAACGGTAGATGCAAGCCCTGTCGGCCTAGGTGCCATTCTAGCTCAATACGACAACGACACGGATCAACGGCACATAGTGGCTCATGCTAGCCGAAGTCTCTCCGACACGGAAAAGGCATACTCCCAACCCGAAAAGGAGAGTCTGGCGGTAGTGTGGGCCTGTGAACACTTTCACGTGTTCATCTATGGGAAACACTTCACCATGGTGACGGATCACCAAGCGCTCGTCACCATCTTTGGGAATCCACGCTCCAAAATGCCACCGCGCATCGAACGGTGGGGACTGCGCTTGCAAGAGTATACACCATTATACATAAGCCGGGAAAATCAGCCAACCCGGCTGACTACATGTCGCGACACCCCAGGGCAAGTCAGCTCTCCGGACTGTCTGTCGCAGAGGAATATATCCACTTCGTAGTGGATCAAGCGCAACCACCCGCTGTTCCCTTGGAGGCCATTCAACAAGCCACTTTGCAAGATGAGACATTACAAAGGGTGATTCGCAGGGTACAGACACACCGATGGCGGCATGAAGAGCCCGACGAGGGGAGTGATCCGACAACGCGTCAGGAACTGCAGGCCTTTAGAAACGTGAGCGAAGAGCTGTCTGTCACCGCAGAGGGTCTGCTACTAAGAGATCACCGGATCGTCATTCCCAGCCAACTGCGACAAGGGGTCATCAACCTGGCTCACGAAAGTCATCGGGGCGTAGTGGCAACAAAAAGGGCTCTCCGAGAGCGTGTGTGGTTCCCGCTCCTTGACAGAATGGTGGAGCTCACGTTGAAGGATTGTCCGCAATTTCAAGTCGTAGGGCACGGTGATCCTCCAGCCCCACTTCAAATGACTCCCCTACCACCTGGAGTATGGCACGAAGTAGCCATGGACTTTTACGGTCCGATGCAATCCGGCAAATATGTCCTCGTAGTAATAGACGAATACTCACGATTTCCCATTGCCAAATTTGTGTCCTCCACCAGCGCTGCCGCCACCATTACAGTGCTGGACGAAGTCTTTGCAGCTTGGGGTGTGCCCAAGGAACTGAAAACAGACAATGGTCCACCTTTCAACGGACAGGAGTTCAGTGACTTTGCAAAACTAATGGATGTCCGGCATCGACGAATAACACCCTTATAGCCACAAGCTAACGGCACCGTTGAAAGGTTTATGAGCACCCTGAAGAAGACATTCCAACAAGCTACGCTTGATAAATGAGACTTGCAAACTGCCCTCAATGACGTGCTTCGAGCATATCGCACGACACCCCATGCTACCACGGGCAAATGTCCGGCTACACTCATGCTGGGACGCCCCATTCGAACACGGATACCCACCTGGGAGGGAGCTCTACGACCAGTGTCTCCAAGTCGTGTCCACCGAGAAACAATAATCGCTGATAGAGCCGGCAAGGAGAACATGAAAGTCTATGCTGACCGAAAGAGGCGAGCCAGGTCTCTCTCCTTCCATGAAGGGGACTGTGTTGTGGTCAAGCAAGAACAAAGCAGAAAGACCGATTGTCGGTTCAGAGCGGAGCCTCTGACAGTCACCCGACAAAAGGGCGCCATGCTGACAGCGGAGTCGGAAAACAGGCGCATCACTCGGAATGTGTCTCACTTCCAAAAATGCAGTCCAGCCATGCAAGAAACACTTGCATCGGGGCCACCGACGTCTAGAACTGAACACTCTGAAGAACGTGTTGAGAACCCCACAAATCAGGAATGGGATGCCGGAGGCAGCTCTGGAACTGTGGCTGAAGGCCGGGCTCTCAGGCCAAGACACACAATTCAAAGACCCAAACGGCTGATAGAAGAACTGTAAAGCTGTGTCACATGTTTTGTTAACAAAGGGGGAGATGTAGGATCGTGTGCGGTCTAGTAGCCAGGGGGGCGGAGCATCCGGGTAGGGGGAAGAGGAGGAGCAACGGCATAAGCGGGCAGTTAGAGTGGGACAATGAAGAGTAAGGAATGAGAATAAAGCTCTGCATAATAGAACACTGTGTCGGTCGTCATTGGGGGGGTAACACGACACAACACTATCCTCTCCGTCTTTTTCGCACAGAAGAAAGGGAAAGCCAGAGCAAATTGGGATTTTTAAAGAGCTTCCCTTTCTTCCCGCTGCATAGCTTCTTGGCGGGAAAGTGGGGGTGGGAGGGGGGGTCACACCTGAGGCACAACTAGAGTAAAATTTTGTGTGAGGTGGGGGGGTCTGATTCTTCAAGCAAAAGGTAGAGTGAAGGTGCAGGGGCTCTAAGGGGTGAAAAACATCAAAGCCTCGTTAACGAGCAAAAGGTCTTTTAAAGACCTGTGAAGTACTCGGGTGCTGCTGTGTTTGTACCCGGGGAAACTGTCTCATCCCGGGCTGCAACACACGAGGGGGGGGTGTAGTGGGGGGGGGCGAAGTCCTTTGAGTCCAATGGGCGTTGCGCGCCTGGGTCACACGTTGCTCTGCTTTGGCGCCATGGCGTCACTGCTCTCCTTGTGAAATCACCAATATGTGAGCATGCGCCGCAGTGTAGAAATGCGATGCATGCTCACATGACTTTGTGTAACAGTGAGTACCGGTACTCTATTTTATAACAGAGAAGTGCCGGTACTCTTGGAGGGGGGTGAGTACCGGTCCATTTAAAGCACTGGGTAAGAGGAAATTTGCTACACATTCACGATCTTAGAAGGACCGAGCAGAAATGCAATGGGTGCTCTTAATAACCAGACTGAGCGTGTGGAAGAAAGGCTAGGGACAACTAAAAAAGCACTTTCAGTGGACCCGGATGCTGGTATTACTGTGAGTACTACTTCCCCACGCCATGCCTTTAGGAAAGATCCAGCAAGCTAGACCTCTAACCCATGTGTTTACGACTGGGCTTAGAGAACAACACCAGTGAGATGTATATATATATACTACTGATAATATGGAATCCCCCCCCCCTTGAAAGGAGAAAAGGCAGTGGCCGGTTGGTTCATTCTTGCACTAGAAGGCCACCCAATACCTCTAAACTAAGTGAGCTGCTTAGCACCACATTTCTCGACTAGTTGGAATTCAGGTGCTCCATGCAAGGCACTCTGGAATTTCCTGACCATACTGCCTAAGTGGTATTACTCACCTTCGCAGCACAAGTCCTAAAAAAGGAAGTGGGGGGCCTGACCAAGTCTGGCAGTCTGCAAGTGACATCATGACGCATGCTATCAAAGCACATGACGTCACGACGCGTGACATTCCACGTGGCATCACAGGAAGTGACCCCACTGGAAGTGATGCTCTGATATGTGTATGCTATAACATATGCCAACTGAAAATGCAATAAAATATATATATTTTTTAATTGTCTCCTGCAAAGCATATCATGTAACATGCAGATCACAGATTTTCATTTTATGTAGATAGGTAAGTGGATTACTGCTATGAACACAGAGATCCTTTTGTTGCTTGCTGTTAATAAATTGTAATCCTTCTAGTAGACCACAGTGAGCTATGAAGGGTATTTGACTCCTACACCTTGTTACCCTCACTGTTTCATGTAACACATCTTGTACATTAATTTACTCATGATTTATTTGGAAAGGACAATGTGTAGGTTATGTAAAGTGCTCTAACACTCTGCATTGGGATGAGTAGCGCTATAAAAGAAAATAGTGCTATTTAAATTGTTATTTGTGTAAATACTAAGACAGACCAACCCATCTGGCATTCTTACAGTGCATGCAGTTAAATACAACAAAGTAAAAAGCATGCATCTCTTAAGTACCTATGACGGGATAACAAGCAGTGTGCTTTTGTTTTCTCGCCAGTGCATTTGCATTTTTGAGGTTCCAGGATGACTCCAGTCCCATACACGATCAAAAGGAGGCTTGATGGTCCCTTAACTTCTGTATTGATCGTTGCCCAGCTGGAGGTGAAAAAAAAGTCCCTCACTGCCTGCACGTTGCTGCTGGGTATCAAAAGCAGAAAACGTGCAGGCGCTGATGAAAAACTACACTGGGACAAGTTCAACATATTTCTGTGGGTCCCAACTTCTTAGCAGGGGGGACGGCGTCCACCCTGTGAAAATAATGGGTGGATGCCGTGTAGCTGCGTGTACCCCCGACTCGTGCCCTGGTAGCGCTGTTCTCTCACCGCAGACAGAGTATTTTAATTGCACCTCTTTGCTTTTAGCTTTACACATTCTCAGCTGGACAAACCAGCACTCTAGTTGTTAACTGGGGGTGGGGGGGGTACTAGATGCTTTCATGTGCAGTTCCTAGACACAGTTGCGACCTGCTTAGCACAACATTTCTCAACTAGTTGGAATTCGGGTGCTGCAAGCAAGGCACTCTGGAGTTTCCTGACCATACTGCCTAAGAGATATTTCTCACCTTCACCTACACAGTGCCATTCTCTCACTGCAGAATATTTTAATTCTGCCGCATTGCACAATTTCGGCTGAACAAAGCAACACTTGAATTGTTAACTGTGGGGCAGGGCCTAGCTGCCTTCATGTGCAGGTATGCGAAGTTGATGATCACAGCACTGAAGGCACCCCAAAGGCAAGCCCATCTGCGCCCGTCCCCATCCGTTCTGCGACCAGCACCAGCCACTATGCTGGCACTCCCACAGGTAAAGTCCTCACCGCTGATTTTCTAAAGAGCTTTAGGCCCAACCCAAACTCCAACTGTCACACTTGGGGCCTAAGCCACATACAAGGCCCAGTTACCTGTCTTGGGTGCAAATGGAGTTAGAGCGCTCCACGGTTTCAGCTAAATCCTAGCCTACCTAAATCTGTACCGCCCCCTCGCCTCTTACAGGGAGGCTTGATCAATGTTCGCTCGTTAAGTAAACATGCCCGGGAAATACGTGAATTAATCATTGACAAGCATTTGCATGTCTTAATCATGACAGAGACATGGTTTAAATCTGGGACTAACCCAGCTATTGCGATGGCCCTCTCTTCTGGGTTCACTATGGTGAGACATGACAAAGAGAAAAGGCCACAGGGCGGAGTAGCCAATATTTTTCGAGACACCTGACACTTTGATTTTGCTTCTCTCAAGGGAGCTGAGAATCTTGGCTTCTACCTTTAAAATGAATCCCTCTCAATCAATGGCAGACTGTGTACTTAACCGTGCCCCGGAATATCATTTCTTTCCACTGTAGGTGAAGCCCTAGCTTTCTCCTTAATTAAATATACTACCTCTCTTGCTTTAGGAGACTTTAACTTTCTTTTTGATGACCCTTCTAATTAAGATGTCATCAGCCTATCAGACACTGAAGATATTGGGGCTTTCACAAAGAGTAACCGCTAGGACACATGCATGTGTCCTGGCAGTTACTCTTTGTCACACCCTGGACGGGATTTTTAGTAGTCAATCTGAACTATTTGTCAAGGACATGTTCCCCCAATTCTGGCTAGTACCACACGGCTCTTCTTTGAGCCCAGCTCTTTTTAATGTCTATATGGCTCCCCTGATCTCCCTACTTTCCTCATACGGGATTACCACAACATCCTATGCGGACGATACCCAAATGATCTGGACAAAAACTCATTTAAGTCAGAAACTAATTTTCAGAACTGCTTGACTGACACCATTTGATGGATGCAAGATAACCATCTCGAATGCAATTCTGATAAGACGTAAATACTCCTTTTTGGAAAACCCAACTGTTTTTCCCCTATGAAATGGTGGCCAGACTCTGTACCCCTCAGCCCCCCTGCTTCGGCAGTGGTCGGGAAGAATTTTGGGGTAAAATGTGACACTGACTTGTCCTTCCTCCCACAAGCATCGGCCATTACTGTCATGTGTTTCAATCTTATAAAATCTTTCAACTTTTTTTATTTTAATCTCTTGACACTGGGCGCTAGGAAAACAGTTGCCTTTTTTGCGTTAATCTCGTCATGATAAGAGTACTGCAACAGTCTGTATGCAGGCTGTTCAAAACGTATCATCCACAAACTTCAGATGGTACAGAATTCAGCCGCTAGACTGGTCCTACAACTGCCTAGGAGAAGCTCCGCATCAACTGCACTTAACAAACTGCACTGGCTCCCAATCCATATAAGGATCATTTTCAAAGTACTTCTGTTTCCCAACAGAGTTTTCAATCGTTCTGGTTCAAAATATCTCAATGACCGGTTTAGTCATTAGTTGCCCCAATGAACGTTAAGATTCTCTTTTGAGAATCTCTTGAAAACACCTCCATTTCGACCAAAATCCTGTGGTGGAAATTCTTCTGCAGTCTTAGGCTCTAAAGATTGGAATTTACTCCCCAGCAACATGAACACTATCGGATCTGCAACATTGTTTAAAAAATAACTTAAAACCCGGTTATTTCAGGCCCCTGGTCCCTTCTGTATTTCACTAATCTAACTCTTTTTGTTACTTGCGGGAATCCATAATTCTCAAAGCATAGCGCCAGGATGCTCTCTTCTAGTAACAGTTTGCGCTCTACAAATAACACATTCATTCATCCTTACTCACCAGTAACATAGCCCCTCTGGGCAAGAGCAGTAGAGAAGAGGCTTTGTCAACAAATGTCCCAAATCTGAACCATGGTGAAGAACCAACACAGTCTATTCTCATCATGGCAGTTGACGCAGCCCTGGCTAAATTGCTTGATCCTGTTCTTGATGTACTTAACCTTAATGAGGAATCTATGCTCTTATTATTTGACCAAGCGGCACGCAAGGCTGACCATGAATGCTTGGGGGCTTTGGGCACTTCATGTAATATCAATAAGCCCGGACCAGGGCCCATCTCTGCTGGAGACATTGGAAGTAAGGAGAACGACTGTTCATTATTGAAGATACCCACCAAACCTGTAGGTGCTAATCTTCGGCACAATGATTTTCCCTCTATGCAGTTCTCCATCCTGCACCCCAAGTCTCTGGGGACAGTACCCTGCTCATGAGTACCTGGCCCAAAGGGGATAATGTCAGATGATCATACTAGCGAGAGCTATGTTCCCAGGCCACGAAATAAGGTTTTGAAGCTACCACCAGAAGCTACTCCTCTTGTGATAGTGCTCAAAACTGACCCCACGCAATATGATAAGCTGAAGATGATGTCCAGTTGAAAAATAAAGTTGGAAATTGACTGGGAAGAACATTGGTATTTTATAGCTGTAATACTTTAAATAACAACATTGGCAATGTGCAAAGAGTAAGCTGGGTGGGAAACAGTCCCAAAAGGGAAGCTGGGAACTCTGTGGTAATTAACTTTAGAGATGCGCACTTGGTAGGATCCCTACTAAGCAGGCTATCTTATGAAGCAATAACTCACAGTAACATCAAGGCGGTTTATTTATTTAGAGTTTTATATAGCGCAAACTAGACCAGAGACATCGGGTATCAGAGCGCTTTAAATGAGCACCAGTTTTGTTACAGATGAACACATTCATTTTTTTTTGGGGTAGTCACGGGGAGATTTAATGATTTGCCCAGAATCACAGGAGGTTGAGCGTCGTTGCAGAGACTCGAACCCTGTTCCCCAGGCCCGAGGTTGACTGCTATAGCCGTAAGGCTACAGCCTCTCCCTATGCTATGTTTGAAAGCCATCTAATATTGTGCCCCCTAGATCCATCATGTATCTAGCTCCTATGTGCAAACCATTCACTATACCGACCAATTATCGCTTTATACCTCTCGAGTAGGTAGTCTGACTCAATGATGCTCCAGTTGGGTATAGGATCAAAACTAAACCAAGTTATGAGACAGGTGTCTAAGCTCGAAATTGAGGGACTGTCGCATACAAGTAGGGCTTGCCTGGTCTCTAGCTCTACTCACACATTGAGACAGGTGGCAAGGGACGAAGGTCTGCCAGCTTTTTTTCATCATGAAAGCTCCCCTTACTATCAAGGAAGTGTGCGAGACTACTCCGAACTCATTTGTGGCTGTGGACTTGCCAACATGAATTGGGATCGTATCACCTAATACTCCACAGAATAAAGCACATGTGGCAGACTTTGATTGTCTATTTTGGAATGTGACTGCTCTTTCGCATAAGTTGAACAATTCCGCGGAAATGATTTGATAATAAACTTTCATATTGTACAACGGTACATATTGATGAGTTTGTATCAGTATCAACCCCGGCCGCTTACTCTAGACTGGGGCCCCATAAGAGTAGATTCTTAACTTTGATTTCAATCACACTAGATAGTTTGATTTTTAAAACTTACCTTGATTCACCTTATTTTCTAATTATATGTTTGCTGCATGAGTCTAAGCATATGTTTGTTATTATACATTTCTATCATAATAATTGTAATACTTATAATACAGGTATAGTAGACTCTCTTGCTCAGACCCTTAGCAAGGTTCTGAATGAGATAAAAGGAATATTATGGTAATTTGGGGGGTGAGATTTTCAACTGCAGGCTTTGCCCAATTTCCATAACCTCTGTCAGTCGTGTGTCGGGATGTGTCACGACCGACAACGAGGATTATTCCCACTTTGAGCATAACCCATGTGGTGATACCCTAAATGCAATTATTAATGAGCATTCTCTTCTGCTTGACTTAGATTTTACCACTGCCCCAACCCACAAACAGATCACCTTTACTGGTAAAGGCTCGATAGTCTGATTGATTTTATTGCTTTTTCAGAGAAATATAGACATAAGATCACTGCCTTCTACAGAATTGCCAGAGTGACAAAATCTGTACTGTTCCATTCAATACAGGGCAGATCTAATAATGTGGCTGTGCAGGTGATACTTAATGCGTCAGTAAATCTAAAACACCTCTGGCGACAAATGCTGGTAATGTGTTTCTAAATCTTTGTAAATGCAGACTGGTGCATGTGCCCTACAGCAAACAAGGAAATTGGACCCCCTTCCTCTGTTTCAGTTGAAACATCAGGCCTAATTAGGGTGCAATGGGCTCTGCACACCGTAGCACCTGATGTACTATTGATACCTTCACCCTGGCAGGAATATTATTGTCCCAGTGACATTCTACATAACTGCAAGTACTAGCCCATTAATTCCTCTGCATGTACTATCCCATTAAACCATAACAGGTTTAAACAATGCTGGCTATGTAACATTAATTAAGTTCTCATCTCTTTCCTCTTCCCATTCCTTACATTATGTGTTTTACCCAGTGCTCTGCACTGTCATTTCCCACAACCTCCCAAGCTGTTTTTGCTGGGCAGCTTCGCCAGACCAAAACTTGGTGGTGAACCACTTCTACTGGCCAGGTATGTCCCAGAAGGTGAAGGAGTTTAGTAACTCCTATGCCCCCTGTCAAGCCAGTGGCAAGACAGGTGGCCACCTAAAGGCTCCCTGAATTCCACTTCCAGTGGTTGGGGTTCCCTTTGAAAGGGAAGGGATTGGTATTGTCGGTCCCCTTGACCCTTAAACAGCCTCCTGAAACAGATTTATACTGGTAGTAGTGGATCATGCTACCAGTTATCCTGAAGCAATTCCCCTAAGGACTACTACTGCTTCTGCAGTAGTTAGGGCCTTCATTGGTATCTTTACCAGAGTGGGTTTTCCAAAGGAGGTGGTGTCAGACAGAGGAACAAACTTCATGTCTAGTTACTTGAAACACATGCCGGCAGAATGTGAAGTGACTTACAAGTTCACCCACAAACAAATGGCCTTATTGAGAGATTCACTAAGAAAATGAAAGGTATGATTGGTGGACTCTCTGAAAAACTCAAAAGGAGACAGGACTGTGCTGCTTCCCTCAGGAAGTGGTCATATAGGGGGCATAGTGACCCCAAGAGTCAGTAGCTCATTGGGTACTACCCTACACTCCCATAATGCCCCTAAATTCAGTATTTAGGGGAGACCCTGACACCAGAGAAGCAGATCCTGATTACCCAAGAAGAAAGAGGACATTGAAGAGTCGCAAAAGTCGAGAAGAAGCAGCTGACCTGGTACCACTCCTGCCGCCTGGCCTGTCTGCATCCCTTCTCGAAAACAGTGCCAACAAGGTACCCCAGCCCTCCAGAGCTCAAGTCCATCGTGGTTTCACCCCTCCTGGACTGCCCGACATCTCCTGCATACCTCCTATTTAGGAACGAAACGTGTTGGCTGTCGTTGTGTACAATTACGAAATAAAATTCAGAAAAAGAAAAACATTTTGGACTCTTGTGTTTTACGCTTAGTGCACCTCCTTTTTGAAAAAATTGTTTGAATCTGTTTACAGAGGCACCATTAGGTGACAGGTGCAGGAGTCTTTTGTGCACCAACGGCCTGATAAGGCGGCATTTGAATAAGTGAGGTGCCATCAATTATGTCCGTCACCTGGTAGCTTTTTTGTTATTATCTCCTGCAGGCTCTCTACCGCGACTGCTCCAGTAAGGAAAAATCAGACGCTTAAAGACACCTCTGCACCTGTTGCCCCTAGGCCTTGGAGAAAAGGACCAAAGGTGCTCCACCCCCTATTCCCGAGCATCACAATGCCTGAGCCCACTTGATGGTTCAGCCTGACTGGCTTCCTAGCCAGAGCCTGCAGCCTCTTTTTACTGTGACCGATCTCAATTGAAACACTTTGAGCTCCCAACGCAGATTTGCAAAGTGCACCTGGCCGCCTTCAGGCCGCTGGTGGTGTACTGTTGGTGCTGCCTTGGACCTTGCCCACCCCTCACCTCAACTCCTGGAGATTGGTCCTGTAAGTCAATGTACTGTACCTGTTTGCAGAACTTGTTCTTCCTTCCTTAGGATAACATTGCAGAACTGTGTCCACTTTTTAAAGTGAAAAACAATTTGTATTTAAAAAAGGACTTACCTGAGCGATTTTTCTGTGTGTCATTTATTAATCATTGTGTGTATTAACAAATGTGTTGTACTGCTCTGTGTTAAGCCTAAGGCTGCTCGACCACACTACTTCCAAATATAGCACTTTGGGATTGCATAGCAAGACAGTGTCCACTAGTAAGGGAACCCCTGGACTCTTTACATGGTATATCTGATTTTTAGTATATCACATAAAGTGCTAGCTTCCTACATTTGCCAAACCAAAATGGCAGCCTGCAGTGCGTGATGACATCATCATGCACTAGTAACACACAGAACAAGAGGAGGCAAAAGGAAGCCAGAATAGAGCTTGCCGAAAAAAGCCTGGCTCCTAAGGATGGGTCACGTGCCCCCCAGCGTGAAATTGCAGGCACCGCGTGCTGGAGTCCGCTCGCACGCTTTTTAAAATACTCACCTCTGAAACATCAAACAGCCAAATAAGAACCAAAATAACATAGTAATCCCAGAAAAAACAAAGTAAAACAAAATTGAATATTTTCCGTAAATTGGGAAGAACAACCTGTAATAAAATATTTCAGTTAAAAATCAACGAGTTACATAAATCAATTCAAATTAAATAATATTAAAGCATTTCATAAGAAAGTATAGGTACTTAAATGACACAGAGCAGCAATGATAATGAGGAAGATGGCTGCTGTACTGGATTTATAAGGACTGGCATGTTCCGATTCTAGAGTTTTAAGTATGGTTAAAAGTTGATGTAAAAAGCTGCACATCGGGTTGCAATTTAAGATTTATGCATAATGCTAGCATCTGTGTCTTTAGTTAAATCCAGATTCTCTTATCACAAGCATTCAGAGAATCTACATTATTCCCAAAAGAACAGTCTCCTTCGAATGCCTTTTTCAAGTTCCAAACTTTTCGGGGAGGAAGTTTTACACAAGGCTTACAAGAGTCAGAAGCATGCACAGCCCTTTACATTCAGACAGAGAGGGTTTGATAAGGGAAAAAAGTGTTCACAAAAATAAGAGCAATAAATCTAACTTCTCCTTAAATAGATCTATATCCAAGCTTAAATCCCGGAGATATATCTCGTCATCAAGCCTCTGGGGGTAAGAGGTAACTCTAATCAGCATTGCTCTTCTTCACAACAGAAAAATAAAGGTCTACCCTAATGTCCATGACCTTCTGATTCAGATATGTTCCCGCTCTCAGTCTCTTATCTATACGAGGATGGTCTGTCAGGAGATGGAGAGTTTTGGTTTCGTCATAAACCTGAAGAAGTCTACTTTTGTGCCATTTCAAAACTGGAATTCTGTTGATGCCAACTATAAGACTGGAAACCTTGTAGAGAAAACCAACATCAACAGTCAGTTCAGGATCAAAAGCCACAGTCTGAAATGAAATCTTTTGGACATTATGGTTTGGGTGGAGAAAAATCTTCTCTCCCTAAAGCAGTACGCATTCAGGGTTGCCTGACCACTGAAGAAGACATACTGAGTTGTGTGTTTCCCAGCTCTCAGGATTACACACTTAATCCCTTTACCTTTTAGGTGTTCAAGTGATAGACCTCCTTGTGGATAAGTCAAACGCACAAGTCCCAATGTTCTTTTTAGTGTCAATGAGCTATCTAGCACAGGGACCGGATGCTTTTCTACATCTGTGGCTGAATTTTCTTCTGTATTCCTTTCCTCTGTTCCCTCTCATTTGGAAGGTTTTACTAAAGATTCAGAGGGAAGAGTGGGATGTTTTTCTTGTTGTTCCATATTAGCCAAGGAGAACTTGGTTTCCTCTTCTTTGACCCTTGGCAGTAGACAAGGAATGAATTATCCCCTTGTTTTCTCCTCCTCTAATCTCTAAGGTTTCTCTCCAGCTTCGCTGGAACAACTTTCGTTGCCGGCTTGGAGGATGAGAGTGAGGGGCTTCTGAGATGGGTCCTTTCTTTACCTGTCTCTATTTCTCCAGTATAGAATCCGCTAAAAAGTCCTATCACCATTGTTGCCCCTAGGCCTTGGAGAAAAGGACCATTGGGCATCTTTTCTTAAGTGCTGTAATCTGAAATCATTATCTCCATAGCCCTGAAAAGATACTGGAATTTCTTCAGGAGTGTTTTGATAGAAATTTGTCTGTATCCACTTTAAAACTCTAGTGGTAAGCAATCAGAACTTTTAGAGCTCCTTGGAGTAGTCTTTCCTATGTGGAGTATTTAGTTTCAAGACTTTTAAATGGATTTCATTTGTTAAGGCTTAAGATAACAAATGTCTTCCCTCCCTTGGATCTTCCCTTGGTTTTGTCTTTTGTTATGGGTTCCTGTTTTTTGAGCTTTGGAATAGTCATCTGAAAAATATCTACACTAAACGGTTATTTCTTGATTGCTTTAAATTTGGCTAGACAACTAGGAGACTTGGGTTTCCTCCAATGCTGATTTCTTTATTTAAAGATGTTTGAGGATAAGGTGGATTTGTCATTTGGTCCCAATTTCCCTCCTAAAATTAATTCTCCATTTCATAAGAATCAAGAGATAATTTTTTCTTTCTTTTTAGAGTCTTTCTCTCCTGACTCCTCTGTGTCATCTTCAGAAGTAGTGACGGCCCTTACTATGTATCTAAGACAACCTTTGCTATTAGAAAGACAGATTCTTTGCTCGTTAATTTTGGCCATGCAACCGGAGTTTTATGGCCTCAAAATCAACCTTTGCCAGATGGATCAAATCAATAATTTCCTTGGCTTACAAGCAAGTGGGCAAGGATTTTCTAGACAATGTGTTGGCTCACTCAACTAGGGATATGGCTGCTTTTTGGGCTGAATGGGCAGAGGTCTCCATAGTGGATACCTGCTCTGCTGCAACATCGGCCTCCCTGTCCACATTTGTTTACCATTATAGGCTCAGTTTGGCTCAAGGCAATGAGCTGGATTTTGGCTCGGAAGTTCTTTGTAAAGCTGTCTCCAAGGTTTCTTTGAATTATAGGCTGTTTATTAATACGTTTTGTCTCTTTCTTCCATTATTTATTTTTGTAATACACTAAGGTATCCCTTTTCAATAAAGTCTGGTATATGCATTGCTTATGTGTTTCTTTTCTTCCCTTCCTGGTAAGGGGTGAGAAGGTTTAGGATTGGGCATATCCGCATAATGTAATAAATTACTCCAATTGTCTCTTCCTCGTCCTAAGGCTTTCATATCATAGATTTGATAAATGGGCTTTAGTAATGATTCAGGAAGTGATTCTTTAGGAGGGAGGTTTATGAAGGGAGTGGTAGAAAGTGACAACAGCTTGGAAGGTTGTGGGATATGGCAGTGCACTGAGTAAATATCATAATGTAAGTACTAGGAGAAGGTACAGAGAATCGGAGTATTGAAGATTACCAGTAAGTAATCTGAGCATTATTTGACTGTTTCCTTAAATGTGCTGGTAGCAAGTGAAGATATCGTGTTATTAAATTGTGTTTAATTCTATTGAGGTTTTAGTGACAAGTGCTGATAATTTTCCAGTTTATCTGTTGCAATTTTTGTAAGTGCTGGGCCGGTCACAATAACGGTATCACAATTTTCCTAAAAAGAGTACGTGCCCAGTTATATAATGCTAAAAAAAGAAGCAGAGAACTCTGGGTAGTTGTCAAGATTAGGTGGAAAGCAGCTCTTGTATAGAGAAGTCTCAACACCAGTGACACTCTAGATCTGCTCACCTCAAATGTCTGCTTTCTATCAAAGTCTTTAAGCATAGGATTAGCACAGTGCCATCCACACTGATATATAAACTAACAAAGTATTTTGCCATTTCTACAGCAAACTCTTCAAGCATAGGACTAGCACAGTGCTGTCCATGCCGAGCTGTAAAATGACAAAAGCCATTTACCACTCCTGGCACAGTATTACAGCTTTGAATTGGTAAAAAACCAACCAAGCCGACCTGAAATGAGTAAAAACAACCCCATACACAGTGTTTCGCTCTACTTAGAGCTCTTCAGAGAGGTATAGCTTTGCCCAGACACAAGGGAGCACCCAGTATAATTCAAAACAATACCCTTTCAGGCATAGAGTGGTGCATAAATTATGCAAAAAAAGAAGCAGAGAACTCTGGGTAGTTCCCAAGTTTAGGTGGAAAGCAGCTCCTGTGTAGAGCACTCTCAGAGGTCTCTTCTTAAGGCGGGCCTGCCTGCCAGCCCAAGAAAAACTTGTAATCTGGCAGGTGGGCGGTGCCCCTGTTTGGTGGTTTCTGGAGTGGGGGTTGCTTGGTAGGCCGCTTCAGGACAGCCAAACTCGTAATTGGGCCCATATTCTCCTGGAGATGTGCTGGTACTGAATACAAAGAGTCAGGCTTGGCTTTGTTACATATTAAGCACTAGCATTGCCTGCTCCAGCCAGGTTCTAGTGTTATCACAGCCATACACTGGCACACAAAAGCGGATGTGTAAGCGGTGAGCAGGCTATACACAACTCTAGTGTGGTGCACTGCCTGTGAACTACCAGCATCCACGTATTGTGTGAGCCGAGCACTAAACTATACAGAGCCATACAGAACAGAAGACCTCATGAGATAGAGGAAGAAAATTAGCACAATTGTATTGTAATTGCCTTTATATAGTGCTTGCTACCCCTGACGAGGCATCTAAGCGCTTTTTCAGGTGACTAGCATGCTACTCCGCAGCCCATAAAGGATTTGTGGTGAATTAGTATAGTGCAATATGAAAGTAATTTGATTGGTGAATATGTTAGTCAGTTATTCTGATTGAGAAGGATAGTGGAGGGATAGAGAGAAAAGATTTGCATTTGTATAGCGCTTGCTACCTCTGATGAGGTGTTGAAGTGCTTTTTCGGCGAGTAGCACGCTACTCCGGAACACATAAAGGATTGGTGGTGAATTACTTTAGTGAAATACGAAATTAGTTTGAGTGATGGACATGTTAGTTTGTTATTTGGATTGAAAAGGATAGTGGAGGGATAGAAGTGGGAAGGATTTAGAATTATTATTATTGTTATTTTTGTTTTTGGAGCTCATAGCAATAGGACGAGGTTTGGGATGAGTAAAAGGGAGGTGGAGGGAAAGAGTCAAAAGGAAGGGTTTAGAAAGGCTTGTATGATCTGAATAGCAAAAGACGTATGAGATGATACAAGGAGGGGTAGAGTATCGAAGAGTCTCGAAAGGGTTATTTTTGGGATCATAGTAGTGGTATGGGGTTTGCGATAAATGGGAGAGGGGAGGTAGACCATATATTGGTAGAGGTATAGGTTGAGGAATTGTGTGGTTCATTGGATATGCTAAATTAGAAGAAAAGTAATAAATATATAGATACATAAGTACATGGAAGGTGTATGTGTGTATGTATATATATGTATATATATATTACCTACTGGCGGTCGCCAGTAGGTAGTTATAGTTAGGACCACGTTTCCATAGGAAAACCTCAACATTCTATTTTGAATAACTTTGGCGCCGGTCGACGAATCCTCGCGAATTTCTCAAAATAGGTGGGGCACTACGCTCCGCTCCTACCCTGAAAGTCTCGGGGGGATCCGTCAAGCGGGGGCTGAGATAAAAGGGGGGTCCCAAAACGCGTTTTTCCCATGCATTTTTCCATAGGACCTTTAGAACGAGCTACAGCCCGAACGGCTGAACAGAATTACTCAAAATTTGGCAGAGAGGTAGTCCCTAGGTCAAGGAAGTGCCTTTTGTAGGTTTGGTGTAAATCTGTTCAGTAGATTCTGAGAAAATAGCCTTTAAATCAATATATATATCTGAGCCCGCTTACGGTACGCTTACCGTACGCTTACGGTAAGCGTACGGTGGCGTGCGCGAGCGCGATTCTGATTGGCTCTTAGATCTTAGTAAACATTCGAATCGGCCGAAACCAGGAAGCGGCGGCCGCCATTTTGTGTATTTCACTCTGAAAAAAAAGAGTGAAAACAAGGAAAGGGGGCAATGAGGAGAGTTACAGACCCCCTAACATTTGTGAGGGGGTCAAAGAAGGACTGTAAAGTACAAAGAAAACATTTATTGATTTTTAAAAAAATCACGGGGTACGCATACGGTAAGCTTACGGTAAGCGTACGGTAGAAAAAAAAATAAAAAAAAAATGAAAAGCAGATTTAAGAGTTTAGATATTAGGGAGCTCTAAAAAGAGCCGTTGTGTTTATGAAATGATTTTTTAGTGGTACCTACAAGTAAGTACCGATGCAGAGTCTAAGGTTCAAGAGGAAGACTCTGTTCCCTTCATCATTGAAGTGCACACCATCTCCTCTATAAATGTCTTGCATGTCATAACGCAAGTTGTTGTGGTAAATGGCACCCATACCATAGTCACGGAGGAAAGCAGAAACAGATTTGTTGACGTGCTTTCTTGCTTTGTCATCGCACCGCGTGCCCACCGTGCGTGCACGGCACTAACTGCGTAAAGTGGGCGCACGGTGCGCGAAGCGCACCGCGTGCTCACTGTGCGCGCACGGTGCGCGAAGCGCACCGTGCGCGCACGGAACGCGCACGGAACGAACTGCGTTAAGTGGGCGCGCACGCCTCGAATGGCGTAAAGTAACTTAGCATTTAAAAAACCGTACAAATTCACTGAAAAAACCATAGGTTTCACACACGTTATAGTTAGGAATTAGCATTTAAAAAACCTTGCAAATTCACTGAAAGAACCATAGGTTTCACACATGTTATAGTTAGCGGAAATTTTACTGATAAAAAACCAATGAAATTCCCCCGTTATAGTTAGTGCAGGCAACTATAACTCACGCGACCGCAATCTTCTGCTGATGACATATGTGTCTTTATGAAAAAAAAATATTTGTAATATATGTATAGCTAAAAATGTATGGAAGAAGACATGGGCAAATAAGTGTCTAAATACAGTATTAGCATCAGCAGAGGATTGCGGTCGCGTGAGTTATAGTTGCCTGCACTAACTATAACGGGGGAATTTCATTGGTTTTTTATCAGTAAAATTTCCGCTAACTATAACATGTGTGAAACCTATGGTTTTTTCAGTGAATTTATATATATATATATATATATATATATATATATATATATATCCACTCAAGATGCACTCCTGTCGGAGAGCGTAGCCCTTTGAGGGGTGGAACAGCGCCGGTGGAGTAAGCCGGTAATAATTTCTAACAAAAAACGGAGTTCCGACTGTGCTCTTAGGTCATAAGAAAAGACACCACACAGCTCCAAGGACACTTCAAAGGGGGTTTATTAACTTCATAAACCCAACGTGACGCGTTTCACCCTCCTGGGGCTTGCTCACACACCGTTATGCTCCCGGACCAACATCTACATACATTGCCAGTAACATCGTGGACATCGAAAGAGGACTATCACATTTTGTTTTTCTGCGCCATATTGGAAAGGTGAAATTGCATCAGATAGTGATATTAAGTGTGCGCCATTTGAGAACGGTATGGGTCAACGTACAGAGTGGCAAACATTTTTTGGGGGTCAACACATTGTTATACAAATACAATTGTCTATTGGCAATATCTATCATTGTTAACATTAAACATCATAACTGGCCACCGCTTGATCAGCTTGTGCATGTTTAGATGTAAAACGGAGACACAAACGGGGACACATGCCATGCGCAACAGCTTGCCCGTGTATTTAATCTTTTGCGACCTGGCCTCCCGTGGCATACTCCCGTAGTGGGTGCAGTCTCTGTTGGGGATAGTGTTAATGACCAAATAACAATGGGTCTCCTGTCTAGAATTCGCTGGTTCGTAAAGCAGAGACACGCAAATTCGCCCACCAGTTTGCCCATGCACGTATAGTATTGCAAACCAGCCTACCTTAACGTGCTCCCATAGTGGGTACAGCCTCTGTTGGGGATAGTGTCAGTGAACATTTTATATAAATATTAATGGGTCTCTTGTCTGTAGCATAGTAACCATCGCTCGTTAGTTCTGTCCCCTATTGTCAGGTATCACTGTATGCTATTGTTCTTCTACATAGTCTCTTGGATAGTGTATCATGAATACACACCTAATGAAAAAAAGATAAGTGACTGCGTGCAATTATTACCCCGTTCAATCATTTGAAAATCCATACATGTTTCTTGTGTCCAGATTCAGAATACAAAACATTGATCCAATGGTGCATCCTTTTACCCAAAATCAAAATCGTGCTTAAATCAAATTACAAAGATAAAATTGAAATTGATCTTATCTGTTCACTGGAGAGCAGCATGGGAAGAAAAGGGTAGGGATCCTGTGTCGCGAGCCCGAGACATAGTCCCTTCCTTTCTTCCTGTAAAGATAAAACAAAATCCGCTTTAATCATAATGCAATTGACATACTAGAATTGAAGAGTCATAATACCAATCATTCATTTAAATAACAAATTCAACGTTAACCCTTCTGGGCCGTTATACATCCACCCTAAATGTCCATTCTTCTTAGAGTATCCCACCTATTCTCAGTTGTGATCATGCTTAAAGCCTGACTACCATGGAAGAACCATAATGCCCCATTAATCGCCATACAAGTGTATGGCCATCTCCTCGTCCATGTTGTGGCCATTTGGATAGCGGGTCCCCATCCCAATTATGTGTCGTGATTCACGTTGTCTTAATTTTAGAGTGCTATCGCCTCCTCTTTTGTTGGGTGTTACCCTTTCTATGGCATAGTAGGACAATTTGGTGTAATCCTGAAAATGCTTCGTTTCAAAATGTCGGGCAATGGGGTACTGTTGGTCCTTATTGGTGATTGCCCTCATATGTTCGAGGACCCGTTTCTTTGCCATGTGTGTGGTGCTTCCTACGTAACTAAGCTTGCAAGGGCATTCAAGTACGTAAACTACATTCGTGCTACTGCATGTGAGGAACTGTTTAATACTAATCATACTGTTCGTACTGCTGTTCCAAAATTCTTTCTGCATGCGGCTGTTGCCGCACGCCTTACAGTGTCCGCATGGATAGAAGCCTTGTAGGTCGATATTATTCCTTCTTTCCTTGCTGGGTAAATCACTGTGGACTAACAGATCTTTCAAGCTGCGTCCCTTCCTGTAGCTTATTGATGGATATGTTGGTAGCATCTTGCCAATAACAGGATCTCCTTTAAGGAGATTCCAATTACGGGAGATCATTTTCTTTACTTGGTCTGAATGTCCATTGTAAGTTAGTATCAGCCTGGTTTTTGGATTCTCACTGTCTTTATGTGGGTTGGAGTCAGGGGAGAGCTCAAGAATGGTGCCTCTGTCTATTTCCTTAACCCTTTCCATAGCCTTTTTGACTACCCATGTGGGATATCCTCTTTCTTTAAATCTCTGTCATAATCGTTTGTTCCTTCAGAAAACCTTCCTCCGTGCTGCAATTTCTTTTTGCTCGGAGCAATTCCCCATAGGGGATGCTCCATTTGAGTGTGTTGGGATGGCTGCTCAGAGCATGTAATAATGTGTTTCCTGCCGTGGGTTTGCGAAACAACACTGTTGTCAATTTGTTGTTCACGATTTCTACACATGTGTCGAGATGTTCGACCTTTTGATTACTCGCAGTGTATGTGAGGGTTAGATTGTTATTGTTCTGGTTAAGTCTGGTGATGAAATTATGAGCTTCTTGTTTGCTACCTCTCCAGATAACAAACAGGTCATCAATGTATCGTAGCCAGAGTATGACCTTTGTGAAATCATGCTGAAGGCTTGCTTCCTTCCTGATATCCTCCTCCCATGCTCCCATGAAAAGGTTTGCAAAGCTAGGTGCAAAGCTGGTCCCCATCGCAGTACCTAGGGATTGTTTGTAAACCAAATTGTCAAACATGAAGAAGTTATTCTCCAGACAATATTTGATGATTTCAAGTATCATCAGTGTGTGTTCCCTAAATTTTATGTGTCTGCGTTTAAGGAATCTCTCGCATGCCTCTATACCCTGTTCGTGATTCTGTGCCAGAAGATGAGTTAACAATAGGGGATATTGACCTGTTAGTTGCAATGCATGAACTACAAAATGACACTGGTAGTGGAGATGCCAACATTGAGGCTCAACGTATCTTGAATGAAATGGAAATAAGGTGCGATGCATCTACCATTTCGGGTTTCAAACCCAAATCAACTTTTTTACCTACAATGAGCCATGATAACATTGACACTTTTCAAGAACAGGTGGGCCAGAACCTTTTGAAATTCAGGCAACAAAACTGGGCCAAAAAAATGCAAACTTTCAAACACAATCTTACCCTTTCACAGAGGAGGGCTGTAAAAGAACTAGCTGAGGATGACAGTATTGTAATTCGACCCGCTGACAAGGGGGGTAATATTGTTATTCTGTCTAGAGAAATGTATGTAGCAGAAGCCATAAGACAACTGAGTGACATGAGGACATACACCAGATCGAACCGAGCAGATTATAACAATAGTATCGTACAGATCTGGGAAAAACTAAGTGAATGGAAGGATAGGGGTTTGATAGAATGGGAAGAGTACTGTTATCTGAAGAAGGACTTCCCTATCCTCCCTGTCTTGTACCTGCTTCCCAAAATACACAAAAACAAGGACACTCCCCCGGGTAGACCTATTATCTCTTCCAGAGGATGTGTCTTGGAAAATCATCTCGCTATGCTGACCACTTCCTCAGGGAGTTTGTAATCACTCTCCCTTCGTATGTCAAGGACACGAAGGACTTTTTGGTCAAAATACACGATTTAAATTGGGAAGAAGATTTCTTATTGGTAACCATGGATGTTAATTCCCTCTATACCATCATTAATCACGAACAGGGTATAGAGGCATGCGAGAGATTCCTTAAACGCACACACATAACATTTAGGGAACACACACTGATGATACTTGAAATCATCCAATATTGTCTGGAGAATAACTTCTTCATGTTTGACAATTTGGTTTACAAACAATCCCTAGGTACTGCGATGGGGACCAGCTTTGCACCTAGCTTTGCAAACCTTTTCATGGGAGGAGGATATCAGGAAGGAAGCAAGCCTTCAGCATGATTTCACAAAGGTCATACTCTGGCTACGATACATTGATGACCTGTTTGTTATCTGGAGAGGTAGCAAACAAGAAGCTCATAATTTCATCACCAGACTTAACCAGAACAATAACAATCTAACCCTCACATACACTGCGAGTAATCAAAAGGTTGAATGTTTCGACACATGTATAGAAATCGTGAACAACAAATTGACAACAGTGTTGTTTCGCAAACCCACGGCAGGAAACACATTATTACATGCTCTGAGCAGCCATCCCAACACACTCAAATGGAGCATCCCCTATGGGGAATTGCTCCGAGCAAAAAGAAATTGCAGCACGGAGGAAGGTTTTCTGAAGGAACAAACGATTATGACACAGATTTAAAGAAAGAGGATATCCCACATGGGTACTCAAAAAGGCTATGGAAAGGGTTAAGGAAATAGACAGAGGCACCATTCTCGAGCTCTCCCCTGACTCCAACCCACATAAAGACAGTGAGAATCCAGAAACCAGGCTGATACTAACTTACAATGGACATTCAGACCAAGTAAAGAAAATGATCTCCCGTAATTGGTATCTCCTTAAAGGAGATCCTGTTATTGGCAAGATGCTACCAACATATCCATCAATAAGCTACAGGAAGGGACGCAGCTTGAAAGATCTGTTAGTCCACAGGGATTTACCCAGCAAGGAAAGAAGGAATAATATCGACCTACAAGGCTTCTATCCATGCGGACACTGTAAGGCGTGCGGCAACAGCCGCATGCGGAAAGAATTTTGGAACAGCAGTACGACCAGTATGATTAGTATTAAACAGTTCCTCACATGCAGTAGCACGAATGTAGTTTACGTACTTGAATGCCCTTGCAAGCTTAGTTACGTAGGAAGCACCACACACATGGCAAAGAAACGGGTCCTCGAACATATGAGGGCAATCACCAATAAGGACCAACAGTACCCCATTGCCCGACATTTTTCGGATTACTCCAAATTGTCCTACTATGCCATAGAAAGGGTAACACCCAACAAAAGAGGAGGCGATAGCACTCTAAAATTAAGACAACGTGAATCACGACACATAATTGGGATGGGGACCCGCTATCCAAATGGTCACAACATGGACGAGGAGATGGCCATACACTTGTATGGCGATTAATGGGGCATTATGGTTCTTCCATGGTAGTCAGGCTTTAAGCATGATCACAACAAAGAATAGGTGGGATACTCTAAGGAGAATGAACATTTAGGGTGGATGTATAACGGCCCAGAAGGGTTAACGTTGAATTTGTTATTTAAATGAATGATTGGTATTATGACTCTTCAATTCTAGTATGTCAATTGCATTATGATTAAAGCGGATTTTGTTTTATCTTTACAGGAAGAAAGGAAGGGACTATGTCTCGGGCTCGCGACACAGGATCCCTACCCTTTTCTTCCCATGCTGCTCTCCAGTGAACAGATAAGATAAATTTCAATTTTATCTTTGTAATTTGATTTAAGCACAATTTTGATTTTGATTTTTGGGTAAAAGGATGCACCATTGGACCAATGTTTTGTATTCTGAATCTGGACACAATAAACATGTATGGATTTTCAAATGATTGAACGGGGTAATAATTGCACGCAGCCACTTATCTTTTTTTCATTAGGTGTGTATTCATGATACACTATCCAAGAGACTATGTAGAAGAACAATAGCATACAGTGATACCTGACAATAGGGGACAGAACTAACAAGCGATGGTTACTATGCTACAGACAAGAGACCCATTAATATTTATATAAAATGTTCACTGACACTATCCCCAACAGAGGATGTACCCACTATGGGAGCACGTTAAGGTAGGCTGGTTTGCAATACTATACGTGCATGGGCAAACTAGTGGGCAAATTTGCGTGTCTCTGCTTTACGAACCAGCGAATTCTAGACAGGAGACCCATTGTTATTTGGTCATTAACACTATCCCCAACAGAGACTGCACCCACTACGGGAGTATGCCACGGGAGACCAGGTCGCAAAAGATTAAATACACGGGCAAGCTGTTGCGCATGGCATGTGTCCCCGTTTGTGTCTCCGTTTTACATCTAAACATGCACAAGCTGATCAAGCGGTGGCCAGTTATGATGTTTAATGTTAACAATGATAGATATTGCCAACCGACAATTGTATTTGTATAACAATGTGTTGACCCCTAAAAAATGTTTGCCACTCTGTACGTTGACCCATACCGTTCTCAAATGGCGCACACTTAATATCACTATCTGATGCAATTTCACCTTTCCAATATGGCCCAGAAAGACAAAATGTGATAGTCCTCTTTCGATGTCCACGATGTTACTGGCAATGTATGTAAACGTTGGTCCGGGAGCATAACGGTGTGTGAGCAAGCCCCAGGAGGGTGAAACGCGTCACGTTGGGTTTATGAAGTTAATAAACCCCCTTTGAAGTGTCCTTGGAGCTGTGTGGTGTCTTTTCTTACGACCTAAGAGCACAGTCGGAACTCCGTTTTTTGTTTTATATATTATCTACTGCCGGTCGCCAGTAGATAGTTATAGTTAGGACCGAGTTTCCATAGGAAATCTCAAACTTCTATTTTGAATAACTTTGGCGCCGATTGACGAATCCTCGCGAAATTTTCAAAACTAATGGGGCGCTCCACTCCGCTCCTACCCTGAAAGTCTCGGGGTGATTCGTCAAGCGGGAGCCGAGAAAAAGGGGGGGTCCCAAAACGCGTTTTCCCCATGCATTTTTCCATAGGGACTTTAGTCGCAGCTACAGCCCGAACGGCTGAACAGAATTACGTGAAATTTGGCAGAGAGGTAGCCATAAGGTCCATGAAGTGCCTTTTGCAGGTTTGGTGTAAATCTGCTCAGTATTTGCAGAGAAAATAGCATTTAAATCAATATATATATCTGTACGCGCGCAGCGTGCGCGCTGGGTGCGCGCACCTTGCCGTGCGCGAGCGCAATTCTGATTGGTTGTTAGATCTTAGTAAACATTCGAATCGGTCGAAACCAGGAAGTGTCGGCCGCCATTTTGTCTCTCGGACTCTGAGGGGGTGAAAAACAAATGTGGAGAACATGAAAAGGGGGCAGGGTGGACAGTTCCTGACCCCCTAGCCGTGGTCAGGGGGTCCCAGAAGGACCCCCAAGGGCAAAACATTGTTTTATTTTTTTTTCGAAAAATCGCCGAGTGCGCGCACCTTGCGCGCACCACTCAAACGGAAAAAATTCAGCGAAGTTCGCGCAGCGTGCGCGCACTCCATGATTTAAAAAAAAAAAAAATTGTATTTGGCCCTTGGGGGCGAAGGGCTCCGTGCCCACCGCGCGTGCACGGCACTAACTGCGAAAAGTGGGCGCACCGCGAGCCCACTGTGTGCGCACGGTGCGCAAAGCGCCGAGAAAAAGTTTTGTTTAAAAAAATATATTAATAAATACATAACTTAGCATTTAAAAAAACGTACAAATTCACTGAAAAAACCATAGGTTTCACACACGTTATAGTTAGGAATTAGCATTTAAAAAACCTTGCAAATTCACTTAAAAAACCATAGGTTTCACACATGTTATAGTTAGCTGGGCATTTCCCTCGTAAAAAACCAATGAAATTCCCCGTTATAGTTAGTGCAGGCAACTATAACTCACGCGACCGCAATCCGCTGCTGATGACGTCAGATATTACATCACTGATGACATATGTGTCTTTCTGAAAAGAAAAAAAAATGAAATATATGTATAGCTGAAGATGAATGGAAGAAGACATGGGTAAATAAGTGTCTAAATACAGTGATGTAATATCTGACGTCATCAGCAGCGGATTGCGGTCGCGTGAGTTATAGTTGCCTGCACTAACTATAACGGGGAATTTCATTGGTTTTTTACGAGGGAAATGCCCAGCTAACTATAACATGTGTGAAACCTATGGTTTTTTAAGTGAATATAGATATATATATATATATATATATATATATATTACATAAGGAAGGTAGTATATGTAGATTAAAGATGCATTTAATAAACTCCGGCTTTCAAGTGTTGTTGTACTTTAAATTATTTATTTATTAGGATTTTGTAATTTAATAGTGAAGCAATTGTAGATAAATAGTTATGATAAAAGATTTACTTATTTATCCAGTCACTTATATACATGCTAAAACATAGAATAATGCAACTATCAATAATAGGTACATTTATTAAGCAGAACTAATGAATATCTGTATTTTTAAAAACAGAATTATCACGTTTATTTAAAGCAATACACATATATAGGAACATATCTATAAATGCTAATATACAGAGGGATATGCTGTAAATTTCTGTTTGCGTATGGTGGTTATGTGGGGAAGAGCTCATTCTTGAGTATTTTTCTGAAGATAGGGTGGTTATCCGTGGACCTTATGTTGAGGGTTAAGAGTTTTATAGTTTGGCTACTTGAACAGAGAAGGTTGTGCCACCCATGTTTTTTTGTTGTACGTAGAGCAGAGGTTCCTTTGTTGAATATGTTTGGTGATTTTATTCCTGATGAAGAGTGGTGCTGTTCCATGTATTGCTTTGTTGGTGATACAAAGCAGCTTGAACGTGGATCTTCTGGCAACTGGTAACCAATGCAGGGCTTTCAATGCAGGGGAGATGTGGTCTTGCTGCTTTATATGTAAGACTAGGCTGGCAGCTGAGTTCCGAATCCGTTGTAGTCATTTCATAGTCGTTAAAGGTGATCCGTGGTAGAGGCTATTTGCGTAATCGAGTTTGGACAGAACAAGACAGATGGTAGCCTGAACCTTGTGTGGAATTCCTAAATTGGGGAAGATTTGTCGCTGAGTTTTTATAGTGACAAAGCTTGATCTTACTAGTTTGTCCACTTGGCATTCATTGATAGCTTGGAGTCCATGGTCATTTCGATGTTTCTTAATATCTTCTATACTTTAGGCAGCATTTCTAGATCATCAGGCAAGACGGCGAGTGGGTCATTATTTTTCCAATCGCCGCCACTCATGACTATTTCCATTTTGGAAGCATTCAATTTAAGATGGCTTCACGTCATCCATTGATCCACGGCTCTGAGGCAAGTTAAAATTAGCGCGTGTCCAATGTCTTTGGGGCATTTCAGTTGAAGTAGTATTTGCATGTCATCTGCATAGTTATAGCATGTGAGGTGAAATTATTTGATCAGTGCTGGTAATGACTTCATGTAGATGTTGAAAAGCATGGGCAGGATGACAGAGCCTTGAAGGACACCTGCTTTTGTGAAATATGGTTTGGACGAGAATGGGGGGGGGGGTATGGTTGACATTAGTTCTATTGCAAAGTTAGGATGTGATTCAGTGTAGAGCAGTCCCCTTTATGCTGGCTTCATAGAGTCTTTGTATGAGAGTGTCATAGTC
This sequence comes from Triturus cristatus, assembly GCF_964204655.1. NCBI lineage: Eukaryota > Metazoa > Chordata > Amphibia > Caudata > Salamandridae > Triturus > Triturus cristatus. The sequence goes on along the minus strand of NC_140590.1, from coordinate 725,485,338 downwards.
AACCGTGTCACAGGCAGCCGAGAGGTCCAAGAGAATTAGAGCAAGAGAGGAAAATGTACCAGTCATGATGCCCCCCAAACTTCTGCAAGTGAATCACAAGGCTTTTTGTATCTAGCACATGCAAATACATCCAGGTGTTTAGTGGGGTGAAAAAAGTCGGATGTCTCTGAAAGGGGCGTGGCTTATGGGATTAAGGGTGTAGCTTAAACATGTGAACTAAATTTTTGTGATTTTCCCTAGTGTACCAAACAACGGATATTTTGGTTCCTCTCTGAGCTTCCTGTTATTGCAGAATCGCTGACATGGATTACCTTAATGTTTTTACATTCACTGCTCAGAAATCGATCAGTGTTTTTGCCCTTAAAGTTAAGGAGATGAATATAGGGCCCTTAAAGTTAAGGACATGAATGCAGGGCACTTCCAGTGTCCCTTTTTAATTACTGCCAGGTCTGCTACCCGGTGGGACCCATCTCGCTTAAAGCCCTGGAGACATCAATGGCATTATGCAGTTACCTATATGTGAAAATCCAACAGATACTTACAGGATTATTTGTTATTTTTAGCTAACCTTTTGAACGAGTTACCACACCTACTGACACTCCTCCCCCAAAGCCCCTCCCCCTTATGCACCCAAGATCACCGCTCATATTTTTTCTAAATTACTCTTCAACCACTTTACAAATTTGCCATAGAACCAGTGCTCATGTAAAGCGATACAATACTTTTGGGCCAAGTTTGCGCTGTATAAAACAACAACAAAAAGCACTGGCAAAGCCAATAGGTCTCTCTTACGAGCTATTTGCTTTGGCAACATGGTTGGTGTGGGTAACAGGGCAGCAAGAAAAAACAACAATGTGAAGCGGCCATCGCTGGCTGATTCATAGCGTTATTTTAGGTTTCGCCTACGAAATCTATTGTATTAAATATATCTTAAAAGGAGATTACATTGCAGCCCCTTGCTTTTCGTTAGTTCCTGTGCTTGCTACTTACTTTTCCTCCATTTCTTTTGGCTGTTGCATATTGTTCCCTGCATTAACCAATGCTTGTTCCAGTGTTCCTCGTGTGCTTCTCTTATCAGTTTCCTGTCACCAAACTGTTTTCATCCGCTTTTTAGGTCTCGGCTAGCGAAGGCTGCGCTTGCGCAGTCTCGCTCGTGAGATTTAATGTTTTCTAGTACGGGGCTTGAACCCGCCCCTCTTCTCCATTGGCTGGCTTCCTAAACGGAGTCCAGCCATTGGAGGAGAGGGGCGTCTGTCCATTTAAGCCCCGTCTTTTTCGGATTCGGGGGCGTGTTTTTTACTTTCATTCTCTCCTTGTAAACATTCCAGCCAATGGGAAGAGGAGAAAAAGAAAAACACGCCCCCGAATCCGAACATGACGCTGCGTTTCTCCGAGGCATTTCTGCTTGAACTCGGAGAAAGACGTCACTATCTCCCTTTCCTCCCCGCCATTGCTCCTTCAAAGCGATGCCTGTCTCTCTGCTCTGACACATCCCGCTGCAAAGGATTACAGCCCAAGAGCGCGGCTCTAATGGGCCTGAGTGCCTGCACGCGATGTTCCACAGCGATTTGGAGTTCCAATACATTCGATGCCCGCATCCATTCCGTCTTCAGCTTTGCTATGACACTCGATGCCCGCATCCATTCCCTGTCTTCGGATATGCTATGTATATCATCTCTCATACTCAAATCCCTTGGGAATGAGTGTGCCAGGCCCCGAGTAAAAGGCGCACAGAGCTTCCTGCTGCTCATTGAAATGGCGCAACTCGCACCCCCGTGAGAGCTGAGCGTCGTTAATACGCGGCCCATCCACGCCTCAGCCGCGCCAGCTCATACCAAGCAATTGAATTTCACCTTTTGACCCCGCACATAATGTCACTCGACCTACTCATGCAGAACGATGCACCACACGCCACTTCGGCCTTCTGTGTTCCAGCCAGCGTGCGGGAGAAAAAAACAGGGCCGTTTGAGTGTCTGTCCTTGGATGGAGACGGGGGGGGGGTTTGCCCTGCGTTAAAAAAAAAAACGAGGGGTGGGCTTGGTCTGCCTGCAGGAGCTCAATATTTACCTTCTTAGCGCGCCCTGTTTGCAGCCGAGCCATTGTTAGTAAAATGACACATTTGTCAGAGGCGTCCTGAAAGGATGGCGTGTCATCGCGAGGACAGCGGGCCTCCGCGCGCCACGAGGAGGCGGCGCGCGGCGCTCAGAGCCCCGCACTCCTCGCTGATATGTCATCGCTCCTCCGAGGCACGACAACCCCTGGACCGTATGCCCCGCTGCAGATGGGAGGCGAGCCTCTGCCCTCCCCTGACTTACCAATAGCTCTAACTTTGACAATGCCGAGACCATTGCATTGTAAATGCTTGTTGGTATTTCGTAATGTGAGTGTGTGGATGGGCTCTGTGTGCTCTAATGCGCATGCTTCTTATCTGCCACCTGGCTGCAGCGCCGTGCGGTGCTCATAATCTCTCACTGTTTACTTACGTCGCAAGTTCCAATTTTAGTATATGTGCTGCCAAAACAAGCATAAAGCAAGCTGATCTGCGCTGAGCCGCATAGCTCTCTTCATGATTTGCCCCTTCTCTGAAATCAGACCGTTCCCCTCCCTATTAACCCTCTCCTCGCCTCAACCCGCAACCCCTGTGAAAATGCCAGAGTGGTAGAATGGCCAGCCTGGCTGTGACTAGTAACAGATTAATGAAAAAGTAAAACAAAAAGTTGCATACAATTTACTAAAACAAACAAATTAATTAAAATAAATCACCGTTATAAATCACCACAGGACTATGTGATAATTTACCAAAAAATAAACTGCTAATAGGTGACATCCGCTGAAAAGCAAATTGTGCAACCTCAATTATTTATCTTCACATTTTAAAAGCAGGAAAATCAATGGGTGTTCAACCTTTTCACAGATAGAGCATGTGATCTACTTCAGGCTAATGAGCGCCCTCTTCTGACAGTTTGCTGTGTATTCTCAAACATCCACGAATTCCCCACATGCTTTCTAGATAATATCCGCATCATCAGTCTTTCTCCTGCTTTTTACGACTTCTTCTAAAATGCAATGTGGTGCTCGAACTTCAGTTTTACTTCAGCGACTGTTCACTCCTTTCTTTGGAGATTTAAGAGCATTACACAAATAGCTATTATTTTTCTGCTGCAATTAATACATGTGATGTTGAGCCTTATCACGCAGAAAATACCCTCTTCTGCAAAACAAGATGTGCTAACGCCTACACCTCCATGTACACGTATGATATAATTGTTGTAACTTAGTGCACATTTTAGGAAGTATTTCCTAACTGAGAACATAGAAAAAAACTATTTTCCAGGAACTTAAATCAGTCCTCTTCAATCAAGAAAATTATGGACATTAAGGTGCTCTGGAACATTTTTACATTACAGAAGTTTCTCTGATATGTGTGCTACATATTTGTGTTTGCTTTGTTTGCCCTAAGTTGGCAGGGTATGCCCCGAAGTGGGTCCCTTGCTCACTTTGCCACTGGATTCAAGTCAGCCTGGCTGATGAGGGCTGTTAGCCCAAAACCGGTCCCAGGATGCTTGTTTCCGGTCCAGGGAAGACATGGCTTGGCAGTTCAGGCCGGACTGTTACCATGAGGCACTGTGTCAAGACTGATTTGCATATAGCTGTGTCTGAACTGTGGTGGCGAAGTGAGCTAAAGAATGATGATGGATTCAATCCAGATCTGCAACTAGGGGTGAGTGTCTGAAAAGTTTCAGTGCTCCGTCCATCATCTCCTTGTGTTTGCCTTACATATTTGAAAAACATATCCTGAATGGAAGTATTTATAATTTGACTAACTGAAAAGCATTGCTATAATTTAAGTTCTTGGTTAGGAACAACTTCATAGGAAGTGCACTGATTACAAAAATGTACTATGCGCATACGTGCTGCTAACCGGACAAGACTGGAGACGCACAGCCGATGGATTAACTATATAAATCCTACCAACAAGGCTGCACGTGTGCAGTGGAGCGCAGCCCATTTTTTTGCACTAGCGTACATTATTCATGATATGGGGCTCTGGAGTTTGCTTGACCCCAAAAAGTGAAATTTAGGTATCTTTATTCCATTTCTTTATCGACTGAGAAATGCCTGATCCACCCTGTCGTTTTATCTTTATTTCTATTCATATATCTTTTTTTACTTTGCACTGATTGCTATGATAAAATATTCCTTTTTCATTTTCCTCTGGCAGTTCTTAACATGTTGCTAGATCTCTGCTTGTAATGGGAGCACTGCTCTCTACGGGCTTCAAAAAAGACTCAAACTCCACCTTCTCCTTTAACACACCTTTCTTGTGGTGAAAGTGAACTCTTGCTCCGCTCCGCTCTTTTATTTTAACATGGCTTGGAATCCAAGGTAAGAACACATCAGTTCTCCCTTTGTAGCCTCACTCTCCTATGTCAGCAGAGCTATGCCCCAATTTGCCCAGGAAAAACATGCACAGGTCTCGGATAACTTTACTTTGGTGTTTCACATACTTAACAGGCTCAGGGGTTATACAGCACAACTATCTCCCAGGATACACATGCCTCCATCAGTAAACTATCCTCTCACCGTGAACTCAAACTGCTCATCCTGCACTTAAACTATTGACATACTGCTCACCCTATACGCGCACATCTCTTACCTTTCTACAGGGTAATTTAATATTAATCTCCTAGGCGAAACCTAATGCATTTAACAATGCTTGTTTATTTCTGTCAGCGGGAGAGAGAGGAAACATGGACAGGATGGAGGAGTAAGGGGGAGAGGATACAGTCTCAGATGCTGTTTAATTGGTGATCTGACTTTAGCTCATTAAATAACCATAGGTTATGACAGGTAAACAACCAGATTAGCGCTGCTGTGGCTGCAGTTAAATAAGAAAACGGACTACTTTTGCATAGTCAAATATTGCAACCATGTCTGTTATTCTTGCTTTGTAGAGCGCTCTAGGTAATTAAAGCATAGGCACATAGTATTCAAAACAATGAATACTTGTTTTTGGAAACAAACATCAGTAAATGTGATGCATGTGAGGTCAAAGCACCCAACACAGAGGGGTTGGAGGGTGCAGGAAGGCATGGTGGGTAGAAAGATGGGGTGGGTGAGGGGGGAGAAGAAACAGTATAGGGGACAGAAGGGGAAAGTTTCAAAAAAAAACTAGCATTGGTAACTGCATTAGGTTTCACATGTGATTAATAATAATTTGTTTTTGTTTTAATTTGTGGTTTTGTGAGTATTTGTATAATAAAAGTTACTGAAACTCCGTTAAAGTGTTATGACTTGTTTAGTGAGAAAAAGAATATATTGCTCTGTTCTCAAGGCAAGCCTCAAACTCTCCACTGGGTTCTGCATGCACAAGATCAGACATTTTGTCAACTTCACTATGAGATTTTTGTATTGGTGGCCGTGCACATGAAAGGCTGTGGATGTGCAGGGGAATAAGATCAATGTAAGAGTTACACTAAATTATCATGTATTGTATTCAGAAGATCTATGCCAGTAAGACCAAACCACAGACGTCCTTAAACCCTTCTCATACTAGAAATTTAACCAAAATACATTTTTAGGGCAGTCCTAGAAAAGCTAATTTTATCTGCCAGATACAAGCCCTGTGCTATCACCATGATAATATAAGAATAGCTAGGTATCCCTCTTAATCCTAGATGCTCAAAACAGGATTTTGTGTGCCTTGCCTGGTTCCAACATCCTTTCTTTCTAGATCACAGAATTTACTCTGTGCCATATCGTGTTTAAGACCAGGATATTAAGCAGTATTACTATATTTAAACTACCTAGGCCATTTTAACATAAAAGAAGATGCTATTGACCATAATTTTGCCCATACTGGTGCATCATTTGATCCTTCCGTCGCCACAAAATTGCAGCACTCTGGCAACCCTGAGTAACCATGGTTTGCACAAGGTTGTAATATTTACACATTTCCAAACTGATGTATCAATCCCTTGTTAATTTATTTCTGTCTTACGGTTGCCAGGACTTTACAGGTTCAGTACGGTGCTATCCAGGCTCCACTCCCATGCTTTCATTTCGGTGTAGACTGTTGTTGCTGAAACATCAATGTATGTGGGGTCCTGTATTGCAAATTATAAAAGAGAAGGGGACAGGGAGCTATTAAAAGGTCCAGCACCCATGCTCCCAAGAAGGAGTAATAATACACAAGGAGGGTAACTGTTCCTGAGAAGGAGATGTCTAGTTGGATTGTGAAGGGAGTGAGGGAATCTTCCTTTTTGGAAGGTGGTACCCTCACACACCCTTAGTCAGGGCTGGATGCATAGATCTAAAAATGTTGGAAAGTAAGTCAATGGTACCTTCAATCAATTAACCTATTCGGGCCTCCCATTCCAACGTAAGATAAAAGAAAACATAGAACAAATCCTGTTACGTGCACAGTAAGAGGTACACACTTCCTTGAGGGCTATAGGGAGGAATTGTTAGCATTGGCATATAAAAAAATCCAAAGCATCCTGGGAACGCGAAGAAAAGCTTCTTAGTGTTTAGTGCCACAAACCCCAGGGTAAGGCGAGTGACACTATAGTGGTCGCTTTTACTTTTTGTAAAAAAAAAATGGAAGTAAGAACAAAAATAGACAGACATACACATAGTAGCCCAAAATAAGGGTAGGGATTCTTCTCACCCAAATAACAGTGAACTGAAGCTCCTTGGGTCAAGGCAGAGGGCCATGTAAACACTGCGGTGGGTACTGTAAAGCAGAGATGTAAGAAAGAACAGGTCAGAATTCTAGGCTAGCATTCCTGTAAGTCTGGAGCATGTCGCCTCGGTAAAAATACTTACGAAGCCCAGCGCTGAGATGAGCGTGTGACACACCCTATGCTCTGCCCAAAGGTGGTTAATGCAGCGGTGGGACCGTGGTTATATACGCTATATTCGATCCAGGTGAAATATATATTGCCGATTGGTAACCATGACAAAAGTCAGCTGGGGGAGTCATGATAACCGACTAGGCAAACAACCCCCATTTCTTCTTGATTACCCGATGGCTCTATTTCCTAGTAACCAAGGCAGGGGCCCATATCCAGGACATCCTCCAATGTGGCACCCGATGAATCAGATGGCTATGCAACCACAATTCCCAATGTTCCAACAACCATTCCCTCAACCTCCTTTTTTCAACAGAAGTCTGGCAGAGGCAAAAGAAGCGGAAGCAACAAAAAGGTACAGTGGCAAGAACCCGAACCACAAATGTGGCTCAGGAACCACACAACTAGAAAAAACTTTTAGTGAACTTGTCTTCCTGTAACTTCACCAAAGAAGAGGAAACCATCCTAGAGAAAGGACTTGGCTTTGTACCAACCACAAAAGAAGACATCTTTCGGTTGAACAGTGAATTACAACAATTCTTTCGCAAAATTTGCCTTAGGGCGTTTTTCCAAGACAAACCCACCAGGGATTCAGGAGATACAGGCTTGCAAAACCCATCTAGGTTCACACCAGCTATGATACTGAGCGAGGTCACCACCTTTGTTAAAGCAGCACTCAAGGAAGTAGCACAAATCAACTACCCAGCCTCATACAGCAACTTATCCAACAGGGAGAGGAACATCATACAAAACCTCACAGAAGATTCAACTATAATTATAGAACCAGCATACAAAGGAGGATTCATAGTGCTCCAGGATCGACTCTTCTGAAACCGCTGAGCAAATTTTGTGATCACTTCCTGAGGCCGGTTGTTATGAGAACGCCATCATATTTGAAAGACACCACTGATGTACTGAATCTACTTAGGAATCTCACCTCTCAGGAGGAAATTGACCCACTAGTTACCCTCGATGTGGAGGCCCTTTATACCAATACACCATAAGATGCCACTATTGAGGTGTTGGAGACCAGCCAAAAGGCAGAGACCCAGTTGGAGTCAGCGACACCTATCAGCTTCATCATGGACTGTGCATCGATAGCCCTTAAAAAAAACTTTTTCAAATACAAAGACCAATTCTACCACCAAATACAGTGCCTATCAATGGGCATTACTTTTGTGCCAAGCCTATCCTGCCTCTACATGGGAGCTTTTGAAAAAGAATACATCATGGGGAATGACAACCCATACAATACCAATATCAGAACATGGCGAAGATTTATTGATGATATCCTGATCCTCTGGCATGGAGATATGTCAACATGCCTAGACTTATGCTCCTGGATAAAAACTCTGAATCCATACTTGAAATTCACCTGTACCATATCTGATCAAGCAGTACCATTTTTGGATCTTCTGATGTCCCGTGAAGCAGAAAGCTGTCCACCACCAACTTCAAAATAACCACTGATCGGAACAGTCTCCTTTTCTATGGAAGTCACCATCAGGAAGCCTTACGTGATAATCTTCTGGTTGGCCAATTCCTTTGCTTATGGCGAAACTGTGACACACTCACGGAATAGGACCTTCAGGCGAGAGAGTTATGCACCAATTTGACCACACGTAATTATTTCTCCAGAATAATCACGCAAGCTTACAAACGGGCAAGAAACAACCATCGTGAAGCCCTACAAAAGATGGAATCTGAAGACTTACTCACCTGTTTTACCACTTTCACACCTTACTCCAACCAAATTAAATAAATCAGTAAGAAACATTGGCCAATCCTAAAGACAGGTACTCTAGTTATCACCAACCCTAGATTAGCATACAAACGAACAAGAAACTTGCGAGACCTCCTTGTTCACACACGACCTCATACCACCCCTAGGACTTCTCAACTCACCCTTTGAGGGCTACCACCAGTTAATGGCCATTACCCATGTGGGTCGTGTGCAGCTTGTGAATCTAGCAACGAAAGAGGTTGATCTAGGAGAGTCCTGCCCATGGGTTCAGAAAGGACATTCCAACTGCAATACTAAGAATTGTATTTACCTGATCACCTGACCCTGCATGCTCCATTTCGTAGGGATGACCACCAGAATGATTAAGACTAGGATCACAGAATTCCGCAGCAACATTTGTTGCAAAAAAGCAATTACCAAGATGTCACCACATCTTCTTGAAGCTAACCACACACCTAAAACCATCAGGTGGACCGTCCTAGAGGCTGACGATCGTTGGGACCCTAGATCACTATTCAACAGAGAACAACGTTGGATTTTTCGCCTCAAGACCTATATCCAGAGGCTGAATGATGATATACCTTGGAATGAGTGCATTAGATTAACAAAATACTACCTGTGTATATTACGGCGCATACCTGAATAGTCAAACCATGCACATAATACACAGAACCACTCAATAATGATATATGTTTAGAATTACACTCCAAGCCTTCCTCTTTATATATATATATATATATATCCCAGGATTCACCACCTACTGAGGCTGGACCATACCCCAAACAACCACTACAACAGACTGACCCAGCCATAGGACCTATGTGCCCTCACACTTCCTGCTGGCCATAAAAGTCCTTTAGCCTCAGGTCTAGTGTTAATTTCATGTATTAATACTATTAACATTTACATGTCGGGATGCAAGTCTATTTTGCGGCATGGATCTCGAATTTCCTCACTGAGGCATTGACATCTACGTTGGACGTTACCTTCCTAAGAGGGCCCCCACCCGACGGCAACCTTTTGATAGATCACATGAGACTATGCGTACCGCAGTTTAGCATGTTTTTCAAGTGCTGAATATTTTGGGTCCTTAGTTTCCATCTTTCTCACCCAACCACAACAACCTAGTCTGGTGAGACAGAGCGAGTGTTAGTCCATCTCTGATTAACAAAACCCGGTTTGTTCAAAATGAAGACAACCTGCACTACTGACAACCGGGACAAGATGGCCAACCCTTTTTCCAAACGGCAGACCTGGCATACACCACTTACATTCATGTGACCCTCACTATGTGACTTTTGTCACAATTACCGATCTTAGTGTGCATTTAACAGGATTCTTTCCGAGTTTTCTTTTATCTTAGGTTGGAACAGGAGACCTGAATAGGTTGATTGATTGTAGGTACCATTGACTTACTTTCCCTTTAGATCGCTTAAAAAGTATCCAACATTTTTAGATCTATGCACCCTGCCCTGACTAAGGTTAGGTACACCTGATTTATTTGGTCCTGAAGAAACTGCAGGGATCCCTCCTGGACCTCAAAGGCGTGAAACATGTCGACCTTTTAGAGCAACCATTAAGAAATTGTCAGGCGGGCTCCATAACCACTACTGACAGGCCACATCTTTTTAACATTGCCAACAGGACTCCTGATTTAAATATTTTTCGGTACGCCTTAGGTTGTTTTAAGTCACTTTATTTCACCACTCTCCCCTCCCCACGCACCGCACACATCAACATGGCTATATACAAAAAGATCTCAACAATAGAGAACTCTTACGGGGCCTGTGGGGCATTGCAGTGCTGGCCCCACGAGGAGCTAAGCCCGATGATGAAGCATGACACCCACACAGGTGTGTGAGGGCACCACCTTCCAATAAGGAAGATTCCCTCACTCCCTTCACAGTCCAACAAGATATTTCCTTCTCAGGGTCCTGTATTATATCATGTTAGCAAATGTGTCCTCTGCAGTGAAGTTTTAAAGGTCCCTTTTTAACATTAAGGTATGCTTGCATGATATTTTGATGTAGCCGTTATATGTCAGACAGTAATTCTTTTGTGTGTTACTGGACACTGCTTTGCCAGGAATACCAAAGAGTGCTTGCTATAAGCATGGCATCTTGTCTTAATGAAAAATAAGCTTTCACGATTCTCCCAATTCAGCTAATAAGAGTGGAAGGAACAGCAAGCATGTCCAGTACCTGTAAAATCTCTGGCCTCAATGGCTTTGGTCAGTTTTCAATGGCGGCCACAGGATGGCGCTATTCTGCCCATGGTGAATATTGGAAATTCACAGTCCTGTGGTCACTGAAGTGAATGTATGTTCAGGATTGCTAATAAAGCGTGTTGATGCGCACTAGAGGGCAGTGCAACATAAGTACCTAGAACTCACTCTCCCATACATAAAAACCCGGCAAAAAAGATTACCCAAAATGTATAATCACAATAAGGAGGACACAGAATACAAACATTGACATTCATACTACTGTTTTTATGAACTGTACATTGGATCTATATCGGAGGCGGGGTGAGATTATGATTATTTTGACCATGTAATAGTGAATTGTATGCTTTGAAAATGTTGGATGGCACAGTTGTGTATTGATCCTTGCTATGAAATAAAACTGGTGGGCTTTCTCCTTGCACTTTAAAATGCCAATAAAGACATATTTTAACAAACAATTGGCATTGATAGCTTTTCTCACGCACACACAGTGGGCCGCACAGGAAGCAAGCCAACGCTGCATGCCACCATATGCAATCACAGAAGCAACGGACAAAGGTGTAGCGGGTGAAGTCCCAGCGTGTAAATAATTACTACCTGGACATGCACAGCAGGCAGCAGTGCAAACTTCCTAAAGCACTTGTGTCCCAATCTAGAGTAGGTGCCTGCTTTGTCCCCGGGGGAGGGGGAGGGGGAGTGGGTGGGCGAGAATGGGGAGTGCACGTTGCCCCGGGAGACTGGTGAGTGTGTTGTGATAGGAGCTTGGTTTCCCAGCACACAGAACTGGAATCACAAGGTCTCCACTCGCTGACCCCATGACACTCGGGCAGCGCTGTAACTTTAAAGCAAAGGCTCTTGTTTAAATTTTGTTTTCCCAATCGTTGCTTGAGATGCTCAAAAGAAGTTCCACCAAAGTGGATCAACACAGTAATTTGGAGATAGGAAACTGATAAGAAAAAACACACGGAAGAGAACAGATCGATTCAATAGGATTAGGACACACACTCCGAAATGCTGCTCGAAAGAGCGCAGACATTTAAACGGGGAATAAATGAAAAAGAAGAATTTTGAGAAGGGGGTAAATCAAATTGCCCTGGTGAAGTCCCTATAAGGGATGAAACGTTTTGGCTGTGTCAGTTTTAAGTGTGATGGAATTGGATACTTAATAAAAAAAAAACTTTATGGAAAAAGACTCCAAGGTCTGGAAATTAATTGAAAAACGAGGTATGGAAAGTAATTGAAAACAAAAGAGTAACTACAGATACATGCAATTCGAATTGGAAAGTTCTATGTGAACAAGGAAACTAGGTTGCCCGCCTAATATTGTGATAGCATTTACCAAGGATTGAGTTGTGTGGGCAGTTAAAACTCCAAGAGTGGGCATAGGAAACTATAAGATTGGGATATTTGACCGGTGCCATCCAGGAACCGCACTGCAGGCTGTCTTTCTAAAACCCTTTAAATATATATTTAATAAAATTGAATTCACAAGCACAGCGCAAGCGCTGTACAGGCGAAACCTAAAAAGTGCTATGATGCAGCCAGCGTTGACCGTGCCATATAACTTTGAGAAAAAAAAAATAGTACCTAAATCATAGAGCGAACAGCGGCCAACGGAGGCACATTAATTAAACATAGTTAATCTGTGCTTGGTGCATGTGCCTCTGAAAGAAAAGGAAGTGATGCATGACTAGCGCTTCCTAATTAGATGGCAGCGAAAGAAGAGTGAGAACACTTTAAATGAACAGTAAGTAATGGGCGGGTTCCAACTTTCAAGCCCATTAAAGAACACAAGAGTCTCGCAAGCGAGAGCACATGCCCACGCACGAGAGGCCTAAAAACAAGAGTAGAATGCGGTAGTGTTAGGCGGGTGCTGCTACAATACATCTGAGTACAACTGAGTTGGATAACAATAAACATCTGTTATTTCAGCTCTAAGGGACCCAAGACTTGGGTGAACGTGCGGTTTACAATTACATGTTGCTTTTTAGGTCTCGCCTGACCCAGCGCATGCGCTGGTCTGGCGAGACTTATTGAGAGGTCTCCAAAAAGTGCTACCAGGCCAGCCTAGAGCTACAGTGCATGTGCGCGGGCGCGCGCGCCGCGCTTTACCGCAATTACTTTCACTTTCGCGGCCGCTTTGATGTTTGATCGTGATCGCCATCGCGATCACTCTTACTTTCGCGGCCGCACGGTCGCTTTGCATAGCCAATAGGTCTCGCTTCTGGGACCTTATGTCCCAAAGGCGAGACCTATTGGCTATGCCAATGCTTGTTATATCTGCAAAGCGCCTTGAGGCCTGAGGCCACTAGGATCCAGCGCCAGCGCGTCCCCTTTTTGTGAACTTCATGTTTTGATCGGAATAGGTACTTTGGTTCAGGGTACCTGCACTTCTATTTTTCCATTTCAAGCACCACTTTTGAGCCCTCAAAGAAACAATAAAATGTAAAACAAAACGACTCTTGACTGTTTATCGTGTTTCGAAGCTGTCAACACGTAAGGCATGGAATTCCCTCTAAGGCGGTGTAAACCGCCCTTCCTCTCCGCTGTCTGACATTATGCTGGGGCGCCCTGGAAAGTCCCGTTTCTCGGTTCATAGCCCGGGGCGGTAAAAAGCTTCTCGATTATGTGGACAAGCAGAGGAAATCCCCAGCCCTGGGACCACCGCCCCTCCCTCCCCCCTGTGTCACCACCTGTGAGCAGCCAGGACTGGATTACAGAGCAACCGGGAGATTCCCCGCCAGGCACAGTCCAGGGAGAGCAGGCAAAGGAGCCGCGTGTTGTACCTGCACAGTGAGCATACAACCTGCTCGGGTACTGCACGGACTGCTTAGCAGCCAGCTGCCGGCTATGTGAGATCTCTCGATTGCCCCATAGGCCGGGAGTTTAGGAGGAAATCAGTCGGTGATAATCTCATAGTTCCGAAACAACTTTCTATGCCCCTGTCGAGGCATAAAGGTTCGCGGTCCGCACCGGAAGGAGCGTGATTTTATATTGGCAAGACCAAAAAGATTATTGATTTTTTTTTTGTTGATTTTATTTTATACTGAGTTTGTGGTGCCCGCACGTCACCGCGGTCTCTTCAAAGCGCCGTTTGTTTGTAAATATGAGTATGGGGGTTAGAGTCCAGCCGGGCGGTGGGAGGGAAGGTAAAAAAGTGGCCTCCTCCATCGATGCTAAACTGGTCTGGAAGGTTCTTGCCGAATTCCCAACGGAAGAGTTCGGCTTTAAAAAATGTCATAAAATGAAAGGTATTTTTTGTGTTCAGCTTAAGGCCGAGGGCGAAGGGTATTCCAAAGTTTTTGGGACTGGCTTCCTTAACAATTTCTGCCATGTTTTAGTTTTCTGATGGGACGTTGTGGCACCAGCTGCAGGGAGGGCGAGTGCAAGCTCCTAGGTGGTACCTAGTGGAACAAGCAATTTAACAAACGCCATTACGTCATTATTGGAGACTGTTCAAATCCATTAAAAACTATTGGCAAATCAGCAGGGATATTTTCAAATATTGATGGGAAAAGGAAGTAAAAGTCTGCAGAAATGCTCGCAAACATCGTATTCATGTTTCTTCGTCCTAAATGGTTCTACTTTTCACGTGTTTAGGAATTTAAGTGTTTGAATTAAACATTTACTCCCTACTTAAGCTAGAAAGACCATTCCCACCTCTTAAAATACAAGCATTGTTCTCAATTGCGGAGATGATGAATTTTGGCCACTTACAGCGCTTTGACTCTGTGACTTTAAACCAAGCTACAGTTCTAAAAACTTTGATACGAACTACAAATGTGTGGCTACCAAAGGCTCCTTCAAATAAAATATATGGTAAAATCAATGACGTTGACATATAACATATAATGTTGATGTCATGTGTCTAACAGATTACATTAAAAAAAAATCCACGCAGATGGTCTGTGAGTATGAGACTGAAGCAAGAGTTGGAAAATAAATTGAGCGGTGTGCCTTTTTGACAATGGCAGACAGTTGCATACAGAGAGCCTCGGGTTCGATACCAGACACACATATTTTGTTCTTCAGTTCAAACAATAGTACCCTCCCAAGAAATAGAACCTATTAATTGATTTGCATCCTTAAAAATCATAAACACCACTTACTGAGCGAGGGCAAAGCAGAAGTAGATTGATAAACCATGTGGAAAAATGAAGAGAGTAAGCCCTGTGTTTACAGTGGTTATTACCAGTGCTTGAAATTGAGAAATAGAAGTGCAGGTACTCTGTATCAGAGTACCTGCTTGTTTCTGAGAAGTGCTGGTACTCTCCTATTAAAAGTATTACGTTTTTCTTGAGAATTTGCGGTACTCTCGCTCTCAAAATAAAAAGGTGCTGGTACTCAGTACCGGACCATTTAAAGCACTGGTTATTACATATGTAGATCACATAATAGACCATAGAAAACATTGCAAATCTTTCCAGAGCTTGACAAATAGAATACTTAGTGAGCATTGCGCCAACATTGTTGTTCACGCCGTATTAGTACTAGCACTTTAAAACATATATGTTATCCTGCTGCTTGGACTTACTTTGAACTACTGCTTTGATGGCTATTTAATAGTAGAAATATAAGCCACTATTTGACCACATGAGATCATGCTATAATTTTATTATGTTATTGTTGTAATTTAACTTTGCATATACTTTATTATGTTTATTTTAAAGTTTTATTTTAGTTGGTATCTTCCCCTGTAAAAACCCCCTCCGTTTTACTATAATGCTGTGTTCCATGGAACTCCTGATTCTCTGGGAGTGCAGATTAGAATGTTGGTGACAGTCAGCTGAGGCGTTTGACTGACTGGATGATTTTCTGTTGGAGACACCTTTCTTTTACAATAAAACTTGTTTTCCTTCGTGGATTCTTGGATTTCTTTGGACTTCCTTACATCAGTTATGTCTCTCTGCTGTTCCAAAACCTAATTTAGCATGATTTTATAAGGCCATTTCAAAGATTAGCAAGACCAATAGATCAGGGTTTCATTTGCTAATGCACAAAAACACAGCACGTGCAGATGCTGTTTGCACATTAAAGCCAGACCAAATGGCTCTGCCAGTTCTAGTTTGGTCAGATGCTGGGTTTAGGGCTCAACTTGTTGTTAATCTTTTGGTGATGCACCCTTATTACTTTGACTCCATTGCTTAGATATTCTATTATTTTGAGTTCTACTCACCTGACAGTGAGTAGAAGTAGAGAAGTTATAATAATGGTAGACTCAAGTGATGGTGGGAATTCAGTGGCATCTATTCCTTCTGGAAGAATGCCCAACTCTGTTCCAGATGTCCTTAGCTTTGTCTCGGGGTGGAAGATGATTTGCCAGGCTGCCTCTCTGCTGATCTTCTGCATAAATGAGAGAGCCCTTCCTTTGGGCAGCTTCAACTCTATGTCTGAGACAAGCGCTGTGAGTTTTGGTTGGGTGTTATCTGGAGGGACTCCTCTGACAGCGTTTTTGCTGGTCATCGCTGGAAAGTGTGCCGAGAAAGTGGGATTTTTGCCCCTCCCAACTGATATCACACTTGCCTTGCATGTTGACGCGTTGTCTGCTCTGACTTGCTTAGGTAGAGCTTTTTTAAAACCCTGTGGTTCACCCTTAATGTTTAGCAGAATTTGAGTAAGAGAAAACACCACCTGTGAAAAAATGTATTGCAATGACGGAGAGGAACGCAAGTCTAGATAGAATTACATAATAATTACCTAAGAATTGCCTCATTAAAACTGCAAGGATCACAGTCCCACATCTCGTTAATGACATCATGCATCAAAATGTGTTGTAAGTGCAAAGACACCTCCGTCTCATGTCAACGTTTTACTGCAGAACCTTCGGGAGGTCTTTGCTGAGTACTTCATTTGGCCAACAACTCATAATACCCTTAATAGTTTAGAGAGGCTTGAAGCAATGGTTGAGGATGGGCCATTATATCAACCGAGCTCTGGAATTCACAACCCTGTTTTGCACCTTCATTGGTACTCTTTGTTCACTTTCATCAAAGTTTTTGTTTTAAATTTCTTTATTGTTTTGTAATAATCACAGTCAAAAACTACACTGAGCAAAGAACCCCCCCTCTGAAGTAATTACAAAATCGTATATATACATATACCCTTAATTCCAAGGGTATCAGTTAAAAAAAATATTCTAGAATTGGGAGGATAGTGTCCTTCAGATTTTAGGTTTGGCTTTTTTTCTTCCTACTAACTACTAATATTAATTTTCTCTTGTAAATGTGGGTAGTTCATCACTAGTGCAATGTCAGTGGCTGATGCCTAGGACAGTAGGGTCGGGTGTGTTCTTAAATGACAACACAGAGTTAGATAACATTAGTAGAGTACAATCTCATTTTAAATATATATTCTGTGGAATATATGGAAGTCTGTCCGGCCACAGTTTGAACAGAATGGATTACAATGATGTGTACCTGCATGTGTGTGAGCAAGAGCATAACTAAGGACCAGATTCTGATGAGGTTTGGAAAGCTTCCGGACCGAATGGGTTTGGGAATGGTTTCCAATCGGATCGGGAGAGTCCAACTGACCGAGTATGATGCATCCAGATGCTTCAAGATACGATTTGGTTGGACTCCCATTGACTTCAATGGGAGCCTATGTTCCTAACCGCATCGTAATCGGGCCCTAGGTGGGAATGCTTTCCTAACCGCATCGTAATCGGGCCCTCGGTTGGAAAGACACGTTCCTGATCCGATTTGGACGGAGCATATGCCGTTAGGAGGCCTTCCTAACCGCATCAAAATCAGGCCCTAACTTTAATTTGTGGTTGAAAGAGGTGAGTGGAGATTCATTAAACTTTCATTCATCCTGATAGTCTCACAAACCCAATGTGATGATGATGACGATGATGATGATGATGTTGCACACCATCATCATTGCTCAAAAGAAGAGGATCTTGTACACAGACATATACATAAGCCAGTCGTTTTTCGTGGGCTAGGTTTAATAATTGATTGAGCTCGCTGTTAAAAGTATATATACTCATTTGTTGTCCCCGAAAGCAGAGTCAGTCATTACAAACAGACTGTGGCATTGACCTTTTAACATAAGAGTAATGTTTCAAGGTCTTGCTGAAAGTCAGAGAATCGGTAATCTCATGAAGATGTGCAGGAAGGCATTTCAAATTTTAGGGGCAGCTTCTCTGAGGGCCCAACCAACCCAGCAAGTTTGGAGCAATCAAGGGTGGTGAGACAGTAGCAGAAAGGTTGACAGAAGAAACCTGACTGACACATGCATATACAAAATCTCCTAAATGAATTTTGGCCGTATACGATGGAGCAATGATGACCCTGGGAGCTCAATAACTGCACCACCCCTACAACCCACAACCTGGTAACAGAACCCAGAAACAATTGCACCCTCAAAAGCAATCTTCAACTTACAACCCACAGCTTGAAAACAACCCAACCAGCAAACTGCTTTCAATATGCAGGTATGATAAGAAGGGTTGACTTATGGTTTGCCATGGCATTACATAGTTATGTGCTTACATATATAACAGTATGGCCCACTACAATACTAAGAGCATAATGTGCAGTAGTCAGCAGCAAATTGTAACTTATATTCCTTATATTCACATAAGACAGATCTGCTATGAGCGTTGTCAATCACCAGCACTGTACAGCCAGAAAACCAGACATCACTGAATGAACAGGCATTGAATAACTTAGGAGATGTCACGCATAATTTAATATAGTCCACCACTGCACAGCCCAAATTTCTATACACTTTGACCACTTCTTTACGACCCACAAATACACTGTTATTGAATGATAATAACTATGCCCATCCCAACAGATCTTTCCAGCTCTGTCTCTCTCTAGCCATGCCAGCTCCGGAGCATATTTATATATAAATTCTCAGATTGTAAAACTCAGTGCAGTAACCAGCTAAGCAGATTCTCAATATAAGCAATACGATAAATGGACCTGCAGAGAAGTTTAAAGCTACCAGCATACTGAAGCTCACAAAACTGCGTGCCTGTCTCTCACACTTCATCATCCACAACACTGCTACACACTATGTTCCGCAACACAACCGCACCTGGGTGGTCATTATGCACAATATGGAAACACTTTCCGCATAGGATCAAAACAAAGACAACATCCTTCCAACGACAACCCCTACGCGGTGTAGTGTGCTACCAGATAGGCAAGCGCTTTGGCGCAACACAGGGGTAGTAAGTGCTATATAAATGCTGCACTACAATACAATGTACAGTCCCAAAGGACGTTGATCTATGCTTCTTTCAGTAGCTGTGATTCTGTGGCTGACGCAGCAAAGAATTCACAAAGAGCTGAGTCTAGCCTCATAGCAGCAGTTCATTTTACAAAAAGAATCTGTCAGGATTGATCAGGTGGTTGCCTTCCATGAATGATTTTCTTTCACTCCATGGCTCTGCAGAGGCAGAGATGCATCATGTCAGGGAAGGATTCGTTATTGGGAAATGATTAGCCTATGAGAGGAGACCAGAGAGGAGGCCTCAATAAAGTATTTATGGAATATGTCTGACTCAGGCAAGTGATATATCCAATTTGCATTAATTGAGTTATACCCATATAAAAACGAAAAAGTGGACCAGCACTGTTTTCCTTGTTCATTAAATCGGTTTCCCAACCCTGGCTGAGTCTTCTCTCTTTATCAGTTTACAGGGGCCCTCTTTTGTTTAACAGTTATTAGATGTACCCATTAGTTTCAGCAAACAACCCTCCTCTCTGGTCTCCTCTCATAGGCTGATCATTTCCCAATCACGAATCCTTCGTTGACACGATGCTGCTCTGCCTCTGCAGAGCCAAGTAGTGAAAAACTGTATCAATTGTTGATTATGTTTGAATTTCGTGTGACATTCATAGGAATAAGATTATGAAACAAATATCTATGACTCAGTAAAATATTTTTGGAATATGTCTGACTCGTGAAAGTGATCTATCTAATTTAAAATAAGTGAGTTATATCCGTATAAAAAAGAAAAGTGGAGAAATACTGTTTTCCTTGATTACTGAATTTTTACGTCTAATTGCTGAGCTATGTTTGAGAAGAACATTTCAAACAAGGAGGCGAGGAAAATAAGAGATTTAGGGATCTCGTCAGCAATGCAAGGTTTTGGCCTTTCTGCGTAGAAGGCCTTATCTGTCACACGGGAAGAGCGTCATCATGAGTTTAAATAAAACTGTAACGTGAACTGTCATTCTCATAATGTAAGAGTCCACAGCAATTAGAGGTCCTGATAAACGTGCTAGAGGAGGCTTTCCCTGGGCCGCGGTCTTTGAAGCACCAAGGTCCAGACCTGCTATGTGGCCTGGAGTGAAAGAGACTCTGATGTCCTTGATCGGCTGCCTGAGACCTGGGCATTGACCGTGGCTGCTGACTGCTCTGAGTTGCAGCAAGGAATGAATAAACTGTGCAGTTGCACACGGAGTGCTTCACCTCTCTGTTGCCCTGATTGCCCACTGGCCTCAAAATTAGGATCAAGTGGTGTGGTCGCCTGGCAGTCAGTGGCCAAGGGAAGTAGGTGGCGGGGTTCTACCGGGCCCCCTCGACCACAGAAGATGCTGAGGGGATGACAACCTGCCTGCTTTGCTGACACTAACTGATCTGTCCTGAAGAGATCATGGACCTTCTGCTGCTGTGAGTTCCAGAGGCCTGGAAAGGTGAAGAGTAGACCGGGGGCTGCTGATGGATGTTGTCTGCCTGGAGTAGCACAGGAGGACATATCAGGAACCTGGTGATTTGCTCTGCGCTTTTTGGGCTGAAACTGACTTTCCTCCTCTCTACGCCATCTGAGGCTTGTTTGTGCTGCCAGACTTGGCAGCTTGAGCTGCGTAGAGAGATCTTAAGGGAACTGCTCTTTTCACTTTTTATGGGCCTGGGAGTCTTACGGAAGAGTGTATGAAACTTGGAACTCCTGTTGCTCAGAGATAAAGTACTTGAGGTGCAGAAACTCTGCTTGGTTGAGGCGCCATCAGACCCATAGTCTGCTACCTTGCAGACTATGGGTTTTCTCCCCACCAGAATAATGGAGGCAGGAGACCTTTTCGTTGTGTATGGCCTTGCTGAGCAGCAGGGAATGGATGATGACATGAGATTTTTCAGATCAGAGGCATGCAGTTAAAGACGTGACACTTTCTTTGCCATATTGGAATCTGTGCATGATGGGGTGCTGCATCCACTATGACAGCAGTGGTGCTTTGCCCCACCTGCAGCTGAAGGAGAGAAGGTGACAAATAAAGGATGAAAGTTCCTCAATCAGGGGAGAATTGACAAACTCACCAATTCAACATTGACTGCTGGTAGTGCTTCCCTGGTGTCGACACACAATGACCAGGGAGGAGAGGCTTCCTTTTCAATTTCCTTATCTACAGACATTCTGAAGGCTATCACTAAAACGAGAGTGGCGTAACTAACTAAAATTCGCGAAGTTGAAATCAACATTGCCTTTTTGTATAACACCTACAGAATTTTGTTGATTGTGTCACTGAGGCTGACGGCGATATCTCCGAGTTGAAGGCAGGTGCAAAAGATGAGGATGTGGATGGTGATGCACCCTTGTACAGTTTACAGGTAGTGGAAATACTTGAGAGGGCAGACTGTGGCCGCTGAGAACACTACTTAGAGGACTGGTTTTGCACATTTATTCTGGGTCAGGAACCTTCATCCTGTTTCATTATGGAAAGAGCGCATAGATCCCTACTACAGTGCGATCCATTCACACTCATTGATAGCAAAGTTATTCAAGTAAAGGGACGCTGACGGTCCCTCCAAATTTGCTCCTAGGTCCCCCTCTCCCAAGGCATTATTTGTACTCAAAATGTTAAAAATTCATATTTCCCGTGTCCCTTGTTGGATTTTTGTCATTTTCTTTATTAGAATTTACTGTGTTTTTCTAATTTGGTTAGGGACTTTTATTTTTGCATTTTGACTTTACTTCTGTTTTGGTATTGCATAAATACTTTACATATTCTCCTAAATTAAGCCTGTCTGCTCTGTGCCAAAGCTACCAGGGGGTTGAGTTCAGGTTAATTTAGTGACTTTGAGGGATCTCTCTGACTAGGGATATGATTATTCCTTGAAGTGAGCAGTCGCTCAACGCAAATAATAATCCAATTTCTTACAGATCCTCTATCTGCCCTTTTGGTAGTAGTAGTCAACTTCCAGGAAGACCAGTTTCAGGAAGAAATCTCTTTCTGTAAGGATCCTGTGTACAGGTCAGTGGCACATGAGTGCTGAGTGTACTGTGGTCTAAATGGGCAAATCCCTTTTGAGAGATATTCCTCATCATGGAATCTCAATATCTATTCAGAACTGTTTTTGAAGTGCCAATTTATAAAGAAACTGTTGTTGAAAGTGCAGAATTGTTGTGCTAGGTAAGGGAAAGTCTCATGTCAAGGGCCTTGGTACAAGTAGTTTGATTCTTTAATCCAGTGGTAGTGGTGTTGTATATGATGAGAAGGAGCAAGAACTTCTCATTTATATGTCTCGCAGGAGTACACATTATGTGGTAGTGTTTGAGTTAAAGAGCAAAATTACAAGACTTCTAAGGCTCACCGCTGTTTACTTCATTCAGAAATATTGTTGGCCATTCCTGTCTTCTACCTTAGCACGGTGGGTTGACTCAATCCTGTCAGAGGCTGCTGTTGTTTTGTAATTGCATTTATAAGTCACTACCCCTAACCAGCCGTTGAAGCTCTTTAGAGAGAGTAGCAAACGACTCCAGAGCACTACGTTGATGGTTAAACCAATTTCTATTGGTTATTGTTAGATATATGTTCATCACATATTGTGGAATGGTGTGCACAATGCACCATGAATTCAAATGTTTTTCAAATGGCTGGTGAGATCTACCACATCGTGAGCTTAATAGTTTTCTCTCTGCCTTGCTACGACATGCAGATATTGCTTGGTTGGAAAACAGAACATCATAATTTTTTATGAAATTAATTTATGCCTATGTACACCTTGCCAGCACATGCAGATATTGCTTGGTTGGAAACCAGGACATCATAATTGTTCATGAAATGCATTGATGCCTATGTACACTGTGCCTTCAGTATCTTTCCGATGGCGAATGCATTTTAGTGCTGCGTTTCAGCAGGACTTCAAGTGAAAGGATGCTGTTGACAAAATGGTATTTTTTAATATGCCTTTTGAAACTCGCCTAGTTGTGCTGCTTTTTGCAGTTAGCCATGTTGCTGTAATCCCTGTAAAAATGACTGGCGTCTGGAAACACAACCATACCACCATTCGAAGATGCGGGGTGTTTGATTAACCATAGGCTGCTGTTCAAAACAATCTACAGAGAGGAAGGGACTGCGAGCTACCTACACAAAGGTGCACCCAGTCACTGAGTGAGTGAAGAATACGGTCTTTGGAGGTAATTTTAAAAAATGTCCTACTTTAACCTGTTGTAGAGTATGAGTTTTTGGACGTTGGGGATTAGGTTCAGGATGGGCACAGCACTCCAGCCCTACAAAAGAGGATATGGGCCATACAGAAAGGTATGGCAGAAATCTGTTCTTGGCATGACTATTCTCTCAACATGCATGGATCATACCCAACCCTACCCTGAAGCCTATCAAGATGGGCTATATAGTCTGTGACCTTTGGAGGAATGGGGATCCCTCCAACACGACTCAAACACATTGAACTCAGGACGGGGCCCTGAAAAACAGACCGTAAGATAATCAGCCACAGAGACACCAGGTGGAATGAAGAGTTGGTGAACCTAGGAAACTAGAGTCCAGGGGCCTGGAGGAGACACCAGTACTGACCATGTTGCCTCGCAGAGACTCTGATCGTGCAGAGCATGTGAGGTGTGCTGACAAATCTTAGCTGCATGCCAGATGGCTCAATCTGGCAACCCACAATAAGTTTGGCTACCAGATTGAATGGAAAAGGGTCAGAAGAATCCCATAGCAGACAGTTCAGTAGTTGTTCAACAACCAATATGTTGGCAGCTGGATCCGATTACTGACTTGGAACTTGCCGGAGGGGAGTCTGGCAGACTTTGTTTTGTTACACTGAGACTGACTTGTCATTCCAGACGCTCTTACTTCAGTCAGAAGGAATGACTAGATGTAGCCTGGCTGTGGCCCATATTCCATTAAATACGGGGGTTTTCTTGCTTGCTTTAACATTTTCTTCAATAAAACGTGTGACCTCAGCTATCATATGATTTCAGTGGATGTGCTTAATGCGTTCAAATGCTGTAAATTGAATCCCTTCTAGTCAGTGCAAAAGGAAATACAGTGAAAAAGAAATACAATAAAAAAGCAAGAAAGCAAAAGGTGAGAAGAGATTACTTTCTCCACTGATCTCTTTAGTTCTTATAACATTGTATTATTTTACCATTATGTCTGAGATTCACTGAGTGACTGCCGAAAGTCTATTCATTTCCTTTTTTTAAACTATTTTCTCACGTTAGAGACTGGATGATTTCCATTTCAACCACGATTTTCCATAACTTTTACTGCCCTTTGTGAATGATAGACTTTTTGAAATTGGGATTCTTCACTTATCACCACTTTGGCAAACAATGGTGCCTGCACATGCTACATTTTCACATGCCAAAGAAAAGGAAATCAAAGTACGGTCATATCCAGGGAGGCACCCTAATGCCCTCTGAAAACTCTCAAACATGGAAAGTTCTCCTGGGCGAGCCTCATCCAGGATCCTGTCCTAAATTCCAGCTGGGATAGCAGCCTACCCTTGAAAAGACACTCTAGCATTTTGCATCATAAGCATCAAATCTGGGTGAAGGGAAATATACCACCCCTGGCTTCCCACAGCAGGGTAAGACATATCCCCCACAGCAGGGCAGGCTAGTTTTCGCAGAAGCGTTTACACTCATAGGTGCACAAGTGATGGTGACCATGAGCCTGGATAGACGGCAAGGGGAGTCTTTGCCTTATTCCATTCACGGATACAGAGTCTCTGCATAGGGCTAAAGGTGTGTGGGCTGTGGTTTCAGCAATGAACAACTGCTCCTATGCAAATGAGAAACCACATACGGGAGCCCTGGTCCCTCTGCCACCCATCAGGTGATAGAAAAGTACGTAATGTCCATTGGGCTGCAGAGGAGGGCACATCACTTGATTTTTCAAATGCTGGAGGCAAGTAAAATCTACTGAACTGAGAGAGGCAAAAACAACAGAGAAGTAGAGTGTTGCAGCAAAAGCTCAATTTGGTGGGTTTATTTTGTATTAATCTCTCCACTGGGCCCATGATCAATACAACTTTGTCAATCTTGATTTCTACTCACAGCTACAGCGGCTTTGGTCCTCCGATAAACCTTGCACCTCGCATTGAGGGGTGAGGAACCAGGGTGTCTCCTGTTGGCTACCCCATCAGGACAAATTACTTGGTAACCAACTCACAGATTGGAAATTAAGTTCAAAATATATTTCTTTCAAGATAATGCTGTAAATGTATAGGATGACAACAGGCCCCCCCGAACCTCCTAAAAAAGTTCAGTCAGGCCAACCAGTAACTCTGCCGCAGCAGTGCGGAATAGCAATAAAAGCATCTGGTGTTCTGAGAACAATCTATGAATGTCCCTGCCTGGTATGAATAAGAATCTAAGCTATGGTGTGCATGGTGGAAAGAACATTTAATGTACAATTTAAAGAAGACTCGGACAAAGAGGGTCACATTTAGTTCTTGCAAGTTAGAATTCGAACAATAATGATCATTTTAGGCAGTAAGTCATGAGTCTCGATAAGTAAGTTACATATTGTAGTATAAAACCACACATTAGCAGAAGTAAATTAAAATGCAAACTTACAAGGAAAACTGTAACCTAGTATTTAGCCACAGAGTCCGTAAAGTCCTTTAAGTAAAGGGAATTCCTACCACCAATAAAAGTAGAGTGAGGTTCAGAGAACAAGAGGCAAAGTCTGACGAACCAGTAGCCTGAGCCAGCCTCACTGACATGAGTCCAAAGGTAGCAAGGGAGAGGAAAGTCCGGATCAACAGCCACTGTATCGGGAAACAGGGGACAGATGTCTCAGTCGAGAGCTTGTCTCTGAGAGCATTTGCAAATGTCCAACAACTTCAAGTAAAGTGTCCAAGAACTGCCAGCCTCACACTCTGACCGACTGACCCCTGTCTATGGGACCTTTCAGTAATATATTACTTGCTGCATCCGGAGGTGACATCAACTGTCACCCCACAATGTTCCGTCACTCATGTGATCATCTCCGCTCGCAAGGTGCCCAGAAGATACTTTAAAGAATGTTCCCAAGCGATCCATGGGACTCTGTCGTCTGTTCTGGGCACGCGGGTTAATCCACAAAGAGCGATTCAAAATGGTGCCTTCCATGGACTGGAGTAAAGAGTTTACGTTCCCACATATTAGACTATGTCGAAGTGTCCGAAAAGTATCTTTTAGGCATCAGGAATGTTGTGTGAAAGAACATGAAAAGTTACATGTACAGGCAAACAGAAACCTTTCTCATCTGTTCCATGAAAGAAAATACAATCCTAAAGGAAAAAATCACTTAATGCAAAGGCAATCCAATGTTTGATTAATAAGCTGCAATTAGATTTAAGCATAATAAATTCAAATAAGTATACATGTCCAACAATTAAGTATTATATATTGTCCTAAGTAATTACATAGAAATGTGCAATCCCAACTATGGCCTATTACTACGAGCCACAAAGTACCTACATGGAAAATATTTTTATAAAACATATAATCTTTGATGTTTCAATAAACCTAGATTCTTATTGGTGTGAAGCAACTACACAGAAAGTTTTATTAATGTAAGACATGCACCAGCCTTTTGATATCTATGGTGCATTACAATGGAATGATTAAAGGATGGCTTTTACATTTGGTATAAACGTTGCACAATTCAATTGAGACTAATGTATGCATGCATATCTGATTTATCATTTAACTCACATTAGTTCGCATATTATCAGTATAATTTTACATCCATTTTCATTTGGACATTATGCTATCAGAAAAAAACAATTATTAGACATGTTATACACACAATATGTGAGGTATTTCTATTTCTACACCTTACAGCACTCTTTTGCGCTGCTTGCATTTTGTCTTTAAATTATATAATTGCCATTTTTTCTAGACATGCACAGGATGCACATTTGTGATAGTGTGCAGTTTTGTTATCTTATCCAGTGGTTAGTTACACAAATCTAGTTAACAGCATTCACGCTGCATCAGAGGTAACAGAAAAAGGGAGGTGACAGTGTGTGTACAATCTAGTTTTATGAAAACTATTAATGCAACCTCAGTGGGGTTTTATGAAAACTGACATTGTGTGACATTGTGGTATTATGCCAATTTTTAACAGTATTAATGAAGACAGTAAAGAAAATCACACTTTATACTTCCTGGGGTGCTCCAGAAACCAGTGAATTTGTGCTAATTTTGACTGTTTCGATACTGGCAATATGTGCATACTAAGGTATCATGGAAAGGGGATTTGTTTGCTGACTTGAAAACTGATGATGTGTGTTAAATTGAGGATTAGGGAAACTGGCCATAAGTGTTTTCTGTGACATTGTGAAACATTTGACAGTGTGTGCCAGCTCAGGTTTTATGAAAACTGGGAATGTGTGCAAACTTGGAATTTTATAAATTGATGTTTTTTTAAAGGAGTGGGATGGAACGTAATAATGTGTGCCAACTGGGGAATCTAAGGGGGCAATGTTTATTAAATGAGGTCCTAAGGAAACTACATTGTCTGCACATTAGGCCATAATGGAATCTGTGCAATCTGTGCCAACATGGGCATTGCAGCATGATAAAAACTATGACTACTGGTGTTTCATTGAAATTCATATGTGTGCCTACTGGGACATTACTATACTTCCACAATGACCAAAGTGTCACTCAAGAGTAAGGCCTCTGCTAATGCCATAAAAACCTTCATCACCCCATGCCAGGAGCAATAGCACTAAATTCAACAAAAAAATAACTTTCTCAAAAAGTTCTGGTAGGAAAAAACACGTTGACAAAACCAAAGTACCACAAAGCCATAGATCCCAACTCATAATGCACCCACCTGGTCATGCTATAGAATGCTTTTAGCTGAAGACCTCATAACCATTTGCATCACTCGCAAAATGGTGCTAACAGCCCGCTTCCTAGTAACAGCCTTTTGGCCTACAGTGTATTTATAGTAGGTAAAGGAGGAGTTTCCCAAAGGGGAACGAGTAAGGATGTGAAACCCATAGAGACATACAGCTGCACTTGTCTGGGTGCACTCTGTCACAAGCACGTACATGTTACTGACACAAAACATTCTAGGCATCAAAGGTCACCACTTATATAAAGAGCCCCAACAAACTCAGCAACTGTAGCAATTAGCACTGCAAAGCCAATCCATGCAACACCCTCATTCCCCCCTCCCCCCGATACCCTTCTTCACACCTCACTCCCCTGGCGGTCACCGGTTCTCCCCTGGGTACAATTGACGTCCATAATTCCCCTTCCCTTCTAGATTATGTTGGTCATGCCTTACTGCATCAACACTCCACCAACACTCCCTCCTACCCCTCTAAATAACCCTGCACCAACTCTATCATTAACCAGCACCGTTTACACTCCCCTCTCTATCATCCGGTTCCTAGGCCACACTACACTCCCATCTGTATTGAAGACTCCCCTTCCATTGAGGAAAAACTTGTTGATAATAGTCCAGATCCTCAGAGAGTTAAAGCAGATCAGCAGCACCTTATATACATCACCTCGAAGCTCGAGAAACTTTGGAATCCCAACCTGACTACTTGGTTTAACAGAACCCAGCACACAAAACAATATAATTCATCCACAAGGGTACGGGCATTCTACTCCTGTCATGAGACATCAATCAATAAGAATTCACCAAACTTGTGCTGGAGATCATAACCCCACCTCAATCCTACCTCCAAACCCCAGAGGTTTACTGACCATCTATCTGATTCTGACATTCACTCCCTCCCGTTATCATATTCCACTACACATAAGGATTCGTCACCCTAGCCGGTCTCTATCCAGATGATTCCCCCTAACCTTCTCAGAGAACCCAGTCACAACTATAGAACCATGAACAAGTACAATCTATTTCAAGTCCCCGTAACACGCCAAAATGCCTTAGTAACCAAATCTCATCTCAGGTCTATGCTTCTTAACTGCAAGTCGGCGGTAAGACCGGCAGCTGACATCGCTGATCTCATTCTCACACAAGACATTGACCTCCTAATCTTAACTGAAAAAGGGGTCAATGATACCTCCTCACCCTTTCTGGACATTCTAGTTCAACCCAACTATAACATCATCACAATAGATAGAATTGGGAGAGACTTAGGTCGCATAGCATGCATTTACCACTCCCTGCTCACGTTGAAACACGCAAACTTCCAATGCCTCTTGTGAATACCTAGGTATCGAAACATGGAGAAATGAAAAGCTTGTGTGCAAACTCCACACTATTTACCACCCTGGGAAATAACCTATCTTTTATCAAACAAATAATGGAGACTATCTCCTCTAACCTGGACCAACACATCAACCAGATCTTGGTTGGGGATTTCAACATTCCCTGGAATGACTCGAATTACCCCATACTGAATAGCTTCAAGGCCTTCCTTACGGACCTCAACCTTGCCTAGTCATGTAATGGCCCAGCACACAATAGAGGCTCCACCCTTGATCTAATCATTGCTAAGTATAATGCCATACAACTTGAATCCATAACCCCAAGTGACTGGTCAGATCACTACCTATTCCCCTACCTCATCTTAGGAAAGGTGTTGACTAGATAGGGCCAACCTCGTAAACCCAGATAATGGATTAGAGACCTGAGAAATATCAATCTAACCGATTTAACTTCTATCAGCAACAACATCCTACCTCCTCCCACATACATATACAAATGTGAATGATCTTACTGAGCATTACATCCAATCCATGTCAGACTTACATGGCACGATTGCTCCTTAGCAGCTAAAATGAATACCTAGCAGACATTCCAACCCTTGTTTTATCAGCAACCTAAATGAAGAAAGGCGCAATTTAAGGCTCGCTGAGAGATCATGGAGAACCTCTCCCTCCATCTAATATCTCAAGCACCCGAGGTCAATAGGAAGCTCCTACAACAAACACATCCCAAATGCTTATGAGCACCTAAAGCTGGAGGCACCTCTACAGGTGAGGCATCAAAAACCCTTTTGCAAAACGGTGTGTAAGGAGGCAGGTAGAGAGCAGTGTCGAAGGTCTCCTGCAAAATATGCCCTCAAAAATTCTAGTAAGTGGAACTAAATCAGCAAGCGGCCATGAAAATGCCTTTATATTAGCCTTAAAATCAGATCCTCGAAATGAAAAATCAATGAGACACTGTAGAACGTGTTGCACATTCTGATATTCACACACATCTTTACTGTAAAAACAAACTAAGCGCAACAACATCACTTGCTTACAACAATCTACCATAGGTCTGTTGAACACACTGCCAATGGGAAGACACTGCATACCCTGCATTACTTCTTTAAATAAAATATGTGCATTATAACATTCACTGTAAAAAAGCAAAATGTTATGTAAAGACTTGAAAACCACAGTTTTATCTATTTTGCAGCTTATGCAGCTGAATAAACGGTGATAAGCACCAATTTCAAAAGTTTTGCAAAATACTGAAAAAAGACCACTGAAATCCACAAAAACATAAACACTGACAACAGGACTGCCTATCTATTCTCCATGCATATACTTTCAGTAAGTCTTAGCCACCAGTCCCCAAGAGAGAGACAAACCAATTTGGCTGAAACCGGGTGCCTAAACAGCAGTGAAGGAAGGTGGCAACTACCCAAAGGAAAGTAGCAAAATGAAGTAGGAGATGAAACCTTTAAAGGGAACTAAATGGAACAATCCTGTAGAGAGAGAAAAGGTCATGGCAGCACAAAGCTGAACTCCAGAATCTCATTGGGAACCAAGACAGAAGAAAATAAAAAGGGTGCAAGGCGGAGAATGCCATCAAATATGGAGTGTTGTCAGGCTTCATAGTAAAAACAACAATTGATGGACAGAATGCAGAACAATGTCATACATTCATCCCAGTACAGAGATCTGGACCTAAATCCATCGTTTTTTTGCTCACCATGCCATTCCAGTTTGAACCCAGCCTTATGCAAATCAGTCTTGGCCCTGTGCCTCATGGGAACAGTCCAGCCCGAACTGCCAAGCAAGGTCCTCACTGGACTGGAAACAAGCATCCTAGGACCGGTTTCGTGGGTTTCACTCCTCTTCAGCCAGGATAGCTTGATTCATGTGACATGGAGAGCACGGGACCCACATCTGGGCATACCCGTCCCACTCGGGGTGACAAATGCAAAAAAAACAATTGATGGACAGAATGCAGAACAATGTCATACATTCACCCCAGTACATAGATCTGAGCCTAAATCCATTGTTTCTTTGCTCACCATGCCATTCCAGTTTGAACCCAGCCTTATGCAAATCAGTCTTGGCCCTGTGCCTCAGGGGAACAGTCCAGCCCGAACTGCCAAGCCAGGTCCTCACTGGACTGGAAACAAGCATCCTAGGACAGCTTTCAGGGTTTCACCCCTCTTCAGCCAGGATAACTTGATTCCAGTGGCATGGAGAGCGCGGGACCCACGTCTGGACATACCCGTCCCACTGGGGGTGACCAATGCAAAAAAAACAATTGATGGACAGAATGCAGAACAATGTCATACATTCACCTCAGTACAGAGATCTGGGCCTAAATCCTTCGTTGTTTTGCTCACCATGCCATTCCAGTTTGAACCCAGCCTTAGGCAAATCAGTCTTGACCCTGTGCCTCATGGGAACAGTCCAGCTGAACTGCCAAGCCAGGTCCTCACTGGACTGGAAATAAGCATCCTAGGACCAGTTTCAGGGTTTCACCCCTCTTCAGCCAGGATAGCTTGATTCCAGTGGCATGGGCAGCAAAAGAATGATGGATGTAACCCAGATCTCTTGACTGGGGGTGAATGTTTTGATTTGTTCTGCATTCCGTCCATCAATTGGGTGTCTTAGGCTTCATAGTAAAGCTGGAGATTTACCTAAGTGCATTCCTGCCTGGGCTGCTCCAGGAGTAACACCCCTCAACTCAGATGCTTATTTGGAAACCAGGCAGACAATCAAAGCCCAGCCACCAAATGGTTTTAATCCAGTAATGCCTTCTCTGCGGTTTTAATCAATTTATCCTCACAGTAAGGTTCTTCTTTTTTGGAGAATTATGGCCGGCATTGATTGCTTCTTTCAAGACCTCAGACTGCTGACCATGCTGAAGCTGGAGCACAGTACTATCAAACTAGTGGAGGGCAAACTACTTATTATAGAGAAGCACAACCCTGTCTCCTTATCCTATATCACTTGTCAGCAGCCTTCAATACTGGTGACCCTAGTGGCAAGCAATATGTTGCATGTGGTTTTCAAGCACTCAGCTACAGTGGTTTGCATCTCACCTCTTCCATTATTCCAAATCCATCAAGTTGGGCTCCCAATGTTCACTACAAATATCACTGACTAGCTATATCTCTCAAGGATTTATCCTCTTTCTAGAGGCCGCCATCAGCCTTTATATTAAACCCATTGGAATACTCCTCACCAACCAATGGAATCAAGTTTCACCAGTCTGCCAATGATATGCAACTACATTTGAATGTCTCCGCAGCAGTCGCTGTCCTTCTCATTGGCACACCTTCTACCTCTTGGATATGTTGAGAGCTTTGTCATAGCAACTGTGTTAGAGGCATGGAAAAGGCTATGACTAATTGTGACCATATTTCCCCATATGCCTGTAGTTTCATTGTATTTGCTCATTTAATGTATTTTGGCTGTTTTGTCTATTGTAAAAATAATAATATCCCGACCTCATATTCACCATGGTCATAAGAGCAATGCCTATATGTTTATCCTCTTAAGCATGCCAAAAGGGCCTGATTAGCATCTGGCCGAAACGGCCTGTTGGCCGCTCATCCTTACAAACCATCTTATCACCTTGTCCCTGCTCCCTTCATTCTTTTCTACTATCACTATTCATGTCTTACTTTGGAAACCCTCATCCACCTGTATCTCCACCTCTTGCTGCTCTGTTACTCTATGTGGCACCAGACACAAGTACTGGCATAGTTAGTGGTTGCATGTGAAAGTACGTTGTGCTGAGTCTCCTGGGTAATTACCATGCTTTGCAGTTACATTGCAGCCTTTGGCCATCAGTCTAAAAAAACACAACATTGGTCCCTGCAATGGAAATGAAACTTTGTCTACCTCTGCGACCAATCGAAGCAGCAAAGGAGACAAAGAAAGGAAGATACATCTCACAGCACCACACTCAGCCACGCCACTCCATGTGGTGTAAGTGCGCTAGCACTTTATAGTCACTTCTACAGTGAATTGAAGTAAAAAAGTGATGGAAGGAATGCTTTAATTAATCTCCACAACTAGTAATTACTTTTGCCCGCATCCCAGTCATCGTTGTACATCATGCCACATCAATTTGGATGAGCTATATGCAAATTAGTCTTGATCCTGCTCCAATAGGAACAGCCCTGCCTGAACTTCAAGACCAGGTCCTCCCTGAACCAAAACACAAGCAACCCAAGATCAGTTTCACTCTGATTGGGTGCACCTTGTTTCCTGTGATACAGTAAGCACAGGACTCACGTCTATGCATACCAATCACACTTGAAGAATGCAAAAAAGCTGAAATAGTTATTGGTCTCTTCAGAATTATGAGTTCCTTGAGAACATAGTGGATCTGTGTGCTTTCATCCAGAGATTTTAGCTGCTGAAATCCCCGATGAAAGTCTGAGCCAAAATAAGCCATAATTGAGAGAATAGGACCTGAAATTACTGATTCCCCTGGTAATTCCTTATTTGTTAGTGGACCTCAAGGAAGCAACTCGTAAAGGGCAGAATTGTACCCATCTATGGAGTTACTGGTACCGCTAGCAGTTGCGTTTGGTGCAGGTAAGAGCGGCGGAGTGGGTCGGGAGGGGTGAGTCGACAGACGACGATGAGGAAAAATGAAATAATAAAGAAAACCACTTTGCGCTCACCGCATTGCCGAGTCGGCTATGTGGTGAGCGCAGGGTAAGGGTTTTTTTTTTTAGTTTCTTTTATTTTCTCTGCTCATCTGTCGACTCACACACCCCCGCCCCACTGCCCTTACCTGCACCGGCCTCAACTAACCACTAGTAACTTGGGGAACAGCGATTACCTGCAAATTTCTTGGGCCACTTATAAGTAGGGTTTTGATGTAGTAACTGATTCTCAAGTTCCCTTTGAGAATTTGGCTGAGTGATCTTATTGGGGGCAGATTGTAATACAGGGGCCCATTGCATGTTGTCCTTAATCCAAGCTTTCTAAATGAATATTGCCTGCGTCCCCTTTAAGGGAAAAATGTTCACCTAGAAACATTACAAATGCGGGAATGGAAGTATACTGAACATCGGAAGCCTCCATCTCGCGCAGGCGTTCACAAAATGCTTTCTGGGTGTGAATATTCATTTTTTTATGTGGCTTTAGTCACATCACAAAAAGTAGCCCTGTTCGCAAAACAGTTAGAATCCAATTAGCACATACTGGTTCAGTACATTTAGCCCCACATTATCCAAACTAAAATTGTATTGTGCCAGCCAGGATAAGAGCTAGCCATGTTCCTCATAAGGAAGAAATTCTCACCAGACTCTCTCCGGTGTTTTCTTCTGAATGCCAGGGCTATACAGGTGATCTTTCATGGACTGGTCCCTGGCACCAGAGGTCCCAAGGACATTTTATTTTATCAGTCATGAAGCTACAAGCCCTGTTGAGTCCTTATGATGCATGGTTGTGCAGGAGAGGTGGTCAAATGCCAGCGTGATGACCTAGCCTGGCTGGCTTGCAAATTATGACAGCAGAGGACATTTAAAAAGCTTTGAATTTTTAGTCCTGCAACTACAGTTCCTGAGCAGGATTTCATGTATTAATTATTTGTTACTTATAGTTAACGGGCTAGGTTCAGTAGGATGACGGGAGCTTTACATATGACATCCAGAAAGTTGTCTCAGAAGGGGCAAGTCAGGGGTGCAGCAGAGTGACTTGTATTCATCAGAGTCAGATTAAATGGGGGAATCGGGCAGTGCAGATGGGCTGATCTGAAAGATCAGTATGTGAGCGGGTCTTTTGGCTGTTTCGGACGGTTTTACGGTCTTCTGTGCCGTTTTTCTCTTGATTAACCTGATATTGAAACAAGCATTGCCTGCAGCAATCTCAAATCCATAGTCTTCCATACCGTGCAAAACACTTATACCACATGTCTTTACAAGATCAAAACTGCCCTAATTTATGATCGTGGGCAAAGTCATTAGCTACCTAATTCACTAATGGGGGCAAGCTGTTTGTTACTGCCCGGGCTTTTTATCTGTCCCAGTCTGACTTGATATTCATCATCGTCAAGGTTGTCCATGCAGAGACTTAATAAAGTTGACAAGTGGGAGATGCTAATGGAGAGGTTACGAGTGGGGTGGAGGCGTCTGAATGTTAGGGAGAGAGGGAGGCACAGAAGGAGAACCGAGTTAGGTGAACCTTAAGAGGCAAGCACAAGATTTTATAATTGGAGATGGTTTACAAGCTGGTGGGCCTTAAACCCCCTCTGAAGAATGTGAAAGTTGCGGCTTGTCCGATTCCGCTTGGGGTGTCAATCCATAATTAATGGACATGCCCAGAGAATGAGCCATTAGGGGTGCATTTGGAGGCCAACGTTTTGAAACAAAGAGCTGTTTGACTTCTGAAAAAGATGTACTTATTTTCCATACATTTGGGGGCATCTAGTGCTCGTACTGAGTATATGATGCATATGCCGTTTTCCACTGCACTGCGTGTCCATCAGGGGCATTTTGAGAGATCATAGCAAAATAGTTTTGTGAACTCATGTTTAGGTCTGGCCAGCCTCATGTTTTCCAATAATATACCACACAGGCAACATACATGTATAGGGGCTCGTAATCAACACTCTTTCCCCATTGGTCTGTTGACTTATCACTCAAATTATACTCCCACACAACCCAACAGACCAGCCCCTCCAGCCAATGGTTGCTTTCACTTTGAGTGACTGCATGTTTTTAGTCCTTGCACATGTACACATACACTTAAAAAATAGTTCCCCAAAAATGGCTATTATATAGACACTTGCATCTCCCAGTCACTGATAGTCCCTATGTATAGTAGGGTTACGTGAGCTATTTTTATAACTGTCAAGACATTGGTTGTAAATTACAATGTTCATTCCTCACTGTAAACCAGCTTTGGTATTTTTATTTATCCTACTGAAAATTAGCACCATTCATTAGAGTAGCTAGAGTGTATCTGCAGATTCCTAGGTTGAAGCCACACAACCACAGCATTGTGCTTGATATTTTAACCACTTTCCGGAGGGAGCTTCAAAAGGATGCAGTAATGTCACTGGCTTCTAAAGGAAGTGTCACTAAAGATGTATTCACACCACTCACCCCTAGAGAAAGGTTAACAAGGTTGCACTAACACCGTTTGCACATAGAGGAAGAGCACAATTTATCCACAAACTCCCACGTGGGGCATGTGAGACTTTCTTGTCACCAAAACATAAACTACCAAAATAAACATTTTAGTTATGTTGTAGTCACCAGTGAATAAAAGATCCTATAAATAGTTGGGTACGATCACAAACTTAAAAAAAAATTTCAAGAAATGTATTGAAATCTGTAATTTGCACTCATTAAGAACCAGCTATGGCAAATAATTATTCCTATGGAAAACAAGCACAACTGGTTAAAATAGCAAAAGTGTATATGCACATTTATAAATTGAATTCACACCACCTCAGCTTGGTGCAGATAACTGGAAGCAGTTGCTTCTGACTTGAGCTTGACCATTATTAACAATGTGTGGCCATGCAGCTTTATGAAAATATTCCAATGCTTTTCGAATTGATTAAGAAGGAATCCCTAAGTAAGGACTTGTGGAATTGCAGTTTCATGGGGAGAGGAGTTGGCCTAACGGCTATGGTGGTTGACCTTAAATCTGGGTGTAGGGATTACCTTTGAGCGGCCTATGGCTCGGAATGGAAACCAGGCAGTGTCAGGAAACTGATATGTATAGGTTGTTTTATTGCGCGTCACAGTCGCAGGGAGACATGACGTGACAAGGTTTGCATTTACAGAAGTGTCTTACAGCAGCCTCCACGTAAGTAACCAGTTCGCCGCTTATGGCCTGGATGGGATAAACGCCCTTCCTGTTCTCGGAATGGCTTTGGTCGCTCTCTCTCTTCCTCCGTGAATGTGCTCTGTCCGGGAAGGTCCAAGAACCGGGGATGCCAACAGAGAGAAAAAGAAAAGAAAGGCACGTCCTGGTTGGGCTCTGAGTATTATTATACGGGTTGTGCCACCTTCACCGGTCGGTCGTGAGGGGAAGGGAAGGGTAAAGGTCCTGGGTTAAGAGGGAAGTGGTGGTGAGGGGGTCGGGGTTTTCGTGCTACTGTCCCCCTGTGATTACGCTCTGGCGCCCCAGCAGGCCCACCAAAAATACCCCCGCAATGGCACTTGCCTGGGACCACGACCCGTGAAGCGGGCCGCGGCAGTTGGACCCGGGGCGTCCTCTCCTCTCTCAAGGCCGCCGGGCTTGGACGCAGTGTACTCTGTCTCCGATGGGGCTGCCTCGTCCGTCTCGGATCCT
Organism: Triturus cristatus; assembly: GCF_964204655.1. Taxonomy (NCBI): domain Eukaryota; kingdom Metazoa; phylum Chordata; class Amphibia; order Caudata; family Salamandridae; genus Triturus; species Triturus cristatus. The sequence continues at coordinate 725,447,827 of NC_140590.1, read as the reverse complement.
GCTCTCCTCTCTGTCTCGTCGTCGAGACCTCCGTCTCTCCTCCCACGCTCGCTGTCGATGCCTCCGTCTCTGCTCCCACGCTCGCTGTCGATGCCTCCGTCTCTGCTCCCCCGCTCGCTGTCCTCTTTCCTCCTCGTCGCTTGTCACTCCGCCGTCTTCTCTCCAGCGATGGGCTCCTCCTCCACGCTGCTGCTGCCCGCCTTCCTGGTTCCGCTCTCCCGTCTTTCAACACGTTCCTCACTGCTGTGGCCACGCCTCTCCAGCGCAACTAGACCGCGGGCTATTTCCGGTCTGTTTTCTTCGTTGTTGTTCGGGTTGCCATACTTCCGCCGGGCCGAGTCCTCCGGCTCCTTACACTGGGGAACCGGGTTCGAGTCTTGGCAAGGGCGTGCAACATCCTGTGATTCTGGACAAATCACTTAATCTCTTCGTGCCTAACAAAAATATTTGTGTCCTCATGTAACGCAACTGGTTCTCTTGTAAAGCGCTCTGATACCGATACCTTCGGCTCAAGTTTGCGCTATATAATCTCTGTAAAATAAAAATGAAAGGATGTCCATGCATTTCCATTCCACTTTTAAGGGACACCTAGCGACAACTAGGGGAACTGTGGGTTGATATAAGAATTTCAATGTTTTTACATTTGACTTGTGAGGGACACCTAGTATAGATACGTGGAATTGCACCCTCACGATAGACTATCAATACTTTTGGATTTGACTTGTGAGGGACACCCTAGTAACAACTAGTGGAACTGCAGCTTTGTTTACAAATTTCAAAGCTCTTGTATTTGATTTGTGAAGGACACCTAGTAACCACTAGAGGAACCGCAACTTTTTAGGTCTCGCTAGCAAACGCAGCACATACGCTGCTTCGCCTTGCGAGACTCTATTGTTGTCGCTTTCGTTCCCGAAGGGAGACAGGAGATGTGCACGCGTACGCACAGGAGAGGTGCACTCTGTACGCATGCACATCTCCTGTCCCCCCAGGCTGGCGTCACACAGCGCGCACATCGCGCGCTTTCATTTTCCCTCTTCCCATCTGCTCCACGGAGCCAGCTTGTTATAATTTAGAATCTAAAACGGAGCCAGGGTTAAGCAGCCTACAGTGTTGTGGCAGGTTTGAGGAAGCCGTGGTGTTATTCGGAGCTGGCGAGTGGTGAACCTAATGGGGGAAGCCCCCAGTAGCTGGTGTTTTTTTAGGTTTTTTTTTAGCAGTTTTATGTAGCGCGAACTTGATTTGTCGGTATCGGCGGGCTTTACAAACAGCACCAGTTACATTACCCAATGACACGTTCACTTTTTGTGTGTTTTTAGGCAGGGGCTAAGGAGAGAATGTGGCGTAATGGCCAGAGCTTCCGATTTTGAAGCTGGGCAAATCACTTTATCTGTGTCAACCAAAATGAATGTGTCCTTGTGTAATGTAACTGGTGCTCATGCTCCGCGCTCCAATACTTTTGGGTCGCGCTATCTAAAACTGCAAAAAAAGTGATTTGCCCAAAATCACAGGATGTTGGATTGAAGGTCAAGACTCAAACCTGGTTCCCCAGTTCCAAAATCGGCATATGTATGTGTCACGGATAGATGATCTGCTAAACTCCCCCTCAAAGCATAGAGGCCGTGCTTCCAGAATGATCTTTATAGAGATTACAAGCAACACAGAGGAACGCCCCCAAACTGGAAGTTGCACTGCCTCCAAAAGGTAAGTATGATACTCCGGTGAGCAGAAGGGAGTTATTACAATTATAAAGTTGTGACATTGTTGGCAGCACTTAGTGAGGCACTAGGTTTCCGTGGATTACGAGCATCGTGTAAACAGTGTACTGTCAAGTCAATGTATGCACACACGTGCTGCATTGAAATGTCCTTGCAGATTGTGAACGTGTAAACAGGAAGACGTGCACACAGAGCAGGTGCTTGCTCACTTTATCGAAATAATTGTAAATATGACCACTTTGGTCAGGGGAATTCCCTTGCACCTACAACATGGGCACATTAGCAAGCAGGTTTGCGTGCTTCATCGTAATGACTCCCACTCTCAATTTACATACGTGCACGTGCTACATGCTACTAACAATAGATCTTTACAGTCTTTGTGAATACGTACATAGCAGTCAATGCCCTTGCAGTTTTTTTTTGCATAAATGTAAAGAGGTGCACATACAAATGCCAGTTCACGTTGTGCACTCCGTTTTATAAACAAAGGCACGTGCTCTATGTCAAAGCCCTTGCACATACTACTCACATGCATGCACATAGATGGAAATGCTACGGCGGAATGCTCTTGCACATTGTAAGCACATACAGATGTAAATAGGTGCACATCCTGTAACAACCTGACTGTAAACGTCCTGTACTCTGGTTTATCAGACTGCCCTTGTACATTCCAGACAGATACTGTTAGAAGTGTCACATGGTGCATACAAAACACCCATGAAAGTGCATGCACCTGCTGCATCATCCCCACTCCTATCACACATATATATTGTGTACATGATCGTGGAGCTCCAGTTAATATTATGCGCCCCCCCAACCTAAGGAAAATACGGTGGCCTACAATTTCAATAACGGGTCCCGTCAGATGGTTACCCATACTTTCTGCAGGCTGTGACTGGCCTTAGAGGCCCCTGCTGAAGGCACCACCATGCCTAGAGTCTAGCCTTACGTCAGAGGATGGTACACCAGCCACCCACTCCCCCTCACCCCCACTGACTGCACAGCAAGCTCCTGTCAATAGTCAATAGCTGGAAAACCTGGGGGTGGGGGTGTGCAGATTAAAACACAAGTGGGACAGGCAACCTGAACATGGGCCGAGTTCTCGGTAGGGCCTCACTCTGAAAGGCCACCTGCACTGGGTCACACACAGGTCTGCAGCCTGTCGAGGGACTGACTGCCCCACCCATGCTGGCTTTTTAAAGGCAGAGACCAGGTGAGAGGATGGCAACACTCCCCGGGTGGTCTTCTGTTTGGCACCTTCAGCATGCAATGAAGAAGAGTCCAGCCTGTTGTCAGCGCAGCCTTCCTCTTCCGGAGCTCGACAGACAGTAAGCAGCGGCGAGTAGGCGTCCCTCCAAAACTCTCAGCATTAGTGAGGTCAGAGGTTGGTCTGGCGGTTGCACAGAAAGGCCTCCTTGCGCTGTGCAAAGGATCTGCATAGGTGTGAAATAATCAGAAAGCAGGCATGAAAAACATTTAAATTCAGATATTTTTAGCAGTCTTTTCTTCCACCGAGTGCTGGGAGTAATAACAAGCATTTACAGTGCAATAGGTCTCGCAGTTACGCGAGTTTAAGCTATTGGCATTGTAAATAACAATCTCTTTTATTTAGGTTTTTAAAAAGAAAACAAAAATAAAAGGCATTGTTATTTGCAATGTCAATAGCTTAAACTCTCGTAACTGCGAGACCTATTGCATTGCAAATGCTTGTTTAAGATTGTAAAGGTTTTGCATTTGAGTCAATAGGGGCACCAAGTAATGACTAGTGGAACTGCAGCTTCCTGTAAGAAGTTCAATGATTTTGCATTTGACTTGTGAGGGATGCATAATAACGACATATGGAACTGGCCCTTCTTGATAGAATATCAAACCTTCATTATAGTAGCAAAAGTGGATGTTTTCATTTTTATCTTGAATCTGCATGCACCCACACAACTCTGTGAAGGACATTTTAGGCAGTTGCATCTTACTCAAGAGGGACACTTAGACCCAGATTTATGAAACCCTTGTGTTGCCACTGCATCACACAAGGGCTTCAGTGAGATTTACTAAGCCACGCAAAGCCACCTTGGTGGCTGTGTGTGGCTTAGTAAATCTAGAGTAATGCAAGGCAGCGCAAGTCTCTGAATTGCATTATTATGACCTGGGAATATGTTCCATGGGTGGAGACTGGGTGTTCCCATGAATACTTCCATTGATTGTGACTCATTCCCGGATTCAAATCTGGGAATGCATCAAAAGGCTATGCCTTTCCAGGTGTCCAGGTGAAGCGTAATGAGGAGAAATATGTGTTTTTCTCCTTGTTTTTTCCTCTTTCTATGTCACATGGAAAGGGAAAAAAGCCTCAGTAGATTGTTTTTGTGGAGGAAGATGCCCCTTCCTGCACAAAAACAATCCTAGATGTAACACAATCACCTTTGCACCATGATGCAAGGGTGCCCGTGTTGGCGCACCAGCGCAGAGGGAGAGCAGGAATGCACCATATCTGTACCGCGCATTCCTACCCTCTTCCTGTCATGCAATGCAGCAAGTTGTCTTGCTGCGTGGCATTGCATGACTTGTTGGTTAATCTGACCCTTAGAAGCAATGTGATTTATTGCAGCATTATGACAGATTTGTAAAGCAGTTGCTTCTGACTTCAGAGGTACATCTAGTAAAGTTCTGAAGGGTTGCAGTCTTGTTAAAGACTTCAAACAGTTTATTCTGACTCAGAAAGTGCATCTAGTTATCACTTGCGGTAACAGTAACTATGTGAAAGACCAGACCGGTTGCTGTGCCAATGCTTGGTTTTTGGTGTCAGATAAGACTCTAGCAGCCGATTTAAAGGGTCCCATTTAGTGATGCATGACCGGGGAATGGAAGGCTCTGCTGTGGGGAAGAGAAATGGTGCATGATCCCGTAGGAGGGAATGAACCCAGACAGTGAATTGACATTACTGACTGACCTGTCGCTCATACCAGTGGGAGACATTGGGAAGTGTTATCTTTTCAGTCATCCGTGGTGTATGGGCCATCCAACCTGGGCTGCGGTTATAGTTGGGGAGGAGAATGAGAATCGTCAGACCCATGTAGTGGTAAGGGGAAGATAAAGAAGCATCTTTCACTGCAGTGGGATGGTGGTTTAGACAGTGCTTTAAATGGAAAAAAATAAGTGCAGGAACTCACCAAATTGAGATGCAGACTAGGGGCTGGGCTTTGGGTGGGGCTAGGGGGGGGAGTTATGGACAGCGCAAAGGGATCCGGCCAGGGGCACCCGTTTAAGCATTCCTCTTGCTCATTACTACACTCATTTCAGAGCATGCCCAAATCACCTCTTTCCCCTTACCCCTCCTACCTGGGCCCTATTCTGTCCTTCAAGGTTCTGCTATTGACCCTTGTAGGAAGGTGGAATCTGACTGCATGGTTGCCCCCACTTTTTTCCTGGTGTTTTGATGGTTTTTGACTAGTCTGGCTGTGATCCTGCTATTCAGGACCACAGCCTATCTGCTTACTCCCTTAAATGGCATGGAGTGCATATTAGATGCACTAGTGATTGGATACTGTGGTGCCTTATGAGCCCCTAGTATATGGTACCTTAGGTACCAAGGGCATAGGTACTTCACAGCCCTACCAGGGGCTGAAGCATGTATTATGCCACCCCTGGGAAGCAGACTAAATCTGACACCACAGGCCTGCTACTGCAGCCTGGGCGAGGTAGTGTTAGCACTCCTCACTGAGATATAGGTTCCCTATATCTCACCTTACACACACATATAAACCTATCAGTCATCCCTAAGGCAGGCCCTATCAATCCTGAGGGCAGGGTGCTTGGTTTCCATGTGAGGGGGTGCATCTGCCTGAGCAGGGCCCCTCTGCCGCTCTCAGAGTCTATTCTCTGTGGCTGTTTGTGGATTCGGTTAAACCATGTACTCTTGAGTGCATTATAACCTCGCGGTAAATGCTAACTCTGGGATGACTGCATCAAAACATGTTGTGTTTGGTGGCAAACGCTTTGGAATCATATCCCCACACCAGTAACTGGTGTGGGGGTATGATCCCACCCTTCTAGAGGGGTAGACATGTACCTACTGTGGAAACACAGTAGATTCCTGAAAGAGCCCTGGCATCACAAAATGGATGCCACCAGCACAGACACTGGGCTGCCCTCCTGCTGCTGACCGAAACTCGCAGTGGAGGAGGCCCAACAATAGGCATCCTGTCACAGGGAGGTGTAACCACCTTCCAGACAGGATTTAGTGTATTGGGGCTGGGTGGGTGCACTCGTAGAGTGCTTTGAAGTCCTGCACTGGGGGAGCAGTAGGCTTCTCTGTGCATATGCCAGCTCAAACCGGTTCAGGGGCTACATGCCCCTGCTCTGGCACGAAACTGGACAAAGGGAAGTGGGTGTAACCACCCACTCCCCTGACCCTCCCATAGGAGTGGTCATAGAGCTAGTTCCTCCCTTTCCTTTAGTATAAGATAGGGAACCCTTGCCATTGCAAACTAGATATCCCTGGACGACGCTCTGAAGAAGAATCCTGGACCTTCGATGTTCCACTACCTTTGGAAGACTGAAGAATCTCCCTTGGAGTCAAGGAGTGACTCCCCTGCTTGGCAGGCACCAAAACTTTGCATCAACGGTCGCAGACTTTCCCGCTCCCGCCGGAGTCCGAAGTCCCTGCAGCCCCAGAAGTGGATTTCCTGACTTCTCGACGGCTATTGTGAGTCCCCAGTGAAGCTGAGGCGAGTGGACCCCACGAGTGACGAGGAACAGCAATACCCAGGTACCGTGCACTATTTTCGAGTGCAATCCCTTCACGACGTTCTACGAACTTGTGCATTGGGCCACATGTGGTCCAAGCCTCCAGCAGGATTTCCACTGAAGATCAGAGGCCTGACTCATCCCGAGTGACCGTGGGCTCCTGTGAAGTGAATCCTCCCGAGGCATCTTTGCGATCCCTTACCAGTTGGCTTGTGGGTCCTCTGAACACTTTTCTGCAGAACCAAAGGGTTCCCTTGGTTGCTCCAGGCCTGCCCTGGCTTACCCTTGCTGGGTGAGTCCCTCAGACCTTGCTGGTCTGCACCGCTGACTTTCTTCACTTTCCCCAAGACTTGCTGTTGCCAAGGCTTGTTGGCTCCAATCCGGTTGTCGACTCCTCAGTAAGCTGTAGACTTTGTGGGACACGCTGAATCCAGCTTCTGGTTGTCGTCGACGCCTCCTGGACCTCGTGGCTGAAGAGTCAAGACACCCGTGATCACCTGAAATCACCCAACGACTCTGGGCATCCATCTTCCTGGGCCCGGGTCACTGGCAAGTGACCTTGAACACTGTCTCCTCTGCTTTCAGGTCTTATTTCTTCTGAATCCATCCTTGGATTCCACCGGACACTTCTTCTGTCTTCACAAGCAGCAAGTTTTCTTTGGCTCCCATTGAAAATGACGCCGCGACCCAACACCAAAAGACACCTATGCACCCGGCTTCCCTGGGTGAGGTAACTCGTGCACTCCGGTGCTCCTGTGTGTGTTGGCTCTAGAACTACTTACCCTGTAAGTGACTTGCTTGTAGACTCTCCCGAAGTATCCTAAAACTGTAAAATTCCAACCGTGACTTTCTCCATTGAAGTCTATTGGGATCCGCGGCTGTGTTCTCACACTGCATGCGTCTCCCGTGGGTCCTTTACTTACCTGCCTTGGGTGAATTAGTGAGGCCCCAGCGCTTCTGAAGGCTCTAGGCCTTCTCCCTTCTCAAGTCGTTCTTCTTATACCTCTTTATTAGTATATGGTCTGGTACGCCCCTAGGGCCCCAGCAATATAAGTGCTTAATTTGTGGTGAACTGTTGATTTGTGCATCTGTTCCTAACTTCTAATCTCATAAAGAGATTAGTAGAGTGTGTTAGAAATAAATACATATATATTTTATATATATCCCTGTGTGGTTTCCTTTCATTTAGTGATTCAAGAGATTATAAGGTAAAACAAGCTGCTTTACATTCTTCAGAGACTTAGCCTGAAGGCTGCTCTCCACAGCTACCACTAGGATAGCTTTCTTTAAAAGGTTTTCTTAAACCTATCTATCATAAGAGTCGAATTGGACTGGTGCAAGGTGGCCACTTTAACTAGTGACCAGCATATGCCAGGCCAACTTCTCACAACCCTCATTCCACATTTATTTTGCCCTAAGGCCTTATTAGTTATACTATGCAGATGACAGTAAAATCATCTAGAAATTTGAACAATAACCCAACGTGGGCATTTACATGATAGGCCCATGTCATTGTGCAGTTGAAGACTGAAGGACCAGAAACACCTGAAATCAACCAGTAAAAAGACTGACATCCTGTAATGCAGCACTGGCCTTATGTTGAACTGGTAATGGTCTTGAGTCGGCCTGCGGTGTCAAGAATAGGTTGGTGAGCTAAGTTGCATGCATTTATCACTGACTTTGATTAATAAGGTGGAGGTCAATTTGCGCGCCTTGGTCATTACAGAGGCCACTGGAGTTAAGGGCCCACTTCTAATGAGGGCATCAGTAGTTTAGTTCTACTTCCACCTCCCGAGTCTCCTCAGGAGGATATTCACTTTCCTTGAATTTCTATAAACAGTTCAGCCTCCGATCACACTTGTACTTTCTCGTCAGTACTACCTGCCAATGGACTCTATATCTGCTTTCTTCTTTGGTGGTGTTTGCAGAAATGAAGGGCCCAATATCCAGAGGCCATGGTAAAAAGTAGCGTGTGCAAACTGCACTTCAAACGATTTGCGACCCAGGCGGCATTTTACAGGCAATTAATGTGCTAACCTGTGACATAGCAGAACGAGGATTCACAGGGGGTGGCAAATCACTGTGAGTCGGCTCCCTCCCAAACTTCCTGCCAGCTCTGCATGAATGCCTTCTGAAGGCGTTTCAATTAGCATATTGAAAGGCGAGATTAGCACTCGATCAGAGTGTTTCACATGGATCCACTCGTGTCAGCTGTGTTGCGCTTCTTTTTGAAAATGCCAATTTCACTGAACTTGGCTCACATCCCCATGAGTACCGGTACCCCCTTTGGACAAGTTCCGGTACTTAAGCGCCGAAAATTTTGAAGTGCCGGTACTCAGTACCGGTGAGTACCGGCCCATTTAAAGCACTGGGTTTAGAGAGAGAAAGGAGTTTGCCTTTTTAAGAGCGAAGCAGGACCAGAAATACCAGACCATGGATCTGCAATCTGAGTGATCCACAGACTCTCTGACCACAAAATTTTGAGCCAGATGTTATAAGAGTTCAATCAGCTGCTCTGTGGGCCAAGTTTACAAAGGGGTTTTGCAGTAGCAAATCTTCCGATTCTGTGAAGTGAACAGTTTGCGAATGCAAAAAACCTTACTGAAACACAGTTTTAAAAGCATGTTCATTCTAAATTGTGATTCTGTAACCCATACATCAGTAGTCTACATCTGTAATTCCAGTTGCAAATTATTAATCAGTTACTGACTCCCAGGTTGGGGTGGTAACTAATTTGGGAAGGGACATGGGTCCTCTTTGGAATTGGGGTATCAGAAGTATAGGGGTATGCAGGGGTCCCAGAGACTGCTGCCTGCTGTCATTGAAGTGTTCCAAAAATAGAAAACCTTTTCTGTAGAAAAAAAACCAACCCTGTCTTTTTTAAGGAACTGCATTGAAAAAGGTTTTCTATTTTGGAATGCAGACTGCTGACGCCTGCACGCCACAATCACTCTGTAGGAGACAATTACAGGCTGCACAAATTGTGACCTGTCTAATTAATATTATTTATTTATTTGGTGTTTTATATAGCGCAAACATGACCCTAATAGGGTATCAGAGCGCTTTACATCTACATCATTTACATATCTTTCAACTTAGAACAACATGAACGCCATGCAGTTTCAGTAAACCTAGTCAGTGTACAGCAAGTTGCTAGAAGCAGTTATGCTACAAAGTCATAAGTAATTGTACATTGATTAGTGCGAGAAACATTTGTGCTTTAATATTCATATATACAAGACCAAAACTAAAACAAGGTTAGTGGTTGATGTGTGGTAGCGTGTGTATTGAACAGGAAGGTCCTCTGATAGTGTTAAATCTTCTGGAGTTATGGAAGAAATGGCTGCTTCTGGACTGCCACGCCACCACGAGGTAGCGGCGGTTTCCTGGCAGAGTTGGCGGTCTTAGGGCGGCATGACCACTAGGGTCATAATGTGTCAGTCGTAAGACCGCTTCCACTGCCACCCCACCACAAGTCTGGCAGACGTAGGACTGCTAAACCAAGCCCTGTGCCATGCCCACACTACTCTCCTTTTCTGGCTGAGAATAGGCATGTTCTGTTTCAATTAGGCTTCTCCTAGCATAGGCCACAATGTCTCTCTGAGCATTCAAATGACCACTGTGTTGAGTAAGAATTGCCCTCGGCCCCTTCAGGCTCACATCTGTTTTGATTTCATTATGTAACTTGGGGTCAAAATAGGCTAATTCAGTTGCATTCTCAATCGCATGTTTTATTCCTCTGAAACTATGGTCGCATTCAGGAGACCACTGGAATGGGACAATTTGCTTTGTTAAGTCTCTCAATGGGGCACTCACTGTAGCAAAGTCACAAATGTACCTTGAGCAGTAACAGGCCATGCCTAAGAAGGATCACAGCATGGTCACATCTTGTGAGGGCCAGGAAGATAACAATGCTTGTACTTTATCCCAGCCAGAAGTCATTCCCCCATCAGAAAATATGTGCCCAAAGAATTTACGTTTGGTTTTGTGAAACTCACACTTGGCGGCATCCAGAGTGCGACCTGCATTGGCTAGCAATTAGCACACTTGTGTAAGAGCTTTAACATGCTCTTTTTGTGTTGTCCCAAATACTGTTATTTCATCACTGTAATTGAAAGAATTTGTAATAAGTTGAATTACTCGGCGAATAACATTCTGAAGTATCTGTGCAGCCGAAGATACTCCAAAACTCAGACCTTTTGCATCTGAACAAACCTACATGATTTGAAAAAGCAGAAAGGTACCTTCAGTACACTTCCAGCGCGAGTTGATGGTATCTTTTGTTCAGGTCAAGACATTTTTTGACTCCGGTTAGCTATGTGGGGACCAGGATGTCTTTCTCTCTCTATTGCTTTGTTGGCCAAGCACATATCAACACAAATGCACATTGCACCTCCACTGTCCTTTTTTGGCACCACGACTATGGGCGAAACCCATGGTGTAGAACCGGTGGAGTGTTCAATGATGTCCTGTTTCAACAGTGTTTCTACTTTTTTCTCAACGGCTTCTTGCAAGTGAAAAGTGACTCTGCAGTGCCGTTGGGCAGCGAGGCGAACATCCTCATTAATATGAAGTTGCTCTTTCATTTTCTTGAGTCTTCCTAGGCAATGAAACAACCACGGGAACTGATTTCAGACTGAGTACCGATGTTTTAGTTGAGAGATGTCAGTCCGATATCAGCAGCAGTGGCAAAACTAAGCAGGTATGCACTCGATGAAGTTTCCTGAAGAAAAAAAAATCTGAGTTTTCACTGATGTTTTGTGTCTCATGGTTGCTGTAAATGACCCTTGACTCTGTAGTAGTTTAGATACAGCCCATGTGTATACCTTTGTGTTTGACTGATTTAGGCGTAGCACATGAAATAAGCTGTTAAACTTCTCTACTGGCATGATAACTGATGCACCAAAGTCTATAATGAGGTTATGGACCAACAGTTCACATTTAATGTAACTTTGGGACAGTGTCCAAATGAATTTTGTTGCTCCATTTGGTGCCTGTATTTTGATCTTATTTGCAAACAGCTAATCCTATATGTGCATGTTGTTCCTTGGTATATATAATCAACGCGCATCCTTCTTCTTGATAATTATGTTGAAGAGCCTTTATATGACGAACTTGACGGCGATCGACTTTGATGGGTTTCTACTTGTCGTAACTGATGTCGCCCTTTGGCTGATTCATTGTGTGCTGCTCCTGCTTTCATATCAGCAGCTTGTCAATCTACTTGTTCTTCTGGTCTCGCAGAACTTACAGTGTTTGAAAAGTGCATCGAGTCTTTCAACAAACTCATCCATCGCTTCACGAGCTTGTTGTTGCGCTTGGTTGAAGATGTACCTTTCATGGTCAACATTCGGCATTGGATTGAACTTGGCATCCAGCACTTCCTTTATCTTTTGGTTCGATGTTGCATCAGTTTGTGAGACCTTCTTTAGCACTTCCTTCACTCCATCACTGGCAAGATTTTTCAAATATTTTATGATTTTCTTGCCCTCTTTTTCTTCCTGTGCATCTATGAAGTCATCGAACATTTCGCTCTATACAGCCCATCTGGCACTAATGTTCTATTTCTTTGCCAGGTCAAACAAAGGTGGTGGCTTCAGGAATGTAGCCACATCGTACCTTATGCTCCCTTCTGTCGCCATGAAGAGCAAGTGCTGTTCAGGCAGCATTCTTCGTGCAAAACAGGACCGGCATCCTCTCCTTGCTAACTATAACCTGCGCCCCTGCCATGCACTGCTTATGACCTAACATATCACATCACTCATGACATGTTCTATGACACCATTGATACCATCTCAAATGATGGCCAGACCCTGTGGCGAACCCCCCCATAGGCAGTCAAGCCCACATTGCGCACTGCTTTGGCTGTGCACATTGGGAGGTTGTCCATAGGGCTTGGCCTGTTCCCAATCCCTGTGGCCAAACCTCCAGCAGACAGCCAACCCCACACTGCACAAAGTGTGCAAGCGTGGTGTAGGGTTGGCCTTTAGACCACCCATCCCCCGGGGCCAAAACATGTATATTTAGTGGAGGGAATGTGCAGCCCCCGTCCCTGAATCTTAATAGGCCCTGGGGACCCCATACCCTGGGGTCAGTTCAAATAAAATGAGGAGGTGGGCTGCATGGCCCCCTCCCCAAGTCTCAAAATCTAAGGGGGCTGTACCCCACTCTCCAAACCTTAATCGACCCAATCACCCAGAGACATCCATTATTTAAAAGGGGAGGTAGGCCATGCACCGCCCCACCCCTATCCTCTTTTTGCCCCGGGGACCCCATCCCTCTGGGCTGTCTGTTTTTTAAAATGGAAGGGTGGCAGCATCAACCTCCACCCTAAGCTTTATCAGGACCCCAGAACTTCATCCCCCTGGGCCGCATGACATTGTAATGAGGATGGAGTCCCTGGGGCCCAAAAGAATCGTCTGAATTACAGGCTCAGAGAGGTGGGCCGTGTGGCCACCTTACCCTTTTTTACAAAATCTGCCGCAGAGGATGTGGTACCCAGTACCCTAAATGGGAGGGAGCCCTACTGATGCCCTCCATTTATATATTTAAAATGGTGGCCACCATTTTGTTTTTTTGTCACAATCCCATGAGATTACGGCAAAAATGTGCCACATATTTTAAAATTTTGGACCGGTGGTGGTCTCTCTGGGTATCCTTACCATGCCCCCTTTTATAATTTTTTCTTAAAACTTCAGGACAGGGAACTAAGGGGCTCATTACGATGGCGGAGGGACCTCCACCATCTGGCAGCAATATTCCCCCCGCCAGATTATTACGGCTAGGGGAATCCGCAGGCAAGCGTGGCGGACGCAAAGAATGTCCGCCACGGTTCCTCACAGCTGTCCTTTTCTGCCCGCATTGCGGAACTAAACTATGGGCCAACATTGCGGCGGTGCCTGAAAGGCACCGTCGTAGGGATTACAATGTCTCTTTCCGCCTGTCTTTTCGCGGCGGTCATCCCACTGTGAAAAGACAGGCGGAAAGGTATTCGGGGGCCCGTAGCGGGCCCCCCTTGTTGTGGGGGGAGGTGTTGCTGCACTGGGGGGGTACCATGGGTACCCCCTGCATTTGCCTGCACTGCGTGGCAGGCACTGCGTGGTGCCTGCCACGTAGTGCAGGGAAATGCAGTGCATGCCATTATAACACTGCGTACCTGTGCTGCAGCCAGCAACACCGTCCGCAATGTTAACCACTGTGGTAAATAATTTAATTACCGGGACTTCATTTGATATAGAAAAATAATAAAAATAGCTCAGTAAAATAAGAGGCAAAATCCGTGGTATTAGAGGTTCGGAATGGGCTTTATTCCAATGGACGATTCGAATCGTGGACTCCAAGTTCCATCACCACGGAGGTTCAGGAAGTGAAGTACATACTTTATTGATAAGTAATCACTTTTATACAATAAGCATTACAGTGAAGTAAATGCAGGAGGCGTAACAATTGATAGTAAAGATAAAACATACATGCGTAGCAAAAGTGGGCGTAACTGGGTGTAACTAAAGAACGTCATCAGGTATGATGTCATAATAGGGTGGTTCCATGAAAGAATTTCGCAATGTCAGCAGAAATACTTGGCAGAAATGCGCGCGCAGCAGCATGACGTATGATTGACGTGCAACTAGGGGGTGAAGGGGACTTGACATTTAGCTCTACATGTGGCGACAGAAGTCTGGAGGGTCAAGTCAACCTAATCCCAAATCATATCTAACATCCTATGTTTAAAGAACTATGTTATCCAAAAGAGAGGTCTCTTAGAGTAGAATCTTATTCTATACTGACTGTGAGTGCGTGTACAAGTGTCTAAGTGTCTACACTAGATGCGAGGGCAGAAATCTTCCATAGTGATAGGGCTATGAATTACTTGCATAAAGACAGAGAAGCCGGGCCCTTTGCTCGGTAGCTGGAAGAATGTTGACTTAAACTACTAGACAGGAATGCATTGGGCAGGGAGCGGAGCAGATAATTTCGAAGGTGAAATACAGTTTTTGGCAGGCAACAGGCTGATGTCAGGCACCGTGAGCCGCGCAGGGAATGAGACAAAGTTCATGGTCACAGATGCAGGCTCAGACTGGAGCTTTCAGAGGCAGAAGGCAAGAAAAGCTTGATGACAGAATCAGGGCCTACTTGCCTGGACTGTAAAATGGCATAAGTGAACCATATAAAGCCGGTGGCCTTTCATACTTAGGGATGGAATATCCGGCCCATTCATGGCGGATCTGAAAAAGGACATGTTGACGGTGGACGCACATGTGTTTGCGTCTTCATAACTGGAACTGGAGGGAACATACATGTACTTGTGATTCATACAGGAAACCGTTGGGGTCCAAGATAGGGGACATAACTGATCAGAAAAATCCATATTTCCACATTCCCTCCTTGTCCCCTACTTGCCCGTTAAGAGATATCAATCTTCATCAATCCGTTGATCTGTTCATATAGCATCATTTGTTCTTCTTTTTTCTTCTGGGATGAATGAAATCTTGGTGGTGGAATACACGATGTGGCACACAGACCACAGATCGCTGGTCCACATTGTAGACATAGACAGCAACTGAATAGTATGAGAAAGCCAATACCTAGGAAGGATAGGACCTTCCATCCAAAGGTAGATAATACACTCCAAAACCAACCGGACCAAGTCCAGGTGCCTGGATTCTGGTGTATCTGGCTTACAATCTTATGAAGGCGAGTTATGGCTTTATATACAGATGGCGAATTTTCTGGTATGAAAATGCAACAACTTGATCCGATGACCCTACAAGCTCCGCCCCTATCGGCCAGGATGACGTCAAGGACAAGACGATTTTGAAGCACAACAATCCGCATAGCAGACTGCTCTTCTGTTAAATTGCCTAAGGCGGAAATAGTTTCGTTCACTACTGCTTCAAGGGTTCTAGTTAATCTACGTATCAGCTTACTATTAGTAACGGTACCTATATAGGGAAAGAGACCTTTATTGAAATCTGTGTATTTTTCCCATGCTGTTTCAGTGTAATCGACTATTGGGAGATCTCTCCTTTCTCTATTGTGTACTAAATGAGTATTTCTGTGATAATCAGGAGGAGCTAGGAAAACAGGTGGCAAAAGGAATCCGATGTAGCAGGTACCATCCCAATCTAGAGGCAAACGTACATATGCCGTCTGACCACATATGAAATAGGAATGGCGGGAAGCTCTAAATGTAGACTTGCCTTGATCACTAAATTCTATTACAGTGGTGCATCTACTATGGCCCATATGTATGGAACCATTCTTTCTTACACATAATTCACCTTTTACTGGAAATATTGACATAGCGGGCAAAATTGGAGTAGCTTCGGATTCGACATTTAGGATCATAAGATTAAGCGTAAAATTACCTAATCCATACACTTCATTTTCTAGATCAGTTCCTGTTCTTTTGGGAAGTCCCTCCTTGTTAGGGTAGCAGACTTTAAGTAAAACTAAGTTCAAATTTCCCCATACCCAGTTGTCTTGATAAACTGCAGAATTCGAATCTAGGGAATTAATTAAACTAAACCATGCTCCACAGGAGCCGTTGTGTGTGAACGGGTATGGAAAGAGAGGTAGAATTCCTTTATAATTCTGATAGGGAGGGAGTCGGCCACATATCCAACAATTTGTGGCATTGCTAACCTGATGGGAATGATGTAACATACTAATAAACGTGTTATTGCGCAGCGCAAATCTATAAGACAACTCATGCGGAGGTAATTCACTAAAAGAATGTTCAGCAGTAACATTATAAACATGTCTAGAAATAGGATAATATATGTGCAACAATATACTTGCAGTAATTATTAAAAGACTTAAGAAAAACAAAATTAATAACGTCACTGTGCAATGACTACGCAGTGATTTACAGTACGCATGTCGTTTCAGTTTTATCCTTCTGTTTCTTTCTCTATACAGGTCCAAGGGATACATGTCAGAGACAAATTCGACCGATTCACCTTGGAGAGGACTTAAACAATCAAATTGCCTGACTGGTTAGACCTGAGTTTTAGTTTGTATAGTTCATGGCTATTCAGTTCAACCAAAGGAAGTTTTGAGTCAATCGGGGAAGACACGCAAGGTGTGTCGTTTACGTCTGACGATAGTCCATGAAATTTCTTGATATGACTTGAATGTATCCAGCCTTTTCGACCTTCGATCTTCACGGCTGTCCTCGTCGTTAGCAGTACGAACTGAGGCGACTTCCACCTAGGATCCAGTTGGGACTTCCGATCAAAGTTCCTCACTAGAACTAAATCCCCTGGAATTACGTCATGTGGTTTCACCTCGGTGTTGTCGGGAAAAGCTGCAGCTACCTGTGAACGACAAGATTGTAGTGCAGACATCAAGGAAGCCAAGTAATCTGTCAGCATATTACAGTCAATATCAGTTATTTTGCGTGGTATAGGCGTCCCCCACATATTTGGTGGTCTGCCAAAGATCACCTCATACGGGGATAGCCCTGTTCGAGAGTGTGCTACCATTCTCATGTAAAAGAGTGCAACTGGTAACGCTACTACCCAGTCGACACCTTTCTCTCTGCATATTTTGGACAATCTAATTTTCAGGGTCTGATTATGTCTTTCCACGAGACCTGCTGCCTCGGGGTGTCGGACACAGTGGAATTTCCACTGATAGCCTAACAAAAGTGAAACGTGTTTCATTAGTTCGGATGAAAACGGCTGGCCGTTATCTGAGTAGACAACACGTGGTAAACCGTATCGTGGGAAGAATTCTCGAACCAACTGTTTGGCAGTAGTCGGGGCAGTGTAATCTGAAACCGGGTATGCCTCTGTCCAACGGGAAAGAGCACAGACAACTACGAGAACATATTTGAATCCTCGACATCGTTCCATCTGGATATAATCCATCTGGAGGACTTCAAAAGGGTGATCAGGAGGCTGAAATCCACCCTGTTCTACGGGAATGCTTTTTCCTGGGTTAAACTGACAACAGATCATACAGGTACGAACTTTTTGTTTAGCTGCTGCTCGTAAATGTTTGTTGAACCAAATGTGTTGAATGCTGTCTAGCATAGCTTTTTCTCCTAGATGCGCTGGACTATGTACAGTGTTAATAATGACTTGGACCATTGAATCAGGAAGGAACCACACAGATTTTTCCTTCGTCATCCATCCTTGATCCGTTTGGATCCCTCCTAATTCAGTCCATTTCCTTATTTCGTCTGGTGTAGCATGTGTCTGTATGTCAATTACGTCAAGAGCGGGATCCTTAACCGTCATACAATGTGTTGGCGTCGGGACTATTGTCTTTGTCATGTCGGATGTTTGAGTTTGAGCAGTCTGTTTAGCTGTTTTGTCAGCTAGATCATTGCCTTGAGAAATGATATCAGTAACTTTCGTATGAGCTTTACATTTCATAATTGATATTGCAGTGGGTAGATGTATTGCATCTAATAAGGCATGAATGAGGGGTCCGTGCTGAATGTGGGCACCGTGAGAAGTTAAATAACCTCTCTCTCGCCACAGCACGCCGAAGTCATGTACAACTCCGAATGCATAACGTGAATCAGTGTATATGTTGACTTTTTTATTTGTGGCTTGAATACAGGCTTGTGTCAGAGCGATGAGCTCTGCTGCTTGAGCGGACAAGGTATTTATGCAATTTGTTTCAATGATTTCAGTGTCTGTTGTGACTGCATAAGCGGCCACTAACTCTCCTGTACCTGTTCTCATACATGAACCATCTACATACAACGTCAGGTCTGGGTCTGACAATGGGACATCTGTCAAGTCTTGTCTGGGTTTCGTCGTGATTGTAATAACTTCAATACAATCATGAGCTAGTGGGTCTGTTCCGATTACAGGTAAAAGTGTGGCAGGATTCAATGTGTTACAACGTCTAATTTCTATATGTGGCTGAAACAATGTTAATTCGTAACCAGTGAGTCGCGCAATAGTCAAGTGTTGTGTTTGCGTTCGATTCACAAGAACCTCTACTGCATGTGGTACTTGTACTGTCAATGGATGTCCTAACACTATGGCATTGCTTTGTCTGATTGCTAAAGCTGTTGCTGCCACTGATTTTAGGCACGCGGGCAAAGCCTGAGCTACGGGATCTAATGTACTAGAAAAATAAGCACATGGTTTGTGTGATCCTGCTTGTTCCTGTGTGAGTACTGACAAGGCAGTACCTTCGCGCTCTGTAACAAAGAGTGTAAACTGTTTATTGTAACATGGTGTTGCTAAAACAGGTGCTTGGCATAAGGCTTTCTTTAGGCTTTCAAAAGCTTGTGCATGTTCCTGAGTCCAAGGGAGAACAGTCGATGTGGCTGCCTCCTGTGTTGTCAATTGAATGAGTGGTTTTGCTAGAAATGCATACTGAGGGATCCACTGCCTACAATATGAAGTGAGGCCTATGAAAGCCCGCACCTCCTTTTGTGTCTTGGGTATTGGCATATTAGCAATTAGCTGGATGCGATCTGGTGTAAGCTGCCTTCCCTCCTTGGACAGCGAGTGACCAAAGTAAACAACTCGCTGGACACAGAATTGCAGCTTGGAAGGGGACACCTTGTGCCCCTTTCCGGCCAGAAATTGTAAAACCGTCAGTGAAGCTTTTTCACATTCAGGTTCGCTTCTAGCGGTGATCAGCAGATCATCGACATATTGAAGCAGGGCAGTGTTGACTGGCATGTGGATACTGTCGAGTTCTCGTTTCAGTGCTTGGCTATAGATGCTGGGGCTTTCTGTAAATCCTTGAGGGGCGCGTGTGAATTTAAAGCTACGTCCATTTAAACTAAATCCGAACAGGTATTGGCTTTCCGGATCTATTGGGACGCTGAAAAAGGCATTCTTGAGATCAATTACAGTAAAGAACGTGGCTTTGGAATCAATAGCTGTCAGTAATGACGAGATATCTGGGACCACAGGAAATTGTGGCACAATGCATTTGTTCAATTCGCGCAGATCAATAACCAATCGATATACTGGCGGGGCCTTTGGATCTGTTCGTTTAAGAATCGGAATTATCGGGGAATTACATACATTGGAGTCTGTTTCCACAACCACTCCTTGGGCAATGAGCTCGTCAATGATTTGCAGTAAAGCCACTACAGCATCTGGTGGTAACTTGTATTGTCGCATTCGTGGTAGTACCACTCCTGCCTTTAGTGTAACTCGATATGGTGTAATATTCATGCAACCAACATCAGTAGGGCCTTGTGCCCATAAATGTGTAGGTAAAGTCTGCAGTCGGGGATCCATGTCTCGAGACACATAGTGACCTTTGAAATCACGTAAAAACAATCTTACTCCTTCCGGAGAACAACATATTATAGCTCCTAGAGCTTTCAGTGTTTTTATACCTAACAAGTTTTCTGGACATGATTTAGTAAGCAATAAATCTGTAGTTCGGGTCAAGGGTCCAATCGTAAGTGGAAGAGGCTGTGATACTTCATTAACAATAGGTTTTCCTGAAAAACCAAGGGAAATATTCTGTGAGCCTGAGAGGGGTGCCCCTGGAACTTCACTACGTTTTATGGTTGTTCGACTTGCCCCTGTATCAAGTAAAAAATTTCTATCTTGGCCTAATAGTTCACTATGTACATAAGGTCCTTCTTGGTCTACAGGGACCTCGATAAGGGGTAAGTCAACTTCCCTCTCTAGGCTGGTTCATGCGTATCGTTGATAATCAGGATAGTCATACTGTGCGGTCTGGTACAGCTGTCGTGTCGTGGTTTGTGTGGCAGCAACAGGCAGCGCTGGTGCAGCTGGCACAAACTGTATAGACTGTTGTGGAGCTGGCATGGACTGTGCATGCTGCGGGGCTCCTTGTTCATTCTGATCCTGTCTAGGTGGCCGTGGTCTTTCTTTTGTAATACCTGTGGCGATATTACGCTTCAGGACTGGGCAATCGTGTATGTAATGACCTGGTTGTTTACAATAGTTGCATGTCCCTTTTACAGGTCCTGCTGAATCACCGGACTGTGTCGTACCTTTTTATGACCTTCAGCTGGAACTGTCTGGGAGACTAGCATTTTCATTTTTGTATCTTTCATGCGTCTTTGTTCATGTTCTTGTTCCTCTCTAATTCTATTGTGATGATACTGTAACATTTGTAACATTTGTGATGGGGTGTTACCTTGCCAGGTACTCTCGAATTTTAATACTCTATTCTTCACTTGGGGCAAGGAATTTTCAACTAATTTTGTCACAAACAGATGTGGGTATGATTCGCTGCTTGCTTTTATGCCACTATTTATACCAAAACATTTTTCAAATCTGGCATAGAAATCACTAGTGTCTTCATCTTGCTTTTGTTTACAGGCTGAGATTGCACCCCAGTCTTCCTTTTTCGTAGTTAATAAACGTGGCAGTACCTGTACTAGTAAACCTGGTAGTGCTTTAGTTTTATCCCCAAGCCCTGCTCCTGCAGTTCGGGCCTTTTCTTCTGCTTCTAATGCTGTCCAGTCTATCTTTTGGTCTCCCACCTCCCACTCTTTTTCCTTGAGTTTTTCATAAATGCCAGCAGGCATTAATACCTTTAATATTGTCATAATGTCGGGATAGGTATACTCTCCCATGAGTAACATGTCTTTAATTTCTCGGTGAAAACCCGCTGGGTCTTTGTCATGACTGGGTACCACTTTCTTCATTTCTAACAATTCTATTTTCGATATGGGCGTATATACAAATACACGTTTAAACTGATTGTCCTCGCCCTTTATTGGGTGTACTTCTCGTAAGGGATTCTGTCTGTCCATGTAATACGTCGTTCTTTCCTTGATGGGCAGTGAGACATGTTCTGGGCATACAAAAAGAATGTACTGCTTTCTTGATTCTAGTATTTCTCTAATTAACTTAGTACCTGAACCTCTCCATCTATTCGTGAGTAATTCAGTCAATATATCAGGTAAAGGACCAGGATCTGAATGTTGGCTTTTATATAGTATAAGAAGTTGTTGAATCATATAAATCCCAGCTAAACGCTGTTCATCTAGGGTGAGGTTCAAAAATGTGTGTGCTACTGTATCATCACCATATTTTCCGGGACTGTCAACCCAATGAACGGCTGACCTGGCTAATTCTTGTTCATCCATAGAATCGAGTAAATGATAACCCCTTCGTTCTCGGAGTAATTTGTCAGCGGCTTGGAACGAATGCTCGGGGGACCTTATATTTATTATAGGTGTTTGGAAATTCCTGTTATTATCTGGACATATCGGACGTATCGGGTCAGTGAAACATCTAGTACTATTACAAGATCTTCCTCTACCTACATAGGCTATGGTTTCTGACTGTCCTGTGGGCAGTCCTGATCCTTCCTCCTCCTCGTTTTGTTCAAACTGGTCTACCGCTAATCTCTCTTCGTGTATGCGTTCTATTTCTTTACGGATCTTTCGGCACATGGCTATTATACATGTTTGCCTATCATGTCTCCCTTCTGATATATTCTGGCTCCATCTGGTAAGAGTTTGCATTATTTCCGGATCTACCCCCGGTCGGTCTTGATTTCTGATCACACAATTTATGAGGAAACGTAACAGTTCCCCCTGTATCTCCACTTTCTGGTATTCCATAGCTCTGTTAATACATTCAGAATCTCGCCCTGTTTGGACAAAATGATATATATTGTCTAGATGCATAGTCATTCCTGGTAGCTTCCCTAAATACACCGCAGCTCGTCTGATACGTAATGATGCCAGGATCATTTCGTCCTCTTTGCCGGGCACAGGGTCATATCTACAATCTACAAGAAGTTCCTTAAGCGTGCGGGAATTTATGAGTTTGGGCGTACGTGGATGTGCTGATTCTTGAAAAGTAAGTTTATTTATTCTGGGTGGCGTAGAAAAAATGTTGGTAGCACCTCCGGTAGCCCCGTCTGGGGTACCGGACGTGAAAGGATTCGTTGAACGCGATACAGCAACTATAGGTGTGGACACAGCTGTAGAAGCAGCTGTAGGAACAGATGTAGAAACAGATGTGCTTGCCGGAACTTGTGTCAGGATTTGTTGTTGTAGAGGTACAGATACAGGATCTTGGCGTTGAACCTCCCCGGCAGACGGTCTATGTGGGGCGGGGTTAGCATACTCGGGAGCTGCGTCATCTAAATATGAGGAAAGAAAAACATCTTCTGCGGTTCTAGGATGCCCCTTAGGATGCACTTTTATTGGAAATAATGGGGGTGGCAAGTCTTTTGGTATCTCCGGAGTAGCCTTAGGTAATCCTTCGGCCAGAAGGGGATACATACCATTCATAAGGGCATTTCTTTGTCTGTCTACTTGTTCTGATTTCACTCGTGTACCTTCTTCAATTAATAGATTTTCTCGGACTTTATTTGAATTCTCCTTATTTTTCTCCTCCTGTCTGAGTGCTTTTTCTGTACGTCTATGAGATTCTTTACGCCATAACTCAACGGCGTCTTTCTGTGACTGTCTGGCTTTCCTTTTCCATAACTCTTCCTCTACTTTCATGATGCACTCTGCATCCCAGGTCCCAGCTGCGGGCCACCTCTGACTTTCTGGTAATTCCTTGGTGTAGTCTACCCATAAATCAAGAAATAATATAGCGTCTAAGCCGTGTTTATGATACATGAAGTACCCTGGAGTGTCCCTAGGAGGAATAGGAACAGCTTCTTCGAGTACCCCTTTTCTAGTTGTGATCTGTCTTAATTTCGAAAAGAGCGGCATATTGAGAACTGATCTGATACTTGATCTTGAACAAACTTAATACAATAAACACAATAATGAACAGTCATTCACACCACAATATGCAGGACGTATTAACACATTTAACCTTTAACATTTAAATGAGCAACAATGATGATGACGATCTAAGAAAACTTAATCACTAAACATAATCCTCGGCATTAACTGAATTATTCTGAATTTATATACTTGATATACTAGATATACTGCTAAACAGTACAGATACACTGCTAAAACAGTGCAGACCGGATTTGTGTACCCAAACCCGTCTTGACCGGCACAGGCTATGTGCACGTCAGAACGCCTCCCCAGCAATGGTACTCACCGGGTAGCTCGGAACGGAAGGCCTCGGAACGGAACTGAACTGGACTGGACCGAACTGGACTGGACTCGAAAACTTCGGAAACTTCGGAACATCGGAAACCTCGGAACTTCGGAACTTCGGAACTTGGTGGGCCTCTGTATACCTCGGATCTTGCTCTCTCAGCTAGGCTCTGGTCGGGATACTTCGCACTTCTCACCGCCTCGTCTGGGTGTTGATCGCAGCCTCAGTCGCCCCCGCTTGACCGGAGGGAGATACAGGAAATCCTGCTGGTACGCGTTGTTGTCCGTCCAGCTGTGGCAGGAGACCGGGCCTGCAACGCACCGCCGGCGCCGTGAGATGAGAAAGTGTCCCTGTTCGGGCGCCATTCATGTGGTAAATAATTTAATTACCGGGACTTAATTTGATACAGAAAAATAATAAAAATAGCTCAGTAAAATAAGAGGCAAAATCCGTGGTATTAGAGGTTCGGAATGGGCTTTATTCCAATGGACGATTCGAATCGTGGACTCCAAGTTCCATCACCACGGAGGTTCAGGAAGTGAAGTACATACTTTATTGATAAGTAATCACTTTTATACAATAAGCATTACAGTGAAGTAAATGCAGGAGGCGTAACAATTGATAGTAAAGATAAAACATACATGCGTAGCAAAAGTGGGCGTAACTGGGTGTAACTAAAGAACGTCATCAGGTATGATGTCATAATAGGGTGGTTCCATGAAAGAATTTCGCAATGTCAGCAGAAATACTTGGCAGAAATGCGCGCGCAGCAGCATGACGTATGATTGACGTGCAACTAGGGGGTGAAGGGGACTTGACATTTAGCTCTACATGTGGCGACAGAAGTCTGGAGGGTCAAGTCAACCTAATCCCAAATCATATCTAACATCCTATGTTTAAAGAACTATGTTATCCAAAAGAGAGGTCTCTTAGAGTAGAATCTTATTCTATACTGACTGTGAGTGCGTGTACAAGTGTCTAAGTGTCTACACTAGATGCGAGGGCAGAAATCTTCCATAGTGATAGGGCTATGAATTACTTGCATAAAGACAGAGAAGCCGGGCCCTTTGCTCGGTAGCTGGAAGAATGTTGACTTAAACTACTAGACAGGAATGCATTGGGCAGGGAGCGGAGCAGATAATTTCGAAGGTGAAATACAGTTTTTGGCAGGCAACAGGCTGATGTCAGGCACCGTGAGCTGCGCAGGGAATGAGACAAAGTTCATGGTCACAGATGCAGGCTCAGACTGGAGCTTTCAGAGGCAGAAGGCAAGAAAAGCTTGATGACAGAATCAGGGCCTACTTGCCTGGACTGTAAAATGGCATAAGTGAACCATATAAAGCCGGTGGCCTTTCATACTTAGGGATGGAATATCCGGCCCATTCATGGCGGATCTGAAAAAGGACATGTTGACGGTGGACGCACATGTGTTTGCGTCTTCATAACTGGAACTGGAGGGAACATACATGTACTTGTGATTCATACAGGAAACCGTTGGGGTCCAAGATAGGGGACATAACTGATCAGAAAAATCCATATTTCCACACCACCATTATGGCGGGCGCATCCTAATTGCAGTGGTGGGACCGCAGCATGTCTGGTAGGTGGTCCCAAACACCGCAACGCGCCCGCCGGCCATTGTAATAAGCCCCTAAGTCTCTGAGTCCTATAATTGGCTGCCAGCAACATTTTACTCAAGCTGCTGACAGCCAGTGTGAGGGCTCGCTTCCGCAGGGCTCAAAGGACAAACAGCTCTCTGGGCCAATCAGAACGCTCTATTTTTGAATTGGCACACCTGCAAGACTCTCATGGGAGTCCCTCAGACCCAACGGTCCAGATATACAAATATTTTTAAGCTTCCATTTCTAAAAAACTACTGAAACAGTTTACACCAAATCACAAAAGCACAATTTTTGTACCCAAATCTAGCTTTCTGTCAAATTTGGTATACTTCCGTTCAGCAATCTTCACGGTAGTGCTTCCTAAAGAAGTCTATGGAAAATGCATTGGGATTTTGCATTTTAGGCCCCCTCTTTTTATCGCTTGACGAATCACCTTTCCATGTACAAACTAGGCAAAAAAGAGCATTCCTGAAAAATGTTGTGAAGATTTGTGAAACGGTGCCAAAGACATTAGCAATATAAAAACACATTTGCTATGGAAACGCTGACTTAGCTACTTCCA
Organism: Triturus cristatus; assembly: GCF_964204655.1. Taxonomy (NCBI): domain Eukaryota; kingdom Metazoa; phylum Chordata; class Amphibia; order Caudata; family Salamandridae; genus Triturus; species Triturus cristatus. The sequence continues at coordinate 725,422,197 of NC_140590.1, read as the reverse complement.
TTAAGTAATATCTATGTATAATTCTTTTATTAAATGAGCATGAGTCAGGCAATGGAGGTGTCTCTAGGCCAGACATAAAAATGTGCAATTTACAAAATAGAGCCAAAGGAAACCAGAGCGAGGGTGGGTGTGAGAGGCTGCATTGAAGGTAAGTTTTTACATGCTTAACAAAAGTTAGTAAAACATATGGCATATAAGGAGGGTGGCTTTGGTATGCCCCATCAGAATCCAGGACACTGAGCGCATCCACCTGTTGGAAGTTTTCTGGCAACGCCAAGAGATACTTTACTGCTGTTAGTCCATTTAGAGAGTCTAGGCAGCCACCAGAGTTAAGGAAAATTCATCCCACAATTTGATCACAAAAAAAGAGGCTTTGTGTGTTTATTTGTGAAGGCTCCTGGATACAGGATGTGGTTGGCAGTCAGTTGCAGCTTGGTAGTGTTTTCTCAGCCACTCCTTAACTGGGTGGCTTTCCACATTCCTGTGCCAGTGCCAGTTCCACAGGTGCATGAGTAGTATTCCTACCTTTGTTTGACTATTCTTGCAACACGTGCTAGGTGAAGCTCCAATTATTATGACTTTTACTTTTTTTTATATGGCCTGGCTGGGTCCCAGCAGCCATGTAAGTATTTCCAAAAGAAAGCTTCATGTGCACACCACATACCCCATAAAATCTACAGTGATATGAAGCCATACCAATGACAGAAGTGTGCCAGTTAAACGCCAAGTGAAGTCAGGGGCCACATTATGCAAAGAACAGACCCTCCCTTTTGCACCGTGGCGCTCCTTTAACTGGGTGCATTGTTTAAACAGGGACAGTGCACCCTATTATAGATAATTTGCTACCCCAGGGGCAGCCATGAACAGGTGCCTGCCGTAGGGGCAGCATATTCGTGAAAAGTGGGCCTTTTATTTAAAGCCACGGATCTATCTTTCACAGTACAGGTGGCACCCGGTTTGCTTTTGAAAGTATGGTGAATCACTGCACCCGTCTACAGGGAGAAGCCATGGGGACCATGGGAACTTCTTCTCCTTCTTTCAGGAGTCACCCTCATAGGTGCACCCCTTTGTGGCACACAGTCAGTATGCCTCCTGTGGTATGGCCTGGTGCAGTATGCAGGTGTCGATGGTGTGTGACATGTGTGGGTCCCAGAGTGTTGGGGAGAGTGGAGCAGAGAGAGATATGAGAAGACAGTTGGAGAGAGTAATTGGCTCTTGGGCTCCCATTAACTGAACTCATTGATATTGGACGTCATCAATAACGCTGTCCATACCGAAACGCTGAGTGGAACCTGCCTCTTAATTCCACATTGACGATGAGGAGGAATTTTGGAGCGGTCTGCTGAATTAGGACTTTGTAAGGATCTCCGCGGCGTCACTCACAGGAGCCCAGAATTGCATCCTGTTTTATTTCCAACGCCGGGGAGAGCGCACAGTGTATTGGGTAATATTTTATTTGGCCTTTTACAGACTAAAGACTCGGCTTGCCATTAACTATTAATTCTGCACGTGCTCGAGACCGATCCCCTTACGTCATTATTGGAACTGTGCGAATGCTGACAACTGCGCGCACACATCTCTCGGTCATAGCTGCGTGCTCTTACCCTGATTTTTACTGTGCGGCTGTCTCCACTGTTTGGGGCAATCACATGTACATATACAGGGTGTACACTGCTGGGTAATCGCGTTTTTGTATCCTGCAGTGTTTAAGGATTTCACATCGTGCAGCGTACAAAGATCTTAGGCATTTGCATGGTCTAATGGCGTGCTGGGGCAAGCTTATAAACTCTTCTGGGGATTCTTCCGGCGATCGTCACGCTCTATGTAATTTGCCATCTGCAGGTTCTACAAGTCTGCCATCTTGTTGTTGGAGGTGCTAACAGCTATTAGTACGCTAGAGACTTTAAAGTCTTCATTCTTGTCGTAATTTCCCTGGATTCCGTCTTTGCAGCGATTGGCACGATCTTTTCTGTGCTAATTTTGGTTTTTGGTCATATTGTAATTGCTTCCCCCTCCCCCCCCCCCTTTCTGTTTTATTAATGCCATTCTTTCCATTTTAAAAATAGTTATATATAGGTATACACATACTTTATATAACCATGATGCAGACAGTCACACCACCTGCACACTTTCTTCAAGAACCTGTAGAACCACCTTTCAAGTGGCATTTATGGTTAAGGTCTTTCAATTTAGGAGCCATTGATGGTCAAATATTTCGTCCTGATAGAAAAATAAATTTAATATATTATGTTTTGAGGGTTGAAGGACCAAATGTTTTTGACCAATTGCCAGAATTGAAACCTGAAGAGGTTGATGAGCGAGACGAATTTCAATACGCAGTTAAACAGCAAGAAATTCACTTTGAAAGTAAAGTCAATTTGGTGGTGCGTAGGCACAACTTTTTTTTAACCAGAGTACAGGCACCATCCGAATCCATTGACACGTACATTACTGCTATAAAAATGTTAGCTTCTTATTGTTATCTCGATAATTTTACATCACAACTTATTGAGACCAACTTGTGTCTAGGTGTAATTCTGAAAAGATAAAAGAGATTATTGGCTTGCAAGAACCCCACTTCAGACGAGGTAGTAGACCTAACTAAAAGTATTGAATCGTCTCATGAGGATTCAAAACGACTTGACGCTAATATTTAACAAGTGGCCAGTGTAGGTCTGGGCACCAATAAAGGTAATATCAACAAAGGCCAGCAAGCTAATGGTTCACAGATTGGGACTATGACTCCTGCCAAGGGACAAGGTATCGGAACTCAATGCTTCAGGTGTGGCTCACAATACCATGTATCGTCTTTCAAACATTGTCCGGCAGCATCAAAAGAGTGTTGGAAATGCAATAAATTAGGACATTTTGGTAAAGTTTGTAGGGGTGGAAGACGTTTTACCAATAACAGAGGTAGTCTGAAAGGTGTACAAATTTGTGCTGTACAAAATCTAAAATCTGATATTGACCTTGTAACACAAAGGATACATTGGAAGAGTTGGTTCTAGCTGTAAATGTAGTAGAAATGAAAGAAGAAGAGCACATAAAGTGTTATAGTGATCCATTAGTTGAGTTTACTATAAACAGAATATCTATTTTATTATTGGCTGATTCAGGAGTTGGAATAACCATAATTGATGTCTCCAAGTTTAATGAAAAATGCCTAACCAGGTATTATTACCTCCTGATGTTGTCACTGCAGCTTTTGAGGGCAGCAAGATGAATTTGCAAGGATATGTTTGGGCATCCATTGCATTTTGCAAAAAAACATTAAGGGAAAGGTTTATGTAACACAGAGAGGTATCAATGTTTTAGGATGGTGGCACCAAGCTGATTTTGGCATTGTAAAAGACCAGGCAAAGGATCACCCGTCATACTTGAGTGATCTTGTGATATTGGGGGTGTGATTGCAAAAGAAACTATTAATTGGTTTTTAGAATATCCCAAAATATTCACGGATGAGGTGGGGTAAATTGAGAATTTTAAACACAGCATCAAGGTGAAAGATGGATGTGTACCCATTAAACACAGGTTGCGTAATGTTCCTTTCAGTGTGGGAGAAGACTTGTCTAAGATATTAACAAAAATGCAGCAAGATCGCATTATTGAATCAGTTGATGCCACCTTATCTCCAATTCTCTTAGCCAAGAAGAGTTCTGGTGAACTACGACTTTGTATTGACTTAAGAAGTGTAAGCTATACCATCTGGGTTGAGAACTTTCTGTTGCCTCGCATTGAGGATTTGATTACAGTGGTTGGACAGTCCAAATGGTATTCTAAGCTGGATGTGAGGGCTGCATCAAGTGGTATTGGATGATGAATCACGCCATCTTACGGCCTTTGTCACACCTGATGGTGCTTTTCAGTTTTTTATAGAATGCCATTTGGTCTGGCATCTGCTGCTTCTGTTTTTCAGAAGATTATGACAAGGTTATTACAAGGGATCAAAAATGTTGTAGCATTTAAAGCTGATATTTTGTTTTATACTAAAACCCTTGAGGAACATGACAACACTCACAGGAATGTACTAAATGCTTTGTACGAAAATGGTGTTACTCTAAGGGAAAAGCAAGTGTGTTTTAGCGGTCAAGGAAATAGAATATCTTGGTCATATCATGTCCTCCGAAGGGGTGAAACCTAAATCATGGTTGGTGGAGGCGATTGTAAAGGCTCCACATCCTGAGGACTAAAATCAACTTAGACCCTTCCTAGGGATGTGTGAGTTCTACTCTAAATTTGTAAGGAATTGTACAGATCTAAATGAGTTCTGAGACACTTGTTGAAGAAAAACACGTTTCACTTGGTCAACAGTATGTCAATTTTTTTTTTTTACATGATAAAAAAAAATGGTTTCTGCACCAGCGCTTCAACCATATGTAACTGGTCGTACAACGTTTGTCACTGTGGACGCAAGTGCGTATGGGATTGGAGCAGTACTTTCCCAGAGTGATGGAACAAGGGAGCTTACTGTAGTATTTGCTTCAAGGAGATTGTCTGAGGTGGAAACCAGGTACTCATGATGTTGGCTTGCACCTGGGGAGTTGAAAAATTTAAACCATATTTATGGGGAAGATTGTTTTGTTTACAAATGAACCATTGTCCCTTGGTTGACATTCTGAGTGGGCACAAAGTTAAGAAATCCACTGGTAGACTTGCTAGATTATCTGTCAAGTTATTTGAGTTTAATTTTGATGTGATGTATATTCCTGGAGACAGAAATTGTAAAGCCTATTGTTTATCAAGGATACCTGTTGTTGACCAAGTGACGTTTAAGAAAGAGGAGATTGAAGAATGTATATTGGCTTTGATTGAGGATCGTGTTGTGTGTAGTAGTGTGCAAGAATCGTCTGATACAGTTTATAAGGATATCGGTCTTGTGGATGTCATCAAATACGTGTTGTAAGGTTGGCCAAGGGAGAATTAATTGAAACCTTCTTTACAACTGTACTGGAAGGTAACGGATGAGCTATCTATTAAGAGTGGGGTTCTGGTTAGAAATGAAAAATTAATTCCTCCACAGAGCTTCTGGAAAATAATTATTGAAACAGCTCATGCAGGTAATTTGGCCATGACAGCTACCAAAAGACATATTTGAACAAGATACTGGTGGCCATCCATGTGCAAACAAGTTGAGGAAGTAGTCAGGGAATGTCCTCAATGTTGTATCAGTGACAAGCACTGGGTGACCTCAGTGCCTGAGCAAAGGTTGTGGTGAGTACTAATAGTGTGTGGAAGAAGGTGTTGGTTGATTGTTTGGGGCCTTTTCATTTTCTCCCTGAACAAATAAGATACTTCATTGTTTTGATGGACCAGTTATCCTGATGGGTTGAGGTTAACGGTGTGTCTGAGCCCAACACTACTAGTGTACTCAAATTCTTCAAGGAGGTGTTTTATAGAGAAGGAATGCCAGCAGAGGTATTATCCAATAACAGGGTGCAGTATGCTTCCTCTTCTATGCAAGAGTTTCTTAGCAAATATGGTATTAGACATGTTCGCACACCATTGTATTGTCCCCAATTCAATGGAAAAGTTGAAAGATTTGACAAGGTGTTGGTGGAGTGTATGGGAGTGCACATGGATCTGGAATGGATTGTGCTGATGCCATTATGGATACCCTTACAACAGTCCTTGGCTCACACATGCATCTAGAGTTCTACTTCTGACCCGGCTGGTCAAAATTGTGTAGTCCAGTTAAAATAGAGCGTGTAACTCCAGAGTAGTTAAGCTCTAGTATTCGGCATGTAATCCAACCGAGTTGGGTCCAGATTAGTCTAAAGGTACAAAATGCCCAAATGTACCGTCCGTTCCTGGAGCGAGTGCACCCACGCATATAGTGTTTCCTCGGTCGTATCGTTGAGTGTAACCGGAAACACCCGGGTCAGAAGTAGAACTGACAGAGAGGTGGGAGAAATTGAGGGATTGACGAGCTGTACAACCCTGTTGAAGTCACGGGGCATTCCCCTATCGATGAAACACGTGTTGGCTGGGTGAAAAGTATTAAAGAAGAAGATCTGAAAATAACGCATTGTTCTCCTTTTTTTTTATAACCGTTGGAATTGTTTTGTTACTCTTGATACATGCGTGAGCCAAGGACTGTTGTCAGATTTAAGTAATGACCTTAGGGTCATAGTTTGGAAGGTTAGGATGATTCCCCTCCCCTTAAGCACCACAACTGATTCTAACATTTTGGCAAAAAACTAGTACAGCATTATATGAGCGCCAGGGATTTCCTAGTTCCAATTCACCTCATTAGGACATTATGCATTAGGGATACTATTTAGGCTTATCGCATTACTCCACATTCAGTTACAGGTCAAGTGCCTTTTAAATTGATGAGAGGAAGATGTGTCAGCTAATTTCTTCATCCAGATTGGATCTCGGGGATGATTAACAAGGATGTTAAAAAGTTGTCAGGAAAAGCCAAAGCAACAGGTGATGAGGCTAGTAAGATCAGGGTGAGTGAATTGGAAAGTAAGAGTAGGCACAAGAATGCTGGAGTGGTAAGCGATATCCGTCATGGCGGACACTGTCCCTTTCATTACTCGGACGCGCAGCAGTATATAAAATCATGTCCCTACCTCGACTCCTGTATGCGCTACAGAACACCCCTTATACAGTGCCCGAGACGTACTTTAAGGCAATAGAAGGGGTAGTCTGAACCTTGTTCTGGGATGGGAAACCTTCACGCATTGCAGGACCCAAATTGGTCCGGGAGTGGTATGACTGGGGTATAGCTCTACCAGATATTCGGAGCTATTACAGAGCGGCACATCTCGCTATTATGAAATAAATGGGTACACAGTGCGCAGCAAGACCCTGCGAGCCGGATGGTCAAGTGGCAGATGGGAGTTGGGGATATAGAAAGGCACTATACAATACACCACGTAAACAATATCTTACTGGCCCCACGACTATCATGATTGTAGAATGGCACTCCACCACTAGAAAGTTAGGCTGGAGCAATAGACTGACACAAATGACGCCCCTTTGGTGTGCCGCCCTGCTGGGCAACCTAAGCAACAGTAGGGGGTTTGATAAGTGGGACACCATTGATATATCGCATGTGAGTGACTTGGTAAAAGGGGGGGAAATGCTCACTTTTACAGCTTTGCAAAAGGAATATCAACTGTATGCGTGTGAAATGTTTAGATACCTACAAATTCGCCATGCTTTGCAGGAAGCAACTAAAGGTATAGACGGGATCCCAGAATCTGCTCCACTTGAGGAAAGATTGCTTGCTGACCCCATGTACACCCATGTATCACGTACAGGAAAATAATCAACAACTCACTGGATCCACTGGTGAGCCTGTTTGCTCGCTGGAAGGCAGACCTGGGGGAACTAGAGGAAGAGGACTGGCGTGAAGTGCTATCCTACCCACGGGAGGTGGCCATACCATCGCGACTGGTTCAACTCAAAATCTTACACTGCACCTATATCACACGTACAACTTTACTCAAGATAGGTTGCATTAACGAGGCTGACTGCATACGGAAGTGTGGGGAGGCGGGCACCTTTTTCCACACAATCTGGGACTGCCCATTCATCCAGGGGTTTTGGGTCGCTGTGCATGATGTGCTTGAAGAGGTATGTGGGAGTACCCAGCCCATGTCCCCCAAGACTTGTTTACTTAACATTTGGGATGCTACAGATTTAAGTCGCATGGACCAACTATGGGCAGCAGTGGGTTATATTTTTGCAAAACGAACTATAGCACGTAAATGTGGCGTCCCTGAATTGCCAACGATACAGGAATGGGAACATGATGTTGATTGGAGTTTGCTGGTGGAGCGAGCTGTTTACCTAAACAGAGGATGCCCCAAAAAATGGGATAAAGTGTGATGGAAATGGAATATATATAGAGGGAACATTTGCACCTTTCCGTCAGAACAAGAGAGCGAACTAACAGAATTGCTGTCCAGTGAACCTGAGCTGGGTGGGGGTGGGGAGTGCACTACATGGGATGTCCCGAGCCAAGAAGTATTGTTTATTGAGATCCGATGATGTGATATATGTTTGTACCCTATTATACTATGCAATGTGCAATAAAAAAAGTTTAAAAAAACAAAAAACAGAATCCTGGAGTGGTGCAGGTCGGTGACTGGGTTCGGGTCAAGGATCCTCTACTGTTGAGGAAAGGTTTGTCCAAATTTAGACAACCTATACAGGTAAAAAGGGTTTGTGGAAACTCCGTACAGATAGCTAATGGACAATGGTGGAATCTGTCTTGTGTAGCAAGAGTGTGTAAGAATATTGTGGAGTTAGATTGTGAGGAGTCAGTTTGTGAAGGATCCATTGGTGTCAAGGGTATTTCCAAAAGGAGCAAGGATCTAGTGGGGGTTCCTAGGAAGAGTTCTTGGGTCAGAAAGACACCCAGGAAACCTTTGGACTATGTTGCGAAGTTGTTTGTTATTGTGTATGTTATGTTTGTTTTTTGTGTTCTCTTTGTGGGGTGTTCTATGGGGAGTCTGTATGTGTGGTTCCCTTTGTTCTTGTCTCTACATTGTTTTTTATTATTTGTTTGTGAAGGGGAAGATGTGTGGTATGGTCTGGTGCAGTATGCAGGTGACGATGTTGTGAGAACATGTTTGGGTTTCAGGGTGTTGGGGAGAGCGGAGAGAGATGGCGATAAGACGGCTGAAGTGAGTGGTCGGCTTTTGGGCTCCTATTAACTTTACTTATCGATACTGGACCTCCTCAATAAAACTTTCCAAACTGAATCGTTGAGTGGAACCTGTGTCTTAATTCCACACCTCCTTATGCTCTCTTTTCATCGGCACGCGTGTCCATGATACAGGAAGTGTTAGTATGGGGCCACACCCCTTTAGTCCCAAATCCCATTAGCCTCATTAGCAACACCTCTGTGCTGTATATGCATCAGTGGAATCTATTAATAAAGGGACTACACAAGCATCTGCGGCCTCTTATTTTATACCAGTGTGCCATAGGGTTGAAGTAAGCAGGTGCACACAATGATTGCACTCCCAGAGAACTTTGTTTAGTACAGCACCAGAAGTGCAGATATCATTTATTCAGCGGCGCTCACTGGTTGAAGAGGCCCAATGCACCCATCTGTTGCACACTAACATGAGCAAAGGGGATCAATTTTACTTGCTGGTATTAGTACCCATTGCACCTTTGCTATGACTCTGAGTATCTCATTCTGGCATCGGAGCTACCACTAAGTCCAGCAGAAAGAGTGAAGCTACCAAGGGTATTCAGTTTCTATGTCCCCTAGTGAATCCTTATTTCTCCTCAGAGTTTCACACATGGATTTTGGCTGCATTGAGCAGCCAGGATCTCCAGGCGAAAGAAGAAAGATCTGCAGTGTTCCACAACCTCATATATCTCATAATTCTGCTGGGGTCATTATCTTCTGATACTAGCCCCTTTAGAACTAACTGTTCACACATAACGAGTACATGTGTGACATATGTATATTTATATGTCTTCTAGAAAAAAGGAGGGCCCCTGTAAAAATAAAATACAGAGAAGGCACGACCAGAGTAAGAAATCACATCAAAAAACCGAAATGCCAACTCCACTGCATTAGTTTGGTATAACTCCACATAGTGGTTGGGGATATACTAAAGTCAAAATTCAGACATTCTCAGTAGCGAATGCTACCGGACGGAGGTGGTAAGTCGGGTGCAGGTGGTGGCGGGGAGGGTTCATTATTATATTTTAAAAAACTTAACCTAGAATGGCCGACCACCGCCTCCCCTGTATCTTCCTCCTTCCTTTGCAGTCCGGCCGGCAGCAGGAAGCACCCGGCACATAGGCTCCCCTGAGCCGATCACAACGCTGTAAAGCAGCGTTGTGATTCATCTGAGCACCATGGATCAGCGCTCAGACTAGAACAGGGAGCCTGTGCATGTTCCTGACCAGGCTGCTTAATGCAGCCTAATAGGAACATGCAAAGTGTGCATGAATTGTTTGGTCGGCCCAAGAGGGCTGGCAAAACCGTTTGGGAGTGCAAACCACTCCTCCTCTGGCCACCCCGTCCCGCCCCACACTGCACACAGGCTGCGTGCAATAGGAAAAATAAAATAACAATAACGATATGTTATTGTCATTTTATTTTTCTTTATTGACAGTGGGGCAGCGCTCCTCCGCCTTAGCGGAGGAGCCGCCACTGGATATTCTCAACAATTTGTTCAACAGTGTGCTTATTATTTTCATTTTTATAGATAATGCTTACTTTGTACATTCCTTCAAGCATACGCATACATCGAGATATTTTGTATCAAGAATGACAACTATCTCCCAATTACATTCAAAGTTACTAGTACACTGAAATATTCTCTATAACTGTAGATCCAGGTCTCTAATCCAGTAATGAATTTTATGCCGACTGGCGTTTCGGTAAAACCAAGGGGTAATCCACCTTCTTCAGGGAGCCAGACAGAAACTATACAGGATACGGCAGCAATCACATATCTCAATAAGGGGAAAAGGGCCTATCCCACAGACAAGAGTATGTCTGAAAACAAAAAGAAAATGCAATAATCCAAAAACACAACAGGGGGACAGTAAGACAAGTAATGTATGCTGACAACAAGGGCTAATAGTGCAAGCAGAGAAAGTGTATCCCAGAGTGTATAAGTTCAACCCAAAGGTCAAAAGACAGAGACACCCAATTGCCACGTGCCCCACATAGAATTTCTTACCTTTGGAATGGGCGCTCCACATGCTGCAGTATATCATCTCCTATTCATGCAAGAAAAAGATGTGCCCTAGTCTCAAAAGAGGGAAGAAGGTAAACCTACTACATAATATAGGGGTCCGAAGTCGTCCTAATCAGAGAGGTATTCACAAGCACGAAGTACATTGGCGGCTCCTCCATAGGGGCGTTTGGGCGTCGCCCCACTGCTTTCCTGCAGTGCGGGGAGCAGAAACATAAAATGGTAAAACTGCCATTTTATGTTTCTGCTTCTCGCACTGCGAGAAAGCAGAAGTGCCTGGTTGGGGGCCGGCGGGTGGGCGGTCCTGCTCGAGGGCAGGGGGGGGGAGTGGCTTGCCCACTGCTATGGGTACTGACTCTCTGGTCGGCCCTGGAGCCGACCAAACACAGTCAGTACCCACAACAGTGGGTAAGCCACTCCCCCCCGCCCTCGACCAGGACCGCCCACTCTCCCCTTTTCTCTATGCAGAGAAAATGTGCCGAGTTGGGCGCTCTCCTGCCAATCACAACGCTGCCATTGCAGCGTTGTGATTGGCTTGTGTAGGGGAGGTAAGCTACCTGTTCCTGCAGGAGGAAGTTGGAACACGCGGGAGTGCGAGCTAGCTGTACCGTCTATGACCCGATCGGCTTAGCCAGGAGCGGAGGTGCCGGTGGTACGATAACCAGCTGTAGGGTAAGTTTCATTTTTTATATTCCCCCGCGCCCCCATCCCCTCCCTCCCGCGAGCATGCCGGCCGCCGCTGCATTCCACCCAAGGAATATATACAATATTTGTGTGCTCTCTATTTCTCTCTTGTTTAGAATAAAGGAAAAAAAATACATATTAAAACACTAAAGCAAAAATGCCTATGACATAGGCAACCATACTTGCCCCTGGAGACTCCTAATGTCCGAGTCAGCAAGGCTAGAGGAGATGAACTCCCAAGGGATATAGGTACGGACGGATGGAACTCTGAGGACTTGAGATAGTCCAATAGATTGTGATGCGATGAAGAGCCCAAGTTGTGATTAGTCATAAGGACAGGGGCTGCTGAGATCACACAAGAGATATAAATATAAAGGTAGGCAGGTCCAATCCAACTAAAAAATCCATAGGCCTACGCGGAATGCGAAAGGGCATCGAGGCCCTTATAAGCACTTATAAGCCCTTAAAGGGCATTATAGGCATCGAGCTGTGAAGTAGATCAGTCCTACAGGGGACCGGAAGTAATGGCAAAAGATAGTCACTAGGCAGAAACAAACCGTGGGCTTTCGAAACACTAAATGGTTAAATATGACACAAGGTGGAAAATATCACTTCAAGTTGAATTGCAGCTCAATAAATATGTGATGATATGTGCAGGATTAGCTAGAAGTATAAGTGCATACTTTAGGTTATCAACATATCTTAATATCTATTGATTGTAGTTCATAACTTTATCCTAGCAGTATCAGGAATGAGGTTAATGATCTTCACTGTATGTATAGAAGCTATAATCCCATCGAAGAAACAAAATATCTCCAAGGTAGAACATGCACATTAGACTGAGAGTCTTAGTGGCACGTCTCCTAAACTCTCAGTGTTGATGTGGACTTCCCCACCCCCCACTAACCCCCCCAACCCCTCTATGTTCAAATGCATTCAGATCTTTATACCCTTTTTCCTTTCGCACACCACAAGCTGATTACTGTCCAGACAAGACCGATCCCCACAGTAGTGAGGCGCCTGACACTCGTAATATTTCCCTCTCTTTCTTTCTCGCTGAAAAGATTTGTGCAGGATCCATGAGATTTCACCCAAAAATCCTCTCTAGACCAATGGGGTTTCAGGATTGATGTCACAGGCAATCCGATCCCCGTGTTTTTGGATACAGTCTCTCATGTTATGCAACAGCTTCTGAGTTTTCTTTTGAATCCTCCCTTGGTGTAATGAAGTGTCTTCTGCTCACTCAGCATGTAGACGGTGGCCTTTGGTTGGGAAACAGTGGGTGGGGTCTGGAAGACAGGAATATAGGTTTCTGGTAACCTACGAGACAAGACAGAGGGTGGAACACAGCAGCGTGGTTAGTTGAAAGGTGAGGTGAAGCTGAGCAAAGTGGAAGAGCTGAGTAAAAGAGGAGCCAGTCATAGAAACCCGACCGGTTTCTTGACAACCAAACCTCACGTGAAATCAGGAGTGTGGTGAGAGAGAGTGAGGCTAATAAAAGAATCTCAAGGAGTGTGCCATCTCCAGAGTTAGAAACAGGAAATGACTCAGAAAATATGAATAACTGGCACAGGCTTATGGAGCTGCCCTCTGCAGGGATCTTTAGAGGTCAAAAGAACAGCACATACTTTATACTCTGCATAGAGCAAACATGTACCACTTCCCACCGCTGGTACTTATGTCCTGTACAAAACATCTGTAGAACTAATTGAGGGACTCTGATCTGATCTATGTGCTAGAATGAGCCAGGTGGGCAACCCCAGGTGGAGGTGGAGAGTTGTTCTACTTGAGTCAACAATGGTGTTGAAAATGCTAAAAGAAGAGAGGTGTCTCAGTGGAAATACAACTTTATGCCACCCTCAATCGGCCAGGACCCTACTGCCTTGTGACACCCACAGTGGTCTGCGTGAAAACTTCAGGTGCTCCAATTGGCCGGAGTTTCCCATAAGCTGCGGATGCACCTGGCCCAGCAAGCTATGGCTAATAGATCCTGGAGCATCTCATTGATAGCGGTATGAGACAGTGGAGTTGCATTGCTTGGCCAAGACTGGTGCCCACTAGTGGAAGTTTTGGATAAAAAACTATTTTATTTTGCTCTTTTATTCTTAATCAATATCTGGTTATCTCCTTCATTTTTATCTAATTCTTTATTTCTACAACTTTGGATCTCTTGATCTCTTTGTCATTTGTATGTTGAGCCTACCTGACAGCACAAGCTTTCTGGTTGCAAATGATGTCTCATCAGCTTATCAAGAACTTACAGAGGGCTTAAAGCGCTCCCAATGCTTTGCATTGGTAGCTTTATAATCACTGCCATTTGCTTGCTTCTTATTTGATGGCTTACCTTGTAATTGTCCCGCCACTGGAGCATATGCTCTTTAATTGTATCCCTCTACAGCATGCTTTCAGAGACTTTTAGGGAACAATTTTGTTTCTGTTTGTTTAAACACTCGAAGTGCATGTCTTTTCCAGCTGTCTCACTTGTGTGCTTCTCTCAGCTTCAGTCATTGTTGCTCTCTCGTCTTTCTTTCCCCTGCGCTCCGTACTACTCTTTCTCACATGTGTGCTTCTCTCCAACACTCACTCGATGCTGCTCTCGCATGTGTGCTTCTCTGTTTGCCCCATGTTGATCTATCCCTCATGTGCGCCTCCCCCAGCCCTCCTTTTTGCTGGCCCTTTCACTTTATAAATAAAAGCGCGTTTGCATTACTTCATTTTCATGTTTTTTTTAAATTTACTGGTCCATCTCGGATGAGTAAATTAAAATAAAATGGTGCCCCTTGACACCCATGCGTCGTGATGCATGCACACGCCTACAAAATTACACAGCCGCATCAGTGTGGTTTTTTTCCTTTTGTTCATGTTTTACAGCTTTGTCATTATTCCTGATGTTGTACAGCATAACAGAAGGCAGAACCAATAGTTCTCAAATGCAAGACCTATTGGTTTTGCCATTACTTGTTTTAAAATATTGTGTTCAGTGAAGGATTGTCATTTTTTACAAAATTTGGTTTGGATCTTTAGGTTCTTTATCTACGGTATTGCTGTATTTTAGTGCTGTTTTATAAACACCTCCCTCATTTGTCAGTCAGAATTATCTTTAATCAGTTAATAATAAAAAAACATAAAAGATACACACATATACATATATTGAATTTAAGACAGTTACATACTAATAATAATATTAATAGTAAACCCCCACTGGGAGAAATTCAACTTGACACAATAAAAAACAATTTAGTTAAATATTTCCAGATGTAAAGATAGAATTGATAAAACCTGAGGCTCAAAATCCATAAGTAATGTCATCAGAATAAAAAACACAGTGTGATAGCACAAGAAGTAGGCAGAGCCACAATAAGATAAGAAAGGGTTTATTCCTTTCTTTTCCTTTTATTTATAATTATAAATCTCTATTCCTCTTTTGCTCCGCTCGAGTTTCTCTTCCCTCGTAGAGACTCCAAGGTATCTTTACTTTTCTCCTCCTCTCCGCCTTTTCTTCTGTCTTCCCTCGACTATGCCCTCGGGAAAAGTAGAAAGATACGTGGCTGTTAATCACCCGTATCCGCACACACGAAGCCCTTCACCAAACACCACTGCGTAATCTCCCATCAACCAGGTCGGTGGTTTTTCAACCTACATTACTGCTCTCAGAGGTGGTAGGTTGGATATGTGGGTGTGTCTAAGGGAGGGAAAGATTGTAGGTGGTTTCCCCCTTTTTAGCCTTTTCGGTCTCGCCTCCCCAACGCCTCTCCTCTAGGACCCTGCCCACTACCCACAAGCTGAATCCCACTGCTTCAGTATATCCCCCGGAAACAACACTTGCATTGAGCCGTGACTCCCGACCGGAGTCACGGTAGACCTGTCCGTCACGCCTTCCCTCGGGTCTGTCTCTGCACTTCCCGTAGTATCTTCTCCTTCTCCTGCCCTGCCTTACGCGTCGTCCTTCCAGGTCCAGATGTCGTCCTCTGTTTTTCTTGCTCTCCTCTCTGTCTCCGCTGCTCCCGCTTCTCGCTCGCATTCCTCCTCGAACTCCACTCTGCTGCCCTTCTCCTTCAACATGCCGCCCTCTTCAATCCTTTCACTTGTGACTACTTCCGGGTTAGGAATGAGCAGACTGTTGAGCGTGTCTCTCCACTGCCCCCAGGGTGCCTCTCTTCTGATCCCTCGTGTCTCCTGCCACAGCACCTCCTAACCAGGCATGGACGATCGGGCCATGAGGCAACCGGCCAACGGTCAGCCGGACCCTGCAATCGACCAGGGACGTGCCGGACCTGGAAGTAGAAGGATTGAAAGCCAAAAACCAAAGCAAGATACAAGCATTTGTTTCCTTCTGATGAGCTAACCACAAAGGGGGCATGATCCGTATACAACACAAAAGACTGGCCCAACAAATAATACCTACAAGCATCCATGGCCCACTTGATAGCTAGACACTCTTTCTCAATGGTAGGTTAACAGGTTTCCCTAGGGAGTAGTTTCCTACTGAAATACACAATAGGGTGTAACACTCCCGTGGATCCAGGCTGAGAGAGAATGGCCCCAAGACCACTGTCCAAGGCGTCTGTCTGGAGAATGAACTGTTTTGAA
Organism: Triturus cristatus; assembly: GCF_964204655.1. Lineage (NCBI taxonomy): Eukaryota > Metazoa > Chordata > Amphibia > Caudata > Salamandridae > Triturus > Triturus cristatus. The sequence goes on along the minus strand of NC_140590.1, from coordinate 725,406,238 downwards.
AAATCAGGGCAGGCTAACATCTGTTCGTCACATATCGCCCCCTTCAAGCTGTCAAAGCTCTGTTGATGTAAAGGTAGCCACTCCTGTAAACGGGTTGAATGTTTCTTAGTCAAGAGTTCTGTTAAGGGAGCCGCTAACTCAGAAAAGCAAGGTGTGAATTGTCAATAGTATCCAATTAGTCCCAGAAAGGATCTGACCTCTTTCTTGGTCGTGGGAGGGTGTAAATCTGTGATTGCCTTTACCTTGTCCACCTGAGGCCGAAGGCGGCCTTCTTGTGTGTGATACCCCAAAAATCGAATAGACTTGGTGGCCAACAGACACTTTCTGGATTTGCCATCAGGCTAGCCTGTCGGAGGGTAAGCAATACTGCCTCCAAGTGTTGTCAGTTAAGTTAACAGGAATGACTAAAGATCACTAGGTCATCTAGGTACGCTGCAACATATGCCTGATGTTTCCTGAGTACCAGGCGTTGAAAGGTGGTGGGGGCTCCATGTAACCCAAAAGGTAATACTCGGAACTGATACAGTCCGGTTGGTGTAGAAAATGCAGTTTTCTTTCTGGCGGAGGGTGTGAGAGGTATCTGCGAATAACCCTTTGTAAGGTCTAGAGTGGTCATGTATGAAGCAGACCCCTGGCTTTCGATCATCTCATCGATTCTGTGCATAGGGTATGTGTCGAAGTGTGAAACCTCATTCAGTCTGCGAAAAACAATGCAAAAGCGAATGGACCCATTAAGCTTGCGGAATAGCACCACCGGAAAGGACCAGTGACTACAGGACGGATCTATGATTCCCCCCACCAACATGTCCTCTACTTCCTGTCTCACAGCTTGTCTCCATGCTTCGGGTATTCGATACGGACGAAGACGATTGGGGTTTACACCCTCTATTCTAATCTCATGTTGTACTAGGTGTGTTTTTCCGGATTGGGTAAAGAATACGTTGCTATACTTACGGGCTAGGTTATTCAGAGGTAGGCGTTGTGTATCTGATAGATCAGAATCCATTGGTTTTTTCCCTACTATGTGATTGGTGCTTTTGTCAGGGACAGTAATGTCCAGGGGGTTTGTATCTCTTACAAACAGCGTTGGGTTCTCTTTTTCCAACCAGTTCTTTAAGAGAATAATATGAGATTTGTCCATGGCCCCCTCTTTGTGGTGTGTCTAATCTGTATGTGACAGACGTGATCTTATCCATGATTTTCTAGGGACCCTGCCACTTGACTAATAACTTATTGTCTGAAGAAGGAAGAAGAACCAGTACCTTGTCCACGACAGCTAGCTCCCTTAACTGGGTGTTGGCATCATACGCCCTTTTCTGTCTCTGCTGTGCATATTCCAAATTGTCTTGAGCTTCTTCTCATAGGGTCTCTACTTTTAGTTTAAGTTTGGAGGCTTAATCAAGTAGGTCTAATCCTTCATCTTCCTGGTCCTCCCACCTCTCAGTGGCCATGTTTAGAAGGGTACGTGGTTTTTTACCAAATACAAGCTCAAAGGGGCAAAACCCCGTGGAGGATTGGACATGGGTGCGTATGGCAAATGGGACCAACTGTCAATCAATCAATCAATACATTTGTTGAGCGCGCTACTCACCCGTGAGGGTCTCAAGGCGCTGAAGGGAGGGGGGGGTGCCGCTATTGCTCGAATAACCAGGTCTTGAGGTGTTTCCTGAAGGTGAGATGGTCTTGGGTCAGTCGTAGGTGTGCGGGGAGGGAGTTCCATGTTTTGGCTGCCAGGTAGGAGAACGATCTTCCTCCGGTGGTGGTTCTGCGAGTCCGTGGGACTGTGGCGAGGGCGAGGCTGGCGGAGCGGAGCTGGTGGGTGGGAGTGTAGAACGAGAGGCGGCTGTTGATGTATTCGGGGCCCATGTCGTGGAGTGCTTTGTGTGCGTGGGTGAGGAGTCTGAACGTGATCCTCTTGCTGATGGGGAGCCAGTGCAGGTTTCTCAGGTGGGCGGATATGTGGCTGTGGCAAGGGATGTCGAGGATGAGTCGTGCTGAGGCGTTCTGTATGCGCTGAAGTCGTTTCTGAAGTTTGGGTGTGGTTCCTGCGTACATGGCGTTTCCGTAGTCCAGTCGGCTGGTGACGAGGGCCTGGGTGACGGTCTTTCTGGTTTCGGTGGGGATCCACCGGAAGATTTTTTGGAGCATGCGCAGGGTGTTGAAGCAAGAGGACAAGACGGCATTGCCTTGCTTGGTCATTGTGAGGGAGGAGTCCAGGATGAATCCCAGGTTGCGAGCGTGGTCTGAGGGTGTCGGCGCGGAGCCCAGCGCTGTGGGCCACCAGGAGTCGTTCCAGGCGGATGGGGATTGTCTGAGGATGAGGACCTCCATCTTGTCTGAGTTCAGCTTCAGGCGACTGAGCTTCATCCATTCTGTGACGTCTTTCATTCCTTCCTGGAGGTTGGTTTTGGCGGTGGCTGGGTCTTTGGTGAGGGAGAGTATCAGCTGGGTGTCGTCGGCGTAGGAGATGATGTTGATGTTGTGTTTGCGTGCGATGGCGGTGAGGGGGCTCATGTAGGTATTGAAGAGGGTTGGGCTGAGTGAGGAGCCTTGGGGTACGCCGCAGATTATCTCGGTGGCCGCTGAGCGGAAGGGAGGGAGGCGGACTCTCTGGGTTCTGTCGGAGAGGAACGAGGTGATCCAATCCAGGGCCTTTTCTTGGATCCCAGTGTTGAAGAGGCGGGTTATTAGGGTGCAATGGCATACGGTATCAAAGGCTGCCGAGAGGTCTAGGAGGATGAGAGCGGTTGTTTCTCCGTTGTCCATCAGGGTCCTGATGTCGTCGGGGGCTGCGATGAGGGCGGTCTCGGTGCTGTGGTTGGCTTGAAATCCAGACTGAGACGGGTCGAGCGAGTTGTTTGCCTCGAGGAATGCAGTCAGCTGTTTATTGACGGTCTTCTCGATGACTTTAGCCGGGAAGGGAAGAAGAGGGATGGGGCGGAAGTTCTTGAGGTCTTTGGGGTCCGCTGTGGGTTTCTTCAGAAGGGCGTTGATTTCTGTGTGTTTCCAGCTCCTAAGGGAAGGAGGCTGACGTGAAGGAGTTGTTAATGACATTCCGGAGGAGGGGTGCGATGATGTCGGCTATGTTGAAGATATGATGGGGGCATGGATCAGAGGGGGAGCCAGAGTGGATGGTGGTCATGACGTGGGTGGTGTCTTCAGTGCTGATGAGGGTCTAGGCGCTGAGGGTGGTGGTGGGGGTCGTAGGTTCGGTGACTGGAGGTGGAGTCTGGGGTCCGAAGCTGTTGTGTATATCTGCGATCTTGCAGTGGAAGAACGTGGCGAGGGAGTTGCAGAGGTCTTGAGACGGTGTGATGTCGTTGTTGCTGGCGCTGGGGTTGGCGAGCTCTTTGATGATGCTGAAGAGTTCCTTGCTGTTATGGGTGTTGTTGCCTAGCCACTCTTTGAATGATGTCCTTTTGGTGGTGCGGATCAGCTGGTGGTGTTCGCGAGTGGCGTTCTTGAGGGCTGTCATGTTTTCTGTTGTCCGTTCGTGGCGCCAGGTTTTTTCGACGGTTCGGCAGGATTTCTTTGATTTTGTTGAGGGCGTCTGTGAACCATGAGGTTTTCCTGTTGCCGGTCTTGCCTCGAGGGTTCTTCAGTGGGGCGAGGTCGTCGGCGCAGTTGGTGATCCACTGTGTGAGGTTGTGGGCTGCGTCGTTGGTGTCAGCGGTGTCGGCTGGTGGGTTCTGGCTCAGTGGTGAGAGGAGCTGGTCTGTGGTGATTTTGCTCCAGCATCTGCGGGGGATTTGTTGCGTGCGGTGGTGGGATGTGGTCTTTTTGAAGGTGAAGTGGATGCATCTGTGGTCGGTCCAGTGTAGTCCGGTGGAGTGGCTGAAGGAGACGTGGTTGCTGGTGGAGAAGATGGGGTCGAGCGTGTGGCCAGCGAGGTGGGTGGGGGTGTTCATCAGTTGTTTGAGTCCGAGGTTGGCGAGGTTGTCTAGCAGGGTGGTGGTGTTGTTGTCGTCGTTGTTCTCCAGGTGGAAGTTCAGGTCCCCTAGGAGGATGTATTCTGGTGAGGCTAGGACGTGCAGGCTGATGAAGTCGGCGATGGATTCACTGAATTGTGTGCGCGGGCCCGGGGGTCTGTAGATGAGCGTTCCTCTAAGGGTGGTCTTGGGGTCGGTGTGAATCTGGAAGTGTAGTTGTTCGGCGGCAGAGAGTGTGTCTTCGGCGTTGATCGTGATGTTGATGGTGTTCCTGTAAATGATGGCGGTTCCTCCTCCGGTTTGGTTCACGCGGTCCTTCCGGGTGATCTTGTAGCCGTCCGGGATGGCTATGGAGATGTCGGGGGCCAAGGAAGCGTTCATCCATGTTTCCGTGAGGAAGGCGACGTCAGGTGCTGTTGTGTCGAGGAGGTCCCAGAGTTCGACGGCGTGCTTGTGGACGGAGCGTGTGTTGAGGAGGATGCATTTGAGGTGGTTGTTGTTGTTGCTTGGTCTGGCAGGCGGGGGGCAGGTTCGGAGGCAAGTGAATTTGCAGGCTTGACAGGTGAAGGGTCCGTGGGTGCGCTTCGGGGTGGCTCGGTAGCAGGCGGGTTGTCGTCCGGTGTTGAGTGCATTGAGGGCAGCGGTGTCGTATCTCAGACGGATGGGGCCAGGGGTTCTGGCACTGGGCGCGGTCCAGGCGCGGTCGGGCGTAGACGGGCTTGCCTTTGGCGGGCGCGCCTGCTGCGCGCGTCCGCTGCATGGCCTCCATATGAGGGTCAGAGGGAGGGAGGAGTAACCAAACGAGCAGAAAGGTATAAAAAGCAAAAGGCAAAGATGGACACAGAGGAAGTGGGTACAAAAGGCAAAATGGGCACAGAGGAAGGAGACAAAGACAGTACCAGTAGAGACGCAGGCGATGCGGGCTGAACACGTGCGGCGGCAGCAGAGAGTCACAGGTCACACAGGGGGCTGCGTGGCGGTGAGGGGAGCGACCTGTCTGGTGACAAGGTCAAAGGTCGCTCTCTCTACCGCTGCGCGGCCTCCATATGAGGGTCAGAGGGAGGGAGGAGCAGCTGGGAGGTGGGAGACGAGGGGGCGGGGCCGCAGGGACGCAGCGGCGGGAAACAGAGGCAAGGGGACAACGAAGGAAGGGGGCACAAGGGGGAAACGGGCCAAACGAGCAGAAAGGTATAAAAAGCAAAAGGCAAAGATGGACACAGAGGAAGGAGGTACAAAAGGCAAAATGGGCACAGAGGAAGGAGACAAAGACAGTACCAGTAGAGACGCAGGTGAGGCGGGCTGAACACGGGCGGCGGCAGCAGAGAGTCACAGGTCACACGGGGGGCTGCGTGGCGGTGAGGGGAGCGACCTGCCTGGTGACTGTAACTGTCTGTCCCAATCCTTGCCTGTTTCTGTGACCGCTTTCTTCAACAGGGATTTGATGGTGCATTATACCGCTCCACCAACCCATCGGTCTGTGGGTGGTAGACCGAAGATCGTATCTGCTTTATACCCAGTATCTTACACACCTGAGACATCAATCGGGACATGAATGGGGTTCCCTCATATGTCAGGAGTTCATTGGGGAAACAAACCCTACAAAAAAAACATCATGCCCTGGGCCATGAGGCGGTCATACTGGTTAAGGGAATGGCCTCGGGATATCTTGTGGCGTATTCCACAAGTACCAAGATGTATTGATACACTCTTGATGACGCTACCAGGGGACCCACTAAATCCATACCCACATGGGAAAATGGTGTTTCAATATTAGGGAGGGGCTGTAACGGTGCCTTTGGTATGTGGGGAGGATTTACCCTCTGGCATCTCTCACATGCTGCACAGAATTGTCGGATGTCTGAGAACACACCTGGCCAATAAAACCTCCGTAGTAGGTATTCCTCAGTCTTGTCTCTCCTAACCTCCCCCTGTCTGCCTGTGGGCTAGGTGGAGAACATGGTCCCCAAAGGGTAGCGGTACCAACAACTGTGAAACCAGTCTATCTGGGTGTCTTACTCTTCTATATAACAAACCCATGGAGACATAAAAATAGGGTCCCACCTGCCCTTCTTCGTTGTCAATGGTTTGGGCCCAAGCACGTTCCAAAATGGGATCTTCTCTTTGTGCCGCTCTAAAGCTGCGGGTCATTACTGGTGCCTCGTCTGTTGGAGAGGAAAAAGAAGTGAAAGGAATGTCAGAACCACCAGAAAGGACATATCGTTGGTAATGTGCCCGTCTTTCTCGATGGGTTAGTTGGGTCTTATACCTACCGCCTGTTATTTCCTTCTGGGAAAAAGGCACCATAAAGCATCCTGTTTCTCTTCCATGGTCTTTGTTAGGAGCTGAGGGAACTCCTCATAATCTGTCCCCAGAATCATATCCTCCGCCATATCTGGGATACCGGCCACCCACTCTATTTCATGCCGCCTATCACAGTCCAACTGTATCTTGGCTAGAGGATATGGTTTACTATCTCCATGCACACAAGTGATCCATGCAGTCTCCCCTTTCAGCCACTATCCCGGACACACCTTTTCTGCTTTTATTACTGAATGACGGCATCCGGAGTCAATTAAGACCTTCATGAGGATTTGGTTGACCCTCATCCATTGATGATACTTCGCCTCCCCTTGACCTGTCCATAACACCCACCCTTGTAAATAACCAACCTCCATGGGTTCTATGGTCGTTTTCTTCTGGGGACAGTTTCTATCAATGTGTCCCCATTCCCCACACTGAAAACACTGAGGTCCCGTTACTGTATCTCGGAATGGGTATCTAAGGGTCGGTCAGATGTCTGGATTATGCCTTGGGCTCCCTATAGGTGTGGAGAATCTCCACTCTCGGAAGGGGTATCTAAGGGTCGGTCTGATGTCTGGATTATGTCTTGGGCTCCCTATAGGTGGGGATAATCTCCACTTAAGGGCTACTGGAGTGGGCTAGGCATTGACCGTCTTGTTTCCACGGGTTGGGGTGCTCTGCCCTATTTTGGATGTATTGTTTGAATTAAACTTCTAGGTATAGTGGTTTTATTTGGGAGGCTCTATGGACACTGCAGAGTTCCTTGAACATTACCATTCTAGCTACAGTTAGCCAGCGGAGAAATTGTAGTTCTGGGGTCATACGTTCTCTTGGGTAAGGGCCGAGAAGAAGCCTTGCAGCATAATATTTGGTTAGTATTATATTCCATATGATGAATCTGGGTGCTCCCAGGTATAGGGTGTTGTTATAGACAAGCTTGGAGATTACGAGTGTGAGAATAGCTTGTAGTTTTTGTTTGTATCCAAGAGATGGAAAGATCCTGTACATTGTTTTCATTGGGTAGATTGCACTCTTTGCAATGCTGTTGACATGTGGTATCAAGGATAGGTCTGTATCCACGGTTAGTTCTGGAATTCTGACTTCTCGTGATGGTGTTGGAGGGATCTTGAGTTCCTTGGATGAAAAAGTTCTAGTTTTGTCTTTGTCTGCAGGTCATGATCTCTATATTTGTGGTCAGAGCTTTTAGTGGTTACTCACCATGCATGTGATTATGGTGCAAAAACAGTTGTCAAGTTTTGTGGTGAAGAGGCTTTCCGGGCAATCAATTTGTAGAATGGTTTGTGTGTTATCTGTATAGTAGTAAAAGGTAAGGTTGAATGGTTGAAACATGGTTGGTAAGGGAGTTAGGTAGATGTTGAATAACAGAGGGGATATGTTAAACCTCTGAGGGACGCCACAATACCCTATGGCTGCCTCGGTGCCAGACTCCAAAAGAGCAGATTACAGCAGGCACAATGACCTAGAAATGTATAAGTATGTAAGAAGCACATTTGCAGGCAGGTGGAAACAAATGTGGCCTAACTGGATTTAATGCAATTACCCTCCCCTTTACTTATCTGTGGCTTGAGGACAGCAGATGACAATTTTTTTGAAATGTCATAAAAAAAGTTAGCAATAAGATGAATGAGTTGCATTTACTACTGTAGCACTCTGCAACTTGCATGTTTAGGGTTTAAACTGTTTAGCAAAATATGTTCCTTTTTTAGGGTAAAACAAGGTAAGGTAAAAATGTGTCCCCCAGTTTAGTTTGCTTTTTAACCCCATCCAACATTGATATAATAAGACAGATCCTCAAGAACAAGCAACAAGTCCACATTAGCTGTTGCGCTTTGGTTCCTTTTTATTTTTGGGTTAGAGCAAAACGGTATACTTGAGGCCTCATTTGTTACACTTATTCTATACATCCCTAACAGGTAGAATGCACATATAGAGAAATTAGACAAGCAAATTAAGTCCATCATTCAGCTGTGGAAGAGACACTTATTTGATAACTAAGGGGAGGGCTTTTTCACAAAGGTAAATTTATATGTGTAAATCTACTACTGCATCTATCTAGTAGCAACTTTAACCACGTATGCTGTTCACCATTTCAGAGTGTAAAGTTAATCTTAGGTGTAGACTTACATACTCACCGGTCTCCACACCTGATGGCGCCTCCTACATTTGAATTGACAAGTATAAAGATAATACTTATAACTTTTCAGGGATCGCTCTATGGAAAAGTATGGGGAAATTATTAAAGGTTATTTAGCTTTATCAACATATTTAAAATACTAAAATACTCTAATATAGAATAGTAATGTACTGAAATCATATATTTATTTTAAGCCTACAATTAGTACTGTTTGTATTTGCCCACTTCACTAAACCACTACTCTCTTAATCTCTAATTACCTCCCATTAAGGTATTTGTATTTCTTATTTTCCAGCCATAATCCCCTGTCCCTTGCACATTAACTACTAAAACGTAGGCCGCATGTGCAGAGATATCTGCACAGAAAAGATAGGAGTGCCGGAGGTCTCTCCATGGCTAGTGAATAGCATTTAATAGTACATGAATAGCACTACTATAACACTACGGGATGTACTGCAAAGTGCAGTTTGTTAATAGGCCCCACATGAGTCTTCAAATAAACTGTATCTGAGGCAGGTAGAGGTTGATTGTGGTGCCATTTGATATAAAAGCAAATGTAATTTAAGATCTAAAAAAATAAGAATTTAAACTTTCTTTACACGATTTACTCCTTACCATTTTATTCAATGAACATATGAATTGGCTCCCTGAAGTATTGGAGCTTAGCATCTATCCCCCATGATTAGTCTGTCTCATGAAATGGTCTGGCTTTGCATCTGTTTCTGGTTATTATTAGGGCTTTCTTGCCTGAGGACAGAATGCCAACAATAGCTTATCAGCCTCAGCAATAAGTAATCAAAGGCCTAGCTCTAGCTAGAGTGACTCCATCATCGAGCTTTGTGTAACTCATTCCCAGCACTGATTCTCTAGTTTTCCATAAATAAATGGCTGCACAAGATCAGTTAGAGGATCACTTTAACCTTATATACTCTCGCGGGCAATATTAATGATATGTCACCATATGCTCTGTTGAATTTATTTAAGCTGCTCATAGCACATAGGTACTAGTTTTACATGGTGCTTATTCCAAGATTTGTTCTTGATAGACATAATTTATAGATATTTTTTTTTAAACCCTATCCCAAGAAGTTCTCTATATTTATTGCCTACTTAATACTTGATATGTGTCTTTTTTATATGTATTAACAACTTACTTTCCTTATAGCGTTTTGCAAGGCAATCAATCCGGCACTGCAATGCCATTTCTCGTCATAGCTGGGGATAAAGGAAAAAAAGTCCTGCTTAGATATGGTTGCCTTCTTCTGATTCAGAGTACGATCAAATGGGTGGGAGGATATTTACCACACCCAGTAGATACAGATACACTTGCATGAGGTGTCACTAGATGTCATAAATACATCCTATTCTGACATTCTCTGAATCGGGTCCTATGAAGGCAACCATTTCTAAACTAGCCCTGGAAATAAGGCACAATATGTGACTGCAGTATTTGCCTTACTAAATCCGGAATGTTTTGCCTCTTTTCCAGGATTTTCCAACAATGGATTCTGCCATGTTTTATCTTGACGAAATCTGAATGGAGGGGAATTTTCTGGTTGTGGTAATTACTGCACCTGGTAAGTATCCTCTTCTTATAATTATTGCATGAACTGGAATTTTGATCCTGCAAAGATTCCTGTTTGCACTATCATTGGAATCTATAATTAAGGTCATATTTAGTGCTTAATCAAATGAATTTCCAGATGAAGAGTCTGAGCATTATGTTGTCGTCAAGGGCCACCGAATAACTACAGTGTAACTCAGAAGTGTGTTAAGACATTGTGAAAAAGACCACGAGCTTAGAACTATATACTGGAAAGAGAGGAAAACAATACAGTTACAAGAGAATGGCGAAATGCCTTGTAGTGTCCTCTTACTCTTTATGAGCCATGTAAAACTGTTTGGAAAGAATGGGGTGACCCAACCAAAAGCAGATTTCTGCTGTTTTCATTGGAGAGCAAATAGATTACACAGCTGTGCAAAATCTTTAGAGGGAGAACAGTCTTTTATTTATTTTAGCAACTGTAATTTGAAAGTAGGGTATTTAGACAGTATATTAGAAACAAAAATATTGTGGAACAAAATATTGTGTCAGGAATGTAAAGGACAAAAATATTATGAAGGTAAGTTTCTATAGGTAAGCAACGTTTTACTATATATAACTCCACACATATGTGCCTTTACGATGTATATATCTTCAAGGTATGGGGATGTAGAGTTAAAAATAGTATATATATACTTACCTATTTGCACTTACCTTCTCAATATTTTGGTCCGCAATATTTTTGACTCGATATTCTGTCCACATGATATTTTTGTTTCCGATATTCTGTCAGTGATCCTACATTAGCTAACCTGGCCCTTTTAAGTTGGAAGGTCAAATTTCAGTGATATTGACATAAAATTAATAGGATGTATCTAAATAATATGCTGGTAAGGTGAAAGCACTTTATTACTTACTGTCTGATTATTTTAGAAGATTTCTGTATTATATAGAGTTAAAAAAATATTTGTATCTGTTATGGCTTTTCAGCTGAATAAATAATTAATTGATGGTTGATGATGAGTGAAAGATAAATCCGAAATGATTTACCCTGTCAGCAGAGCGTACAGGTTATAGTCAAAGCCATCACTGACAGCCAACACTCAACTAAGACTGTCTGGCTGAAAGAAGAACAAGCACGACAAGGGTCCCAAATAATGGACAGAATCCAAAGACTTTAAATGTGAAAAATGTCGGTTGGGTCGATTCTAGTGCATTCACATCGTCCGGCGGGCTGCCCAACATTTTACACATTTAAAGTCTTTGGATTCTGTCCATTATTTGGGACATAGCATGTTGAGTGGTTGGATCCCTGTGGACGTCTGATAGTATCAGGTTATCGGCTCCCAGGAGCCGGCTGGCCCTGGATCTGAGGCCCTTCCACCAGTCTCCGACCGGTGGAAACTTTGGGTTGCTCCCTACCCTGTTCTGATGAAGACCCCTTCCTAAGGAGCTAATTGACATACCTCTCTCTTGGGTTCGAAATGTCAACACATACCTACTTCCTGTGTTGGAAATACGATTCCCGTCTTATCTAAGACATAGGACATTAAGGAAGAAGTTATAAATCAGTAGTTACATATTTTCCGAACAGGCCTCTTTTGTATAAATGTGTATATATTGTTTTTATGTTTAAACCTTTATCTTCTACTTGATCTTTATCATGAGCACTTTCTCCAATCACTCTTTTACTCACTTATGAGCAACTTGATTAAAAAATTAAAAAACTATAAAAGCGAAATAAAATGCATCTGTGATGAAAATTATGATTTTGATTGTCTGTTCTTTATGTTTTGGGTACGATTGTTGTTTAAATATTCCTCTTGGGACCAACTGTTTTTTGTACCATACAAATTAAGTAGGCTAATTCTTTTATTTGTATTTGCCAATCTGAGTTGGATCGGCAAATAAAAATAAAAAAAAGGGCAAAAGTTTTATTTTTTTATGTGCTGGATAGTAGCAACATGGAGGGCACAGATGGGGGCGCAGCATGAGTGGGTTTAGAGGGCAAGTAATGGTGACAAAGAAGCGGGACATGGGTGGGGGAAGCAACACAGATGGTGAGTGGGTGAGGGTGTAACATAGAGTGCAAGGATGGGGGGGAAGAACAACGGATAAGATAGCAACGTGGAGTGGGCGGGAAGAAGCACACAGTTGGAAAAGCAACGAGGGAGGACACTAAAGTGATTGTAACATGGAGGGGCAGAGAGAAGCACACAGGCGACACTGAGCAACACGGAATGCAGAGGAAGAGAAGTACACAAGGGAGACAGCTGGAAAACACATACACTCTCCTGGAGTGCTAAAACTAAAAGAAAAAAGTGGTGCTTAAAAAGGCAAGCAGTGGAAACATAGAAGCCAGACAATCAAAAGAGGTGGTATAGAGGCTAGGCTGCATGGAAGGGACAAACACAAGACTGACAAGCCGTTGTATGTATAAGAAGCAGGCAAATGAGAGTGACAGAAAAGCCAACCAATGGTAAGCAATGGGTGGGCTGCAAGCCCCTGCATGTTCTTGGTAAGCCCACAATATGTATTTCATAACTAGACAGCTGTGCAGTCTGGTAGGCTCAACCTGAAAAGGAATGAACTCAGTCCCAGAATGGTTTAATGTAAGATGAAAAACTCCATATGGTTGTCAGTGTTTCTGAGGCTATAGCCCTAACACGCAATGTTGGAAAGATACTGTTAAATAGAGGTGAGTATTAGACTACTGGTAAATAAGGATGGCTCCGCAATCTAATGGGAGCCCGACTATATGCTAAACATGGATGGGTCAAGGCTCAAACCCTAGGAAACTTAATCTGCCACATGGAATTATGCGAACAGTAGAATTTGGGTGTGATAAGGTGCACCCAACCAGCAAAAAGAGCAGAATCTTTGCAGATAACTAATAACCCCCATTAGTATGAATAGAATCAAAAACTGGGCTCCGGGGGCTTGGCATGGGATGAATGGAGACAGCAGCGTGAAAGCTGTGCTCCAGTACTTGAGGCCCGCAACAGACAGCATCCTGTGGCCTCAGGGGACCCCAAGACCACATGCAAGTGGGGGCACATCCTGGAATCCAAAGAGATCGAAGGAACAGCCTCTGTGTCCACAGACCTGAGGTGAACGAGCCGTGCTGCCGGCACCAGCACAGAGGCAAGAAGGCACTAGCCATGGAGCCAATGACCTAGCCAGCCAGCTGGGAGCTTGAAGAAGGGAACCAATCAGCATGTGGGGACTAGTCAAGGGCTCTTCCTTGATTCCTGCTGCCCAGGGCCCTCCAGACAGCAGACTGCCATAACCCAACCAGAGGCTTCGCAAGAGGCACCCTTTGTAGGTAGCCCTAGAGCAGGATGCGGCACTGAATACCCCACCGAAATAGCTTGGAGTACCGCAGTCCCTTGATATTTAACCATCAGAAGGGCCAAAGGAGTAATTATGGTGTGCCCTAAATTGACTAAACTTCTCCAGGGGGTGGAGACACCCTGCTTGAAGAGCGATGAAACCCCACTGGTAGTGGAATCAGTGGCACAGGACTTGGGGGCACACAAGGCCATCATACTGGCAGCCATATAAGACACAAAAATGCCCCTACGAGTTGCGAGTAGACCATAAAACCTTTGCTTAGAAGGTGACAGAGGCAGAGTCCACACTGGCACAGGTGCAGCTAGACCTCCTTAACTATGCCTTCCGCATACAGGCCCTGCAAAAGGAGATGAACACATTTTAGGGAAGTTTAGACGATGCAGAAGAAAGATCCTGCTGCATTAATGTTTGACTGGTCGGTCTCCTAGAGGGGACAGAAGGCCCCATCATGGAGCTATTCCTGCAGGACTGACTGGCATGAGTGAAGCTGGAAGGTAAAACATCTTATTGGTTCATGGCACGCACCCATAGAGTACCATTCAGGCCACCACGACTGGGGGCACAGCCACGTGCCACCGTGGAACAACTGCTAAACTTCTGCAGCAGAGATCAGGGTTAAATGGCATCTGCACCAGCTGGTCCTGCCATATTCTCTTCTATTCCAATCAAAACTGAGATTACTTGAGACGGTTACCTCTCACTTCTTTGAGGCAACTGCGGAGGTATGGGAATGGCTGAAAAAACATGACTATCCGCTGCCTGAGAAGAGGGAGTCATACTTGACCAAGTACTGGCAAGAGCACAATTGATGCTGTAGACCCCGAAAACGTACCACAATGGCACCCACCAAAATCGAAGGCAAAAAGGAACTATGGCAGAGATTCAGAGAGATCGCTACATGGATACTACCAACCGCTGGAAAACTCACGCACAAGAACAAGAGACCACCGACGAGTAGGACTTGCTGCTGGGAGACCGAGAAAATGAACACTAACCACCCAGGGTCCCTATGACCGCAGATGAAAGATGAACAGGAAGCACGCATGAGAAAGACAGTTGGCTGAGTGCCGGATGAGCCCCCCTTGGGAACTCCGGTGAACATGGGACTATTCCGTGCAGAGCATGGCCCTCGATACTGCACTGACAAGATACAGAGCACAACATTGGCATTAAGGAGGCAGATTCTCAATATCTTGAGGGGATTGATATAACGTGAATTCAGGAGGCCAGTTTGAAGGACGCAGCACGGTAAGGTAAGGTGGGAGGGAAGTTGGGGACCAATTATTGAGTTGAGACACATGACACAAAACACAGGATTTGAAGGGGAAATATACGATACAGGGGGGAAGACTGACATTTGAAAAGGGGAACCAAGTCAGCAAACAGGATAACCCATACACTATTGACATAGAATGTGAATGTCTGGGAAGCAAAATTAAGAGGCCCAGTGATGAAAGCACTAAATAAATACTCACCAGACAGTGTCTTCCTCCAAGAAACACACATGAAAGGTACCAAATGTGGAGCATTGAACAGAGGGATGTACGCGCTGGTGAGCCACGTGGGTTACACTACAAAACCCTTCCATGGTATCAGAACGGGGGCAGATGACCAGAGTCACTACACTGCAACACTGGGAGAGTGGTAGGGGGAAATAATAGCGCTGGTAAATGCATAGGTCCCACCGGGACTGCAAATGGACTCACTGGGTACAATAGGCAATCTGATTATGTAACTGACCCATGCACTACCAATACTGGAAGGGGTTTTCAATCTGAAATTAGATACAGAACTCGACTGCACCACTGCAAGATGGGCAACCCCGCCCCTGGCTGAAGAGCTCTATTCCTTCACACAGGCAGTTGGCATTGCAGACATCTGGAGAACACTGCATGGACAGTGGTGAGGGGTTCTCCTATTACTCTGGGGCACACAACACTCACTCCTGTATGGACTACTTCTTTACACTGCAAACAAATATACACAGATTCTAAGAGGTGGAATATGTGGCTTGGGGAATCTCAGAACACTCACCCCTAAGCATCCACCCAAAAACTCGAAATCTAAACAGAAATTTAGAATGGCGACATGGCGTCTCACCACCCCAAAAAAAGTAGAGCGCTTATGGGAGGCCACCAAATACTACTTTATTTATTTTTTATTTTTGGGGGGAGTTTTATATAACGCGAACTGAACCGGAAGGTATTGCGTATAAGAGCGATTTACATGAGCACCAGTTGCATTACACAAGGTCACATTCATTTTTGTTAGGCACGGGAAGATTAGAAATTTGCCCAGAATCACAGGATGTTGAGCGTCGTTGCCGAGACTCAAACCCAGTTCCTCAGATTTTCGGTCGACTGCCCTAGCCATTGGGCCAAATCCTCATCCTCTTGTGTACTTTGACAACATGAACACAGTAAGGGAGGCATCCACGCTCTTGGAGCCCTATAAGGCCATAATACAAGGAGTGAAAATATCAAAGGTTCAGGGGATGAGCGCAAAACAGAAGCAAAAAAGTGACAAAATTGAGAGGGAACTCTTGGAATTAGAGAGACACTATCTCCTGCAACCCTGGCAGCACAAAAAGCCTACATAACACTGAAACAGGAGGAAGAACGAACAGTGGTCACGGAGATGGTCAAGCACACTTATGTAGTGCAACAAAATGCATTTATGAGGCAGGAGATAAGGCAGGCAAGATCTTGGCTTGGCTTAGCCCCAGGAAACGAGAAAGGTACTACATCCCTATGATAATAGACCCAGATGGTAGGCCAATCTGAGGCAGGAGGCCATAGCCGACGTATGGCAAGCTATATGCAGGACTGCAAAATCACACCAGTCAGCCAAGGCCTTATGGGAGTTCTTCTGTGACTGTCCCTGTAGACAACTGTGGGACACAGCGCAGGGGCACTAGAGGAGGACTTAACCCAGGAGGATGTGCAATTGGCCCTCACTCAACTGAGATCATGGAAAACCCTTGTCTCCAATGGATTACTGGCGGAATTCCTTAAGAGAATGGCCAGTGAGATAGTGGTGGCGTCCACGAAAGCCCACCAGAAGGACATGTTCCCCAGAGATTTAGATACAGCAACAATTGTACCCATACCCAAGGCAGGGAAACCTAGAGAGTGCTGGGATTCATACCAGCCAATCTCTCTCCACAATTCAGACACTAAGATTCTATCAAAGGCCCTGGCAAATAGATTGAGAAGCATGACACTGGTATCCCTGGACCAGAATGATTTAATGTACCACATATCTACGAAGTTTAATTTGCGACACCTATAGGTCAATGTGGTGGCGGCGAGGAACCTGGTGGAGCCCCTGTCTATAGCCCCCTCTATGCAAAGAAAGCATTCAGTACATTGGAGTGGTCATATTCGAGATCCTCAGGAAAATGGGCTTTGGTCACAAATTCCTGAAATAGGTAAAGTTACTCTACACAAACCCCAAGGCCTGTGTTAAAGTTAAGGGTCCTATCCCGCGAGTTCCCGATACGATGAGGCACAAGACAGGCCTGCCCTCTTTCGCCAATGTTATTTGTGCTGGCTTTGAAGGGGCTGGCGGAATTGATGAGAATAGTAGCCCGGATTTGGGAATGGAGATGGGACCCCATATGGGAGGAGCGGATTTCTCTTTATGCAGAAAATATCCAACTGTGCTTGGCAGAACTAGAACTCTCCCTGGTAAGGTAGGGTGAGGTATTTCAGATCTACGGGGAAAAACCAGGATTGAGTATAAATGGGGACAATCACTTCAAATACCTGGGGCTTTGGATATCCACCAATGAGAAAACGCACTACGCAGATAACCTAGCCCCTCCTACTCACAAAACTAGAGGCAGACATAAAATGCCAGAGAGCTCTATCACTTTCACTGATGGGCAAGGCAGCACTTTTTAAAATGCTTGCACTGCCCAGATTCACATATGTATTACAGAACAGCCCATATGCGATACCACCAACCTTCTTCCAGATACTTAACAGGCTACCAAGATCCCTGCTTTGGCCCGCTGCAAATTGCGCTCGCTATGCTCCAATGCTCGATATACGAGGGGGGTATAGCACTCCCAAATGTCCGGGAATACTACGAGGCAGCACAAGTTGGCATCATAAACAAGTGGGCATATATGTCAAACTGAATGATCGGGCATTTCGAAAGGACCGGGCGGCGATGGGTGAGAAGGGATAGCTCCATGCCATATATGGGGGCAGACTGGTGATCGATGGACCGCCAGTGATCACCATGGTGGTCACTACTTGGCTTCGACTAATAAGAAAAATAGGGTGGGAAAAGCTACCTACACCAAAGACCCCTCTGTGGCTGGGTGACTAAACTAGCCCCATCAAGGCCCTACCGGGGTTCTGGACTCGGGACTTGATTGCCTTGTCTACCCTAGGGTATGTAAATAGCACAGTTCCCATGGAGCACTTGAAAAGGAAGTATGAAATGTCATCCAACCAGCTTTTTAAAATACTTGCAGCTTTGCCATGGAATACAGGCCCAGATCCCCTATAGGCAAGAGATCATAGAAGAGTTCCCTTTGGAAAGACAAGTGCTGGATGGATACATGGCCGCCAAGGCCATTTCCCTAGTATACGGCATAATAATGACAAACACACAAGGAGACCTGAGCAAATTAAGAGCCCATTGGCAGGCAGACCTAGAAGACATTGATGACGATGACTGGAGTGACGCCCTACAGTTCCCCTGAGGACTGGTGAAAAAGGCACACTTCTGCTTGATCCAGATCAAAGTATTACATTACTACACAAAATAAGAAGGGCGGGAGATGATAGGTGCCTGCAATCAGCATGTATACTTCATCCACATGATCTGGGACTTCCCACCGCTAGCGCCGTTCTGGGTATGGGTGTGGACCAGGCTGGAGGTCTTTTGTGCATACAGATAGAGGGGCAGGCTTCCCTGGCACTATATGGCATGTGGAGGGACTAAAATATTACATAGTAGCCGAAGATACTGGTCAATCTGAGATTCCTGCTCGCCAAAGAAGAAATTGTGTGGAAATGGGATCAAGGAGACTGGCCACGGGTGCAAGACTGGGTTAAGGAAATGAATAGTGCAGAGCAATAGAACAAATAGTGTTTTAAGGGCAGAGGATGCCCCAAGAAATTTGGGAAATTATGGGATAGTGCGACAAACCTTTAATTGAGCTGCTCCTATAGAGCATCTGAAACCAGGAGTTTGGCTGATCAGAAGGCACCTTGGTTATGTTAGGTAGGGAAAAGGAACTTATTCATAGGGCCTGATTATGAGTGTGGCTGTCTTATGACTGTCGCACCACTGGCGGTCCTTCATCTGCCGGATTACGACTCTCTGATTCGTTCCAGCGTTGGATCATCGGCTGGGCGGCAGAGGGGCAATGCAATATGCTGAGCGGGGCGGGCTCAGTCCTGGCCAGCATATTATGAGCTTCCCCATTGCCAGCCTTTTCATGGGAAAAGTGGGAAAAAAAGGGGAGCCCTACGGAGCCCCCATACTCCCCACCATGGTGATGCTTTCAGGTGGCACAACATATACCAGCCTGTCTGTTGCACCCCCAGTTCCAGCACGGCATGGACTTCACAGTTCATGCCATACTGGAACATTTTTGCCATTTCCATTGCCGTGCCTGTTTTTCTGGCACTTCCATGGGAAAAGTAAAAGGACCATCCGTCTGCACTATTTGAACTCGTAATCAGTGCGGCTGTGTTGGCAGGGAGCTGGCGCAACTGCGCCAAAGTCGTAATCGGCCCCATAGTGGGATGAAGAATTGTTGGTAGCGGAGTCAAATTTGGAGAGAGTGATAGCTAAAGGTTTGGACTGTGAATCAAGAAGTGGGTTATAAAGGCATTGGATAGCATAGAGAGTTATTTTTTAATTTTTATAACTTTATTAAATACAGACATCAAAATCTTTGCCATAATTCCAGATTAACCATTAAAAATGAAATAGACGACTGCCCTGGAATGGGAGCTTTCTAAGACATTTACATTTTAATTGATCAACCTATCATACCTCTAGAGAAGGCAAAGTTGGCACTTGCAGCACGATAACCGGTCTCGTTTACTGTATTACCTTTCGTACACAGGCAAAAGTAAATATTTTTGAGGTGGTCGAATGGACATTATTCCTTTAATGGGAATAAAATCTGTGCAAATTTAGGTTATAATGTACTAGTCAGTCTTAGAATTTTTCCCCAATAACTTTTATCTTTTTCAACCTCTGCATAATGTTTCTGCTGATTACTTTCTGAGCTGCTGAGGGATTTAGTTTTCTGTATTTCAGTTGTCTTTGTAGAACGAGTCAGACCTTTGTAATTTGCATTGCTCTTATTTGATCCAAACATTCATTTGTGAATCCCTCTATACGATTTTTGATCTTCCTTTTCCCCTTGAACATGTCTTCCTGTGATTCACCTGCTTACTAAAAACGTAGCTCTTCATATAACAGCAAATTGAACCCTTACATTCTCCATTACCTCCCAATAAATAACTTCATTACTGCCACCTGTTCGTAATTTTTACATAGCTGGCTAACCTCACCTGCATCTCACCTTTCCTTTTCTACTCGTGCCTATTAAATATATTTCTGCATTGGAAAGGTTTCTGTGGGATACAGTGGGGTTTCTGAACTACACCGCAATTTTACCCTTAACCTACCGATACACATTATATGGTACTTAGTCATCAATAAGGAAACATCAGTCAGCAGATACGTCTTTTCTGGAACATCTTCATCTGCATAGTAAGTCAAGTCTTACCTTACTAGACACATCGACATAACATGAACTGCCCAGAAGAAGACATATCTCCTGCGCATCTTTCCCCTGTTTCCATGAAAGGCCGACATCCTAGCAGCCTGTAAAGTGTGTAGGTTAAAACGTAAACAGACTCCTCTCTAGAGTATGAAGTGCCACAGCCCCATGCTCCCCCAAAATCGCACATTGAACAGTCCACCCTGCCGCTACCCTCTATTGTGGTTCCTAGGACAACCTGCCCAGGGTACAACAGCAACATGGAAGAATACACGAACAAAGCGGGGGCAGGGAAGAGAGGGCAATAAGGGCAACCCGATTTGACCCTATGTGGAGCCAATCAAGGTTTTTGCTTTTTTTATGCGCAAATGCACGTTTTATAGTAAATGTTACAAGCATGGGCAATGACAGTAGATTCGGCTTATGAAGGAAAGTGCTTTTGTGTCATTAATGATGGGGTTTAGCCACTATGTATGTCATAAATCTGTGGCGGTTGGCGGTTGGTGACCCACAAAAATGGTCGTTCGACATCAATACAATTAAAACGACTGCCCCCCCTCTCGGATCCCACCTTTTTACAGATCTGTAAAGTTTACCACACTCTGGTCAAGCGAGTTTTACTCTCTGAAAGATGCTCTCCTGGACAGCAGAGACGCCTCTGAGCGCCCCTCGAAGCCACCTCGTTGCCCTAACCTCCTTGCGTATACCCTCAGCCCGAGGGGTGCCCCTCGTTCCTACCAACCTTGAGTCTCTGGGAAAGTGGATTGCGTGGCTATCCCTGGAGTCGGCGTTTCAGGAGACAGACCGAGCGGGGGTTTCGTGGAGTCGTGTTCGCCCCCGCCCTACTTTGCAGCGAAACGCCGGTTCATCTGAGTGCGTTCAGATGGTCGCCGCGCCCGAGGACACAGAACCGCGCTGGCCCCGCACCCCGTTCCCTGGACCCACCTGAGGTCAGTGCAGCATGGTGCTCGCCGGCACTTCCGGGGCTCCCTTCCCTACCCTTGCCTTGCCCCTGCTAGTGAAAGGACAGTAACCCTGCTGGACTCAGCCTGACCTGCCGAGGGGGCTGGGGGTGCACACAGCAGGGGGACCTGCGCCGCCTTACCGTGCACTGGAAGGAGATCCGCGCACAGGGATACTATGCAAGTGCGACTCTTTCCTTGGGTTTTTATTACTTTGAACTGCTTGGAACACATCTGCAGCGGGCAGCCCCTCAAGGAATGGCGACAGCGAAGAAGTAAGTACAACCCCTGTCACCTCGTCTCTGGCCACATGTCTGCTTTGCCTACCCTTTCAGCAGGCATTGGGAGAGTTTCTGCTCCCCAACGGTTGTTACATTTGTGCCAATGCTGGGCGGACCACTACGTGAATCCAACGACTACAATGGCTTTCTTGAGGGGGTGTTGTAAACGATGGTGATGCCGCGTATTTTCTTTACCAAATACCAACAAGGTATTGTCACTTTATTTACAATACAATGGGTCTCGCATTTACGCAAGGTTGAGCTATTGACATTGTAAATGACAATGCCTTTTATTTTTGTTTTCAGTTTTAAAACATAAAAAAGGCATTGTCATTTACAATGCCAATAGCTTAAACTTGTGTAAATGCGAGACATATTGCATTGCAAATGCTTGTTTTACTCTAACGTCAAAGTGAGAGGATTTATGTGAGAATCAGGATGGGTATTGTGGGTGTGCCGGACGGAAGGCTGTACGATGGTATTTTTTTCTAGCACACAACAAAATGTAAATGTCTGTAAATGGACTGTGCAGATATTTCAGAATGTATCAGAATTAGGGAAGCACAAATGAAGCACGTTTTGGGGTAATTCTGAATTGTGGTGGAAGCAAATATTTTAATACGATCCAAAAAATCAATACAATAGGTGATGATATTTCCACACATTATCCTTTGTCTGCTGTATACTTATCTCAGTAAACCTATATGTTTGTGCAAATGTAAAGGTCATTTCAATTGAAGATGTGTTGTCTGTAATGGCAGTGCATTACCACACCATGAATACTCCACTTTACCCCATTTGACTATGCTCTGGGCACCCACGTCACAGCACTCTACTATGAACCACTCCACATTATGCCACTCCACTCAATTCCATTCCACTCTGCGTCACTGAACTCAACACCACTCCACTCTATGCCAATTCCCTCTACGCCTTTCTACTCTACTCTGCAACACACTAATCTTTGCAAATGCACTGTACCCCACTCTTCTGTACTAAGCACCATATCACTCTTTGCCACTGCTCTCACACCACTCCAGGCTAGGCAAATCTGCTCTAATCTGCACCACTCCACACTACGCCACTCCACAGTACGCCTCTCCACCATGCCTCACGGCACTCTACTCTGCAGCACTCCACTCTATGCCACTTCACTCTACGCCTCTCTACTCTGTGCCAATGCACTCTTTCCCACTCTACTATGTACCACTGCACTCTTCACCACTGCTCTCTATGCCACTCCAGTCTAGGCCACTCCACTCTTCACTACTCCGCTCTGTCACCCCACCCCACTCTATGCTACTCTACTTTGCAAAACTGCACTCTATGCCACTGCTCTATACACCACTGCATTCTACTCTGTACCGCTCCACTCTATGCCAGTACACTCTATGCCAATCCACTCTACTAATCTATTCTGCTCCACTGCACTTAATGCCACTGCACTCTACACCACTCTATGCCCCTCCGCCTTAGCCTGCACCACTCCACTCTTCTGTGCACCACTCCACTCTACGTCACTTCATTCTACTCTGAAACACTCTACTCTATGCCTTTCCACTCTGCGCCACTCCATTCTGCACCACTCCACACTGTACCACTCGACTCTACACCACACTACTCTATGCCACTGCACTTTATTCTAACCACTGCACTTTAGACCACTGCTCTCCACACTGATGCACTCTACACCACTACTCAAAAACCATTGCTCTCTACGCTAATTTACACTACACCACTGTACTCTATGCCACTATACTCTACTCTGCAACAATCTACTGTATGCAACTGCAACTGCACTCTATGCAACTCTATTCTACTCTGCACCACTGCACTCTATGCCACTTCACTCTATGGCACTCTACTCTGCAATACTGCATTCTCCGCCACTTAATCCTTCGCCACTCTACTCTCCGCCACTGCATTTTATGCCAGTGCATTATACTCTACACCACTCTATTGCAATCTACTCCAACACACTTTACTCCAATGCACTCTATGCCCCTACACTTCACTCTGCACCACTCTACGCCTTTGCACTTTACCCCACTCTACTCTACCATGTACCACTGCAATCTATACCACAACAGTCTGGGCCACTACAATCTACTCCACTCCACTTTATGCCACCCAACTCTGCAACACTGCACTCTATGCCACTGTATTCTATGCCAATGCACTCTACTCTGTACCACTCCATGCCAGTGCACTGTCCGATGCCCCTGCACTCTACCCAGCACCACTCCACTCTGCACCACTTCACTCTAACCTGAAACAATCTACTCTATGCCACTGCACCTAATGCCACTGCACTCTGCGCCACTCCACTCTGCACTCCACTCTACATCACTACACTCTATACTGCTCCACTCTACTCTGCACCATTCTACTCTACACTACTGAACTCTATGCCACTCTACTCTAAACCACTGCCCTCTCCGCCAATGCACACTACGCCACTTTACTCCAAGCTAATGCACTCTACGCCACTGCACTATACACCAACTACACTACACCACTGCTCTCAATGCTGCTCTGCACCATTGCACTCTGCCACTGCACTCTATTGCACACTATTCTACTTTGCATCGCTGTACTCTACGCAATTGCTCTGTACACCACTCTACTCAACACCACTGCACTGCCAATGCACTCTAACCCACACCACTGCACTCTACAACACTCTACTCAAGACTGCACTCTCTGTCACTAAACAGTTCACCATTCTACTCTGCATCTCTGCACCCTACTCTGCACCACTCAACTTAGCACCACTCTACTGCATTATATACCACTACACTGTATACCACTCTACTCTGCATCACTCAACTCTACACCAGGGCACTCAATTCTTTACCACTCCATGCCAGTGCACTCTATGCCATTACTCTATGCCACTGCACTCTACCCTGCAACAGGCCACAGCACATCACTCTACTCTGAAACAATCTACTCTATGCCAAGGCACTCTACGCCACTCTACCCACTCTGCTCCGCTGCATTCTCTGCCAATGCACGCTACACCACTTTACTCAGAACCAATGCACTCTACTCCATTGCACTTTACTCCAACTACTCTGTACCACTGCACTCTACATCACTATATTCTACTCTACACCACTGTGCTCTACACCATGGTGCTCTACGCCACTGCATTCTAAACCACAACACAGCACTCTACTACACTCTACTCTGCAGGATTGCACTCTCTGCCACTAAACTCTTAGCCACACTACTCTCCACCACTGCACTCTATGCCACTGCACACTACTCTGCACCACTCAACTTTATGCCACTTTACTGTGCTCTATGCCAATGCACTCTGTGCCATTACACTCTAAATTTTTGCATCACTACACTCTGCGTCACTCCACTCTAAGCCACTGCACTCTACATCACTCTAATCAACTCTACACCATTGTACTCTGCACCACTGCACTCTATGCCACTGCAATCTACGCCACTGCACCCTACACCACTTTATACCTCTACACTCTACCCTGCACTACGCCACTCTACCCTGCACCCCTCCACTCTATGCCACTTCAGTCCACTGCACTCTGAAATCTACATCACTGAACTGTACGCCACTGCACTCTACGCTGCAGCACTCCACTCTACACTACATTATGATATTGCACTCTATGCCACTCTACTATGTCAATGCACTCTATGCTAGTGCGCTCTACACCACTTTACTCAAAACCATTGCAATATGTGTCACTGCACTCTATGCTAAACTACTCTGTACTTTAGGCCATTTCATTCTACACCACTCTATCCCACTCTGACACTCCACTCTACTCTACGACACTCTACTTCATATGACTCCACTCTATCACGCTCTACTCCATTAAACTTTACTTCACTCTGACACGCTGCTCCACTCTACAACACTCTAATCCACTCTATGCCCCTCTAATACACTACTCCACTCAACTCCCTCTATGCCACTCCATGCCACTTTACTCCACTCCACTCTATTCTATTCTACGACGTGCTACACTACTCCACTCTACGCCACTCCACTCTGACACTTTATGCCAATCCACTCTACGACACGCTATTCCACTCTACATAATTCCACTTTACTACACAACTCCACTCTATGCCACTCTACAACACTCTATTCTACAACACTCTATTGTACTCTACGCAACACTCTCTACCCCACTCCACTCTGCTCTACACCACTCCACTGTGACACTCTACTCCACTTTATGACACTCTGCTCCACTCTGTCACTCTACTCTACAACACTCTTCTCCATGACGCTTTACTGCCTCCACACCACTTCACACCCTAGAGCCACTCCACACTACTCATGTATGCCACTACATAATACTCAACTGTACTTCACTCTATTTCACTTTACGACACTGCACTACACTCTCCATTACACCACTAACGTTTAGCCATGCTGAACAGCAGCCATGCTCTACAACATGGCTAAAACATATTGGCAAAGCCAATAGACCTTGCATAGGCGAGACCTATTGGCTTTGCAAATGCTCGTTTCAATTTGCATTTTGATGTTTGCTTTCCTATTCCCATCAGAAGTGTAAAAGTGCAACAGACATAACACAAAGTTTAAAAAATATTAAGTTGATCGTCTACTTACACACAACATCGGAAAACGTGAGCTCGTTAAATTTGTTTGAGTGGCTTCTGCAGATGTTTCCGGAAACCCCGTGAAACACACTCTTGGCACTTTATTGTTATAGGTACCTTTCGAAGACCATTCATTTAGTCAAATTATTTTCCAATCATCCATCAAAATGTTTGTGAAATAATTTATCATTTTAATTTGAGCCTTGTCCTTTCATAGATGCAGGGCTCACGTCCAAAACGACAGGCACAGAATATTTACTCGATGCACTTAAATATTGTCAGAATTAAATGTCGGTCAACAGTAACTTATGTTTTCTTGTTTGCAACCCCTGCCTATAACGGATACTGCAATGACACTGTCATCTGATATGAGAGTCTCGGCCCTTAAATATCAGCTGCCTATTGGAATATTAAAGTTTTGAATATACAGTAAATAATACATCTAGTGCTCGATGCCGGAAAGGTCAGATTGGGGGCTTTTCTTGGTTTAGGAATACAGGGCTGTTTATCAGATTTATTCCCTCAAGCACATTTCAAAGCTGAGACAAGACCGAATCAGCAAAACAAAACACAGAAAGTATGTGTGACCAAACTACTGCTCTGCGGAATGATCATTTCGCGTTTGCGATAGAGTCACATGCAGCGTGTAACCTTTGGCGAGCCCGCAATAGTGGCCAGCGGCCTAAGGGAGAGCGGGAGGTCACTGCACAACCGATAGGAAGAGGCTGGGCAACAGTAAAGCCTGAAAGGACAGGACTAGGAGGAGCAGGGACCCGCAGGTAAGCAGGAAGAGGAACTCTGACCTGCGGACAACAACAAAAACACGAATAGCCATGCATCACATAGTGGAAAAAGAGGAGCCAGGGCCCGTAGTATGTTAGCCAGGGTTCACGTGGCGGGAACAAGTTAGTTCATAAAAGAGGAAGACGCTGAATGCACCCTGGCTCAGTTAAAGGGAAGAGGCAAGGCCCGGGGTTAAGGTGGGTAAGAAAAGGAGCAGCGCCTTAAAAACAAAAGTCGAGGGGGAGCTACTGTGATCAAAGTACGTAAGGAGAACAGGTATGGTGCAGGCAAAAGGATGAGGAGGATCCCAGACTCACAGCAGTGAAAGGATACACTACGAGCGAAACAAAAGTAAGTAGAAGGGACATGGTTCAGTCTAGGATGGAATGGGAGACACACTTCAGTACAATCAAAGGAGGACCTTTGGCTCAATGGACAGGAGAAGGAGAATCCAGGATTCCGAAGACAGGAAAAGCAGGACTGAGGGTCAGGGGACCTGCCATAAAACAAACAGAATGGGGAGAGCAAATCCACAGATGTTGGGCGAGCACTAGGATAGAGGCGCTCTCCTTGAGATTCCGGACAGCGTTCATCTCCTACGTCCTTGGCCTTAGCACTTCCCTACATTTGTGCCTCCTCTATGATCCTGTTGAGACACAGGGAGTCATGCATACAAGTCAGTAGTGATGAAGAATGGTCCCTGACCATGGGCCGCTGTCAAGCCATCTCCTAAGACAGTGACCGAGATAGCTTTTGCTTTTAATTTCTGCCTAACATTTTGGCTGCAGACAATAAACTCTGCCGTTCTAACAGAAACATAAAAAATACAAGGGGGCTGCATGTAACTCCATGTGAATGATCCACAAAAAACATTTAGATTGCAGGGTGTACAGCACATCATTTTAAAATCATTGCGTTGTCTGCCATCTTCGGAATATTCAACATTTTGGACTCCAGCAACAGGTCTTTGGGGTTTAGATTTATTGAGATCATTTCTATGCCTATCTCCTGCAGCTCCTTATAGTTCTGTGGTAATGAAGATGTCAAGTTGTTCATGTATTAAGCAGGTTGTTTTATTCAAGTAAGATTTACCAAGTAGAGCCCCACCAGGAGCAGCCTTCCTGCTGCTCAGTCATACTCCAAATGACACTCCACATCCAGGCATCCTCACATTCCATTACATCTCCATGCATCTCCAGTATGTTAGAAGTAGTCGAGTTGTAGGCGTCGGTGAGTAACTGAACCTCACTCAGGTCGGCTTGGGAGGAGAGGGCAATTTTACAGTGGCCAGCTAATTCGACTGGGTTTTTTGAGCTGAGATCCCTTTTCCAAGTCTTAGATTTCGTTGGATGAGCCTTCCTCAGCTTCACCTCCATGTTGATATAGAAGAGAATGCAGTGGTGGTCTGACCAATCGCATGGGGTAATGGATTCAAGTGTGATGGACTGCCCTTTTGAGATAATGTGGTCTAAGGTTTCACCTTTGTTGTGTGTTGGTTGGTCACAGTGCTGCTTAAGTTCATGATCCTTCAAAAAGTCTTTAAGGCAAGTAACCACTTGGTCATTAGGATTAGACCAGTGGAGATTGAAATCGCCAAGAAAGGTTTGGGACATGGCTAAGTCGATATTACTCGAGATGATCTCCATTAGTTGTTCAATGAAGGGGAGGTTGTCTCCTGGAGGGTGATAGAAGGTGTGAAGTTTGCTGACCGGCTGGTTGTTACTTGCGATGTTGAGACAAAGATATTCACAAGCAGAGGGCGGTGAGGACTCTATGTGGGATATCGAGAGTGTGTTCCTGTGAATGCAAGCTAGGCCCCCTCAAAGCTTCATGACTCTGTCTAGCCCAATTATGTCATGGGTAGGAGGTACAAGGAGGTCTAAAATAGGAGTGGAGGCTGGAATTAGCCAGGATTCAGTAAGGATGATGATGTCAAGATCATTGTGTTGTATTAGGTGGAATATTTCAGAGGCATGTTTGCTGGCTGACCTGCAATTGAGTAGAACACATTTCAACCGTGGAGGATTTGTGGCTGAGGGGGTCTGGGTGACATTACCTCTCTTGAGATTGTCTTTATGGATGACTCTAGGATTAGACCCACATACCACCCAGTTAGAGTGGTATGTGTGGAAAGATGCTCCACACGAAACATGTAAAAATGCACAACTCTACACCAATCAAGTAGTAAAAGAAAACTTTAATCACTAGCAAAACACTCACTCTTCAAACATCTGGCTTCAATTCAGTCCTTCACCTAAACCCGAAGTAAGGGCGGTATGTGTGGAAGAAGGCTCCACACCAAATAATAAAAAACTCTTCAAGCAAACATCAGGAGGCTAACACAACCCTTCACCCTAAACCAAGTGAGGGAGAAACAAGATACCTCACATATATGATTTGGCTTCAACCCTGGCTCTTCACCCTCACCCTGAAGGTAGGGTGGAACAACAAACATAAACTATGCCTTACACCTTCAACAACTGCAACAAAAGCCAAAAGAGTAAGAAACGTATCCACTGCCCCAGCCCCGAAACAGGGCACAGACGCATGCTCACTCTGCCAAGATCATATACAAGGAGATACAACATATCCTGGTACTAGTACGCCATCCGACGAACACAAAAAAGACGGTAGAATTGAATGGCTTCAACAGGTAACGTCATCTCAAGTAAACTCCCAGTAAAATACAAGATCAACTGTGGAACACATTCCCCTGACAAACTCCAATCAAATACACATAAACAATACTCTCAACAATTTTACCATAGAAAGATGAAGGGCTGCAACCACAGGATAGAACATTGACTCAAAAAATAAACATTAACTACAATAAAAACAAACACAGCAAACTGGCGCTGCACGAGAGCTGTTACTTCATTAATGAGAAAGAGCAATGCTTGCCCTAACAGTTGTTACACTGCCCATACCCCCAAAACACTTGAACATTTGCTGCTGTTAGAATCAAAACACCCCGTTAGAATTAAAACTTTTCCTCAATTTCAGCACATTTAATTCAGTCATTTAAACAGTAGACTTCATGAAGGAAGATCACTAATGTCTCCAATCCCCAAATGCAAGCCCAGGGAGGGGACCCTTGCACGTTGTAATGATGAGTCCTGAGGAAACCATAAATTAGAAATTCAAAATGTCTCACCAGTTTCTACATATGAAAAGAGTTTGCTCACAAGTCAGTTTTAATCCGTCTCGGACTCCGACCAAAAAACACATTGCTGCGAGTGCACCAGAAAACTGTGCATAAGAAAACTGGACATTGCCGCTGGTGCTAAGGCTCCCCTTCTAAGCTCCTCGTAAGTTTACAACGATGACGTCGTATGAATGTCCTGTCATTGGGAGATTCATACCTCATTGTGATTTCAAAATGGCAGCACACTTACGGTAGAAGGCCGCCGGGTGGCTGCGGTCACGTAGGTGCTGGCAAACGTCACAATACCACGGAAGGCAGAGCCCAAGGGACTGACTGGGTTCGCGCTTGCACAAAGATCCATGAGCACGAGCAACAGCCGTTGAGGTGAGTGCCTTCCTGTTTAAAAAAATAAATGACGTGGTTCAACGATCGATCACCAAAATAATTAAGGTAGCAGCCACAGGTTGAATAAAGTAAACGTCACCTGAAGGGCTATTGCTGT
This sequence comes from Triturus cristatus, assembly GCF_964204655.1. Classification (NCBI taxonomy): domain Eukaryota; kingdom Metazoa; phylum Chordata; class Amphibia; order Caudata; family Salamandridae; genus Triturus; species Triturus cristatus. The sequence goes on along the minus strand of NC_140590.1, from coordinate 725,375,912 downwards.
CTAAAACCATGACCCTTTGAGAGTGAGCGGACCCACGGTAAAAGGCTGATTAGTGAACAGTAATGTCACACTCACAAGTACGTAGGCGTTATCACCGGACCTTTACTATAGACTATACAACACTTATTCCTCCATTCAACTCTCATGAGTGGTTCCTTGAACATCAGTGCTTGCCATCTGACACAGCACAACTGACGCACACACAGTGGCGTGGCTAGAGCTTGTGGCGCCCGGAGCTATCCCTCAGATTGCCGCCCCCCCCTAGGGGGGGGGGGGCATGCACTTCAAAGAGGTCCGAGAGACACGTAGTATCGCCGCTAATAGTTACCTTGATCATGCAACTTACATGCACATACATGACACGGTCCAAGGCTACACAGTTGAAAACAGCGGTGACTGGCAGTACAAAAGGGAACACACAGACTGCATGATCTATCTGGGGACTCAGAAAAACCACATGTGACATCCATCAGAGAGCTGCGTGAACAATTACCTGGTAATCCCCTCAGCACAATGCAAAAATGCACATACATGACACTGTTCATGTAACCTTCATCTACAGCTGACATTAAATGACCATACATCATGGTCCCCCCCATTAAAGCAGTGGGGACCTGCACAAACGTGATGTGCTCTGTGGACCCAAAACTAACTTAACAGTGTGGAAGCCTGTGATTCTTTATCTTTCAAAAACACCAAATTTATTATTCACAGGGAATGACTCACTGTGTGTCCTTAAAACTAAACGCAGCACAAAGGGGTCAGTCAGCTCCACCTTGCCAACACAGACCGGATACAAAGCCCACTCTGGTGGCCCAAAGGCAACAACAAGCAGGGGTCGCTCCCTGTCATTACTTCCAAGCAGCAGCAACCAACTCCCTGGGAATGAAAAGACATGTGCTCTTGGTACCCAAAACCAGCTTGTAATAGTGCATCTCTCCTTCACAGCAGCCTGAGCACACACATGGTGCACAGCCTGCCTGGGGGCCCAAAGCTAAAATACAGGGAGGGGCGACACATTATGATCACAATCCTTAAACACAGTTGTGGGGGCCATGGAAACTTGTTCAACTCTATCCAATTTGTAGCAACATTATTAGGGGAAGACGGATTCTTTTCAGTAAATGCTAGAATCCCCTAAGTATTTCTTCCAGGTGTGGTCTGCATTGTGGTATTTTAATTGTATGACATCTAACCTAAAAACGTTATTAAAATGATAACTATGAAGTGCCTTGTTACTCCCCTCTGAATGTTACTCTACCTCCTATGTGGTACGACGGAGGGTTGTTTTCTTGTTTGCTTTGGCCTACGCAGGATAGGGTTACCTTTCTGTGCTGTACGATTGGGATTGGATGATGGCGTGGCGCTTGTATCTGCGCATGTGTGTGTGTGTTTATGAGTGGGCTAGAAATACTTTATTGGGTCATCACGGTCCATGTTTGCATTTATGCATGATGCTCTGGGTCAAGGAATCCCTAAATGTGGGCGAACAAGAAATAAAAGCTAATGCTTTGCTGGCTAGGAGTCACGTTCCCATCTTTGATCAACTGTGTTCCTGATATAGAGGCGGCTGAACTGGCCGTCTACCTGGCTGTATGGAGAACACGGTAATGGTGAAGGGGAGCACTCCGGTATAAATCAATGTATTCAAAAATCCTCAGAGTAAGAATAATGGTGCATCAGCTATGTGGGAGTTTGTCCTCTCCCACTAGGTGAGAAAACAAGTAATAACAGGATGCGGACCTGTGTTTAGCTGAGCACTGTTCACAAGGTGTCTAAACTGACACTAACCAATTTAGTTCATAGTATTTGTTTATTTTTCAATAAGGAAACAAAAATTTCACTGAATCATTTCATTATGTTCAGGCGTAAGACAATAAATGAGGTAAATCCAGTTTGTACCAGGACAAAATTATAAGCTGTATGCATCAAACTCAATTGCAAACAGTATTCATATGTAGCATGACTTCAATACATTTGATGTCCACAATTCAATATATAACATGGTTACAACACATCAGAAAATAAAATGCCCAATGCATTTCGGAACCACTGTTCCTTCGTCAGGGGCCAATCTGTGAAAAGATAAGAAATAAAACATTTCATTGCTTAATTTTTTTTTTTTTTTTTTTTTTTTTTTTGAAGGGACTCAATCTCTAGCAACCAATTGTGTACCAATCACGCCTCAAAATGAGTTACCTGTGTGTATGTAATGTTTGTTTTCTGTTGAGTGAGGAACCTCGTGATTCTGTGGATGTAAAAAACGAACCACATAGGGTTAATCTGACAACTGGGACCTAAAATCAAGAACGTGAGCATGAATCTGTGGTGGCACGATAGATTTGTTAGCTTACCTCTCTCAAGCTACTTTGTGGCTCTGTATGGAGAGAGTAAAACATATCAGGAGATAATAACGCGAAAAAGTTGTAACGTTTGCCAGCAAAGAAAGACAGACCGATATAGACTAATGCTAGTCATGGAATATACGTCAAAGATCTTACCTTAAGATAAAGTGTGTGGTGAGCTGTAGAAAGAGGGAGAGGGGAAAAAAAGCCGGGAAAATTAGAACGCGGCTCTAAGTCGTGATATAAGGTTGGTAAACCACCGTAATGGTCAGTGAAGGAAACCTTACCTATTGATTGAAATCGAGCCTGAGAATCCGACGAAACGCCTCAGCAGGTGAACGGGTTGTCAACGGACTGAAAAAGTCCGGATGTTTATATGGTGAGAACACCGGATCTTGAACCGGAACTGCTTAAGCTGCTCAAACGGACCTAGAGGGCGAGTTCTATCATTACGGTGGTTTACCAACCTTATATCACGACTTAGAGCCGCGTTCTAATTTTCCCGGCTTTTTTTCCCCTCTCCCTCTTTCTACAGCTCACCACACACTTTATCTTAAGGTAAGATCTTTGACGTATATTCCATGACTAGCATTAGTCTATATCGGTCTGTCTTTCTTTGCTGGCAAACGTTACAACTTTTTCGCGTTATTATTTCCTGATATGTTTTACTCTCTCCATACAGAGCCACAAAGTAGCTTGAGAGAGGTAAGCTAACAAATCTATCGTGCCACCACAGATTCATGCTCACGTTCTTGATTTTAGGTCCCAGTTGTCAGATTAACCCTATGTGGTTCGTTTTTTACATCCACAGAATCACGAGGTTCCTCACTCAACAGAAAACAAACATTACATACACACAGGTAACTCATTTTGAGGCGTGATTGGTACACAATTGGTTGCTAGAGATTGAGTCCCTTCAAAAAAACAAATTAAGCAATGAAATGTTTTATTTCTTATCTTTTCACAGATTGGCCCCTGACGAAGGAACAGTGGTTCCGAAATGCATTGGGCATTTTATTTTCTGATGTGTTGTAACCATGTTATATATTGAATTGTTGACATCAAATGTATTGAAGTCATGCTACATATGAATACTGTTTGCAATTGAGTTTGATGCATACAGCTTATAATTTTGTCCTGGTACAAACTGGATTTACCTCATTTATTGTCTTACGCCTGAACATAATGAAATGATTCAGTGAAATTTTTGTTTCCTTATTGAAAAATAAACAAATACTATGAACTAAATTGGTTAGTGTCAGTTTAGACACCTTGTGAACAGTGCTCAGCTAAACACAGGTCCGCATCCTGTTATTACTTGTATGGAGAACACAACATTTGCAGTCACAGGTACACCAAGGCTGCCTGCATAGCCAGGTAAAACAATGTATTTCTGCACTCACAGAGGGAAATAACACTCAACCACATATTCAGCCAATCCATTGAGTCTTCCGGTACTCAGAAAATGAGGTTCTACATGAGTTATTCCAAGATTCCCACTGATCTCTGTGGGACTTTCTCTCTATTTTTAGGGGCTGAGGAATGAAGAATGAGAAGCAGCCACTTTTCAGACCTGTTTACTCAAAATCACATCTGTACACCAAAATCCAGACAAGCCTAAACTCTTTGTATACGAGTACGAGACAGAGGTCGCTCCTGCATCTGTGCACGGTCCCATCATGGTCCCCATAAGGTATTATAGGGACATGTGGGGAGGTCCTTTGTCCTTGGCACTCTTTGTAGCTACATCCCCTATTCAGCGGGTTTGACTAGCACTCTGCAGCAGGTGGTGCCAGTCGCCTAAACATGTCTAGGCACAGGCTGCTGCCTATGTTACCCATGTCTGGAAACATCCCAATTTTCAGAGTAGCCTTCATCCATGGAGCAAATGGAGCGGAGCCTCTCCTAACTTTTTCTCCTCCACCCTTCTTGGGAGGTCTACTGTGGTGACTTGCCATGCGTTACTCACATGCTGTTTACTGGGAGAACTGGAATGTCTGCTCTGTCCAGCTCCAGACCATCTTCTAGCTAACAAGCTGCAGATGTAGCAATGGGACCTCCATGATCTCGGAGAGCATGTCCGCTGATGCCCTGAGTCAGCCTAGTGCTGCACCATCAAGCCATTCGGGGCGCGAGGAGCAGGAGCTGGAGCTGCCTCTGCAACCTCAGCCTCTGCAACCTCTACATCTCTCATGCAGCTCTCATCTGGGGCTGCAAGCTATGCAGTGGCAGAGGCGGCAGTAGTGGCAGCCCGGTTCCTGAAGAATCAACAGGGCGGTGGTGCAGACTCAACGGGCTCCCCAGTCCTGCTATCCAGCATCCCTTTTAGGGTCATTCCTGCATAGAGGGATACCTGCAGTGGCAGCCCGACCCTAATCCTCAGCAGCAGGAGGAGATAAGAGGCGGGGGGATCTGGGAGGGAGCTGGAGTGCGAGCCAGGCACTGCAGAAGCTGCCCAGCTAGGTCTGGCTGCCGCCTGCGGTTGCTCTGAAGCTTCTGCTCGGGGGCCTCTCTCTCTCATCCCTCTCTGTGTTCTCTGGGAAGGTCGTGTGGGCTCCTCTCCCTTCATCCCTACATTGGCCTTAGTCCAGGAGCGCCCCCTATGCTGAATAAGTTCGGAGGATCGCTTGTACATACAGAGGCTCATAAAGCACGAAGCGCCAGGTGCTAGCAAGATCATTGCTTTCAAGCAGCTCAACCACCCTGCGAGCTAGGGTCAGCACTCCCTCACACCAGAGGCAGCCATGTGGACGGGCGGACTACTTGCAACCATGCGAATTTGTGGCTTCCCTACCACAGCTCTTTAGGCTCTCCTGAGTCCTTGCAACTCCTCAGGCGGAGAATGAGGTCAGGAAGTGAAAGGCGGTCAGTTACCACCATAATTAACAACAGGAAAAGGAAGAACAAAATGTTGGGCGTGCCTTACAAGGGCATGGCTATGACAGGATTCCTTGACCCTACGGCGCAAACCACATTGGTGGCAATAAAAGGTGCCTCACCAGCAAAGACAATCAAAACCGGCTATCAACCTAAAATATATTCAAAATGTTCATTTGTGAAAGACGCAGGGGCTTTCCTAAATGCCATGCCAGCAATCCTGAACTGAAAGGGCTCCCTTCCCCCCAATGCATCCGGAGGTCATAACCCAGTCAGATATAGGTGCAACATCCATAATATCGTCAAACGACAAGGATAAAAAAAAAATACAAAGCAAGAAGAGGTCAGGAAAGTAGGAGACACAGAGGGCATTGCCGCGGCTATACAGCAAGAGGGCGTTCGGCAAGAGGGGGAAAGACAAGAAAGACAAAGACATACCTTACAAAACACTGTCCCAGTTTGCAAACATGGGCTACTATTCACTAAAGGGGGCACTTTTAGTTTAGTGCCTGGACCTATTTTTCATCCCAGTCCGACCCTGCAGACATCCCTGGGTTAGTCCCCTACGTTAAAGCCTGGATGATGGTGAATATTGTAGCTTCATAATTAGGATCACTGGAAACATGTGGCAGTGGAGCACCAAATGTTATAGCAAGATTGATTAAATTATATGGGAAGGAAAGGAACGTCATTTAAAATTTAAGACTTGGGGCCTAAAAAGTTAGATTTGTGATTGCTCTAAAGTATGAGTGCCTTTTTGAATTAACTGCAGCATTAAGACCAGTATATGTAATGGGAACACGAATAGTGACAAAAATGAAACCCGACAAAACAAAGGAATCATTCTTTGTATTATTTTTTTACCTATTTAAGCTTTTTGTTTTCTGCTGTATACACAAGTCCTTCATTCAGTCCATATGTTTGTATAAATATTTAGTTGTGTGTGCATTAATGTACTTTTTTCTGTTTAAGGATTCGGAACAGCACAAGCAGGAAAGTGAAGTGTTAATTAGTATATACGCATCTTAATGATTATTGACCGCATACCCACACCAGTTCTCTGGGTAAACCTTGGACTGCTGTGCTTCGTTAGCGTGGTAGTCAACTACTAAAGGGGTGCTCAGTTTATGTGGGTTAACCCCAGTACATTAGAGGTATAATTCCCAAACTTTGGTGCCAGTCGAAGACCAGTCACACTCATCGGCCCTCTTGTCCCAAACCAATTCCCACTGGCTTAAAATGAAATTGCACTGTGAATGAGTTGAAATAAAAATTGTTTTCGAATTAACATTGCAAATCCAGTTTGCACAGGGCAAAATGTCTGTGCTAAGCTCATAATCCGGGCCCAACTAGCTGGGCGTCACATTTCCTGTAAAAGAGGTTGATGAAATGAACATGGAGGTGTTTTCAAAACTCAAAGCTCAAAACATTAACTTCTGGCGCCCAAGGTGCCATAAACATATATTACACCCCTCTAAAGTCTCACTAATGTTGTTGGACTTAGAAACTGGGCCCATGAATGGACGGGATACAGCTAGTTTTCATGCCCTTAACACATAAATCAGTCATTGCACGACAAGTAAGGGCATACACTTGGGTATGAATGAATGAAGCGCAGTGCGCACAGGAAGTACGTGTCCTGCTGGGCCTGCGCATATTTTTTAAAAAGAAAAGAATTAGTAAGAAACACATTCTCTTACCTACTACTGCAGAACTTCAACTGCACTGTAACGAATTATCCACCGCCACGGTGACGCAGCAGAGACTGCCAGTGCCCGTGCCCCCAGGCCACAAGGTCGTCACGAGAGTGCGTAGCGGTGACGCGCCTGACGCGTCACCGCTACGTTCTCATCGCGAGGGCCGGGCAAAAATGTAGCCCAGGGCCGTCATTGGTAGCGCTGGCGCGCGCTCTCCAAGATTGACGGCCCTGGAGCAGGCTGGGATCATGGGATGGGCCAGTCAACGTATACGCGCCGGGGCGGCACCGCGGGAAGAGATTAACGGTCATGATCGACATCAACATCCATTGGCAAATAATCAAATTGCAAGTGCAGCAGCAGGCGCTGACGCACTGACGCACTCCGCACAGCACTACAACCAAGTAGGTCAGTGCGCGCAGTGCGCAGCGTGCTGCTTGCAGTTGCACTCAAACTGGGCCGCCCGACTTTATAATTTATTTAGTGACACTGTGTCCCTAAATAAATTATAAAGGCCGCCGCAGGCAGCAGCCGCCCTAAATATAGTGCCGCCTGGGGCGGTCCGCCCCCACCGCCCCCCCCTAGCTACGCGCCTGCGCACACATAGTTTGCTTCAATCCTTGAAGGAGGGCGGTAATGGGGAAAAGGAACTACTGAAGTGCTTACTTGACAAGAGCATGTGCCGGGAAAAATTAAATACGCAAACTGCTCACTTTAACTCAGCGAACACAGCGAGGTGAGGAAGCAAGGCAAGGTCCACGCACGTTCACCATACTTTGTGTAATAAAACAACACTGTCAAGCACAAGCAATGCATAGCCCACCAGGAGTGCTGTGAAGTATGCCCCAGCTGGTAGGCTGTCACTGGTGAGGCTAAGGGGCATACTGTCCTTCTGTGTGCTTCTTTAGGTTCCTTAATATTTCCTTCCAGTAGATTCTTCAGGCTGTAGTTACTTGTAATTTGGTTTTCATATGGTGAACGCGTAGATTCTTGTTCAGTTCCTTAAAATTGCCGCCCTATATGTGGCAATGAAGACGTCAAGTATTTCATGTATTAAGCCGGTAGTTTTTTTCAAGTAAGATGTTAACAAATAGAGCTCCATCAGGAGCAGCATTCCTGTTGCTCAGCCCATACTCCAACTGACACTCCACATCCAGGCATCCTCACATTCCAGTACATCACCATGCACACCAACATTCCACAGCACATTCACACTGGCTGAGCAGCAGGTATAACAAGAACACCAAGTCTACATACCCTTTACAATGCGAAGAAAGAGGACCATGCATCCGCTCAGTACCACTATCCTTTTTGACCAGTACCATGCCTGTGCTTAGAGAGCTCCTCACAGACTTATGAAAGTTCTCCTAAAACCTCCTATAGACATCCCAACAGAGATGGCCAATCATTCCCCCAACGGCTACTGCCATCCACCCCTTGATGGCTGATGGAGATGATCAACCCCTAACACAAGCAAGAAGACCAACCACCGCCCCAACCATTTTGTTTCTGCCATTAGCAAGTTCAGTCTAGATATTCGTGTTAAGCACAGTTCCTTATCTGTGTCATTTGTTGGAATGAGGAAGGATTAATGATGTATAATTCCTGGGAGTATAAATAATATGATCAATATAGGATCATTGTAGGTACTTGACATATATAAGCTTGTTCTTAAAATTCACCACTTGCCTCTGGCCTTCCAGATCTGGTGTATCACTTTAATGTGGTCAGATACATAAAGAGTTGAGATTGACCTTCGTTAACCGCCAGAGTAAATAGTGTATTTTACTAACGCTGTTACTGGTGCCGTTCATATTCCATAATATTATGTTGTTATGAAAATGTTCGTTACAAGTAACCCTGGGCGGACAACTACGCTACGGTCGTGAAGTTTGCGTAGTTTGTGCTACTTCGCGCTACGCGAATTGCGCGTAGCACAGTGCAAAACCGCATAGCGTAGTTGGCATTTTTTGCTCGCTCGCGGTCCTCAACGTCAAGTTGGCGACCGCGAGCGAGCAAAATGACACCCCGGCGAGACTTTTTCCTCGTTTGCGATCAGCAACATCAAGTTACCGATCGCGAGCGTGGAAAATAAACCTCCCGGCGAGATTCGCAACGCGGGGAGGTCAGGTTTCTCATTGCGAGTGGTCGCGTATGCTCGCGACCGCTCGCAATGAGAAACTACCAGTCCGCGTTGAGAAAGCTGCCGCTCGAGTAAAAATCTACTCGAGCGGCAGAAAACGACTGCTTGCACTGTGCAAGATGCCGTTTGCAATGATTGCACAGTGCGGACAAGCATCCGGCACCGTGCAATAATCGTGAACAGCGTACTACGCAGTTCGCGTAGTGCTACGCGTATCTCGCGTAGTGCGAAGTGAACTTCGCGTAGCTACATGCAGCGCTACAATGCGAACTACGCCCAGGGTTAGTTACAAGCCTCTGTTTCATGTTGCTACCGTGTAATCACCCCTGATTTAACTGATATTCAATCCTTGAATCCGACTACGGCAGTTTTGATTTTTTTTAAACTTCTTTTATAATATGCAGTGAGCCAGTCGTTATTTTCTTGTCAGATGTTTCCCTGTTAGCTAATTCAGTTTTTTACTGTCCACAGTTTGCTTGTTTTAAACAGCTCAGGCTCATAACCTGATTGTCCTACTTAAAAACATAATTTCGCTTGTGGTTGTTCATCTAATATTATCCCTCACTGCTTTCATAATCTTGAAAAATGAAAAGGCAGCCTTTCAAGCACGTTTAATCAATGAATCAGGATTTTGTATAGCACGGCACTCACCTGTGAGGGTCTCAAGGTGCTAAGTGGAAGGGGGGTGTGCTGATCCATATGGGCATGGAGGTTCAGTGACAGGGATTGCCTGAGGTGGAGGGGCAGGGTGTTCCAGGTCTTGGCCAGTTCTTCGGGTCTTTCTAGAAGCTTCCTTCAGCTCTGCTCTTCTCTAATATATTGCTGTACCTCGATTATTTTGCCCTACCAATACCTCCTAGGCACACAAGATGAATTTAGGCCAACCCACTGTTGATCTCTAGTTATGTCTGCACTCAGCAGGTACCTATGATTACCATACATACAAACACACTATTTGCTTTCTTCATAAACAGTGGAATGCGACTCAACGCCAGTGAAAGCCTCACAAGCAAATCTCTGCATGGGCCAATTTTGCAAGATCTTGATAATGCAAGGCCATCTTCTACTGGCAAAGGGGCAGACAGTAATCTGAAAACAATTTGGAGTCTGCAACCAGTTGTCAGCCTGACAATGGAGAAAAATATTCATTTTTAGAGACAGTTGTGGACTGTTTGATAATAGATGTATTCCCTTCTCATATATTTGAAAAAAATACAATACAGATGTCGCCTCCTGCATATCAATAAATCGAGGTAAACTTAGTTTACTTAAGTTCAGAGACGCCGAGGGTGGGGAGAACTAAATGACAATGCATGTCAGTCAGCATGACGTCGGACCGTGGGCGGTCCGGCGTCATGTTGACTGACATGCATTGTCACAAGCCAGGGAAAGGCAGCACAAGTGCGCATGAGTGGGCATGGAGATTAATTTTTACTCTGTGCCCAGTCATGCGTACTTGTGTTTTTACTGCCTTGCGCATGCCCATTAGGAGCTCCTCGGTCTCCTAATGGGCAGGCGACGGGCGTAGCGTAAGCTGTGCCCTCACCCAATCCTGGCGCTGCTGGCAGCGCCAGGATTGGCTGAGAGGGGTTGGCAGGCCCCTCCTCCAGTACCGTTAGTGAAGGCGCCCAGGGGATCAGAGGTCTGAGAGCGAGGTGGCGTGGACCCGTGGACCGGCTGTGAGGTAAGTTTTTAAAAAAAATATTTCATTCCCCCCCCCCCCCCCCCCGTGAGCCGCGACTGCTTACATTTGTGTCGACTTGTTCCTTGCTGGGTCTATCTCTGCATTCATTATTATAGAAGTATTTCCATTCCTTGCCCACGTCGTTTTAGGGACAGAGGGTTTGCGTTTGTTAAACAGTACACACGTCGCAAGGTTGTTCGTGATAAAATACCGATGGATTGCTTTGTTTCTTGGTCATAATCCCGTCCAAATGTGTCACGCTTCAGTAACCCTTCTCACCTTTCTGTCGTTATAAACATGTTTTGTCATTTCGTTTCTAAATGATGGGAAAGTAGAAGATACCAAATATTCCGTGTTACCACCACAGATCCCTGAATTCCTCTTTAAGACATGAGAAACGCTTTAATGTGCAGACCCTCAGAGCCACTCGTTAAAATATATATTAATTTGTATTTATTTGCCTAGGTGTTTTGTTGCTATGCAACATATCATGTTGAGCAGCAGACACATTTGAATCGTATTGGTGGAATTCGAGTATCCCTTGCTTTACAGCCACATACTGGCCAGGCTCCTGGGGACGGTGTTTGGGTTCGGGCTCTTTACACATTCCAGTGCTGCTGATCTTCCAAAGAAGCACCTCGGTAGTATTTTAAGAGAGGTTAAATATTAAACCTGCGTCGTTTCATGTCCGAAAGGAGCACCCCTTTCCTCACCACAGAGGAACGGAATTCGCCATGAAAGCGCTGCAGCTGCTCTGTGTGCTCCTCGGCCTGTCCCTGGGCGTCCACGCACTGGCGGTGACCACTTTCGTTGTTCTTTGCAGCGCCAAAACTGTACTGCATTTAACATCTAAATAGCGCTTCATAACTTGTATGCTAAAAGTGCTGCTAACTTAATTTGGGGGCGCTGGTATAGTGCTAAGTGTAACGCTGAAAGTTTCCGGGCTCTTGTTGAGGATTATTACTCTCGAAACATGGAAACGCTGTTCAAATTACAAACCTAGGTAGTGTACATTCCCGTTCTCGAGAGGGTGCATACTTCAGTCCACGTCGATCGGTTTCTATTCTTGCACGAATTACAAATACGTCAAGCATAATTCTTGAAACATTTGCTTCTGCAGGCCAGGGGGCAGAGGAATGGGGATTAAATGGTCCGCGCGGATGGCATCACAGTCAAGCATTACAAATGTAATATTGTCCAACTTTTCCGCCTCACCTCTTTCAAATGTCACCAGCCGCCACTGAGCGTAAACTACCCTCACATCGATAAGAGGTGCAGAAAAAATGTTGAGGGCTTTAGACATGGTGAGTAAGGCCAGTCCCCACCCTATTTTATTTATGAACCGGGTGTCTAGTGGTTTTTCTGCCCACTGCACCATGGGGAGGGTAAGTTGACCCCTATAGAAGAAAGACTGTTGGGGCCTTTATGAGTTGGGATATGGCCAGATGCTTAGACAGTGCCGGCCCGACCAAATTTCTTTTTTTAGAAATATAAATAGGCCTCATATCTAGGGGTACAGTCCTTATTCTGCCTCATGGGGTCTGAAAAATTATCTCACCTTATAGAGGTGAGGTACGGCACAATGCCTAGGCTGAACAGCCTCCCACATCCTTCATTTAAAAAAACCCCAAAAAACTCTATTTCTACCAAACTGGGTCTGGCAGATTGGAGGTAAAACCCCCCATTTCTCCTCCCCAGGACGACAAAAAGACTGCAGTTCTACTCGACGGGGAACATTGGACCATGCCTGTGGGCTGCTCCTCCCCTAGAAGCTATCCTTAGTGGCTAGTGGGTGACTCCCTGCTTGAAGATTGCCCTCCTGTCTAAGCAGGAATTTACTATGGAGAGGTACCATTGGAAAGGGGACAGTCTCTCCTATCCCATGGTGATCGGTGTTTGGGGGATGCGATATGCCCCTGAGCACCGATCACTCATGGAGTTGCCATCTATTCACGTTGTAAGATTCTGCAAAGGCACAGACATGATTCTTAAGCAGAACTTTATATGAAGTTGTTTGTATTCATCCTTAAAATTATTTTTGTCTCTGTTTACTTTAATTATCAAGATTTTAAACTGTTTTCTTCTAACATTTACTGTTTAAAGTATGTACTGATAACCTGAAAAATAACAGCTTTAGCTGATTTTTCTTTTTTTTTTTTGCCGGCACGAACATTAAATGTAGGCCTTCGCATAAAATTCCACTCTGCTCGTGGGTTTTGTGGTGTTTTGCCCACTCCACGCATCGCGTAGAGAGCGGTGTTCTGATATACTCCACAAAGCAGCTTGGAGCGGAGTATTTCCTCTTGCGCGGCTCGCCAACGTTAAGTTGGCAAGCGCAAGCAAGGAAAATCATACATTAGACCACCTCACAGCGAGATCTCAACATGGGCAATCGCAGCAGGTCAATATTGCTTGCATTGAGAAACCTGCTGCTCGTTTTGAGGAAGCTGCCCCTCGAGTAGAACATCTTCTCGAGCAGCACAAACAAGCTGCACCCTCTTGCGCTGTGTATTGTGCCGTTTGCGCTGCTTTTACCGTGCGGCACATACTCCTAGCTCTAAAACTCGGCACGAGCAGTCCGATTTACTGCTCTCTGCCGCTTACAGAACTCCACAGAGCCTGGCGGAGTTTTTTCAGCACTTCGAGGAGTTCCACATAGCAAAACTCTGCCCAGGCCTAATTAAAATGCCGGTCATGCTAGTATAAAACCAGCCAGGATACAACCCTAAATGTTGCTCAGCACACAAATTGAAAAAACACAATTTTGGGCTTCGAAGGAAGCTATTTCTTCACACCTGGAGATTTTCCCAAAACAGAATTTCCTTCTGGTAAGAGCACAATAAGGATTTTTTGGCTTCAATGGGAGGACGAGATGTGTGGAGGGTATGAATGTCTGGTCCTCTGTACTTCTTCGTTCAGGTTTAGTCCCGACATTTTTTATGTATGCCGTGGATTCACAGTTATTAATAAAAAACAGACACAGTGAAATGAATTACCATCCAGCAACTCTCCTTACAGCACTTGATAAAATCCTAGAAATGCTGGTGATCACTCAATTTTCCAAGGCCTTGGAAGGTGGTAATCAAGTCAATAGAGGGGTAACTGTTCCTAAAGGAAAGATATGTAAGATAGAAGTATAGGTTCTGGACAGGACGTCAAAGGCAGTCCTCATCACCGTCTCTTGTTGCCCTCACACACCCCCAAGGATGTCATGGTTCATCATTAGGTGGGTGCCCCTCGTCAGTGTGTGAAGCAAAGTGAGAGAAAATTGATGAGCGGATATCAAATCAGCCTTTAATATATAGACTTCACTACCAAAATAAGATAGTGCTACTGAGGGGTTATAATTTACCCAAGTAGGTTAGTGTATGTAAGTGAGGTAAAATAGAGTTGAAATGTTTTGCGCCACTGCGGTCTATAAATGATCTGTGGTGCTCCGCTAAAGTGACGCGTAGGGCATTGCGGCACCAGCCCGACGAGGTTCAGCCACCCGATGATAAAGCATGACTTCTTGAGGGCAACAAGAGACAGTCCTGTGGACTGCCCTTGACGTCCTGTCCAGAACCTATACATTTCAGCTTCTTCCTTTAGGAACAGTTACCCCCCTTTTGACTTCATTATAATTTCGGAGCACAGATACTGGACCTTTATTTGCTCCTAGTCCCCCCTCTCTTTCTTTGATTACCTTAGAAGATAGTAGCCTGCTGGAAAACTGCCAGATGGACTTCTGTCCAGGCAGCAGTACTGAGACCATACTAGTCACAATGATGGATGAGATCAGAGCTAATCTATAGCAAAATGATGCAGTCAGAGTAATACTTTTGACTTTTCTCCATTGCTTTTGATAAAGTAAACCACCAGGTTTTGACAAACAAACTAGCAGAGACAGGTTTCAAAGAGGCAGTACAGAAATAGCTCAAGTCATTTCTATCTGATCGTTCTCAAGTATTAAGACTGCCCACCTCTACACTACCTTGTTCTTTGACTACTTGTGGTGTACCTCAAGGCTCCACACTGCCTCTGATATTATTCAGTCTCTAAGTCCAACCTCTGATGTGTATCATTCACTTGTTTGGTTGTCTTGCCTATTCTTATGGGTATGATACTCGGTGTGTTGCGCCTAAATCAGCTAGCGCCAAATTCCACAGCCAATAATCATGGCTGCCTGGGGTCCGTCCAGCAATGGATGGTGCAGTTTTCTAAAAGTAATTGTAGAGCTTTTACTACGGGGAAGGATCAACTTTGGTGGAATACCTGTCTACAACCTGCTTCCATGGAGGAGCCCCGAGTAGCTGCAACGTAAGTTAAATCATTGGAAGTTACACCCAGTGACAATCTTGATTTTTTATTTTTATTTTTTTTTGAAAACCTTTATTCGGATATTTCAGATACACAGCTATTCAGCCGACAACCCGGAGGTTCGGCAGCTCGTCAAACAACATATGTAGTCTTCTATAGCTGTCATGCAGGAGAGAAAAAAGGTTTCAATTTTTAAAGCAAAACATAACAAGCAAGGCAATACACATCATGTGTTCGCGTCAGATCCCACCGATGAGGCGGCCCCATATCCACCATCAGATCAGCCCTCAAGTGTGGAGGGGAGGGAGAGGCAGAGGCACTAACTTTCTATCAGATTTCATCAGCAAAACTCAAGTCGGAAGTGGGGCTAGGGGGAAAGGTGCTCCTCTGGTGGGTCAGTGGCAGGAGGCAGGCAGATGTACCCCCTATACTGGTTCCACCCCCCCCACACCTTGTGCCATTTCTTGGGCCTCCCCCGTGCACAATACACTGTTTTCTCCCGAAACATGCACCAGTCCATGTTATCCTTCCATGCATCCAGGGTGGGCGGGCTAGGGGATCCCCACAATCGTGCAATATCCCGCTTGGCCACCATATTACCAAGGGTCACCCATTGAGTCTGTGCGGCATCGTAGTCTGTAGGGCCCCACACGTTCAAGAGACAGCGCCGCGCCTCTGAGTACAACACAATACCCGTGACCTCCTGCATCACAACATGAATCTGCTTCCACAATTCCGCAATCACACCACACTCCCATATAATGTGCAGAAAGGTGCCCACCATCCCGCAGCCCCTCTTACACAGCCCGTCCTCGGAGAAACCCATGTGGACCAACCGGGGGCCAGTGACATAGACTCTGTGGAGTATCTTAAGCTGGACCAGCCGCAGCCTGGCGGGGATGGCAACCTCTTTCGGGGAGGAGACAGCGCACTGCCAGTCCTCATCGTCCAGCTCAAGACCGTCTCTAGTCCACTGGCCCCGCACCCCCAGGAGGAGATCGGTACGGACGTTCACCAGCTTCTTGTAAATGAGAGAGATTGTGCTCTCCGGCACATGGCCGTCCAAGATCCGGTCCTCCAACGGAGAGGATTCAGGCACCTTCTCCCCCTCAACGAGGACCGATCGCAGCGCATGACGTACCTGCGCGTACCGGAAGTATTCCGTGCCCTCTAGCGCATATTCCGTCTGCAGCTCTGTAAACGACTTAATCCGCCCCTTGGCCAGCATGTCCCCCACCCTGGAGATACCAATCAGGTCCCATTTGTCGAAACCCTTAGAGTTCCAGAGTTTCCCCAGCATGTCCGAGTCAAACAGCGGAGTGGCCAGTGTGAGTCTATCCTTCCACCCCAGGGAGTTCGTGACTGCCTTCCACACGTGCACCGCCACCCCGGTCGGCCCCGTGAGGGATCCAGCCGGGGCCCTTGAATAAAGTGCTCTATAGTAGCCACCACCCCGCAACAACCACCGGTCCATAGCGAAGCCGGGGCTAAGCGCAGGACCGTAGACTCCGTGGTTGACTGCGCTCAGTTGGGAGGCCCAATAGTATCTCCGGATGTCGGGAAGCGCGATACCCCCGTCATACCAAGGGAGAGTTAGTTTTGCTATCGCTATACGCGGGCGGCCGTCCCACAGCAGCGAACGCTGTAGACTCTCAACCTCCCGAAAGTAACTGGCCGGGACCAGCTCCTGGGTGTTCTGCAGGGCATAGAGAAAGCGGGGAAGCGACATCATTTTAAATAGCGCCGCACGACCAAGGAGGGAAAGCGGCAACCGCCTCCAGCCTGCCACGTCCCGCCGCAGGCGCGCCAACGGAGGGAGCAGGTTTCGCTCATACCGTACCGTGGGGTCGGCTGAGATATAGATCCCAAGATACTGAAAGCCCTCCCGGGCGATCTGGATCGGGCAATTCCGCGGGGGAACCGGAGCGTCTCCACACAGGGCGTACAGATATGACTTACCCCAGTTGATGGTGAGCCCCGAGTTCCTCCCGAAGGAAGTCAAGATGTCGCAGACAACTATAAGGGACTTCCGGGGTGAAGTAAGATAGAGCAGAATGTCGTCGGCATAGAGGGAAATGCGGTCCTCGTAGTCGGGGGACCAGCGAATCCCCCTCACGTCTGGGTGCCACCGTATCCATGCCGCTAGCGGCTCAAGGGCGAGAGCGAACAACAGCGGCGAGAGGGGACAACCCTGCCTGGTACCCCTTCCCAAGTCGAAGGAATTGGAGGCCCTCCCGTTAACCGCAACTTTGGCGAGAGGTCCTTCGTATAAGAGCCTCACCCAGCCCACAAATCCGGGCCCGAAGCCGAACTTCGCGAGCGCGGCCCACAAATATGCCCACTCAACCGTGTCGAATGCCATCGTTGCATCGAGCGCCGCCACCACGGCCGGTTCCCGCATCGTCCCGACCCTTGCGATCACACCATGAATGCGCCTAAGATTCAACGCAGTATTTCGATGTGGGATGAATCCAGATTGGTCGGGGTGGATCAGGTCACCGACCACCCTGACTAGCCGGTTTGCGAGGATTTTAGCAAGGATCTTCGGCTCAGCGTTAAGGAGCGAGATCGGCCGGTATGAACTGCACCTGTCTCTAGGCTTGCCATCTTTATGGATGACCACGATCGTTGCCAGGCGCTGGTCGAGCGGGAGGGAACCCGTCGCCCGCGCCTCCACAAACATGGCTCGTAGATGCGGAGCGATCTTGTCCGGCTGGAGTTTGTAGAGCTCAATGGGCAGACCATTCGGACCCGAGGCCTTGCCCGGACGCAAAGAACGGATCGCCCCCGCAATCTCATCGACCGTGATGTCGCCATCAAGGTCGTCCCTGTCCACGTCGGAGAGGCAAGGCAGGGCGAGATCGCGCAGGAGTGCACATGAGTCCTCCACAGGCCTGTCCGACACAGATGTATAGACCGTGCGGAAGTAATCCGCAAAGCACTGGACTATGTCCTCCGGCTCCGTGACCATGACGCCAGCCTCCGTCACTAGGTCCGGCACCACTCGATTGACCCTCTCCTTCTTGTCCAGCCACGCGATCAATTTCCCGGCCTTGTCCCCGACGTCGTACAGACGGCCCCGCTGTTCCCTACTCAGAGCCTTGGCTGCGTCAGTCACGAGGGCCCTGTACTCCGATTGCTTAAGGCTCAATTCGTGCAGCGCCTCCTCCGCGACCTCACCCTCCAGGGCCAGCCCTAGGTCTGCGATCTCCGCCTCAAGCTGGGCGACCTCCGCGTCCCTCCGACGCTTGGCCGCTGTAATCAAGGAGAGGGCCTCACCCCTAATCACGGTTTTGAATGCTTCCCACAAGGACACCGCCGACGTGACCGAACCGAGGTTTTCTTGAAAATAACGGTCGATCGCCTTAAGTACCTCACTACGAGTCACAGGGTCTCTAAGATGCCACGGGTTAATTGGGGCCACCCTACCACCCACTCCTCTGGCAACATCCATACAGATCCACACCGGAGAATGGTCAGAAATACCTCGTGCCATGTGCCTGGCCTCAGAGACACTGGAAGCGTGTGCAGCCAGAGTAAGGACATAATCAATTCTGGAGAGACTGCCATGCGCACCTGAGTGGAAAGTGTACTGCCGTTGTGTGGGATGCAACATTCTCCAACAATCAACCAGCCCTAGGGTATCTATGAAATCAGGAAGCCACTTCTGAGCCCCCCCCGAAGTCCTCTGCGGGTGTCTGTCAAGCAGGCCTGAGCCGACCGCATTAAAGTCACCACCCACCACCAACACGCCCTCTGGGAGATCCAGTAATGTCCTTTCTAAGTCCGCTAGGGTAGTGGGCTGCAATGCGGGGGGGACATAAACCGACACCAGGACCAGCGTCCTGCCCTCCCACCGTCCCGCTACTGCCGCGAAGCGCCCCCTATCGTCCACAGTAGTAGAGTCAACCTCAAATGGGAGAGAGGACCTGACTAGTATTCCCGCCCCTCTGGAACCCGAGGTGAACCCGGAATGCGCAACAAACTTATAGCCTTTACGATTGAGTGCATGGCACGTGTTGCCAATCAAGTGCGTCTCTTGCAAGAGGACAATATCAGGGGCACATCTCTTCAGAAATTGCAGTACAATCCCACGCTTAATACGATCCCCCAGGCCATTCACATTCCAACTGAGTATTTTGAGGCCCCTACCCCCCATCCCAGCATGTAAGTAGACCACCACCACCCACGTGGAACCCGACCCGAACCACAGGAGCTTGCATCATGACGCCTTGCAGAACCAAAAACAACAACAACCCCAACAACAAACCCCACCCACCCCCCACCCTGCACCCCTGCGTAAGCTCTAAAGTGCCCCCCAACTTGCAGTGTGCCTGTCGCCCCTTATAAAACTAGTCTACGGAAAGAACCCCAGAGGAGGAAAAGCTCCCCTACTGCCCCCGCCACCCCCCGGACTATCAACCTCCCGGAGGGTACTTAAGTCCTGGTTCAATGTTCGTCACCGGCACCATCTGCGCCACCAGAGTGTTCCACGCCAGGCCGCCCTTGGGGCAGAGTGTCCAACCAGTCTCCGACCATGTCGGGTGCCTCAAAAAAGAAAGTTCGCTCTTCGAACACCACCCGCAACCTTGCAGGAAAGAGCATGGCATATTTTAGTCCCATCTCACGCAGTCTTCTCTTAACCGCCATGAAGCCTTGCCGCTGCTTTTGCACCATCTGAGTGAAGTCCGGATAAAAGCTTACAGTAGTGTTCTAGAATGGCAGCGGGCCGGCCATCCGCGATGCTTGTAGTATGGCATCTCGATCCCTGAAATTGAAGATCCGGGCGACAATCGGCCTTGGTGGGGCCCCCACCTTGGGCCTCCCGCCAGGAACTCTATGGGCCCGTTCGACGGTAAAGAACTTGCTAAGGCCTTTGGGTGCCAGATGGTTCACCACCAGGTCCTCCACGAATAGGTCCACCGACTGCTCCTCCGAATTTTCCGGGACCCCAATGATGCGCACGTTGTTGCGCCTAGCACGGCCTTCGAAGTCTTCCAACCGGCGGGCGAAGTGATCATTTGCTGCCCGGAGAGTACGGACTTCCTGCTGGAGGCCGGAGACATCGCCCAGGAGGCCGGCAGTCTTGAGGTCCAAGGACTGAACCCGCTCATTAGTTTTGCCGAGGTCGGCCCGAACCAGGTTGACATCTATCGATATGGCATCTACTTTTTGTGCCAGGGCCTCAAATTGCTGCCCAATCGAGGACTTCATCCCTTCGATGGCCCCCATGATGTCCTGCAGGGTTAATTCTGTGGAGGGGGACGCCGCGTCCTTCGAGGCTTCCGACGTCGGGCCTGATTCGCCCGGGGACCCCCTCTGATGGGCATAGCGGTCCATGGTATTAGTCTGGGTGGAGGTGCCCCGCCTGGTGTTCTTGGGCTTCTGTTTTTCGGCGTCCGACCTGGTCGACATCGCACTCTGCCGTGTAGACAATCTCCTGGCCCGTACAGGGTAAATGGGCATGCAACCAGTGGCTGGCGCCGCGCACGCCCCGTCCCGGGCGCCCTGGAGACTGGAAGGCGAAATCGAAAGCGAAAGTGAAATCCCCTCCACCTCCGACGACTCCTCCCCGACCAGGCCGCTGTTGTTCAATTAGGGCACGGGCACTGTGCCAACGCAAGTCCCGGGCACCGTGCGGGGATTAGGCCCCAAACTTCCAGGCAGTATAACTTCGGTCTCCGGTGGGCGATTTCGACCCGGACAACGGGTCCCGCCTCAGCAGCAGATCCTCTCCAATAGTCCGGGCATCAAGTACAGGATAATAGACAGGATAGATGCCGGAGGGAGCGAGGGTCTCGGGAGCTCTAGGCTCACGCGGCCATCTTGATCACGCGCTAAGCTCCTCCCCAGACAATCTTGATTTTGAGTATTATATTTCGGCTGTCATTGGCACTGGTTTGGCTTCTTAAAATCATTGAGGAAAATTATTCACTAATGAATCACATGCAGCTGTTCTATCTGACTGACTTATGTCTAAACTGGAGGCATGCCAAAAGGAAAGGAGAATACCTGCCACAGATTGATAAGAGAACAAGGCCCTTAACAGGGTCCAAGCAATTAATA
This sequence comes from Triturus cristatus, assembly GCF_964204655.1. Taxonomy (NCBI): domain Eukaryota; kingdom Metazoa; phylum Chordata; class Amphibia; order Caudata; family Salamandridae; genus Triturus; species Triturus cristatus. The sequence goes on along the minus strand of NC_140590.1, from coordinate 725,354,801 downwards.
CCCACGGCCGATAGGCAAACCAGGACAATGAACACCTAAGTAATGATGCAGATAGGTTTATAGATCTTTTAATTATTTTTTATTATATCATTTTTATATACGTATATACAGTGATTTTTTGCGTGTATAGGTCAACATCAAAAACCAAAAGTGGATATCAAAACATTACAGAATTCCTATACATAAAGTTGCTAACAGTCCCACATAGCTCCTTCAAAACAACACGATCATACTAACACTCATTCAACAGCGACATCATGCACCACATCACATCAGTACACAGAAATAAAAACATATATGTAATTGAATAGCAATTCCACAGTTCAAATTCAATGAATAAAGTTTCAACAGCCCAGTGGGCTAAAAAGCGCCAATGAGCACAATTCAGGCAGCCAAATAGGCTTAAAAACGCCAACGCGCGTTTCGGTGTACAAGCCCCGACGGGGGCTGCACCTTCATCAGGGCGAAGGAAGGCAGGTGGGGTGGGACAGGCACACCTGTAGACAAAAATAGAAAAAATATATATAGATGTATATATGTACAAATTCAATTGCCCAAATACTGTTAAGGGTCAAACAACAAATAAATGATACAAGGTACAAAGATTTTTTCTACAGTATAAGGCTATAGTTCACAGTCTATCAGAGAGGCATGCCAAAAGGATCAATAGGGCCTATATTTAATAGATCAATCGGGTTAAATATGAGAGTTAGAGAATAACATCTAAAAATTGGAATAAAGTGCAGAAACCAGGGAAGGACAGAACACATATATATGTGTGTTTTAAAAAAATATACACATATATATATATGGGTCGACGTGCAACCAATAAGTAAGGGTTAGAAAAGCTTCTCCCTAAATCAGAGCAATTGCAGAGGCACAGGGTGCAAGAAACTAGATGGACACAGATAGAAAACTAATCAAGGCCTGGACAACAACCACAGAAATTATCCGTTAATAGTGCAACCTTATAGCCCATCAAGGGGAAAGAGATAACATAATCAGTATGTAGAGATTACGGAATGCTCTCAGGGTAAAGGGAAGTACCTAGCGGTCAGAAAATTCTCCGCAAATCGGCAAATATGGTAGTTCTCAACTGGAGGACTGGCTTCTGGGAAAGGATGAAGGCCTGGAGAGTTTATATATCTGAAAAGTTACAAAGGCGACATTTGAGAGCTAACCCGACATTCATTTATCGTGAAATTACGACACACGCAAGTGGGCGACGATCACTATCAGCTACCCACCCGTCAGTCGTCTGAGGATCAATCCTTATTCAAACGGGGGCGGAGAATGATTCGTCACCAATGGGTAGAGGCGAGTGAAGTAAACTGGAGGCATGGCCAGCCATACACAGCGATGGACGCGAGCTTCTGACATTCCGTGCCGACTGACCTCCGAGCAGCCCTCATCCTGGTGCCCAAGGCAAAGTGGCTGGACTCCCCGGTGGCCAAAAACCCCTAGACAGGGCTTGACACCTGAGGAGGGCATGACTGGCCCAGGAACAGAGCCTGGGCAGTGCCACATGATAGGCTAAATTAACAACAATGTCTCAACCGGATTCAATGAGAAAGGCAGATACAGGTGTATGTACACGACATTACATGGAAGAAACAAATAGGGAGACTCCTGGTAGTTTTTCAAAAGTGCTCATGGCATCATCTATTTAAATCTATATAAAAAAAGAGAGGGGGGGACCAGGAGCTTGTTATGGTCCAGTGTCTGTGCTCCGTATATCGTCTGTATCAATCAAAAAAGGAGACACTGTTCCAAAGAAGTAGAGAAAAGGAAACTAAAAAAACGTAAGAAAAGAGGGTCCTAGGCTATATAAGACCCAAGGGTTGGGAGGGGAAGCAGCGGGAGGCTACCCACACTAGGATGCCCATCCTGTGGATGGTCATCCTGTTTGCTTATCGTGGAGACCCCACTTCCCAGTCACTCGTGAGTGGAATTTGTGTTTCATGTACACTACTATCTTGTACTCAGTCTTTATCTATTTGTGTTCAGTTTAAGGACAGATTTGGGGCAAGATTACCCTAAACTTTGACATACCGCCCTTTTTTTCTTTTCTTTTGTTTTTTATGTTTACCTAGGCATATATCCAGGAGCGACTTTCAATCTGACAGAACGGATAGCAGGGCCATATTGACCTTGTACGCCTGGATATACACTGTGGGTACTATCCCCCAGATCACTTTTATGCACACTTCACTTCTTAGTTGGTCCTGAGGAAGCGCCACGGATCCGTTTGGACTGCAGGGGCGCGAAACATGTCGACCACATTGACCACATTGTAGTTACCGGATGGGACATTAAGCCCACTCGGGTAACACCCAATCTACGGGTTTTTTAGCTTGTCAAGGGTGCCATTTCCTCGTCTTTATTAAACAATATACTTTGAGCAACCCTTAGACAATTTTAACCTATCACGTCACACACACGACTGCACCACTACTTGTTTTAGGACCCAAACCACACACCCACATGCACCAAACGGCGTTTTCTCTAAAAAGATCTCCGCTAAAGTGACCCTTCGGGGGACCCGTAGGGCATTGCAGCGCCGGCCCGACGAGGAGCAAAACGCCCGATGATGAAGCATGACACCTTCAGGGGTGTGTGAGGGCAACAAGAGAAAATAAGCTCTGCTTCCCCTCCCAACCCTTGGGTCTTATATAGCTTAGGACCCTCTTTTCTTACGTCTTTTTAGTTTCCTTTTCTCTACTTCTTTGGAACAGTGTCTCCTTTTTTGATTGATACAGATCATATATTTAAAACCACAGTTTATACAAAACAGTTATATCAGCACTGTGAGCATAAATTGCGAAGGCAACCCAAAGGAACTTGGTGCATGTTGTGCTCATGATACAATGAGTGACGGCGCAAGTGACAAGTGATAAACACAGCGAGAGACGCAAGGTGACACGGTGATGAAAAATATGTACAAGGATCAATGGTTCGGCATGAATAGTTGTTTACAGTGATTGAACAAGATTTTAAACTATTTTATGAACCAAAGTAGAATGTGCACCGTAAGTTGTGCTGTTAGATCGGTCGACGGCGTTTCGATCCTATTTATTCAGGTTCATCTTCAGGACCGGGTTGCCAAAATTGGGGTGCTGTAGTTCAAGGGTAGAGGGCTGACAGGCATGTCAACTGCTTGGTCAAAATCCCAGCATGTGTGTAGTTGGACCATGGACGCGGTCAGCATGAAGTTGGGGAAGGAGTAGCACTGTCCCAGAGGGAAAGAAATACTGGCGTGAGTGGGATGAAATCACGGGTAAAGCGCATTGTGAGAAGGCGTCTCGGCCGGTATCTTTGGAGATACCGGCCGAGACCGCACACGTACGTGGCGTCATGGACCTGAACCCAGGACTCCTGCGGCCACTGGATTTATTCCCTTCACGAAGTTCTTCTCCACAATGGTACCCTCCCCAGGACATATGCAGTGGATCGGGAACCCGACCCTGCTACCCGTACCCTCGAGCTCCATATCGGTGAATACTATGGTAAATTGATTGTTCAGTCCACCGCAGGCAGACGCCTTCTCACGCTGCACTTTACCCATGATTTCATCATTTCAACTGAGGCCCCCACACGAGTGAGTGCGAAAGAGGTCCAGAGGCTCGATGGTACACAAGCCGATGACCTGCCTGACCACCTACGGCGTCCGAGATAAGGAGATCCTCACAGAGAGTGGCTGAGGTGGCCAGGGGCATGCAGCAGTTCGATTCCAGGGGGATAACGAGAGAGAGAAAAGACCCCGCCTGACAAGGAGCTGCAGTAGGGACATGATAAGCAGGCACAAGGCTGCGATTGACAGCAGTGGAGATGGTGGACTCAAGAGGGCCTCCTGAGTGTCACTATGCCCCCATCAATCACAGGGGGCACCAGGCTGTGAGCAAGCCCAGGACAGTGTAAACAAGCCTCAACCCAGAGTACCAGAGCAAGACTGTGACTGGAGACAGAGGTGACTGTGAACCCAGAGGTTCCCCCTGGGTGATAGTGTGCCCTGTGCATGGGCCACAGGTGGGGTCCCACACAGTGGGAGTGTCCTGGAAGGCAGCTAGGGGCCCACTGTAGATGGATAGGGAGGCTGACCCTTTGACAGTGGAAGACTGAGGTGTTATAGAGGTGGCAGAGGGTCCTGTGAGGCAGTGCTACACAAGCGATACAGAAGGCAGAGGTGAGCTGGGGGTGCTCGTGGCAGCTGCGGGGATCAGTTGGCGTGCCGGCCTGGGTGCACCCCCTCCAGGGGACCAAGGAGCCGGTCTCCTGGTGGGAAAGGGGACCTGGGGAGAGGTGCACCACATGGCTGGCCCGCGGCAGTGGACCTCAGTGTCTGGTGGCTCCTGAGCTCCAGACTCAGTAAACAGCGTTCTGGAGGCACCTGACTCCGTAAACAGCGGTCTGGAGGTGCCTGACCAGGTGGCGTTGTCCATCATAATGCGCACCAAACTACCACAACAGGGCTCCGCACCAGGGGCAAAGCTGGACCAGGTGGCCCCCGATCTGCACCTGTCGGACTCTGACCTAGAAGCACACATGCCAGCAATATTGGCAGCTATTGGGAACACCAAACCAGCACCAAATTGACACAAATCAGTAGCTTTTCCCATAGGAGGGAGGGCCTGGACCAAACGCAGGATTACAGGTCTCGGTGGGTGACTGAGGGGTTCCGGTGCCTGGGTATTTTCATGACTTAGGATCGCGACCTGTTTCTTTAAAAGGATCTGGCTAGGGTCCTTGAGGCTTACCGCCACGATGTAGAGAGTTGAGGAAGCTCTTCCTGTCGCTGCTGGGCTGGGCGGCCACTTATAAAATGATTTATCTGCCTAATTATTTATATGTGTTGCAGGACACCCTCTTCCTGATCTCAGATAATTTTTTTCAGAGGGTGGATGGAATCATAAGGGGGTTACTGTGGGATGCTGGGATCCCCCGATTTGCTTTATCACTAATGACTAGACAATAGGAGGATGGGGGTATCACTCTTCTGAATCTCCGACTTTACTACTGGGCCGCCCAGCTGCTTATAATAAATGGCTGGGCGCCATCTTTGTATGCGGACAGGGTAGCAGTGGCTCCAGAACCTTACCTGCGGTGACTCAGTGAGGGGGAGGGGTTCCGTCCCCTACCCTATTCCATGAAAACTGTGGTGACAGTGTGGAAATGGGCTCCATAGAGCTTGGCATGGTGAGGGAGATTAACGATGAGGACCGCCCTGTGGGACTCAGACCTCCTGGGTGGACTGCAGAGGGTTGAGGACCACATGAAGTGGGACCTCCTGGGTATCTCTAAGCTAGGAGATATCTGAAAAGAAAGGGTGCTGGTCCCATTAACTGAATTGCAAAAGGAATACAAACTTACAGGGAGCCAGGCCCTAAGGTATTACCAAATGAAATACATCCTGGAGAAGGGTGGTGTCCTCCAAGGCACCATAGAGGAGGAATCCCCACTGGAATACTGGGTACTCAGTGCCCCCCTGACTGATCACACAGTGTCCCATATTTACTCTACCCTACTAGACAATAGTCCTCCATCGCTGGATCCCCTCAGGGAGAAATTGGAGAGGGACCTGGGAAGACTTGAGGAAATGATTGGAGTCAGGCAGGCAGGTACTCGAGCGAAGTGGCATATAGGGCAGGGTTCCGACTGATTCCGTTAAAAATACTGCATAGGGCATACTATACGCAGATCTGACTGTTCTGGATGAAAAGGGCGACCAAAGACCTCTGTCTGAGATGCTTGCGGATAAGGGTCGCCCTCATTCACACATTGTGGGAATATTTGGGGGTCTAGGCCTATCGGAAACAAATTGGCAAATGGCTATCAGAAACACTGGTTTACAGGCTACAGCTCACACCCCAGCTGATCTCTCTGGGCAACTGGGGTGGAGCAATCCTAAAATAGATACACGCAGCTTTTCCGCAAATTGGCCTTGATGGTGGCCTGTAGAGACCTCTGCAGATATTGGGGTACGAAGACGTTGCCGACTAGGCGGAATGGGAGGAAGGTATGGACTGGTGAATGGGAGAAGAGCAGCAGATCTACCGGGCAAGGGGATGTCCCCAAAAATTCGAAAAAATCTGGGGCCCATGGAGAGAAGGCATAGGACAGATTGCAAGGGGAGGGTCGAAGTAAGCTGGGAAGGGGTCTGAATTGGACCCTGAACGCAACATCAAGGGAGAGAGGTCCAGCATAGAGACTGGAAGATTATTTCAGTAAACAGCAGTCCCAGGCTTGTAAAAATGAGAAGCAATGTATAGGATGAACGCCTGTCTACATGTCTTTTGTATGGGGCGGTCTTATTGTTACATGTTTTGTCTAAAACACAATATAAAGATTTTTTTTTTAAAGAAATGATTTCTAAACTGGATTACTGCAAATGCCTTTTAGGGTTGTCGCTAGCACATTCCTGGGCTTCGTCATATTCAGAACTATGCAGTGAGACTAGTTTGCAAGCTAAAGAAAAGCGATCGAGTGACGGAGGCAAGAAAGACGCTGCATTGGCTGTCTGTTGTCCACAGGATCACATTTACTTTTCTGTGCGCGACCCACAAAATGTCCTATAATGAATTCCCACGAGGGACAAGTGACCATTTGAAGCACCACTGTCCACTAAGAGAGCGAAGATCTTCCGCCAACTTCCTCCTCACATTTCCAGGATAAAGAAATATTGGCGCGGAGCAGACCTTTCTGTCGTCTGATTCCTTAAATACTGAATGTGCTCCCCACTCAGACTAGCACAGAATCACGTGTCTTTCGGAAACACTTACCTGTTTAAATATAGGAGGCACAGGTTGTCCCCCTGTACCTTGCAAGTCTTGCTACTAGAGTTTTATAGAACAGCGCCAAGAAACCACTAGGCGCTCTCTTAACTCAATCAATATATACTTAACCATATTCTGGTTTGTCGATATATTTGTTCTCGACGGCCGGATATGCATCCCTTCTGGCCTGGTTGTATGCAGGACCAGCTGTGAAAGGAGGCCAGCCAACCCTGCAACATGTTCAAATGATGGTGGTGAACTGGCTGAGTGGAACTGGGCAAACTGCCAGGAGGATCTGGTGGTAGCTGTGGTACACTCCACCTGTCTTTGGGTGGGCTGTTCCTGTTCTCTGCCATGTTCGCTCCTGCTCCCTTCGGTGTGCCCCTTTCTGCCATGTTTGTGTCCTATTGACCTCCTTGGCAGAGTGCAGAGGGATGGCAGGAACCCACAGTTCTCTGTATCCTATGCCACCGTGCGCTTATGCCTACTTGTGCACGGTTCCTCCCAGTCCCCACCGTCTCTCTGCCCCCTGCCATCCTCGTGCTTCCTTATGCCCCGCACATGTGCCCCCATACACGCGGGTGACAGGTAAGGCAGGTGGCTCTAGTACCCTGTGCCCATGTAGCTCCTACGCCGCCACCACTCCGAGGCCCTGCTTCCACGCGCCACTGCCATGAGGTGCGCTGTAGGCAATCGGGTGAGTATCCCTTTAACTACACTGCACCCTGCAGCACCCAGCCAGCCCAACCTCCTTTGGGGCCTCAAATCCTCACCACACACACGCATCTCATCTCCATGCTGCCTGTGTGTCTGCGTGGAAAATGTGAGCGTAGCATAGAAACTTTCTGGTTCAATGTAGAGAGTGGCATGGCAATGTGTACTGGATAGAAACAGTAGTATATATATTATACAGCCATATTAGGCAGAATCTGGTAATAATGGGGTAGAACTAGGGTATGTAAGTTTGACCCTGGGCTTAGGAATTTCTTCCTGGTCGGTTTCTGTTTCGGGGCTACGTGGGCATATACATGAAAATGAGATCACGGAGAACACAATTAGTGAATTTGATGAAATTACGCGATATTTAACGACAAACTTGTTTTCATGAAATGCCAAATGAGTGTTTGGGGACAAAATTATTTATTAAATTAAACGAAGGCATTTGGGGGTAAAAAGGAACATGTTTAAAGAAAATCTCGAGCTGAAATTTGAAGACCGAATTAGTTTTGGAGCAAGTGCGTATTTTCTGAAAATGATAAGTTGATGTTTTGATAAAGGGGCAAACGTAATTTGTTTACTATAAATAAAGAAGTAGTTCCGTTTAAGGACAACTTAATTAAGCTAACTAAAATTGACAACTTATGTCTGGGGGCACAGTGTTCTATTTCAAAAAGATTTTTGAGTGAAAATCCTTGATGATTTGGGGTATACGTTTCGCCGGTTTTATCGCATAATTCCTTTAATCGCAGAGGGCAGGCAATTTCTTGCTGCTGTGTTGTTAATTTTATGACTCGCATGGAGGCATTTCATTAACTAAATTCAGAGTTTTTTTCTGACCTCTTCCAAAATGCGGTCTGAGAATAGGGCCCGAAATAAGAGTGTAACTAACCTATAGCTGCTGAATGATCTTTGTTAAGACCTGAGGTTGTGAGATATGTGTATTTTTTTATTTTTTTATCCCGCCCCTAACATGTGTTTTCTACATGACACTAAAACAGTATGGGCAAATGAAAGAAAGTGGGAGGAAGGTATAAAGGAAAAGGGGTTGATTTATCCCTTCTGAAGAAAATGCTAGTATGCTGTGACAAATTGCATATTCACATGATTTGAAATTAATTCCCTGGGAAACTTGCACTGCAAACCTCACTGCTTCACAAAACCTTCTGGGTATGACTGGCGCGCTCTGAAGACCATGACGTGTTAGAATGTTTAGCGCCCATTCAGATACCATTTGCAAACCGATGTCTTCATAGCCAATTATTTAATAAAATGATGTGGTAAAATGCATCATTCGATGCCTGGACTGTTCCTGTGATGTGAGGGTATGCTTTGACTCAGAGCAGTGTGACTACCATTGTGACAGATTCACAGCTGCCGCTGATGGAAGGCAGCAGAAATGGAGGGACTCCGAGAAGAGGTTGGAAAGAAGTGTCATGTGGCACCACTGATCGTATCACTCTCAGCCGATCCCCTCCGCTTCTGCACGCTGTCTCAGGGAACTCCAGGGAAAGTAAAATGCCGCCAAAAAGGTCCCACTGCCTCACTACAGGCTGCACGAAGTAAGAATGCCACTCAGGGGTGATGTGTAGCTATTAATAGAGCAGTAGGTGGAGTGGCACCGGGCCAAAGGTTGGACCGGGACAGAAAATAGTTCCGAACACCACAGTAAAAGTAGTCTCAATTAGCGAACAAGATAACTGAAAAAGCCGTCTCCATTTGCAATTTGGGGCGGTTTTGAACCTGCAACGACAACTGCATTGGTGTTTTGCAAGAAGAATGTATGCATTTGTGCTTGCTGCAGGCAACTTTTGTGGTAATATAATTAGGGAAACAGTAAAACCCGGCCCTCCAGACCATAAAACAGTTGCACAAACATCCCAAAAAATTGCCCGATACTTACAGTTCAGACCAGTCCTTCTGGCACTTCCAGGACAGTCCATCCCTGCTGGTGCCCAATGTACCCTAATTCTGGAAGTTTTTCACTATCAAACAGATACATTGAGGCACATTTTCCAGGCATGTGTGAGGGCCCGTGTCACATGTGCTTTGCCACTGACGCCACTTGCATCGGAACCAATGGGATGCAACCACTTTCTGCTTGGAAGGTATGCTAGGGCTTGAGTCCACTATGATCATCACCTGCTCACAGCAAGTAATTTAAACTGAGCCCAGCTGGTCACACCAGATAAAGGAAAAACTTCTGTCACGCCGAAGGGCAGTACACTGCTTTTAGGGCTGTATCATTTGAAAGACTACCAGCCAATCCAGCCTAGAGCAACAACAAATGTGGTTGAAATAAAGATTTGTTGCCTCTTCAGCTGTTCTTGAGCTGTCATCAGTGTTGGACTAGCCTATACAGAAAACAGGCAGTGCCCGACGGGCTGGTCTGACAGGCCAGTATCTGGGCGATTTTTGTCTGTTTGTGTGCATGGGAGCGGACGGGTCAGGGCTGAGTGCAGGAGGTGGGCTTATCATTTCAGGGGTACTTTTTCTGTAGCTCATAATCCACACTAAGGGGCCGATTCCGAGTCGGAAGGGCACCGAACGCGATCCGGCAGGAAAAACTACTACCCGTACGCGTGTTTTCTGGCCGACTCGTACAGCTGTACGAGCGAGCAAGTACGATGCAAGCTACATGAAATTCACCGACCGAGTCGTTTCCGGGTCCGAACCTCTCCGTACATCTCGGTTTTAAGCTAACCGTGGCGTGCAATGGATGCGAATCACGACCGAGCCAGTACGATGCACGCGTCGGACAGCCTGTGCGAGCCGGAGTGTCCGGCTCGCAAATCATCTGGGTGGTATCCTTTGGGGGTCCGCGTCGGACCCCCTGTCACCCGCAGCCCTACGACTCGGACACAGGGGGAGACCCATGGGTCTCCCCAACACAGACATGTATGGTGCGGATGGCACCGACGCGTACCCACTGTAGGGGGTGAACTTGTCCGCGACATACCCATTCAGTCAATGGGAGCCCATGTACGCGTCGTACGACCGGACTTCTATGGGAGTCCGACCGAACCGACTCCGGCAGCATACGGCCGCATCGTACTCGCTCGGTCGGACTGCAGGACTCCGGCTCGGTCGGAAAACACTCCGGATCTGGCTCGGTCAGAGTGCTTTCCGACCCGGATCGGAATCGGCCCCTAAATGTGAGATTTATATAAGAGCAAAAATAGAAATTGACCCAAAAAAACACTACTCCCCATAATTGAGGTGTTATGAACTCCTCACACCCCAGGGACCTACTATAACTGCACCTGCTGCTCTAATGATAGCTGCGGCCCTGAGTAGCAGCCTCTTCATCCCCTTGCCTGCCATGCCTGGCCATCACTCCAATCTTTAAACAGATTATCTGTCCCTGTCAGAATAAAATGAGCTCTTATGTGTTGCCCACCATTTTGCAGGAACGGTGCCCTCATCCCTAATGCTAGCAAGCAAAATGAGCTTCCATACCTCTTTATAAGGGTAAGCAGTCATTATTGTGATGCAGTGGGCCCCTCAAACTCCTGAGCCACAGTGCCACTGGACCTGCTTCACTAATGAGAGCGACAACCTTGCAAAGTACCCAGTCTCCCCTGCCCCTTGTTGAAAACATGGGGTCCATCTTGCCCCATTCCTCGCTCTGCCATCGTTCTCAGGCCTAAACTAAGATGTCTCCTCTAATTAATGTTTCCCCTCTCTTAGGCCATTTGTCTAAGGCCCAAAGCAACAGTGGCACAGCAATAATTCACTGGGGCCTATTGTAAGGAAGGACGGATAGAAAAACAATACTAATTTTGTTTAGTTGGCGCCTCAGCTGCTGCTGCTGCCATGAGGAGGCTGCTGGTTGGAGGAGGAGAGCTTGGCTCACCCAGCCCGCGCAGAAAGGCTGATGCTGGAAGGGGGGAGTAGCCAGACCAGCACCACAACATTACGGTCATTGGGGGGCCAGTTGGAGCACTGCATCAGTTGCAGCTTAGTGCCATTGAGCTACGGTAGGCACTTGCAGGCACCTCCTTCCCGCCTCGCTTGCTGTTCTGCTGCCTAGCCTCCGCTGCACAACCGGCTCAGCCCCATCGTTTGTACAACCTGCGCAGCCTGCTTGCCTTGCTCCCTGATCCACCTGTTTCTATGCTTTGGCCCTGGGCTGTTGACTGGATCCTTGGTACTGAAGTGCAAACCCACTGGAATCCGAAAGCAATTGAACTTGTTAGGTCACGTACTTAATTGACCTTAACTGGCTGATTTAAGGGGCTGCAAAGAAGCAGCCAGAGCAGGGTTGTGTGCAGAAGAGAACCGCACCACAGAACCTAGTTAGGGGAGGAGGCGTGAGGTGCAGAGGCCCAACTGGGAGCGGGATCAGGACCAGTGACCGGAGACCAGCCCCACCTAGCTCAGTTCTGTAGATGCAGTGTGGCTAAACTGCAGGAGCTATGTGTGCTGAACAGAAGCGTATGCCGGAGAGAAGTTGTTTAGTTCGCTATTAGCTCGCTACTAGCCTGCTGCTAGCTTTGGCCCACCCTGAGGATCTCGAGGGGACAGGCCCCAAGGAGCACCAGGCTTAGCGGGCAGGAGGCGATCTTGATGCAATAGGCATTTGAGCATTGGTGTAAAAGTACTGAGTCGCGGAAGCAGCCAGAATAGTTACCAATGTGGCTTACATCCATCACACTCCCCCTCGCCTTCTTAGCCCAACTTCTATCCCACCCACTGGCGGAATTCATCTCCACAATCTCCGGGAGGGTAAGGTCTGCCCAGACTGGTGCTCCATTAAGGAGAAAATCCGCAAGACAGAACAAATCACTCAAGTCATGCTGGACACGCCTTTGATATCATGGAAGTAATTATGGGAATTCAGAGGGTTTAACCTACCGTGCAATGCTCTCTGTTTTTAAAATCACCTCCACGAAAGGAAGTACACCGTTGGATACAGCAGAAGGGACGGCTTCAGAATGTCCTGAAGTACTTCATCCATTAGCTTCAACAATACCTGGCGCTCCCCCAATGGATTATAATACATAATGTACTTGGGAGCCAGACAAGGCACCCTAATCAACCTTACATAGGGGATTAGTTCGGGCATTCAAGCCCCACCTTACTCAGAGGCTTTTGGTCCCTTTGGCACCATGATTGAGGTTGACAATACACAAAACGATGTGACCTGCAAAATAACCTTCATGGATCAAGTCCTTATACTAGGGGTCCAGAAAGATCCGGATAAAGCCTGCACCACTTGCCATTGCTCACAAATCCTTGAAAAGTTGAGCACTCTGCCTCAAGTCCTAAGTGACCTACTGATAGAGATAGAGAAAAGTGTCAACCAAATGACCAACAAAATATACAGCAACCAACCCCTTGCACAATTGTTAACATCCTACATTGCTTAATAAAGAATGTCCCACAGAGGAGCAGTTAATTTTTTTATTTTTTATTATCAAATAGTAAAAATCTATTATACATCTTATTCTTAAATATGGATATATTATAAATCATATACGTCAAATTCAACATATATAATATTGTTTGAAATTCATTTCAGACAATGGAGCCCCAATCAGATAGGGAGAGAACCAACTCATTTCGGTACATGTCTCCACAGAGAACGTTCACAAAAAAGAAAAAAGAAAAACATATAATCAAAACTAACAATAATACAATAGACTAACACATTACACAATACAGTACAACTAAGGACACAATTACAAATCACAAAACATATTTCAAATATACAAAACATAACCAACACAATTGCGCCGACGCGTGTTTTCGAAAAACCATGTACCATCCTTCATCAGGGCGCTGACTTCATATATTCCCTGAAACTCAGCCAACAAGTCTATCTAACATTTCATATATAATTGTATATATATACACACAAGTTCTTGGATGAAGTACAGATTCCCAGGCGATGATCAATATCGGTGGGGCTCTTTGGATGCCTTAAGAATTTAGAGCCGCCTGTTCCACAACTCGGGATAAAATTTAAAAACAAGTACAATAGATCCCCTGTGCCAACTGGACTACAAGCAACGGAGCAGGAGGCAGCACTAACATTACTGTGACATTAAGAGGAGATGGAGGGAGGAATGCTATATTAGAATGTAAGCAGCTATGGTGCCAAATCTGAACACAGGCAAACTGTAACAGAGCAGGAATCCAAGAAAAAAATAGTCCCCCAAAGAACATTTAAACAACTACAGCGTGATGATACAGTACTTGGTCCCTGCTCCGTGGGAGAAACTGAAGAGAATAAAGAGGGACAAAGAGGCAGCACTGGCCACTAGCAAGCAAGGATTTTTAAAGAGCACTGACATTGACAAATGAAAAGCAATCGCAAGCAATGGGCGGAGTTAAACCCCACAAAGCAAGTACAACAGGTAGCTAAGCGACAGCGCAAGCTCTGTCTAGGCTTGGCCTAAAATGGGACGTTGACCAAGAGACTACAAAAGGCTTCACAAAGGAAAGAAAGATATTGTGGGCTTTGCGGGTAAGTACAATTTTCAACTGAAATGAAATTATTCCTGATATTTCCAAAGCCCAAGGGGTATCCAGTAACACCGGACAACCCTGAAATCCCTGAAATCACTCCCCTGCAGGATGGCCCAGAAGACATCTCAACAGTTGAAAGCAATCATGGCTCTAAAGTTTACATTCCGGGTTGTAGTTTTCCCCAAAAAACCCTACATCAACAGTAATTTCCACCATGCAGACCACTTTACTACATAAAGAAGATACACAAACAATTGGCAGGTGGTCATTGTTGAGAGTCAAGTAGTGAATTGTACCCCACCCGATGCTTCCATACAATCAACAGCTTGCAACATGGACCAAGTGACCAAACCTTGGCCTCCCCAAGTGTCAACATTAGTCATCAAACTCCTCCATAACAAGCAAACTTTTGTTGATGCTGATCCAGCGCAAGACCGGAAAAAGGGGGGGCAAATATATATACAACTATCCTCCCTGCATCGTAGACCCGACGTCACACTAACTTACTCACACAAGCAGTCATTGGTGGGGCCCATAACACCAACACTCACACGTCTCCATTCGCGAGTCTGCACACAGGAGGGATGAATAACTATGCGCTGGACATGTGGGGGGGTACCTTATTACCTATAGGGAAGAAAAGCTATTTTACAGAATATACATTAGCATTCGCCGCCCATAGATTCCTAATCCTAAACATCAAGGCACTCCACCACTTGGTCGACGGACCAATTAGTTGGATTGGTTGATGGTGATTTAGAACCAGCTAAAACACATTTAAGATTCAGAATCCTCTATTCTTTTCATTGAAAAATCACAAACTCGTAATTTCTGTTATTTGTTTATCTAAATATTGTGTGCAATTAATATTAGCATTTTTCGCTTAATCAAAAGTTTAGAGTTTAGTTCAATTTGCATGACATTATATTTACCTATTCTTGCTATCTGGATTGTTTTCTCTTATTCATTTGGCTCTGCATAACCAAATTTAGCCGTTGATAGTCCAAATAAAGCAGGCCAAAGCTCAAAGTCCGAAAGTTCTTTGCTCAGCACGTTACAGTCCCAAAGATCTCCAAAGGACCAGAAATCGTGCAAGCATCTATCTTCGCCTGTGGGGTCGATAGGGGTGTGCAGTCATCCAAACCGCCGAATGCCAGAACCCCTCCCTATTCTACTATTCTTTTTATAATAAATTTTGGGATAACATTTTTAGGCGAAGAATGAACATGATTGGCTGATTGGAAACGTCCGTTTTTACATTAGTGGATGTTCTCATGGATTTTGCTGGTTCATTTCCGCAGTTCATTTTGCGCTTATGCAACAATGTTTAAGGTTTGCTTGCAGTTTTTTACTGACTGAAGTTTGGCAGTCCACCAAGTTCCTATCCTTGACCAGGAACACTGTGCCTTAGTTATTTGGAGGTCTACGGAGCCATACGAGTCTGCGCAGTAGGCATCGCGCTCACGAGACGGTGGCCTCTTCTGAACTCCATTTCGGACGCCATTTTTAGGTAGGCCCAAATGCCAACTTAAGCAAAACAAACACAAAAGAATAGTTAATACAAAGAAATGAAGATTCTAATGTTAAACCCTCACTAATCCCTTTATGTATTAGTATTTTCCTAGCTTATAGTGACATTTAAAGCAATAATATTCACCTTTACGGTCCAAAACGGGAACGCAAACATCACAAAAGCAACATAAATCATGCGATATCCTATTACCACATGTATTACTATTAATATGCGTACGTATTTTTGTTATTAGAGTTATTTTGCCATGCAAATAGCAATAAGTCCCACGTGTAATTGGTGTTTACGAAATTTGCAAAAGGTTGGTAAATATATCACGGCACACCGTTAGTCAAATTATAATATAAGTAGGTTATATAATTAGTATTTTCATGCAAAATAGAGGAGGTATACAACATTTTGCTCTACCTGCCTCATCAATACCACAATATACATCTAAGTGGCTGCATGATATTCCTAATCGAGGAAATCTAATGAAACATTTTAAGACCTGTGTAAATCTGTAAACCCTTCACTCCTCAGACATTATATCTGTGGCCTTCTTAAAACCGAAAGGAACACAAGAGTCAGACCCCCTCCCTGCTATCCTTTGCGACCCTGGATTTGACGAAAAGGTGCTGGCTAATAAATGTTTTGAAAATGAGGTATCAAAATATCTTCTTTTCGGGATAAAGGTTATCCATATTTACTCACAATGGCGGCACATGATCAAAATGCTTGAAATATTTATATGAGGTCTCAGCATTCGCAATTACCACTTATAAAAGATCACTATTTAGGGGCAGCAGAGAATGAAAGAATAATGGAAAAAAATACACAAGACAACCAGCCGAAAAAAAGATCCTAACCCGCCCCATATATTCTATCTTGACAAATGCCATTGGCACTATGAATACTAGCCAGCGAAATTGCGCAGGTTTAGTTACAGGGATAAGAGACTCAACAAAGGTAGGCAGCTAATCTGTTCATACAAACCCTGACTGGTCATGGCTCCCTATTGTCTTGACAAGTGGAAATGATGCATGATTAGGGCCCATAGGGACCCCACCTCGAAAAATAAATGAGAACTCCAACAAAGTCAGAACAAAAAGAACAAAGTTAAGTACAATGGAAATTTGTTTGTGGAACATCCCAGGCATCCAAAATAAATCTTCAACACAGAAACTGTTAAGTACATTGCACCCAGCTCAATCAGGGTTTCGGGCATCTTATAGTACAGAGTCAGTTCTAGTGGAGGTGTCAGAGGCCATTCGGGAGTGTCTTGACGCCGGCGGGAGAGCTGCATTAATTTTGCAGGACCTCTCAGCGGCGTTCGACACGGTCCCGCACGCACTTCTTCTAGCGCGACTGGCTGGGATTGGTGTGTCGGGGGCTGTTTGGGGTTGGCTTAGGTCCTTCCTGGAGGGGCGGTCGAGCAGATTTTGCTTCCACCATCCTCCTCCTCCCCTCAGTCCGTGACAACTGGAGTCCCTCAGGGAACTTCCCTTAGCCCTCTCCGTTTTAATATCTATGTCACTCCACTGATATATTTGGCAGAGGAGCTAGAGGCTAAGGTGATGGCCTACGCGGACGATACCCAGCTGCTCTTTACCTGGGACAAAGCGGCGGACTCTGTTTCATTGGTTCAACATTGCTTAGCTTCTATTTTTTAAATGGATGGCGGATGCACAGCTCAAGTGTAATGAACAGAAGTCTGAGATCCTGCTATTTGGTAAATTCCCTCCCAATTTCTGAGAGCAGCTGTAGCCGCCTAACCTTCCACTGCCCATCACCACAGCGAATCCCGTCAAAAATTTGGGGGTATGGTTCGATGAGAGTCTCTCTTTTTCGATACACATTAAGAAGCTGGGCGGCTGTTGTTTCGGCCTTCTTAAAACTCTCAGAAAATTCTTTCCTCTTCTACCTCAGGCGGCGAGGGAAACGGTTACGTGTGCACTGATTCTGTCACGGCTGGACTATGCCAATGCCCTTTATGTTGGTGTTCCGGGCTACCGGTTGAAAAGGCTACAGGTGGTTCAGAATACGGCAGCCAGAATGCTATTAGGCATTTCGGCTAGTAACAGTGTTCACCATCAGCTGCGATCTCTCCATTGGCTTCCCGTGGTGGACAGAGTTAAATTTAAATCATTGGTTCTGGCCCATCATGCTCTTCACGGGCGCGGTCCTCTCTATCTGCAGAGACTGTTCTCTTTTTATGTTCCTTCGTGAGCCCTTTGATCCATGTCCCTATGCTTTGCCCAGGTTCCTCGCTTCAAGTATCAGAGGCTAGGGGGCAGCTCCTTTGCTGTGAAGGCTGCTGTTGCTTGGAATGCCCTTCCTCTCATCCTGTGGTCCATTCAGGACACAGTAGCTGTTAAAAGGAAATTAAAGACACACTTCTTTGCCTGATTGTCTATCTCCATGCCCCACTAGGCTTCGCACCGGGACACTCATGAGTATCTGCGCGCGGTTATAAATTTATGTAACATAACATAACCTGAGGAAGTTCCACATTATTGACATGCAGGAGACCTGGGCTGAGAACTATGTCCCCCTAATGGGATATTTGGAATGCAACAAACCAGCCATTATAACCAGCACCAGGGGCAGATCAAAAGGAGGCCTTATAATCTACATAGCAGCACAACTGAAACGCCAAGGTTGGAACAGCTGCACTCCCAGGAGCCTTGGCTGCAGGTCCTTAAAATAGATACCAGCTTAAGCAGAGTCATATGGCAGTTTATACTGATCAACATAAACAGCCAGCATTCAGAAAAAAAATAGTTGCTATCTCAAAACTTGAAATAGTCATGTTCAATCTGATGAAGGACCACAATACTCACTGCATTGTGCCCTTCTCCGGTCTAAATCCAATTTTTAAAGGAGAGGAAAGGAGCATTGCCACAAATTATTGTCTGATCAAATTGCAGGATGCACACTCTAAGTATTTTGCCAACCTTGTACTTTAAGACCTGGTTTTCTGGGAAGACAATCAGAAGCTCATCCCCTGGAATCTAACCGCCTTCCACGCTGGGCAGGGCACCTCAACCAACTTAGCTACCCTAGCAATCAGTATGGACAAAGCGTTCAGTAACAAATCCACCCTCCATGCTGTAACAGCCCCCGCCCTCTTGCTGCCTACAGGCTGTGACTCTGTTGCTGCCTGCTTGTTTTCCGTTCCTTCATGCCGGTGTTTGCGTTCACTTTGACCTTTGGTGACTGTAGTTCAAAGATTGCCTTTCTGTGGAGTGTGCTTGTTGTTGTCTGTCTTTTGCTAAACTGTAATTTGTTGCTCATACACAGTGGCACCCGCTGCTTGCATTTCCTGCTTTTTGCTGCTCCTCTGACTTCCAGCGCTCCTCCCAGGATCTACCTAATGGAGACCACAGCTTGACTCCGTTGAGTAGGTTCCTGTACCAGCTCCACCTCCCTGCCTATGGGCTTTGACTCTGTTGTTGCCTGCTTGCCCTCCATTTCCTTTGTGCCGGTCTTTGCATTCACTTTGACTTTTGTTGACTGTAGTTCGCACATTGCTTTACTGTGGATCGTGCTTGTTGTCTGCCCTGTGCTAAACTGTAATTTGTTGGTCGTACACAGCAGCGCCCCCACTCGCTTTTCCTGCTTTTCCTTGCTCTCCCACTTTTCCACCTCCCAGGACCAACTTAATAGGGGCTACAGCTGCCCAAGGCAAGCCGGTCTGCACCTGTACTGCGCCCAGCACCAGGAACCCTGGTTCTTCCAGCCCGCACAGCTACACCGCCACAGACCACAGAGCCCTTTATCCTGGGTGCATCGACAACAACACCTGTCACACATCTCTATGCACCACCAAAAGACCATTCTCTTGCCAGCACTGCCGCTTCACCTGCATCACTGAAGTGATCAACCATGCCAGAGAAACCACAAACACAACTGCATCCACCACGCCGACTGAGACCACCATGCCACAACTCCAGTGCATTCTACTCATTGCATGACCGCTCGGCAAACACACCATGGAGATGTGGGACACTATTTCATCCTCACAGAGACCTGACTGAACCCACCTTCGCACCATACATTGTCATCGCCGCCCCCAAAAACTACAAGATAATACACCTGGACTGAGCCAAAAAACACGGAGGTGAAATTGTCATCATCTACAAGGACACTATCTGCTGAACGACCTCCTCAGACGACTGAACCCTGATAATGGAGCATCTCAACTTCCAAGTCCCACAAACGGAAAATGCACCATCAGAGGCACCATCTCCTTGCTCACCTTTCCAGCAAAGTTTCTTGAGAAGGCAATCAACCAGCAGCTTACCGAACACCTGGAACACATCGTCCTCGACTCCTCTCAAACCTGTTTCCAAACCAACCACAGCACTGAGACCGCCCTGACTGCAGCCACGACGACATCAGGGCCCTCCTAAACAGCTGCGAAATGGCAGCCGCCATCCTCCTGGACTTGTCAGTCGCCTTCGACTCGGTCTCCCATCACATCTTGATCAACTGACTCCACCACATTGGAATCCAGGGAGAAGCCCTCAAATGGATCACCTCACACCTCACCGGAATAACTCAGAAAATCCATCTCTCACCGTTCACCTCAGAACCCAAGGAGATCATCTGCAGCGTCCCCCAAGGATTGTTTCACAGCCCCACCCTCTTCAATACATACATGACCCCCCCCGGCCAACACCTTCAGATCGCGCAGACTCAACATCCCCTCATATGCCGACGACACCCAGCTCATCCTCTCGTTGTCAAAAGATCCTTTCTACCATCAGAGACAACTTTACTTTCACAGATGTATGATAAATGTCACCGATTGGATGAAGGACAACTGTCTCAAGCTTAACACCAACAAGACAGAAGTCCTCAACTTTTGGAACAACACCTCGCCATGGAAAGACGCATGGTGGCCTGCTGAACTCTGCCCCTTCCCCAAACTCTGCATCATTTTGGACAGCAGGTTATCTATGAAGAAACAAGTAAACGCAGTCTCATCTGCCTGCTTTCACACCCGCTGCATGCTCCGCAAGCTATTTCACACAGCCTTCTCTGGAAGAAAACTGTCAACAGCCCGGATACTGCCACTATTACTAGAGGCAACTTCTACACACTAAAACCTGTGAAGATCGGTAATTGCACAAAGCTTTCCTATAAGGTTTACACCACAGTGGGGTTGAAGCAGGGGTGTGTTGTAGCGCCTGTTCTTCATTTACATCTCGTGCTCCTCCAGAGATCTCAGCCTATTAGACGCACGCCCACCGAAACTGGGAGTCAGGCACAAACTCACATTATATACGCTGATGATTCACTTAAATTGAGCCAGACCCCCGTGGGCCTGCAACGTCTTTTCAACAAACTTTCACTCTTCACGACACGAAACAATCTAGAAATCAGTTTAAAGAAAACCAAAATTGTGTGCTTATCAAAGAAAATGAGAACAAATTGCTATTGGTTCATTAATGGAACACGGATGTCCTGTGAGACACAATATAAATACTAACATTCAAAGAAAGGGGCTCTGTTAAGCCGCACCTGGAAGCAATGAAAACTAAGGCTGTCACCCTGATGGCAGGATTTATGACAATTTCGAGTATACCCAATGGACCAATTATGGGGCCACTAGAGTAGGCAATATCAGGCAAATTCCTTCTGTCTATTACCTTATGGCTGTGAAATTATCCTGGATAGAGTCACCAGGCAGTTAAACCTTCTACTGGCAAAAGCGTACAGAAATGTAGTCGTCCAACGAATTACACATCACAGACTCGGATCCGTTTGCAATTTGGGGTGATTAAGCAGTCCTGGGTGACCAGATATTCCTACCTCGAGATGTGTTATAAATTCAGGTTTGCAGACAAAAACGTGTTAGTTCCTCTAGTCTAGCACACAATAAAGAAGCTGAATTCCAGCTCTTTATATACATATATCACTACAAGACGCTGTTTTAGCACTCCAGCTTGTGGGATTCTAGGGTGTCACTCTCAGTGTTCAAGAAGCAACTTTGCGGCTGCCCGCGGCCCCCGCAGGGGGCCACCCTAAAAGGGTGGTCCTTTAGTGCCATTTGGGTACTAACACACCCCTCATTAGTGGTTGGACGCCAGATAGGAATCCTCTCGCAGTGGCGCACCACACACGTGACTTCTGGGGCGCAATGGTAGGGGAGGGTATATTTGCCTCCCCCGCCCCTCCTGGCGTCCTCTGTTGTGCCAACTAAAGCAGTTGGCAGGTGAGAAATGAGCTGGTTTGGTGGGGGGCTCTGGTGGCGACGGGGGCCGCCTCCAGAGCTGTGGCGGAGTTACAGGGCGATCTGTAAGCAGACTGGTACAGTAAGGGTACCTCTGCGGCAAACGGGTACAGTAAGGGTACCACTGCGCGGAACAATAGGGGTGCCAGAGCAAAAGACCAGGAGCCTCAGGGCAGGTTCCTGGAAAACCGCGATGGCGCCCCGTTAGTCCTTCGGGCAGTTGGGGGCCTGACCAACCGGGGGTTTGCCCAGCTACGCTCCGCCCGGAAAAGGGTGTGAGTAATAAGAGACCAACGTGTCACGTGATCCGGAGGAGGATCACCAAAAGGTGTAGCACTGACTGGGTGACCCACAGTGCTGGCTCATCAGGCGGGCAGGGGCAGCATAGGCTAGTACAGCTGCCTGCCCTTGGATCGCCCATAAGATAACCCACCATATTGCATACTTTTGTATGGAATAAACCTGCAGCAATATTTTCCCATAACAAAAGTTGTCTTGTGTATTTATTTATTCACGCATGCTCAGACTGTGGGTGGGGGAAGTTGCCAATAATGGCACTAAGCATCATAACAAATATTCACCCCCTGCATGAGGACAAAGCAACTTTAGCAAAGAGAACTCATGCATGGCAGGTCATTAATTCCTTTACTCTTCTCAAGCCATATCCCTATTTCGATAAAGGGTACTTGTTTTATACAAAGCTTAAGCACCTTAGGTTAGGAGCAATAGCGGCTGCAGGCGGACATCAGTGGTGAGGTGGAAGGGTTTTTTTAAAAAAAAAGGAAGAAACGGAAAAGTTACACAAAACAAAAAAACGTACCTTCCCGGCGACTGCCTCTCCTCTGTCCTTCTGTCCCACGTGGGAACAGTAAGCACCCAAGCTTCCAGACTCCTCTAGCCAATCACGACCCAGGCTTCCGAACTCTAGCCAATCACGACACTGCTGATAGCAGCGTCATGAGTGGTCTATGCGCCGTGGCTTGTCTCTCTTATAGAGAATGAAAGGCTGGGTATATTCCTCACCAGGTTGAGTATTACAGCCTGGTGGGGAACATGTACAGTTTACAGGATTGTTTGGCCGGCCAAAGATGGCTGACCAAGCAATCATGTGCACTTGGGGAGTGCAACCACTTCTCCCCTGCCCTTTGGGCAGCTCAGCCCCGCCCTGCACCTGGAGATCCACTAGAGAAAAATAATATGATAATAACCTGGCATTGATATCATTTTTTTTCTTGTGGGGCGACGCTCCTCCACCTTTGTAACAACCTTTGTAACTTTGTAACAAGTGACAAGTTGTAAGCATTGTCACTTTAGCCCCCCCAAAAGTCGTATATCAACAAGACTGTACCAACATGCTCATCCCGCCAGACCACTATCCATTTGCATGTCGACCGTTGCCGGATAAGACTTTTACATGCATGTACTTTTGCTTTGGTACTCACTAGCACTTTAGTTTCATTGCTTGGACTGCAAAAATTATTATACTGGTGCGCAAAGCCATTTTAAGGATCATTAATCGTGTCCAAACACTTGCTGGGGTACAGTGTGCTTAATAAGCACGGCCACGCCTGTACTGATTAGCTGCCAGCAAAGAGAATATAGACATGCTCCCTTATCTTTAGTTCTACAACTGCTTACCCTTAATAGCCCTTGTATTGTCGAAAATCAGTCTTTGTTTTTATTATCTGATTTAAAATAGCATGTATAAAAAATGTTTACCAGATAAACTGTGGGAATGTGTATGGTTTTAATTAAATATGTACTTTTTAAAAATAAACATACTCCACTGGGCCAAGACTCCTTGCCTGGAGGCCCGTAGCATGCTGCCGGCCACTTCATGTAAAAACACACACAAAAAAAGGGGAAAACTCATATCTCTCCCTGCTGTTGCTTGGGACCTGCTCCCTGCATAGCAAGGGTAACTTGGGTCCCAATACAAACAAAGAAAATGGGGTCCTGCCCACCTGTTTGCTAGTAACACAGGCATCATTGGGGTGCAGTGGTCCCTCATAGGATTGTACCAGGGCCAATGCACCGGCTGCTCTAATGGTAGTGATGGTCATTTAAAAATGAATTAGCCCACATGTCTCTCTGCCTTCCTCAGTACATCTCCCTAAGAAAGCTGTGCCTGTCCGTTTGGAAATAAAGAAATTAGCCCTTACATAGCACCCTCGCCTCTGGGCCATCTGTTTGATGCTGTCCATGGACAGAGAGCTAAAGAAGAAACCGCCCTTCTCACCAGCGTACCTGAATGAAATGCAAATGTTTGAAATTGTTTGATCGCCAAATGTAAAGGCTGCTTGGAAGCTAATAAAGACTTTCATTGAAGCTTAATGGTGTCAAAGATGTATTCTTTTTGAAAGGTGATCTCAGGGTATTCAGTTTTAGAAAGAGTCCTTTTAACAAGCATATAAAAATGCTTGCACTAGGTGCAGTGTGATTACCTACTAGTAAAATGTATTATTTTAAAGTACTTGTTTTATCTAAAACACTAAATTATGTTGTGGTAGCCTATCATACTTACGGCCACTGGAATTATGCAATGTTGCAGCTGCCACATTTTCCGCATAATCATGGATTTGTCACATATGCTACTTATTCATCTGCTGTATAATCTGCTGATTCTAACAAAACAAATTCTAGCTGCAACGGTGACGTGTGGGGGTCCTGGTGGGTGGGGGGGGGCTGTGTGTAAAAATTAATCACTTTGAAAGCACGGGGTGCAGAGTTTGTTGGTGTCCAGCAGTTTTCCCGCATCAAATAAAAAAGTCAGGACAACACTAATCAATTTCACGATAACTCTGGTGATTAATGTTCCTTCTGGAGAGAGAGAGGCCAGTTTTGTCTAGTGGGAGTTTTGACTCATCCATAAGTAAAGTAGATAGGGTGACCAACCGTCCGTAAATTTCACGGACCGTTGTCCGTGTGGATCCTTTTTACGGACGCCTTTTGTCCGTCATTGTGGGCATTGCAGGGAACAGCCCTGTTCCCTGCATGAAGCCTCAACTCTCTGATGGGGCGCCTCGCACTCTTCCTGGGACACAAGAGCGCCCCCCCCCATTGTCATTCTGTCTGTGGCTGATTGCCACATACAGACTGACAATGGGCCAGTTTGCAGTGTTACTGCATGTGGTGGCCTCCTCCTGCCACAGGCTAGGGCAGATGGAAGGAATGTGCAAACACGCCAATGCTGCTACAGAATCCCGTTCATTCAAAGAAGCTGAAAAGAAGGGGCTAGAGTTCTTTCAGTCTCATCCTTTTAGAAAAGTGCAGTTTCAATATTATATTCAAGGAAGCCATGGTTGCTGCATTTTTATTTTATGCAACTAACAACCATTGACAAAGCAAATAGTTCTGGCTTGTTGTAGGTGTAACGTTACTTGTTGTGTATATATATCTGGATGCAATGACAGAAGAGGCAAAATACCAGTCCAGCGACACACAATGCTAAGCACAGATTTTTAGCTTAGTTGTTTTAAGCCACACCCTTAATTACATTGGAGAGACCCCCAGTTTTTTCATCCCGCTTAAAGCCCTGGAAACAACACCATTTGACAATCACCTCATGGCCTGGCACTGTGCATCATGCATGACTCATGACTTCCACTTTTTCAGATTGCCTATGTGCATGTGCATAGTGAACCCTCCCCCACCCCACCCCTTGCTTTAGGAACTACAGCAAGGGTGAAATTCTTGATGGGCCTCTTCTGTCTGCAACTCTGCAGACAAAGGCTCAGCTCATAATTAAGATGAAAAGGTGGGCGAGTGAGTAAGTGAATGGATGAATGAAAGGGTGATTAGATGGATAATGTGCGAAAGGATAGATGGATGAGTGAAAGGGTGACTGATCGGTGAGTGAATGGGTGGGTGGATGGATGAGTGACAGGGTCAATGGATGGATTCATGAGCGGATGAGTTGAAGGATGGGTGGATGGATGGAAGGAAGGATGGCTAAGTGAAAGGGTCAATGAAGAGAGAAAGGGAGGATGGATGGATGACTGAAAAGGGGAATGAGTGGGAGGATGAGTGACTGGGTGGTTGGATGAGTAAGTGAAAGGATGGCTGGATGGGTGAGTGGATAAATGGCTGGATGGATGAGTGAATGGATGTATGGGTAGAAGAGTGGATGGATGAGTGTATGGATGGATAGGGTGAAAGGGTGGATGGATGGATGAGTGAAAGTGTGGATGGAGGGATGGATGAGTGAAATGATGGATGGAAAGATACATGATGGATACGTTTTCAAATGGATGAATATGTTTGGATATAGATGGAATTACTTCTATACTATTGCGCGACCTCCTTTGATGTAAAACGTACCTTTTGTCCCGAAGTTTTGTCCTGAATTTTGACCTCCTGTCCTGAATTTTTGTCCTGAATTTTGACTCTTTGTCCTGAATTTTTACACTCACTGTCCTGAATTTGCACCCATGCCAGTTGGTCACCCTAAGAGCAGAGGGTTTATGTGCCTGTCGCCACGAACATGCACTATGCGATCACAGAACTGAGTGCCAGTGAGTTATGCGTAGTGCTATAAAAATATTTATGTATGTCAGAGAGGGACTATGAAGAGATGACGGGGACTCTTGAGGGCGGTACTGAGGGACGAGAAAGAGGTCATTCGGGGGCGCCAAAGAGACTGCTGCCCTGGGGGCCACAAACGCTAAGGTCGGCGCTGCTACGGCTAAACGTCCCTCTGCCAGGCACTAAGGGCAGAAAAACACCACGCTGTGTAGGTGAGTGATACACTGGTGCATGAATCCTTAGATGGCACACAACATAATCTTCACGCGCCTTGGATGTAAGGTACATAGTACAATTCTGGCATGCTACAAATCCAACACAGTAAACGTTGCTTCATGCCAGGTTTAACACTGCGCGTTGCAAGAAATAATTAACGTGATGCCTATACCCGTTGTGTCCAATGAAGTGACTAGTTTTATGGGGGTGTTTTATAGCCGTAGTGATGCGAGCGGCCACGCACCACACGGCAGTGCGGGAGTTCCTGCGGCCTCGCGCACGTTGCTCTCTGGGTTTGCCTCCGAGCCAGCCCAACTTCGGGCAGTGGCTGCCCTATTTGCATACGATTAAAGAATATTGTTCAGCACTTCCTTGTGAGGGGGCGGGCTGAGTACCTGACAGGTTGTTTTCTGCGAAAGGGACGCCCTGGGCCGGGGCCTGGTGGCTGCACGTGGAATGCCGGTTATGCGGCCCGCTCCGGGAATTAATTTACCTGACCCCTGCAGGCACTGCGCTGACGTGCATAGCTGCCTTGCCCGGCCCTCCCAGGCATTCACTACCTTCCGTTCGGCCTTAATTCACATTTCTGTTTTCTTCTCTTTGTGGGAAGCCTCAGACCTCCTGCACAGTGCCTGCCCAGCCTACCGCCGGACTACAGGTGGAACAGACTGCTCTCTGGAGGTCCCCCTGTGCACCGGGTGAGTCCTGGCAGGGGGGGATCTATGCGGATGGCTCTGAAGGGTCATGTGATGTCATGATATGTTGTCTAGCAGGCGTGATTTGTGGTTCTTCGAGTTATGCTTGTGGAAAGTAGATGGGTGTATTAATAGGTCTGCTGACAGGCTGCTGCCTCTGGTGTGGTAGGGCTGGAGTAAATTCAGTTGTACGTAGAGGTGCGCAAGCGGAGCCTACCCTGGGCTGGCTCTGGCTCAGGGTGTGTCCCTTGGGGACTAGCGAGTCAAACCAAAGCCGAGCCAGGCCAGACAAGGTACTACTTTTTCCTTCCAAAATACAGGTTTAAAATACACAAATTAGTGAGCACAGGTAGCTGTGCACAGTGTCAGAGTGGCCTATAGGGCGATCAAGCAATGCCCGACGGGATGGTCAGAAAGGTCGGTGTGTGAACCGTTTTTTTGCTATTTATTGGTCTTGTTTTATGGTTTGCTGGGCCGTTTTAGTGTCGATTTCTCTGATATTGCAACATAGTGTCTGCAGCAATCTCAAATCCCTGCAGTCTTCCATATTTTGTAAAACACTTATACAGCGTGTCTTTAAAAAAGTTCAAAACTGCCCCCATTTGAACCATGAGCCACTTTCTTTTAGTTATCTAATTCACTAATGGAGTCACTTTTAATTTGGTACCTGGGGCGATTTTCTGTCTCAGGCTGACCCTGTGCACACAAAACCTGGAAAGGTGCTATTCTGCTGTCTGTCTCCAGCTGAGGTGAGCTGCCTTTTCCCTAAAGACCTGCGGTAAAAATATGAGCATGAAACACGGTCTCTTTTGCATTCCCTTACCTTAATGTTGTTCAAGAAAGATATTTTGACAATGCACATTTTACACTTAGCATAGTTTTACACAATCCCTATTGCATAATTGGCATGCCAGATAATTTGATGACTTCACTTGTCCTTTGGCTCTTAAAGTCAAGTCCGACACCTGTCAGGGGATCGATTCTCCTTACGAATGTTCTAGATTGTTCGCCTCTAGTTACATGTCAGGCAATGCATTCTGGCGCAGTACTTCTCTGAGATGCATTGAACAAGTGGTGGGACATTGTTGGTTGTGCAATTTGTAATGCTTTTTCAAGGCGGGTGAGTCCGTTGGGAGGTTTGGACTACTCGCCGACAGGACAAGTGTTTTTTGGGCCAGTGAGGGTTGGGAAGAGTTTTTTCATATAATTTATTAATGACTGACAAATTGGCGGTCGATGTTGGTTAATGGGGTTCTACCTGTAATAGACAGATTTATACGGTGATTGTGGAATATTCCAACCCTTTTCTGTCACTGACAGTCTGGAAGGGTTGGAGCAGATCCACTCCAAGAGATTTGTCACGACCCTCCAGGCCTTTCTGTTTCAGAGAAATACTGGCTGTAACTATCTCGGAGCTGTGCCTGATATAGGATTTACATCCCGGACCCTGGGTCCAAGCCCATGTCATCTACCCAATGCCTGCTGTCTCCGCCCACCCCCGCCACCCACAACTACCAGTAAATCTGTCTTCATATCATACTAAGCGGCATCACGCATCATACTTTTCCTCACATTCAAGCAGCTTGGACTCTAAGGTAAATCCGGAGACAAACTTAGTAGACAGGGCATTCTATAGTGTAAGTACTAACTTAAACACAAGAGAGTGTGAGCGGTAACGGGGCTTTCACATATCCCCCCATGGAGTGCAACTAATCGCACACAAAAAATCTGAATGGCCGAGGATTTTTTCCTGACTATGTTTAGTGCCACATCCTACAGGAATATTAAAAATATTAAGAAAACATTTTTCACCCACCAAATGGTGGCATGCTTCATCACTGGTGTTTTTTCTCATTTTGGTAGGACAGTACCACTAGGGCAGGCTCGACCGCTTTCAGGAGCTTTTTTGATATTAATTTTTTTTTTAACATTTCCGTAAATCCAGTCAAGATAAAAATGGTTACTGATTTGCCCAAACAACTTTAATCTATGGAAACCATACCATGAATAAAAACGTAGATACAAATGACTATCAGGAATCCAGTGGTTCCAGCACCCCTAATTGGTCAGCATGTGTTGGTCGATTTAAATATGCCTAAAAGGTCACTCGACCTTCTTCAGGGCACCTAGACCTCCCTACCTATCCTCATCCAATCCTAAGGGATAAGTGAATGTGAGGAGGCATAAGACTCTCCTACCTGTATATATTCATGAACCTGTATGATGCCAGAAACAAACTATTTGTTATTAAAATAAATTGACACGAATAGTCGGCTCTGGTGGGCATGGCACACCCACTCATGCTTATATCAAAGACATGCATACTCTTGTGCGTAATCAAGTGAGACCCTACTCCAGTCTACCATCACACATCATGCCACTCCTTACTTCTATATGCCCACATCCCTAAAGGAATCACCCATAGGGCTGGGATATATGGTTTTGAATGTGAATGGGTTTTACTCTATCTTACCTGAGTAAGGTTCTTAAGCAGATTTACCCTAGATTCAATACCACTTGAATGTGAGGAAAAGATGATGTGTGTTGTAGCGTAGTATGATGTGAAACCAAATTTGCTAGTCGTTGTGGGGTGAAGAGGGACAGCATGGACGGGATAGATGACATGGGCTTGAATCCAGGGATGGGGCAATGTAAATCCTATGTCAGACACAGCTCAGAGATAGCTAGAGCCAGGATTGCTCCCAAATAGAACAACCTTGAATGTTGTGACAAGTCTCTTGGAGTGACTCTGCCCCAACCCTTCTAGACTGTGGGTGTCAGCAAAGTGTTACTCCACGATCTCCTTATAAATACGTCTGTCTCTGAAAAGCAGAACCCCAATTACCACCATCAACCCCTTTTTTTAGACTTTTTTTCTTAATATTTTTAATATTCGTGTACAGTGTGGCACTAAACATAGAAACACACCCTCAGGCTTTCACATTTTTTTGCTGTGATTAGTTAAAGTGCAAGTACGACGTACCTTTTGACCACTGGCTGCCTTCATATTACCATTTGCGCATGCCACTCCACACCGTAATTTGTCTGTTGGGTCAACACGGTGTTTTATTGATGGTCAGCATAACTACAAGATGTTCAAAGCACATACCACCTGCTGCATGACTTTGTGAGTGTTTGAACTTAAGAAGCCATTTACAGTGCTGACCCCAAAACTTTGCATCTGTGCTATAATCCGCACATAAGGGCACTTCATGCCACACAGAAGAAGACAGGAACACAGTTGTAACAGAAAATGGCAGCAGCTTGTTTTATCACAAAAAACCTGATCCTTAGGAGTACCAGGGAATTATTAACTTGGGGCTGCATCCCAATTCGTTTTTTGCCCATCATTTCACCTTACTTTGGACCTAGCCATATGCTGGGAACAGTCTGGCTGTAACAAGGGCCAGGTCCTTCATGAACTGGAACACAAGCAAATCAGGACGGGTTTTGCCCTTTTAGGGCTCATCAGACAGGTATAGCTTGGTTCTGGTGGTATAGTGAGCACAGGAACCTTGTCGGGGCATACCCGTCGCACATAGGGCATCTGCTGGCCAACAATGTGATGGCTGGAATGCTTGAAATTAATCTCAACTACTGTCAATCTCTTGGTCCGCATCCCAATCCATCTTTTTTTGCCCACCATGCCACCTCAGGTTGGACCCAGCCATTTGCAAATCAGTCTTGACCCAGCTCCAATGGAACCAGCCCAGCCTGAACCGCCATGCCAGGTCCTTTGTGAACTTGAACAAAGCAGTGGGGTATAGTATGGTTGCAGTGGCAGTGTGCACGGGACGCACACTTGGCCATAACACAACATGTTTCTTTTGCCAGATCGAATTGGGAGTTTAAACTGCACACAGGCTGCAATGGCAGGCCTAAGACATGTTTTAAAGGGCTACTTAAGTGGGTGCCACAAAAAGTGCTGCAGGCCCACCAGTAAAATGTAATTCATAGGCTATAGCTATATGTAGTACCACTTTTCTAGGGACTTATAAATACATTTAATGTGCCTGCCAATTTATTGTAGACCAGTTGTACCATGGTTTAGGGGAAGAGTATGCGCACTTCACTGCTTAGCAGTGGTAAATTGCACAGAGTCCTAAAAGCCAACAAAACCGCTTCAGAAAAGAGGAGGGGTGAAGGCAAAAAGTTTGGGGGTGACCCTACAGAGATGGCCAAGTCCAACACACTCTATATACAAAATCAACAATAGGTCTGTTTGACCACTGCACTATCAAAACCCTGACCTAAAAAATGTTGTCATGTAGAGTTCCTGAGCTTCGCCATAGGCGGACCCCTCTGTTCTGGACTTAGCCCTCATTCCCTCAGAACACACTGTCCAGTGCTCATGGATTGGATGTTCCTGCTCCCTGGAGCGAGGGCTACGCTATATTGAGTAAATAAAGGGAAACATGTACCAGGCTTTCACAGTTTCCCTGCAGGCCCGCGTGTGCCTTTTGTCCTGTATAAATTTAGCATTCGGCTGCCTGCATACTTCAGAATAATATCCTTTCCCTCACGTGCAAACATTTGGAATGCCGGAGCTCAAAAAGAAGCGCCATCAGCAGTTTATCGCTGCCAAAAACAACAGACAACCTGGCGTCTATCCAGCATCTTTGGTATCTCCGAAACCAACATTCACTTAAAGAGAACGATGAAAGCTTCAGAATTCGCCGGGTTATGCTGGTCTTTTGCTGGCTGAACACTCCAGGTTAAGAGCCTGATTCTCGTACATGGGCACACCTTAGTCCAGCCTTATGGGTGATTTGGCCTAAACTAAATTTCCATGAGAGAGGAACAGCACTGGCACATAGAAAAGGTCTGTCTGAATCTTAACAGGACGTCTACATTTCTAATCAGTGTTGAATACAAAAATGCTGAACCGCATTCTCTGACAACTGCGGTCCCTGAAAGAACATAAAAGATGCAGCGAAGCATACATAATGTGACATGGCTACTACTGACTGTAATTATAGGTGTGGGGACTCACTCAGGAGAACACACAGAGAGCATGCACAAAGATGTCCAGGTTTCAAACACCAAGTAGCCAAAGTTTCCCTCCCAGAGACCTAATCTGATTTTTAGGTTTCACTTGCACACCTCTTGCACTGTGCTTGAGAAATCTATTGTTTTAATCTAAACATAAAAGGGACTTGGATCCCACCTCTTCTCTTTCCTGGCTTCTCATTGTTTCCTGTGTGTGCCACTTACCTTTCCTCCATTTTAATTGGCTGTAGCATATTTTCCTGCATTTACCAATGCTTGTTCCTCGTCTGCTTCTCTTATCAGTTTTCCGCCGCCGAACTACTGTTAAGTTCTGCTTTGGTGGATTTGTATTTTCATAAAGTTTTGCCTTTTACTATAGCAGCATATTTATATAACAATTTATCACCCGGAGAGATTAAGTTATTTGCACAGAATCACAGGATATTGCACAGTGCCGCCGAGACTCAAACCACGATCCCCAGCTCTCGAGTCAGCAGCTCTGGCTGCTGCACCACATCCACTCCACTCTCGTTTTATCTGCCAGGGAGCTCTTTCCTTCTCCCGGACGACGACTGATGAAAATATCTCTTTATTCATTACGTAGGTGAAACCGATGCATTACCAATGCTTTTTTTTGCTTTTCTTCTTAAATCTATTTTTAATCACTTTTCAGATTTCCCATCATTTTATTTTTCACCCACCGTTTTCTACCAACCACAGTGATGGCGGCAACACAAAATTTATAATAATAGCAAGCACTGGCAAGCCAGTAGGTTTGGTGTTGATTTGCTAAATCATGCAAACCCAAATGTGTACAGGGTGTTTGTGCCATGACAGTGCAAATTGCCTTCTTTTGTGCCACGTATGTGTCTGATTTTTCCCTCACCAAACTTGCGGTGCTGCTTTGCACCAGCAACACAAGACAAGAAATAAAAAAAGAGCAATACAACAGGATTGTGAAAGTTAGAAAACGCGGTACAGACATAGGAACAAGAGAAAGTGGCAAATTATACACAGACGTGGTGTCAGTAGTCTGTGGACATTTGTGTGTGCATGCATGCAATAGAACATTAAAACGAGACCTATTGGTTTTACCACGGCTTGCTGTCAGTGTTTTTAAGGTACATAACGTTTACCACTCCTGTCTCCTATTTACCTCCATGAGGGTGTGGTGGAGGTCAAGATTTTGAAAAGGAACAAAGTTATGATTTGACCAGTCCAATTTGAGGTGGTTAGAGATTTATATGTGGATTTTCTGAATGAAAATCAGGACAAAGCCCTTATTGGGCATAAGTGTGATGCAAAGTTGTAGTAGGTTGTGGTCTGATAGGAAGGATCTGAGGCGCGATATAATTTTTTCCAAATAGAGGAAAATGTGATTGCAAGAGGAGGTGAGTTCAGTGCTATGATCAAGAAGCTATCAATAAAGCTATTTTTGCTGCTAGGTTGGCAGTATAATATATCCAGCATCAGTGGTTTAGATGTTGCTTTTGTAATTCACGCAATGAGTCATCAGGATGAGGAGTTAATGGAGTTAATCAGTTTGCATTTAAGGAACTCCTTGTGGGTAAAGGAAGTCCCCAAAATAAATGCTTGGACGCTTTCGAGGTGGAGATTGTTTTATTCTAATGGTAAGATATTGGTATGACAAATGAGCAGAACCAGGTTTCCATAATAGCAGTAGCATCAAGGTCACAGTCTTGGATGAGGGCAGATGTGGAAGTTGCATTAGAGGCAGTAGACCTACAGCTCAGGAGTGCAGCTTTGATGCAACATAGAGAAGATGGGACATGGATTGAGAGGAGGTGATTTTTCTGAGGTTGGCTGAGCAGTCTGATCTTTGTGTTTAAGACATCTTGCTCTGAAGAGTGAGATAACAGGAGAGCGAGAGGGAGAGTGGTGTTTGCAGACTTTGTATCATCTGCTGCTGGTGATCCACCTAAAGTTTGATGGCAGGCATTAATTTTGGGCCATGGGTAGGAGATTTGTGCTCATGTCAGTAGTAATGGCCATAATGAAATATTAGATGATTAATCACACCTCTCATGACATCTCTCTATGTACACTCAAGTCATTCTATGGACATTCAGTCTGTTTCTCGTAGTTGTGGTGCGTCTGGACTGGACAGTGAGGGTTATTGACAGAGGGAGAGTGTATCAAGAGGTGGTCATAGCTACCGGAGGGCTACAGGTTTGGTCCTTGACAATATATAAGTATGAGTCCTTGTAGCAGTAGCTTTAGCCCATGGTTCTGGCCACTGTTTATGCCGGCATTTTGCTGTCTGGTTTTATTTCCCAAAGATTTTGGATGATAATGGGGACATGAGGAAGTGAAGGTTGGTGAGCTATTGATGTCATAGTTATTAGAGATGGTTGGCATGGTATCATTGCTAATATCTCTATCAATGACAGAGTCTTTTCATGCCATCACTAAATGAAGCAATGTGTTGAAAATGAAACCATTGTTCCTTGAGGATTGGGTAATGCTCATTTGTCTAGAGACCCAAGCCCCAATAGGTGGGCCAGACCCTACTACACACAGAGAGTGCTCAGTGAGCAGACTGAGCTTAGAGCTGACTTCCTCCAGACACGCAAGGGCTGTAAGATGGGCAAGTTCCTACTACACACAGTCAGTGCTAAGTGCAAAGACTGTGCGTAGAGCACACTCCCTCAAGAGAGGTAAGCCCCATTTGGTGGGCAACCCCCTATTATGGACAGTCTGCACTCTGTGCACAAACTGTGCGTAGAGCCTACTCTCTCCAGACATGCAAGCGCTATTAGATGGGCAAGCCCCTACTACACACAGTCAATACTGTGTGCACAGACTGCGCATAGAGCCCACTCCCTCCAGGCACCCAAACACCCTTAGGTGGGCAAGCCCCTATTACACACAGCCTGTGGCCTCTGCCCTGCTCTTCATGGAGAGCCCACTCACTCTAGACACCCAAACAAAATTACGTGGGCGACCTACTAATAAAATTAGGCTGTGCTCTCTGTGCAGCTCTTCACGGAGAGCTCACTCCCGCCACAGACTCAAGCCTCCTTACATAGCAGAGACATGTACTGTTAAGTATGTTGGGAATAATTCACTTTATGTTAAAAATACCCTATAAACTCGATGACAAAAACAAAAGTTAAAGTGGCGTTATAGTTAGGGGTAGCAATATTTGTTGCTTTAAGTTATAAAAAAAACACAACCAAAAAACTAGAAATTCATTAAAAAAACAAAGGTGAAAGTGAGATTATAGCTAGGTGAACATGAAAGTTTAAAAAATAAACAGTTAGACCTGAAAATACTGAAATTTACCAGTTATAGTTTACTGAGCTACTGAAAAACAAAAGGTTAAAGTGACGTAATTGTTAGGACTGTAGTAATATAAAAGCTATTGTTGTAAAACAAAGCATATCCTTTGATTCTGGGCAAATCACTTAATCTCCCCGTGCCTAACAAAAATAAATGTGTCCTCATGTAACGCAACTGGTGCTATGTAAAGCGCTCTGATACCCAATACCTTCGGGTCAAGTCAACGCTATAGTAAAAAAATTAATTAAAAAAAAGCATTGAAGTTAACTAGTTTTGGTTTACTAAGCTAACTATCATTTGCACTGCTTATTACCTTATGTAATACATCACTCATAACCTGTTCAATGACATAATTGATGATATCACTGATGACATCTCAAACGACATCATTGATGACATCACGGCTATCATTCACCATACTGCTGTTCAGTTTGCTCTCCAGACCAATGCTGCCTTTGAAATATGCAAGTAAGTACTAAATGGTACAGAATAATGTTAAGCATAAATTACATGAACAATGTGGTTATATAGAATAATTAGACTGTAGTCCACTGCCTCTAAACAAACAAGTCCCATTAGGCGTCCAAGCCCCTACTATGCACATCCTAAGAAATATGGAGACATTTTCACGGATAGTTGACTAATGCTAGACACCCAAGCCCCAAAGCTCCTACTACAGACAGTCTTCACCCTGTGCACAGCTCTTAAAAGAGAAAAGTTCACTCCCTCCAGTCAAGCCCCATTAGATTCCCAAGCCCCTACTATGCACAGCCTTCCCCCTGTTGACAACATTTCATGGAGAGCTCACTACCTGAGGACTTTCAAACCCTGTTAGGTGATGAAGGCTCCACTATGCGCAGCTTTTTCCTGTGCACAGCTCTTCATGGAGAGCGCAACCCTCCACACACACAAGCCGCCGTAGGAGGCCAAGCATTGTGCAAAAGATTAGACATATTAGCAGTACATAAGCTATTAAAAATCTGGTCTAGATGTAGCTCACTATATATACATTTCAGTGTCAAAATTGTATGGAAAACTCTGTCATAATGCTTGGATAATGTAATCAGTGATATCGGTGATTTCATCAATGATTTTATTGAACATGTCATGGGTGATGTAATATGTGAGGTCACAAGCAGTGCATGGGGGGGCACTAGTTATAATTATCTCAGTAAAGTATAACTGATGAATTTCAGTGCTTTTTATTTTTAAATTGTATTTTGTAAGTGACATTTTCTTCTGACTAGAAGGTCACTTTAACCTTTAGTATTTTCAGTGAATACATAGTTATGTGTAGCTCACATTTTTGGTTATGATAATCAGAGATAGTACGTTTTCTCCTGCAAGGCATTTTTGTATTGTTTTGACTAAGGAACATCAGTCCAGGAGGAAAGATTCTTCGCAAAAAAAAGTAGGTTAGATTTAAAGTAGTCCAAAGTGAGATTATGAAATGTGGCAGTAACCTGTCACACTGGTGAAAATGGTGTGCATAATTTTGACCTCATATTTGGTGGGTAGCACATTATCGTTCAAAATCACCCTGAGCACAACACCACCATAATAATGGAAGGCCTCTGGGAGCACGAATCACACTTTGATGCAAACTGTACCTTTGTGCAAGATCTACAGGTGTGTGAAAATACTTATACTAGTAAAGAATACATTTAGCTAGGAAATTGCCTTTGAATGCAAAGGTGCAGTTATGTGCAGAGGCATATTTACGTTCATAATCATCAGTACTGTGAAAACCTTATTATGTGAATGAACACAACAGTAACATTTTGTTGAGAAAAAAATGTGAACAAGGGAGTGGAGACGCTTTTAGCCTCAAAAACATTTAGGAGTAAAAATCACATTGATGTACACAAACGTGTTTAGATACAAAATCGCTACTGTTGTAACATTAGCAAGAGTGAAGAGGGTGGAAATTAAATCAGTACAAATAGAAAATGCTTTAGTAAGATGTGACATCCGGTGTGGAAGGTGTGCATCAGTATAGCATTTTTTTAAAATGAGTTTTATATAGCGTGAACTCGACCTGAAGGTATCGGAACGCTTTACATGAGCACCAGTTGCGTTAGAGACATTCATTCTGTTAGGCACGGGGACATTATTTGATTTGCCAGAAACACAGGATGTTGAGCGTTCCTGCCGAGACTCGTACAAGGTTCCCCAGCTTTGAGGTCAACCGCTCTAGCCTTTAGGCCACATCCTCTCCCTGGGTTGAGGGCATATTGCTATGCTAAGTCTCCCTAAGTGCAACAACAACAGGCAGATGTAATCCTTAGTTTGCCATTCCGTTCCCTGGCACTGCCATTGCTACCGCTGATACTAATGGTTATGAATGAAGCTTTGGGACACCATAAATACTATTCTATAACTTGATTCACACATTCATCTGCCCATCTCTTTGGGAATGATGGCTACTGGATGAACACAAATGCGAGTGAAGAAAGATGTTAAAAAAAGAAAGTTTCAATCTGAAATAATCTCGGCATAAGCTATTCAAATTCATAAATCATAAACTTTGTGAGGCCATTATAGATTAAAATGGCATGCATACAAAATGTGCCATCTTAGTTTAACTAGAGTACCCATTACTACTCAAAGCACGGTAATTTCTCAAGTGCGAATCTCAGATTATCATGCGCTGTTCCTCATAATATTGTACCGTTTTCTTGCTCAAGTAGTTATCTCTGCCAGTGGAAAATGTCCCTTTTTTCTAGTCGAAAATATGACCCACTGAGTCACTGGGATGACAGTTGAGTTTTTGCACCCAAAGAAGGCCCCCAAAATCACACATAGATTAGCAAAATATATGCTCTTTTTTAGGTCAAGCCTAGGGCAGCACGCATTTTCTGCACGCTATGCAAGGCATTGTGTATTAGGGTATGCACTAGAAGACCCACTCACTCTCCGCCCATATTTGTCATTGGCTTTGTGTCATTGTCATTCTTAAATGCTGGCTTCTGATTAGTGAATAGGCTTGTTAGTCCCTCCTTGGTATCGCCTTGTCTCCATTTGTTACCGCCCATAAGGACTGGACCTTTTACTCGTCATGTTACACAGTCTGCTTTATCCTGGCTGTGAGCACTATTTTGTTTAATGTTTCTTTTTATTTGCAGCGCATTCCGCTTTCAATTTATCTTTACTTAATTTATTTGCATGCAGCGCGGTCCGCTTTCACTTTTGCGGATGCACTTGTTTATTTTTTAATTAATTTGCAGGACGGTCAGCTTTCACTTTAGCGGCCGCTTCTTTGTCTAATTAATTTGCAGCCCCCCACGTGTGCCCTTGTGCCTCCCTCTGCCCCTGAATTAAGTTCACTTGGTGTCCTAAACAGCAACACTGCACAAGCTTTGCCTCAGCAGCTTCCACGGCCCGAGACCCCCCCCCCCCCCCCCCGCCTCAAAAAGTTCAGATGAGGGGCACTGGTGGGCTGGAGTCAGGCACCTCACACGAGGCTCGGTTCTGTTGTGGTGAAAGAAATGCACTTTCACTTAAACCAGCATTGGTAATGCAATAGGTCTCGCATTTACGCAACTTTGAGCTATTGCCATTGTAAATGACAATGCCTTTTATTTTTGTTTTTGTTTTTAAAACATAAATAAAAGGCGTTGTCATCTACAATGCCAATAGCTTAAACTTGCGTAAATGCGAGACCTATTGCATTGCAAATACTTTTTTAAATCGTCTAACCAAATACCTCCACCCCAGACCTCATCTTGAGTAGCAGAGCGCTGCAAAAGAAGAGAGCTGCTACCGCAATTTTTTTAAAAAGGAGACTGTTCGCAATATTGGCACAGATATTTCTGAGACACATAATGTAAATAAATGTTTGAACTCTGAGATGGCACATTTCCACTGACACATTTTTAAATAGTATCTGTGCAAAAATGCTGTAACCATTTAGGTAGAGAGGGATAAGGTGTTTTTTTTAACAGCACTGTTAAACCAATAATGATGACACATCATTTATTTTACTGTGTAATGCACGAAGAATCTATACTCCAGAAAGGTGGGTGTCCTTGTTGGTGGAGGACTTTTAAAAAAATAGAAAATTCTTGCAATCAGTTGTAAACCAGTGTGTATAAGAAGGTGTTTTTATATGTATTCTTTATTGACCAAAATGTGTAATGTGTATAATAAAATGACAAGAACACAAGGTTTTGTACATTGCGTGATGATGTGTAATAATTAACTGTATACTTTTGGTTCAGTGCAAACTAATGGTGACAACATAACGACACAGAAGGGAATTTTCTATTTTTTTAACAGTATTATAACCCGGTCACTTTTGGTTTTACCTGGGTAACTCTCCTTTTTAGGTCTCACTGAGTCAGGGCGCATGCGCTACTCCGCGAGACATTTAGTAGGTGAGTTTTCAAAGTGCTACTGACTGGCCTAGCGCTTGCGTTCACGCGCGCAGCCGGCCGCCATCTGTCTTTCACGGGTCATTAGCACCGTGATGACTTTCGCTTTCGCAAAAGTAAAGAAATTGAAAAAAACATCAATTTCTTTACTTTTGCTATAATCGCGGCACCCACGCTTTACTTTGAACATTAAAAGTAAAGCGCGGGTGCCGCGATTATAGCAAAAGTAAAGAAATAGAAAAAAACATCTATTTCTTTACTTTTACTATAATCGCGGCACCTGCACTTTACTTTTAATGTTCAAAGTTAAGCGCCGGTGCCGCGATGCTTGTTACAGAAGCATCTATGTCAAATCAACAGTTTCCTGATTTAGCCTTTATTTGTTGTTCTGCTAATCATTTCTTGCTATTCCTTCTGGGGCGTCCAATTATTCTAACCCAACATCTCGTTTATTCTTCTCCTGTTTGCACTCGGGGCCTTCAGCCCTGCTGTAAATTCCAATTTTGCAACTCTGATTTGACAGGTTACCAAACATATTGTGCAAGATACACTATTCCTAATATATTCAAAACGTCTACTATTCATGTGTCAACTGGAGCTCCTATATAGAATATTTTTACCTTCCAGGGTCCAGAACCGCACGTCCCTACACTTGTGTTAGGCCCCCAAACATTTAAAGGGTGAAAATCTCTACAAATATGAGCAGCCACAATATTGACAATGGAACTGCCATAGGACTGAGCATGTTTGTTTGACCAACAGGCTGATCCCACGCGTTCTAGTAAGGGATCTAAGATCTAGCTGGTTGAGCCTTCTGAAAACCCCTGTTTTAGTGGGCCTGCTGTTTGGGGGCGAATTTTGTGTTCTCGTAACTAAAATGTGGAAAGATCGAATTCTCCAAATTCGTCTTACTGTTGGCCATCTATAGTTTTGTAGTGCACAGAGAGCATTTCACTTCTGCTAGTCTCTTCGTT
Organism: Triturus cristatus; assembly: GCF_964204655.1. NCBI lineage: Eukaryota > Metazoa > Chordata > Amphibia > Caudata > Salamandridae > Triturus > Triturus cristatus. The sequence continues at coordinate 725,314,015 of NC_140590.1, read as the reverse complement.
TCCTCCCACTAGTTCCTGTTCGGATTCCCTGATTCTGGCCGTATGATTTCCTTGGTGATAGCTGCCCTTGATATATAAAGAAGTACATTGTAAACCTTGTGGGGTTTTTTCTACCTATATATAGCATGGCACGGCTTTTGAAAAAAATTCTGCTCCGAAGATAACCAAGATAAAATAAATCAATAGCTTATTTTCACTATGAACTTGGTTTGTAGATATGGCTTCATAATGCACTTTCTAAGTGCTGTAACTAGCCGATTTTACTATTACTGCTCTGAATCCTGCTGAAGCCTAGTTGTGAGTTCTTACAGGCCTACAAGTTAATAAATACATTCAAAATTACAATACTAAAGTGTGCATCTTGCTTGTAGCTTCTACCGCGGGTTTTGTAAAGAAATATTTTTTTGCGCTATGTTTTGCGTTAGGTTAGGGCTCTGGTGTTTCCAGCCTTAACTGCAGCAGTTGCAGTGGCCTCTTGCTGCTCGTTGTTGGGTGGAATGAAAGGCCACGTTGCTAACTCGCGTTTAAGGTGAGCATCGGCGTTATACCAGTGCACACGGCCCTTCAAAGCGGCCAATCAAGGTGAGCGGACTGTTACTCACAAGGGCTTTGAGATCATGATGAGTGTAGCTTTACTCTTCGAGCTAAGTGAGAATAAAAGTGGGGGCAATAAATACTCATGGCAAAGGCCATCAAAAGGTCAAAAGCTGGGAATCATCCAGCGCTGGACGACGCTTGCTTGTTTATCAGCTGGCGCCTAGGGTGGGCTGCTGGGCTGGAGATGCTTATCTGTGACAGAACTTTGAAACTGTTGCAGGACACTTTCATTTTAGCATAAGGCAACCTGGGTTTATAGCTCCGGCTTTAAAGATTACTAATGATTTACTCATTTCCGTACCATTTAACCAAAGCGGCCCTTTTTTTCCCAGGGAAGGATCTGTGTTTATTTAGGCCTTTGTCTGCCCAGGGATTAAGCGCCGGCCCACCAGCATTGTGAATGTGGTGGCAATAAAAGCCCGCCATAACACGCTGTAAAGTCATTCTTACCATGGCATTACTTGCAGAGTATCCTTTACAAAGTAGAATGCCGGGACTCCCCTTTCACTAATCTAAAGCATTTTATCTTGTTCCTCGTGCGTAATGCTGCTTTTCCCCTTTCTAATTTGAAAAAAAGACAAAAACGTACATGTTTTTGTGACCCTTCGTGTGTTCAGTTTTTTTTGTCCAGATGACTTGTTAACATTGACGCAGATACGTAATCCGAAAATAAAAGAAACATTTTAATTAGAGCTCCAAATGGGGGACGTTAGGCCATAAAAATATTTTTCTACGTTTTGCATCATTTTTTCCCCGTACCGTGAATTCAACATACTTGGAAAGTTCCTAACACATTACAACCACCAGGTGGCGTAACAGCCAAGCAGACCAGTGCTTTTTGGGTGGTGCTGATATTCCGGGAGATTTAGCCGTGAGCATATGTATTGTATTAATTATTTTCCAGTACGAAAGAGCTTTGTAATCCCACTATAAAGCACGTTTAGAGGCATCCGCAGATAAGGCGAGGTCCTTTTGAAGGAGGTTCATCTTTAAGAAAAACTGTTGATTGACTGATCACGTCTCTCTTTTTTTTAAAGTAAAAATATAAGGCATATTTATTTGGCTGGAGAGAGTTTTTAATTATTCACTGCGGCCGTTAGCGTGTTATGTACAGAGCAGATTGTGTCTGCAGCAGTGATGTGCAATGTGTTGCTTCTTGTAATTCTTGTAATTTGTAAGTCGTTTATTTAAAATGTGGACATTTCTCGTTGTAGTAGTGGTTCTGGCTGGTTATTAACGATGTCGAGATATTTCCTGCAAATAGTCCCTACGTAGCTACCAATTTTTCAGTTTGAATGTGTGTACCAATTTCCTATTTGTAGTGTGTTTTTGTGGCATTTATTCATCTATTTATTTGTTTTATTTATTTGCAAAGTTTTATATAGCGCTGACTAGACCCGGAGGTATCAGAAATCTTTACATGAGTATCAGCGAGTTACAGGTTACAAAAATAGACTTGGGAGAGAGACAGTGATAACACACACTTTTGGGACCTTAGAAGTGTTTAGTTATCCAGCACAATATCCTTGGTGCAACATCATCAAGTGTTGCATGGCTAAACACTTATAAGGTCCCAAAGGCGAGACCTATTGGCTATGCCAATGCTTGTTTGGATCCTTGTTGGGTGAGGTCCTCAGATAGGTTGGGGAGTCCTCCTTTATAATTCTCAGTGGCTCCAGATAGTGACTGATCAGTGTAGAGTAGCGTTCCTTTAGGGGAAGGGTCTTCAAACAGAGGGGGGGGGGACCTTGGGGGGCCTCATGTGATCCAGGGTGGGATCCAGGCTCTGGCCAAAAGAAGCATTATGCTCGGTAATGACCCATCACTAACACCTTTTAACATTTATATCCTAGCTGCAAGTGTCAAAAGGGAAGGGACTTCAAATATCCTTCACAACCAGCAACTACACACTGTTGTGTTGGGGGGGCAGCACTAAAAAGTTTGAAGAACACTGCTTTAGAGGATTATCTCAACACATGTCCTAAGAGAGAAGGGGGTGCACGGCATCTTACTGCCTGGTCTCACCACAGATCGTGAGGCTAATTTGGAGATGTGTTTGAGTCTTGGAAGATACTATGATGTGGGCTGTGTGCCTCAGTATCACCTCATATCCTTTGTGAGGTGGGGTTTGTGCTGTTTGTTTGAGTCACAGAGTGTGAGAGGCGGAGCTTGTTTGTTTGCTTGTTTTATAGAGCGCAAACTGTCACCCCTCTAGGGTATCATTGCGTTAAACAGGCCATCTAACATGTCTCTAACTGCCACTATCTGTAACAAACATTCAGGCTCGAGAAACAACCAGGTCTTAAGTTTCTTCCTTAAAGTTTTGTTGAAATCTATGTACCATAAGGTTCAAACGACCGGCAAATCCCAGGTTCCGAGTGGGGTGGTAAAACATAAAGCGAGCTCTCAAAGGGGTGCGACGGGGCAAGTAAATTACTCTCAATACCAAACACAATAACTTGAATACAATCATTTTGCTTACTGGCAGCCAATGGAGTAGCCAACACTGGAGAAATGTGAAAACTGCGCCGTGTGCCACCACTCGCCAGTCTGCCGGTAAAGTTCTGTACCAGTTGTAAATTGTATTTAAAAAAGCCAGTAGTCCAAAGAAAATAGAGTTTCAATAGTCTAAACGAGATGCAATGAAGGCATTGTGAGCTTTCGAGAAGGTGTAAAGAGTTATAAAATTATCTTTAGACAATGTAAGTGAAACAGTCAAGTCTTAACAACCGCTGACACTTGCTCTGGTAGGGTTAATGCTGCATCATTCTTAATGCCTAAGTTATTTACTACCTAACCAGAGAGGGCGAAGGCCTCAGAATAGGGAGCCAAAAAGTGGCCAGGAAATGTTCAATCTGAGAATTGTGTCTGAGTTCCACCCCTGTTTGTGTGTGCCCGTGTGTGTGTGTGAGGTGTGCTGTGTTCCAGAGTCTGTCAAATGAAGTGAAGTAGCTCACTCCACAGCATTTATAATGTGGGATTGGTGATCCTTACTTTAATCTTTCTGTGTAGCCTGTGTGATGTGGAACTTGAGTCTGTGCCCAAGAATCACATCCAGAGTAAGAGGTGGTATTTGAGCTGTGTGTTCGGAGTTTCGCACCTGTGGTCTGTGTTCTCTAGGGATAGGACTACGTATATGGATCTCACTCCAGAGCCTACTTGAGGTGGGGTTTGAGATCTGTATATAAATCTCAATTTAAGTTGTGTGCTTATGAATTTCACTCTGCAGCTGGTGTGAGGTGGGTTGGAGTTGTACTTGACAGTATAGCTCACATGAAATGGGTTGAAGCTGTGTGTTTGTGTCTTAGCCTTACTTCATATCTTGTGCGAGGTGGATTGAAAGTGTAAGAGAGATACCCTTATTTCATAATCAGTGAGCTGGGTTGAAGTGTATGTGTGTGAGGGATATATTATCTACTGGCGGTCGCCAGTAGATAGTTATAGTTAGGACCGTGTTTCCATAGGAAATCCGCAACATTCTATTTGGAATAACTTTGGCGCCGCTTGACGAATCCTCGCGAAATTTTCAAAATAGGTGGGGTGCTCCGCTCCGCTTCTACCCTGAAAGTCTCGGGGGGATTCGTCAAGCAGGGGCTGAGAAAACAGGGGGGTCCCAAAACCCGTTTTCCCCATGCAATTTTCCATAGGGATTTTTAGTCCAAGGTACAGCCCGAACGGCTGAACAGAATTACTTGAAATTTGGCAGAGAGGTAGTCCTCAGCTCAGGGATGTGCCTTTTGCTTATATGGAGTCAATCTGTTCAGTAGTTCCTGAGAAAATTGCAGTTAAAAGCACATACATATCTATAGCCACGCACGGTGCGCGCACCGTGCGAGCACCGTGCGTGCACCGTGCGAGCACCCTAACGTGCGCGAGCGTAATTCTGATTGGTGGTTACATGTTAGTCAACGTTCGAATCGGTCGAAATCAGGAAGTGTCGGCCGCCATTTTGTTTGTTTTCAGTGCAAGAGTGAAAAAGGAAGGTGGCGAATGTGAAAAGGGGGCAGGGTAGAGAGTTCCTGACCCCCTAGCCTTTGTCAGGGGCTCCCTGAAGGAACCCGAAGGCAGAAAAAAAATTTAAATTTTTTTTAAAAAAAATCGCGGGGGTGCACGCACCGTGCGCGCACAGTGAAACCCCCCCCCCCCAAAAAAAAATGTACATTTTTTTTTTTAATACGTAGTTTATAGTAAAATAAATATATAAAAAAAATAATACATACATAACTTAGCATTTAAAAAACCTTTGCAATTCACTGAAAAAACCATAGGTTTCACACACGTTATAGTTAGGAATTAGCATTTAAAAAACCTTGCAAATTCACTTAAAAAAACATAGGTTTCACACATGTTATAGTTAGGTGGATATTTCACTCGTAAAAAACCAATGAAATTCCCCCGTTATAGTTAGTTCAGATAACTATAACTCGCGCGGCCGCCACTCTATCACAAGGATGATGTCATCAGTGATGTCATGAGTGATGCCACTGACCATGTCATGAGTGATGTAATATGTGACGTCATCAGCAGTGGATTGCGGTCGCGCGAGTTATAGTTATCTGAACTAACTATAACGGGGGAATTTCATTAGTTTTTTACGAGTGAAATATCCACCTAACTATTACATGTGTGAAACCTATGGTTTTTTAAGTGAATATATATATCTATATATATCTTTAGAAATTGGGTTTCTGGTTGGCAGAGGTATGCACCCTGTTCAAGGAGGAACCACAATCCTAATCAGAGTAAGTAAGATACACACGAAAAGTTAACCTGTTCTCACCCTCTGGTAGCTTGGCACAGAGCAGTCAGGCTAAATGTAGGAGGCAATGTGTAAGGTATTTGTGAAACACAACACATAGTAACACAATGAAAACACCAAAAAAGACTGCAAACCAGGTTAGAAACAATAGATATGATTTTTATAAATAAAACAAGACCAAAACGACGACAATCCAATGAGTAGAAGTCGAGATATATGGGGGTTATCTGGTTGCGCTGGATTGGGGAAAAGTCAAGAGTTCAGGGTGACAGCAGTGGAGTGCAGAGTTGATACAGGAGCCACGCAGGGCTGCTGAACAAAGTACCTTGATCCTGGTCGCAACAGCGAGAGGCGGGATGCAGTCGAGGTGATTCGTCGATTTTCTTCATGCAGTGGTGGCAACGCGCCGGTTCCGAAGACGATGCATTAAGCAGAGAAGCCTTGGTTCCGAAGATGATGCACTGGGTTTTCCCACACAGATGAGGGGATGTGTCGATCTTCCCTCACTGCAGAGGTGGCGATGAGTTGGTTCTGTCAGCCGAAGCGCTTGTTCTGACTGCGATGCAACGATTCTGCTCCTGAAACAGGGCCAATTCGCGAGTTCTGCTACACGCAGACTGGAGATACGTCAATTTTACTGGAGCAAGCACCTGGGTCCACTTTCAAGGAACCACACACAGGAGCAGGTGGTGAGACTTTTATATCGCTGAGTCTCAGGAAACAGGATGCAAACTAAGAAGCCCTTGGAGATCATTCTGGGTTCAAGGCAGATTCCAGCTCTCCCTCAGCAGGGTCGAGAGCAGCAGGCAGCAGGGAAGCACAGCAGAAAAGCAGTCCTTCCAGAGCAGCTGTCCAACAGAGTGAGTATGTATATCTCCCACAGGCGGTTGCCACTGGGTAGTTAGGTCGGCTGTTCCATAGGAAAGAAAAGCTTTTATTGTGTTGCTAATAACTTTGGGCCCGTTAGATGAATCTGCACAAAAGGTGCTTCTTTTGGACTAGTTTTTGCATAGAAACTTTCAGGGTGATCCATCAAGCATGGCCGAGAAAAAATGGGGGTCCCAAAATGCAAAATCACCATGCATTTTCCACAGACTTCTTTAAGAAGTAATATAGCAAAAACTGCTGAGCGGAATTACACCAAATTTGGCATGAAACTAGATCTTGGTCTGCAGATTGTGCTTTTTGTGATTTGGAGTAAATCTGTTCAATAGTTTTTTTTAGAAATTAAGGGTCAACCTTTTATGTACATCTGGATGGTTGGGTCTGCGAGAGGCTTGATAGACTCTTGCGGGAATGCCAATTTAAAAATGGAACATTCTGATTGGTCCAGGGAGCTTTTTTTCCCCTTGGGCTAATTCGCTCCCACAGGAGTAAGACTACAATGGGAGCGAGCGTCCAAACAATGTTGCTGGCAGACATTACAGGACTCGGGGACTTAGTCCCCTGTCCAGAAGAAGTAAATTAAAAAAATTATAAGGCCCATGGGGGAGGGTACCCAGGGACCCCCTCTTCCCCCTTGGGCTGAAATAAAATAAAAAGAATCAGCAGTTTCTGCCGCGATCCCGCGGGGTTGGAAAAAATTAAAAATGCCGGCCTCAGCCAGTTTCATTAATTAAGGGGAGGAGGCGCACGGTCCCCCCTCTCCGAGTCATTATAGGCCACGAGGAGCCCACCCATGTGCTGCAAGGGCTCGAAGCTAGCAAAAAAGATGGGTATTTCCTGTCCCAGTCTTTCTCAGTGTCAGTTATCACTTTCTTTAACATGGTCTTTATCATTCGTTGTATCGTTTGAACAGACCATCCGTTTGGAGATGGTAGACCGATGTTCTGATCGGCCAAATACCCAAGATTTGGCATATCTGGGATATTAAATAGGGCATAAAAGGTGTACCTTGGTCTGTCAACAACTCTCAAGGAATCCCACAATTGAGAAGATAGCAATCATTGCTTGGGTAATATTAACAGTTGTCATACTTGTTAGGGGAATCACTTCCGGATATCGAGTAGCATAGTCCACAAGGACCAAAATATATTGGAGTCCTCGTGCTGATGGTGTAAGGAGCCCAACTAGGTCCATTCCAACACTCTGCAAGGATATGTAAATCATAGGAAGCAGATAGAAAGGGCCTTCTATCACTTCGGGAGTGTTTATCAATTGGCACCTGGCACAGGAGCATAATAATTTGCAACATCTCGATACACCCCGGCCAATAAACCTAAACATAAGGTATTTTTAGGGTTTTGTCCTTTCCATAATGTTATTCCCCCCCCATTTGATTATGGGCTAGTTGCAATACCTCTCTTCTGAAACTACTAGTAATGAAACAAGTGGTCCGTGACTGCTTTATAGAAGAATAAATGATAATTTATCATGAAAAATACCAGTGTTTGACTTATTTAAGCTACACACACGATAAATTATAATTTATTCTTCTCTAAAGCAGTCGCGGACCACTTGTTTCATTACTACATTGTACCTAGGTCTTGTGACGTTTATTGGGTTACCCCATTAATTTGTAATGGTTCTGAAACTACTAGACACCAGCAGTTGCTCAAGCTGTTGGGTTCCTCCTCTAGTTACATGGCAGAGTAGACCCCTTTTTAGTTGAAAACAAGGTCCTACCTGATTGGGTTCTCCCTTGTGAGCTTGCTCCCAGCGTATCAACATACCGTCCTCCCTCTGTGCGGTTCGGAAACTAGATTGATTGGTCCAACTTCTTTCTAGATGTGAGATGGGGGTCAATGGTGTGACTAAATTTCCTTTTTTCTACCCTCCCTTCTTGCCTAGACTTTTCGCTATATCTCCGTATCACTAAAGGGGGCTTCCCTAACCCATGACCCCCCAATAGGTTTTGCGGTCTCCAAATAGTGTTCACATCTGGGGTATTTCGTGCCTATTATCACTTGTTCTTCTAATGAGGGTATCACTCCAACCTTCCTAAGTTGTGGATCACCCTCAACGTCCAACAGAATATCAGTTACTGAGTATTTCCATTTATCCCCATGTACACAAGTGACAGAGACCTTCTCTCCTTCCCTCAGCTGAGCTCTAGGGATGATTTTTTGATTGACTACCGTACAATGGCATTCAGTGTGAAGGAAGGCTTGTTGGGTTTTTCCATTAGTGTGTATTTTCTTCTTATACTGGTTCATGCTGGCCCTGGTCTAGAATATCCAACCCAGGTATACCCCCCTTTCATTGGCTTGGCTGGTGGAGCCTGCTGGAGACACTGAAGAGCAATGTGGGCTCATTTCACACAGTGAAAGAACTGTGGGCCCAGCAAAATGGCCTTTATTTTCCTGCGGGGTTCTGAGAGGATGTTTGATGGCTATGGGTGGTTGGACCTCTACTCTCGAGCTTCCTCCAGGAACTGTATAAGGGGCTCAAGTCACACTGGCTCTAAATTCTGGAGGCAGATGGTAAGCACAGGCCAGCTCAACTGCTGAGGTAGATGTAACATTGGGATTCTGCATGACCCAATGCTGTGCACTCGCATGTAGAGCATCAAGGAACTGCTCCAAGTGTATTTTCTCTGCAATTTCTACTACACTGGATGTACGGGGTTGAAGAGCTCTATTACCCATGTCCCAAATCCTATAATGGAGAGTCTTGGGATTGTCCCCTGTGGATCACTTCTCCTTCCTAAACTTAGCCCAGTTATATTCAGGGGCCCACCCCATTCTCTCAATAATGTTTTTTTATGTCCTCATAAGATGTTGTTCCTACTGGATTTGCTGATTGATAAGCGGCTAGTAGCTCACTGGACAACAGGGGTGCTATATATAGCCCCCAACTTTCAGGAGCCATGCCACCATACAGGCCACTCGCTCAAAGTTAGTAAAGAAATAGTTCTGGGTCATCACCCTCCTGATATTTATGTAGCACTGTTCCCAGGACATGTGGACGTACCCATGTGCTGACAATAGCATCTGTTAGCGTCAATATTGCGGTGTCCTGCAACTGCTGATTACTGGTAAGTATAACAGCTTGACCTTTTAAGGCATCCTGAAAAGTCTCATGGTCCTGTTGAGCAGCTTGGGCTTGCTGCTCAACAACTAACTGTAAGTGCCGTTGTCCCTCCGCTAGTTGGGTAAACATTTCTTCCAGAGGCACCGGCTGTGTCATGCTTACAGGGATACTGTATCCCACTTCTGACACCACTTGTTATAAGTGGACGGACCCAGGGATGTGGGATGAGGTTTCCCAATGCTTTTATTTGGGTTAGGCTTAAGATAAGTAACCAAATGAATAAAGAAACAGCAATGAGCCACTCCTGTAAAGGCTACTCCCTGCTCTGACTTCCCTCTTCAGTCTGCAGATTCTAGGGGAGGCCGGTTTCTTCTGCTCATGCTGTCAGATTCAAAGAGTGAAAGCCACAAGTACCAAATTAGTAGGACATACCTGCCCTAAAATTAAAGTTTGTGCCGCTACCACCACCTACCCCACCACAACTTTTGTTTGTATGGCTTATTTTCCCCATGTAATTTCCTCCACTCTCTAATACTCTTTCTTGGTTGTTTTATTGCACTTCCGCACCCTCCCACTCCTCCTTTTTAAGCCACCACCTCCACCAATTGGAAAATATTACTCCTGGCACTTGCCTGTGGCCACAACCAGGGGGTGGCTGTGGTACCCAGGGCCTCCTCCACTCTTGCCAGGCTTATTCATGGTAATTTGTGTCTCTTGGAGCAGCCTGCTGCTGCCGTCAGGATTCCCTCCTGTGTCGCACCCTGTGTCATACTCCCTGGCAGTTTCTTCATCTTCTTCCTCTCGAGCCGACATTCCCTGCATCATGCTGACTCCTCTCCGACACTCTTGCACCCCACAGTCGCTTCCATGGTCAGCGTTCTCCTTCTCGTGGCTCTCCATTTTCATGCTGAGGCTGGGCGGTGTTTCTTAATGTTCAGCCCCCAGCAAGACAAGTATGTTGGATGTTGAAGTCCTCTGACTCCCTCTGGTGGCCGTATTGGATTGCCCGATCGACTCCCAGAATTCCTCATACTCCTTTTTGGTGGGAGGTTTAAAAATGCTACCACCAGGTTGGTGCAGGCAGGGAAACTGCTGTATCCTGGGGGTGTGCTTTCTGGAACACAGCAAGTAAGCTGGCTCAGGCAGGGGGGCCACACTGCTCTCTTCCCCTTTTTGGCGAATTTTGGCCCCAGGGGTGGGCTCACTCGGCCCTATAATGGCTCGGGGGTGCACACGTCCCTCCCCTTGTTGAATGCAGCCCGGGGATGGTCTCCTCAGGGCCTAAAATAGCTTGGAGAGGGTGGCGCATGCCCCCCTCCCCTTACAAGATGTGGTTCCAGGGATGGGTTTTATGGGACTAATAATGACTCAGGAAGGGGGTCGTGCAGCTCCCCTACCTTTTAATTTAAGTAGCGTCTTTGGGGGATTGGATCCCAAGAGCCTTTTCAAGGCTCGGGGAGGGGAACAGCACAGCCCCCTCCCATTAAGAAATACATTGGCCCCGGGGCATGGGGCCGGCTCAGGGAGCGTGGTCACGCACCCCCCCCCCAATAATATTTAAATTGGGTCATTGGGAGGGGGTCCCTGTCGCTGACAATGGCTTGGGGAGGGGGGCTGTGCAGCCCCCTCCCCTTATAAATACATTGGACCCCGGGGATAGGGTGCCCAGGGTCTAATGAGGCTCTGGGAGCAGGGCCATATGGCCCTCCTCCCCAATAAAATACATAAGGCCATGGCCGTGTGGTCTTCAGGGCCTAATGAGGCTCAGGGAGGGGAGCCACACAGCCCCCTGTATTCATTATTGGTATGTCGTTGAGGGGTGGGCTCTCTGGGGCCTAATAAGGCTTGGGAAAGGGGGCTGCATGCCTCCCCCTTTTACTTGATCTAGCCCAGGGGGTGGGGTGCCCGGGCCAATTAAGGGTTGAGGAGTGGGCTGCATGCCCCCTCTCCTTAATATATATGTTTTTCCAAAGGCCAATCCTACACTGCGCACGCCAAAGGCTGTGCTCAGTGTGGGGTTAGTAGCCTGCTGGGGGGTTGGCCACAGGGTCTGGGGGCAGGCCAAGCCCTGTGGCCAACACGCCTCTGCGCATGACCAAAGGCTGTGTGAAGCGTGAGGGTGGCAGCTTGCGGGGAGTTGAAAACAGGGCCTGGCTGCTAGACAGGCCCTGTGGCTAACCCCATACGACCAAAGGGCATACACGGCGTGGGGTTGGTTGCCCTTCGGGTGGCTGTCTGTGGGGAGTTGGACGCAGGGCCTGGCTGCGAGCCATCCTCACTCTGTGCGCGATGAAAAACCGGGCGCAACATGTGATGGGCTACCTGTGAGGCGTCTTCCGCAGGCCCTGGACGCAGGCCATGCCCTAAAACCCCTGCCACTCACGGCCAAATGCTGTGCACAGCGGCCGGTTGCCTTTCCGTATTGTAATACTACTTTACCTAGAAATGCTGAAACTAAACAAAAGTTAGAGTAACGTTATAGTTAGGTCTGATAAATAGATCTGGTTTTGTTTAAAAAAAAAAGAAAACCTTAGAAATTCACTGAAAAAGCCAAAGGTTAAAGGAGCGGTATAGTTAGGTGACTATGTCAGTGTTAACCTTAACATGTTGAACACATAAATCACAGAAATTAACCACAGCATATTGCATCAATCATGACATATTCTATGACATCACTAATGACATAATCCAGTGAGTAGCAGCAGCATGTGCTGCACTTGTTTGACACAGAGCTCACCAATGTCTAGGCCGAGAATGTCCTAGGGAAGAATGGTAACAGAATGTTATTTTTCGTTTCTCTGTGTCTCCAAACAGGTTTAACTGCTAGTGTTCGGGTAAACAATGTCTTCTTCCAATTTGCCAAGGAGTGCTAATTTTAACCCATTAGCAGTATAATGCTATCTCTGCCCTGTCAACCAGTGGGTTATTTAACACGTTTGCTCAAAAGAAAAAAGGCATTAAGCCAGGAACGAAATTTTATTTTGCATGTCAACTCTGAGATTTGGCACTACATCATCGGACACCCACCAACAACTATTTTTGATCTTTTTTTTAGCCAAGTTTGTTGCATTGTGGGGCTTGTAGTTTTGCTTTTAACAGGTTAATTATGGGCTCAAACTCCAGCATACAAAGTGCTGTTGGCTAGAATGGCAGAACTGGCTTGAGGTATTATACATAACACATAGCCACTTGTCAGCGAGGTTTTAAATTTCTACAACGTTGTCTACTCAGTTTTAATAACTGCTTGTTCCATGCCTAGAATCAAGACTCAACTCTGCTTACACATTTTGTGTTCACTCTTTCATGCACACACAACACAAATTAAAGGAAGCATAGGCTTTGTGGATAGATTTGTTGTATACGACTTGGAAAGTTTTATACTAAGCCTCCCTACAAAATTAAGGTACAACAGGACAGAAGCACAACCTTCCCTAAAGCAAAGAATCAGTTGAGGACAAGTGGCAGTTATAAAAGAAACATCACACAGTTGTCTCACAGATGCAGGACAAGTACAACTCAAGTAGTAAAATGCTAAATAGGGAGTCAGAGGAGGTAAAAGACTGTTGTGTGCTCTTAGTAAACAGACATAAACATACAAGAAGTACAAAACTCAAACCTCTTATGGAATTTCCAAACATTGATGTGCTCACACAGGAGGACTAACCCTCACCCACTTAGTATGATCTGCTTTATCAGTGGGTTCACATTTAGCACTGGGAGGCCTCTGAGAGGACAATTCCTCTATGGTTGTACAGCCTCCTAGTTATGGATTCCCTAGTTTGGGTGAGAGTGTCACTTGTGTGGACATTTATGTTCTCCCTTTGTTAAACTCCGAACTACAGTAAAGTAGTATGTGAATGAGCTAAAAATGTTTTTACTTGCATCCCCCTACAACACAATCAAAAAGATGAGGGCCAGGAACTTACCAACTGACTTGACTCATTTGTTCCATCAATATGCTTCGGTGCGCGAGTATTCCCCCAATGGGGTAAGTTGTCTTCCCTAGGAATATAGGTATCACACACCAAATATCGTGAAACAATCCCCTATCGTATATGTTCACCAGCCTCAGAAGGAGGCTATGCGGAAAATTGTCTCAGGCCCCGCTCTTTGAAGAGGCCGCAGGACATTCTATTGACGAGGCTATCAGCTCTGTAATCATAGGCTGCGTTATCAAACAGGTCTTATGCATTGGCCTTAAGACCCTGAAACACATGCCCGACACCAGCGGTCTCCTGCCTTGCTACCAGTACCAATAGGTCACTGGTAGTAAGGCGGTGGTGGCTTGGTCCCAACATTCTCCTATTGTGATGCATCCTATCTGGAAAACTAGCCATGGGGAGGCAGTGAAGATCAGCTCTTAGCTCACCTGGACCACTTGCCCTACTGGAAGGGTTGCTGACTGCCTCTATCTATTGCAGAGGTTCACATAAACAAAGTGTATTTTTGATTGTTTCACCTTAGGACCTTAGATTATTTAATTCTACTGAGTGGTCTTTATTAGCATTAGTGAACCTCACCCTTCCGCTGTGAAAGTTGTTATTGACTCATGTCACTTGTTTTGTTTCTCCTATGTAAGCCTTTATTTTTGTAGATGGAGCAACACTATGGCCTATTTAAACCACACAGAAAAGAGATTGTTGTATAGTACATATCCTGAACTGAATTATTTCACGGTGCTCTCAAACATGACCGTGACGGGAAAGATATAGAGGGAAGAAAAGTAACTGTTGTGGGTCACACAGTGTGCTCAAGCTGGGAAGCTGTGATTTAAACTAGATTCTCAGTGTCAGGAGGACCCTTCACTGCTTTCGACCTGAGTCAAACAAAAGCTTCTGACAGCTGCACCTTGGACAGAAATAGTGCACGCTTCCCTCCTTTAGAGAACAGGTATAGCTAGGGTACCATCAGCACAAGCTTTTCCCATCACAGAACAGGTACACATTTGGCAGCAGCAGTGAGCTTTACTTTCTCACAGAACAGGGATAGCATAGCAAGAGTAAAGGAAGCTCCACCAGGGCACACTATTAGAAGCTTTTATCATGCACAGAACATGCGCTGTTAAGGCAGGAGTGATATGTAGGTTATAGACAGATTTCTGGAGCTGGCGCTTCACCCGATGAGTGAAGCATATTGATAGATGATTGAGTAAATATACAAGTTCTGACACCATTCTCACTTAGGTGATATTCCTAGTGAGCCACCTGTAAGTTCTGCTTCCGTCACTTGAAGACCTACTGTTAGTGTTACATCTTTGGTGTCCCATGTGTTGAGAAGTAGCCGCTACTTACTAAGCCAATATTATTTTTCGAGCTGCCTGGCCACAGCTAAAGTACCTATGCTGTAGATAAGCACACCTCTTTGAAAAGGCGTTGAATCTGCATGCACTAGGTGCTGTGGAATCCCAGCCTCAGTGCTGCACCTGTTCAAAATGTTGTAGGCCGCTGGTATCTCACTCCATAGTCTGAGCGGTGGTTTGTAGTTGTGTGTATGGGAGACATGCATCATAGCCTGTGTGACTTGGGTTACAATTTCGTGTTTGTGGGTGTATGTAAGAGACTCTTAACCCACAGCGTACGGAAGGTGTTTTGAAGTTGTGTATGTGTTATAGATAAAATGGGAGAGACAAATTAGACTTACTCCATAGCAGGTGTGAGCTCGAGGTATGTGCATGAAAGTGTTTTTTGCTATTCTATTAGAGAGAGGCTTTTTCTTTAGCATGTGTGAATTGTAGTGTTGGGTATGACATGCAGAAGAGTCTTCGTGAGGTGATTTGTTGCTCTGTGTGTGATTCTCACTGCGTAATGTGTTGCTATATGTCTAATTCTTACTGAGTAGCCTGTGTGATGTTGGTTGGAATTGTGTTTATGTTGGTTAGACTCTGACTCTGTGGCATGAGTGAGCGTGGGATGTTGTCCTATTTTGACCCCAAACGAGGTATGAGAAAAAGATGGTTGGAGTGGTTTGTTTGAGTGTCAAACAGTTAGCCTGTAAGAAGTGACGGAGTAAGCAGGGTTATAAAAACTCATGTGTGATTATGGTGCCCACCGTAGGCAGACCAAAGTGACTGGAAAGCTCCAGGAGTGAGAAACATCATAAGTATGTCGGAAGGAACTTGGGGTGTTTTTTAACAGTTCTCACAATGAATAACTCAACACAGCACCTTTACTCGGATGTACTGTGTCAAGATTGCTGTGATCGGGACACACCGTTGAGTCGGTGTTTGATAACCGTATAATGCGGCGTATTTCTATTAGTTGATAAGATGTGCTCTCGATTCCCCTCTTATCCACTGCACCCGAGAAACTATACACCTCTTACATTACTAATTACAGATGCAATTTAGTCTCCAGGCTTCATCGTGCCAGTATGGCTCTTAAATATACCCAGGATGCCAGGGTCTGACAATGCTGGGAACAAGACCTCGGGTACCCGTTCACCGACAGAGTGTGGACTTACTGCTGCATTCAAACGAAATTGGTGTCTCCTAACCACCGTCGTAAATGATTTCTACACAGAACATACACTATGCCTGCCGGCCTGGCCAAAATAGATCCCTCCAGGTCCTCCCTCTGCACTTATGACATGGACCAGTCCCATCATCGCCTCATGAGGACAGCGGTCGTCGATATTTTATGCCATGGAACTTCACTGGCCCTTAAACCCCCTCCCCCCACCCCCTCCCCACCCCCGCTCCTGGTACTCCTGGGTAATGTTTCGTCTCTCCCTGAAAGTCTTCGCCGGTTCTCAGCCATTGCTTAGTAGAGAGTTTGCCCTTCGCTTGGGCAGTGTATTTCGTCCCACTACTACAGCCTGGCTCAGGAGTGACATACTGCGATCTAACCAGCGAAGTTTATGCCACATTACAACCCCCCTCTTCCAGACCCAACGGCTTTCGGCAACCCAATTGCAACTATTTACAAAAGCTAGAATCAGACCTTCCGAATACATCCCCTCAGTCGCCTACCAGCACCGTTTCCCCCGCACCACTAGCTAAGGCATGGTTGACTGAGATACCCCCCCCCCCCCCCTCATCGTCCCGCCCCAGCCACCATTGCTTCATTGCAGATTACTTCTTTTCGAATTTCGTTGATGCCGAGTCCTTCATAATATCTTTTGATACTTATTGTTTTCATGTATGTTAAGACATGCTAGTGTTAATAATGATGATATATTGATATCTGTAATGTCCGGCCTTCTCTTGTTACCAGAAAATATTAAATAGAGTGTTAAACAAATAAATGCTGCGTATTTATCTCACTGAAAATTAAATATTCATGCAAAAAATAGTATGTGGGAAGGAATGAAGTGTTGCTTCTCTTTTCAATGTTACATAACGTCACGGGAGGGGTGAGTGGTAAATAGCAATCATGCAGAGCACACAAACACAGGACACCGAGCCTCATGTGAAAGTGTGAGTTCACAGTTGAGTAGTGCTCATGAGTAATGTGTTCCTCCACTGCACTCCGCCAGTGCTTAATTTGTATAGGTTCAGGTGCCAGAAGCTCCCCTCAGAAGCCTGCGGCCGAAGCGAATAAATGATGGCGCGCCGAATACCATCACTGGTAGTCCGGTATCCACCTCATGCCTCTTTAATCCAACACCAGGCACTCCCTGCCCCTTTATATCACTCACTGTCTCTGATTCCTGCTTACTCTCTGTGTGACAGTTTTTCTGTCTTTCTCTTCTGCCTTCTGTCCCCCATGTGCTTTTTTCCCTCTCTTGCGGTAAATGATTGATGAAAAATAAGTGCTGGCCTCCAAAAAGGAGTGCTGGTGGGCCCCACTGACAACCACCAGCCCAAATTAGACACTGCACTCCACGATGATGACAGACCGACCGGGCTTCTTCAGTCCGACTCAAAGGACCATCTGGTTTCCCTCATTACCTAAGAAAAACTGTGTCAGAAAATGTTTTTTTTCCTTAACCATCCCCTACACAAAAGTTTAGGTTTCAGCATATTGATAGTTATCATTCTTTAGCAGTTTAAATATGTAGATCAACCAGTGCTTAATTTGAGCGTGTGGTTTACAGTGCTTGGCACTGGCATTCAGTGTCAACACCGGCACTTATGAGAGTCTGCCACATAGTGGCACTGTTTGTCCAATTTATAGACGAGCACAACAACAGTTGTTTATTAATTCAATATGTATTAAAAATGACAAGTACCTGCTGCCAAAGCCATTCTTGCAGCTTTGGGGGCCTGGAATTGTCAGAGTTGCCGCAACTGTAGGCGTGTGATGGTTAGTAGTTGTGTTGTTACTGTAGTTGGCAGTGCTGACAGTGGCAATGGGCAGTGCCTGCGGAAGTGACCTCCTAATGAGGGCACTGGCACCAATTTGTTTTGCAAATTAAGTACTGAGGTCAACGCTGTGCATATGTGTCATTCTGACCACATCCGAGTCGCACTCCACTGTGTCAGGACCCAGTCAGTCCTGCATGTCAGTGGCTCTCCGTGCTCTTCTACTGCACGAACAGGAGAGCTTCTGTCACTGACCAGGCTCAACGCTGACTCAAATGTATGTGAGCTCGTTCCTTGTCATATTCATCCCATCTTGACCTAAAAACAAGCACTAGGCCACATCATCTCAAACGGAGTGTTCCAAATGTATCCTCCAGAAGTGAAAACAATTCTGCAGATGTTGTTTTCATAACTACTGACAGTGCACCAGACTCCAGAACTAGATACATTACTCCAGGCAAGTTCGAACAACGCATGTGCAGTGATAAAACAAACTATTTGAAGATCAGCTTCCTATTTACTACTACCCAATAGTATTCCCATACTAATTTCCCCCTCTGATGTAATCACCTATGATGAATCCAACATGCTTCTGTCAGCTCGGAACACCTTGCCTTAAACCCCATACATGTGGCGTGCCAACTCCTATGACACGGACTACTGTGCTCCCCAACTGGAGTCATCACTCTATTAAGTTCAGTAGCAGGTGATAAGCATTCTAATAAGAATGACAGACGAGGGTTATAGGTTCAAAGCTTTATATAATGAATTATAGGCAGCTTACAAAATACATGCCATTGGGAAAATTAGGCGGCAAAGCATATGAGTCATAACTCAGTACAGTTCTAGGTGAAATCCGGCATAAATTTGCCTTCTAAGAGTGGGGAAAGGGGAGATTCCTTACCATAGAAATGTACACCCTTTTAAAGGACTTTAGACAAAGACAGTCATACATCTTACATGTTTCTCAGGATATACACCAATAGGGAATAAGCAATAGAAGACATTTTATTACGGAATACACTCGGAGATTCTCTCATGATAGCAGTGCATGGTTTACGCAGACATTCTCACAGTTAGTTCGGCAGTTCAATGGATTCACTGTATGCTCATAGCCTGGGACAGTTGAAGCATCGTTGGTACATAGCAAAGAGGTCTCTGGGGATGTTTTTTTACAGTTTATTTAGTGCGTGTCTTGCAATTCTTTATTTTGAGCAAAAGAACAAAAACAAGTGATCTTGGTGAAGTCAGCAAAGAAGGAGGGCATTGTAAACACAACTCAAGTTGGCATAAGCCCCGATTGCAATGCGTTTTAAAGTGAAAGGAGATCAGCTCTCACACTTCTTACATAGCGGTCTCTATGACCTTATCTCTGTCTTTGTGAGACAGTAGGTGCAGCCCTTTTGTGATATGTGTTTTGAAAATGTCAGTAATTAAATTATTGTAAAACATATTTTCTATTCTTTTCTCTCTTCATAGTTGGAAACTGACCATGGCAGCTGGAACCCGTGAGGATTTAGAGCTGAATGCCCTGGATGAGGAGGAGCTATGGGAAATGATTGAGCGTCACCGCTACAAAATCGTGAAATTTCTGTGCCCGTCCCGCCTTACCCCCTACCTGCGGCAGGCCAGGGTGATGGATCACCTGGATGAAGAGGAGGTGCTGCATAACCCCAGGTTAACTAACAGCGCCATGAGGGCAGGTGAGCGCCCTCACACTAAAGGTCACTCTCAGTGGGACGCGGTTGCCATGCGCACACAGCCGAACACAGGTGTCTCAACATTGCCTGTTGTGCACCTGAGTCACCCTAAAGGCAACATGCACACGTGGACCATACATAGTCCTCTTATGGTGGGCTTAAGCCTTATTTAGTACGGGTTAATCTGTCCGAAGATCTCCGTTTTACCCTCTTCTTTCCTCTTATTCATTCCTTCCTTTATCCTTCACTCGTACCACTCTCCTCTGTCTTGACCCCCTTGTTCTGCCAGTGTAGGTAGCGTTCATTCTGTGGCCTACTTACTGTCAGTCATTCGTATTTTTACATCCTCAGAGGCAAATAGGGAGGTTTTGCAAGTGGCTGTCAGGGCATAGTTTTGGGGGAGGGGGTGTTTGGGGTGTAACGCCCCCCTAAAAATGTATTTTCTGGTAAATAGTTGGGTACAGGTACTTTCAGGCGGGTATAGTAAGGGGTCTGTTGTCACAGACAAAAACGCACACACAGTCTCCCTCTCTGCTTTGAAAGTCTTAAAAATTGTTGAGTATTTTATAAAATATTGTGCTTTCTCTCACTTAGTACCCCTCCCAATTTGCATTCGTTTCCCTTTCCACTGCCCCCTTATTGCCACTCATGTGCCCTGCTTGTCGTATAATGTATTTTAACTTTATGCCAGCGTGATTGTTGCAAAATCTAAAGCTCACCCCCCCCCCCCCCCCCCCCCTCCAATCTTACTGACAAAGCTCTGCCCCTGGTGGCTGTTGCCTCTGAAAGGCAGTCACATGGACGGCAGGACACAACATGATTGGCGCTGCCTCTGTCTGGCCCTAATAATCGTTCAAGAATGATTTCTTGTACACTTGCCTGTTGCCAGACGTAGTCGATGGGACCTCAATTTCTCCATTCTGTTCACCACTGCAGGAGAATCTCCTTAAAGTAACGCTTTAGAGTAACTGTACTTGAATCGATTAACCAAAGATCTCCCAAGAGCAACATTACTGGCAGGCACTTCATACTGTGTCCCTTTCCTCTGCAGGTCACTTGTTGGATCTCCTGCAAACAAAGGGGAAGAACGGGGCCATTGCTTTTCTAGAAAGCTTGAAGCTTCACAAACCTGAGATCTACACCAAGATAACTGGCAAGGAGCCTTCCCTCGATCTCAGCAGTTTCAGTGGTAAGTGAGAAGCATGTTTACGTGAGCAATAATACACCCTGAGGTTGAATGGATGGTTTCATGGTTGAGTAAAAGACTGATGATGAGATCTGTGGGGGTACAAAATACTCCAGTGCTAGGGATGTGACCTCTACATCCTCGGCATTTGAATTGTTCAATCCTAATTTTATGGCAAGACCGGAGGCTCCTATTATGCTTTTCTTATCTTGCTTTATTACACAGCAGCCATGATAAGTGAAAAAACACTACAGTTCCCAGAGGGCCAAGCGAGAAAGTCTGGCCAATGGGAATGTAATAAAAAAGAAAGTATTAACCAATCAGGCTGTAGTCACTAGTAAAACGTCACAACTGACTGCGGAGCTTCCTCTTTTCTTGCTGCTCGCAGTCAGTTAAGTGACCTTATCTTTTGCTCTGCTATTTACATATGTTTTTGGGCATTTACTGTTTCGTTTGTATGATATTCTGGCCCCGGCGTACCGCCGACATTGCCTTTGGTGCCCTGCAGTGCTTTTTCGCTCCCGCGGTCTCGCGCCGCATCCCCCATCCCCCCGCGCTTGTTGCATTAATGGACTGCCCTGTTGCGCACTTTGCTCCCGCTTCTTGCCCCAGCGCTCACCGTTGTGTCTGACTCGAGCGCTGAGTCTTTTTCCGCTGTTTAAGCCTCTTTCCAGCCTTATTCTGCCACACGGAGCTCCGGTCTCTCCTCGCGTCCGCTTGGGGAAGCTCCGGTGACTTCCTTTGTTGAAACACGCCCCTGGGAGGTTTTTTCCTCCTCACGCCCCTCCCTCCTCTCCAAGGTTAACTCTTTCCTTGCCCTGGTTGCTTTGCCCTGTGTTCTATGGAGGTTGTTAGCTCTCCCGAGCCTTTACAATCCAATGAGGAAGGCGAAGCCTTCAAAAAGGATTTAAACAATTTCATTAATTCCTCTGTGGAAAATGCGGTGGAGGTGTCAATGAGACGTATGTCCAAGGGTATGGAATCGTCTATGTTAAACCTTTTGTCCAAAGCACTGGCCCATTCTGCGGGGGATAGCAGAAAAAGAAAGGTGGTTTCCTCGATTTCTGGTCATGCTTCTCATCATTCTGCGTCATTTCTGACTAGCTGGGTTTCCTCGCGCTTGACTGAGGACCAAGCTCCTCCCAGGCCTCCTACTCAGGAGGGGTTACTTGGTTCCGAGGGCAAACGTAAGCATAAATTAAAGCATGCAGAGTCACCAAAAAAGTTGGTTATTTCCACCATTTTGGACACTGGCGATGACCTGGATGACGCAGATTATCTTTTTGATCTCTTTGGTGTCTCTGACCCTCCCTCTCCTCCCGCTAAAAAATCAAAAAACGATTCTTTCTCTTTTGAACCAGTTTATGATTCCGAAGGGGTGCCCATGTTTGACCCGGCTTCCATTCGTCATCCCAATTCTTCTGAATGGTTGCCTGTCTCTCACGTAGCAGACTACATTTCTGCTAGGTTACGTCTCCCTTTGGATGTGGCGGTCCGCTCAAGTTTAAAATCTGAGTGCCCCAAACCCTCGTTGCCCGATAAAGTTACCTTGGTCCCTTCCATTGACCAACCCTTACTCACCTTCTTCTCCAAATTCGGAAAGGATCCTCGCAAGGGAGTGGACAAGGCTTGTTCCACCTGCCAGGATAAATTGCTGGATGTCGTGGGTCCCCTAGCACGTATCTTTGACATGGCCGAGACTGCTCGCCTGGACGGATCTGAGCTCTCGGCGGAAGTCTCTTTGTGGGTCCAGCGTGCCTTTTGTTTGCTCGGTAACGCTAACGCTGCCATTACTCATGAGAGGCGTAAGGGACTTCTTATTAAGTTAGACCCCAAACTGGCTAATGTGGCTCCCCAGGATCCAGGTGCCAAGGCTAATGGTTTCCTGTTCGGAGACTCTCTGGTCAAGGACCTCAGCAGGTTTGTGTCCACTTTCGCGTCTTTGGACAAAGCCCAGCTATCCATAAAAAAGGTCTTCGCCCCACGGGTTTTTGGACGGGCCGGCAGAGGCAGGGGTCGCTCTTCCGGCCGCGCCTAAAACAACCAAGGCTCCAGAGGCTCCTTCAACAATTCCTCTCAAGAATACAAGCTGCAATTCTACCCACAGCGGGGTAGAGGCTCCAAAGGTCGTGGACACAGAGGTTTCCGCTCCAACAATTTCAATCAACAAGGTAGGTCCATCTTCCCTTCCCCCGGTGGGAGGGCGTTTAAAACTGTTTCTCCAAAAATGGCAAACAATAACCTCAGATCCCTGGGTCCTAAACACGGTTCAAGGTTATCTTATAGAGCTCTACTCGCCGCCTTTCCAAACTGTTCTCCCTCCTCCTTTAGTTTTCTCAAGCGACATGGCCGCTCTCATATCGTTAGAAATTCAGTCCCTCCTTCAGAAACAAGCCATTGTCATCTCCCCGTTCGATCCCTCAGGCTTCTTAAGTTCCATTTTTCTAGTCCGAAAAAAGAACAAAAAATTGCGCCCTGTGATCAATCTGAAATGGTTCAACCATTTTGTGGTCTACCGCCACTTCAAAATGGAGACTATTCTACATTTAAGGGACACCCTTCGTCCACACGATTGGATGGTTTGTTTGGACCTTCAGGATGCGTATCTCACGGTTTCCATACACCCTTCTCATTCCAAGTTTCTCCAATTCCAGTGGTCAGGCGAGACCTTCCGTTTCACTTCTCTTCACTTTGGCCTTTCCTCAGCACCATGGTGTTTTACAAAACTCTTAAGGCCGGTCGTAGCTTTTCTGCGCTCCCTGGGGATCAGAATGATCATCTATCTGGACGACATCTTGCTCATGGATACGGACAAACAACTGCTTCTCTCCCATCTTCAAATCACTCAATCTTTGCTCGAAGGTTTAGGGTTCTTACTCAATATCGAAAAATCTATGCTTTCTCCTTCTCAGAGCATCAAATTCTTAGGCTTCAGAGTAGGTTCCGTCGCGGCTTCTATGTTTCTTCCTCAAGCGGAGGTTTCTTCGATCAAAGCGGAGATTTCTTACGTCCTTCGGACTTCACTCATCTCTCTGAGATCACTGGCAAGGATAGTCGATCTCCTTTCGGCTGCCATTCAGGCCATCTTTCCGGGTCCCCTTCATTATCGAGCACTCCAACGCCTCAAAATCAAACATCTGCGTCAAGGCTTAGCCTACGACGATCTTATCGCCTTAGATCCACAGTCCCGCGTAGAACTGCAATGGTGAATAGACCATTTAGATGCGTGGAACGTGCACACTATTTTCGCCGCGGCCCCAGATCTTGTGTTAGAATCCGATGCCAGCCTGTCGGGATGGGGCGCCCGCTGTGGTCCAATATTGACTGGCGGTACATGGTCTCAAGAGGAGTCGAAATTGCACATCAATTGTTTAGAGATGCTTGCAGGCTCCTTTGCAATCCAAAGCCTATCAAAGAACAGAGTTCGGTGTTCTATTCTTCTCCGCATGGACAATGTTTCTGCGGTCCGTTACATCAACCATCTCCGTGGCACCAGGTCCAGACCTCTCGCAGAGCTGGCAAAGAGTCTTTGGGAATTTTGCCTGTCGAATCAACTTTCCTTGACGGCGGAATATCTGCCAGGGGATCTCAATTCCGTGGCGGACTGGCACTCTAGTTTTCTTCGGGACTCCAGCGATTGGAAGCTTCTTCCATCCGTCTTCCTATCCCTCACTCACAAATGGAGCCCTTTTTACATCGACCTGTTCGCTTCTCGCCTCAACACACAATTACCCTGTTTTTTTAGTTGGCGGCCAGATCCTTCGGCCTTGGCTACAGACGCCTTTCTCCAGGATTGGTCCCGGCAACTCAATTACGCCTTTCCCCTGTTTCTCATGATCAACAGAGTGCTTTCCCAGGTACGTCGTCAGTCGACCTCTCTGGTCTTGGTGGCCCCCTTTTGGCAGTCTCAAGTTTGGTTTCCGTCCCTCTTGGAATTAGCGGTGGACTTTCCTGTCCTTCTCCCGAGCTACACGGACTTGCTTGTGAATCCTCAGGGCCGGCATCATGATCTCGTCCTGAACAACTCCCTGATTCTGTCTGCCTGGAAAGTTTCCGGCCTTCCCATCCTGACGACTTCATTTCATAAGAAGCTTCTATCTTTATCAGCAAAGCCTGGGCCCCCGGGACCTCTAAGGCCTACAAATCCGCCTGGTCTCTTTGGGCAAGCTGGTGCTTGGAACGGCATACCGATCCCCTTTCACCCCTCTAAATTTTGTGGTTAACTTTTGGCCTCCGAAGCTAGCGTAGGTAAGTCTTACAGGACAGTTAATCTGTACAGATCAGCCATTTCCCTCAATCATTCCCCCATTGATGGCAAACCAGTTGGCTCTCATCCGCTAGTATGTCGGCTGCTGGAAGGAGTTCGTTGTTCCAAACCTCCGTTGGCTAAGTATTCTAGTTTATGGGATGTTTCTGTGGTGCTTAAACTTGTTTCTGACTGGCCAGACAATAATGCTCTTTCTCTCAAAATGTTATCAGCTAAACTTACCATGCTTTTGTGCCTTGTTTCTATTAAACGTGTCTCTGATGTTAAAACCTTGGACATTTCGGCTCGTCAGTTTTCCCCTACTGGGGTTCTATTTCAAGTACATAGACGCACTAAAACTTATTTAAATTCTGTGTTTTACCCCTATTTTCCCTCTCATCCTAAACTATGTGTTGTGCAATGTTTGAAAGTGTATGAACAAAAGACTTCTGATCTCAGAGCGCCCTCTCGCTCCCAACTCCTTATTTCTTTCCGTAAACCCCATCTCCCTGTCTCTTCCGCTACCTTGGCCCGTTGGGTTATGTCCCTTGCGGGGATTGACATCTCCGTCTTCGGAGCCCATTCCACGAGAGGGGCCATGGCTTCTAAAGCCTTTTGGGCAGGCTCTCGCCTGGAGGACATTCTGAGATCAGCAGACTGGACCAATGATAATGTCTTTCGCATGTTTTATTGTAAACCTATCGATACTGTGGCTTCTTTGGTAGTAGATATGCTTTGAAGCATAATAGGAGCCTCCGGTCTTGCCATAAAATGTAGATTTTCCTAGTTTTCATGACGGAAAGTCTTAATTTTATTAAAGACACGGAGGCGAGTATTATCCCACCTCTTCACTACTAACATTTGTTCTCTCCCTCCCTTCAGCGAATCTGGTTTTGCCGCCTGCATCTCCGTGAATGCCTGAGTCATCAACGGAGGCGGCCTCCTATGGCTCGATCGGCTCCTTCTTCTGGCAGCTTTCCATCTCCGATGTTTCCTGTTGCTCGTTTCTCATGGTTGGATCTGGTTCAAGATGTTTGTTCCTGGACTTTGGCTATATTTATCGTCCTTTCCATGGCTTCTTTGTTTTCTGAACTTTCCTGATCTGCTCACCTGCGAAAAGAGGAAGCTCCGCAGTCAGTTGTGACGTTTTACTAGTGACTACAGCCTGATTGGTTATTACTTTCGTTTTTATTACATTCCCACTGGCCAGACTTTCTCGCTTGGCCCTCTGGGAACTGTAGTGTTTTTTCACTTATCTTGGCTGCTGTGTAATAAAGCAAGATAAGAAAAGCATAATACTCGCCTCCGTGTCTTTAATTAAATTAAGACTTTCCGTCATAAAAACTAGGAAAATCTACATTGTCATGGACAATACAACCGCCTGTTGGGTTTGTGTGTCTAAAGTAGGTATGGCGTGGCCCGCTCTTTCCTCTTATTGTGCCTCAAATAATAGGTTTCCGAATCACAATCGGAGCAAGGAGGCATGTTTTCTACCAACAGAGCTTTTCTAACATTTATGGACTGTGTGCAAACTCTAATTCTCTGTACTTTAATTCTGTTCTGTTGCATGAATTTAAGGTAATGTAGTCTCACGCAGCTTCCTGTGCTTCAAATTCAATGAGAAGAGTATGCTACTCATGTAATCTGTAACAATTACCAAGCTGTAGAAGCAGTGTAATAGGTAAGTAACTTTATTTTTTCAGCAAGACTTCTGTTAATGTTTCACATGCTTAACATACTCCTACCATCAATTGATCCATCTACTACTTAGCAGTACCTTACATAATCCAACTACAACGTAGCAGCAACTCACATACTGCTACCATCAATGGATCAGCCTGATACGTAATAGTAACCTGCATACTTCTCCCATCAATGGATCCAACTGCTACTCAGCAGCACCTTACATACCCCAACCGTCAGTGGGTCCAACTACTGCTTGACAGTAATTCAGAAGTGAACCCATTTGATACTTCTGCTTTTGCAGCACAGCTTTGTTAACATTGGAAATGTGTTGAATACTTCTGTCACCTGAAGATGCAGCCATCGGTTAGAAGGAATTAGGGAGGTGCATGCATTTGTAACAGAGACCAGGCTGCAAAACTGGTTTCAGAGGTGTGTAACTCCTAGTCTGTTTTCGAGACTTGCATTCCTAGATGTTCTGTGAGTCATCCATACGCATGGAGATTGAGGTATTGCCAGTGGGCGGCTTTGAGAGAGAACGAGAGGTAGAGAGAAGCAAGAAGACTTGCTGGCTAGTCAACAGCGTTACATACGGGTAATTGATCCATAAAGGAATGAGATCCCATTGAGACCGAGCTAGACTGGAGGAAGTCACACGTACAAACAAACCCTAATGGGTTTTTCAGATTAATGATCACAGGATCATTATGTGCACAAGGCACATAAATAGTGAGATTGTGGTGCATTGTAGTAAATAATGCTATGCACTGTGACAGAGATTGCAGTTTTATGTTTAACTTATCACCAGAGCTTATGAAGGTTGTTGAGCCTCAGATGAGCTTACGTAAGCCTGAGGTAAAGTGTGAAAAGAGTTAGGGGCACAGATTGCCTACTGCTCTTTGACCTTCTGCCGGCCCTTTGGAAGGTGATGAACCGGGATTCGACTTATGTTAGGGGCATTTGCAAAGTGCTAACAATAGCCTTGTCACAGACCTCTTGATGTTGGAACAGTTCTGTACCTGCACATAACCGGTTCTCAAAGCGATGGTGCCTGCCACTCGGTGCAGGGATGTTCACAAACATCAATTTTTCAATGGCAGCTTGTGCTGCGGGCCTTTTTTGCCCACAGCACAAGCTGCCATTGAATAATAGATGTTTTCCAACCATCCACAGAGTGGTCGCATCCAAATTGTGCGGTCCGAACTGCCGACCTATGGTTGGTCTGTTCCAATCTGCAACTGCGTCAGGCGGACGCAAGTCTGCCCGACCTCGTAATGAGGCCCTTAGTTGTATATGTTAAAGCTATGTGCTTTCTGAATACTAAATGGTTTTATGTTAGCATAGCTCCTTTTGTAGATCATTCCATACTTCTGTAAGCTGAAAGAAGAATGCTTCAGATAGGTATTGGCCAGATACCCACGACTCTACTAGAAGCTAAGCAGTTACAGCTGCGGGTCTTGAAATTCTGATCGTGACGAGCCAAAAAAACTCTGAAATAACAAATTATTTTACGCATAACTTCTTTTCTGAATGCAGTCCTTTACTTAAATAAGTCAAGCTCCAAGAGAGAAAAATGGAAGAGACATGAGAACTCACAATCTACGAGATTGTTTTTAATTGCATGTATTAAGGTTGTTTGCCAGGTTTTAAACATAAGTTCTAAAAAACTACCAACCTTCAACCAATTGTTTGATCAGTTGTTCAGCCAGTGTGCACCCCTCTCCCTAGGAAACTAGACCAACTATTTAGTTGACACTTAAGGGCATATTTACAAGGGGATTGCAAACAAAAGCTGAATTACATCTGTACTGGTGCAAAATTAATTACGCAGCAAAACATAAAGATGTACGAGAGTTTTGGAGACTGGTAAACCAAGCCAATGGTAGGAAACAACAACAAGTCATATCAAATATATCAGAAGAAGCCTTGGAAAAGCATTTGGGTTCTACGTCAGGTGGCATAAGTACCATAACAAATCTAGTTGAAGAGGGAAAATGTGATAGCACAAGGGAAAACGCGCCGATAGAGATCAAGTACATAACCGTGGAGAAAATCATAAGTTCTAGTCGCCGGGGCGGAGCTCTGGGTCCAAATGGCCCTTCTCAAGCACTATACAAGGAAAATCCGCAAGTCTGGGCAAAGAAATTGTCAATATTATTTAATTATGTTCTGGTGAACGAAGAAATCCCAGATAAATGGAGGGGCTCAATTTTGGCCCCGATCTATAAAGCTGGACAAGCCTCGGACCCTGCCAACTATAGGCTAATAGCCTTAATGGATTATGAAGCAAAGTTTTTCATCAAATGTTTGCTGGCAGAGTTAACGGCTTGGGGTGGGCACCAGAAAACTGCTGCCAATGAATCAGACAGGGTTTATTAAAGGCATGGGGACTATTATTAACATTCAAATGTTAAATCTCATAATTGAAATCGCAAGGTGCCGCTCATTGAATCTTCATCTGTGTTTTATAGATTTTAGCTCTGCCTTTGATACAGTGCAAAGGAACATTCTTTGGAACAAGTTATCGAAAATGGGAATTGCACCTAGACTTCTGAGAGCGATCCAACTGCAGTGTACTAATACCTGGACGAGAGTAAGGCTGGGTCAGGGTACAGCAGTTTCGAAAAACATTATAACAATGAATGACTTGAAGGAAGGATGTGTACTGGCTCCAATCTTGTTTAACCTTTATCTTGCTGATATTTCTTCAGGGTTGAATAGTATTAACTCACACTCTCCATTGGTGGTCGGCTTTAAGGCCTCCCACTTATTGTATGCCGAAGATATTGTGTTAATATGTTATACTAAGGTGGGGCTGTAGAGGTTAAGTAGCGAAACTGCACTTTATGCTTCATCTCGTGGGTTAAAGATCAACTTAAAGAAGACAAAAACTATGCTGGTGTCAAGGGGGATAGTACCACGACCTATACTGAGCATAGAAGGGACCGTGTTAGAATCAGTCTCAGAGTACAAATATCTGGGTGTCATACTAGACGCAAGGGGTTCGGGTAAGAATCAGTGTGCAGCGCTATAGAGAAGAAATCATTCATTAACTGCAGCATTTGCTACCCTCCAGAATAGCTTAAAAGGGCTCTCCCTCAAACCGTTATTACAAGTTATGTCAGTTAAACATGTTCCATCTCTGACATATGGAGTAGAGACTTTGGGCCATATGTAGGTGGGCTTGCATTTACCACTTCATAAATACCGAATTTTACCGATTCGGTATTTATGAAGTGGTAAATGCTATGTAGGTAATGAGTCGGTAATAATTACCGATTCGTTACAATTCGGTAATTACCGAATCGGTATTTACCGATTCGGTAATGAGGCATACCTTCCCATTGATGGGAAGGTATGCCTCATTACCGAATCGGTAAATACCGATTCGGTAATGGGGGAAACACATGCAAGGGTGGCAGGGTGTCACATTGACACCCTGTTGTACCCCTGAATCGGCCATGTGTGCACATGTGGCACACATACATGCCCTAAGGGCATGTATGTCTGCCACATTGCACACTTGTAGGCGCTATGAAATGCATTTCCACATCCATTCATTATTTACCACCAACTATTAGTTGGTGGTAAATACCGACTCATAACAACACCCACACACTCCCCCTACATCTCATTTCTGTATTCGGAATTTACCGAATCGGTAAAATTACTGATTCGGTAATTATTACCGATTCGGTAAATTCCGAATACAGAAATTGTCCCCCTACATACCAAAAGCCTAAATACCGGTCGGTAACGGTATAATTACCGAAAATCGGCCGTTACCGACCGGTATTTGGCTACCTACATGAGGCCCAGAAAGAGGAAGTGCTGATAATATCATAGACAAGCTTGTGAGAGGTACCTACCGTGGCCTGTTTAATCTTCCACAGCAGATATCACCAGCGCAAATTCGACTAGAGTTCGGACTTAAACGACAGAATTTAAACAGCCTAGGGGCATATTTGAAATTCTGTCATAAACTAAGAAGGGATAATAACTCTAAGCTTATGACAGTGGTCTGGGAGGCTATATGTGACAGCAAACATAAGCAGGCCCATGAATATTTTAAATTGGCTATAGACACGTTTAAGGCGGATCAATTATGGGCTTTACCCCTCTCTCAGGTGACATTTAACAAAGTTATAAATGGGTGCAGTAAAAAAAATTATTCGCTATTGGATAGAGCATTATTGGCAAAGAGATCCCATGCGTGGACAGTGATTGCATCTTATGGCATGCTCAAACCTCAGAGTTATCTAGGGGACCTGAATGGCCTAAGGGCTAAGCTGAAGTTTATGAGACTCTGATTTGGCAGTAGCCAATTTCGTGGAGACACTCCTGCTTGGAAAAAGCTGAGTAGTGAAAGGACGTGCTGCCTCTGTAATTATAAGAGAGAAGACATTAGCGATATCATCTGTAGCTGCCCATTTTTAATAGTTGAACGTAGAAGACTGCTGAGGCAGGACTTTAATAGTCAACAGATACGAACATGTCGACAAGCAGTCATTGCCTGTTTGCAGGGAGAATTTTTACAATTTACAGGCAGATTTTTGAAGTTCATAGCAATAGTAGAGAGGAAACTGACTAACAGTGGTTAATGAAGAGATTTTAGCATATTTTAACTTGATGAATAGTATTTTAATTATGTGCTTTTTAAATAAGGGTTCATGGTTTGGTTACGTATGAAATGTAAGAAAATTGTATAAAGATGTTCTATTGTAAGTTTTTATTAACTGAACAATAAAGTTTTTTTCACTTTCAAATTTTTTTTCACTACAAGGGGATTGCATCACAGAAACGTCATTTTTACCGACATTTTTGGTACCGCAATGCCCTACTCCATATTTACAAAGTGCCATTAAGCCACTTTTTGTGGCTTAACGCAGCTTTGTAAATATGGTATCCATTCACGGAGGTATCTGCATGAAAGGGGCGTGCAATGGGGGGCGTGGCTAGCTAGCCAACATGGCCGACGCGAGCCTGTAATGCTCTAGCGGCGATTCCCCAGTAATCCGGTCATTTCTCCTGGGAAACCGCCATCCGCGACTCTACTGGAGGGGGACCGACAGCGGAAGGTGTCCTACTCCCGGTGAGCCCCCCTGGGACTGCGGCGGAGACAGTGTGGCCGCGCGGCGCGGTTCGCTGCAGCCCGCACGTAGGCACATTGAATCATAAGATGGCTGCCAGCGCTTAGGGAAGCTAGGCGGCGAGGACGCCGCTGAACGCAGAGAACGTCAACCCCGACCGCCCCCCTTCCTGGTGGAATCATCGCAGTGGTGCAGAGGGACGGTGAAGCAGGCAGCGAGAGGCGGGGCAATTCATCGCACCGGCATTGTGAGGAGCCCGGTGACGGTAGCGTGGTGGCTGCGGGAGTGTGGCCTGTTCCCCCCTGCATGTTGAGATCCTGCATCTGATGAAGGCATCACTCAGGACCCAGGAACCAGGGGTCCGCAGGAGACCACTCCGGCGGTAACATGGGACCGCGTACGCAGTGAGTGTGGAGCGTAGCGCTACAGGACAGTGCACGGGGCTGACAACCACCAGACATTAAGTTAAGGCTTGGCGGGGGCAGTACTGGGCAGGGGGAGACCTGAGAACAAGGCTGTGGCGGCTGGGAGCTGTGGCGGACTGCGGTGCACAAGTCGCGGGTGCGTACTAACGCCCGTGGGAAAGGAGACCACAGTACTGAGGAGTGGTGAGCCCTAACAGGACTATCCCAGTGCAGGCGGGAAGCCGCATTCAACACCAAGCAATATAATCTCTGACTGGAGCGGGTTAGGTAGCCTTCACGGGGGCCCTGACGCAGTTAATAGTGCGCGGTGACACAGGCACATAACAGGGTGAGCACACTGTGTCCCAAAGGACTTTTCTGCAGCAATTGAAGAGCGTGGTGGAGGCATGAAATAGGTGTTCAGGCGGCAGGTCCTGCTTCTGAGCATCGAAGATACTGCCACTGTAAACGCCGGATTTCACGTGGGCCACTGCCTTTGGGGAACTCAGCATTGGCGCCGCCTTGTAACTGCGCAGACTGGCAGCCCGCACCTGGTCACTCTGGATTGCTGAGGCCTAAGCATCACAGGAACGCAGGGGGTGACATTACCCTCGCAGCAGGCAATTGGAGGGGAGCGGGCGAGTAGGCCCCACGGGTCGGTGCATGCGCCCGGCGCATAGACGGCGGAGACTAGTGAAACTATTACGAACTTCCTCGACTGGTCCTAAGACACTCCCTGAACGCAATCAAGCCGCGGGCTCGCTGCCTTCCTGGTGCCAAACCGCGAATGCCCACGGCGCAGCAGATTGTGATGGGCCGGATGAGAGCCAAACGTCAACAGGGACCATCGCGCGCGGGCACGCTGGACTCCACAAACATGACTACTGGAGGGGCGGTAGAGCCGACGTCCACAGCCCTTGCAGCCAAAATGGACTCAGTGCTGGCATCGGTGGAAAAGATAGGTGCTGCATTGGAACACACAAGGACCTCCTCGTAACCAGAATAGATAAGGTCACCTCAGACTTCACTCTTCTTCACGCGGACCACTGTAAGCTGGCGGTAAAAGTCACCACACAAGGCCAAACACTGTCGGAGCTGCAGCATGTCACGCAAAGTCATACAGCGGCGCTGCAAGACCTTATAGACCGCGTCCATGAACTGGGAGACAGAGCGGATGAGGCGGAAGGCCGTTCCCGCCGCAATAACATCCGCGTGGTGGGCCAGCCGGAAGGCGAAGAAGGTAGAAGCCCTGAGCAATTCACGGAACGCTGACTGCGCGATCTCCTGCCCCAAGGAACGCTGTCAATGCAGTTTGCGGTCGAACGAGCATCCCGGCGCAGAAACCCCCACCAGGGGCCAGACCGCTACAATTCATTTTAAACTGCTCAACTATAGGGACAGGGATGCGGTACTCCGTGAGACACACAAGATGGACACCCTTAAGGTGAGCAGCAGTCAAGTTATGTTATTCCCAGACTATACCGCTCTGGTGCAGAAGCGTAGGAGCAATTACACAGTGGTGAAACGTCAACTCAGAGCCCTGGAACTGCCTTACTCGCTGTTATTCCCAGCCCGGCTACGAGTGGTCACGAAAGAGGGTACCCATTTCGTCGACTCACCCGAGGAGACGTGGGACTGGCTGGAGGGATCGGGCCTGTGGTCGGGAGTGAGGCCCTCGGGCCCAGATGGCGACAATCAAACCAGCAGGCGGCACCGGAGGCGGCGGCAACAGGGGATAGTGAGGAAGATGCAGCCTGGGACATCAGCCCCAAGTCCGGAAGACATGCGGAGGGAAAGGCAGCACGCCCTGGAGGCAGTCACAACTCTCGGCTCCCCAAATCTCCTAGAGAGGCCGGACTCCTATGCGTGCAACATCCTGACACCCAGCGGCTCCTCATCCCCTGCAACAGACGCATCAGAGGACCTTGGCCTGCCAGTGGCAACCCCACAAACTGCAGATGACATTATATGACATAGCACTATCACAACGGACTCTGGCACGGGCAGCTCATGCAAGTAGAACACTGTTTGTCAGCATCTGTGTTCTTGGTTTGTTTGGATACTGGAGGAGGGGGGGGGATATACTGAGATAAATGAAACACCCACCTCGGATTGGGGTGCTACAGTGACAACGCGCCCACCGCTGGCCATGATACCAATATTACCTGAGAAGGGGGAAAGGGTGGGGGGAGAACTCTCACCTAGCTAGCCTATTAGACATACGTATCGCGGATCCCCCGTAGTGACGCAGATGTTTATATGGATGGCCCTTTACACAAGTAGGAATTAGGGGACAGCCATAGCATGATATCGCTAGTCCACGCAACCCAACAGGCAACACATTGACCTAATTCGCGTTACCCAATACTTACAGAGGTTTGGACGGGTATCGCCAGATGCCCGCCCCAGATGTTACAATGTTCTTAGTTTACATATCGTTTTTGTTACAGCATACCGACACGCTCATGCCGGTCCCTGACCCTCGTGCCCTGGGGCGCGCTTCACCCCTGACGTCCCTGCCGAATCAACTTATCAGACATGACTCGCACTGACATAATCACCTGGAACATCCGTGGCATGTACACACCCGCGCGCCGCTATGCCATATTCGCATACCTCCAGAGGCACTCGGCATCCATTGCCCTTCTACAGGAAACACACATGACACCGCTGGAATTAGACAGATTGCGCAGGCGCTGGAGGGGGCAAGTGTACGGCACAACATACTCGGCGCATGCGAGGGGCACATTAATATGGGTTAGGGCGGGCACCCCGTTCACCTGCGCGGACATAGTGACGGACCCAGAAGGCAGATATACTTTGGTGCAGGGAACGCTTAATGGCCAGCAAATCCAACTAGGCTCCATATACGCCCCGAACGCAGATCAACCCTCATTTTTGGCGCAGTTGTCCACAAAGTTGGCCCCCTACGCTCGGCTCCCCTGGATGCTGGGTGGAGATTTCGGTACTGGACGTGCTGGTGGTCAGATCTTTCCCACCCTTTCAAAAAACAACAGCTGTCTCAAATGCGCAGGCACTTACAGATTGGCTGTCGCATTGGGCACTGTTAGACCTATGGTGGGTCCTCCATCCTAATGATCGAATCTACTCTTACTACTCTGCTGTGCATGATCTACATGTGCGGTTGGACAGGGTGGTGGGTTCCCCGGCACTTACCCCGCTGGTTGAAGAGGTGGAATACTTAGGGAGGACACACTCCGATCATAATCCTATGAGGCTATGGCTGAACTGGGAGCCTGGCCGTCCCCCCGTACCCACTTGGCGATTGCAGCCAGCTGCGCTGGAAGACCCGGACTTCCGCGCATCTCTGGGGACAGCTGTCCTGGAGTACTTTGAGCTTAATGAGGGAACAGCGAGTACCGCATTGGTGGAATGGGATGCCCACAAAATAGCTATAAGGGGTCACTGCCTTGGTGCTACATGGAATATACGCAGACAACTAGAACTGTCGCTCGCCCGCCTCGAGTCGCAATTGCTTCAATACGAGCGAGAGGGCGAGATCGGAGGCCGTCACGCCGACTGCCTGGCGAATCTAAAAGCGCAACACGCGGAACTCATGGAACGCCTGCGATGTCACAATTATACAGCCCACACGGCGCACACCCATGCTAAGGCGGATAGAGCAGGCCGCTTGTTAGCTTGGCTGCTCAGACAGGAGAGCAGTCACGCCCCCATCGGAGCCATGCGCACGCCTGAGGGGACCATGGTGTATACACAGCGAGAGCTACATAGGGTGCTGTCTGAGCATTATGCGCAACTGTATTTGGAGAGCTTCTTGGAGCCTATCCATTTACCCACGGTTGCCGAGGAACACCAAGAGGCACTGGACGGTCCCCTCACTTTGGAGGAAATTGGGGAGGCGATTGGGAGCATGGTAACTGGGAAAACCCCGGGGCCGGATGGCCTGCCTGCTGAATACTATAAGGCCTACCGGGAATCCCTGACACAGAGACTGCATGCCCTTTACTCCACAGCCTTTGAAGAGCATACATTGCCCCCTTCGATGCGTGAGGCCTACCTGGTGTCCCTGCTCAAACCGAATAGGGATCCCGCAGACCTGGGATCATATAGACCCCTAACACTTCTCAATGTGGACTATAAAATATTCGCCAAGGTGTTGGCGGAGCGCCTGGCACCAGTGGTGCCTGCACTAGTTCACAGCGACCAGAATGGCCTTGTGCCCAAGCGTAGCACCTCGTTGAACTTGCGAAGGTTTTTTAGAGTGGCGGTAGATAGTGTGCAGGAGTGGTCGAGGGCGGGATGTATTGTGCTGGACCTTGCAAAGGCCTTTGATTGTCTGCAGTGGGGCTATCTTGCGGCAGTGCTGTTGCAGTATGGGCTGGGCTTGGGATTTCTCCAAATGGTTGATCTATTGTACAAAAATCCCACAGTTAGGGTGAGAACGGGGCCATACATCTCTGACGCCATACCAATATGCAGGGGCACCAGGCAGGGGTGTCCGCTTTCGCCCCTCCTGTTTGCGTTGGCAATTGAACCCCTGGCAGCAGCGCTGCGGGCAGCGTTAGGAGATGGAATACCTCTAGGTGATGCGACACACCATGTGTCACTGTACGCCGATGACCTATTGGTCTTCGTAAGAGACGTGGGAAATATACCGCCTCAACTAGAGCGCACGTTACGTGACTTTGCCTCTGTGTTGGGACTCAAAGTGAATGTCGGCAAGTCTTGCATTTATGCATTCGGGGAAGACACACCGGACCCGGGCTATAGTCTGGGTGGTATAAGGGTGCAGTGGAGAGCTGATACTTTCCGCTATTCAGGAATCCAGATATATCGCCAACCGGTGGATCTTATCGAGGGCAACCTGGGTCGAGCCGTGACAGCCATCAAGTCACAAATGTACTTCTGGAAAACGCTCCCACTAACGATTGCTGGTAGGGTCGCATTAACCAAGATGGTGATCCTGCCCCGCCTACTATACCATTTCACTAACCTGTCGATATATATTCCTGGCGGCTTTCTTTACTACACTCACCAAGCTAATTAGGGACTTCCTCTGGGGCAACGCCCGTCATAGAATGGCGTTGGCTAAGCTGTACTTGCCCACTGATCAAGGAGGTCTTGCGGCCCCTTGTTTTGAACACTACTATCTAGCCGCACAACTACAGTGGATAGCTCGCTGGTTAGCTGACAGAGGCCGTGAGGACACCGCGTCCACCGCACCTCCCTTCTCTCTAGACGATCTTACCAAATTCTTTCATCTAGCCTCCAGAGCCCCAAGGCCGACACCGCTCCTCCTGGTGGTGGCGTATAGATGCTACCGCCGCAGTCTCTACCTCACCAGAGCGCTGAACCCTTATGCACCGGCCATTCCATTGGAGGGTTCCCCCAGCGGGCCTGGGGTACTCACACCTTCTGAACTCATGGAGTGGCACGAGACTGACATACAGACCATGGGTGACTTGTACCGGGATGGCGCCCTCATACCATATGATTCCCTGGTTGAAGAGATGGGGCTGCCGCCGGGGCAATTCCTAAGGCACCGCGCATTAATTGCGACACTGACCTCCAGATGGGGGGACATGAAAGAGGAGCCGAGCCACCATCTCACCATACAGTACCTTTATGTCATGGGGCGGGGCAGGCACTTTGTTCGATGGTTTGCGGCATCTCTTTGCACGCACGCAGCGGTGAGTCTGGAACCACTACGACACAAATGGGAAATAAAACCTGGGGCGACCACTAGAGGATAAAGAATGGGGCAGGATACTACAAAGCCCAACACGTATACCCAGAAACATGCACTTCCGTCAAATACAACTGTTTATAGTCCACAGAGCATACCTTACACCTGAAAAAATCAATCAGTATTATCACCGCACAGACGCGGTATGCCCTCGCTGCGTGGAGCTGGGAGTTGGTTTGGTGCACATGCTGTGGTGCTGTTGTAAACTACACTCCTATTGGCGGGCTGTAGGGGAGGCCCTGTGCATGTGCACGGGCCGCATCATACCCTTTGAGTGGCCTGTTTATCTATTGCATCACTTTCGCAGAACCCCGGCTACTAAAGTTTCCTCTCGCTTTCTTGATTTGGGGTTGGTAGTAGCCAAGCGTTTGCTAACGAAGAGGTGGAAGGCACGCGACCCGCCGCACATACAGGCATGGAGGTATTCATTCCTAGCGTGGGCTAAAGCAGAAGGAATAGCAATTCTCCGAGAGGAAACGCTGGGGCTCCGGAAGACACCTATTGCGACACAGTGGGAGGGACTGCTTCAGGCCTTGACGCGCACTGGAGGGGAGGGCTTGGAGGGGCGATCTGGACGGGGGAGTAGCACCCTACCAGAGAATGCTGGATGGCCTGTTAGTGGGCAACTGTGACACCATATACCAGCATGTATGCCGTCTGACGCTTGGAGAAGGCATGGTTGTGATTGCTGGAGATGGGGGGGCAGCTTGCAGGAAGACATAAGGAGGGACGTCAGGGTTACAGGGGGTAACGGAAGGGGACATGGTGGAGGAGCGTCATCTTACAAAAATTAGAAAAGTCGGACTATGCTGCTGTTACTGGATTGAAGGTTTGTTTTTTAGCCTTTGTGATTATTCTTTAACATCTGTACACTTCCGTATGCGATCACATTTGAGAAGACTCTGTATACTACACTAATAGAACCATGTCATAAATGCATGATGGTATCTAACCTGTCGAGGCTCCGCTTGTAACTAAGCCAACAGTGGCACCGACACATGTGTTTGTACTACTTCTATGCAACCAAAGTGATGATGTGCTATTGTTAAATGGTTGGTTTTATATGATGTATTTAGTCTTTAATGACGTTGAGGACTCTATTGAAAACAATAAAAACAGATTTAAACAAAAAATGAAAGGGGCATGCAATAAGTGTTACTTTGGACGTTCCACCACAACACTCATTGCTTTTTGGCGCTGCCCCAGATTTACAAGGATCTGTAAATCTGAGTTAGCTCCAAAAAGTAACACCATGCAAAGGCAGTTTTAGCTTGGCGCAACAACAAGAAATAATGTTATTTCTCCTTGCTTTTGCTTTTTCTGTGTACTGCATTTTGTAGCAAACATAGAAAGAGCAAAACACCATTAATTATGTCTTTGTGGCGCTATGCGGCCCTGACTGGGAGGTGGGAGGGACAGTCCCTTTCCTTGGTTTCGGTTTATGTTCCCCCGGGCCTCCAGAACTCCACTTTCTCAGACTTGGGTCGTATGCTGCTTGAGCTTCCTGACAGTCTTTTGCTTATGGGTGGGGATTTTAATTCGGTTGTTTCGGGTGATCTGGATCGCCACCCGCCCAGGGCCCTCCCTGCTGCCCAGGCGTGGCTCGGCGGGCTCTTGGATACCTTCGGTCTGGTGGATTGTTGGAGGTTAATGCATCCGACACAGTGTCAGTACACATTTCACTCTGGGGCCCATGGGAGTCTCTCCAGATTGGATTATTTTCTTATGCCCGCGGCCCAGACTGCCCGGATTCAAGAGGTTAAGCACCTGGCCCGGGGTATCTCTGATCATTCCCCACTGTGGTTGCTTTTCGACACCGGGATGCGGTCCGCTGGGCGGATCGCCCCTATTAACCCTTGGTACTTACGAGACCCCAAGATTCGTGATAGCCTGGTTAAGTCGATTGATCAGTATTTTCTCGAGAATGAGGGGTCGGTGTTGTCCTCAGTGTCCCTGTGGGAAGCCTTCAAAGCAGTGCTCCGCGGGCATGCCCTATCCCAGATAGTGGAGGCTAAGAAGGTCAAGAATGAGGCGGTGGTGAAGCTGGAGATCGAAATATCGGGGCTGGAGGCAGCTTTGGAGACGGGTGTCACTCAGGATGGGCTTCATGCCCTCAGCTTGAAGCAGTTTGAATATAAGTCTCTTGTTATGGACGCTGCCAAGACCATGTATAGGGAGCAGCAGGGTAGGTTGTATGATGCCGGGTACAAGGCGGGTAAACTGATTGCTTGGTTGGATAAGAAGGAGAGAGTGAATCGTGTGGTCCCGGAGCTTCGGAGTTTGGATGGAGTGTGTGTGACTGACCCTGGTGAGATTGTGGAGTGTTTTGCGGACCACCTCCGGGCGGTGTACTCCCCGGTGTCTGATAGAGATGAGGATGACTCTCGTCTCTTGCTGCGGGATATTGCCTTGCCCGGCTTATCCGTCGAGGACCGTGAGCAGATGGAGGCCTCGCTGTCTGTCGACGAGATTGCTACCGCGATTCGTTCCCTTCGCTCGGGCAAGGCTATGGGCCCCAACGGACTGCCGATTGAACTGTATAAACTACGCCCGGATAAAATCGCACCTTTCCTCCGTCGTATGTTTCTGGAGTCGCTCGAGCGGGGTTCCCTCCCCGACGACCAGCGTCTGGCTACTATAGTTGTGATTCCCAAGGACGGTAAGCCACGAGACCGCTGTGCCTCATATAGGCCTATTTCCCTACTAAATGCCGAACCGAAAATCCTCGCCAAGGTCCTCGCTAATCGCTTGCTGAGAGTTATATGTGATTTGATACATCCGGATCAATGCGGCTTTATCCCTCATCGGAATACCGCTCTCAACTTGCGGCGTCTACACGGCGTCCTCGCTAGGGCGGAGTACCTCTCTGAACCGGCCATATTGGTTTCCTTAGACGCCACGATGGCCTTTGATACCATCGAGTGGCCATTCCTTTGGGCCGTCTTGGCGAAGTTTGGCTTTGGGGAGGGATTTATTAGTTGGGTTAAGCTCCTCTATGCTGGACCAATGGCTCAGGTTGTTGTCAATGGGCGGGTTTCTCGGCCCTTCGCTCTCGGGAGGGGTACTAGGCAGGGGTGTCCGTTGTCCCCTCTGCTCTTTGCTCTCGCCTTGGAACCACTCGCTGCCTGGCTCCGCTGGGAGCCCTCGATCAGAGGGATCCGGTGGGCCCCGGGCTTCGAGGATCGGGTCTCGTTGTACGCGGACGACATTCTTTTGTACCTCACCTCGCCGCGGAAGTCGCTCAATGTGCTTTTTGATGTCCTTACTTCCTTCGGGAGGAATTCGGGGTTGATAATTAACTGGTCCAAATCTTGCGTGTATCCTATCTCCGGTGGCCTTCCTCTCTTACCGCCTCGGCTTCCGATTCAAACATCTCAATCCGGCTTTAAATACTTGGGGGTGTACGTTTCGTTGGATCCGGCGGTCCGCTACGAGCAGAATCTCCTGTCTCCCCTCCGGCGTTTGAGGGTGGATACGGCTCGGTGGTGTAAGTTGCCCTTGTCTCCACTTGGTCGCGCAGCACTGTTTAAAATGATGTCCCTCCCCAGATTTCTTTACGCACTCCAGAACTCCTTCGATATCATTCCGGCGGCCTACTTTAGGGAAGTGGAGAGTTTGCAGAGGAGACTGGTTTGGGACGGTCGGGCGCGTATCGCTTTGGCAAAGCTGACTCTTCCCTGGTATGACGGGGGCATCGCGCTTCCTGACATTAGAAGGTACTATTGGGCCTCCCAGCTGTCTGCCATTAACCATGCTACGTACGCTCCTGGTTGGAACCCGGCATATGAGATGGATAAATTCCTGCTTCCCGGCGGTAACTATAACAGAGCGCTTTACTCTCGATCTGCCGGGAGGACCCTCACGGGCCCTACTAGGATTGCGGTACGTGTGTGGAAGGCGGCGAATGTAGCTGTGGGCTGGAGTGAGCGTTTAACGTGTGCTACTCCTTTGTTCGCCTCAGAGCGCTTGGGAAGCCTCTGGACAACGAAAGGCTTTGAGCACTGGGATACGATCGGCATTAGCAGAGTGGGGGACCAATGGGTTAAAGGCGCGGTTAAATCCTTCGCGGCGCTTCAGAGCGAGTACGATCTTAGTGAAAGGGAGTTCTTCCGCTATGCCCAGGTTCGGCACGCCCTACTCTGTCTTTGGGGAGGGGACCACGGTCCCTGTTGCTTCGCCTCTCGAGGACCGTATACTCGACGGACACGTGCCCGACAGTACTATCTCTCTGATTTATAAAAAACTAATAAATAATCGGGCTGATCTCTTGGTGCGTCTTCGGGAGGCGTGGACGGGGGATGGGGTTGAGTTGGATGACGAGGATTGGCAGTCTGCGCTGTCATCCCCTAAGGAGGTTGCCATCCCGGCCCGTCTCCGTCTGGTCCAGCTTAAGATTCTCCATCGTGTCTATG
Source organism: Triturus cristatus (assembly GCF_964204655.1). Lineage (NCBI taxonomy): Eukaryota > Metazoa > Chordata > Amphibia > Caudata > Salamandridae > Triturus > Triturus cristatus. The sequence goes on along the minus strand of NC_140590.1, from coordinate 725,271,996 downwards.
TGACGGGTCCCCGTTTGGTCTCGATGGGGTTTTCTGACGACGGGCTCTGTAAGCGTGGCTGCGGGCTCAGTGCCACCTTTCTCCACATCCTCTGGGAGTGCCACGAGGTGGCGGAATATTGGCGCCAGGTGCATGATGTTATGAAACAAGTCACTGGGGTCGCTCTGCTGCCGGAGGTGCGCCGATGTGTTCTGAATGTGTGGGAGCCCAATGACTATAATGCGGCCCAGGCTCGGTGGGCGGCCCTTGGGAACATGATTGCAAAGAGAGATATTGCGCAGCTTTGGGGTTCCCAACGGCCTCCCACCGTGTCCGTATGGAAGGAGAACATGGACTGGTGCATGTTCAGGGAGAAGACGGTGTATGTGGCTCGTGGTAAACCGGGGGCATGGGGTAGAATCTGGGGTCAGTGGAATGTGTATCGAGGGACTATCTGTTCCCCCCCCCCCTGGTGGATGTGTCTGAGGTTGCCTTGTCCCCCTGATCCTTGAGGGTTCCTTGCTTAATTTGTTCATCTGTGTATAGGTTTGGTTTTCCCGTGGCCCCCCCCTCCCTCTCAGACCCCCTTTTTATTGACCACCTTATGGTGGTCGGGTGTGGAGTTCCTATGCTGTGGTTAGACGCCCTTTCAATGTTTCTCGCCTTGCTTTTTGGTTTTTTATTTAAATTTTTTTTTTTTTTTTTTAAAAAGGGTGTATCCTGACGTCCCTTATGTGCAGTTTGATCTCCTGTAACTTAGCGGAGCCCCTGTGGGCCAGTCATTGTTTTTTGAACTGCTTGAACATCTCTGAATACTAGCGGCCGGCCCAGGAGGTTGTAGGCCCGTGCTTGTACCCTTTTTCTCTGCACAATAAAGCTTTTTTACCCAAAAAAAGAAAAGGAAAAAAAAAAAAAAATATGTCTTTGTGCAGGAAGGTGTTCCTTCATGCATAAAAACAATCATTAAATAATGCCGATTTGCTGCTTCTATGCGCTAAACTCCCGTCCTCAAGTCTTTATCAGGAACTGGTGGCCACATCCACCAGGGCCCCATCTTAAATTTTAATGGGACAGGACACCCACAAAATAAAAAACAAATACTTAAAGAATAATAAATGAGCTGCCGGAGCTGCTTATTATTCACTGCTTCAGATTGGAGCGCCCCATAATGCCTCACAAGGGCCTTTGAATATATTTTTTTAAATCCTGGTAGTGCCCCTTTGAAGTGGCAGGGACAAAACTACGCATTTATTATGCTGTGGTAGGGCTGCAGGAAGTGCAGCAGCCACCAGTGATATTTAAAAAAAACAGTGAGGTTCCTTAATCATTAAATCCGTGACCCCAGGAGAACTTACCATATTTTTTTTAAAGCACTCAGCTGGAGCTCAGTGCTCTTCAGCTCGAGTGGAGGACCCTCTTGTGGTTGTTTTTATGACTGCATTTTGTGGGCTGAGAAACGTTATCAGAAAGAATTAAAGACTTGTTAATCCTTTATTTTTTTTAAATTATGGCGATCATTTTTATTAAAAATTGCAATGTGTGAACTAATGAAATATATGCTTTTTTGTAATTATTGGTGATATTTGACCAAGACAGTAGGTCTGCTTTGTAGATGTAGATATGCAGACCTCTTGATAAAGCCAATGGGCCCACCTTTTACATTTTGGTGTTGTGACTCTTTGAGAAAGTCATTAAGTCTGCTTTACTTAAAATAACACCCTTTGTATTGTTACATTACATATTCAGCCTCTAGGGTTTGGGTGCAGGGCCTGCCTGCAGGCCAGTTCCTGCGCCCGACACCCAGGCAAAGGCTATGCACAGCAGGGGGTTGGGTGCCAGTGGGGGGTTGGGCACAGGGCTTGGATATAGGCCAGGCTCTGCGCCCAAGTGCATGCTGCACATGGCCAAATAAGTTGGGGGGGGGGGGAGATTGGTGGCATCAGGGGGTTGAGCACATGGCCTGGGTATAGGCCAGGCCCTTCACCCAATGGCACTCTGCACGTGGCCAATGGGCTGATTTTGGCAAGTATCATTGCAACATATTTAAGATATTCATGTGTTGGATTTGTAGAGGGCATAGCTGTCATGATCCGGGGCATCCCAGCGTTGTGATTCAATTCAGGAGGCGTCAGATAGAGACTAGAACAGACAGGTTTTTAGTTGGTTTTTAGATGTGGCCTCCAACACGCACTGTTGGATGTGCAGAGGTTGGTTGTTCCAGACTTTAGGGGTGATGTATCTGAAGGAGTCTGCCCCCTTCTCCAGCAAGCCTGATATGGGGATAACTGTGGGAAGGAGGTTGCTAAAGCAAAAAGTGCTACACAACATATAGGAATGGACTTGGGGCTTGATATGCAGGGGTGCATAACTGGTGAGGGGGTAAAGCAGAGAGTCTTAAATTTGTACCTCTTAGCGATTCGGCACCAGCATGGGGGTTGCAGATGAGCGGAAATGTTTGTTTCTGTGGACACAGAATAGGAGGCAGGCCACTGTGGTCTAGATGGCCTGAAAGTGTAGGAGTACGGTCTGAGAGGTGACTAGATCGAGTATGTTACCATAGTCCAAGCGAGATATGATAATCACCTGGACAATGGTTGTATGGGTTAAGGAGGTCGAATTTTCTTTAGCCGACATAAAAGGGCAAAATAGGTAGCAAGGGTTTTAATTTGGGGGTCCCTGGAGAGCTTACTGTCCTGCCAGGCCTAAAGGCTTTTAACCACCACCTCATAGGGAGGTAAAGGGCAGATTCAGTTGGGCCACCAGCTTGGGGACCACGAGCTGGACTGATTACCAATGACCATAATTTACATTTTTCCACCATTCAGTTTAAGGCAATTAAGGCTCATCCAGTTTGCCACAGCAACTAGGCAGTTACAAAAATTAGTGGAATTAGTGGGAGTATCTTGGATGAGAAAGACAGTGAGCTGGGTATCAACAGCGTAGGTAAAATGGGTAAGATCAAAGGACTGAATAATGCCGGCCAAAGGACGGAGATGAATGTTAATGTGCGGGGGACTCAAAGATGAGCCTTGTGGCACTCCACATGATAAGAGTTAGTTTGAGGAAGAAAAAGCTTTTATTGAGACTTTAAAAGACAATCTTGACAAAAGGCGTGAAACCATTTTAAGGCATTTCTACAAAACTCCTTTTCTCAGTTCTATTGAGAAGAGTTTCATGGGCCACAGTATCAAAGGATTATTAAAGAATAAGGGCTGCAGAACTGCCTTGATCCAAGGCAAATGCAGATCCTCGGTGACGGCAAAGAGATCAGACTCAGAGCTGTGCACTGGATGGAAACCTGGCTGACTGGGGTCTGAAAGCTTGTTGGGATAGCTGTTTATTTCTTTAGGTGCTTCTCACAATTGTAGTTGTGAAACAGAGGAAAGAAATCAACAATCATTTTTGAGTACCATGGGATCTCATAAGGGTTTCTTTAGAAGCGAAATAATGACAGCATATTTCCAGTCCAGAGGCATGGTAGCGAAAACAATGGAAAGATTAAGGAGCTTCGCTAATGGGGTCTGGGCCCCTAGACTCAAAGTGTTTGGGGGCGGGCAGTGGGGAGCCAGAATTAAGTGAGCTAGCAAGTTGGGCTTTGGAGTACACCTCAGTCTGTTAAGCATGGGCCTTGGGGTTTAAAGGAATCAAGAAAATTGGGCCATGAGGCAGTGTGGGCTTCTGGATGAAAGCTGCATAGATGTTTCTGATTTTATAGGGAAAAGAAAGTCACTAGGTTGTGATACATATTCTCTGAGGTAGGGATAGAAGGAGATCTAGCTGCTGGGTCAAGTGAAGATGTGGCTGTGGAGAAAATTTGTTTAGGAGAATTCTAAGATGCATCGAGTTTGGCTGCATAAAAATCAAAGGAGAGTGTTCTAATACCTTTGTGGGAGGATTTGATGGCCGCTTTATTTTCCAGTATCTTGTGGGGAGTCATTGTACTTTCTCCAAGCACATTCCAGTGCCTTGCATTTCTTTTTAAGGGAATTGAGATGACTATTAAACCAAAATGAGGAAGGTTAAGGTCTCAGAATGATAGGCACAGATAGAGGTTTGACCGAGTCAAGGGCCGTGGAGATCCATTGATTTACAGAGTTATTGGCATGGGTGATATTGAGCGGCAATGAGGGAAATGAGTGCAGAATGTTCTTCGGGTTGTGAAAGTGTGTCTGACGAGAACAGCCCAAGGATTATTTAGTAGTCAGACCAGGTAAAAAGCAGGAGTGAGTCAACCCTAGGATTATGAAGGTTCGTGAAAACATGGTCCACATTATGGCCAGCTTTGTGGATTGAGGATTTAACCAGCTGAGCGAGTTGGGTAGCTGCCAAGTTGTCATTGAAAATTGTGGCAGTTAGGCAGTTAGATTTGTCTAAACTAAAATGTAAGTTGCTTAAAATGGTAAAGTTAGTAAACTTTACTACATGAGGTGCAGTCGCCTCCATGAGATTGGAGGATAAACACAATTGGTTCCAGAGGGGCTGTAAAATAGTGCCCTGGAGAATGAGAGGGTGGCAAAACTACAGGGATTCACTATAGGAAATGTGCAAACCAGAAATGTTGCAGTTAAAACAAGATATCAAAACAATTGCTAGACCATTGCCATGCTGGTTAGCGTGGTCGAGTCAGAGAATGGAATAATCCTCAGGGATTGCTAGTATGATGTCTGGCATGGAGGACTTCTTAAGCCATGTTTTGGTTAAAATGAGGGCATCAGGTCTGTAAGTGGAAATACATTAAAATATTTCAAGTTGGTGTTTCCGTAAGGATCTGTGATTCATGCTTTACAAGTGGTAGTTAGCTTTCATTGTAAATATTGCATCGATTGAGTGATTGAAAAGCAAATTCTGGGAGAGTGTGGAAATTGCTAATATAATGAATATTTTTTATGCTGTCTTGGGTCCAGCATATCAAAATGATTTGCTGTCAAATGGACCAAATCTTACTGGCACTGTTTGATGAATCTTCATGAACCTCAGTTCCTTACTGGCAAGTTTTGGGGTGATCCATCAAGCAAGGAACTTAGAAAAAGAGGGGTTCCCAAAAAGTGTTTTCTCTATGTAATTTCCCATAGGAATTTAATACAGCAATACAGGAAAAAATGGCTGACTAGCTTCACACCAAATTTGGCAGAAAGCTAGATCTTTACTCAGAAAGCGTGCCTTTAGTGATGTAGAGTAAATTCTTTCAGCGTTTTTTGAGAAATTACAGTTTAAAAGTTAGTGATATCTGAATGTTTGATCCCATGGGAGTCCCGAGGTACAGCTAATTAGTTGAGAGAATTTTTTTCCCTAACACCACTTCAGTTCTACGGTTGCCATTACCGGACATGGGAACTTGGCTCCTGTGTCCTAAAACTAAAAAAAGAAGATAGGTATTTAGGGGCAGGGGTACCCTGACCGCCTGGTTCTCTGCGGGAGTACCCGGAACTCTCCTCAACCTCGGACCAAATTTAAAAAAAACAGTGGGGCCTTCCATGGGTGCTGCGTGGTTCATTCAGAAGCCCCGGTGGAACGTCCGTGGGTGCTGCGGGATTACAACGGGACTCTGAAAAAAACTATTTAAAAATGGAAAATGTGGTGTGGGTATCCATGATGGATTGGCCATCTACAGTGGGGGTTGGCCATAGAGTCTGTGGCAAACCCCTCGCTGCGCATAACCAAAGTTATGCTCAGTGAGGAAGCTGGATAAATACGATCAAAAACCCAGAAATTCACTGAAAAGAAAACAATGGTTAAAGTGAAGTTATAGGTAGGTCCCCCGCATCCGCAGAAACAGAACAGGCGGGAGAGCCTTCTCCCACATCGCAGCTAAGACCTAGAACGAGCTCCCGTGGAACATCAGACGCACCCCGACCCTGCACGCGTTCAGGAAGGACCTCAAGACCTGGCTCTTCAACTGATACGGAGCTTAGCCCCCCTTCCCCCCCAGCGCCTTGAGACCCTCACGGGTGAGTAGCGCGCTTTATAAAACACTGATTGATTGATTGATTGATTGATAAGGGATGAAGATTTTAGCTTACATTAAAAAAACTAAAATGCAATGTAAATAGATTAAAGTGACGTTATGGTTAGGCCTTATAATATTATAAAAACTATTGATTTAAAACCAATAAAATACTGAAATTCACGAGTTATAGTTTACTGAGCTAATCTAACTTGCACCCTGCTATGCACTGCTTATGACCTTACATATTACATCACTAATGACAATGACATCACTCATGACATCTCAATCGACATCATTGATGGTATCACTGACCATCCAGACCACTGCTGTTCTAATTACTCTATAAACTATGAGGGTAAGTACTAAATGGCGCAGAATAATGTAAAGCATAAATTACCCTTCAGACACACAAGCCCTCTTAAGTGAACCAGGCTTCTTCCACACATAGTCCTTCCCTGTACCAGACAATTTGTGGATAGCCATGCTCATTTGCGCAATCAAACAGACATGTGTGAGCACATGCCCATGCTGCACATGGTCTTCGTCCAGTGAACAACACTTCATGGAGAACCAACCACTCCCTCCAGACACCCAAGCCCCATTAGGTGGCCAAGCCTCTATTATGCAAAGATTTCCAGGCTGACATACTTAAATAGTGGAGTATAGGGGATGACCGTTTGCTAGCCCCTACAGTTCAACAGGGCAATATATCTATTCAGTTACTTATCTATACGCTCCTAATCTCGAATAATTTTAACAGGCGATAGAAGAGCTCATCCAAGTATGTCAGAGGGACATTTTAACTAGAGACGATCTGAATATTGTCATAAATAGGTCACTAGATAGATTGCAAAGAGGTCGGGATAGACTGGTTCGGTCACAGCAGAAAGCAGTTGGTAACTTCAGAACTTTTACCTGATTGATATTTGGAGAGTGTAGCTTCCAACGGAGAAAGACTATTCTCGTTATTCAGCTGCTCAAAAGACCCATCCTTCTATAGATCACTTCCTCAAATCCTGGCCTCTGTCGCCTATCATTGACCAGACCAACATAGGCCACATCTCTCTTACAGACCACACACCCATTTCCCTGTCCTTGTCAATGCCTGGCAGTGAGATACCCATACGCACTGGAGATTAAGGGACAACATCCTACACAACACAGCCATAATGGCTGACATAGCACACACTATCACCAAGTTCCTTGAAGAAAATGAAGTGTCTGACACCGCCCCCAAAACTAACTGGGATGTGATAAAGGCTATAGTCAGCGGACAATTTATCACTCACACTCTGATCCTCAATACAGGATTGGAAAGCTGTTGGCCTGCAGATTAAAATTCTATAGAGAGTGGGAGAAGTTAGAGCATAAAAAGCACATTGAATAAGGTCCGATCAAAGGATCAGGAAATCGTGGAATGTTACAGGGAATTCTATGGTTCCTGTATTCCCCAAAAGGCCTCTGGCTGCAGGATATTTATATGACATTCTCCTGACTAGGATCACTACGTAATAGGATGCCCCATTGCGAGCTTCTGTACAGGTTGACGAGGTACTGATGGCAATTGGCAGAGTGAAAATGGCAAAGGCGCAGGAGATGGATCAATGCACTCCCTTGTTTTACAAGACCTTTGCTAAACATCTTGCGTCAGCCCTGACCCAGCTTTATGACAGCTTTGTCTCTACCTTAGGGACTACCGAAACCATGTCACAGACTCTAACCACAATAATACTAAACCCTGGCCGCACATCTAAGTCGCTCCAATTGTGCAACATCACTGTTGAACATCGATCAGAATCTTTACAGGAATACTGGAAGGTAGGCTTGCAAAGTTTATGCTGGCCTTGATTTAGCCTAACTGGCAGGGTTTGAGCGGTCTCTACTGGATGGATTGTATAGCAGCCTTTAAAATTACATTTCTCTCTTGTATTCTTAATACTTTGCATCTCCCCCACTTCCAGTTGGAAGAGCGATCCTCCATCGAATACAGAAACCCCTTGACTCTTTTGTTTGGGCAAGGAAAGAATACTTCACAATACCACCAAGCCTCCCATCTGTGCTATCTTGAAGAGTTGGCACCATCAAGCCTCCCATCTGTGCTGTCTGGAAGGGGTGGAACCATCAAGCCTCCCATATGTGCTATCTGGAAGAGTTGGCACTATCAAGCCTCCCATCTGTGCTATCTGGAAGAGTTGGCACCATCAAGCCTCCCATCTGTGCTATCTGGAAGAGTTGGCACCATCAACTCTCCCATCTGTGCTATCTGAAAAAGTTTGCACCATCAAGTCTCCCATCTGTGCTATCTGGAAGAGCTACCACCATCAAGCCTCCCATCTGTGCAATCTGGTAGAGTTGGCACCATCAAGCCTCCCATCTGTGCTGTCTGGAAGGGGTGGCACCATCAAGCCTCCCATATGTTCTATCTGGAAGAGTTGGCACTTTCAAGCCTCCCATCTGTGCTATCTGGAAGAGTTGGCACCATCAAGCCTCCCATCTGTGCTATCTGGAAGATATGCCAACATCAAGCCTCCCATCTGTGCAATCTGGAAGAGTTGGCACCATCAAGCCTCCCATCTGTGCAATCTGGTAGAGTTGGCACCATCAAGCCTCCCATCTGTGCTTTCTGGAAGAGTTGCCACCATCAAGCCTCCCATCTGTGCAATCTGGTAGATTTGGCACCATCAAGCCTCCCATCTGTGCTATCTGGAAGAGTTGGCACCATCAAGCCTCCCATCTGTGCTATCTGGAAGAGTTGGCACCATCAAGCCTCCCATCTGTGCTATCTGGAATAGTTGGAACCATCAAGCCTCCTATCTGTGCTATCTGGAGGAGTTGGCACCATCAAGCCTCCCATCTGTGCTATCTGGAAGAGTTGCCACCATCAAGCCTCCCATCTGTGCTATCTGGAAGTGTTGGCACCATCAAGCCTCCCATCTGTGCTATCTGGAAGAGTTGGCACCATCAAGCCTCCCATCTGTGCTATCTGGAAGAGTTGGCACCATCAAGCCTCCCATCTGTGCTATCTGGAAGAGTTGGCACCATCAAGCCTCCCATCTGTGCTATCTGGTAGAGTTGGTCCAGGTGGAATCAGAGAAACATTGGTGCTTTATGGAACAAACAGTAGCTGGAGTATATATTGGCCTAGTGCCCGGAATCAAAGGCAGAGCGTGGGGGTGATACTCTTTCCTGACCAGGAGGGCGATGTTCGAGGCCTGTAAAAAGATTGCTGAAAGGCAGTCACTCACAACATTTCTTTTCCCGTTAAGACCCACTTCTGGGCAATGCTGAATCCATGCCAGCTCTTGCAGATCGAAGCTTTGCAACCTGTAGAATTAAAGGATTTAAGAGTCTGGTGAAACTTGTTTGAGGGAATTTTGCAATCTTTTTTGAGCATTCACTCTTAATATGGGATCCCTGAGACTGAGGGATACAGATACACCCGATATAGACACTGGGTCCTGATCTTCTTAATAAAGACGCAGGCTTGCAGAACGCTCACCAAATTTGAGCTGTGGCTACTTTTGAGGGAGAACAACAAAAGACTGATAGCACGCATTCCTAAGATGTTAACTATGGAGGTTGCCTCGCTATAACAGCTGGACAAAAAAGGTGGGAGAAGGACCTAAATAGAGCGGTATCCCTGAAGGAATGGTCTGAAATCTTCACTGGAGCCCGTAATACATTGCAAACCGCTATAATGCAAGAAACATTTTATAAAATAACCTCATATTGATATTTCAAACTACAAAAAAAGTTAAAGTGGGACAAACGTTGCTCTCAGTCTTGCTGGAGATGTGGCACAAATGGCACCCTGATCCATCTGCTGTGGAATTCCCTAAACTGCAGCAGCACTGGGGAGCAGTCTAGCAGACTAGCTTTTTCAGACATAAATTTCCAGACTACCGTTATACGTAATATTGGGAGTGACCAATCTTCAAAGCTTTCCTCTGCACTGTATGGAGGGAAATGATTCTCATTGATGCTTTGTGAAGACAGGCAGACTGTAACTGATGTATGGGGTCAAGATAGGACTCCGGATCCCTTGTCTGTGGCATATTTTAGGGCTGGAGAAGCTAGCTAATTCAATTATGGGGACAATTGAAGTCTATGAAATGATATGGTCGCCTCTGCTACAATTTTTACAGAAGATTTACTAAAAGAAAGGGAATACAAGAAGAAAAGATAAGGCACGTTTCTGGGGGATTTGTGAAACAATCATGTGTCTCAATAAGACTACTGTTCAGCGCATTATATTTTGTGGGTGAACTTACTGTGATGTCCGAATTTCTTAAACCAAATCTTGTGACTAGCTATCATTTACAGCTTTGCCACTTGCGAATAGCCTTTTCTGTAGGCAGCATAGACAGTCACACCGTTAGCAATTTTTTCCTTTGTGTGGTGAAAAAACTTGCTTAGATAAAAGCATTTGTGCTCGTCGCGCTTCAGTTGGTCTCTGATGATTATAGCTTCGAGTGAAGTGGCCATCCACCTGAAAGAAGCATCCGGATTTGGGAGTTATTGTAGAAGGGGTCAAATTCCCCACTTTGGAAATCCAAATCTCTTGCTCTATTAGAATCTCTATCGGAAATAGAAGGCATTTATTTATGCATATAGCGCTTACCTTACCCGAAGGTGTCAAAGCGCTTTACAAGAGAACCAGTTACATTACATAAGGGCATCAGAGTTCATGGATTACATACAAGATACGAAACCGATACACGAGTCTAAACACAAAAAATCGAATATTGGCAGGAAGTGAGCACAAAGAGGATTAGCAAGGAGTGAGTGCAAAGAATATAGAAAAAGCATAGTGATATTATATAGCATAGCATTATGATATACAAAGGTAACCGTATATACAGAGAGCAGATGAAGGACAGTATATGAAACGAAATATGATGGAAGTATACGATGATCCATTTTGAATACATGGTAGTCCTTTTTGTCTGCAGCCATCAGGGACTATGGCTCACACGCCTACATTATTTGGGTTGCTATTTCGGTTGCGTCAGACACACATTACAATAGACCCTCAAGTAGACCTTCAGCAGTTTTTGTGCCCTTACTGGAAGGGAGTGCCTCCAAAATGGGTGTCTGTTGCTGAATAGATGGTGCGTAGTCCTACCCCAGTTTCTCCTAGTTGAGGTATGGTCAGGCTGGAGTGGCCAGGGAGGGGGAAAGACTGTGTGAACAATGATGGCCGACACCAGCCAATGCTGCAGTCCATTTTCGCTGTCAGCGATGGCAGGATCTCCGGTAAACGGTGCAGGGGGCCAACGCCCCCTTCCCCTGGGGCACAGGTGTGGTGATGGCGCCTTTCTGCAGGGGCACCCCCGGCTGACCCCTAGATCCATCAGCGGAGAGGTAGGGGTGTCCGATGTCAGTGAGCTCCCCAGCAGCCACAGGTCTGACTGGGGACCTTGGGTGCCGCTGCAGTCTGGACCAGCATGCCGTGGCCCCCTGGAACAACATCGAGTCGGCGGGGGGGGGGGGGGGGGGGGTGGGGGGGATGTTTGCCGGATTAGCCCTAACTCAGTGCGGCAGGGCGTGGGAGCAACTCCCGATCAAGAGGAGCCCAGCATGGCGACAGCAGTGAAGCAGATTTCCTGGATGCGCTTGGGGCAATGAAGTAGGACGTGGGCCTCCACTGATGGTTGGTTGGCTCCGTGTTCATGTGCATTGAACCTAATTTTCTTGGAAATGTTTGGTGAAGAAAACATAAAGATTGAATATGCAGTGTGGTAGTAGCAATATACAGAACACTTAAATAATGGGCTGTTTAAGAAGCCTTTCATGTTTCACAATATTAAGGTCCAGATTAAAGAAAAAAGTAAAGCTCTATACTCCCCCCCTGCCCCCCCCCCCCAAGTGAATTGATGAATCTTGGTATGGAAGACAACAATATCACTTAGGGATTTTCATAACGAAAAGCGAGAAACCAAAACAGGATTCTAAGCAAGACCAGCATTGTAATGATGGTAATACAACTTATTTTGGAAAATTGCACACAGTCCCACTGGCACAGATTCTGTGAAAGTCGGTAGATACATTTAGAGAAATTCTGAACTCAAATTGGTTATGCATATGCATGAATATTGAATAAGTAGAGAAGTAGGTGGATATACTGAGGAGCCCCAGCGCATTTCTTGGGTCTTTCAAATTTAAATAAAAAACCTGAAATCCTCTACAATCTTTGTGTTGCACTGAGGCAAATACATCAATCTATGTCGTATTGGCTAGTAGGAAGAACAAGATTATCAGTCTAAGCCAGAACCTTTGAGATAGCTCTCTTGTATATAAATTCAATAACGTATGATTGTATTGACTGGGACTTTGTCTGGGCATCTATTGAAAAGATGGGTTTTAGACCTAATGATGTGTGAAGTCTGCAGACTTTGAGTCAGTCTCTGCAAGCCTTCTCCTTGCGCAACCATACAATGCTGCGGCACTTAGCATATCTCATAGCACCAGGCAACGATGCTGCATGTCTCCTTTTATTGTTTTCTTTGCTTGTGGTCCCCCTTATCTCTACTTTCCATTCATTGTTAAACTCGTCTCACTTGAATCCTTCAGCTCAGTTGATTTATAAGTAGAATAACATTTGCAGAAGCACTTGAGGTTTACCCTTGGTGAACATGGTGATTCAACAGAAATGGCAGCGTTGTGAGACTGATCCAGCAGTAATTTCTCAATGCAAAACCTCATTTACCTCTAATTTACCTCTGTAAAGGTACTGGACCCTTGCCACTGTATATTACCTTCAGGAGACTTTACATAAACATGAACAATCAAAAATGCATTTAATATTTAAGCCAATATGTATTTTATTTATTTATTTTATTTTGAAGGTTTTATATAGCGCTGGCTAGACCCAGAGGTATCAGAGCGCTTTACAAGATAAGGATAGTATAAGGCACAAAGGGAATAAAAGCATATGAAAGGTAGTGCAACAAAAATTTACAAAGTCCAGACAGCATGAGCATTATACAAAACCAGATAAATAAACAGGGGCAGGAGCTATACATTTAAGTAATTAGGTAAATGGTGAAACAGGAGAACAGGGTATAAAATTACTGAACAAACATTGTGTGATAGATAAGAAATCAGGAATAGGACAGAGGTTAGGAACCCCAATAATAATTGAGGAGGTGGTGTTGCGGTGGGTCAGGGACAGGCAGGACACGTATGCGTTGTAAACGAGGTTTTATTGGAACATAACGTTTCCGTAAGCGACTTGTCAGTCTCTCTCTTGGCCACACTGCAGGATCCGTGGTTGCTCGATGTAGGAGGACTTCCTGGGGGGGCAGGGGTCTGGCTCTCTCCGCCTTCGGTAGTATCGTGGGGATGGTCCCGGGGTTCTTCCCTGATTGCTCCGGCCCAGGAAGGAAGAGACAAGAGGACAAGTATCAGATTACCGGGTCTAGTATGCCTTATAACCTATGACCGGGACCGGGGAGTGAGGATACACCCTAGTAAGTGCTCGTAACGAACTGTATGTCGGGAGGTGTAGTGCAGTAATACGCAAAAGGATAGGGAAACAGGGGATTATTTCCGACACGGGGCTCAGTTTACTTAGGTGGATTTTCCCCTCTCGCCCACCACCCCGCTACGCGGTTCCGTACCTGTCCTAGCCACGCTCCTCCCCTGGGAACGTGGCTGGGCGATCCGCGGTGTACTGGGCCTCCTGGCCGACTCTCCCTCTCCTCTCGTCGTTTTCTCTCGTCCACCTCGCGCTCCTCCATCGCCTCCCGCTCTTCTCCTGTGCTTGCTTCTCTCCTTCTCCGCTCTGCTACCTCACTCGAACCACCTCTGCTCCACTAAACTGCTTCACTCCTCCAGGAAACGCCGTCCGCCTCTTCTGTAGCTCTTCCGCCTTTTGACGTCCCTGCGTCCCACGGGGGTGTGTCTCTTGCTCCGTCCGAGCTTTTCTTAAAGGGCTCCGCTTCGTCCCAGCTCCTTCTCTCGCTTTCCGTGTCTGACCTCCACTCGTTCTGCTGTGAGGGTAGAAAAGGGGGTGAGACCGCCATATGTGTCCACCATTCGGTGAGTCCCTTAGGGTCCGTCTGTCCCGCACCGTCACAGGTGGGTTGTGAGGTCTTTTTTGAAACTAGAATAGGAGGGATTACAGCGCAGGTTTTTTGGGAGGGCATTCCAAATAATAGGGACATTGCCAGAGAAGGAGCGAGATTGTGTAGCTTTCTTTTTATGCAGAGGTGGGATTAGGAGTAGGGTGTTGGTGCTTCTCAGAGGTCGAGTGGAGCCTTTCTTTGAGAGGTAATGCGGAGTGTTTTGGTGGAGGACTTTATGAGTAATGCAGGCGGTTTTGTAGGCAGATCTGCCTTCGATAGGGAGCCATTTAAGAGATTTGAGAGCCGGGGATATATGATCGAAGCATTTGCAGTCCGTGATGAGCCTGGCAGCAAGGTTGAGCACAGCTTTGATTGGAGCTAGGTGTACTTTGGGGATTCCATTAAGGATGGCATTACCATAATCAATACGTGACAGAACAAGCGACTGAACTACGAGTTTGAAATCATCGGTGGGTATGAAAGGTTTAATTTTCTTGAGGTGACGGAGAGTGAAGAGGGCTCCTTTGGCAGAGTTTTTGATGTGAACATTAAGGGTTAGGGTGTTGTCGATAGTGATGCCAAGAGATTTGACGGAGTTGGACAGGGTGAGTGAGCAATTGAGTGCATTGAGGTCAGGGATCCATGATTGAACGCGTAGAGGGTTATTTTTGGGGGAGAAGAGAATGATTTCGGTTTTGTTAGGGCTGAGTTTGGGATGATTGGAATGGAACCAGGTTTGGATCTTGGTAAGGGTGTTGTTCAGGTGTAAGATGTCGGCATGAGTTTTAATCTTGTAATAGATTTGGGTGTCATCGGCGTAGAGGTGGTAATTTATGCCTGCTTGGTTAAGAATGAGGGTGAGGGGTTCCATAAAGAGGTTAAAGAGGGAGGGAGAGAGAATAGATCCTTGGGGGACTCCAAGGGAGAAAGGAGTGGGGGTAGAGAGACAGTTTTGAATTTTGATTTGTTGAGTACGGTGTTGTAGATAAGAGATGAACCATTTGTAGGCGGTGCCATTAAGGCCGAAATGGTTCCAAAGCACATTGTGTAGGGCTGAATGGTTGACTGTATCGAATGCTGCGGAGAGATCAAGAAGGATAAGAAGGCAGGTCTCGCCATTGTCAAGTGATTGATGGATGTCATCTATGACATTGAGCATTGCCGTTTCGGTGCTGCAACCTTTTCTGAAGCCAGATTGAAAGGGGTCGAGAAGGTTGAAATTTTCTATGTGTTTGTCTAGTTGTAGTAGGACACATTTTTCAAGTACCTTTGAGAGAAGGGGGAGGTTAGTGATGGGGCGGAGATTATTTAGGTCATTGGGGTCAGTATTGGGGTTTTTGATTATGGGCGAGATTTGACCAAGCTGAAGGGAGGAGGGGACACAGCCCGTGGAGAGAGAGGTGTTGATGATTTTGGTCCAGAATGGGGTGATGATGTGCTTAAGGGCAGGGACAAGGTTGGAGGGTATTGGGTCTTTTGTGTGGGAGGACGGTTTTAGATTGCCAATTATATTGAGGACTTCAAGCTCAGTGACGGGGAGAAAGTTGAGCAAGGAGGCATTGTTCTTAAGTTGAGATTTAGGGGAGTTGGTTACTGGAGATGTAGAAGGTGAGAGGCCTGTGGAGTGGTGGGGGGGTATGGAAATGGGCGGGTGAGGAGGCTCGCTGGGGAGCGGTAGGATAGAGGGCAGAGGAGAGTGTGTGTCGTCTGGAAGGGGGGATGTGGAGTAGGTATTAGAGGTGAGGACAGGATTGGATTGGGAGTTGGAAGATAGTTGTGTGGGAAGGAAGGATTGGTCAATTTTGGCAATTTCTTCCGAGAAGAAGTGGGCAATTTCTTCACATCTGTCTGATGAGGCTGTCATATTTGGAGGTGCGGGGGAAGTTTGGTTTTGGATGATTTTGAAGAATTCCCTGGGTCTGTTTTTGGCACGGTCAAGTTGAGTGCGGAAGAAGGATGCTTTTTCCTTGAGGATGTGTTTTTTGTAAGTGGATATGGCATGTCTGAGAAGTGCAAGATGGGAGGGTGAGGGATGGTGTCTCCAGGTTCTTTCCGACAGTCTGAGTGCCCGTCTCTCATTATTTATCTCTGTATTAAACCAAGAGTTTGAGGGGGTGTTTCTTTGGTTTTTGAGTTTAGGCGGGGCTAGTTGGTCAAGAATATCTGTGACAGTATTGTTAAATATTTCAGTGAGCTCATTCGCATTTTGGGAGGGGAGAATGAGGAGAAGTTGAGCTTGGAGTTTCAATTGTAGAACTCCTGGGGGGATGCCTTTTAGGTTTCTGGTCACTTTTTTAGGTCTGGTAGTTTTAGGGGCAGGGAGGTTTGCTGAGGTAGCAATGGTGAAGACTATAAGGTGATGGTCGGACCAGTCAGTGGGGATGATATTGGTAACGGAAGTCAGATCATCGTTGGACAGAATGACGTCAAGTATGGATCCTTTAGTGTGAGTTGGAGATTGGCAGAGTTGTTTGAGTTCGTTGATTTCAAGAAGTGTAGTGAGGAGGGAGATGGTGGGGTCATTGGTATCATTCCAATGGAGGTTAAGATCCCCAAGAAAGAGATTTTTTGAGTTGGATAATGCTGATTGCGCCAGTAGATCAGATAAGTTCTCAATGAAGGGCTGTGGTGGTCCCGGGGGGCGATAGATGTTTTGTAGACGAATTGGGCGGGAGTTTTGAGTTAACAGTTCTGCTTCCAGGTATTCGCATGAGGCATAGCCTGGGTTACTGATAAGGGAAATTTGAAGTTCCTTTTTGAAGATAATGGCTAGCCCTCCCCCAACTCTGTTAAGTCTGTCTTTTCTAAGAATAGAGTAACCCGGGGGGGAGAGAAGGTCAAGTATGCTTGTTGAGTGGTCATTTAGCCAGGTTTCAGTGAGGAATGCAATATCAATGGATTCACTCAGGATGGTTTCCGAGATTTCCGTGGCGTGTAGGACCGCGGAGCGACAGTTAACTAGCATGCATTTCAGTGGTGTGGGGTTGGGTATGGAGGGTGGGCAAGAGTGGATCAGCGAAAGTTGAGGTGGTGGTCTGGGGGAAGCGGGGGAGGAGGGGGTTCTATTTGTCCCTATGATAACAGGGATGGGGCCATAGGGGAGTGGAGGGTTGGTGGTTGGCAGATTGGTAAGGTAGGAGTTACATAGGTCGGCGAGGTCAGATGGGGAGAGATGGTTCGAGGTGCGGAGAGGTCTATGCTTACGGCATCGGAGAGGGAGTGATCTCCAAAAGTTGTGTTTGTTATTGGGGATGTTTGAGGGAGGGAGGATGGTGGTTTTATGGTGAGGGAGGGTTCTGGTGCTGTGGACAAAGAAGTCTTTTCTGAGTTGGGCAAATTCTGTAGTTAAATTAGATAGGTCACATTCAATGTTGTGTAGGATCTGGGCAATTGAGGAGAGGGGAGGTATCGGGAATGCGTGGTCTGAGTTATTTGCAGAGGGTGGACTAATGTGAGAGGGGGGAGATGTGGTAGATGGTGTGGGGTGAGCGGTGACGTGGCTGGGAGGAGTGAGGGGTTCGGAAGTTAAAGTAGGAAGGACAAGTACAGTGTTGTGTAGGCTTGGGGTAGTCCGGGTACAAGGAACTGATGAAGGGGCGTGGGAGGTGGGAGGAGAATGGTCTGGGGATAGGGAGTGGTCGTGATTAGTTGCGGATGGAGGCCTACTGTGTGAGGGGGAGATAGGGTAGTAGGTATGGAGTGATGGCTGGCGGAGCTGTTAAGTGAGAGTGGAGGGGTTAAGTTAAACAGGGAGCAGAAATCTGCAGGTGATGTGGTCAGAGAGGATAAAAGGGCATGAAGCGAGTGAGAAACGAATATATTGGTGTGATGGGGATGTGTGATTATTGAGGGTTGGGGTGAGGGGGTGTGAGGAAGATGGGTGTTTATTGGGGGTTGAGGTGCGGGGTTGGGGGGTTGGGTAGGTAGAGCCTGAGGGGGGGTGGGTAGAGGGGAAGGGGAGGAGCAGAGAGTGTATGGGATTGGTAGGGGTAGGGGGGTGAGGAGTTGTGATAGGTGATTGCGGGGAAAAGACTGTGGAGTAAGTGAGTGGTTGGGTCAGGGGGAGGGAGGTTTGGGGGACGGGGAGGGCGGGTCATGGGAAGGGAATGATAAGTAGGTGACAGGAGTTTGGGGCTAACGTTATTCAAGGAGGGGTCCGAGGAGTAAGGGTTAAGGGGGTTAGGGGGAGAGAGAGAGATAAGTGGGAGAAGAGAAGTAGGTAATTGGGGATGGGGGTAGTCGTTATAAATAGGGGAGTCAAGGGAGGGAGATGGTGAGGTCAATTTTTGGAGGTTGAGAGTGGAGGTAGAGTGGGGGGGAGTGGGGAGAAAGAGGTTTGAGGGGTTCTGTTCGCTTGGGGAGGAGGAGTGTTAGGCGCTGAATGGTTAAGGAGGAGAGACATAGTGCTAAAGTGGTGTTCAAAGATAGAGAGGTGGGAAGGCGAAGCTTGTATAAGGATATTACCTGTTGTGAAGATGGAGATATCAATATCACCCTGAAAGGCTGGGGAGGGAGCGGTGGATATTTTAAATCCATATGGGATATTGATTGGTTTAGAGATAGAGAGGTGTTGGAGGAAGATGCTCTTCCATTTGGAAGGGCGTTTGGAGTAGAAGATGTAGTTGGTAAGAATGGGGGAGGTGAGGCTGAGGTAGTTATCGTCAATGAGTGTTTCAGGGTTGCGGATGATGAGTTTATGTTTGAAATTTTTCCTTGCGTGTTTGGAGAGATTTTGGGGGGTAGAGAATGGTCCAGGAGTTGGGGCCGTGTTTAGAGAGGGTATGGTCCTGAGGGTGATGGTCAGTGCTGTGAAGGGGCATTTTGGGTGGACGTGAGAGGGAGACAGAGAAAAGAGAAGGAAGTTAAAGGAGATGGGGGTAGGGGAGGAAGGAGAGGGGGGCGCTGGGAGAGTGTGGGGTCGAAAAATCAGGGGCAAGATAAGGAGGTAGTGTTAAGCAAGAGAGGAATAAAATCAGGGGCAGATTTGATAGCAAAACAGAATTACATCATTGATGTTCAGTAGGGTAGAAAAGGTAAAACAAGCACGGTAGATATGATGAATCAAGCAAGGGGGCAAATAGGCAAGGAAATACAGTCAGGCGCAGATAAGATAGTAAAAGCAGATTCCAGTGCAAATATGGATCACATTAAATAGTTAAACAAACACGATAAAATATGGGAGTAGGGTAACCAAGGGAGGAATTAAAAATCAAGGGCAGATTAGATAGCAAAACAGATTACATCGTAAAATTGGAGCAAATTAAATAGGTAAACAAACACAAACCTCAAAAAGCAAAAGATAAAATCCAAAAACAATAGTCTTTGGGGGAGCAATTATATTATATTAATATTATAATAGTATATCATATTTAGCAATAAGAAGCAAGTAGCTTGGTTTGATAGGCTCGAATTCCAGGGTTTACTCAGGATTTACGCCGATGGCGATCCCAAACCTCCGGGGCCTAACCATTCAATAAGCATAGAAAAACAAGATGAGGAGGAAAACAATGGCTGATGTCCAGTCGGCCCCTCTGCTCATCTTTTGCGATTTAACACCCATTGCCAACAATATGTGCGACTCTGGCTACTCACTCACTAGGTACCCACCACTGCCCCCGGGGGGGGGGGGGGACAAGACCGCTCCCCTCGAACCCCCACTAGGCTTGTTGCACCACGACTAGTGCTCCAGTCAGGCCACAGAGGAGTCTCTGACAAGGACCCAAGATCAAGTGTCTACTCACGCCGGTCACTGGTGCCCTGAGCAGATCACCGTGCAAGGTAGGTCTATGGGCAGGTCCTTGTCATTCAGCTCTTTACTGCAGCTGGAGACACAGGCCAGGTTCGGTTTTTCTTTTTCCCAGATACCCGTGTGACAAGGGAGATGTTCCCTCTTGCTTGCCTCTTGATGTCACAGTTTGCCGCTGCTGGTTTTGGACTGAATACATTCCCCTGCTCTGAAAGGATCTACTGTGCCTCAGGGTCCGTGTCCTCAGGCTCCCTTGTCTTATTTGCCCCCACCGCCATCGCCGTCATGCACACCTTCCTGCCCACCTTCCTGCTGGAGCCTTCTCCCGTTTTCGTGCACTCGGTTGCTCATTCAGAGCCTGCCTGCATACAGCCCCCCCACGCTGCCGCCGCCTATCTACTCACTGCTTGTCTTCTGCGTTTCCCGCTGCTCAGAGGTGCTCAAAGGTGTGGACGAATGATGTACTGGCTGTTACGTGGGTCTGGCTCCGGTGCGTTGTTTTGCTGCTGCTATGCTGTCTCCTCCCACTTAACAATCTTTGGTCCCGATCATTTCCTCTTTAGCAGGAGACCTCCCCCGGTATTCTCTTCGTGTGAGTACCCGCTGCTGTTCGGTCGGATTCCCCTGGTCACGGACCCATACTACTTGTTCATGGGATCTTACCAGACTGAGTCGGGCCGGCGACCTCTATTTTCGTCGCTGTTGGCATTGCTCAATGAGCCAGCCTATATGCCCCAGGTCGCTGACTTTAGGGATATGCTGATAATGCTGACTGCTGCCTTGACTTGTTTGGGCAGCCGGTTATTGTATCTGGTGCTGGCGCTGGCTTTGTGATGACTTCGTCTCCTCGCTATCGATCCCCTATTTTCCCCGTGTTGCTGGTTTCAGTTTCGGTTCCGCCATCTTGCTGCTCCTCACAGTACACCGTCCTCTCTCTGTGTTATCCCAATTTTGCTTCAATGCTTGCTTTTGCGGTCTTTAGTTTGGTGCCATTGGATGCTGCTGTGGTTCTGACGTTCTGAGCTCCTTTTGGGCCCCTTTGCTTCGCATGGATCTCACGGGACTGCTGTTCATAATCTCCGATCCGACGGAGAGACGTTCTTAGGTAGCCATCTATGCAGGAGCCTTACAAAAGTCAAATAAAGAGAGTTGTGAGTATTTTTAAAGGGTTTTATTTTCTAGTTAAAAGTTAAAGTTCTCTGACCCTTTATTCATTTAGTCAAATATCAATCAGGTTACAGAATTGAAAATAGGAAAAATAGAATTAATACATAACATATTAAAGGTTGCATACAAAACATTTCACAAAGGAAAGGAATGAAGCATCCAATGTCAATCAGGATTCTTTAAAGAGCTCAGGAAAATATAATTCAAGAGTGAGTTTTGCAAGGCTAATCAATAATTAATAATTGGCAAAAATTTCCCATAAAGAGAAATAAAAGCATAAGACAAATAAATCTTTTCAAAACTAATTAACAAGTCAAAGCGTAAACTTAAAGTTTTAGCATCTAAATCCCAACCTTCTATCAGCTGCATTTCTCTGCCCTGGTCTGTTAAAGTCTGCTCTCTGTGCTTCACAGAGAGGCGCTGCTCCTGAAAAGGCCCCTCCTTCACAGACCACAGAGGAATGTGATCTGACTTGCCAAAAATATGACGTGCAAGGACTCTCTGAAAAATATGAGCAAAGGCCCCCCACCTACCTCTGTCTCTCCTCTGACGCAAATCTCCTCCCAGTCTGCACCCGCGACGTTCACGTACCTAACCCATATGATGTCTGGCCTCATCTGCTGCCTCTCCTCTCTCCTCCTAAAGCAAGGGAAACACGCCTCCAAAGAGGTCATTATGTATACTCTAATTCTTGGCTGACTACACAAATAATGTTGCAGTTTTCAGTAATGCTTGCACCAATTGGTTAGCATAGATGACATGAGGGTCTCATCATCCTGTAGTCATTGCAAATCCGGTTTTAACAAAAGAAGCGTTAATGATTTATACAATTATAAGTTTTAGCAGCATCAACTAGGGAAAATGTTTCAGTCCATTTCCTTTTTCCTGTCACATCGCACGTAGGATAAACACATTCCACAAACACTGGTACATTGGCAGGACAACAAGAATTTAAAGTTCACGGTGTCCTTGAACCAGGTCTTCACTCGAGGCACTTGGCAGTATGTAGCTGGTTCTGCGCATGCTCTCTTATTCAATACAATTCACAGCCTTGCTGGATTCACAGGCAGCCATTTTATCTTAGGCCCAAAAACAAAACAAACACAAAAATAGTATTCATTAACGAAATAAAGACATTCTGTTTACCTTCCCCATACTAATACCTTGTATTATTTATTACCTAGCAAAAGCTATTAATTTAAAGCAGCTTTTCTATTATTTGTGCACAACATGCAAAAATGTGCAATGTACAACATTGCATAAACATGCACCAGTGTACATTTTCAAAGCACAAGCAGTTAATTCATACTTCTAGCAACATGCTCTAATGTTTTAGATAGCTTTTTCATGCAAAATGCTTTAGCCCCACGTGAAGTGTTGGTGCATTAATTAATACACATTATAAAAAGATGTGTTATGAACTGAATATGTATTTGTCTAAATATGCAACAAAGCCAAAGTCTCTTAAGACAGGAACAGGGAGTGTAATTTATAAGGGAAAGGAGCTGGGAAGAGAGAACACATTCCATGACTATTTTCACAGCTAAAGAGGAAACTGAAATCACAAGTTTTCTCTACACTGCAAAAACACATGTTAATTCAGCACAAGCATTTCAGACTGACTAGGCCTCATTTCATGTTTCATGTGCCATGTGTTTTCCACTTGCACCAAAATCTGCGTCATTTTAAATGCAGTCTGTCTGAAGCACAAAAATAAAGCAATGCCTGACTTCAGATGAAATCTGAGCTACATCAATCCTCCTTTTGATAATATCAAATCATGATACCTCAAGTGATTTTTAAATCATCACACTTATTTAATTTCACAGGTTACATTTTTATTGCAAAAGCTGCACATATAACAATTTTACTTCTATTTCTAAGGCAAACACAAGTCTTGTCTGTAATCAGATAATATATAGCCAAGCTCAAAGTTTAGTGTAGAGTTCTGTAAGTAGCTTCTTGGAACTGTTAGTCTGCTCTAAAATAAGTAACTAAAATAATAAAGGAAAATTCAACAGGTCAGTTTCAGCATTTCTTTGCTCTTTGTCATCAGCTTGCCATCAGTATGGTTCATATAGTGTGGCATTCTGCACTTTTTCCATGCTAATTTTGACCACTTAGGTGCTGAGAAACTCTGACAGAGCACCATCAATTCTTTGCACTTTTTCAACCCAAGCCTTTCACTTTTATTTTCCTTTTGATCCGATTCAGATGTTTCAGCACAGCATCTCTCAGATCAAAGTCGTTGCACCATCCATTATGCAGATCTTGTGTAGCAGCTGCAATCTGGTGAGAACTGCACGCTCTACATTAACCAGATCTACACAGCAATGGCTAGTGTTTTCATCAGTGTTTTTCACAAGTGCTTTTGCATGTAAATACTCAAGCCACTTTGGTGATGCTGAAAAGTCTTTTGCAAAGTGCTACTCTGTGCTGTCTTTTTGTTGCTTTATTAGGCTTGAAACTTCAGGCTGATGGCTACAATCGAATATTTGTCCAATCTGTGGTTCTACACACATCATCTTTGATCTGATTCATTATGATCTGATTTCAGAGAAACTGGCAATCTATACCTGGGCATCAGTTTTTGCAATAACACATTTGCTACTATGCAGTTGTCACTTTTCTCAAAAACAGTTCTGATACAACCCTGTTCTTCTACTTCTGAAACAATTTCTTGAGCCTCTATTAATTCACCTGTGAAGATTCCATTGAATGTATATGCTAACAGAACACAATTTTGTGCAATTTCTCTCTCCCATGACAACAGTGACTCTCATTTGAGCAGCTATACTGCATGTTATGGTAAGAGCAATCAATTTCGAAATTTGGGCTGAGGTAACTACTGAAAGCCATGAAGCCTTGACAACATAATGTATAGGAAGCACAGCATGTGCTGCTCTTAATGTGTCATTGTTACCTTTCAAATATGGGCCATCTACAAAATGGACATTGTTGGGCTGAATCAGACGTTCATCCTTAAAGTCTGATCTTGGCTTTATGCATATTTGCATGACATCTAGACACTCATATTCAGTTTCATTGATGTTAGGGTCAAAGGTCATTGGGAAATACATCACAGACCCTTAAACACATTCATTAGCACTGAGAGAGCGCAGCCCTCCCTCTCACTGCAAATTGGTGTATTTTCTTTTAAATAAACTTTCATTCCTAGTGCTGGGGCACGACACTTATTCTCTGTCAACTCTAGGAATGTTTTTGTGCAATTGTTGTACAATGGAAGCGGATCAGACACATCCTTCTGTGTCAGCCTCAGTAAAGGCTTAGCCACTAGGGAAAGGTTTAGTAACCACTCTCTACAGCAGCTAACCATTCCCAAAAACGTCCTGACTTCTTTCTGAATTTGAGGTGGATTCATCTGGTGAATTATTTCCACACTCTCTGGTGACACCTTTCTAGCTCCCTTTCCAATTATGTGTCCCAGACATTCATTTTCTTTTTGACAGTACTCCTGACTATCCTCATGTAATGGCACAGTGACATGAACTTGACAAAAATCAATAACAGTAAGCCATTCTTCAGCACATGGAATGTGAAAAAATATATTGGCTGGATTCGGTACCACAGGACAACATAGAAAAGTTATGCTAGTAATCTCCTGAACTAATCTGTTCTTTTCATTTAGTTTCTGTGAACCTGTGATCAGAAAGTTACATAAACTTCCAATCAATTCCATGAAAACTCCTTTACTCACTTTATCTCCAATGATGAGTAAAATTTCTGCAACTGATGGTGTTCTTGAATACATGTCATATGATTCATATGATTCTAATTTGAATAAGACATGTTCTGCACATTTTATTAATCTGACATCTTTCTCTGTGAACTCCCTTACTTCTGTGTTTATTATTTCTTTCAAATCAGAAGGTAATTTTTCAACTGTCTTTTCTGAAAACAATGCTACAGCTGTCTCTTGTTGGGCCATTTTAAAATGCACATCCTCTTCAGGAATCTGAAAATTAACATTATCTGGTGTACAGTAATCTGTGCTGTTTAATTTGCAAAACAAATGTTTTCCTGCAAGGCCTGAGTCACAAACAACAAATTGGTAACTTTCCTGAAATGAGCCTATTTTTGGTGCAAATTCTTCTAAAACTGGGTTTGTAATTTCTTTGTTTAAAACTCTTACAACTAAGTCTGGACCTTCCACTGCTTTCACAATGGACTTGGTAAATTCAGAATTGTTGGGGTTAAAACTCATTTTCAAATACAGTGACCTGTTGAACTGGGTTCTGATTTTGTTTCTGAAAATAATTCACATTTGCTCTGGACAACTTTTTTAATTCATTTTAGCATTTTCCATATTTTGTGGGACCATTTGGGCTTGAAAAACTCCTGCCATTGGTACCTGTTTGTAAACTGACATTTGCATTTGCTTGGCTGACACCTCTTGCAACTGCATTTCTCTCTGTTCTTGCTAATTTCCAACTGCTGCATCATGTTTAAATTTCTTCTTCCAATGCTCAAATCTGTTATAAAGGTGGCAAAAGAATACTTTTTCCAGCAGTACAACATCCATACCTGAATTTGCACAAAGCAAAACACATTTACTTCAATCCTGCGTTCTTTTAATCTGTACCCAATCAACATCCTTTGCTGGCACTCTGCCCTTCAGGAAAGTAGTCACTGCAATGTGTTTCTCCATAACAACAGAAAATGATGGTGCATTCATGCAAACCCTTTTCATTGTCTCCTCACCTGACCTTTGTACAACAACTTTAGATTCAAACCACAATTCAGTCTGAATGGCAATGTCAAAGAACATTTCCAAATTAATGCACAACTCTTTTAAATTGTCAACAAATCCATCAACTTGTGGGTACCACAGCATAGGGTTGTCTCCCAATTGTGGGAATGTGTTCCGAAATGCAGCAAGATCACTTTTGTTCCGTGGCACATGAACGTGCAATTCTCCCACCTTTTCTCTCAATGAGTAAGCAAAAGCTTCTCCCTCATCCTGTTTATTATTCTCCCAAACAAGGTCTGTGGTTTCTTTTTCTTCTCATGTTTTCTTGCCCACTTGTCTCCTAATTTCTCAAACCCATTGCATTTGAAAATATATTTTATTATTTCTGCAATGTGTAACTGCATTCCTGAAGAACACGTTTTCTCATTTGCTTCATCGTTCATATGTACCCTAAAACTTTTCTGAAATGGAAAGCTTCCTGAAACATCAACTTCATATATTTGAGCCAAATCTGTCAGTCCATCACGTGTAGTTACTGCACATGTAGCTTTTTCCTTACTCAGGGATATTAATTCTTTCTCCTGACACTGGTTCACATTTTCATGATTTAAACAGCAGGGACTGTTAATGTGTTCATGTTCAAATGTTGAATTTAAAACACTAAGCTGTTTCTCTTTTTCAGGCTCTGGGCTAATTTGGTCCCCCATGCTCTCTATCTTTTTAAGCACTGCTGCTTCTTCAAAGCAGGTTTGAAAAACCCCATCTTCAAATATATTCATTTTATCCTGGGCTATTGGTGTTGTAAAGACCATTTCTCCCCCACCTTTCAGTGCTTGGACTGTCTGGGGGTAATTTCTGTTCAATAATCTTTGAATTCTGAGTTTCTGAAATAAACCCTGACAATCACTCCTTCTGCAGCTGTTTGAACCTTTTGAGTAGGGACCATATTAATTGGGACAGTCACAATTCTTCTAGGTATTGCCTGTGCATCTGTAGTTTGTGATATCGGGACTGAATCAGTCACATTTGAAGCAGTAACACCTGGAGGTATCACTGTCAGTGCTGAATCTACAGGTGGTGGGTCAATCTGAAATGTCTGCACAGCTCTCTCAATCTGTGTTTCTCTCTGTTCAACAGAAGCAGTAGCCACTGTAGTACTTACTGGTACACTATTTTCAGTATTTTTAATGGGAACCACATAAAGTGGCGGACACTCAGTTAACAATGCATACATTATTTGATCCCCTGAATCATTATTTATTTGAAGCTTTTTATCATCATTAATTCCCTTCTCCTGCATCTGGTTCTTTACCTTTTTATCCTCACTTGCTTTGTCTCTTGCTGTCTTTTCCCACATGCTTAAAGCCTCAATTTGTTCAGCTCTAGGTGGTGTCTTTATTTCACATAACACTTCCCTTAATTTGTCAATAATTTGCAATTCAAAAGTACCATCTTTTGGAAACCTCAAAGGACCTTCTTTTTCAGTAATCTTGCACTATTGGTGAACCCACATATATGAATTTTGTCCCAAATTGGTAGACATAAAATGCACAGGTGTTCCTTCAGGAGCATCACCAATTAAAAACAAATTTTTCACTTTACCTCCCACCAGTTTCTTTAAACCATCAAACATTTTCATTTTTGCAATAGTTCAATGCAATTTCTTTTCTCCAATGCTGTCAGTTTCAATTTCAGTCAATTTTAACTCCCACTACTGACCCTGCACAAAATCTTACTGAAATATTTTTCTGAGTTTTCTTAATAAAAATTCTGTTAATAAAAACATAAAAACATTTGCTACTCTGTCTGTTCCACTAAACAAAGGATAGATTTATTTTCACTAAGAGTAACACATTCCGCTTACTCTTCACAAAGTAAGAACTTCTGTTTACTCTCCAAACACTGCAAGTAAATCCCTTCCGCTTACCCTTCACTCAAGCTCAGAAGAACCTGGTACTCCTTTAGTGTTACCCTTTCTAGGTGATATAACACCAAAGTTTCACCAGTGAACTCTTTGCTATCAATCACTCTCACTTTTACACAGAAAATAGTCCCTAATTTAACACTGCCAGCCCTGCATAGCTTCTCAGCGTTAGTCCAACAGACAAGTAACCTCAGAGCAGTGTGGCTTCCATTTACCACCCGCTATCCCTTTCCCGGGAATTTCCAGGTGTCACTGTACCTGTGCTTCCAGACAACATAAAGCAAGACACTAACTTTTCATGTTAAGAACATATAATCAATAATCAAAAATTCTGTCCTATGAAATTACCAATATAATCAATAAAACCATCAAGTCAAAAATGAGCAACATTTTCACCAACAGTCAAAACCCTTACTATTTTTCCAATACTTCAAAAACACATCCTAGCACATTAACAACATTTCACAACCCTATTGATACTCACACCACACCAGCAATCGCCTTCTTGCATCACCTTCCAGTACTGCTTTGCCAGTCTTCAGGTCCTGAGCATTGGAATCAGGAATCAGGACTTGGACATTTATCTAACTTGGGCAATTATTTTACTTCCCTCCTAAGGTCGATGATCCATTAGTTGAATAGTTGATGGTAATATTAATAAGCCTCACCAAACTAATCAATAATAACCATCCTGTGCTACCAGAAACTGATCCAGCGGTAATTTCACAGTGATTTCTCATTTACCTCTAATTTACCGCTGTAAAGGTACCGGACCCTTGCCACTGTATATTACCTTCAGGAGACTTTACATAAACACGAAAAATCAAAAATGCATTTTATATTTAAGCCAATAAAGAGAGTTATGAGTATTTTTAAAGGGTTTTATTTTCTAGTTAAAAGTTTAAAGTTCTCTGACCCTTTATTCATTTAGTCAAATATCAATCAGGTTACAGAATTGAAAATAGGAAAAATAGAATTAATACAAAACATTCCATAAAGGAAGGGAATGAAGCATCAAATGTCAATCAGAATTCTTTAAAGAGTTCAGGAAAATATAATTCAAGAGTGAGTTTTGCAAGGCTAATTAATAATTGGCAAAAATCTCCCATAAAGAGAAATAAATGCATAAGACAAATAAATCTTTTCAAATCTAATTAACTAGTCAAAGCATAAGTTTTAGCATCTAAATCCCAACCTTCTATCAGCTGCATTTCTCTGCCCTGGTCTGTTCAAGTCGGCATCTCTGTGCTTCACAGAGAGGCACTGCTCCTGAAAAGGCCCCTCCTTCACAGACCACAGAGGAATGTGATCTGACTTGCCAAAAATATGACGTGCAAGGACTCTCTGAAAATTATGCACAGAGGCCCACCACCTTCCTCTGTCTCTGCTCGGACGCAAATCTCCCCCAGTCTGCACCCGCGACGTTCACGTACCTAACCCATATGATGTCTGGCCTCATCTGCTGCCTCTCCTCTCTCCTTCTAAAGCAAGGGAAACACGCCTCCAAAGAGGTCCTTATTTATCCTCTAATTCTTGGCTGACTACACAAATAATGTTGCAGTTTTCAGTAAAGCTTGCACCGATTGGTTAGCATAGATGACATGAGGGTCTCACCATCCTGTTCTCATTACAAATCCGGTTTTAACAAAAGAAGCGTTAATGATTTATACAATTATAAGTTTTAGCAACATTAACTAGGGAAAAAGTTTCAGTCCATTTCCTTTTTCCTGTCACATCGCACGCAGGATAAACACATTCCACAAACACTGGTACATTTGCAGGACACCAAGAATTTAAAGTTCACGGTGTCCTTGAACCAGGTCTTCACTCGAGACACTTGGCAGTATGTAGCTGGTTCTGCGCATGCTCTCTCATTCAATACAATTCACAGCCTTGCTAGATTCACAGGCAGCCATTTTATCTTGGGCCCAAAAACAAAACAAACACAAAAATAGTATTCATTAACGAAATAAAAAGACATTCTGTTTACCTTCCCCATACTAATACCTTGTATTATTTATTACCTAGCAAAAGCTATTAATTTAAAGCAGCTTTTCTATTATTTGTGCACAACATGCAAAAATGTGCAATGTACAACATAGCATAAACATGCACCAGTGTAAATTTTCAAAGCACAAGCAGTTAATTCATACTTCTAGCAACATGCTCTAATGTTTTAGATAGCTTTTTCATGCAAAATTCTTTAGTCCCAAATGTAGTGTTGGTGCATTAATTAATACACATTATAAAAAGATGTGTTATGAACTGAATATGTATTTGTCTAAATATGCAACAAAGCCAAAGTCTCTTAAGACAGGAACAGGGAGTGTAATTGATAAGGGAAAGGAGCTGGGAAGAGAGAACACATTCCATAACTATTTTCAAAGCTAAAGAGGAAACTGAAATCACGAGTTTTCTCTACACTGCAAAAACACATGTTAATTCAGCACAAGCATTTCAGACTGACTAGGCCTCATTTCATGTTTCATGTGCCATGTGTTTTCCACTTGCACCAAAATCTGCGTAATTTGTAAATGCAGTCTGTCTGAAGCACAAAAATAAAGCAATGCCTGACTCCAGATGAAATCTGAGCTACATCAAGCCTCCTTCCTCCCTCTCTGACAGACTGTCTTTGTTCACAGGCCTCATTGAGACATCCAAGCTAACGGAGTTTCTGGTCAAGGCCGCGGAGAGCGTGCAGGAAGAGCTGCTGGAGGAGAGGCGCCTGCGCTCCTACCTGCTACAGCAGTGCCAGAAGCAGAAGGATAAGCTAGCACTGCTGGACGGGCAAAGTCACTCGCTGCAGAGCCTTGAGGCCGAGTTGCACCGTATGCGCCACGACTACCACAACGTTGGCCGTGAGGTGCTGAAGCTGAAAGAGGAGAAGTATGAGCTGTCCATGCGCTATGCCAACGCCGTGCAGGAGAAGGACCTGGCCATGAACAGGGTTCGCGAGCTGCAGGAGCAGGTAAAGACGCATACTGTCCCAGGAGCAAAGGAGGCCTGCAACTTTCCTTTCATAAATATCTTTACAGCATGCACAGAGGGCTTGATGTGTGGCAAACTGCCAGCAGGATTGGTCCATGTGGAAAATGGAAAGGCTCCTTCAAGTCAATTTCCAATGAAAGACCAGTAGGGCTGGGAACTGTTCAATCAGAGTTTTCTTCCCATCATTTACCTATCTCAGCTCCCTTCATCACGGTCATTCTCTACATCTCCTTGTTCTTTTTCATTTCTGTTTTACACCTCATTTGTTTGTTCTTCTTTTCCTTTTTATTTTATTTTTCTCATCTTTCTCTGCATCCTTTCTCTCCAGCTCTGTACTTTTTCTCTTCTTCCTTTCTCTGCCCTTTCAGTGCTTCCTCCCCCATTCCATCTACTACATTCCTCTTTCTTTATGCCTACACTCTCTTTTCTCCCTCCCTATTGCTATGTTTTGTAATGTACCCAAATATCGGCCCGGGTAGTCCTCTAATATTTCACCTGCCATTGTACTACATAATGGTTTTTGGTATTGACCTTTTACCTAGTTAGGTGCTGCATAAATATCGTGTGGTTTTCCCAGAAAACTAGCCTCATTTATTATGCATGAGGAATATTAGAATTGCAGCAGGATTACCATCTTCTGCATATTAATTATGTATAAGGGTCATCCCTTTCTTCATCCTCGGCCGACATGACACAGCAAGGTAAAACCCCAGAGGGTACCTTTTTGGATATATAAACACCATATCTTTGCTGAGGCAGGCAGAGGAGAAAATACTTTCATGCCTAGGGAACTTGAGGAGGGACATTATTTCCTTTTTTTGAGGCCAAATCGGATATGCGGATTGAGATTACCTCCCAATTGATTTTATTAGGGGTGCAACAGCAGGAAATTCCTTCCTCGGCCCAACCCTTTTTGTTTCTTGCCATGGCAGTACTTAGGCTGTGTTTGGCGACAGCCTGGCTCGATCCTATTCCTCCATCTTTTAATCAATGGCTGATATGGCTAATTTCGACTTACCACATAGAAAGGGCTGTTTACGCCCAAAAAGGTATCCGACCTCGGAAAAGAGGGCTCCAAACCTGGGCCCCACTGAGGGAGTGGTTGGAAACACATGATGAGGGGTGACTGGCCTGCATCACATGATATCCCACAGCATTTGGTCTTTGGCTTGGAGCTTCTGCATTGTATTATGATTGGAATATTTGTGGAATGTTTGTTTATATTGTGTATATAAATCTACTGTTTGCACCTGCTCACTACCTGTATTTTCTGTATCTTGGCTGACTTGGATGGAGATGGGGGGGGGGACACATTTTTCAAAATTCAATTAAAATTGCTAGGGATAAAAAAAAGGTAATGGGGTTGGCTTCATCCTAGGGGGATTCTTGGCTATACACCTACATACATGCCAGGTACATTTAGGTACATCTAGTTAGGGCATTGTAAGAAAACACATTATTATTGTCATGGATTTCTATACTTGCCTATATTCATTGTTTTAGCACTGTGGTAGGAATCTACCATCCATTTACTCTATTGGTGCTTATAATAATTTATATCTGTTTCTGTCTTATGGTTGTTTCAGCACACCTATTTTACACTAGAACAATGCTGGCTCAATAAATAGTTATTGAAAAACGTCACCATTGTTTATTCTGTGTATCTCTGAGATAAAGTGAGCACAAGAGAATGTGTGACAAGTACTGTACTGTTTCCACTATCCCTGATGGGACAGGGTAGTCATGTTCGATAGTTGCCCGAAACTATTCTCTCCTTGGTAGGAGGAGTTCATAGTGCCACTGTGAGCTAGTTGGTATACAGGCAAATGCATTCGGTGGGGATGACTAGAATCAGTCTGGTCACCAGTCCCACAGTTTATGTTGCCTAAATGCGCAGATCTTATATAGGTTTATAGGAGCTACACAACACTATACTGGTTTCTTTGCATTCTTCTACTTCGTCTTTGTTTTTTGCTGTTCCTAGATTTTGCTTCTACACACAACATCCTCCTCATGATAATGGCTGTTCCTATACTCTAATCTTTCCTTACTTTTACCCATCCTTGCCTTCTTCCCTGTACTTCCTTCCTCCGGCTCCTTTGTCACTTGCATCATTTCTGCTGTCCTTTTTCTCTTTCTGATTGATGCTTTCTCCCATCTTACTCTGTACTCTTTTGCACTTGTACAGATGTATTCTTTAAAAGAGAACCTTCATCGGGTGGAGACTGCTCTGTACTGCGAGAAGAAGCGTTCCCTGAGGCTTAGGAACAACCCGCAGCCAAAGGATGACCAGTTGCTGAAAGTAAAAGAAGAGAATGAGAGGCTGAACCAGTTAAGTGGTGATAAGGACTTGGAATTGGTAAAGAGAACTGCAACTAGTGGGCCACCTCCCTTCTCAGAGCTTTCTGCTTTATTCACATACCGTTACTATCTTCAAACAAGCATTGCAAAGCCAGTCTGGCTTCAATTTGCTAATAAGTAGCACAAGATTTTATTTGATGTCTCATTTGAGGCAACAGCACAAGGGTGCAACCCACATGCTGTTAGTAGATGACCCTGTTGCGTCTGCAGCACTAGGGTGTAGTTGCACAAGCCATTACTAGATGTCCCTATTGAGTCAGGAGCGTAGGGGTGCAATACAACAGGGTATTATATGTCCCCATTGCGTCAATAGCACAAAGGTGCCAATATTTGATGTCCTTGTTGAAAACGAAGCACAGGGTGAACTACAACAGGCTGCTACTCAATTCAGGCATAGAAAGACCTTTTTAGGGTTTATGGATGGGTGGAATGTAGGGGTGGTGAGGTTTTGTAGGTGTCTGGAATTGTTGGAGTTTAGGGACCATGAGGATTTTTTTTTATTATTCGGGAATGAGTGGAGATTAGGTGTGGTGAAGTGTTTTTAGGGCACAGGGGTGGGTGGTGTACATGGCTGTTGAGGGGTTTTTATGGTTCATGGACAGGCGGCGTTTAGGTCTGGTGACAGCTTTCAAGGTTCAGTGATCGGTAGAGTTCATGGGTGGTAAAGAGTTTTTTGAGTTCAGGATAGAGTGGAGTTTAAGATGGTGAGGAGTTTAAGGATTCAGGAATGGGTGGAGTTTAGATGTAGAAAGAGGTTTTTAGGGGTCAAGGATGGATAGAGTTATGGGGTGGTGTTTAAGACTAGGGAGGACTTTCAGGGTTCAGGGCGAGTGAAGTTTAAGGGACAGGGATGACTGTACTTTAGGTGTAGTAAGGAGATTTTAGGTTTCTAGAATGGGTGGAGTATAAAGGTAGGAAGGGCTTTTAGGGTTCAGAGATGGGTGTGCTTTAGGTGTGGCGAGGGGTGTTTAGGTCAGGGATGGATGATGTTTAGGTTTGGAGAGGAGTCAGCGACTTAAAAGCACCTGAAATAATATTTTGACAATGTAAAAGATGTACACATGAAATGAGTTCCCCTGAAGTAAAGCACTGAAATAAATACTTCAAACCATTGTATTTAAAATAAGCATACAATAGCCAATTTTGAAGAAAAAGACATTCTATGAATTGGTTTCTATGAAATGGTACGGTCATTCATTCTGACAATTTCCATAAACAGTTTAGGTGAAATGGTTTCTCAGTAATGGTATTCCATGAATTCATTTTTCTATGAAATCACATACGACCTTTGGCAGAACATCTGCAGCCCAAGATCCTTTGCACAATCGTACAAACCCCTTTTTCATTCCCACAAGAAATAGACATTCCTTAAGAGAGTTACATATAGCAAAGGTTCATATGGAAAATGTTTGCTGCCTTAGAATGGGGTTTTCAATCATGTTGTCTGTTGGAAACCCAATTTTAAGATGGCAGACATTTATTTTTATATCTGATAACTTGCATTGCATGCAATCAGTGCCATGGAAGAAGGACTACAGTGGCACATACAACCAGCTGCATTGAAGAAGGGCCACAATAACACATACAACCAGCAAAATAAAAGAAGGATTTCAAAGGCCGATAAAGCAGACAAAAAAGATAATAAGCAAAAAAAGAAGAGGAAACGAGTATATCCAACCTAGGGAACGAAGCAAGAGCCTAAATGAAATAATGACACAGTTGAAAATAAGTTTGTAATTATGGACATTTGCCTGATGTTACTTTTAAACTAAATCTTTTTTTATTTTGTGTGTTTAGAATTTTCCTCCATACCAAAGTCAGAGTTTCCTTAAAAGTAACAAATAAGATAGAGCATTTCCATACATTAATATGCATACTTTTTTAGATCATTATTCCAACGGTATACATTTGTTTGTAGTGCAGGATGTGTTCCTTTTAGAGGATAAAGTCTTCTTTAAAAAACAAATAACTTCCACGTTAACCAAAATGTCGCTGCCACATGGTGAAAACAATGCTACTGATACATTGTAATGACAAAATGTCCTAGGAGTTCGGATTGTTAACTAAAAAGCCAATAGTGTGAGGTGGGCTGCTCCATGAAGTGTTTGACACAGTAGCTAAGCGATGACTGAAGGAGGCTGATCCGAACAAGCCAATGTGTGGTTGGTGCTAAAACCCGCTCTCTTCACTCAACATAATGGAAACAAGCAGACCTTTACAGTTTCAAGACAGACCTAAAAAGAGTGTTCCTTCTCCCCACCATTCTGGCTTCCCTCAGCCAGACCTCTACCATTAATCCTGCACTGTTCTCCAAACTCTCCCTGTCCTGACTGTTGCCATTTTCTTTCCCAGTGTTACCATATGCTGTTCTCATGGGTGCCTCCACACACCCAAAAGTGTGCCGCTTGCTTTCTCTACTGCTTTGCACTACTCGCTACTGCTGTCCTTATCACATCACAGTTGCCTAGCATTCCCTGTTGCTTCTTCCATGTCCCTTTGCTATCTGCCTGTCAGCCACAGCTTCTCTGTTCAATTCTCTTCTTTCCTCTCCCTGTTGTGTCCCTTAGTGTGGCACCATATTTCCCAGATTCTGCACATTCTGCATGTAAAGGGTTTGGTAAGACACTTAAGTCTCATTATGTTCCCCAGAGTTAGGTGCGGGAATACCAATTCCAGCCGATATCTCCGCACCTAAATCCAGGGATTTCAAGTTATTTCCCTAGGAATGGGGTATAACACAGACCCAGGAATACTTGCAACCCAGTTAGACATATTTTCTCCCTTGCAGGGTTAATAACAAACTCAAATTGGCACACATTTACCAATTGCTTTAAGTAGGTGGCATATGAGTGTGGGGACTGTTTTCAGGCCAATGATGCAGCTGGGTCTAGGTGGTTAGACGGCAGAGCAAGTAAGGAGAGTGCATTTGCTGTTACATCATGTTGCTTTTAGAGTGCAGGCTGTGGACACACGCAGCAGCTGCCCACAGCTCCACACACAGTTCCAAGTCCAACATTATCAGGTCTGGAGTTTTCTGACCTTAAAATTCTGAGCCAAGAGACACCAGACCACTCATAATGAGGGCCCAAGAAGCTGCCTATATAGGAAACCAAGTGCAATCTCTCACCAGACTGAAACAAAATCAAGAGAGGCTCTTGCCATAGCCATAGGAAATTGTAAGTATAAATAAAATCCTAAGCAGTGTTTTTGCTAGTATGACACTAAGTAGAGAACCGACCGGTCAACCTCCAGCTTCCACCCATATGAGGAAGCGACTAGGTCTATATCTGTAATACTGGTTCCATATATGGATTATTGGAAATAACAAAAGATAGAGGTCCTCTTTTTGAGTTTGGCAGAGAGGATACTTTGTCAAAACCTGGCAGTTATCCCAGACACCAAACCTGTGGTTCTCTCTCTATTTAAAATCGTAGGAATCACAGTGTTTGGGATGGCGGAGTCTATGCTAATTCACTGAAAAAAAGTCTGCAGCACACCCTTAGTTTACTCCACATTTTTTGTTCATTATATTATAGTCCAGTTTGGCATGCATACACTCTTATGCGCTCCGTTCCTTGGCGCAAATTTAACATTGCATCAAAACATTGTGACACGCAGTTGTCGTGCCCCAGAAGAGTTTCACAGCCTTATGCACATTTGAGAAACATATTCACTCGTACTCCATAGTGTTACCAAAGTTCATCCAATTTTATTTCCATTTTTTTAATCCATTTTCATCCGTCAAGTCAAAGAAATGAAGTTCAAAAGTTTTCAGCATTTTAGTTGCTCAGGAATTGCCCATCCGGGCCTATTCGCAGGCATGTAAACAAGCTCCATTCCTCCAATACATTTGAATAACCCAATGCATTTCGGTCTGATTTCGACCTTCCTCAGGGGTATCTAAAATGATTAAAAAATGATCATCAGCCCCACTCATTTTTAAACAATATTAATGCTCAAGAATTAATCAGTCTATGCTAACTCAGTGGTGGAAACCTTTGACCAATGGCCCACCGGGTTTTGGGCCTTCTATCAATGTACCTCAGAATATCCGCCTTATTTAAGGTGGATGTTCTGGTACACTCTTTCCTGTTTGTAAATCCTAAGGAAAACCTGTGTATCCCAAACAGAAAAGCAAAGAAATGACCACCACATACTGGGAGCAAAACTCCCAGAGTGTCACTGTCATGTTTTGTTTGTTTTTTAATAGCAATCTTCTGCTTTGGGAGTTTGGTTATGAAGAACAGAATTTTTTTCTGAGTAGCTGCATTAAACATGCGCTCCAAACCTTCAGTGCCTTCAATGGAATCACAGCAAAAGATTACTAGAAAGTCACCCATAAACAAGATGTGGAAAAAGATAAGAAAATACCAATGCAACTCTAGAAGCAATAAAATACAAAGTGCAATGGACTTTGGATCTAAGACAGTAACATGTGTATGACCTAAACATTTCCATTAGCATAGGATTCACTCACAAGGAACCAATAGTGTTGCAGCGAATTGAAACCTGAGATCAACAGGTTTTAGAGAGGCTACAGCAAGCAAACATAAGTTACAAATAAAGTTTATTAAAAGAAACTTGAAAACCTGGAAACTAGAGGAGTTTTAGACCATCACCTGGATTATATAAACTCTTAGCATCATTTAGGACTGCAGATTAAAGCATTGGACAGATGTTAAACTAAACATAAATGGAGCAATTCTCCCTTGATGAGAGAAACATAGTAAGGGAATGTAAACGAAAGCAACTCTAAGCCGTTCACTAAATACCACCAAAACAGCCTCACCATCTGGTTCAAAACATGGTATGGCAAAACAATGGCTTACCTTTCTATGACTAACTAAGGGGCATCCACTGGACTTGAACAATAGCAAATGAACTCTGCAAACAGTCCCACAACAGTAAATATTAAGCACAATAACAATGGGAGTTCACACAATGTAATCAATTGAATGGGATGCAAGAACATTGCAGTAATAAGGCGGCTTTCTAGTATGAAATTTCAGTTGGGGTCCTTTAGCAACTTGGTAATGTAAAATAACAATAATACAATCAAGGGAGAGAGAGAGGAAAAACTGTGGACTAGTTCACTTCCCCTGGTACTATAGGTAAATATCATTGAGAACTAGCTATTGGATAGAAGCTAGATATCCATGTCTGGGAGAAAAACACTTTGTTTTTTATAAAGAATCTCTCACTCACCGACCTCGTTGTCTTCATAAAAAACAAAGTGTTTTTCTCCCAGACATGGATATCTAGATTCTATCCAATGTAAAATAACAATCTGGACTCTCATGAAATGAAATGAATATAGGTACTTATAAAGCGCACGGCTACTCCACAGAGTGTCCCGGCGCTGAAGGACCACCGAAGACAGGCACCAGAGCCCGAAGCCGGAAGAAAAGAGAAAAACTATTGCTGGAAAAGCCAGGTTTTTAGCTCCTGAAAGTAGTAACAGACTACAGGAGGTAGCCCATAAACCCTAAAGAGACCAGGGCGATAATCTGTAGCAAACATTGTCTCAAGGGTATCGTTTCTAGTGACAATTATACATGCATGTGTGATGACACAGTTACTTATACAATATAAATAACTGTGTCATAACACATGCATGTATAATTGTCACTTGAAACGATACCCTTGAGACATTGTTGTTTGCTACAGTCTCCTGAAAGTAAGCAGATCCTGGATCTGCCTAAGGGGTAGAGGCAGGCAATTTCATGAGCGTGAGGCCAGCACTTGAAAGGAGCGACCGCCCACACAAGAGCGGGCAACCTTAGGAACGGACGTCAGAAAATGCACTGAGGACCTCAGGGATCTTTGCGGCACACAATGCTGGACCCTCCTCCTAAGATATACGGCGCCCGCACCATGAAAAGCCCTGAAAGCCAAAAGCAGAGCTTTAAATTGGATTCTCTTTCGGACCGGTAGCCAGTGCAAGGCCTTCAGATGGATAGTCATACGTGCTCTAGGTCCCACCATAAGAATAGCTCTGGCCGCCTCATTCTGAAACACCTGCAGGCAATTAGGTAGGTACTCAGGTAGGCCCATCCTGATTCTGGTTGTTTAGGTCTCGCCTACACATTTAGCACTCTGTCAGCTGTCTTTTTAGCAGCTTTTAGCTGTCTGTTGTCAAAGAACTATTTCGGACAATGCCAATGTTTAAAGTGGGTTTTCTCATCAATCTCATTTGCTTGTTTCTTATATGATGGTTTTCCTTCTTCTTCTTGTGGTTGTCTCTCCCTTAGAGCATACCCTCTTTACCATCCTTTTGAAAGGACGACTTGAATCCTTCCACTGCTTACATTTTGGGAAATAGCTTTTTCTTTGGTACTTATTGTCCATGTGCATCGTGCTTTCTTTTTTCGTGTGCTGCTCCCTGCACTCTCACTTCTACTATGGTCTTCATTTTGCAGCCCCTTTAACCTGAAGTTCGTTCGTTGCTTGCCCCCTCCCGATTTTGTCTGATTCTTTTTACACTTCTCCCCAAGGAGGTCCTCAGTTTCCCCATCCCTTCCTGCTACTCATCGGTACTTACAACGCCGCACCACCTGCACCACCATTGCTCTTGTTCATTTTTCTTTTTTTTCCCCTTTATTGAAAAGCTTATAGCTGCAGGATTCTGCCAAGCTGCGCCTTTCTTTAAAAAAACCAACGTTATTTGGTGCACTTTTTTCTTTTTTAATTTAGTTACTGCTCTAACATGGGCATCTGCCATCTTGGAACGTTAAATTAAATAAACAAAACAATATGACAGACACATCACAACACACACAAGTGCATGCGCGATGAAGCATGCATGCAATTGCACGTATCGTGATGCTGTGGCCCCTGTAGAATTAGGACACGTATGTGCTCGTGCTTGATGATGCACGCACATGTATGTTGCTTCGTGCTTTTTACAAAAATATTTTTTGCCAATGCATTTTACATAGGCAAACAAGCATTCTTTTTTCTTCTTGCTGATGCAGAAATGTTTAGCCAAAAAGCATCGACTAAGGGCTGTTGGCTTTGCCATTGCTTGTTGGTAGTTCCAATCACATTTGCAAACTCCAACATGCATAAACTGAGATACTGCATGTTGAATAATTACTCCTTGCAAGGCCCTAAGAGGCAGCCATGTATGGAATAAAACCTCTCATGATTACATTCTCCTCCTCAGACCTGACCTACCGTTTGGCACTATTGCCTCTTAATGGTGCTGTCTGATCTTTCCACCATTGCCTCCCCCCCGCAGCTGCCATCTTACTTGAAGCTGTCACTCTCCTTCTCTCTCTTGCCCCTTTTAATCACCATTTCATTTACATTTGTTTTGCAAGTTATTGTCGCCTGACCCGAGTCCATTCCATTCAACTGAAGTGAAACAAAACTACAACTTTCAAAATGCATTATTAAAAAGGTCAGGATTTGTATTGGTACGGTACCAGAATATCAAGTTTTAAATATTGTGCTGGAAAATAGCAAAAATAACAACAAACAAAATATTGACAAGGTAAATATTTAAAGGTATGTTTACTATACATAATTCCACATATGTGTACCTTCTAGATGTGGATGTGTAGTTAAGAATATTAAATCCATACTGAATAATATATACTTACTTCCATGGTATTTTGTTTGTTGCCATCTTTACTGCTTTATTCTTGTAGCGCAGCATTTTTGCAGTTGATATTCTGACATACAACCCACGGATTCTGGTGTCCTGGTGACATCTATCTGAGGTTTATCTGTGTTGCACTTCAGTCATCTGTGCCTGCCTGAGACCATTTTGCAATTAAGTTACTTGTGTGCATTTGCATTTATGTAATCTGCACCCTTTTTGCACTTGTCATATGTGCCCCCTCAAGTGAGTCATCATGCGCCTTGCACCCCCACTTCTCTCTGCCCAATCCCATGCAGCACTGCCCCCATGAACTAAACAGACGCAAACCTAAAAACAGTCCTTCCAACCTCATTCCCATCAACACCTCTCGATTGCTTTGACATGCTCCTAAATGCACCCTCTACAAACACTCATTTGATATCTGTGACTATATACACAACAAACAAGATAATCTCCTTATCACAGAGGCCTGGCACCCAAATCCCCCTAAATTGATTATCTTACTTCAGATGCAACAACATCATCCACTATCACACTTCTGTTGTAAATAAACAGTCTGGAACCGAGGCGTATATGCCATAGGATGGTTTATTTATCTTAGTTGTTGGTAGGTTATACGTTCTCCAG
Source organism: Triturus cristatus (assembly GCF_964204655.1). NCBI lineage: Eukaryota > Metazoa > Chordata > Amphibia > Caudata > Salamandridae > Triturus > Triturus cristatus. The sequence goes on along the minus strand of NC_140590.1, from coordinate 725,230,871 downwards.
TAGTAAGCTTCAATGAAGAGCTATAGTAATGATCCCCACCAGGAGCAGCCTTCCTGCTGCTCAGATCATACTCCAACCGACACTCACAGGCACACTAACATTCCAATGCATCACCATACACCAACATTCCACACGGCACATTCGTACTGGCTGAGCAGCAGGTATAATACATCTCCCCTTTTAGAAACTAAAGAACAACATTGAGACTACCAGATGAACAACTCGCAATTGCATAAAGAGAGAAAAGAAACATGTATGAAAACAAATTAGAAGTAAGGACCATAAAAATCACATATCTTAATAGACCATGCATGTAAAAGCAATAAATAGAAGTGTGACAATAATGCAAATAACAGATGGACATATCACAATCTGATATAGAAACAAGAAGACATGCATGGAAATATATTAGCTGTAAACATGATGAGGCTATGCATGTAAAAACAATAAATTAAAGAATACAATATTGCAAATACCAGATGAACATATTGCAATTTCATAAAGATACAAAAGAGACAAAAAGGATATGCATGAACACATATTAAATGTAATCACCACATCTCCCCTCCTTTTCTAAACAAATGTAGAAAACCCCGCACTCTACCACGCCCCACATTCATAGCGAACCCCACATGCCACAAAACACACCAGTTGGCCTGACTAGCATGAATGGCAGCCCACAGAGAAAATCCCACACGTAAGTGGCGCTGCAGACAACAACACAGCATGACATAAACATGAAGTCACACACTTTCAAAGCAGTACCACACTGAATCGCCCACCATAAAACTCTCACCCCAGAACACAAAGTGTACAACAGCAAAGAATGGGTGAAATCCACCCCACGCTTCATCTCTAAATGAAAGGAAAACTAGCACTCAGTAAGCAAGTATACAGTAAAGAAGTAGTGACTTAACCTTGCGCAGTCATCCCACACAAAACATCTGAATCACAAACAGGTGACTTAACCTTGCGCAGTCATCCCACACAAAACATCTGAATCACAAACAGGTGACTTAACCTTGCGCAGTCATCCCACACAAAACATCTGAATCAAAAACGGGTGACAACCTCGCGCAGTCATCCCACAAAAACATCTAAAAACGAAAATGGGTGGCAGTCATCCCTCGAAATATCAACATACACATACTTAGACATCTCTCATGTGAGGGGAAAAAAGACTAAAATATCCCACCCTAAGAGCAATCCACCAGAAGTAAAACTGTCACCAAATCACTTAAAAGGTGACACCAACGCACAGGAAACTTGAAAACCATAGGAAGAAGCCACACAATCATCCTTCAAAAACATCACATGTCTGGCAAAACTTTGCGCAACAGTAAGAACTCCAAAGTATACAGACCTAGCACTCAAAATGTGAATGTTAACTGAGCATACATTTAAGAAAAACCATAATATGCATTTAAGTTCAGAACTGATTGCCTAAACAGAAAAAAATGGGCAGCCAATGCAACATGTCCCAAAGCACAAGATCAGACAACATGTCTTCAGAAACTGGATCGTAACCCATTTTGACATCACACGATCTCCTGTGAGCGATCACTCACACAAAATGGCACACCACATCACTAGTCCCAAAAACCTTGGAACGCGACAAGTTAACTTCGAGGCATCTCCATTATATTCCACGGAAAGCTACGTGCAAAACAAGGCGGACTCTGGACGATTCCCTTAATCAGCTGAAATGCTTCACTGTAAACAAAAGGGCTGGTTCTAAATGCCAGCTTCGACCAGGTTCCATGTCATCATAAAATTATAGTGAGCCTCAGCCACGGCTACGTAATGATTGATACCTGGATTTCAGCTAGATTACAGCATAACCTCATCCAGTTCACTGAGCTGCTGCTTGCCTGGATGGTGCAGCCTGAAGGGCAGCCTCGGGCTTGCACGTAAACATGGAACACCAAAAATGGCGACATGTAGAGAAGAAGCACGCTGTGTGGCTCTAGGCGTGTGCTAGAGTGAGCCCCACCAGGAGCAGCCTCCCTAATACTCAGCCCATACGCCACCTGACACTCACAGGCACACTACCATTCCAATGCATCACCATACACCAACATTCCACACAGCACATTCTTACTGGCTGAGCAGCAGGTATAACAACTTCCCTCCACTGTGGAGACCTCACCTTCTCCTTTCGGAAGAAACAATGACCACATAATCCCCACTCTCAAAACATGTCACTAGCTCCCCCTTCTGGCGTGCATCAACATCAAATTCAAGTGGTTCTGTACCATGTACAAGACTTTCTGCACTAAGGTACCAAATCACTTGAACAGACAACTTTCTATCTCTGGCTGCATGCGTTACCAATAGCACAAACTTGATGACACTTGAAATGTTCTACACAGGAAAAGAGCGTCAAGAAGATAAGCTTTTGCCCATATCAACCAGAGTACCCTTTCACAGCCTCTAGCTGAGTTTGCACCTATAGGGTAGACAATTAAGCATTAACTTAATAACTTTATTAAATTATTCTCCTCCTGAACCAACTTGGACATGGCCATGGCCTGCATTGTGGATACTCACTCTAGCTCATAGAATGGGTTCAAGCCATGTGCCACATAAGTGTACCCAATAATGTTTGTAAATGTCCGTAGCACATCCTTTACCTACATGTTTTATTGACCTACGTAAAGTCTCTTTTGCCTTTCCAAGGCAGGTCTGCGTAGTTTAAATACCAATAAAAAATTAAATAAACACAAAATATGCAATATGTGGTTGGATTTGCCTGGGTCCTTTGTCGAGTAATTCCAAATGGAACTATAAAATAGCTCACACTCGATGGTGTGAAAATAAAGAAACCCATTATCTTAATCCCCATTATCAAAAACCCATTACTTTGAACCCATTACCACAAAAATGTGCAGTTTTGATTGCCAGTGTTACTTTAGTTGAGATGTAATCCTAATGAACACACATCTCAGCACGCCCCCACACATACCTATGAAGGCTATATCTGGTTTATTTCCCCACTTCCTACGCCATTCTTTTTCAAGATTATTGTATACCTGGTTATTTGACAGATTTCACCGTAGGCCAAGAGACACAGGTGCTCCTTTATTGAGGACTTCAGGGAAGGAGGTTCATAGACGAGAAAAGCTGTGGCAGAACTAACATAGAAAGGACAGCAGAACCTTCATACTAGCCTCTTGGGACCACTGTGATCAAAAATCTGAAAGTTTGATTCCTAATCCAACAAGAACCCCCTTGCACAAGATGCCTTCAGCTATCTGCTTAAAGAGACCGTGCCAGAAGGGCACCGCATTAACTACACTCACATTCACTGGTGCTTCTGGCCCTTTCTTCTTGGTGCAGGTAGATGATGCGGACTCCATCATTGTGAAAATGGATGAAGCAACGGAGGGGAGGCTGGAGCTCATCACCCGCATCCACTCCCTGCGAGAGCGGGCGGAGAATGCTGAGAAAAGGAGGACTCTGGTAAGTTTATCCCCCCAGCTTCAGCAGTGCCATTAAATGCCCTCCAACCACTGTTTTCTGTGGATTGTTCTTAGCTGTCGTGTTTTGTTCCCCCCTTCAAAGGGTGCTTATGTCTCGAAAATATTTTGTTGTATGTAAAGGCTTATGTTTTGCCCCATCCTATTCCAATGAAGATCTCTACAGTTCTCTTTCTTTTTAACAGAACCTTTAATAGCATCTTACATTACCAACAGAGTGGTCTTCAAGTCAACCTTAATCATTGCTCTAGTATTATGTACCAAAAATGGGCAGGTTAGGAAAGATTTCCTGTATAATATCAACAATAACCATCTATTTCTGCAATCCCTCAAATGCCTCTGACTCGATATACCTGAATCTTGTCACTCTGTTCGCACCCTTTTTCAGGTGGCCCGACATCTACAATATATGTAAATGCCTTTAATGAGCTATGATTAGGGTTTCCGGTGGGTTTGGTGGGGGTGTAGTAAGAAGGCAAGAGTAGGCTTTCGGGGGGCTTTGTGTTTGGTTTGTAGGTGTAAACTGATGTTTGACTACTGGGATTCACGAACCTCACGCGGGTAGGTTCTGAGCTTCTCATTAGATTTGTTAACCTTGATTTGCAGTGTTCAATGACTGTAAGGACTCTGGACTATAAATCTCCTTCTTGCATCCTACATAACAATTAATATTGGTTTGGATTAGAAACCTTCTGGTACATATATTGTCAATGCCTGTAGCAGCATCACTGTTATTGCAGGCAGTCATTTCCACTGTATTTAGAGCCTGACACAGTAATCTAGGGAATAACTAGCAGAATCATTAGGGTGAGTTCACAAAAATGTAGTAAATCTGCATACATGCAACTACCCCTACAAAGGGGTGTGATTTGCTACTTTTTGGAATTCACAAGCATTCCCAATAGTAGGCCTGGAAAGGTACACAAAGGCGCAAGTTTCCAGGTGTACTACTTTCACCAATGCGTAATTATTTACAATTTAGAGTTAAGACATGGGAAAATGGAGCCCGATATTTCTCATCATGGGGAAACCTCTTCCGCAAAATCTCCTCTGAGCTTAGAGGTGATCCATTCACCTCTCAATCCCAGCAGGGGAATAAATCCAGCCTTTAACTGGAGTAAACGTCTGACCATTTCCAAGGTCAGTTAGGGATCAGTGTCCACCAACATATGCGCCTTGTTCCACCCACTTCTCACCCGCTGCATGTGAGCTATTACTGCACATTTCTCCACACTCGTGGCAGAGAATCATCTAGTAGTAAACCTCTTTATTCTGACCAGGAATGTGAATTAATCGCAATCATAAATGAAGATATGTTTGTCCGTTTCGGCTGTAACACACATTTGCAGATGAGAATGCTTTTTGGGCATTGCCCTCAGTGAGTCTTGCATCAAAGTCCACCACAGGCATTGCTTATGTTATGTAAGGTGCGGCGATAATGGTGCTTATCAATTGATATTATTATTTCATCTCCAGGTAATTTCTAGAAATGTATAAACTGTGAAATTCAAATATCAGACAGCATAATTCCTGGACATTATTATTGCTCAATAGTATTACAACCATGTTTTTAATGAGAAGGTTTGTTTGGCCTCTCTGGGTGTTACTAGCTATAACAGCTATGTATGCCTGTAAGTACAACCTCCTCAGGCAGGTCAAAGATTTCTGATAACTCTACTTTCAGGAAAGATTTCAAGTCTTCACTGTGTTGTTCTCATGTAATCGATCTCTGCTTGTTCTTAATGCGTACCATCCCATCTTCATACACACCTTGGAGTCTCAAATGGGATTGCTGGCAATCATCCTGCCTTTTCAACCAACACCAGTTTGCTCTAGGTCCCAAAAGATCCACATCACCTACAGAGTTCCACATGGTTCTGTACTGTCGCCTGAAGAAATATGATCACATCACTCCCATCCTGATGGAACTCCATTTGCTCTCCTTGATAGTCCGTACCATTTTCATGACCAGCTGCATCATTTACAAACCCTTCACTACTAGCACCCCTACTTATCTTGCAGACAAGTCCACCATCTCTGATGGTTCATGGCAATTCTACAGCCATGACACCTTAGATCGCAGACTAAGAGGTGTAAAAAGAAACAAAACAAGACAGCATGCCTCCATCTATGCACCCAGAATCTGGAACAACATCCCTGTACCCATTGCATCCCTCATCCTCCTATCACTTTCCCTATCACACCTTTCCCTCCCCCTTTGATCCTCCTGATCTGCAGACCGCTCCTACCTCACAGAAAGGGGCACACATATCTTCCATCCCTAGGCCACCTGACTTTCCCTTAGGTATTGATTACCCCATTTTCTTGGAGAACAAAATTGCTGATCTCAGTCAAGACCTTCAACTAGTTAATTCCAATCTTCAGAACCTTATTCACACACTCTTGAGGATCAAAAACTCCTGGAACTCAACCAAACCTATGGGGCTAACCAACCCCACTCATCAAACATCATAACTCACAACCTAGCGGATGGGCGAACTACCCCTGGTATGGAACATCATACATCAAAAATTCTCCGAACTTGAACTGGAAAACAAATCCTCATCTCAATCCAATATCAAGACCCCAGAGGGTTAGAGACCAGCTAGCTGATACAGACATTCACTCCCTTCTGCTATCTTACACCGCTACTAATAGAGATTCGTCACCCTCGCCAGTCACTTTTCCAGACTATTCCATCCAACTCACTTAAAAAACCTAATCGCAACTACAGAACGGTGGTGAGAACAACATACTACAAGTTCCCACAACCAACTGCAGGGCTTTAGAAACCAAATCTCATCCAAAGTTTATGCTTCTCAACTGCAGGTCAACATTAAACATGCAACTGATATTGTGGGTCTCATTCTCATGCAGGACCTTGACATCCTCATGTTAATGGAAACATGGCTCAATGAGACCTTCTCACCTATCCTGGATATTCTAGTCCCACCCAACTATGACATCATCTGACTGGATAGAATTGGTAGAGCTGGGGAGGGCTTAGCATGTATGTACCGCTTCAAGCTCACCCTGAAACACTCACAAACTGTGCAAATGCCCGTTTGTGAATATTTAGGTACTGAAATTTGGAGCAAACATATGATGGTATGCAAACTCCACACAATTTACCACCCGCAGGAAACAACCTACCTTCCACTGACCGAATAATGGAGACTGTTTCTTCAAACTCAGAAAACCACACCAACCATACCTTCGAAGGGGATTTCAACTTGTGTTGGAATGACTCTAACGACCCCATACGTAACACTTTCAAGGTCTTCCTCAAGGACCTCAACTTTATGCAGTCACACAACAGAGGTTTCACTCTCAATCTAATTATATCTAAGAATAATACCATTCAACTTAAATCCATAAATCTCTGTGATTGGTCAGACCACTACCTAATCTCCTTCCTCTTCCTGTAGAAGGTGTTGATTAGAAAGGGCCAACAGCACTTTTATGGTGGTAATGGCTGAAATAAAGTTATTGACTGACTGAGAAAGGGCCAACCTCTTAAACCCAAACAATGGTCCAGAGACTTGAAAAATATCAATCCATTAAATCTGATCTGCATCCTGCATCCCAGACTAGGCTCCTACCTGTACAGCACCAGGTCAGTTCCCCTCCTTTTGGCTATACTACCAAAAATTAGGCCACCTGGAGTGCCTTCAAAATCCTACATGGAGCAGCTTTACTTGGAATATTAACTACAATGAAACCCTCGAACCATCACTTTCATCAAACAGCGTAGCCCCTCCATACTCCCTCTCTGGACAAAGATTGTCAATGCATCTCTCTCTCAGGGATTGTTTCCTGACCGCTTAAAGATAGGACAGGCCATCCCTATTCCCCTAAAAATTAATGCAGCCCTGTCTGGCCTCAATAATTACCGCTCAATCACCAACATTGCAACACTAGCTAAGCTGTTAGAGAAATACGTACACCTACAACTCTATAACCACATTAAACATTTTCAACTCCTTGATTATCATCAATCTAGATTCAGAACAGGCCATAGCACTGAAACAGCTCTAATATATATTGTCGATGACACGCTGAGAATGCTAGACCAAAACGAACCCTGCCTACTTAAACTTCTTGATCACTCCTCTGCCTCCGACATGGTCAAACATGATAATATGATTGACCTTATGGAGAAGAGGATTGGGCTATCTGGTCCCGTCTTAAACTGGTTTGCCTCATTTCTTCATAATAGAGCACAAAGAATCAAAGTCAATCAAACCCTATCTGCCACCACACCAGTCATGATTGGAGTGCCTCAAAGATTCACACACTCACCCACCTTATTCAGCTTCTTTATGGAACCTCTTACAGAACCTCTGAAGCTCTCAAACATTTACTACCACATACACGCCAATGATATACAATTATATCTAAACAAATTCTCACCGGAAGACATCAAACTGCTCAACTACACCCTGCTGAAAACACAATGGCTGATCCGCATTCACATCATGCTTAACACTCTAAAAACTGAAATCCTACTGATTACCCCTCACAATCACTCTGCCCCCATAGAAGAAGGGCTCAAACAACTCACTGCTCTCAACTGCGTCCCACATGTGATCGATATGACTAGATCTCTAGGTATAATGATGGACAAATACCTGAATGTGCAAGATCATATTAGTGCCACTACCAGGGGAGTCAATTACCAACTAAATATACTAGGGAAAATCAAACATTTCTTGCCCCCTGCTGACTTTCTATTAGCTTTCCAATCCCTGTCCATCTCTTGTTTAGACTACGGGAGTGCTACTCTGGCAGGCCTACCCAAAGTAAGGCTGGCCCCCTACGAGCCTAATTGAATTCAGCTGCTAGGCTCATCACAGGATCCAAGAGGTTGAACCACATTACACCTGACCTCAACCATCTAAAATTGCTCCCGTTTGAAGGTAGATCCCAGTAGAAGATAGCTTGCATGACTCATAAGACCATCCACCACAACACACAGGTCTACCCGGCTGAGAAACCTGAATTATTGGGTTGCAGTTGCTGCTCAAGAGGCTCCAACGCCCTGCTGCTGAAGCCACAGAAGTTCAACAAAAAAAAAACTTACAACTGCTCCTTCTCTGGTCTAGCACCAAGAATATGGAACGCACTGCCCATAAAAATTAAGACAAACCCCTCCTCTACCTTCTTCAAAAAAGAAGTAAGAAAGCTTCTATTGAATAGATTCCTCCACTAGTTGCCTTTAGTCAATCAGCTCGATTATGTTCATGTGGACTTATCTGGATCCTGGATCCACCAAGTCGTTGTGATGTATGGTATCTATGTTTGTGTCTTGCATTGCTCCCTCAATTTGCTCCCTTGCATTTTACCGGTTATATATGTCCTGACTGCTATATGTACAGCGCTCTGATACCCAAAAGGGTCATGTTCGTGCTTTGTAAAACTCCACAAATACATAAATAAATAAACTGCACCAATTGAAAAAATATTCGAAGATACGCCTTTAAAGAACACTACATCACAATGCTTTAAAAGTCTACAAACCAGATACCTCTACTATCACTGATAGAGCTTATGCTGGACTTTAACATTGTACAGTGCTCCAGTGCCTTTTGATTTGGTTCATGCTATAGAAATACCACATACATACAGTCTGTATGGCATTGTTGCATTCAGTCTTTACCAACATATCCCTCATGCTATGTTCCATAGGAGTAGTGTTGTTGACGAAAAGGCAGTAGTATCTTGGATGGACTTTTCTTCTCCAGAGGGTACTTCTAGAGAAAAAAGATCCTCTTACTGTGTTGCAGCATCAACTCTCCCAGCTCCCGGTTTCTTTTGTTTCTATAGAGGCAGATGTATTCCCTTGACAGCTTATTTCCAGTCTAATATGTCCTCCTTGTTTGTATTCCCATTCCTTTTTCTTTGTGGAAGCAGAGGAGGATGGCTGTCTGTCCCTACTTGCTTATGATGATGATGATGATGCTTGGGCCTTCCAAGCTCTAGGACCACTCAAGACATTCTTACCTGTACTTCCAGTCTTTGTCCCCTTACTTGATCCCCAGATCTACTGGTTGAACATAGCAACCGTCTTTGTGGTGCTGCATCCTGCAAATGCAAAGTACCTAATATTCATTTTGCAGCCTGCTCAGCGTACATGTTTACCATTGTTTCCTCCAATGTTCTCAGACATTTTCTCCCTCTTTTGGCTAGCAATTGCCAAAGAGGCTAAACAGAACCTTGACCAGGACTGACCAGAGTATCAAACTAAGACATGTAGATAAAAGATACAGTTTCTGCATACACAGAAAGGTTTAGCAAATTTAACATCTCCTTGAAGCCTTGCTGGGCTTGGCTGTCTCTGCAGGGTGACCCCCAAACCTTTTGCCTTCACTCCTATTTCTCTGAAAGCGTTTTGTTGGCCTTTAGGACTCTGTGCACATTACCACTGCTAAACAGTGCTAAAGTGCTTGTGCTCTCTCCTTTAAACATTGTAAAACTGGCTTCCACCCAATTGGCACGTTTAATTTACTTATCAGTCCCTAGTAAAGTAGCACTACATGTGCCCAGTTACTGTACATTAAATGCTACTAGGGCCTGCAGCACTCATTGTGCCACTCACTTACGTAGCCCAATAACTCATGTCTCAGGCCTGCCATTGCAGCCTGCATGCAGTTTTAAACTGCCAATTCGACTTGGCAAAATAAAGCTTTGGCCAAGCCTAAAGCGTTCTTTTTAATACATATGTCACTTCAAGGGTAGGCCCTAAATAGCCGATAGGCTAGGGTGCAGGGTATTTAAAAAGTTGGACATGTACTTTGCCTCTCCCATAGTATAACATTGGATTACCTTATTTCATTTAATAAGTGATAACTTTTAATTGGGAGTAGGTAGTAATGTTGAGTTTGGTATCTGAAGTATTGTAATTTCAAACCCTCTGTATTGGTGAAGTCAGATTTTAGGTCACAATTCTGAAAAATTCCACTTTTAGAAAGTTAAATACAATAATACAGTTACTACTGGAATGCACTCTTTTAAACTCAATAAAACACAATAAACAATTCATCCAAATTTCATTAAATAAAGTGTGCACCTAGTGAGGGGCTCTGCCAGCCCACCTGATTCAAATAGAAGACCAAAAAGCCCAGATATAGTATCCAAGACTACTAAGTGCACTACTACAAATCACTGAAAGTGTACAACTAGTCCAAATAACAGTTAGACTAATTCTTAAAGAGAACACAATTCTTCATCCAATGAATCTGAAGTAAGTCCATGAAACCACACTTCCCATCAGTAACCAAACTTGAAGAAATGTTCAATAGCTTTTTATTGCCATAAGTTAAAACGAAGTAAAATAGAGTTAAAGAAAACTCAAAACTCTTCATGTCAGCACGAAGGTTAACAAAACAATAGCTCCCAATGCATTTCGGGCTCTTTCCTAGCCCTTTGTCAGGGGAACCTAAAAAATTTATACAATCACAATGTAGTCACGATTTTAACAATATTTACAAATACATATGTAAATGGAAACTGTTGACTCCGCCATTTAGCCGGGTGTGCTTGTTAAAGGTACGCTCTATTTGTCTAACACTAACATATTCGCAGGTGGTCTTTACACTCGTTGGTGGCATGCTTGGGAGCACATTAAGGCATGTTGTTCTATCGCATTTTTATTCATCTTGGATTTGTATTATGAAACAGCACTTCTTACCTCTAAGGAGGAGCCACATGAGTCTCGACTCACTAATTGTGTTTGCTTATCTCTTGCGCTATGTGGATACCATCTATAATGACCTTGTATACTTCCTATGTACACTTGCCCTTTCCTCGCTCTAAGTCGCTCTCATTCACATATGTTTTTGTAAATATTGTTAAAATTGTGACTACATTGTGATTGTATTAATGTTTTAGGTACCCCTGACGAAGGGCTAGGAAAGAGCCCGAAATGCATTGGGGGCTACTATTTTGTTAACCTTCGTGCTGACATGAAGCGTTTTGAGTTTTCTTCAACTCTATTTTACTTCGTTTTCAACTTATGGCTATAAAAAGCTATTGAACATTTCTTCAAGTTTGGTTACTGATGGGAAGCGTGGTTTCATGGACTTACTTCAGATTCATTGGATGAAGAATTGTGTTCACTTTAAGAATTAGTCTAACTGTTATTTGGACTAGTTGTACACTTTCAGTGATTTGTAGTAGTGCACTTAGTAGTCTTGGATACTCTATCCGGGCTTTTTGGTCTTCTACTTTTAGAAAGTTGGCATTCTACTTGCCCTAACCATTTGGTGCCTGCAGCCTGTTCCTGGGTCACATGGCTAGGTGTGAGTGGCAGTTGACTTTTTTTTATTCCTGCTAGATAGCCACACAATAGAGAGAGTGGGTGATGGCAGGATGGGTAATCTAGGCAGGAAGGGGGCAGAGCTATCAACTACCACACTTGCACTTCAAAGTGTCTGCCTCAGCACACTCACAAAGGGCTTCACACTATGTCATTGTGCGCCCTGTCCGCGAGTTCCAGACACTTCTGTGGGGCAGGGGTGACCGCAGAAGCTTCTCCCACTTCAAAGGGGGCACCAGGTATACAAATAGGGCCCACAGACCAACTCTTCAGTTCACTTTTTGGACCTGCAGAAGGACACTCAGAGGACTGCCCTGCTGTCTGTGGCCTGCTGTGTACTTCAGAGCACTGCTCTTCTTCACCAAGAGGACTGTCCTGCTGCATGACGCTTGCCTTGTGCCCACAGAGGTCTTCCCTGCTGCTTGAGGCCTGCTTGCACCCAGGACTACCAGAGTGATTCCAAAGGCTAGTTGGCTGATCTCCTGACAAGAGCCTCAGGGACAGAAAAGGCTCCAACCATCTTGAACCTGCACCTGGACCCAGCCTGAGTGAGTCCTGACCCTCCAAGTGGGGCCCCTCCAGTTCTGGACCCTTGAAAGTGGGGTTAAAGGTGCTGTACCAGCCTAAGTAAAAGTTTCACCACATCCGGCAGTAAACCCCACAAAGCAACGCAATGCAGACAGCGCACCAAGCACATAAGTTACAATCCTTAGTGGGCCAAACTTGGTCCTGTGCCCACGCCCGTGCTCCATTGCAGTCGGCCTGAACATGTGACTTTGCCCTAGTCCAGCGCGACTAGCTACCCTCCATTGGCGATTTGCACCTTTTTGTGGTACTTTTATCTAAATATTTAAAATTGCATATCTACATTCCTACTGATCAGACTTTTGTCATTTTGTTGTCATTTTATTTATGACATTTTATTCTATTTTACTATATTAGAGTGGGATTTTATTTGTTTTGTGTTTTCACTTTACTACTGTTGGTGTGCTGTATAAATACTTTACACATTGCCTCTATGTTAAGCCTGACTGCGTTTCTGCCAACTACCAGATGGTTAAGCACAGGTTAATGTGTTAACTTTTTCTGGTTCAGCCTGACGAGCTATGTGCCCCTTGTTTGAGTATGGTTTCACCCCCCTCAAGCAGCAACCCAGTTTCTCACAAGCCTTCTCTGATTTTGTTACCTGTGATATATAGAAGGACCCACAGCTCTGTCACTGATCATCTTTTGTGCCTCTATTATACTTTAGTATATAGAGGAAAAGGAAGAACTGCTGATCGAGAACCAGAAAAAGGAGGTAGATTGCAATCTCTTCAAAGAGAAGATCACAGCCTTACAGATCCAGGTGGATGAGCTGCAGAAGGAGCGAGATCAGGTAAACCTGAGACTATATGATCACAGATAGGAAATCTTCAAGGTAAAAGGAATGGTGATGCAGACCAAGTGACACACATGCAGCATTGTGTAAGACTTGGATATGGTCCAGCAGTTCCTGTGCCTGTGATGTGGGCCTCCACTTGTAGTACTCTGACATGGGCACCTTCCTATCTTATACTGTTGAATGATCAGATGTGCCTTGAGGACAGTAATCTTATACTTTTCCAGCCTCCTCTGCCTTCCATTATCTCTAAAACCAGCTATTCGAAGGCAAGGTCCTTACTGCAGTACCCCAGCATAAATTTGATTTTTCTGTTGTCCACAGGCCTATGGTGCTAGGGATGCCGCCCAAACTCAGAGCACACAGACGCGGCTCGAGAAGGACTTGCTTCGTCAGCAGATCCTTGATCTCAGTGGGGAAATATTTGAGTTAAAGCAACAGCTCAGGCGGATGCAGCTTAGCTACCAGCAGGTAGGAATGGTTTCAGATACCCTGATTTGTACTACTCTTTTGTATTGCATTACTGTGGTTTGCCATTAGTGGCCTGGGTATTTATTTACTTATGTTTAATATAGTACTGTTATCATCTAGGTATATCACACCACTGTAGTGCATCAACACATACATAGTAAAAAGAATCATTTATTGTTGCTTGGGCTTTAGTGCTTGTCCAAGGGGACCAAATGAGGTTAATAGAAGATGAATGCCTCCCTGGCTGCATAAACTCCTCTCACAGTCCCTGTGCCTCAAGATTCTCTCATTGTCTGTCTGTGTACCAAATTCATCACCACATATCCCCTCGGGGTCAAATATAGCCCTTTGCCTTAATTCTTTATTTATATACCCAAATGTCTGTTCATATACCTCAAATTTGTCCAGTACTCTATGTGCTCTGAGCTCCTCATGCTCCCTCTTCACATTCAAATCAATGTAATCCATGCATTTCAGATTCTCTTAGTGAGCCCCAAGGTCCATACACTGCCTTTCCATTTGCCTCACGCCTGCTTAGGTTGGCAAGAAGAAGCAGGGAATGGACTCTGTTACGTGTAGAGTGGAGGAAGGTTTTCTGCTTATCGTAGCCCACTCTACCTGGCACAAAGTATTGGACGCCAGTCGTCTTACTTACCCTATGCAGGACAGCATCATAGAACCTATACTACTTGTTCCACCATAGGAGGGAAGAAGTGAAAGTCTTCCCACTCTTATCAGTCCTCAAGAAAGCCATACGCTCTATCACACTAAAAAGACAGTAAAGTATGTGATACCATCTCCATAGCACCCTACAGCCACAAAAACCAGTGTGTATAGGGGCCTTCAACTGGATACAGCAGTGGTTTCCAAAGTGTGCGCCGTGGCTCCCTAGGGAGCCGTTAAACCTAGCCAGGAAAGCTGCGCACCAAGCACTTTAATGCATTTAACGTTGAAGGGTCTCTTGGCTTCAGTTAAACTGATTAGACTTAAATGCATGATGTTGATGATTTGTAAGTGACATGCCTTAAGCTGTAAAAGTTGTGCTTAATTGATTGCAAGTCGAGGGAGATGACCTCCTTATTTCACTGGATCCCCACATTCCAACACTCCCAGAGTAAGCAGAGGATGCCTGATTTATTTTGTTAGACTCGTTAATAGTTTCTTTTTTTTCCAAATGCATTTTACACCAATGCAAGTTATAAGGAAAGTACTGTTATCCTGTCTATTAAACAAATTAAATATTATTAAGTATTGACACTTGTACTTGGTGCTTCCAGTACACATTTCTTTCAGCACACACACATTTCCAGACATGGCCTGCTCTCTCCTAGAGCACAGGAAAATAAAACATCATATACGGCATAATGCCAACATTTGGAAACAAGAAAGAGGGACGCTTAAAAAAAAAAGAGAAGAGGAATTTATTTTACTTGCATTGATTTGGAGGCATTATTAGGGAGGAAACAGCAAAAATAAAGCTGTATGTGGTTTAAGAAATCGTGAGTCACCCTGCTGATACAGGTGTGTTGGCGCGTATGACATGGGTAGAAATGGAAGTGCATACAAATATTCTTCAAGTGCAGAAACACTTTGGCAATGGGGCCTACATGCATATGGGTGCTATCTAGCGCTGTAAGTGGGATAAAAAGGTTTGTGAGGGTACTCTAAAAAAGCCATGGGCAAAGAAGTGTAACTAGGAATATTTTATTAGCGGTGCCTCCTTAATAATACAAAACACCCTGCGTATATGAGTATAATACCTTCATTACCTTCATCCCAATTATTTTCAGGGAAAAAAATGCAAGTATTACCGAGGCTGGGCTTACATCCCCCTCCACCCCAACCCTCCAAAGTAAGCAACAGTGGGGAGCCACGGGCAATGGCCAATGGGTCAGGTTGAAAAAGTTGGGGAACCACTGGAATAGAGGGAATACTGAATTGCCCTATGTGTTGTACCAGTTGCAAGCCCCCTCTCTCACTCAGCATTTGTTCCTATTGCAACATTGGTGTTCTTTTTATGCAACAATGTCTGCACAAGACAACTTCAGCAAATACCATTGGGGAATGTGAGCCCTCTTCCATAGCGTACATCAGTAGAAGTACAGTGAAGAAAAATGTTGCAATTTTCCACAAACCAAGGGGAAGATTAACCTCAACACTAACCAAATGAGGGAAATGTTAAGTATATTTACTACTTTGGCTCATGAGCTACTGTAGACAATAGGCAACATTATTGTTATTCAAATGCTATCTTGCTATTGGTCAATCTTAAACAAACTTATTAGCACCTGGACACGTATCTAGCCACTTGCCAGTGGCATTCAGTTCCTGCTTGTTCCAGCCTAATCCGGCTGCCACCTTTTGACCAAGTGACACCATTGCTGCCCGGGTTTCCCCACACAGGTTTTTCTTGCTCACCATTCTTCCCGCCAACAGAAGCCCCATTCACCCCTGGACCTACCTAATGCAGGCCGCAGCATGACCGCATCAGTAGGCACCTGGACATCTAGGTTTCCACCTGCCAGTGGCCTCCTTGTTCGATCCTAATTCAGCTTCCCCCTTTCGACTAAGTGACCCCACTGCTGTCTGTGTTTTCCAGTCTGGGGTTTTCCCACTCACCATTCTTCCAGCGAACAGAAGCCCCACCCACCAGATTATCTACTTAATTAATTCACAGCACCACCCTGCCAAAGGCAAACCCGTATGCTCCCTTTTGCACCCACCACCTAGAACCCTGGCCTCAAGACTATCGCAACACCACAACCACAGCCACCACCGGAGATAACTAATGTTGCCACTACTCTACCGCCATCCTCTGTGGCTCAACAACACACATCGGCAAACACGCTGTTGCTGTGCATCCCCAAGCACCATGGTAGGACCTTTCTCCTGCACCCATTGCATTTTCACCCTCAACACCTCAGACACCGACACCACTACCTCCAAACAACTGATGCATGCCACCTCCCCGCACCAACTCGCCGTCATGCTCCTCAACATCCAACCCCTTGGGAGACACTCCATCAAAATCTGGGACCTCCTCAACGGCAACACACTCGACCTTCTCTTCCTGACTGAAACATGGCTCAACCCAGCCTCCAACCCGGCTTTCGCTGCAGCTCTCTTGCCCGCACACAAAACCATACACCAGGACAGAACCCACAAACCAGGTGGAGGATTTGCGATCATCCACAAAACACAATTGACTGCACCACTTCCATGGACTTGGACACCAACCTCATGGAACACCTTCACTTCAAAATATAAACTAGCTGCAACGCCACCCTTATGGTAACCCTCGCCTACAATCCCCCGGGCCACCAAGGGGAATTCTGCAACAACATTGCAGACTTCATTGCTCCTCTCTCCATCAGATTAACCAACTACATCCTCCTCTTTGACCTCAGTTTCCACCTGGAAGACACCACAGACCCTAACTCCACGACCCTCCTTGACAGCCTCAGCAACCTTGAGGTCACCCAACTGGTCTAAGGACCAACCCACATAGCAGGCCACATCTTTGAGCCTATTTTCTCCTCCAACAACAGGATCACCACCACCCACATGGCCCCACTCACATGGTCTGACCACTACATCATACATTTCAAGATACCCGCCCACCAAGCCACCCCACCAGAAAAACCCAGTGCACCATCAAGACACTGGGGCAAAATATCAGAAAAAAACTGGACCAAGACCCTATAGGAATACCCACCCAACCACACCGGAAACCTCGATGTCAAGACCAAGGTCTTCAATAAATGGCTCGCAGACTCCACCAACCCCACTAGAAACAGGATGCACAAAAACAACAAACAACCCAGCTGGTACACAACGACCTCAGAGAATCAAAGAGCCACTGCAAACAACTAGAGAGAAAATGGAGACTCAACAAAAACACCACCGCGATATCCACATACAAAGCCGCCCTCAACTTCTACTTCCATCTACAAGACACAAAAAAGGCCCTAACTCTGAGACTCAAAGCCAGCTCCAACAATGGCAAAGAACTCTTCACCATCGTCAAGGAGTTTTCCAATCCCGCAGCTCCCAACAAAATCATCCCATCTCAAGTACACTGCAACGACCTCTCAAACTTCTTCGAACAGAAGATTGCCAAGATCAACCCACAGCATTCCGATATGAACTCCCGCGAGTAGACGGACACCTCCTTCATCGCCAAACAGCAGGTAAGCAACTGGAAGCCCCTCTCTAACAAAGAAACCAGCGCCCTGATGAATTCCATCCACTCAGGAGCCCCCTCAGACCCACGCCCCCACTTAAAATACATCCTTGGAAGAACAATCATCTCCCCCACACTCACCGCTGTCATCAACACCTCCTTAACCACAGCCACATTTCTATCTTGCTAAAAAAAATGCAAAAGTCAATGCCCTATTGAAGAAACCAACAGCAGACCCCCACACCTTCAGCAGCTACAGACCCATCTCACTACTGCCTTTTTCAGCAAAACTCATTGAGAAAGCCATCAATACCCAACTCGCAGACCACCTAGAACTCCATCAACTCCTATACAGCTCTCAATCAGTCTTTTGCACCAACCACAGCACAGAGACAGCCCTCATTGCAGCCACCAATGACATCAGAAGCATCCTCGACCAAGGAGAAATGGCTGCAATCATCCTCCTCGAACTCTCTGCAGCTTTCGATACGGTCTCCCACAAGTCACTCATCAGAAAGCTTCAGCAAGTGGGTATCTGCGGACCAGCCCTCATGTGGATATTCTACTTGGTCAAGGATAGAACTCTAGTTAGACTTCCCCCTTATGTCTCAGACCCCAAGAGAAAAATCTGCAGAGTCCCTCTATGATCGTTGCTCAGCCTAACACTCTTTACCGTCTACATTACACCCCTCGTGGACATCATCAGAGCCCACAGCATCAACATAGTATCCTAAGCTGACGGTGCACAGCTCATCCCCTCCCTTAACAATTCAACCAGCAAAGCCAAACAAACTTCGCCAACTGCATGAGCAACATCGCTGCTTGGATGAAAAACAACTGCCTCCAGCTTAACACAGAAAAAACGAAGTCCTAATCTTCGGCAACAACCACTCCCCCTGGGATCCCTTTTGGTGGCCGTCTGAACATAGTCCCCCACCCTCCACTGCGGACCATGCCAAGAATGTTGGAATCATCCTGGACACCAAAGTCTCCATGAACAGACAGATCAATGCATCTCCTTATGCTTACACATCCTGCGAATGCTATGCAAGATTTTCAAGTGGATCCCACTCAACACCAGACAAATTGTCTCCCAGGCTCTTTTCAAAAGTAGACTTGATTACAGAAACACCCTCTATGTCAGAATTCCAGCACATGTCCTAAGCCAACTCCAAACCACCCTGAACGCAGCCGCCAGACTCATCCTGAACATCCTGCAAAATAACCACATCTCTCCACACCTCAACAATCTCCACTGGCTCCCAGTTCAGGAAAGATGTAAGTTCAAACTATTCACCTATGCCTACAAAGCTCTCCCCAACACCGGTACAGCTTATCTCAGCCATCGACTCAACCTCTACCAACCTGAGACACCTTCGACATGCATCCCAGGCAAAAGCACACCTCCCTTGTATCAAGAAGACCAGAAGCGGAGGACGCTCCTGTTCATACCTTGCAGCCAAGACCTGGAACGACCTCCCCAAACACACTTAGAACCTCCCCCTCACTCATCGACATCTGAAGAAACCTAGGGACATGGCGCTTCCAGATGAAACATGAATGATCTACTCCTCCCTTTTCAAGCCTGCCCTACTCAGCACCTGGAAACCCTCACGATTGATTAGCCACACTCTACAAATTCACATAACATAACAAGCATTAGAATACTGTGCGAAAATTTGGTAATTTTCCACTGGCTAAAGATTTTTTTATTGCTGATACAGTGAACACAACAACTAAAATCAGAGCAAAAAATAGATTGTGCTGCACTTATTGAACAAAAAAAATTGCAATTGAAAAGAAAATTGGGCACCTTATGGAGACTGATTAGTCTCTGAAGCAATAGGAAGTATACTGGAATTCTGAGAGGGTGAGAGGGTTGTAGCTGAGTGACTAACGTGACAGGCACTGCCTAAACTGAGTGCCCATTGTCCAGCTTTATGAGTCTTCAGACGTTCTAGGCTTTCAAGTAGGTCAATTTGCCTAGGATGAACCACAACACCTCTCCACGGCTTAAAGATCATCTTGTAGCCAATCCTAATTCCAACCTTAAAATGACTGAAGAAGTGCAACTGCTAGAAAGTAAAAGGTTTGTTGGTTCTTTCAGTCTCAGAAACAGAGGCACACCTAAGTATGTTTTTTCTATTATTGTGAATATTTCTGAATGGAAAATTGATGGGCCACAAGATATTGAAGATGCCAAACATGTAACTATCACCTGGAAAATCAGACAGGGTTTGCAAGTCTGGCATTGTATAGATTGTGTGATGGCCGGCTGAGTTAGTGTTATGGAATAATGAGCCAACTCTTCAATGTCAAGTGTGTTCCTTACACAGGTACCTGATGGAACCAGCTTGGATCAAGCGGAGGTAGCACAACGACAGAAACCCAAACTCATCAGGATGCATGCCATTTACCCGCGGGGCACCAGCGACAGCAGCTCACTGAGCTTTGGAGAGGTTTGAAAAGACCGCTTCTACATTCTTCCACCCATATAAACCAAACATAACACACTGAACCACCAGCTTTCTGAAGAGTCCATGACCCATAACAAACCCAGCTTCATACAAAGTTCTTTGTTGTTGCACTAGGTGCACCTCTGACACAATCAAGTAGAAACAGGGCTGGTTCTACCTGTATTGTACTCCACCCTCAAAGAAGATGCACATACATTAATGGTTTTGAAGAATCAAGTGAAGATATCTGCCTTTTAGCACCCTTGAGGCCCATTTGTATTTATGTTTGAGCTTGTTGTAGCAATATGGTATTTTTGTTTGGGCCTCTCTCTTGATCGAACCAGTAGGCTACCCAGGGGGTGACCGCTGCTCTCTATGAATGCCCATTACTCATCTGGCAAGCCACCACTTTGCTAGTGGTTCCAAAACTGGCATCTCAAGGTCAATGACTGGAAGGGCTGCTCCTTGATTTGACCTGTAGTATTCCCGGTACTGCTACGGACCCTAAATGTTCTAGAAATGGAAACAAACAGTCTATCGCCCCCTTAAAAGTGTTACTGTTCGTTTAAAAAACTGTATAATGGGCACCCATGCCACAATTACTGTTCAAATGGATGATAATACCTGGAGCGAGAAATTTATTCTGCTACACGCACATTGAGTACTAAATTTTCACTCAGATGTTGTCTGAAATCTGTTTTTTAAACTTGAGCTGTTTCCAAACAATACTACATTTTTGCTGGGTGAATGAGAGGGTGCAAGGACAGTGCATGTCCTGCTAAGTATTTAGAACATCAACATTTAAAAATGGGGCAACCCTATATTCCTGGGAACCTGGGTATCAATTTTTTAAGAAACATTGGTTCCCTTGGAGGAATTCATAAGCCTTTGTTCCCAAGACGAATAAAATTAGGATATACAGTGACAATTTCTGTTTCAGGTTTAATAGCGATGACAATATGTACCTACCTCAAAGTACCGATATCTTAGTAGTTATATAGCAGGTGCTTCAGTGGATGATTAAATGAATCTTGACATAAGTGAATATTAGTGTACTTAAAGTGATTAAAACAGTATAATAAGAGGTGGTCCCAGTATCGATACATCAAATAGTGTCAAAACAACATACAATTGCATGCAAACAAATTCAAAAAGTAAATATATTCTTGCACCAGTGTTATTTAATCACACTGAACACATGTTACAATTGAGAAAACATTTAAAAACTATTTCAAGTGCCCAGCTGGAAAAAGGGAAAAGGGAATAAGGAAGAGTTGGTGACTTGGGTGAGAGTAGTGAGGTATGTGAGGTTAGAATATAGTGTGTGTCACAATTTCACTATTCACTTGGCATATCATTAAAGCCAAAAGATATGACAATTCCAATAATTCATACAGTATATCACATAGCCATGTATGAAGAACAACAAATCACAGTAAAGCAAGTACTGTCGATAATATTGGCAATAATGAAGTGTCGACGCTTCGACCCCTCATTAAGTGTAGGTCCTTGTGAGCCTTACTACCGGGGTCTTCCTCAGGACTAAAGTGGACGTGGGAGGGATGGGGCACCTAAGAGTAGAATGAAAAAAGATTTAACATTGCTACATGCTATTAAAGAAAAATGTGACAATAAATGTACCGATCCCTGTAATTACCGTGACTGATTGAAGAGTGACCTCACAAGAAATGCAGGTGAGGACGGGCGGGCTTAAAACTTCAAAAGGGTGTGAGCGGGAGAGAGCAGAAACCACCTGCAAGAGTAAGGTGTCTGTCAATAACCCCTCATCATTGCTAGGGTTAGTCTATAAATATAATGGTGAATTAATACAAATCTCTTACTAGGTGGGTGAATCAAGTCTCAATTATCTAATCCATAGCGGTCATATTATTCCATACTGCCAGTATTCCATACGTATTATTCCATAATTCTAGTAATTCAAAGCAGAAACCCTGGTTGCCTCGCATGGGTTGAATCTGAAGTCATATATAGAGGAGGAAGAAAAAGAAAATAATCACTGCTTGGGACAGGACCCTGTCATACCACAAAAACAAACTATTGCTAGATAAATAACATGTAGCTGGTGGAAGTAATGAATACATGTCCATTCATTAAATAGAGGATCAAACCCTTTTCTGTGAAGTTTAAACGAAACCGCAAAAAACGTTTTTCTTGTTAAGGGACATTACGTGTCAGAGAAGGGGTTCCACTGTTTGGGAGAGATGGGCAAAACTCACCGCGGAAACCGGTAGAGGCGCGTAGGCGGTTATTTGTAGAACGGTGCTGAATCTGCAAAGGAAAGCAGAATTCAGTGACCTCTTATAGGGAAAAAGCTACCCACCAGCTTAGTTCCAAATGAAAAACAGTCGTCCGCAGGAGCACTCGCATAGGTTGTTTGACTCACCACTACTCGTTGGAAGTTCTCCGTGCATTGGGAAAGGAACGTCGCGGCGGCGCATATTCTATTTAAATACGGCCAAAATTGTCGCCATGAACCGCGTGACGATCAGCATCCAGCAGACGCTAAATGCCGGTGTAGTTGTGTGCCTGACTAACGGGAAGAGAAAACAGACTAGGCTACCTTGGGCTACATGTTTAGTTGAGGATGCTTTCTGACGTGCCCGTGGCAGATGGAAAGTAACATAACCAATTGTGTCACAAAGGGAAAGTTATATGTTAAACTCCCATGTTTTCGTTGTTTTGACATAGTGCAATCCAATTGAGAAACAATGAATATACACAAGGTGGCAGTCACCTTGATTGACCAATGACCTTTCAATCCCAGTGACCAACTACTGGTGACGTGTGATATCGTATCTCTATATACGAGCATACCCCAACAATCCGCTGTCACAACAATGACTGTTTTTCATTTGGAACTAAGCTGTTGGGTAGCTTTTTCCCTAGAAGAGGTCACTGAATTCTGCTTTCCTTTGCAGATTCAGCACCGTTCTACAAATAACCGCCTACGCGGCTCTACCGGTTACCGCGGTGAGTTTTGCTCATCTCACCCAGACAGCGGAACCCCTTCTCTGACACGTAATGTCCCTTAACAAGAAAAAAAAATTGTGCGGCTTCGTTTAAAATTCACAGGATAAGGGTTTGATCCTTTATTGAATGAATGGACATGTATTCGTTACTTTCACCAGCTACATGTTATTTATTTAGTGATAGTTTGTTTTTGTGGTATGACAGGGTCTTGTCCCAAGCAGTGATTATTTTCTTTTTCTTCCTCCTCTATATGTGACTTCAGATTCCACCCGTGCGAGGCAACCAGGGTTTCTGCTTTGAATTATTAGAATTATGGAATAATACGTATGGAATACTAGCAGTATGGATTAATATGACCGCTATGGATTGGATATTTGAGACTTGATTCACCCACCTAGTAAGAGATTTGTATTAATTCACCATTATATTTATAGACTAAACCTAGCAATGATGAGGGGTTATTGACAGACACCTTACTCTTGCAGGTGGTTTCTGCTCTCTCCCGCTCACACCCTTTTGGAGCCTTTGAGACTGCCCGTCCTCACCTGAATTTCTTGTGAGGTCACTCTTCAATCAGTCATGGTAATTACAGGGATTCGTACATTTATTGTCACATTTTTCTTTAATAGCGTGTAGCAATGTTAAATCTTTTTTCATTCTACTCTTAGGTGCCCCATCCCTCCCACGTCCACTTTAGTCCTGAGGAAGACCCCGGTAGTAAGGCTCACAAGGACCTACACTTAATCAGGGGTCGAAGCGTCGACACTTCATTATTGCCAGTGTTATCGACAGTACTTGCTTTACTGTGATTTGTTGTTCTTCATACATGGCTATGTGATATACTGTATGAATTATTGGAACTGTCATATCTTTTGGCTTTATTGATATGCCAAGTGAATAGTGAAATTGTGACACGCACTATATTCTAACCTCACGTACCTCACTACTCTCACCCAAGTCACCAACTCTTCCTTATTCCCTTTTCCCTTTTTCCAGCTGGGCACTTGAAATAGTTTTTAAATGTTTTCTCAGTTGTAGCATGTGTTCAGTGTGATTAAATTACACTGGTGCAAGAATATATTTACTTTTTTACTTTGTTTGTATGCAATTGTATGTTTTTTTGACACTATTTGATGTATCAATACTGGGACTACCTCTTATTATACTGTCTTATACCCAGGTCCCAGTGATTTTTGGTCTACCCGTTTTATAACGATAAAGTGATTAAAAAACAAGTGAACAACAATGTAGACACAACAGGCCTTTGTTTTAACAGAAAAGATTTGGGTCTAAAGTACAATTTGAGGGGATGGCACTGGATGTAAATCTACTTGTTGCAATTCTTACTCCTCGGTCAGCGATTTGGGACCTTTGGTCCTAGTATTCGGGTGACTGAACCCTCCCCATGAATGTATGTCTACTTTAAAGTAAGCTCGAAAGCCCACAACACAGGCCTGTTCTGCTGTAAAATGGAAAAGGTTTGTCACCGCTGTATTTCCAAGAACCTGCACCCTGTAAAGCCTACTGTCTTTATTATCAGCTACCTCTCACATTTGCAAAAAGCAGGCCTCACTTATAATGCCATTCGCTTACACTTACGTGC
This sequence comes from Triturus cristatus, assembly GCF_964204655.1. Taxonomy (NCBI): domain Eukaryota; kingdom Metazoa; phylum Chordata; class Amphibia; order Caudata; family Salamandridae; genus Triturus; species Triturus cristatus. The sequence continues at coordinate 725,205,990 of NC_140590.1, read as the reverse complement.
AGTAGCAACCCATATGCAGAATGGGGAAAACTCGTCCCTCTTTAGAAATTTGGTGGTAAAGGCCTTCATGGAAGGTCTCAAGAGGGTTATATCCTGTAAAGTGCCTCCCGTCCCGCTCCCCATTGAAATCTCAGTGTAGTTTCCACGAGTCTCATGGCATTTGAAGCTTTGCATTCATGTCCCCTCCAGTTCAACATCTGGAAGGTGGTCTTTCTGGCTGTGTTACCTCTCTCAGATGTATTAGAGACCTGTAAGTACTCACTCTGCAAGAACCCTTTATACAGGTCCACAAGGACAGGGTTGTCCTTAGGACCTAGCCTAAGTTCCTCTCTAAGGTGGTGCCAGCCTTCCACTTTAACCAGGCTATAGAGCTCCTAATCTTCTTTCTAATGCTGTCTCATCATGTAGACAGCACTGCAGGCATTAGATGTCAAAAGAGCCCTTGTGTATTACAGTGGCAGGACATCTCATTTTGAAGGCAGGCATAGCTAGGTGGATAGTTTAATGTATCCAAACATGCTACAACAAAACAGACAAAGTCCTACCTGTTCCACCCATTGCACACTCCACCCTTAGGAAAGGAGCGGCCATGCCTTTCCTATTTAACATCCCACTAGTGCATATTTGTAAGGTAGCCACTTGGTGAACACCTCTCACCTTTACCAAGCATTACTGTCTAGAGATCTTAGCAAGTCAACAAGTCCTGGCAGGCTAAAGAGTGTTAAGGACCTTATTTCAGGCATTTTCATCATCCACACACTAGCCACTGTTTCCGGAGTGCACGGCTTTACACTCTATGTTAAGCATGTGTATCTACAGTCACATATTATGAACAGAAAATGCTACTTGCCCTGCAAGCATTTGTTGTAGTATGTAGAGTTGTATATTCAAGTGTTCGCCCTCCTCCCCGAAACCTATGTCTTTTGCAGATTGCTTATTTACTATGTATTCACTGCACATTCTGCTTCATGCACCTTAGCTGCATCCATACCCCATAAATACTATCACCCACTCTGTGAAAACAATCTTGCATGAATTAGCTGCCCAGGCGCAGTGTACACCAAGAGAAGTCACACCCGAACTAACGACTCGAGACTCCTTCAAAGAAAAACAAATTGCAGATGTCCGAGCACAAAACTAGATGGCAGGAGTATGCTAAGCATGTGCATCTATAGCCACACATGCTACGTACATAGGGTTTCATTTGCGAAACCTGGGAGAGTTGGCAAGTATTTTTGAAAGGAGCAGGAACTCTAAACATACAGAAACAATGAATAGCATCTGTTACCACGCATGCCAAAATCACGCGTGGCTTAGCAACGCAGTCAATACCACAACTGTATCGTTACCACGAGTTCCCTTACAACACAAATCATTACAACGACTTGCTTTAGGGAAATGCTGGACTTTGAATAGTCTAAATTACTATTCCGACTCCAGTCGGTGTATCAGTAAGGAAGGTGTTGGACTTAAGATCCAACACCAGTCCAAACACTGCATTCCCTAAAGCAAGTTGTTGTAATGACTTGCGCTGCAGTGGAACTCGTGGTAACGTTGCTGTTGTGGTACTGACTGCGTTGTAAAGGCACTACGTTGTAATGCCTGCGTTGTAATACATGTTTCCCAGAAACAATGTGTGTGTCTGCTTGTGGAGGATGAGATTCAGGGCAGGTGTTAATAACATTGCCATCATGCTGTAATGCTTTAATAGTTGTTAATTACCCTTTGCCCTCATTATTCATCTTCCTTTTTGGCTTAAGCCTGTAATTGAACGATAGACAATGACAGCTATTAATGCCTTAGCAGAGGCAATAATTCTTATTTAATTCTTAATTAGCACATTTAGTGGGGTGGAGTGGGAAGACACTCCGGTTGCTCTAAATTCATTCCAAAATACTGCCACTCCTCTGCAAATCCACACCTCTATCTCTCCAACCTCTATTGGCTGACCCCATCCATGCTCCAGTGCCAATAGTGTTCTTCAGGTACCCAAGCCTGAAGCATTTCATGCTTCACTGGGGTCTCATTCCTGAACCACTTTATTCCTCTGACACCATCACACATCTCTGGGGTTCTCCGCTTGACCACCCTTCTAAACTCCCTTGTCTGTGACCCTCCAACTATAGATTATTATGGTGCTGCTTTACCATTTCAGGGGTGGTAACTTGCTCTCTTGCTCTATTCTTGGCAGTCATGGCAAGACCTGAGTCACCGCACCAGCAGTGACCTGGAGGAGAGTTACCAGGCCTCTTCGGCAACCCCGCCTCGCAAGACTTCAATCACCAGCCAAGGCCAGGAGAACTACATGGGAACCTCCCTGTCCATCAGGTAAGCATAATTATTTTGCACTTCTTTCCACATCTTTGCTCAGTTGTGCACTGATTTGTGTCTCTCAGCCAGAAAAAGAAACTGGGTCTCCTCCATGATAAGCCCTACCAATTAGCCACAGATGAGAAGTGTATACCCATACTATCTCTCTGGTCTTGTTGGACAATAGAGTTTTCCCAGGTTTTGGAGGACAATTTGGATTTTCTCTTGTTCTAAATAATAATGGGGGCTCTCTGAGATTGTAGAGACAACAGGGATTCTCAGCTTGAGTGCGTGAGTTTGTATGTGAGAGATTCATTGTCTGTGTAGTTATAGTTGACCATAGGGGTTCTCTCTTATTTGGGATTAATACAGTCTATTATTGTGGGTAAAATGAAGGGTTCTCAGTGATTGTGGCTGACTTTGAGGTTCTCTGTAATTATGAATGCCAGTGGCTGTTTTGTGTGTTTAGGTTGGAAAGAGGTGTGTTCTGTGTTAGTGAGTGATAAACAGGGTTTGCTCTGGCTCTACTTAACACTAGTGATTCTTTGTGATTCTGGATGACTATGGACATTCTCTTTGTATGAATGTATGGTTTGGACTCTTTCACATCGTGTGTGCATCAACAAGTGATCTCTCGCTGTGGATCCAATCAGTGTTCCCCGTGATTATTGGTTAACCTTTGGGGAGATGTTTTATTGTATATAATTATGGAGTTACTAAGATATTTTAGGCTTGGCATGGGTTATTGCGAGACAATGGGTATTCTCTTTAATAATGAGGTTTCTTTTCTGTTGCACCCTTAAACTATACAATCTGCTCTTCTAGTTGCAGCAGACTCATGAAAGCTAATATTCTTCTTTGCCCTAATACTCTGTCAGCAGCTCCCAGTCGCACCTTGAGCCAGACCTGGGCACACTCACCCTGGACACTGACTTTGAATTTGAGGTTGTTCCTTGTAAAGGTATGTGTGTGAACTTAAAAGTATAAAATAAAAAATGCATTCATCCTCCATAAATACTATATACCACTCTGTGAAGATTTCTGGGTACTGCCACGCCAACCACAGAAAGAGAGAGGGTTTTGGAGAGTGCTCAATGGAGACAGGTAGGAGTCAGGGCAGTCTTTTTAGGCCGAGCCCACCAGATAGCATAGCTGTCCGGATGTTAAAGATATATGGTGGGGTTACTAAAACCATACAGGGGCTTGAATCCCGCCCACTGCTTACCATTGGTTGGCTTTCCTGTTACTCACATTTGCCTGCTTCTTATTAATGGCCCACCATGTAAATCTTGTATTTGTCTCTCCGATGGAGCAAAGCCTCTACACCATATCTTCTGATTGGCTGGCTTCTATGCTTCCACTGGTTAATTTACAAGCACTGCTTTTTTCTTTTTGGTTAAACACTCCAAGAGAGCATGTGTTTTCCAACTGTTTCCCTCATGTACTTCTCCTCCTGCACTTGTTGTTGCTTTCTGTCGCCCCGTGAGCTTCTCCGCACCAGCTCCACATTGCTCTCTCAACTGTTTTTCTCATCCCCACCACCTCTTTCTGTGTTGCTTCTCCCCCTCTGTGTTGCCCGTTGCTTCTCAGCTTCACCCCCACATTACTTACTCCCAACCACATCCTCCACGTTGTTTAACCTCATCCACACTTCAAACAAGTGCTTCCGTGTAAAAAAATCTTTTAACTTGCTGATCCAACTCAGATCGGCAAAAAAATTGGAAAAAAAGCAGACGTGTCATAGGCTTTTTTTCCCTTCCTATTTAGGCAATGCTGTATAACATGGCTACACACCATTGACAAAGTCAATACGTCTCAAAGCTAAGATCTTGTTACCTTTGCCAGTGCTTGTTTTACCTATATCCTGCTTGTTGATGTGGCAGATAGAAGCAGTACTTGTTCATTTGGCAGGCTGGGAAGTCCATGAAAGTCTAGGCCTACACTCATTCATGTAGCAGGCATCAGGCCGAACCTAGTCACACACAAAAGGGACATTTGAGAAGGTGGAAACTGACAAATAGACAATCTTTGATTGGCCAAAAACTCTGCCATAGTGTTACTCAGCAGAGCAGGATCTCTTGAAGGTTATCAGTTCCGATATCTCGCATGAAGTTTGACTCAGATGAGCTCCATGCTAGAATCTTGTGGGTAGTTTCCCATCTGGACACTGAATTACATTTAATATGAGGGAAGCAGCCTTGTATGTTGTATATGTAAGTTGCACTGGTGGTATATATCTTGTAATCAAATTCTATTTCATATGTAATATTTGCATCTCTGAACCTCTCAGAATCATGCACAGTATCTTCGTCAGAGGGATCGCCTCGCCTGACCCGAGACCACATGTGTGAACACCTGTGAGTACCGCCAGCTCTTGTGTGTATCGGAATTCCACAACCAGGATTATAACTGCTTATCTTGCAAACGTCAGAGCGCTTTTAAATTTTAAAACATTAATTGTCTTGAACTTGTAAATATTATAAGTATTCATTAAATGTAATGCATGTTATAATAGTCACAATAAGAGCTACAATAAATTGTATTTAATAGAGTCGTACGGAATTGTGATCACACTTTCCCCATATTACGGCATTGAAAAAAAGACATACACTTTGATATCCCTGTTCAATCCACAGAGTCGCTTCCCAATCTAAGCCCCTTCTAGGTTTTACCGCAGGAAGCTGAACCAATTGCAGATGGATATGCCTTTTTCCTCTTCAGGGTTAGTGGGAAATTACTTACAGACTTGGGAATCCGACAGTAATATGTAAAAGATTGATAACTTCTTTTGGTATATACATGGATGTGGATTCCCAAAGAGGTCAGGGGCAGTGGAAGTAAGATCATGCACTCTTTCACCCCCAATGGCCCCTTATCTCATTCTTAGTTCTTCAACAGCCTCTGTGGAGAAGTGTGGCTCAATGATTAGAGCGGCAGACCCTGATGCAGAGGTCTGGCCCGGGACCAGGGTTCAATTCCCCGCCTCGGCGGGTCTTGGGCTCAAAAATTCCACGGACCTGATAATTCTCGCCTCGGTGCCATTCCAATCATGGAGTCCCACTCTGCAACTCTGGGCTTGCTTAATCTCCACAACGGCCCCCACAACGCTAAGGATGCCTGGCCTCCACCTTGGGGGTGCCCAGGAGTGGACGCCTCACAGGGAAAGCCAGGATGGGTTCCACAGCAGTATTCGTACAAGCGCCTTGAGACCCTTGCGGGTGAGTAGTGCGCTATACAAGTATCAATTTACATTTTATTTACATTTTTTGCTGCAGATCACTGAGGGGAATGAGAAGGAGTGGAGAGGCTGTGTAAACGCCATCTTTTCTTGCTTTCTCTTCTTTCTACTGCCTTCATGACCCCTGAAATCAGGCTTAGCAAAGGCAGGAATACTAGAAGGCAAGGGGATGAGCAAACATACCTGTCTTACCACAGGCTTGCTCAACCTAGCCATTCCCCCAGGTTGAACAAACTATGCCCTATCGTAGGCACCTGAAAGAAGGATACAAAGAGAACAAATACCCAACAATGGTCTCCCTTGTACGACAATTGATTACAAAGTATGCCACAAGAAATATTATCAAAAGCTGTTGAAACTCAACAAATGTGCAATGAAGAGGTCACAAATCTCATCATGTCATCATAAAGTGTGCCACCACATTATGCCTAGTTGGCATTCGTTTTCTGAAACCCATCAGCTTTTTAAATATTATGTCATATAGTTTGATCAATATGGCAGCTAGTCTTTCAAAACTATGGCAGACATGGCTCAACATGGAAAGTTTTGAAAACTACTAAATTCATTACTTGGGGCCTGATTTAGAGGTCAGAGCTGCTTCAATTCGGTCTTCAAATTAAAAGCAGTCAACGGGACGCCAAAAAGGGCTCCCATGGGATCCAGTAAAATCACTCTTCCCTCCCGATTGCTTATTTCCGAAAAGATCCCTTTCCAGAACTCTTTCAATTGAGGACAGGTAAATATCATATGAAGCATATCACCAGACTGAGATGTATGTCTAAAACAAGAGGGACCAGCAGTATGGTATTTTTTTTAAATTCTTGCAGGGGTGAAGGAGCCATTGAGAGTAAAACCCCATACGCTTAAAACTGGCCGCTCAAATAGCTTTTTTACTCAAACATGGCATTGTAATAATACAACCTGTAATATTGCTTATGCTATTGATGTGGTTCAATATTACTTAAAATCCTGAATGTTGATTCAGAAGTCTGTACCAACTACCAATACCCTAAGCCGTGCGATGAAAAAAGCTTGTCCTAATATCTCTGGCGTAACATTCGGCTCAGCCGAATTACATGAACAAACATGTTTAATTTGAGTGTAGCTAAAGAAAAGTGTTGGATTCAATGAGCTATGGTCATGAGTACGTTTTTGCCCAAAATAATGCCATTGTTCTGAAAGAAATCACCTAATGTATGAAATCCCATATTTGCCCAACGCGTTAGTATGGAGCAGTTTTGAAAACTACTAAATTCATTACTTGTGGCCTGATTTAGAGGTCAGCGAACAGGTTGCTCCATCACAAACATGACAGATATCCCAGCCGCTGTAGTACAAGTGCCATTGGATATAATGCACTTGTAATACGGTGAACTTGATATCCGTCAGTTTTGTGCCATATTAACCTGTTCACTCAACTCTTAGTCAGGCCCTAGTTTCATGTAATATCAATATTTACACCTTCCATGGCACTGGAATCTTGGCTGTTTCTTAAATGCCATAAAAGAGTAGTATAAAAATGTATGCCCTCACTTGGGTATGACCAAAGAAACCAATACACCCTCTGCAATGGGGATTTTCTTAATGCTTATTGAGAAATTTTTAAACCCATTTTTGACAAATCTGTAAATATATTTGTCTTTCTTTGGCTCAGTGATCCCCCATGAGCTCCAGGTTTTGACTATCAGTGTAATCTTTGTATATTTGAGAAAATTCTTATAACATTGACAATTTTTTCTAATGCTAATATTTCCTTCTTATATGTGAACTCCTGACATTTCCTACCTCATTTAAAACTACCTTTCTTCCGAAGATAGTTTCAGTATCCAATCACAGCATAAAAACCATTATCTTTCCAACCCTTGACCATTCAACAGATCTTTTACCGATTCCTCACAGATGGCCCCCTTTTACTTTTGGTCATTGCAAAGTAAAATAGTATTGTAGGTATAAACTGTCATTATGCTAGAGGTTCTCCAAGACATATTGGGCTCAAATAAGGATACATTTTCCAGCGTGGTACAGCCAGGTTCCTAACACTTTCGTTTGATGTGAACCTTACCCATGACATATTTATTATACCAAGTCCACAACTGAATATACGTTGCCGCCTGTATGTTGCTCCTATCCAGTTTATCTTGTACCAACACCCCCTGATCTGACATCTTCCATACAGCCAGTGTCCCATGCCACAACATATCCAGGTCCCTGGGCATATCCCCCACCACAAGACATCCCATATCACTGGCAGTAATATCTTATACATCTCCTAATTCCTGTGCTGTAACATATCCATAGGCTTAAGCAACCCCATAGCTTTGACTATATCCCTGCCAGAACATATCATTATACCCAGTTTCATGCTGTCTGCCACAAGATATTCCATACCCCTGTCAATAGCAGTGGAAGCAATCTATTCCAAAGCCCTGCCCAACCTTACACTGCCTCTGCATAGAGTATACCTGCTCCACTACATTACATATCTCACACCACTGCCCATGTCTGTCACAAAACATACCCCAAACATCTACCAGGATATAGCCGAAACCCTGACCCAGTACCCTGCTATAATACATCTTAGGCATCAATAGTCAGGCATCACAAAACTCATGTTACAAAATCCACAACCCAAGAAAGCAGAATCCTTTCCATTGCCCAGACCCCGAAAGGGAGTGTCTTAAAATTAACATTACTGTAAACAAACGGTAAGGTTGACAAGTGTTAAGTCTGCTGTATTTGTGCCATTTTTTCAGTACCCTGCCTACCAACTTAGGGCCACAACGGAGGCATGCCAGGCGCATCCAGAGCCGTGATACCATCATCGCCTTCCACGGTGATGCCTTACTGGAGCAGCTCACCATCATTGGAGGAAATGAGACTGGCATCTTTATTCACCAGGTCACGCCTGGCTCCGCTGCTGATGAAATGTCACTGGTGCCAGGGAGTCAGATAATGGCGGTGAGTGATTTCTGTGACTCTATCTGTCTTAGGCTTTGTCTAGACCCAAACACAGCTCTGCCAATGCATCACAATCAGCACACCCCATGCTATACCTAAATATGACTAGCCCATCATTCCTCCAATGCACTCCAGCCCTACACTCCAGTGATGTCAGATTCAGATTTTAAAGTCTTTATTTCGATAATAAAATCATAAAAGACAGCAAAATTTACACAAACAGGTGAGGCCATACATTACAAACGCCACATACTAACCTATTTACACATAATAAAAACTATACATTAAAAATAATCCTTGTCAAACATCCCATTTATGTTTAGACGATCCGTTTATGTATACAGTTTAAAAACATAAAATCAATAAATAAAACCATCTTAAAATACTGTGCAATATCCAACTTTGGATTGAAGCTTTTAAGGACGAAACGCATGATCAAACATTTCTAGCTATTCATGGGCTCTAATGATCCAAACCCAGCCCAAGAATTTCGCTGTGCTCACCGCAAACAACTCAGAAGTATTGGTCTTTAGTGCCCGAATCGCCTCTGCAGACCTACCACAAGTAAGGCGTTGAAACAGCGGTTTTAACCATTTTTTACGAGGGTCGTGGTACTTGGGACAAGCAAATAAGAGGTGGCCCTCTGACTCCTTGTGGCCAGGACACCATTTCCAGTGATGTCTTCTATTCCAGTTCTGCAATGCACACATCTAACAAGAATTCCTCACTGCTAACCTACAGAGTTGTCTGTTATACCTGCACTGCAACCCACATACATTTCTGCAAATGTGCCCCAATGTTTTTGTACAATATTTGACATTGCAGATATTGGCACCATACACAACGCGAAGCTAAAACATGATCTGCTAAACCCCCTCTTATTTCAATAATGAGACCTTCACAGATACTGCCAATAAACTTAAATCCCAATCCACAATAGACCTTCCCAGATGCAACTGCACCTGAGGCTGCTACCCAACTGCATTTGTCTGGCATTGTATAAACTGGATCCAGGGCTAGCACACCCAAAAGGCAAGATAAGGCAGTCCACAACAATGACCACTTGTAAATAGAATGCAAGACAATTTTATTCTCCCTTTTCCATATAGACAATTCTTTAAGAACATCTTCCCCCAAAAAATCTATCCAGGTGCTCTGACGGACGTGGAGACTCTCGTCTGCAAGGAAAGCACAAAGATTTCACGTACATGCCTGGTGCAAAACTGTCAAACATCAAATGCAGGAGCATTGAGGAGCTGACACATGGAAGCAGTGACTGTAAAGCTTGCCACCTTGATAATCATTTTGAAATGGCATCGGAGACCTGGTCCCTTTTCAAGGAAGTTGTGAGTTGTGGGAAATGCACTGACCATAGTAACGTCCTTCCAGTACTGGAGCATGTGGAGAGCACCCTCAGAAGACACAACAGTATTAGGATCATGAAAGGCAGGAGGGGTGGACAATGAGCTTTTTAACTGAGAAGATTGGAAGAGTAATATTATAAGAGTTACTAAAAATATAATTTTATGAGACCATTCAGTCTAGGAGAATGACTATTCCCAAAGATGAATTATAATAGGAAACTGCAGCATAACTTTCAGGATTTGATAGAGTTAAAAATTTGTTTTTCGAATGGCTTGACCAAATCAGGTGTCAGCCCGATAAAAAGGCATCAATGGGGTAAGGTTTTGATCTGTTATTAATTCTTATTTTACCCCTCATAAAATAACTTGTAGATGCAAGAAAGCATCCAATGGGATATGGAAACTTTGATTAATAAACAACTTTTGAGTCAAGCAATAGGGCTTCTTCAATCAAGATATCAATGAGAACCCTATCCAGTAATTAAGGTTCATTTGACTACTGATGAATGATGTGCAGAAATATGTTTCAAGACAAACATCCCGATTTAAAAGCAAACCTGAAACACAACTAGGTGAAAAAAGGGTGAATTACAAGAGCAAGCTTGCTTTTCAGAAAAGTAGCACGGGGCTTTTGAGCCCAGACAGCTAGTAGCACTTTATGGCAAAGTAACCACTGTGACAAAACAAACATCTGTGCAAGCAAGTTAAAGTCCCTGGAAGCCATGAGTTAATAGGGCTTATTGCTACTTTTATAAATATATATTTTTTTTATTATTGGAAAAATTTAATAGCATCATCAATTTCATTTCAAAATACAAAATTTATATTTCTGGATCATACAAAATGTTCCTAAAACATCTTAATTAATCACGCTGTTAATAATTCATGCTAATGTTGCTTCTAAATAAATAAAAAGATTATACCATATTTCATACAAAAACAGGCTGTCTGATAATCAAAAATAGCATTTATGAGATGTCCCAATATACCCATTTGGCCTTGCAATACAAGCTATTAGATTATTAAAATATCACCTACACCCAGACTTAATTCCTAACTTCTTACTCTGATCCCAAAACACTCTACCAACTTGACCAAATTTTGTTGAAATGCTTACTAACACCTAATCGCTTTGCTAGATAAACTCATGACAATACACTTTACCCATCCTACTGCGACAATGATTCATGGTTGGTATTTTAGTAGATTTCCAATTTGCCAAATCTAATGATTTGGCTACCAAAGATGCTATATAACAGAGCTGCTTCAATTCGGTCTTCAAATTAAAAGCAGTCGACGGGACACCAAAAAGGGCTCCCATGGGATCCAGTAAAATCACTCTTCCCTCCCAATTGCTTATTTCCAAAAAGATCTATATCCAGAACTCATTCAAGTTGGGACAGGTAAATATTATATGAAGCCAATCACCAGACTGAGATGTACGTCTAAAATAAAAGGGACCGGCAGTATAATAAAAAAGATTTATTCTTGCAGGGGTGAAGGAGTCATTGACAGAAAAACCCCATACGCTTAAAACTGGCCGCTCAAATAGCTTTTTTACTCAAACATGGATTTGTAATAATCCAACCTGTAATATTGCTTATGCTATTGATGTGGTTCGGTATTACTTCAAATCCTGAATGTTGATTCAGAAGTCTGTACCAACTACCAATTCCCTAAGCCGTGCGATGAAAAAAGCTTGTCCTAATATCTCTGGCGTAACATTCGGCTCAGCCGAATTACATGAACCAACATGTTTAATTTGAGTGTAGCTAAAGAAAAGTGTTGGATTCAATGAGCTGTGGTCATGAGTACGTTTTTGCCAAAAATAATGCCATTGTTATGAAAGAAATCGCCTAATGTATGAAATCTCATATTTGCCCAACGTGTTAGTATGGAGCATCCCTAAGCCAGCACATGCCTCAAGCTTCATCTGAGGGTGGTAATATGGGATCCGATATTCTCGCCAGATATAATTAGTACGATCTGCTACTATTTGAGGCATCCTATAGCGTGTACTCTTTGGTAGTCTTGGGATCATGAAAAAAGTAGCCAGATCTATTTTTGCTGTTTTAATTTTAACAGAGTATGCAGATAGTAATAGTCACTTGCAGCTATATTTTTTTTAAGCTAAAATCAGCCAGCCTATAATAGTGGCCTGATAGTAAATTCTTAAAGAGGTAAGAGCTAACCCACCCTTCTCCTGAGATAATGGAAGTACTAACAGCTTAGCCATAGGTTGCTTGGACTTTCAAATAAAAGACTGGAATTGGCTTTCTATGGCTCCAAAAAAGCCCTTGTTAGCTTAATTGGCACATTTGAGAAAGCAAACAGATATAGCCGTAATAAATTCATTTTTATAAGTGATATGCGGCCGATAATTGTAAAAGAAAGTTTGTTCCATTAGTTAAGCAATGCACAAACTTTGATTAACAAAGGAGCATAATTTAACATATATAAATCATTGTAATTTGTTACCTTAATTCCCAAATAGCTAAACGGACGTGTGGCTGAAAATGATGATTGCATAGCGGGTGGTAATATTGTTGGGGAACTATTAAAAATTAGACCTTCGGATTTGACTTGTTGAATTTTATAGCCCCCTATGGCCGTAAACTCTGCAATCTTATTAAAAGTACGTTGAACTTTATTCTTATCTGCCTTTAAATATGAAACCATTTTGTCCGCATATAGCTTAAGTTTAGGCGCTGCCCTCATAGGAGGCTCAATGGATTGATCTGAATGGAGAGCACATGGCAAGGGTTCGATAAACGGAGTGAACAAAATGGGTGACATCGGGCATCCCTGATGAGTACCCGACTAATGTTTCTGTCTCCGGATAAAGTATTATTAATCATTATAGATGCCTGCGACCCGTTAGTTTTGGTTTCGTAAGCATGCGGTTATCCAGTGGGAGTGCTAGCACCAAGAGATTACTGGTGGGTTCTAATGAAATTTAAGAAGGGAATAGCCAAGTCTTCAGCAATTTTCATTCAGTCAAATGACTGGAATTTGTGCAAATAGCTTTAGAAAGCCTGTTCCAGGATTTACAGACCAGATAGTCAAAGGGGCCACCACCTTTGTGTACACACCGGATTTTATGGAATACCAGTTATGCAGAAGAAGAGCGCAAAGCACGTTATGAGACATAGCAAGTAAAGAGGGATTGTGCCAGATGTTAAGAACTTGAAGCAAATACATTTTTTAATTGACAGCTAATATAGTTGATGGAGAAGACTGGAGGAGGATGCATAACTTAGGAGACACTTGAGTACCTGGGTAGCCATATTCTGCACCTCGTGAAGACGTTGAGTTTGATATATAGTAAGAACCAAGTATAAGGTATTCCCGTAATTCAGACGGAAGGCAACTAGAAAGTGCATGATTTGAAAATGAAATTCAGAAATAACGACTTGGAGAATTTTCCTAATTGTTTTCAAAAGCAGAAAACAGGTTGTTGCTCTGAACAATTAGGATGAAAAACCAGAAATGAAACCGAGGTACGTCCATATGCCTCCACGAGGTTGTTGTCATTGTCAAGCATCAAAAGAGTCAGAGTGTCCTCTGTGTATTCCTTGAATTCTTGATTTTACAACAGATTAGTTTGCTGAGGAGGCAATGTACAAGTTAAATTACACAGACCTAAGGGATGAGTCCCTCGGAAAGTCACAAATGATGGCCAAAGGAAATGACCGGAATGGTGGCTAGCAGCTTGAGAAGAATCAATTAGCGAGTTTACGAAGGTAAAGTGGGTAGTTGAGAGTTCACAATTTATGAGATATTGCACTCTAAAAACGCGTAGTGATAGTTTTGGTAAATGGAGGGAGGGAAGGTGGGACCCGAAGAGAGCCTATGAACCATGACTAATAAATTTACCATAAAGGTCCCTTTATCTTACTTCTGCATCTGGCTCTCCCCTCTTCCCAACCTGCGTTTAGCTTCCACAATAAGAAAGACGGGCAGGAACGTTAGACCAGGCAACATCAGGCAAGTGAATTGAGCATCACTTCTGCTAAATTATTGAAAGTACAGTGCTTGAGAGTATATGCAGTGTAGTCCAAGTAACTTCCTCCCTATTTCTCATAAGGGATGATGCTGCGGAGCCATCTTGACTGCAGTGAATTGTGCGAAGACATTAATTACAACAAACATTGGCAAAGCCATTAGGTCACGCCTTCTAATGGGGTGTCCTCAAAGTATTTTTACCAATATATAACAACACCTAAAAGTTAAATAAAAGTAAACAGCAAAACATAAACAAACCGATTAAATTAATGATAATACATTCATATTTATCTAGTAGTAAGAGTCATGTGACATGTAATCTTAGTTGTAAAATAATATACAAAGTTTGTATTTGCATCTGGTTCAGTAAGGGTGAGATCACGAGCACTGTATTTGGCATACGAGTTATGGTTTGCATGGCTTTGTGTGAGATAGGGATTGGGCCCTTAACCATAACTTGTACATTTCAGTGCTTTTCAGTTTTAGCATCATAATTATAACTAACTTTAACTTTGTTTTTAGGTGACTATATGTATGTATAGACCCACGCGGGTGTGTGCACCTTAGCACTTTGGTATTACAGAAGGGCCTGCAGAGGCTCATGCGGCCCTTCTTTAATAGCGATTGTGCCTGTTCCTCATGTGTGACAGTGTGATGTCAAGGAGGCATTTGCTCATTTACAAATGAGGAAACACTTATTACAGACACGGGCACACAGGCAAAGGAGCTGTCAGGGGCACACTGACTGTTTGCCACATTGAGGTGACGCTGTTAGTGCGCCTCTGAGGGCAACTTTTGAAAGGAGAAAAAGGTGATCCCATGGGCCGCCGGTAATTTGCCCTGCTGGCGTGCACAATCATTCACTGCACCCACCTGCAGGGGGATTTCTGTCTTCCCTTTCAAATTCAGGGCGGTTGCTTCCTGCACAGTGATAGGCAAACCGGAGACATCACACGGTTGGTCTGTCTTTCACGAATGTGCTGTTTCTAGTGAAAGTCTGGGTTCACAGCTGCACAGGGAACATCACATTTGTTGGGAAATGGTGCACTGTGTCAGTCTTCGCCGCAGTAGACTTAATCGTGCACTGCGGTGCACAGAAGGACAGTTGTGTGCTGTCTATAATATGCCACAAGGGAGAACCCGGTATGCAAAGGCTAGTCCCTTTCCACACAGGCACCCCACATGGTGATAATGCCACCTTAATATTGCAGGCCAAGACACTGCCCACCGTGACAGTGCAAACAATCACTCTGCATAGAACCCCTCACACATCGGCACCACAGACCCAGAAATAAAGCCTTCCCCTATCAAAAACTGACCAAGGATTTTTGAGGTAGCTGGCTAAATAGCATATTTTACACCATCTTCCAGCCTTTAGAAAAGAGCCACATTTGTAGTTTATGGCTGAAACATGACGCCCACTGCTAGTGGCAGTGTAGGATCACTACGTATTCTTGCTTTATGGTGGCATCGGTCCAGACTCTGCACATCAACCGTGCAGACACTCGCACATCACATTAATACTTTAGACCCTGACACGGCCTGCAAAGACCTCTCCCACTGTGAAACTGCCCACTGTACCAGTGCTTACCCTGTCAGGGCACAAGCTGACAGAGCTACTAATCATAACACTAGTACAGTAGGAGAGCCCACTGACAGGGCACACCCTGAACTGCCTTCTTTCAAGACAACATACTGTGGCACTGCACACCTTGAAGTTGCACATGCTGACACTGCCTACTATGACATTAGATTCCATGTGTATGGCACCACTGTACTTAACACTAGGCCTGCAGTTTACATCTACCAGAATGCTTAAAGTTATGCACTTAAACATCTAATGTGTTCAATTCATATAGGTACGGTTTTGTAATGTCCCTCTTCTTTGATATAGTTTCATGGTTTTCTTCCCAAAACATTGGCCACACAAGCACTGACAAAGGCTTTAGTTTTGGTTTGCCATAATATAAAGATTCTGTCTAGTAAATATAGTGTTGTCTTTGATATTTATGTGTTGGACGTGTTTCTCTGGAAATTAAGCCTACCCAGTCTACTATTCACTCCTCACTATAAACGTGTCAAAATGCTGATGAGTGTTATTCCCCAAAACACCAGCCCCCCACTTCTAATTTCAACAATAATTGTGTTTCGGACAACTCCAATTAGATTACTGACAAAGACGTTTACCACTGTAATATAATGGCGGTTTAGAATTAAAGCTGTAGTCTGCAAGTCTGCCTTTGCTCTCTCCCACTACTAATAAATAAATGCTAAAAATATATATGTGCGTGTGTGTGTGTGTATATATATATATATGTGCACCCTTTCTGCTGAACTCTGGACGGGTGCTATTTCCTGCAAGCGCGAAGGGTGAGTCACGTAAAATATAACCGCTCCAAAAAGCAGGACCTCAGCACTCACAGGACTTTGGTTCATTTTATTTTCAGCAAATGCATTTCGGCACTATGCCTTCATCAGTGCTCTTTAAAACGCCATCATACACTTGTGTTTAAATCACTCAGCAAGCAATTCCATTGGAGGGCTCGAGAGATGACAGCAACAAAGGACTCGCACAATAGATGCTATTACTTGCGATATTATGGCAGCCATGGCTGTATGCATATATCCTTTATGTAAATACAATAGGTGCTGTTCGTTTTTCCCAATAATCAATTTCATATAGTCTCTGATACTCAATGCAGAATGTATTTTGCATGAAGGGAAAAACGAGATTTTCTCTCCCACAGTAGCTTCAATAAGGTTGACGTTTTCCAGTCCTCTGTAAAATGTCAAACTCTGTCCCCCAAACAAGTTGTTATCGTGTAGATGGCTCCACTGTCCCTCATCACTGCCGTGGTTACAATTGAAACACTGACTCCCCTGGTTGCAGTATATGTGACTCCGAAATGCATTTGCTGAAAATAAAATGAACCAAAGTCCCGTGAGTGCTGAGGTCCTGCTTTTAGGAGCTGTTATATATATATATATATATATATATATATATATATATATATATATATATATATATATATATATATATATATATATATATATATATATATATTCTCCCTCAAAATGCCCAAGCATATAGGGGCGCACTCACGGCAAATTGCGCCAGTCGGTTTCTCCCATCACAGGTGTCCCCATCGGCATGAATAATGGACAGGACCATGCGAAACTGCTCTCGAGAATATTTTACTGTGTACCTGACGCGTTTCAAAGCACTCGCTTCTTCCTCAGAGGTCACAGTGAACAAACAGTCACAGGAAAGCTTCGTAGCTGCAAACTCCGCCTTTAGTAGGACGTGCATTGTGCACGCTTTGCATCGTGGGACATGTAGTCAAAGACAAAGCATTTTCCGCCTTTAGTAGGTCCTGTATCTGTTCCTTTTGTGCTCATTTCATCACCCTAAGTGGGCCTCAGAGTAGTTGCCACAGTCTTGTTACGTCCCAAAATGCTGTGCCGCATATCGAGTTGGAAAGTTCCAAACAGCAGCCTCCTTCTTCCTGGATGTTGCTGCCCTCCACGGCAGGACTACCGTGTGTAAATATTCCACCTCAAAATGCCCAAGCATATAGGGGCGCACTCACGGCAAATTGCGCCAGTCGGTTTCTCTCATCACAGGTGTCACCATCGGCATGAATAATGGACAAAAACTGCTCTCGAGAATATTTTACTGTGTACCTGACGCGTTTCAAAGCACTCGCTTCTTCCTCAGAGGTCACAGTGCACAAACAGTCACAGGAAAGCTTCGTAGCTGCAAACTCCGCCTTTAGTAGGACGTGCATTGTGCACGCTTTGCATCGTGGGGCATGTAGTCAAAGACAAAGCATTTTCCACCTTTAGTAGGTCCTGTGTCTGTTCCTTTTGTGCTCATTTCATCACCCTAAGTGGGCCTCAGAGTAGTTGCCACAGTCTTGTTACGTCCCAAAATGCCGTGCCGCATATCGAGTTGGAAAGTTCCAAACAGCGGCCTCCTTCTTCCTGGATGTTGCTGCCCTCCACGGCAGGACTACCGTGTGTAAATATTCTCCCTCAAAATGCCCAAGCATATAGGGGCGCACTCACGGCAAATTGCGCCAGTCGGTTTCTCCCATCATTTGACTTGACGAGGGAAAAAACATGGCGGCCAGTGAGTAACCGGTCGCGGGTGTAGCTCCCGGGAAAGCGTCCCCGGCAAGCTAAATTAAACCAATACTCAATACCCAGGATGAAGAAGCTTTAACCCTTCACGAAACCCTTTCTGAAAAACCTGAAAAACCCTCTTTCCGCACAGAATAGGAAGAAACTTAGTGACACTAAATACCTGCTTAGGAGCTTCGGCTGTCTGTGCGACGGGACCGTGTTGTACACAGCGTGGAGGAGGAACGCAAGGAGCGACCGTCGAAGGCTTGGGTGCTTGAGAACTCGGAGTGAGTTTAGGTACAGTGCTCTGTGTGTCTTTCCTCAGCGGACGAGACGGCGCTGGAGCGGACCTGGTGCAGGGCGGCCCTGGAGCTCCGAAAGGGGAGAGGTGCGCCAGCGAGAATCTCCTTCCGGGGAGGAGGAGGCAGAGGGGGCTTCCTCCGGAAGGAGTGTAACGGCGACTTGCAGAGGGGAGAGGAGGCAGCTACGAGGGATAGGTGTGTCTCGCTGGGAAGACGGGAGATCCACGAGGAGGAAATCACAGCGCCCCCACAGAAGCGTTACCCCAATACAGTAAGGAGGGGGAGAAAAAAAGTATTTATTGGAGATAAGGCGGAGGGGGCACCTATATCTGCCCTTCGAAGTCTGTCAGAAACACCAGGGGCCAAGGCTGAGAGGGAATCCCTGAGCAATAGAGAGCTTATTGCTGGGCAGAAGAGCGGGCGGAAAGGCATTAAGAGGGAAGGAGGGGACAGAAGTGATAAGAGCGAAAAGAAAATAGAGGGGGGTGAGCAGGAGGGGGCTGGAGAGAAGGCTGAAATAATAGGGAGGGAAAAGGAGATAAGTACAGAGGCCCCCCGAGTTCCGGTACACTGTAGTCAAAAATATACCACCTTCTGATATAAACTTGAGACACAAAAGGTCCGCACCAAGATCCTCAAAAAATAACCGGTTAGATCCTAAAATTAAAATCACCCCCTCTCTTAAAACCTTTTTTAGGGTTCTGCCTAAGGTATTAATCCTAGGGGAAAGTACTATGGCGGGTTTAAATGATTCTTTAGTCGCTGGGAAGAAGGCTACATCTCCGGAAGTCTTCCCAGATCTTCCAGTCCGAAGGGCTGACGAAGCATGCATCTCAGTAACTGATACTAGTAATATTCCAGGGAAATTTGGAACAAAACCCGACGAGACTCCTATACTGGTGGATAAAGAAGATAAATCAGTGGGGGCACTTCTAGCAGGTTTGACGGCTGAAATTAAGAACAGATTCAAAATATCAGAATTTAACCAGTCTGAAATAAAAAAGGCTTGCGAGGTCATGGAGAGGAAGATAGATGATCTCAGCAGTAGAACAACCTCACTGGAGGAAGAGGTCAAGGAGCTCAGAGAGACGGTGCAGGCTAACTGCGCCGAGATTGAGAAACTGAAGACTGTGGAAAAAGAGAATATGGATAGAGTTGAGAGGCTGGCAAATTTCCAGAGACAAAACAATTTAAAAATCTTGAAGGTGCCTGAAGGCAGAGAAGGTGATGATATTAAATCATACGTGGTTAGACTTATCAAGAATAAGCTCCAACTAGAGGAGTCGGAAGAAGACCTAGCTAAGGACATACAACGTGTCCATAGAGACCCCTTTAGACTCAATGCAAACAGGTCTAAGCCTAGGAGAATCCTATTAAATTTCCTAACTTACTCATTAAAAGAGAAAATCCTCTCCAAGGCTCTGTGGTTGAAATCAATCGAGGAGGATGGGTCCAGATACGAGATAAGATCGGACGTCTCTGTTACCACCTCCAACAGGCAATGGGAGATGGGGCAAAGGATCGAGAACTTAAAACGCGTGGGCGCTTCAGTCCAGTTAAGGTTTCCAGCCTACTTGAAAGTCATGCTGAATAATAAAATGCATATTTTCTATTCTGTGGATAAGCTAGATGACTTCATCAAAAGTATCCAATCAGGCAGTTAGGGGGAAAGAAGGGAGAAGGGAAAAAACAAAAAATAAAAAGCCACGAATATAATCTAATCAACTAAAAAAAGAAAAAAAAAATGTTTATGCTGGGGGCGTTTGAAGGCGGGGGGCACTCATATGGCCTTGAGCCATGTAGTTACAGGGGGGGGTTTTCTATGGAGTGGGAGGGTGGGGGGGGCACAGGGTGGGGAGCAATGGGAAAAAAAATAGATCCTCTAGAGCCTCTGAAAACATTCCTAACACCTAGGTGTTATTTTATTGTGTTTTATTGTTTTTTCTTTTTTATGAATGACTGAAAGAAGCAAGGCTGTAATAAGAGTATTATCATGGAATGTTAACGGACTTAGGGTACGAGGGAGGAGGTATAAAATCCTACAATATTTAAGAGACTGTCCAGCCGAGATCATTATATTACAAGAGACCCACCTATCAGAGAAAGAGGGATTAGACCTCTTTAGAACCCAAAATTGGATATCCCAAGTAGTCTGTTCATCTCAGTTGGGAGTCACTAAGGGAGTGGCGATCCTTGTCAAAAAAGGGCCGCAAGTCGTGTTCGGGACACATATTTCAGATAAAGCAAGCAGATGGCTAGTGGTGAAGGCAAAGATCTCAGGTTACCCTTTCATGTTAGCGGGATATTATGGCCCCAATAGGGATGATGTCCTTCCTCTGGGAGAATTAGTAGCTGAACTGGTGGACTCCTCTGATCCAATCATTCTGGCCGGCGACTTCAATGCTGTTCTGGATCATACTTTAGATAGGTCATCTGGCAGTAGGGCCTGCGTTAATCCAAAAATGTCAATGCTCATTAAACAAGTCATGACACAGTTGGGGCTTCAAGATATCTGGAGGCTGAAGGCTGGACTAAAAAAAAAAGGTTTTACATTTCACAACCATAAATATAGATATCAGTCCAGGATAGACTATTTCCTCACCGACAGCAGCTTGACTAAGTGGATTCAAAAGGTCGAGCATGTTGGTGCCCACCTGTCAGATCATTCGGCAGTGCTTCTATATTGAGATTTATATGAGAAAGTCTCCCAATCAAGATGGATGCTAGATCGCACAATTTTACAGGATGAGGATATAGTGGCCACACTCGCTAGAGAAACTGAGGATTTCTTCCTGTTTAATAAGGGTTCAGCCACATCTGGTGTAATCTGGGATGCCTATAAAGCCTTCTTGAGAGGCAGGTTAGGCACACTAGCGGCTGAGAAGAGACGTAATTATCGTAAAGAGCTATCAGTAGTGGAGGAAAAGATCCAGTCCCTAGAGAAAGATCTCTCTGACCCCAAGTTACAGAAAAAAGCCCGGGGAATTTTTCTCCAAGAGGTACTGAGGGAAAAATCTAAATTGTCAACAGTTTTACAGGACAGAGTTAGAAAAAAATGGGAAGCCAGCAAGTTAGCTCACTTTGAATACAGTGAAGGTTGTAGTAAGTTGTTGGCATGGAAAGCAAAAAAAGAACAGGTGAGAAACAGGATTGACCAGATCCAAAGTGTCTGTACGGGCGCCCTTACCACTAACAACGAGGAGATCCAACAAGCCTTTTATAATCACTATAGTAAGGTGTACCATGAAGATTTAAAACCTACTCAGGAAGAGGTCCAAGCATGGATATCCCAAGGTTTAATCATTTCAGCCGATAAATCTAGGTGTTTGAATCAGGAGATAAAGGAAGGGGAAGTGGAGCTTGCATTACGACAAGGGAAGAAGGCCAAAGCCCCGGGCCCGGACGGGTTACCTTCTGAGGTTTATAAAGCTTTGGCGAACACACTAATACCCTTCCTCTTGGAGATTTTCAATGATCTTTTGTGACTACAAGATCTTCACAAAAATATTGGCTGACAGATTGAACGGTCCCATGGTAGAGCTGATCCACACGGACTAGAACAGATTTATTCGTGGAAGGTTCCTAAAGGAACTAACTCACTCACTAATAGGTTCGATAGACCTTGCAACCACCTACGAGCTCCCATTGGCGGTAATTGCTTTGGATGCCACTAAGGCTTTTGATCGAGTTAATTGGATCTTCCTACAAGCAGCAGCAAGGTCAGCAAACTTGGGTTTAAACTTCTGCAGAATACTGGGAGCTATATAAAGCCATCCAAAAGCCAGATTGTTGGTTAACGGTTCTTTAACAGACCCAATTTTTATCAGTAGAGGTACGCGACAAGGGTGTCCTCTATCACCGCTTTTGTTTAATCTGTATATAGAGCCTCTGGCCAGAAGAATCAGGGAAGATCATGAGATCATACCTTTCCATTTCCAAGGTTGGAACAAGAAACTGGGCCTCTATGCAGATGACATTCTCATTTACACTACCAACTTGCATAAAACTATGGGTAATATTAACGCACTAACAAGGGATTTTGGGAAGGCATCGGGCTACAATGAAATAGAAGTAAGACGGAAATTATGTCTTGGAACTTAGAAGGGGGAGAAGGAGGTCAAAAGGTGGTAATGAGATACTTGGGTGTTTTGATCCCGCAAGATCTTTCTAAACTAACAAAAATGAATTTCGAGAAGGCAAGGAAAGAGATTAATGGGCTTTTAAAAATCTGGGTGCACCTTCAACTCACTTTGTTGGGTCGAGTCAATTTAATAAAAATGATGGTGCTCCCAAAACTATCTTTTTTGTTTGATGCCGTCTCCCTACCATTTGATAAAGAAGCACTTAAAAAACTGCAGGGCCAAATGAATTCTTTTATTTGGGCAAGTAAAGGCCCAAGAATAGCCTGGAAGAAGCTGAGACGGAGGGTGGATAAAGGTGGCTTAGCATTGCCAGATTTGCAATTTTATTCATGGGCATTTCTACTAAAAAATGGAAAGATGCTTTTTAATACTCCCACAATATCGAGTTGGAAAGTTCCAAACAGCGGCCTCCTTCTTCCTGGATGTTGCTACCCCCCACGGCAGGACTACCGTGTGTATATATTCTCCCTCATCATGCCGATGGTGACACCTGTGATGGGAGAAACCGACTGGCGCAATTTGCCGTGAGTGCGCCCCTATATGCTTGGGCATTTTGAGGGAGAATATTTACACACGGTAGTCCTGCCGTGGGGGGCAGCAACATCCAGGAAGAAGGAGGCCGCTGTTTGGAACTTTCCAACTCGATATGCGGCACGGCATTTTGGGACGTAACAAGACTGTGGCAACTACTCTGAGGCCCACTTAGGGTGATGAAATGAGCACAAAAGGAACAGACACAGGACCTACTAAAGGTGGAAAATGCTTTGTCTTTGACTACATGTCCCACGATGCAAAGCGTGCACAATGCACGTCCTACTAAAGGCGGAGTTTGCAGCTACGAAGCTTGCCTGTGACTGTTTGTTCACTGTGACCTCTTACGAAGAAGCGAGTGCTTTGAAACGCGTCAGGTACACAGTAAAATATTCTCGAGAGCAGTTTCGCATGGTCCTGTCCATTATTCATGCCGATGGTGACACCTGTGATAGGAGGAACCGACTGGCGCAATTTGCCGTGAGTGCGCCCCTATATGCATGGGCATTTTGAGGGAGAATATTTACACACGGTAGTCCTGCCGTGGGGGGCAGCAACATCCAGGAAGAAGGAGGCCGCTGTTTGGAACTTTCCAACTCGATATGCGGCATGGCATTTTGGGACGTAACAAGACTGTGGCAACTACTCTGAGGCCCACTTAGGGTGATGAAATGAGCACAAAAGGAACAGACACAGGACCTACTAAAGGTGGAAAATGCTTTGTCTTTGACTACATGTCCCACGATGCAAAGCGTGCACAATGCACGTCCTACTAAAGGCGGAGTTTGCAGCTACGAAGCTTTCCTGTGACTGTTTGTTCACTGTGACCTCTGAGGAAGAAGCGAGTGCTTTGAAACCCGTCAGGTACACAGTAAAATATTCTCGAGAGCAGTTTCGCATGGTCCTGTCCATTATTCATGCCGATGGTGACACCTGTGATGGGAGAAACCGACTGGCGCAATTTGCCGTGAGTGCGCCCCTATATGCTTGGGCATTTTGAGGGAGAATATTTACACACGGTAGTCCTGCCGTGGGGGGCAGCAACATCCAGGAAGAAGGAGGCCGCTGTTTGGAACTTTCCAACTCGATATGCGGCACGGCATTTTGGGACGTAACAAGACTGTGGCAACTACTCTGAGGCCCACTTAGGGTGATGAAATGAGCACAAAAGGAACAGACACAGGACCTACTAAAGGTGGAAAATGCTTTGTCTTTGACTACATGTCCCACGATGCAAAGCGTGCACAATGCACGTCCTACTAAAGGCGGAGTTTGCAGCTACGAAGCTTTCCTGTGACTGTTTGTTCACTGTGACCTCTGAGGAAGAAGCGAGTGCTTTGAAACGCGTCAGGTACACAGTAAAATATTCTCGAGAGCAGTTTCGCATGGTCCTGTCCATTATTCATGCCGATGGTGACACCTGTGATGGGAGAAACCGACTGGCGCAATTTGCCGTGAGTGCGCCCCTATATGCTTGGGCATTTTGAGGGAGAATATTTACACACGGTAGTCCTGCCGTGGGGGGCAGCAACATCCAGGAAGAAGGAGGCCGCTGTTTGGAACTTTCCAACTCGATATGCGGCACGGCATTTTGGGACGTAACAAGACTGTGGCAACTACTCTGAGGCCCACTTAGGGTGATGAAATGAGCACAAAAGGAACAGACACAGGACCTACTAAAGGTGGAAAATGCTTTGTCTTTGACTACATGTCCCACGATGCAAAGCGTGCACAATGCACGTCCTACTAAAGGCGGAGTTTGCAGCTACGAAGCTTTCCTGTGACTGTTTGTTCACTGTGACCTCTGAGGAAGAAGCGAGTGCTTTGAAACGCGTCAGGTACACAGTAAAATATTCTCGAGAGCAGTTTCGCATGGTCCTGTCCATTATTCATGCCGATGGTGACACCTGTGATGGGAGGAACCGACTGGCGCAATTTGCCATGTGTGCGCCCCTATATGCTTGGGCATTTTGAGGGAGAATATTTACACACGGTAGTCCTGCCGTGGGGGGCAGCAACATCCAGGAAGAAGGAGGCCGCTGTTTGGAACTTTCCAACTCGATATGCGGCACGGCATTTTGGGACGTAACAAGACTGTGGCAACTACTCTGAGGCCCACTTAGGGTGATGAAATGAGCACAAAAGGAACAGACACAGGACCTACTAAAGGTGGAAAATGCTTTGTCTTTGACTACATGTCCCACGATGCAAAGCGTGTACAATGCACGTCCTACTAAAGGCGGAGTTTGCAGCTACGAAGCTTTCCTGTGACTGTTTGTTCACTGTGACCTCTGAGGAAGAAGCGAGTGCTTTGAAACGCGTCGGGTACACAGTAAAATATTTTTGAGAGCAGTTTCGCATGGTCCTGTCCATTATTCATGCCGATGGTGACACCTGTGATGGGAGAAACCGACTGGCGCAATTTGCCGTGAGTGCGCCCCTATATGCTTGGGCATTTTGAGGGAGAATATATATATATATATATATATATATATTCCCCAAAAAAAGCCTCCAAGCTTTGAAACAGCACTCCACAGGAAATTGTTCAGCCGAACTTTAATTCAAACAAGAAGCGATTCACCAGACCTGCATTTAAAGTCCCTGACGCGTTTCTGTGCACACCTGCACCTTAATCATAGGGTGGGCATGTTGTAACAACAGAACTGGATTGCCACGTAGTATTTCCCCTTACATTTGCATGTTTTCTCCAATGAAAAGCATGCTGGGCGCGGTAGTCCCGATTCTTCCCCCTTGGTGGCCCCAAAAATGCTGCTCCAGCCGTGGAAGCATGCACCGCCACCATCATTGAAAGAAGGTCTGTGTGGCTGTGAAAATCACAGCCTGTTCCAGCGCAGGAAATGTTAACATTTTTGGGGCGATAAAACAGACCTGAAGCCCACCGGAGGGCTGTGAAGACAATGGATATTGACATTGGCAGATAATTGTTGTTCTAACAACGGACCCCACCAAGGGGGAAGAATCGGGACTACCGCGCCCAGCATGCTTTTCATTGGAGAAAACATATATATATATATGAATATATATGTATGTATATATATATATATATATATATATATATATATATATATATATATATATATTTTGGAGGCTGTTAGAGACTTACAGACACAGGCTTGTTTAATGTTCGCAAGAGGTGCGGCAGTCCCACCATGAGAATCAGGATGCGACCTCCACCCTGGTGGTCGCATACCGCATTATCAACATTGCGGCGGGCAGTGCTGTAAGCAGCACCCGCCGCAATATCAATAATGCATGGTGTGCATTGGCATGCACAACGTGACAGCCACCTTGTCCATGCCAATGTTGGGGGGTACCATAGGTACCCCCCAAGTGCAGCCCCCCAACCACCCCACCCCCCTGGGGGCCCGCAACGGGCCACCAGAGCGAAATCCGCATGCCTTTTTTCATGGCTGAGTATCCGCCATGGAAAGGCATTGTAAATGCCACATACTAATATGCAGGCACCACCACCATATTAAGGGCCTTTTCTGTCCATTCGGGACTCCGACCGCCGAAAAGCGGCGGACGGTCTTTCCGTCCGCCGTGGAGCCCCTCCCCATACTAATATGGCAGGGGGTGATACGGGGCCATCTGGCGTGCGGATTACCACCGCCGACCCGGCGGTGGCGATCCGCCCGCCATCCTAATGGGGGCCTTAGTCTCCAGACCTGTATTTACTCTCACACTGTTATTATATTATATACAAAGAAAGACACAGATACATTAATATTGAAGGTAGTCAGAGAATACCTGGCTCATTGAATTTCTCCGTGTTTACTTTGCCTGCTAAACAGATTCATGTAAGTATCCAGAACTGCTTTTGATTTCACACTGCGAATAGTCTCCAGGCCTGGCTTTCCTCTAACACTATTATTGTATAGTACTTTTCAAAACAACGTGACCTGGATAAATCGGAGCTCCAACTTATTTGCTTTCTTAGAACACATGCCCTAGCCATCCTGTCACACTAAATTGTACAATCGTCAAACTGATTTTTTTATACTATAAAAAGACTAACTTTGTCAAAGCTTTTTTCTTAAATTAAAGATGCACCTTCTTTTGTACCTCTTATTGCTATTGGGTGCTCCAATCCTAGGACGGAAGGGCCAGGGAAGTAGAATTACCTTAGAGTTTTTGAGTTTGATTTATTCTCCCCTCACACATTGTGACTTCAACTGTGCCCATGGCTGTGACAGCACACTGGTACTAACAACGCAATCCTTTAGTGAAGTCGTTAAAGATCTTTCCCCATTGGTCGTATGGACCTTTGCTGGTTAACTTGAGGCACTGTAAGGTAGAAGACATCAACAATACATTTCTAGCTTGTGAAGCCAAAGTTACTCCACAATGACCAAGAATCACCAAGTTTAGTTTAGTGGATTTTGTTTTAGAATACTAATCAATCTAATATGTAAGCAGAGTAAAAATAAGTTGAAAAAATACAACAATACATCAGGTAAGTCAGTATCATCAGGTATCTCAGTAGATTGAGCCATAATAAGATGAGGTACAGAATAGTGACAGCCACAACAATAATAAAACAAATTAAAGTAAATAGGTGTTCCATAAAGAAACTTACCCCACTGTTCTAAACCTAGATGGACTACAGGACATCTATCCCGGATTTCTAGTTAGGGAGGTTAGAAGGTGTCAGGCTAATATAGACTTCTGTAGAAGTGTTGGAAAGGAAATAAGTGTTTAGCCTAAGGCAGGAAAAATGAAAGCAGAGAGGTGTGTCCCTCTCCAAGTCTAAAAGGAGTCTGACTGTCTAAGTGTGAAAACCAATAAAAATAACAGGAGATTCAGAAACATCCTTATCTCCTCTTACACCACCAGGAACCAACCAAATCATTACTTGAGAGGAGCGTTCGCACCCTCATTTAAATACCCATCAGATTGACACTTGAACTGTAAACTGCAACCTTGAAAATCTCACCATCCTGATACATGCGGAACAGAAAGCCTCTTCTGACCATTAATTCTCCACGTTCACTTACAAGCTCTTCCCTTCAGGCCTCACTATCATCAATCTAATATAAACAATACGCCTTTCTTTAACTAACGAGAAGCATGACAATGCACCTGTGAATAGAAAGAAATAATATACTGGCAAAACTAAACGTATTTCAATTCAGGCCTTTAGTCAGGCTAAGCTGACTCAGAACTCCATATGAACTTCAAATACATGAGTATACATACGCAGGTATACCTTTAAGAGTAAATGCAAAACGTAAATAAAAGAGTACATGATTACATGTTTCAACTGTACGTTAGTATATAAACCTCCAATCCCTATGATGATTATATTTCATTAATACATTTAAATGATTCACACACATTAAAGAATTTATGGCACACAGGGTCCAATTCACAAAGGTACTATTAGACCTGAAATCTAAGTTTAGAACTGAATTCTAACTTTAGACCTGAAGTCTAAACTTAGCCTTCAGGTCTAAAGTTAGAATTCAGTTCTAAAGTTAGATTTCAGGTCTAAACTTGGAATTCAGGTCTAAACTTAGATATCAGATCTTAGTTTACCTTTGTGAATCGGGCCCACACTGACTATAATGTCAGATGTGAGTATATAATTGTAAAATTGTGACAAATAAAGGCAGAGCCTAAATGATGCTGCTCCAGCTTACCAAACCCCATGTCTAACTGGCTGTTTGCTTCTGGCTTTCTTAGGCGGACTTTGATGTCATGGACCCGGCTAACAAGTTCCTGCTGGAAGATGTGACTTTGGAGGAGGCCGAGTGGATCCTGAGGAGGGTGAAAGGGTTCTGCTGCCTTTCGATCCGCTATAACATTGACCGTAAGATTCCTGCAATGTCCCACAAACAGGGATTACTTTTTAATTTTGACCTGCTTTTCATAAAATATTGTGACCACATAAATACTTTTGTCCGGTCCCACCCTCTGATCTAGAAGGCTTTCAAGGTGATGGTTAAGAAAACAGCCCTGGACAGATTAGAAAGCACATGTGAGAGCGTTGGTAGACCGGAAGGGAAAGGGAGAGGTATAACGTGTAGTAGAGGAGTGGGACATTTGGAGAAAGAGTATTCAGCAGCCGTGAGGGAAAGAGTAATTGGAGAGGTTGAAGGGTGGGAAGAGGCAAAGAAGTGATGCAGATAGGAGGAGGAGCAGGAGAGGGAAGAGTAGTGATGGAGGTCATTGAGTTAGATGGAAGCTGGCTACAAAGCAGAGCCAAAGGACGCTATATTTGACGGGTAGTGTGCCCGGTGCCCACTGTGCATGGCAGTAGGCAATGCTTCTATGGGATTTGATGATAGGGTACTGGCCTTCGATATGTCTCAAAACTATTCCCTGTGCCGATTGACAGCAAAGCAGCATCAATGGCCAGGACCAGCAGGCTGTGGGGTCGGGGTTATATGTACAGTGCAAGGTGAAAGACTGTGCCAGGTACATTTTAAGGTCAGTGGCATTAGGCACATGACAAGGCTATACGTCATGGCCAGACCAGACACTACAGCGCACATCCCCAGTTGGTGCAGAGAAACTGGCCACAGGGTATAGCCCATTACCAGTGGTTACGTAGTTAGGGATACGGGCCTCATCAGGGCAGTTGTTAAAGTATGAGATTATACTACCAATAGATACACTGGACATTTGTTTTAAGGGACGTTTTGGTTACTTTCCACGATATATGAGAGTCATACGAGGCATCAATTAAGATGTAATCTGTGATGTCATGAGCATCTTGGGCAAGGTGATTGATTATTGGTTTACTGGATGATAATAATCGAGGATTTCCAGTTGTGCTTTTTCGTTTGTTTTGGTCCCTGACTATAACACACCCTCAATTACAGATTTTCAGGGAATTTTATAGATTTTTTAATACACTGATTTGATGTTCTGATAGACAACCATAACTTCCCCTACGAAGTTTTCCAGTGAAGACATATTTGCCTATAATGCAGGATTTCATTGTATTCTAGTTCCATTTATGGGTTCTTTTTAATGTAAAATCAAAATACAAAAAACTAAAATAACTGAAAAATGTTCTGCATGACATTTCCAGTAAGTTGACCAGTACTTAGAAACTACTGTACTTAATGGGTATACTTAAAACGTAGTAAAAAATAATTCAGGCATTTTTATGCAAAAGAGTTTAACAAAAGATACAAGTTTATCCAGAAAACATGATGTGCAGTTTCACAAAGCTGTTAATTGCTGTATAGTCAGACATTATCTGAACATATTAACTTTTGGAGAAAATTAACAAAGCCAGTAAGAACAACACTTCTTGACCTATCGTAAAATGTGGATCTGAGTTGGACTATAAATTATACATTCATTCTAACGAATGCTCATTCATTGGAGTTAACAAGCACATGCAATCTGAAAACAACATGTGAATTCAGACTAACAAATGTACATGAGCATGTAGAAAGTTGATGGACCAAAAAGGAAGTCCTTTTTCTTCAACAAACAGACCACACTGCACACGTATCAAAAAACAACTGCAGAGACATTACAGTTACAGTATACTTGGACGAGTTTTTGACTCTATGTCAATTACTGAAGTGTGACAGATTTTGACAGATTCTGTAGACTTGATGTGGTCACGACCCATAAATATGTAAACCATTTTTATCATATTGTGACGTGAGAAATGAGCTGAACATCTAACCACATTGGGTGCTCAGTATGGGATGGAGAGCCTGTTCTGCTCAGTAATTTGGGCTGTCTAAGATTTTTATTTGACTAAATCAATACGTGAACTAATGCAATTGTACCTCCACCTGGGATATCACTTGAATGTATACTTTTGTTATGTTCTTTAGAGAAGGCGTGAGTTTGGAGCCTGTTCTGTTAACATGTTTGAATTTTCTGAGGTTTTCCCTAACTAAATAGAAGAAATGAGCATCAAAGCAGAAAGAATAATGCCGGCTTTTAGGAACTATGAGTAGCTGCTCTGACACAATTTGTTTAAAGTGTGCCTAAATGTGACCGGTGACTTTCCAAGAAATTTGAAAAGTATTATATAAAGAAGGTTAATGATCTATCATTAGCTGAAACGCAGGCCCCCTACATGGCCTCTTGTGGGTGCGGGGCGGGGGCCCAAGTGGACCCCACAGGACCCCAAAAAAGCATTATTTCCCAAAACTGTTGGCGGGATACATGGATCTTGCCGAAAATGTAAAAAAAAAGATTTTTAGCGCAGGTTCACGTGCTTCATAACTAATCGGCACCCGGGTGGCCCAGGTCCGGTCTGCATTTTAATAAAGGAGGGGGGGGGCGCACGGGCCCCCCTCCTGGGGCTTCTTGATGCCCCGGGAACCACCAGCTTCCTGGGGCTTGATTTGAAAAAAAATACGGGGAGGCCCTTATAGCTTCCCCTGCTGCCCCGGGACCACCAACTTCCGGGGCTTTTTTTTATTTATAAATGGGGGATTCTCTTGGATGCCCCAGGGACTGCTACCTCCCCGGGGCTTTATGTTTAAGGAATGCAAGTGAGCCACGCAGACCTCCCTGCAGCCCCGGGGTGCCACCTGCTTGGGGCTTTAATTATAAAACATGCAGGGAGTCCTCGCTGACCACCCCCCCACGCAGCCCAGGGGACCGCCACCTCCCCGAGGCAAAATTGAAGAAAGGAGGTGGGCCACACGGCCCCCCTCTTAGAGCTATCGATGGCCCTGGGGACACCCCCCCCCCCGCCAGGGCTGGCTCCTGCTATGTACCAGGGTGCCCACCCCCAGGACCTAGCTGTTTGTCATGGTTTGGCTGGAACTTTAAAGCTCCCGCCAAGCCATAGAAAACCGTGCTCCACTTCTAGCAAGCGAGAGCAGAAAAAATGCTCTTGCTTGCTAGAAGCAGAGCACAATTGCTTTTACACACAGGGAGCTGCATGTTTAGTATCTCCCTATGTGTAAAAGCAATGCTGGCTCCCGTAGGAGGCAGGGAGCCGGCACGTTCGTGAGGGCCTAGAGGATCCCCCCAGGGTCCCCTAAAAAAGTAACTGGGTACCCTGGTGGAACCAGTGCACCCATAAGAGGGTCCGGCCCTGGGGATGGTGTCCCTGGGGATGAAATAGACCCGGGAGGTGTCCGCTTCCCCCCAAACTTATTTTTTTTTTAAAAAGGTCTGGCCCTGGGGGATATGGTCCCCAGGGCTAAAATTGGCCAAACAAATATTTTTAAAAAACGGTAAGTCGCCAGAGGTCCTGTCCCCTTTCTCCACTACTCTGCAAATGGCACCTCCTGGCGTGGGAATGATGTTTCCTTGGCTGCCCTGGGTCCTTGGGGGCCAACAAGCAATCTGGTTACCTCCACTAAGTCCCACACAGTGGGATTGCTGAGAGATCTTCGGAGGCCACGCTCCCTTCCTCCACCACTTTTCAAATGCATCTCCTGCCGCACTGCTGCTTGGGGGATGCAGTCCCCTCGGCTCCAGAGGGTCCTTGGGGGCCAACAAGCTCACCTGTTATCTCCAGTAAGTCCCACACAGTGGGATTGCTGAGAGGTCTTCGAAGGCCATGCCCCCTTTCTCTTCCACTCTGCAAACACAACTCCAATCATACTGCTGGTTGGGGCATTAAGACCCCTTGGATGGCAAGGATCCTTGGGGGCCAACAAGCCCTTCGGTTACCTCCAGTAAGTCCCACACAGCGTGATTGCTGAGAGGACTTTATAGACCACACCCCCTTTCACCACCACTCTGCAAATGGGCCTTCTGTTTCACTGCTGGTTGGGAAATGAGGTCCCCTTGGATTCTGAGGGTCCATGATGGCCAACAATTGTCCTTGTTACCTCCAATAAGTCCCAAACAGCGGGAATGCAGAGAGGTCGTCAGAGGCCACGCCACCTTTCTCCACCACTCAGCAGCCATGCCACCTGGCTCACTGCTGGTTGGATGCTGAAGGTCTTTGGGGGCCAATAAGCCCTCCTGTTACCTCCAGTAAGTCACCCACATCACGATTCCTGAGATCTGGTCAGACAACCCGCCCCCTTTCTCCATTACTCTGCAAACGCGACTACTAGTTAAAAAGCCATAGAAATTCACTTTAAAAAAACAAAGGTTAAAGGGACGTTCTAGTTAGGAAGTAGACCATGTCATGAATGATGTAGTATGTGAGGTTATAAGCAGTGCATTGCGGGGTCGTAAGTTATAGTTAGCTCATGTAAGTATATCTGCTGAATTTCACTGGTTTTGTACGAGTGAAATCTGAGCCTAACTATAATGTCCCTGTAACCTTTGGTTTTTCCAGTGAATTTCTAAGCTTTTTAAAATTCTTTTTCCTAACTATAAACGTCCCTGTAACCTTTGGTTTTTTCAGTGAGTGTATATGTGGGTGTCGCTCTCATACATAGATTATTTAAATTTATATAAATATATATATATAAATCTCGCTCTTAAACATATATTATATATGTGTATATGATTATACATATATGTATGAGAGCGGAATAATGAAACTATCAACGATTATACTTGTTGCAGCTCCTTTAACCTGTTAAGCTTTTCCAACACATTCCATACATACTCCATGCCAATAAACTATTGTTGTAATGAATTGTGTTGCGAAAGAGCACGAAGAAAAGGGTTAGAGACACAGAAAGAATAAAGAGTGTGTGAAACCCAGTACTGGATTGCTTGACATATTTCCTTGCTCCTGCTCTAGGTTACCGAAAGCTGGTGACAGATCTAGAGAAGGGCTATGTGACATCAGGCGACTCCTTCTACATTCGGGTGAACCTAACCTTGGAGAAAGATGGTGACCAGCTGCCTGTGCATTGTGGGGACATCTTGCATATAACTGACACTATGTACCAGGGGCGGCACCAGTGGAAGGCATATCGGGTTAACCCCTACAACATGAGAGATACGATGGAGAGTGGCACCATTCCGAACTACTGCCAGTGAGTAGCGAGCCCCATCACAGCATGCTTTTTTCTTAATATTGTAATAAATTGTTCTCAACTAGAGAATTAGATACATTGGTAACTGGCATTAGCATTCTTATGTGGGCATTGAGAGTGCTGAGCCCAGGACCGATTTCCTAAAATAGCTGTCCGCTTTGAACTGTTAATTATACCAATTTTATTGAATATTTAAGCACCAACAATGAATGCATATGTTTTAATGAAATTACTCTCCCAGTTAGATTACTTGAGAAGCACTATGTTTAAAACCTATATGGTATGTGTCTTAAGAAGAATAAAAATACACCCTACTGTGAAAGCAGACACACACAAATAACCAAAGAATACTTCAATCCAGTTAAAAAAATATCATAAATTATATGGGAAAAATCCGCCTTTCCCTTCCCTCCCTTCCTAGTCCTCCTCCATTCTTCAAGTGCTCAACTCAACTAATACCCCCATTCAGCAGAAACATACATTTTACATACGTCTGTCTACCCTCTAATCTCCCAGCTTCAATATACAATCTATTATTGCATTTTCATCCAAAAATCTTTTTACTTGAATTTCAGTATTTTGCATTTTCTTTTAAACCAATTTCTAATGCTATACTTTTGTAAATGTATATTAGGAAAAAGATTGGTACCCACAAATGAGATTGCTCGGTGTGCAGCCATGGATGACAGAATTCATTGTGCGAACAGAAATGAGGGGCAAAGGAAATCTGTCCCCACCACTCGAAGTGGTATCTGGGTATTCACAAATGGGTACACATGTGCACCTATGGATGAAAACACTCTGTGTGCATTCACATATGGGAGAGCTTGAGTATTCACTAAAGAGAGAAATCTATGAACATTCACAAAAGAGAGTCTGCATTAATTGTGTACTATCCAGAATATCACGTTTTTATTATCAAACAACAAAGCTACTAAACTATTTCTAATTCCTCATCTTTGTACCTTAGAAATCTATACTGACATATTCACAGAACGTAGATGTAGAGTTAAGAATAGTAAATATATACATGCCTTGACGATAGAGTGGTAGTTGATATTCTGGACTCAACATTTTTCTAGATTGATATTTTTAACTTGTTATTCTGAAAAGCAAACTTTTTAGAAAGAGAAGCTTCTATAAGGATCCACAAATAGGGCTATGTTGGTACCTAAGAGTAAAGCTGCACTCTGTGCATGGCTAGATGGCTGTTCTCATTTTGTACCACCAAATGTGTGACTTTGTGGACAATATCAAATGGGAGCATTGTGACACATTAAAGAGATCTGTAGACATCCACAGATTAGAGGAATCCTTCTGTTTAATGTACGTGTCTTTTATTTCATCTCCGAGCCCTTGTAGTATGTACACTCTGTGCACTTTGGCCGTTGCTATTAGTGCACAAACATTCAGTGTGCTCAGTGAACAACATGGATTCAGTAGTCTCTCTAAACACATGTAGACTGAATGCTCTCTGTGTTTGTGTAGTCCGCACTGCGTATGCAAGTAGTCTGAGTACTCTCTACCCATATGTACTCAGTATGCATGCAGCCTGTATTCTTTCTGTACATGACAAATATTTAGGCATTCTGTACAAGTGTAGCCTGTGGGCTGACTATGCAACTGTAGCCAGTATGCTTTCTGTGCATGTGCTGTTTGTACAGGTGTGGTCAGCACACTGCCTCTAGTTCTACAGTGCATGTGTTGTTGTTTTACACTTTACAAGTGATGTTTCTTGAACGCTTCTGATCCACTCACATGTTAACTGTTTTACCCCAGGGCGCAGCAGCAGCTGATCACAGCCATTCAGGACATGTCCTTACAAATGGCAACTTCACGGAAGGTAATGCGCTCTGCCCGTTATAAGTAGTGTGTGTCACTGGTGGGTGGGACTGCATGTGTAAGATCAAGAGCACTTTGGTCATTTTGTGTGCATGGGGGAGTGTAAGAAAGTGTGTCTCCTCCAATTAGTGTGGTCTTCAGGACAGGGGCACATTGTTTGCTTGTGGCTGGCACAGCTTATGAGATTCTGCCACGCCCCTCTTTCACACTGCAAGTTTTGCTATGACTGAGGATGCTTCCAGTAATGTTGTTAACACCCATCTGTGGCTTAGCGGCTTTCCCATCCCTGGGATAAAGGAGAATCTGTCATTTGGAATTGGAAAGGGGGTAGTTTCTGGATATCCCGCATCCTTGCTATTTCATCTTCAAATTGAAAGCTGAAATGCTGCCTGCATGTAACAAAAGCTCTCCTTCTAAGGATGAACACTGCATTGATAAGTTTAGAAGACTTTACCACCATCGGGCAAGATCTCAGAACAATGATTCAAAAATATGTGAACTTTCTGTTTTTTTTAGTCCCCTCTCACTACAGAATAGGACTCTATCTCTTTACATTTTTGAGGGCTCCCAGATGGCTTTGCGCCAAAGAACTCACCTTAGATAATTTCCTAGTCTGGATGCACTGCTCAAATGTGTGACAAAAGTGAAGGCTGTTGGGGTTGGTTATTAATTTGAAGAGAATAACTCTGTTGGGGACCTACCGCGAAAGTAAGTAACTTTTCCGTTCTTTGGCAAGAGATCCTCCGTAGATTCATAAGCAACTAAGCAGGGATATTCGAAAC
Source organism: Triturus cristatus (assembly GCF_964204655.1). NCBI lineage: Eukaryota > Metazoa > Chordata > Amphibia > Caudata > Salamandridae > Triturus > Triturus cristatus. Next base: position 725,169,490 of record NC_140590.1, on the reverse strand, counting down.
AAGCCTGAAGCTCAGGTTGAGGTCATACTTGAAAAGTTGATTGATGATCTCTTGAGCTACTTAGGGCACAGCTTGAGCATCACAGGGGAAGCTGTCATTATTGTCCATCTCCTAGAAGTTTTCCTGTGGATGGTGGTGGGTGGCCTGGCTCTTTTACAGCATGGCCTTCTGCACCACCACCTTGACACTTCACTCCTAGAATCAGTTGTTCTTTAGTGCCTGGAACATAAAAAGCCCAAAGTAGTCTTGAACTCTGAAGTCCTTGATGCTTCCATGTTTTTAACATTGAGCCTGTGTAATGCTTGTTCCACTGCTGGAGAACAGTGAACAAAGACATTGCAAGCCTGTGGTCTAATGAAGGAATTTCAAGAGGAATGGCAGATAACTTTTCATCACCATGTGACTATGTAACACTGTTTAAGGGATATTATCCCCCCCAAAAAGCTTGATTTTCACTATTTTGTGTATAAAATCTGACGTCTAATACAATTGGTTTTATTACAGAAAGCGGTTGGCAAAAGTTAAGCTATTTTGTATAGTAAGGCTTGGATAGGGCCAGGAAGGAGACCTATGCAGCAGTAGAAACGTTCTCTTCAAGGCGAACACTTAATGGAGAATACTGGAGTCTTGATTTTGATAGAGGATAGCTATTTAATATTACCACTTCCACCCGATACTGAAGCAGATCATAGCCTTCTCCGGGTATTTTCTTATAGGACAATTGGTGTTTCTCACTTTCCCTAAACATTAATCTGGCTAGTTTAGGACTCAAGATTCCAAAACTGCATCAGAGCAACCTAAATCAAAGATAATCGTATGGACCGAACCTTGGATTGATTATAGTACTGATGGAAAAGCATAGAGAAATATGCTACACCAGCTCACCAAAAACTTATTGCTGAGATTGTGGTGTGAGAGACTAGGAACCTCATTTACAAGGCAATTGCGCCACTGGTGCGGCACTTTTTTCGACGCACCAGCGGTGCAGTGCACCTGCCCATATTTACAAGGCCACCTTTTCTTGGCCTTGTAAATATGAGCCCCTTTCACGCATTACTCTGCGTGAAAGGGGAGTTCCATGGGTGTTACTGTGGGTGCAGGGGAGGCGTAGGAGTGGCGCAACAAGGAGAAATACTTTGATGTCTGCTCATTTTTTCCTCTTTCTATGTGTGCAGCATCCAGCAGCATGCTTAGAAGTAAGAAAATGCCATCAATGATTGGTTTTGTGCAGGAAGGTGTCCCTAATAAATAGATCTGTCAAACCTGACAACGAAGCTTGCGAAAAGCAAAACATATATAAAAAAAAAAAAGTCAGTTTAGTTCATTAATATGATTTGTGTTATCATGAGTTATTAACGGGGCGTGTCTAGATATAGCGGATTACCTGCTGTAAATCTCTTATAAATGCCAGGGCAAGAGGGGATGGCCTGTTTGTGTGGTACTGCTTGTACACCTGTCTGGCATTGTGAGTCTGTGAATATAAGCAGTTTTATAGTGTGTGCAGCAGTACAGGTACAGCTGTTTTTTGGGCTGAAATCCCTTTAATATGTATGTATATTTTAGTTTGTTATCATTTATTAAAAGCCTCTTTGTTCCTTCTGTGTATTTCTGCCTTTTTCTATCACGCTTTGCCTTCCTTTCGGTGGTCTTCAACCTCCAGCTTGCGATGGGGACGCACAAGGTGGTCCGAGTGGTCAGCACCACCAGGACAAAGATCAACCCACTTTGGACATCGTTTGATGGGACCAGCTTCAATACCAATAACTCAGAAGGTATGAAACCTTGATTATTCATGAAAATGGAACCATATGAAACCTTGATTAACCATATTTCATGCACATTCTAAACTACCTATCTTTATCCTGTGCCCAGCAGGACTTTTCTGACATTAGAACATAGTGGCACAGTTTAACTATGATTTTGCATCGGGTTGCTTCACTTTTGTAGTGCAGCCCAAATGTCCAATTCCTTTTTGGCAGTTACTAAGCCACGCAAAGCCACTTTGCATGGTTTAATGCACACAAAGTAATGCAGTGTGTAACACTGCCTTGCACTACTTTGCGTCAGGTAGGCGTTACATAGGTGGGGCATGGGCATTCTCATGCATTCACCCATATATTTTGACGTACACTCAGATTTACCAAGACTTGTAGACCTGGGTTTGGCCGCAAATGGTGTACCTAACTGACAGAGGAATAACAAGAGGAAATATCTGCATTTCGTTACTTCCTCTTTCCATATGAGTTGCAATATGCAGCACACATAAAAAGAGGGATAGGCCTCGAAGGATTGTTTTTGTGCAGGAAGGTATTCTTACCTACACAACCCAGCCCATAACGCAGGCACACGTGCATTATGGTGCAAGGGTGTCTGTGTTGGCTCTAGGCAGCACACAGTGCGCCAGCACAAGGGGAGAGCAGAAATACTCTATATCTTTGTAAATATGGAGCATTTTTGTTCTCACCAATCCATACAGTACACTGTTGCAAGTTCCCTTGTTGCGCCATGTTATGTGAAATAATTAACATGCGACAATATGTTTGTCAGCCAATATTCTGTTCCATACCACCACCAATATTCCCTGCAATTCATGAATTGCAAATCACTCGTCTGATGCCCGCTACTACGTCCTGACATCCGAAGTGTAAATAAACAGCACTGAAATGGAATACTTTATCTCAACAAGCCTCTCCTACTTGCTAGAGACTGCATGTAAGATCACTCAAAAGCAGTAGCACACAAAGTCTTTCTTTTACCTTGCGTCAATTCCACAGGCCGGTTGGGTCTGCAAAGGGTTCATAACATTGTGTCTTGGCTGAGTTGCAAGTATCCTAAATGAGGTTGGTTCGGCAGAGAACCAAAGATGTAACAGCCTTGCCTCAATGCACAAAAGCTACTGTAAAAAGAACACCTAATCAGCTTCTCACTCTTCTTAAAATGTTGTTTGATGTTGAGGCTTATGGCTATAGGAGGAAAGACATGCTGGCGCTTCCTTGTCCAGCTGATCGAGAACGTGTCTTTTGCAGATCTTTGGCCTCTCTTAATATACAAGTAACAAAGTGGACATTTTGAATTATATTAGATGACACCATGACTGACCTGAAGTATCCCCTCATGTTAAATAACTATTGAGAACTATTGAAGACTAGTTCACCTTGATGTACAGCATGCTACACACAGCCTCAGTTTGTTCACTTTGACAGCAGAAATGTTTTGGATTGGACATTCCTTTTGCCAGAGGGCATACAGACGGATAAATAATTTCATCTTCTTTGATCAGGTAAAACATTGCTATATTATCTTCTCTGAAAATCTGGGCTGTTTCCATTTGGAGAAATAATTTGGGTTCAGCTCTAACAGTTTCACAAGTAACCTTCTGTCCAGCACTAACCTGAGCCCCTGAGCCGTTGCTCCTGGCAAAAGGCGTCAAAAGCCTACTCCATTTAGACAGTTGTGAAAGTCACCCAAGTGTGAGTATTCTGAAGGGGACCGCACAGGAGAACATTTGCATTCCTTAATAGGGGGAGGCAATATTTCAATTAATGCTTCTTGAATGTCTGTCCTTTGCTAACAGGGAGAGGAGATATAAAGATGTGATTCTCTCATTCTAGATGTACGTACGATTCTATAAATTTACGGAATTCTCTGCCATCAAGGAGTAGTGTTTTCTCTTCCTGCAAAACTGGTCATTTGACGCCACGATCCTCCTGAAGTATGTAAAGCTCTGGCTAGGATAGTGTGGAGAAAAGCCAAGGTAAAGTTACTTGTGAAACTTTTATCTTGAACAGCACTGCATGTCTTCTGGAGATGGTCGGATATTAAATAGGTGCTGTGATCAAGACCAAGGTTGGAGAAATTGCAGGCAAGCGTGGACTGCCACCACTGAAATCAGCTTGATGGACAGAATGGAGGCACAGATTAGGGCAAATGGAAGACACTGGCATTGATATGCTCAGCTTCTATTACAAATCACAGCTCCCGTAATGTGAAGTAGAGATTCTGTAGGTCTTCTCAAGTTATCCAGTCTTCAAGCTCGCAGAATTTCCAAGCGCATGATGGTATTGAGGGCTCTAGATCAATCAATCAGGGTTTTATAAAGCGCGCTACTCACCCGTGAGGGTCTCAAGGTGCTGGAGTGGGGGGGGGAGGGTGCAGCTTCAGATCAGTCAAAGAGCCAGGTCTTGAGACTCTTCCTGAAGGTGTGCAGAGTAGGGGAGCGTCTGATGTTGACTGGAAGCTCGTTCTTGACCTTTGCTGCAACGTAAGAGAAGGCTCTTCCGCCTGCTCTGGTTCTGCAGATGTGAAGTGTCTCTGCCAGGGCAAGGTCGGCAGAGCAGAGGTTCCTTTTGGGAACGTGGAAGGAGACTCTCTCATTGAGGTATTTGGGTCCGATGTTGTGGAGGGATTTGTAGGCGTGGTAGAGTAGCTTGAAGGTTACTCTCTTTTTGACGGGGAGCCAGTGGAGGTCGCGTAGGTGCTGGGGCATGTGCTTGGTCGTGGGGTTCTGAGGACGAGTCTGGCTGGGGTGTTCTGGATGGTTTGGAGCTTGTGTAGCAGGGTTCTGTTGATTCAGGCATAGAGGGCGTTGCCGTAGTCCAGTCTGCTGGTTATGAGTGCGTGGGTGACAGTCTTTCTGCATTCGGGGGGGATCCACTTGAAGGTCTTGCAGAGGATGTAGAGGGAGTTAAAGCAGGTGGAAGCAACGGAGTTGATCTGGCAGGTCATGGTGAGGGAGGAGTCCAGGATGATACCGAGGTTTCGGGCGTGGTCTAATGGAGTGGGTGGGTTTCCGAGGGCGGAAGGCCACCAGGTGTTGTCCCAGGCGGAGGAGGGTCCAAGGACAAGGACCTCTGTCTTCTCCGAATTGAGCTTCAGGCAGCTGTTGTTCATCCAGGCTGTGACCTCCTTCATTCCTTCCTGGAAGAAGAGTCTGGTGTCTTCGGGGTTATTCGTGAGGTTGAGCTGGATGTCAGCGGCATAGGATACTATGCTGAGCTCATGCTGTCTGACAATAGCGGCGAGGGGGGCCATGTAGATGTTGAAGAGCGTGGGGCTGAGCGAGGATCCTTGGGGTACTCAGCAGTTGATCTCCTTTGGGTTCTAACGGAGAGGAAGGAGTGGATCTAGTCGAGGGCAGTTCCTCGTATCCCGGCGTTGTGGAGTCTGGCTGCGAGAGTGCGGTGTGAGACGGTGTCGAAGGCTGCGGAGAGGTCTAGTAGGATGAAGGCCGCAGTGCGGCCCTGGTCGAGTAGCATGCGGATGTCATCGGTGGCAGCGAGGAGGGCGGTCTTGGTACTGTCGTTGCTGCGGAATCCGGACTGGGAGGGGTCGAGGATGGTGTTATCGTCGATGAAGGTGGTCAGCTGGGCTTTTACGAATCTCTCTGTGACTTTGGCCAAGGGAAGAAGAGAGATGGGCCGGTAGTTTTTCAGGTCCGTCGGGTCGGCCGAGGGCTTGTTGAGGAGGGGTTTGACCTCTGCCCGCTTCCAGTCATCAGGGAAGATGCCGGATTCGAAGGAGGCATTAATGGTCGGGCCTAGCTTGGGTGATATGGCGGCAGTGGTTCTGTAGTAGATGTGCGGCGGGCAGGGGTCTTTGGGGGCTCCTGAGTGGGTGTTTGTCATGGTCGTGGCGGTGTCTTCAGTGGTAGCACGTTTCCAGGCGGTGATGGTGGGCTGGTTGGTGGTGGTGGAGTGGGGGGTGGTTTCTGGAGTCTGTTCGCTGAAGTTGTTGTAGAGGGCATTGATTTTCAGGTGGAAGTAAAAGCTGAGCTTATCGCAGAGGTCCTGGGATGATGTGACGTACGTGGCTTCGCTGGGGGGTTTTGTGAACTGCTGTATGATGTTGAAGAGTTAATTTGTGTTACTGGCGTTGGTGTGGATTTTGTTCTTGATGAAGGTCCGCTTGGTGGTTCTTATGTGCTGGTGGTATTCAGTCATGGCGTTCCTGTAGGTGGTCCGGTCTTCGGTGGTTTCCTGTTTCTCTAGAGTTTCTAGAGGCGTCTGCAGGAGCGCCTGGCTTCTTGGAGTTCGGGGGTGAACCAGGCGGCCTTCCGGGGGCATTGTTTGACGGGGTGGCGGAGAAGTGCGAGCTTGTCTGTGCAGCTGGAGATCCATTGGTGTAGTTCTTTGGCAGCGGAGTTGGCGTCGGTCGTGGCGGAGGGGGGTCGTGGAGGAGGGTGGTGTTGAGGTGTTCCTCTGTGATCTTACTCCAGTTCCTTCGAGGCGGGCGCAGGTGGGTTTGGGTGCGGTGGTGGTGTTGAAGGTGAAGTGTAGACAGTGGTGGTCTGTCCAGAGGGGCTGCGTGGTGTGGCTGATGTCGATGTTTGTCACTCCTTCGAAGATGGGGTCGAGGATGTGACTGGCTCAGTTGGTGGGGGTGGTGACGAGCTACTTCAGTCCGAGGTTGTCAAGGAGGGTGGTGGAGTCGGGGTCACTGCGGTTGTCGAGGTGGAAGTTGAGATCTCCAATGAGGATGTAGTCCCTGGAGGCGATGGCGTGGGGTGCGACGAGGTCAGCAATGGTGGAGTCAAATGTTTGAGCTGTGGAATTGTCAAGTTTCTAAACAGGCTGTGGGCATCCAGTTTTCTTTAGCATAATGAGCCAACTACACCAGAAACCCCATCCTTTAAGCAATATGGAATAAGAGTAATATATATTACAAAAGAAGCAAATATTGATCCCTAGGTTTCTGACTCCATTCTCTGAAATTAACAGAAACTAAAGGCAGGGAGAGGGAAAATGCCTTGGTTACAAGTGACCTATAAAATTCCGACACCAATGCAACCCATTGTTTTGTCTGGTGTCAGAATTATAAGTTTGGCAGTAAAATCTGACTGTCGAATTTTCTACCCGGTAAATTTCAGCAGGTCAAATCTGCTGAAAGTTACTGGGTGAAATGGTTAACATCAAAATCCACATGCTGTACATCATTTTCAGCACAAAATTCATAAGCGCTTTTATTTATCGGAACACTTCCCAGGGGATCGTTATTTAACGAGGACAATAAATGACAATGCATCTACGCAGGATTCATAATCAAAACCTGAGTCTTTGAGGAGACATCTGGTACATCACCAGTGAGAGGATATTAAGAATAGGATGGATGGAGAAATGTCTAGCTGGAGCAAAGTCTTCTCATTGTGTAGCTTGGAAGAACACTCAGCTCATTGCTGAGTCTATTAATACATTGATCTGACACTGAGAAGTGAGGCATGGCTTTTGCTAAGTCTTGGGGCAATTTGGCAGGAGTGGTGATAAAGTCTCTGCCTTATTTCCTCTACTCGAATAATTTATAACCTCAGCTGCTATGTTGATTACAAAACAGCTAATAATCAGCTAATAATTGTGAGGAGAGCTCAGGGATGGCACAGGAGAAGCTGGCAGTAGAACCTCAGTCAGCCTGTGTAGATGCAACTGAGCAAAAGAAAACATTAGCTGGTTGAACTTGTCCGAATTAGGACAACATTTGAGTCAGAAACTCCACTTCTGCGGAGCAAGTGGGAGACATCAGGTAACATACAGGCAAGGACGTTGCTTCGGGGGTGGGGGGGTGGTGGTTGGTGTGTGACACTCGTCCAATGAATGCAATCTTGGCTTGGTTGTTAGGTTGAAGGGCCCTGAGGCAGGTTTCCTATGCTTTTGATGGTCCTTGTTTGACTAAAAAGTTTTACTTATTATTATTTTTTTAAATCAGGAACCTACCAACTGCAAATCAGTATTGAACGTTGTATCCCAAACCTTGGTCATCCCTCCACCCTGCGGCATACTGTTTTTTAGTCAGGAAATGTACGATTCTCACTCCCTCTCACTGACTAAGCTATGCCCCTGCATGCAGCAATTATTTTTGAAGAAACCGAAAAACAATTCTGAGATGAGAAATTCACAGAGGCTCCTAGACCAGTTCAGAATCATAGATAATGCTGTACTGGAGATTCCACCCCAGAGGAGCTACTTCAAACTGTGTGAGCATTCTGGGGCTCGAAAAACATTTTGAGTCTGTACTGATGTACTGGTTCCAGAGCCTTGTAGAGGTCAAAGTAAAGGCATTTGACTAGAGTAATATTAACCCTCTGTGTGTCCCAAGCAAAAGCAAAACTTATGGCTTACTGGGAAGTAGAACTATGATAGTTTCTGATCTAATATGATAGTATCTGATCTAACGGAGAGAGTGCGATGTTGATCAGGGGAGAGGAGTTGGCCTAACGGCTAGGGCTGTTGACCTCGAATCTGGGGAACTGGGTTCGCGACTCGGCAATGACGCAGAACATCCTGTGATTCTGGGCAAATCACTTAATCTCCCCGTGCCTAACAAAAAATGTGTCCTCATGTAATGCAACTGGTGCTATGTAAAGCGCTCTGATACCCGATTCGGGTCAAGTTCGCACTATATAAAACTCTGTAAAATAAAAATATTGGAAAGGGCCTTGTAGAGATATAGGGAATGAGGTGGAAATGACAGAATTTAGTCTGACCATTGAGCGTCTGGCATCAAAGGAGCTCTTGAGATAGCCAATAAGGAGCATTGAAGTAGTGAATCCAGTATCGCCTGCTTCTCTTTGAAAAGTGAGACTTCCTTCCTAGAAGAACAGGAATTAAGGAGAACCCCGCCACATGTACCCTATTTCCTTGTTGGATGGAAATGGAAAAATTTGCCTTTTAATCTTCGAGAAACATCTCGACGACTTTATTAGCATAGAAGCCCTTTAAAAAACAATGTAATTTAAAAAGAATTTCGGGACCTATTTCTGACCCGGTTTGCGTCGCACTTGCACCAAACAACATGGTGCAAGAGCGACGCAAACCTTAAGTCAGATTTTTGAAGCCATGCAATGCCACTTTGCGTGGCATCGAGTGGCTCCAAAAATCTGTAGCAACACTGCGCAAATCGGTGTGTTGCGCTACTTTGCCCTGGGAAGGCATTCCATGGGCACTGCGTGGGTGTTCCCATGCAACTCCCATAGTTTTTGATGCATTTCCGGATTTACAAGACCATGTAAACCTGGGAATGTGTCAAAAAGATACGCCTCCCCAGGAGAGGCCTAACGAGGAGAAATATCTTGATTTCATCTAGTAACTTTCTCTTTCCATGTGTGCTGCATTCTGCAGCACACATAGAGGAATAGGAATATAGAGGAATTGTTTTGTGCAGGAAGGTATGCCTTCCTGCATAAAAACAATCCTGCATGAAACACAAGAACTCTTGCACCATGGAGTAAGTGTGCCGGCGTTGGCGCTAGGCATCCTATTGTGCACCAGCAGAAGGGGAAAAGTTAGGAATGCGCTGTTTGCCACATTTTTCCCTTTTCCTAGTGACAGAGGGCAGCACAGCAAGGTGGTTTAATGAGCTACACTGCACCACAATGTCATAAATATGCCCCTCCATTTCTGCAAGAAATAGTTGTGGAATGTGTTCTGGAATGTGGTTAACACATGCCACCATTCTGCTTTGAAATGCGAGCCCTAATGCTAGAATCTTACAAACTAATACTGGAATTCTGTCTCTAAAAGGGGGTTTTTATAACTAAAAATGGGATGCTGAAGTTCCATGTTCCGAATGCAAGTTCTATATCCCCATTCTTTTTACAGAGGCATGTTTTCTGAAAACCTGATGGCTGATGCCTTAACTGTGGGGAATTCATCTCCCAACAAGCTTGGCCTGAAGCCACTGTGCGGCTGTACAAGGCCATTTCACAGACAGCGAATCTTGTCCTTCAAACATCAGTGGAGCAGGGATCCAACTAGCAACCTGACCAGTCGCAGTAAAAGACACTAAAACTGTACTCTTACACCCCTTTGTTTTGATACCTCATTCTGTATGCAAAGCCCAATGTCATGGGCACTTTTTCTGTGAAAAAGTGCAAATTTCCACCGACATCTTGCTCATGGTGCCCCCAAGTCCTCCTCCCCACAATATTCCCTAAGAGTCCTATCCCCATCATTCTTTCCCATCCTTATTCCTGTCACACTCCTAAGAAGTTAACCTAATCTACCTAGGGTCTTGTTTTTGCTTCTCCATTAGGGTTCAGTGCTGACAGTGGCTTCACTCTTCTCATCTATGCAGGTGACCGAGATATCGCCCCCCAGGCAGGGAGCTGCTTTACCCTGATGCCCTACACGAAAGTGAACCCTCATGCCCCGACCACCCTGCGGCCTGTGCTGTTTGTGCCATCTGTGGTCGGGAAGATCATGAGGGAGAAACTCAGCACCAGCAGGGACTTTATCAACTGCCAGTCAGGTAAGCCTGTGGAAGCTCTGCACCTATGTGCCTTATGTCCAGACCTGACACTGCAGCCACTTGGGATGGGTTGAGGGACCAGCCAGGAGAGGCGTGACTACAGAACACTCTGGGTAACCAGCTCACATCCTTCATGGACTAGGGTATGGGGATGTGCTGCCGCATTCAGCTGGTAATCCAGTGCAGCACCCTGGCCAAGCCTAGGAAACCCTTGGTGAGATGTGATGTGTTCTGACCACTTTTTCTGCTACTGGGAATAGTATTCATCCAAGCCCTGTACCGAGTCCCACCATCCCCCTGCTGCCTGTGCTGCAGAAATGTAACTACATGGTGACAAACCATACTGCCAAGGCTTGCTCTTAATTGTTGCAGTTGTTATAGGCTGCATTGGCGAATGATGGGCACAACTTTGTACTGCCTGAAACTAAAGCTATTTAGTGTCTCAATTTAATTAAATCAGCGCACTGTTCTAAGTATTTATTAATTTGTAGGTGTGCCTTTCTTATTATTGCCATCCCTTCACCACACCTATGACCATCCTGATACACTCCCATATTTTTATATTAATTTGAGGGGTTATTTGATAAGGATTTGCTTGGGCGCTGCAGTTGCACAAAGCAAGGCACCGTTCATCATCAGTTTACTTTGTATCGGTCATAAACAACCATAAAAGTGCAGTGCAGCGACGTCAAAGTCACTAAACATTGGTTAAAAAAAGAAAACAGTTATACAATATATCTAAAAGAACAAACAGTACAATATCTTTGAAGTAGTAATATCAAAAACAAACAACAATAATAAAATCTACAAGTATAGAAACAATGCATTTCGGAAGGAGAATAAAGCCTATGGAGAGGATCAAATGTTTAGCAGCATGAAGACCCACTAGGGCCAAACAGATGTAAAGAGTGAAATGCTAGGGGTGGCCTAGTTCTTAGTCCATTGTGCAAAATGCATTTTCTCATAACAATTTCGAATTTAAGTTGCACACTCGCCCAAGCCTAAAGCTCAGCTCTGGTTATTAGCAGCAAGAATAGACAGAAAAACACTCAATCCCCATGTTAAGAGGGCTAGCAGAGCTACAGTGCAAAGTGTAGAGACTAACCTACTCAAAATTACCCAAATCTCAATGCATTATACAAGATACACTGTCACTTGCACACTTGTCCAAGCCTAAGGCTAAGATATTTATTGACAGCAAAAGTACACATTACCCGCAATAAAAGAACAAACAAACTGAGCTAAAGTGCACGATGCAGAGGGTAATTAATACCAGGTTTGCCCAAGTCTTAGGTCATTATTCAAGTCAATATTGCAGGAACACTTTTTACAAAACCATTTTCAATTATATTTGCACCCTTTGCTCGAGTAAAAGGAACCTTTCCTTAGGGCTAGATTGTGAAACCTCATCATGCCCTGGTCGAGATCAACATCTATCTGTCAGGATGAGGCAAACGCGTATTGAGTGTCGACATGATCAAGTGGCTCAGAGATGAATTATACAACCATATATGACATCTCATGACCAAGCCTTCAGTGCAGCTGGTCTGAGTGACCAAGCTCATTTTAAGTATCTTGAACAAGCAAATACAATTGGTTCAGCTGTATCAGATTCAGTAGGCATGAGGCCATCACACATTGTTTCACCTCTAAGTTTACGACTTGATGAAAGGATCCATCTTGATCTCGGGATCTTGTACTAATGACATATCAATAAAAAGTGTACCTCAGTTTCCGTCATATTAGTATAAAATGGGCAACCCACCAATCCTTCACCGTCTTGTTCCCACGTCGAAGTAAACGACCTGAGTGGCAATGAGCCAATTGAAAAACAAATATACAAGGACTTAGCCTCAGTGGGAATGATTCTACAAGAAATGGTTCAAATTGCAGGAAACATTTGTAGCTCAAGAATTTGTCCACCAGCCCTTCCGACCTTGTTTCACACAATGACTTTGCAAATGCTAAAAACAGACCCAGAGAGCTCTTCACCCTCATCAAGCAACAAACTTCCAAACCCCCCGCATCCTCAACTCAGGCCTCGAATGCCCTGTGCGAGACCTTCGCCAACTTCTTCAACAACTTCTTCAACAAAAAATCTCCAAGATTGAGCTCTCCTTGGTTTCCAACCACAACCTCGTTCATAGGAGCCCAGCCCCAAGAGCAGAGGGCAACAGACCCAATCACCCCTCAAATCAGTGGAAATCATTCAACCCCGTCTCGGAAATAGAGATAGTCAAACTGATCTCCACCTCTAAACCCTCCTCCCATGCCTTGGACCCGATTCCTGCCCAACTGGCCAAGAAGCTAAAACTCTCCCTAGCACCGCTCTGGACCAGGATCATAAACAGCTCCCTGAGCTCTGGGGTCATTCCTGACTGCCTTAAAGTTGGCCAAGTCACTCCTTTACTGAAAAATCCAGGCCTGGACACCAAAGATCTGAACAACTACAGACCCGTCTCCAACCTCCCTTTCCTAGCCAAGACAATGGAAAAATGTGTTCTCCTTCAATTGACGCAACACATGGACAACATCAACCTCCTAGACCCCCACCAATCGGGCTTCAGAAAAGGGTGCAGCACAGAGACAGCGATCCTCAATATCATAGATGATATACACAAGTCCCTTGATAAAGACAAATGTTCCCTACTAATCCTCCTAGACCTATCAGCAGCTTTCGATACGGTTGACCATCAACTACTCATTAAGGTACTCCAAGAAAGGCTAGGGCCTGAAGAGGTGGTCTTACGCTGGTTCGGCTCCTTTCTACAGAATCGCTCTCAAAGAGTCAAAATCAAAAACTTCTTGTTAGACCTTCATCATGTCAACAGAGACGTCCCCCAAGGATCAGTCCTCTCCCCGCTTCTTTTCAACATATACATGGAACCCCTCACCACTATACTCAAAACATCCAACATTCCCTTCCAACTTTATGCGGACGACACCCAGATTTATCTTGAAACCTCCTCCACCGAAGACATCCAGAGACGCAATGATACTCTTAGAGAAGTCCAATACTGGCTCTCTCTAAACCACCTGAAATTGAATCAAGACAAAACAGATATCCTCCTAATTTCCAACAAAATGGAGAACCCCCAAGTCGCAGAATGGCTAAAAGCAATTGATGCTCTCAACAACAATCTCTCCCTGGCCGACTCCGTCAAATCGCTGGGAATCACCCTGGACCCTAAACTAAGCACAGACAAACACATCAAGAACACTGCCAAGAGCGCTTTCCTCAACCTGAAACTATTCAGTAAGATAAAGCCCTTCATCCCGACCAACGACCTCAAACAAGCAACTCAATACCTGGTACTTTCCAGATTAGACTACAGGAATGCTACCCTTACAGGCACAGCAAAATCTCACCTAGCTCCCCTCTGATCAACTCTTAATGCAGCTGCTAGAATGGTCACTGGAGTAAACAAATACGACCATATCTCGCCCGCACTCAGAGAGTTGAAATGGCTCCCAGTTGAATTAAGAGCCAGTTACAGAACTGCCTGCCTCACGCACAAAGCCCTCCACACTGGGAAACCCGCCTACCTGGCCTCCAAACTCACGAAGGATGGTCAGACAAGGATCCTCAGGAGCTCCAATACTCTACTACTCATCCCGCCGAAAACCCGCATACAAAAAACTGCAGTCAGATCCTTCTCTGGAAATGCGCCCAAAATATAGAACTCCATCCCAGTCCACATCAGGACGATCCCCTCCTTTCTAAAATTCAAAAGGCAACTCAAAGACCTCTACCTCAATCGTTCCTTCCTAAATGGATAGATTGAAACCCAAACTCACAATCGTGCACATCACTGCACTATGACACTGTACAACCAAGACCTCTACCTCACACCTAGCCCGTCTCCTCCCCACCATCCCCCTGGATCGGAAGGTTGCGCGGCTAGAACAACTATGTTCACTATTATAAGACTATGAAACCTTCCCTCTATCGTTATACAACACGCATAACCCTCTTCTGCACCTTGTGGTTTCACTGCTATAATTTGTGTTTTTCCTTTTTTACAAAGTGTTGTAAAGTCCTCCGATACCTTCTGGTCTGGCTAGCTCTATATAAAACTCCTTAATAAATAAATAAATAAATGAATTTAGCTGGTGACTTTCTGGTTTCACCACACCTTTGACCATCCTGATACACTCCCATATTTTAATATGAATTTGAGGGGTTATTTGCTAAGGATTTGCGTGTGCGCTGGAGTTGCACAAAGGAGGGCGCCAATTTACTTACCATTATAAAAGCCTACAGCAGAGCAAAACCGTGCAGTGCCAAACGATCGCCCGCACAACCCTTAGCGAGTAACCCCTTCCATGTTTGCCACTGAAAAGGTCCAGTGCCTCCTGTCTAGCATTTGTTTGTGGAAATTCTGAGCCTGTTTTGAATCTTATGCTTACGTAATTTTGCTTGCCCCTTTTGTAGGTGATGCTTTTTTGTGATTACACTTTACTCTCCATGTTTAACGCATCTTTTAGACACTCGCTTACGGATTCAGCAGAACAGCAGCCCTGTTTAACCTTTGACAAACCCCTGTTTAACAGTAGAAACATGTCTTTCTGTTTTACTCTACCCAGAGTGCCTTTCAGAAGCAGAGTATGAATCCCGGCATCGGAATGGTGATATCATCTGTGCAAAGAAGGTAGAGGGCTTCTACCGATGTGTCACTCGCCAGACTGTACATTCCAGCACTGACAAGGTAACTCCCCCAAAAATGCGTTATGCACTCCCCCTCCTTTCTTGACTCCGAGGTCTGCTTCACTGCACTTTCAGAAGGGTGGGTTTGTAGGGGTTCACTTTTAGGTCTCGCCTAGGCAGCGCTTGCGCTGTCTCTTCGAGACATGCTGTATTCAGGTATTGATTTTAAGCTCCGTCTATTTTCCGCCCATCTTTGCAATTGGCTTCTTTTCCTTTTATTTGTAAATTATGACTTGCGATTCGTGAATAGGCTTACTAGTTTGTCCTTAGTACCTCCCTCTCTTCTATTGTTACCTCACATGAGGACAGCCCCTCTTACATGTGTTCTTACAGCTAGTTTCTATTAGCAGTTAGGGAGACGCTCCACATCCTGTGATTCTGGGCAAATCACTTAATCACCCCTTGCCCAACAAAAATGAATGTGTCTGTCTGTAACGCAACTGGTGCTCATGTAAAGTGCTCTGATACCTTCGGGTCAAGTTCACACTGTATAAAAATCTGGGGGGGAAAAAGCAAAGAAAGTTGTGGCTCGCAAAACTCTATTTTTACAATATCCTAAATTTTTCATAAGTAGCTCAGCACGCAGCCTACAACTTTCACAATGGTGGCCTGCCTTTCTTTCCCCGCCATTCTTAAAGATGAAGGCAGCGTGCTGCGATGCTTACGAAAAACATACAATATGGAAAAAATAGAGTTTTGCAAGCCGTGCCGTTCTTTTCTTCGGCGCCGCTCGCCAAACTCTATATTTTCAATATTGTATGCTTTTAGTACGGAGAGAGACATCTGCAGAACAAATCGCTCTCGGGGTCAGTCAGATCGATACTTCCTGTACCATGGCCCACTCTCCCCCCACGTTGCCCCCGGTTGTCTCTGTCACTCACACCCTGGCTCTTAGCAGCTCTCACCACTCCAGGAAAGGTCTGCTCCGACACTGTGGGCACCTATCCTGGCAGGCAAGTACTCGGAGTACCCCTGGGTTTAAATAAATGCAGATTGTACTTGTCAGACATGTATCCCTTGTTCTCCTTCACATTAACACCCACACCTCTCCCCTCCACGCCCCACCCGCGGATAACAGTGGCGTAGGGCGAAAACCTTTAAACTTTTATATGTTGTACCAAAAGTGTTTCAATTCTGAAAACATAAGACTGTGAATTAAATATTATGACATCTCAGTCACTGACGTTCTTTCCTTCATATAACGTTTCTCTTCTGCCTGTGTCAGATACTTGTGCTCTTCTCCCTCCACATGTCTTTCTAAAATCCGTCATCAGCATATCTCACACCTCATCCCTTTCCTCTCCAGCACCCTCTTTTCACTCACTCCATGAGGCGTACAAAGTACATGCAAGAGTGAGTGAAAAGATAGTGCGGGAGAGGAAAGGGATAAGGTGTGAGATACGCTGATGATGGATTTCAGAAAGATGTGTGGAGGGAAAACTGCATAAGTATCTGATGTAGGCAGCAGAGAAAAGTGTTATGAAGGAAAGAACTGGAGTGCCTGGGATTGTCATAATATTTAATTCAGTCTTATGTTTTCAGAATTGAAACACTTTTAGTACAACAAAATCATTGTTACACATTTATTGTATACATATATGCACATACACACTCTCTCTCTCTCTCTCCCACCTGTAATCACTGCATTTTCTTTAACTTTTGCCCAGTCAATATTTCAAAAGTGGTGCACCTCCTTAACACACTTTCCACAGTTACAACTACCACATGTGACAATTGCTCTGTGCACCCTACAGAGAGGCCAAGGATTGGATAACCATGTATTCTGCACTCCTATCTTGACCCATTGATGGCCAATATGAGAAACTTCGACTGCCTTTAGATTCAGCTCTAGAGTTTTAAAATGTGCGCCACCATAAACACCCATCCCCCAAACTAAACTAAGGTGCCTGGAGGCGGCTTCAAGTTAACAACACAGGCGCCGCACTTTAGGTTGCAACACGGCACCCGCTTTTATATTTACAAATACAATAGCTGAAAGTCTCTAAAATGCAAGACCTATTGCATTGCAAATGCTTGTTTCGTAAGAGCTCCAGGTGGTTTTAGTGTCCTCTGTACTCACCTACAAGCTTTACTCATTTCCAAAAATCTCAGGTTTTGATACCTTGTATTGTACTTACTAAAAATCACATGCCAGAAGATAAAATGCATAAGACTTAGAACGATTTCTATATTTAGCAAATTCTAAATCTAGAAGCGTAGGGGCCCCAGTAGCTGAGGGAAGGGGATTACTACATGCACGCAGGGGCAGCTCCTCCACTCGGGTGGAGTAGTGTTGCCCCACTGCTCTCTCGAAGTGCCAGAAGCAGAAACATAAAATGGTAAAACTACCATTTTATGTTTCTGCTTCTTGCACTGCAAGAAAGCAGAAGTGATTTGTTGCTGGCGGGCGGGTAGGTGGGGCTGCTCTACGGGCTGGGTAGGGGAGGAGTGGTGTGCCCACTCCTGAGTGAGTATGACTGGTTTGGTCGGCCCTCTGGGGCCACCCAAACCAGTCATGTTCACTCTGCCCCTTCTCCATGAAGGCTGCAATGCAGCCTACATGGACAAAATGGCCTCCCCACAGGCGCCTGGTTGGGTGCCGTCCCGACCAGTAACAACGCTGCCATTGCAGCACTGTGATTGGCTTAGAGGAGAGGAGGGAGGCTGCCTGCTTCCTGTTCTTGCCAGAGGCAGGAGAGCAGACGCAGGTGCCGAGAAAACACGGGACCTGGCCGGCCGGCGGACATGTATGTTTTTAAAATGTATTATTAAATTGATCACCTCCCCTCCCAGCGCGAACACCCCCCCTGCAATTAATGCCGGCCACGACTGCATGCATGAACTCAAACATCAGGGAGCCTCCGTAAGTGTTTGAAATGGGTATCCTTTCGCCTGCAGCTCAGGCACTGTGGCTTGTACTGTGGCGTACTATGTTTGTAAGGTAGCGTGACAACTTCTCACGAAAATTCTTTAATGCCTCATTTAAATTCTTGCATTAAGTGATACTTTTTCGGTAGGCTTACATGGTTTGAGGCAGTTTTTTTCTTCAGGGAGCTCACATTCCAGGTGACCTTTAAATTTACTTACGCACATCATTGGTGTCTCCATGTATTTCTCCTTTAGCAGCAGGTGAATACAAAAAAAAAAAACAGCATCCACTTGTCAACTATATATACTGCAGTAAAATGATGTAGAAGCCGCAGGAAACAGTCCTATCTGGCTGTAGTTGCCCTCCCATGGGAAGATATGAGTCCCAGGGAGGTGGAGCATCCATAATGCCTTTAGACTAAGGAAAATAGTACCTGGCACGCGGTCCACGCACGTTACAAACGTTTCTCAGTCACGTCCACATACGTGTGTGCCTTTACCACTGATGGATAAACGCGCCACCTCAAAAAAGCTATAGGCTAAATGGGCATTTTATACTCATCAGTTTATAGTACTTTTCAAACTTGATGTCGAGCTTGCAGACTTATCTTGAGCACTAATTAGCGGTGGGAAGACCTACAAATTACCAGTACCTCTCTCATTGCGTTGTCGTCTTTCTAAAAGTCTTTTTCCACACCTGTTCAAGGTCACTGCCTAAGTGGAGTGTGTAAGTGGATTAAACATGACTGGCACACCAAAATGAGCTTGACTGTCCTAGGGATACATTTCTCATTTTTCAAAAATGCACGGGTGCCAAACACCAAAGGTAACACAAGCCAATGCAAAGTGTTGATTTGTTATTCACTTTCCAGGTCATAACTTATTTCGTGTTGGAATGTTAGCTAAAACTAATGCAAAGGAGCGTTTTGTGCTATTTTTAGTAACTTTGTGTCAAGGGGGCATACCATAGATGGCACATGAGCATTACCATGCGATCATCCTGGCTTTTGACACAAAGTAAGCAGATGTGGCTTAACAGCCAGAACTGCCCACTTTGCAGCTGGGGATCCAGGTTCGGGTCTCGGTGTCGGCTCAATATTCTGTGATTCTGGGAAAATCAATTAATCTCCCTGTGCCTACGGCCAGCAAATAGCGACCCTCACGGGTGATTGGCTGCGCTTTACAAATCCAAGTATTATATTATTATTAATATAAATGTCTACCTACTAACATTTGCAGAAACCTCACAGAGGTGCAAAGTAGGAGAAAAGTTTTTTTCTCTCCAAAATTTCCCAACTTTGAATGTGTGCTGTACTGTACAGCAATAATACAATTTGGGTTAACTTTTAAAGTATGTCTGAGCATTGTATTTTGTGTTGGAAGTGTTCTCTTTCAGTACAGCATCTGCTAGAGATCACCCGCACACTGTGGTGCAACAGTGTGTGGCGCAACATAGCCCTATGCACCAATGCTTGGGAAGAGAGTAGCAGCGCCATTTCTTTGCAGATATAGCGTTGTCCTGCTCTCTCCCTTTCACACAGTGCAGCAGCTTTGGTCGCTACACTGCATTGCTTGAAATAGTACATTTGTCCCATTGTGTCTGGAAGCAGTGGCACACTGACAAAGATCAATAGAAGTGTATGCACACTTCACACTTGCATTAGTACCCTTCGCAATAACTACTTAAAAAGGTAGTATCATGTTGTAACCTTGCAAGAGCAGCGTCGATGGAATCCGTGCAGGTTTCCGCCAGTGACAAACCTCTACAACACTCCTTAAGACGTCCAAGTGCAAGGTCAATGATGCAGCTGCAGGCAAGGATGAGCCTAGCAGGAGGTTCTGCAGGGTTATCATCTAAACCCGCTCCTCCTAAACCAGAACCCAAACAAAAGAAAGTAGCTGCTAAGATAACGGCTCCTGCTAATAGTAACAAGCATTGGCAAAACCAATATGTCTCGCCTATACAAGAGCTATTGGCTTTGGCAATTTTATTTTGCCGTGTTGTACACTAGCGTGGCTGCCATTCAGCATGGCTAAAGGTTAGTGGCGTGGACTGTCCTAGAGTGGAGTGGGGGGGGGGTGTGGAGTGTTGTAGACTGGATTTGTTGGAGTAGAGTAGGGGGGAGAAGAGTGTCAGAGTTGAGTGGAGTTCAGTGGCAGTGTGCATCATAGAGTGCAGTGTCATTGAGTACTGTAGGGTGGGATGGGATAGGGTGGAGCGGGTTGAGGTGGATTGGAGTAGTTAGGGGTGGACTGGATTGGGGTAGAGTGGGTTAGATTAGAGTAGGGTGGGCTGGAGTGGTGTGAATTAGAGTGGAGTGCTGTAGATTATTCCGGACTGGAAAGGGTTGGATTGCACTGAGTGATGTGGACTGAACTAGGGTGGGGTGGATTGGACTGTGGTGTAGTGGGGTTGATTGGAGTGGGGTTGACTGGATGGGGTTGATTAGACTAGAGCAAATTAAAATGGGGTGGGGTGGACTGGAGTGGGGTGAATTGGAGAGGGGTGGGATGGATTAGATTGGGGTGGGTGGATTGAAGTGGGGCAAAATGGATTACAAGGGGTGGATTGGACTGTAGTGGAGTAGACTGTAGTGGAGTAGACTGTAGTGGGGTAGACTGTAGTGGGGTGGACTGGAGTGGGGTGGACTGGAGTGGGGTGGACTGGTGTGGGTGGACTGGAGTGAGGTGGAATGCAGTGGGGTGGATTGGAATAGAGTGGGGTGGGGTGGATTGGAGTGGAGTAGATTTGATTGCTGTGTGGTGGACTGGATTGAAGTCAGGTAGATTGGATTGAGTGGGGCATGCTGGATTGGGGTGGTTTGGAATGAGGTGTATTTGGGTGGGGTGGATTAGACTTGGGTGGAGTGAACTGGATTGGAGTGGAATGGATTGGGGTGGATTGCAGTAAAGTGGGGTAGGTTAGATTGGGATTGGAATGGATTGGTATGGGGTGGATTATATTGGAGTGGGTGGATTGGATTGGGGTGAGGTGTATTGGAGTGGTGAGGATTATTTTAGATTGGAGTTGGGCAAACTGAATTTGATTGAAAGTGGACCGGATTGTTATTGATTGGAGTGGGGCAAATTGTTTTGGAATGGAGTGGGGCATATTGGAGTGGGGGAAGGCTGTTTTGGATTGGAGTGAGGGAGAATGGAGCGGGTGGATTGTTTTGCATTGAAGTGGGGTAAATTGTTTTGGATTGGTGTGGGACAGATTAAAGTGGGTCCGATTAGAGTAGGGCAAATTGTTTTGGATTGGAGTGGGACAGATTAAAGTGGGTCCGATTAGAATAGGGCAAATTGTTTTGGATTGAAGAGGGGTGGATTGTGATGATTGGATTGGGGTGGACTGGTGTGGGGTGGAATGGGGTGGATTAGAGTGGAGTGGATTGGGATGGAGTGGGTGGATTGGGGTGAGGTGCTCAGAAGTGGGAAGTATTGTTTTGGATTGGAGTGCGGCAGATTGGATTGTGGCAGACAGTTTTTGGATTGAGGACGATTTGATTGGCGTGGATTAGAGTGGAGCTGATTGTTTTGGATTGGAGTGGGGCAGATTGTTTTGGAATGGAGAGGAGCAGACTGGTGTGGGGTGGATTGGAGTGGGGCAGATTATGTGTTAGAGCAGAATTTCAGAAATTACACATAAGAAAGAAACCGTGTCGCTTTGCAATATTTAGAACAAGATAATCCTTATCTTTTGAGAACAGCGCCCACAAGCAAAATCAAAAGAAAACATGAGTGCAAAGTGAGAAAAGAAGACTCGGCAAAATAAAATAAAGTTAACTATAGGAAACAAATCTTTGCAATTTTGTTTGTCCTGCTGGGTATGTTTTTGCCAGTAACACGCATTCTGTTTGCAGGGCAGTAAGACTTAAACAAAACAAAATAGTACCTTAATCACGTAGGTAGCAGCGGTCATATACTGATTATGTTCAAGTCAATCTGATTATGTTGAGTTAATCCGTGCTTGATACCTACTCCACAGAGAGGAACGGAAATGATGTTAGGCCTCCAGTGACGAATTACGAGGCTCATAAGAAGAGTCCCATGCAAGCTAACAAATGGTAAGCAACGGGCGGGCTCCAAGCCCTTTTTGTTAACAACAGTGTCTCGTACACAAGGCGCATGCACTAGCAGGCTCCACCCTAAAAAGGGGGCAAAAGGAAAGAAGAATGACAATGCCAATAAGGAGACAATAAAAGACCTGCTCTCAGAGAACGGCTCAAGACCCCCCACATGCCCCGGGGACCGCCACCTCGCCAGGGCATTAACTATGCAAATTTGGGGGTCCGTTACAGACCCCTGAGCCCCGGGGACCACCACCTCCCCGGAGCTTTGCCAATGTATGTATGTATGTATGTATTGGCATTTATAAGGCGCATAGGTCACCCGTAGGTTTCAAAGCGCCCGCAGAAGCTCCAATGATGAACAGGTAGTCAGACGAAGTTAGAACAGCCAGGTTTTCAGAAGCTTGCGGAATTTCAGATGGTTTGGTTCAAGCCTCATAGGAAGAGGGAGAGTGTTCCAAATCATCGGGGCTATTTTAGAAAAAGATCTGTCTCCGTTTCTAACAGTTTGAACTTTGGGGACGGAGAGATGGTGCTTGCCGGATGACCTGAGCGTTCTAGCCAATTGATAGGCTGTGAGCTTGTTGGCGAGATATAGAGGGCCTTTGCCGTTTAGAGTTTTATGAACCAAGCAGCAAAGTTTAAATTCAATGCGCTTTTTTATAGGAAGCCAATGTAACGACCTCAAACTGGGGGCAGAGGGAGTACGAGAGGGGAGATCAAGGACCATCCTAGCAGCGGTGTTTTGCAGGACCTGGAGTTTGTTCAAAAGATTTTCATTAATGGATGCAAAGAGCACATTACCGTCGTCCAGGCGGCTAATAATTAGTCCCTGAACCAGAGGCAGACGGGAGGAAAGGGGGATCCGTTTGAAAATTTTCCTGAGATTGCGCATAAGCCCAAAACCGGAGCGCACAATGCTGCTGATGTGGTCAGACATAGAGAGTTTATTGTCAAACACTATCCCCAGATTTCGGGCTGAAGTTTTGGGGGGGGGGGGGGGGGGGGGGGGGCACGGACCTAAAGTTGACGGCCACCAGTCGTCGCTCCAAAATTTGTGAGCACTTCCAAAAAGTAGGATCTCTGTTTTGTCTGCATTTAGTAGCAGGTAATTATTTGACATCCACTCTTTTATCGTGATCATACATTGTTGAAATCGGAGTTTTACATTGGTAGGATCGGTTCCTAAAGTGATGAGAATTTGTGTGTCATCCGCATAGGACACGGTTTCAAAACCGTGTGCTTTGATTAATTTAGCCAATGGAGACACATAAAGATTAAAAAGCGTAGGACTTAATATGGAGCCTTGTGGCACACCCTTGTCTACTTCCTGTTCCAAAGAGGAGAATTTGTCAACTTGAACTCTAGAACTACGTCCCGTCAGGAAGCTTTTGATCCACATTAATGCCGAGCCTTCGACACCTACCTCC
Source organism: Triturus cristatus (assembly GCF_964204655.1). Classification (NCBI taxonomy): domain Eukaryota; kingdom Metazoa; phylum Chordata; class Amphibia; order Caudata; family Salamandridae; genus Triturus; species Triturus cristatus. The sequence goes on along the minus strand of NC_140590.1, from coordinate 725,146,178 downwards.
ACAAGACGTTTTAGAAGAATACTATGTGAGATGGTGTCGAAGGCAGCGGACAAATCTAGTAGAACCAAGATGGAGGGTTGATTTATATCAAGGGCGAGTCTTACATTATCCACCATTTCAAGTAGCGCAGTTTCAGTACTGTGAAATGCTCTGAATCCAGACTGAGAAGGATCCAGCAGTTTGTTGGTTTCTAAGTGTTTTGTGAGTTGGGAGTTGAAGATTCCAGAACTTTTCCAAACAGGGGGAGGAGGGAGATGGGGCGGTAATTTAAAGGCAAAGTCGGGTCAGCAGATGTTTTTTTCAAAATGGGCCTGATGACGGCTTTCTTCCAGTGAGAGGGCACAGTCGACTGGGAGAGTGAGAGATTAAGGGTTCTGGTGAAATAAGGAATAAGGATGGGGGCAATTTTGGAAATATATGAAGATGATGCCGGATCAATAGGGGAGCCAGAAGTAATTCTGGTCAGTGTGGATGTTACATCTTGTTCCGTAAATGTCTGAAAGTCCTTCAGAATGGTAGACGGAATGGGAAGAGTTATACTTATTGGCTGCTTGCATTGTAGGTCAGTGGTAGTGGGGTTAACAAAAGTTTTATAAATATCATTGACTTTATTATAAAAGAATGCAGAGAGAGTATTAACCCATTCATAGGAGGCAACTGTGGCAGGTAGACATGACGCAGGACTTGAGAATTCTTTGACTATTCTATAGAGTTCTCTATGGGAATTGGCAGCCCGGTCTATCCTGGCACCCAGATAGACTTTTTTTGCAGAGGCAATGTCCCTCATATATTGGCGATGGGATTTTTTATATTGTGTTCTGTCGTTGGAGTTTTTTGTGTGTCGCCATTTACGTTCGAGTACCCTGACAACAGATTTTATTATTTTGAGTTCAGGGGTGAACCAAGGGGATAGTTTAGTTGGACGTCTGCTGGGTTTACTGGGGGCAATGATGTCTAAAGCTGCGGTAATAGCTTGATCAAGATAAATTGCAGCTTGGTTAGGGTCGGTAAGAAGTGAGATGGGTATTGGGGAAAAATGCGTGGAAAAAGCTTCCGGACTAATCTTATTCCATGGTCTACTTGAGCTGGATTTTTTCGTAGGAGGGGAAGGAATGGAGTTGAGGTGGATAAGAAACTTGATGGTGTAGTGATCGGACCAAAGGACCGGTGAAAGTTGATTCAATTGTAGTTTATTGGATTTGATGAATAAAAGGTCAAGGGTGTGGCCGGCGATATGGGTGGGGCCGGTCACCAATTGGTTTAGTCCTAATGCGTTCATACTAGTGATGAGTTTGTTTGTGTGAGGGTCCAGTAGAGATTCGGCGTGATAATTGAAATCTCCTAAATTTTTTTTAATTTTTTTTTTTTAACATGTTTTTATTGCAGAGTTGTAAACAAGGCATCCAGTAAGTCAACCTGTACACGCACGACATCTCAAAGCTCATCTGTCGTTATAACAATGCACACAGCCATTCAGCCCACATCCCGGGGGCCGGGCGGCGTACCATCACAGTGACTCAGAGTGTCAAGGCGATCACCTCACAGAGATGTCAGGTCAACAGCGTAATATAGTATCTGCTTTTATACCCATCAAACTCCCTCCCCACAAACGCCGCCAAATATAGTCAGCCACTCAGAGTTGGCTGCACCAGGATTATCCTTATCCACAGCACCGGTCCACATTAGCTCCCTCCCGGAGGCGCAGTGCCTACGGCCTATCCAATATCACATTAGAGGTACCCAAGGAGAGCTGCTCTGGAACCCCACTCCCTTCTGGTCCTTAGTCAGAGAGCCGGTCTGCCGGCGCTCTTATTATCCCTACAACTATACCCCATGAACTCCCCCCCACCCCTCCCACCCCCCAACTGCTGCTGCTGTGGGTTATACTTGTGGGTTCTGACGCTATGGCTTGCCATTTATCGGGTTTTGCATGTGGTCTCTCAAGCCTCAGGGAAACCCGCCTTCCAAAAGTTCGTGCTCCGCACCCTCCAGCAGGTAGTCTTGCAGAGCCTGTACTATCATCTCCCAAGCCCTCGCCCACTCCAAGCCCTTTTCATTACCTGTCTTGACAGCCTGTCGCCTTCTGAGCACACTCTCACATCCAGACCATTTCAACAGCTCAGCCGTCCATCTCCTAACTGAGGGGCCCTCCCGCGATTTCCAGTGCCATGTAATTTCTCTCTGGGCCAACATGAGGCCTAGGTCAATGAATTTGCTCGTCACTTTCGTCTTTGCCGTGTGAGGGAACCAGAGCAGGAGACATGCCGCCATGTCGAATTCTACCTCCCGGTCCGTGACCGTGTTCTAAAGCTCTCCCACCTCAGCCCAATATGTCCCTAGCTTCGGGCACCCCCACAGTAGGTGGTCCAGCTCGGCCCCAAGCGCTAAGCATCTCGGGCACGCCGCATCCTGCACCTGAAAGTATCGTCCAATCTTTCCCGGGGTCATGTAGGCCCTATGTAGGATGAAGAAATGTACCTGCTGAAAACGGGCATTCCTGCTACCCTTCCACGTCCTTCGCAGAATATGGCTCCAGACCGTGTCCGGAATGGGTTTGCCTATGCTTTCCTCCCATGTCTCCTGCAACGCTGTGAGCGGCTCTATCCCCTCCTGTAGCATTCTAGAGTGGAGGCAGGTCACCGCCTTAAGCATTCCCGCTGCCATCACCACGTACTGGCAGGCCATGTTTGCGGTAGGTTCCACCAGCCCTTCCCTGCAATGCTTTTGTATCGCTGCAATCACCGCCGCATGCAGGAGGTAACTCCCATCCGGGAGGCCAAACTGCTCCTGCAACTCCCCGAAGGGGGCAAGCACCCCGTCGACATAGAGGTCCCCCACCATCTGCAGCCCCAACTCCTCCCACTCCGCCAACGGGGACCAGTCGCCTCCATGCGGTAACGCCGTCAGCATCCCCAGAGGGATCTCCGGAGCATACGGACGCACTGCTTTCGCTCTCTTCATACTCCTGCGCCAGCACAGCTGAAGAGTTCTCTCCTCTATAGACAAGCCTCTCAGGCTTTGAAATCTCCTAAAAGAAAGAAATTATCAGAGGAGAGAGCCAGGGAGGCAATGGTTTCAGTGAGTTTATTAACAAAGTTCGTTTTGGTGCCAGGCGGCCTATAGAGAAGGGCGCCTTTCCAAGACTCTTTACTTCCCAAGGTAATGGTGAAAGTACAGATTTCGCCCCAATCTGCAAGGTGAGAATTTGTGAGGTGAAGTTTGATGTTGGACCTGTAGGCAATAGCAATTCCTCCACCTCTTTTATTCGTCCTGTCCAGCCTCGCAATTTTGTATTCCTGGGGAAAGGCTACTGCAATGTCGGGTAGTGCAGAATCTGAGAGCCAGGTTTCAGTAATGAAACACAAATCTGGCTTATCTGCATCAAGAAGCGCTCAGATTTCTAATTGATGTTTAGGGAGGGATCGAGCATTACAGTACAGGCAGGTTAGAGACTTGGATCCGGGGAGAAAATTAGGGGTAGGAGTAACGCAAGTACTCACTTTTGATGGGTGTCGGCAGAGGAAGAGGGACTGATTGGAAAGGGAGTTGCAGAGGGAAGAGGAAAAATTGTCAGGTAAACAAATGGTAGAGTGATGAATATTCATTGCATGGAGCTCAGAACTTGAGTATTGAATAAGCGCCATGGAAAGAGAGATACAGAAGGAATAGAGGAGAAAACCAGCCGCAATCCTGGCGACAGGCGACGGTCGAGCGCGGACGGGCGCAGACGGGCTTGACTTTGGCGCGCCTTCGGCGCGCCACCGGCGCGCCCGCTGCGCGCATCTGCTCTGCGCACTAGTTATGTGTCAGGAGTGGCCGGGACCGCGACAGTGACAACCACGACTGGAATGCTAACCTAATGAACTCACAGGAAGTAAGTATGTGTAAGCTCGGTGTTTTGCCCCTCCGCGCAATCGGCACAAGCCGCGGCGGACCGGGGGGACACCTGAAGTCAAGGTAGGCAGCACAGCTAAAATGGACACAGTATTTTAAAAGCACACAAAAGCAGTTTTAAGAACACAGTAAAATTATAAATTGGCTCCAGGAGGGGGGCAGCGCGGCCCCCCTCCTGGAGCCAGTGATGGCCCTGGGGACCGCCACCCCCCAGGACCGGCTCCTGCAGTGTCCCGGGGTGCCCACCCCCGGGACACTGCTGTTTGCAATGACAGGACGGGAGCCTCACAGCTCCCGCCCTGTCATTGCAAACTCTGCTTTGCTTCATTGAAGCGAGAGCAGGGAAACCTTCTCTCGCTTCAATGAAGCAAAGCAGAATTGGTTTTCCATAAGGCATGCTGTATGTCAGCAGCTTCCCTTGTGGAAAAGCAATGCTGTCTCCCGCAGGACGCGGGGAGCCGGCGGGACCGTGCGGGCATTGGGGACCCCCCCACGGTCCCCAATGGATAGGGTCGGCCCCGGGGGATGGGGCCATGTGTTGCTGTAGATACACATACTCTGCATACTCCTGTCAACAAGTGTTTGGCTCAAACGTGTGTACATTGTTTTTCTTTGAAGAAGTATTTTGAGTCCGCCTCCTTAGGCTGCCATTGGGCATGGGCACAGACTCCATGTTTTTACGCCAACAGGTTCGGACGTGTATGACTGGAACCCCGGAATCGAAGTGCCTCTCAATGTTTTCTTCCGCCATTCCCATTATTCTTTTCGACACCGACTGCGGATTAAAGTCGATATTATTCAGCAGTGTCATTACCGAGATCTCAGACGACTCCAATTATTACCAAAATGTTGCATGTCAGGGTTTAAACCAGAAGTGTAACAACATCTGCTCAACCTGCCCTTACCCAGAGAACACCTGTTTGGGGCCACTGGTTGACCAGATGTTGGAAAAGATAAAAAAAAATACAAATACTGAAAAGGCCATGGGTGTGTTGCAAATCCCTGCCCGAGGCTTCTTTTGGAGGAAACAGTATTGTGATGCCTCCATGGCTAAGTCCCCAGATTCAGTTTCTTACCAGAGCCAACAACAATAGGCCTACCACCCCTACACTCCCTGAGGGTACACTAGAAGCAAGTATAAGGAGAAGTGTAGCTCACTGGTTAGAGGAGGCATACCCTGAAGCAGAGATCAGACCCGGGACCTGGGTTCGATTCCCGACGCGGCAGGGTCCAGAACCCAATTGTTCACGGACTCGATAATTCTCGCTTCGGTGCCCACTCTAAGCATGAGTTCACACTATGCAGCTCTGGGCAACAAGCCTGCTTAATCTCCACAACGGCCCCCGCGGCGGGATGCCTGGCTTTCACCTTGGGGATGCCCAGTACGGGTTATCTTACAGGGAAAAACCAGGATGGGTTCCCAATGCAAGCGCCAAGATGCCCGTAGGGTGATAGCTGCGCTCTATAAGTACCTCAATCAATCAATCAATCAAGGAAAAAAACAACAGAGGCAAAGGAGGCTCCAAAAGCAAGGGGGCATCCATCACCACCAAGCAGTGACTCTCTACACCTCTCCCCCGATCATGTCGGGGGAGACTACTGGGGTTGTTACAAACTCGCAAGAAATCACGTAAAATGGGTTCTAGGTGTTATGCAACATGAATACAGCCTAGAACTTTTCACATAACTTCTCAACATACCATCAAGTCCCTCAGAGCTCAGCAAAGAGCATCTACTTGTTTTGGAGGAACAGGTGCAAGGCCTCATGGAAAGGGGCCATCAAGGAAAAGGGGTCTACTCCTTCTACTACATTATTCCAAATAAGGATGGCTCCTCAGACCTAATCTCGAACTCAACCCATACATCCTGTTGGAATATTTCCGCATGGTAGCCCTTCAGTATGTCATCCCTCTGCTCCAGCCGGACGTCTTCATGACAGCATTGGATCTAAAAGACCCATATTTCCATAGCGCCAATCCAGTAATGCTATCAGTGCTTCATGGGAAGTGTCTGCCATTGTTTTTTTTTTTAATTGAATCTTTTTATTGAAGAAATAAACATAAAACAACAAAAAACAAAAACGGTGCAGTTCCGAGACGTAGAAAAGTTACTGAGAAAAACAGAAATTGTATTCAAAGCAAAACAATACATTGGATCAAAGTCAAGTCAATTGTATCATCAGCCCATGCAACATAAGAAACTTATGGTGTTTCATTCTCTACAGTATAAGAAAAAGCATCATTAAATGGGGTACAGATAAAATCTCTACTCTCGTTCCAAGGGCTCCATATTTTAGTCCATTTACCCGGGCATCCCCTGCTTTCATACACCACCCTCTCCACTTGAATACACCAAACCAGTCTGATTCCCAATCGGTATGTCGCAATTCAACCCCTCCCTTCCATGTTCTGGCAATATTATGTTTTGCTAACATGCAACCTAATGTGATCCAGATCCGTTCAAACCTTGTCAAGTCAATAGCCTCCCAAATATTTCATAGGGAAAGACGTGGGGAGGCTTCAATCGTTGTATGTCATATTTAAGGCATGGCTGGCACAACACATCCCCAATATATCTGAGGGCTGGGGCATTCCCACCATTGATGTAAAAAATTTCCCGTTTGCCCACAGCCACGGGGACAGGCCGGGGAGACTACAAGGGCAATCTTAATGAGTGCCAAACTGGTGTAATATGCTCTGTGGAATATTTTGAGCTGTATGAGCTTGAAGCGGGAACGGATAGCCACCTCCCGGGGTGATGCCAAGGCTGCCCTCCAGTCCTCATCGTCAAGCTCTTCCACCTCGTGAATCAGGCAAGTTAGTCAGAATTGTGCGATACGTTAATGAAACCGCTTTTTCTGGGAGATAATCATCCAATAGCCTATCTCCTAATGGGGAGGAGGCTGGCAGATCAGAGCCTTTGGGTAGTGCTTTATGTACAGAACTTCATAACAGAAGGTATCGGAAAGTTTACCCCGCTTGAAGTTGATATTGGATTTTTAAGTCACCAAACAGGATAACCCCCCCCCCCCTTCCCTTATCCATAGGTCCCCCACTTTCGAAAGGCCAATTAAGTCTCATTTGTCAAACCCTGGGTGTTGTGAGAGCATACCTAGTTGACAGGGTGTCTGCCATTGTTAGTTCAAAGTTTTACCTTTTGATGTCAGCACTACACCATGGGTCTTTACCATATCCCTAGCTGTGGTTGCCACACAACAAAGATGGGGAAGGATCCATGGTTTCCTCTAACCAGGACGATTGGCTGGCCAAGAGTTAAAGCAAGTTCCCGTGCTTGGCTCATACCCAGACCACTCTTTCTCTCCTTCACAGTCTAGGATGTACCATGAACATCACCAAATCACATGTGGTTTCTCTACAAATTCAGCCCTTTCTAGGGTCAACACAAAACTCAGTTACAGGCAAAGCCAACAAGGGAGTCACAGCTTTTCAGTAGCTTGCCCCTCTTTTTCAGTCCAATCTAAACAGTGATGCGCCTCCTGGGCATGATGTCATCCTGCATCGCCATAATGCCCCATGTCAGACTACAAGTTACCCCTTCAACAGTGACGCACAATGGTCTAAAGTGGAAGGTCGTATAGAGGATCTAGTGTTGGTAAAGGCCAGTGTGCTTCACTTACAGCAGTGAAGGAACAGCAGCAACCTATTTTACGGCCAGCCTTTTCAAGACCATAAACAATTGGTGACCATTGACACAGACGCATCACAAGTCAGCGGGGGCACACTGTAATCATTCGCCAGTACTTGCACTGTGGACCCCGCAGCAGCAGGGACACCGCATCAACTTCAAGTTCTTAGCATCCCAGCTTTCCCTCAAATCCTTTATCCTACAGATTCAGGGCAAGGTAGTCTTAATCCAACCAGACATCACAAGTACGGTAGATTCCCGCCCCCTTCCCCTCTCCCTAGTATTTCAGACAATTTTCTTTGGTTATTTTGCCACCATATCCACCTGATGGCAGATTATCTACTGCAGGAGGACAACAACCTAGCAGACTTGCTCACTAGTTCTCACCAACAAGTCCACAAATGGTAACTCAGTCCTGTCGTTCTCTAAGATTACTTCAGTCACTGGGTGACTCCTCTAATAGACCTGTTCACCACTCCCACCAATGCCAAATATCCAAACTTCGCATCCAGGCACCTCTAACTAAAGACCAGCGGCATTGCACTATGAATGAACTGGTCAGGAATATTTGCTACACTTTTCTGCTTCTCCCACTTCTTCTACTTGTGGTGCGCAAAATGCAGCAAACATTTTAAACACTCCTCTTCATAGCCCCACTTGAGCCAGACCCCAAACAGCTTAATCTAGTGATTTGGCATGCAGGCCAACGACATGAGCATGTTATGCGGCCAAATGGAACATATTTGTTTTTTATTGTATTTTAAAACACCTGGATCCCATAAAACCTATGTTCCAAGACAGTTTGCTAACTCAATCACCTACAATATTCTGAGTTAATATATACCTCCATTTGACTCCTCCATTTAGCATCCATAGCGGCTTATATGCAGAACAGGGAACACTCTTCCCTTTTCCGCATATAAGTCGTTAATGATTTTAATGAAGGTCTTAAAAGAGTCATCCCCTCTAGGGAGCCTCCAGCGCAAGTGGATTCCCAAAGTAGTTACTTACCCTGTAAGCATTTGTTCAAGGCATGTAGTACTGTAGATTTGCAGGCTCTGCGTACTTCCACCATCTAGTGTTGGGACAGGATATGTGCAAGTTGTTTTTCTTCAAAGAAGTCTTTCGAGTCAAGAGACCAAGTGACTCCTCCTCTTGGTGATAATGAGCATGGGCATCAACTCCTTTGTTCGATTGTTTTCCCGCACTCCCAGTGAGAGTAAGTATCAGTAAAGAGATGTACATGCAAATCAAATAGTGTAAAGGAACTTCAACAGCCACAGGTGTCCGGGGAGGAGGGTGCGCGCATGTGAATCTACAGCACTACATTCCACAAACAGATGCCTACAGGGTAAGTAGCATATTCTGTTCTAGGAATGTGTGGCTGTAGATACACATGCTCTACATAGATTGTAAAGCAGTCCCTCTTCCAAAGTGGTGGCTAACATGTGGGTGTTGCAGTTGTTTGAAAGAGAGTACGTAGCCCTGCCTGCCCTACATTGGCTTGTTAGCATGGCAAAACATCCACACAATAATGTTTGGTGAAAGTGTGTGGTGTAGAAACATGTAGCTGATTTACAAATGTCAGCTATTGGGATAATGTCTAGGAAAGCCATGGAAGCCCCCATTTAACGAGTACAGTGTGTCCTAAAGGGTGCAGGGAAAGTCCTTTTAGCTTTGGCATACCATGTCTGAATGCATTTAATTATCCATCTAGCAATGCCGGACTTAGATATGGGCTTTCCTTTGTGAGTAGATAAAACCGCAACACAGAGTTGTTTAGTTTTACGGAACTCTAGTTCTGTCAATATAATACATTAGAGCTCTTTTGACATCTAGGGTATTAAGAGCGCTTTCCGCAACTGAATCCTGTTGCGGAAAAAAAACAGGTAATTCAACTGACTGACTGAGGTGGAAAGATGAAACCACTTTTGGAAGGAAGTTTAGGTTGGTTCTAAGGACCATCTTACCTCTGTGTAGCCGGAAGGAAGTTTCTTTCAAGGTTAATGCTTGGAGCCCACTTACACACCTAAGTGATGTAATGGCTTCAAAAAGCAACCTTCCAAGATATGAATTGTGGAGGACAGTTATGCAATCGCTCAAATGATGGATCATAAGTTTAAAAAGTATAATATTGAGATTCCATGCGGGTGCAAGTGGATCTCTAGGTGGAATAACTCTTTTAAGGCCTTCCGTGAATGGCTTAATAACTGCCACCTTCAACAAAAATATGGTTGCTATTTTGTGGATAGGCGGCAACTGCAGCTAAATGTAGACATACTGAAGTGTAAGCGAGGCCAGAGGTCTACAAATGAAAATTGTAGCAAACAATGTTTTGCACAGTTGCATAAAATGGATTAATTTGTTTACTGCGACAGTAGAAAACAAATCTTTTCCACTTTGCTGCGTAACATGCTGTAGTTGTAGGCCTCCGAGCTTCTTTAACAATGGTCATAAATTCAGGTGGGAGATTAAGGTAACTGAATTCTATAACCTCAGAAGCCAAATCACAAAGTTGAGCTGCTTTGGATTTAGGTGCATTATTTTTCCATGGTTCTGAATGAGAAGGTCTGGGTTGAGGCGAAGCTTCTTGTGGAGAACTACAGAGAGCTTAAGCACTGTAGTGAACCATGGCTGGCGAGCCTAAGTGGGAGCTACTAGAATGAAGGTAAGAGACGTTTACCCTAACTTCTGAACCACAAATGGAAGAAGAGGGAGAGGCAGAAAAACATAGGCAAATATCCCTGAGCAGTTCATCATAGAGCATTGCCTTTAGATAGAAGGTGTAGGAATCTGGAGGCGAAGTTTGGGAATTTTGCGTTGTCTGCAGTTGCAAACAGGACTATCTGTGGAAACCCCCATATGTGAAAGTATGGGAGAAGACCTTGAAGGTGGAGTTCCCACTCGTGGACTTGTTGCTGCAGCCTGCTGAGGAGGTCAGCACAGTGGTTATCCATCCCCGGGAGGTGTTCCGCTAGAAGGTAGATATTGTGACGTATTGCGCAACGCCAAATCGTCTGCGATGGGTGTGATGACTGTAAAGAGTTTCTCTCCCCCAGTTTTGTGAATAGTACATGGTTGTCATGTTTTCCGTCGGGACAAAGACAACCTTGCCTGCAAGGTGAGTTAGAAATGCTTTCAATGCTAGGTGAACAGCTTAAAGCTTGAGGTAGTGGATGTGGAGAACCTAGTGTCTGGTATCCCAGAGAACCTAAACTGTGAGATCCTGTAGGTGAGCACCCCATCCTGTAAGGGATGCATCTGCTGTGAGAATGATCTGGGGAACAGTGTCGAGAAATGGCAGAGAGCAATGAGTGTGACTGTCTACCAACACTCGATCTTGTAGCTGACCCAGCGATTGAGACCATTGGCATGCCACATATTGTTGCGGAAAGGTGCATATGTAGTCAAGCATGTGGTACTATTGAGATGCAAGATGCCACCATGCCTAAGAGTCGTACAACTGTTTTGACTGTTATGTGTAGTTTGGGTTAAAACTTCTATAGTAGCCTTTGTTTTTTTTAAATTCTAGCCACATTTGGGTGTGTTTGATGTGCCAGTTGTCCAGCTATGGGAAGACATGAATGTTCTGTCTGCTCAGATGTGCTACTACCATTGCTAGGCATTTGGTGAAAACTCAGGTCCAAATGGGAGCATGTTAAATTGGTAATGCTTTCAAGCTATAACGAATCTGAGGTATTTGGGATGAGCTGGATGGATCAGGATGTGGAAGTAAGCGTTCTTTAAGTCTAGTGCTAACAAAGTTGCCTTGTTGGAGCAGCGCGATCACGTCTTGAAGAGTGACTATAATGAAGTGTTCTGAAAGTATGTAATGATTTAAGGGCCCGAGATCTAAGATGGCCTGTAGTGATACGTCTTTTTTGGGAATTAAAAAGTATAGGGAGTACACTCCCAAACCTTGATGTTGAATAGAGACTGTCTCTAAGGCCTGTTTGAGCAAATGGGGCTGTACCTCTTGTTTGAGCAGGTTTTGATGTTCTATGGAGAGATTTTGTCTGCGAGCTGGAATGTTTGGAGGTGTGGTTATGAGCTCAAGTCAATAACCGTGTTGGATGATGTTCAAAACCCTCTGATCAGATGTTAATTTTTCAAGTGGGTAAGAAATGTTGTAGTCGGCCCGATAGGTGTTAAATTGTCCATGGGAAAGAGAAGATGGTCACTGCATTGAGATGGATGGTGCAGAGCATGTTGAGGCACCTCTACCACAACCCTTGGAATTATTTCCTCTATATATGCCTCTGTAGTGCCCTCTTGAGGGAGAGGTTTGTTTCTGCCTATACGAGGAGGTAGAGGCATCAGGTGGTGTAGTTTTGGTGTGCTGTTTGTACGAGGGATGCCGAAAGGAGCCACGCAAAGAAGAGGTTTGAGGTGCCCCCATTAATTTAGCTGCTTTGGTGCCCCTTTTCATTTACTCCTATGCTTGGGCCACAGAGATGCTCTTCATCTAACGGCACATTTAATGGGATTAATTGCACCTCTAGCTTGAAGCCAGATATATGTAGCCAAGCATGTCTACGCAACAATACACTTGTATTGATGGCCCTGGCTGCTGTGTCCACTGAGTCTAGGGCACACTTGACTGAATTGTTGGAGATGAATTAGTGCTCATTTACAAAATCATGTCCCCCTTTTTATGCTCCTCAGGGAGGTGTTGGAAGAGCTCCTCCATCTTGTCCCAATGTGCTTTGTAGACTATTGCTAACAAGGCTTGTGTGTTGGCAATCCGTGCGATTGGAGGATTGTGCTGCCACCTGCTCCCCTGAAGCTTCAATATGTTTGGACTCTCTGTCAGGTGGAGGAGCATCAGCTGACAATTGTGTATTGGCCCTTTTATGGTCATAAGATACAACTAATGAGTCTTGAGAAAGCTGACCCTTGAAGTAAACAGGATCTGAGGGTGCTCGTTTATATTTTTTGCCGATCCTGGGTGTAATAATATTTGCTCACACTGGGTTCTTAAAAATGTCATTAGAATGTTGCAGCATGTCGTTTTGTATAGGAAGATAGTGGCATGAGATGTGCGTTTCAAAACGAAAATCGTGCTCAATAGATAAGGCAACCTGGTGATATGCTGCTTCTCTAGTAATAAGGTATTGAAAAGATGAAGCATTATCAGGGGGTGATGGTCTGGCTGAGTAGAGATCTGGGTCAGTATCACCTGGGTGATCAATGTCAATCACCTTAAGGATCTGTAGGCTGTGGATATGAATCATCCCTCTCCAACCCCCAATGATCATCAGTGTGAGACTGAGAAGACCCCTGTGGTGTCTTCTGGTTCGTCATGTGAATGACGTGATGAAGGTAGTGGTGGAGAAAATGCCCTCCTTTGCAATGTCCTCCTTTTTAGAAGGCAGGGGTACGTCTATGGCCTCTTCACAAGAAAGCTGGCGCTTACATGGTTTGGATGCAGAGTGCACAGTCTGAGCTACAATACGGCCAGTGCGAGGCTGTACATGTAGTTTTTTCTGCTTCGGATCGAGCTGCTCCTGCATGATTTGGAGGATTGGTTCCGGAGGCAACTTGGACGCTGAAGTTTTCAGTGCTGAAGCAGGTTTCTTTTTAGGAGCAAAAGTGGCTTAGGGCAGGGTGCTTAGCACTGAAGAGGAAGCTGGTCGGCTTGGTACTGAGTCCATCTGGCTTGGTGTGGGAGGGACTTGTTTAGGCTTTGCTTTCTGTGCCAAGCCCGAGGGTGGGGTGTCCGCAGCAGATAGCCGATGCCTACCACTGGCCTGCTGGCAGTGGTGACATGGGAGCTGTATATCCAGTCAGTGTTTTTTGGAAGCTGAAACAGGGGCATGAGTACTCGTGGTACACTGGCCAGAAGGAAGGTCCCAAATCTGGAGACCGATGTATAGGTCGGAGTAGGAGCTGGAGCCAGAACTGGATTCATGGATGGAAAAGGCCACAGATGCCTCATGAAGCTCTTCCTGTTCCAGATTGACATCTTCCTGTACGAAGATGTCCGTTGTATCTTCTACATCCCTGCGCTACATCTCTCTGCGATGCGCCCGACGGTCCTGCAATGTCTTTATCGATTGAAAGCAGCAACAAGCCTCACAGTCTGCTTCCTGAGGGTCAGGAGACAAACCTAAGTTGCAAACCTGATGGGAGTCGGTTATCGGGTACTTTGCTTGGCACCTGGAACAGAAGCGCAGTGGCGTTTGTTCCATTAGCAGCGCATTTTCAGTCGAAGCCAGTGATATTAAGAGTAGGGCCGAACGGGCGGGGCCCCAAGGCTGTAATTGGAGCATGCCAAATCGAGAGGGAAAAGTTTAATGGTATTCAGTATGCGACAATGGAAAATGCAACCGAAACAACGACAAGGGTTGAAATGAACAGCGAACTGAAGTGAGCCCGAGACCACCTCGCACCGGACCGCTACACAACACGTCTGTTTCCGACGGCAGAAAGAAAACAATCCAGCAATGAAGTCAGTGCTCATTCGCATTATCACCAAGACAAGGAGTCACACTAGATGGCATAAGTACGCAGAGCATGTGTATCTACAGCCACACATGCCTCAAACATATACCTTTTTGCAAGGCAGACCATTTCAGGGGTTGCTAAAGGCTACAAACAGATGGTTTTTTAGCCTTTAGCAACCTCCAGAGAGGTCAGCTGAATTCAAAAGCAGGAATTGCTAGGTGGATAGTCAAGTGCATCCAAACTTGCTACCAAAAAGCCAAACAACATCTCCCTGTACACCCAATGGCACACTTTACTTGTAAAAAGGCCACCGCCATAGCCCTGCTTAGGAATGCTCCACTAGCTAACATATGCAAAGCAGCTATCTGGTCAACCCCACACACATTTACTAAACACTACTGTAATGATATCCTTGCTAGACAGCAAGCTCTAGTTGTTAAAACAGTCCTAACCACTCTGTCTCAGACATTTGCCCCATTCACATGCTAACCAATCTTAATCCAAGGGATTACTTTACTGTCTGTGCTGAGCATGTGTATATACAGCAACACATGCTATGAATTGAATGTTACTTACACTGTAAGCATCTGTTCGTCATGTGTAGTGCTGAAGATTCGCATGCACCCTCCCTCTACCCCAGAGCGTGTGGATTTGGACGCAGATCTCGTCTTCCTTACACAACCTTTAACAATGCACATGTGCACCCCAATGTTTTGATGACTCCTTCCAACTCTCATCTGCCGGGCGAAAAACAATCTAACATGGAGTCAGTCCCCATACGCAATCCCAGCTTAAGGGTAAGTGTGAGAAGTTGGCCTGGTATATGATGTTCACTAGTTAAAGTGACCACCTTGTACCATGCCAAGCAACCCTTATGGTGTGGTTGTAAGTCAACCTTTTCGGACTAGCTGCCCTAGTGGTAGCGTAGGCTAAGCAGTCTTTGAGGCTAAACTTGTTAAAGCGTGTTAAGCAGGCTGTTTTACCATATGTAACCCCCCTTTATACCAATGAAAGGACACCACACAGATATATATTCAAAATATATATGTATTTATTTCTCAAAGTATCCCCTAGACTCTTTATGAGCACAGGAGCACAAATCGTTAAACAAGACAATGTTATAATATACAGAAGTTGCACATTATATGGATGGGCCCTGGTGGCCACTCAAACCATATACTAAAATAGTGGTATAAGTACCACGAACAGGAAAGGGTAAAGGCCTAGGGCCTCTAGAATCGCTGGGCCTACAAGGAGCTAACTTCAGTTAGTGACCAGGAGGTCCACGGGTCGCGTGTGCAGTGAGCAAAGTTACACGCGGGCTCCCATAGGTTTTCAATGGGTGCGTAAAAGTTTAAAAGTTACTGCAGAAAGGATCTTCGGGATGGACTACGATCTTAAGATTCAAAACACAGACACTAGCGATGTTTCTCTACACTTGGGCACCGGAGTGCCAGCGTTACCTCACCCACAGGAAGCGGGTGCATAGGTCTCGAAGTGCGTCGGGTTTCTTCTATCGATTCAATGGAGCCTGATGACAAAGATGCTGCAGGCGGTCGGTCCAGAAGAGCTGCGTTGGATCCAAGGGTGGATCGGAGTTGTAGAAGAAAGCAGAGGGGACAGTGTTCACAGTCACTAGCCAGTGACCGGCGTGGCACCAGGTAGGTACCAGGCGATGTCGGGTGCAAACAGGCGGTTAGGTGTAGCTTGTCTCCGCAGCCACGTGGTCCCTGAAGGTCGACGACGTCCAGGAGTCGAGTCACGAGCTGTCCCACGCAGGCTCTCGCTGTCGGCGGTGTCGGCGACTCGAAAGAAGCAAACAAGCCTTGGCAAAGGCAGGAGTCGTGGAAGTTCAAGAAAGCCGATTGTTCTGACCAGCAAGGTCAGAGGGGCTGCTCTTTTGGAGAGCAGCTAGGGCCAGTCTGGAGCAACCAGACCAGCGTCGTTGATTTCAAAATAGGTCGCCAAAATGGCCACTAGCCAACGGGCCAGGGACCGGGCAGGCGCGTCGAGATGCAAAGTGCAGAGGGGCCCCACGCAGATCGTGGAGATGCTGGAGGGCTCACCTTTGGTGCAGATGCTGCTCGGTGGTTGGGCTTCTCAGGACCCAAAGCACAACTTGGAGGGAGCCTCTGTCGTCGCGCTTGCAGCTTGTCGTCGGTCTTTCAAGATGGCTGGCTCCACGTGTCTCGGTGCCTCCACGGGTTCCTTCTTTGCAGGGACTGTGGATCGGGCTGTGAGAGGTCTGGAGGTCCAGGTCTTGTCGGGCTCTGGGCTCGGGCTCCGGCGGGAGGCGGCGGCAAAGCAGACGTCGAATAGCTGGTTGGTGCTTGCGTTAGCAAGATGGTCACTCCCTGACCATAGGGGAGATTTCCTTCTGTCCTCTGTGCAGCAGAGCGTCGAAGTTCCCGTCTTCTTCATGTAGTTAAGTTGATTCCAGGATGTCTGAAGTCTTAGGACACAGCTCCTACCTTTAAGCGGATTCCAGGGGCCGGACTACCTGCTAGGTCCCTCCCTAAGGGTGGGACCAGGAAGGGGGGTGGTTACACCCCCAATCCTTTGTCCAGCTCGCCCCACGACCGGTTTGAACTGGCATATGCACCGAGGCTCCTTGTGAGCCTCAGGCATGTCTGATTCTATTGAAGCCCTACCTGACCAATACACAACATCCTGTCTGGGGTGGTGCATGCACCTCCCCTGGCAGGAAACCCTTTGTCCACGTCTCCCAAGCTGGAAGGACTCCCAGCAGCAGGAGGGCAGACTTGTGTCTGTGGTGGCAGCATCCATTTTGTGGAGCTGAGGCTATGTCTGATTTTACCCGGGTTTCAGGTACTGTACATGTCGTGTCCCTCTAGAAGGGTGGAATGCTAACCCCGTCGCCAGAATTGGCGAGAGGTTAGTATTCCAATTCGTATGACACCTTACTCGACATGTTTTGATAAAGCCAAACCAAAGATAGCATTTAACCGCGAGGTTCATAATGCACTTAAGAGTATATGGTATGGCGATATCTGGAAACAGTAAAAGGAAGTGGTTCCGATCACTGCAGACAGGCTCAGCTCATGCCAGAGCACCATCTCACATGAAACCAAGCACTCTGCCTTCAGGATTGTTAAGGCCTGCCATAGGAGTGACTTATAGGTTAATATGTGTCCCATTTAAGGTTAGGCACAGGTATACTACACCTAAGTAAGAGGTGATTACACCAACTTACCCCAGCTGAGTGATCAGCCAGTTGTGTCAAATTTTTAGGCCAGGCCAGGGGTGGCATAATACATGCTTCAGCCCCTGGTAGGCCTTAGATACACCAATGCCCTGGGTACCTAGTGTACACTGGTACAAGGGGCTCACAGGGTGATCTAGTTCCAATTGGTTATGCACCTAAAGTGCATAGTGTGAATTTAGTAGAGAGAACAGCAGGCTGGTGGTCTGATTAGCAGGCCCACAGCCTCAATATGTCAAAAACCAGTGAAGCAAAAAGCAAAAATTTGGGGTGACCATAGGATAGCAGACCCTACTCTCCTACACAACCCCCCCCCCCCAAACACAGGGACATTAAACTAGCCTTGACCAGTCTCGTCTTCATGTCCTAAGTGGAAGTACCTGGAGAGAGCATCTGCATTCCCATGGTCTGTACCTGGCCGGTGCTCCACTGTAAAGTCCATCCCCTGTAGGGAAATGGACCACCTAAGCAGTTTGGGGTTTTCACCCTTCATCTGATTTAGCCACAAGAGGGGCTTATGGTCGGTCTGAATCTTGAAGTGAGTGCCAAACAAGTATGCCCTCAGCTTCTTCAGGGCCCACACCACAGCAAAGGCCTCCCTCTCAATAGCTGACCAATTCTTCTCTCTGGGGGTCAACCTTCTGCTAATAAAAGCAATGGGTTGGTCTCGACCATCTACATTAAGATGTGACAGCACAGCTCCCACACCCAACTCAGAAGCATCTGTTTGGACAATAAACTCTTTGGAGTAGTCAGGACTTTTCAGGATAGGTGCAGAGCACATGGCCTTCTTCAGGTCATCAAATCCCTTTTAACAGCTTACTGTCCACTGAACCTTTTTGGGCATCTTCTTGGATGTCAGATCATTAAGAGGAGTCACAATGGACCCATAGTTCTTAACAAACTTCCTGTAGTACCCAGTCAAGCCCAAGAAAGCTCGAACTTGAGTCTGGGTGGTTGGAGGAGACCAGTCCTTGATGGATTGTATCTTACTCTCCAGTGGTTGAACTTGGCCTCCACCTACAAGGTGGCCCAAATACACAACCTTACTCTGCCCTATCTGGCACTTAGTAGCCTTGATAGTGAGGCCTGCCTTTTGCAGGGCCTCAAGTACCTTCTTCAGGTGGATCAGGTGATCCTCCCAGGTGGAGCTAAAGACAGCAATGTCATCAAGATATGCTGCACAAAAGTCATCCAACCCAGTAAGGACTTGATTCACCAACCTTTGGAAGGTGGCAGGTGCATTCTTCAGACCAAAGGGCATCACCAAAAATTGATAATGCCCACCTGGGGTTGAGAATGCTGTTTTGGCCTTGGACTCCTCAGCTAACCTGATTTGCCAATAGCCAGCTGTCAAATCAAATGTGCTCAAAAACTTAGCAGAAGCCAGTTTATCTATGAGCTCATCTGCCCTTGGAATAGGATGTGCATCTGTCCTAGTGACAGCATTGAGTCCTCTGTAATCCACACAGAACCTCATCTCGCTCTTGCCATCTTTGGTGTGAGGTTTGGGGACCAGAACCACTGGGCTAGCCCAGGGGCTCTCTGAGGGTTCAATGACACCCAGTTCCAGCATTTTGTGTACCTCAGCCTTTATACAGTCCCTGACGTGGTCAGGTTGTCTGTAAAGTTTGTTCTTTACAGGCAGACTGTCACCAGTGTCCACCCCATGGGTGCACCAGTCAGTTTGACTAGGTATCAAGGAGAACATATGTTGAAATGATTGTAGAACCTGTCTACATTCAATCTGCTGATGCTCAGTGAGGTTGCCTCCAAGGGTCACTCCTTCAACTGAACCATCCTCAGGGTTCTGAGACAACAGGTCTGGGAGAGGGTCACTCTCTTCCTCCTGTCCCTCATCTGTAGCCATGAGCAAGCCCATGTCTGCCCTGTCAACATATGCTTTTAACCTGTTAACATGGAGTACCCTGTGGGGACTCCTGGGAGTTCCTAGGTCCACCAAGTAGGTAACCTCTCCCTTCTTTATCAGGATTGTATGGGGTCCAGACCATTTGTCTTGGAGTGCTGCTGGGGCCACTGGCTCCAACACCCATACCTTCTGTCCTGGCTGAAACTCAACCAAGACAGCCTTTTGGTCATGCCAAGCTTTCTGTAAGGCCTGGCTTGCCTCAAGGTTTTTGGATGCCTTCTCCATATACTCAGCCATCCTGGAGCGGAGACCAAGTACATAGTCCACTATGTCTTGTTTAGGCTTTTTGAGAGGTAACTCCCATCCTTCCTTCACCAAACACAGTGGGCCTCTTACAGGGTGCCCAAACAACAATTCAAAGGGGCTGTAGCCAACTCCTTTTTGTGGGACCTCTCTGTAAGCAAACAGAAGGCAGGGTAGAAGGATGTCCCATCTTCGCCTGAGCTTTTCAGGTAATCCTTTGATCATACCCTTTAGGGTCTTGTTGAATCTCTCAACAAGCCCATTGCATTGTGGGTGATAAGGAGTGGTGAACTTGTAGTCGACACCACATTCCTTCCACATAGCTGTCAAGTATCCTGACATGAAGTTGGTACCTCTGTCAGAAACCACCTCCTTAGGAAACCCCACTCTGGAGAATACTCCCAGCAGGGCCCTGGCCACAACAGGAGCTGTAGTGGTCCTAAGGGGAATTGCTTCTGGATACCTGGTGGCATGATCCACTACCACCAGTATAAATCTGTGCCCAGATGCAGTGGGAGGATCCATGGGACCCACTATATCTATTCCCACTCTTTCAAAGGGAACCTCCACCACAGGTAGTGGTATTAGGGGGGCCTTTGTTGTGCCACCTGATTTGCCACTGGCTTGGCAGGTTACACAGGAGCGACAAAACTCCTTGGTATCTTCATTCATGTGAGGCCAGTGAAAGTGAGGGACAAGCCTGTCCCAAGTCTTGTTCTGGCCTAAGTGTCCTGCTAGAGGAATATCATGGGCCAAGGTAAGAAGGAAGCCCCTAAATTGCAGAGGTATAACCAACCTCCTGGTTGCACCAGGTTTTGGGTCTCTAGCCTCTGAATAAAGGAGCCCTTCATCTCAATACACTTTATGGGTACCTTGAGCATTCCCAGCAGCCTCAGCAGCAGCCAGCTGTCTGAGGGGTTCAAGAGATGGACAGGATAACTGAGCCTGCCCCAAGTCAGCCCTGGAAGCTCCCCCTGTCCCCAGAAACTCAACCTGATCAGGTTCAAGCTCTTCAGGGACAGTTCCTTCAGGGTTCTCCAGATCATCTTCCTGGGAAGGCTGATCATCACTTGGAGGCAGGGGGGGAAGGCACAGCCTTAACCCTCCTGTCCTTCTTCTTGGTAGGTGCTTGGTCCATTGTTCCAGGATCCAAGACCTGAGGTTCAGTGAAGCACTTTTTGGCCTGTGACCTGGTCACAGCAAGGACATGTGGTGATATACCTAACATCTCTGCATGTGTCCTGTACTCCACTTCTGACCATAGAGAACTCTCTAGGTCATTGTCCAACAAACATTCTACTGGGAGGTCTGCACTAACCACAACCCTTTTGAGGCCAGTTACCCCTCCCCATGAGAAGTTAACAACTGCCACACTATGTGAAGTAGTGGCATTGCTGGCATTGGTCACCAGGTAATTCTCACCTGGTATGTACTGTCCAGGGTCCACAAAGCCTGGTGTCACCATAGTGACACTGGCACATGTGTCCCTGTAGGCTTGAGCCACTTTTGCATTTATTAAAGGAGTCTGTCTGTACTTGCCCAGGTTACTGGGGCTCACAGTCAGGGACAAATCCATGTCCCCATCACAGATCAAGACTGCCTGTGTAAGGGTTCTGTCTAAGTCAGAATCTCCTTCAGTTCCCATAGTGATTCCCACTACACCCTTTGTTTGGGGACCAACACTGCTAACAGTAGTACTGGGAGCAGGTGCCTTAGGGGCAACAGTGTTGGGGGCTCCACCCTTCCTACAATCACTAGTCCAGTGAGTTGTATTCTTGCAGTGTTTGCACCAGGGTTTCTTTGGACCTTCTTTCTTCTTCCCTTTAGGTTGTTGGGACACACCCTCATTAGTACTAGTTTGGGGCCCTGTTGAAGACTTCTGGTCTTTGGATTTCTGATCTCCACCCTTTTGGTCTGTTTTCTTCTGATCACCCCCTTGGCCCTGGTTCTGGTTCTTTTGCTTAACCCTGGTTCTGACCCATTTGTCTGCCTTCTTTCCCAATTCTTGGGGAGAGGTCAGATCTGAGTCAACCAAGTGTTGATGCAGTTGCTGGTTCTGACAGTTATTTAAAATCTGTTCTCTCATCATCAAATTGTACAATCCTGTATAATCAGATACCTTACTTCCCAGCAACCAACCCTCCAAAGCCTTAGTGGCACATTCAGTGTATTCAGACCAGTCCTGAGTCTGTGTCTTCTGGGTGTCTCTGAACATTAACCTGTACTGTTCAGTGGTTAAGCCTAACCCATCAACTAGGACACTCTTCAGGACTCTGTAGTTTCTGACATCCTCCTCCCTAACAGTGAGGAGTCTATCTCTGCCTCTACCTTCAAAGGAGAGCCATAAGATTGCTGCCCACTGGTCTTCAGGAACCTGCTGCACTTTGCAGGCTCTCTCAAGAGCAGTCATCCATTTGTGGATGTCATCCCCACTTTTGTAGGGGGGCACAACCTTGGACAGGTTCCTATTGTCAAAGACCCTATCTTTGTCCTTAGGGACAATGCTGCCACCAGTGGGTATAGACCCACTCTCTTTAGGTTGCCTAGCCTTACTCAGTTTCTCCTCCATCAGAGCTACTTCTAGCTCCTGTTTCCTGATTCTCAGCTGAGCTTCCTGCATTCTGGCCTCATGCTCCCTCCTCTGAGGGGTGGTCATCCTTCTCCTGGAGTGACCTTGAGAGCCTCTAGAGGCATGAGAAGCATTAGAGTCACCTGAGTGATTCCTCTGCCTCCCAGACCCCTGGTTAAGTCCACTAGGGAGATCCAATGGGGTGACCCCATTGTCAGTCCCCAGTAGCCTTAGTTTAGCTGGGCCAAGTATAACACTTGGCACTGGGCTAGTTCTCCCTTCATGCCCACTACCTTCTGTATCAGTACCCTTATCACTTTCATCCTCTGTAGTATGATTCTCATCTAAGGGGTGACTATTGGAAAGGGGTACCTCAGTAGCATCTTCAGAAGGGGGGCCTCCTGTTCCAGTCCCTAAGGGGCCTAACTGGGAGGCTTTCTTGAGAGCTCTCTGATCTTCATCAGCCTGTAAGAGTTCTCTGAGCTCAGCAGAAGTAGGGTTCCTGGGCTGTTTAAGGCCCCTGATATTTGCCAACTCCCTGAGCTCATTTTGATTTAGGGTAGCAAAGATGGTTGGTGCCCTCTGGGGGTCACTCTCGACAGAGATGGGTACATTGGACCCCTCTGCCCCAGCCATTGCTCTTAAGTGTGGGTGGATGTGTTGCAATCTACCTACACTTGGGTTTACCTACTAAAACTATCTAGTAGTTGTAGTCAGGGTGTGCTACTCCCTTTGCTCTACAACAACTAAGTTCAGTAGAACTTAAGTATATCTATCTTGTTTTATATGTACCTACAGGTACCTATGTGATCTTTCAATTGGTAACCAAGAGATTACAATGGTAAAACACAGCAAGCTCAAATCCAACCGCTGCTCACCAATGTGAGAAGTTGGCCTGGTATATGATGTTCACTAGTTAAAGTGACCACCTTGTACCATGCCAAGCAACCCTTATGGTGTGGTTGTAAGTCAACCTTTTTGGATTAGCTGCCCTAGTGGTAGCGTAGGCTAAGCAGTCTTTGAGGCTAAACTCGTTAAAGCGTGTTAAGCAGGCTGTTTTACCATATGTAACCCCCCTTTATACCAATGAAAGGACACCACACAGATATATATTCAAAATATATATGTATTTATTTCTCAAAGTATCCCCTAGACTCTTTATGAGCACAGGAGCACAAATCGTTAAACAAGACAATGTTATAATATACAGAAGTTGCACTTTATATGGATGGGCCCTGGTGGCCACTCACACCATATACTAAAATAGTGGTATAAGTACCACGAACAGGAAAGGGAAAAGGCCTAGGGCCTATAGAATCGCTGGGCCTACAAGGAGCTAACTTCAGTTAGTGACCAGGAGGTCCACGGGTCGCGTGTACAGTGAGGAAAGTTACACGCGGGCTCCCATAGGTTTTCAATGGGTGCGTAAAAGTTTAAAAGTTACTGCAGAAAGGATCTTCGGGATGGACTACGATCTTAAGATTCAAAACACAGACACTAGAGATGTTTCTCTACACTTGGGCACCGGAGTGCCAGCGTTACCTCACCCACAGGAAGCGGGTGCATAGGTCTCGAAGTGCGTCGGGTTTCTTCTATCGATTCAATGGAGCCTGATGACAAAGATGCTGCAGGCGGTCGGTCCAGAAGAGCTGCGTTGGATCCAAGGGTGGATCGGAGTTGTAGAAGACCTGAAAGCAGAGGGGACAGTGTTCACAGTCACTTGCCAGTGACCGGCGTGGCACCAGGTAGGTACCAGGCGATGTCGGGTGCAAACAGGCGGTTAGGTGTAGCTTGTGTCCGCAGCCACGTGGTCCCTGAAGGTCGACGACGTCCAGGAGTCGAGTCACGAGCTGTCCCTTGCAGGCTCTCGCTGTCGGCGGTGTCGGCGACTCGAAAGAAGCAAACAAGCCTTGGCAAAGGCAGGAGTCGTGGAAGTTCAAGAAAGCTGATTGTTCTGACCAGCAAGGTCAGAGGGGCTGCTCTTTTGGAGAGCAGCTAGGGCCAGTCTGGAGCAACCAGACCAGCATCGTTGATTTCAAAATAGGTCGCCAAAATGGCCACTAGCCAACGGGCCAGGGACCAGGCAGGCGCGTCGAGATGCAAAGTGCAGAGGGGCCCCACGCAGATCGTGGAGATGCTGGAGGGCTCACCTTTGGTGCAGATGCTGCTCGGGGGTTGGGCTTCTCAGGACCCAAAGCACAACTTGCAGGGAGCCTCTGTCGTCGCGCTTGCAGCTTGTCGTCGGTCTTTCAAGATGGCTGGCTCCACGTGTCTCGGTGCCTCCACGGGTTCCTTCTTTGCAGGGACTGTGGATCGGGCTGTGAGAGGTCTGGAGGTCCAGGTCTTGTCGGGCTCTGGGCTCGGGCTCCGGCGGGAGGCGGCGGCAAAGCAGACGTCGAATAGCTGGTTGGTGCTTGCGTTAGCAAGATGGTCACTCCCTGACCATAGGGGAGATTTCCTTCTGTCCTCTGTGCAGCAGAGCGTCGAAGTTCCCGTCTTCTTCTTGTAGTTAAGTTGATTCCAGGATGTCTGAAGTCTTAGGACACAGCTCCTACCTTTAAGCGGATTCTAGGGGCCGGACTACCTGCTAGGTCCCTCCCTAAGGGTGGGACCAGGAAGGGGGGTGGTTACACCCCCAATCCTTTGTCCAGCTCGCCCCAGGTCCTGGGCTGGTGTGCCCTAGGACTGGTTTGAACTGGCATATGCACCGAGGCTCCTTGTGAGCCTCAGGCATGTCTGATTCTATTGAAGCCCTACCTGAC
The DNA here is from genome assembly GCF_964204655.1 of Triturus cristatus. Lineage (NCBI taxonomy): Eukaryota > Metazoa > Chordata > Amphibia > Caudata > Salamandridae > Triturus > Triturus cristatus. Next base: position 725,121,465 of record NC_140590.1, on the reverse strand, counting down.
CAATACACAAAATCCTGTCTGGGGTGGTGCATGCACCTCCCCTGGCAGGAAACCCTTTGTCCACGTCTCCCAAGCTGGAAGGACTCCCAGCAGCAGGAGGGCAGACTTGTGTCTGTGGTGGCAGCATCCATTTTGTGGAGCTGAGGCTATGTCTGATTTTACCCGGGTTTCAGGTACTGTACATGTCGTGTCCCTCTAGAAGGGTGGAATGCTAACCCCGTCGCCAGAATTGGCGAGGGGTTAGTATTCCAATTCGTATGACACCTTACTCGACATGTTTTGATAAAGCCAAACCAAAGATAGCATTTAACCGCGAGGTTCATAATGCACTTAAGAGTATATGGTATGGCGATATCTGGAAACAGTAAAAGGAAGTGGTTCCGATCACTGCAGACAGGCTCAGCTCATGCCAGAGCACCATCTTACATGAAACCAAGCACTCTGCCTTCAGGATTGTTAAGGCCTGCCATAGGAGTGACTTATAGGTTAATATGTGTCCCATTTAAGGTTAGGCACAGGTATACTACACCTAAGTAAGAGGTGATTACACCAACTTACCCCAGCTGAGTGATCAGCCAGTTGTGTCAAATTGTTAGGCCGGGCCAGGGGTGGCATAATACATGCTTCAGCCCCTGGTAGGCCTTAGATACACCAATGCCCTGGGTACCTAGTGTACACTGGTACAAGGGGCTCACAGGGTGATCTAGTTCCAATTGGTTATGCACCTAAAGTGCATAGTGTGAATTTAGTAGAGAGAACAGCAGGCTGGGGGTCTGATTAGCAGGCCCACAGCCTCAATATGTCAAAAACCAGTGAAGCAAAAAGCAAACATTTGGGGTGACCATAGGATAGCAGACCCTACTCTCCTACAGTAAGTCACCATATACCTTGTGACTATAAAGACTTCTTCGAATCACCATATACTTTGTGACTATAAAGGTGTCTTTGAAGAAAGAAAACGTGCAAATTACCGACCCCAACACTAGATGGCAGGAGTATGCAGAGAATGTGAATCTACAGCACTATAAGCTACGAATAGATACTTACTGGGTAAATAATACATTGGTGGAGAGACTGAATGGACGATAGGACAGACATCAGGTTCTTAGAAGGGATGCATAGCAAGAGAGTGCTATTTCCAATGCCAGGACATTCATACACCATTAAAAAATAGTTTAGCACAAAATGAGCAGCGAAGACGTGGAGCAGCCTTCAGCAGTGCTGGGCATACAGCCAGACCTTGCCTTCAACGAGAATGAGACTTTCCCTATTTTCTAGCATTTTGTGTTAATGTAATAAAGCATCAGCAATTATATATTGGCTTATAAAGTTGTACAGACAATTTAAAAAAATAAAATAACAGAAAGCAGAATGACACGACACAACTACAATTAAGTTCTGCTGTAGCATGCAGGCTATGTTTTAGATATTCTGCTCTTAAGTAATGTATGCAAAAAAGACACTCATTTAATACACACCATAAATATTCAGGCTTGTCTGGATTTTAATCTTTAATCAGCAAGTGAAACAGAGCTTTGCAGACTATTGTAATAATGAATACTTTTAAAATTGGGTGCCTCTTGTATATTTATTTGATTCTTCTATGTACACATGTGCCTGCACCTTAATTATCATTTGGTTTGCTCGCAATACTAATATTGCTTCACTCACTTTAGGTCGATGGGAACACCTGAAGCTTCTCCACACAACTTAAGCAGTGAGCATCCTAAATATCGACACCAGAATATTGATAGGACACAATATCAAAGATAACATATCAACAGGTCAGTCAGTCTAGATTTTCTATACCTATCTGCACATATATGTGCCTTGGTAATATATTTATCTTCAAGGTACTTAGATGTGGAGTTAGGAACAGTAAATCTATGCTTCCCTCTATGCACATAACTTTCAATACTTTGTTCCTCGATATTCTGTCTTCAGTATTTTGGTACCACGGTATTCTGGAGGTCTTTATTCAGAAGAGGAACCCACTTTAACACATAGTCTATGTCCATGTTGTCAGTCTGGCTCCTTCCTTCTACCCTCACTGCATATCAGTGGACTATGGAGAAGGGAAGGGAAGAATTCTGACAGAGGGGGTTAAGGCCATACAACACCATCATCAACTTCCTGCACATCAGCAGACATGATCTTCCCTCCTAGCCCAAAATGCTCGAAGGAAGGAATTGGGGCTAAGCTGACAACGAAAAGGGTAGGGCAGCAGAGCAGGTATGGGGGGTAGGCGGGTCCAGATTAACAATGGGAAAGGAAACTGCACCACCCTCGTGGTCGAGTTAAAGGAAGACTTCAGCCCTGTACTCCTTCCACTAAGATAAAGTGACATCCCAACTAGTAAAGCTTAACTGGGTTAATGCAAATCCATTATTTTTTTTAGCATTTTTGCTATAGTAATTTGAGATGGAGAATTTCATGAAGGTATTATCCCTGCAAAAGTTTCACTGGTTGCTCAAACGTTTAAGAAGGGTGTTAATGAGGACTTCAAATAAGCCCCAGAATTCATATGTGCTGATAACTCCAAATGACTTTTTTGTTTACTTTCATTTTGTCTCAGCATCTTACCTTTTCGGCATCCGTATCAAATGCAGGAAGCTTAGGTGGCCTGTGATGTAGAGGAATAGGCCAAACTGCACATGTTCAAATGCTATTTGATGCCAAGTATACTCCGAGAAACAATTTTAATGGTTGCCATGTCTATCTGCAGAATGCTCACTGCCTCCTGGACATGAGTGTGGACTTTGTGCGAGCCCTTCATCAGATTGAGACCTATCCCATTATTCTCCTCATCCCCATCAATGAGAAGGCCTGCAAGCGGCTGAAGTGAGTACAAGGAATAAGGAGGAAGAGTATTGCGGACTAGAGGGAATAGGAGGCCCTATGGCTTCAATAGTCTAGGGACTGACTATATGGGCTTTGACTTCATGATACTTTGATTGAGAAGTTCCACTTCCATTATGGGTCCAATCCTGGTAGGCTGATGCATTGAAAGCTCCTTGGTTGTAGCCACTGCTTTGACAAATCAAGACAGTGGTGGATTGTGCGGGTGGTGGGCTGGACAACCTTCTTCAAAAGTCCAGGGTGTGAGTGGGTAACCATCAGTAGTTTCGGGAAATTGTCTGCCAGTAGATTTCATGGAGCTTCTGCATTCAGGGTTGTATGGCTAGTGGATGAGCACAGATAAGCTGAGTGGTCATATTTCCTCAGGAGGTACACTGGCCGAATGGGCACTGAGGCAGAACTTCCAGAAAACTTGAAGGTGGAACGGCATCTGCCAACAAGGCTTTGGATCATTGCACTGAAAGGGAAAATTCTGTTACGAAGACACCTGCAGATAGTAAAATGGAAATATACCAAATGAACTGTACGGCAGTCACAGAAACTCCCATGTGTGCGAAGCCTGGAAATGCAACACTCCTAAGCATATGCCAATGATATTAGGAATTGGTGAGAACTCGTTGAAGTGCAGGAGGCTAGCAACATGGGAAACAGGATTATAGTTATGTTGTCAAGAGTATGTAAGCCTTTCTAGAACTGTAGGTATCCACTGATGTAGGTGTATATGATAATCATTCCTTTTCTCTCTTTCTGTTAAGGAAATATCTGCACAAGCTGGATGTTTCTGAAGATTTGCTGCTGGAATGTTCCAAGCGAGAGGAGTCTTGCCTTGACAAGCTACCCTGCCTGTACAGAACTATCCCCCCAGACAGCTGGAATGACATGGACTCCCTGCTCAATCATGTGAAGGCAGCAGTGGGTGATGAGCAAAAACGGACTGTGTGGATTGAACAGGAGCCCCATTAGCAGTTGTTTCACAATTCCCCATGCTCCCGCTGTACAGACCCCATTGTCGCAGACCATTACCCCATGCTCACTTTGTACAGAACATGTTGGACTTTTAATATTTTTTTGTTATAATTTATTAAAGTGGACATTTATTTATTCTTTACCTCATGGTCCTCGGTTATGATTGCACAGGTTCCTTGCGTTTTGAGGATCGCAGATGTTTATGCTACTGTTATATTTAGATCTCACTACCTCTGAGAAACAACCGCTGGCAGATGTAGAATCATCTATACACACACAAGAGAATAGGGGGTCTAGTGGCAGACAGCACAAAAATTGAGAAGGAGTATGGTGTGTAAAATCAATCAGACCCGTACGTTCTCAGAGCAGAGCATGGATTACCATCAACCTTCCTCATCCAATGAGATAGATAGTGAGAGCAGAAAACCTCTCGTGATCATTTATATCATCTGGTATCCAACTAAAACAGAGGTATGTCTCTCGATCATGGAGACTTCCCCACTAGTTAGAAGCTCTATTGCTCCCTTGGGCTGATGAATATGCGTCAGAAAGACACGTGAAAAACTGTGGCATCCAAACAAAGTAAAGGTGCAGTGCAAAAGAGACTGTGAAATCTAAAAAAGGTTGTGTAAAGAGTGCGATGTGATTCAATTCACTCCACACACCTTGATTAAAAAAGTGTGACAAAATTATAAGCAGTGCTGGCTAGTCGCTGCTAAATAAGGGTCGACATGTTTCAGCCATCAAGGAATATTGCCCACGGCTTTCTTCAGGACCTTTGTACTTCAAAATTATGCTACTGCATTAAATTAGTACATTTCCAATCGTGAAACGTGCCCCCACTTCTAGTAGAAATGTGAAAATAAACAAACAAACAAGGTAGTAATAAATACGACCTCAAGTTGTCCTAATCCTCTGTGTCACAGGATGCAAGCATCACCTATAGAGATAGGACAATTAACACACATAATCCAACTAAAAACATCCACAGTACTGTCTTTAAACAGGCCCATTAAATAAGTGTGCCTGTTCATTGCTGTGAAAGAAATCTACACAATGCTTACCCAACGTGCTCAGGGATTGCACCTCACCTACCCTGGAACCTGGCTCAGGTTAAGGAGGCCCGCTCTAAATCGTGGGTGACAAAAACAGAAAGTCTTATTAAACCGGGAAAACCAAAGGTCTCAGTGACTATCTCGCGTTAAATTGGACGCAAAATGCTTTCGCTCTTTAGTATAATGCTCTACCCCTCAGTAAACAGCCCATACCAAATTACCAACTCTCAGAATGGCACCTATAAAAATACCAAGAACCATGGTATAGTGGTTTTAAATCACCTGAACTTGCATCTAAATCAAGATCAAATTTGCTGACACGGCCATCTCTCAAACTACGCGATTAAGCGGGTCACTATCAGTCTAACATATGTTACTCTCCAAAGCCCCTGTTATTACAAGTGCAATACGAGGACGTCCAAACCGAATGCACTGATTGGATAGACGGAAACAAATAATCTAATCACCAGCACTTACCTGTCCGTCGTTGCCCCAAGAATTACTGAGCAGGGTGGGAGGCAGCGATCAGGTACAGGAAGTGCGCTTAAATAACGTGAATCAATGTTCAAAAGGCGCGCCTCGCGCTGCGTGACCTTGTAGTTCCGCGCGCGCCACAAATAGTTGCAGAACTACAAAAAGGTATCATGCCTCATGGGAAATGTAGTAATGCTTCAAATTTAGCATTTTGCAAACGCGTTCGCAAAATGCATATGTGATACCAAGAACCGTGCAATATAATGTTTATCAAATACCCAGGCAGCAGGCTACCACACAAAATCATGCACTATCATAAGATTGTCAATTTCAAACTAACGGAAAAATCACGCTACGTGACCTAGCCATCACAGAAACGCGGCGTTAAATAGGACTCCTACATGATAAATGCCTCATGGGAGATGTGGTTTGTCTAATACTTTGTCAACAAGCACCAGTATGCACTGTAAGATTTCGTACTTGCAAACCACATACAGTACAATGTTGATTCAGCATAACCAGGCGCATGGCAACTGCATAACATTATGCCCCAGAAACCGCACTAGTGGTTACAAGTATAAACCGCTGTCACGAGAAGCGTGATGTCAGTACTATTTCTCTTGATCACTGAAATAGCTTTTTAGGGTATATTCTCGTGATCTGTTATACTGTTATATTCTATGAGTCTTATAGCGTATATAAGAGGGATTTTTATTTTGTTTTCTGATTATAAATTTTTATCTTTTTTTGATTTTTCAACTTATTATCCTATGTTTTACCCTCTAAGTGCTATGAGTCAGAAAAGTAAGATGTTAACTAAAGTTCGATATCATGAATTACATTTGCGAACGTCATTTTCTGTCATCACAGGCCCAACGCCCGGCAAAACTTAAAGAGTATAAAACTCATTGTAGAGATAAACTAATGCCTCTAATTAGATGCTGGTCCAGGGAATATCATCATTTAATTCCAGAATGTCACAACGGAGTCTGTGGACCCATTTCTGTTCTTTAATGAACAAGTATCTGGAGGCATCACTAATGTGTTGCGGAATCATCGGTTTCTCCAGTACTGTCCAGTTGAATTCGTCTGCAGTGTGATTGACCTCTGAGAAATGCCTAGTGAGTCTAGTGTTCAACTTGCGGCACCTAAAAGTGCTCTTGTGCTCCAACATACGTAACCTCACCTTACGGGTAGTCATCCCCACATACCTAGTTTGGCAAGGGCATGTAAGTAGATAGATGACATTACTGCTATTACAGTTAGTAAAGTGGGTCTGAATCCAAGGTCTATTGGTCCCTATATCTATTGACGAAGTGTGAGTGGTTTGTGGGCAAACCGAGCACCCCCCGCAGAGGTGGTGTCCAGTCACAGCCGGTAGATCCCATAAAGTGCCCAGTGATCTAATAGGCCCAACCTGTGGTCGTGTATGGACCAATCGGTCCTTTATGTTGCCTGATCTTTTGAAAGCAAAAAGCGGCATCGCAATCTTCTCATTGCAACTATTTAACCTCTTCAGTGCCCATGACGAGATAGTCTCGTCATGGAGCACGGTTGCGCTGTGCCCATGACGAGACTATCTCGTCATGAGCCCCACCCACTAGTGCAACGCCCGGCACAGGAGGGGGAAAGGGAGTGGCACTGAAGGGGTTAAAATCCGCCAATGTTTTTTAATACTTTTCTTGATGTCATTAGATAAAGTACTAAAAGTGCTAACCAACGTCAGGCGCTCCAGAGGTGGCTTAGGTACAGGTGGTTCCAACAAGGCTTCACGATTGTAGAATCATGGCAATTCTTTATATGAGAAAGCTCCACACACCAGTTGTGTGTCAGCAATGGCATTTCAGTGCGATCAGCAAACTAACACTTATTGATAATACACGCCTGGGTTAACTTATGACCACTTATTCTCCTTGCCTCACAGACCCAGGAGCAATGTCCAGCATACACACGTCCTAACAGGAACAGCCATGGCTGCAGTAAAACTTGCAACAATTTGACAAAGAGTGAACTCAAGCTACTTGAAATCAGAAGTTTAGGATCCTTCTTACCCCAGGAAGAAAATCTGAGTCTTTGGATGACAGAAACAAGTCTATAAAAGGGACTCAGTGGGGCCGATTCACAGAACTAACTTAAGACAAAATCCTAAACTTCCTACTTTTGGTATTCACAGAAGTTAGGATTTTGTCTTAAGTTTGTCTTAAGACAAACTTAAGACAGACTTAAGACAGACTTAAGACAAACTTAAGACTGACTTAAGACAGACTTAAGACAGACTTAAGACAGACTTAAGACAGACTTAAGACAGACTTAAGACAGACTTAAGACAGACTTAAGACAGACTTAAGACAAATTTAAGACAAAATCCTAACTTCTGTGAATACCAAAAGTAGTAAGTTTAGGATTTTGTCTTAAGTTAGTTCTGTGAATCGGGCCCTTTGATTTTGGGGTCCGTGTGAAGTTTATCTGGCAGTAACATATTGTGTTATGTAATCACGGTGCTTTACTAAAAATATAATTCACAATGGGCAAGGCTACAATTTTTAAGGAATTACAGTCTGACCCTGGGGCATCAGTGAAAGCCAATCTAAGATGAATAATTGTTGTAGGAAGTTTGGAGGCAAATATTTAGTTTCTTGTTACATAGCTGTAGCCTCTCAACCCAGCAGATTTTCACTGTTCCTGTTGTATAATGTATTTAGTTCAAGATCCCATCAATGACCATAGCAGTCTCTCTGACACGCTTCATAGTTGAGAGACACCTATAGTTCATTGTGAAGTGCGCGGCACTGTGGTGTGAGTTTCTCTTCCAATACTCCATCTGGCGCGCACACCCAAGGATCATATGTTTCCCACTGCCACGCCAAGAGCCTTGCCTTCAGCATCTCCAGGATTACTGAGAACTGAGGGTCAGACGCTAAGTTCCTGGTCTCTGAGGGATCTGTGCTCTGGTCAAACAGCTCCCAGCGGTCTCGATAGTAGTACTGATGTAAAGTCTTGAACCAGTATGTGGTCTGTCCCGTGCTGGTGCGGTTGAGTAGATCCTGGAATGAGGGAGAGATATAGAAGTCCTGATCAATCGGAAAGGGCATTTTGAAGTTGAGGTTATGAACAAGATGATATTGCTGGTGCTGAATGGACCGCATGGGGTAGTACATAGTGACTTCATGGTGCCCCTGACTGCTAAAAACTGTGGTCCAGGACTGCTCTGACACCAGAGCTGGCAGGAGTGATTTTCCAGTGAGTTGGACAGTTTTAGAGCCAAAGATGCTGTAGTTCGGATATGGAATGGAGAACCAGTCTAGGACAGTGGGGGTAATATCTGGAATAAAAAGAGTTCAAAGTTAAGTATGCACACTGAAAATGAAAATATGTATATGAAAAATCCAATCACAAACTTGGTCCGGAATGTGCTGAATCAAGGTAGAATAATATCATTAGAGCAGGAGAACTTCCTGGTTATTATTTCCATACTATTGTATTGTACGGCAACATTTATATAGCGCTTACTACCTCTATGTGAGGAGCTGAAGCACTTGCCTATATGAGTAGCATGCTACACCATGTAGGATGTGCTGTTGGAAGTATGTTGTCTTTGTTTTGATTCTATGTGGGAAGCGTTTCCATGTCATGCGTGATGATCACCGAGGTGTGATTAGCGTGTTATGCGACCAGCGAGTTGGATAATGAAGTGTGAGAAACAGACATGAAGTTTTGTTGTTTTCATTATTCTGGTAGCTTTAAAATGCTCTGCTGGTTCCTTTATGGTATTTGATATGATTAAGTCTGCTTAACTGGTTACTACATAAGGTTGTCCAATTGAGATTATGTGTATAGGACTGGCCGTAGCGGGCAACGGGCATGTCTCAGGTGGGCCGGCAGGGTGGGTGCCGGTTTTGGGCCCCTGGGAGGCAATTCTTGTTACCGGGGGGGTCGGCAATATCGCACCCCTGTAACAAAATCGGCCACAGCAAACAGATCAGCTGCACCCCTGCCCCCTTCTCCCCCCAGGGGGGCTGGCCGAGCAATCTGCCAGGGCCGGTTTTGGTTCCCAGTCCGTCCCTACCAGACCTGGAATGGTTGGAGGGAGTTAGAATTGGAGAGAACTGCTGGGAAGGGCATTTCTATTATCATCCCTCCCATATTTGAGTTTCGACGTGAGATGTAAAGAAGCTGTCAGATTGTGGATATATGGGACCTACAGTGGTGGACTACATTAATGTCCTCCAAATTGTCCAGCAATGTGTGACAGATCTCTCTAGTTAGGCCATGCCCGTTCATTTGGTGATGTCTGGTTTTTAGCTGTACAGTGCTGATGATGAACACCCTTCATAGAAGATATGCCTTATGTGAGTTTAAGAGGTATAATCTCTAATTTGTTGCTGACCGCTGCGTATTATGGTTTTAGTACTACTGTGGCCCATAACTGTTATAGATCCATGTACATTACTATTTAATGCCAGAGCGATCCATAGGTCAGCTCGTCTTAGCTTACTAGCATATTGAAAATAGTTTGCTTCAGGAGCTGTTTGCAGTTCATGGGTTGTAAGATGAGGATTGCGCTTGAAGGTGTGACTGTTTTCTGGGCTCTGTTCCCAGAATGTGGGTGGTGCAGTTATCTAGGATATAGCCATGTTTTCAACTGTATTCTGGAGTGTACATGCTCCCGAGTGCTTCTAATGTTGGCAGTGAGTTCTAGAGCTTGACATCTTAAACTGAGAAAGCAGTGCCTCCTACAGATTTCTTATGGTAAGGTTGTATAATAAATGGTGCAAGCCTGAACCGCAGTGTTTTGTTTGATTTGTAGTGCTTGAATTTAAAATGTAGGTATAGCAGCCCTTTTCCTTGGAAGGCTTATGGACATTGCAGACTGCCTTCTACATTGCCCTTCCATCTAAACGTAGCCAGTGGACAGATTGCAGGAGTGGAGTCATGTGTTCTCTTGGGTGAAGGTGTAGAAGAAGCCTTGCAGCAGCATTTTGGATGAGATGTATTTTACATATGTTGAATGGGGATGCGTCAAGGTATAGGCAGTTGGCTTAGCCAAGCTCGGAGTTTACGAGTGTGAGGATAGCTTGCAGTTTATATTGGTGTGCAAGTTATAGGAAGATACAAATGCGTCATAGTGTTTTCATTGTGTAGAAGGCACTAGTGACGGTTAGCATGCGGTATCAAGGATAGGTCTGAATTAATGGTTACACCTAGGTTTCTAACTTCTCTTGATGTTGGAGGCACTTGAAGTTTCCTATGCCATAAGGTGGTAGGCTGGTACTTTTGCCATTGGCCACAGGTAAAAATCTGTGTCTTTACGGTATTGAACTTTAGATGGTTATTCATCATCCATGTGTTTATGGCACAAATGCAGTCATCCAGTGAATTGTACGGTTTTTTAGGGCCTCCATTTATAAAATGATTTAAGTATCATCTGAGTAGTTGAAACAGGTGAGGTTGTATAATAGAATCAGATTTGATCAATGGGATAGGTAGATGTTGAATATTAGAGAGAGATGATGGACCGCTGAGGAATGCCATAGTTTTGTGTGTGAGGAGGTGATGGGAAAGGGGATAGGCTGACTATACTTTGTCTGTCTGTGAGATAAGAAGCAATCACTTTTTTTTTTTTACATTTTTATTGCCATTTTGCAATTAACGAAAATTGGTACAGTACAGTAGTATTCAATGGTGTACACCTGATGTTCCAAGATATTTTACATGAGTTGTATAGCTGACATCTTCACCAGTAAATGTGCCACACATTTTCTAACTGAAAAGCGACAGTTCCTGTCTTAGTCTCGTTATTCACTGACATCTGACAATGATTCCTCATGTGGGGGCTCACAGATATCCCCACGGAAAGCATTCCATCTGCTCCACACCGCATCCATTTTTTGGGGCATCCTCTGTGGACATATACTGATTTCTCAATTATCATTGCATTGTCCATGTCTCGACACCATTGGTGATGGTTAGAAGGCTGTCGCGATCCACAATGTTGAGCTATATTTCGTTTGGCCAATGTCATACCCAGTATCACCCAGTCCTGAGTCATATGGTTGAGATCTGTGGGCTCCCAAATATTAAGAAGGCATCTCTTTGGTTCCGGCGGAACCTTAACATCAGTAACCTGCGAAATTGTACGCATAACCGCCTCCTAATAAGGTGTAATATCCGGACATTGCCAGAGCGTGTGCAGGAATGTGCCTGATGCGCCACACTGTCTCAGGCAGAGCGGTATGTCCATCTTACCTATTTTGTGTAGAAGTGTTCGCATATAATAAGTGCGATGTAGAATTTTCAATTGTATCAGTTTGAGTTTAGATGATATTGCTACCTCTTTTGGGGACGCGAGTACCTCCTGCCAATCTGTGTCGTCTAGTTCTCCCACCTCCGATTCCCATCGTGCCTAAAGGGCTGTCGTGGGGTCCGGTTGATTATTTATCATTTTCCGGTAGGTTTGGGAAATGGCTTTTTTGCTCAGGTGATCCATCAAGAGTCTATCCTCCAGCGGTGATGCTTCTGCGAGTTGCATGCCTGGTGGAAGTATTCCCATGAGGGCGTGTCTAATCTGCATATAACGGAATGCTTCCGTCTGTGCTAGTTCGTAAGTGACCTGCAGCTGGGCAAATGTGACTATTTCGCCTTTCTTCCACATGTCTCCCACCTTTGAGATTCCTCTCAAATCCCACTGTCGAAAGCCTTTGGTATTGCGTAGTTTACCTAACCTTTTGGTTTCCTATAGTGGCGTGGCCTGCGTTATTACTCCTTCCCAGCCCAGCGCACGCTGTGCCTCAAACCAGACTTGGATGGTGTGTGCCGTTGGACCTGTGAAAGCAGTCCTTTTAGTCTTGTTGAATAGTAGAAGCAAACACTTTTAGAGCATTTTCATAGATTTCAAGATCGTGGGGTCTTTGAAATAGCGTGTAATGATGCACAGAGTCAAATGCAGCTAATAAATCTAGAAGTAACAAGGCAGCCTCTCTGTTTGTGTCCACTGTGAGTTTTAGATCATCCCAAATGAATATGATGGCTGACTATGCCTCTGCTTGGTCTGAAACTGGACTGTTGGTCTGACAGTAAGCTTTAATGATCTGTAAAGTTAGGGAGTTACGTAAACACTGCTCTCTCAAAATGCTTCCTACGAATGGTTCATTTGATATGGACCTGAAGTTTGCTGGGTTGGACGGGGTGAGGATTTTCTTTCCGAAGACAGGTCTACTGTAGGAGATTTTCAGCTAGTCAGCATCTGGCTACCTCCCCTGCACAGGCTGAACAAAGGATATCTTTAAAGCCTTTTGGCTGGGTCTGAAGGTGATCCTGATGGTCTGGCTGCAATGATAATATCAAAGAAATCTTTTTGTGACAGGGTATTGAAATTATGCATTGATGGATGATTATTTGTGTATTTTTTCAGTGGTGGTTAGGTCATGCGTTGTTGTGGTGTTGTCCGCGTTCTTCTTAAGGAAATTTTCAATCTTTTTATTTTTTGTCACAGTGGTCTTGTGATTGCGGTGTTTCTGTGTTTAGGTACTCTGAATTGCGAATTTCTGTTAGAATGTTGGGAGGTCTTTAGGAATGCAGCTTACTTCAGGTATACGTGTGGAGTAGAGGTGTGTTTTTGTGGCTCTAATGGCTCTTATGTAGGCTCTGTTATAGTGCCATAGCGTGCTTTTGTCTATTTCATCTCCTGATTTTCTCTCTATGCATTGCAGTATGTTAAGTTGTGCTTTCATTATTTTGATGTTATAAACCCATGTGGTGTTCTTTTTGTGGTCAATCTTGGATTTGGTTTTTCTTGGCATCTGTTTGTCCAGTGTAGTAGAGATCCACTTGTAGAAGGTCTGTATGTCTTTCAGTCGCATATTTAATGGGGTTCTTTAAGGTGGGTGTTGAGTGGCTGGATGTCTAGTTCCTACCATTGTCTGTACATGCGTTTGTTGTTTGCAAAGTGTGATTGATAGCTGTGTAGATCCTGAAAGTGATGATGTGCAAATATGACAACTAGCATGTGTCCTATGAAGCGCTTAGGGCTAGAACTGATTAGTTGAAGACTAAAAGGTTGTTTGTGATAGCTGTTGTAGGTAAATTTGTCAAACAATATGTTGAAGTCTCCTTGAATATATAGGTTTGTGTGGTCCAGAGGAGTTTTAGTTACCATATCAAGTAGGACAACTTTAACTTTGGCATAGCTGCATGGTGGTCTATATATTAAGAGGAAGGAATAAGTAATAGTTTCAGTGGTATGACATCTTATCAAGGATTCACAGACGTCCATGTTAAGGCTTTCAATTATTATTTGTATTTTTATTTAATGGATGACAGCCAGGCCTCCTTCAATTTTGCCCATTCGATTTATGTTTATGATGTGATAATCAGTAGGGATGGCCTTGTGGCATATGCGTGCAGAGCATTCACTGGGTCATGTTTCTGTAAAGAAAGTGAGGTCTGCTGTTGTTCCTGAGAGTAGGTCAAAAGTGATTATTGTTCATGGATCTTGAGTAAGCATTTCAGTTGTGTTTCTTTCTTCTTCATTTCCCGTAGTTTGAATAGAGGGGAAGGGGCATAGCCCATTTTGATGTGGCTGATTTGGGGATCTGACTTTTGGTGGGGGAAGGGAGATGGTTTGGAAAGAAAAAAGAGGAGTTTGAGGTAGGTTTGGGTGGGGGGGCTTTTGTGATGGGTCATGGTGTTGTAACTGCTGTGTTATCTGGTGATTTGTGTAGAGTGTGGGGGATTGCAGTGTGAAGGTACGATCAGGGAACTTTCTGATCATACGTTCTTGCTTTCACATGATTTTTAGTTTCCTTCTGGCAAGTGTTTGTAGGTTATTTGGGTTGTGGTTATTGAATTGTAGTATTGTTTGTGATAGGTTGCGTGGTGTTGAGGCTGTTTTTTAGTTTAGGAAACGTTAGGGGGTTGATAGGGAGATTTAATAGGGAAACAGCTTTTACTACGCATGCGATAGATAGATCGCATGCCATTACAATGAGTTTGTTACAACAACCGCGTTGTAACATCGCAAACCATTACATCGCAAGTTGTTACAACGACTTGCGATAGGGGGCACAAGGTGTTGGATTTACAATCCAACACATTCCCTGCTGTTGCACAAACTGGAGTAGGAATAGTAAATAATATTATTTCTAAGTCCAGCGCGCCCCCCACAGCAAGTCGTTGTAACCACTTGCGATGGAATGCTTCACGGTGTAACAACATGGTCGTTGTAACGACCGGGTTGTAATGGCATGCGATCTATCGCATGCGTAGTGAAGATACATATTCTATTTAACACTGGTTAAAGTCACTCAGTGTTTGTATATGAGGGATGTGTATTATTAGTATTGGTGTGGTTTTAATGCAGAAGAAGAAGATAAGGTTCTTGATAAAGCAAACTTGGAGGCAAAGGCAGGGTGCATCACTAACACTAAGGAAGCTTCCATTATATTCTGGAGGAGTATTGGTCTAAATGTTGTGATGTGTTCAAATTAAACCATTATTTAGTTATTTAACAGCAGACATTTTGTTCCCAGTTGTGAAGTATCATTCTTACCCAGCAGGCTCCCGAAAGACTGGCTGAGCTGCCCCCAGCGCCCAGGCTGGTCTGGAGAGGACACCAGCATGGGCTCCCTCATGCCTGAGCGGTACAGGTTGGTTCTTCCATTGGGGAAGGGGATGCCATTATCTGAACTGTAGATGACTAGGGTGTCGTTTTCAAAGCCAGCGTCATGCAGCTCTTTCAGGACAAGGCCGATACCTGCAGGGACAAGAGGAGACTGATAATCCGGCAGCACAGAAACTGCTCACAGGCTTGAGACTTCTGAAAAAAGAAGGGGGCAAAGGGGGATGATTTATTCAAAGCCCTAGGTGCAGAGCAGATCTCACAGTATCAGTGATGCATAAGGAATGCTCAATAAACTTACTAAACACAACAAACAGCAGAACCGACCCACCATAAATATGCAAGGTATTTAAAGTGGTCATAATAACAGGGGGCAACAGTGGTAGAGAACGGGATCCTCTAAGAAGACAGTCTTGGGGCACTAACCTGAAACCAGCAGTGATCAATAACTTGTTTTCATGTTTCATTCTTTTTTAAAAAAAATGCCCCACTGGATGGACTATTTTGGCTTATTTTACATATTATGTTTAACTATTTTACTTGAAAACGTATGATCTGCATAACACATTACCTACCATTTATGGGAAGGAGCAGGTTCAGAGGAAAGAGGGTGCTACTCACAATAGTGATGCTTGTGCTCCTAGTATTTCATCCCAGTCCCCTAACCACTGGCTTGGTTCTCTATATGTAAGCATCTTGCCGGCAGGCTACATTGAGGAGGTAATTTTTGCCCACCTCAAAATAAGTTTGAAAAGATGCCCTACTGCATGTGATGCATGGTGGCCGTGCTCCTCTACCACAATGGAGGGATCCACATATATCAGACACTATTCTAGAAGAGGTAATGGAAGATGCCGCCTGCAAGAATAGGGGCTTAGGAAAACCTGTAGAAGTCACTATGCTGAGGAACTTGCACTTATTGTTACGTCAAATCCCAACTCTGACAGACTTCAGGGAGGGTTTTAAAGCATCAGTAGATGACCAGAAAGGCATCACACCAAACTGAAGGATAACACCCAGATGAAACACTGAGTGGAGGAGCTGCAGTGAGAGAGCAACGTAGAAATGGTAATAAATCCTCACCTCTATCCAAAAAGTACAGCTGCAAAATAGAAGAAAGCGCAGTTGAAAGTGGAAGAAATCTAATCGGGGAAATGTGGCAGAAATGAACACCAAGAATCTATGTCATAAAGAAAGGAAGGGATTTGCAAAAGAGCCTTCAAAAACGAGTCAAGACCCCAAGCAAAATTCAATCAGAGAACAAGTGCCTAATAAAATATCTTCAAAGACCTCAAAAGCGGCTAAACATCAACAGCCTCTATTCACAAGAAACAAAACAGTTACATCAAGACCTGATACCAGCTAGAAAATTCATAAAAACACACACAACTTCCTTCTCCAGATGAGGGAGGAAAAGGTTGTGCACATGCTGCAGTCTCCATTTTCACCTTCCTGTAAGGGAAGTTAATCAATCCATTTGAAGCAAGAAATCTGATAGAAGTGGAAATTAGGGACCTTAGAAGCAATAGATGATTTGGTCCCGTGGAATGGTCTAGCAGAGCATATCCTGCAAATGAAAGATTACAATTTTCACAATGAACATCCAAAGAGATTCTCAGAAGCCAGTGAAGCGTTAATGACTGTAGAAGTACTTTTGGCAATGCCTTACGAAGGGGGGCCACATGAAGCCAGGCTGGATAAGCTCAATGTGCAGTTGAACAGCACACATCCTTCAAAAAGAGGCACTAGAAATCTTCCAATAAAGTTAGAGAAACATTCCCAATTCAAGACCAGAATCTGATCAATGCGGAGGCTCCTGCATGATTTTGCTAGTGTTTGCGGGAGTCCTGATAAGTCCTCTGGTCAAGGTCCTCCGTATTTGTAGAAGAACCAATTACGGTCGGGACATTCTGAGATGTTTCCTGCCCATTCTTTACAAGAGCATGGACTGAACTGGGGAAAGAAGAAACCGTCTAAAAATATAAGGAACTTGTCTACCATCCTGTAAACAATCAAAAAAGATAAGAGGGCTCGCCAAATTGTTCTGGGCTCTATATACACATCATCTGGCAGTGGAACACTAGTACTGTTCAAAAAGAGAAAAACTCACACCCACACCCACATTTTCCTCCAGGTTCCCAGTACCAATAAGTTATTTGCTCCCAATGCCACCTACCTATATTAAAAAAGGAGGAATGGAATGAGCAGAAACCTTCAGCTCAAAGGCTGGAAGACTAGAGTCATCATTCTTGTAACTCACAACCTATTTTGTTCCACCTAAAGACAAGTTTCTCTAACATCATCTTCAATGCACTCCTCACCATAGCCGGACAACTTCCCTATGCCCATGAGGTAGCTAAGATCCACTCTATAGCTGGAGAGGCAAAAAGCAGCTTATACAAATTCGTATCTCTCAAAAAGAAACTCCCCTACATCATTCCTCCTACCCTCAGAAACACAACTGGCACCTTCATCAACTCCAAACTGTACTATGTCAAGGTCTGGTGCTCTGTCCTATTTACCAACTGGACCGACTTCAAACATTGCAAAAGCAACTGTGAAGTATGCCACAGGGATTAAGAAAGGAGCCATCATATCTCATCTGATTAAACTTTCGTGGCTCCTCACCTGAGGAGGGATCATCTTCAGAATCATGTGTCTAACATGCAAATCTCTGCCTGAAACGGCCATGGCACAGCACGGCAACAAAATTACATCATGGTATACCCCCTTAGTTGTGCTGATTACAACATACTAAGAATACACATCCCCAGATACATACGGAGGGATGATTGAGTCTTCACAAGTGAAACCCACAAACTCTGAAATTATTTCCCACCTGCAATTACCATTAGCTCCTCACCTTAGAAACATAAGAAACACCTCATGGCCCTTCATGTTTCTCCTCAGAACACATATGAGCGATGTCACAGGAATCTTCCCACCTGCCTGTGATTTTTGCGCCCGATTGAGCCCTTGTCCAAGCTGTGCTTTGAGATAATTGGCGGTCTACATCAAAATTGTTAAAATGCTATGACATGTTACAAAAATAAACAAATAAACCTTACTGAAAATGACACGTTTTAACGTGAGGCCCAATGGGATATACACAGAGAAGGCCAAGAACTATATAGAATCTCGAAAATAAGAAGTATTGTGGTCCCTACATGAGTAATAGAGTTTCTGTGGGCCAAATGCCTAGGTGATCCCCTAGGCCAACAGCTCAGTAAGACCCCTATGACAGAGGCCAAGGTCAAGACGCGAGGCAAAGCTAAATTCCACAAGCACACAGTGGAAATAGAACTATGTATCATGGGCAGAAAGAGGCAGTTGGAAGGTAAAAAGAGAGGCAGCATGTAAAGGCCTTTAGGAGAAACATTGATCATGGCTGAGCCCAGAATATTATACCAAAACGGAGAGGAGAAAAAGCCAAACTGTCACTAAAGGATTTGAAAAAAATATTACAACATGTAAAATAAGATTTAATTCAGATAAACATTGAAGCACCACAATAAATTCCAAGTATCCCAGAGATCATAGATGAGGTAAAACTGAGCGTGGTGAATACGAAGAAATATTGATTTTAATTGCACCTACCCAGCAGAGTCAAAGGATATAGAAATATGGGTTCCCATACTTGTCACAATTCAGATGACAACAAAATTAAATAATTTGAAGATGTCAAGAAGAAATAAGATTGTTTTCACGGAAGTATCTCCAGATCACATAGTACTCTTTCCTAGGCTCAAAGGATGACTCTCATTCCACACTAATAATTTAGCCACATGGTTGAATCATCACTGGAATATTGGCCTACAAACACTATCTCAAAATAATGGAGGGAGCAAAATCTGATTTGTTCAAAGAGAATAATGGAAACTCGGATAAAAATGGAAGCACAGAGAATGGAACTGGTTTCCCATCGTGGTAGTTATTCCAGTAAAAATGGGTAACCCAGAAAAGATAGGGACCAAGATGAAAGCAATGTCGAAAACATTAGGATTTTTTCCCCATTGGACTGAAAATGTAAATAAAATCTAAATTAAAGAAAGATATACTATTGGGAAGACTACTAAAGAAAGAAATTGGCCCTGTACATTATTATTTATATTATTTATTACACATTTAGCATTGAGGCGATTTCTATGATTTCTATCCATGAGAGTGCACCAGTGGCACCCGGTAAACACCCGGTACATCGCGGCTGCTAGTGCGCATACCATTACTTCGCAAGCGTTACTATGCTTGTGATGTTACAACGAGTACCATTAGTACGCAAGTTGTTACATTGCAAGCGTTGTTACAACGTATGCGTTGTAATGGAATGCGCTATCCACATCACTGCACAAACCTCTAATCAGTCAAGAGGCAGCACTGGTCCTTTTAGAGGAAAAATGGCATCCTCATCTAAACTCACATTCCGTGCAGAATATCACACATGCCTCGTTATGTGGTGCGCTTTATAAGGATTTGAAAAGGAGCTGGCTAATTTCAAACTTTTCCGAAAATAATTAGAAGAGTCTTTTTCCTCAGACAGGGTAATAATTTAGCAGAGTTCAGTGGAACAAACTTTCAATGTATTTCATGTGAACCACTGTTCTGCCTGGGTCGGGCCTCTCTCCCGGTTGGAGACTTTTCAGAAGGTTGGAGGCACATAATAACGATGATAATAACAATGTGGATAGCGAATGCGTTGTAATGGTATGCGCTATCCACATCATTGTTTGGAAGGCTCTTCCGTTTCAAAACAACGATGTGCATATATGACGTCGCGGGAGAAGAGAGGAAGAACGGAGGAGAGAGAGGTAAGTGTAGTTTTTTGGGTTGTGCAGGGGGTAGTCTTTTAGGTTGTAGGGTTGTGTTTGAATAGTGTAGTGCAGTGTATTTGAGTTTAGGGCAGTGTCGGGGGTCATGAAAGATAGTGTTGGGGAGTAGGGACAGGACTAGGTGTCGGGGGAGGGATGTGCAGGGGGTAGTGTTTTAGGGTAATGTTGTAGGGATTGTGTAGTATAGGGTAGTGTATTAAGGTTTAGGGTAGTGTATGGGGGCATGCAGGGTAGTGTTTGAGTGTAGGGTGTGGAATGGGGGGAAGAGGAGGGGTGTGCAGGAGGTAGTGAATTAGGGGTTAGGGTAGTGGTGTGGTGTTTGTGTAGGGTAGTGTTTTATGGTTTAGGGTAGTGTCGGGGGGTCGTGAAGTGTAGTGTTAGAGTGTAGGGTCCAGGCGGGGGAAGGTTGTGTCGGGGGTAGTGAATTAGGCTTTAGGGTAGTGTAGTGGTGTTTAAGTAGTGTAGGGTAATGTAGTGTGTGAGGGTTTGAGTAGTGTTGAAATTTTATGGGTAAATGAGAATGTATAAAAATAGGAGGAGGTACAATTAATTTTGAAAACAAAAACTCACCCATCCTAAAGCACTTCGCATGATTTTAGTGCAATGTATTTTATTAGCATAAACCATTTCTAGAAAAAAACGTAGTAGTGCTATGCGTACTATAGACACTATCATCTTTCTTTGTGGATAAGATCAATAACATTCATAGCCTCTCATCCCACATTGTCAGTGAACCTCATAATCAGGATGCTGCTAACAACGACCCCTTGTTTTCCATCCCCCTTAATGAATTCAGGGAACTTATCCATGAGGATGTCTCAACCGCGCTCAGGAAGGTGAAATCTGGCTCTCCAACCGACCCGGTCTCCTCTCATGAATTGGACCATCCCTTCTTCCCGGCCTAACCAAGCTCCTCAACCTATCGTTACTCCATTCAATTGTTCCAACTAGGTGGAAGGCGGCTATGGTTAGACCCATATTAAAGAAGCCAACTCTAGACCCGAAACAGACTAACAACTATCGGCCAATTTCCCTTCTCCCTCTTTTCGGGAAGGTATTAAGAGTCATTAGTTAATAAACAACTCGTCAATCACCTAGAGAGCAATAACTTGTTGGACCCTTCTCAATCTGGGTTCCAGGCTTCTCATAGCACCGAAACTGCCTTGCTGGAAATAGTGGATAACATAAGACTCTCCCTTGACGCCAGACGATCTGCCATTCTGGTCCTTCTTGACCTGTTAGCTGCCTTCGACACCATCTCCCACAGCATCCTCCTGAACCGTCAGCGGGAGCTGGGCGTCGGGGCCCCGATTTGAACTGACTCAGGAGCTACCTGACAGATCACACATCAAAAGTTCAGATAGGCTTATTTACCCACAGCAGCCAACTCATTGACAAGGGTGTCCCCCAGGGTTCCATTTTGAGCCCTACTCTCTTCAATCCTTATGTGGCACCACTTGCTAACGTAATTAAAAACCACAGCTTTTCCACAGTGTCGGACGCTGATGACACTCAGCTGTTAATTATTCTTGGACCAGGCCCAACCGATACCAAACGCTGTTTCAGACAGTGTATGTCTGATATACATGGCTGGAGGTTAAACAATCATTTGCAACTGAACGCTAGTAAAACTGAAATCATCCTTTTTGGTAAAGCACAAACCATTTGGTCAAGTGACTGGTGGCCTCTGAATCTGGGCACATGCCCTTCACCTAAGATGGCTGTCCGAAACCAAGGGGTGCTGATTGACAATAAACTCTCCATGTAGGATCATGTCAATCATGTGACCGGCATCTGCTACTGATTGATGCGCAGCCTCCATAAAATCTTTACTGGTGCAAGCATTAATCATCAGTCGTCTGGATTATGGTAATGCCTTATTGGCTTCCATAAATGAAGAGTACTTAACAAAACTCCAGGTCCTCCAAAATACGCGGCGAGATTAGCACTAAACCTACCATTCCGCTCCCCCTCGGCACCATGATTGAAAACCCTTCACTGGCTCCCGATTAGAAAACTTATTACTTTCAAGATTACCTGTCTAGTGCACAAAACTCTCAGTGGACACGGCCCTCATTACCTGCTCAATACAAAAATAACTGGGTCTCTGAAGGTCTCAAACTAAAATTTCAGTATACGCCGAGGTGTAGATACATTCTACTTTTATACCGTGTATACCTCTCTATATAAGTATGAGGTAATCACCATCAGCTTTACACCTTCAATTTAAAAAAAAATTAATTAATACACACGAGAAAATATTTCATTTTATAAATGGCAGTCCCCAATTTTTCACTAAAAACCCCCTGTCCACACTACAGGAAGGGTCAATCAAAATAGAAATATTTTTTGCAAAAATGTGAAAAAATTGGAAAAACGAGATGACATCTCATGTGCGCACCACCAATTGAGCTTGCTGGTTGGTACTCACCAGCTATGACCACTTTTATCATCATTGGCTGTCATCTCGCTTATAAAAATTATATATAAAGTGTCCAAAAAATAAACAGTGATGTTAGATAGTGAATCAATCACATCCCACGATGCGACCAAAAAGAATATAAAATTGAAAAAGGTTGCACTTTTTCACGAACTCAACTTTATTATTCCTTCTCTGTGCACCTGATTCAAATTAAAAAGGTTGCTTATCATGCATACCATAATACTGAGCCTCATTACCTGCTAACAAACTGAAAATACATCAGCCCTCCAGAACTCTTCGATCAGCCAATAAACACCTTCTGATTCCTCCTAAAATCCGTACCGCCAGAAATGGCGGAAGATCTTTTTCCTGTCTTGCACCCACCCTTTGGAACACACTCCCCCTTCACCTCCGTACAGAGACTGACCATAGGAAGTTTCGTAAATTGCTCAGAACCTGGCTGTTTTAAGACCATTTCTTTTCTAGTCTGTTTCTTCATTCACCTTCTCTAAATCAAGCTAGTGCTTTCAGACCTTCAGGTGAAATGTGTGCTCAATAAAAACCAATACATAACATAACAAATATGGTCGCAAAACAATCATACATTGCTGTAAGACTTGCTAATAGCCCTTGGCACACCCCTTCCAAATAGCAAGTCGCAAACCATATTTTGCGAGTCGGTAATAGGTTACCAACTCGCAAAATATGGTTTGTGCATCGGGTAGACCAATCTTGCAGTTGCAAATGTGCCGAATTCCTGTTTGCGACCACAAAAAACGGTTGTACATCTGCCCCATAGAGTACAATGGAATAAAGTGGAGTGGAGTGCCGTACAGAGTGGAGTAATGATTCACAGAGTAGAGTGGAGTAAATTAAGGTGCAGTTGCATACAAAGAGTTGCGTACAGTGTTGTATAGTGGACTAGAGTATCATAGAGCGGCACAGAGTAGAGTAGGGTGTTCTATAGTGGCATAATGTATAGTACAGTGTTATACAGTGGAGTGTAGGGGTATACACAAAGTAACGTTTCGGAGAGTGGCATACAGTGTAGTAGTGTGTTGTAGAGTAAAGATGTATAAAGTACAGCAGTGTATCAAACAGTGGGGCTTGACAGAGGGGATTGCTGTATAGTAACGTTGAGTGAGGTAAAGTCTCATACAGTGAGTAGAGTAAAGTGGTGTAACGTAGTGTGGAGTAAAATACAATATAATGTATTGGTATGTCGTAGAGTGGCACAGAGTGGAATGTAGTGGTGTAGCATAGGTAGTAAATTGTTATAAATTGGAGTGGGCTTTCGGACATTAGAGTGGATTGCTGTGTCATATAGAAAAGTGTTGAATAATGGAATAGAGTGTAAGGGCATAGGGCATGGAGTATAAAGTTGGACAGTGGAGAGTGTACATGGAAAGAGTGTTGTAGAATGTTATAGAGTGCCATAAAGTGTGGTAGGCTTTTATAGAGTGAACTTGTATAGCGTGGAGGAGAGTGTCATACAGTGGAGCGGTGCAGAGTGGAGTGGCGTACACTGTAGTAGCGCAGAGTGGATTACTGTAAAGTGGAACAGAGTACAGTGGAACACTGTACAGTGGAGTGTACACGAGTGGAGTGGCATACAATGGAATACCGAAGAGTGAAGTGGTGTACAGCAGAGTGGCATAGAATGGAGTAGGGTACGGTGGATTTGCGTAGAGTTGGGTGGCATAAATTGAATAGGCGTAGCATAGAGTTGAGCAAACTGTTATTAATTTGAGTGGCGTCTCATACAGTAGAGTGGAGTGCTGTATTGTACAGTGTTGGAAACTGTCACAGAGTGGAGTACAGTGTTGTACAATAGAGCATACGGGCATAGAGTCGAGCACCAATTTGTACAGTGGAGTTTAAGAGGATAGAGTGGAGTAAAGTGTAATAGATTAGCACAGAGTGTAGTAGAGTTTTGTACAGTGGAATTATATGGAGTGGAGGAGAGCACAGACTGGAGGGGAGCGGACTGGAGTGTCATAGAGTGAAGCAGTGTACAGTAGAGTGGCATAAAGTGAAATAGCGCAGCGTGGAGCTCCGTAGATTGGAAAGCATCTAGTGGAATAGTGTACAGTGGAGTGGCATACAGTGGAGTAGCACACAGAGGAGTGGCATAAAGTGTAACAGTGTATAGCATAGTAGCATACAGTAGAGTGACGTACAGTGATGTGGTGTAGACTGGAGTGGTGTGTTGTAGGGTGGGGTAGAGTGTAATAGCATACAGACGAGCGACGTACAGTGGAGAGGGGTAGAATGGAATACCATACAGTAGAATGGCAAAGACTGAAGTTGTGTACAGTGTGATAGGGTACAGTGGAGTGGCATACAGTGACAGTGGAATAGCGTGGCATGGAGTACAGTGGAGTGGCGTAGAGTAGAATAGCGTACAGTGGAACATAGTTGAGTAGAATAGCGTAGAGAGGGGTGGCATGCAGTGGAGGGGTGTAGACTGGAGTGACATACAGTGGAGTGGGGTACAGTGGAACAGCATGTAGTGGAGTGGTGTAGAGTGGAGTGGCGTGCAATGGACTAGCGTAGAACGGAGTTGCGTAGAGTGGAGTGGCATACACTAAAGTGACAGAGTAGAGAAACAAAGTGTAGTGGCATACATTAAATTAGAATAAAGTGGAATAGTGAATAGTGTAGTAGCGTAGAGTGGAGTGTTGTACAGTAGAGAGGTGTAGACAGGAGTGCCATACAGTGGAACAGGGTAGAGTGTAATAGCGTACAGGGGGGTGGCATACATTGGAGTGGCGTCCAATGGAATAGCATAGAATGAAGTGGCATAGAGTGGAGTGCCATACACTGGAATGGCGTAGAGTGGAGTAGCGTAGAGCGGCGTCTAGTGGAGTGGTGTACAGTAAGAATCCCCAGTATTTTGAGGCCTGTGATGGCAAATTTTGTGACAAAAATGCTACATTTGCGATCCCAAACCCCAAAATTGCGTGATGCAGGGGTATCACAATCCGATAATATAGCTAGGGCTTAGTTATATTTTGGGCCATGGTATGCCGCAGTAACTTGGCAATGTTCCGTGGTATATGGCAATGACAAGCCAGTTTATAATTGGGTAAGGGCTGTTTTTAGAGAAGGAAAAGGCAGGCATATAGTTTCTTACTACACTTTGTCTGTGTTTAGTGGTAGGGCCTTAGATAGAGGTAGTAGTAGGTCCCTACCTATTACCACTTTACTAAAGTGGTAATAGGTAGGAACATTTTTACTTGTTTCTATATTTTTAAGTAAGTTTATGGCCATGAACAAAAGAAGTTTCACAACATTTTGTGAAATTCCGTCAAGTATAGCGGTGACAGGTATCACTAAGTTTAAGTGCCTTAAAACTTAAAAAGATACTAACCCTACATAACTGCACTGTCCAAAAAGCTTTGTCTTACCGACATAATGTATAATCCTGCCAAATTTCATATAAATCCATTCAGCTGTTTTCGCACTACGTCAAAAACAATAGTCTATGGGAAATGCATTGGTGGAAAAATATGTTTTGGACCCCCTTTTATCTCTGCACCCCCTTAATGATTCACCACAAGCAGAAAATGCTATGGGTCTGGAAAGTTTTGTGGTGATTCATCAAACGGGTGTAAAGTTATTAAGGAGCTAAATTCCGAGGAATTCCTATCTCTGGAATGCCAACTATAACTATGTGTGGCAATCAGATTTAATGTGATTTCTTCCATTTTATCTATTGTATTTATGTATTTGTTTATTACATATGCAGGCTAGTTTTTTGAGTGCTTCCTAGCTACTTTTAGTAGTATGGTGCCGCACAGATATCACTAATTTGCTGAACTTATAACCTCATAACCACAATATCACATCACTTGCAATAGCAAAAAGATTAATCTACATATTCTAATGCACATTGCTGTGGAATTTCATTACAATCCATTCAGGTGTTTTGCCGTTAAGTGAAATGCAAAAGTCTATGTAAAATGAATTAGATTGTAAAGTGTGTTTTGGAACCCTCTTTTTTTCTCTGCACCCCCTTGACTAAACGTTGTCAAATTTTCAATCCTTCACCAATGTAATGGGTGCAATAAATCTGCAAAGTTTTGCAAAGATTCGTTAAACTGGTGCAAAGTAAATAAAGAACAAAAATATGAGAAATTACTATCTCTAGTGACCCTAATTATAACTAGAGAATGGGAAACTCCACTCTGCAATATATAGTAAAGTTGCAAACTGAGTCTGCCTTGATCTTGTGTGAATAAGAAGTTTGTGGAAGTGATATATATATATATATATATATATCACAACAAACCCCTCCAGTTTTGAGAAGCAGAAGGCCACACGGGGAATATCTTGCAGAAGTCTTTAATGGGATGCAGGCATAATGCATTTCGGCGACATTTCGCCTCCCTCAGATGCCGTCAAAAACATGCTCCAACTCCATCCCCACCTTTAAATCTCCTGCCGTTCTCCCATTGGTGTTTAGAGCTCCGCCCCACAGTCCTTATAATGCACACCTGCTGTGGTTTGATGTTCTTGCCTACAGTTCCCACAATCCAACAAAAATGAGACAGGCAGTGCTTTGGGGAAACAAAACTCAATGTTCAAATCATCGGCGAAAGGTGAGTGTTGTTGCGATGGTTGGCCATGTATTAGATTACTGTCCCCAGACTTCGTCGGGTCCCCACTTACGTTCCAGCCTCTCATGTAGATTCAAAGGGGGGCGCGAGTCGGGATACAATGATTCCCGGCTCCTCGTACCATGACGAGCTGCTCTAGGCAGCAGCCCTATCTTTTCTCCACAATCCGAGGCGGGCCGGAGCATACCAATCCCTTGGTCCACAAAACATCAGCGACAGCTGCACCAGTGTTGACTCCGGCCACATAACGGAACAGGGCCTCCTCAGCACGCAACTGGCTAGCGTGCTAAACATATCACAACAAACCCCTCCAGTTTTGAGAAGCAGAAGACCACACGGGGAATATCTTGCAGAAGTCGTTAATGGGATGCAGGCATAATGCATTTCGGCGACATTTCGCCTTCCTCAGATGCCGTCAAAAACATGCTCCAACTCCATCCCCACCTTTAAATCTCCTGCCGTTCTCCCATTGGTGTTTAGAGCTCCGCCCCACAGTCCTTATAATGCACACCTGCTGTGGTTTGATGTTCTTGCCTACAGTTCCCACAATCCAACAAAAATGAGACAGGCAGTGCTTTGGGGAAACAAAACTCAATGTTCAAATCATCGGCGAAAGGTGAGTGTTGTTGCGATGGTTGGCCATGTATTAGATTACTGTCCCCAGACTTCGTCGGGTCCCCGCTTACGTTCCAGCCTCTCATGTAGATTCAAAGGGGGGCGCGAGTCGGGATACAATGATTCCCGGCTCCTCGTACCATGACGAGCTGCTCTAGGCAGCAGCCCTATCTTTTCTCCACAATCCGAGGCGGGCCGGAGCATACCAATCCCTTGGTCCACAAAACATCAGCGACAGCTGCACCAGTGTTGACTCCGGCCACATAACGGAACAGGGCCTCCTCAGCACGCAACTGGCTAGCGTGCTAAACATATCACAACAAACCCCTCCAGTTTTGAGAAGCAGAAGGCCACACGGGGAATATCTATAACTAGAGAATGGGAAACTCCACTCTGCAATATATAGTAAAGTTGCAAACTGAGTCTGCCTTGATCTTGTGTGAATAAGAAGTTTGTGGAAGTGATATATATATATATATATATATATATATATATATATATATATATATATATATATATATATATATATATTTCCAAACAAAAAGCACCCACAATTGAAGGCGCCACACACGGTCATGTTTCTCTTCCTTTTATTTTGCGAGACATGCAGGGTAACAGCATCGATTGTTCCATCTTCAGTTATGCCAATATTACCAAACGCGTTTCGGGCGTTGTCACCGGTTTCGGCTTGTCTGGAGAGAAGGCAGCAGTCATTTCCATCGCACTCACGGTGAATTTATATAGTCCCGCCCATACAGGCATCTGCACACTTTGCATTGTGGTTATCAGAGTTGTTTAAGGCAAAAGTATTCCCTCATGGGAGTCGCAATGTTCTCGGTAATTGTTATTTTCACATACCACAGTGGGCGGCTGTCAACAATCAAAGTCGTCACTCTGCAACATTCCAGTCCAAGCAAAACGGACACGCCGTTCCGAATGCGCCATTGTAATCAAGGCGCTGGAGCCACTCTGTCAGCAGCGGGGCGCCCTCGCAACCTGGGTAGGCCGCCGTAATTTTCCAAGCGAAAAGCACCCACAATTGAAGACGCCACACACGGTCGTGTTTCTCTTCCTTTTTTTCTTTTTGCGGGACATGCAGGGTAACAGCATCGATTGTTCCAGCTTCAGTTATGCCAATATTACCAAACACGTTTCGGGCGTTATCACACCCTTTGTCACTGGTTTTGGCTTGTCTGGAGAGAAGGCAGCAGTCATTTCCAACGCACTCGCGGTGAGTTTATATAGTCCCGCCAATACGGGCGTCTGCACACTTTGCATTGTGGTTATCAGAGTTGTTTAAGGCAAAAGTATTCCCTCATGGGAGTCGCAATGTTCTCCGTAATAGTTATTTTCACATACCACAGTGGGCGGCTGTCAACAATAAAAGTCATCGCTCTGCAACATTCCAGTCCAAGCAAAACAGACACGCCATTCCGAATGCCCCATTGTAATCAAGGCACTGGAGCCGCTGTGTCAGCAGCGGGGCGCCCTCGCGACCCGGGTAGGCCGCCAAGATTTCCAAACGAACAACACCCACAATTGAACGCACCACACACGGTCGTGTT
Source organism: Triturus cristatus (assembly GCF_964204655.1). Classification (NCBI taxonomy): domain Eukaryota; kingdom Metazoa; phylum Chordata; class Amphibia; order Caudata; family Salamandridae; genus Triturus; species Triturus cristatus. Next base: position 725,092,445 of record NC_140590.1, on the reverse strand, counting down.
TCTCTTCCTTTTATTTTGCAGGACATGCAGGGTAACAGCATCGATTGTTCCAGCTTCAGGTATGCCAATATTACCAAACGCGTTATCACGCCCTTTGTCACTGGTTTCGGCTTGTCTGGAGAGAAGGCAGCAGTCATTTCCATCGCACTCGCGTGAGTTTATATAGTCCCGCCCATACGGGCGTCTGCACGCTTTGCATTGTGGTTATCAGAGTTCTTTAAGGCAAAAGTATTCCCTCATGGGAGCTGCAATGTTCTCCGTAATTGTTATTTTCACATACCACAGTGGGCGACTGTCAACAATCAAAGTCGTCGCTCTGCAACATCCCAGTCCAAGAAAAACAAACACGCCGTTCCGAATGTGCCATTGTAATCACGGCGCTGGAGCCGCTCTGCCAGCAGCGGGGCGCCCTCGCGACCTGGGTAGGCCGCCAATATTTCCAAACAAAAAGCACCCACAATTGAAGGCGCCACATATGGTCGTTATTCTCTTCTATAGATATATATAGATATATATATATATATAGATATATATATATATATACAGCAAACCACCGCCGCCGCTCCTCTTGCCCCGGGTGCTCACTCATGTGGTGGTGAGCCGCAATCAATTCAATAGGGAGGCATATCCTTCTCATGCCCAAGTGGAAAGCACATACAGGAGCCATATTCAGTAAAGTGCTTTATTGTGTAGACCCCCTGCACCGACAGACGCGTTTCGCCTTGCGGCTTTGTCAATGTCAGTTACACCATGCAAAACAGGCAGTATTTCATACTCAACATGTTACATGATATTTCATTAACATAAATGAAGGACTTACGCCGCTTTGATACTAAAATTCATGGCGCCCATCTTAGAACATGTTTTCCTGCATTTGCTAGTTCTACTGCCGAAGGAAAAGTGGGAAAGTGCTCTTATGTGATTTAAAAACAGTTATACATGGGTGAACATAATTATTTTCCGACATTTGCAGTGACCAATACTTTTTAAGCATTCTTAAATAGTAATTGCTAAAAACAAATGTTTCTAATTCATACTTTTGTTTAGACATTATATATATCTTTTCACAATGTTCACTCCTTTGTATGTTTATTATGCCCTGAATGGGCAATTATGCGTCAGGTTTTTTAGGGGGGGGGGGAGACAGGCTACAATTTACATTTCATATACGACATTCTCCCCTTTCCCTGATGGAAATTAGGTTGTATAGATATGTAACCCCTACTAGAGATGAACCCATAGTGCCTCATCATTGTTGAGCCCTATGGGGGCCTTTGTTTGGAGATCAATCATATATTTTGATTCCAATATCTGCAATCTTTTGGTTCCGTCACCTCTCCTTTATTCATTCTCTATTCGGTCTATGCAGTAGAACTTCAACAAATCCAGATTGCTTTTATGGAATTTCTTGAAATGAGGTGCAACCGGATAATTAGTATCCTTGTTTGTTTTCGCACGCATGTGTTCGAGAACACACTTCTTGGTAGGGTGAATTGTGCTTCCTATGTATCGCTTGGAACACGGACATTCCAAGCAATACACCGTAAAGTCTGAATTGCAGTTGATGAATTGTTTATTATTTCTTAGAGGCCTAGGATCCCCTGGTCTCTCCTTGTAACTTATGACTTTATTGCTATATTTGCACGCTTTCCAATGCATGCATGGATATAATCCTACTGCATTGATTCTGTTCTTCACCTTCGGTATCGCATCATAGTGGCTATGGATTAAATGATCTTTAAGTGATTGACTTCGCTTGTATGTAATCAAAGGATAGACTGGAATAAGATTTTTCAGCACATTATCTGTCTTAAGTATGTGCCAATTCTTCCTAAAGATATGCACGCTATCCCCAGATTTACCATTATAGTTGGTTATCATCCTAACAGGTCCCTCCTGTGTGGCGGTTTCATGGATTTTAAGCTACCAATAGGTTGCTTCTCTCTATTTTGTCCACTCTGTCACTTGCCTGTTGTAAGGTAGAGTTGGTATACCCTCTCATTTTAAACCTCACCAATGCTTCTTTTCTAGCTTGTTGGAAATCTTGTTGGGCCGAGCAATTACGTTTTATACGTAAAAGTTCTCCATATGGAATATTTCTCACTTGACTTTTGGGATGATAGCTAACTGCAAGTAATACCGCGTTACCTGCTGTAGGCTTTCTGTATAGTCGTGTCTGTAGGGCACCTTGTTCGACAAATACTTCCAAATCTAGGTAATTTACCGATCTTTCGCTAATATGACCTGTAAACTGTAAGTTACATTTCTTATTGTTCAGTGAGGTAATGTACTCCTCAGCTGAGGATCGACTCCCACGACAAACAATAAAAAGATCGTCTATGTACCTTGCCCATATTATATTCTCCATCCACTGCTAGTGGGGTACCCCCAGGCCACGTGCTTCTCCCACCAGCCCACGAAAAGATTTGCGTAGCTGGGGGCGAAGCACGTACTCATGGCGGCCCCCTGTTGTTGTTTACATAGATTCCCTGCAAACAATTTGTTTTTGTTATTTAAGCAGTAGGTGATCATATGGAGAAACATCAAATTATGCTTTTGAAATTTAAGTGGTCTTTTGTTAAGAAACCAATTCACAGCTGTGACACCATCCACATGATTTATGCAGCTATATAAACTGGTAATTTGCAAGGTAATGAGGAGCATGTCTGTTTCCCAACAAATCCCCTCTATTAACCTCAGAAAGTCCTGAGTGTCTCGGATATAAGATGCCAAATCTTTAACAAGGAGAGAAAGGAAGAAATCAATATAAGTCGATGTATTTTCTAGAAGGCTATTGATAGAGGCCACAATAGGTCTTCCTGGAGGGTCAATGGGGTCTTTATGTACTTTTGGGAGGTGATAAAAGGTTTATATATTTATAAATAACTTATTGGCGGACGCTACTGGATTTACTGTCAGGTAGACCCATGCACATGTCAAAAGAGGGGTGTGCATTGGGGTATTTGATGAGACCGGCGAAGGCTAAACACACAAACAAATTCCTGAGCCTGGTGTTGCTCCAACGTAAACAGAGCATAGTGATGAACTGGAAGTCCGGTGTAGTCCCTCGGTCTCGGGATGGGTCTGGGAACTAATAAAGGAGTGCACCGGTGAAATCACGGTTCTAACTCACATGCACTAACAAATGGGGAGGGAACATTTTTACTGCCACTTCAGGCTAAGTCAGATGAGATGCCACCATAAATAGAAATGGGAAAAGACACCTCAATGTGGTAACTGTGCATGCTTTGACCAATGGTGACTATGTCCGCTGCACAGTGGGGGAGGATTTGGAATGGCACACCCTATAGCGTCCTTTGCTATTGAGCCTCATTAAAAGCACAACATGCTGAAACTTTGCCTTGGAAATATAGGGGAAGGGGTGAAAGGAATGGCAATGGGAGCTGTTGGCCTGCATAATATTGGGATGTGAGTTTTGTTGTTGTTTGTTTTTTTTCACATTTTTGGCTCGGATTCATAACCAGACATGATTGCTTGATGTCCAGTTGCCTTGGCATACTAGCTGATGTTGCAACTTGCCTTGATATATGCATGTCAATGTATAACTGTGCTTTTGTGAATTACTAATAAAGAGCTATTTAAGTCTCCTCATAATAATAGTATGAATAAAAATAGGATTATTTTTGTCAGTTGGCCATGCTGATCACTAACCTGGTCTGCATGTCTGGCCTGTTGAATATTAACTCTAATTCTATCAAGCAACTGGTAGCAATTCCATTAAAACGTAATCTTTCTGAGTTACTTCAACTCTCCTATTCTACCTCAACCCTCTCTCTTTACCTCTCTCTACATCTCTATGTAACAAACTCCTCTCTGTCTCAACTCTCTACCTCACGTCTCCTCAGCTCTATCTCATTATATACACATCTCTATCTCACATGACATTGCCTCGCTTCACCTCCTTCTAACGTACTCAGCCCTCTTCACCACCACGCTATACCCTAGTTGCCTCAACCCCCATTTGCTCACTTTTAATACCCAACCTCACAATTTACTTCATTCATTAGCTACTTTACCTCTCCACTACACCTCTGTAACTCTGTTCCCTCTACCTTACCTCTTACCACCGTACTCCTTTTTGGTTACCTCAATTTCTCTACCTCTTTTCCCTTACCTTAATTAAAATTTCCCTGCTTCTGAGGCAGATGCACTACCAATTTATGGGGGCAGCTCTTTGAAGATCACCTTTATTAAAGTTCTATAGGGGGGCATTATTGCAATGTTTTAATTGTGTACTGGTTGGTGAACTAAACAGGTAGTGTTGGTTGTATTAAATGGGAAACTACATTCTAAGGTAAATTTGAGAAGGTGCCAGTGTCCTTATTGGATCAACTAAGACAAATAGGTAATAACTACCTCGGGGATCACTTTGGGGAGAGGGGAACTAGTGTAACTAGTCCACACCTTAGGAAGGAGAGTCAGTTATGTTTGCCTCAGAAGCTGAAGCATTTGCTACAATGAGGGCTTATTAATGCACGTTGCCTAGTGAAACGTGCGGTCAAAATTGACCTTTTGTAGACCAGATACCACAATGTTTTATTCAATACCAAAACATGGATGATGCCAATTCTGATGCTGGCACAACCTGTCCTGAAGGGTACAAAATCCTGCACCGCTCCCACATTGATTGCAAGGGCGGTAGAGTAGCTATGATTTAAAAAAAAAAAAAACTGCTGGGGTTTTAGATCTTTGAAACTTAAGGCATCTGAAGACCAAGAGGTTTTATAGAGTGGGACAGCTTCTTGCTCTTTCTCAAGGATTTTGTGGTATCGGCCCCCCGTCCCTCCTCAACCATCCCACATTTTTTCACAGACTTTATTTCTCCTTTAGCCCTATATTATTCCTACTTCTTTATGCTTGATGATTTTAACATCTGGGCGGAGAGAGAGGGTGCTCCGGACACTATGGACAACATGGCTGATGCCCGGTGAAGCTGCTAGACAGCTATAGAGGAGATTGGCCCTGGTCTTTCCCCTCGGCCGTCACCTACCCAGCCGGACATTAGGCATAGTTCTCCTCGTCTCCCCACTTTGTCTCCTTCCGCTCCCTCCCTCCTACAAACAACTATAACAGTGTTCTTTTTCCTATGTTTTTATTATGCTCTTGTAACAGATGTAATTTGTAACTTGTAAATTAACGATCCTCATGTAAAGCGCTCCGATACCTCCGGGTCTAGCCAGCACTATATAAAACTCAAATAAATGTAAATGGATCTTCTGGGCTATATAGAAGCCTTAAGTCTACAGCAATTTGTTTTGGGTCTGGCGCATATACTTGGACATATTTTGCATCACATTTTTGTACCAGAGGTACTTATTTCCCTAGTAGGAATACAGCCTGCTTAGTTGAACAGATCATGCTGTGGTCTCTTTTTAATTTGGAGGGACAGAGGGAGAAGTCCGGGACCAGAGACCAGCAAGCAAGTGCCTGGTCGAAAGTAGCACATCAAACCAGTATCAAACCATTTGAACCTCCGCTAAACTTCGGTACTAACCTTTCAATCGATGATAATTACAGCTCCTATCAGCAGTGGGTCACTTATGCCCTGAATAAGGTACTGCCCATCAAAAGCAGAGTGGCCCACAAAATATCATCAGCACGTTATTAGCTGGAGCCACTGAGACAAGTTAAACTGCTTTGCAAAATACTAGAAAGAGTTTATTGAAGGACAAGGAGCGCTTGAGGACAGAATTTGGAGTTTACAAAATTAGCATTCGTACAGTGAAAGAGGAGTAATACAAGATGACTATTCTGGAGGCTTCAAATGCCACTAGAAAAATCTTTGCGACAGTGCGTGGTCTGTCTAACCCAGACTGCATAAAGCAAGCAGGAACGCCCTTTCAAAAACTCTGTGTAGTAATGTTGAAGAGTTTTTTTGATTATAAGGTTCGCACTCTCGCAGACAGCGAGCATCCCTAGCAGTCATCTGCTCTAGTTAGATTCCCACCATACACCGCCCGGCTCTGCCACAGACACTAGACCAAGGGGCATGCGCCCATTGACGACATCGGGATGAATGTTCCATGTAGGCACCTTTATGACCACTCAAGACATAAGAGCAGACGTGAACAGCACCCCACTAGACGTATTCTTAATCCTTAAACTTTGTGCCACATGCAGAGACACATTTTTGACGTTCTCTGACACTTTCCCTGACTTGCACGAAACTATGCTCAGCGCGACCACTCCACGACAACTCATTACCCGGCTATATGGCAAAATGCAACAGAAAGCACCACTCTGTGACATCTGGCAACAAGACCTAGACACAAAGCTAACCCAGAAACAATAGGCATACTACTGCAACTTGACTGGTTTGCTATCCCCGAACTACCGCTTATGACTGATGCACTTTAAATACCTTCATAGAATCAGAATGTATCATATCCCCAAAGTGTTATGTAAATTGGGCCTCATTGAGAGCAAAGGATGTGTACGATGTGGGACACCAGATGCAAACTTTCTACACTTGGCATGGAGCTGCCCAGGAGTGGTGGCCTTTAGGGTCTCAGTACTGGACATCATAGACACTATCACAGAACATCAGATTGACAGAACCCTGTTAGTGGTCCTATTGGGATAGGTCAAGATGTACCGAAGGGAATCAGATGCTTAATGGCCAATCTCTTTTTCCTTGCTAAAAAAAAGGATGAAGACCTGTATCCCTGACCCGATGCTGGCTGCGAGATGCCATATATTGTCATGAACAGTTGGGACGCCTATTTTGACCTTCTGCCCCCAAGTTTGATGCCCAAAGACATATGTGGCCCGCTTGTGATATACCTTGGACCACCCAGACTCCTATGCTGCAACTGCAGAGGAGCCGGACTTGTAGAGACTAAGGACATTGATGCTTATAAGTCTGTCATAAACATGTCAATAAGTATCCAATGGCCAAGGACGGCACAATGAACTACTAATTGACGGCCCTAAACCCTAGGTATAGTGGCATATCGTGGGTGGTGGGGATATAAAGGCTCTTAGAGGCATGCACAGCTATGATCATGTCATTTACAAATTAATTGTTGATTTTGAAGTACTACTAAGACATGTGCTACTCAGATACACTACTACAAAGCTTCCAAATGTATGGGATGTCTGCACGGTTGTACTTTTCTTACTTAGTATATCTTTTTTTTTTATTTTAAAAAAGGTTTGCACTGTCATCTGTTGAATAAACTTGGTCAGAGACCAATTAGGTCGCTGAAATAGAAAGAGAGGACAGAGTCTCTAGAGGCAGTGTGCCCTAACCGGGTGAGGTGGGGAATCTCTCCTTTAGATACTAGTGCCGTCACACACCCTTGCGAGTGTCATGCTTCATCATCGGGCGTTGCTCCTCGTGGGGGTGGGGCTGCAGTCCCCCACGGGCCCCGCGAGAGGTCTCTTTGTCGGAGATCTTTAGTGTGGACGCCGTAGTTGTGCATGCGGGTGTGAGGGCCTAGGAAACAAGGGGTGATAGTTGTGTGTGTGGTGTCTTAAAATTACCCTCTGGAACCATAGGGATAGCTTTATTCGTCGGTCCGGGGGTAGGGTTAAAAATAAACCAGGGCCAAGGGCAGTCCTCTATTAATAGATAGCATAGGGGACGGGGTATTACTCCGCTGCTCCTAGTGCCCGTGTATGATAAAAAGTGCACTGGTCAACATGTTTCGTGCCGTCGTTGGGTCCCTAATGGATCCCCTCGCGCTTCGTCAGGACCAAGGAAGTGAAAAATTGTGAGTAGTAAGAGGAAGAGAGTGAGACACTCTTAGTTTCAAAACTTTGTCCTGAGGACTAACGGAACCCAGCTGACGGAGAGGAGGCAGACTGGTGGAGTTTCCCTGACCAAGAGCGTGATGTGGCAAGGAGGCCCTTGGGGGCCCAGAGAGAGTGGGGTCAGGCATCTGCCGGCCGGAGAGGTGCGGAGCCATAGTCACACTGGCAACCGCCATTGTTAGGCCCGGGCCGACGCTTTCTGGAGACGGTGCGCAACAGGGACTGTCCTGCAGGCCTTTCCTAGAGTGGGGATTCAAATGGAGCAGTGAGCCTGGGTCCTCTGCCTTGGACGGCGGGACAACTTGGACCGGTTGACGGGAGGCAGAGGCTGAAGAGTCTCCTGGTAAGAGAGACACGTCCTGGCTGGGGGGCCCTTACTATGACTTCGACTAGGGGCAAAAGAGACAGGTCCGTAAAGGAGATGTTTGCTAACACCCGGGGGTCAGCGGGCAGCGAGAGAGGGGCATCGCCACCCATGGCAGGAGCGGCGGCACTAGAAGCGTCGGAGGAGCCGGTGACCCGTTCCTTCCTCACCCAGCTGTTCTCCACATTGCGGAAGGACATTCAGAACCTCCGCCAAGAGGTTGTGGCAGAGCTTAAGGAGGTACGCCGGGGGCATGGATGCTATTGGGGAGCGTGTGGCCTCTATGGAGGAGAAGGAGGACTCCAGGGAAGGGGAAATTGAGCATTTGAAGCAGGAGGTGCTCCTGCTCCACGACCAGCAGGTGGATCTCCAGGCCCACGCGGAGGACCTGGAGAACCGTTCCCGGAAGAACAACATTCGGGTGAATGGAGTGCCTTGGCAGGAAGAAGGGATGGATGTTGTGCTCTACCTCCAGGCTCTTTTTCGCCACGTCCTGCAGGAATCATCGGACTTCCCCATTAAAATTGATAGGGCCCATAGGGTGGGATTGCCGCGGCGAGCCCCTGCTCCGCCACCAGACATCTTGGCCTTCCTGCCGGACTTTCAACTGAAGGAGTCATGCGGAAGGCCAGGGACATACAGCCGTTGTAATACGGAGGTCACAACATAGCCTATACCAGGACCTGGCGGAGATCACATTGCAAAAACGAAGGGCTTTTCGGCCAGTCACAACGCATCTGCTCGATAAAGGAGTAGGGTACACCTGGGGCACCCTTTTCGCCTTATCTTCAAGTGGGATGACAAACTTCGCCAAATCCGATCGGTTCAGGAGGCATGTCAACTCCTGGGTATTGATCCACCTCAGGAGTTAGAGGGAGAGAGCGAGGCTGGGCGTGCGGCGACGGACGGATGGCGAACCGATCAAGGAGATGCAGAGGGACATCAGCAAAGACCGATCCCGGGGCAATGGCGTAGGAACGCAAGGGAGTACTGGACTCGCTGGCTAAGAGTTCGTCACCCTGAAGAAGGAACTGTCTGATCGGCAGGGCAGTTAAGTGGTACAAGGCCAGCCAGGGGAGGAGGGGGGGGGGGGGCGGTGGGGAGCTGATGGCCATACTATGCACCCCCATGACCTTTTTTCCTGGGGGATGCGATGGAGATCTGCATCTTCGGGACTATTCCATTAGATTTTTGCTGTTTTGTTCACTGTTTTTGTTTTGGGGGTTTGTGGGGGGCTGGGTGCCGGGGAATCTTGACCTAGTAGGAGAGTGGCTCTTGGGCCTGGGGGTGCACTTGTTTGTCGGCCACTCTTCAGGTTTACTTGCGGAGGGCTGTCGGGACGGATGCCGGGGCGGACGGAGTGGGAGGTTGTCATTGGGAGTTGGCATAGCTGGGCACCTGGTATGCTGTCATGGTTAGTGGGGAAGTGAAAATTGTCACTTTGAATGTGAAGGGCCTAAACAATCCCATTAAAAGGAGGGCAGTACTTACTTTTTTAGAACGTTTGGAGGCCAATATCTGTCTTCTACAGGAGACGCACCTCCTCCTGAAAGATTGTTGCCGTATGCGCTCCAGAGCTTTCCCCCACCAATACTATTCCTGCACTGGGGACATAAAAGCGGGGGTGGCCCTTCTACTTTCCAATAGGTGCCAAGGGGAGGTAAAGGAGAAAGTAGCAGCAATAAGGGGGATATTCCTTTATTACACCATACAATGTGGCTCCCAGACAGTGGTGGTGGGCTCTTTATATGCCCCTAATTAGGGGTGGGCGGAATTTGCGAAATCCACTTTCGCAAATTATCGCGAAAATGTTAAAAATTATCGCAAACACGCGGAAATATCGCGAAGATGCGGAAGTTTTTTTCCCACATGTTCGCAAGATTTTCTGCATGGTTGCGGCTCGCCAACTTACCCATGTGGTTGCTCGCGGGCGCGGCCATCTTGTTTTCAGTTGTCTTGCGGTGCATGATCGCGAGAAGAAAGACGTGATCGCGCGACGCATGACGACACTGCGGGCGCGAACTGTCGCAAGACAGCACAAATGGCTAAAAACATTACAACATCTCATGGAGAACGCGACTGCATCAAGAAAACTTGTCGGCGAATGTAGGGATTCAGGTAAGGTGATCGCGCGCGCGCGAGAATGTATTATTTTACAGCGCGAGCAAGAAACAAATTATCGCCAAGCTGCGGAATGCGGTAATTTTGACATTTTCGCGCTTTCCGTGGAACGCGAAAATGTCAAATTATCGCAATTTCCACGAACGGAACGAAATTTTAACCCAGGCCTACCCCTAATGCGGGGCAAGAAAAGTTCCTTCGGGCAGCTTTGTCCGATCTAGTGTCCACACAGCATCAGATGCTTCTTGTGGGGGGAGACCTGAATATGGTTATGAACGCCAGCAAGGACAGATCACAGGCTTCATATTGGCATACGGGAGAGCTATCGGATGAGGGCATGGGGTGGCTGGCAGACTTGGGGTTTCTGGATATGTGGAGGGAGTCCCACCCAATGGCAACACAATATACCTTTTTTCCCACGCACACATGTCCTATGCCCGCTTGGACTATTTTCTGGGAACCCGGGACATTCAGCACAGGGTGGCTGGGATAGCTATCGAACCGACGGCCCTTTCGGATCATGACACCGTGTTTGTTCAACTTACCTTTCCCACAGGCCCAGGGCAGCGGGGGTGTTGGAGATTAAGGGAGGCGTTGCTCCATAAGGACAAGGTGATCCAACAGCTAACTAGCTGCATTCAAGACTACGTCACACACAACGACACGCCTACCACACACACCACCACACTCTGGGAGACGCTGAAGGCTGTGCTACGGGAGGAGATCATAGCTATTGCTGCAACGGAAAATAAGGAGCATAAAGAGATGTGGGACTCTTTGACTGCGCAGGTACAGGAACTTGAACGGGTTCATAGCAGAACAGGGGCGCCGAGAGTCTGGCGCTAGCTTAAGGCTGCTAGGGCACAATTAGCTAGTCTGGATATTGACCGGGCAGAATACGCAGCGCTGCGACTAAAACATGCTTTCTATATCGGGGGGATCGAACAGGGCGCCTCTTGGCGAATAGATTACGGGCCCGTAGGCAAAAATCGAAAGTTACCTCCTTGCGCACGGCAGGGCAAACACTTTCGTAGAGTTTTATGAGAAATTGTACATGGCAGAGCCGGCACCTGAGTCCAGTCGGTCTCCATGTCTTCCCTTACCCCTACACAAGTGGCTATGTTGGATGCCCCCATCCGTGCGGAGGAGGTGCTTAAGTTCCCGGGCCCGGATGGCTTCCCGGCCCTTTTTTAATAAAAATGTTTGCCATATCCTCGCCCCGCTCTTAACTAGACTTTTTAACACTTTTGGGGATCGGACACCTATTCCAGCCGCAATGATGGCAGCGGCTATAGTAGTGTTACCCAAGCCAGGCAAGGATGGGAAAAGATGCGGGTCATATAGACCAATTTCCTTGTTAAATGTGGATTTTAAATTGTTTACAGGGATTTTGGCTACAAGCCTGGGCCCTACCAAGCGCAGTTTGATCGAACCGTATCAGGCAGGGTTTATACAATCTAGACAATGTGCCGACAATACGAAGAGAGTGCTCCATCTGATCGACAAAGCCCATTACACAGGCATGGATGCGCTGCTTTTGACAATAGACGCCGAAAAAGCATTTGACCGTGTCGATTGGGGCTTCCTTGCTCATACTATGTCTAGGGTGGGCATTGGGGAGCGGTTCAGGAGTTGGGTGGACTGTTGCTATAAAGATCCTATGGCTACTATTCGGGTGAATGGGGTTTCTTCTAGAGCGTTTCCCATCCACAGGGGCACCAGGCAGGGGTGCCCCCTCTCTCCCCTGCTGTTTGCCCTTTACATCGAACCTCTGGCGCAGAGGGTTCGGGAAAACCCCCAAATCACCGGGATCCCATTTGGGGGGGAATCTCACCCCATCAGCCTATATGCCGATGATGTGATAGCGGCGTTGTTGGACCAGGCCAGTTCGCTCCCGGTGTTTTTGGAGGAACTCTCGGACTTTGGACAAGTGTCGGGTTATCGAGTGAACGTGGACAAATCCATGATCCTTCACTTAAACCCCACCCGGGACCCGCGGACTGGGGGGGGGAGGCGATGGGGCGACATCAGTCTCGTTCCCCCTGGGATGGATGAGTAGGCAAGGTTGCCCATTTTACCTCCTCCTATTTGTGCTCTGAATGGAGCCCTTGGCAAGTTGGATCAGGGCAACAGGGGATGAAGAGGGTGTGCAGGAGTGGCAGAAGGAGAAAATCTCATTATACACGGATGATGTCCTGCTGTATGTTGCAGATCCCACCAGAACTTTAGCACCCCTTCCCGAGATTGTGGAGTTCTTTGGGGACTACTCAGGCTACAGGGTGAACTGCGGCATGTTGACACTCTGTAAAATTGGAAGTTGGGACCAGAGGATCCCCATCCCGGATTCAATAAAAGTGACTGAAAAGAGATTAAGTACATTTTTTTTACATTGATCCTTGAACGCTTTCAGGAGCAAGACTTGGGTACACACCAATGGTGGCTTTGAATGAGGACATAAGCAGATATAGGAAACGCCCCTGACGATTCTTAGCAGAACGACTATCTTCAAAATTATAAATCTATTCAAACTGCTGTATATGATTCAGAATACCCCTGCTAGCATACCGGAATCCTTTTTTGTTTTGTTGGACAGAGAGGTGCAGAGGCAAATATGGAGAGCCCCCTAGGATTGCATTGGGGACTTGATGCCACTTGGTGTACAATGGTGGGTTTGCCCAGCCTCACTTTCTGGCATACAATTGGATTATGCGAAAATCTTCCGTTTGGCCAATTTTTGAAGCTTCGGCGTAACTGTTCAGCAGCTGACAAATATAAAGAACATGCCAGTACCTTGAGAAAGAGTCTTTTGGACAGACAGTACCCCAACGCTTTAATCAAAAGATCAGCTAAACGTGCTTTGAATATTAATCGAGAAGCCCTATTTGACGTTGCACCTAAGACACCTACACAAGATAGGTTAGTGTACGTTAATACATTCAGCTCCTTAACAAACATTACAAAAAAATCAATATAACAAATTGGAGCATTTTGAACAAAGGCCAACACTCATTAGAAAAGCCTCTATTCGCATTCAAACATAGTGCCAATTTGAGAGACACTTTGGTACATACTAGACCGCCACCAGTGACCGCACAGATGCCTAATACTCTTTGGCACTTACCAGCAGTCCAGGGACATTTCCCTTGTGGGTCCTGTTCAGTCTGTCCACAAACAAATGTGATTAAGACCATAGAGATAGGCACCACTAGACCATGGGAATTAAAGAGTCATACCAATTGCAATAGTGAACGGGTTATTTACCTCCTTACTTGTCCCTGTGGTCTCCAATATGTGGGAATGACTACTCGCAAAATACGCATTCGAAAACAGGAACATAGAAGCACAATTCGCTGTGGCAAACAGAACACCAGACTTACTAGACATTTTCTTGAAATGCACCATTCAGCAGACTCCTTCAAATGGACTGTGTTAGACAAACCTAATTTACATGCCACAACACCAAACCTGTCTCTGCTTTTACTTAGGGCCGAACAGCGCTGGGTTTTAAGGTTGAATACCTCTGCCGTCGGCCTCAATGACGATATTCCGTGGCTTGCCCTGTCCTAGTAGTAGGGACTATTGGATTTGTAGTCCTTGTACACCTTGCACTGACTTCCCGAAAGAACAGTTCATAAGGTGCGTTGCCGCCTGTATGAGTATGCATACTTGTCTAGTACAGTGACAGCAACTAAGGGAGGCCCCTTGGTGCCATCTCGCATGAGTTGAGATACAGCCTTGACATATCTATCCTCTCGAGGTCGAAATGGACACGGCTTGTTCCAGATCAGATCAGTGGTACTATTTAACAGATGATACATTTCTGTCTGTTGGTTTGCCACTGGTGTGTTTGTCATTTGGTCCCTCCAGGGGGGGAGTGCTTACACATTTTTAAGGATACTACCCCTCCATTCTCGAACTTCCGATCGCGAGGGTCACCTGATCTTATTTTTCTTGAAGATCCCGTTACCAGCACGATTCACTGTGACTTACGAGACACTTTAATATTTATTAATTATTTCAAGTGTCCCTTATGGTTCGGTTTCATCTACGGAAATTCAGTGTGTTGACATTGCCCTCACAGATGGGCTAAGAGCATTCGCCTGTATTGTGGTTCCATTGCTTGTTTTCCACAGTGCCTGGACTCAGTGTTTTGTGGTTGCGATTTCTTTTGTTGTGCTTTGGGCGCAGCGTAAATATAATGAATATGGAGATTTTCTTGAGACTTCAAGTCCTAGTCTCCTACCATCTCCGGTGGCTGACGTGGTTGTGGTGACATCCCGAGTCCGGTTGAGACTCCATTTCCCATGGTGCTTTTCATTTCTGCATGATTTGGGATACCGTTATATATACGGCACTCCCCCCACCTTCCGGTTTTCCTTCTGGGAGGACAGACGCCAGCTACACCCGACACTGGAACACAGATATGGCCGCTGTACCTAGTTTGTTAGTTAACATTTCCACGGCGTTCTATTTGGCAATGCAGTGTATTTTACAGCGATGATTATCTAGCAGAGTAACGCTGTCAGCGACGTTTACGTTCTTTTTGATGTCAAATATAAATGCCGCTTGTGGAGAGACTCAGAATTCACGTCCTCCTATATAATCTGTACCTCCCCGAGTTGGATGTGGTTATTACTGCTATAAGGGTAGTGGTATATAGTTTTTAAAGAGGCGGGCAGTTCATTTAATCCTTAGTGCTTACTGTCCACATTTGGTACGGGGTGGGGCGGTGTGTTGCTTTAGGCCGACGACGGGGGTTGAGATCTTTTTCATGGCTCGACATGCATCTTTATATCGATTCTGATGCATACCTGAGCAATTATATTAGATTAACACCCAGATTAGCCTACATCTTCCTACCAAACACAGACTGTTTTAAGTCCATTGCTATTTACGATCTGCTTTAACGCGATGACCTGGTTGTGTACAATGTACCTTTCTCTTTGCTTTTTTCTTATTTTCTTCCTCTTGTTGATTCACCACCCCCATTTTTGTCTATAGGTGGAGGGGTTCGTCTGTACCTCAGGCTAAATTAGCCCCGGACAAATGCGGTAACTTTAATTTGGTAAGTGCAGCTTCACTATTGTCCTGCAATTAATGGCAATAGTCACCACATTTGACACTATTTATGTCGAAGTTGTTTGTACTCGGTTTGTGACACCCTAATTACTGCTAACACCGTTTTGTATTGTTCTTTTTCTCTTTTTTCACTGCAGGTGGCAGCAGAATACTTCGCTGCACACATTTACTTTTTGTTCAGTATACATTATTTGTTTTTTGTTATCACACTGGTTGCAGTAGCTGTTCATATATTTTTTGGATCCTGACGAAGGCCAAGACACTTTTATAGGTAATTAATGGCCGAAACATGTTGATCCCCTATATGCACCTGTCTTGAATCCTGACAGTTGAATTTTACAGCTTATTGTTGTTTTTAATCCTGTCATAGGGCAGCTATAATAAAGTCCTTGACAGTTAGCTGTATAGGCAGTTTTAACCCACGTTCACCAGCACTGCACCTTCACTCACACACACAACGCTCACATAGGGTTTTAGTACAACCCATATGCTCAATTTAAAAACATCCCTGAGTTTCTCCCTCGTAGAGAGGGGGTTGTAGCCCGCGTTAGGACGAGGAGGCACCCCTATGATGAAGCATGACACCTTTGGTGTGTGAGGGGAGTCGTCCTTAAAAGGGACACCTTCCCTAGTGAGCTTTTGAGGTGTCACTTTCTTAGGGTGTCACATCCTTGCACTAGTAGTTGTCTGGACCCGTGGGCTCTTGTGTTATATACAATTAGATCTCCCAGCTCCAAGTAATCAATGATTGGGCTCATGCCCTGAGGGTCGACACCGTGGTGCGCCTTGAGAGGTGCTCCAAGAAGAAGCCTTCTTGGAGGCACTTCTACAATGGAGATGGTAGGTCTGCCAGACAGGCCTGGGCATGAGCAGTGTTGGTGGCCTGGGATATAACTAAGACATGTGGGGTGGAAGGGATGAGTGACCAAAGCCATACTGCTGGGACATTTGCCATAGGGGATGTGATTGAGGTGGAAATGATGAAATTCTTTGCGTGCCTACGGAAGGAGTACGAACTAGCGCTTTCTGGGCGTTGCTGCCATTATGGGCAATGGGCCGTATAGCCATATCAAAAATGGTGGTCCTCCCACGCCTCTTATATTTCTTTACTAAAATGCTAGTAGTAGTTCCTCCCTCTCTTTTCAGCTCATTAGACACCATACTTTTGGACCTTATATGGGGGATAGGACGAAGACGGGTGGGACTAACAAAGTTGCAACTTGAGACTAGCAGGGGGGGATTGGGGGCGCCATATTTCTGTGCGTACTGTTATAAGAGCCAGCTACAATGGCTCTCCTACTGGACTGCAGGTCTTAACCTGCAGGAACACACACAATATCAATTAGGGAACCCTACATGCACTACTATTACCTAAAAGCAAGATCCCCCAAGATGCACAGTTGTTGCTACGGAAAACGCTTATATACTAGAAAAAAGCAACACAGTACACGAACCACTGTCTTCCATATGCAAATAACATTCCACTGTTAGGGATCCCAATACTTAATAGCCAGATCACGAGACGCCGTATTCTGGCCTGGACTAAAGAAGGGGTTGACACAATGGGTGCACTATTCAGTGATAATACCCTACACGACCATGAGAATTTCGTACAAGAGAATAGGGTATCCAGCGCCACTTATATATGACGCATGCTGTCATAATACAATATGTGAAGAAACACTGGGCTCCCAACAAGGAAGAACCTCCAACACATGAACTAGAACAGGCAATGTACTTAATGGGTGAGGGGCGGCACCTCATCAGATGGCTGTATACCGGTGTCCGAGCACAGGCTGCGATGTCCCTCAACGACTTGCGAGACAAATGGTCAAGGGACATAGATAAGGAGCTATCCGACAGAGAATGGGCCAGCATTTTAGAATACCCCAAAAATGTGCCCCGAAATGCAAAATTTAAATTTATACAACACATGATTCTACACCGCGCCTACTTGATGCCACACCGTCTGCAACAGATGTTCCCGAACACACAACACTGTTGCCCCCGATGTAAGGCAAAGGGAGCAGACTTAGTCCATATGTCATGGTCCTGCCCGTGCCTTGGGGGGTACTGGGAGGAAGTGTGGCGCCACATAGGATCAGTGACACACATCCAAACTGGGGAACCAGTCGCACGATGCTTACTAGGGTTATACAGATGCACCGCCCCACAGAAAGTGCAACTCCGGTTTTTAGACCTAGCCCTAATTCTTGCCAAACGGTCCATAACAATAAGATGGAAGTCAGTAAAACCCCCAACACTATACACCTGGCATAATGAGGTAGAGCGCTGGGAGCCGAGAGTGCAGCTATACGGCCGGGGGCTGCTCAGGAACCCGATCTCTATGGAATGGGATGTCATGATGGAGGCCTTCAAAGCCATAGAGCTAGCTCCCCTACCCAGCACCCTTAATGTATAGCGGATACACACTGAATTGACACAAAACTGAGTGGTAGAGCCTATAGCAAGTACGGGCAGGATGCCTAATCAGTTAGCATGTTCACTAACACAGAGGTCACAGCATAGTAAAGACTGAGACGCAGCAATACAACTGTGATTAGACCAGAGTAGCCAGACCGAGGGGAGGGGCATGGGCAGTTGTTAATATGTTAGTGCCTATATGGTTATCGAAACATTTGTAATTCATGAAAAGTATATGTATACCTAATATAGCTATAACGATCTCAACTAAGCTCCAAGCTGTAATACAAATGTAACCAAAAAATGTATGAAACACACATTCACTACAGCATCAAGTATAAATTGTGTTGGGGCGCTAGGTGGCGCCGGACCAAGATGGCCACGCTGTCGTGAGGCTCTGGCTGCCTGACTCGAAGATCCTTCATTTATATGCTATAAGACCCCTCGCCTGCAGGTGAAACCCAGTTGTAAGCGACCCGCATTGGGAAATGCCGACTCGCTGTTAATCTGAAGACGCTACGCCCTACCGCCTTGGAGATATCGGCAGAGGACGCTGCCCGGGGCACTGGTGCCTGTCGTGGCTGGAAGCGAGGAGCAGGCGCGGACACTACGCGAGTGCCGGCGCGTCCATGCGGTGGTGGGCCTCGGGCTGTTAGAGAAGCGGAGCTTTCCCTGCGATCTCCTGCACGGGCCCTGGAGCTGGCGCCTGCCGGATACTGTCGTCGGCGGGGTGCTCACAGCTCCTCCCGGGTGCGGACGCAGCCGTCCCCCTCTGAGTCGGACAGCGGCCCGGGCCGAGCCTCGAGAGACTGTGACCCTGAGAGTGCGGCGGCTGGAGTACCGGGGCTGCGTGACTCGGCCTGCCTTTAAGATCACGGAAGGCTGCAGAGCGGAGGCGGAGAGGCCCCTCCGGCGGCTGGCGGGACTTGACTGTCACCGTTGAACGCGGGGGCTGCTGCCCCCCCCCCATTGTGGAGAGACGACCTGGAGCAGCTGAAGTGTGGTGAGGCGGCTGCTCTGCACGCTGGGGAGTGAGGGATCTGCTGGCTACGGGGTGAGTGTCCGGCCTGGCGCATAGCTGTGGGTCTGGCGGGGGCTGAGTGGCGGATGGACCGTGCCTCGACGGCAAAGAGGAGACACCTGCGCAGGGCATAAGACGAGGGCTTGCATGAGGATACTTTGAGCTTTGCATAGAGGAGCTCCTCGACCAGCATACTGCAAGCAACCATTCTGCTGTACTGAGCGCCGGCGAAGCGTGCAGCCGGGACGCAGGCTCGCCATACAATGCCCAGATACAGACGATAATACCGGGGTGGCAGGAGGGGAGAGAGAAGCGTCTTCGATCGGGAGCTGTACGGTGCCTGGTGGGGCGGATTGATCCGAAGAGAGACTTGACGGCCCCTGGTCGCGCAAATACTCGGGAGGTGCGCACAATGGGGAAAGCGGAGGCGTGCCAATCCAAACTGCCGTTTGAACAGAGGAAAACGACCACGCGCTCCACCACCGAAGACCCAGGCGGCCCGGATGCGGCGCTACAGACTCCTCCGGAGGCCTCCTCTACCGGAGAATTGAAAAGCATGCTCACAGTGATGCAGCAAAGTTTGAATGCCCTCTCAGGGAAAATGGACACCATGAATACGCGCCTTGACTTCTTAGTGCTGAAAGTGGACAAACATGACGAACAGATTAAAGAAGCCGAGAAACGAATCTCCGATACGGAGGATAAAGCTACTAACATGGCCAAGCAAATGTCGCAAATGGACAAGCTGCTTCAGGTAATCGCGGCCAAGAATGAGGATCTTGAAGCACGTAGCCAACGGAACAACATTCACTTGATAGGGATTTCGAAGTCCACGGCCACGGGGCGCATGGAGGACTATGTTGAGCGGCTGCTCACCTCTGCGCTAGGTGCGGAATCCTTCTCAGCGCACCTCATAGTTGAGCGGGCTCATAGATCACTGGGCCCGAGACCTCCGGTTGGTGCTCCACCGAGACCAATAGTGGCACGACTGCTTAACTATCGGGACCGTGATGTGGCCTTACGGAAAGCGCAAGACATACCACAGTTGCAGTTTGAAGGAAATACGTTCTCCATTTACCCAGATTTTACGCTGGCTGTCCAGGAGGCGAGAAAGAAATATGTGCAAGTGAAACAGAAACTACGTAAGGCGAACGTGGAGTATGCTTTGCTATACCCCGCCAAGCTGAGGATACGCTACCGGGACCGAACGATTATTTGCACTACTCCACAACAGGCGGAGGACTTTCTCAAGACCCCCGGACGCTCCCCCCCCGGCACACGATGACAATAACGGTCGATCGAGATCTCCATCGCCAGTTAAGGGCCACTGAAATTGACCCATAGTAAGTGCCGTTGTTTAAGCCAGAACTTCTTGTGCACTGACGGGGAGCTCATGATGGGCGAAAGGAAGGACTCACCCGGAAGTACTATGCGATAGGGATGGCAGGCGAGACATTTGCTGGAGGCGGATTCGGCTACTGGGCCGCGCAGACAACACTGACAGCAGCGAGACCGTGGGGCTGCACACCTGCTGACAGATGAGTACCTGGGGCTGGAATGGATCTATTTCCATGGACGCCACAGAGGGAATGTCCCGCAGGAGTCGGCTTGAAATGACTCATTAAACATAGGTTCGCTCGAAATGCATTAATTGAGTGGGCTAGAAGGGGCCCATCTACTATGGGTCAGGCACCCTCCACCCTATCCCTTCTGCACCCCAGCTCCATTGGGGAGGGCAGGGGGAGTCCTGGTGACTGTAGGGACGTGAGGGTTTAAGAGGCACACCAGCGCCCCATTGAGGGTGGTCCCCACTACCTACGGTTTGGTAGCTTTGAAATTTTTTTCTCCTTATCTTGATAAATGTTACGGTTTAGGGTTGGGCACATGCTCTGGTTTGAGGGAGGGGAGGGAGGGATCTGGGATTCCGGCACAATTGGGGTGCTGCTGTGGGCGGGAAGAATGGGAGGGATGGATAAGGGAAAGCCTCAGGAGAGAGTAGGAAGAGATTTCAGTTTGACGGATGCTCGAGACACTGCACAGCCCTATATCACTGTCCGGGGACAGAGAACACTACACTACACTACAGGCCACGAAGCGGGATGTTAGCGCACATCACGCTTGCACTAAGTGGTATTAGGTTGCGCGCATGGAGAGGATAGGGCGGGATTCGGTGAAGCTCCTCTCGTGGAATGTCAGGGGGCTACGAGATCCCAGGAAGCAGAGACAAATTCTCTCGTACCTGGACCTCCATGGCATCAGCATAGCAGCGCTACAGGAAACACACACTGACCCAAGGAGTCCCCCTTCCTTCGGCAGCAGATGGGCATCCCATAGAGTTTTCTCGGCTTACTCCACGTATGCCCGAGGTACAGCAATCCTGGTCAAGAGGGGTACCCCTTTTCGGTTTGGAGGAGCACGAGATGATAAAGGGGGCAGATTCTGCATGATGTGGGGCTCGCTAGGAGCCCACTCGGTGGTCATCATTAGCTACTATGGTCCCAATTTTGATAGCCCAGACACCTTGACTGCACTGTGGGGACAGATACTAGACATTGGCGCTACCCATGTGCTGTGGGGGGGGGGGACTTCAATACGGTCTGCGACCCTGCCAGGGATCGATCTACACACTTGCCTCACCATTACACGCACAGCCAGGGCACACTGCAGGGACTGGTGGGGGACGGAGGGTTAATTGACCCGTGGAGATATAGGCACCCGGAGAAACGCGAAGGCACCTTCCATTCGTCGATCCACGAGTCCTGGTCAAGGCTGGATTATTGGCTTGGTTCCCGTGGGGTCTGCCCGTGGGTGCGGAGAGTAGATCACCTGGCCCGCACGCTGTCCGACCATGCCCCGGTGTGCATTGCTCTCAATGTCCCCTGTCTGAATGCTGGCCATAGGCGCTGGAGGCTTGTCCCGGAGATGCTGCTGGACAAAGTTTTTAGAACAGAGGTGGGGGAGGCCATAACCGACTTCTTTAAAAGAAATAAAGGAACGGTCGAACAGGTGGGGACTCTCTGGGAGGTGTTTAAAGTGACCATCCGGGGGACCTGTATGTCTAAAGGCTTTGGTGTCTTGCGGGACATCCGCCGGCGGCTTCTTCGGCTGGAGGGGGAATTGAAGACCCTGGAGGAGAACACCTGGCGGGCCGAATCTGGAGAGGGGAGGGCTAAGTTGAGAGAGATGCTGACCGATTATACGGAGACGGCAGAGAGGGAGACAAAATTTAGAGGGAAATACGCTCAGGCACGGCGCTATGGGGAGGGTGGCAGACCTAGGAGGGCCTTGGCACAGGCGATTAGCATGCCTCGGTATGCTAACTAAATCCTTGAGGTTGAGAATGAGAATGGCAACTGTCACAAAGACAGTGCTCAGATATTGCAGACTTTCACTGACTTCTATGCTGAGCTGTACAGATCGAAAGGGACCAATACATCAGACTTCTCGTGTTTCTTTGAGGACATGACGCTAGGGTACTTGGGGGACAACCAGAGGGAGTTTCTATGTGCGCCATTTACGAATGACAAACTCAGGGAGGCGATCCTCCAGCTGCGGTCCAGGAAGGCGCCGGGACCTGACGGACTCCCGAGCGACTTCTACAAAATGTACCTAGACCAGCTGGCCCCGGTTCTGCAGGACGTTTATGCTGAGGCGCTTGAGAGTCAGGAACTTCTACCCACAATGAGAGAGGCCCTTATCATGTTCATTTTGAAGCCGGGGAAGCCGGTCAACAAATGCGACTCATACCGACCCCTGTCCCTTATCAACGTAGATAGTAAAATCCTCACTAAACTGTTGGCTAACCGGCTCAACCTGCTAATGGATAAGCTAATCCTACCAGACCAGGCTGGCTTTATCCCCGGACGATCCACTTCCCACAACCTCCGCAACCTTTTCTCGATTATACAACAGGTGGCCCCGCAGCTGCTGCTGGCGGCTGTCTTTCTGGACGCCACCAAGGCGTTCGACTCGGTAGAGTGGGAGTATTTACATGCAGTGCTCCGTTGTATGGGGTTCCCGGTTGGTTTCTCGGCCTGGATCAAACCGATTTATCGAAAGCCGGTGGCCCGCGTGCAAATTAATGGCCATGAGTCTGTGGGTATACCACTATCACGAGGCACTCGGCAAGGGTGCCCGCTGTCGCCGTTGCAATTTGCCCTTGCGATGGATCCGCTGGCGGCCAGGATTCGCCACCATCACCAGGAGAGCGCGCTGGATTGCCTGCTTCGCCCGGTTCTGATCTCGCTGTATGCGGACGACGTCACCCTCTACGTCAAGGACCCGGTGCATAACCTAAATCCGATCCTTAGGGAGTTTGTGCGCTTTGGGGGACTCTCTGGGATACAGATCAATTGGTCGAAATCTCAAATTATTCCTCTGACCCCGGCTGCCGCCCCCTTTGAGGTAGAATACCTGCTAGAGTGGTGTGACGATGCCGTGAGATACCTGGGCATAAATGTCACCCTTGACAGGGAGGAACTGCTCCGTGATAATTATGGCCGGGCGATTGACGCGCTCCGCGATAAGATAACGAGGTGGATAGCCATGCCACTCTCCATCGCCGACAGGATATCACTGGTCAAAATGATCTTGCTACCTAAGTTCCTTTACTATTTTCTGAATATCCCATACCACCCTGGACGACCTTTCTTTGATACTCTGAGGGGGGAGCTTCTGCGACTTGTGTGGGGCGGTGGGCAGCCGCGGATAAAATGGGAAACGCTGGCTAGTCCGTACGCGATGGGAGGGCTTGAGCTGCCCAATTTCGAACTATATTACATGTGCGCGCAGGCGCACTATGCGTACTACTGGTTTCATGGCCCGAAGTACACTGCTCATCTGGCCACGGAGCATTGGCTGGCAGACCCTGTGCCAATAGAGGGGGCAGTGTTGCAACAAATGTCGCGCTGCGAGCGCGCCCCCACAACGGTGGACTGCACGGTGCGCGCATGGAGATGGATTGCACACAAAATGAAGTCCCCAATGCTCTACTCCCCCCGCTTGCCGCTGGCGTTTCATCCTTACAGGAGGGTATTTTCAAAAAATGCACAAGGCAACAAGGGATCCACACGTGGGGCGACCTATATAGAAACAGGAAATTTGCTACGCTGCAGCAGCTGTGTGGCGATTCTCCGCCGACGGGGATGGAAACATTCCTCTATGCCCGTCTCCGGGAAGGAATACGGGCTTGCGCCCCGGGATATCCGCAAGAATCACAAGTGCTTCCGCAGATGCACACGCTCCTGATGGCAAAAACTCTGTCTCATTTGGTCTCCGTCCTCTATAGATCCCAGTACGCAGAAATTGGCACACTGCAGTGCGCAGCTCGAGCTAAATGGTCGCACGAGCTGGGGCAGGAGCTCTCAGACCGAGAGTGGCGCTATTGCTGTACACAGACGGAAAGGGTGGCTGCTAGCTACAGGTTGCGTATCACGCACTATAAATATCTGCAACGCTACTATTATACGCCCGCCCGCCTGCATAGATACGGCCTAAGGGGGGATGCTAGATGCGATAGATGCCGGGCTGACGAGGCGGACTTGCTTCACCTAGCTTGGAGCTGTCCGGCCCTCCAGGAGTATTGGGAACGAATATTCGAAGCGGTCGGGAAAATGTTGAACACTACGCTTCCGCTCTCCCCACTGATGGTCATACTGGGGTACACGGAGGAGCTCCCGGTGGTGCACAAGGAGATTCGCTTCCTTTTGTTTCCTCCTTGCTAAATGGAAGGTGGCCTGTAGATGGGGCAGAGGGAGGGCACCTAAGTTTAAGGACTGGCTAGAGACGATGATTTGCTGGCAAGAGCAGCTTGCCCTGTACTCTGACCTTCTTCCGTCGAACTCTCGACTCCGAGACATGTGGGGTCCTCTGAAAACGTACCTACTGCTTACTCCGCAGGCGTCTGATGCGGCGCTTCCGGCCTCCCTCCCCGGCTAATGTGATGAAGAACTTGGGGGGTGCGGACTCTGGATGGGGTCGCGGACAGTGGCCTCTGACGCACTACGGCGTTGGACGATGGGGGCGGCGGGCTGAGATTTAAGAGAACTGGGGGCCAGCACACGGCCTGCTGGGGGTTGTGGGGGCTTGCCCCAATGCAAGAGCTGTGCACCCTAGATTGAGTCCTGCTGAGCTGAGGGATCTCTGAGCAAGGCTTTTAAGGTGCCTTTATAGACCACTCTCACCATGGGGCTAGTTGTTTGGGATGTTTATTAATTGTTATTTCATATTGTTAGGGACTGGGATCCCTGGTTCTACCCCCAAAGGGGGGAAAGCAAAAAACCCGAAAGACCATAACCTGTTTCTGTTTCTGGACGTGGCCTGCCCTTGTGGGTTGTTGGCGATTTGCTGTGTACACTTCTACCCTTTCCTTACCATCATCTGCTGCCGGCCAAGTATGGTTGTAGGCATGTTGCTGTGTATGAACATCATATGCTAAATAAAGGTTTTTTGGAGAAAAAAAAAAAGTATAAATTGTGTTCATTGAAATAACAGGAAAATTTATAAAAATGTTGTAAAAAAAAAAAAAAAAAAAAAAGGAGTACGAACTAGCAGACACCCAATACTACAAACATACGAAACTTAGACATGTCCTGGGATCTGGGTGGAGGACTGGTCTGATGGTCTGATCTTCCGGACTCGTTCCCCCAGTGAGTCACTTAGGGGTTACACTTGGATGGGGAGCGGTGTCTGCCACCTATAGAGTGATCATAAATAATAACCTAGGTAATCTCAGGAGTTGATGGGCGCATGATATGGGTGACATGGAGGACGTGGACTGGGACGAAGCCCTGATGCACCCCCGAGAGGTTGCCATCAGGGCTCGGTTCCGCTTGATACAGTTGAAAATTGACCACAGAGTATATCTAGCTAGAGATAGACTCTACAAAATGGGGAAAATGCCAAAATCAGACTGTTTACGGTGTGGGACCCCAATGGGGTCGTTTTCCACTTGCTCTGGGAGAGTCCAAAGATATGTGCCTACAAGAACAGCATCCTTGAAGATCTAGGGAATGTATTTGAGGAAGAGCGGGTCCAAGGGATATTGACTTAACCCTCAGGAAACTGGTATTCTGTTCTTGTCGCCAAGAGGGATATAGCGCAGGTCTAGGGGGTACGAACACCACCCACTAGAGCCCAGTGGATAATGAGGATGGACAGGTGTATGGAATCCGAATAGGAGGTGTACATAGCTGTTTAAAAAGCCGGAAGTTTAACAAAATCTAGGGCCAATGGAGAACTTATTATGGACTGGGATTGCAAGGATCTCTGGTGAGCCAGGCGGAGGCCCTGGATCAGGATCTGATGCGCTAGCTGTCTGTGACTGGATACTAATAAGGGCCCCTTTAACCACCCGCCCAGACCCTCTGTCCCCTCCGCATTTCCCCCTGCAAGTGGGCCTTTCTTCATATTTTAATCTGCTTTACATTTTTTGATTGTGTGTATAATGACAAAATAAGGAATACATTTATTAAAAAAATATTGTCCATATCCTGAGGTCTGAACGTGGCAAAACTATATAAAAGTAAAGGTGTTCCAAACAAGGGGTCGCAAAATACAATTTGGCCGGGGCTCCAAGAATCATTAAGATATTAGTCAGATCTTGTGCTTCCCATCTAGCTCTGTACTACTGTAATACCAATTAATGCATATAGACAGGAATGAATTAGGAACGTCGACACTCATGAGAAGAATATGGCAGAATGTTACCTTGGTCCATTCGGCTAATAGTGGTGTACTGCGCTGCAAGGTCAGCCCGAGCAGCAGGAGTATCTTGGATGAAGTAAGGGACCTGAAGAAATATAACAGAAAAAAAACAAATATGTGGAAACCTATTCACAGCTTTGCAATCTTTTAGGGGTAAAGAGGGCACCATTTCCTTGGAGAGAGCCATATGTTGGTACGTGTCAAAGGAGTAAGAAGTAAGTCCTACCTGAACCTGCTCTGGTTTGTAGTACTGAGGTTTCCAGTCAGGGATCCAGCCCATGCCACTCTCACCATTGCCAAACTTTTCACAGAACTGTCCGTACTGGGGCTGTGAGTGACCGCAGCGGTGGGGGTCATGGAATGCCACATAAAGGAAGAATGGTCTGTGGGACAGAGAAAGAAGCAAAATAAATTCGGGTCATTCCAAGATCTGCAGCTCACAATCTCTTCTACCTAGCAAGACAGGGAATAGATCTGTTAAGCAACCAATCAGAAACCGCGCATGCACGCAACTACGCAGAACAATATTTTGTAATGGTTGCCAGCTAACCAAATACTTTTATCTCCCAGGGGTGTGTAGAGTTTTATCTCTACTAACTTCCTGAAATTAGGTGCCTTTCACACTCTTGACATGTTTGAACAAAAAAACGATTTTGCACATTATTATTTGCACTAAAAATCAGTGCTTTGTCAAATGCAGTAATTTATGGGTTTCTGCTGACTTTTCCCCACCATGAATATATGGAAAAGCTGTGCACTTAATATTTGGATTTTGTTCTTAGAAAATGTACATTTAAAAGTTCTGCATTTTAAGAAAAGACTTGATTTAAACATATTCCCATTCGATTCTGCAAAAAGAAGTATTTCTTTCAAGTTTTTGATAGAAAACCTGGGCATACTCATCGACAATGCACTAACCATGCAGGACCAAGTCCGAGCGTTGTATGGAAAAAGCTTTGCCATGCTAAAGCTACTAAGAAGACTCTTCTCGTTGATCCCCGTGAACAGCAGGAAGACCATTGCCCAGGCACTACTTTCAAGTAGAATGGATTATGGGAATGCACTCTATGTGGGGATGCCAGACAGACTGCAGGTGATCCAGAACGCAGCCGCCGAGCTGGTCTTCAATAAAATAAAATGCAGCTTGGCGCCAGAATGTCTGAGGAAGCTCCACTGGCTGCCTGTGCGCCAAAGAGCCAAGTTTAAGCTCTAGTGCTATGCACACAGATCGCTACACAAGGGCGGCCCCCGAATACTGCAGGACAAAATCGAATTCTGCGCCCCCACACAAAAACGGAGTTCTTGCTATCACGCTTTGGCCAAAATCAGACGCATTAAGAAAGTTAGAGCAGGAGGCTGCTCTCTCTCTCATCTGGCAGCCGTTCACTGGAATGAACTTCCTTTAGGCCTTCGCCTTACGGAATATTATATGCCTTTTAGGAAGAAGCGGAAAACGGTGTTCCCTAGGATGTGATTGCTGACACTTTGCAGCCTTTTGCCTAGGTCCCCCTGTTCTCAGATGTCCGGGTATCACTCCACCCTAATTTCAGGATATAGCTTTCCTAGCGCCGTGATATCCCTCGGGATAATCGTTGCGCTCTATAAATACAAATAGAATAATGCCGGAGGCAAAATATTATTTGACAATACCTGTTAGGCTACAGATTTACATATACACTCAAAAGCCCACACACTTTAGCTTAAGGCAGTAGGGAATATCAAATCTATGCATGCTAAAAAAAAAGAAGTGCATGATTGAAACAAAAATATATATATATTATATAAGCCCTTTTCAGAGGGCCCATGGCACTCCGGGGCCTGTGTGTGTGTGAGCGTGTGTGTGGTTTTTTTAAGTCTTGAATTCTAAAGTACATTTTAGATGTATTTTATATTAGAGCACTAGAATATTGAGAGCTCCAGTGAAAACATAGATTGTCTTCATGTTTCTCCGTTTTTTATTTTAGAACATTCTATCTACCTTTAGTGGCTGGAATGTTCTGATAGCCCTATAACCCTTCTGCCTCAGGCTATACCCGTTGTCAAAGGCTCTCCCTCGTTATAGGCCCTCGTTGGGTTCAGGGACTTTATAGGGCAAGTTGATAACTTTAGAATTCCTTTTACTGTTTGGGAGTTCTACTAGCAAATGAAAGTAATCTGCTGAGACATTCAGATTCATCCCACTGGTAACAAAAAGCTTGGCTGTCAAACAATTCCATAGTGCGATCAATGGCAAATTGATAGGCAACCCTAGCTGGAAACATAAGAAGAAAGATGAGCCCTTGCGGATAACGTGGGCAGCCCATTGCTTCTCCAAACCTAATATGTCTTTGCAAGACCGGACAGAACCTAGAAATGTTTTTCTTACCAATCCTGAACTTCTGCATGTCAAGACTGGATTTGCAAATACCAGACTCGGTAATCTGGATCTGAAAACTCGAGAACCGACAATTCCGGGCCCAGAGACACCACATCTTGGACTGTGTGTGGATCTACGGGCAGCAGCCAGTGCCGGCTTTAGGACAGTGCGACAGGTGCGGCCGCACTGGGTGCTGACCTGTGAAGGGGGGCGCTGTGACCTCAGGGGGGCACTGTGCTTGCAATATCTTATGATAGCAGAGATGAGGGGCACTTTTGCACGTGGTAGTAAAATAATCTGAGGAGGTAGTCATGGGACTTGGGGGCGCCAAAAGCTATTGTCGCACTGGGCGCCACCAGCGCTAAAGCCAGCCCTGGCAGCAGCTAGGCCAGTTCTCGTCCGCACTGCTTTTGCACAATAAGGGGAGCTACAAATGCATCCCCTCCTGCTTCCCCTCACATGTTCTGGCTTCCCCAGACCACCCGCAATCTCACCACAGGCCTCAGCAAAGCCCTTGCACCCTTTTAAGACCATCTTCAAGCAGGTATTAAATGCATGTATGTTTGGGCTTGTTAGTCCTATCAGAAAGGGGACCTTGTTTTATTCGCCTTACTGGAGGAAATGACTCAAAATCCTGGACTAAGGTATGGAGATACCAGCTGGAATCAGAGATTTCAGCACCTGATATTACAGCTCCAAAATCTGCGAGACTTCTATTGAAGACCTTAATAGCTTCAATGTTGAGAGTACACATTATAAATGGAGACTGGTTTTAACAGTAGGCTAGTTAAATAGTACATTTACAAATAAGATTGACGAACAGAACCAGAAGCTCTTACAACCTTCGGGACAGAGTTCCAATCCCGAATGTTTATATAGCGCTTTTGCACTAAGCACTACAATTTTATTTAACATTGAGCCATGTGGCCAATGCTAACTATTTGGTTGGGCCAGTAAAGTTTAATAGTGCTTATGTCTCCTCTCTAGAAAAAATAGGAGTTTAAGTGATGGGCACAGGCAGGGAGCCTCGGCTCTGTTTTTATCTAGCGACCTGTGGTACACAAGGATGCTCCTGAATAAAAGAAGACCGCACTAAAAAGAGTTCAAACCATACAAATTGGCCATACCTAAATGCAGCCCACCACTCAAAAGACAGCTTTCGCGTCCCGAGGAATCTCTGGTGCTTCCGTACTTTGACCAGGTGGCCAGTGTGTTTGCTGCTAGTGGTCACCAGTGGTTACAGTCCAAGTTGTTGGTGGTCTTGGATTAGATAAGGGCCCCATAAACAGCTTAAATTAAAATTTGGGACACATAGAAATTAGCAAACCAGTTTCAACTATGTGTGTCTCTCTGAATGTATGGACCTGTATCTCAAAGCACATTGGTGCCTGTACATTGTTTCCAGTAGCAGTGACCCAAAAGTAGCAGGGGCACCCACAACTCCCAGTGATGGTAGTGCAAAGGAATAGCCATAAACCTGAGATACCTGCACTTTTAACCAAAGCTCTGATGGCACCAGTCAAGCAAATCAAGTGAGCTTGACCCTCCCTGAAAGAGCTCCATCATCTCTTCCATGCAATCATTTATCCATTCAACCTTCCATCCACCCAGTGATATCCACTATTTCATCTTTACGTTCTGTCATCCTTTGATTTCTTAAATTTTTTCATCCATCATTCAGTCTTACTCTATCCATCCATCCATACTTTCAGCCATCCACACTTTTATCCACCTTTCACCCACCCACCCATTCATTCACCCACACACTTCCTTTCACCCACCTATGCATCCTTTCACCTATCCCCCCTTTCACTCACCCATGCATGCTTCACCCATCCACCCTTTCACCCATCCACCCTTTCACCCACCCATGCATCCTTTCCCCCATCCACACAGTCATCCATTCACTCCGTCACGCATCCTTTCACGCACTGATGCATCCCTTCACTCATACACCCTTTACCCATCCTTTTACTCATTGGTGCATCCTTTCACCCATCCACTCAACCTTTCACCCACACACCCTTTCACAAATCCTTTCTTTTAACCTACTGTCTTTCGCTTTTCTATCAACACATCTTTCTTTAATGTTAATTATGAGCATTTGTCTGCAAAGCTGCAGACAGGAGATGCCCATAAATAATTCCACCACCGCTGTAGCTGCTAAAGTAGGGGGTTCACGACGCCCTTTGGGGAGTGTGAGCGTCTATTTTCTGCCAATTGAAAGAGCATTACGATATGAATTTGTGCTAACATTAGCCTGTGTTTACACTGTCCTCCATCTTGCTTCAATGTCACATTATATAACATGATAACTGTTGTTGATCCGTGTTCTAAATAAAACGTGTCTAGTTTCACTTGAGTAAGCAGAAAGTGTTCTCAGAGAAATTTCCTCACTGTACTAAATCGAGGACGGTTCTTACTGTCCCAGTCTTATGTTAAACAATGTATCAGCTAACTGTACAGCTAAGACTGTTAGAATGATTGAATCTCAATGCACCACTATGATGACAGAATCATCAAATGTTTTCTGTAGTAAGATGTTTCTTATAGGATGTTTCCTATTGATCCAACACCCTGAGAATCAAGTATTCCCACAGAACATATGAACATTATTGTCTAAAGCCCTATATACCAGTGTGACTTTTGCTAGCAACAGTAACACCTATTTCTCACCTAAGAAGGCGAATCTATGCCGGATTTCATTTAGAACTGTACTGGTTATTTGTACTTATGACTTATATACTTTTCTGCTAAATTTGCTCATTGCACCTTTTCTGTATATTGCCAAATAATTCTTATATAAAGCATTGAAACAATAATCCCTGTCTGTCATTCTTATGAGAATGTTTCAGCATCTTTGTATGGGTTCTCCTAACTACAAAAGAAAGAGAGAGTTCCAGTCGAGGAGCACTCAAGTGTATATCAGGACTACCCCGCTCCAGGTCCTAGATGTTGGCACGCACTTGAGCTAGAATTTGATACAGATTTCTGCGATGACAGTAGCCACTGTGCAGTTGAAGGAACGGTGAAACATTACTTCAACCAGTGATTTCAATTAGACAGTAAGACCTAGAACAATACCTTCCAAAGTTTTCAGAATCAGACCAACCTCCTCTAACCAATGGCTTAGGACTTCCAGCCAGTGAAGAAGACGGACTGTTATCTGAATCCTTAGGAGTCACAAAAGAGGTAGGTACACGGACCCCATGGCCACAGAAAGGGTTGTGAACGAGGCAGGCCTCCCCTTCTAAACATGTGAAGATGATGGAGCAGCTCCTACACCTAGCTAAGGCTCCCCTTCTTTCTCACGGGCATTTGTGCTGGAGCGATCTCAGTCTTGGTTCTTTGCACAGTTCTCAAGATGGTCCTTGCAGTCAGCTGGTCCATCTGCTGGCTTAGGTCACCCCTGGTGTGCACAGTCAGCCACTCATGCAGGCTGGTAGGTTTTCCCTCTTTCCTCCAGTCAAGCTACAAGGCAGTTCTGAAGATTTCCCAGACTTGGACCCGGTCTAGAGAAAAAAGTAGCCACAGAAAGTTTCTTCTCCTGAATCTTGTAATGTTCTTTCCTCTACTGGTGCACAGGCCTCCTTGACGTTGAATGGATACTTTTGAAGTATTGGCTCAGAGAGACAATATTTATCGTATTCTGATGGCCTAAGGAGGAGAGCCATAGACAATCAGTGGTGTTGCAGTTTTTAAAAGTCATGCTATTGGGAGCCAATTTTGCAGGGTTTCTCTCCTGCGGTCTACACTGAGACTAGTTTGAGCTGGTTCAGATGTGGATGTGTATTTGTCCTGTCTGGTGTCATTGCTGCGGAGGATGGCCACAACACAGAAAACGGTGGTGGAAGTGGTAGGAGTAGGAGTATGTTCACTTCATCAGAGGAATACCAGCACTAAACAAAGGGTCTGGGATGGATACTTCCCCATGCACCTGAGACAGATGTTTAGGAGAACATGTACGTGCAGGCGGGACTGTGCAAGATAGATATTGCCAGCCCAATACAAAAGAAACAATCATCTTGTGCAGCAGCACACATACAGTTCAATGAACTTCAACAATCACCAGCCCAGAAGCACACAGATAAAGCAACACACATGAAGATGTTTAATAATACATGGATTCTTTGCAAAGGTTTCACACATGATGAAGGCCAATGACCCAGTTATGATGGCTAATGGGACCTTTTCCGGGGGAGAGACGAAAGGCAGTCTCCCCACAGGGATACAGGCACAAAGAACTCTGCCCCCGTTTATAAACAATTGGCTGCCACCATCAATCCCTGCATAGCTTAGGTTGAGAGGCCATATTTATCCACATCAAAGGCATACACTTTGTGTGCGCGCCTGGCAGCAAAGCCAGCTCCGAAGTCAAGAAAAACAGTGAAAGGGAGAACCTTGTGCAAGAATATCCCGCTCACTGAGGGAAATAATAAAGGGCTGTCTTCAGTTTGTACAAGGGCAGAGCAGCACAACTTCAACCAGACATGCAGAGACTTTCGCCCCAAAACACTACTACATAACAAGCATTGGCATAGCCAACAGGTCTCGCCTTTGGGACCGTATACGTTTTTAGCCATGCAACAGTTGATGTTGTTGCACCAAGGATATTGTGCTGCATAACTGGTGTGGCGCCGCAGCCAGGGCGACTGACTCCGGAATCTGGGGATCACGGTTCGATCCCCGGCGCCAGCGGCAGATTAGCCCAGCACCATGAGACTTTGGGCAATAGCTGGCTTAATCTTCCCGACGGCCCCAAGCGCCTAGAGACCTTTACGGGAGATTGTTCGCGCTTTACAAAGGTGGATATTATTATTATTAACTAAATACTGATAAGATCCCAAAAGCGAGACCTATTGGCTATGCCAATGCTTGTTTAGCAAGCAACGTGGTTAGTGAAGGCATGGCTTCTATTTTCTATCATGATTACCTTGGCGAATGGGTTTGGCCAACTTCTGGTAAAGAAACTCGTGTTACTGACCTCTGTTTTTTAAGCACACTTGCCCCGTCAGATTTTTTTCAGAGGCCTTCTTATTCTACACCGGAGTACAGTTTGGATATCTTAATTCATTTGCTGTTTGACCATTTGTCTTTCATGTAGTATCCGATTTTTGACGATTTATCTTTGTAAACTGCTTAACATATTGCCTTCTATGAAAGGCTCGCGGTGGGCATAATTGAGTGATAGAAAGCCAATCCCTAAAGCCCTAGAGGCGAACATATTTACAGAACTGTGGTACACAAACATCCAAGCAATAAATAGAATATCCTTCAGCGCGTGTCACAAGGATCCTGGACACGTGTGCCTTTGTGACTCTCGCTTTTCACTGCAGACCCTGCTAGATGTTGACATCCTGTTTACCGCATGAGGTGAAAGCAAGGGGCTGGAAATGTAGGTCAGAAATTCTGTCTCTCACAGAGCGTTGAAGGTCAAAGCAGGGAAACTGGCCTGCATAATTATGGTCTGAAGAGGATTGCTAAAGAGGAGTTTAAGCTTGGGCGAGCTACAGTTCTCGCCCGGGGTGGGAGGTTGTTGGACTTGGCCCATTTTCCCAGAAATTTTTCGCTTTTCTGGGAAACTAAATGTGTAAATGGAAAGACTGAATGTGTGCAGACTGAGTTTCCCCATTTTAAAAATGTAACTTAAAATGGATGCCAAAGCTGTGTGGTTGCGCCGTTTGACTGAGCTGGGTTGACAGTCTAGGCGTTATTTCCCAACAGCCCCAGCTTTTGGAGGGAAGCCTGGCACCCAGGGTGCTCTACCCCTCCCCCTAGGCCAGTTAGAGCCAGTTTCCCCAGACGCTTCTGGAAGCTTCTGGCACTGTCTGGAAGGTGGGGTGAGGGGCGTCTAAAGGGAGGAGCTGGGTTGCCATGCAGTCAGTCAGAGGGTGGACCTGGGAGAGAGGGGACCTGCTGCCAGGGGTTACCGCCACATAGGCCTGTGTGCTGGGCCCTGAGCCTACCTACCCCCCCCCTACTGTCCACAGGGCGAGGGAAAGATATAGTTGGGGCAACGCAAACCTGGAGAAGCCCTCGCAGGAGTTTTAGGCGGTAGGATCAGTCAGGGACCTATGCCTCTGAAGGTGACAGGGTTTAGGCACTGCCCTTTAAGTGAGTGAGGGATCCTGAACTACCCACTGATCTGGCCCGGCGAGAGGAGAATCCAGGGACGACAGGCAGAGACTGAGTAGTCCGTCTGCAGCCCCCAACGCAACTTCCCCCCCCTCAAGAAACCCTCAATCAAGGGGCAGGGACCAGAGAACGCTATCTACAAGCTCCCTGGAAGGAGAGTGCTATTTACAAGCCCCTGGAAGGAGAGCGCTATTTACAAGCCCCTGGAAGGAGAGCGCTATTTGCAAGTCCCTGGAAGGAGAGCGCTATTTACAAGCCCCTGGAAGGAGAGCGCTATTTGCAAGCCCCTGGAAGGAGAGCGCTATTTACAAGCCCCTGGAAGGAGAGCGCTAGGTTTGATGAGCGCTATCTTGGAAGTGACTGTGCACTGCCCCTAAAGCTGGTGGGACCGCCTAGCGCCTGCAAAGCGCTACACCTCGTGGCCCAAAGGAGGTGAGGAGTGTGTGGCCAGGGAGAGCTGGGCGCTGAAAGACATATCGGGAGCCTACCCCGTGTGCCAGCCTACTGAGGAGCCCAGCGGGAGCCCACCCCGCGTGATATCGCCGTCGGCGCGAGTGCCCACTGCCTCGGCGCCTATTCCTTTCATCGGGAGCCTACCCCGCGTGTGTGCCACCTTTGAAGGTTTAATCACAACATCGGGAGCCCACCCCGTGTGTGTGCCGCCACGCGGTGTTGGTGTTTGTGAAGGCGGGAGCCTACCCCGCACTTCAAAACTGCCCCGGAATCACCGCCGCAACCCGGGTTGCAGTGAGGAGAAGAGCAGGGCCGCCGCGCTGCCTGCGACGACCCGGAAGAAGTCGGGACCTCGCCCGAGCCGGCCGGAAGTGGCCGCGTGATCGAGCGGGGCTCCCGGGAGTCTGGGAGAGCCCCGCGAGCCGAGCCTAAGAGTCCCGGGTCCCGGGAGGGGGCCCGGGCGAAGACCCGACCGGTGCCTTGGTGGGCGGGGCTCTCGCGAGGTGACGAGAGCCCCGCAAGCTCAGCGACCCAGGAGAGAAGAGGAAGGTCAGGGGCTCGAGGCGCATTGTCGGCGCCTGCCCCCACCGCCCAAGTGAAGCCGGAGAGAGTGACAAGTTGCTGCCGGGAGGCCGCAGCGACGCCTGAAGCCTGCCAGGAGAGTGCCGGTGAGTGGGGCCTTGGTCCGCGCTTGCCTTGGTGGGAGGGGCGAAGTCGGGGCACATAGTCGGTGCCCGCCCCGGTGAATGCCCGGAGGGCCCCGTGGGGCCCATACTTACTGTAGGGACACCCCCCTGCCTTCCATGTCCTGGCAGGGACCTCCACCTCGCAGGAACTGGCTGGACTCGGTACAGCTGCCCCGACTGGCAGTGGGCAGCTGCCACGTGTGCCTAATCGGCTCGGGGAGCTCTTCAGTAAGCCGGTGAGGAGGAATATAATGCCGAGGGATAGGGGGTGAATTCGGGGTACATTGCCGGTGCCCGCCCCCAGTGTCCCTTCCTCCTCACAACCTTGGATGCCCTGACCTACTGGAATTCCGGGGACTATAATTAAATGCATTTCTGGCCTAATGTTATGCTATGTGCAGCGCCAGATTTACAGGCCATGTTTGAAGCGCTATTGATTGGCAAGAAGCAGCGCTATGTTCATATGTCCTGGTTTTAAGGCGCTATTGAATTGATATGGGCAGCGCTAGGGTAAATGCCTGATTTAAAATGCGATTCAAGTGCCCCGGGCAGCGCTATGTTTAGTTGCCATGCCCTGCGCGCTAAGGCCTTGTTTTACGCGCTATGTTAATGGTTTTGTTCAGATGCCAGGGTTTGATGTATTGATGCTCTGCCTAACCTAATTTCCTGCCTCAGGGGATGCCCAGGACGGTCATGTTTATTGTGATGCTGTGAGGTTTCCGTTACAGGTGTTCCGGCCTAATGTCTCACGTCATGCCCTGATGTATTTTATTGCAGGATTAATGTGGATGGATGGGAGCTTTATTTCTCACGTACAATTATTTTATCTGTAAATCGCAATGATTCCGGCAGGGGCCCGATTGGCGCTGCCCTGTACATAATTCCCCCCTGTAAATTGGAACCGAGCGCCAGTTGGCGCAGTGTAGAGATTACCTGACACCTAGTGGTTTTGACAATACAAAAGTTATTTCTACCTAAACTGGTGTAGTGTCTCTTTTTGTAGTGTGCCTTGTGTGTCGCATGTGTGTACTGCGTGGATGCTTTGCACATTTCCTCCGGAGTTTGGCCCGCCCGCTCTGCACCACGCTACCCGTTTCCAACATTGGTGTTCAGCGGTGGGATAGGACTTGTGTTTGCGCAGTACCGCAGCGACCACGGGTTGCACTGCAAACTGAGTGTGTAATGTAATCTCAGGTTGTGGGGAATTATTGTTTTTTCCTGATTGTGATTTCCTCCTAGAAGTGTGTTTTTAAATTGTGTCCCCTTGTTGCACTGTGGGTGGTGTGTCCCGGGTGTACCTTGCCAGGATGGGGTTGACCTACAACGAAGGTGATCTTGGGGAGTACACGGAGCAGGAAGTGATTTATTTCTGCAGGGAGAGAGGGATACCCCCAGTAGGCAACACACGCAGGAAGCTCTTTCTCTATGAGGCCCTCAAGAGGGGGGAACCCTTAGAGATTGGTGGGGACCTGTCAGATTACCCCTCCGCATATTTAAGGGGTGGATTTAGTGGAGACCCGGAGGAGGACCTCCAGAGAGGGGAGGACTCCGACAGTGAGGGGGCCCCATCCATAACCCAGGAGGGTGGTGACACTGACGAGGAGGAGGAAGATGACCGGGGGGAGACGCCAGTAGCGAGTAAGGACACCAGAGTTAGGGAGTCCCGCGCTGGGTCCAGTCCCGGGGGCACTGCCCCGTCCCTTTCCCTGTCCCCAGAAGAGTGGATAGATAGGAGGGAAGGAAGGGAGCATCAGTTGGCGCTGGAAAAGCTCAAGGTGGAGCTAGCGCGGCTGAGTGTGCAGGAGAAGAGGCTAGAGACGGAGAAGGTCCTAGCGCAGGAGAGGATGGCGGAGGCAGAGAGGGCCTTTGCCAGGGAGAGACCAGCTCGGGAGGGTAGGTTGTCCCCTGAGAGTGGTTTTTGTGGTCTGGATTCACCAGTAAGGGTGGGATCCAGTGGTGGCAGCGAGAGTGGATCCAATGTAGGGTGTCCCACTCCCAGAGCCCAGGAGATGGTGCCTGATTCCCAGGAAGAGGGGGACAGGTTAGAGTTCAGGGGCAGGGGAAAACTGTCCCACCAGTCCTGGGGGGAGTTTGTGGAGGTGTGTGGGACTGCATTGGAGGATTGGGTGGTGAGGAGTGCAGTGAATGAGTGGGAAGGGCTGTGCCAGGTACTCATCCGGGAGCACATGCTCAGAAATTGTTCCCCCAGGTTGCGTCACCACCTAGTACAGTGTGGGTTCTCCGACCCAAGGGAGCTTGCACAGGAGGCAGACCTCTGTGTGAGGGCCAGGGTGTCTGAGGAGGCATTGGGGAGTGACCCTGAAGAGGGTGGTGCAGGGATCTTCCAACCCATCGAGGTGGGAGAGGTGGCGAATAGCCCAGCTAGGTCCCCGGGAAAAGAGAGGGTTGTAGGGCCTCACGACCTATCCATAGGAAGGAGTGAGACGGGGAGGTGTCCCGAGGTGCCCCAACCGCAGTCTCAGGGCCTGGAGAGTTCCGTAAGGGAGCCCCAGGTTGGGAGCCTAGGCTGTCCTGATGTGCCGCCCGGTGAGGGGGAGCCCCTAGTGTCAGGAGGACCCGGGGCATCTGTAATCAGAGCTCCTGAGGTTCTGGGGTTGGCCCAGTTGCAGGGTTTAGATCCTGGGCTGGGATGCCAGGTTCAGGGTTTGCCTGACCTGGCGGGTGGGGCATCTGTTAACAGTGTCCCCCCAGAATTGACTTCCAGGGGTACTTCTCCAGGTGGGAGGGTGCGGAACTCTGGAAGGGGGTGCAGAGGGAGGAAGGTCTCACCTCGGGCACCGGCTCAGCCACAGGGCTTAGATCCTGGGTTGGGAGGCCAGGGATGGGTACTGCCTGACCTGGCGGGTGGGACATCTGTTAGCAGTGTCCCCCCAGAATTGTCTTCCAGGGGTGCTACTCCCGTTGGGAGGGTGCGGAACTCTGGGAGGGGGTGCAGGGGGAGGGAGGTCTCACCCCTAGCACCGGTGCAGCCTAAGGGTTTAGACCCTAGGCTGGGGAACCAGTTGAAGGGTCAAGGTCCTGGACTGGGGAGAGAGTGGTGGTCTGAGGGTGCCTCGCATGGGAGTAGGAGGAGGAACCCCAGAAGGAGAGGTAGGGGGAGGAGAGCCTCGCCCCTGAGGGCTGGTCAGCCTGAGGGTGCGGACCCCAGGTGGGAGGACCAGTGGCAGTTCGGAACTGCAAGGAGGAGGAGGAGAGTGGTCAACGGGTACTACGGGCCTGGGGTTACTGCCCCCCACTCTGTGAGACCGCAAGGGCCAGAGACATCTGGGTGGCCTAGGGGCCAGTCCTGGCCACAACCAGCTAGGGGACCCCCGGGTGGTGGCTCAGTCGGTCGAGGAAGGTTTGAGAGAGGGAACCTTCGGGTTCCAGAGTGGAGGAGAACCTGCGGGTGCTCCTGCAGTTGCGGGCCTGCGTCCACCTTTTCTCGCCCTAAGCAGGGAAGCCCATCAAGGCATTGATCGGTCTACCCTGGCTTTTGGCTGGAAGGGGGTTGTGTTGGACTTGGCCCTTTTTCCCAGAAATTTTTCGCTTTTCTGGGAAACTAAATGTGTAAATGGAAAGACTGAATGTGTGCAGACTGAGTTTCCCCATTTTAAAAATGTAACTTAAAATGGATGCCAAAGCTGTGTGGTTGCGCCGTTTGACTGAGCTGGGTTGACAGTCTAGGCGTTATTTCCTAACAGCCCCAGCTTTTGGAGGGAAGCCTGGCACCCAGGGTGCTCTACCCCTCCCCCTAGGCCAGTTAGAGCCAGTTTCCCCAGACGCTTCTGGAAGCTTCTGGCACTGTCTGGAAGGTGGGGTGAGGGGCGTCTAAAGGGAGGAGCTGGGTTGCCATGCAGTCAGTCAGAGGGTGGACCTGGGAGAGAGGGGACCTGCTGCCAGGGGTTACCGCCACATAGGCCTGTGTGCTGGGCCCTGAGCCTACCTACCCCCCCCCTACTGTCCACAGGGCGAGGGAAAGATATAGTTGGGGCAACGCAAACCTGGAGAAGCCCTCGCAGGAGTTTTAGGCGGTAGGATCAGTCAGGGACCTATGCCTCTGAAGGTGACAGGGTTTAGGCACTGCCCTTTAAGTGAGTGAGGGATCCTGAACTACCCACTGATCTGGCCCGGCGAGAGGAGAATCCAGGGACGACAGGCAGAGACTGAGTAGTCCGTCTGCAGCCCCCAACGCAACTTCCCCCCCCTCAAGAAACCCTCAATCAAGGGGCAGGGACCAGAGAACGCTATCTACAAGCTCCCTGGAAGGAGAGTGCTATTTACAAGCCCCTGGAAGGAGAGCGCTATTTACAAGCCCCTGGAAGGAGAGCGCTATTTGCAAGTCCCTGGAAGGAGAGCGCTATTTACAAGCCCCTGGAAGGAGAGCGCTATTTGCAAGCCCCTGGAAGGAGAGCGCTATTTACAAGCCCCTGGAAGGAGAGCGCTAGGTTTGATGAGCGCTATCTTGGAAGTGACTGTGCACTGCCCCTAAAGCTGGTGGGACCGCCTAGCGCCTGCAAAGCGCTACACCTCGTGGCCCAAAGGAGGTGAGGAGTGTGTGGCCAGGGAGAGCTGGGCGCTGAAAGACATATCGGGAGCCTACCCCGTGTGCCAGCCTACTGAGGAGCCCAGCGGGAGCCCACCCCGCGTGATATCGCCGTCGGCGCGAGTGCCCACTGCCTCGGCGCCTATTCCTTACATCGGGAGCCTACCCCGCGTGTGTGCCACCTTTGAAGGTTTAATCACAACATCGGGAGCCCACCCCGTGTGTGTGCCGCCACGCGGTGTTGGTGTTTGTGAAGGCGGGAGCCTACCCCGCACTTCAAAACTGCCCCGGAATCACCGCCGCAACCCGGGTTGCAGTGAGGAGAAGAGCAGGGCCGCCGCGCTGCCTGCGACGACCCGGAAGAAGTCGGGACCTCGCCCGAGCCGGCCGGAAGTGGCCGCGTGATCGAGCGGGGCTCCCGGGAGTCTGGGAGAGCCCCGCGAGCCGAGCCTAAGAGTCCCGGGTCCCGGGAGGGGGCCCGGGCGAAGACCCGACCGGTGCCTTGGTGGGCGGGGCTCTCGCGAGGTGACGAGAGCCCCGCAAGCTCAGCGACCCAGGAGAGAAGAGGAAGGTCAGGGGCTCGAGGCGCATTGTCGGCGCCTGCCCCCACCGCCCAAGTGAAGCCGGAGAGAGTGACAAGTTGCTGCCGGGAGGCCGCAGCGACGCCTGAAGCCTGCCAGGAGAGTGCCGGTGAGTGGGGCCTTGGTCCGCGCTTGCCTTGGTGGGAGGGGCGAAGTCGGGGCACATAGTCGGTGCCCGCCCCGGTGAATGCCCGGAGGGCCCCGTGGGGCCCATACTTACTGTAGGGACACCCCCCTGCCTTCCATGTCCTGGCAGGGACCTCCACCTCGCAGGAACTGGCTGGACTCGGTACAGCTGCCCCGACTGGCAGTGGGCAGCTGCCACGTGTGCCTAATCGGCTCGGGGAGCTCTTCAGTAAGCCGGTGAGGAGGAATATAATGCCGAGGGATAGGGGGTGAATTCGGGGTACATTGCCGGTGCCCGCCCCCAGTGTCCCTTCCTCCTCACAACCTTGGATGCCCTGACCTACTGGAATTCCGGGGACTATAATTAAATGCATTTCTGGCCTAATGTTATGCTATGTGCAGCGCCAGATTTACAGGCCATGTTTGAAGCGCTATTGATTGGCAAGAAGCAGCGCTATGTTCATATGTCCTGGTTTTAAGGCGCTATTGAATTGATATGGGCAGCGCTAGGGTAAATGCCTGATTTAAAATGCGATTCAAGTGCCCCGGGCAGCGCTATGTTTAGTTGCCATGCCCTGCGCGCT
Organism: Triturus cristatus; assembly: GCF_964204655.1. Lineage (NCBI taxonomy): Eukaryota > Metazoa > Chordata > Amphibia > Caudata > Salamandridae > Triturus > Triturus cristatus. Next base: position 725,050,489 of record NC_140590.1, on the reverse strand, counting down.
AAGGCCTTGTTTTACGCGCTATGTTAATGGTTTTGTTCAGATGCCAGGGTTTGATGTATTGATGCTCTGCCTAACCTAATTTCCTGCCTCAGGGGATGCCCAGGACGGTCATGTTTATTGTGATGCTGTGAGGTTTCCGTTACAGGTGTTCCGGCCTAATGTCTCACGTCATGCCCTGATGTATTTTATTGCAGGATTAATGTGGATGGATGGGAGCTTTATTTCTCACGTACAATTATTTTATCTGTAAATCGCAATGATTCCGGCAGGGGCCCGATTGGCGCTGCCCTGTACATAATTCCCCCCTGTAAATTGGAACCGAGCGCCAGTTGGCGCAGTGTAGAGATTACCTGACACCTAGTGGTTTTGACAATACAAAAGTTATTTCTACCTAAACTGGTGTAGTGTCTCTTTTTGTAGTGTGCCTTGTGTGTCGCATGTGTGTACTGCGTGGATGCTTTGCACATTTCCTCCGGAGTTTGGCCCGCCCGCTCTGCACCACGCTACCCGTTTCCAACAGAGGTCCTATCCATGACTAAATGTAGGGCACTCACATCGAAGGTGTGGGAAGTACCGGTCTAGCCCATTCTGCAATGTAAGTGTCTGCCATTCTCACATGGTAAACATCGTGCAACACATTTTTGAGAGTTTTGAAACGCGGCTGGTAATTTATGTTCTTAAGACAAAAATGTGTTAACCAGCTTCTATTTTCAAAAGCCGTTGGAATAAAATGCTCTCACAGAGGTAGCTAGTGAGCAGGCCTTCAGACACGCTTTCCGTTTGTTGGTAACAGCACAGATTAATTTTACTACACAGCGGTGACAACGCCTGGACTAAAGGGCTGTAAATGTTAAGAGGTTTGGCAAGCATTCCCCAAGGATAATTCACAATTTATGTTGACACAGATCTGGGAGGAACTTTCAATTACCTTTCAAAATTGCCCATATTTTATGCCTCTCTAAATAACGAACCTGGTATGCAGCGTTTGCGGGCCGACTTGACAGGAAAGGGATTTGGTATGTAACTAACCCGAAGGTCATAGTGGGACTCTATGATGAAAGACGGGTTTAACACACAAGTATTTACAGGACGGTCTTATGAGTGGCAGTGATAAGACAGACACATGGTCTAAAATCAGAATGAACGGTAAACAATTCTTGTGTTCAAAACGTCGTGCTCATTTTAACATGCGTATTATTATTTGTATATAGGTATATATACAAAAAGGACCCTCATGTAGTCCCAGTGGTGATACACACAAGGGATAACGAGACGAGCAGAGGATGGTAAGTATTATCCTTCGCGGGTAGCGTCTATTCTCAGCATGGTAGCTATGAAGTATCACTTCATAATAATACGCAAGATATTTAGTAACATATTGCATTGATTCTGCTGTAATACATTCGACTATACTGATCAGCTTCTATTGGTACCGCGAGGTTGAATTATTAGCCCTGACGAAGTTCCCACTTGGAACGAAACGCATTGGCTGTGTGCTGTTCGTGTTAAAATTATCAGAATAAAGAGAAAATCATTACGTTTTTTGGATATCTGATTTTGTGTTTAATCTCAATGAGTGCACCTTCCGCCTTTGCTATTTAATTCGTTTGTTTAGTTCCCGGCCACCCTCTGGTCACAGAGGGGTTGGCTTGGCGGTCGACGGGTCAGGTAATATTCGTGGACAGCACAAGAAGGCAGCCAACATCTCCCGTGTTAACCACCTCCAGGGACTCTTTAAAGTACATTTCTAACTAGCGGTGAGGGGCGCTTCCCCTCCTGCTACCACCCACATGGATTTCAAGTCAAAACTTCTCCAGAAGCCTTTGCCCGTCGTTCCCTGGGGCACAGCTAGAATTAGAATCTGTCTTCAAAGGGTCTCGTTAGTGCGAATTCGTCATTTGAAAGGCAGTGAGAGCGACGGAGACGTTTAAAAAACCAAAGAAAGCGTATGCATGCTAAACTGGTAAAAACACACATGGATACAAAAAATGCATTGAAGCCTTGAAAGCAGAGCACACCTCACGCAGCCTACACAGAAGCCTTTTGGTGGAAACAAAGAACACTACATGGTATCTGTAGGCATGGAAGCGTTCCAAAGAGCGAGTAAAGGCCTGGTACTGGGTGCTGCAATAAGCCTCCGGTGCCAGTACACTTCTCTGCCAATCAAAGTCGCAACAGCTTGCCAGTGTGCCGCTGATGCTGAAAAACTGAATGTCTGGAAAGGTAACAAGCGCAGCCATGTGGCCGCGAAAGTGACCATGAAACACAACAGATGCCCTGCGCGCCCCTGACCCCGAACAGATGGCGCCCCTGCTCGTAACCGCAAGCCGTAGGCAGAAACATTCCCGTGGAAAGGAGGGACATGCACCCGCCTTTGCCCAATTGCGTGCTGTCTTTTTATCAGGACGCACGCAAAGCCCAATAGAAAAAAGGCTATAAAAAAAAACCACATGCATAAGCGTGTGAAAAGTCCAGAGTGATTCCAAGAGGTCATTTTTCTAGAGCAACGCATGCGGGCTGCGCTAGGCTCGTACTAAAAACAGTAATGGACTAACAACTAAATAGTACAGTGGGCACCTTCTACAGCAAAGGTAGCAGAATTGTCAGATTAAAAGTATTTTCATGGTTAAACAGGGAAGCAGACCAACCTGTCCTGGAGCGTGTTTAGGAACTTTCGTACTAGCAGTTTGATTCTGGTGATGTTGCGGCCCACTTGCAGAATAGAATTGTTCTCCTCTGTGTAGGCAAAGTTGAATGGGTAAACACTCTCAGGTCCCACATGCTTCTTACCAACGATCCCTGGCAGGAAAGAAGAGCAAGATACTTATAAACCAGGGCTTTGTAAATGTTTTGGGCGTTTAATAATTATTGTGCATTATTAACAATTGCTGGACAGTAATCTACACTCAAATCCACATGTGTACACTAATATGATGCTATTGCTTTTAAAACTATTTTGATATGACCTGTTAAAGTGCCTTTTATTGGCCTTTTATTGGCTGATGCTAACTAGGCCTTATTTAGGTCTCAACACCATCTTGCTCAAAATGCGTGTCTTACCCTGCTCATTCACTGTTTATTATTTCTGCTACACATAGTCAAGCAAGTCATGTTTTCTTTACTGGCGCTGTTCTCAAAGAAAATTCTCTTGCATGGGTTCAGTAATGTAACTTTCTTTCAAGGTTTCTTCTGCCTGCTCACAGTATTACATTCATTCACAATGGTTCATGTTGTTTTAAAAAGTCAATGTCCTGGAGCACACCCTTTCCTTATGTATATAAAGCGCCTTAAGTTTTCATCTGACGAAGGCTAAGGAGCCGAAATGCATTGGGTGTGATGGTTGGATTCTTTAAGATTGAGCAAAATTCGTAAACTGCTGTTTGATAGGCCTGGATGGGCAATCATGAAGTAATTAACAAGCACAAGAATGTTGAATTTTGTAACCTTTGACGTGATACAATGACTTGGATAAACTCAAGGAATAACATTTTGGATGAAACTGGATACACTATGGTTGAGGTGATTAATTGGAATACCTGTGTACATGCGGCTGTGCAACTCGGTTGACCCGTAATTCTGCGAGTCACATTATTTGTTTTGTTTTGTCATGTTGTTTTGAAGCCAGTTTGCTCCGACATCTCCAGATGACATTAGCATAAAGGGGTCTGAATTCATTTAGCGGGCTATGCTTAGATGGTAAGGCTAAATGATGCTATAACATTTTATGTTCTGGTTTGCTGTAAATATATTGTTTTGCTCACACCATGATGAATTTATGCACTTTTCATTATGTCCTGTGAGAAGATTTCCTATATAAACCCTCAGATTTGGGGGTGAGCCAGATACAAGAGATGCGGTCTGATTTCTTTCTGATTTTGCTGCTCATTTGGGACTTACAAGATTTAAAATTTTGCCGAGAATTCTATATTGTCTTATCACCAAGAGCCTTCATGGCAATGATTTTATGCATCTGCACTTTGCAATCTCTATATTGTACCTTTTACGTTTTTGTAATAAATCTTTCTAAGTTTTCTATTTCCACCCTAGAACTCAAATATTGAGTCTGCCGTTCCACATAGGACTGTATTTTTGATATGCTGTTTTTCACCGCAACTTGGGACACTTAGTCTCATAATATTAGTTTAACACAGTCTCCGATACACCCACCAGTGGGTATGTTTTTGAGGTATCTTTTGGGATGTAGGAATGTAGTGGTACCCTGCACCCACACATGCTCCGAGATAGCCCAACAGCATGCACCCTCAAGCCCCACTGTTTTCACCTGTATGGATACCAGCTTGACTGAGCAGCAAAGGAAGGCTTCTCACAGCATCAAAGGATTCAAAGTGGTGCACATCCTGGTGAAGTCCATACATCCCATTCTGGTGCTGCAATGAGCATGTGAGAGAAAAGACAGTAACATTTAATTTGTATCTATTAAACACATAAAAGCATACCCTAAGCTCTAGCGTACACAAAACTTGTTGTATGGGGTGTGATAAAAAGAAAACAAAGGCAGATCAGAACTACAGCTCTCAATCGCCATCACAGACAAAAATACTGAAATGAACCTGCATGTGGAACTGCCTGGCTAGTACGCAGTGGAAAATCTCTGCAGCTTGTAGGAGTGAAACAACCAAGATGAAGGCTACAGGAGGAGTTGAACTCGAAAACACTTCTAGGGCCGCAACAGCAGGAGAGTAAGGAACACGAAAATATTGCAACAGAAAAGCCCCCCACCAATGCCGAGTAGTTTGCATGCATGCACTCCCAGAATGATTGGGACCCCTTCCACGATAATGTAAAGGTGGTGAATAACTAAGAAGAGGCAGCATAAGACAGAAAAGGAATGTGGCTGGATTGAGCAATGCAAAACAGCTGGTTCAAAAGCAGTCGACATAACAGAAATAAAAGCTGACAGGACACGAGGCACAGGTCTAGCAACTAAAACAAATAAATTCAAAGAAACAATATTCAAAATAAACTAGTATAGATAAAGTAGAAGGAACAGTTCCAGTGCCTAATGTCTTGTATAGTAGTGTAGTTCTAAAGAGGGTGTCTACAATAAGAGACCATCTAAAATAGACTGAGAAGTAAGTGAATAAAGAAGCTACTTACTGAATATGTGACAACAAAAGCAGGGATAATGTCAGGAGACAAACATCTGCATTGTTGAAGATGAAAGTGTGGGATGGTGAAAAAGGCAACAGAAATTGTTAGGAGCTAATTTAAGGGATGGTTGGCAGGCTTGTGTGATTTGTATGAAAAAAATCAATGAAAATAATTTGTAAAATAACGCGCCTTGGTAGGTTTGCAATCAAGTGCCAACAGACAATAGTCTTGGCCGCAGGCGAAACAAGAACTGGGATAATGAACAGATTTAGCTTCCTTTTAAGGTATCAGCTAGACAGTGCATGAGCTGTCTCGAAGAGACATGCTGTATTCAATATATGAGCTTCAGCCCGGCCATAAGCATCCCATTTCCTGGCTCCGTCGTCGCTCTCATATTCTTTCTTCCTATTTGTTCATAGCATGCATGTATCATTCAATAGCGAGGCAAGGGACCCCCTCTGATGGGCGAATGAGGTCTGGGAGTAAGAGGGGAACTAAACCGAACAAAATGAACAAGAAAAACACTCCCCTATGACCTATATTTCTTTTACAAGAGATTACATCTGGTATGGGTATCAAAATGTGCCATTCATCAGATATTTATAACATTACAACAATAGATTTTATGAAGTCATATTAATTTTTTTCACAAACTTATTTTTTCCTTTTTTACTTCAATGTACTAAATACCATTTTTTTAAAATAGATAAATCGAATTTTTTTGCTTTTTTATAATAATGAATATTCTTGTTCATTTTCTTGTTCATCTTGTTCATGCATGTATCATTCCTCTTCCTGTGTTTAGCCCCCCAGAGCGCATGGACAAATTACTACTATCCATTAACTGCTCTACTTTTATGAAGTTCTAGGAACTACTTTTTTCTTTGTTTAAGAGCACTCATCAGGAGGTCCGTTCTTTGTGAACAGGTTCGTTCATCTTGTCCTTATCTCGTACATTTGCTGTGCATTCAAAGACCGAGATCAAATTTTAGCGCTGCTTGCTCCCTCCTTGCTTGTTTCTTTTGTGGAAGAACTCCATGAAAGTGAATGTTTTCCATCTCTCACTAGTGCTTCCCCTGCCTAAATCAGACACACTGCACTTAGTGTAGCATCTGTTATGTAACATTTTTCAGCTTTGGTGGCAGACTCATTTTGCATGGTAAGTGGCTTTGATACCGTACATGTATAACTTTCTTAACAGCTTTGATACCGTACATTTATAACTTTCTTAACATGCAAACCCCAGTGCGCCCTGTATTACTTACTTGTTTTCAATTTTTGAACTTTCCTGGGATGCTTTTCTTCACTTATGTTGCCCTGAGGCTAGATTATTCAAGGAGAAGCACGACAGGTTCGCACTCCCCCTTTTACTGTCAGTGAGTGCAGGGCAGCTAATTGTTTGTTTGGGAGTACAGACTTTCTGTCTCCTCTGTAGTTCTGCCTCATATAGCTGGTAAGTTTTCAGGATGCTTATGTATGACATTCAAGTCTTACAAGTGACACTGAGGATAATTTACCATGAATGTAGCCATTTAGTTATGGCCATGTAATTAGATAAATTTCAGGAAAGATTGAGTGACACCTTAATCAATTATGTGCTTTATAACCAACAGCACAGTTGCATTCTGGGATTTGTAGTTTCGTTCTTAAAGAGTTTTACAAAATAAAAATTAGGATGAAATTGGCATCTGTGACAGTCACCTGGTACGTTTTTAGTCAACTTTAGATCCAGCCACACATGTAAGGGGATTGCAACACCATGTTTGCTGCTATACAAAGATAATTAAGTGAAAACTGCTGAGTGCTTGTAAAATTGACCAATCAACGCTTGCGGACATTATGCTCAAATTTACAAGACTGAAAAGAAGAATGCTCTCATTTTTTAACACTACACTCTTCTAGGTTACTACTGCTGCTAAAGGTGGCATTTACAATGGAGTTGTTTATTGTGATTCAGTATAAAATTAAACCGTAGAACTTAGTTCCACTCGCAATGGAGTGGATTCAGCTCCATGTACATATTTAAAAAAATGCTCCAGTGGTTAGACATTATCTTGACCTAAAAACCGACAAACTTGATGGTTTGACGAAAACCAGTGCTTAATTTGTTAAAGAATCCGTGTTGGTGCCCAAAGCTTTGTTCAGAAGCCTGCGGCTGGCACCAGTGCCCAGAATACCAAGGCTGCACAGTCTACAGTAAACCTCATGCCTCTTTAACACATTTACGGGCAGTCCCTGCCCCTTTATCTCGGTCTTGCAGGTTCCTGCTTTCTTCCCTTTTTAATGTTTTTTTGTCTTTTTCTTTCTCATTCTTTCTTCATTGTGCGTCTAATAGCACTGCTACACAGTCATTTGGCCAGGATCACAGTTATGCTAAATACGTATAAGCCAAGATCATAATTTAGGTGTCCTGGTATCACAGCTAAAAATTTAGCCACCAAACCACATCCTCTGCAAGGAAGTGGGAAACTGCATATCACATGCCTGTGACAGAGCGTCTGCGTGCCCCAGCCTGAGACTGAACTTCCTTCTTCACACACAGCAGGTGCCTGTTGTGTCCTGCTGGACACAGTCTAGTGTTTCGCCAGCCACTCCCTCAAGGGCTAGCCCACACACCCATCCAACACAGGTGTCAACAGTTAGGTGACTCTGCCAATAAAGGAGCCCGAGTGCGCGTGCTCGTGGCCGTTTTTAGTAACGATAATTACTGTTGGTGTTCGTAATTTCCACAGCATGTGGGCCTAGCGGCCGAGGTCGGACAGTGCCCAGCTCCCGCCAGAGGGGTGAATTACTTTCGGTTTATAACCTCCCTCATAAATCAGCTTTCTAGGAGATGAACAGAATGTAACAGCTATGAGGCAGATTAACTTCTCCAGCCCAGCTCCGTTTTCTGCACAGGCATTTATTTTTGCATACACTCCGTGATAGGTATATTAATGTAACAAGATCCCAGCAGTCCGAATTTTTATTTGAACCTTTTTGTCTTTTAAAATGAAAGAGATTAGGCCATAGAGTCACAATTTTTATGAAGCATTACCCGTCTCCCAGAAAGTTCTTCAAGACTATTAGAAGAGAGACCCTGCGCTCGGTTTTTCTCTTCAACAGCCATGAAACAGATGACATACCTCAGCAGAACATCAGAACAGTAGGCCGAATGTACACTTCGCTTTTAGCAAAGATAGCCTTTCAGGCGGTGAGAGGCCACCTTTCTTGACAGTGATAACACTTGAGTTGTCAACACCACATAATTCCACAACATGCTACAAAATTCAAAACCATACCACATAATTCCACTCCACGGCACACAATACCACTCGACATAATTCCACTACACTCAATACCACATAATTAATAGCCACATAATTCCAATGCACGCCATGCCACATAATTCCACTCCACAAACCTACACTCCGCACCACACAATTCCACAACAAACAGTTCCACTCCAACCCACATAATTCCACTCCACACCACATGCATCCACTCCACTCTATAACACATTGCTACAAGACATTAACATTGACAACGCCTATAGCACTTCAATTGCCGAGACCTACTGGCTTTGCCAATGCTTGTTAATTAACGTGCTTCTTCATTGATTGGCAGCTTTGTATACGTGGTTGCGCGTATTGATGAAAAGGTGAATGAGAGAACGAGTCAATAGGTAGATAAATCGATGAATGACCGGGTGAAGGAATACATGGTCAGGTGGCTGGCTGAATAAATGGACGAGTGTGTACATAAATGATGAAAGAGAGGTGGCTGAATGGGTGAGGTGAGTGAGTGAGTGTCTGAATGGCTGAGTCCAGGATGCTGGAGACTGACGCCATCTTGAAACTGGTACTTGTGTACTCTCTCCTCTCACTGCTTTTGTTCACTCACTCACGTCTCAACTATCCATCTATCGACTTAGTCAGTCGTCCATTCACCCATTATGCACTAACTATTCCACTGACCCATACAACCACTGGCCCATTCTTGCATCCACCCATCTACATAAATGCACACAAACTGGCCAACCAATGAAGAAGCACGTCCAGAGAAGTAAAAGTCACCCGTAATGGCTTACAAATGATTGTTTCTAATAGAAGGGGGAACCGCAGTAACACCCGGCAGTAACATGGCCTCTGATTTCATGGCACCTACTTTGGATTTCCAGTCATTCTGCATGTGGTGAGGGTGGGGGGCTGTTTGCATTCATATGGCACTTATCTACTTTCTGTAAGGCACTCGCCAATAAACTACAATGAAGAAGCCAAGGGCGAACGAACACTGATTGCCCCACACCCTGCCAAATCTAAGGAGGACGGACGTGTGGGGCTGAAGGATGAGAAATATGTGAAGGATTTAAGTAGGATACACTTGTGAAATAAACGAGCATCGAAACATGGCGATTCTTTCATAATTAAGAACATCAAAGAGTAGGCCCCTCCATGGAGGAAGAGAATAAGCAGGCACGAGGAGGCTGTACATATGTGAGAGGAGTTCAAGTTAGAGAAACGGTTCATTGCAGTGAGATACTGTAACAATTACAAAATGTGAAATTCTTCATAGAAGAAGGAAGAAAATGAAAAAAGATTGTGGAATGGAAAGATGAAAAGACAGGCAAGCTGTGAATTGGAACCGATAGATGGGCATCTTTGAAGTCTATTTTCTCCATCCAATCTCCCAGTATAAGACAATTCCTCGGGCAGTGTACCCTTTGTATCTTGAAATGCGAGTGGCATACAAAACTATTAATCAAACTCAAATTTATCATAGGGTGCAAACCTTTACTCCCCCTTACTCACTAGGAACAATGTAATTACAAACCCCTCTGCTGAGTTATGGACTCTTTCTATTTCCCTCCTACAGTACACTTCTGAACTTTTCCCGAGGCAAGAGCCTTTGCTGCTTTGGAAAAAACATTGGGTGAGGGTACACCAATTATGCAGGCTGGGAATAGAAATCCATTGTGTGACCCAGCACCATCTCCAAAATTAAGATGCCTGAGGAAGTTTTCTGCTACTGAAAAAAAGAGAGTGAGTCTGCCACCCATCTTCTTTTGGGTGTCGTGGGGAGTTTATGTTTTTCTAATCTAGCAAGAACGTCCTCTGGCTCTCCGTCCTCTTCTGCACCACTGTCCCCACCTGTCCCCAGGGAGCATAAAGAGTTGGATTGAAGTTTGAGCTCCATGTTTTTGGAAGTGGGTAGAGTGAGCCCTATCTCTGCTGGCCACGGCAAAATCAAGAGGGATAAACACCCTGACATTCTGATGGTTGTTCTTCAGTGAAGTTAAAGCTTGAACATAAGTAGTTATCTCCTTAAAAAAACGTAATCCAAACAGATGTCCATCTGAAGCGATCCACCACAACGTTTTCCTGTACTCCGCAGATAAGCTGAATTAGAATTTAAACCGCTCTTTGAATCCAGCTGTGGTAGACACCTCCATCTTCAACATGTGAGTCAGAGGACCCAATAAATGCAAAATCTCGGCAGACTTTCAAACTTAATCTACCCTCTTTTTTGGGTCCTTCCTTTTTTTGGACAACTGCCCACAATTGCAGGGTTAATGTCAGGACTTGTTAGGAAGGATAGGTCTAAGACATTCTGACCTAGGCTTGTTTCGCTTTGCCTTTTTCATGGGGCAACTCATCCATTTGCCAAAACACCTGATTTATAGAGAAAGATGACCCATTCACAAGTTCTAGGGTGGATTATTTCACTGGGATAAAAAGATGGCTTGCCTAAAGAATCCATGATTTCCCCTACACATCTACCTACAGTGGCTTCATTATTTAAGGGCTGGGGCGACCCCTCCCCAACTGAGTCAGCCTTCAAAGCATCACCATGAAAAGAGGGACCAGTAGTCTGTCTGCATAACATTCCACAAGAGCGGGAACAGCAGGTTCTCTATGTAACAATGGGTCCTCAAGGAAACTTACTACTCGTCTTATTCCTGTGAAAGTCTGCTTGAAAGGACCCACACATTGACTCAAAGGGCACAAATCCATCACTTTCAGAAATATACTTGCATTTAAGTAAACGCTTCTTCCCTTCACCAAGGGGAATCCTCACCACAAGGGTCCTATCCTGACCATCACTAGGGCATGGCGGCAAATACGATTTAAGATGGTCAAAAGAGGTGTAATTGAGCTACTCTATGCCTGATTAATTTACTTCCTTATGGCACTTTTATCAGAATGTAGAGAGCGAGAGACCGAGAAATCAGTTGCACTCTCCCAGGTGCAATAGTTATGCACAATCGCAACTGATTATGTCGAAATATTAGGAAATAGAATAGAATAGGATCGTACTATACACGAAGATATTTTCTCTCAACCTCTTAAATATCTAGTTTATATACTGGTAGACATATACCATCAACAGAAAGCTAAATAACTACATGTATATGTTATCCTACATAAGATCAAATAAGAGGATAACACCAGTACAAAGAGGTCGAGATGACCTGCATCACAGGTATGCGTGACTAAAGTGGTAGACCTCCAGATGGGTCATACCAGGGTTGGTGGACACACGAATTACAAGATATTGGTACATAAGATGAATGGTCCACTAAGAGATAAAAGAGGTATAATGACAGCCATAAAGATGCTAAGGAGAACTATGTTACCAAGTTCTGGTTACATTCCAAACATGGTCTTCTTTCAATCCCTGTTTAACACTGTTCAAGGTAAAAATCCAGAAAGTTTCTCTTCTTTTGCGAGTGGTTTCAACAGGGGCGCCTGCATGACACTTCACTTTCTCCAGGATACACCACCTGAGGTCCTTTTCTGAGTGTTGTTCATCTAGAAAATGTTGGACTAGTGGGGCCTTAATTTTGTGTGTGCAAATGGCTGATTTATGTTCACTATATCTTGTATGAAACCAGCGCTCTGTCTCACCAATATAGGCTAGATCGTATGGACACAATAGCATGTATATAATGTTGTGGCTCCTGCAATTAGTTAGATCTCTTAACTTTATGTTGTAGCCCTTATAAGTCAGGGAATTCGTGATTATGGCCGTGTCACAGGCGAGGCATGATCCACATTTGTGATTACCTAAAACTACAGGTAAACCAGTGATGGTGGTCTGACGTAGGGTGCTGTGAGGCAAAGGTCTAGTGTGCACCAATATTTGTTTTCTTATCGGTGCTTTTAATTCTGTCATTTGCGTGATCACATTGAAATGATGTGCACTGGAGTTTCTTCTCGTTTTCATTTATTTCCATGCCTGATAGTTCATGAGGTTAGCTTCTTAGGACTCAGAGGGAAGTATTCCCCATCTCAGACCTTATTTAGTATCTTCATTCAGAACAACGTTATATTTTCACAGTGATCTACCATGTTCATTGACGGGTATGTCTCTATCCTCTGATGTTGTTCTCTTGGATCTTCATTTTGAACGCTCAGTTTTATATTTGTCATCTTGCCCAACCAGTCGAAGCAAAATTTATGAAAGTGATGTCTAAGGGATTTCCTCGTTTAATCCCTTTGTAGTATTAGAGAGTCTATATATCCATCTTTATTCAAGTTTCAATAGCTGTTGATCGCTCACTGTAGATGGGAATTTTTCAATCACAATCTATGTGAAGACATCCTCTGTGTGGCCGGAGGAAAAAAGGTTGAGAGAAGATATCTTTGTATATAGTAGGATCCTATTCTCTTCTACTTTCTAATCTTTTGACATTATCAGTTGCTATTCATTATGGCACTTACTGCTCAATGAACTTTATCATGGAGACTAAAATGGGCATCCTCTTAAACAAACTCCTGCGCGCTGTCGTCAAAGAAACCTTTCACTTCTGACGAAGAGCCGTGGCTCTCTGACTTCTGAATCCTATCCTCAGGCAGCTTGAGTTTACTCAAGCCGCTTTCATCTGTGCCTTCTATTTATTTTAAGATGAATGCAATCATACAAAATAAATTGGGCTGGCAGCCAACAAGAGAAAAGAGGAGATTGGGCCTCTCAATGGGAACCTAAAACTGTGGGAATCAGTATGAAAATGTATAATAACTATGCTAATCTTTAAAATATGTATCTTACTTTTTTTATTTAAAAAAAGGAATATGCTTAGAATAATATCCCTTAATCGAAAAGTAGCCAAACCAACTTTAATTCAGAAATATCTAAACTAAAGCCTCAAAAAAGTTATGTGAACTACCATGACATGCTGTCCTAGCAAGCTGCCGCCCTCAGCAGAAGGCGTTTGCCTGACACCGCTCTTGGGAGGAAAGAACTGCTGATGGCGCGTGCTTCGGCATACGGCGGCTCCCAAGGTCAAATAGAGTGCAACCCCTGCCCTTTAAACCAACCCTGCCATTTTGGCCTGATATGACGGTAGATGAGCGTGCTTACAAGCATTGTGGGGAGCGCACGTGCGTAAAGAGGGAAAAAACCCTCAGGGGGTGATGCTGAAACAAAAACTGCTGGTAAAGCACAAACGTGAGCTCGAACAAGTAAGAACTGCTAAATCAAAGCAAACAAATACCGAACAAGATTCGGCAAACCAGTAAGTTAAACAGGATACAGCAGAACACATTAATTAAAAAGCTAAGCAAAACATTTGTAAATAACTGAGAGGAACATACTTTCTGCTAGAGCAGCAAAGAAGAGGAAGTGATCTCTCAGTAAGGCTATGTGTACTTGGGACTGAGATGTCTTCTGGACCTTTTTTTAAATTTATTTACGTTATTTTGAGAAAAACTATTTTTCATTAGTTTTAACTTCCATCTTCTGCAATTAACCGAAATGTTTTTATAGTAGTTTGAGTTTTGCATATCTTTTCTAGTGCATACAATTCTTATTCAAGACTAACAACTTATCAACAGCAAATGCAAGTAGCATACCACAGGCCATGCAGAATCTCATAATGCCAACATTTCGACACTACAAAGAGGGACATTTTGAAAAATAAATCAGGGTGTTATTTTACCCATTGAAATACATTAAAGCACAGGCTATTGTAGGCTTAGACTGACAATAAAGAGCCAGGTTTGGCTTAAAAAAAAAAAATTGGGCGTCTCCAGCTTGAATTGGGTCTGTTGGCATGTATGAAATCTATATAAGCTTGTGACCTGGTTAGATGGGTGGCCCACTTCTGCCAATAAGCACCATTTGATCTCCGACGCTGGCTCTTCCTCATGTTCACTTTCAAATGCATTCATAACCTCATTCCACAATCCAGCAATCAGGTGTCTCTGCACGCTGCTGGCCTCCTACCTTTTCAGTACTATATTTCCAACTCTGGCCCATCGTATAACCTCTACAATCCAAATAACAAATGAGGGATCTTCTTTCCATACACGTTATTACTTTTATGGCTAATACCAAGGGTAGGTCAAAGAACCTACTACCCGGCTTGCGTCTCTTGGGCCATAAATGGGCCCCTTAAACAGGCTTAACAGGTCCATCCTGCGGATGGCAGTTTCTATGCATTCTGTCACCCCCCCACCCCCTTCGCCCGCTCCCCCCCAGTAATAGTTAATTGCAGGACATGTCCACACCATATGGAAAGGACATGTCCTACTATCTATCGCTACTGTATCACACTGGGGGCAGGTCGAGGGCTGGGTGCCAAACATCCGGTTAATTATGTGAGGTGTTAGGATCAGGATCTTTATTACAATCTATCTTGTTTTTTCTCCTAATGCTGTATTACATAATGTTTGTGTAAGAAATAGGGTTAGTTAGTTATATTCACAATCCTTGTCAGGGTGAACCAGTACAGTCACTACATTGATTCAACACCCTGGTAGCTATGGCACACAGCAGTCAATCTTACTTAGAGGCAATGTGTAAAGTATTTATGCAGTACTTAACAAAACAGTGAAAATCTCCTAAAGCAAATGAGAAGAACAGAATACATGTAGTAAACAAAATGCCACAAATGGCCCCCGTTTTTGAGTGCCATCTCATTGCTTTTACCTAATTTTCACTGCTTACTTCTTGCTACTTCCCCTGTTTCTTGAATGGTTTCTCCTTACTTTTCTCTCGTTTTTACTGCTTTCTCCTTGCTTTTTCCCTTTTTTAGTGCCTTTTCCCTCATTTTCAATGCCTTCTCTTGCTGTTCTCTCCTCTCTTTCGGTGCCTTCTCCTTGCTCTTATCTCAGTTGCACTTCTTTCTCCTTGCTTCTTCCCTTGTTTCTTGAGTGCCTTCTCCTTACGTTTGCCTCGTTTTCACTGCTTTCTACTTGCTTTTACCCTGTTTTTTAGTGCCTTCTCCTTGTTTTTCCCTCATTTTCCCTGCTTTCTCCTGGCTTTTCCCCTTGTTTTTTAAGTGCCGTCTCCATGCTTTTCCCTCGCTTTCACTGCTTTCTCTTTGAGTCTTCCCTTGTTTTTTTTAGTTCATTCTCCTTGCTTTTCCCTTGTTGTCACTACCTTCTCCTTGCTTTTTCCTCTGTTTTTGATTGCATATTCCTCCTTTTCCATCGCTTTCACTGCTTTCTCCTTGCTTTCCTATCAATACCTGGTTATTCCAATGAGTCTCCATGACCTGCAAGCACCTGGATACGCTGTTGCGTGATTAGCGGCGGTTTACAAATACTTATTGATTGAGATTGATTGAGTGCTAAGATGGAAAAATACAATAAGGGGAACTAGAGATATGAATTTTTAAAGTTTTATGTAAATATTGTCACGAAGCACAAAGTGCCAATGATAACCTATGGTCGAGGTAGAACAGGACATAGGTGCAATTTGAGGACATAGATGCAATTTGGAGCATTGGTTTGATACACTAATCAGGTTAGTCCTGGGCAAAAGATTTTACCTTCTGACTTAGGGCCGGATTTAGATCTTTGTGGACAGGTTACTCCGTCACAACGGTGATGAATATCCCGTTCGCTAAAATATAAATTCCAATATATCCTATGGGATTTATATTACGGCATACAGGATATCTGTCACCGTTGTGATGGAGTAACTCATTCACAAGATCTAAATCAGGTCCTTAGTCCTTTAGGTCCCAATCCACCACAGCAATACACTTCTAAAGCCCCCCCCTTAAGTAGGCACTTAGAGACTTACTGGGAGTTAGGCAGAAGGCAGCAGCAGGATTCAGTCCAGGTCATGTTGCCGCTGGTCTGCTGGGCACTTGCAGAAAAGGCTATTCCTATAGCTTGAGCAGGAGGTCAGCCTTATAACCTTTGGAGTCCAGTTTCCTGTAAAGGGTTCAATCGGGAGAGCAAATCCAGTCCTTTAGGGGTGTGCTCTTCTCAGGTGTCAAACAAAGTTTCAGTCCTCTTCTGATTTTCTAAGGGTCCAGAAATGTTCTGAAGTGGGAACCTGTAGATGCCATATTTTTCCCTAGCATGAGCTAGTGGGTGGGAAGGATTCCTAGGGATGCCCTAACCAATGGGGTAAAGGTTTTCTAGACTTATCTTACCCTTTTTGTGCATTTTCAAGATGGTGAAAGTCTTTAGCCACACTAAACATGGACTCTGAGGGCTGTGTGTGTGTGTGTGTGTCGGGGGAATGTACTATGGAAATCCTAGTGTCATCCCACATCTAGCCCTAAAAGCTAGCTTGAAGCAGCTGCAGGGTCCTCAATAAACCTAGACAAAAATTCGGGTACAGCAAAAAGTAGGATTTTCAACAACCAGACAGTGGATACACAAAAACTGTTTTGTAATCCTCATTCCTTCCAGTGAAGTGTGTCACAAGTGTTATATGCAAGCCCACCAGACATGTAAAGCAGGCATGGACATTGTAATGGCAAAAAGAAGCCCAATGTGATTGGAGCCTCCGTGGGGGGTGGCAAAGGAAGGGCGTTGCAGAGATATAATCTAACATTTATCTTTGTGGAAGCTGTTTTGAAGGGCACCCCAGTGTTGTGTGCAAAAACTCAGCAGACCTGTCAAGTAGGATTTGACACTTTAATGTCAAAAAGGATGCACACTGACTCGCCCTGCATATTCTGTCAGGTTCAGAGGGGTCATCTCTACCTATTCAGGCCAGCCTATTGTTTGCTCTTGGGAGGCATTTCACACCCATTTACTCTTATTCAAATGCTAATGCGAAGTATGAGAGCAAATTGAAGATTAGCCTCCAGGAACTTCAGGCAGAGGAAAGGTAGCTTTCTAAACATTACTTTCCCTTAATATTTAGTACAAATTCAACTTCATCGCTGAACTGGATTTTGAATAACTGCTAAAAAAGGGGTTTAATTATTTTTCTATATAGTCCTATTCCTGAGATATGGTATAAGTATTTAATTAAGTATCCTAGTATTTTCTAATGGAACAGCTAACTTTGCTACAGTGAAAATAGCTATTAGGGACTTTTTACTGTAAGGACATGTGTAACATTAAACTTTTACATGTCCCATGTTTAAACATCATACACGCTGCCTTATACACAATAAGGCCTACTTAGGGGTGATTTACAAATATTAAGAAGGAAGGTTTAGGCCTGTCAAAAGGGGTTATATGGCAGGTCGAATAAACTGCACTGCCAGACTACAGAAGGAAGCCCTACTAGTCATGTTTACACTGTCCCGGCACTAAATGGCATACAGGTGCTGCAGTCCACTTGTGGTAATTTATCCTACAGCCCTTGGATACGCTTTTGTAACATATACCAGGGACCTATATTTAAGTTAAACATGCCAATTAGAGGTGTGCCAATTTTGTTATGTAGAAAGAGGAACACAAGCACTTTACCTCTGGTTATCTGGGGTAAAGTGCATAGAGTTCTACAACCAGCAAACATAATCGAGGCAGAAAACTGGGGGTACACCACGCAGAAGGTGGTCATTTCCAACAGTGTGTTTTAACTTTTCTGCTACAGAAAACAGTCGAGAAAGTGTGTCATAATCTTTGCCTAGTGGCTTTAATAGAATCCAAGCAAACACAAGGAAATGATGGATGGAGCGCTGAAACTTTTCAGACACTCACCCCCAGTCACAGATCTGGGTTGAATCCATCATCGTTCTTTAGCTCCCTACGCCACCCCAGTTCAGACACAGGTAGGTGCCTCATGGGAACAGTCCAGCCCGAACTGCCAAGCCATGTCTTCCCTGGACCGGAAACAAGCATCCTGGGAATGGTTTCGGTCTAACAGCCCTCATCAGCCAGGCTAGCTTGAATCCAGTGGCAAAGTGAGCAAGGGACCCATGTCTGGCAACTTAGGGCGAACAAAGCAAACACAAGGAGATGATGGACGGAGCGTTAAAACTTTTCAGACACTCACCCTCAGTCACAGATCTGGGTTGAATCCATCATCATTCTTTAGCTCACTTCGCCAACCCAGTTCAGACACAGCTATATGCAAAATAGTCTTGACCCTGTGCCTTATGGGAACAGTCCAGCCCGAACTGCCAATCAATGTCTGGACTGGAAACAAGCATCCTGGCACCGGTTTCGGGCTAACAGCCCTCATCAGCCAGGCTAGCTTGAATCCAATAATAGAATCTAAACCTCTGGTCACAATAGTGGGGGAGATTTTACATTCCACACTGTATACTTCCTCAATGCTGTGGAATAAAGCCAATAATGTTGGCCACCAGAGGGCACAACAGCTTATGCACTGCACCATGCGTCATGTGTCTTAGTTAGGGCCAGGGAGAAAGGCTGCCATTTATACCATGTACATGTTTTCTAAGTTGCCTTATCTTTCGCATGATGACTTTTGACATACATTTGAGTGAGTGACAATGCAGGATTAGTTTCTCTAAAACTACATTACTTATATATTTGACTTAGCAAGAGCATGATCACGTCACCTTGAACATAACGTACAAGGCCTCGACACACATTGTACAAATGTCGTTATTTGTTTTCATCCATAAGGCGATGCAGCTATCAATAGATCATAATAATGTAAGTCTGCCTATGGTCCCAGCTTGAGAGCAATGAGGTTTTTATTATAAATAAACAAGCGTTAACGGGTTGGTGCAGAAGAGCACTTGCTGTTATTGCGAGTTCACTACATGCTGAAACCTCAGCCCAGCTGCTTGCGGATCCTTCTGTTAGGAGGGATGTCCAACCTGTTGCTGATCTCTCTGTGAGGAGGGATGTCCAACCTGTGACCAAAACGGGGACCAACATACTTTCCCTTCAGGTAATGGATCATCCAATAGGGGATTCTTGGCAGAACACACATATATACACCCTAGGCATCTAGGTTACGGAACGAACAGTAGTAGTACAATATATTAATAACAATTATATATATCTATAAATATATCGTTTTTATATGCCTGCATATACATTGTTTTAGAAAGATAGTGGAACTGTTTATTCTGTTTACTGTCCTTCTATTGCTAATCACTTTCATCTGCTTCTTTCTATTGATCATTGCAGGACATATATTCTATGCAAGAATCACAATGGTTCAATAAATATTGAAAACTCTCCTCTGTGTATTTCTTGTATAGCTCTAGATCTGTTACCATGATCCCTGGGGGTTCAGGGTTGTCATTCTGTGGTTGCCAAAACCATTGGCTATCTGTCTAGGTTTAGGGGTGCATATAGCGGCACTGTGGCTAGCTGGTCTCTAGGATGACATATCCTGCTGCGGGGTGCACGGAATAATTCTGGCACCATCCCTACGTTTATGCTGCCCAACAAATGAGAAGTTTCTACTGGAAAGTGAGTGACTAAATGACACAGTAGTCCTCAGGGCACAATAAGACAAGAAAAATAAGCACACATGAATTGCTGCTAGACAGTGAGTCAAGGACTTAAAAAAAAATAGAATTTTAAACTGGGTGGCATGTACAGTAAAAACGCAGTACATTAAAGACTGTGCATAGATAGAGTGTGTGACCTAACTAACAGTTGGGGAACTGTAGTTGTCCCCAGGCAACACAGTCTGGCATGAAGCAGTGGATGCTTACAGCATACCTTTAGAAAAGCTTTAATAAATGTAAAGTGTATGTAATGCCAATCAGAATGCTGGCGGCACAGCTTGACAGAATCACAGCCAGACTGGAGCATACACACAGGTCAAGAACAGGTTCTTAACAATAGCCAGCTTGTCGCCAGATTGTAATATGACATCCTAAAGTTAGGTAAACAAATTATGTAGATTTATTGAAGACAAAGACCAGCTCCTCATCCCTAGGCATACATCAACAACCCTCAACTCAATTAGAACCTTCAATGTTCCATAAGTTGGAACCAACCAAAAGAGAAATGGTCTAAAATAGTACAACCATAAAAGCCTTAATATAATACCACGATAATGAGAAAATAAAGATACTAATACTATTCAACAATATAACAAAGAGCTTTACAAAACATACATTTGTCACAAGTAAGCAACATGCTGGTAAACCTGACCATGAATCTCAGCTGCTGAATTGTTTGTGTTTTTGTAAGCTCCTCAGCCTTTACACTCAGGCCCAGACACTCTCCCACTTCGTTGACACAATACTTCCCTTTACTCAGATTTTAAGTAGTGCTTCATCCGTTTGTGGTCAGGGTGTGACCAAAAATCAATGTCAGTAGAAGAGTGAGGAGTCATGACTGTACACAGCTGCAAGGGATAAACAGCAGCAACACACAGCAATGCAAAGTAGATTCAGTTTAGGAGTCTAAACGCTGTATATGAGTGTGCATGTTGGTGGGGGAGTCAACCGTTGCTGCAGGGAGGGTAAGACAAGCACTTACAAGTTGGAAGTCACCTCTAGGTGTGGTTCCTGGATGATACAGGGTGTACAATAAATGGAGTAAGGTAAAGAGTGTTAGGGCACAGCTAGTTCATCCCTTGGAACGAGTGCTTAATTTGAGTATATAGTTTCCAGTGCTCGGCACCAGAACTCAATTGTTAACACCGGCACTTATGACATGCTGCCACATGGTGGCCTGTTTGTCAACAACCCCCAACTCAATTAGAACCTTCAATATTCAGACAGTTGGAACACACCAAAAGAGTCTGGAATGAGGGACAGGAAATAGTCGAAAAACCTCAGTATACTAACACGATAATGATAAAATGAAGATCTTTAGATTTTACAATAATATAACATAGAGCTTTGCAAAACACAAAGTAGTCACAGGTAAGCAACATGCTGGTGAGCCTGACCATGCAGCTCAGCTGTTGACTTGTTTGTGTTTTTGTAAGCTCCTCAGCCTTTACACTCAGGCCCAGACACTCTCCCACTTCGTTGACACAATGCTTCCCTTGACGCAGATTTTAAGTAGTGCTTCATCAGTTTGTGGGCAGGGTGTGACCAAAAATCAATGTCAGTAGAGAAGTGATGAGTCATAACTGTACACAGCTGCAGGAGATAAACAGCAGCAACACACAGCATTGCAGAGTAGGTTCAATTTAGGATCTATAAGCTGCACATGAGTGTGTATGTTGGTGGGGGAGTCAACCGTTGCTGCAGTGAGGATAAGACAAGTACTTGCAAGTTGCAAGTCACCTCCAGGCATGGTCGCTGGATGATACATGGTGTACAATAAATGGAGTAAGGTAAAGAGTGTTAGAGCATAGCTGGTTCATCCCTTGCAATTAGTGCTTAATTTGAGTCATTGGTTTCTGGTGCTCGGCACCGGCACTCAATTGTCAACACCGGCACTTATGACAGACTGCCCACATGGTTGCCTGTTTGTCTAATTTAGAGATTAGCACAATAACAGTTGGTAATTAGTTTAAAAAATACATTAACAGGGGCGTGGCTAAGCGCCAGCGAAGATGGCCGCTTAGTTTTGAGCTCCGTCGGAGCGGCATCTCTCCCCGGTAATATCCGCCTAACATCGCCCGTGCAGACTGGCCACACCACACTGAAATCCTGGTGGGGACTTGCTCTTCTGAATCCTGTGACCCCGGGAGCGAAAGACGTCTCCGCCGCGAAGCTACAGCGTTGGAGCAGGGCGGCGCTTGGGAGCGGCGTAGAGGCGGTCAAAGGAACGCACGCAACGTCCCGGCTCGGCGGCCTGTCCGAAAGCCTGCAGCCGACATTGTAGCACTGGCGTGTCATGCATCGGAGGCGGACGCGGCCCTGGTGAGATCGGGGGCCGGTGACGGCTTTGGGCTACGGAGTGCTGCCTTCCACGTGACGAGTGGCGGCGGGGTGCCCGGGCGGGCTCACCACACAAGCGGCAGATCCGTGGATGCAGAGGTGAGGGGACAGGATCGGTGGACGGCAGGGGACGCCCAGGGGCGGAGTTCCCCGTCGGAGCTAAACGGTGGCCCCTGGAGCCCAGTCTCTGCGCACCCAGCTGGCGTGGAGGCGGTGGATCGGGCAGAGGACCGACAGAACAGGCCCTCAGGGCCACGAGTGAAGCAGAGCTGGGTTACCCATGGGCTGCCTGGGCCTCTCCCCAGTGGACATTGAGGGGGAACATCCAACCTACGGGTTCTAGGGAAGGGACATTAGACTCGCACGTCGCCGGCTAGTCTGCCTTCGGGCTGCTGATACTGGGTCTAACAGCGGGGGAACCCCGTGGGGTGGGCCTCTGGCTCGGGCCCCCCCTCCTCTCCTTCTTTCCACCCCAGCCCCCGGTTTCATCGGACGGGCTCGGCGATACCCCGGAGGCGGCTGAATCGCAGGGAGGAACTGGCCGGCGCACAGAAGTCCGACTATCCTTCCTACAGAGACCCACTGCGGCCGGGTGGCAGTCAGCGCGGCAGGGCACGGGGGTACCGCAGAAACAGACGGGGTGCGGTAGCGGCCGGCCAGTGGAGCGCCACTGGAAAGGGGGCCTAGGTCGCTAATCGCTCTGGTGGTCGGTGGCTTCGCCCGATACCTTACCATGAGGCCCAAGGGAGGGGCGGCGGCCCAAACAAACTCGACAAGTATGTGGTCGCGAGGCCGGCCCCCCAGACCGAGGGAACAACGGGGGAGCGGGAGGGGCCAGCAAAGCCCTCCTTGATGGCCATTATGTCCGGCATACAGACCCTGGGAACTACCCTTGAGACTAAAATCGATAAAATGTCCATTGAAATGAACCTACTGCGTACAGACCTTAACAAAACCTCGGACAAGGCCAGAACTAACGAGATGGACATCCCGGAACTCAGGGCCTCCTCCAAGAAACTTGAACAGAGGGTGAACGAGCTTGTCCATCAGCACCGCCGGGTGGCCCTGAAGCTGGAGGATCAGGAAGGGAGGGCCGGAGGAACAACGTACGGGTCGTAGGTGTTCCGGAGGGTTCGAGGGGCCTAGTGTGGACCTGTTCCTCGAGGACTTAATCCTCAACAGCCTAAAACCAAAGCGACTCTCCGCTATGTTCTCAGTTGAAAGGGCTCACCGCGCACCGGTCTCTAGGCCTAAACCCGGAGCCCCGCCGCGAACTATTATCGCACGGATCCTCAACTACAGGGACCGGGACGCCATCCTCCAGGCCGCGAGGCAAAAGGGGGACATACAGTATGAAAACGCGACAATCAGATTCTTTCCTGACTTCACGCTCAAGGTGCAAATGGAGCGACGATCCTTTGAAGGGGTGAAGGCAGCGTTGCGGGAGAGGGGCATTAAATATATGATGTTCTTCCCAGTGAAGCTCAAAGTCATCGAGGGCAGTAGATCCTTCTTCTTCACTGCGCCTTCGGAGGTACAGGGCTGGCTGGACAGGGGACCTTCCGGGTCATCGGCCGGTGCGACAAGGAACGATGGAGATGAGGCTCGGCCCGGCTCGCAGGCTCCTCAGGTCGGCGGATCAGAGGTGGATAAATCGAGTCAATGCTCCTGGCGCTCCAGATCCCGCAGTCCGGACCTGGTTGGCATATAAAGACCGCGTGGGCGAGTGGAGGTCTCTCTCCCCAGCCCCTCCCCCCCCCCCGGGATGATTAAACAGTGGACTGTAATGTATAAAATTATTTTAAGATACTGAAGGGAGGAAATGCCCGGGGCGGGGTGGCGGGTGTGAGGGCCGCCTCTCGGGGATGTGTTGGGGACTGCCTCTGCCATGGAGGGGTTTGGGATCTAATTGACTTCTTGATGTGGGAGGTAGGCCCTATTGGCCGCTGACATTGAATGCAACACTTAAAAAGGAAGTGGGTCCAAGTAGTGGGGGATATCGAAACAATTGTGGTGGTAGGCTCGCATGGGCTGGAGAAGACATACAGGTTGATGGGGCGAGGTGCCCACCGGCTGGAGTTGGTGCTAACGCACGCCTCGCCAATAAGTTTGTAGAGGGAAGGAATTTTCTCTCCCTTTTTGTTTAGGGCGAAAGGCGCTCTGCTAGTTGGGGGATGTGGGTAGTTGTAAACCTACATAGCAGGGTAGCAGGGAGGGGCGGGAGGCGGGGGGGGACTACAGTTTCGGGGGGGCATGGGGCTGTTAGGGACAAGTTTAGGGGGGAGGGAGTGTTATTTGGTCACATGAACGCGATCCTTGTGAGATGGAGCGACGTGGCATGCAAAACTGTCGTTTTGCATCAAGTTTGGGAATGGCTATGAAGTGGGTTAAGAGTGTCAAATTGCTTAGCTGGAATGTCAATGGGTTGGGGGACAAGCTTAAGAGAACTATAGTACTTCAATTCTTCTAAAGACACCTTCCAGATTTTGTCCTACTGCAGGAGACGCACCTTATCGGGAACACATGTCAGGCACTTAACAGGTGGGGGTACACTCTGGCCGCGCACTCTGGCTTCACATCGGGATCCCGGGGGGTGGGCATTCTGGTGCGTCGTAACTTCCCAATGGTAATTCAGCACAAAAGGACGGACCCTCTGGCCCACTACGCAGTTCTCACCGGAAAATGGGAAGGCCGCACGCTCAACCTGGTGACGGTGTATATACCGCCTGGTCTCCAGAATCAATCTTATCAGGATCTTGGGGAACTCCTTCTCTCTCTTCCCGAAGGGCAACTCTTAGTGGGGGGGACTTTAATGCAGTAGTGTCTGGAGACTTGGATAGACATCCGCCACGTAGCATTACACCGGGGCAAAAGTGGCTCTCTAACTTACTGGACGCGTATGGGCTTGTGGACCTCTGGCGCTTACGTCACCCCACTCCGCTACAATACACATTCTTTTCAGGACCGCATCACACATTCTCCAGGATAGACTATCTCCTTACCCTCATGCAGCATGACACGGTGGTCCAGGACAATAGGCACTTGGCAAGGGGTATATCGGACCACTCCCCGCTGTGGGCGCATCTAACAATTGGGGAGCAGAGGGTGGGATGGATGGCGCCCATAAATCCCTGGTCAATACATAATCCCGAACTTAAGAAGGCACTTTCGCGATCCATAGATCATTATTTCACCGAAAATGTCGGGACAGTGGCGGGCCCGTCTACCCTCTGGGAGGCATTTAAGACTGTAGTGAGGGGGGAGGCCCTCTCAAAAATCGGACAGCGTAAGGAAAGGGAAGCACAGATGCTCCGGATGGAGCGGGACCTTCTCACACTGGAAAGAGAGGCGCAAGTGCGTGGGACCCAGCAGGCCCGGCATCAAATGCAGCTGAAAGCTGCTGAGTATAAGGCCCTAGCCACGGAGGCTGCGAAGACTTTAGCTAGTCACAAGGGAGGCCGCCTATACGACCAGGGGGACAAGGCGGGCAAATTAATCACCTGGCTGGATAAAAAACAAATGGCACAGAGGGTGGTGGCCGAAATCCGCTCTGTAGGGGATCTCCCCCTGACCGAACCGCAGGACATTGTAGGCGCCTTTGTGTTGCATTTTAAGGAAGTGTACAGCAGGGGCACAGACAGGTCAGAGGAGGACTCCGCCATGCTCCTGAAAGATATCAGACTGCCTGTGCTCTCTGAGGAGGATCGCGAAACCCTAGATGGCGAACTCACCGTCGCCGAACTGGCCAAAGCTATTAAAGACCTGCGGACTGGAAAGGCCCTGGGCCCGAACGGCATACCTATTGAGCTGTACAAGCTACGGCCCGACTGCCTGGGAACGCATTTAAAAAATATGTTCGAAGACAGCAGGGCGCTGGGGAAACTACCGAGAGACCAACGCATTGCCACCCTGGTGGCTATCCCCAAGGAAGGGAAGCCCAGGGACCGCTGCTCCTCTTAAAGGCCAATATCGTTGCTGAACGCCGAGCCTAAGATACTGGCTAAGCTCCTGGCGAATCGGGTCAAACCAGTAATCACTAAACTAGTCCACCCCGACCATTCGGGCTTTATGCCGCACCGAAACACGACCCTCAATCTCCGGCGGCTCCATGGCGTGATGGGACGCAGCCACACGATCCAGGAAGACGCGGTGGTGGTATCATTGGATGCCGCTATGGCATTTGATACGCTGGAATGGCCCTATATGATGGCGGTCCTCGCAAGACTGGGATTTGGACCAAACTTCATTGGGTGGGTGCGCCTCCTATATACCGAACCATTGGCGCAGGTGGTAGTTAATAATAAGATCTCTGGGGTTTTTTCACTCGAGAGGGGAACAAGACAGGGCTGCCCCCTCTCACCCTTGCTGTTTGCAATTTGTCTGGAGCCTCTGGCAGCCTGGATAAGGCAGAACCCCTCCATGCGAGGGCTGAAATGGGCCGAGGGATGGGAGGACAGGATCTCGCTATATACAGATGACATCCTGCTATACCTCGCCTCCCCCGCTAAATCGCTCTGGGTGGCCTTAGACATCCTTACAAGCTTTGGGAAAAACTCCGGGTATAGTATAAATTGGGGAAAGTCATTGCTTTACGTGCTTCATGCATGGGACCCCTCCGCCTATTCCTCGTGGATGCCCGATCCAGATAGCCACGGAGGGGTTCAGATATCTCGGAATTCACATCTCCGGGGATGCAAAACTACGCTTTGAAAATAACCTCAAGCCTCCTCTGCAGAGATTCCAGACAGACGCGGCAACCTGGAAGAAGCTCCCGCTACCGTTGCTGGGCCGTGCGGCCCTCTTTAAAATGATGGCATTACCGCGGTTTTTATATGCGCTCCAAAACTACCCAGATCTGGTACCGCACAAATACTTTGCAGATATCGAGACCACTCTGCGGGACCTGCTATGGGGTGGCACACCGCGCATGGCTCTCCCGAAACTTACCCTGGGGTGGTATGATGGGGGCATAGCGCTGCCAGACATCAGCAAGTATTACTGGGCAGCGCATCTCGCTGCCATTAATGAGGGCACGTATGGTAGTGGGGACGACCCCGGGTATGGGATGGATAGGTGGCTCCTTCCTGGGGGTAATTTTGAGGCTGCACTCTATTCGCGACCCAATAAGTTCCATCTCACGGGCCCCACAAAACACTCAGTCCAACTGTGGCATATTGCGAACCGGAAGCTAGGATGGGCTGGTAAACTTACGAAGGCAACCCCGCTCTGGGTGTCAGAGAGGCTTGGGTCTTTGGGACGCACTAAGGGATTCCACAAATGGGCTCTGATCGGTATATCCCATATTGGAGACCTCTGGGGGGCGGGGGGAATGGTGCCTTTTGCCTCCCTTCAGAAGTCACATGAACTGGCGCACACGGAATTCTTCCGCTACATGCAGGTCTGGCATTCTCTTCAATCTAACATCCCATCAGGGACGACGCTCCCAGAATCCTCCCCCCTTGAGGATAGACTGCTTGATGGGCACTTACCAGAAAGGGCAATATCCCTCACGTATAAGAAGCTCATACACCACTCCCCAGATCCACTGAGCTCACTCAAAGGGAAGTGGGAGGCGGACGGCCTGGAAATCGATGAGGAAGAATGGAGAGAGTTGTTCTCGTCACCCAAAGAAGTGGCGATATCGGCAAGGTTACGGCTGATACAACTCAAAATACTACACCGGGTGTACGTATCGGTCACCAGGCTAACGTTGATGGGGAGGAGTGCGGACGGGCTTTGTCGAAGGCGTTGTGGGGAGCGGGGGACGTTTCTTCATATAGTATGGGAATGCCCACAAGTCTGCACATACTGGGCAAAGGTACTTGACTTTATGAGCACGGTGTGGGGAGTGAAGTTGCGGCCTGAAGCCAAAAGATGCCTCCTAAACATTTGGGAGCCCACGGACCTACCGGTAAAGGGCAGAATATGGGTAACACTGGGGCTGGTGATTGCAAAGCGTAACATAGCACGTTTGTGGGGGGCAGAGGCGCCCCCACTGCTTGGTGCATGGAAGAAAGACATGGACTGGTGTATGCTGCAGGAGAAGACAGTGTATGTTTCAAGGGGGTGCCCCGGGAAGTGGGCAGCGGTCTGGTCTCCCTGGAATGCTTACCGTGGTAACATCTGTGAGCCCCCAGCTCTTCCCCCCCCTCGAGGACAGGTCAACCCAATAGCATGTATGCTCCCGCTCTACTGTGCCATGGTAAGTGATAAGAATGTATAAGAGTCCTGGGCTGAACCACTGTAACTCCAAAGAACTACAATCTGTGAAGTGACCAATATGTTTATGCCTGTTAATAAAAAGAATTTTAAAAATAAAAAATAAAAAATAAAAACACATTAACATTACCAATACCTGCCGTCCAAGACATTTTTATAGCTTTGGGGCCTGGAAAAGTCTAAAATATCACGCTTGTTGGTGTATGATGGTTAGCTTTTGTTTTGGTACTGTCAGAGACAGCGATGGTAATTGCAATGGGTGGTGCAAGCAGCAGTGGGCCTCCTGACGAGGGCCCTGGCACCTATTCATTTACAAATTAAGAACTGTTTGCAAGACTAGCAGAATCACTATTTGAGTACTAAATAATTGCACTTGTGTTAGTTTAATACAGTCCTGCAAAACTGAAATCCCTCTCTCAAGTTTGTGCATGTTGTCATCTGTGAAATTGAAACTAACAAGAGCGTGAGCTAAGGCCATCCTGCCTGGACTAATGTTTTCAATCCTGAAACTTGCTACATTCTTCTTAATGTGCTTTTTTCCTGTATTTTGCCACCTTTTGCTCTTCTTAGCCACAGACAATTGTTTGAAGTGTAGTAGAACAGCTGCCAGCTTACAAACAAGCATTGGCAATTCCCATTTGTCTGGCTTATAACTGAAAGTGCCTCTTATTCACTGATGAATTTAGCCACTGAATATGTTCCCATATATGCACTCTGTCACTCATCCTTTTATACATTCATCCATTCAATCACCCACTGACTCATTTGTGCATTCACCCAATTACCGATCAGTAATAAAACACTGACACAAACTTGCAAACATGTGGAAGATAAATTAAAAGATTCAATTGTGGCTTTAAATGATTTGTTGCCTATTTGCAGAGATCCAGGAAAGTCTCTTCCAAATGTATTAGCATTTAGAAATAAGGCCTGCCCATTATCACAGGGGTACTTTTTTTTAGGTCTCTTAGAGACTGGCTGTATCTACCCGGTCAACTTCGAGCACGCCCATCGCTATTCATTTGTTCTTTTGTGTGCCATTCTGAAATCCTGGCTTTTCAGTGGTACATTGGTTGTATTTGTCTCCCCTTATGGTGTTTGGTTCCCTCCCATGGCGACTGGCCCTATTACACGTACTCGTCTCCTCCTGTCTATGTATGTTAGTTTTGGCGCACAATTTTATTGTTCTTGGCTCGTGTTTTACGAAATGTGGCGTTTCTGTGCTTTTCGATCAAAACGCGCCTATTGGCGGCATTTGCATTTTCCAAACAGAAGGTAATGTGTTGTATGCGTGTGCAAACAAACGTTGTTTGATGATATGCTTTTGAAGACAACGCAGCTTTTGTTTGATCAGCACGAACACCCTTCACGGACGCTGCGCTTTATGTTTCAATATCTATACCAAGCTTTATTCGATTTTTGTCATAAAATCATACAATTAAAGAAGAAAACATTTCATTATCTCATATGTTAAAAGAGGTTACGTAAGATAAAATTTGCTGAATATTGTACATAATAAAAGGAAAGGAATACAATTAGATATGGTCACGATAATTTCATTTCAGTTAAAATAGTTAAAGTGCAAAGTTATAATTAAAATTGTTTTTCTGCATATCACTATACATTGTAAAAATGACTTAATTGATTAGACTCTATTTATCATGACCTAAATGGTAACAGCTCGTAATTTTTTTACTGGCGCAAAAAACTGCCCATAGAAAAGACGCCATTCTACAGCACATCTCTAGTGTTGACAGTGATTGTATATACAGGTATGCAGGTCGGCACTGAGTCAAAGACATGTGTTTAATAAGCGGAAGAACATCCCTCTTTCTGTATACAGTATAAAATGTACAATACAGTACCACATGCATTGTGTTCTAGGGCATATTATCGTTACAGGGGCAGTTTGTAAGATTTGAGGACCAATCATTCATAGTGGGGAAAGTGATCAATCTGTGAAATATATCTAATCTTAAACGCGTAAGAACAAACCTATGGCGAACATTTAAAACAGATTTAAGATATGGCTGAATAGAGAAAGTAGTTAATATCATTTGATTTTTTTAAACACTGGGTTTAAAACGTTCGGCAGCCAATTTAAGTGTTTCAAGGCGTGCCATAGCTTGCTTTATAAAGGATTTTCTACTGATAGTACCCAGTGTTTCGGCTTTCTCAAAGTACTCGAGTGAGCCATGTCACTAAAACATAGTTCAACATACGCCAGCCATAAAATGCGTGAATAAAATGTTGATTTTAAACAGTAGCCAATTATTGCATTGTGGAGTTCTGTAGGATCAGAAGTCCAGATTTTGTGCCACAACAGTATTGGTTCAAACTAAATCATATCTTCGACAAAGAGAGCGTAAAGTTCAGTATGGGATACATATACTAAGGTACATTTGGGGATTGCTAGGAGACATCTAAAGAAATCACTTTCTTTAACTTGCACACCTTCACATTTCCTATATCCCTATATACCTGCCCCATATAATGCTATGCTAAGGCACTTTGTCTTATAAATCTTCATCATCATCTATGGGAAGTTTGAGCCCAGCCTTGTCGCAAAGCGTCTGAGAGCCCAGCATGCCTTACTGAATAGATTGTCTGTTTTCAATTGTGTTGTTCCATGAACTAGCTTTGGTGAATAAGACCCCTAGATATGAAAAGGAGTCAGTGAACCCAATCTTTTTTCCAGTTATTGATATATCCCTACATTTCATGGTTTTCTTCCCACACTTCATGATGTAGGTTTTTGATTGATTCACGTAGAGGCCCAAATCCTTCATATAAACTGCAAAGCCGGTCAACAATGACTGTAAGGCCAGTGGAGTGTGGGCCATTAGGACTGCATCGTCGGCATAGATGAGGGCCGAGACAGTGCATGTACCTATCTGTGGGAGATCTTTTGCGACTGCCACCAACGCATCCCCCACACTGTTGATATATAGTGAGAACAGGAAGGGGGCTAGGACACATCCCTGCCTGACGCCTCTCTCCACGCCAAAGGCTTCTGCGCATTCTGCTTTGGCACCAATCCTAACCTTGGCTCTGCACCCTGTGTACAAGTCTCTCAAAAAACTAATAATCGGGATATCTACCCCCATATCTTTCAATTTTGACCAACGTTTGTTTTGTATCACACAATCGAAAGCTGATGAGAGGTCCACAAATGCTAAGAAAAGCATCCCCTTTCTCATCTAAACATACTTCCAATAAATATGTGTAGATTGAGACTTTGTTCTATTCTGCCTATCTCACTATGGAAGCCATATTGAAGATCTGATAGTTTCTGATGCGATTCTGCCCAGCTCAGCAGCCTCTCTAAAATTATGCGTCATGCTATTTTGGCTAGAGAGACGATCAGGGAGATTGGCCTATAACATGCAGGATTTAGGCGGTCTCCCTTTTTATAAATGGGCACAATGATTGACTCTTTCCATGTTGACAGGAAGCCTACAGTGCATATGGCCTTCAAAACTATAGTCAATAACGGTCCCCATAGGGCAATGTTACTTTTGTACAAATCTACAGGGATAGCATCTGGACCTGGCGCTTTGCTGCTTTTGCTTGATTGTATCACATTCATGACTTTGTCTAAAGAGAACGAGGAAATAGACGCAGTTTGATGTGTCATTATTGAGATGTCCTCAGGCCTGTGAGTTTGTCAGGGAGGGTAGAGTATAGATATTTGAAAAGTGATTAATCCATTCTTCTTCTAGGATTGCAGGGTCAATTTTAGGGGCCTCATCTGTGCTCCACTGGGATGAATTAATGGTATTCCAGAACTAATGTTACCCAGGCAGCCTGTCTTAAGTGCATTTTCCTTTTCTTCAATGCTTGTTTATAAAGTGCTCTACAGTGCTGTACCTCATTGGTACTTCTGGGTGTTCTGTGCAATGCATCCCTCAAGCATTTATGAGCTTTTATACATGGTGCTTCAAACCATTCCATTTCCCTCTTTTTTTTTATAGTTCTACAACAAAAAGGCTCTCCCTTGCAACCCGAGCTATAGTCAGGAAAGCCGCAATGACTTTGTTGGGGAGAGTAGTGCTTTTACACATAAGTCAAGGAACAGATCCTTAAATGCATCACAGACTATCTCGACACAAGCAACTCCCCGATGTTTCCCTGTCCACCTTGTGGGGGGCTCTTAAAGCGATGGTGAGGAGGGAATTGATTGCGATTTCCTCAGCCGAGAACAGAGAGCGCAAGGCTAAACGCGAACAACTCACAGCCCAAGTTCTGCAACTGGAGAGGGTACATAGCAGGACCGGGGCGCCTAGAGTTTGGCGCCAATTGAAAGTGGCTCAAGCCCAACTAGTGGAACTCGACCTCAACAGTGCCGAGTATGCAGCGCTCAGGCTTAAGCACTCCTACTATGTAGGAGGTGACAGGACAGGGCATCTGCTCGCGAGCAAGTTGAGGGCCCGCACCTTACACTCCAAAGTACAATCCCTCAAGTCGACCTCGGGGACCATAGCCGAGAGCGATGAGGCGATAGCACAGGTATTTCAAAAATTTTATGCTGAACTCTATCGCAGGGAGACCCCTTCATCTTCCCACATTTATTCCTATCTCAAGGGTGCCCACACAACCGCCCGAGGTTCAACTTACGCAGCTACGTTAGATGCGCTCATACGCATAGAGGAGGTAATAGGGGCGATCTCGCGTCTCAAACCTCTGAAGTCACCGGGACCAGACGGTTTCTCAGCCGGATTTTATACAACATTCTGCGCGGTGCTAGCCCCGTTACTGACAAAACTTTTTAACTCCTTCACGGGACCCGGGGCGATCCCCTCGGATATGCTAACGGCTACTATAGTCGTTCTGCCGAATCCAGGAAAAGATAAATCCCTCTGTGGATCCTACCGACCGGTTTCGCTACTTAATGGGGATCTGAATCTGTTTATGGGCATACTGGCAGCCAGATTGGGTCCCCTCATGCTGAGCATTATAGAACCCGACCAATCCAGCTTTATTCAAAATCTGCAAAGCAGCAACTACACCAAGCGCCTATTCCACCTTATAGATAAGGCTCATCACATGGATATGGATGCCCTCCTCTTATCGGTGGATGCCAAGAAGGCATTCGACCGTGTAGACTGGGATTTTTTAGACAAAACCCTGATCCATTTTGTCCTCGGGGAGAGGTTCCGGACATGGGTGGCGAGTTGCTACAACAAGCCTACGGCTACTATTAGGGTAAATGGAGTCACATCCAGACCGTTTGAGATCCAAAGGGGAACCCGTCAGGGATGCCTGCTGTCGCCCCTTCTTTTTGCCCTTTTTGTTGAGCTGCTAGCCCAGAGAATTAGAGAGAACTCAGACATATTGGGCATCCCGTTCGGGGGGAAAGGCACACAATAAGTCTCTATGTAGATGACATTATCGCCTCCCTTGAAACACTGGTTCGCTCTGTCCCAGCATTTTTGCGGGAACTAGAGGCCTTTGGCCAGGTCTCGGGTTTCCGCGTTAATGTCAGAAAGTCAATGATCCCATGGCTGAACCAAGCAGGATGCTCGTGCGCCTCGGGTGGGACAACATATGACGGGTATACAGGTAATGACATCTATTCCCTACTTAAGCATTGAACTGGCCCCGTCGTTGTCCCAAACGGTCACAATCAATTATTCCAAGCTATCCTCAAAAAATTGCCCAAGAACTGCACCAGTGAAAGCATCACCAGCTATCTCTTCTGGGAAGGGTGGCAGCAGTCAAGATGTCCATCCTTCCTAAAGCACTATCAGGCACATGCATCAACAATGCCATTTGCGATTCCTTATTAGCGAAAAATAAGGAATCGCTAATAAGGAATAGCAAAAGGCTATGCATGTAGGAATCGCTATTCAAATAGCGATTCCTTAACTTTCCTTAATTGCGACTAGCAAATTGCGAGTAGCAATTAAGGAATGCCGTCCCAATCATTCCTATGGGCCTCCAGGCCCATAGAAATGAATTGGAGATTGCATGAGCAAATTGCGAGTACCAGTAGGTTCTCGCAAATTGCTCATGCAATTTCAAGGGTGCAAGGGTGTCAAAATGACACCCTATTGCACCCCTGAAATTGATATGTGCACATATGTTGCACACACACATGCTCTAAGGGCATGTGTGTGCGCAACATGAAACTTTGAAAAATGCACAAAAGTGCATTTTTCAACCTTTTAGCAAATTACCATGCAGTTCATCTTCATGGTAATTTGCTCCCCCTATTAGCGAATTCGCTAATTTTTTAACTTTAATGCATTGCATTTAA
The DNA here is from genome assembly GCF_964204655.1 of Triturus cristatus. Taxonomy (NCBI): domain Eukaryota; kingdom Metazoa; phylum Chordata; class Amphibia; order Caudata; family Salamandridae; genus Triturus; species Triturus cristatus. The sequence goes on along the minus strand of NC_140590.1, from coordinate 725,015,942 downwards.
GGAATCTCAATTTGGGATTCCTTAAATGCAATCGCAATTTAAGGAATCGCTATTTAAGGATTCCTTAAATAGCGATTTTTGTATTTGGGTTGATGCATTGGGATTCGGTTTTATTTACTCGCTAACGGGTGTTATTAGTGATTCGGTATTTTACCGACTGGATTTTGGCTTGATGCATGAGGCTGTATATCTATTCCAGACAATTCCGACTTGGCCACCATCCGGTACTATCCAGAAATTGCAGCAAGTAATCCAACACTTTGTATGGGAGGGAGCTAGGCCACGACTGCGGAAAGATTTGGGCTACTTACGACCCGATGAGGGGGGATTGGGGATCCCGAACATCCTAGAATATTTCAGAGCAGCACAGCTTCAATATCTAGTGGAGTGGAACAGATCGGAATCGGAAAAGAGATGGCTGTTCCAAGATAGAGCGCTGGCCAAACTATCGCTTTGGAAGGTCCCATTCCTTAAAAGAGAAGATCGACCCCACAATCTCAGGGGCTCCCACATCACGTACTCATTGCTCTTTCCCTTGCCCATGACTCCCATCCTTTACAACAAGGACTTTTCCCCGGGGGCAGACGAGATGGAGAGAGACAGACTGCAAGGCAGCAGGGCACTTCTTTGACCTAGCGGGATCCTTTCTTTCCAGGACATGCGCGTCGAATATGGCCTCCCGGAGACCGAACGGTTTCACTATCTGTAAATCAGACATTGGTTACTCAATGCAGAGGTGCGACCAAAGGTCTCCGGAAGTTGACGAAATTAGAAAAATGGCTTTATACAAAGAACACGGATAGGAAAATGATCTCTGAGTTGTATGAGATGCTACGCCCTGCGGCCCAGAAAGAACCCACGGCAGGACAGAGAAGATGGGCGGGAGAACTGGGGAGGGACCTCACAGAAAAGGAGTGGACGGACATTTACTATCGCGCTACCCACACCGCACGCAATACAGCTAGCAGGGAGACGGCAGTTAAGATAGCCATGTATTGGTACTTAATACCGGTCCGTCTTAATAAGGGGAACCCTGAGCGTAGCTCACTCTGCTGGCACGGGTGTGGAGAGGACGGCACGGTACTATACTTGCTGTGGGAGTGAACAGAATAGGCGCGCTATTGGTCAGCGATCCCGGATGATGTGGATCGCCAGTTTGAAATGGAGATCCCGAGATTCCCGGCCTACGTGGTACTGGGTCTGCCTAATCCGTTGACGTATCCACTAAGATGGGCGGCTCTTCAAAACATCTTATCGCATTGGGGAACACAGGTAAAACCGACATATTTAGGGTGGCCGCACATGCTATTGTACATTCTAGGTATGGAATGCACAAAGGCCTCACCAACTCCATGACAAGGTTTAACGAAATCTGCTAACCGCTGCTCTCACCTTTGTCAACAGAAATGAACGAGATCACATGCACTAGATACCTGCACTTCCTCTGCCTCACGCTCCCTGCATCACTGACCCAGTAACACTACATCACATTTATGCTTGCGTCGATCATAGCGATTAGATCAGCCGCTCCCAAGCACACCAGTTCGAGGGATGGAGAGGGGGGGGGGTGGAGGGACGAGTTTGTTCTACCTTTATTTTATTTCCTTTATTTTTCCTATTCTATGGCATTGCTGCCCAAGAGCTGGCGCAAGATTCCAGAATATGTAGAGACATTACGGACAGTATAGTGGGTCCCTTCGAGCCATACTGGGGGGCATCCATCTATTGCCCGCCAGAAAAGCATTTGTATTATTAAAGGTCCCGTACTGCGGAATCATAGCGCAGAATTCTGGAAATGTATGTGATATTATTGCTGAATGCCAATTAAAACAAAGTTAAACCTAAACATAAGTCAAAGGCCTCTTTATGGTCACCTATTAGTTGTTTAAGAAGTTCTTCCGGAATTACCTGAATCCAACGTAAGGTGTAGCCATTACGTTGAGCTAATTCTATTCTTTCTGTCTGGTGAGAGGTCCTGTCATGCCCTTTTTTTTTTTTAAATGGATCAGGCGATAACTACGCTCAGAGAGAAGTGATCACTGAGCGAAATAGTGTGGGTACAAAAATTAAAGACAAGGCCAGCGAATCGTTTTGTCAATAGGATGTGATCAATGATACTATTAGTGGAGCTCCCATTAAAAGTTTTTTTCCTGGTGCCATAAGGGGTTGAGCTCTCATTAGCGAATGTCAGATCATATTTACCCAGCAGTTCCTTAATCTTATTACCATATATACTATGCCTAAAATGGGACTGCTCATCATCCTCTAAATAGGACATACCACACTGTTTATTTGAGAGTGCTGAACACTGGGGCGTGTTAAAGTCACCTCCCCACAATATCGTCAGATCTTTTTTCTTGGCACCGACAATACCCTCCAGATAATTATTTAATTTCTGTATAACATTTAAAATTTGTGTTATAGTGGGGCATTGTTATAAAAATTAATTATTGCTAAACTAGCATCACCTTTTGAATCACAAACCATTATTTGATAGAAAGGATTATTTACAGCGAACGTGATGTTTATAAATTGCAACGTGTTAGAGATGTAGGTACACCGACCCCCTTTTGCCCTGCCATGGGTGAAGGAATGGCTGAGGTGAAATAAGTTCTATACCCGTTTATATGTATAGCCTCTGTGAGCCACTCTTGTACACATACAATTAGGTAATCCGCTATGAAGTCTAGCCGCTCTGTAATCTGTATTTTGTTCCGCAGTCCTGCTACGTTCCAAAATAAGCAGCCCAAAACTTGTGTTGATGGGGTGTGGCCAAGCGTCGGACTGTGATGGCCGCTTGAGATCTCGGCTCCGTCCCGACATCTCTCCGACACCAACATCCTGCCTGATATCCTGCTCCTGTGGCGCACCGGAGGTTCGCTGTTGACAAGCGGTGCTGCCCGGCGGGGTTCCGGGCCCCGAACGACGCCCAGCGCCAAAGTTATCGGCCCGTTAGTTTGGGCCTACGCACTCACCACAAGCTGGGGAGCCGAGTGAATTCCTAGCCCATGGGAGGTGCAGCCGATCAGTCTACTCGGGCCGGAAGTTGCGGTCGGGGTGGGCCCCACGGATCTGCCCTCCCCAAAAACACCCAGGAGGGGTGCCTCCGGTGGTCAAGTGGCTGCCGGAGTGGCGCCCCCACCCCCTGGACCGGCTGGGGCGAACTTGAGGCCGAGGTTCCATCTTGTGGAGACATCGGTTCCACGCACTGTCTAGCCCTGGCGGATGAAGCCACCCGATCATCTCTGCTCACGACCTGACACACTGCTGCTGGGGGCGCTCGGAGAAGTGGGAGCGCGCACCTCGTGGCCAGCTGGCACCTGTGGCATCGCGGCTATCAGATCTGCGTAGATTCATGCCGCAGCTCCCGCTGCTTTGCTGACACACGGATTGCCCTTCAGTAAGTGGAGATAATGGCCCGCACTCGCTGCAGAAATACCAGAGTGGGGCGGTGGAGCGTGCATTGGTGCCCCGGGTCCCATCCAACTGATCATCATCGATTCTGCAGTACTGCCGCCTAATACCTGAGCCTGGTCCGACCTAGCCCGAGTGACGGCGGTAATACCTGTGGAAGTGGCCCGAAGATGTAGTCCACCGCCTGGATCGGGTACCACAGTGTGCTGCCCATCTACTGTGCCCTTAGTCCCTGGTTCTGACATTTGGTAAAGCGGACAGCCTGGAAATCGACAGTCCTCTCCTCTCTACCTCCTCCCTCAATATCAGCGGAGCGGTCTCTGGTGGCGACGCAGCAGGTGGGGTCAGCGATGGCTGGAAAACAAGATGCAGACAGGGGCTCGGCTCGGGGTCCCAGGACCACCAAGCAGTGGCGTCACTAGGGTTGGTGTCACCCGGTGCGGGTAACTCATGGTGTCACCCCCTCACGACTTACCGCATGGACCTCCTCCGCTCCGAGTCCGCCAGTGGACACAGTTGGCAAAGAACGGGACCATACAGAATCCTTAGTAACGTTTGTAAATGTAGGTCCTATATTTACAAAATGTGCCTGTTAACTACAGTGTGATAATGACTGATTAATCAGGTTGTACAGTGGGCTACCTGCTGGTCAACAGTTTATTGGAATTTATAATATCATAGGTATGGTACTTTTTACTGGTGTGGTGTTCCCACTATCCAAAAACACAATATATCAGTGGTCGAAGTGAGGAAAAAAAGTAGGGGAACTTTGGGCGGAGAATCAGAGGGCGGGAATAACCCAAGGATTGGATCAGTGGGCAGAGCCAGAGGCGTGGCCAGAATGCGCAAACATCCCAGTTTTTTGTATTTGTTTGGTTTCACTGCCCAGTTTTATCAACCAATGGATACACATGATTATTTAAGGTTATAATGAGTTATTGACAGTAAAATGTATTCACAAAGTGGGATATGCTTCTAATCACAGAATGTCCCCAAATACGATAAAATGTGGAAGCCCAAGCCATTTGTCTCCGAGCCATGGAGTTTCTGTCATCAGCACTTCTCCCTTTTCCAAAACAGCAGTTCAAACAGGAATGGCTAAAAATCCTAGTTTGCAAATGTTTTCTAAATAATAATGGCTCTGCCATATTTGCCTCATAATGCAAGATCTGCAGCATGATCTGACCATTTAAACTAATACATTGTTTGTAGCTCAAACGTATCAAAAGTTAATAAAAAATGTGACTTGTGTTGCTGCGGAGTAGATGACAGTTAATAGCTCACTGTTCTATGTTAGGATTTTAACTTATAAACTGCAAGTAACAATAGGGTCTCTGACAAAAGAAGTAGCCCACTGGCCTATTTACATTATGTTCACTTTGTGATCTGCATGGTACATGTTCTTTGCAGCAGGTACATTAACCCACTGAGCTACCTTTCCATGAGTCAAATCTTCCATTAGACAATATTCCGATCTCTCTCTAGGAAGAACATTAATCACCAGTCATCATGACATTTTTATTGTTACCGTAAATTACTGGAGGCCAGGAATGATGCCTCAACCTAAAGTCAGCACCTGGTGTGGTCACACCGGTTGCACCGCCCTAGAGCTGACCCTTCTCAAGGGTCCTGTGATCTCAGTGACAAGGTCACTGTTGTTCTAGGGTGTACTGCTTCATAGGCCTGCCCACAAGACTGGGGGTGAACTTCAGTATGAATAGTGGTGGACAAGCCTTGTAGATTAACCTACACTTGTCATGCTAGGGTCCACCTGCTGGTGCTACGACACCAGGGATTCTAATGTCTTGCGAAGCCTTCTAAGGTCTAGCATGAGATAGTGCTCTCTCAGGAGAGTGGTCTGGTGGACTGGTTATTAAGTCGGAACCTGGGTCCCCAGTTCCAAATTCAGCAGCTCTGGCCATAGTGCCACATCCTCTCCCCCACTGAACACCATACTGCCCCACTGAGAAAAACTCAGACTGCCTTCAACTACAACCCAATTGTTGCCAGCAATAAACACCTGGATGCGGCTCAATTTAAATTACGCACTGGGCAAGAGCAATATGTGGCCTACAAAAAAAAGTGACAGCATCCTGTAAAAAGCAAACAATCATAGGGAATACAAAATTTTGCAAACCATGTGAAATGTAAGCAGGAACAACATGGTTACCTTAACGCTTTTACACTCACTGTTCAGAAATCAGTGAGTGCTTTTGCCTGAAGAGTTAGGGACATGACAACAGGGCCCTGAATGGACCCATTTCAATGGCCATTGCTTATATCCTTACAAAACGAAAGCAGTATGGTAAAAAAAAGACAACATCCCTAGATACAGAGCAGCAGTACAAATTTTGTTTTTTAATCCTCACATTGCAGTACCTCCAGGATTGGTGCACTAGATCCAAGCCCAGGGAAAACAAAGCCAAGACAACAAAAATAGCGCTTCACTGGCAAACTGTAAAAGTGGCGCTAATGTGTTTGGGTGTCAATAAAATCAATCTGGCCAGTTTGCTACCACTCTGTCTTACTTTCTGAGGCGAGTGAAACGATCTGAAATTGGAGGGGTGGGGCAGGGGAAGTGGTAAATATCCCAAGAATACTGGGTCCGGTCTGTTATTCCTCCTACTTGTAGTGGACAGTAAATCAGCCCAGCATTACCCCCTCATTTTATCGACCAACTCGTAATTGGGTCCAATGTGGTTAGACTCAACCCGGCTCTCCAGCTGCGAAGTCGGCAGCTCTGACCATTACGTCACCCCCCCCCCCCCAACCCTTTCATGTCATGGTTAGTAATTGGTTCTATATTAGGCGGCGCTAACAGGAGAAATACGCTGGCGCATGCTGCCTCCTGAAGCGAGCCCCGGCACTTTTTTTTTTTGTGTGCAAATTACCCACTAATAGTAAATCCTCCTTTCCTCGAATATTTGAGGTATTCCTATGCCTCTTCTCCGAGGTAGGGCGAGGCTTTGACGTACAGGCACTGTCCGGGGGGAGGGAGGAGCACAGACGGAAGGGAAGGGGAGCTCGAATGGTTCGACAATTGGCTGCGGTGTTTACTTGCTGTGGGTGGGGAAGCTGATGGCTTTCGCTGGCAGTAAGTAATCTTCACTTACCTGTGAGACAGGAGCGAGTAGTTATGGACTTAAGCAGGCAACCTGGCGCTGTGTGCGGTTTCAGGTTACAGGAAGGTGTTCTAAGCGCGCGCATTGTTGTGCTCTGGGCGCGGTAAGGCCGGCACAGCCGCGCAGGGGATTGTTACGGTGGCCTCTCCTCACGTGGGTGGGCATGTCTTCATCCTTTGAAACCCCCCACCACTCTGCTAGAGTTTGGATTGGTGAATCACGTTCCCCCCTCCAGGCCTAAAGGAAGTCAGTGGCTGAGCTCCAATTCGAAAGCACGCCCCCAGTACCCCGATGGTGTCACGGTGCCGGGTGTCACCCCATGTGATGGTGTAACCCGGAGCGGTCCGCACCCCCCGCACCCCCCTAGTGACGCCACTGTATGAATGTATATTACACACTGAGTCACTACTGTGTAGTTGTACATGGTTCAGATATGCCGCAGGAAGAGCGTTTTTTATTTCACTAATAATTTTGGTGGCACTTTACTAACCCTCAGAAAGATTAAAAATAAAAAAAAACAGGTCATCCACCGCGGTTTGTACCGTTTGTGTGGAGAGAGCTGGGGGGTTTGACACACTTCCAGGTGACTACCAGACTGGGGTCAGCAGTCTAGTTGCTGAATCCAGGTCCCTCATGTAAGCCGATGCCGATGCTTTGGCTTTAACTCTCTGTCAAGCGGACCTCCTTACTTGTATTGTTCTGTTTAGGCAATTTCATCTGTGTAATTTTTACTTGGGTTTTAATCTGTGTCGATGCCGCTCTCTGTTCCACAACAGTTTGTACCATTTGTGTGGAGAGAGCTGGGGGGTTTTGACACACTTCCTGGTAAATACCACGCCGGGTCCACAATCTAGTTGCTGAATCCTGGTTTCTCATTTAAGCCGATGCAAGCGCCAACAGCAAGCCCGTCTGCGCCCGTCCATTCCAGAACGTCACCAGGAACCCTGGTCATGTCACTGCAGACAACAGGTACTCTTCCAGAATGGTTTTCGGCTGAGGAACTATATAACCTAGGCAACTTATATAAGGATGCTATCCCTTTGGGTACTTGCTGCAGAGGTTGCTTTCCATCTTTTTTAGATGGTCCTGTGACTTGTTTGAAATGTAAATTGTCATTGTCTTCAGGCTGATTTTAAAGATGGACATACTTCAAGTTCACCAGATGCCATCTACAATCAGCTACTTTCGAATACTTCTGATGACTCATCAAGCTCTTCCTCTTTATCCTCTCTCCCACTATCCTCTAGGTTTTTAAGGGCTTTCTTTGCAATGTGAGGTCATTACCTAAACACACTTCTTAATTCTGGGACTTGAAATCCTCAATGACACCAGAGATTGACTTCCTAATTGAAACCTGGCTGAACTCCACTACCTCTCCTGCCATTGCGTTAGCACTCCCAGACAACTATGGCATGTTGAGACTGGATAGGGAGAGCAGCACAAGTGGTGGTATCACCGTCGTATCTAAAGACACAGTGGAAGTCTTGCTCATAAGAGACCCTTTTAGAGGACTGGGCCAATATATGTCACTTTAAAGTTGAGCTCTCTCCTCACGATTGCTGGAGAGGCGCTCTTGTATATCGCTCCCCCCAGACCCAAAATATACTTCAGTCAACAACTTACTGAATTTATTGCCACTTACATTCTGGCATCCAAACACTTCCTTTTAATGGGCTATTTTAACTTTCATGGGGAAGATCCCTTAAATAGGGAGGCTGTTCAACTCCTCTCTGATCTTTCTACGTTAGGCCTAAAACCGAAAGGAGGTCCTACACATGCTGCAGGCCACACTCTCGACCCAATTCTCAAGAACTCCCCGTCCCTATCCTGTGAACCTCCTCTACCACTACTATGGACTGATCACTCCTTGACCTGTTTTCAGATCGCTGTGACACATATGCCTGAACATACCAAGAAAACTACGAATAAAATGATGAGACACTGGCGCAAACTGGCCCCTGACTCCTTTACTAAAGAGTTTGACTTCATGGTCATGACTGACGATGCGGATGTGGATAAAGCATTATTAGATTATCATTGGGTAAATCGAAGGATTTACAGATTCCAGCGATGTTGTGGGAAGGCAATGCCCCAGAATATGCACCCACCATCATCATTTGTTTTTACAAGGTTCATTTTTAGAAGGTGTTTGATAATCTCATGGTTCATAAGTAAGAGGTTGTATATCGATAATCCCTTGGTTCATAAATAAGAGGTTGTATATCCATAATCCCATGGTTCATAAGTAAGAGGTTGTATATCCATAATCCCATGGTTCATAAGTAAGAGGTTGTATATCGATAATACCATGGTTCATAAGTAAGAGGTTGTGTATCGTTAACATGGTAAAAGAGTCTGAAAAGACTGGATTAACACTAAGAATCCTTAGAAAAATCATTGACCTTATACCTATTACAGCCAGGAAAACCATTGTACATGCTCTTATCACACCGCACCTGGATTATGGGAATGCCCTTCTTCTGGGCATTAACCAAAAACTTCTTCACCAGCTGCAATGTGTACAAAATGCAGCCGCCCGGGTGGTACTAGGCCTTCCGAAAAGAATCTCGGCCAAGACTGCACTGTCCAAATTGCACTGGCTCCCCGTAAGGGAAAGAATAAAATTCAAGAGCCTCTGCTATGTTCACAGGATAGCCCACAACAAGGGCCCCTCATACCTAAGAAGCCTCATGACCATCCATCGCCCTACTCGTCATCTGAGGTCTTCAGGAATGTCCCTTTTCAAACAACCCCGCGTTCAAAAAGCTAAAATCGGTGGCCGCTCCTTTAGTTTTCTAGGAGTGAAACTCTGGAACGCTCTTCCGATTCATTTAAGAATGGAACCCTCTGAAACCCTTTTCAGAGCGAACTTGAAAACACACCTCTTTCCTCAATAACTCGGGCCCCTTCCCGTCCTGTTGTCGCGGATGAGATTTTTCAGCAATCAGCGCGGGGATACACAGCTGTGCAGCCATGCGCTCAATAAATGTTTTATTATTATTATTATTATTATTATTATTAATTAATTAATGGGACCAAAAAAGCATTAAAAAAAAATCAAAAAGTGAGAGCTGAATCACGTCAAACCACAATCCACTTGATAGTGCGTTCAATGTCCAAGTTTCATTGGCTATGCGTAAACGCACAAAAATCTTGTTCTTGCCCCCTCATACAGCCTGGACATGTGGTTATGATCAATGTTGTTAATAGCTGCTGAAAGATGACAACATATCGGGAGCCCTACACAACTGTTGCCCAACTCAAAACTTAGTTTATCCAAGTTGGCAAGAAGAACTCAGTATGCTGTGTAGACTATCCTGAGTGAACAATTTTCTTTAAAATAAGATACAGTTGTTTATATATGGGCAGTTACAGGACTTCTGAGATATAGAGACACTTAAAAATGTGCTCACAGATAGCAAGACCCTATATTTTTTTGCCCTTATAAGAGTAACTGGCACAATGTATGCACGAAGTAAAAGGTCGATCCAATGTCTTGGTACATCATTTACTTGGGGATAGTATCATTATTTCTTCAAGTATATTAATCGCACGTCAATGGTCTGGGACACCAGATGGTACGCTCTTCCAAGCAAGTGCCATAGATTCATCTTACGACAGGGGGCAAAGTGGCTGACAACGGGCTTAAATTCATTAGATGTTGAATTAGCCTCATAGATACTTCACTTTTCGTTTACTGGAACACCTACCACAGAACAATAGCAAATGTTATAGACCTACCCTGGAACAAAAAAGCAAAGTTCATGTATAAAGACTATTGAGAAAACACAGACACAGAACCAATTGTCTGCTAGACAGCAGTAACCCCCAGTAGAGTAATTGTTCACAGGCTGGCGCTGGCTCAGTTACAAACACCAATATGATAAATAATAACGAGGAACAGTGTTTGAAGCCACAAGATACAGATTGTGACAGGCACAAGTAGGGATACTAAGTGGGAAATAAAGAAAAGCGTTAAGGATCACAGGCTAAATATTGAAATGACAGGTGGACAGACTTGCAAAGCATGGCTGTTCTGTCAAGAAGTGACCTGGATCAGTGTTAAATTAGGCCCCCTTACTCACACATTAACCCAAATAATGTGTGGTAATGTGTGTGTGGAATGAACTCTTTGATGGAATCACTTGGAGGAACTGACCTCATAGTGCAGAAAGACTAAAGCACTATTCAGTAAGGTAGAAAACACAGAAATGGTGCAAAAACTGCAGCACATCGCCCATCTTCTTTCACCATCAATTAATCAAATACCTACTTCCAAAGCACCTACAGTACAAGGCAGGTCAATGCAGCATTATCTACTAACTTCACTGGACTCATTGCATTTTCTATCCTTGCACTATCTCTTGCCCCGCGTGCCAGCTGACACCCTTGATCTCTGCGCTTACACACCCCTGACATCCATGAATCTCGATCTGTGGTATCTTTTTGGCCCTTGTTGACACCTTCCCTGGTGCCCCCGCCAAGTAATTTGTGTGCGATCCTAACAGTTACCCCATTGTCAGTCCATATTTACCCTCAATACTGCAGGTGGCAGGAGTAGAGTTTCTTACCTGTCACTATGTTTCCAGAAACCAGACAGAAGAAGCATCGCACCAGGCTCATCAGTTGTCTCTTGCAGGCAATAGTAGTACTGGCCACTCACCTGCTGAGTTGCAGACGGGGGGGGGGGGGGGGGGGACTACCTCGGTCGGCCTTGCTTTAAAATTAAATTATAGTGGCAGTGTGGGCTGGCGACGGGCCGACGGCGACCTGAGACCTCCTCACCTCCTCGTCCCTCGTCGTGATGATGCCAAGTCACGCGCACTTTGGGGGGGGGGGGGGGAATGCGCATGCGGGAACCCCTCTAGTGACGACATGACGTCACTGCCGAGCCGCGCAGACGCGGCAGAGGAGGAGACAGTGCGCGCTGTAGAACAAGGTTAGGTTGCGCGCGTCGTCGTTGCGTTTGGACTGCTGGTGGTTCCAATAACATTGTGCACGCCACGGACGGTTGCAGTGCACGCACCACAGACAGAGTGACACACCGACCGGATCTTTGGTGTCACCCCCCCGTGAGGGTGTCACCCGGTGCGGTCCGCACCCCCCGCACCCCCCTAGTGACGCCACTGCCACCAAGCAAACACAATCCAACAAACTTGACCGATACACCCTCCCCAGGGGCTCTACGTCTGACCTGCATCAAACTCCTAAAACAGTGGAAGACCCAGAGAACGCCACCCCAGACGTAACGCTGCAAGACGTCCTGGCAGCTATCAATGGGGTCAAATCATCCTTAGAGCACAAAATGGACACAATCTCCATTGACGTCTATCTCATTCAGGCGGACCTCACCAAAATGAATGAGAAAGTCAATACCCTGGACATCAAGACTGCCAGCTTGACAGAAGTCGTGTCCTTGCTCCAGCGGGAAGTTTGAGATCTCAGATCCTCGTGTGAGACGGTCGAACGCAAACTGGATGATTATGAAGGTTGTTCCCGGCGTAACAATGTCCGCATTCTTGGAGTGCCTGAAAATTCAGAAGGGCCAGCGCCAGACCTATTTGTAGAAGATCTCATCCTGAACCACCTTAAACCTAAGGGCCTGGGGAAATTCTTCACCATCGAACGTGCACATAGAATCCCGGGAGGTCGTCCCAAGCCGGGTGCACCACCGCGCCCTCTAATCGCCCCTGTCCTGAATTTTAGAGATAGGGACGCAATCCTCCAGCATGCGAGATTCACTACCCCTCTGCGTTATGAGAATGCTGCACTGACTTTCTTTCCAGACTTTACGCAGATGGTGCAGAGACAGTGCCGTACGTTCATGGCAGTTAAGAAACGGCTCAAGGAGAAGGGGTTCAAATACGCCATGATGTTCCCGGCTCGCCTCCGAGTGGAATCCGGGGGGCGGGCTTGGTTCTATGATAAACCCGGAGGTGGTTGCGGACTGGCTGGACAGTCGGATCGGCAATGGCTATGGAGGAGACGACAGGGATGGTGCTCCAGAATCACAGGATCGGGGCTGAGAGGCGCTGGGTGCTCCGGCCTCTCACTCAATCTTGGTCAGGTAACGGGGCCCTGAGACACAGCCTCTGGACAAGATGTTAAGACGAAGACTCCTTATAGACGGTCTCACAGGGGTTAATTGACTAAAAGAAGTGTAGGGCAGGAGGGACGGAGTATTGGCCTTTCTCCTCTTTCCTCTTTTCTTCTTTTAGTTGTTTTGCAGAATTAGTATTTGGGCGACAGGCACTCTGCTAGTTTGGTATGGACAGTTCTAAGTCCAGAGGGCAGGGTAGCGGGGTGGGGGGGGGGGGGGGGGTGGAGTTGGATGGGGGTTTGAAGGGGTTTTTCTTTGTTGTTTTTCTTTCTTCCTCGATACAGAATTTCATGCCTGGTGAAGACACACCACACTTATCACGATGCCAATGCACACACACTCGGATAAAAGTATCAAAATATTAAGCCGGAATGTCAACGGGCTTGGGGATAAAATCAAGCGGAGTGTTGTTCTGCAGTATATCAAAAAACTGGGTCCTGATACTGTGTTTCTTCAAGAGACACATCTTATGGATCACTCCTGCAGAGCGATGAATCGGTGTGGCTATAAACTAGTGGCACATGCAGGTTTCACGACTGGCTCCAGGGGTGTGGGTATTATGGCTAAGAATACATTCCCCTTCAATATGGACTCTACCTGGATCGACGACAGGGGTAGGTACGTGGGTGTCTCTGGGCCCTGGGAAGGACGGATCCTCACACTGCTATCTGTCTATGTTCCACCAGGCCTTCAAGCGGTAACTTTCCAGGACCTCCGTACTTCTCTTCTCTCTCTTCCGGAGGGGTTGTTGGTGCTAGGGGGAGATTTTAATTCTGTATGCTCGGGTGAACTGGACAGACACCCTCCCCGCGAACTAGGGTCTGCTTCCGGCTGGTTGCCTGGCTTCTTGGAGGCCATGGGGCTTATAGATACATGGTGCATGCTCAATCCCGAGACAAAACAATATACATTCTACTCTGGTGCCCATCACAGCTTCCCCCGCCTAGACCATATTTTGGTCCCCAGCTCTCAAGTCTCCTACATTCTCGAGACCCGCCGTTTAGCGAGGGACATATCCGATCACTCACCGCTGTGGGTACACATACTTCTCGATCGCACTCGAGCGGGTAGGATCGCACCTATTAACCCGTGGCACCTACGTAACCCCAAAATCCGCAAGGGCCTTTTACTCACCACGAACAACTACTTCACGGAGAACGCGGGCAGCGAGACCTCTGGCCAAACGCTAGGGGAAGCCTATAAAACTGTGATCAGGGAAGAAGCCCTGTCTTTAATAGCAGGTCACAATCGGGAGCGACAGAGGGCGATATCTAACATCGAAGACGACATCCAAAAACTTGAGGGGGAGCTAGAGGGGCGTGACTCTCCTGATCTCATTCACTTGCTAAAGCTTAAACGAGAGGAATATAAAGCCGTAGTCACGGACGCGGCCCGCTCTCTGGAGCATGAAAAGCTTGGGAGAATATATGACATGGGCAACAAGGCCGGGAAACTGATTGCCTGGCTGGATAGACGGGAATGGGCAAGTAGACTGGTCCCAGTCCTTCATGATGCCTCAAACTCCAAAATCGTGGACACACAGGCGATAGCTAATCAATTTGCTGGGCATTTGGGGGCAGTATATAGGACAGAAACGTCCTACACTGAAGAGGACTCCATTGAGTCCCTCAAAGATGTTGCCATGCCCACCCTCACTTTGGCAGATAAGCAGCTAATGGACAGCCCTCTGACCACAGATGAAATTGCCCAAGCCATCAGATCACTTCAATCGGGCAAGGCATCTGGCCCAAATGGAACCCCCATAGAGCTGTACAAACTTCACCCAGATGCTATGGCAACCCAGCTTAAAGTCATGTTTGAGGAGAGTAAGGAGTTACGTGAACTCCAGCCAAATCAACGCATTGCTAACATTGTAGTGATTCACAAAGAAGGCAAGCCCAAAACGGACTGCGCTTCTTATCGACCTATCTCGCCTCTCAATGCCGAGCCTAAAATTCTTGCGAAAGTCCTGACCAACCGCCTGGTCAAAATTATATCAACACTTATTCACCCCGACCAATCCGGCTTCATCCCACACTACAACACGGCGCTGAATCTCCATCGTGTCCACGGGGTGCTTGGCAGGGCGGATACCGTACGTGAACCAGCTGTCTTGGTCTCCCTGGACGCCACTATGGCGTTCGACTTGGTTGAATGGCCCTATCTCTTCGCGGTGCTCCAAAAGCTGGGATTTGGCTCCCAATTTACCGGTTGGGTTCATCTCCTCTATGCAGCACCACTGGCGAAAGTGGTAGTCAACAACAAACAATCTGACACCTTTATTTTGAGACGAGGCACCCGCCAGGGCTGCCCACTCTCCCCTCTCCTCTTCGCCTGGCACTAGAGCCGCTGGCAGCCCGAATCCGGCAGGACCTTATGATCCATGGATTCTGCTGGTCTGCAGACTGGGAAGACCGGATATCACTTTACGCAGGTGGCATACTGCTCTATCTTGCCGATCCCTGAAAGTGTAATAGCCTTATTAGATATCTTGGCAGTGTTTGGTCGATATTCCAGCTTTAAAATAAACTGGGCTAAATCACATCTATATCCCCTCCATGGCGACATGCCCATCTTGCCTTCTAACTGCCCGATTCAACTCAGCTCATCAGGGTTTAAGTATGTGTATATTCGTCTCCTGTGTTCCCGCGCTCCGTTATGAAAACAATCTCCTCCTTCCTCTCCAGCTCCGGCGGCGCGACATTGCCAGCTGGAAAACCCTTCCGCGGTCTCTCCTAGGGAGGGCCGCACTTTTTAAGATAATGTCCCTCCCCCGCTTCCTCTATGCCTTGCAAAATTCGCTTGACATTGTCCCCGCTTATTACTTTAAAGAAATTGAGCAACTCCAAAGGGAACTGCTATGGAATGGCCCACCGCGTATAGCTCTCAGTAAATTAACCTTGAAATGGTACGATGGAGGTATAGCCCTGCCCGTATTAAGAAATATTATTTGGGCTGCCCACCTGGCTGCCATTAATCATGGCACCTACGGGGCTCCTGACGAGCCAGGCTATCGGGTGGACAGGTGGCTCCTCCCGGGTGGGAACTATAATCGAGCTCTGTACTCTAAACCAGCGAGAACTCTGCTGATGGGCCCCACAGCGCATTCGGGGACTGTTTGGCGGGCTGCCCACAGATCTCTAGGTTGGGAGGGTAAATTGACACAGGCCACCCCTTGAGGGATTCCGAGAAACTGGGAAACCTGTGACGAACGAAGGGATTTGACAAGTGGGACATAAATGGGATCTCCCGCATCCAGGACATGTGGGAAAAGGGGGACATAAAAACATTCTCCTCCCTTCAAGCACAATATGAACTGGCTGACTCAGAACACTTCCGCTACAGACAGATAAGACATGCCTTGCACTCCGTGGGTTCCTCTCCCCCCCCCCCCCTCCCCCGAGTCCTCTCCACTGGTAAATAGGATACTAGATGGCCACCTCCCAGAGAAAACTATTTCACTGATATTTAACAAACTGATTTATAATATGGATGACCCCCCCCCCCCCTCACAAAATTACGACAAAAATGGGTAGCGGGCGGTATTAAACTGGATGACGAAGACTGGCAGGAAGCCGTGTCCTCCCCCAGAGTGGTGGCCATCCCTGCAAGACTGCGACTGGTCCAACTGAAAATCTTGCATAGAATATATATGACAGGGCCTAGGTTAGTGTTGATGGGGAGAGCGTCCACGGGGGACTGCCGCAGACGGTGTGGTCGGCTGGGTACGTTCTTACACATCATCTGGGAGTGCTCTCTCATTCAATCCTACTAGAGGGAGGTTCACGGGGTGGTGGGGGAGGTCCTGGGAGTTCATATTTCCCCAGAGGCACTCCGGTGTTTGCTCAATATATGGGAGCCAACAGATCTAAACACACCCCAAACACAGTGGACTACACTTGGATTCATGGTGGCCAAAAGGAACATTGCCCAGGCTCGGGGAGCCTTTGGCCCTCCCACTTTGAGAGACTGGAAAACAAGCATGGACTGGTGCATGTTCCGAGAGAAAACAGTCTACCTGGCTCGTGGCTGTCCTAAGAAATGGTCCCGTATATAGAGACCGTGGAATTCCTATAGAGGGAACATTTGCACCCCACCGCACTCCGTAGCTGTCGATGACTCACTTTCTCCTTGAACTGTCCCAAAAGTGTAAAATGTGGAACTTGGTTATCACATGAAAACTATTTATGGAAATTGTTGTGTCATTGTAAGATATGCTGTTTGTCGATGGTTGTTAATAAAAAAGAATAAAAAAAAAAAAAAAAAACTTTTGTTGATGTACAGTTTGCCTTGAGTTTTGGAATGTCTGTAGTGTCAAGTTGTAAAGTCCCTGCTATCAAATTAGGTGCTGTAACCTGTGGCCGCTGTGTTTCCAGTGAGTTATTATCTATATGGATGGCTGGGAGACTGCCTTCAGCCCGATGGGAATCTGTGCCCTGTAGTGGACATGTGTCCTGGGGAGTTACTGTGGAGACATTTCCATCAGTAGTTATATCAGGAATTCCTCGTCTACATTTCTCTCCAGCTGGATAAGCTACCCTTTTGAGTCAATCTAAATCGTCCAATGTAGGCAGACATTGAAATCTATTCAATATTTGAATGCTATGGTTTGGAAACCTCAGTCTCTGATCTATGCTAAAATGAGCTCTTGAGTTATTTCTTGGATATACTGGGCGATAAAAAAAAAACCAGAGGTCGGACAGAGATCCCATTACCATCGGTATTAATGTGCCCCGTTCTATGGAAAACCACCTCAACCATCTCCGGTGAACCGAAGGACAATACCACACAGTCACCAGTCTGATCTTTTTTGCCCTTTCCTACCCATTTCACTCTCCTTGTCATCTTAAAATTGTAGAATAAGTGGTCAGTTAATCCCGATCTCATGCCCAACGAGTTTAAAGATTTATTTCTTGAAGAGATCCAATACGCCTTCATATTTGCAATCAGGGGAGGGAAGTTTGTCAGGACTACCACATAGGGGGCCGCTGCTGGTGGAAGGTCCAGGCGATCTGATATATGTTCTGTTTGTTCTCTAAGCTCAACTGTACGTTCTTGTATATCTTGTACTGGGCCAGTTTCACCCGTTTCCGTGTTTATCTCCAGAAAGTGCCCCATTATCTTTCTTCCCCAACCCCTTTATACTTGCAGTGTGTATATGGGGGCATAAGATGGGGCCTAATGATACGGTATAATCTACAAACCTCTTGCTTACTGATTCTGAGACAAATTCTGAGGGGGATTAGGGACTGTATCGTATGCTGAGTCCGTCTTTCGCCCAGCAGAAAAGATGGTCAGGAGTTCCAGGCACGAGCTGGTTTTTGTCTCTACTT
Source organism: Triturus cristatus (assembly GCF_964204655.1). Taxonomy (NCBI): domain Eukaryota; kingdom Metazoa; phylum Chordata; class Amphibia; order Caudata; family Salamandridae; genus Triturus; species Triturus cristatus. The sequence goes on along the minus strand of NC_140590.1, from coordinate 724,997,973 downwards.
TCTTTAACCCAGATTGTATTGACCCTAAAGTTTTATTTACGTGTTGTTCAAGGGCTTTAAGTGCCTCAACCAGAGAATCCAATTTACTAATTATTGTGTTGTGGTTAGGGTCTGGAAAGGTTCCAACTGAGGCAGTTTCAATTTGGGCTGGGCCCTGAGAGTAAATAGTTCCCTTCTTGTTCCTCGGTGTACTGCTACCAGAATGGGAGGCTGTGCCCTGGGATCGCGTCTTTTTTAAAGCGTTTAGGTGGCGGCGAGTTGGACCTAGTGGGGGATAGAGAGTCAAAGATAAATTGTATACAACCGTTTCCCTTGTTTGCTCCCTCCTTTTTGGTCACCCTGCTCGGGGCATTCCCCCTCTGCCGTATCGCCAGGGATGAACTTTCGTGGCCTGGGCCGTTTCACCTAAAGATTCCTCCACTGTTAGGATCTGCTTTTCAATGGCCCCCATTGCTCCTGTGATGTATTTTAACAATGACATTTGTGATTTGTCAGGGGGGAGCCGTTTTCCTAAAGTGGATGTGTGCTTTCTTTTGCCCATGTTCGATTTCCCTGTTTTTTGGGGGTAGCTTATACTTTGAGTTTGACGAGAGAGTTTGGCCAACTGTTTAATTATAATGAGGTGCCCAATTAAGAAGAAGGGTAGAAAAATAATGAATAATAATAAGTGATAAACCAAACTATGTATACTTAAATATATATGTATCTCTGTCCTTGTCACTCCTTCCCTATTCGAGGGTCAGTTTGTGTAGGCTCCTAATCAATAAAAAGTACCTTTAAATCCTCAGATTTCGGCTCAAGGTATCGAGGTGTAACTGCCAATTCGTATGAGATTCTCCCAATGGTCCACTGTTGAGGGGTGGCCCGCCCCGCCTCCTCCTGTCGCCAAACGGGTGCAGGACGGGTCCACCCTTGGCCAGGGCTTTGCTCAGGCACGGCCCACGCGCGTCTCGCGCTACGGGGTATGAGGCAGTGCTTTGTGTGCGGTTGCTGATGCCTCCCCCTCACTAGTGGCTGCGGGAAGATGGAGCGTTGCACCCTGGGACTTGGAGTCCTCCCCAGGGTGCTATAGCGGGTAAGGTGGGCGGGTGATGGAAAACAGCCAGCTGCAGTGGTTTCTCCTGTTCTGGGACAGCGGTCCACCAGAGCGTTTGGGTGGCAAGAAGGCGTCCCCCTCAGAAGGCAAACAAGAAGAGCTTCCCCTTCATGTTTTATATTTTATATATTTTTTTGAGGCGGTAGCATTGTTTGTGCTTGTGGAGTCGCCCCAGATATTGTTTGGTTCAATAATTTTTTTGGGGCCTTGTTTGCTTTGCCCCGCATCCCCCTCTCCCCCTTTTACCCCTCCCCTCACCATCATCCTTGTTTGTGATTTGTTATCATGTTGCACTCCAGCACAATCCCAGGCATATTTTAGGACGAACATGAACGTTGTACTGTTTCGAATATGAGAGCAGGCTGCTGCAGGATGGTGTTTTCAGCTCTGGCCTTACCCAGGCATATGTTAGGATGAAAACGGCTATAGCATGGAGGTTGTCTATCTACTTTTAAATGTTATTTTCTTAAATATATTTGTTTCCCACTAATCTTGCATGCATAGGTGCTTAGGGATTAGACACCAGTGTACTTGTCTGAAATAACAACACAGGGATGGCACTCCGGAATCATCAACTTGGCACAGTTGACACATCTATTTTTCTACGCCAGCTGTGGGACTGCACAGTCTTCTGGCATATTCTCTTGTTTCTAAGCTTAGCACAGGTGCCCTGACGCCTGTTTAACCTACACCTTCTCTGCAGTTTGGGTACATTGTAACTAACAAGCACTATTGGTTCATTTCCACAGCTCCAAGGGGATTTCATACAGTCTGCTCAAACTCATTTGTTGAATATAGGGGCTCAGTCTCCAGTTGCCTTGTGATTCACAAATTCCTCCTTTTTGGACCCTTTGGGACAGATGGGTTTGCCTCTTTACTATATTATGTAAAACCGTACTTTTACTTCCCATGCTAAATCCTTGGATCTGTTTGCAACTTCATTAACTCATGTATACATAACATGTTCTTACATATTGATGTGCATTAGTTACTATGCCCTGAAGAAGACCTGCTTGAGCAACCTACTGACTAGGGGTCATGTAAATGTTTTTTTTTTTCATGGATTGCCATGTTAAGGACTATTAATACTTACTATATTAATATGCCTGGGAAATATAAAGATTGTAAAGGCAGCCATCCTATATCTCAAAAGTATCGGAGTTGTTTTTAACCTTTCTTTTGCTATTGTTACAGACTGTGTCTGCACTTAACACCAATTTGTGAGCACCTTGATCTCTTGATCTCTTATGCTATATTCAACAATGAGAATACACAACATGAAAATTCTGTTGAATTATAAATGAATTTACCAGACCGCTGTAGTGGTGTGAACTCTATTTAATGCAATATTCTGCACGTAAAACAATGCAGATTAAATGAGCCGCAAGCGAGTGGCTAGGTAGGACTGTCTGGAGAGCTGCACGAAGCTCGTAAAAATAGGGAAGCCATGGAAGGTGACCTACAAAAGCAAACAAGCATTTGCAATGCAATAGGTCTCGCATTTGCAAGAGTTTGAGATACTGGCACTTCTGTAAATGACAATGCCTTTTATTTATCTGTTTTGATAATAACACATTAATAAAAGGCGTTGTCATTTACAATGCCAATAGCTCAAACTCTTGCGAATGCTTTCACACTAGCAGATTTCAGGAGATGAACGTAAATTTACATCTGGATGTGAATTTGGCGCAAACAGCATTTGTGTCCTTGCACAAAGAGGGAGATAGCAGATTTCCGTTACAACTGCATATAATACGATAATACACAGCTTTGAATGTAATGTTTAGGGGGATCATCCCTACAAACTGTAGAGAGCGCAAATAAAGTGCAAGAAAACGACGGCTTTTTCATACTTTTCTGATGACTGACTAGTTCATAATTTTTCTCATTTTGAAACAATATCCGTTATCGGATATTTGAAACAAATTCACACATGCAAAATGCACGAACACTAACTTCGCAGATTTGTTGCTGTCAACTGACCATGTGATACTTCCAGTCCGTGCATGATTTTTTGAAGCCAACTTCGCTTTGCATTTTGGAACTTGTTGTTTCCGTTTAACTGGAAATAGTATTGACTTAAAAATACTAGCATGAGAAATGCTGTTTGCTCAAAAAGCAGGAGTGTTTGAATGTGCTACGCAAGACGTCGAGTCACTTGAGAACTGAAGAATAAACTACATCTAATGTTATACCCAATACCAGTATGCGTTGTGACAGCTCATGGTTACCCCACAAAACGTATGCTTGCATGTCCTTTTCAGAATGAACGTGTAAAGTACGAATTCACGCAGAATTAAGTCGTTTAATAGTTGAAACACAGGAGCAAGGCAGGACGCAGCCTGCAAAAGTCTTCTTCTTTAGCAACTGTATTCCCAGAGCTCACAAAAAGAATCTAGAGCTTTGTAATAGAGAGCTCGTGGAAGCCAGAAGGTTTAGAAGAAAACAATTCTAAAAGGAAAGAACATGACAAATCTTCCCCCTTAAGGAAATATTTAAAAAAATAAACAAACAAAAAAAATACATAATAATATAATGAAATTATTCACATATGTAACATACAAAATCTTCCATCCACTTGGGTCTGGTGCATACTCTTTTCTTAACAGAAATATCATCTACTACAGGTTCAACAGGTTCAGCAATTTCATCTTCAACTAGTTCAGCAGATTCAACATCTGCAGGTTCAAAATTTTCACAGGTTCCAATATCACCACCTCGTTCCTCCCCAACAATATTGTTTTCCACAATTTGTTCTAGATTGTGATCCAACGAATTAGAAGTGGTGGCTGCATTATTTTTTTTTTTTTATTTTTTTTATTTTTGAAAGACCTTTATTGAGAGAAAAAACAAATACAAATCAACAAAGAGCCCTGGGGGCTCACACATACGGTACATTACAACTTACTGAAAGCACAGAGGATACATTACAGAAGGACTGAGGTCTAGTTTTAAAAGTTTTCCTTGTAGGATAGACATAAGCAGGATATCGTAGCACAACAAGTCAATACTGGTGTTGGACAATCAGGATAGATAATCTTATAGCAGAAGAAAACACCAGAGTCGCCGCGTGGCACCCAGAAAGGAACGTCTAAACCCCAGGGAAGGAAAAAAGGACAAAGAATAGAAGGCCCATAGAACAAAAAAGAAAAACAAAAAAGAAAGCAACCCCACCCCCCAAGTACCCCCCACCCTGCACCCCTGCAGCTGGCTACGGCCTGTCCCCCCCTAGCAGTGTGCCTGTCGCCCAAGAAAAGGAGTCCCGAAATATAGAAAGTAAGAAAAGGATAGAAGCCTAAGACTCTCATAAAATTGAGAAAGGTGGGGAGGAGCCCACTATTCGTCCCCCAGCTCCGCCATCTCGCACCAATAATAGCAACAGTAGTCTGACACCCAATAATAATAACATGCCCAATATGACGATAAAACTGGGGTCACAGCAGCAGCGCGCAGGGTAAGTAAGGCAGCAACACCCAACCGAAACATCCAAAATATCAACAAGGAATCTTCAAGCCATGATTGATAAGCGTAAGCCCCCGCAATAGTCTTCTAGCACCACCGATACATGTCCCGGTCACTCAGAGAAAACTAGGTCCCCGGCTGCCCCACTCGCCAGAACGGTGCAAAACATTTATCAACGGAGGAGGGCCAACCAATGATAACAAAAATAATCGACAGGAGTGTATCCGGCCATCGCTTCCCGGACCCCTATGCAAACCATACCCAAAGTCCAGCTTCCTCGTCAGTCCAGCACAGTCCCAGGAATGTAGTGACCGGTATCAAGGCAAGAAAAAGACAAACTCAACCCTGACCCCTACGTTCCAGTGCGCCAGCAAAGTGCAGTTGCGGCGTAGCCCCGTAGAGTAGGAAGAGCATCCGATGTGACCACCTAGAGAGATGGCAACAGCCAGTAATCGCCATCCAAAGCAGGACAGTGTTATCCCCAAGAGTGCAGTACGGGCAGGCGTACAGTGATAGCCCACCGAAATTAGGCAACTCACTCCCGGGCAACATGTTCAAAGTAAGCAGAGCAATCTTGTCAGCAGCACCCGCTGGCGGTGGTAGTCCTGGCATCCGACGGCGAACTTCTAGTTTCCGTCCAAATATAGAATGCACTGTGTCTTCCATAGTTGCGACAGTCCGAGCGGCGGTGATGTTAAGTGCACTCACAGTCAGTTCCTCTACGTCTCCCCGGAGAGGCTGCACACGACTGCCGAGTCCTGGGCTCGGCGATCCGCTCCGCGCACAGCCGCCCGTCCGGTCAGCCAAGGAGAGAACGGGCACAGCGTCGTCCAACCGGCGCTCCAGGTCACGGGCGTTGGAACAAAAAGCAGCTCGCATAGCAGCCAAAGCTTCCAGGACGTCGCCGATGCTCACGGGCATAACGTGAGAGGAAGAGATGCCAGCTCCCTGTCCCCGGAATCCGCAAGCGTATGGCGACCCTCGAGCCCAGTCTTTAGCATACATGTCCAGGCGTTGTTTAGTAGGTCAGCTCCCAGAAAGACAGGGCCAAACCACGGGGACAGGGCAGCAACCTCTAGTCCAGCGCCACGCACAGGGACAGCACAGTGACGGTCCAACCAGGCGCCGTGTATAAGCGCCGATCACTCAATACAAATGGCCCCTTCCATTACACTACGTAGCGAGAAATCAAAGAGAAACTTCCAAAAAGGGGGATACATTTGTTGCATCGGTGGTAGTAAAGCAGCGTAGCGGCGAGACTCCAAAAGAAACTGTTGCGCCACTTCTGAGGATCTCGGTGGTTTGTCGCGTCTCGCCGGCGGTTTCAGATTCTCATGTAATGGCCGCTGCTGTTGCCTTCCAGCCGGACGCTGCCGAGAACAAAGGACCGGACCCACTCAGCAGCCGTCTGCAGGAGTTCAGGGCATTTCTTCATTCCCGGTGCAGGAGGAACGACGGGGAGCCTACCATCGGATGCAGCGTCGCCTCCCAAACCCGTTACCGCACAACAGGCACGATTCCGCAATCAGGAGAAGAAGCGGTACGGGAGGGAAGCGGACGAGTCGGCGGAGCCGAGGGCTCAGGCGGCCATCTCTGTTGCAGGCTAGGCTCCTCCCCGGTGGCTGCATTATTAATGTCATCAAAAGTTCCAAAAGACAACAGAGGCTTTGACATTTTTTGATCCTCCTTGCCTCTGTCAATGGCAATCCTTCTGACATTCCAAACTTTGCCGTTTCCATAAAACTTTATTTTTTTTATTTTTTTTATTTGTTTTTATTTATTATCATTAATTAGGACAAAAAAATCGAGCAATACATCATCATGTTTGATACAGTCATTGTTTAACATCACATGCCTCGCGCTATCCATGTACATTCCAAGGTGCAAATTGAAATATGTTCAGATCAGATCTCTTATAAAACAATTCACACAACGCAACTTTCCTCTCCCAAAGGGACCCCCAATGGGTATCACATCGTAAACTTTTAGTCGCTCAAGTCCGGTTCTGAGTCCTCGGGTGGTGGGGCACATATGTTTCCCCGAAAGGTGTTCCAGTTTCCCCATACACGTGTCCATTTTCGGGGGCATCCCCTATTCATAAAAACTGCCTTTTCCACCACCATGGCGCTATCAAGGTCTTGGCACCATTGCTGATGGGTGGGGACCATTGGTGCTCCCTAGTGTTGTGCGATGTTGAGCTTGGTTAATGCGATGGTCAGTGTCACCCATTCCTGCGCTGCGTGGCCGAGATCCGTTGGCTCCCACACATTAAGTATAGATCTCCGTGGCTCATGGGGGACATCAACCCCGCAGACCTGGGTCACCGTGGCCAACACCTCCCTCCAATATTGTTGAATGCTGGGACAGTCCCAGATGGTGAGGTAGAATGTACCTATAGACCCACAACCCCTAAGGCACAGTGGCGTGTCTGCCTTCCCTATTTTGTGAAGTGTTGATCTTGTGAAGTATGTTCTGTGCAGTATTTTTAGCTACACAAGCTTCAGTCTGGAGGAGGTCGCAACCTCTCGTGGGGACGCAAGCGCCTCCTGTCAATCTTGCTCGTCCATCTCACCTATTTTCGCCTGCCATCTCTTCCTGTGTGGGGTCTTTCTGATTATTAACCAGTTTCCGATATGTTAATGAGATAGCATTTTTGGTTAGAGAATCAGTTCGCAAACGGTCCTCCAGAGGTGAGGACTCGGGTAGATTACTCCCCGGAGGTATGGCCCTCGTTAGTGCATGTTTTATTTGCATGTATCTGTATTGCTCTGTCCCTGCCATTTGATACGTCGATTGGACCACCTCCCCCTTTTTCCAAAGGTCGCCCACCCTGGAAATGCCTATCAGGTCCCACTGTTTAAAACCTTTGCTCTTACGCAGCTTACCAAACCGGGGAGAGTCCCACAATGGTGTATTTTGAGTTATCACCCCTTCCCATCCCAGTGCCCGCTGCGCCCTATACCAAACCTGCACCGTGTGGGTCGTAGGGCCGATCAATTTGTTTATCTTGGATTTATCATACAGGGCGCCCATTATTCCGTCTGTACCCATCATGTGTCTATCCATACCTACAGCCGGTTCGTCCTGGGGGGCGTGCAGCCATTGATTGATCACTATAAGTTGAGAGGCCCAATAATATAGATTGATGTTTGGCAGTGCAATGCCACCGTCGTACCAGCTCCGCATTAGTTTACGCACAGCTATACGATGAGGCTTCCCCTCCCATAGTAGGTGACCCACCTCCGCTGCAATGGCTGTGAAATATGAGTCGGGTATTAACATGGGTGTATTTTGTATTGCGTTAAGAAACCGGGGGAGGGCCATAATTTTAAACAACGCAGCCCTCCCCAACATTGTCAGCGGGAGAGAGTGCCAGCTCCTAACGTCACTCTTTAGCCTCTTCAGCGGCGGAAGCAAGTTACGCTCCGTGAAGAGCGCGTGTTTTGGCGTGATGTGGATGCCAAGATACCTGAATCCGTCAGTTGCTATCTGTATCTCAGCCCCTCTGGGCAGGCGTGGGGGAGGGCCGTTGAGTATATATGACACAGATTTGTTCCAGTTAATGGACTCTGTCATATGAGGCGCAAATGTCTAACTGGCAATTGAGGGAGAGTTCTGGGTGTGTCAAATATAATAAAATATCATCTGCGTAGAGGGAGATACGGTCCTCCCAGTCCTCTGTCCATTTCAATCCTTTTACCACCGAGTCTGTCCGAATCCATGCCGCAAGTGGCTCCAACACTAACGCAAATAGCAATGGGGAGAGGGGGCAGCCCTGTCTGGTACCTCGCCCCAGCGGAAAGTCTTCCGACAGTCGCCCATTGACCGCTACCTGCGCCAGTGGCTGTGAATACAGTAGCTTTATCCATGCACAGATTTTGGGTCCAAACCCAAAGCGCTGCAGTACCGCAAAAAGCGATGGCCACTCTACCCGGTCAAAGGCCATACTGGCATCTAGTGAGAGGATGACCGCCTCTTCTTGTATACCGGGTGCACTAGCTAGTATACCGTGTAGGCGTCTGAGGTTCATCTCTGTGTTTCTGCCCGGCATGAATCCGGACTGGTCCGGATGTATGAGCGTCGTTAAATGGGGTTGCAGTCTGGACGCTAGCGCCTTTGCTAGTATTTTCGCTTCCGCATTGAGGAGCGAGATTGGCCGGTAGGAGGAACACTCCTGAGGGGGTTTACCTGGTTTGAGTATCGCTATAAGTGTAGCCACCCTTTGGTCCCGCGGGAGCATCCCTTACCCCCAAACTGGCCTGGTACATTCTTAATAAGTGTGGTACCAGTGTGTCCGTCTCTCTTTTGTACCATTCCACCGGGATCCCATTGGGTCCCAGCGCCGTCCCGGGCTGGAGGCCCCTGATGGCCGTGGCGATTTCCTCAGTGGTAAGGTCCACTTCTAGTATTTGTGCGTCTTGTGGGGTTAATCGTGGGAGCTGTATGTCTTGTAAGAATTCTAGATTTTCCTCGACTGTCGCCGTTGCCATAGGAGTGTATACTGTTTCGAAATGATGCGCAAATGCCATTGCGATATCATTCGGGTCTGCTATCGTCTCTCCGGTAGATAACCGAAGGTGTGCCACCCAACAACTGGCCCTCTCCTTTTTGTCTAGCCATGCCAGTAACTTGCCAGCTTTGTCCCCCACTTCGTATATCGTGTGTCGTGTTTTCGTGATCCGTGTCTTGGCCACCTCCCATACATGGTCCCTGTACGGCTGCCGAGCTAAGTGTAGAGCATGGGTGTTGGTGGCACTGGGATCTGTTGCATAATCGCCCTCCGCGCGGTCTACCGCACGTTCCAATTCCAATCCTTGTTGCGCTAGCGCTTGTTTATGTGCAGTGATCGTTGAGATGGCCTGTCCACGTATGACTGCCTTATAAGCCTCCCAGAGGATAATTGGAGACTCAACTGTATGCATGTTGTCCTGAAAATAGTGCTTCGTGGTCTTGTGCATGGTTTTCCTAATCTGTGGAACTTTGAGTTATCCTGGGTAGATGGGGAAAATACGTCTCCGACCCATGAGACCTGAGGAGTATGTTAATAGTAAGGGTGAGTGATAAGAGATGCCTCTCGGGAGATGTTTGACCTCTTGTATATTGTCTAACCCTGTGTGGGCGGTGGGAAAATAGTCTATCCGGGAAAGACTATTATGCGCGCCCGAGTGGTGTGTATATTGGTGCTCTAAAGGGTGACGCACGCGCCAGACATCCACCAGGCCAAGTGCGTCTGTGAAATCTTGTAGGGGCAATGAACCCGTTCCCTGACTTCTAGGGGGACATCCATCTCGCGCGGTATTCATTGTGGTGTTAAAATCGCCTCCTATTTTGATCTTCCCGGGGGGCAGGTCTAGCAGGAACTTACCTAGGGCCTTGAACGCTATTGTGTGTAATGCCGCAGGAATGTACACAGAGACAAAGTTAAACACCCGCCCTTCCCACTGACAGGAGGCCGCTGCGAATCGACCCTGATCATCAGTCTAGGTTGCGGTCAGGATCAGAGGGCAGCTCTTACGGAGTAGGATCCCAACCCCCCCGGAACCCGATGTGAATTCAGAGTGGGTCACCATTTTAAAGCCCCATCTGTCCAATGCCTTGACTGCCGTACCAACCAGGTGCGTTTCTTGTATCAGGGTGACTGATGGGGCATGCCTTTTGAGATATTGCAACACCAGGCCTCTCTTTATCTTATTACCAAGGCCGTTTACATTCCAGGAAACTACTGTTAATGGCGACCCTAGTGTATGCATAGTATTCACCTGTGAGCTAAGGGTCGTATCTGTCATAACCTTATGGGTGTGAGGACGAAGACATGGAGGCGGGTCCTTGACATCGCTGTATCTGGCGTGTGTAGTGACTTTTGTATGACGGATTCCACTAGATGTATATTTGCTCGTATGTGTAATACAAAATAAACAATTAAGAACATGAAACAAAATCCCCTTGGTGAAAAAAGAACAAACCCCCTCTCCTCCCCCCTTTCTGCTTCCCTGCTAGACGGATCCCTAACTACCTGCCTCCCCAACAATGCAGAGTGCTTCGATCCCATTAAACAGTACTTGCGTGTGGGGGGAGGATGTCCGAGAAGCGCCTCGGCGTCCCCTTGCTCAAAGAGGATAATCAGGTTGTCAGTCTTATCTTGCAGGTACATCGGTTAAGTTCCAATGTGATATGCCATTCACATTCTGGTTGTGTCGTGCGGATCTCGGCAACGCTGGTCAATCTCCACAGTCACTTCCTCTCTCATATTTCTTTTCTTTCTTTGTTTGTTTTTTGTTTTGTGCTCGTTACTGATTACGGGCCGGGCCATGCGACGGGATATTGCTCAACAGTTTAAGGACAGGGGTCATCGCTGCTCAGCCTACGATGCGAAGTGTCCTCCTTGTTGTTCTCGATAGTTCGATCCCCCGCTTCGTTCCCCTCTTGGGAGTCGTTGCGGGTGTCTTCCTGTCCGTCGGGGTCCTCCTGTTCGTCGCCAGCCCTCTAGCCAGACCCACGCCTCCTATATCGGTGGTGGTTCGAAAAACCACGTTTTCCCATCCGCCACCACTCTCAGGCAAGCAGGGAACAGCATGACGTACGGTAACTCTCTGCCTCGGAGTTCTGTTTTGACCTCCATGAAGTTTCTTCTTCGCTTTGTGACTGCCGCAGTGTAATCGGGAAAGAATGAGATCACCAAGTTCTGGATTCGCAGCGGGGGAGCCACCCGTGCAGTCTGTAGTATGAAGTCGCGATCTCGAAAATTGAAAATACAGGCCAGGATAGGTCTGGGGGTGCCCCCGGTTTAGGCTTGCCTCCAGGGACTCGATGCGCCCTTTCCACTGAAAAGAAGGTGGAGAGCCCCCTGGGCTGAAGTCGAGTTTTAATAAGGTCTTCAACGTAGAGATCCATGGCTTGGCTTCCTTCGCTCTCCGGGACTCCCGTAATTCTAACATTGTTGCGTCTAGAGCGCCCTTCCTGGTTGTCCAGTTTGGCCGCCATGATCTTGTTGTCGGCTTCTAACTGACGGACCTTCCGCTGTAAGTCACCTGTGTCTGTCGCAAGGGCGGTCGCCACCTTCTCCACCTCGGTGACTCTGGTGGCCATTTTCTGAAAGTCCGCTCTCAGAAATGAGACATCCGAGGAGATCGATCCCACTGTTCCGTAAAACTTTCTTAACCAACAAAGGTTCGGAAAATTGAGATTCTCCTTTACAAACTTCCCAAGGTTTTTTTAACTTTGACCCACATTACAGCTTTAATGTCAACCAAACTTGAATCATATTTATCATCAAAAATGCGTTTATATTGTAAACGTTTTTCCAGAATATTTTTTTTGATGGAATTCATGCAAATATCAAGACTAGAACTTTTGAGTAACCAATCCAGATTGCATTTGGATCTTGCAGTGCGGCATCTCATAATTTCAAAAGGAGACACTTTTAAAGTCTCATGAACATTGGTTCTGTATGTCCAAACTGCTTTGTACACTTGCAGTTCCCAATCAGCCCCTATCATGACAGCAATTTGAATAGCATTTTTTAATACTCTGTTAAATCTCTCGCACATTGCATCCCCACTAGGATTATACAATTAAGTGGTTCTGTGTTTTACACCTACTCTCTCAAAATAAGCTTTTGCTAACTTGAACACAAATTGTACTCCATTATCACTTATGATTTGGACAGGAAGACTTTCTTCAATGAAAACTCTATCAATAAATTGTAAAACAGTGGCTGAATCAATCATGGATATTATATATTTAGAGGCAGTACCAATCGGGCCCATGATGTCAATGGCCACAGTATGCCAGGGACCGTGTGGTATGATGGGTTCACACATATCAGGTCCTAAAGTTTTTAATGCTTTATCTGAGTTGGCACAAATTATACAATATTTTACAGTTCTTTCAGCACACAGGTCAATTCCTGGCCACCAGTACCATTTTTTGACCTTCTGTTTGGTTTTCACTATGCCACAATGATCTTCATGACATACTCTTAAAATAGATTCTCTTAATGAAGTGGGAGGAATAGCTTTATCACAGCAAAAAATGGTATTATCATTAATAGATAACTCGTTTTTTACTTCCCAAAATTGTTTGAGACTTGATGAAATTTTAGATTTTTTTGGCCATCCTTGGCGAATAAATGAGATAAGAGAAATGAAATCAGATTCTTTCAAATATTCTTCTTCCTATTTTTTTTTTATCTAAGCAGAAAGGATTTATCATGAATTAGGGCAACATGTAATGAATCCCACTCATTCACTTTGCATTCATGTATTTCTAATGGCATGCACGAAAGAAAATCTGCTAGAACATTGCTCTTAACAGGAACATATTCTACTTTGTAAGTGATGTCTTGTAAACACATTAACATCGTGGCTATCCTAGCTGATGCTTTGAACAATCCTTCAGTAGTAAGGAGTTTGACCAAAGGTTTATGATCTGATCTGACAATGCACTCTCTGCCCCAAACAAAACTACGAAAATGTTTCAAGGCCCATACACACGCCAAAGTTTCCTTTTCAATAACAGAAAACTTACTTTCAGAAGGAGAGAGTGCCCTGGACGCATATGCAACAATGTATTCTTTTCCTTTTTCATCCATTTGGGAGAGAAAACCACCCAAATCCTTGTTACTAGCATCCATGGTGACAATGAACTTGGAGTTCATGTCAGAAGGACATAGCACAGGAGCATAAACAATGGCATATTTGATATCTTCAAATTCTTCCTTGCATAAATCAGACCATATAAATTTAATATTGCTTTTGAGTAACTGTCTAATGTTGTAAACTTTACTGGAAAAACCTTCAACGAATTTAGCATAAAATTCCGCTATGCCTAGGAAAGATCTCACTTCATCCTTGTTAGATGGTGATGGAGCATTTTTGATTGCATCCACTAACTTAGGTTTAGTAGCAACACCTTCAGCGCATAAAACATGACCAAGGTAAGTCACAGATTTCACACAAAATTTACATTTTAAATGTTGAACAGTCAATCCCTTGTTTTCGAAAGTTTTCAGTGCTTCCACAAGCACAGCATCGTGTTCAACTTTATCCTTCCCAAAAATAAGGATATCATCTTGGAAACATCTCACCTTGGGATGCTTGCCAAAAAGATGATGCATAAGCCGTTGGAAAATTGCAGCGGCAGAAGCCAATCCAAACGGCATTCTTTTATATTGGAAGCATCCCATAGGTGTGATAAATGCAGTAAGATGTTTACTATCTTTGTCTAACATGATTTGGTGATAAGCCGCCGATAAATCTATAGTAGAGAAGAACATGGCACCATTAACTAAAGACAGCATTTCTGACATTTTGGGTAAAGGAAACTTATCAACAACTATGTTGTCATTAAGATGGTGTAGATCACTTTAGAAAATTTAGATAACATAACATAACATTCCCAATTGCTCCACTATCATCTACAACTAGTACAGGATCCGAGCTATTGGGATCTAGAATATTAAGATTTCCTTGATCCCTCCACCCAAGCACAGATGGTCCACGTTTGGCAACATATAATTTTCCTAAAGACTATCTTCCTTTAAACCTGAAATTGAGAGGTCTAAAATCAATCAAATCAATCTTTTCTCCCGAATATCCTTCAGGGGAAATATCAGGGGTGTACAATTTGCTCCCTAAATGATGTAAAAAAATTGTATTCCAAACAGCTTCACTAACAATGGTGTAAGGGGAACCTGAATCAGCATAAATTTCAATAGCAACACCCCCAATCAACATGTAACGATTTAAAAAAAAAATTTTTTTAACATCATTGGTTGTGGTTTCCTTTATGTTAAGAATGAAGTGTTCTTCATTTTGTGTATCACTCGAATTATCCTTAACAGAACAATGCATAATTTTTTCAATGACAGATTCCTCATCACTAGGAGCACTTTCATAAACAACTTTAACTTTTTGACCTTTCTTTCTTCTACAAGATTTAGAATAATGACCTATTAAACCACAATTAGAACATTTTTCTTTGATAGCTGGGCATAGTTTGTTATTGGCCAAATGAGCACTACTACTACATCGGTAACATTTGAAATCTTCTCTTTTTTAAATTCAAAAGTTTTAGTTTGAGGTTCGAGTTTTTGTTTAAAATTAGGTTTGCTTTGAAATTTAGATACAACTTGTTTGTGCACAGATTTATTATCATTCTTAAGAGCTTTAGCACTTCTACTTGAAAGTTCAGCCTTCCTAACTATGGCTAGAACATCTTTAAAATCAGCATCTCCTTTAATCCAGAGTCTATCCTGAATTGCTGGATCAAGAGTGTGCATTACAACCTGGTCCCTAATAAATTGCTCTTGAAGATGATCAAACTTGCAATCTTCAGCAATCTTTTTAAGAGCAGCAACATATATATCTACAGTCTCACTTGGTTCTTGTTTCCTGTGAAAGAAATTATATCTTGTTATACCAATACACACCTTAGGAGAAAAGTGATTATCAAAGTCTTTTAGAACATCTAAAAATACGTTAGATTCACCCCCACCAGATGCTTTCGTCATTTCATCGTACATTTTCAAACCACCAGCACCAATGGAATGCAAAAAAAGTTTTTTCTTTCTTTCTGGTTTCATTCTACCATCCTCATCAATAGTTTAAAAAAAGTTAAAGAAATAAGCTTTCCATTGTAACCACTTCATGCAAGGTTCACTTCCTGCTGGCCAAAAGGCTTGTGGAAGTTGAATAGAAAAATGTTGTGTAGCCATTTTAAAGGGAAATGTTTGATGAATTAAAATTGCAGGCGTAGCATATACATGAAGCCTCAGTTCCACAGGAGGAAAACAAAATAAATATAAATGAAAAGAAAGTTATTGGTGAAAACCATACTCACAAATTGAGAATCGAAGATGAATAGTTATCCACGCAGCAATTCACAAAAAAAAACACAATAAAAAAAACGGGAGAGCATATGGCTGTAATGTGGATATAACGTTGCGCGTATGAGAAATACACGTTGTAGACTTGAAGCAAAGTACTCTGGAGGATAAGACAAATTCAAAGATGGGAGCACGTACTCAAAACATCATACGCAGATGTGAAGTCCGTGACTTACGCTCAACGAGATGATGTCATTCCACAGCGAACATCAAGAGAAATGGAGAGACTGCAGAATCTTTGATCAGCATTCCTACTTGCAAACGGTAAGAAGCATTTTTCAAAATAGAACGGTGACTCTTGAAATACTTGTAAAGATTAAACGCAAAGTAGTTAAGCAATGAAAATGGAAAGTCAAGGTTTAAAAATAGCAGAAAGTTCGCTATGAAACAAAAGGAAAAGGAAGAGCACGTAAAAATTATTAGCACTAACCCAATCCTAGCTGTACACTGCAGCGGTAGGTAACAGCAAAATTAATTTAAATATAAGAACTTTCATCAACAGTACCTTGTAGAAGTTTTTTTTTTTTAAAGATGAAAGGTGAGATATCCAGGAGTGAGAAAGTTCCAAGGAAAGAACATGACAGAATGCTACACATGTTGAAGGACTCCACTGTGTGAGGAGAGGTGTGCAGGCACATAGAGAACCAAGCTGCATGCCTTCAGCCGTTCAGCACATCCTTGAGGGGGGAGCAAGTATGGACAAGTGAAGTATGGACAAAACTGTCCAAACATCGCAATGAATTATTAAACAAGGGGGCCCTGTCTTTGCTTGATTCAGATCAGTTTTTGAAAGCACCAATTAGGTAGATTAAAGGGGAACATGCACTCTCTCCTCTGCCTCCCTTTCCTAGACCAGCGTCCACTTGCAGTTATACTCTTAAGACCGCCCACTTCTAATAGGTTATACATTTGTATTGAGCGCACTCACAATAGAAGCGGTCTCAAACACATATTTTAAATAAAAAAGAGTCTCCTTTAGTGTCCCATGCGCTCAGGGACACAAAGGAAGGAACTGGTTAAGTATGGGTGCATGGTGGGAGGGTGACAAGCAGAACCCCTTTGAAAAAAAGCCCAAGCATCGTCAGGGGCTACTAAAAGAAGTCCAAGCCCGACAATCTGGAAAAAGGTTTAAAAAGAAGCATAAACAATAAAAACAAAATACACATTTAGTTATAGGCAGCGCATTGTCCTCTACTCCGGGGGACTCAGGCAGGTTCATACAGGCGTGGAGGTTGGGGCGAGATGTCCACGAGTAGCCTCGCACACAGAAAGAGGTGCTGTGTGCGAATAAATCAAAACATTTTTTGAAAAAAAGCCGCTTGCAAGCCTAGACGTTGCTAGTGCATCTCACACACTTGTGTGCGAAGTAAGCAGCGATGAGGGAGGGGGGTGGGTGACGGGTCAAACTGCGAATCAGGAGGGGGTTGGGCGACAGCATGCAACACCAGAAAGCACAGAAATATTATCTAACAATATTAAACACGCTGACTTCTTCAGAGCGGTGCGGTGCAGGGGTCAGATGAAGCGCAGCGCTCGCTGGGTGAAAAGGAAGGCTCGCTTTGACAGAGCGCTAATGAAAAGAAACAAGGCTGCCATTTAGGTATGTAAATTATGAGACCAGATTGTTTTTAATTAAGCCAGCGCCAGCCTTGCAGGCATTCGCGCAGCGGGGGAGAGAAGGGGGAACGGAGCATATTTAAAATTTAAAGCGCAATACTCACGTCGTGCCTGCAGTGAGAGTAGCTCAGTAAGAAAAGAAAAAAGTGCTTAGCGGCGGCTAATTAAGAGACACTGTCTCCCACCGCAAGTCAAAGATCGAATCCAGGTGGGCGGGGCCAAAAGTGGACAGGGTGGTAACCAGGAGGGACTAAAAAGCCTCCTGGACAATCATAACATCCGGTTTTGCATAATTGGTGATGCAAAATGACGCGCACCATTGGAAAACACGGGCGGAGCAGAAAGCGAGCTTCTGAAATCGTATTGATTCCAAAAAGCCCTCGCATGGCGAGAGCAATGCATGCGCGCTGCTAACGCCAGGCGAGACCTAAAAAGGAAAACTAAAAGACTGGCCACCAGCCGAAGCACTACATGGTATTAATTTTCAGGTGGATGTTCACATGGGATCAGGAAAAATGCTGTTACATTATGGACAATAGAGACATAGGCCCATGCAGTATGCTGTTATTGGGAGAAGCAGATGTGACTGACACTCCAACAGACAGAAGATGGCGGACTCAGTAGATATTTATATGAATATTTTATGGTTTTTTTATAACTAAAGACTGCTAGACAACTGTACTTTCCAAACTCTACTACTATGAAGTGAGCATGTTTCTCATAAAAACAAATAGTGCTTGATTTAAATGCGTTACGCATGGATGTGTTACGCAGGCATTACAACGTTAGAACGACTTGCGCTGGACTTAGGAATAGTATGATTTACTATTCGAACTCCAGCCTACGTTACAGTAGGGAAGGTGTTGGAATAGTAAACCATACTATTCCTTAGCTTAGAGCGCCATCCCGCACAAGTCATTGTAATGACTTACGTTGTAAAGGTATTAGAGTGTGAAGACCATGATGTAACGGATGTCACACACACACAAACACACACAACACACACACACACACGCACACGCACACACACGCACCCCACCCCATCCCACCCCACCCCACCCCACCCCATCCCACCCCACCCCTTAAATATATTAGTAGTTCTGTTAGTGACACAATCAATGGCAACCCGCTTAACCTGGTGTCCCTTTACTCCCCCCTCTCAATGCTGACAAAGACTCTGGCTAAATCTGTTGAGCTATCGACTTCATTGCCCTCTGGCCCGACATTCCTTGGGGGCGACTTTAATGCGGTCTCGTCACCGGATCTAGATACGACGGGCCCCCCATCCCCAAGTAGAACCGTCCAGGCCAAGCAGCTGCGGTCATGGTCTGCCTCTCTGGGGCTGTGCGACGCCTGGCGGCTGTGGCATCCGCTCGCTAGACAATACACCCACACCTCGGTGGCGCACCATACACAGGCACGCATTGACGCCATCTTTGTTCCGTCGACGAACTGTCTTCTGATTCAGGATGTCTCGCTTCTTCCGCGAGGTATCTCCGACCACGCGCCGGTGCTGATTCGTGCGGGGCTCCCTCCCGCCTTTGCCCGGCAAACATGGAGGTTGAATGCCTGATTTCTTCAGGACAAAGACTTTCGGGCGGCAGTGGGGGTGGAGCTTAAGCAATACTTTCTCTCCAACGAAGGCTCTGTGTCCTCTACGGGTACCCTCTGGGAGGCGGGTAAGGTCACGATTAGGGGGGGGTCACCAAGGGCCGCCTCAAGCTCCAACGCCAAGCCCAGCTGGAGCAGATTACCTCACGGGAGGCGCAGGCCCTGCGCCTCGAACGAACTGAGACCCGATCGCCGGATGGTTCCGACGTGAGACTTCTGGCCCGCCTTCGGGCGGAGATTAAACAGCTGTCGTTGGAGGCGGCTAAACTCCTTTGGCGCACCTCTGTGGCCAGAGTATATGGATGGGGCGACAAGAACGGCGCGCTCCTTCACCGTCTGGCAACGCATCCCAGAGCGAATAGTATCATCCCTGAGATAGTGACGCCGGGGGGTCACCGTGCCGTGCCCCACTGGAGATGGTGCAAGCCTTTGCTACCTACTACCGCAGGCTCTACAAGGCCCGGGCCCGACCCTCTTCCTGGCGGCCCTGATGGACGGCGAGGGCGGCCACCTTCCACGGCTAGACACCACCGTCCAAACTGACCTGGACCGTCCTATTTCCCGCAAAGAAATTGGAGATGTTATCGTCTTGTCTCCTCTGGCAAAACTCCGGGCCCTGATGGCCTCCCCCAGGAGTATTACTCCCACTACCGGGACGTTCTCCTCCTTCATTTAGACGCGTTATTTCAGGAGGCCGTGGAGAAGGGCTCCTTTCCCCAAGAAACGCATATCGCCACTATTGTGGTCATTCCGAAGTCCCAGCCCCCTTCGCCGCAGTGCGCGGATTATCGCCCTATCTCCCTCATTAATACTGAGGTTAAACTGTTTGCCACCATCTTTGCCCAGCAGCTCAGGCCCCATCTGTCTATGTTGGTCCACCCCAATCAGTGTGGGTTTATGCCTTTATGTGGCACCCGACTTTGTCTCCGTAGGCTGCATTCCGCCTTGGCTCGCCGCCACCTCCTCACTCCTTACCTCGCGCTACTCCTGATAGACTTCGAGAAGGCCTTCGACTCTGTGGATTGGGGCTTCCTTCACGATGTTCTCGAGGTGATGGGACTTGGCCTTCGCTTTCGGGTCATGGTCAAGTTCCTGTACGCCCTCCCGCGGGCTGGGGTCCTAGTCAACGGGGTCCTGTCGGAGCCCTTCCCGGTCTGCAGGGGATCGAGGCAGGGATGCCCCATTTCCCCCCTGCTTTTTGCTTTAGTGATGGAGCCTCTGGTGTCCTTGATGCGGTCCTGTGACCGGATGCGGGGATGGGAATGGCCCAGCATCGAGCCAGACAAAATTGCCCTCTATGCAGACGACGTTCTTATCTATCTGGCAGATCCTGCCCAGTCGGGTCCCCATTGTCTTCGTATCTTGCGATCCTTCGAACAGGCCTCCGGCCTCCGTTTGAATCCCGATAAGTCGGTCCTGGTCCCCCAGCACCTCTCCCGGGAATGCTTTGATTGGCAGTCCACCACACCTCTGCGGCGTCAATCTTTCATATACCTGGGGATTTGGGTTACCCTACTGCCCGAACTCAGCTGGGCCCTCAACGTCACTCCTCTGGTGAAGCGAGCCAAGGCGGATATCCAGCGGTGGCATTCCTTGCCCCTCAACCCCATGGGGAGGGTGTCTCTCTTCAAAATGATGGTGCTCCCCCGCTCCCTGTACATGCTTCAAAATACCCCTGTGTGTTTCCCCAGGGCCTGGTTCCATATGCTGGATGGCTTCATCACCAAGTTCCTATGGGGGAAAAGTAGGTTCCGATTGGCGCTCAGTACCTGCAGGATCCCTTCATTCGACGGGGGTTTGGGGATGACTCACCTCTACCTCTACTATCTGGCCACCCGACTCCTTTCCATACATTTTTTTTTTTTGTCAAACCGTTTTTATTGCAGGACCAAATGTATAATTCAACCATCAGGGCACATATTTGTAATGCGGGTTTCCCGCCTTCCCTTCGACCAGTATGTCGCGCGACGTACACAGCCGTACTGCCCACATCCCGGAGGCCGGGCGGCATCACTCATTCGTATGGTACAGTGAAACAATACTAGAGAGGACAAACTGCCGGCGGGGAAACCCGCTGCCCGCTTTTGAATGTTGCTCTCTCGCGCCCCCTAGAATGTGTGGGCTAGTGTCTTACTACCATTGAGCCTGAACCTTACCAGTCTATTCCCCACCCTCCCCCTCCCCAGTGCCCCCCCCCCATCCGACTCCTTTCCATACATGACTGGTTTAATGGGGGGTGGTCTGACCCGGCCTACAGGCTTGAGCTGGGGGATCTAGGCCTGGACAGACTGCACTCCTTTCTCTATGGGACCCCGATTCCATCTTGTCTTCCGGAGGTGACACGTTCCGTGCTACTGGCCTAGCGGGCTGCATTGCGGCACACCGGCTGGACGCACACGATGACCCGCTGTACGCTCTTGTGGCGCGGGACCTGGCTCAGGGAGGTGTCCGGGCTTTGGGGCTTCGGGGCTTCGAGGCCTGGGACCGCATAGGCATTTCCCAGCTGGGGGATGTTTGGGGGGGGGGGGGATCATATGCGGTCCTTTGAAGATCTCCAGGCCCGATACTCACTGCATCCCTCACAATTCTTTTGCTACCTTCAGCTGCGACATGCACTCTACTCACACCTAAGGACTGGCATACGACTGCCTGACCATAGGCCACCTGAAGCCCAGATTATGTTCGGGGACCTGGGGAAGGCTGGCATTTCCCGTATTTATCATACATTGATTAATAACACCCCGACTTCCTTGGACAGACTGCGGGCGCAATGGGAGGTCTGGGTAGGCCCCTTGGAGGAAGTGGACTGGCGAGATGCCCTTATGGCCCCTAGACTGGTCACTGCCTCTGCTCGGTTGCGCTTGGTGCAAATTTCCTATCTGCATGCCGCGTATCTCACCCCTGTTCACCTTCACTGCGCAGGGCATAGCCCGTCCTCAGCCTGTACCAGGTGTGGCCACGACCACGCAGACTTCCTGCACATGGTGTGGACCTGTCCCCTCCTAGCGGGATATTGGGAGGGCATCGAGATCGAGCTCTCGGAGGTTCTGGGGTGGGGGGTTCCCCATGACCCTAAGCACACGATCCTGGGCATCACGGACAGGCTGGATGGGTCACGAAATGACAAACTGTTCTTTAATACGGCCATGGCGGTTGCTAAGAGAGACATTGCTGCCTTGCGGAAGTGCCCGGATCCCCCCACTGTGGGACGTTGGCGGAGTGGGGTGGACTGGTGTGCCACGCAGGAGAAAATTATGTACGCAGCACGCGGCTGCCCCAAGAGATATCGCAGAATTTGGGGGAAGTGGTTGGGGGGGGTGGTCTAGTCAGGACGGAGCTGGTTGGCTTCACCGTTTCTTTGTCTCCTTATCATCTTTATGCTGGGGGCGGGGATTCTGTGACTGTAATTCCCGATTGTTGAAGTATAATGTGATATGGCTGGTGCATTCCTTTTGTAAAATGAATACAAATTTGTTTATCAAAAATATATTAGTAGTTACCAATACAAGCGTTTAGGAGACTATTTAGTTGAGAGGAAAGCTATTGATTTATTTCCTTGATCATTGTCATGCCACAAATAAAAACCCTGTGAGTATTCATTGAGAAAGTTGAATATAGAACTGTATATGGTAAAAAGCCCAACCACTGTACCAACCACCCTCCATCTACATTAACATAAACCTTTATGATTGTGTAGATGGGTGGGCTGCTTCAGATGACAACACAAGCCTTTGGCTTAGACATGGTTCTGGAACTCCATACTACATCTTCACAGGCCCCACGGGGAACATGGTAGAACCATACAACAAATGACCTCATGAGCTCAGGAGTTACCCTACCTGTGGCAGTCCGGTCAGAATGGCTGACCTGCTGGGGGAGCAGCTGCTGACGGACGTGAAGGCGTTCTGGAAGATGAGACTCCGCTGTGCCAAGGCGCTCAGGTTGGGGGTCTTGATTGCGGTATTATTGTACACATCGCTCTCAAAGCCTCCGTCGTCCGCTGTTCAGGACAGTGGCAAGAAAAGAACAAGGCATATGTGAGCATGAAGTATTGGATTTCATTTTTCCAGACTACCTTCTCTGTTCATTGCGCTTTTCAATCTTAAATTACCTCACACTCCATATAAGTAGTTGCTTGATAGCCTTTTAATTTAGTAGAGAGAGAAGGTCGAGAATGTGAGCTGTGGGATGCCTTGAAGGTAAAGGCAGGGCATGAGTGACTGAAATCTACTTGAAAGGTCAAGTCTTAAGCCATCAAAAGTTTGTTTGCCTCAAAAGCCCAAATATCTAGGAGGCTTTTCGGAGAGGGTGAATGGTGCACCACAGAGGAGGTGGGACCTATGTGATATGGTGATAGTTAAGACAAGTATTTTAGTGTCGAAATCAGAATGGGAAAATAAAGGTTGTTGTTGGAATTTGAGACTCTGATCTTTTGGATCGGGTTGTGGTGTAAAGAGTAGCAGTGGATGGGATGACAGGCCAAGGGGACCTTTCATTCTCTCTCCCAAAGGAATGCAGGGGCCGAAAAGACGGAAATAGGTGTGAAATGAGCATAATGGTACAACATATATCAATTTGGAGAGAAGCAAAAACACCCAAGAGTGGCACCCAACTCATTATTTTTTTCAGCTCAATATTCTAATAGATCATAAGCTATACATACAGGTACAATGTGTTGAACTTCAAAGATAGTCCTGGGCCTTGATTGAGTTTAAGGGGGCAATTGTACACATTAATTTACTGCTACATCAGGAAGTGATCGGTGCTCAAACAGTGCTCACAAGGTGATAAATAAAGAGAACTTGTAGTGAGTAAAGATCATCATAATGGAACTATACTAATAAGTGCAAAGTGACGATGTCAGCAGAGAACTCACCACCACCCTGAACATTTTCCAAGAGGAATGGAAACATGCTGAAATAAACTTCTCAAAAACCCTCCCTCCCTCGATAAAAAACTACTGACCCATCTCCTTACTCCCCTTCTCCGTGAAAGCTCTGGAAAAGGCTATCAACCACTAACACACCACCCACCTAGAGAGTCACAACCTCCCGGATCCATCACAATTGGGTTCCGTGAAAATCACAGCACAGAAACCATCCTAATCGCAGCCACGGACGACATCAGGACTCTCCTAGACCAGGGAGAAGCTGCTGCCCTGATCATCTTTGACCTCTCAGCAGCATTCAATACAGTTTCCCACTACACCCTCCTAAAATGACTAGACCAAATGGAGATCCATGGAGATGACCTCAAATGGATCACATCCTTCCTCACCAAAAGAACGCAGATCATTTGCCTCCCACCCTACACCTCAGACCCAAAGGACATCCAAAGATCCTCACTAAGCCCCACCCAGTTCAACACATATATAACCCCTCTGGCCACCTTGGTTAGGAACTTTGGCATCAAAATCATATCATATGCAGACGACACGCAGCTCTTCCTTTCCCTGACCTCGGATCCCGCAAACACCAAGTCCAACTTCCACTTATGAGTTGCCAGCTGGATGCAAAACAACTGCCTCAAACTCAACACTGACAAAACAGAGGGACTCATCTTGAAAGGCAAAACATCACCATGGGAAAACTCCTGGTGACCTTCAAAACTGGGAACCACACCAGCTGAACATACCAAGAACCTAGGAATCATACTTGACAGCAAACTCCCCACGAGAAAACAGATAAACACAGTATCCTCAGCCTGCTTCCTCACTTTCCAAATGCTCAGGAAAATCTCCAAGTGGCTCCCCACCAGCACCGAACGCACCGTCACCCAGGCACTCGTCACCAGCCGCCTCGACTACGGCAATACCCTCTACGTAGGGATCGCCTCTCATCTACTAAGCAGACTCCAGACCTTTCAGAACTCAACAGCCAGGCTCATCCTCGTGACTCCAAAGCAAGCCCACATCACCTCCACCTCAGAACTCTTTACTGGTTTCCTGTCCACAAATTGTGCCAGTTCAAATAACTAACCCACGCCTGCAGGGTTCTGCAAAATCAAGGGCCAGTTTACATCAACCACATGCTGAACTTCCACCAACCCCACAGACAGTTGCACTCTGCCATGTTCTCCATCGTCCACACTCCCTGCATCCACCGAAGTAGGGTGGGTAGACAATCCTCCTCCCTTGCTGCCAAGTCCTGGAACAGCCTCTACCTCCACCAAGGACATCCCCAACCCTACAGGAATTCAGAAAAGATCTATAACAACAACTTTATTGTATGAATATTTAAAATCTTTTACAAAAGCGGCAGAAAGTGCAAGTTAAAAACATAAAATCTAATTAAGACAAGAAAAGATCTAAAGATCTGGCTTTTCGAATAACATCACACAGCAGCAGCAACCCCCAGCGCCTGGATACCCTCACAAGTGATAAGCAGTGCTTTACAAACCTGTATTTGATTGGATTGATTGATTGATGATATAATGTGTCACAAGCTGACTAGATCCCCTAAGTTGCCCCGATCGGAAAATATGTCAACGAGGTTTTGACCCTAAGTCATTAATGGGTCATCATCAGAACATAACAAAAAAGAATGTGCATCAGGCAATAAACTAATGAAAAAAATCAGAACACAGGGTTTAATAGAAGAAAAATTAACAAAAAAGCAAAGGTGTGTGAAACCAGTGGACAACTTACTTGGGACAACTCGTCACGATCTGTAAAGAATGAAAAATTGAACAGCATAAGGTAATAGAGCTTTAAAGCAAGGGAAAGTGGGGAAAAGCATGCTAGTGCTGACAAACCTCAAAACCATGATGAAACCAAGCTGAAACAATGATGACAACTTTCTTATTCAGGACAAAAGCAACATGAAAGGTTCTCATTTAAGGAGTGAACTACGAAATATTCTAGGTCCTAAATTACAAGGAAACAGAGATAGGTAAACAGTTGGCCCAATAACAAAAAAAGCCACTTTAAGAACCCTTTAGACAAAGTTGACATTACTGTCAATGGATAAGGATCAAAAACGGATGCAAAAACCTCTCTGCCAACTGAGGTTACTGAGGTCATCCACAAAGTGAGCTTATTAGCTAAGAAAGGAATGGCAGCGCAGGACGTCTGCTGGCCGAGACCGCATTAGTTGGCCTCGCAAGGGAGGAGATAGATGCGCATCAGAGGGCGCATCACATTTATTCAAAAATGGCCGCTATGAACAAATCCTGAACAGTGAAAGAGGACTAGAATTTAAAAACGAAAGCAGTGGTACAATCAAACTATGCAAGTGGACTGCAAAAAATGTTCCATTGCTCGAGCCTACTTCCAAAGGCCCAACTCACCACTACCAAAACGCGCTGAAAAACAAAGTGCCATGGAAATAAAGGAATAGTCATAGCAATTATAAGACAAAATAGTTCAAAGCATATGACCAATCGTGTCATAGCCGTCAATCAAGTTATCTAATCATCTTCAATCAGGCAGAAAGAGATGTAACAACACATTTGCATGAGGCAAAAATGTATATCCGTTAGCTAAAAAAATGGCTTCGTTTGGCAACCCAACATAGGATAACAAGTCATGGTGAATAAAGCTTTGTCTGGCAACCCAAAATATGTATAGGTATGATGTGCATGCAAAATCATTCAGACGGTCAATTCATATATAAAAAGGCACACATTAACATGAAAGGTGACTAAAGGTACATAAAAATATTGTTTTACAGAATAATGCAGAATAAACTTAGCGGTGATGACTAAAGGACTATAAAACCATTGTTAATATAATAAATGCAAAATAATATTAGCTGTGATGATAAATAGTCAAATGAATGGCTTTATCTAGCAACCATTGCCTGTGTTTGATTATGGGTTGCTTAAGATAAGGAGTGGAATATGAAGATTGTTCAAGAAGTATTATAAAAGGCATTTCCTCTGAAGTTGTAGCTGTAAGAAGAGTGGTTGTATTAGTGGCAGTGCAGGATTGAGGTGTAATGGCCCCATACATGTGTATGACCTAATAGATCCAAGCGGTGGGTGTGGTGTGGGTGTCACAGTTTACCTTGGTCTACCTTAACCAGAAGAAGCCTGGGCTATGGAACTCCGTCAGGTAGGTGAACAATGTCATACAGTCACATGGCCATATGTGACGAGTGACGACCAATCAGGCAACAATATTGTTGTAATCTCTCTTTCCCCTTTCCCTTGGTATCTTCCACCCACCCTCCCCTCTTCCCCAGTTAGTATGCCCGGGAGCTTACTGTAGAATGTTGATGATGCATTCTCCTGTTGAGAGTGGATGACCGGTAATAAAGGGCACTTTGTACTCTACTCCTGCTTGTGTGCTTATTTCTTCATAACATTGGCGACGATCCTGCGAGGGGGGCAGTACTGGTCATCTCCCCCTTGTGTGCGCTCTCATGGTAATAAAGGAAGAAGCATTGTGCCGTGTGTAGCCACATCATTGCGGTGTGCTGCGAGCGGTCGACCTTCTGAAGTGCTGACAGATATTCTGCGGTGTCTTCTGGAAGCCTTGTGGTGATTTTACGGCACTGCGCGCTGAATGCTGGTGGGAACACGCAGTTTGCAAAAGGACTTTGTCTATTTTGGCCATCGAGCTACGCTCTGAAGGAGACAAACGGAACTGCCTGTGGAATGGCGATGGTCTGAGGTCGCTCGTGGTTGCTCTGCTTAGCGACCGGGGCATAGCTCTTCATATTGAGCACTACTCCGTGTGCGCGTCTTTTGAGGATTGTCCTCTGAGCAGTCTATTGTGCTGAGCATCGTCCTTCAGCCTGTTGTTCATCGGCAAGACGATCGGGGTGAGCTGAGGTGCGGGGAGGTTCCCGTCTCTTCTCGGCGCTGGATGTAGTGCCGCCGCCTCATCGAACTCGCTGGGAGCAATAATCCCCTCAGCGGTTGCTGGTACATCGGCATCGCTACCTTCTGTGGGTTTCAGCGTCTTCCTTTGGCACCGGCTCCTCTGCAGCAGTGGTTCCGCATATCATCTGCGGATTACCCAGCGTCCCCGCAGTGACTGACGTGTTTCCTGGTGCACACTTCACGCCCATTGCGGGCGGAGCCCCCGGCGAACATTTTTTTTCTATTTTAAGTTGCTTGATTTGTTTGGCCATTCTACAGCAACGGGGAGACAAGTTCTGCACTTCCCTCCTCTGCATTGCTGGGTTCTTCTCGTCTTGCAACGGAGGACATCTTCAGCGCCGGGGGTGCTCTAATTACAGTCTACCTTTGCTTGCCATACAAGTTACAGTTACGGTGAGGTAAAAAGTTTTCTCTCCTCTGCACTGCCGAAGTTATCCTCACTTCATTCATTCAAATGCCATGACTAATTTTTAATATCAGGTTAGGTTTCAAGTTCTGTTGTATTATTAAGGAGGGCCGTGTAATTTACCATTTTTCTTTCAATTTTCACTGGCATGGATCCTGGATACTGCTGAAGCAAGTACTGTGCATTACATTTATCCTTTGTTTATGGTACATTTTCCCCATGAACAGTATAGGGGCGTGTACGAGTGTGGCTTCCTCATCTGCATTTAACTTTACTGTCACATTTTCATTGTGGGACATTTACTGTATACTCATGGAGCCCCCATTCGTTATTTGTATTCTTCCAGGTATGGGTTCACCAGGAATCTGCCAACCTCCTTCATTTTTAAATGATTGCGATGAACCTGATATCCACTGGAAGGAATGGACTAAACTATTCGAGTCCTATTTGATTGCTATGGGTGGGGAAAGATTCTCGGCTTTGCGCAAGCAGCACATTCTATTACATATTTGGGTATTCATGGTCGCAAAGTTTAAGAGACTCTGCCTGAACCGGAATTAGAGGAGGAAGATGATTTAGATGCATTTGAGATCACCTTGTTAAAGTTAGGAAACCACTTTGGTGATAAAATTAACGTTGATTTAGAACGCCACAAATTCAACCGTATACAAGGAAAGAATGATTCCGTCAAAAATTATATTGCGGCTCTAAGAGGCCTAACTCAGAGGTGTGACTTTGGGGAATTAAATGACTCCCTCATACATGACCAGTTAGTGAGATGTACTAGTAACAGCAAGATCCAAGAAAAGTTGTTGTAAAAAAAACCCACGTTAGAGGAGGTTATCTCCTTAGCTCAATCAATTGAACACACCGCCAAATGCATGAAAGAAATTAAGGTATCTGAGGAAGTGGTAGCTGCAGTGCAGGTTTACAGTCTCTCTAGTAGCGTGTTGAAAATTAAAAATAATGGGGAAATGACCAACAGATCTGTAAGGGAATATTCTAACCTTAAATGTTACAGATGTGTAAGCAATAATCATCTAGCCAATAACCCGTTATGCACTGCACGAAATGCCCTATGCAAAAAGTGCAATAGAAGAGGCCATATTGCAAGAGTGTGTAGGGACGGTGAGAGTGGTCAAGTTAAAGCCATTAGTGATGGTTGTGAGGATCAACTCAAATTTGTTTTCCAAGTGAAAAGCTGTTGTGGTAGGTTGGTGGCGGAGTACCCTAAATGCAACATTCTAATTAATGAGGTAAATTTTGTTCTCCCTTTACATTGTTAAATGTTGAAGATTATAGGAAAAGTTTGGGAGTTCAGGGCATGTTAATCCACAAAGCAGAAACCAAAGGAAATGATGGACGGAGTGTTGAACATTGCAAGCATTTTCAAACAAAAAGAAGGAGTATGCCCTCTGAGGTCAAATGATACCTCCAGGTTTAAGAGAGGTGTGCTGAAAGGGACAATCCTTTTGTTGAAGACCCCTCACTCACCAACCTGGTTGGTGACATGCTTCATCATTGGGGTCCCACCCAGAGGCCGAGTGCCATCTGGGTGTGCTGCGACACCTGATTACAGTGGAGCTGGTGTTATTTGTGTGTGCAAGTGATAGTGTTTTAAAATTTGGTCAAGTATTTAACTCTGTAAAAAAAAATTTTAATCATAGAGTACTTGATCAATGTTAAAAAAGTCAATGGGGATACCCTATAGGGTTAAATTGGCCCGTGGTATCTATTAATAGAGTGTGAAGTGGGTGAGAAAAAAATATATATATATATGTGTAGTTGGTCATATATATAAAAAGGTCAGGTCTACATGTTTCAACCCTGGTGGAGAAAGTCTCCGGGTTTTCTTCAGGACCGTAAGTGATGGTGCTAACCAGGGTGGTGTACACGCACTAAGGTGTACCCTGCCCTTGGTTAGTAGTAAAAAAATCCTACTGAGAATCCAGTTGGAATAAAACCTGTGGAGGAAAACAGAAATGAAATATACTTTTTATTTGTATTCTGCAAAGCATTGCTTATTTCAGGTACCTCTCAGTCACTAGATGGTGATACTATGCCGTGGTTGTGAAGTTTTATCGGCTAATCCAGTCATCCATTTTGTGGTGAAAAATAGTGTATATGTGCTCCATTTGTGGAATATGACTTACATCCATCAAAAGTGCGCTTACACCTTGCTCCAATCATACACTGTTGTGCACACAATCACCTGTACGACTATTTGTGGACACACGGAGTGACTACACGAATATTAGGTGTTAGTCGCTTGATTGTCACAACGCCATTCACGTGCACCCCGGTAAGTTACCGAGCGAATGCACTCTCTCACCTGTTGGTCACAACAGTGTATGATTGGAGCAAGGTGTAAGCGCACTTTTGATGGATGTAAGTCATATTCCACAAATGGAGCACATATACACTATTTTTCACCACAAAATGGATGACTGGATTAGCCGATAAAACTTCACAACCACGGCATAGTATCACCATCTAGTGACTGAGAGGTACCTGAAATAAGCAATGCTTTGCAGAATACAAATAAAAAGTATATTTCATTTCTGTTTTCCTCCACAGGTTTTATTCCAACTGGATTCTCAGTAGGATTTTTTTACTACTAACCAAGGGCAGGGTACACCTTAGTGCGTGTACACCACCCTGGTTAGCACCATCACTTACGGTCCTGAAGAAAACCCGGAGACTTTCTCCACCAGGGTTGAAACATGTAGACCTGACCTTTTTATATATATGACCAACTACACATATATATATATATTTTTTTCTCACCCACTTCACACTCTATTAATAGATACCACGGGCCAATTTAACCCTATAGGGTATCCCCATTGACTTTTTTAACATTGATCAAGTACTCTATGATTAAAATTTTTTTTACAGAGTTAAATACTTGACCAAATTTTAAAACACTATCACTTGCACACACAAATAACACCAGCTCCACTGTAATCAGGTGTCGCAGCACACCCAGATGGCACTCGGCCTCTGGGTGGGACCCCAATGATGAAGCATGTCACCAACCAGGTTGGTGAGTGAGGGGTCTTCAACAAAAGGATTGTCCCTTTCAGCACACCTCTCTTAAACCTGGAGGTATCATTTGACCTCAGAGGGCATACTCCTTCTTTTTGTTTGAAAATATTTGTCTAAGGGGAATAGGAGTACCCCCCAAAGAAAACCCTTTCTCTCTCATTGTTTTTCATGAACATTGCAAGCACTCACCCCCAGTCAACTGATCTGGGTTTAATCCATCACCGTTCTTTAGCCCACTCTGCCACCCCAGTTCAGACATGACCATATGCAAATCAGTCTGACCCTGTGCCTCATGGGAACAGTCCAGCCCGAACTACCAAGCCATGTCTTCCCTGGACCGGAATCAAGCTTCCTAGGACCGGTTTCTGGCATTTCAGCCGTCTTCAGCCAGGCTTGCTTGAATCCAGTGGCAAAGTGAGCAAGGGACTCACATCTGAGCATACCCTGCCAACTCATGGCGAACAAAGCAGAAACCAAAGGAAATGATGGACGGAGTGTTGAACATTGCAAGCACTCACCCCCAGTCAACTGATCTGGGTTTAATCCATCACCGTTCTTTAGCCCACTCTGCCACCCCAGTTCAGACATGACCATATGCAAATCAGTCTGACCCTGTGCCTCATGGGAACACTCCAGCCCGAACTGCCAAGCCATGTCTTCCCTGGACATGGATTGAAGAGATCAAGAAACACCTCGATTCATGGCACGAACATAAACTAATCAACAATGAAGAGAAAAAGTTTCTACTAAAGGAAAATCCTACAATTGCCACCATATACTTCCTGCCAAAGATCCACAAAACACTCATAAAACCACCAGGAAGACCAATTGTATCTTCCTGTGATTCCCTTTATGAGAACATATCATCATACATAGACTGCTACCTTGCACCACTGGTAAAAAATCTGTCTTCCTATATTCAGGATACTAGTGACTTTTTGCGGATCTTGTCAAACACATCATGGAACTCAGAATATCTTATGGTGACCATAGATGTCGTGTCATTATATACATCAATTGAACACACCATCGGACTGAACGCGTGTGCATACTTCCTCAGACAAAAAGGCATACATGAATTAGAACATTCTGCCATGTTGTTGACAATGATCGAAATATGCCTCAACAACAATATTTTCTTCTTCAATCATGAATTATACCATCAACGATGCGGCTGTGCCATGGGTATTTCCTTCTCACCTAATTACGCCAATCTCACAATGGGCTGGTGGGAAAAGGAAATAGCCTGGGGCCCGCAGAACAACGAGGCCCTGGACAAAATCGTTCTATGGTCACGATACATTGACGATCTGTTCCTTATCTGGAACGGAACCAAAGAGGAATTCATGCTATATTTTAACACACTCAACAATAATGACTTTGGACTCTCGTTCACTTGTAACACAAGTCGTCGCAAAATTGATTTCCTTGACATATCGGTATATATTGAAGATGGTCAAATTGAAACGACATTATTTCGGAAAAAAACAGCCACAAACAGCATCCTGCATGCTGAAAGCTTCCATCCTAAAGCTCTACTTAAAAGCATCCCCTACGGCGAATTCATCCGCATGAAAAGAAACTGCTCAAGGAATGAGGATGCAAACAAAGAAATACTCAATAGTGCCATGAGACTACGTAAGCGTGGATACAAAATGAGGGATCTCAAAAAAAGCATGGATAAAGTGAAAAATATGAACAGAACAGACATTCTAATTAAAAAACATCCTAATACAGATAACGAGAATACGACACAAACAGCACCAAGACTAATATTGTCATACAGCAAAGAATCTTTTAAAATCAGACAACTTTTCCAAAAATATTGGCCAATTTTACAACAAGATCACAATTTGGTAGAAATCATTGGCACTCGACCGTCAATTTCATACAGGAAGTTACCCTCGATCCGAGATCTTGCCACAAAAAGTCATTTTCAAACCAAGAAACAAGAAGGGCTAAACTGGCTTGCATCACAACAGATTGGCTTCAGGAAGTGCAACTGTAAAGCCTGTAAAATTGGGAAAAACATGACCACAATCAAGGATCCAGAAGGAAACACCATCCACATTGGCCATAAAATTACATGTACAACCAAATTTGTAATTTATGTGATCCAATGTGATTGTGGCTCAATATACATTGGCAGTACTAAGCGCATCCTTGAGCATATTAGAGCAGTAAAAAACAAGGACTCAAGCTATGCAACTGCCAAACATATGTTAACTTGTCAAGAAGGAAACTGGAGAAATATGTCATTCTTTGCTATTGACACAATAGAAAGTCATGAAAGGATGGGTGATCGCCAAAGAAAGTTGCGACAACTTGAATCTAAATACATCATTAGATTGCGAAGTAAAAACCCGAGAGGGATGAATTTGGACGAAGAACTTTATGTCCATCTCTGAGATATATCCCCATCACATACTATTGGATTTTCTGATCATCCTCACTAATACTTATTTTGAAATTGATGTATACCAAAGAAC
The DNA here is from genome assembly GCF_964204655.1 of Triturus cristatus. NCBI lineage: Eukaryota > Metazoa > Chordata > Amphibia > Caudata > Salamandridae > Triturus > Triturus cristatus. The sequence continues at coordinate 724,964,533 of NC_140590.1, read as the reverse complement.
TTAACCATATGAGCCTTAAGAATTATACTTTTTTTCTTTTTCGAATTGACTTTATTGGTTTGACATGCATGTTTCTGTTTTACTGATTCAGAACCCCTTGTGACATTTGTTCTTATCTTATGGCATATGTACTATACATTAAGTCTTAAGGTCACTAAAAACCAGTTTACTACTTAATGTAATTTTAAACCGGTCACTAATACCAGTTTACATGCCAACATATGCGATATGTATGTGTTGTTTCTCTAAAACAAATTTAAAAGTTGTAATTTGTTTTTCACTGTCACGAGGTTTTTCTATTGAATGTCAAATAGGACTACAGATCCCAGAATCCCATGGGGTCTCTATCAACCTTGTACTAACAGGAAATGATATATGATAGACATAGAAAGTAAAATCACCTACCGTGAACAACACGCGTTGGTGGTGTGACAGTCAGGGCTCTGTCAAACTTAAATAAACTACTACAAGGTTCCAGAGTGCGGATGTCCTTTGTTTTGAATACTAAAAATTGGCCACTGGCTTGGCCCAACACCCGCACCCGCTGCTGAGCGATCCGGTTCAAGCCACATTGCAGGAAAAATATATATATATATATATATACATACACATTTTCACAGAAATGCATAGGAATTGCACACCAACAAAATAGAATTCTATAGGCTTGTCAACTTTCCGCATGTCATAGGAAGTATAGATGGTACACATATGCCTATATGCCCATCATCTGACACTGAGTATTTATTTATGAATCGGAAACATACCCATTTTTTTGAACATTCAAGTGGTGTGGGATGCAAAAAACTTCATAACCAATATTGTTGCCCAATTTCCTGGGAGCACTCACTACTTTTTCATATTCCCACATAGTGGAATTCACCAAAGTCTGCAAAGAGGAGATTTTGATGGCAGATATTTGTTTGGTGAATAAACAGATTTATTTAACAGAGCTTAAATGTGATTTTTATTTCATAGCTAAATATGTTTTTTCTGTTTGTAGATGATAGTGTGTATGCCTTATGGCCATGGCTAAAGACACCATATCTGTCCCCCACTTCTCCCAGTGAATGTAGTCACAATGCAGCACCCAGTAGAATCAGAGGAGTCATAAAACTCACACTTGGACTACTGAAAAGTCGTTTTAGATGACAGCACAAGAACAGTGGTGCCCTGCAATACTCTCCAGAGGTCAGTTGTAAAATTGCTGCAACATGTGCCATTCTGCACAATATTGCAACAAGTAAAGGACTAACTGTAACAGTGTCAGAATCTGACTCAGATGAAGAAGGAGGTCCAATCACATCACCTACCACACTTGAAAAAACCTGTGCTGCAGAAGGGCGTTTGAGATGTGCTAATATAACCAATCATTATTTTTCACACACACAGTAAGTATTTACATTAATTCAATCTTACATAAAGAATCAGAAACAGCCAGTGTAGGATGCATAACTAAATATAGCTTTATTTTCAGGTTAGAAAATGTATATCTGAAAAGATGCTTCTCTTTCAATATGTTTTTTAAAAAAACAGAATAATATGACATTGAAATGCACTGTTAGGATGTAACAGTTTGCCCTTCTTTCTAAGCCTTGCGTTTTTGTGAGCTGATGTTTTAGGTTCAACAATTTCAGCATCACCACTGCAACTTCTGCTTTACCGGACATTTAACCTGTCTGTAGTTGAGATGGTGCTGACACTAGATTGGTCCTAACTTTCTCCCACTCCAACCTGTGTGCCACTTGGAATGTTAGTTGCTTGCATTGTCTCTACTGTATTGGTCACCCGTATTAGGCCTCTTGCCACACCCACACTGTAGTGCCCCATTTGCACCTGTGAACGAACAGTGTGGTGAGATAAAGTGGTTGTGGCTTGCACCAGCCGATTGATGGCCCATCAATGCAGGATGATATATGGCATCCCCTACACCTTTACTGGATGCTTTCATGGTGCAGTTCCTAACATAAGGTCTTGATGGCATCTGCGAGATTTGGACATTTTTCATTTATTGCCATCTGATTAGTAGATAGGGTGCTTGTGACACTTTCTCAAACCCAGTTGTTATGTTTTTATTTACGGTAGCCAGTTTTTGGTCTGCTTCTGTTGAAGACGCTGAACCTTTATGTTCAAAATAGTTTATTAAATTTTATAATAATACTAAACAATGACAATACAAAAAAGAGCATGGTGTAGAGTACCCTTAAAACGACTTACCACTAAATAACAGTTAAATGAATACAAAGCGGTACAATGTAATATGAATGTAGTAATCATAACATAAAAGGAAAAGGAAGAAACAATAAGTAATTATCATACAAATAATTTCAAATAGAGCTACTATAAGTTAAACATGTGCGATAAACAATATAAGGCAATATATATGAAGGCAGTATAACTAGGAAGATAAATAGTGATCAATCGGTTTCCAAAAAGAATGATAAGAGTCACAATGACGAGTAATACCAGACAAAGATAAATTGTCACCACTTCTAGTAAAAAAATAATCCAAGGCCACCAAGCATGAAAGGATAATAAGGACACATCTTTCTAACAGGCAGTGATAGACTTTAGAGCGGCTGACATCATTTATTTAAAAGTTTACAATCCAAATCAGATAATTGTTCAGAAAGAGCAACAGATTTACATATCAGCAAAGTAAATGAAAGTTTGTCAGAAATATTAAGTATTTTTTGTATAACACTCCAAACTTCATTCCGAAACTTTAAGATAAATGTACAGTCAAAAAGCATATGTTTTAACGAGCCAGTATGCAAGTTACAATGCCAAGAATTCGAATTCAGAAGAAGTTTAGCTTTAAATAACTTTAATGGGGTCCATAAGCAATTAAACAAAATATAAGAATTTGTTTGATAAAGTGATACAGGTAACCGTCCTGAAATATTGTTCAACCATTTTTTTCCATGTATCATATGAAAAAGATATTGAAAGTTCATCAATCCAAAAAGTTTAAATTGTATCAATATTGGTACCTTGAAATGTATTCAATTTCTTATACATTAATGACACAGCATGAGAGGAAGAGGAGATCGATTGAACATAAATTGTTAAATCTGATTTTATAATTGTAGGTATATTATTAGGAAAGGAATCTAGTATAGAATTACATAAAAGGTCATATGTAAGGAAATGAGAAGAGAAGTGAAATTTTGCCTGCAATACATCAAAAGATATCAAAGTATCATCATGGTAAATATCTTTTAAGTAGTAAATACCTGCGTTAATCCACGACTGCCAAAATTTGACAGAACGAGAGAGCTTTAGTCATGGATTGTACCATAATAAAATCTCTACAGAATTTAAAATAGCTGACTGAAAAAGTGAATCTAAATCATTTAATATTAACCTTCTGGACTTCAAAATAGTAGATTTATTAAATAATGTTGCATTATTGGACATGGTTAGTAAAGTAGACAATGAATACAACGCCACTAAATGTTTTTCTATAAGAAGCCATGTAGGCGGACTATTAACCCCTTCAGTGCCACGCCCTTTCCCCCTCCTGTGCCGGGCGTTGCATTAGTGGGTGGGGTTCATGACGAGATAGTCTCGTCATGGGCACAGCGCAACCGTGCTCCATGACGAGACTATCTCGTCATGGGCACTGAAGAGGTTAAGGTGAGAGTGATTAAACCAAAGGGAGCTCTGTTTTAAGATAAAAGCTTTATGATAGTTCAGAAAATCTGGCATATCAAATCCTCCATTACATTTTGTCATTTTAAGTGTTTTATAGCTAATGCGAGGTGATTTATTATTTCAAAGAAACTTAGAAAGATGACGATCAATTGTTTTATAAACTTTCAAAGTAAATTGCTTAGGAATCATAGCTAAAAAAATATAAAAATGTAGGAGCTATAGTCATTTTTATTGAGTCCATTTTCCCCCACCAAGAAAGATGAAGTGGAGACCATTTAGATAATTTATCATTAAAATAGTTTATAATAGACTCATAATTTAATGTAATTGTAGTTTTTTATAGATGACAAGAACAAAATACCAAGGTATTTGATGTTATCTGTTTGCCAGATTATTTCTTTTATGGGTAGCATATCTGGGGTACAATGAGGATGTAAGGGGAAACATTCAGTTTTATTGGTATGTAACGTATAACCAGAAATTAAGGAATATGATGAGATAATATCTAACAAAGGAGGAAGTGAGGATTCAGGATTACCAATAAATAAAAGTACATCATCTCCATATGCTAATGTTTTAATTGTGATCTCTTTAATACTAATACCAGCAGTATCATTAAATTTCCTAATGGAAGTAAGTAAAGGTTTGATAACAAGAATAAATAATAGCAGGGACAATGGACAACCTTGTCTGGTACCTCTAAAAAGAAAAAAATTGAATCGAAATTTGACCATCAATAAATAAGCGAGCAGTAGGGCTAGAGTTAAGATATCATACGAATAAACACATCACCAAAATTATATGCAGCTAAAGTGTGAAATAAAAATTGCCAATGAACTTTATCAAAAGCTTTTTCAGCATCCAATGCAAGAACTCCAGAAGGTAAGGACAGAGTAGATCCTTGCTCAATAGCATGCAACAAAACTCTTGTGTTATTAACAGAATATCTATTTTTCATGAAACCAGATTGGTCAGGATCGATAAGAGAATCCAATACGGCGGTCAGTCGGGTTGCAAGAATTTTAGTATATAGTTTACAATCCTGATTTATTAAAGAAATAGGGCGGTAGTTCGATACAAGTGTCGGATCTTTGTTAGGTTTTGGTAAAACAACAATTAAAGCTTCAGTAAAGGATACTGAAGTTGAACCAGAAGCACTAAAAAAGTTTAAACAAATGAGGAATAAGATGCAAATCAAATTCCTTAAATAATTCTGCTGGAATTCCATCTGGACCTGAGTATTTATTTTGTTTAAGAGATTTAATAGCTAATTGTATCTGTTCTTGAGTAATAGGCAAATCTAATTTTTCTTTGGTCGGTTACGGAACTTTAGGTAATCCACAAGCCAATAAAAAACGATCAATCAGGGAAGGATCATCAAATTGAGGCTTATTATATAGATTAGAGTAATAATTTAAAAATTTGTTAACAATATCTTTTTGTGACAATGCAATTTTCCTATTTGGACCGTGAATTGAATTTATTAAAGTTTTTTCTTTTTTAATACGTACATAGTTGGCTAAGAGTCGACCAGATCTGTTGGCATTATAACAACATTTGGCTTTAGAAATAGTAAGTTGTATACCAGCTTTTCTACTTAAAATTGAATTAAATTCATAACACAATTTTTGTAATTTTATTTTGAATTGAGGATCATTAGAAGTAATAAAAAGTCTTTAAAATTTTGCAATTTATTTGTCTAAATCTTTAACGTTGGAATTAAAGGTTTTATTTCCATGGGCCATAAGAGAAATGGATGTCCCTCTAATATAAGCTTTAAAAGCATCCCATCGATTCACCATGGACGTAGAGCCTTCTGGATTAAGCTGAAAGTAATCTTGAAGTGCATTTAGGATTTTTGGTTTATTATATTTCATTCAGAATAATGTTAGTGTTCATACGCCATCTGGATTGAGCTTTAAAATTTGAGTCATATTGCAATACCATAGAAACCAAAGCATGATCAGAAATATCAATATTACCAATATTAGGAGTAACAACTGAATTAATTGCAGAGAAATTAATAGATAGTCTAATCTTGAATAAGAATTATGAGAGTTTGAGAAAAAAGTGAACGATTTTTCAGTAGGATAATGCAATCGCCAAATATCCACCAACTTAGCGGATTTAAAAAAAGATTTTAGAGTAAAAAATGCTCTGGGTGGACAAATTTAGTGTGAGATAATCTATCTAATAAAGGGTCATGTACAAGATTGAAATCGCCTCCAACTATAATTGGGACATTACCCAACTTGAGAACTGTAGTGTTTAGAATAGACCAACAATTAGGGTCATCAACTGTTGGTCCATATACATTAATTAAAAACATAACTGTATCTTGAATTTTAACTTTTGCTATAATATATCTATCTTCTGTGTCTGGATTTACTTAATATTTGATAATGTAATCTTTTTCGCGAAAAGGATAGCAACACCATTTTTTTTGCCTACCGCGGGATAAGAAATAATAGAATCAACCCACTTTTTCTTCATAAAAGCCAACATTTCATCTTCAATATGTGTCTCTTCAATGAAGCAGATATATGCATTATGGCTACCTAAATAATAGAAAATGTTTGTACATTTTACAGGATGTCTTAGACCCTTAACATTCAATGAAACAAGCTTAACATTATTAATGTTAGCCATAGTGAGATAGGGAAAATAGAAAGCAGAAGATTGAAGCATAAAAGGAAAAGAAGAAGTTCTAGAAAAAGACAGTAGGGAGAAAAAGAAAAGAAAGATACGTACAAAACATAGAAAACGACAACACATAAAATATATAACAATCTTGAAACAAACACATGCTTTGCAAGCATGACCGAACCATTAGAGCCCTGTAAGGAATTAAACAACTACTTTAGCCAGAAAAACTAATACATTCATAATCAAGTGTCAGTCTCCCAGCCAGCAAACTTAAAAGGCTGAATTTCTGGATCTTCTCTGATCTTCCTTGCCAGTGGCTCTATATATAAATTGAAAAGCAGAGGCGATAGAGGGCACCCATGCCTCGTTCCCCCTTGATATTTTTACTGGTTGAGACAAGGAGCCATTAATTAAAATCCTAGCCTGGGGAGCTTGATAGAGACCGGCCAAAGCATTACAGAAATTTGTACCGAAGTTCAGGGACGTAGTGAATTCCTTCAGATATACCCAATTTACCCGGTCAAAGGCCTTGGTAGCATCCAAGGCTACCAAGGCAAAAGGAAGATGGTAAGTGGACGCTAGGTTGATCGTGGCAATCAATGAGAAGATCAGATCTTTCAGAAACCTTCCCCGAGTAAAGCCTTTTTGGTCCTCATGAGTTAAATCAACCATCAGCCCATTTAACCTATCCGCCAGGATCTTCGTGTAGATCTTATAGTCACTGTTTAGCAAGGAAATGGGACGATAGGAGTCAAATTTTTTTGAGCATTTTCCTGGTTTCAATATCAATGCTATCGTGGCTTCCTTCCAGGAGGCTGGCATGACCTCATGTTCAATGTATAGCTCATTAAACATTTTAGTTAAGATAGGGGCTAAGGTGTCCGCCAAGATTTTATAAACCTCTTGTGGAATGCCATCTGGCCCTGGGGCCTTCACCTTCTTTAAATGCGCCATTATATTACCCACTTCCTGAACCTTTATCTTTCCATTGAGAAGATCTGCTTTTTCCCTTTACAAAGAGTTTCCCATACCTGGTCTTACCCATTTACTAAGAGTATCTTTAGATGACATAAGATCTTCCTGGTATACTCTGCTAAAGTGATTTTGGAAAGCTTGCTCAATTCCTTCGCTATCATCAACTAGGCTGACTGTTTGTTCACAAATAATTTCCTCAACCCTATTTCTCAGTTGTTCTTTCTTTGCCTTCTATGCTGGAAGTTTGCCACACCCTTCACTGTATTCAAAATGTGCCATTTGACTGGCTTCCGATCTCTTTCTCACCCTCTCTTGCATTACCGTGGACAAATTGACCTTCTCTTGTAGCAGTTCTTGAAGCATTCTAATCCTCACCTGCTCATCTATGCTAGGATCGCTTAATTCTTTTTCTAAGGAACGGATCTTTTCCTCCTGTCTTGTTACTTCTTTATAGTAGTTCCTCCTTTTCTCAGCCGCTAAAGCCCCAAGCCTGCCCCTCAGAAACGCCTTATAGGCATCCCAAGCAACCCCAGGGGCCACTAATCCCCAATTGGTCTAAAGAAACTCTTCTGTATCTTTTTTAAGGGCTTGTACCACCTCCTCCTCCAATAGAATTGTGCGGTCTAGAGTCTATCTGGACTGAGCCGCGGCCCCCCTGAGCTCTAATGTAAGCATTACCGCTGAGTGGTCTGACAGATGGGCTCCTATATGCTCAACCTGTTGTACCTCATCTTTAACCTTACAGTCCACCAAAAAATAATCTATTCTAGACTGGTGTCTATACTTTTTGTTGAAGAAAGTAAAGGCCTTTTTTTCGCCTGCTTTTCGTCTCCAAATATCAAGCAACCCTAGTTGTTCCATCATTTGTTTGATTAATCTAAGCATATTAGGGTTGGTCTGAGCTCTACTGCATATAGACCTATCTAATACATTATTCAGTACAACATTAAAATCGCCAGCCAGAATGATTGGGTCGGATGAGTTTAAAAGCTCCGCCCAAAGATCTTGCAAGGGAATCACCTCATCATGATTTGGCCCATAGTAACCTGCTATCGTAAATAACCTAGCTGAGATCTTAACTTTAGCTACTATCCATCTGCCTGCTTTATCAGATGAAAAGGAATCTAGGCTAACTTGAGCCCCATGCTTGAATAGAATTGCCACCCCTTTAGTCACTGCTGTTTGAGCTGTGCATGCAAACTGTGCTACCCATTTCACAGTCTTAAATAGCTCTACTGCCTCCTTCTCAGTCAGATGGGTTTCCTGGAGTATAATAATGCGGGCTAAAGAATCCTTCAAATACTGAAGTATTTTCATACTCCTACTTCTGACCTGTAGGCCATTTACATTCCAGGACAGTATTTTAATGCTTCCTCCTTTCTTACTACCCATCAACTAATACTATTAAGAAACCAAGGTCTGTAAAGATTAAAAGAGGTTATAGAGGACTTTTTCTTTTTTTTTTAATTCCCACTGCTCCCCACCCTGTGCACTTCCCTCCCATAGAGAACCCCCACCCCAAATCCTCCATAACCAATAGGCCATATGGATTTACCCCCAGAGCGTATAACTACCAAGCGTGTAAAAGTGTTTTACCATGTCCCATATAAAAACCCTAAGAATCTGAGAGGGAAATTATTTTTTTATTATATAATATATATATATATATATATATATATATATATATATATATATATATATATATATATATATATATATATATATATTTATGTATTTATTTTTTTTATTTTTATTTTTTTACCCAGAGTGTCCTATAAAAGGTTTTTTCCATTTGTTTTCCAGCCAACTTTTATACATATTTTTCTTCCTATATATATTACCTACTGGCGGTCGCCAGTAGGTAGTTATAGTTAGGACCCCTTTTCCATAGGAAAACCTCAACATTCTATTTTGAATAACTTTGGCGCCGGTCGATGAATCCTCGCGAATTTCTCAAAATAGGTGGGGCGCTACGCTCCGCTCCTACCCTGAAAGTCTCGGGGGGATTCGTCAAGCGGGGGCTGAGATAAAAGGGGGGTCCCAAAACGCGTTTTTCCCATGCATTTTTCCATAGGACCTTTAGAACGAGCTACAGCCCGAACGGCTGAACAGAATTACTAGAAATTTGGCAGAGAGGTAGTCCCTAGGTCAAGGAAGTGCCTTTTGTAGGTTTGGTGTAAATCTGTTCAGTAGATTCTGAGAAAATAGCCTTTAAATCAATATATATATCTGAGCCCGCTTACGGTACGCTTACCGTACGCTTACCGTAAGCGTACGGTGGCGTGCGCGAGCGCGATTCTGATTGGCTCTTAGATCTTAGTAAACATTCGAATCGGCCGAAACCAGGAAGCGGCGGCCGCCATTTTGTCTCTCGCACTGAGTGTTGTTTATCAAACAAGATGGCCAAAAACATGTTACGGGGCTGTTTTGACAACTCCTTCCCACATAGTCATGTTGAGGGAGTCCCCAAACATCCCCCAAGAGCAAAAACGGTTTTATTTTTTTTTCGGCAATTTCGCCGAGTACGCTTACCGTACGCTTACCGTAAGCGTACGGTAAAAAAAAAAAAAAAAACACTATCCACACTTACCCCACCCCCTGTGCTTTTGGTGGCCGTAGGCCACCAAATGTACAGGGCTTATTAATAGGTAAAAAAAACTAAATTTTGGCAACATGAAATTATAAAATCGAAATAAAAAAAACACTATCCACATTGACCCCACCCCCTGTGCTTTTGGTGGCCAAATGTACAGGGCTTATTAAAGTTGATAAAAACCGTGCACGGAACGAACTGCGTTAAGTGGGCGCGCACGCCTCGAATGGCGTAAAGTAACTTAGCATTTAAAAAACTGTACAAATTCACTGAAAAAACCATAGGTTTCACACACGTTATAGTTAGGAATTAGCATTTAAAAAACCTTGCAAATTCACTGAAAAAACCATAGGTTTCACACATGTTATAGTTAGCGGAAATTTTACTGATAAAAAACCAGTGAAATTGCCCCGTTATAGTTAGTGCTGGCAACTATAACTCACGCGACCGCAATCTTCTGCTGATGACATATGTGTCTTTATGAAAAAAAAATATTTGTAATATATGTATAGCTAAAAATGTATGGAAGAAGACATGGGCAAATAAGTGTCTAAATACAGTATTAGCATCAGCAGAGGATTGCGGTCGCGTGAGTTATAGTTGCCAGCACTAACTATAACGGGGCAATTTCACTGGTTTTTTATCAGTAAAATTTCCGCTAACTATAACATGTGTGAAACCTATGGTTTTTTCAGTGAATATATATATATATATATATATATCTATATCTTTTTTTCTCATTTTATTATATTTACCCTTCATCTCCGAAACCATTTCCCTTCCCATTCTCCCTTTCCAACATCATCATTCTTTCCTTTACAGCTTATATTTATGCTTAGTCTAGCTAAAATTATGTATATATATATATGGCGAAAAAGTAGAAAAGTTCTTAAAGGACTTTCAGGCGATTTCAAATTTTCTAAATATGTAGACAACCCTTACATATTTAGAAAATTTGAAATCGCCTGAAAGTCCTTTAAGAACTCGTCTACTTTTTCGCCAGAGTGGAAAATGAACATTTTATTATTTATCATCACTTTTAAATAGGCCGGGAATCTTAGCTGAACTACAGCTCCCAGGCCTCTCAGTTGGTCCATCCTTTTTCCAAGCTCCCATTGCCTGTTTGAAGTAGCAGCTGAGACATCCGAACGGAATTCATATTTTACCCCTTCCACTTCTACCGATTTCAGACTCAGTGCTTTAGAGAGTATTTTCTCCTTTAAGGAAAATGTTAGGAAATTAATCAAAATTTTTCTAGGCTTTGTCCTATTTGTATTTAGCCTAAATGGATCCCTATGTACACGCTGGATGTCTTTGCTTATTTCTTCTTCAGACTCATCCAATTGTAGTTCTTTCTTAATCATGCATACTACAAAGGTTTTAATATCCTCTCCCTCTCTACCTTCAGGTACTTTCAAACTTTTTATATTCCTTCTCTAAAAATGTTCCAACCTCTCGACCCTCTCTAGATACTCTGACTCTGAGGACTTTAACTTCGTAATCTCAGCTGCATTCAAACCAACTTGCTCCCTAATCTCCTTTACTTCCCCCTCCAATTGGGCCGTTCTACTGCTGAGATCGTCTATCTTTTTTTCCAAGTTGTCGCAAGCTGGTCTTATTTCTTTTTGGTTCCCTTCTGATGCCTCAAACCTAGACCTCATCTCAACTGTGAGAGCTTTTAACAACCCACTTAGCAGCAGCTCCTCACTCGCCATCCCTCCTGACGCCCCTGAGGCTCCTAGATCCTGAACCAGGACCTTTGAAGTTAACAATTTCTGTGACTTATTTTGGGGCACCTGGGTGCTCATAATTTCATTTTCATTAACAGGAGACTCAGCCAGGATTTGATATCTATTAGGGGAAATATTTTCACTCCAGTCACTGACCTCTATAGGCATATTGGTGGATCTTACGCTTCCTATGATCTTCTCTTTGTTCGTTGCCTTCTCTCCCTCCATCCTGCTCTCTGCTAAAAAATCTGTTTGAGGTACAACCTTAAAGAAAGTCTTGAGGGAGGGCATAACCTTTAATTCCTGCCTGGCTTTCCCCTTTTGAACGGCAGTCTTCCTTTCCTTTGTTCTCTTTACCGTAATCACTTTACCCCCCTCCTCCTCCTCCTCCTTTTCAGCCCCTTTTACTATCTTGATTTCTCTTCCTTTGCCCCCCTTCTCTCTCTTAATCTTTCTTAAAAGATATCGTGGGTGTGGGTGTGGAGGCAAAACCGGGGGAGATTTCACCTTATCTGTAAACCCGGTAAACTTGGGACTAGTACCAGTACTGGAGCAGGGACTCACACTCCCAGACAGAGCCCCCTGGGAACGGCCTTCATTCGACTCACCCGACTCACAAACGACTGCGTCCAAGGCCTCTCCTACTCGCTGCAAAACTCCTCTCCCGGGCAGACCTTCCAGCCCGCTGGCTCCGCGACCCCCCTTCCCCCGGAAGGGGATTCTGACTGCCGCGCCTCTTCCCTTTCGGAGCTCCAGGGCCGCCCTCCCCCACGGCCGCTCCGCTACCTCCGCTAACTCCTCCACCCTGATGCCGAAAAACACCACCGCTTCCGAGCAAACCACGCCAAACAAGAAAAACCTGGCCTCGTTTAATGGCCTTAACAACTGACTTTGAGATGGCCTCAGGCTATGAGGTTAATGAAGATAAGTCCGAAGTCATGACTTGGAACATCGAGGGGGCATCTGGAAAGGACGAGATTAGGTACCTGGAGGTTATGACATCTCATGACACCGGCAAAACAGCGAAACTTAATTTTGACAAAGTTCGGAAGGAGATTACTAAACTTTTGGAATCCTGGTCTCACCTCCAATTATCAATTTTTGGAAGAAGTAACTTGATCAAAATGGTAATTCTTCCAAAGGTTACTTTTCTTTTCGATGCAATACCTCTACCTTTTAAAACGGTTTGGCTTAAGAAACTACAAGGGGATTTGGGTTCGTTTATATGGGCAAGTAGCTTGGAAGAAGCTACGAAAAAGGGTCGAGAAAGGAGGAATTGCCTTATCAGATCTCCTCTTTTATTCATGGGCTTTTCTTTTAAAGAATGGAAAGTATCTTTTTAACTCGCCAAATCCCTCAACTGCAGGAGGCTTGTGGTCCACAATAGCGCTTTTAGAGCCGGGAGGTAAGGAGGGGTTCATTTTTAAGTATGCTACCCCCAAATTCTTTAAAAAGGTTAGGTTGAAGATCCTGAGGGGGTTTGCAGAGACTTGGTATAATGTGAGAAGAACTTTGAAAATTCCTTACCATAGTCTTTTAGCCCCTATTTGGGATAGCCCCGGCTCTCCAGAGTGGACAAAAGACAGCTTGGCTAAACCCCTATTACAGGGAGGCCTCAGACAATGGGACCAGCTAATAAATGATGGCAGACTTATTTCCTGGGAGAGCTGTAGCCAGCTTACAAACTTTCGACTCTCCAGTTTTAAATATATGCAAATTCAGAGCTGGTTCGCTGATCCATTAACAAAAATAGGGGAACAAAATGAGTTAGAATTTAGAATGAAGCAGCAACTACGTCAAAGAAAGGAGGTGGCGATGATCTATTGGTTATTGGTGGAAACAGAGGATGGAGATTTCACGCTTTCAATGGAGTTATGGGGAAAATACTTGCCGGAATCATCGCTGGGAAAGTACTGGCAAGTATCTATGGCTATGCTATTTAAATCAGTTAAGCCTGCGCATCTGAGAAGAAACCATCTCTTTTCCATCCATAGAGCATATTGGTCACCTTGGAAGCTGTCGAAATTTGGGAGGAGAGGTGAAGTCCCTTGCCCGAAATGTGGTAAAATGAAGGCGGATGATGTCCACATGTTTTTAGAATGTGTAGAATTGCAAACATATTGGAATGAAGTGACTGGGGCGTTATCCCAAATGCTTAAGCTGCAAGTTAAGGTAAGCGTTCTATTTGTCATTTTGGGGCAATTGGAGCCTGAAGTAAAATCTACTAAAGATCAGGCGAGACTTAACTTTTACATTGCATTGCTTGCACTGAGAGAAATCTGTAAATTATGGGTGTCTCCTCTCTCCCCAGGTTTAGATAATCTGTTAAACTCAGCTAATTATATAGTCACCTCAGATGGGAATAGTACTAGAGACGTACATTTTTGGCTCCCTTTCATTGAATGGTGTAATAATCTAAATGATAATAGGTAGTTTCTTAATGGTCCTAGGATTACCAGCCTCGCTCGGCATTCGGGTTTTGGTATTTGTGATTTGGTTCTGCTTGGCGGAAAGTGAGAGAAAAAGAAGCGGACAAATTCACATGATCCCTCCTTCCTTGTCTTCTATTCTTATCCATACCTACCTGTATTGCCAAAAGAATAAGGGGGCAGAGGCGTCAGGTGCCCATCAGGATGTGCAAAGGGGAAGAACGGTGTTTTTTTTTCTTCCTGATAAAGAGGCTTATGAGGACTAAAAAAATAAATTAAAAAAAACAACAACAACAACAAAAAAAAACAATGGTGTTGGCTTAAGACTTTCAAATTCATTTGTTGCGGTTTAGTAAGATGCGGATTCCGTTGAGAAGGAATCCTGTGCGCTTTATCAATCTCACATTTCTCAAGGAATTAAATGTGCAAAAGACCAGGTAGTAGGTTCTCCAAATATACCCTGCAATCATTACCTTCTACATCTTCGGGCAAATTAAAAATACACAGGTAGTATATTGTCTGTTACGATTTTCCAAATCAAGAAGAAGGTTAGACATAGGAGATATCTTAGCCACAAGCTGCGAGAAAGAATTTTAACTTTATTGTCTTGGATTTTAATTGCATTGTCAGATATTTTCTTTGACATACTAGCAATATCTTTTTGTGAGTTCTTAATTTCTGATGCAATAATATCAGTGTAATGGCGAATTGCCTGAATCTCATCAAATAGCAAAGACAAAGAAGGTTCAGCAGACTCCACCACTTTGGATTTTACAAGAGGAGGAGAAATATTTAGTTTCCTTTTATTATGCTGCGCCTGCATATTTTTGGTCTCCATAATCCTTAAAATGAATTTCAGCAGTCAAAAAGAAACAAATATTCAGCAGAGAATTAACAATAAAGCAATCCCTTCAATAGGAGAGGTGCAGCAGCTAAAACGGCCTATGGGAGTGACCATTCCAAAGCCTCGCCATTTCATAGTGTGTTACTCTGCCCCCCTGGCAGGAATTCTGGGCTGTACCTGACTGAAGAGGTCAGAGAGGAACCAGGAAACAAGAAACTCCCCTTCCAGCGAGCTGAGAGACTGGAAAAGCTCCTCACCGGTAAGTAAAATCCTCAAGATATTGCCGTCAACAATATTGAGTAAACATCTGGCCAAGAAATGTTGAAAAAATCGTTGTTTAAGGGCCAATGACGGAGAGAGCTCACCGGGGAGCGGCCATCTTGAATTACGCGCTCGCACATCTCCGAAGGCGCTGAACCTTGAGGATAGACGTTTCTAAACCTCCACAGAGGTGTTGGTTTTCAGGACTTCTCACATTTGGAACAGGAGATTGCGGTGGAGTGTGTTGAGGCTGATGAGTGCCAAGTTAATTTCTTCTCTTAAGTTGGCGTGGCCTCGCTACAGGTTCCTATGCAACAGTTGGTGGCATGACCGCACTCTTTTCTTTGGTTGTCTCTCTATGGTCCGTATTTGTAGGGCTTATATTTGCAGCACGTGCTGGACTGACCTGGCTCCAACTATGATTGGGGTCATATAAATGCAAGTGTATGTCTTCTGGACATTCCCTTTCTGAGTGGTCACTTTCTGGAGTAGGCTTTTCTGTATAAACGTTATTTGTCCTTTTATTCGTTGTTAAAAAAAATTCACACTACATATCCCACAATGCCCTTTGGAAGTACATGTACTGCTACTATTGTATATCTAAGATTTGGACTTAAGGTTTTTGATTTCACTACATTACCATTGGTTATCAATATGTTTATTTGTCTTCATAATACCCTTCAAATACACTGTTTAGCATTAAAAGACTATATTTGGCTTACCCTGGGAGGTCCCTAGAAGGTCCAAATTGTTAATTGCTTCAAAACCACTTTTGCACAAGCTCCTCAATGGCAGTTGGTGGTGGGATGGTGGGGGGCCTCCTCCTGTTCCTCATGACTCATGAAGACAGTTTGTGACCTTCTCCTTGGTTTGAGATCTGAGATCATACCATCTTTTCCTTATCCCCTCAACTGATCTCTGGGTGACTCCAACCGCATTGATCTTCTCCTGCATCCCCTTCCACACTGTTAGGGATGACTTGCCAAAAGGTTGGTCATGGTGCCCAACACATTCCTCTGTGAGGAGTTAAGATCCTTTTCTGAAAAAAGTTCAGTTTTTCTTCCTGCTGCCAGCATCCTTCTCACTGTCCTTACATTACCTGTTGCTTTTGTAACAATCATTTGCAATGCAATAGGTCTCGCATTTACGCGAGTTTGAGCTATTGACATTGCAAGTAACAATGCCTTTTATTTTTGTTTTCGTTTTTAAAACATAAATAAAAGGCATTGTCATTTACAATGCCAATAGCTTATACTTGCGTAAATGCGACACCTATTGCATTGCAAATGCTTGTTGGAGACGTGCCCGCTTTATAAAAGTCGTTAAATAAATAAATATATTGGATTCGCACGGGCACAGAGGCCTGTGGCACAAAGCCACCAGCAGCGCTTTAATGGGCCTCAAAGCGCCTCAGCTGATGAACGCATTAAACAGGAGGGGGCACCCAAGGTGGGGGGCTGGGCGAGTCTAACTGACGGAAGAGAGACCCCCTTGGAGAAGTAGCCAGGAAGTACCTTGTCCTGTGCGTGGGATGCCGGCAGGGGGTGGGGGAGGGTGTGGGGGCTGTTGTAGAGGGTTCTCTGGGTGGCGGGTAACTTCCCACCACTCCATCAGGTGGGGTGGCTGTTTAGAGGGGGGGGTTCACCTTACCTCCCATTCCTGTGTTGTGGGATGGGGCGAGGCCCCCGAGCCCCCACCCCTGCTGGTTGATTTGTTATTTCTCGTTGGTGGAGAGGGAGAAGGCGTGCAAGGGCAGATCTGGGTGGGGCAGGGAGGGCATTGCTGGTGAGCACCGAGAGGCGGGGCCCAGTGTGTGTGTGTGTGTGTGTGTGTGTGTGTTTGTGTGGTGGGGGGGTGCTCATAAGCAGGGGGTCTGTGCCGGTTAGTGCCGCGTGTGTTCAGTAAGTGCTACAAAGTGCGTGTGGGAAACTGCTCTGTGATAAGTAGAAGCGGGCGATCCAACAAGTTAACAGGGAGAGCCGAGCCAATGGTCTGCTCGGCTCTTCGAGCCCGTGCACGAGCCGAGCACTTCAAAAGTCAATTAAGTACGACTGCTCACCCATACGTGTCTCAAGGTTTCAATAGGTTTTCGTACAGCTGGTATTCTGAACGTACATATGTGAAAGTGCTTTCACACAGGGTAATGACGAAAAACGAATTTTGGTGAAGTAAAATATGTCCTTAAGATCACACAATTTAAGTGGGGAAGCTGCAATGGATCCAGTTTTTCTGGTTTTACTTTATACAAATCAGCCACCATAAGTGCGAAGATTAGTGACAAACAGTCTGTCATCTCACTTATCACAACCCGTGTGGTTTATCCCACTGGTGTGTCCATGTCATGGGGCCTTGACCCTTTCATCAAACCAGTGCCTTTGTGTTTCGGGTGCGGTGTGAGTATCAGTGCCCCACATCTCCAGTGCTCGAGTCCTCTGTTTGCTGGGTCTCTAGATGACATCAGAATTGTGTGGTAGGTGGCATCCCCTCAGCCTTATGTACCAGAGAAAGGTAGGATCTTTTGAAATAATAGTTATGCATAATGATGCGTGCGTTCGTGCCTATCATAATAAAAGTCAATCTACAAACAGGTGCCAAAGGTACACGAGCGAGTGTGCGTACAAACAGTAGGAAAATCCGATTTTAGATAAAATAAATTTAAAGTCGAAATGCGAGCAGGCTACTTGAAACTGGTGAATTTAGACTGCTCAAGGTTCACTGGAAATACAAAGGAGCATGAAGTCTACGTGCCAACTCGCCTCACTTTTTTGGTATGCTCTGATGTCTCCGCCTGATGTGAGGATTTTACAACCATCGTAGACAGTTAAAAATAACATATTTTAAAAAAACTTTAATTTCATGCACACAGGGCTCAAAGACTCACCGATCGGAGCGCGTAACTCCAGGTGAAGGGGGGGATAAAAAGTGAGAAATCGCCACACAGGCCGCAGTACCTCCTAGACAATGTATGACGACCTGAACTCTTCATATAGAATACACTTGAATCGGGCATCGGGAATCCCGAGAAATGCTTTCTTTATTGAGGGGGATATTTGAGTTTGAAAGCATGACGTGAGGGCAAGTTATCTAACATGCCGCGAAGTTTTACTTCTCATCTCACAAAGTGCACAGTTTATAAATGTGCATACTTTACGAATGTGCATAAGAGATCAGCATAATTAAGAAGTAATACATTTTAATTGGGTAAATACAAAGCTACAACATACAAACAATTAAATGTGGTAAAGAAACCATAAATGAAACTGTCTACTTCAGAAATGTTCTAGTCCCAGAAATCATAAATGTACCCTATTCTCTGCGAAATGTATGCCTGCAAGGCAAATAAACCATCGATGCACCACGACTTCTCCCAAAAACCTCCATTGCAAAGGTAAGCAACCCACCAACATCCTTACTTTACTTGAAAATCTCCACTCCCGGGGTAAGCAAACCCATAACGCAACCAGCTTCTCTAGAAGGGTCTATTCACAGGGCAAGCAAACCCTCAGTACACATTGCTTCTCTGCAAAGTACTTGCTTACTAAACAAACAAACGATTTGTTTGCCCTCTTTCTCCTGCCTCACAGGGCAATCAAAGTACACCGCTTCTATGGAAGATTGTTTTTAAGTAGTGTAATGTTTCCTTTAAGGTTCTTCGATGCAATATGCCAGGTGAGCTCCATAAAAAATACTGCATGTATCCTTGTAAGAAATATTAACAAGCATTTGCAATGCAATAGGTCTCGCAGTTACGCGAGTTTAAGCTATTGGCATTGTAAATGAGTATGCCTTTTATTTATGTTTTTAAAACGAAAACAAAAATAAAAGGCATTGTTATTTGCAATGTCAATAGCTCAAACTCTCTCAAATGCAAGACCTATTGAATTGCAAATGCTTGTTTTTATTTTTTTGCAGATTAGATAGATATTGTTTCCAGTTTTTGAAGGATCGTTGCCACATGCTTGGTTTTGAGCCGGGTGCCTCGTGTGTGCATAGTAATTTGCACTGGTCCAGGGGTTAGTCCTGCGCCCGTCTGTTGCTTTAACCCTAATAAGCCTTGCTGAGATATTGGGAGATTAAAGGGTCGTGCCAAATCTAGAAGTATTGGGTTTTATAGAGCGCTGCTTTCGCCTATAGGCTACAAAGCACTCTACACACTTGTCATAGAACTTCCGACGGGTGACACAGCACATCATGCTGATGCTGCAGGAAATACCCATTTTTTAGACTTTCCCTGTATTGCTATAAACCGGCTTCTCTTGGTAACTCAATAGGGAGCTGGTTTCATAGCCGTGTTGCACTTGCAGAAAAGACTCCGTCTTCCATCCAATCCCGTTTGAAAGAGTGAACTTGCAGCTTATATTGGTACCGCATTTCAACCACCAGCAGCCTGTATGCTACCACTTAAATGATGAGTTATTCTGCAAGAAATAAAGACTTGAATGTTCACCGGTGATCAGGTGAGCTGGTGAGATAGGTACTGTATGTGGGGGGTGAAGTAAAAGCATTTTGCACGAGTTGCAGCCTGTGAATTTCTCCTTTTGGAAGGATCAAGAAAAGAAATACCCTTAAAACCAGAAGGTGGCGCAATATCTTTTGTTTTACATAAAAAAGTTCATTTTTGCCGAACTGTTGCAATTGATCATACTGTCTAGCGCAAATAGTCAGATTTTAAGTTCCCAATTTCACATCCCCAGCCTAAGAAGAAAGACGACGAATGAAAATATCGTAAAGAAAAAAGTGAAAACAAATATGCAAACATGAGTACATTTAAAGTAGAGGTTTACAAGCCACAAGAGCCGAGCCTGAACCGAGGTACTGGTCTGGCTTTACCATGGCAACCAATTCAGGAGTCGATCCACTGCAGCCGTGAAAGTGAAAGTAAGCTCGGTCAAGCGCGGCGCACGTGCCCGTGCACATGCACTGTAGCTCTAGGCTGGCCTGGTAGCACTTTTTGGAGCCCTCACAAAATGTCTCGCCAGACCAGCGCATGCGCTGGGTCAGGCGAGACCTAAAAACTCACTGTTACAATATCCAATTGATTTTCGAACACAGTCAAAAAGTATATGAAAGATTAAACATGTGTCTTTTCTCCAGGGCTCAAAATTTTTCAAACTCGAAAAGGCAAGGAACATAGAAAATATACAAAAAAAAGACAAAAACTTGCTCTCTTATGTACAAATAGGTCAGGCGACCCCACTCAAATCCAATGATACAAGTTTTGAAGCTCTATGTTTAGATGCCGGCTATTGAATGGGCACACTATAGGCCGTTTCTCGTCCATCGAACAACTGAAATAATTGTGCAGCCCACTTTGGTTTGGCCTTGGAGTGCGCATTCAGTCATCTTCTTTCGTCAACATGGCATGCACCCATAATCATAATTTGCTCTCTGTAGATTCGGCTGCTCAACAGTAGCATCCTGGGTATCATTTATAGCGTAAATTCATGGGTCCATGACATTACATTCTTACGTGGCCGTGTCCTCAGAAAAAATATCAATCCGCAAACCAATTAATTAGCTGAGATTATGCTATACAAGTATCCGGTAAAATAACATACAGTGTTGACCATGAAGTAGGCACTGTGCGTTGAAGCAGTGCTGAGGCTTGACGCCCTGCTACTGTATTTAGTTATAAACAGTGATATTTTGGATACAGAGCCCTGTCAATGTTCACAACTCTACTGTAAAGCTGTGGCAGGTAGAGTTGTTCTTTATTCCGGTCTACACAGTAAATTATTGTGGTATAAAATACCACGTACGTACTCATAACTGTACGGTGAACACTTTTCGTTATGGGTTAGACCTGCTCCTGACCTTCGTGCTGTGCAGTAAATCAGTGGCCAGCATAACTAAGTGTATTTGTGTTCCGTGTACAGCGAACCAGCATTAGTGATACAGCGCTGCACTTGATCGCAGAGTCTTGCAGTTAAATAAGTGCCATTTATTCAGAGTTGTAAAGTGCAGCAGTATCAGGTAAAGTGCTTCCCATGTATTCCGTATAGATTGCTACGGCGATGTAGATGCGCTTGATACTGAACACTGAAACAATGTTGATTTTAAAAAGTGATATCTATGTTCTCTCTGTTGTACAGCACAAAACTAGCAGTGTATACAGTGCTGTAAAGTAGCATTATAATATATTTCGTTCACCACTAGTACCGTACTTGCCCCTGTACACTGGGCAGCATGGGATACAGATGGCTGGCTATCGTTGTGCTGGACAGAGAAGCATTATTGGCTACAAAGTGCAGTACAAGTATTACACCAGAGTATATAAAGGCAGCAGAGTGCAGTAAAGCCTTGTTAATTATAAAGTGATTCCAGGGTACTCCACTTTGAACTAATGTTCTTGCGTCCTCGCCACTGCATAGTTCAATGCGGTCCATACAACCAGTACTGTGTAACTAAGCAGTGTTTTCTAGCTCTGTGCAACTATTCAGCTCTGCTGATTTATACAAGGCACAGTCCAGGTACTCACTCATGGTTGCTTCCATTCCGGCTCCTGGCCCACCCGCTTAACCCTCCCGGGCCCCTGGCACCGCCCCTGACCAGAGGACCCAGCAGGACATCACCACGGCAGCCACCCTTATTGTTCAAGATCCGGGCCCGGGACTTAACTACCCTGCACACTTCCGCATCAGGAGCCACGCCCACCTCTAGAATGCAGCGGATACAACCACACCCACCTGCTTCTAAAGTCACACCTATTGGTCAAGTAATCACGCCCACCCCTGCTCAGACCCAACCATTCATACTTTGGAGACACGCCCATTTGTTTAAAGTCACGCCAATCACATTTAAGAACTATACTCATCCGAATAAAACAACGCCTACATCTTTATATTCGGTATACCTCCCCTTTTCATTGCCCACTTAAACCCCCTTCTATCCCAGTCCGAACTCCTAAGCAATGCCCACCCCTCAAATCCTGTTTGCGTCGCGCCAACCTTTTAGACGACTCCAAGATCAACCACCAATCGAAACCTGCAGGGCCACGCCCATATTTACATTTGCAAGGTTGCGACAGTAGGTCTCTCTGCCTATCCCTGAGCCTGATTCATTAAGATGGTATTTGGGTATTTTTTTGTCGTAGCGGCGCATTCAGAGCAGCAGTCGCTGGGATTGCACTGAGGCACTACATCGCAACCTTTTGAAGACATTATTAGAATGTATTGGGAATTTGTTAATTTTCACCAGAATATTCCAGGACTTTATCAAAATAGCTAATACGCCACATAGACCGTTTCTAGGTCTGGGGTTAGATGTCCATTCTACCGAAAAATCCTGTTTCTCAACTGGCACAACTGAAGGCCAGAAACTCGAGGCTAACTAGGGAGGGAGGGAGTGGAGGGGGGAGGGAGAAGGGTTGATTATCGTATCAGAGAGCTGTGCGTATCTCGAAGCTGCCTAATAATCCGCAAATGCAGCGGCCATCTTTTCAAGGACATGTTTTCAACGGATGCCCCGGGAAACTCAACCACGTTCTTTTTACGTGTCACTTTACTAGCGTACAAACAAATGTGTTGAATTTTAACCAGTTTTGATCATAATATAAAAGTTTCAACTATTAGAAGTTTTTACTTTATTTTTCACAGTTGTTACTTGTGTGATTTAGAGCTCTCTAATTCCCTAGTGCCATGCGTGAGCAGCTCACCGTCTGCCTTAAAGCAACCATGGGCATGAAACACACCCCTCTCTCTTACCTTGGTACGTTGGGAGCGCCTCGAGGACTGGCGTTAACTGCAGCAGAAACTGCAATAGGAAGCACAGGGCCGCCTTCCCAGGCAACATTTTCTCTTCAGACCGGCGCTCCAGTCAGGAACAAGCGCTCGCCATGACATTTCCGTTTGGCTTTTTCTGCCGTGGCCTCGCATGCTAAAAGGTTTCTTTTCTTTATGGGGCCATGTGTTTGGCCCCATAAAGATAAGAAACGTTTTGCAGCAGAAGGAAGGCAGGCGAGGCCGTCCAAATAGGACGGCTCAAAAAGCCAAGCGAAAACGTCACCAGCACCTCTTTCCCAATGGCTGGCCGCCGTTTACCATAAACGGTGACGCCGGCCAATGGGAAAGAGGGGCGGGGCTTAATGCCCCTTACTAAAAAATCCCATAAACATTAAATCTCGCCAGCGAGACTACGCATGCACGCAGCCTACGCCAGGCGAGAACTAAAAAGCTGTATGGCAAACAAACACTGGCAAACAAAATGTATTCTCATAGGAGGCAGCAGCACCAATTGTCTCCAGCTTTAAGGTCTGACCTGCTTCCTGGTTCTCATGTCATCACTGTATGCCAAAAGTGACTGCTGCTGTTTGCAACTCCCTTTGCTATTTATACATGCAATTTACTAAATGCTTGACAGCATACAAAATTGCTATTTAATTTTCAATTCATTTTGTACATACAGATTACTAGTGATTCACATGGATTCGCTTTTAGGTAATCACTAATCAGTTGAAATACATATGGCCCCATATTCTCTATAATGGCAGCTTCTACATGTATATACCTATTAAAGCAATTAGCCTGGCCTGGGTAGAGAATTTGACACCCTTGATAGTGGCACATGAGAGATAGCAGGCAAACAACATGGTTAACAGTTTTTCATTGTAACACTCGAATAAGCAACAGGGAAAGTAGTGTTTTCATTGTGCAATGTCTTTGCATTGGTAACCTATTGTACACAATATCAGAAATATGCTGCTTTTGACGGACCCAAGCTTAGTTCCGCAGCAGAATAATGTTTTTTTTAAATATATCTTTATTGGCATTTCGAAAAGTATACATATATTTAACGTGTACAGATGGTCATATGGCATGCATTTTACGCTTGGTTGTACATATTTTACTCCAGTTTTATACTAAAGCACAAAAGCTTCACTTTGGTGAATGTCCAATCATACAATAGAGAGTGTATATTTCACTTCTAAACTCTGTACTTCAACTTAAATGTACTTGAGGGAGTTACTCGTACCTATAAAGATACATTTTCATTTTTTCCCCATACTATAATAAACTTTTAATGGTATGTCTCCTGGTGTCTCATCTTTTGCTGGGTCTTTTCTCCCGTGGGCGTCTCAATTGGGATGGGAGGTGTCTAATTCAGGATATTGCGCCCATTGGTAAACTCAATTGAGTGCAGGGGAGGATCTGAGGGGAGTTCTTGCGGGCAGGAGCGTATCTAGATCAGGTACTCCTCTCTAGTTACATAATGTTCATCTATGTTCTCTTTCTGGCTTCTCTGGCTCGGAGCTATTATTCCTCAAATCCTGTATTGTAGTTTCCCTACCCTCGAAGTCAGCTGCGTGTCTAATCTCCCAATCTCTCAGCATCTCTATCCATAGGTCTGCTAAAGGCCGTCGACAATTTCCCTATGTATCTTATTTATTTATTTTATTTATTTATGGATTTATATCGCGCTAGAATCGACTCTAAAAGAGTATCTCTGCGCATAGAAAGAAAGGAAAAAGATCTTGGCAGCTACAGGAGGCGAATGGTACAATTCAGCTCAACTTGGCCATATACTACTAAAATGATTGATAGTTACTAGAACAAAAACGTTTTAAGCTTTGTCCTAAAAAACAGGAATTCTGAGCATTGCCTGAGCTCAAAAGGTAGTTTGTTCCATAGTATTGGACCTACCACTGATAGGGCTTTCCCGCCCTGTCTGCTCCTCTTAATGGTAGGTACTTTGAGTAAGAGTTGGTTACTGGACCTGAGAAATCGAATGGGGTTGTAAGGAATGAATTTGTCTCTCCAATGGGAGGGTCCGGATCCATGTATGGTTCTGTGAATAAGGCAGCATGTCTTAAAAGTAATCCTCTTATGGATTGGGAGCCAGTGTAGTCTGTCAAGGAGTGGTTTGGAAGGTGTTCTTGGGGGGGCATTCAGCACAAGTCTAGCCGCAGTGTTCTGAATCACCTGGAGTTTTTCTATGACTCCCTGGTTAGCTGACAATAGGAGCCCATTGCAGTAATCCAGGCGACTCAGCACTAAAGCCTGTACCAAGGTTTTCCTAGTGGAATCAGGTAATAGTGGGAACACTTTGCGTAATAGTCCAATAGCATGAAGACATTGGCTGATCACCCAATTACCATGTTGTTTAAGGGTGAGCTCCCGGTCAAGACGAACCCCTAGGTTTTTTACAACCAGCTTGGGTTCAGGTACTTGACCGAGCTCACTTGGCCACCACTCAGGAGTCCACAGATTTTTAACCTCCCCAAATAGCATTACTTCGGTTTTATTCACATTGCATTGAAGGTAGTTAGACTTCATCCAATTCGATACAGCTTTCATGCCATCTGAGAAGGCTGTCTTCACTTCGTCGATAAGATGTTTAAAAGGGAATAAGAGCTGCGTATCATCAGCATAGGAGACAGGGACAAACCCGAAGTTTCTCAGTATGCTGGCCAGGGGTGCCACATAGATGTTAAAAAGAGTGGGGCTTAGACAGGAGCCCTGTGGCACCCCCTTGGTAATATAAGTTTCTTTTGACCGAAATGGGCCCATGCTGACAGTTTGGGTGCGGTCAAATAGAAAACTCTTTGGCCAGGTTAACGCTAAGCTCTCAATCCCAATTGCGGCCAGACGTTCGATTAAGATTTTATGAGATATAGTATCGAACGCCGCCGATAAATCCAACAGTACCAGGATCGCCGAGTACCCTCGGTCTTGATACATGTGAAGATCGTCTGTCACAGATAGCAAGGCGGATTCAGTGCTGTGTTTGGGTCTAAAGCCAAACTGAGAACTATCTAGCATACCAAACTGTTCAATGTAATGTGAGATCTGTTTATTGACATGTTTCTCTATCACCTTCCCCAAAAAAGGGAGTAGCGAGATGGGCCTCAGGTTGGATAAGTCAGTCCAGGGGATGGAAGAGTTTTTTCTGATGGGCCTTACCAGCGCTTTTTTCCATTCCCCAGGGACTTGTCCCTCAATCAAAGAGATTGATAAGATTTTGGATTTGCGGACTCAGACTTTTCCCTACTTTCGAGATAATTCTGGCAGGGATAATGTCTGAGGGACTGCCGCTTTTTATCTGGCTAAGATAACCCTCAGTATCGAACAAGGAAATAGGAGAGAAGGAAGATAAAGACATGGTTCCCCTCTCTAGTTCCTTTTCCAGAACTGCTGATGTATCCCCAATGATGGATAAATTGGATTTTGAGATATCGTCATGGATCTTATTTATTTTATTTGTGAAGAATTGGGCCACCTCGTTACAGAGTTGTTGTGAGGCTAGCTCCTGAGTTTCACAGGCTGCTGGTTTCACAAATGAATGTAAGGTTTGATATAAGATCCTAGGGGAATTCCCTGCAGCTGAAAGAAGAGCCTGTATATGGGATTTCCGAGCATGACGAATTTCTTTGTGATATTTGGTTAGAGCTATCCAGAAATAATTCTTATCAGTGTCCTCGTGGGTCGATCTCCACACTTTTTCTAATTTCCTTGCCTGTTGTTTGAGGGATCTCAGGTGTTCTGTAAACCATACCTCCTGTTTGCGTGCTAAGCGAGGTTTATAGGTTTTCATAGGAGCAATCCTATTTACCACCTGAGATATGGCCTGATTATAGCGGTCCAATGCCTTGTCGACATTAGCTCCAGGGAAAAAGGGAGAATCGGCAAAGTGCTCCTGAAAATTCTCCGAAGTGATCTTATGCCATGGCCGACGCCTAATAGGAAGGACTTGTGCCTTAGGGGGAACTTTACCTAAGTGAGAGATAAAAAATTCCAGGACAAAGTGGTCTGTCCAGTTGACCTGAGTAGAAGAGGCACATTGCAGGGTGTTGGGTTTGTTGGAAAATATAAGATCCAAAGTATGTCCTGCAGAGTGTGTGGGACCCGTGTTCATCAAGGTTAATCCAATCAGGGACATATCATTTAGTAGGGATTGCGCCTCAGCATTATCTTTCAGGTCGCTGTGCACATTAAAATCTCCTAAAAGTAAAAAATCATTCTCGGTGTCATTCTTTCTGTAATGCCCTCAACTCTGCTTTAGCCCAAATGTCTCCGTTTTTCTCCCATGTCACTATCAAGGGAGTGGTGTGTGCTGTTCAATGTTGGGCTATCTGTCTCCTCGCTAGGGGCAACGCTAGATCTATAAATCTATTCCCTATTTTCCTAGCTTTTGGTCTAGGAAATAGGTCTAGGAAGCTTTCCTCGTTTGTATTTGGGAGTGTGCAGACTAGTGTTTTCCTAATCAGTCAGTAATGTCTCCCAAAATCCTCTCAGACTTGCACATTCCCAGGTCATATGTGCAAATCCTACATCTCCTA
This sequence comes from Triturus cristatus, assembly GCF_964204655.1. Taxonomy (NCBI): domain Eukaryota; kingdom Metazoa; phylum Chordata; class Amphibia; order Caudata; family Salamandridae; genus Triturus; species Triturus cristatus. Next base: position 724,937,127 of record NC_140590.1, on the reverse strand, counting down.
GTCCACATCTGGGGCAGGTCTGGGTTGCATCCCCACGTATTACGTTCAGTCTATGGGGTGTCAAGTACACCACATTTATATAGTTAAACTGGATCGCTTTGAAGTTGGAGTTCCTCGACACGCGTTTCAGGCTCATCAGTACTCAATTCCATTCTTTATCGGTTAGCCTTTTTCCTATGATCTCCTCCCACATCTCCCTGGTTCGATCGAGCATTTTTTTTAACTGATTCGAGTAGTGCCCTATATACCCATTTAATTAGGTGTCTGGCCGTCCCTAAGGTTATTAGCACCTGGAGTACTCCGTGTGTTGCTGGCTCCTTCGAACCACTTCGCCACAGATCTCAGAACGTTTGTGTCAGTGAGTGATTGGTCAGAAATTTCCCACGCAGTAGGTTATATTGAGACATAAGGTCATGTATGGGTATTAATTTCCCCATTTGGAAGCAATCACCTACTGTTGTGATCTCAGCCCCAGTCCATTCTGCAAACTGGAGCCTTGTTTATGTGGCTAATGGATCTCCAAGTGGGAGTCCGGTGAGGGGTATTTCAGGTGCCTAAGGATGGTCCCCGTTTGTGCACCGGAGGCATCTCCTCCAGCAATATATAGCTGTTTGCAATAGTACATTTGATTTTGGAAGAGAAACCACCTGATGTAGTAGTTTAGCCACTAGCCATCTTTGACTATTTTGACCTCTCTCCTCATCTAGTAATTCCAAATTTTGGTCATCCGACCGTTGGGCCAGCCATTGAAGTTGGATTAAATAATACAGTTTGAAGTCAGAAGACCCTAGACTCCCTTCCTCAGGTGCTTGTTGCACTACTTCCAAGGATACCTTATTTCGCCCCCATTCCAGACCAAGTCCAGGAGTATCTGGTTTAATTCTGAGAACTAAGGAAGAGTTATTACTACAGATAAATTCACAAAATAATACAGTAGTCTGGGGAGCATAATCATTTTTGAAAGTGCTACGCGTGCCATCAGTGGTAATTTAAGGGAGCGCCAGAACTTTACGCACATTTTTAGTGACCTAATGATCGGGTTCAAGTTGTCTTCTCTTAGGTCTTCTAGTTGGTGGAATATTTGTATTCCCAGGTACTTTAAGAAGCGAGGGGACCATATCAATCCCCCAGGTAGGTCTATCAGGTGTGCATGATCATTCCTTAATGGGAAGGCATAGGTCTTGGCCTTATTAAGCTTAAGCCCTGCTATTGCTGCATACTCATCTGGCATATTCAGGGCCCATTCTGCTCCCCTGCCTCGATCTTTTCAATATAGTAACCAAGTCATCGGCGTAAAGAGATATTATATGCGATCTGCTTCCCATTTGTATGCCAAGGAGGTGTCTTTGTTGTCAAAAGGCTATCGCAAGTGGCTCTATTTCAATTGCAAAATGCAGCGATGACAACGGGCACCCTTGGCTAGTGCCTCTATATATATTATATGGTTTCGAGATCACCCCATTGGTTCTAATCCGTGCTGTTGGGTACGTGTGTAATATTTTCACCCACTTAATCCATCCCTCTCCTAATCCCATTCATTCCATCGTGACCCCTAGGAAGTCCCATCCCACTGAATCAAACGCCTTCTGCAGGTCTACGGATAGGATAAGTGCATCCAGGTATTGGTTCCGTTCGGGATGATGCATAACATGAAACAGCCTCCGCAGGTTCCCAGATGGAGATCTGGTTGGCACAAACCCGTTTTGGTCATAATGTATCAAACCAGTCATATAGGGTAAAAGATGTGTGGCCAGTACTTTGCAGTCAACGTTGAGCATAGAGAGGGGACGGTGGTCTGACACTTGCAGTTGCGATTTTTTAGTCTTTGGGAGCGGTATGACCAACACATCTCTGGTCAAAGGAGGTAACTCCCCTTTGTCCCAAGCCTCTTTGTATACCTCTTCTAACTTCGGTGTCAGTGTCTGAGCGTAGACAGAGTGAATTCTACCGGCAGACCATCTGGTCCAGGTGTCTTCCCTTTGGCCAGCTCCTTAAGCGATGCAGTGATTTCCAGGGTAATCACCGGACCTCCCAGTCTCTCCTGCCGGGCAGGTGCTAGGGTTTATAGGGGCAGGAGCGTTAGGCATTCTATTAGGGTCACCCACCTATGCCATCTTGGATCACTGTACGTTCTACATAGTAAGTCCTAAACACTTCATTTATCTCTAAAGGATTATACACTGTCATCTCCTCTGCCAGTTTAATCTGAGGGAATCTCCCATTTTCAGGGCGCACTAACCAAGCAAGCAATCAACCTGCCGTACCCATATGTACCCGACTCTGATATTCCCGCACATCCAAACATCTCAATCTCTCCAGTGTTTCATCATATTTTTGTTTTGTACCGCTTAGTCTTTCCTGTGCTTCTACTTCTGTATTCAGATGAGACTCCCTTTCATGTAGTTGAGTTTCTAGGTTTGTTGATTCCTCCAAGATGTTCCTCCTCATTCCAACTCTTTGGCCCCATTATTACTAGCTTGAAAGCTTCCCACTCCACCACCCAGGAATTGGTTGAGCCATGGTTAAACTGAAAGTACTCAGTAATAGCAGTGTGTAGTGATGCGCAAAAGGGAATATTCTCTAGGAGGGCCGGGTCTAGTATTCAAGTGGGGGTCAGTGTGGGTTCTGGTATGGGACGTGTTCCAAATGGGATTTTTGTCGACTAGGACATGTGCCAAAGTCGGGCAGAACCCACCACTCTAGTCAGGAGAAGGGAGTTACACTCCTAAAATAAACCCCGCTCACCCCCTTGCTAGCTTGGCACGAGTAGTCAGGCTTATCTTAAAGGCAGTGTGTAAAGCACTTGCACATAACCAACAGTAACACATTGTAAGCACTACAAAAGGACACCACACCAGTTTAGAAAAATATCCAATATTTTTATATATATTTAAGACAAGACCAAAAACGATAAAAATCCACAATACAGTACTTAAAAATCTTCAATCACAAAATATGCTTGAAAAATAGTTCCTTGATGTCGATAGCTCTGTCCAGGGCTATCACGGTATCGTAAGCAAACAAATCCAAACAGTTCTGTCCGACCCCGGCGTCTCGTGTCATCTACGGTGTCGGAAAGACCCGCAAAGGCGTCTCGTGCCATCTACGGTGTCGGAAAGACCCGCAAACAGTACCTTTTAAAAATGCAGGGCGTCGGCGACCTCTCGTTGAGCTTCCAAAGGCACGGTGTCTGCAGGCGTCAGTTCCGGAGGTCGGTGCAGGAGTAGTCGGGACCCTTGAAGTCACACGCATAGCAGGTCGAACTCCCCTCTGTTGAAGTCAAGAGCGCTGGTGTCGGCAGGCGTCGGGTGCTGTGGTGCGAAGCGCAGCGGTGTGGCGTGCTGTGCCCTCAGGTTGCGGTGCAAGCAGCGGCTCAGTGGCCGAATCAGATGGCTTCGTCGGTGAGACCAGGGTCGCAGTGCGAGTTGAAGGCGGTGCTCGTCGCAGTGCTGTTAGGTCACGGTGCAAGCAGCGGCGGCGTCGTGGCTGAAGTGCTATCGTCGGCTGACGAACTGGAGTCGATGGTGCCGGAGTCGGTAGGCCAAGGCTGCGGTGCGGGATGAGGGTGGTGCATCGTGTAACTTTAAGAGCGGTGCCTTAGAACCACGGTGCAAGCAGCAGCGTAGATTTCGGCGTGGAGCGGCGTCCTCTGGGATACCAAGGCGTCGTCATGAAACGAGGAGGTGCGGAGTGCGGTGCCATCAGGTCGCAGTGCGAGCAGCGGCTCAGTGGCGGCATCAGCAGATGTCGTCGGTGAGACCAGGGTCACGGTACGGCGGTGCCTTGTGCGGTTCCTTCAGGACACGGAGTCAGCATCGGCGTGTCGGTTGCTTTTTTCTTTGTTGCAGCACAAAACACACAGTCCCCAGTGATGAGGGCAGAAGAGCTTGAAGTCTTTGCTGTTCCTGAGACTTCTAGAACAGCTCTACCTCAAGCCCTTGGAGAAACTCACAAAAGTAGATTGCAGAAAGTTCAGTCCCATCCTTTCACTGCCCAAGACAGAAGCAGCCACTGCAGACCAACACAGCAAAGCACACAGCAAAGTGGTAGTCCCTCCTCACAGCTTCTTCAGCTCTTTTTCGTGGCAATTTTCTTGATCCAAAAGAGTTCTAAAAGTCAGGGGTCTGGGCCCCAATATTTATATCCCCAAATCCTTTGATCTCTTAGACAGAGAGTGTCTGTGCCCAGCCAGAACCAGTTCTGCCTTCTCTGGTGTGACTTCCTGGCAGGAGGTGGAGACGGCATGGTCAGAGGCAGACCAGGACCTTTGAGGTGCAAGGAAATCTCCTCCCCCTTCCCTAATTGCAGCCCAGGTCTATTCAGCCCTTTCCTGACCCACCTAGACTATCTGAAGCCACTCCTACTTCCCAGCCTTCTGTCATCCAAAACTCAGACAGGCAATCCACATACCAGCAGAGGCACGCGGGATGACTGAGCAAGAAAATACCTACTTTCTAAAAGTGGTATTTTCAAACACAGAATGTAAAAATCACCTTTCACTAAAAGATGCATCTTTAGATTCTGAGTTCAGGCATACTAAACTTTATTTTCCTACCTAATTCCCCAGGCCAGTTATGTTTATAAGATGTTATAAACTCCCAATTCGGTCCTATGGGGAACAGGTAGCCTTGCAATAGCGAAAAACAAAATTGGCCGTATTTCACTATCAGGACATGCCACACACACCAGGCCTTGTTCTGCCGTTCACCTACACTGCACCCAGCCCACAGGGGTACCTGGGGCCTACCTTAGGGGTGTCTGACATGTAAGAAAAGGGAAGGTGAGGGACTGGCTAGTGTGTGCACTGGCCAAGTCGACATGGCAGTTACAAACTGCGCGCAGATTCCACAATGGCGGGACTGAGTTACCTTTTACAGCCGTTCGTGTGGGTGGCATGATTCTGTGATGCAGCCCACCAACGGCATTGGATTCACAGGCCCTGGCACACGTAGTGCACTTTACTAGGGACTGACACATAAATCAAACAGGCCAATCATGGAAACACTAATCCATAACACATTTTTAACACAGGAGCACTTGCACATTACCACTGATTAGCAGTGAGAAAAGTGTGCAGAAACACTAAGCCAGCACAAACAGAGTCAGAACCGGGAGGTCAGAAAGCAAAAAACTCAGGGGAAACACGCCAAGAGATGCCAAGTCTAACAGGACAGACATGAAGTAGCAATGGGTTGTGGTCAGACAGAGTACACCCAAGGTATTCAGTGTCAGTAATGCTAGATTTCAGTTGGGTTGAGCAGATAAACATATCTAGTCTGGTCTGCAAGCTATACAGTTGAGAATAGTATGATTAATCCTGCATGTTCCCATTTTGAAATTCTCCAAATGTTCCCCATATTCCATCCTTCTAACCAAGCCCAAAATCCCTTAGTTACTTTAGTTACAGGAGTACCATTTAGTGGGGGGGGGGGGTCGATCTATCCAGTTCTATGTCCGCTACACAGTTAAAGTCCCCCCCCCCCCAAGTAGGATGTGAGAGATATCAAGTGTGGCAAGCAGTATTGACAAATGGCGGAAGAATTGGATTTGATACTGATTTGGTGCATAAATACTCCCTAGCGTAATCACTTTAACCATCATTTTACCCTGTATCAAAACATACCTGCCTTCCATGTCTATGATGGCTCTGTCTATCTCAATGGGAGTACCCGCACTGATCCACACCAATGTCCCCCTTGAGAATGGCGAGTATGTGATGGCACATATGTGACCATGCCATTTACGTCTCAATCGGACACTCTCTTCCAATGTGAGATGCATCTCCTGCAACATCGTAATGTGTACTCCTCTGCGTGTGAGGTAAAGTCGTTTGGACTTCGACCCCATCCCTCTTACATTCCAGTATATCATTTTTAGGTATCGCCGGAGCCAGCGCACATGCTCTGCTCTGCTCTGCGAGGCATTAAGTAAGGGCTTTTGAGCTCTGAACACATGTTCGTGCGTGTGCTTTTTTGTCTGAGCCCGCAATTGGCTTGTGCATGTGTCTTTTTTAAAAACACAGCGATACCAAAGGGGATGATGGACGTAACGTTAGAACAAATCAAACACTCACCCCCAGTCAACTGATCTGGGTTTAATCCATCATCATTCTTTAGCTCACTTCACCACCCCAGTTCAGACATGGCCATATGCAAATCAGTCTGACCCCGTGCCTCATGGGAACAGTCCAGCCCGAACTGCCAAGCCATGTCTTCCCTGGACCGGAAACAAGCATCCTGGGACCGGTTTCGGGTTCATAACCCTCGTCAGCCAGGCTATCTTGAATCCAGTGGCAAAGTGAGCAAGGGACTCACGTCTGGGCATACCCTGCCAACTAAGGGCGAACAAAGCGATACCAAAGGGGATGATGGACGGAGCGTTAGAGCAAATCAAACACTCACCCCCAGTCAACTGATCTGGGTTTAATCCATCCTCATTCCTTAGCTCACTCCACCACCCCAGTTCAGACATGGCCATATGCAAATCAGTCTGACCATCTGCCTCATGGGAACAGTCCAGCCCAAACTGCCAAGCCATGTCTTCCCTGGACTGGAAACAAGCATCCTGGGACCGGTTTTGGGTTCATAACCCTCGTCAGCCAGGCTATCTTGAATCCAGTGGCAAAGTGAGCAAGGGACCCACGTCTGGGCATACCCTGCCAATTTAGGGCGAACAAAGCGATACCAAAGGGGATGATGGACTTTGCCACTGGATTCAAGCAAGCCTGGCTGAAGACGGCTGAAATGCCAGAAACAGGTCCTAGGAAGCTTGTTTCCGGTCCAGGGAAGACATGGCTTGGCAGTTCGGGCTGGACTGTTCCCATGAGGCACAGGGTCAGACTGATTTGCATATGGCCATGTCTGAACTGGGGTGGCAGAGTGGGCTAAACAACGGTGATGAATTAAACCCAGATCAGTTGACTGGGGGTGAGTGCTTGCAATGTTCAACACTCCGTCCATCATTTCCTTTGGTTTTTGCTTTGTTCGCCATAAGTTGGCAGGGTATGCTCAGACGTGAGTTCCTTGCTCACTTTGCCACTGGATTCAAGCAAGCCTGGCTGAAGACGGCTGAAATGCCAGAAACCGGTCCTAGGAACCTTGTTTCCGGTCCAGGGAAGGCATGGCTTGGCAGTTCGGGCTGGACTGTTCCCATGAGGCACAGGGTCAGACTGATTTGCATATGGCCATGTCTGAACTGGGGTGGCAGATTGGGCTAAAGGACGGTGATGGATCAAACCTAGATCTGTTGACTGGGTCTGAGTGTTTGATTGGTTCTGACGCTCCGTCCATCACCACCCCCTTTTGTACCGCTTTGTTCGCCATAAGTTGGCAGGGTATGCTCAGACGTGAGTCCCTTGCTCACTTTGCCACTGGATTCAAGCAAGCCTGGCTGAAGACAGCTGAAATGCCAGAAACCGGTCCTAGGAAGCTTGTTTCCGGTCCAGGGAAGGCATGGCTTGGCAGTTCGGGCTGGACTGTTCCCATGAGGCACAGGGTCAGACTGATTTGCATATGGCCATGTCTGAACTGGGGTGGCAGAGTGGGCTAAAGAACGGTAATGGATCAAACCCAGATCTGTTGACTGGGTGTGAGTGTTTGAGTGGTTCTGACGCTCCGTCCATCACCACCCCCTTTTGTACCGCTTTTTTAAAAACACAGCAATTGGTGCAAGGTGGGTGATTGTCCCGCCTTGTTTGTTGGATGGCCTGGGGTCCTCTGGCACGAGCTTCAACCCCCATCTGTCTCCAATTATCGTGTTGGCGGTAATTGGAAACAGATGGTGCTCATGTTTTGTAGGTCGAACTGCTGCTTTCACTTTTGCCGCCACTTGTTTTGTTTGCAAAGAACAATTGTTTGGGAGCGTGGCCAGGCCAGGCCAGATTCCTTCCAGCACACTCTCTGCTTGTCGGCTAATAGTATTTTAACAACTTTAAAAAAAATTCCATGAAATTTTAATGCCTTTCTTCTGCAGCTTCCAGTGGAGTTCCAACATTTAGTTGTGATACAAAGCGCCCCGTAGGAACCGTAAACCCCAGCCCTCAAATAACACAAAGTAATCGAGAGCAACCGAGCAAGACAATAACGTCGTAGGCCGAACTCAGTGACCTTTCACAACTCAGCAATTCATTGTGACAAAATATTGTCGAACATTTTCCCGTTAGAAATAATTTGCCTCGCAGATATGATTTTGCCCGGTGGTTTAATGGAACTTGAAGGGGTCGGGCCCCTGCAATGCAAGACCCCCCTTCGGACTCAATAGGGAGCTCGGAGATCTGGGTACTTTGCCGAGGGAGGCCCCTGGCTCGCCCCAGTGCCACAAGGGCTGCGTGGCCAGTGTTACTTATGCCAGTGATTTTGCCCCCAAACTTCACTGATCAGGAACGCCTATTAACTCCAAAATCCCCCGCGCGCACAAGCTGGCGCGCGCTCGTGATACAGGGCTGTGCATGGCTTTAATTATCTGCAAGGCCAAGAGGAGTGAAAATTCAAAGGAATTTCTGAGCTAATCAAGACTGTCTGCCCGGCTTTACGACAGCGATAAGTCATTCCCCCTCGATAAAAGTTGAATCTTCGCATCTGAGAATTGTGTGAGACAGCGTGACTGCGGGCAGCTAAGTACGAGCTCTTCGGTAGGTCGGGCCTTCGGCAACATATATATATATATATATTTTTTTTATGTGGTTACAATTTTTAGCAGGGGTAAATTCTTTTTGCAGGATGCTAATTGTTGGTAATGGATTATGCATTATGTGGTTTTTTAAACTCTTTAATTAACCGACCACGGGAAAGTTCAGGCTCCCCATGTATGTTTTATCCCCTCTCCATGTGCTCACCCTCCTTTTCTTTTAGCCCATACCTTCGTGCTTCGAGGCCCCTACACCACCCTTCTCCCTTTTTAAGTCTCGCCTGAGCCAGCGCTTTAGCGCTGCTCTCGCGAGAGATTTTGTAAAAGGGGGATTTGGAAGTGCAAACCAGTGCTTTCATGCCGCCAACTACAGTGCATGTGCGCCCCCCAGGCGCATGCACCATTTGGCAGCCTGCATGATCATTTTGCGGCCGCTTTGATGTTCTCAGTGAGCCGCGCGGCCACTGAGAATATCAAAGCGGCCGCGAAAGTGCACACCATTTGCCACCCCCTCCCTTATCCCACTTCCTTGCTGTCTTGCAATCTTCCCCGTTATCTCGCTAAGCCAGTTTAGTTTTATGTTCCTGTTTTTCCCGAGCCCAAAACATGACTGCTTTGCAAGACTGCATTGTTCAGCTGGCACAAAAACACATAATCCCCAGTGCACAAGTATTTCAGAGGCGTGCAGCGAGCTGCTTAGACATCATTCCGTTTGTATTTCTGGCATTCAGACAGGAGAAGAGAGCAAAGCAATCATGTCGCTTCCTGAAGTGCCTTAGAAAGTGGAGAGGTTTATTCAAACAGCTGTCTTGTACTCGAGATGCATTTCACCCTCATCTCTTCTTTGATAAAGAGCCTCGCTCTCTGCTCACTGTAATTGCCAGCCCTGCTTTGCAGCACTCACTATCTGCACAGGGTCCGCTTCATTCAGGTGTGCTCGTCCAAGAAATATTCGAAAACTGTATGAACATTTCTTTCAAAACTATGAACATGTCAGGGAGCGGGACATCGTAACCGATATTTTGACACTACTGGAAGTCCCTACATCCTGTATGCACACACTGCCTCGGCAACCCATGCTCAGAAGAGGAAACACAAACACTTAGGTGATGGACTATTCCCTGAGGAAGCCCCCCGCATCTGGAACAATTGAGGGTCAAGACCCTGCCAGTTCTGACCTCCGCATCCAATCAATTTTCTTTCCCTTCACTTCTCCCATACACGTTTATTGTCAAATACACGAGTTAAAGCTATTGGCATTGTAAATGACAATGCCAATAGGCATTGTTATTTGCAATGTCAATAGCTCAAACTCGCGTAAATGCGAGACCTAATGCATTGCAAATGCTTGTTATCTCTACTACCCCTGCGTGCTGTATGTTTATTCAACAGCAGAAAAATCGGTGCTCGTTTAGCGCTGAAGGCACCAGGGGGCTGCACTTTTAAAGTTTAATTCCCAAACTGCATCTAAAACATAACAACTGATTACATCGTTGGCCTTTTCAATTTGAATACCAGTATGTGCCGACATTTATCTATACATTTGCCTCTCCTGCTGCTGTAATTAACTGTTAATTGTATCTCCCCACTCCCTTCATATTGTACTCAACCACTTCTTTTCACCCTCAAAACCAGGCGCGTAATATAGGCCCATGCAGGGGGTTAATTTAAACAGCTGTCTTTCAATACGCACATGGGCATGTTAACAGAAAGCAGACCAGCGTCACCCCTGCAGGGGGCTTAATTTGAGCCGGTGTCTGCTGTAACGCACATTGCTACATTCCAATAAAACAAAAAAATTAATGCACAATATATAAACATGCATTCCTAAAACAACACTGAGCATCCTAGCCTGTCATTTCAGCCAAGTCACAACTTTAAAAAGGATGTATGCACATCATCTGGAGACTTCCCTCCCCTCAACCCCATGGCCACATTTTTCTTCCCCCTTCTTTCATTAACATGACCTCCTGTATCCATGCCAGAAAACTCTCTCTACTAAATACAACATACACTCCACACAATAACACTTAGTGCCACATAATTATATACAACATAACTACACTGCACTCAATGCAACATACACCCCAAATAATACCACTGAGTGCCACACAATTACACGCCACATGCAACTACAAAAAAACTAGAAGACATTTTTTATTTAAAATCTTTTTTAATAAGGTTTTTTAATTATATATAATATCATCTTCGCTTGTATAAAGGTCACAAAAATGCTTAACAATTTTTATTATAACTTTTCATCATAATGCATAGCAGCCACAATGCTCTACAACATAGCCAAACATTCAGGCTAAACACAATGTCAGAAAGGCGAGACCTATTGGCTATGCCAATGCTTATTACTTCATGGTGCAACAGTGACAAAGTAGGTATCATCATGCTCTATGAGTTCTCCCTCTCCCCTCCTCATCTCTCCTGACTAAGTCAGCATGCAACAATGACAACCACTTGGAGAACACTAAACTTCCCCAACAGGGCACCTTCGCAACGGCTGACCGCCCAAACCTGTTAAAACTTAAACCCATTAGTGAAAGATTGTCCCCTCCATCACCCAGTGAGGGATGTATGACGTTACAACGCATGCTATTACAACGCCTACCGTTACAACGCATTTTTTACAACGCAAACACTACTACAACGCTATACTTTACAACGAATACTTTTACAACGCTAAACTTATTAAAATACTTAAAAGTGCTGTTACAACGAAAACCATTACAACGCATACCATTACAACGCGCAAAAAATATTTTTTAAATAAAAAGTACAATAAAATCTGGCACGGGATGCAGGGAAATTAGGGGTTTTAGGGTGGGGAAGTGCATTAAAATGTGGAGAAAAACTGTACGTAAATTGACTGAAATGCATTACAAAATTAATACTTGAGTATTAAAATTAATACTCGAGTATTAAAATTAATACTCCAATTTCCACCAAAAATCCGTTTTCACACATTTCAAAGTTTAAAACAAATAACGAAAAATTTAACAACAGTTCATACACATTTTAATCATGAATATATCGAAAAATAAGTAAACAGAGTAAAACAGAAGACACATACACATAGGCGCCATTTTATCCATCTCACTTCTAAAACTTGTCCTACAACACTTTCTATGAAAACAATAGTAAAAGACATGTTCCAAAATGGATGCCAAAACGGAGTAAATGAATGAAAACAATACATCTTTTAATGCTTTTTTAAATTATCATTTTCCACAGAAAAATAAAGTATAATAAAAAACACAACGAACGCAGTTTTTAAAAAAATTAATAGTGACACTGACTAAAACTTATAAATACCAGGAAGACACCATTTTGCAATCAGTTGATTATCAACTACCAGAGAGACCAGACGTAAAAACCTGACCCTCTGACACCTCCACTGTGACCTCCACTGAGAGAGCACTGCATTCGTTTGGAAAAGCATTGTTAGTTTGCAACTACTAGTAAGTCACTAATATATATTAACACCTTGTTTTATCCTTAATCATGTTTTATTTCCATACAAAATATGTTTAAAAAAAATTTATATTAACTTATAAAATGTACTGTTTCTAATTTTTTATCACTAAAAAAACTGTAATATATACCAACTTAAATCATCTAATTTTTTTTCCAAAAACAGAAACTTGTTATTCTTTCAAAATCAAGAAATCTTGTCCCTAATTTTCCATCACCTCAACGTGATCGACTCACCTTTACTATTGTGAAGGTAAATATTTTTAAATTGTAATTCTTTGACTTTTAAAATATATTTTAAGCATTAGCAAAAGTGTTGTATGGTAAAGGGGATTATATTAATTTTTTACACATTCACACTGCATCATAAACGAAATTATGCGATGGTGCAGGGGTAACAATTACTAATATGACTGCAGTTAGGTACTGCATTTGAGAAAGCGTTTCATGGTACTGGGGTAACTATTACTATTCTAAGTCCCAGAATGTTCAGCAGTAGGGTAATTGAGTGATGGTGTAGGGGTATCCATTATTACTCTTATTTCATAATGCATTGAAAGTGTATTATGTTTTGCTGTACCAATTATTACTCATACTCATGTGTGATGCAGCACCATGAAAAGTATGATATGTGATGTAGTTAGAGTGAAATAAAATATCAGATTTACAATCAATTGGTCTCTTTTTTTTTTTTAACCAACGTTGTCAAAGTTGCATTAACTATTAAATTTTTTTTTCATTTTAACAGTCAATCGGTTGCAACTTTGTGGATTAAATCACTAAAATAAATAACTTAATCCTGCAGCCAGCACTACCAAGAAACCAAGAAAACAATCAGCTAAAGAAAAAGGTATTTTAAATTTAAACTGTTATAAATTCCACAATGTAATAGTCATACCTTTTGCTATTGTTACTCCAGGAAAGTGCAGAAGTAGGGAAAGTGTTGGATGGTGTTTGGGTTCAATTTACTATTCTTACTCCAGGAAGGTGCAGCAGTAGGGAAAGTGTTGGATGGTGTAGGGGTAAAATTTACTATTCTAACTCCAGGAAGGTGCAGCAGTAGGGAAAGTGTTATGTACTAATAGTTAAATTCAATGTCATAATTTCAAAAAGTTATGACAATTGTTTTCAACTTTGTTTTACGATTCAGTCCAACACATAAGTGAAAACTCCAGCCAGTAGGCCAATACCACTTCAGAAGCCTCACCAAGGAAAGGAATCCCAAAAAAAAGGTATTTTAAAACAAAATTGTTTTAAAACCATCAATATGTTAGGCAAACCATTTACTTATTAATGTTAATAAAATCCCAAAATATATAAAATAAGGGTTGCAGTTGGAAGAAGTTATTTTTCTAACTCCAGGAAGGTGCAGCAGTAGGGAAAGTGTTGGATAGTGTAGGGGTACAATTTACTATTCTAACTCCAGGAAGGTGCAGCAGTAAGGAAAGTGTTGGATGGTGTAGGGGTGCAATTTACTATTCTAACTCCAGAAAGGTGCAGCAGTAGGGAAAGTGTTGGATGGTGTAGGGGTACAATTTACTATTCTAACTCCAGGAAGGTGCAGCAGTAGGGAAAGTGTTGGATGGTGTTTGGGTTTAATTTACTATTCTAACTCCAGGAAGGTGCAGCAGTAGGGAAAGTGTTGGATGGTGTAGGGGTACAATTTACTATTCTAACTCCAGGAAGGTGCAGCAGTAGGGAAAGTGTTGGATGGTGTTTGGGTTCAATTTACTATTCTTACTCCAGGAAGGTGCAGCAGTAGGGAAAGTGTTGGATGGTGTAGGGGTACAATTTACTATTCTAACTCCAGGAAGGTGCAGCAGTAGGGAAAGTGTTATGTACTAATAGTTAAATAGAATGTCTTAATTTAAACAATTTAATCTAAATTTGCATTTGTCACCAACGTTCAGTTTTTTCAATTTCTTTTTTCCATTTTTCCAGACAATTGTTTTCAACTTTGTTGTACGATTCAGTCCAACACATAAGTGAAAACTCCAGCCAGCAGGCCAATACCACATCAGAAGCCTCTCCAAGGAAAGGAATCCCAAAAAAACAAGGTATTTTTAAACAGCATTGTTTTAAAAACATCAATATGTTAGCCAAACCATTTACTTATTAATGATAATAAAATCCCAAAATAGATAAAATAAGGGTTGCAGTTGAAAGAACTTATTTTTCTGACTCCAGGAAGGTGCAGCAGTAGGGAAAGTGTTGGATGGTGTAGGGGTACAATTTACTGTTCAAACTCCAGGAAGGTGCAGCAGTAGGGAAAGTGTTGGATGGTTTAGGGGTGCAATTTACTATTCTAACTCCAGGAAGGTGCAGCAGTAGGGAAAGTGTTGGATGGTGTAGGGGTACAAATTACTATTTAATCTCCAGGAAGGTGCAGCAGTAGGGAAAGTGTTGGATGGTGTAGGGGTGCAATTTAGTATTCTAACTCCAGGAAGGTGCAGCAGTAAGGAAAGTGTTGGATGGTGTAGGGGTACAATTTACTATTCTAACTCCAGGAAGGTGCAGCAGTAGGGAAAGTGTGGGATGGTGTAGGGGTATAAATTACTATTCTAACTCCAGGTAGGTGCAGCAGTAGGGAAAGTGTTGGATGGTGTAGAGGTATAATTTACTATTCTAACTCCAGGAAGGTGCAGCAGTAGGGAAAGTGATGGATGGTGTAGGGGTATAAATTAGTATTCTAACTCCAGGAAGGTGCAGCAGTAGGGAAAGTGTTGGATGGTGTAGGGGTATAAATTACTATTCTAACTCCAGGTAGGTGCAGCAGTAGGGAAAGTGTTGGATGGTGTAGAGGTATAATTTACTATTCTAACTCCAGGAAGGTGCAGCAGTAGGGAAAGTGTTGGATGGTGTAGGGGTACAAATTACTATTCAATCTCCAGGAAGGTGCAGCAGTAGGGAAAGTGTTGGAGGGTGTAGGGGTGCAATTTAGTATTCTAACTCCAGGAAGGTGCAGCAGTAGGGAAAGTGTTGGATGGTGTAGGGGTACAATTTACTATTCTAACTCCAGGAAGGTGCAGCAGTAGGGAAAGTGTTGGATGGTGTAGGGGTACAAATTACTATTCTAACTCCAGGTAGGTGCAGCAGTAGGGAAAGTGTTGGATGGTGTAGAGGTATAATTTACTATTCTAACTCCAGGAAGGTGCAGCAGTAGGGAAAGTGTTGGATGGTGTAGGGGTATAAATTAGTATTCTAACTCCAGGAAGGTGCAGCAGTAGGGAAAGTGTTGGATGGTGTAGGGGTATACATTACTATTCTAACTCCAGGTAGGTGCAGCAGTAGGGAAAGTGTTGGATGGTGTAGAGGTATAATTTACTATTCTAACTCCAGGAAGGTGCAGCAGTAGGGAAAGTGTTGGATGGTGTAGGGGTACAATTTACTATTCAAACTCCTAGTAGGTGCAGCAGTAGGGAAAGTGTTGGATGGTTTTGGTTGTATAAATTACTATTCTAACTCCAGGTAGGTGCAGCAGTAGGGAAAGTGTTGGATGGTGAAGAGGTATAATTTACTATTCAAACTCCAGGAAGGTGCAGCAGTAGGGAAAGTGTTGGATGGTGTAGGGGTGTAAATTACTATTCTAACTCCAGGAAGGTGCAGCGGTAAGGAAAGTGTTGGATGGTGTAGGGGTGTAAATTACTATTCTAACTCCAGGAAGGTGCAGCAGTAGGGAAAGTGTGGGATGGTGTAGGGGTATAAATGACTATTCTAACTCCAGGTAGGTGCAGCAGTAGGGAAAGTGTTGGATGGTGAAGAGGTATAATTTACTATTCTAACTCCAGGAAGGTGCAGCAGTAGGGAAAGTGTTGGATGGTGTAGGGGTACAATTTACTATTCAAACTCCTAGTAGGTGCAGCAGTAGGGAAAGTGTTGGATGGTGTAGGGATGCAATTTACTATTCTAACTCCAGGAAGGTGCAGCAGTAGGGAAAGTGTTGGATGGTGTAGGGGTATAAATTACTATTCTAACTCCAGGAAGGTGCAGCAGTAGGGAAAGTGTTGGATGGTGTAGAGGTATAATTTACTATTCTAACTCCAGGAAGGTGCAGCAGTAGGGAAAGTGTTGGATGGTGTAGGGGTATAAATGACTATTCTAACTCCAGGTAGGTGCAGCAGTAGGGAAAGTGTTGGATGGTGTAGAGTTATAATTTACTATTCTAACTCCAGGAAGGTGCAGCAGTAGGGAAAGTGTTGGATGGTGTAGGGGTATAATTTACTATTCTAACTCCAGGAAGGTGCAGCAGTAGGGAAAGTGTTGGATGGTGTAGGGGTAACATTTGAGGTATAGTATTTACTTTTACATCCTAATTTGTTTTTCTTCTCTTCTCTTTTCAGATAATGTCTAGTCTTGAAGCTGCGAAATACATTAAATCCAGGAAAGGAAAAAATGTATTAAACCATGGAGGATACATATATAGTAAGGAAACAATAAGTTTTCCTAGAAATCATTGGAGGTGTGTGCAATACTACACTACCCATTGCAGTGGCAGAGCGGTTACTCTTGATAATTTAGTTGTGAAAACAACAGAACATAACCACTCTGCCTCTGCAATGGAGGTAGAAATAAGAGAAACAGTGAACGAAATGAAAGCTATTGCAAGCACCTCCAATGATTCTACAGGATCCATTTTAAGAGAGGTTGCACAGCATGTCCCCAGTCATGTTGCTAGTAACATGCCTATAATTCCTAATTTGAGAAGAATTATTCAAAGACAAAAGCAGGCAAGTAACATTCAATTATCTACACCACATTCTTTCTCTGACATTAGAATTCCACATGATCTTTCTATTTCTTTTTCTGATGAACCTTTCCTTTTGCATGACAACCAAAACCCTCAAAAAAGAATTCTCATTTTTAGTACCCCACGTAACCTTGCAAAGTTAGAAAATAGTGAAATTTGGATGATGGATGGGACGTTTAAAAGTACACCCCATCCTTTCACTCAAATTTACACTATACATGCAAAAATTAACAGTAATGTAATTCCCTTAGTATATAGTTTGCTACCTGATAAGACTTCTGCAACATACTCTGAACTTTTATCAGTTATTAAAAGTAAAACATCTCAAAGTCCTAGGAAAATAATAATTGATTTTGAATTGAGCATGATCAATGTGATCAATAAAACATACACGGATACCCAAATTCAGGGATTTTTTTCCATTTTTCCCAGGCTTTTTGGCGTAAATTACAAAAAACATCCCTAGTTGCAGAATATTCTCGTGATAGCAAACTACAATTTGAACTAAAAAAATTAACAGCACTTTGTTTTGTTCCTCCCGATAGTGTGGACGAGTACTACACTGCAATTATAGAATCTGCTTATTATACAAGTAATGAAGAGAAATTGGCTCCCATCCTAAATTATTTCGAGGACACATGGATTGGGCACCTAAGCAGATCGGGTCGCAGGAGGAAGCCACGATTCCATGTGGAGTGGTGGAACTGCTACACGAGCTGTTTAGAGGGAGAAGCAAAAACAAACAATGCCATTGAGGGATGGCATAACTCCTTCAACCACACAATTGGCAAACCTCATCCAAACTTCTACTCTTTCTTGGAAACTTTGAAGAAGGAGCAAAGTTTTCAAGAAATGAGACTAGCCCAAACACTTGCAGGTAGTCTAAACCCACGAGTAACTGTCAAAACTAAAGAAATGTCTGAGAGACTATTGGCTATATTACAACAATTTTCGTTGTGTGTGGCTATAGACTACCTGGAAAATCTTTCTAACATTCTTTCTTTCTAAAATTAGTTTTGTACTTACTTTCTTGCTGTGCTTCAAATTTAAATATCATTTAATTACAATTGGCATACAATGTTTTTCCCAAAATTTTTTCAAACTTAAAAGTCGGGTCTCCTTTTTTTTTTTTTTTTTTTCAAATCTTCATTTTTTGCTAAACTACCAATGTGACCAAATCTACTGTTCCATAGTAGTCGACCAATTTTTCTAAAACCAAACGCCAGTAGATTAATATCAGAAAACTTCATTCTTAACTACCACCCTAAAAATGCACCAAAAATCCAACTACTCAAAATTTCAGAAGTCAAGCCATTATCCAAAATGCACATTGCTGCATAAACACCAAATTATTAACAATCACTTTTTTCCAAAATTTACGAATACGCCATTTTTTTTTTCTAAAAAATGATGATATAAATCATTATTATTGGTTCCGAAGTTATGAAATAAACTTTGTGAGCAGTAACTTAAATTAATTTTACAGTTACTTACATTTTTGTAATGAACCAATACATTTGCGCGACCCGACATAGGCATAAATTAATGACATAAATGTGGACATGATTTAAAACATTTTCAACATCAATTAGTTATTCCGCAACCTCTCCTTATTCTTTTCTTACTATATATGTATCTTTATTAAAGGTTTAATCTATAAATAAAAGTGAAAATGTTTCCTACCTGGACGCGGATCAGCTTCCTGCTGCTTCCTCCTCCGATGCTCTTCAAAATGGCGCCTTACGTCTACGTTCACGTCATGACGTCATCGCGCGCATCAATGTTTAAAAAGGACTATTTTATTTACTTTATCTGTAAATAAATGTTTATAAATGTAAATAAATTAAGTATATGTTTTCTAATCAATGTACATTATGTTAAAAAAATCAATAAAACGTAATAGTTTTTTCTAAGTTTGTTCCAATAAAGAAATATTTAATAAACCTTATTTGTTTACTGTTATTATTTTTTAAAATTGTAATTTAAACATGTAAAATGTTATTTTTTTTTGTAAATTTACTAAATGTGTTCCTTACCTCGACTCTATTTTCTTTTTCCTTCCAAACTTGCTCTTGCTTCTCTTTCTGCTCCTTCTTTTCTTGTACCGCGGGTTGTATATTCTGAAGCTGCCAAAATAAATGAAGGACAAATAAGCTCATAGACTTCAATGCAAAAGCGTGGGAATTTTTTTTAAAGTAAGTTCTATTTTCTTTGCTCTATTTTCTTTTGGTATAATTTCATGTTAAATACATTTTTAATTACTCTATTAATAATTTAAATATTTTATTTATTTTTAAAAAAAATTTTTAACATCTCATATTTTATATTAAAATACTCCAAAAGTACTCTTTCTTTTTTTTAAAATTTTATTTCATTCATTACATTTTAAATAAGAAGGTTAAAAATACTCAAGTATTAATCTTTCATAATACTAATATTGTAATAAATTTTTAATTTTATTTTTTTATATAAAAAATACTCTAGTATTAATATTTTATAATACTTCTCATATTTAATATTTTTACATGTTTTTTAAAATAATTTATACACAATATATAATCTTTCATATTTTTAAAAATATAGTACTTATGAGGAGACAGGGCAGGCCAGGAACACGCCATGTTACGGATGGGGGCCGAAGGATGGGAGGGGGGACTGTAACAGTGACCATGCGATGGAGGGGGTGGGAACCGGGAGGAGGGGGCAGGGGGTTGGGAGGGGGAGAGGAGGGTGGGGGGATAGTTTAGGTTTGAAAGTAGGTGTAGTATGTTCTTCGTTTAACAGTAAAACAAAATGGATTGTGCTGTTGTTATTGTGATACATCTGCCTGGCTGACGTACCTGGAGGTCAGGGCTCAGTAACTGTAATGCAATCATTTAATAAAATTTGTTTAAAAAAAATATATATATAGTACTTAATATAATTAATAAAATATTACTTAATTATTTTTTAATACTTCTCATATTTAATATTTGTAAATATTTATTAAATAATTTTTACACAATATTTAATCTTTCATATTTTAAAAAATATAGTATTTTATATAAATAATAAAATTTTACTTAATTATTTTTTATATACTCCAACAGTACTTTCTTTTTTTAAATCTTTTATATTATTTATTACATGTTTTTATAAGAAAGAAAAAAATACTCAAGTATTAATTTCTCTTAATACAAATCATTTATTATAACATTTTTAATTATTTAATTTAACTTAAAAAATACTCTGATATTTGATTAATACTCAAGTATTAATCGTTTATTAAACTACTCACATTTTTTAATTTGTCTAAATTATTAAATAATTTATACTCAAAAATTACTCTTTCATATTTATCAAATATAGTATTTAATATAAATAATAAAATATTAATTAAATATTTTTCAAACAACATTTTTCTTAAAAATAAACAAAAAAAAATGCGTTGTAATGGTATATGCGTTGTAAAAGTACTTACCATATAACAGCATGCGTTGTAAATGCATGCGTTGTAAAAGCTTTTGCGTTGTAAAAAATGCGTTGTAATAGCATTGCGTTGTAAAAGTTGCGTTGTAAAGGTTGTTTACCCCCAGTGAGGACCGTCTTGTTGGGGGTGTGCAAGGTATTAACCACTGCTTACATCTCCTCTGCCAGCCTCGATAGTCTCTGACAGGGACAAAGGTCTCTCCTGTCGCGGTTAACCTTTGCCTCCCTATTCCCCCCTTGTCAGTGAACCCATTTCTCTGTTGCCTGGGTCCTCGATGCCTCTAGTATCAGGTTCCCTGCATGTCAATGCATATCTCGCTTTGGGTAGGAAGGGGTGGTATTGTCTTTTTCATTCTTACCCTTTGCAAGTCTCGACCGGTGTCCAGAGAGGTGTTAAATCAGGTTATCAGCTGTTTGTGGAGTCATTACTAGCTCGCTCTGATGTTTTCTCAAACTTATCTTCTCAGTCTGTTGCGTCAACACCTCCTTTCTTACCTGCGCCGTCTGGGATGCGGAGGTTTTCTGCAATGGGATCCATCTGGAGGAGCACCTGAGTCGTTTCCTTTGAGGTTTAGGTGTTCTAGAGGCATGTTTCCCCCCTTTGGATATAGGATCCCCCTTTGGGTAAGTCTCTAACCAAGCCCACATGTATTCTGGCGAGTCGTAGAAGTGTATTGCCCCATCCAGTGTGACTTGCAGTTTGGCTGGGTACAACAGGGAGTATGTGATTCCTTCCCCTCGTAGTGATTTCTTGGCCTCCAGAAAGGAAGCACGTTGGGCATGTACGTTCACCGTGAAGCTTGGGAAGGTGGACACTTTGCTATTTTCAATCACGAAAGGTCCATTGTAGTGTAAGAGGTGCGCTACCACCGGCCGGGGGCTCGCCTCAGCGCCAGCGGGCGTAACGGCACTCTATGTGCTCTTTCCAGGTCAAAAATGTTTGTAAGTCGGCCTGGGGCTACCGTGTTTTGCAGCCATCCCTCCAAGAATGTTACCATGTCTGTACCTTCTTTACCTTCCGGTATTCCCCCTACGCTTATGTTGTTGCGTCTGGTACGCCCTTCTGTGTCTTTAGTTCGCCGTTTCAGAGTGGACACTCTGGCAGTCATGTCTTCCAATTTGCGGGACATATTTGTATGTTCTGGACGTATTACCTCTATTGTTTGTTCAGCTGTTTTCATCCTATCCACCAGTTTATGGTGTTCTACTGGTAGCAGTCCCAGGCCAACGGATACTCCCCCAATGTCTTGTTGCAGTGTTGTTTTTGTGTCTGTGATTGCAGCCAATATCTTGTTGAGGTGCTTGTGTGGGGCCTGGTCCATTGGTCCTGGTTCCTCCATGTCTGGTTCGTTGAGAGTGTTTCGGATCTTCCCCTCCTCCAAGGGAGCACCTCCCTGTTGCTGACGCACTTGCCCATGTTTCGCAGCTTCCTGATCTCTCAGAATCTAGTGGAGCGACTCTCCAATTTACAGCTTAGGTTCCCATTTCCAGTCATTAGGGTCTTCAGTGTCTTCTTCGTTTTGAGGGGCTATAGCTCAGCTGTTGCCCACTCCTCTCATGCTTTCACCTCCTGTTTCGCTATCTTTAAAGGCCTGTTGAGGCGATTTCAGTTTTGGTGTCACAGGCTCCCACTATCTCTCAATAGATCAAAATCCTTTGACTCAGCGGGAGCAGTTTTCAATCTGTCTAGTAGAGAAAAATGTTGTTCAGTCAAAAGTCCAGGCAGCAACAGTTATGCCATTCCTAAATAAGATATTTGCGCAACTTAAAACAGCAAAGAAAATTTTTTATTAATAAGGGTTTCAAGAAATGACACATCCTCCAGAATCAGAAATGATGCCCTAGCAAAATTATGCAGCTAAACGTAAAGACGCACGTGAGTTTTGGAGATTGGTAAATCAAGCCAATGGCAACAGCAACTAATATATTCAACTATATCGGAAGAAGTCTGGGAAAATCACTTGGGTTCTACATCAGGTGCCATAAACAACATAATAAAGTCAGTGGAAGATGGATCAGGTGATAATTCAAGGGACATCACGCAGTTAAAAATCCAGTACACAACAGTGGAAAAAATTATAAGTTCTAGTCATCGGAGTGGTGCGCCAGGACCAAATGGCATCCCCAAGCCCTATTTAAAGAAAACTCGCAATATTGGGCAAAGAATCTGACAATACTATTTAATTATGCCTTGCAGAATGAAGAAATCCCCGATAAATGGAGGGGCTCAATCTTGGCCCCGATCTTTAAAGCTGGCCAGTCCTCGGACCCTGCGAATTATAGGCTAATAGCCTTAATGGATTGTGAAGCAAAGATTTTTGTAAATGCCTGCTGGCAGAACTAACGGCTTGGGTGGGAGACAGTAAACAGCTGCCAATGAATCAAACAGGGTTTATAAAAGGCATGGGGACTATTATTAACATTCAAATGTTAGCTCTTTTAACTGAAATGGCAAAGTGCCGAGTATTGAAACTGCATTTATGTTTTATTGATTTTAGTTCTGCCTTTGATACGGTGCAAAGAAGTATTCTTTGGAAAAAGTTATCGAAAAGTGGAATCGCACCTATTTTGTTGAGAGCGATCCAAATGCTGTATACTAATAGCTGGACGAGAGTAAGGTTGGGCCAGGGTACAGTAGTGCCAAACAAAATGATAACAAGGAATGGGCTGAAGCAAGGATGTGTTTTGGCTCCTACCTTGTTCAACCTGTATTTGGCCGATATTTCTCCTAGGTTGAACGATATTAAATTTTCATTCCCCGTCGGTGGCCGGTTTTAAGGTTTCCTATTTACTGTATGCCGACAACATTGTATTAAGGAGTTACACAAAGGTGGGGTTGCAGAGACTAATCAACAAAACTGCTCTATACGCTTCCTCTCACGGGTTAATAGTCAACTTAAAGAAGTCAAAACAATGCTGGTGTCAAGGGGGTTAGCAGCGCAACCTCTATTGAGTATAGAATCAGTTTCAGAGTATAGATATCTGGGTGTCATACTAGACGCTAGGGGGTCGGGTAAGAATCAGTGGACTGATCTACAGAGACTAAATAACTCACTAACTGCAGCATTCGCAAACCTAAAAAATAACTTAAAAGGCCTTTCCCTCAAACCATTACTAGAAGTAATATCAGTAAAACATGCTCCATCTCTGACATATGGTGTAGAGACTTTTAGAGGAAGTGCTGATAATGTTATAGACAAGCTGGTGACAGGTACCTATCGTCACTTGTTTCATCTCCCTCAGCAGACATCACCAGCGCAAATTCGACTTGAATGTGGCCCTAGACGACAGAACCTAAACAGTTTAGGGGCATATTTGAAATGTTGCCACAAACTGAGACGGGATAATAACACAACGGTGATGACAGTGATTTGGGAGGCGATAAGTGACAATAAACATAAGCAGGCCAATGATTACTTCAAATTGGCTATAGATACGTTCAAGGCTGAACAATTATTGGGTTTACCCCTTTCACAGGTGGCATTTAACAAAGTGATAAATGGGTGTAGCAAAAGAAATGTCCTTGCTGCTGGATAAAGCAGTATTGGATAAAAGAGCCCATGCATGGACAGGGATTGCTTCATATGGTATGCTTAAAGCTCAGAGCTATCTAGGGGTTCTAAATAGCCAAAGGGCCAATTTGAAATTTATGAGTCTCCGATTAGGCAATAGCCTATTCCGTGGGGACACCCCAATGTGTAAAAAGCCGAGTGCTAATAGGATGTGTTGCCTCTGTAACTATAATAGAGAAGATATTTGTCATATCATCGGTAGTTGCCCGGGGCTATTAGTGAAATGTAGGAGACTGCTGAGGCAGGATTTTAATAGTCAATTGATACGATCATACTGACAAGCAGTCATTGCCAGCCTGCAGGGAGAAGGTTTACAATTCACTGGTAGATTTTTTAAGTTTATAGAAATAGCAGAGAGGAAATTGACTAATAGTGATCAATGAAGAGATTTTTTTAGTATTTATGAATTGAGGAACTGTACTTTTATCTATGTGTTTTTTAAATAAGTGCTCGAGATTGGTTATGTATGAAAGGTAAGGAAACTGCATAAAGAGGCTTTATTGTAGGAATTGTTAAAGAAATTGTAGTAAGATTTTTTTACTGTAAGTTTTTATTAACTGAACAATACATTTTTCATTCATTCATACTATCTCTTAATGACACCGATTGTCTGTGTCCCTTCTGTTCTCTTCGCTTAGTTCTGCTGTGGCACCCTCAGCACCAGGTAGCTCTATTCATTCATTCATTCATTCAGGGCCTCTCGCCGGGAACAACCCCTCTGCCTTCACTTCTTTACAGGGCTTCCTCCAGTTCTAGTTGTGGGTCCCAGACCCAGGCCAGCCCCTCCACAGTGCGTACTTGCTTGCAGGGGCAGAGTTCTGTAGGCTCACTTGGCTCACTCAGTGGCGGGCTTGTGGCATCTCGGCCCTCATATCCACTCTGTATCCTGTTGTTTGTAACTAGAATGGCTAGTCGTGCCCCCACAGGGCCCAGCACAAAGAATGGGACTGCAGTGTATGCCTCAGCAAGTGATCTGCCTCTGCTGGTTTCTCTTTCTGTGTGGCGTCCTTCTGCAATGCCTCTGGGCTACCTCTCAGGAATCTCTGCCTCTGGCTCAACGCAGTTTCTCGAGTCGGGTTCCCGTCTGCTATAATTTCCTCAATCTCCTGTAGGCGGCCCGGCGTATGTCTTGGGGGCTCCATCTATCGGGACTACCTTGCGTGCTGTGGCTGCTCCGCACCGATTCCTCGTCCGGCTACGTCGCCGGCGGCCGATCCCTCTACCGAGGCACTCCCCTGGCCACCTGCTCCCATCCAAGCCACACCCCCTCCGCAGCAGAATAATGTTTCACATGCATTTTGCTGCCAAACTACATCGGTTCGAAGAGACAGGACACACCTATGCAATGCCTACAGCGACACTAGGGGAGTGTTTGTGTACTGACCCTGCATAAACACAATGCCAGAGAAAAACCACCTGTGGCATTTGGTAAAGCAAATTCTACATGTTTTTCAACCCTGTGAAGCTGAGGTGTTTAGTTTAGGCGGCAGCGGTATGCCTTTGATTAGGAATAAATTATATGTGCAGGCTTCAAATAGCTGAGCTATCCATGAGTCTACGAATAGGTCAGGCGTTATAGCTCGGGCGACAATGCTCCATCACCAAAGGACAGAGCCACAACCCAACGGTCCTGCTCGATTTCTTCTAAAATTGCCACCAGCCCTACATTTAGTGTCTGAGGTCACCCAGTTAATATATTGAAAACGTATACATGCAAGATATGAGTTTTATTGTTACTAATAAAGTTCAACAAACACCCACAGATATCTTGGTGCTGAACAGACTAACAACATTGGAAAATATATCAAGGTCATCAATAAAATTAATGAATTTTAGGAATCTTCCTAAACATAGACCGAGACTCTATTTTGAGCAGGCGAAGACAGAGTGCATGCCAAATAGAGAAAGAAACAAAAGAGAAGGAACATCCCACGCTGCCTCCTCCCAACCCCACACAACTTTGCTACATCATGGGACCTCTTAGACTTAGAAGCAGACATATAAGCATCATGTGGCCTGTTTCACAAGAGTCCCCGTGGGAAAAGAAGAGCGCATTATAATTGAGCCTTCTAGAAACTGGCAACCAGTGCAGCTTACAGCGAGCCTCGAAGAACCTATCAAATGTTCTGAAATTCATGACCAGTCTATCTCTCATATTTAAAATGCCTTGCAAATAACTGCATCCGGAAAACCAAAGCAGCAAGCATCGGTACAGTTCAATCGAAAAATGATGGTAGCATTTGAAGATCATCATTTGTAGGTAACAAGACAGCACAACTGCAACCGCAAGATGAGGAAGGTGGAAAAGTCATCATTGCCATTTTGTATGAGGTCATTCAATACAGCCACACAGGCAATCTCAGGCCCTAAACCATGTTTTAAACTCATATGCTTAGCATCTATTAACGAGTGCCAAAGCTTCTTATCAAGTCTAATGACTGTGGGCAAAATAAATATGAACCTATAGTTAGCTTCTGACCTTGGGCACAATGCTGACTTCTTTAAATAGGGATTAGACAAACTCTTTCTTTCATCTCATCTTCTAGTGACACTCATCGATGAAAACAGGTGTGAATGATGAAAGTAAAAGCATAAAGAGTGTAAAGAGTTTAGAGTCCTGGCTGGACAGATATCATCTGGAAAGCTCAACTTAAAGAAAGTAAGCAAGACGTTAACCTCCTATTCTATCACTGTGAGAACTGTTAGAGGAGTAACAAAAAGGCAGAAAGCTTGCAATAATGCTGCATGAGACAGGATGAAACTTTGACGCTGGGCAATAGAATCATGAATGGCCTTAATCTTTTCATGGAAAAAAGCAGCCAAATTTTCACAGACAACTTGGAAGAGTGAATAGCCATTTTGACACAAGCCCTTGGGGAGCTGGAAGATGGAGAAACATATTTTGAAAAGAAGGTCTCAGAAGCGGTAAGAGAATTTGCAATGCCTGATTTCTTAACATTTATGTGGTGGTTTCAAAGTCTGATGTCAGTGTGTATGTGTACATAGACATTAGTTTTGCTAGATGCAAAATTGTATTATTATTTTTTTACATACAAATGTGGATTAGTTGCAACCATGTTTTTCTTCCCCTGGCCTCAACTGGTTAGGTCTACATTATCTCCGGACTTTCCAACTCTCTAAAGAATAATGCTTAGCTGTTTAACAGATCATTTTTGCTTTTATCTTTAGGACTGCATACCACATGCTGGCAGTTTAAAGGCAGCAGAGCAAACACAGAGATGAAAACTAAGGGATTCATTTAGATTTTGCCATAGCAGGACCTCCACCAAACTGACTATTCCCTTGTTCTGCTTAGAATTGGTGGAAGAGCCATGTTTACACCGGCAGTGCCTCCACTTGCTCTGGTAGTGTAAAATTCTGACCTGGTGGCGCACTGCCAATTGGTTGCCAAGTCACAATGATGGTCATCCCACTCTATTGAGGGTGAAGCTGCCATCACCAATTGTATCTCCCCAAGGCATGGGGTATAAAGGAAGGGGAAATATAAAATGGCACCCTCACACAAATAGAAAGCTCCCTGCACATCAGGCCACCTGTATTTTGTACTGAGAAAACAAAATCCAGCTTTTACATTTTATTTTCTCAGTACACAGAGGTTTGCTGAGTGGGTGCTCTAAAACTTAAACCTGCGTAGCCGACCAGCAGTGTCTGTGTTGTGATGTACCAGACGTAGCCGAGTTGTATCTTTGTAGTTTCTTTATTAGATCTTAGTTACAGGATGGTTTCCTTCCATGTAAAGCAACCCATGTAAAGCAGGTTGGTAGTCCAAGTATCGCAGCCCCCACCAGGAGCAGCCTGCCTGCTGCTCAGCCCATCTTCAACTGTCACACCTTGCTGGAGCGGGTAATGCAAAATTTTGTATACCCTCCCCAATTTGCATGTTTATACTAAGTAGATTAATTAATTAATTATAATTGTACTATTTGATTGAAGTGAAAAGTACTAATCAACTTTATAAATAACAGAAATACACGTGGGATTGCATTTGCATGGCTAAATTAATAAGTAAACTAAATTATCTACGCATACTAATAATAGACAATTAGAATATTGCATGATATATGTTGCTTTTGTGATGTACTTGTGATTTGTGCTTTATTAAGTGAGTATAAACCGCTTTGAGTGTCGCTTCTGCTAGATAAATACACAAACATATGGGCATTAGTGAGGGAATAACATTTTATTAGTCATTTCTATGTATTAATTATGTTTTGTGTTTCTTTTGCTTAAGTTGACCATTTGGGTCTGCCACAAAATGGCTGCCTCCTGTACCTAACGTGATTGACGACGCTCCATGAGGTTTTGGGTGAAGTGCGCCTGCGCTAACGGCAGCAACAGTGGCCTCGTCTTGACCCTAATCAGACTGTACCCACCAAGGTCGCCCTGGGAAGCCTGCCAGTTTCCTGAGAACAATAGAGTGTCTTTAAAAACCGGAACTAGCAAGTGTGATGACATACGGGACAATATTCCATGAGAACTTCAACGGATGACCCTAAATCATCCAATCAGAAGAGCTGAAACCCAATATTTGATACTTTTTGACAGTGATTTTACTATAAATTATGGTAGACTAGTGAGGTTGTCACTGACGCTGACCGACTCAAAGCTTGTTCTTTGTTTTCTGACGTTATGCTGACGGAGAGGACGGTGACGTTGCAGGACAGCTGTTTCCCTGAATCTTTGACAGACTGAACTGATGCTCAAATTTTGACTTCGAGGACGACAATTAGCCAGAATAGGTAAATATGATGATTGGCGGCTTGAATAACAAATGATTTAACTTGCATTAATTAGATAAAGATTGATTTGATTCATTATCAAATGAGTTGGGTTGTTTATTCATAGAAAATTTATTAATAGAAAGAGAATAGAGAATTAGAAATTAACCTAACCAGCAACTAGCAGATTCATCGCCAATCTATGAGAGGAATGCCAAAGGTGGAATTTAGGGCCGAATGAGTTAAAAGAAGGTTAGGTAGATTTATTGCTCATTTGGGTCAAGAGGTATTTCCTTTCATGTCAGCGTTTGGAACAATCATCTCCCGAGAAATACAGACTGATGATGAGTGAATGTTGGTGTTATGGGCCCCACCAGCTAATGTATTGATTGAGTGTGTTTGTGAGATCTTTGGTCTGTGACGAAGGGAGGGATTTTATATTCCACGCTGCAGCAGTTTTTCTGGTAGCAGTATGATGGTTGTTATTGTTTTGGTTTAATGATTATTGTTTGTGCATTGCTTATTGATTATTGATTAGTATTGATTTATGTACTAACACTCTATGTTGAGTCGCATTGAGTTCTATGTTGTTTGCACGGCTTCTGGGATGTAGGAAGTCGGAAGTTTGTAACGGTTCCGTACTAGAGCAGAGGTAAGCGCTGCTCTCGGGAAAGACAGAATTGTTGTTGCCCTGTAGGTACACAGGGGAAACGTGTAACGATTGAAGTTACACGACGCATTGTCTGGGTTCGATTCGGTAGCATCGTCGTGTGTTGCCATTAGAGACATTTTCTGTGTGAGAGAAGTGTGTATGATAGCGAAGGTTACCTGTGAAATTTTGGTCTTCGGTACCAGGCAGCCAGAAGGTACTCTGATAACGCTTATCACTGAAAAGGTAACAGGTGTTCTCTAAGCTTGATAGAAGGACAGAGTAGAGGTAAGCGCTGCTTTGTTAACGAGTGTTATAATTCTGTAGCAGGACAGACTGTTCGCTGTCCTCGGGAAAGACAGAATTCTGTGAGAATGTACTACATTTTCCGTATGACAGTGTGTGTATGAAAAGGCATTCCGATTAATCGCGAAACTCTGGTTTTATTTCTCAGGAGCATATGGTCTCCAACTAGGTGTCTTAATTCTAGAGAAGCTGTTGGTCGATGCTTGCTAGAAGGGTAAGGTAGAGGGATGTGCTATATTATCAACGGAAGTAACGATTCCGTAGTAGGGCAGAGGTAAGCGCTGCTCTCGGGAAAGACGGAATTCTCGTGAGAAAGGTCTATTGCTATTCCTTGGTTAGCGAAGCGGACAATGGTGGCGTTTTTATGTTGTTACTAACAGAAGTGTAGAAATTGAAACAAAGACTTACTGAGCGGATTTGTGAAAGAGGGGTAGACAGGAGCAGGAGCTGCCGCAGCGGCTGCTGACGTCAGAACGACCGTGCTGGGATTGGACAGTCGGTCAGAACTGTAAAACGCTCCAGATTGGTGCGTTAGTGTACGCCGTGCTAGGAGTGGAGAATTACAGGGTGACGTAGACGCTCCGGATTGGTGCGTTAGTGTGAGTCGCGCTGGGATTGGAAAACTACAGGGGTGACGTAGACGCTCCGGATTGGTGTGTTAGTGCGAGTCGCGCTGTGATTGGACAGAAAAGAGACTAGCGATACACGGAAGACAGGAAAATTTATTACGACCCACCAGAAAAGGAGAAAAAGTCATGGTTTGGTAAAATTAAAAGGTGGTTTCAAAAGGACAAACCGATTGTGACAAGGGAAGGACAGTTACTTCCTCGACCGAAAACCCCCGCATCCTTTATGGTTGCAAAATACGGATATCATACTTGTATTTGGTTAGACAATTGGGTAAAATATACAAGGGAAGATGGAGTCCTAGCTTTCCCAGAACACGGTTCATTTAATTTGGCAATTTTGAGAAATTTGAGAGAGAAAATGATGAAATAAGAACCAAGACCAACGCAATTTGAGGCATTGACAGAATGGGAAGATGAGATGCATGAACGAGAGAGACAGAGAAGTGGCGGAAGATATAGGTACATGTTTGGTCGACAGTATGGACATGAGACTCATGATGATCGAATGAGAAGGTGGCGGAATGCGAGTATGACTGAGGGTTTGTTTCCCGTAAGAACTGCAGAAGAGAATGAAGGAAGAAAGTGTGTAGAAAAGAGACATAATGTAGAATCGAGAGGGTATGGAGTGAATGAATCAGAAGATGATGTTCTTGATGACATGTTTTATAAAAATCCACCACCGTATCGACCAGAACCAGAAATATTAACACCAAGTGCCCCAATGAAAGAAACATTACGAATTATTAAGACAGAACCAATGTCACAAGATTCAGAAAAGAGTAATTCCATTAGAGAAGTAGAAAGAAAATCAGAAAATGGAACAAATGGTGAAAATTCAGCAGATTTGGCAAAAACCCCATTAGAGTTAACAGAGAAAATATGGGAATTGACTAAAATTCTAGAAGCTGTAACAGTTCCAGTGACCATAGGTCCAGTAATGCCCATTTTCGATAAACAAAACGATAGCGAACATTGCTTAACAGTTCCGTATAAGAGCCATAAACAGGTTGAACAGCCACAACCGAACCAAAATGAGAATCCATGGAGACAGACGATAAGTATGATCGAACCAATGTGTTTCAAACAATCCATTCATAAGTCAGAATTTTCCTGAAAAGAGTACAATGACAGTAGAATCATTATTAGAACCACAAAAGGTTTCAGAACAAGGGAGCATAGAGAAACTAGTAGGACCATCTACAGAAGAACTAAGTGAATGGTTAAGAGGCTTGCAGAGAAAGAACAAAGAATCCCAATCAATTGATGTGGCCAAGTTACGAATGGTATTAGAAGAATTAATAGTAGGGACTATCCCCACAGAGAAATTGAAAAATTACCAGGATGAGGAATTACTATTTTTGTGCAAAAGTGTGACATGGAGAGCAAAAACCCTACATGAAAGGTTAGAAGAAGTAGCAAATGAAATGGGAATAGATATTGAAAATGTAAAGGCTTTGCAACAGCCCTATCGAACTGATTTCACTGAAAAGGATATTGAAAACTTGAACACCACAGGACGGATAGGTCAGATTAAGGACATAATCATTTTATTGAGAAAATGGGGAGATGTGGATAAATGGAGAAACAGGTGGTATAGAAAACGTGATGATGCCTCAGATAAGACAATTTCAGCATTCCCTGTAAGAGAAAAGGAAAAGGTAGTAACAGAATGCCCTATGAGAGAGATTCCAGGAGGAGGATATGTACATGTACCATGGACAAGACAGGATATTTTGTCCTTTACAAATGATTTCCCTCGACTGCGCGAGAAGCCCATCGAGTGGTACAGGCAGGTAGACAGATTTGTAAAATTATCTAAAGTACTATGGATTGATTTGAATAGTCTATTTGACATAATAGTACCAGCAGACTTATGGACAGATTGCAAGTTGATGATTAATTGGCCAACTCAAGAATACCCTAGGGATCCTAAAACAGGAGCTCCAGACTATTTATTTATTATTATTATGTTTTGGCTCTCAAAGAGGGCCACATAAACATGTACAGACAAAGCAACACAGTCATCAAAAGTACAAGAATTATAAAAACATAGTATTCGAACCGTAATAGGTACACTGCAAGCCATCAGACCCACAAGGCCGGGCCGGCACAATCTTCCAGAAAATTTAATAAATAGCTAAAAATCCTTTAAAAAAGTTAAAACCATAAGCACAGAACATTTCATTTGGTGGGCAATAAAGTGCATGAAGAAAATCTTGTAAAGTGACAATGCTGAGGCGTAGACAGATTACTTTAAGCCATCGCTTGCGCAAGCTACGTAACATAGGACAAATCAAAAGTACATGCATACAGGAGCTCCAGACCCTGAGGTAATGAAGAAATATGAACAGGTTATGGCATTTTTGAAAAATAAGGTACCTCCTAAAGAGACAGACTGGGTAAGGATAAATGTCCACAGAAGAAGAAACTGTTTGGTTTTAAGGTGGGGAAAACCAAGACAAGTCATTTTGACCACGACAACGGCTGTGAAGTGTGCTGGACTGAAAAACTGGATCCATGCAAGTCATACATTGAGAATTCCAAATCCAGGGGACAGCACAGAAAAAGAATATTTCGATGAATCAGAATCAAGTACTGAGTCAGATGACGAAGAGTCAAAAACAAGAGAAAACTCTGAAAGGGGGGAAACAGAACCAAGTTTAATTTAGTCCTCAGAAGTAGCTCTCTGAGAAGAAGATTGCAGATTTCTGAATCCAGCGATTCTGGAAACGAACAAGAGACGCAAGATTCCAGAAAAAAACACAGAAAGAAAAGGGGAAAAGATAATGAAGAAACAATAAAAGAAATTCGTGAAAAGGAAGTACCAGATGAAAGACTGAGAGAAATTCCACCTGAAATAACCAATTTAAGTGAACAAGGGACAGGTACAGAGAGAGAGGGACAGATTTCTGCGGAACAACCCCGAGGAGGTGAAGGGAACTGCAACATCCAGTTAGGTGAAGGGACAAGTAGTCAGCAGGAAGATGGCGTGTCGGAGACTCGAGGAGGGACAGAAGTAGGGAAAACAAAACAAGTGGTGGAAAAGGAAATTGCCGAAAAGAAAAAGCAAGTTGAGACAGAGTCTGAAGAAAGCGAAAATGAAATACCTGAAGGTTGAGTTCTAAGAAAGAGAGCTTGGAGGAATGAAAAGAACGACAAAGGAAGTAAGGTAAAAAGAGTTGCAAGGGATGACGTTTGGCCAAATAAAATAAAGAAATTGAGATATCGGCTGACACGAGTGAATTCGCCAAGGGCTGAACAGGTGAATGGAGTGACAAGTCAAGAAAAATCGAAAGAAGAAGAAACAATTGAGAATAATGAAAGTAAAAGAACAAGGAAACCTAACCAGAAGTATAAGTCACCGGAATGGACGTACGTGGCTCTGCCTGAAAAAGAAGAAGAGGCAGATAGTCAAGGAAATCCAGAGGAGGCTGTACTGAAAGTGGTTGAAGAAGAGGAAGAATCGGAAATCCTGAGAGTTCTCTTGTCCGACATTGGGGAAGAAGAAACGGAAGTTCAGGAAATTCTGTATTTGGATGACGAGAGGAAAGTGAAAAACGACGAGATGCCAAACTGAATAGATCCAGAAAGCTGTTGATGAAGAAATAATAAATTAAGTCAAAAGATAGAAACTGGTAGAACCAAGTAGGTGCTTAGAGCCTTGGGTTAGAAAACTAGTTGTGAAGTAGAAGAGGCTAAGTCAAAAGACACGGTCCATTTTGACAAAGATGGCTAACATAGATAGTAGCAAAGGTAGATGTATTTTCATGAAAAGATGGTGTAAAATGTGTTGTTGTTGTACAGGATTATTAATGCTTCTGTGGAGCATACTTGCTCTTCTAATTTCTTTTAAGGTTACTATAGACACACTAGAAGGACATACTGAAAATCTAACTAATATAGAGAAGATTCAAAAGGTAGTTCCGACTAGAATAGATAATAATTATTTACATAAAGACAGGTCTATAACTGATTTTTCTAATAATGTGTTTTCAAAATTATTGTACGAATATGTAAAGACAATGGATGTAAGGGACTGCTACGTATGCATGCAGTTACCTGCCTCTGTTTCAGAAGGAGTGACTTATCATCACCTTCCAGCAACGTATGGAATAACATGTAGTGAAATAGCTAGTTTATTTTATCAGACAGGAAAATTAGAATATTATTTTTCAGATGTAGATAACATTTTTGCGCAAGTGCCTGCCATTAACAAACTAAACAAGGTAAAACCTGCTAAACCTGAGGTTGAAGGTGTTTGGGAAAAGATTGGAAAGAAAATAACAGCTATTAAACATTTCTGAGTCAAGCTAGGTAGTACATTTATAGGTAAAATATTGTTTCCACTAACATGTGTGATTTTTATAATATTAGTGATAAGATTAGGTTGTATCTGTTGTAAAAATAATAAAAACAAGAAAAGATTACAAAGAGAAAAGTTAAGAAGGAAAGACAAGAAAAAAGAAAGCGAATTTGAAGAGATAGAATTGGAAGAGTGGAAGGAGAGCATGTATGAATCAGCAAAAAGAGGAGACGTAGGGGAAACTGAATTATGATTAAGAGCAAGAAAGCATTTAAAATTCCGTAAAAGAAAGAACAACATTTTTGTTGGTATGGTGATAAAATCACAAAAGGGGGGATTGCTGGAGCGGGTAATGCAACATTTTGTATACCCTCCCCAATTTGCATGTTTGTACTAAGTAGATTAATTCATTAATTATAATTGTACTATTTGATTGAAGTGAAAAGTACTAATCAACTTTATTAATAACAGAAATACACGTGGGATTGCATTTGCATGGCTAAACTAATACGTAAACTAAATTATGTACGCATACTAATAATGGACAATTAGAATATTGCATGATATATGTTGCTTTTGTGATGTACTTGTGATTTGTGCTTTATTAAGTGTGTATAAACCGCTTTGAGTGTCGCTTCTGCTAGATAAATACACACACATATGGGTATTAGCGAGGGAATAACATTTTATTAGTCATTTCTATGTATTAATTACGTTTTGTGTTTCTTTTGCTTAAGTTGACCATTTGGGCCTGCCACAAAATGGCTGCCTCCTGTACCTAACGTGATTGACGACGCTCCATGAGGTTTTGGGTGAAGTGCGCCTGCGCTAACGCCAGCAACAGTGGCCTCGTCTTGACCCTAACCAGACTGTACCCACCAAGGTCGCCCTGGGAAGCCTGCCAGTTTCCTGAGAACATTAGAGGGTCTTTAAAAACCTGAACTAGCAAGTGTGATGACATACGGGACAATATTCCATGAGAACTTCAACGGATGACCCTAAATCATCCAATCAGAAGAGCTGAAACCCAATATTTGATACTTTTTGACAGTGATTTTACTATAAATTATGGTAGAATAGTGAGGTTGTCACTGACGCTGACCGACTCAAAGCTCGTTCTTTGTTTCCGGACGTTATGCTGACGGAGAGGACGGTGACACTGCAGGACAGCTGTTTCCCTGAATCTTTGACAGACTGAACTGATGCTCAAATTTTGACTTAGAGGACGACAATTAGCCAGAATAGGTAAATATGATGATTGGCGGTTTGAATAACAAATGATTTAACTTGCATTAATTAGATAAAGATTGATTTGATTCATTATCAAATGAGTTGGGTTGTTTATTCATAGAAAATGTATTAATAGAAAGAGAATAGAGAATTAGAAATTAACCTTACCAGCAACTAGCAGATTCATCGCCAATCTATGAGAGGAATGCCAAAGGTGGAATTTAGGGCCGAATGAGTTAAAAAGAAGGTTAGGTAGATTTATTGGTCATTTGGGTCAAGAGGTATTTCCTTTCATGTCAGCGTTTGGAACAATCATCTCCCGAGAAATACAGACTGATGATGAGTGAATGTTGGTGTTATGGGCCCCACCAGCGAATGTATTGATTGAGTGTGATATCTTTGGTATGTGTAACGAAGGAAGGGATTTTATATTCCACGCTGCAGCACCACACAGGCACCCAAACATTCCATGCATCTCCATCACACCAACATTCCACTCAGAACACTCATACTGGCTGAGCAGCTAGGAGCTAGGTAACATAGGAGTAACATTAGTACATAAGTAGGATATAACATATCCTCCCCCTTTTAAATGGAAACTAAAATAAACAATGCTAAGTGGGAACAACTATGCACACAAATGTACATATCTAGAAAATAGTTCAAAACTCGGGGATGCAAAGTAAAATACAACATCTCAAGAGAGTCTGAACAATTAAGAAACCAGAGAGGATGAATAAATATATACACGAGAAATATCACTCATCCTGCCCATTATAAAAACAATGTAAATATAAGTCGTAACGTGTAGCAACAGGTGACACGCACCCGAGAATTCAATCCTCAAAACAAAGAGAGGAAAAGTAAAAAGTAGACCCAATTCCTCACGTAAGTAATATAATTGTACACTGTGAAAGTGGGACTAAAACCCATCTTGACACCCTTGATGTAAGGGTCAAAAACGTGCAGAAATGGGACTGTAACCCATAAATACGTCCCACGTGTAAGGGTTAGTAATGTGAACCAGGTAAATGGGACTGACACCCATTGAGCCACCCCTCATGCGAGGGTCAACAACTTGCAGAAATGGGACTGTAACCCACAAAGACATACCATGTGCAAAGGTCTTAATGTAACATGTGTAAATGGGAATGACACCAATTTAGACAACCCCATGTAGAGGTCATGTAATGTACTTTGTAGAAATGGGACTAGTACCCATTACTGTCCCTTCTGTAAGGGAGTGTAACATGCAATGAAACAACATGCAAATACCATTGCTATAACGATCCCTCAAGAAAGGTTGTGTAACTACAGACCCAGAGATGGATGACCACCACCCACTAAAACCATTGTGCCATCCCTCATGTAAGAGTACTGAAGCTACTCAAGATAATGGCCCAGCAGAGCCCGTTAAGCAATCCCATGAGTAAGGGGTATGTAACGTTCAATGTAGAAACATTGCGTGAATTTAAAGTATGATGTCAACAGAGATATTCCTACCACATACCAACACGAGAGGACACTCAGGACTGGATGCTTCAGACAAGAAATAGACTGTCACACCAGCAGGGACACCATAAACGAAACTAATGGAACTCAGCATAAAAAAAAACTCAGGATACCCACAGAACGCAAACCTTGGAACACAGTAAGGACTATGTGCAGGAACTTAGCACTAAAAACGTCACCATAACCTAAGTCCACTTTTGAGAATGACAACAATGTATGTTAAACTCCTAAAAGGATGGCATCACACAGAATAGAAGTAAATGGAGCATAACTTATCAAACACTAGATGTACAACGATGTTTTGCAAAAATTAGAGAGAAACAATTAAAAACAGCGTAAGTTTTCTTGCTAGGGATATGTCACATGAATCAGGTCGTCATTTCACTGTTCTAAAAAACAGCAGAGCTCCATTCCTTTAAAACCAATGTAATCCTTAGAGTGGTGGCACAAAATAAACAAAATGGGTCAAACTTTTCGATGCCAGGATTAAAAACAATTTTCATAATAATAAAAAATATATAAACTCGCCACAATGTTTGTGTCACAGCTGATGGCCCCCTCTGTCCGCCAGTACTAAGAACAATTTTCCAAAAGTATTGTGCGTGATCCAGTAGGAGTCACGCACGCACTGTAGACGGCAAAAGGAACACGCCCATGAAACATTGAGGGCAGAGACTAAACCGTCAGTAGGTACGTTGCTAGAACCGACAACTGACAGAAACATTGAACCTGAACCAAAGCAGAGTGTGCAGCCATTGCCCTTCCTCACTTAGTCATTGATGACAGTGCAGCATGTGAAATCATTAGATGATAGAATTTTTCATTTGAAATGCCACCCATTCCTGTTGACAGCAACTTGGAGCCAAATTCCATTTGGATGTTGAATGTTCCATAGATCAGGTGTGTGGAAGTGCTTAGGCTTGCACCAGTTATCCAGTTGCTAGAAATCCAAATGAAGCATGTCCAGGCCGGGGCTGTCCGCTGACAAGGACACTGGTGGGGCTGGCAGGCCTGGTAATTCAATTAGAGGCCTGTTTCTTAGTTTCTGTAAGTTTCCTAGTCTTTCCATCTCCATTCCAGTGATAGCTTCTGTATAGCCAGTAGTACGCATGGGTCTATTCCATCCCCGTTGCCAAAATTATGTTGTGATGTACCAGACGTAGCCGAGTTGCATCTTTGCAGTTTCTTGAATAGATCTTAGTTACAGGATGGTTTCCATGTAAAGAAACCCATGTAAAGCAGGTTGGTAGTCCATGTACAGCAGCCCCACAAGGAGCAGCCTGCCTGATGCTCAGCCCATCTCCAACTGTCACACCTCAGCACACAGGCACCCAAACATTCCATGCATCTCCATCACACCAACATTCCACTCAGAACACTCACACTGGCTGAGCAGCCAGGAGCTAGGCAACATAGGAGTAACATTAGTACATAGGCAGGATATAACAGTCTGAAGGGGGAGCAGCTGCACTCAAAGCCCTCACAGCACAGAAATCCCAGCCAGGCAGGTGGGGATCTCTAGGTTTAGTGGACAGGCATCTGTCTGAGTACCCGAGGGAGGCCATGGGTTATGCCCCCCCTCCTTTCCCTAAATAGATATGCTGACTGTCCAGCAAGCACTGAATGGTCCCTAAGCATAGTCTGCAAGGTTTTTCTAGGGCAATTTATTCGACATATCATGCAAGTCTGTCAGTTCTTAATGCATTATCAGTATCTACGCATGACCTTGATTATGTATTCAGCTATCATAGTGCAAGAGCAAAGACAGAGGTGGGGGAAACACACAGACACACACAGAAACACACACACCAACACTCCACCTCTATTCCCAATATGTAATTTTATTGCCAGGGCAAAGACAGAGGTGGAGAATAGTCAGAAGCTATGAAGTTACGACCGGTAGAACAAGCACTGGCATAGCCAATAGGTCTCGCCTTGGGGACCTTATAAGTGTTTTGTTATCCAGCACAATATCCTTGGTGCAACTACAACAACTGTTGCATGGCTAAACACTTATAATGTCCCAAAGGCGAGACCTATTGGCTATGCCAATGCTTGTTTTTGGCAGACACCAATACATTCAGAAGGTCTAACAGGACAATGCTTTCGGTTCCTGGCCGGCACAAGCTGGGCTTTGTTCGCGCGACTCTCTCTTGATGAAAGCGGGCCAATTTAATACAGCTCTCTATGGTTGTACGCACAAAGCGCCTATCTGCATGCAAGTTATCAGACAAACGCACACCAGGGCATGAGATCATTTTTTTGCAGTAATCAGATGCTGAGACCAAGAACTATACACTATGCAAAGGGTTTCAAAGCCTCCTTTCCTCACGCAGCCTGCCCACTGGGTGCAGACACTGTTTTAGGAAGCAGTGATGTACTGCGCTGGTATTACATTGAGTGCTGGGGAACTGGCAGCCATCTTGTTCTGCTTTTGCTGCTTAAGGGCATTAGATGCTTAATGCAGCCTAAACTAAGAAGGGCAGCCTGATTATTCACAGGGGCATCTAGTTTCGCTGCTAGTCACCTTTCTAACTGCCCATAAACACACCTGTAACAAGCAAGAATTAATGTCACGTTGTCGTTCTCACCGAAACATGGTTTTTGAGACAACTCGATTACAGTCCTTGACAAATTGACACTTCCGGTTGCATGTCAAAATATCAAATACAGAAATATTGCCAGCAACAATATAGACTGCAAGACATCCACATGCACAGTATGTTCAAGGACAGAATGCACAGGTAAGTGTGGATTTATCATTCTAAAGTCACATCTGCTTACCTTGATGGTATTGTGCAAGTCGATATTGTTTCAAGTCTTTATTTAAAAATCGAAGTGTGGTACCCAACTATCTTACCTGGCTTTAAACTACTGACAAAGATTTCTGGGCTTAGCTAGAATCAGTGCAGCAGGTCTAGTGGTACAGTGGCAAACGGGTGGGAATAGCTCACTACAACAAAACAAAACGGCGGAAACTTATGCACAGGGATCCCTTATTCCCAAACCTGCGGACTGAACTGCGGTGAGGTGAGGACGGGCTAAAGACAAACAGCATTGTGGAACTGGCCCGGCTCTCCTGACATCGCACCAGGCCGTTAGAAGCAACGTCACGCAAGTCCGAGGCCTCGGCGAGTGGGGAAGGCCCAGTGAGGAGCAGTCACCCGGGCAGAAGCTAACGGAGCATGCCAGAGCTTGGAAATAAGCATGAAGCAACAAGAGAATACTTGTTGAAATTGTTGAAAACACTTGTGAAAATACCAGGTGAGATACTGCCCGAAATGAGATGCAGCATCAGGGCTGAGCTGAGTAACTGACGCCACTGCGCAACTTAAAAGCAATGCGGTGCGTGCGTGTATGCGTGCGCACGCAGTGTGCTCTTTTTCAAAGCACATACTCGTGCTTGTGGCGCGCCGCTGCGCACTCCCACAAGGCGTATGCCCCCACAAGCACGAGTATGTGCTTTGAAAAAAAGCTGCACGACGGCTAAAGGTCTTCTATGCAGCGCATGCGCACTGCGTAGGCGAGACCTAAAAATGGGCAAACTAGGTGGGCCATGTGACTCTAAACTGAGACTAATGTATTGTAAGCTATGCACCTGTATGGAAATCATCATGCTCGAAGCACCTAGACAGATTTGGAGCCCAAGACCACGGTTCCGGGCTAAGAATAATTCACAGAATAATTAGTGCACAAAGTAATTAACCCCAAAACAGCCACTGTCAAAGGAAACATCTATATGAACTTCACAGGCAGGACAACAGTGCCTCCAGCATACAATAGACTTTGCTTAAGGCAACAATTAACTAGGATCAGGGAAGTGGCCAGGCTTTAAGGGCTGGAAAATTAATTATAATCATTGCTAAAACCTGATGAAGAACATATAATTCCTTTGTTTAGTCTCCATTTAAATGGTATGTTTTTTATGAATGAGTTCAAAACATTTCTACTACATCTGTACTCTGGACCTCTCAAGTGTTTGAAAACTGTTAAACAAATGGCAATACAATACGATATCATGTCTCTATTAGATTATTCTGAGGGAATGTTGCGTTCTCTGTCATTTGTTGAAGTTAAAGTGTTGTGAAGTATTTGTTAATGTGGTGGGATGGGATAACTGGGACTTTTGTCCCTGTTGATCTATCCTTATGTAGCCCACAATGGCTCCTATTAAAAGTTGCACGTACTGGGGGGGTTCAAACTCCGCACCAGTAAATATCTGTATCAGTGCTTAATTTGTAAAAGAAGGAGTGCTGGTGCCCTAAACTATGCTTACAAACATGCAGCCGGCGCTATTAAAATTTGGTGTGCAAAATACCAAGACAGCGTAATCTTCAACCCAACTCAGGCCTCTTTAATCCAGTATCAGACACCACCTTTGATTAATCTCACTCTTGCAGGTTCCACCTCTCTCCTTTGTGACCCTTTTGCCATCTTTCTCTTCCTCCTGTGTTCGTTTTTTCCTCTCTTGCACTCGGTAAATGTCTTAACAGGAAAAATAAATGCTGGTTCCCAAAATGAGTTGCGTTGGGCCCCACCGGCAACCACTGGTTCAAATTAAGCACATCCGGTACCGTACAGTAACAACTCAACAGTACCATGTAATTAAGGGTTAAACCCCATTGAATGGGGAATTATTGTGCGGTCCTGGAATTACCTGGTGGTATTCCGCATGGTATTCCCTTTTTCATGGGGTTTAATGCACACATTTATCAAACAGCCTGAGCAGATAGTGAAAGTGTGCGGGGGAGGGGTGAAAAAAGTGTGCAGGGGGCTTTTGGAAGGCAGGGGTGGAGGGAGCAGGTGCAGAAGGAGAGAAGAATTTTTGCTGGCAGGTGGACGCATGTAATGCTTCCCTGTACCTTGTCTGAGGTTCAAGCAGGGGTTATGGAAGGGTTTGGGCTGCAATGCAACCTCTTCTCACAGTGATTTTACAGGCTGGATTTTCCAGCCAACAAAATCGTGTTCTTGGTTTCCGCATCCAGTAAATATAGGTTCGGGAACACTGGATCTCTTATAATTGAGCAGAATGGAATTCCAAACTGGAATCACGCTCTGCACAGTTCCCAGTTGTGGTCCATGTCTTTATGGGCCCTCGCAAGTGGGCTGATTGGCAGAGAAAGTGCAGCACCATGAAGCAAGAGAAGCAATGAAAAAGCAAACAAAGCCTTCACTGTAGATATTTTTTGGATAACCTCAGTGGCTGAAGTGGGTGTGATCTATTGAAAATGGAGTCCCAAATTTTACAATATCACTTCTTCAACTTTTTGTTGAAAAAACAATGCACCAGAACAGATCAAATTCAGGGCCTCTGGCGGAAAAGGAAGGAAGGGGGTCTCCTGTTCTGTGAAGCCAAAGGAGAGACGACAAGTTATTTGTTAATGAGCAAATCTAAAGAATGACTGGGAGCCGGTTTAGGACTTTAATTGAAAGAGGCAATTGAGGCTTCACAATGAC
This sequence comes from Triturus cristatus, assembly GCF_964204655.1. Taxonomy (NCBI): domain Eukaryota; kingdom Metazoa; phylum Chordata; class Amphibia; order Caudata; family Salamandridae; genus Triturus; species Triturus cristatus. The sequence continues at coordinate 724,894,407 of NC_140590.1, read as the reverse complement.
AAAGATTCATTATTTTTGAGAGGCAATGTAAGGGTGTTATCAACTGAGTTCTGCAGTGCATCCTTCTTTTCTTTCCTGTACATTAACAAACAGAAAAAAACAAATTATGACGCCCACTGGAGGGTAATTTTTTTTTTCTGAAAGAAGCGCCCGCTTTTGGAGCTTGTTTCTGCAAAACAAAACAATACCAAGCATGGAGAACAGCCATTGTTGGGCTGGAAAGTCCCTTAATGGTGACAGACGTCCACACCTGCTCTGAGTGCCCCAGCAGCAACAATGTTGGATTCCCTGGTGTTGATTTTTGTTGTCGTGGGCAAACACCAATCATGCATGTATGCTATGACTAGGGGAATAGGTTGTTCAGTAAGACTGGTAGGGTGTGACTGTCAAAGCAGCGTATGAGATGGACTTAAGGAACAGTGGAAAGGAAAAGGAGTGCGAGTTTTCAGGGGGACTTAACCTCTTCTGTGCCCATGACGAGATAGTCTCGTCATGGAGCACGGTCGCGCTGTGCCCATGACGAGACTATCTCGTCATGAACCCCACCCACTAATGAAACGCCCGGCACAGGAGGGGGAAAGGGCGTGGCACAGAAGGGGTTAAAACACAGTATTGTGTAAAATAACCATGTTTTAAGACCCTCGAAACAGAGATGAGAGTATATGAGTGTGTTTATTTTTGTCTGAATGACTATTTTAAAATCCCAGGTGAAATCTATCAGACACATTAGCATACCCGGCTGAAAGCTCCTGTATTCAACTATCCATTAAATAATACATTAAGGAGTGTAACTTCCCATACAGACCCCATGAAGCCACGCCCCTGTGTCTCAAGAATTGCGGTCTTGTTGGACAAGGAAGGGCGCCCAATGCACTACCCTTATGATGGTAAAAGGCTACTGCCTTTCCCAGTAGTTAAGCAGCACAAGCACGGAGGTGGCAGCATACTGCGTAGAGATCAGTAAGAGTCAACAAGCCTTTTTACCTGTGTCAATGTAGTGGGGCCTACAGGCTCAATCATGTACAGTTTTGCTGCTGTATTTAACTCATCCTTGCCCTACATCAAGTTATTATGCAGCACACACATAGTTGCATGTATGTGCTTTGTGTATGCATGCCTGTAAATTGTTCAATGCATGGATGACTATGGGTTCTAAATTGGGAGACCCGGGCTGACTGGAGAGAACCCCCCCCCCCACTCCCTCAGACAGATTTGTGGACTGTGAGCTAGGTGGGATACACACACTGGAGGAAGCACAACCAGGCTCATCACTACATTTCAAAGGGTGCTCTTTGATTTAGGGAGAGGTCACTGGAAAGGGGCCTGGGCATGTCCCAGGAATGAGATGGGGCTGATAAGAGAATCATAAAGAGTAGAGCTAAGGCCCTGAGGTAACCTTTGGATGCACATATCACTGTGGCAGACATCCAGGTGTGACTCCCATGTCCTGTACTGTGGGGCGATCAGATTTAGAGTCACTCCTGCTGTGGCAGACTGCTTTCTGGAGGAAGGACAGAGTAGAGGAGTGGGCACTAAAAAAGGAATCAGACCCCTCTAACACAAACTTCAAAGACTCAGACACTAAATCACATTTGGTTTCTGGAAATAGACTATAAGAAAGGGGAGTTCAATGCCCCCAAAATTGCCAAGTGTCAAGCAGCCAGTTGGCCGGTGCGAGGAGAAGCTTTGCAAGACTTCTGCCTGTGACCAGGACTGGGGGCCAAGTGTTGCATGTGCGAGCTTGACTCTTTTATGCTTGCGTCCTGTTTACATTTGTATTACTTGTAGTTATAAATGCTATGTACGAGATACACACGAGCCTGATTATATATATATATATATATATATATATATATATATATATATAGTGAATTAGCGGTTGGGGGACATTACGTTACTGGACCTCCTTGTACACACTTCCCGCCTCCTGTGAATAAATCCAAGGAAAACTCTTCTTGGCTCCAAGTGTGTTTTATTACACTTACCTTTATCTTCTACACTGTCGATGGACGGGAGAGAAGTTACACGTTTATGCAACTTTATTTTATTGGGGATTAATGCTGTGGAGTCACGAAATCGGAACATCTCGATTTGCGCACAATGGAATTTCGCGAGAGGAATTTGGTTTCTGTCTGTGGGGTCTGGTGTCATTTCATTTGAAGACACTGTGTTGGTAATTGGTTCTGGCCTCCGGCTGTAATTTCTTACAAACATGACACATGCGAGTACGGAGCAAGGACTGGATCTGGAGGCAGTCAAGCGCTCTCTTTATACGGTGATGTGCACACCCTTAGTACATGGACAGGGGTGCCTACTTTTATTATTTTATGGGTGTATTATACAGTACTTTGAATCTATTTTATTCACATTGGAAGGGGTTTTGGTTATCAATTGTTTTATGTGCATTGTGAGGGAGGAGTAAATTGTTTAGCCTACAGTCTAAATTCAGTGCTAGTACCATGTCAAGGATTGTAATCCCTCCTTCTTTTCTCACAACACCAGGGAAACCACCCATGTATTGGGAAATATGGGAGTTGGTGTTTTTAGCCGATGTTGAGGCATTAGAGGGTGAAGAGTGCGAACCAGAAAGAAAGGTAACACTTTTAAAACAATTGCTTAAGTGGAATTAGATTGAAAGAATTCCAAAATATGCCAGCATTGGTTAATCCTGGCAACATTAATGTATCTCAATATGCCTCAAAGCAATTATGTTTACGGAATGGGAGGAAAACTAATATCGTCAAGGAGAGATATATTTTTTACTCTAGGAAACAACGCTCAGATAAATCTATAGATTACGTTTTGGCACTTAGAACATTTGGTAGTTAAGTGTGCGTTTGAGCATATTTCTTATGAGCAAGTCCTGAGGTACAAAATCTTGATGAGAACTAAAAATAAGAATATACAAGAGAAGTTGTTGACCAGTTCTGATGTGTCTCTCAGTGCTGCTATTGGAATTGCTAAGGCTATTGAACATTCTGAAAAGTTTGTACAGGAAAAAAGAGGTAATGAGTAGGGTGATGTCCATATTGTGGCCAATGATACAGATAAGGTAAAGAACCCCTATTCACAAAAAAATGAGTTGATGCAAAAGAATGACATAAAAATCAAGCTAACAACGGATGGGAGAAGAATTATTGTTCTGTGTTATAGATGTGGTAGCAGTGGGCAATCAGGAAATTCAAAAACGTGTACTGCTGTGAAGAAGAATTGCTCTAGGTGTGGCAAAAAGGGGCAGGTCGGGATCTAGGAAAGTGACTGTAGTGCAGTGTTGTGATGACGATCACAACTTGTATGACAGCTGCAAACAGGGGATTAATACCGTACTGAATATTTCAGGTGGTGAAAATACCACAAAATTTCCTTCGTGTGAGATCTGTATTGATGGTGTCAGACTACAAGTCCTAGTGGATTGGTGTGCATGGTAGACTATTTTTGCACATGATGTTGCCAAGAAAAATTGACCCAATAAAAACTTACTTATTCCTGATGTAGCACCAGGAGGATGTACAGGTCACAAAATTGATTTAGTCAGGTACTTTTGGGCAAATTTGGAATTCTCGGGACATTATACATTTGGTAAAGGCCAGTGAGGGCTTATCTCTACTGGGTTGACCACACCAAGAAGAAATGGGCATCAAACTGGACCGAAGGGCTGATCCTCCAGTATACACCTTTGGGAATTCTAATAGTGATGTGGACTTTGTGCGTTGTAGTAAGGACTCCCTTAATACGTACATACATTGTTAAGTTAGCATAACCACGTTAGATGTTAGAAAGCCATCTTGCTGCTTTTGCACACGACACTGCGTCTACATGTTATTGTTTAAACAAACTGCTGACTCGCGCTTTGCCTCACAAGAAAGCAATCTGTTGTTACCATCCCGAGCTCTGCGCAGCGACCTTGGTCTGTACATGGTGTAACAAACAATCTGGGTTGTTAGACAATGCATGTTTTCCACTCTAGGTTGATCGACCCACTATTTAGCCATAACACAAAGGCAGCTGCGAATACCTGAAAGTTGGTGCTTTTAATATTGCAGACATCATGTTTAATATTCAGACCGAAGACGAGCCTTCCTGCGAGAAGACTCCTGATGCTCCTGTGATGTGATTTCACTAAGCTGATCTTTGAGGTATGGGGTCCCCCATTCAAGCCTAAGAGACCTTTTATTAGCATAATAATAATATTAGCTTCTTAGTAAAGGGAAGGTGGTAGTATCCACTGTCATTTATAACATGATCACTCCTTTTATATTCTATGGTATTGTAACGATGCTGATGGTTTTGATTATAATCATTTGTCTGCTTGTATTAGCCAAAGTACTGCATCTTAGGACACGTGGTCTATAAAAATAAACTCTTTTTATTTTCACCGTGTCTCTTTTGATTCTTGTTGTGGACTGATGTGAGAATAATATACGAACAGGTATTTCCGATTCCCACCATTCCTGAGAGTACACTGAGTAGCTTGTTCTGGGTTGTCTTTTCATTGGGATCGCCGAGCTAAATCTCGGATAACGAATGGGACACTTATGCTAGCCGGATACTGGGTTCTGGGTTCTGAGGTGAGTTTCTGGTACACCACAATTCACTGAGGTCCTGGGGTTCTACGCATAGTTCTGTGTATAAGCAGAATCCCTGCAACATGGCGCACCTAACGTTTGGTCTATGAGTTGAAACGCCTTAGTAGTGCTTATATTAGTCCACAACACCCTCATTCTTGTTTCCGGATAACAAGTCTGACGGATTTAAACCTACCTATTTCTGTTGATATAGGTTTCTTCAAGCTTGATCATTAAAAAGGTTATTGAACCCATGTGCTACTGATTACTTCGAGTGTAGCTTGTCCTTAGGGCGGTAGAAATAGCGGCGCATAGCCGTGCAGCTCTGAAACGTCATTTGACGCAGTATGGGGTGCCGGACACTGGTATGAACGTCATCTTTGTGGTAGGAGCCGATGCGGCTTATCCCTTTGAGTTGTTCTACTCTTGGGTGACGCTTCCGGCAGTGAGTGAGGACGATAACTCCTTTCATTCTTACACTGCCACTGCCGTACCAGCGAACTATACACCGTATAGGACACAGGAAATACCAATATCTGCTTGGCAGCATCTTATTTGGTTTAATGGCGCCCTTCCCCATGCGGTTATACCACCGAGAATGGGCCCCTTATCAATTGCAGGGGCCACTTGGCCGGTACTAGCCGGATTTACGCCTCATCCCCGTTACCTCACGGTGACGGTGGCTGAATGGCGTGTACTACACACTGCCCTTATTGCAGTATATAGGGCTTTAGTGCAGTACGTGTCACGCAATGTGCAGGCGGGGGCACCTGCTGTTGCGGGACAGCCTACTGACCATCACGCGGTGGTCATTAGTCCTGTTATGGTTAATTCTGTTATGGGCAAGCGCCCCCAAACTAGGGATGATTTCCCTTTTTGGCTTGCTGAAAAGTTTGACCAAATAGAAGCGGTATACCCGAATACATCTCCTGTGGAGAAACACAGGATCCTTACCATAAGTTTGCCTAAAGACTTGGTCCCCGACATTGATGATTGTGTAAACTGGGGCAAGGTCTTTGCAGTGACGTACTCGCAGTGCTTTGGCACTCCGTCTATGTCGGTACTGCCCTCCGTTATTAAGCGTGTTCAAGATAATCACGGTGCGGAGTCTGCGATAGAATTAGGAATGCGGCTCCTCGGACAGTTTGACCTGGTGGCTTCCATGATAATGTGTAACCTTAAGGGTGATGCTATGCAGTTCCAAGTTCGTAATGAACTGAAGAAAGTTGCTGATGAGGATAAGCCGCGGGAGTTTGCGAAAATAATCTCGTCAGCGTACAGAGATTTGGGTCGTAGCTCTTTAGGAGTTAAACCTGTGATCAAAACTCCCGAAATTAAGCAGCAGGGTAAGGCGGAAACCTCTGGCAAGGATGACCGTCCAAACTTTCCGAAACAGAATTGGCGGTCAAAACAGCAGGGAAAGCAGCAGCAGAAGCAGGGCTCTCGGCCTGCCTCTCCCGTTCAGTCAGGTAGTGAGCGCACTTATGATCTGCGTGATCGTGCTACTATTAAGTCTCCTGATAGGTTTCAGGTTTCTGAACAACGTTCTCCTCGTTCTTCACAGGAAACATCGGCTTCACAGTCCGGTGGCGGAGGCGGTGGCAAAGGTCGGGGTGCTCCACAAACACGTGACCAGCCCCGACAGACTGAGGGTAAAGGCAAGCAGGACGAATTTGCACGACAAAGACCCCCGTTTCAGAAGAAGAAAGTGGCTGCTCTGACGGCAAGGTATGCCTCAGATAGTGCGGACACAGCTTCGGAACCGGACATGGGCGCTGACGCTACTGGACAGCGCAGCGGAAATTACCATAGTCCGTCAAGCTCTGCGTCCATTTCTGGCGGCGACAGCAACTGATATTTTGGTTACTGTTGAAACAGCTGACACCAGAGTGGCTCCCCCTGATAGACTTTACGAAATAGTCTTACTGATTGAGGGTGACATACAACGTACAATAAAGGGGATTTTTTGGGATAATCTGACTACCACCTATGATATCCTCCTAGCGGAGGCAGATTGGCCCCCAGCTTTCATTTTAGAAGCTCCTAGAGGGGAGGAGGTAATCCTCCCGTCCTTTGCGCACACAGTGCCTAAGGACCAGGCTGAAGTAGGACCAGGCTGAAGTGTACGCTGAGGAGTGGGCGCTGGCGCTTGCGCCGGCGGTGTATCGTACTCAGGTGGGATGGGACCGGTTGTCCCCCTGCCATGAGATTCCATTGCGGTCTATGCCCCAGCCTCAACCCCAATATCCCATGCGTCGTGAAGCTAGACCGCACGTCGCGGCAATCCTTGAACAATTGGAATATCAGGGTGTTATTGAAACTTGTGTGTCCCCTATGAATAACCCTTTATTCACTGTGACGAAGCCCGACGGGTCGTACCGTTTAGTTTTGGATTACCGGCACTTAAACTCACATTGCCGGACCTGCGCGGTACAGAATACTCACAGCTCGGCTCTTGTCGACAGTCTCGTGCGTAAGAGATTTAAAACGACACTTGACATCTCCAATGGCTTTTTTAGCCATAACCTGTCCACACTGAGTAGCCAGTGGACGGCGTTTACTTCGGGCGGCAAACAAAAACAGTTCACGAGATTAGCCATGGGCTATAAAAACAGCCCTGGCGTCTTTTCCGCTCGCGTGGTCTCTCTCTTAGAGAGAATAGACCCCGACGCATACTCCTATGTTGACGATATCTACCTCACGGATGATGAGCTGAAGCCACATCTGTCTCGAGTCGACAATATTATAGTCAGTTTTGCGGACTATGGCTACAAATTTAATTTTGCGAAGTCTCACATCGCGGAATATACAGTGTTGTTTTTGGGCTACGAGCTCAACAATGAGGGTAAGGGATTGGCTCCTCACTTTCTGGAGAAGTGCGCGTGCTTGCGTGCTCCTACAACACTGAAAAAATTACAATCTCTGCTGGGCTTTCTGAATTTCGGACGTACGTATATTCCTGATTATGCCCAGCGTATCAAGCCGCTTTACGCCTTGGTACAACCTTCTTTTTAGAAGTCTAGCTGGCAGCTAGAACATTCTGCTATTCTACAGTCTTTACAGGCTGATCTTCTTGCTTCACAATACTTACTGACACGTGATAACCGCACTAACCTGGTAATAAGAATAGTACCGGGCGCGGTGGGTTTCACGTATTTGACGTACAATGAGGGCGATACAGTCCCCATTGCGTATAAATCACACTTGTACACCTCTGCTGAATTACGTTTTTCCACTGTCGAGAAAGTTCTGACGGCAGTACAGATGGCGATCCTTAAAGAACGAGCACTGTCGCATGGAAAACAGATTCTGGTTGTAACCCCATATCCTGCCCTAGAGGCAGTGACTAAAGCAAGTGTACCAAATTCTAAAGCTTTGCATCCACGGTGGATACAATGGGCCACAACTCTGACATCACCAGATGTCACTTATATCTTTGACGCCTCTTTACAGACTCAGGAGTACTTGCAGTATGAATTCGTTCATCCGGCTCCTCTGTCTTTGCGCCCGCTCGAAGAATACCATTGTGTCATATACACTGACGGCTCGGCGCAGCCGGCGATTGGATCAAAGCATGCCTATTCTGCGGCTTGCGCAATTGTCGTGGGTACATTCGTAAATGGTGAATTCCAATCTGATGCAGTGCATACGCAGTCATTGGGTGATTGTACCGCGCAATTGGCGGAGCTCCGGGCTCTGGTGCTTGCACTGGAGTTTGCTGATCCCCGAGTTACTACTCTTATAGTAAGTGACTCCTTTTATTATGTCCAGTCCTACAATGACAACTTACACTTCTGGTCTCAAAACTATTATCGAGATACCAAAGGTAGCACAATTAAGCATAAACTGCTTTGGGTTCGAGTGGCAGACTTTAAAGAACGTCTTCCTCTCGTGAATGTTATTCACACTCTTGGTCATCAACGACTTGGTGTCCATGCTGTCGGTAACAGCTTGGCTGACGAGGCAGCAAAAACCGCAGTGGCTACATACTTAGTGGCAGCAGTTACAAGATCCAAAAGTAAGATTGATGATGACATCTTGGCAGCTATTGCTGCTACAGAGAAGGGAAGTGATTACCCGAAGGGTTTTCCTTCTCGTTATTTTTATCACTTAAGTCCTGATAACGTCCCGTTAGTGAGGATTAACGACGTTGGTGACAGAATTATTCCCAACGCTGACTGCAGACCAGCTCTGATACTAGCAGCGCACGAGGGGTTGGCGTCAGCCCACGCCGGCGTGTCCGCTACTATATCTCTGTTACAACAACGTTACTGGTGGTTTGGTTTATATAAACAAGCGCGCGCTTATGTTCTTGATTGTGACATTTGCCAACAGATTAAACCTTCCTCTGTTGCGCGCCCACCACAAACACAGTTGTACATATCTAATAAACCATTTGGTTGTGTTTATCTAGATCACTGCGGTCCTTTTTCTTCTGATACTGCGTACAAGTATATCTTGGTTGCAGTGGATTCGTGCACACGTTTTCTCTGGGTATGGCCACAAAGGAGTGCTGACTCGCGGACTGTCATCAGGGATTTGCGTGTCTTTGTGGGAACTTTTGCGTGTGTTACCTTCCATTCTGATCAGGGCCCTGCGTTCGCCTCTAAGGCTTACAAGGAGGCTATGAGAAATTTGGGGGTCCAAGTCAAATTTTCGTCCCCCTACCGACCTGAGGGTAATAGTGTGGTGGAGCGAATGAACCGTGACTTAAAGCAATCTTTGACAGCACGTGTTTTAGGCACAGGCCGGAACTGGCTAGCCCATTTGTATAACGTCCAACGTGCACTTAATAATCTCCCTAGAAGGTCTCTGGGTGGGCGGACCCCATACATGATGCTCTTCGGAATCAGAATGTTTGTCCCAGACCTTGATGGTCTAGACATGGCGGCGTCGACCGCACCCTTTGACGTAGATGATCACTGTGCTGTTTTGCAGACCCTACAAGAAGCCAGAGACACTCTTTCGAAGGAACACTTGCCCTCCACGTATGAAGCTGAGGTTCAGATTCCGGTAGTCGGCTGGCTACCCCGAGTTGGAGACCTGGTCCGTGAGAAGGTGGAGAACAAGAAGGAGTTCGGCCCCTCTTATCGTGCACCAGTTCCAGTGCTTGGAGTGCAGGGTACAAGAACAGTCATTTTACCTCCACTTCCTGGTCGCAAAGAAAACAGGTACATCTCTATTGACAATGTCAAACTTCAGCGAGTGGCCGATACTTCTTAGTCTAACTCCAGCAGTTTCCTGCCAGACAATGCAAAGAAATTCAGTGTTGGTTCCTGCTTCTAACACCTTGTCTGATGTTGCCATCGAGATGCAGTCAGTTACTGATCCCTTGTTAATACCGCCGGCTGGTGGTCTGCCCGAAGAGACTGAGTATGCTTATCCTACAAATGGTCACTCGCCTGTTTTACAATCTACGGCGGTTGACCAGTCACGTTTCTCCTTTGACACTAACTCATTGCCTCATACTTCCCCTTCGAACATTGCTATTTTTGCTAGCTGGTTCAAAAGACATTTTTTGATTCCCCCTTGGACATATATCTGGCTGGTGCTTATAAGTATTTTTTTGTTTATGTCCATTGGATTTGTAATAGTATTTTTCCGTCTGGTAAATGGACACTATCTTAAAGAAAGATCTACAATTAGACTTATCAATGGAACTTTGGCCCCCCACTCATCGTCCCACATCATGAAAAGAGACCAGACTTTTGTGAATATTACTGCCTGGCCCGTTTTGGATGGAATTGCGTGGGATGCTGTTAAATTCCAAATTCATGGTCCTACAGAGGTCATCAATGTACCTAATGTATTTCGTGTTTCTATGGGTGATGTGGTTAAGCAGAACATTTGTTCTGATGATTGGGATGTTCATGCCATTGAAGCACTGTTTTCTGATTTGAAATATTATGCCGCTTTTGATGCAGAAGATTTATATGAGAATGCGGCTAACTATGCAGAACAGTTTTGTTTTCAGCATTATGGCAATCACTTCCTGCATAAAGCGAACACTTTTCGTAATTTTGTAAATTTTACCCAATGGGAACACTGTCCCACCCCCTCTTTCGGCAGTTCACCTACATTAGTTGATAAGTATACTTATTTTACTGATTTCAGTGTTTCCGACCCGGCATCCTTTTATTTTAGAGTGCTGCCTGAGTCTGCTTTGAAGGTTAGACTGACACACACCAAATTACTCTATTCTAAGTCCTTTATGGATGAGTTGTCAATCAAAGGTTATGATCTGTGGAAGGCTACTATTGATCTTAAATCGGTTTGGGGTTCCAAACCGTGGCAGGTTCAGGGAACTGAGGCTTTACATCGTGCCTGTCTTGTACCAAATCATATGTTGTTTTTAAATTCAACCATCTTCCAGACCACCTGTTTCGGATTGGCCACTTCTAAAAAACTAAATTCCCCTTCTGTTCCAGATCTGGGCGCTTACCCAAATTGGGATAACCACACAGATCTGTCCCTTCCTGCTTTGCAGTCATTGGTTTCTAATACGTCTTTCAATATTTCGACATTTAGTAGTGAAGGATGGTTAATTTGGCAAGGCAGTTCCGATACCTGTCAACGTCGTTTTCTAGGTCTGAAACCGGGGTATACGCAGCAACGCGTAGACCCTCGGTTTGAGTCCTCTCATACAGTAACTACCTACTCTATAGGGAAATTATGTCAGTCCTGGCTGCGACATTCCACCTTGGCATCTGTCAAAGTTCATTTATCAAGATTACATGACAAAATAGATTTGAATGATTTTGTTAAAGGTCCTGTGGGTGGCAGATCCAAAAGGTGGGCGTATGCTATTTACAACGAAGTATGGAAATTGTCGCAAATTGAGGCGGCCTCCAGATTGAGGGCTATTGATCAAGCGAATATGGAAAAGGTATTAGCCGTCATAGATAACAGCATTAACACTCTTTCTTCCAGAATTTATACATTAGACAATATTGTTTCTTCAATTGTTGATATTGTACATGATGATATGTCTGTATTGTACCATGGTCAAAACCAGTTGCGTTCTGTTATGCAATTTGCATGGACTTTACAAACGTTAAAGGCAGGAAAGGTCCCCTGGGACTATCTGAATACGACATCATTATTCCTTCCTTTTAACCTTACTGTAAAGCAGCAGTTCATGTCCATGAAAGATGCTACATATTCATTGTTACACATTGAAAAGTTGGAGCCGTTACCTTTCTCTGTGGCGGAATTGAATTCAGCCGTGTGGTTAGTACATGGGTTGATCACGCTACCTTTCGCGCTTTTTAAGTTTACGTCATGCATGAAACACTATGCCCTGGGTAGATATGAACAGTTGGGTACCGCGTTCCTGCATGAGGTTTGGTCTCTCCCTTTTACGTATAAATGTACAAGAGACGGTACAGAGGTTTACCTAAAGGGTGAGGAGTGTACCTCGACACCTGATCATTCTGTAGTGTGTAGGCACATTCAGTTACACGGTGCATGCAATGTACAAGCCCCGAATTTGGCCTGCGTCCTCAAAGGTATCCCAGTGCCAGTGATTACACCATCTTTCACGCTGCTTGCAAACGGTAGTTATTTGATTTTGAATAATGAAGCTTGCTGCGGGATGTTAGTGGGGATCCCATATATAACTGTATCGCAGAGAGTAGTCTGCTGCAATAATGTTCTATTTCCTCCCAAGCATGGGCGGCTGGATGTTTCCATCTGGCCTTCGATTCCGACCTTGAAAGCAGAGTTCAACAAGATGAGCAGAATAAGAGCTCTATTGTCCCAAAAGGAGGTGCCATTGACCTCCTCCCGAGAAACATTTGTCCTTCACGTGGCAAACACGCGCACTGAGGTACAGGCGCTTTTGAATACTGACCTCCCCATGCATTTTGGAGCTTTGATCCAAACAATTTTCAATGCCTCGTCCACAACCGGCCTGGCTCATTTTTTTAAGCTTGTGTGCTCAGGCCTCGTGACCTCCTTCCAAACTATTTTTGGTGTGATTCCGGCATTTTTTCATTCTATTTTCTCGAGGGTCTTTGGCGGTGTTCCGCTGATTCTGGCGCTGGTGGCAGGTGTGCTACTTTTACTTTTCATACTACGGAATGGCTGCACTTTCTGTGCCTCACGACAACCTGCCCCGTCTGCATCTTCTTCGTGACAGGATGCTTGAATATTATGGTGTCCTGCCATTGGCGACTTTGAGCCTGGCATATGGATTATCCTTCCGGTATTCCTACTTCACCTGCGTGCAACCTGTCTTTCACTGCCTAGATTGTCCCTTTGAATGGCCTCTGGATTTGTGCTTATCCAACACGGTGTCTCCGGACCCGGATTATGATCGACTGATGAGGCCCTTAGTGTCTCACGAGTTCGCCTGTTCTGGTGTTCGGATTATGGCCTGTAGTGCGGCGCATGGAATCCTGGGTAATTGGGACATCGCAAGGGCGGCATATGACTTCTTGGACATGAGTTATTTGGAAGTACACGCTGGTTGCCCTCTGATGGTGCTAGAGGCTCCGCTGATTGAAGAACATGTATGTTCCTTTTCTTTGATTAACTGGATGGCTGAAACCTTTAGTGGCCGTGCCAACGATTTTCTGCTGGAAGCTGTTGCTACGTATCCTGCATACACGTTCATAGATTGAGTGAACTGTCATCCACTATCTTTTTTCTACCATGTCTTGGACATTACCTGTGACTTTGGATTGCTGGATAAGGCAGCATTTTTCATTTTTTTTTCTTTTCCCGTTCTACTTTTTTTTTGACTTTCGAACTTTCTCTAAAACGAAATTTGATTTCAATTTGCATACGCCTTGTTCTGCTCTGTCGAATTTGAACTCTGCGTTCTCTCATTTCTTCCCTACTGGTTAGTGCTTCGATCAAGGGGGCATGTAGTAAGGACTCCCTTAATACGTACATACATTGTTAAGTTAGCATAACCACGTTAGATGTTAGAAAGCCATCTTGCTGCTTTTGCACACGACACTGCGTCTACATGTTATTGTTTAAACAAACTGCTGACTCGCGCTTTGCCTCACACGAAAGCAATCTGTTGTTACCATCCCGAGCTCTGCGCAGCGACCTTGGTCTGTACATGGTGTAACAAACAGTCTGGGTTGTTAGACAATGCATGTTTTCCACTCTAGGTTGATCGACCCACTACTTAGCCATAACACAAAGCCAGCTGCGAATACCTGAAAGTTGGTGCTTTTAATATTGCAGACATCATGTTTAATATTCAGACCGAAGACGAGCCTTCCTGCGAGAAGACTCCTGATGCTCCTGTGATGTGATTTCACTAAGCTGATCTTTGAGGTATGGGGTCCCCCATTCAAGCCTAAGAGACCTTTTATTAGCATAATAATAATATTAGCTTCTTAGTAAAGGGAAGGTGGTAGTATCCACTGTCATTTATAACATGATCACTCCTTTTATATTCTATGGTATTGTAACGATGCTGATGGTTTTGATTATAATCATTTGTCTGCTTGTATTAGCCAAAGTACTGCATCTTAGGACACGTGGTCTATAAAAATAAACTCTTCTTATTTTCACCGTGTCTCTTTTGATTCTTGTTGTGGACTGATGTGAGAATAATATACGAACAGGTATTTCCGATTCCCACCATTCCTGAGTGTACACTGAGTAGCTTGTTCTGGGTTGTCTTTTCATTGGGATCGCCGAGCTAAATCTCGGATAACGAATGGGACACTTATGCTAGCCGGATACTGGGTTCTGGGTTCTGAGGTGAGTTTCTGGTACACCACAATTCACTGAGGTCCTGGGGTTCTACGCATAGTTCTGTGTATAAGCAGAATCCCTGCAACAGCGTGAGCTACAATCACAAAGTCCTAAAGTTTTTGTGATAAGTTGGGGGAATACCAGGGATTCAAACATTGGGACGATGCTGTTCCTACCCCCCCATAAGGTGAGGAACATTCTATTATTCTACACGGGCAAATTAAAGGTTATGTTACCTGATCTCTGAGAGAAAAATATCGTTGAACCAAATGAGTCATCACCAAAAGTTTCTCCGGTTGTGATTTTGGTTAACCTCTCAGGAGGATTGAGGCTATGTGTCAACTTGCGCAGTCTTAATAGTGCTATCTGGGTTGATGCTCAATCCCTGCCTCACCTACATGAGATTGTCACCACTTTAGCAGGGGCACAGATATGTTCATGCCTTGATTTGGCAAGCGCCTATCGTCAGGTCCGGCTGGAAGAGGACTCAACCCCACTGCTTTCATCACCCCAGAGGGACTATTTCGATTTTGTAGGATGCAGTTTGGTTGAGCCAGTGCGACATCCGTATTTCAAAGACTCATGAAAGAGACGCCTAATGGCTTAAATTGTGCCATTGCATTTCAGCATGACATATTAGTGTTTTGGAAGGATGCAGAAGAGCAAGATATTTTAAGGAAGGTTCGAATAGCTCTGGCTGCAAAAGGCCTTACTATTCGTCCTGACAAATGGAAATTTAAGAAAAGCTGATGAATTGAGGCTAATTTACTTCTGACAGGTAAAAGAAGCTACTACAGGAATGCAAATGTGCTGCTGAACATCGCTAACAGTGGCATCTGTCTCTGTTATCAGAAGTTGCACTCAGTAAAGAAGTGTAAGTAAAGGAGTGCTCCTTTACCCTGTACCACGGTGCGACTACTACACGTGCACAGCTAGGACGCATCAGGCAAGAGGCATAGCGATGCCATCAGTCTGAAAGGGAACAACAACCGACCCTGCCTTCCCCTTGCTTATCTGTTGCCACTTGAAAAAAAATATTTTTAATGTTCAGGGTGCAGGGGACACACACCCAAGTTTGATTGCTAAACAACACAATTTTGTTTACATCAGAGGCCCTCTTTTAAGCGGGTCATGTTGGAAATGCGAAGCAAGGTAGTGCCCTTAAATAAATCAATGAAGGATGATGAAGTGGTTTAAGGGCATTTGTATAGCCCATTACTCCTTTTCATGTCCCTCAAGGATGTTCTTTCATTATTGTAAATTAGTAATATATGCCTGTTCACTCTTCATCCTACTGTGTTTTTTGCGTGACTGCCGTCTATTGTTTTAGTTTACCTTTTCTTGTTTGTTTCTGTAACGTGTAAATATGTAATATTCTTTTCATGTAACGTACTTGTTTCTATTGTGATGCGCTCTGACACCTTTAGGTAAAGTTCGCGCTATATACAAATGCATTAAATAAATAAATGAATAAAATACAGAAATGTGCGGTTCTGTAGTTTATCTCATTACAGACACGTGACTGCTCTCTCTTCTTTCAATAACGTGTCCATCATAGACCCGCACATATGATCATTGAAATGTCATACATAAGTGTATTGAAAACATTTTTTAAAAATCACACATGACCAAGCGGAAAACTTGTCACGCTCCAGAGGCGAGTCGTTCATTGGATCGTCTGCCTGGCATGTGTGCAAGCGTGCATACCATCGTCCAACCGGGATATCCTGTTGGCATTCACGTCTTTGTGTCAACACGCCATTGCATTGTCCCTTCCAGTGTACTGATATACTCGTACTGTTAAGTAACTCATTTCAACAAACTCCATACAATATTTGAAATAAAAAACACAACAAGATTGGAAGTCGTCTGCGACTCACCGATGATAAGCAGTACATTCCGCTTTCTCGCAGCCACAGATACCCCCGCAATGATCAGTAAAGTCGCCCAGCAGGTACCCTCGCCCATGGATGGAGCAGGGAAGTCTGTATGATTCCTTCAACGCCAGGGGGGGGGGGGGGGATCTGTGGTTCCTGAAGTCCTCGGTAAAGAGACTGGGAAAACGTAAGGCACGATGCTTGGGACAAAGCTGGTTCAGTGCTTCGGTACTTGTTGACTTTCTGTCTGTTTCCTGCTTGTCTTGCCCCTCCTCCGCGATCATGTGATCATCTAAACTGAGGCTAAGGCGAGCGGAGAGCGCCGGTGGTCCCGGGACAGGGAACGTATCGTAGAGGAGGATGGCACGGAGGTGCAGGTCTCGGGGATAAAAGAGGGGCAGAGAAGCAGACCGCAAGGAGGGGGAGACGGAGAAAGGGTGCCGGGCAGATCAAGTGAGTGTGTTGAATTTTTGTTGGGCACTTTTCCTTACTCTGGCATATTCCTTCTTTCACTCTCTCGCCGAAAAATGACAACACTGGACAGTCTTTAGTTATAAAGTAAGTCTATATTCTCGTCTTTAAAATACACCGCGAGATTCATTACAAAGGGAAAAGCGCATTTTATCATTTACTCTGTCGTTCGCCTCACGTCTTTTTCCGCCTACGATTTGCTTGATTTTCTAATTGTAATTGCGTTTATATAACACTTACGACCCTAGACGAGGCAGCACGCTGATCGAGAACCCAGGGTTGGTGATTAGTCCAGTGTTATTGTTGGTTATCCTTACTTTTTGGGATTACTGCTCAATTCCTATTCAGTTGAAAGAAGTGATAGCTTTAAGTTTATAGTTTAACAGGTAAGGGCATTGTGTTTCTTGGGAAGAGGGGGCAGCACAGATCACTGACAACTAGTTGTGTGAAAAAGGCTGCTTTATTGAAACAACTGCACATTGCAACATATTCTGTGCCTTTGCCTTCAAAACTAAAGCCTCACTATACAGATTTACTCCCCTATGATCAATTCCCCCCCACCTCTAAACTAACCCTCCACGGATAACCTCTTCAAACTTGAATAACATACTTGCATTAGAGTTGCTCAATTGAGAATGGGACCTCTAAAAAACACAACTGCCCTTTACACCTCATTGAACTTCCTACCTAACCTTTTAACTTCCTATGTCGTCCAGGCGTTAGCTTCCTACCCATTCCCCTTATGCCTGAACTGCCGCTGACAAACAATAACTTCTGTAAATCTAGGCACCTTCTCAGCCACCCACTGGTGCACCTGAATCAAGTGACAATCGAAACACATAACACGCCTTGTGCACCTGTACCAATTGAAACAACCGGAAGTGGAGAGGGAACTTAAAGCCCCTAAAATAATTGCGTTTGAAAACCCAACTGACAAGGGGATAGGAGAAAGGGGACAAAAGCTAGTTAGGGATGCCAGCCACCGTGCCACCATGTTAAAATGGTGTCTGGCACCCAAAATGGATGGCATATATATGTTTGGCTATGCCTTAGCCCAAAGGGAGCCCAACTCGCCTTGCAGTCCTCTGGGCTGCACAACTTTCCCAAAGACCCTGGGGGGTAGAACACCCTACGGTCGACTGCCCCCCCCAAATCCCCTGTTTCGTGTAAGCCTTTTGAAAGGTAAATGAGTGACCGTGCTCAATAACGCCTACTTTCAAATTGCACTGGTCAAATTATAATTGGGGCTCCCAGTGTTATGATATTTATTTTTTCGACATTTCTGTCTGTATTTATTTTATTTTTGCTCATTTTTTTTTTCCTCTATGTATCCATTTTTCGGTCTCATGTGGCGTTGCAGGGCAGAGCTCTGCTCCGCCTCCGCGAGAGATTTAGTAAGAGGACTTTCAGAAGAGGGCATTAAGCCCCGCCCCTCATTTCCATTGGCTGGCGCCACCGTTTATGCTAAATGGTGGCTTGCCATTGGAAATTAGGGTTTTCAGTGGATGCCTTTTCTCCCCAAGCCGGACTGGCTCGCCTGGTTTGCATCTGTCGTGAAGACATTTCTCATTAGCTACTGTAACTTCTGCTGCACTGTCCAACATTGTCTGAGCCCATTCTCCGTTCTTGAGTTGCGTTCTCAGACTCCTCGGCATGTCTGATCTTCAGACCTGCTACCTTCTTCTTGGAGAATTGAGGTTTTTGTTTGATTTTCTGAACGTGTTGATCGTCTTTGGACTTCACGCGTTGTTCTTTGTTCTCTGACCGTCCTCTTCTTTCTGATGTCTGTGATGATATCTAAAAGGTACGACAGGAACGTGTATCAGTATCTTGATATCTGTCAGGTTTTCACAAATTATCCCTATTCCTGAGGTGGCGGCTTCTTTTGAGGAGACCTACCTCGGGATTGAGAACGCTTCACTTTGGAATGCTGTTTGCTATTTTCCCACTTCTTTTTTGAAGAGGTAGGAGTATTTTTAGGAAATACCTTATCAGGACTTTCAGACAGTTGTGGTTTAACTGTATAATTCGATTAACTTTTGTATGTTATTAAGTAATTCCTCGTCCGACATTGATTCAATGTCAGGGTCAGGTGTGTAGCCTGCTAAAATTGGCCATGTTGCTCCTGGTCTATCTAGTGGACCAAGCCTGGTAATGTGATTGTAATATTTTAGGGCGCCTTTAAACCAGAGCTCATGCTCCTGGTATGTGAGTGGAATTTCAATATCCTCTAAAGGAATATATTCCTCAGGTGGATCATCTTCTTTGTAGAAGTGAAACAAGTGTGTTACTGGATTTGATTCTGGGAATACTATCCATGAATAGAATACCTCTGTCTGGTGAGATTCATGTGCCTCTATCACAAAAACTGCTCTACTACCTCTTGGTGTTAGGCCATGTTTTATACGTTTTTAGAGTGATGGCTCTCCTTAAATTTGGATGGATGATTATAGCATCCTTGTCGGTTTCTTGAAAACATGTACGATTAAAAGCTGCTGTGACTTGGTCAGCCGCAGCTCCACCAGTATCGGTGTTTGTGCCGTTTTCGGTCACTGTTTAATGAAAGTTTCAGAGCAAGTTTCAAGGGAACAAAGATAAGGTGCGCAATATTTTGGTTACACTGTATCCTTCAACGTTGAACAAACCAAACCGCTAATACATAGGATTTTTGTCCTACTCAGCTATGGCGGATATTATCCCTACCTACTCCAGACGTCTTATGGAGTATTATGAGCAGGGGTCTCTGAGAAAAGCACGACTGAGTTACTCTAGTATCTAGCGTTAAATTAGTGCCTTACCAAACGTTGGGAGCCATGTAGTGTAGTTCCTATATCCCTTATAGGCTCTGCGCATTGGAATAATATACACTATAGTTTTTGCATAGGACTGAGGTCAGTATGCTCCTATCGAGTACATTAAACTTAATTACTTGTGTGTGCCAGCTAACTCAGAAGTCACTAGAAACTTCTCGAATGAACAAGAAGGGATTAGTTTCTGACAACTGCATAAACATGACAACTTTGTTTCCTTTAGAATCAGAACGTGTCTCAGAATCATGGAAACAATTGATAAGTTTCACTCAGTCAATCGTGCATGCTTAGTTTCTTCAGAGTTACACAGAAATAGAGAGACGGGTGTTTCAATAAAAAGGGTTTATTGAACAGTCTTATTTCTCATGCAAGAGATTTGAACTACTACAATCGTAAGACAGGCTGCGAAGCACAATATGTACAGAGTTAGCAGTAAGATAAAATAATACTGCAATAGCATGGTTTGTAGTTATGACATATATTTATAAAATACATACATAACACAGGCGAAAATGTGAATACTCATCTGATGCTTCTAAATAGTTCTACCCCAGTGTACCTAATCTAAGTGTAGTACGAGGTAAGAAGTAGGTGCTGTTTTCTAAAGTATAGCTAGCTATAGCTATAGTTTTAGGTTTTGCCAAGAGTTGCCAAAAGTTTCTCTAAGTTCTAGTCTGCTCCATACCTTAGAATGTGTGAAGGTTGGAATCTCTTTCCGGGACTCGATATCTAACACCCCGCAAGGGGAGTCAGAAATACTGGAGCTGGATTCTCTGCCAGGAGGATGATAGAGTCTGGTCAGTGCATGAGGCTGGAACTCGATCTCCTTCCAAACTTGCTGTGGCGAACCGCAAGTAGGCAGTCGAGCGGGACCGTACCGGAACTGTGGTTTGCCAGGGCAAGTGCAGGTATATTTATACCTTGAAGGTGTTTGGGAATGCCTGTATTGACTTAAAAGTCGGGCATCGGAACGTCATGAATGAACCCCTGAGGAATAGATGTTCATGCATACTAAATGAGTTCTTGGAGAAATCAATATTCAAGTAAGGGAAATTCCTAAAGGCTTAAGAGTCTGGTTTTCCAAGAACTCGTTGTGACGTGGATGGACGGATGTAGGAGACCATGCCTATATTTGGTTATCATGGACAATGCCTAAATAAGGGCTGGATTTTCTATGCCTAAATAAGGGCAATATGAATTGTACCTATATAAGGGCATAAATCGGGAAACCTATATACGGAATCTAAGTCTAAACACAACAACAGGATGGCCCTTGACCTCTTGTTTGTCATCAACTGCGCTTCCCGGGTGCAACTTAAAACAGATTAATATTTGGAAAGTAGCTAAACATTCAAAATCAGTGACTGATTTAATCATGCTCTTGCATACCGAAAGGCTGCAGATGGTCATCCATATTTCCATTTCTGTCTGAAAATTTCCTTTCTGTTGCCTGGAGCGATTGACCATCAGATAAAGTTGGGCATTGTCTCCACATATTTAAATAAATCCTGCCTGTGGATGTTTATCTGACTGATTAAGCTGTTACACAGATATTAAGGGCTGTGGCAGTGACCGGAGACTACAGAAAAACCCTATAACCAAAGTCAATTTGATTTTCTAATGACTCTTGTTGCTCACACCTTGACTTCTCACTTGTAAGAATGATCTGAGCCAGTCCAAACCCGACCTCTGACCCTATCCATGATGATAAATCTGTTACGAAGTGCAGCATGGCCAATTGGGTTGAACGCATACGATGAGTCTCCAGTAGTATGTCCAAGGATACCAGGGCACTGTGGACTTGGTCATGTCATTTCATGTAGAAGCTGTTGTTGTTGCAGAGTGAGCAATAGGATCATCACCAGTTCCTGAATGGAAACTGGAAACCACTTCTGCCAATGGTTTGACAGAAAGCGGGTGAACGTGTCCGCTGCACGGATCACATAGAATTAGCTTATGAGTGGAGGCCAGCACACCCAGAAGTGAAGAAACAAGTGTACAGGAGAGGTAATCAATCAGGAGGGATTTGTTAGGTGCAATTTATCACCCGGGAGGGTCTCCGGGCTCTTGGGGTAGGGGGGGTTCTTCGCTGCGCTGAGCTATTTGTTGAAGAGCCTGGTTTTCATTCTCTTCCTGAACTCCAGTAGTGTTGGTGCAGGTCACAGGGGCAAGGGGAAGTTGTTGCAGAGTTTTGGTGCAAGGTGGAAGAGAGAACGGCCACTGCTTCTGCGGACACCGGGGCGTGGGTGAGGAGGAGGAGCAGAGTTGTTGCATGGACTGGTGGAGGTTTACTCTCTGGTTGAGGTAGGCTGGGCCCTTGTCATGGAGGGCTTTGTAGGTGTGGGTGAGGAGTTTGAAGTGGCAGCGTTTGCTGATGAGGAGTCAGTGTAGTGTCTTGAGGTGGGGGGGGTCGTCCCAGGAGGTCAAGGACAAGCCTGGCGGTCGCATTCTGTATTGTTTGGAGTCTGTTTAAGAGATGGATGTTGAGCCCTACATATAGGGTGTTGCCATTGTCTAGGCGGCTGATGATGAGAGCCTGAATGATGGTGCTTCTGGTGTCTGTGGGGAGCCATTAAAGATTTGCTCTAGCATGCGGAGCATGTGGAAGTATGCTGAAGGTGCAGCATTTACCTGTCTTTCCATGGATAGATTGTGGTCGAAGATAACACCTATGTTTTTTACATGTTCCATGTTCAGGGGAGGGGCACCTAGTTCAGTGGGCCACTAGGTGTCGTCCCAGGGGAGGCGGAGTTCCTAATATAAGTACCTCTGTTTTATCAGTGTTGAGCTTGAGACACTTGCTTTGCATCCAGCTGGCGATGTTGGTCATGCACCTGTTGAAGGTGGTTTTTGTGTTGGTGGGGTTGAAGAAGAGGGATAGGATCAGTTGGGTGTCATCCACATAGGATATGATGTTCATGTTGTGACATTTGACCAGGGTGGTTAGTGGGACAATGTAGGTGTTGTGTGGGGCTAACGGAGGAGTCTTGGAGGACTCCGCAGATGAAGTCTTTTGGAGCTGAGGCATAGGGTGGAAGGTAGATGCTTTGGCTTCCTCCTTTGAGATAGAAGGCAATCCATTTGAGGTCCTCTCCTTGAATGCCCATCTGGTGGAGGCCGGTGACAGTGTGGGTAGATTATGGTGTCGAAGGCTGCAGAGAGGTAGGTCAAGGAGGATTAGGGCAGCAGTTTCACCTTTGTCCATGAGGGCTCTGTTTTCCGTGGCTGCTATGAGGGCAGTTTCCGTGCTATGAGAAACGCGGAAACCAGATTGCGAGGGATCCAGGAGTTTGCTGGTTTCAAGACAGTTGGTCAGTTGTATGTTGAAGTATCACACTCTGTCCGCGCTACACGCAATCCATGCACAATAAGGGTGAGTTAAGTACACAGCCACAGCCACAGAAATTTCAGTGACACATTACTGATTCTCCTGAGTACAAAGCTGGTATACCGCCACCACTGTGATTGTGTCATTTAATTCCAGGTATGGGCAGTAGCCCTCTACTTTCACTAGTGTAGCAAAAGTGCCCCTCATCTCTCCGTAGCCCCTATTTCACATACATTTAATTTGTTTTAAAGCAGTGGTAAAGGCTGGCTTTGGTAATCCAATCAGCTATCCACATAAAATACATATCTATTCTTTGCAGCAGGCGTATTAATGCTACTTTGTGGCAAGCAAAAACTGCCACCAGACAAAACTCCACCGTTCTCTCTAACAGGAACATTAATCACAAGAGTTATCTTAACATTTTTATTGCTGCCTGAAAACTGGAAACACAGGGACCTCTGCAGCAGGTGCTTTTAAATCATAAGTTATTGCTAAACACAGCGCCACCCCTTAAGGGCCGTGTTGTTATTGTTATTTGGATATTTATAAAGCGCAACTTTCGCTCCGGAAGGAGCATCTTGGCGCTGAGCATGCGTATAGGGGATAAGTGGTGAAAAGATCTAGATGGCTGCTAGCACATAGGTATCTGATTGCTGATAGACCCAGGTCTTCAGTTGTTTCCTAAAGGGGCGTTCAGACTCAATCAGTCTAAGATTTACGGGTAGATTATTCCAAGCTCTTGCTGCTAGGACTGTGAACGTTTTTCCGCCCCTGGTTTTGTATTTATGCCTCGGGATCTTAGCAAGATTGGCCCCTGAGGATCGCAGACATCGTACAGGATCATAGTGAATAAAACGTTTAACAAGGTATTTGGGACCTATATTTTTCAAAGATTTAAAAGCTGTGAGTAAGAGTTTGAAAAGAATTCTCTTATGCAGTGGCAACCAGTGCAGAGAATTTGATGCAGTTGAGGCTGAAGATTTCCTAGGGAGTTTTAACACTAACCGTGCCGCCGCGTGCTGTACACTTTGTAACTTCTTCAAAGTGGACTTTTTTACCCCTGCCATCAACCCATTGCAATAATCGAGTCGGGAGAGTATTAGTGCAACCACGACCGATTTCCTGGAGGCAATGGGGAGGAAGTCAAAAAATTTCTTTAAAGATTTGATAAGACCAAAGCAGCAGCCAGCCGTGATCCTAACATGATCATCAAATGATAAGGTAGCATCAAATTGCACGCCTAGATTGCGAGCAGAAGACACAGCACTGGGCGGGGCCTCAGAGTCTTTGGGCCACCAATCCCTCGGGCAGAAAGGTAGATCCTGGCCCAATGGTATGATTTCAGTTTTCCCACTGTTGCACTTCAAGTGGTTTTTATTTAACCACTGAAATACCTCAGTGAGACAATTCTGAAAACGCAATTCTGTATCCGTGCGGTTTTTGTCAATGGAGACGACCAATTGAGTGTCGTCGGCATATGACGTGACGAGGATCCCGTGTGACTCTATCACAGCGAGGAGGGGTGCCATATAGATGTTAAAAAGAAGTGGACTTAATATGGATCCCTGCGGTACTCCGGATGTAATAGTTTTTTCGCTGGATAAGTAGTGACCCAAGTGTTCCCTTCCAGGTCAGCGCCTATTGCGGCTGCACCAGCTGCACTGCTCTAAAGACGGCCCTGGCTGTAGCTCTCCATTACCTGCAGCGGACCACACGTTGCTGACCAGGTCAGCATGGGGCGGGTGACCTGCCTGTGCAGAGCAGGCTTTCGGAGCAAAAAGCTTACCTCGACACTGGACTCCAGCTGGATCGTGGGCCTCCCTCCCCCTCACCTCGTCGTCTAATGCTGACGAATGACACGCAGCGTAAGCACAAGCCCTGCAGTCACGAGAGCCTGCTGCACAGAACAACATTGGGGGTGGGGGCGGAGCCTCATTGTTGAGACTGGGAGGAAATGAAACCTTCCTTCTTCTCTGACATCTCGCCTCTAATGAGTACACTGGTGCAATATACCGTGGTGAAAACCAAAGGGGGCAAACCTCCTCCCACCAGTGGGTAACCATTGGGAGCACACAATACCTCAGTGGTGGAAGAAACTTTACATGACCACACAGGGAAGTTCAGCGAGGTAGTTGCAGTTATCCTAGATATCAAATCTACCCTAGAGCCCAAACTGGGCGCTCTCACAATCGTTATGGGCCTCATATGTGCCAACTACAAGAACTTAAACGAGAGGGTGGATGAGACAGAGTTCACCATGGCTGAACTCTGACCCACAGTAAAAGACTCGCAATCTCACATCGAGGCCCTCCAGGAGGATGTACACCAATTGAGCTTGAGACTTGATGATGCCGAAGGCCGCTCTCGCCAGAATAACATTCATATACTTGGTCTGGTTGAACAGGCCAAAGGCCCTAGCAAAGAGCTCTATTCGGAGGATTGGTTGGTTAGGGATGTTCTTGGGGGCAAGCAATCACCTTCTCAGCTGAACAGGCGCATAGGGTGCCGGCCCGCCCTCCTCCACAGGAGCACCATTCACACCAGTAGTGGCCCGTTTATTTAATTACCGCGATGAAGTTCACATCCTATAGATTACCCAGGCAAAGGGACCCTGGCAAGTAGAAAACACCAAGGTCCCCATCGATTTGGACTACACGTTGGAGGTTCAGAGGAAGAGAGAGTCATTCCACAGGGTAAAATAATGTCTCAGGGAGCGGGATATTTCTGCATTACGGTTTGCCGCTAATCTAAAGATTATACACCAGGACATTACCAAGTTTTTTGCCTCCCCAGATGATGCATTGAACTGATTAGAGGACATGAGGGAGGAGGCTTCGGAGGACAGAAGAGAGAATTCTGGAGGATGGATGACCGTGCGGGCAGGACAACATTGAAAACAAGGCACAGCTTGGAGGAGCTTTGTGGCATTTTACATTTTGGGCGCTTGGTGCTCAATGCATGAAAGCTACTCTACAAAGCGGACATATGGTTCCATCCGGAACGGCTGAGGCAGAATTAGAATAGAGCTGCCTGGCTTCTCTTTGGCAAACACTGCTCTCCCACCTCATTCTCGCTTAAACGAACTACAGTAATTCACCACAAACAGCACTACACACATCCGTTTGAAATCATCACTACACACGCACCTACGTTTGAAAGGTTCTCAGAAAGTTTCAGATAATTTGGACTCAAAGCGATGAAAACAAGCATTTACAAAGCTGAATGAAAAAAAATGCTCACCCACTAATTGAAGGAGACAGTGTAACGCCGTAAGTGAAAGATCCAGTCCGGATGGGCCGTCCGAGAAGGAGACAGGGCGGTAACAAAGAAGCCTCGTTTTCAATGGGAATCCGGCGTTTAGCATTAACGCTGAAGCCAGCCAATAGGAATGATGAGCGGGGCTTCAAGCACCCTTCTGAAATCGACCCGATTACTATAAGGAGCACGAAATGCCCTGACCAGGGAACAGGTGGCCTGGTAGGAAGCGATGGCAGAGGTCGAACAGCTCACTGGTACATCTTCACAGTCTCTGAGTAGCTCTCCCCTAAGATTCCCCCAGAACACAACCCAAAATATGTAGGCGTAGATCTAGCTTTGGTGTATTTGGTTCATTTAAGTGGTCCAGAGCTTACTCTAATGACGGGCACACGGGGTACTTTAGACTACATGATAAATGTTATATTCTCTCTGGAGCAGAGGAAGAACGGAAACACCCAGAACTCAATGCTGGACACTTTAAGTTGAACTATGTCACACAACTTATATGGCTGTTGGAAGGGCCACTACCTATACCCCCATGGTGGACTCCAACGGACCATGACCCCTCTGTTCACCTCAGATTGGGGGTAACTATGGATGCAGGCAATGCAGCGCACATGGACATACATCCGTTGGTGTGTCGACCAGGGGATGGGAGTTGTTGGGGTTTTTCAGTTTGATGCAAACATGTTTTTTTATTGTATTTCTATAATGTCGGCGTTAGTTTCCACTCACATAAGATATCAGAGGATGAGGATGCTCCCTAGAACAGGTGTCGCACTGGAATACCCCACACATACTACACCTTTCACCTGTCCCTGCTATAACCTATTGACGTGGAATGGCAAACTAAATAAAAATGGTACAAGCTCCACTCATCGCTGCAACGTCATCAAATACAATCTGGTGAGAAAGTGGCTAAACTCAGTAAAACATGGAGCACTACATATTCAAAGTACGCAAGAAGAGCACATGTGGGTTGCACTAGAGGTCCCCTACATGGTTCAAACAACTGTAATTCACCTGGAAGGCTGATATGATGTTTTGGCTGGACTGCTTGATGGTCTCCCTCTATCGCTGATTGTGCTTTATGCTCCTAACTCAAACCAAACCACATATATAGATTTACGTTGACCCTCCCTTCTCACAAATGCACAGACCCACTATATGAGGGGTGGAGGGGGAGGGGACAGCCTTACAATGCGGGAATTACCACGTAGCTTTTACCAGGCAAATGTTTAGCACTCATTTGCCTTTATCACGCATGGTAAGCATATTTAAGGTAAGTATAAGTGTGTGTGTGTGTCTATGTATGTATGTATGTATGTATGTATGTATGTATGTATATATATATATATATATATATATATCAAGGCTCTGTGAAACAAAGAAGACCAGCACTCACGGGGGATACTGAACAATCAAGAATCAGGGAGGATCCAAGAGACAACATGGACAGAATTGACAATTTGGGGGTTATCCTAATTGGACCAGAAAGTCCCTTTAAACCAACATCAAAGTTTGTACCACAGATGCCTAATGATGCAATAGACACCTTTGTAGAGTGTTTAAAAAAGGACCTCATTACTCTGCGTATAAAAGGGAGTAAAGACACAGACAAAAAACTGAACAACATCACTAAAGAACAAAGAGAAGCACTGAAGAATCTACAACCGGACCAAACAATCATGTATAAACCTGCTGACAAATGAGGAAATATATTTCTATTAACAAGGGAACATTACCAAAAAGAAGCACTGGGGCAACTGAAAGATAGAAGTAGTCACATACTGATTACTCAGATGGAGTATAACAGTATCCAGAAATTCAATACCCTAATCCAGAAGTGGCAACACAAAGGAACGTTAGCAACGGAAGAATATCGCTTCCTGACGAATCCACGTCCACGATTGCTGACGTTTAATCATTTGCCAAAAGTGCATAAAGACCGAATCCATCCGCCAGGACGCCCAATAGTGTCTTCCATTGGGAGTTTGACTGAAAATATGTCAACATATGTCGATCATTTTTTTATCTCCCTTTGTCTTGCAATTGACCTCGTAGAGACACGTGACACCAAAGATTTCCTGGACCAAATTGAGGGAATCATATGGGAACCAGATTTCCACATGATAGTAATGGATGTTTCTAGTCTGTACACAAGCATAGCACACACATAGGGATTAGAGACAGTTAGATACTTTTTGAGGGGGCACCCATTGCGATTCACAGAACACAGTGAAATGCTAGTAGAATTTGTGGACTTTTTCTTAAATAACAACAAATTTACATTTTTGGATCAACTGTACAAGCAAATACAGGGCACGTCCATGGGCAGCTTCGCAAATTTATTCATGGGCTGGTGGTAGAAGCGGGTGGCCTGGTTAGATGCCTAATATCAGTGAGTGGAAAGGATTATAACCTGGAGAAAATATATCGATGACTTGTTCATCATATGGTGAGGGCCAGTTGAAGCAGGAGAGGCACATATAACAGCTTTGAATGTGAATGATGTAAATCTTACATCCATACATGAAATGAGCAGTTCCAGGGTGAACTTTCTGGACTTACAAATATTCATAAGTGAGGGTAGAATCTGTACAGCCTTTTATAGGAAGCCGACCGCTGGTAATGCGGTATAACATGCTGCCAGCAGTCAACCTTACAAATTGGTCAACAGCATACCATATGGAGAACTACTACGGATTAAACGTAACTGCACTAGGGATATAGATTTTCAATAGGCTGAAAAGGAAAGCATAGACAGATTTAACCCCTTCTGTGCCACACCCTTTCCCCCTCCTGTGCCGGGCGTTTTATTAGTGGGTGGGGTTCATGACGAGATAGTCTCGTCATGGGCACAGCGCGACCGTGCTCCATGACGAGACTATCTCGTCATGGGCACTGAAGAGGTTAAGATTAGGGGTTACTCACCAAATGTACCTAAAAGAGCAGAGGTGTGGGTAGAATCTCAATGTAGAACCAATCTTCTGATAGAAAAAGCATTGGCATAGCCAATAGGTTTCGCCTTTGGGGCGTTATAAGTGTTTAGGCAGAGCTATTGACTTTGCCAATGTGTTTAAGCTGTGCTGTAGAGAAGTGTGACTGCTTTGCAGCATGCTGAAAAGTTGTAATAAAGTGCCAGAAGCATTTTTGTTACCTTATATATGACCAAGAAGGCATTATGTCCAACAGAACGACCATATTAAAAAATGTATGTACGATTAAAAAAAAAAAAATCCTCATTTTTCTTTTGTTCTTGCAATGCTTGTTAAAGTTTTTTTTTGAGGGAGCATAAACAATTGGAGGTTGAAGGTTGTGAACTAGCACCTGTATTATTACAATAGCAGCGGACAGGCGCTGGGGGAGAATCAGAAGATGGCAGATTCCGAGAGCAGGCTGAGGTGGTGTTGAGTGATGTTGAGGTGGTAGCAGTGGTGGTGGTGGTGATTGGTGCTGAGGTGATGCTGAATGATACTTAGGTCTTGCTGAGTGATGATGATGTGGTGGTGAACTATTGCAAAGGCGATGCTGAGTGATAATGATGTGGTGTTGAGTGATGCTGTGGTGGCGCTGAGTGATGCTGTGGTGGCGCTGAGTGATGCTGTGGTGGCGCTGAGTGATGCTGTGGTGGCGCTGAGTGATGCTGTGGAGGCGCTGAGTGATGCTGTGGTGGCGCTGAGTGATGCTGTGGTGGCGCTGAGTGATGCTGTGGTGGCGCTGAGTGATGCTGTGGTGGCGCTGAGTGATGCTGTGGTGGCGCTGAGTGATGCTGTGGTGGTGCTGAGTGATGCTGTGTTGGCCGTGAGTGATGCTGTGTTGGCCGTGAGTGATGCTGTGGAGTTGCTGAGTGATGCTGTGGTGGTGCCGAGTGATGCTGTGGTAGCGCTGAGTCAGTGAGAGAGAGTCAGTCAGTGAGAGAGAGTGAGTCAGTCTGTAAGAGGGAGTCTGTGAGGGAGTCTGTGAGGGAGTGAGAGTCTGTGAGGGAGTGAGAGTGGGTCTGTGAGAGTGGGTCTGTGAGAGTGCGTCTGTGAGAGAGCGTCTGTGAGAGAGCGTCTGTGAGAATCTGTGAGAATCTGTGAGAGAGTGTCTGTGAGAGAGTGTCTGTGAGAGAGTGTCTGTGAGAGAGTGTGTGTGAGAGAGTGTGTGTGAGAGAGTGTGTGTGAGAGAGTGTGTGAGAGAGTGTGTGTGAGAGAGTGTGTGTGAGAGAGTGTGTGTGAGAGAGTGTCTGTGAGTGTGTGAGAGAGTGTCTGAGTGAGAGAGTGTGTGAGTGAGTGTGTGAGAGTGAGTGTGTGAGAGTGAGTGTGTGAGAGAGTGTGTGTGAGTCTGTGAGAGAGTGTCTGTGAGAGTCTGTGAGAGTGCCTGTGAGAGAGTGTCTGTGAGTCTGTGAGAGAGTGTCTGTGAGTCTGTGAAAGTGTCTGTGAGTCTGTGAAAGAGTGTCTGTGAAAGAGTGTCTGTGAGTCTGTAAGAGAGTGTCTGTGAGAGTGTCTGTGAGAGTCTGTGACAGTGTCTATGAGTGTCTGTGAGAGAGTGTCTGTGAGTCTGTGAGAGAGTGTCTGTGAGTCTGTGAAAGAGTGTCTGTGAGTCTGTGAAAGAGTGTCTGTGAAAGAGTGTCTGTGAGTCTGTAAGAGAGTGTCTGTGAGAGTGTCTGTGAGAGTCTGTGACAGTGTCTATGAGTGTCTGTGAGAGAGTGTCTGTGAGAGAGTGTCTGTGAGAGTCTGGTAGAGAATGTCTGTGAGAGAGTCTGTGAGAGTGTCTGTGAGAGAGTGGGGTAGAGGTAGAGGGGTAGAAGAGAGGTAGGGATATATAGGCAAATGTAAAGGAAGCTATCGACTTCAAGAGTCATTTGAAAATTTCGCCCCGTTTCTCAGGAGATGCCTGTTAACATGAATAACCTGATTCATTTAATTTAACAGTTGGCTCCGCCCAGGATTGCTTAGTAACGCAAATGACAAGGAAGCTATCGACTTCAGGAATGTGAAAGAAAGCTCTCGAATCTTGAAAGCTGATAACCCATTACGAGAGAGGAAAGCCATATGGCACCTCTGCTCGTAAGGGCACGCCCGCGCGCGTAACCGCAAGCTCTAGGCCACAGTGGTAGCATTTTCTGAAGCCCTTACTAAAAGTCTCGCCGGAGTAGCGCATGCGCTAGCTGAGGCGAGACGTAAAAACCACCAAAAAAGCAGGAAAATTTACAGGGCAATTTCAGGATGCTCACGGACTACTCTAGTGCAGTCAACAATGAATGAGTGTTAGAAATGGGCGTCTCTAGTTGGCAAGGGCTTGCACCTTTGCCCTAATAGGGACCCTTCTTCCTAGTCAGGATAAGGGAGTTACACTCCTAAAATAACTCCTGCTCACCCCCTTGGTAGCTTGGCACGAGCAGTTAGGCTTATCTTAAAGGCATTGTGTAAAGCATTTGCACATAACCAACAGTAATACAGTGTAAGCACTACGAAAGGACACCACACCAGTTTAGAAAAATATTCAATATTTATATACAAGACCAACAAGCATTTGCAATGCAATAGGTCTCGCATTTACGCGAGTTTGACCTATTGGCATTGTTAATGACAATGGCTTTTATTTATGTTTCAAAAACCAAAACATAAATAAAAGGCAATGTAATTTACAATACAAATAGCTCAAACTCCTATTGCATTGCAAATGCTTATTTCTGCTTGTCTTGGCCATGTCATGTCATGTCTATTGCACTTAATGTGGTATGTTTAAATTGAAGGATAATGTATGTCGAGGCAGAGTAACAATGATGCTCTCAACTTTATCTGTTAGAATGTTGAGTTGTCCGCACCAATAAAGATGTATAACTTCTAAAAATTCCCAACAATTTCAATACATGGGCAGGACATCCCTCCAGTTTCTTAATTTTTTTGCTG
Organism: Triturus cristatus; assembly: GCF_964204655.1. Lineage (NCBI taxonomy): Eukaryota > Metazoa > Chordata > Amphibia > Caudata > Salamandridae > Triturus > Triturus cristatus. The sequence goes on along the minus strand of NC_140590.1, from coordinate 724,862,481 downwards.
CTCACTGATCGCAGAAGTATCTCCACATAAATAGGCGTTAGCAAGATTGATGTAGGCTGGAAGTGAGTGCAATGTTGTTACTTTTAGCTGTTGTCTCTAGTCTGTTTCATAAAATCAAGAATTTCACTCATCTGGATGCGAAAAACCAACATTTCCGCAATCTTCTTTAACCCCATGTGTGCACCCTGTCGGTTTTTTAGCTGCACGGGTGGTCTCGTCGAGTCACCGAATAGTGGAATCTAGTCAAGTTTTCTAAATATCCGAAGTTCATGTACAAGAGTCCAAATTACAAGTATATATTTTTCAGTGGAAATAATTTACTGGATTATTAGCCATTTCAAACCTGACTGTGTGATTGCTGGACGAGCACAGACAGCCCTTTTTACTAGTACATACAGAGAAAAGTATCTATTTTGTATAAAGAAATAACATTCTCTTTTCTTGTAAAATTGTTATTTTCACCTTAGTTGGGATTTAATATTCATGTACATATCAATTTACCAGGTCTTTCAACTTCTCACTACATTCCTTTTAGGTTATTTTGCTTGGACCATGTACCAAGAGACATGAGAGGGGGAGATGGGGAACTATGATTGCGCTGCCTTGAGTGTAGATACATGTTTGAACACCAGCTATTGCCCATCCAGGGCATAATTACCAGTAAGACGTCACTAGGAGAGACTAGGGGTCTGGTGAGCCCATACAGGGCATGATTGAGTGTCACATCTGGGAGTGGTGGAAAGGATTGACCTTAAATAGTATAAATGTGAAATATTGAATCACAACATTGGTATTATTGCACTGCTGCGGTATGTTTGATGATAACATGGATTCAAAGTAGTACAAAAACCGATCACCTAGACCTCTTGTGACAGTGTGTATTACATCCTACACCAATATTGGCAGCCACTCTAAGATGGCCACCAAGTATTTATGTGAGTCTATATAAAAAAGAATGTCTGTTATTTGTGTTAATGACTATGATGCAACTGAAATTAACATAAAAGAAAGCGGCCGAATAATGGCGACTGCCAAGATTGATAAAGGTGTACAGCTGAAACGCGTCGGTGTGCGCTTTGGATCCAATAACATTTGGATTATCTTTCCCTCGTGAGTGCTGGTCTTCTTTGTTTCACAGAGCCTGGATTAATAACGAGCGTACCCTCGTTGACCAGCACCCGCCCGTAAGTGCAGAAGTTTTTTGTGCAAAAGGAGCGGAAAAAAATAAGTATATATATATATATATATATATATATATTATCTACTGGCGGTCGCCAGTAGATAGTTATAGTTAGGACCGTGTTTCCATAGAAAATCTGAAAATTCTATTTTGAATAACTTTGGCGCCGGTTGACGAATCCTCGCGAAATTTTCAAAACTAATGGGGCGCTCCGCTCAGCTCCTACCCTGAAAGTCTCGGGGTGATTCATCAAGGGGGGGCCGAGAAAAAAGGGGGGTCCCAAAATGCGTTTTCCCCATGCATTTTTCCATAGGACCTTTAGTCGAAGGTACAGCCCGAACGGCTGAACAGAATTGCTTGAAATTTGGCAGAGCGGTCGTCCTCAGGTCAGGGAAGTGCCTTTTGCAGGTCTGGTGTCAATCTGTTCAGTATTTCCTGAGAAAATAGCATTTAAAAGCATATAAATATCTATACGCGCGCACCATGCCGTGCGCGAGCGAAATTCTGATTGGTTGATAGATGTCAGTAAACATTCGAATCGGTCGAAATCAGGAAGTGTCTGCCGCCATTTTGTCTGTCGCACTGAAAAGGAAAGGTGGAAAAAAGGTCGAAAATGTGAAAAGGGGGCAGGGAAGAGAGTTCCTGACCCCCCTAGCGTTTGTCAGGGGTCACAGAAGGACCCCCAAGGGTGAAAAAAACATTTAATTATTTTTGAAAAAAATCGCGGGGTGCCCACAGCGCACCGTGCGCCCAAAGCGCGCGCACGGTGCGTGCATGGTGAAAAACCTTGAAAAAAAAATAACATAATAAATACATAACTTGGCATTTAAAAAACCGTACACATTCACTTAAAAAACCATAGGTTTCACACACGTTATAGTTAGGAATTAGCATTTAAAAAACCTTGCAAATTCACTTAAAAACCCATAGGTTTCACACAGGTTATAGTAAGGTGGCCATTTCACTCGTAAAAAACCAATGAAATTCCCCCGTTATAGTTAGTTCAGATAACTATAACTCGCGCGACCGCCACTCTATCACAAGGATGATGTCATCAGTGATGTCATGAGTGATGCCATTGACCATGTCATGAGTGATGTAATGTGTGACGTCATGAGCAGTGGATTGCGGGCGTGCGAGTTATAGTTATCTGAACTAACTATAACGGGGGAATTTCATTGGTTTTTTACGAGTGAAATGTCCACCTAACTATAACCTGTGTGAAACCTATGGTTTTTTAAGTGAATATATAATATATATATATATATATATCCAGAATATATACATATATATATCCAGACCTGTGTTCACACCGAAAAAAGCGGGTTCCCTTTCCACTTCTGTCGACGGTCCGCGGCGAGGGGGCGAGCCTCATAAACCAGAACCAAAGCTGTTTTTCTCCATCAAATAACAGCAGCCACGGACATCAATAAACTTCCAGCAATTGTTTATTTAGGCAGAGTTAAGCAACTCGACACGTTTCGGGTACAACACCCTTGATCACGAGTACTGTTGCTAGGTGACAGAAGCATTTAAATGATCATGTGACAACAACGAAAATAAAACGTGAAAACAGACTACCATGTCCCAGAGGAGTTACTTCACGCCTACACTTAGGCTGCAAAATGTACATTACTTTTACAGACGGTAATGGAGAATCCAGCATTAACAAAAGGGTGTATTTGTATGTGGACCATAAAAAGATACAATTTTTTACAGTTTTTCTTGTGACAATTTTTACAAATTTAATACACGTGTGGGGCAAAAATCATAATTCAAACTTTTGTCCATAGTGATTTCTCAAAAAATTCCTTTCATTGATTTACCAGCCCATGTGGGCACCAGTTTTATAGGACACATCGCAACTCGGAATTAAAACGCCTGTGATTATCCAAAATTGTATCTACCCATCAAGCCCTAGTGGGCTTCTCCATTAAGTGAGATATTTTCGCTTTTAAGCAGTTCTCCATTTTATCAGCCATAACGTTGTCTGTAATGTAAACAAAAAATAATGTCAAAACCAAATAATAACATACCTTTACCACACATAACCACAGTGACTTTAAAAACAATTGGCTCTTAGGCAGTGGCACATTTTATGCAATCTTACATGCACATAAATAATATATTGTTAATATCATTTAAAATTACCAAATGAGAGCATGATTTAAAGGAGAAAGTATTCATATTAAAGATGTAACTGCACATAATCAGCAAACAGAAGGGACAAAAAAAACACATCTTTTAACATCATGGATTGAGAACTGATTCCTCATTGGTCAATTAAGATCTTGCAATTCACCCCAAATGTGCTGCAAGTTCTTCATCGCAGTTGTGACCTATAGGTGCAAGTGTTCTGTATTGGATAATCAGTTTGGATTCAAGACATCGAAGGTTTTGTACTCTATTGCCACCTCTCTCATTTATTTTCACTGAATCTAGTACACAAAAGCTCAAAAGATTACTGTTCTGCCCATGATGACTTTGAAAATGTTGCGCCATTGGATATTGTTTATCACCGTTTTTGATTGCTCGAAGATGCTCAAGCACCCTTTTCTTAGCTTTATGAATGGTACTGCCAATGTATGCTTTTTGGCAAGGACAGAATAGAGAGTATACTGCATACTCAGTGTTTCATGACGTATGCTTTGAGATTTGAAATGGCTTGCAGTTGGGAGAAAGTATAACTTCCCTTCTGTCCTTACTGTTTCTACAGGCTTTTCAGTTCCTGCATGTGTAGAATCCATGTATTCCTACACTTCTTGAGATTACAGGTTCAACTGCTCTGCAAAGAGTGTCTTTCAAAGATTTAGCTTTTTTAAAGTACTCTGAGGGAAGCTTTCTACACTCTCTGCTAGATCTTTATCAGTCTGTAAGACTGGCCAGAACTTATCAAGGCTTTTACGGATTTCTTGAACCTGCCTGTTGAAAGTAGTAATGAACCTGATCTTTTCTAGTGTCTTGACTTCTCTCTCCTCCTGGTCTTTTTCAATAAGTAGGGAGGCCCTTGTTCTTTTGGATACTTCAGTTTTAGCTTTATTGATGACTCAAAGAGGATAACCTCTTTCCAGAAATCTTGTGGTCATTGTTTTCTCTTCCTCTTTGAAATTCTCGATTGTACAGCAGTTCCGTTTTTACCCTGAGTAGTTCTCCTAACGGTATGCTATTGATGAGTGTGCTTGGATGGCAACTTCGAGCATGTAATATATATGTATGTGTCACAAATTGGCTCTATTTCGTGGGTGTAAGGGCGCTCTAGGTGGTGTGATTCTCTTAAGCGGCAGAGCCACGCCGCATTTTTTTTTTTTACTCTTCCAGCCAAAAGAAACTGGCCACACTCACGGGGGGATTCCCAATCTTTATGCTTTAATTTAAATCCAGGCTGTAAACAATATGATGCACATCCCTACGTGTTTAGGTCCCGCTGGGACCTTGGTCACAGGATATACAGCAAATATACAGCAAATTCTGTATATCCCGTGACCAAGGTCCCAGTGGGACCAAAACGCATAGGGATGTGGATCGTATTGTTTACAGCCTGAATTTTAATTAAAGCGTAGAGATTGGGAATTTACGGCACATTTCTTTCGGCTGGAAGAGTGATGTGTGTGTGTGTGTGTGTGTAGATATATATATATCCGCCACCTTATCCTCTGTAGAGAGAGCCTAGACTTCAGCATGTCGGCCTCGGTGTGCGGGGACCGAGCACAACGCATTTATCCATCACAATGCTCCTTTTTGTCTTTCAAAGAAGAAAGGCACACACCAGACCTCTGACAAACAGGTGCTTTATTCCATACACAACGGAGAGGACAGCTAGCTTAGAATCTTGATTTGTCCTGACGCATTTCGGCTTCTATCCAGCCTTGATCACAGTTGAGCCAACCATGTGATTGTGTCGTAACTTCCCGTTGTTTACACGCCCAAGTAAGACTACTGGATCTCAAAGTAGTTTCACAATACTGCAATCTCCTAGAATGCACCTTCACAGTGTTTTTGTTTTATTCCCTAGACTGCAATTAATTTTCCATTGTTTATTCATTTGGTGTAAATCCGTTCAGGAGTTTGAGTTGTACAAATCTAGATTTCTTTTAATATCTGGGGACGCAAACCCTCCATGAACCCTTCTGAAAACTGATTGGCTGGTAGCACTTTTGTCAGCAAATGTTGGCAGCCATCTTGGGACTTGGTTTCAGCCGAGTCCCAAAAATAAAACCAGCTGTCAGGGCAGGGTAGGAATACCCTGCCCCCCTCTAGCCCTGGAGTCTCCCTGGGACCCAGCCAGGGCTAAAAGCATTTTCTTTTTGATTTATTTATCTATTGAGTTATTTATTTATTTATTTTGGCAGGAATCTCGAGCACATAGGCAACTCTGGCCAAAAAAACAAGCTTGGGCTCTCGCACCAGTTTTGTTTTTTTATGAGCCCCCGGGTGGGCAAGGTCCTGGGGGCATGATTTTAACATTTAAAATAGGAGGTGGGCGTATGTGCCCCCATTCACATTGAAATTGTGCACCTGGAGACCGCTACCTCCCCAGGGCTAATATTTTTAATAGGGGGGGTGCATGGCCCCCCTCTTCAGCCCTTTAAGGGCTCCGGGGACCAACCCCTTCCCAGGGCTTTTGACTTAAAACTGCTTCCTCCCAGGGACACAAAAGAACAGAGAAAAACAAGCATTTGCAATGCAATAGGTCTCGCATTTATACGAGTTTGAGCTATTGGCATTGTAAATGACAGTGCCTTTTATTTATGTTTTAAAAAAACCAAACTTAAATAAAAAGCATTGTCATTTACAATGCCAATAGCTCAAACTCGTATAAATGCGAGACCTATTGCATTGCAAATGCTTGTTGTAGTTTTGGCTTGTTCCCTGTATCTTACACTGTCTCCAGGTCAAGACCGTCTCGGGAGCGGCACGTCGAGGCCCAGGAGGCAAGGCGGGGAGGGCCAGGCCTGGGAGGCGGCAGCTCTCCTCCTCGGCTCTCGAGCTTCCCGTCGCCGGAGCAGCGGTGGAGTCTCGAGGACCGTGCCCGCTCCTATCGCGAAGATGCCGGACTTCATGGCGGTGCTCTCGGGCCTCTGCATCATCTTCACGGTCGGCATGTTCACCACGGGCCTGTGAGTGTCCCCCACCCCCCGGCTCTCCCTCACCTGCGAGGCCCGGGCGCGCGCTCGGTTCACGCCTCTTGCGTTGACGTGTCCGGGCCCGTGCCGCCCCCTCAGCACCGTGCTCGCGTGGCGCCTGCAGCCGGACGATGCGAGGGGGGTGCCCAGACCGGAAACAAGCCTCTCACCGGTGACGAGGCTTGAGTGCATACAGACCCCTGAGTGGGACCTAAATTTGCAATTAATTTAGTTTTCGGATTCCCTTCAAAGTTTTCACCACAAAAGTTCAATTGGAAGGAAAAATGATCTGCTTACCTATTGCGTCGTCATTTTAAGTTGAACTGCTCTCCCCCCTAGTTCCTGCTCACACCTGCAATCGATGCCCTAATTAAGTGCGCTGGACTTTTTCTGGTGCACGTTATGTTTTTGTTTATTAAGCATGTCGGCAGTTATAAGTACAGCAACTAATGGGTCAAGTGCAGGCAAATGGAACACTTGTGAGATGTGAGGAGGAAAAGTGAGGAAGATTTAATGAAGTCATTCTAAACAAGCATTGGCCGCACTCGCTCCTCGCGCTTGAAGTTTATAAAAAAAAAAAGAAAAAAAAGCCCGGCGGAGCGTGGCGCGCGCGCGCGCTTGGGGGCGGGGGAGCGGTCCCTTTGAAGTGCTCCCAAAAGGCGGATTGCATGGCGGCACGATGCGCGTGATTGTGCGCGTGCTAGCCATGCAATCCGCTTTTTGGGAGCACTTTTGAAACCCGTATTCTATTGTCTCGCTTTGCAATCGCTTACGCGATAGCAAGGCGAGACCTAATAAAGGGAGGGGGGCCATATTTGGGCCCAGAGATTACCACCTCCCCCGGGCATGGGTAAACTGAAAGGGGGCCCGGCAGCCCCACTCCTGGGCTACATATGGCCCTTGGACTACCACCTCCCCAAGGCCAGCCAGTGGAAATAGAAGGGGGGGCTACATGGCCCCCTCCTGGAGCCATTAATAACTCTGGGGACCGGCACCATTAAGGGCTGGCTCCCTATGTCCAGGGGTGGCCACCCGTGGGACTTTCGCTTGGTGGGAGCTTTGACAGCTCCGCCAATGGAGAGTAAACACTAACTCTGCTCCCAACGCTTATGAGCTGTCAAACTACTCCCGCTTTCTGGGAGCGGAGTTTTCATCTGTTTCCCGAAACAGATGAGAGGATTGCTCCCGCACACACATTGAGCTGCATATTTAGCAGCTCCCTCATGTGAAAGCAATGCCTTCGACTGCGGGGGCATTGGGGCTCCCCCCGCGGTCCATAACACTGCATATTGGGTGCTGTGGGTGGGTCCAAGGCACCCAGGAACAGGAGGCCGGGCCCCAGGCTATGGGGCAAAATTGCCTCTTCTGTTAGTTTTTCTGCCCTCCGCTTTGCCTTCTTTTCAATGTTTTTCTGCCCTCTGTTTTGCCCTCTTCTGCTCTGTTTTGCCTTTTGTGCATATGTTGTCCAGTTGAAATAGTGCCAGTCATTGAGGCTTATGTGCTTGGAATCGGATGAACTTCCAAAAGGCATCAAGGAGGAAAACTCCAAGCTGCTGCGCCCCTCTCCCCCGGCTTAAAACTAGACATTAAGGAGCACAGAGCGTTTGTCAGTTGTGGTTAACCCACTTCATTGGCGTTGAACTATTCATAGGAATAGGGATCTTTGTTCTAGTCTGGCAGTCCACAAAGATGCTTGTGAAGCAATTTGGTGGCCTGCTTGGGGAGGTGAACATGTGTTGCCTGCTGTCACTGGTGGCGTCTGGCTTGGTGGGATACCATTGTGAGTATTTGAGTCTGGTCTGCAAAATAATCTTTTTTTACCGAGAGGAACTTGCACGTTGCAGCCTGAACTGATGTCGTGAAATCTGGAAAGATGCAGATGCTATTGCCATTGTGTGTGAGATCTTGTTTCTCTTGGCCAGTCTTAAGATCAAATCACAATCTTTAAGGTTCATTAGTCAGGTGAGCAGCCACACCAGGAGGGGTTGTGGACACAGGAATCTATGAGCTCTTTCCACTGAGGAAATGCATATGGGAAGGCTGGCCTGCTGAACAGGTTCTTCAGTTGGTCCTGAACAGAGTCCTCTAGATGGTCATTGCTGAAGATTCTGATATTTTGAATATGTGCATGTTATTGCAGTGCAGTCTCACCTCCAACTCCTCGTTCTTCACCTTGATTGTCACCAACACCCTTTCCATAGACAACAGCTTCTTTGGCATCAGAAATACATTGTTCAAAATGGTTGATGTGATCCTCATGCCTATGGAGTTGTTCTTTCATTCTGCTTATTCGGTTAGTTTGTGTATCAACAGTCAGCAGCTTTAGGGGCGTGGCCAGCACCATGGCTGCCCCACGAACATCTGCACTATAATCCTGCCTTAATTCACTCAAAATTTAAATAATTATCTTATCCCCCGGACTTGTGCTGCCTGAGACCGCAGTAGGGGGAAGACCGGCGCTAGATAAACCACGACAAAAGATCAAGCTGTCCTGTGAAGAGACAAAGCGGTCAGAGTAAAATGGCGACTGGCTCCAGTCCGTAGTGAACAGCTGCAAGGGGGCTCTGAGGAGGTGGAACCCGGCAACGGAAGCTGTCGGCCAAAACCGAGCCAACAGGTGATGTGCCCCGACAGGGGTTGCGATGATCGTGGGTTGGCAGATGCTTTAAGGCACGACCAGTGGAGCCCCTCCCTTGAGACTGTTGGTGAGGTATCAACTGAAGGCCCCAGTCGCGGCCTCCTGAGAGCGACGTGGGCTGGTAGCTGCTAGGCAGGGTGCCTGCCCGACCGAGATCTGGAAGGGCATGCAGAGATCCAGGAAATGCACCCGGAGCAGCGGTTCCTGTCGCCGCTGCTGAGTGCGGTGGACAGGAAGCAGTGGCGGCCTCAGAGGGTGGCGAGACGCTCATCGCTCCTGCAGCCTAACGAGGGCACTTTGCAGGGGCGCTCCCTGAGCGAGGCCCTGGGAGTGACAGCAGGCGAGACCAGCAGTCGAGGTGCCAGCCGCCAAGAAGGTGAGGAGACTCTGCTCCGGGTTTCCATGAAGAGCAGTGGGCTGTGGCAAGTGCTTTACCCAGAGCCCAGACCAGATGGTACACCGGAGGCAAAGGGGAGAGAGCGCCACTAGAGACCTTCACCCTGGGGACCCCGAGACACAGGCGGGAAGCTGCGAGCTGGACCCAGGCCACCAGAGACTGGGGGGCATCCAGGGCACAACGGTGGTAGTGGATCTTCCCTCGGGGGCCCATACTTGGTTGGTCATTTATAAGGAGGTGTGGAGGATGATGTGCCCCAGAAGGCCACAGGGGGTGTGAAGGGGGCCCCAACGACTACAGTACAACAAGTGGTCCCTATTACACAGTGGAGGATGGCCCGAACCCCCCCCCCCCCCCATCAGAGTGCGGCTATAGCATACCTGGAACTCCTGGAGCAGGCGCACAGAGCCAGACGAACGGGCGCATAATGTGAGAGCCCCTGTGTTCGAAAAGCGGGATGCCTGACTTATAGTGGGAGAAGAGCAGGTGTGGATCTATCTACGCCACATGTAAACATTGCAATACTGGAAACACAAGAAGCCATAGAGAGTGCTACCCTGAGAGGCTCACCGGCGTGAGTGCATTCCCAAAGCCTGTTGGTCAGGCAGACACCCCGGGGGTGCTTGGGCGGTGACATAGCGGTGCGAGACGCAGCATCAGGATGGCCAAATATTAAGCGCCTAAACCCCAAAAACAAAGGAGAATGGATCGATATACCAAAGTGTCAGCACCACTGACTGAGGCGGCCAGGCAGTCCTCGTCCGTTTCGGATAACGCTGTCCTTCTCCAGGCAATACAGGCCTCTCGGGAGGCTTTGGAGGGGTAAATAGCTGAATTTCACACAGACATTACATTGTTGAGACAGAATTAACGAAACGTAGCAGAGAGGGCGACCCAAGCGGAACAACACATTTCGGAAACGGAAGACACTGTATAGGAACTCCAGGGTGATGTTTCCAAACTTAAAAGTGCTTTGAAAGAAACCATGTGGAAAGTGGACGACGCTGAAAATCGAGCGAGGAGGAACAACCTGCGCTTTATAGGTATTCCGGAAGGCATTGAAGGGACAGATACAGGGGCATTTCTTCTTAAATGGCTAACAGATACCCTCACCAGTGTTCACTTCTCCACCTGCTTTGTGATTGAACGGGCACACAGTATGCCGACCGCGAGCTATGACTGGCTGGGTCACCTCCCCAGCCAGTCATAGCTTGCTTCTTAAATCACCAAGATGGAGATCTTATATTACGCCAAATGAGACATCTGGGTGAGGTCCGATTGGCAAACGTGAAAATCATGGTGTTCCCGGACTACTCGAGAGAAGTACAGAAATTGAGAAGAACCTTTGACTCGGTCAAAGAAAAACTGTGAAGCCTGCAAATACAATACATGTTACTTTTCCCAGCCAAACTCAGTCATGTTTCAGTCTAAAACATTCTTTTCCCAAACACCTGAAGAAGCTTGGGCATGGATCGAGGTGGCCCTCCCAGACAGCGAGATACAGAGCATCGGGGCTCCCAAGGCCGTACCCCAGAAACAGTTGTGCGGCCCAAAATTGCGAGATTCAAGATTAAACGTCACATGGGTCGTGGACTGGGATCCCAGGATAATACCCCTAAGGGCTCTAGAGATCGAAAGGAACGATCGAACAGAGACTCGGATTCGGGGATCGGTCGGAGGACTCGGACAGTGCACATCCATTGCTACAGGAAATTACGTGGCAAGAGGAGATAGAAGCTGCAGAAGAGGTCGAGGAAGCTCAGCGTCCTGGGTCACCAATGGAGAGTGGAGTAGGCTGAAGATCCGGGGCATACCGGATGCCAAGGGACAGTAAGAACGTACTACGTGTCAGTTGAGTCTGTCACGGCCTTGGTTGGGTAGTCTTGGTATGGGCTAGATGCTCTGCAACTTTTCTATTTTCATTGGTAATTGACTGATTGTTGGGGAGGGGGAAAAGGGGGGTGGGGACATACATCTCTCAGGCTGATCCTACGGCAAATTGTCATGTTGACATTTGGGGGATACTGTGTGGGAAGCGGGAGAGAGTGGGGAGTTGGGGGTAAGTCTTTATGGGAGGGCACATGTGGAGGGAATTCTTGCGTTAACACTGAGGTTGCGAAATGCACTAACACACATCTAGATACTAACTGCAAGTCAGGATACGTCAGTCAGGACGGGTTTGACGGGTACAACCTCTGGGACAATGGCTGAAAAAGAGTTTACAGTACTGACATGGAATGTCAATGGACTAGGAAACCAAATCAAGAGAGGCCTGGTAGCGAGATATTTAAAGAGGCTGGAGCCTGATATAGTATTCCTCCAGGAGACACACTTGAGAGGGACACGCTGTGCGTTCTTGGGAAGGGGCATGTACACTACACTTGCTTATGCAGGGTTTACTTCAGGGTCAAGAGGGGTGGCTATCCTTATAAGGAAAACCGTGCCATTCCGCATTTCTAACGTATGGACTGATTGTAATGGCTCATATGCAGTGGTGCGGGGACTTTGGGGTCACAGGCACATTACATTAGTTAGTGTATATGCTCCCCCACGATTGCAACAGCAGACACTGGAGAAGGTGACGGAAAACCTGTTGTCAACGGACGCTCCACTGCATATAGTGGTGGGAGACTTTAATGATGTGCTAGACCCTGCCATGGACAGATCGGGGGGGATCCACTGGAAGGGCTGGGACCACAATGTTGGCCGATTTCGCTTATACCCTGGGCTTGCAAGATATTTGGCATAGACACCACCCAAAGGATCAGGCATATTCCTATTTATCGGGCACCCATCGGGTGTTCTCTAGGCTGGATTATCTTTTTGCCCCGGTGGGTGAATTATCTTTGGTGACGAGTGTCGATTATTTAGCGAGAGGACTATCTGATCACTCACCTTTGTGGTTAACGGTGGGCCGAGGAGCCCGCAGTGAACACAGTGGGTGGAAATTGAACGCCTGGGAACTCAGGGACCCGCAAATAGCAAAGGAATTGAGGGTGGAGTCAGAGCTGTCTTTTTTAGAAAATAAAGGATTGGTGACTTCAGCAGCGCTCCTCTGGGAGGCATTTAAAATGGTACTAAGGGATAGGGCACAAAATGCGATCGCACACAAAGACAAGAAAAAAAGGCAAACTATGGAAGAGTTGGAAACAAACGTCGGCAATTGGAACGAGAGATGGGGAAGAACCACCAATCTGCCATTCACCGGATAGACCTAATGAGGACAGAATACCAAGCGCTGGCACGTCAGGAAGCTAAACTGATGTATCTAGCTTCGAGACATCACCTTTACGAAACAGGGGATAGGGTGGGAAGTCTGTTAGCATGGTTGGGTAAAAAAAGAGACCGAGGCTAGGTGGATACACACTATCCAGTGGGAGGGGCAACACCTCACCTCCGCAAGGGACATAGCCAACGCCTTTGTGGGTTATTACACCACCTTATACAAAGCCAGGCGGCAGGTGGGAGAGACTCGGATCCGGGAATGTCTAGATGGGGTAGTCCTGCCATCTGTGTCCCCTGAACAAAGGGAAGATTTGGAAGGGGAGCTAACGTTAGAAGAGGTCACTGGGGCTATTTATAAACAAAGGTTCGGAAAGATCCCGGGACCCAATGGTCTACCTGCAGAATTCTTTAAGGCTAACTCTGCACTACTGGGCCCGCACCTTCTTGAACTGTTCCTCGTGGCCCGAGAAGAGGGTCTCCTGTCCTCCGATTTGTGAAGGGCGATGATAGTCGTAATTTTTAAACCTGGGAGACCGGCTACTGACTGTGGTGCTTACCGACCAATCTCTCTCCTAAATGTGGAGGTGAAGATTCTGGCATCCATTCTGGCAACTAGGTTACCTCCCTTATACACGAAAATCAATCCGGTTTCATGCCAGGTAGGGCGACGCCGTTCAACTTCCGCAGACTAGCAAATTGGATAAGGGAGGTCCAAGATAGACCAGAGACGCACTTGTTGCTGTCATTGGACGCAGAGAAAGCATTTGATGCAGTCCATTGGCCTTTCATGTGGCAGACCATACAGAGACTGGGGCTTGGCCCCAATTTCATTTCATGGGTCAAGCTGCTTTATAGGGCACAGACGTCTAGGGTGCAGGTTAATGGGACAATGTCCACTATCGCCAATGCTTTTTGCATAGACTTTGGAACCCCTGGCATGCCTCATAAGATCAATTTTTTTATTTTTTATATATCTGTTTATTAACATGTATCGACATAAACTTACAGTACAGTGAATAGGACATTAGAAATACAATCATCAATACAATAGGATATTACATTGGATGTCATGGAGAAGGGGCATCATCACAGACAATATTACGGGGCAGGACGCAAATATTACCATGTTACAAGTTCCAGGAGTCCCAGGTCTTGGACCATTTGCGGGGGCAGCCGCGAGCTATGTAGACAGTCTTTTCTCTGTGCATACACAATTCAAGGTCCTTCTCCCTGTCTGCTATTGTGGGCGCAAGGGTGGCTCCCCAGAGCAGCGCAATATTTTTTTGGGCTACCATAAGTCCATGGGTAACCCATTGAGTTGCGTAAAAGTTAAGGTCAGTGGGTTTCCAGATGTTTAAAAGGCACCTGCGCGCTTCTGGGCGCAGAGCAACTGTCAGAACCTCAATGATCAGTTCATGCACCTTCTGCCAGCAACGTTGGATAGGTTCGCAGTGCTAAATGATATGCATGAAAGTACCCAGTTGAGTACAGCCCCTTCTACAGTTCCCATCTTTAGCTACCCCCATGTGTAGCAGTTGAGGCCCCGTGATGTAGATTCTGTGGAGGATTTTAAATTGTACTAATCGGAGCCTCGCTGGGATTGCGACCGTTTTAGGGGAGGAAACCGCCTCCTGCCACTCTTCATCATCTAGTTCAATGCCGTCTCTGACCCATTTGTCCCGCAGTGTGCGGAGGGGGTCTTCCATGTTGTTTGAGTTTTTTGTACATGAGGAAAACCGTTTTCTCGTGCAAATGTCCATCAAGTATCCTGTCTTCTAGTGGAAGCGTCAGGGGGGGAGGACCCCTTGGGTAAAGTCGACTGAAGAGCATGTCGGACTTGTAGATACCGGAACCGTTCCGATTCTGCCAACTCATGCTGGAGCATGGCAAAGGACTTCACTGCACCCTTATCCCAGGGATCTCTTAGCCGCGAGATACCTATTAGCTCCCATTTGTCAAAACCCTTTGATTTCCCACAGTTCACCCAGCTTCTGAGAATCCCATAGGGGCGTTGCTATTGTAGGTTTTTGATCCTATCCAAGCGATTTGTTGGCTGAGTGCAAGACATCAACCGCGTGTTTGGTGGGACCCGTGAGTGAGTATTCACCCGGTTTGGAGTAGAGCACTCGATTGTAGACTCCTCCTGGGAGGAGCCACCTGTCCATATTGAATCCCGTGTCATCAGGGCGGCCGTAGATACCGTGATTGATGGCTGCCAAATGTGCAGCCCAATAATATTATTTAATATCCGGCAAACTAATCCCCCCCCATCGTACCAGTTTAGTGTGAGTTTGTGAAAGGCGACGCGGTTTGACATCCCACAGAAGCTCGCGCTGGAGCCCTTCTATTTCTTTGAAGTATGAGTTAGTGACCGGGTCAGATGAATTTTGTAGCGCGTACACAAATCGGGGCAATGACATCATTTTAAAAACGTCTGCCTTGCCCAACATTGAGAGAGTAAGTGACTTCCAATTCGCAATGTCTCGCTTGAGTCTTTGCAGGGGGCGAGGTTACGGGAATACTGGAGCGTCTGATCTAGAGAGATAAATATTCCCAGGTATTTAAAACCATCTGTGACGGTTTGTATTGGACAGTATGATGGTATCGAAGGGGGTCACCCCGGAGGACATAAAGGAGGGACTTTTGCCAATTAATACTAAACCCGGAGTACCTACCGAAGATGGCCAGGATGTCGAGAACAGCAATCGGGGACTTTTTGGGGGACGTAAGATATAGTAGGATATTGTCAGCGTAGAGGGAAATACGATCTTCTCAATCCGGGGACCAGCGCATTCCACGAATGACTGTCTCTCTCCGGATCCACGCCGCGGGGGGGTTCTAGGGCATGTGCGAATAGCAAGGGGGAAAGAGGACATCCATGTCAAGTCCCTCGACTAAGTATAAAGGTGTCCGATTTGTTGTTGTTGTTGTTGACTACTACTTGAGCCATAGGTTCGCAGTATAGTAGATGCACTCACTGAATAAAGCCAGGGCCAAATCCCATCATTGTGAGAATAGCGAAGAGGTAGGGTCATTCAACCGTATCAAATGCCATGATGGCATCCAGCGAGACAATAGCCTGCTCTAGTATGGTGTTCGCCCTACCCAAAACGCCATGGACCCTGTGCAGGTTTAATGCAGTGTTCCTACGTGGGATAAAACCAGATTGATCAGGGTGTATAAGGTCGCCGATGACTTTGACTAGTCTGTTCGCTAGTAGTTTGGCTAGGATTTTGGGTTCAGTGTTTAAGAGAGAGATAGGGTGGTAGGAGGCGCAGTCGCATTTAGGTTTCCCCTCTTTATAAATAGTGACAATGGTAGCAATCCTTTGGTCTATAGGTAACAATCCTCTCTCAAGGCTTTCCTCATACAGGGCCTTCAGGTACAGAGCCACTTTGTCAGGTCGAAGTTTGTAAAGTTCAATGGGTATGCCGTTTGGTCCCAGGGCCTTACCTGGATGTAGTGCAAGTATCGCAAGTGCAATTTCGTCTGTGGAAAGGTTACTGTCAAGGTACATCCGGTCGTCGGCCGATAAGGTGGTGAGAGAGATGTCCTTAAGAAGACCTGCTGAGTCAGCTTCGGTGTACGGGGCAAAGGAGGTGTAAACAGCACGGAAGTGATTGGCAAAATGGCAAACAATAGCTTGTTATTGTAGTCCTCTCAGCGTCTATAAGCACGGGGACAAGTCTGTTAGTCCACTCCTTTTTATCTAGCCAGGCTATCAATTTCCCTTCCTTATCTCCCCAGTCATAGATCCTGCTCATCTTGTCCCGTCCCAAGGCGTTGGCTTTATCAGTTACTAGTGCCCTATATTTGTCCTGCTTGAGGCGGACCGTATGGAGAGCCTCAGGCATGACATTCGAGTCGAAGTCTTGTTCTATGCGATATATCTCCTGCTCTATTTCAGTGATGTCTTAGAGTCTATCCTTTTTCGTTCCAGCTATTAGGGAAAGGACCTGACCTCGGAGCACAGTTTTGAAGGCCTCCCACAGCGTTTGAGGAGAGTCCACTGAGCCCTTGTTCTCTAGAAAGTAATGGTCTATGGCTTTGACCAGGTTTTTACGAATTTTTGGGTCTCGTAGGTACCAGGGATTGATGGGGGCAACTCTTCCCACTTGCGTGAGATGGAGGACTATGTGTTCCCATAACGGGGAGTGGTCAAAGATGCCCCTGGCTAGGTGCCTGATCTCGTGGATGTTCTTGACCTGTGGTGTGGGGACTATGATGTAGTCCAGGCGGGAGAGACTATTGTGTGCCCCGGAGTGGAAGGTATGCTGAATTTTGCTTGGGTTGTAGGATCTCCATCCGTCAACCAACCCCATTGCGTCTAGGAAGCCGGATAGCAAGTGTGAAGACTTGGGTAGTACACGAGGGGGGTGTCGGTCTAGTGTGCCTGAAAGTACGGAATTGAAATCTCCCCCCAAGTACCAGCAAGCCGTCTGGTAAGGCCAACAATACGGTGCTTAAATCTTTGAATGTGGCAGACTGTAGGCCAGGCGGCGCATTGACAGACAGAAATGTTACGGTTTGGCCCTCCCACGTGCCTGTGACCCCGATGTACCTACCCCGATCATCAGTCCATGTGGAACAAGCGACAAGGGAAACACCTTTTTCATCATAATGCCCACCCCTCGGGAGTTTGTCGTGAAACTTGCATGAGCGATCATTGTGTAACCCCATCTGTGCATTGCCTTACACGTGTTACCAACCAGATGTGTCTCTTGGAGCAGGACAATGTCAGGTGCAAGTCTCTTAATATGTTGCAGGACGACACAGTGCTTAATCTTGTCCACAAGACCATTAACATTCCAACTCAAAATGTTGATATTTTCTTTCCACTGAGCAAACATTGAAACAAAATAAGGTGTGGTTCCCTATAGGATATATCATAACTGTACTGTTGATACTAATCCAAAAATCATAAACACAAACCATCAATCCCTCCCAACAACCCCCCCTCCCTGCTTCCCTGTACTCTGGGCTCAAAACTGCCCATAATTTACCAAATGCAGAGTGCCTGTCGCCCAACAAGTTACTAAAAGAAGAAACTGGGGGAGAACTAGGTAACCCTCCTTCCCCCTACCCGTTACTCTAAGACGTAAGTTCTCTGGGCCCTGGAGGGCCAAAGTTATTGTATGGGTTTATTGTATGAAGCCCGCAGGTGCACACCCCGCTTAGGAGCTGTCCCCCTGAACCAGATTCCAAACAGGTGACGGCCAAATCAGTGGGGGAGTGGGGGCGAGCGGTCAGGGACCTTTTGAAAGTCTTTCTGCGGTAGTTAGGTGATCAGCTTCAGCGGCTACTGGAGCTCTTCTCCGTCGTTTCCCTCCATACATCAAGCCAGTCCGACGCGTCTTCCGAGAGATCAAAAAATCTGGTCTTGGAAAGAATGTAATTTCCGAGTTGTCTAACCTGTCAGGATCACGCCCCGGTGAACACTGCCGGCGCCGATCCAGACTAGCGGTATACTACGATTCCCATGAAGCCTAGCGGCGTCACGTCACACATGACCGCCGCTACGCACGTAAGCCGGATATAGGTCTTCCAGGCAGAGTCAGCGCTGCCGATGATTCGACCAGAGCAGCGTCCCGACCGCTGCCAGTTCCCGGAACGATCCTGGTGATTGAGACCAGACACCTGTGAGAAGCGGTACAGTGAGTACGCGCAACTCTTGTTGCCCAGCATAGTAAGAGGATTGGGTAAGGCGCTGGGTATTTGGGAGAGGCTTCCTCCTGGAGCCTCCGTGAGAGACAGTAGCTCTCTCTCCGTGGTTCCCCGTGAGCCGTCAGAACCTCTTTTTGCGAGCTTAAGAGCGTTCGTTCCTCCGTTGGTGAGACAGCCAGTGTGCGTCTCGTGCGGAGGAACCCTTTCGAAGTTTCTGAAACAGTTTGCACGTCTTGTTGACCTTCGCGTGCAAGTGTAGTACATTTCGTTCCTCCGTTGGAGAGACAGCCAGTGGGCGTCTCGTGCGGGGGAACCCTTTTTACATCTGTGGAGCTGTTTGCACGTATTATTGTTCGTTGCGTGCAAGTGCTGTACATTTCGTTCCTCTGTTGGAGAGATTGCCAGTGGGCGTCTCGTGTGGAGGAGCGTGAAAGCACTAGCCAGTACTGTGGTAGATCTTTCTTCTGTTGTCGAGCCTAACACTTGGGGGGATTCTGGCAGAAGAAAGGATTGCTAAGTTCGTACTCTCCCTACCTTTCCTGAAACGTTTCCCTTGGGCTGCTGAACACAACAGTACCGTTTCCCACCTGTGCTTAAACCAACCCAATACTGGGGCTACACCTGAATGGATAAAGACCCTCTCCCTGGTATGCTTGTGTTGGTTCCCCTGTGAGGATCCCTCAGTGCACTTCTCCTCAAGAACTCTCTCTCACTTATCAGGATATCTGTGACAGGATATTGTACCCAAAGAATTGAACCGCACCATTGAGTGGCTAAGTCTGTTGTATCAGTTCTTACTGGTTGTATTACTGTGGTGTAAGACCAGGAGTCATCGAGGGGGACATACACTGTACTGAGCTGTCTTTTATGTTTTACTTCTACTAGGAGAGAGAAACCTGGGAGGGCAGGGCCTTGCCTCAGGTGCACACATCCGCCTAGCCGTGCTTGCCATTGGGTAGGTTGAAGGAACCAGGGATCCGCCATGGTGTGTTAGGGAAAGTGTTACCTGTTCAAGATCTTTGCCTAAGGTTTTTTCTTTCTCCTCTTTCTTTCCATAGTATTGGGACGACGGTGTGCGCTCCCTCTCCTCTCTCTTCCAGTCTCAAACTTCACCCCTTGTTTTGTTTCAGGTAGGGGAGAACTGTTCACTCAAAGATCCTTTGTCAACAGGGGGAGTGAGGGGAGGTGGGGTAAGGTGAAAAGAACAGCCGGGACTAATCAGGTTCTTCTTGTGTCTCCTCAGATCTCCCTCCCCGCTGTTCCCATCCTTTCCTTCCCCCACTTAACGATCTCACCAGTCCGAGTATATTGCTCTTCGGACTTGGGGCAGTTGAGAGGTGGACCCCCTTGAGCATCGGCACAATCCCGAGGACCACGGACGGCGATTCCTGACATAACCTGATTGGTGGGGCAACCATGGCGGCTTGCAGGATAGTGTCTCTATCTCTGTAGTTAAGCAGCCTGCCCAATATGGGGCGGGGGGGGAGGCCCCTGGTCTCAGGCGGCACCCCGGCACCCTGTGCGCTCTTTCGATAACAAACAAGTTGGATAGGCCCATTGGTTGCAGGTGTACAGGGATTAGGTTTTCCACAAAGAGATTCATGGCAGGCCCTTCCGAGTTTTCCGGTACGCCAAGGATGTGCATGTTATTGCGTCTCGTGCGCCCTTCATAGTCATCCAGTTTGCTTTCAGTGAGTTTGCGAAACGCTTTTAGTTCTTGAATTTCAGTCTGCAATTACGAGGCATCTTCCACTAGGCTCGTCGTGGTGATTTCTAATTAATTGACTTTTTCCCTATTTTTGGCGAGGTCAGCTCTGATAAGCATCATTTCTGAGGAGAGATTGTCCATCCGCTGCTCCATGGAGGTTCGCACTCCACTGATGGCCTCCATTACGTCTTTTAACGTAAGGTATGGAGAGTAGCACTCGGCACCGCCTTGCTGTTTGTCTTTCATCAGTTTGGGATAGGGCAGGTCTGCCTTTGGGCAGGTGTAGTGGTCAAGTCTGCTTTGCTGGGATGATTTGGTGCCCTTTGTACCAGACATGACGCAGTTTACGAGGTTGTCTAGTTCGAGCTCCGCAACTGGGGTGGACACCCCTCTACCCAGGCAAGTTCTTCCGGGAGCACCACTGGTGGGGGGGAGGGGTATACCGCACTTGTTTTTAGGCGACTTCTACGTCAGTGGGGGCCCAACAGACTTGGCAGGGCCCTTCAGGGCGGTCCAGAAAGGCTGACTGTTAGCCAACAGCAAGGCACAAGGGCCTCTCGCAAATTCAGGTTCAGCGGTGCTGCACCCTCCCAGCCCGGTTACAGAGAGGGCCGCACTATCGCAGGGTCTGGGCGAGCCACTACAGTGTCTTTGACACAGTGTACCAATGTTCAAGTGTGTGAGGCAGGGCACAGGATAATGGCGCTGTAATGGTCTCCAAAGGGACACAATCAGGGTCGTCCTGGTCAGGTCGCACGCAACCGCGTCTCACTCCAGCACTGTGCAGGTTTCGGTGTCTTCTCTCAGTATCCGCTCCGCGTCCACAGCTTCCAGCCCCTCCGCGTGCCCCCGCAACGCGTCTCCCCCTTACCGCCTGGGTCCGTACTTCGTGCGTGCTTCACAGCTTTGCAGGTGGCGCCGCTTTATGTTCCACGGAGCTCTGCACCTGCAGGATGGACAAAGGCTCTGGAGTGTTTTGAGCCACACAAAGGCCCCGAAGGCAGGTCCGGTCTGTGAGGATCTCCGGGGGGGGAAAGGGGAGAGGGGACACACCGCCAGTCACGACCTTCCTCCAGGCACATCCGCCAAGGTAGGTCCCAGCTTTTATGTTGGAACAGGCCTCAGTCGGGAACGCCGGTATCTCCAGCCCCAGTAGTCTGTTTTTAGCGAAATCGGGGTCGGTGAGCTCCGCAGTGTCTGCAACAGATGATAATGGCCTCAGAGGAGCGGATTAATGTGTCGGATTGGTGGTACGGGGAGGGAATCACGGAGGCACCTCAACTCACGCCCATCTTGCTCTGCCGCATCCATAAGCTCAAATTTGACGATACAGGACTTGATTTGATTAGAAATGTATAAAGCGCACGTATGCCCGTGGGCGTCATGATGCTGCATAGAGACAGAGACTACCCGAGAAATGTCACAGCTTGGTCTAAGTGGCGGAGAACAACCAGGTTTTTACCTCTTTCCTGAATGACAGCAAAGAGGGATTGTTTTTGATTGTGATTGGGAGGAGGTTCCAGGCCCTTGTCGCGTGTAGCAGAAAGCTTCTCCCCCCACCTGACCTGTTTGTATCTTGGGATCTGGATCAGTTTTGCTTGGCTACAACGGAGATTCCTGGATGGCTCATACAGTCGTAGATGAGTTTTTAAAAACTGAGATCCACTCCCATGCAGCGAATGGGATAGAAGAACGTATATCAATATACGCAGATGATGTTCTTCTATACGTCACCGACCCCTCATCTACGATCGCAACCCTTTTCTATACACTAGAAAAATATAAAGAACATGCGGCTTATAAGACCAACTGGAACAAATCAGTCCTGTACCAGGTGGGTAGGCCTCATGAGACATATGACCTCCCCAGGGACCTGCAGGTATCTATAGAAGGCTTTAAGTACTTAGGAATGTACATATCCACAGATGCCACGCAATGCCTCACGCGCCACATTGGTAGAGTGGTGGCAGAATTCTGTGCAGATGTCAAGAGATGGAGACGGTTACCCTAAACTTTGTTGGGCAGAGTGGCAATGTACAAGATGATCACGCTCCCCAAGCTTTTATATATTCTACATAGTACACACAATAAAATTCCAGAAGAGGTATTTAGAGCTATAGATGACGGGATCTGCACACTGCTGTGGAATGGGGTACAACCGCGCATAGCACTCCATACTCTGCAGCGCCCTCCATACAACGGGGGCGTAGCACTCCCGGATATTGGAGCGTACTATTGTGCCGCACACCTTATAGTCCTCAATGAGTGGGGCATCTACCGAGAACACATCCGACATATGCATTGGACTAGGGACAATTTGGGACACGCTCCCATCTACATTATGTATATGGAGGGAGGGGAGTCAGAAATCTGCTACCGGCTACTCAGAGGGTATTGGAGGGGAGGAAAGCTGCAGAGAGGCAAATGGGATGGGACAAGAAAATAACGAGGCAGACCCCACTGTGGGAAGGCATGCGTCTCCCAGAACTAGGGAAACTGAAGGGTTTTAAAGATTGGGATAGGATTGGCATTTCAGCTGTGGGAGATATAATTAAAGAAGGCTCGCTAATCTCCTTTGAGGCCCTAAAGCTAGAATTCCAACTAGATGATCGGCAAAGGTATAAATATGTGCAATTGCGACATGCTTGGAATGCAGAAAAGGTATAAATTGCGGGTATCCCTGACTTTGCACTGCTAGAGGGTAGGCTCCTGCAGGAAAAGATATCGGGAAAAGCGATACCCCGGACCTACAAGACACTTATTAATAACCTCCCAGATGTTCTGGTATCTTTGAGGAAGACTTGGTAGATCTCCTTGGGCACTCTAGAAGACATAGAATGGGAGGCGGCGCTCATGTACCCGAGAGAGGTAGCCATTAAATTCAGGTTACGGCTCAATCAATTTAAAATTCTTCATAGAACATAGGTAACAAGAGCCCCTCACTGTAAAATGGGACGAGCAGACTCCCCAAACTGTTTACGATGTAAGACAGAAATTGGTACATTTGTACACACACTGTGAGACTGTGCACACATAAAAAGATACTGGGCTAGGATACTGAAAGAGTTAAGCGAAATACTGGGGTACCAGCTACCGAAGGATACGAAGTACGTGCTGTTAGGCATACTGTCCGATATAGATTTGCCCAGGAGGAACCTGGTCTTGTGTAAGTTAGGGTTGGCTGTAGCAAAGAGGGCATAGCTAAGAGATGGGGTGCACCAGAACTCCCTACTGTGAAGGAATGGAGAGCAGGAATGGATATGTACAAGGGGGCGGAGCCTGTAACATATAAAATGAGGGGTTGTCCCAAAACGTTCTTCAAGATCTGGAGACCCTGGCTCTGATATTATGGACTGGAGCTGGAGGACGATCGGGATGGGTCTGCGAGCCCACACAGATTTCAGGAGGAAAGAAATACTAATGATCAGATACCGGTGGGGGAGGGGAGATGAGATGCTCAGTGGGGAATCACTGCCATGCTCTCAAGGATGTGTATATTGATGTGCTCAGACTTGCAGGGATTGTGGAAACACTGGAGGGATGTGCATTGCAAGCTGACTTTCTATGTGCCAAATGTTTCTTGGTTGTGTATCATAATGTATACAAATATTTAAATTTAAAAAAACAGTCTCCAGCCAGGGCCGGACTGGGAACCACAACCGGCCCTGGCAAAGTGCTCGGCCGCTGGGGTGCCGCCAAGCTCTTTGCCAAGGCCGGTTTTCGGACGATTTTGTTACAGGGCCGATTTTGCAGCTATGCTGCAAAAACGGCCCTGTAACAAAACAGCCCCCAGGGGCCCAAAACCAGCCCCCACCCGTGCGGCGCACCAGGGGATTGCCGGTGCCCGCTACAGCCAGTCCGGCACTGTCTCCAGCTTTATGTCCATAAGCAAGGTTCTCAGACCGTGACCCGGCAGGGGTCGGGTTGGGGGGGAAGTGAAGGTGGCTCAGGTGTGTCTTGTCCTGCCTGTCTAGTGGATCACTTGGATTTAAAATCCGGTTCCTGCTGTTTGGTGTCTTGCTTCCCCATGTCGATATGGCATATAGAGAGGGTGGCAGGCAGAACCCCAGAGCTGACCAGCAGTAGGCAGTACAACAGGTCTTCACACGCAGCAAGCACAGCTCCCCTGTACAGAGCAGGTTCCTGACCAGCAACAGGCCCCAGGCAGGAGAGGAGGCCTCAAGAGTTCCACATTGTCCAGCCCAGGGGGGCAACAAGTGCACAGTTCCAGCAAGAGCAGCCCTATATGAAAACCACATTTGGAGGTAAGTGCGCAGGGTTGGGACAAGCAGACTCACCCCAATGTCGTACATCAGCTGCTAGCAGCAACCATGGTGTTCTGAAAAGCCGGACCACACGAAACCGCTTTCTCCCACTCTCAGTCTGACTTCAGAAGCACACGATCAGACACGCTCCTCCTCCTCCTCCATGTGTCACGCCATCCACACAGGGAACATTCAAGGCTCCGGGTGGGTAGGCTCCAGTCGCACCATCAGCCCCAGCAGCTCACTTAGACATGCTGCAGCCACTAGCTGCCAACTTCTCTCAAGGCACACCTGGCAGCTCTAGAATACGTTGCGCTGCTCTCCCAGGCGCTCCGTATCCCACTCCTGGGCCAACGTGTGCCACAGGCCAGGCGCGCTCTCTGGATGGGATCAGCCTCTCAGTATTAGAGGGTAAAAAAATCACTTCCATCCATGTCCCAGAGCACACTGCATGTTCCATCTCTCAATTTGTGGACAGCTAAGCACTCAAGACGCCACATCATGAGCAGATATTTTCTGCAGCAGGCAGAGCCACCCTAGAATGTGGCCATGTTGTGACACTGCTCTCACCCCGCCACCACAGGGGCAGTAGGCATGCCTTATTTATTGTGTAAAGAATTGGTTAAATATGTTAGGACTTTGAAAAGAGGGTTGTTATTACACTATATTGCAGGCTATAGACAAGTATTTAGTTCCATGGAATCACACAGATTACTGTAGTAGGCAAGGGATTGGTGTTCGTTCCCCCCTCTGACAAACCCTGTTGATTGGAAGACATTCACTGTGATAATCCTTGTTGGGCCCTTTTTTGAAGGGTTGTATATTGTTTTACCAAATGTAATATACATGTGTCATTTTGCAACCGTATGCCTGATGGTTGCCAGCTTATGCGCAGTAGAGTAGGGCATGGATTGGTTATAAGCCAATTATGAAAGCTCTAGACTAGACCACTGGCATTTTCTGCATAGTTGCCGTTGTACCACACTTGACTCAAAATCCATAATCTACTCCTTAATTTGAAGATTTCAGCAAAAGAAATTTGATTCTTCCTGAAACATTTCAAAATGTGTGGTGCCATGCAGTGGCAGATGCTTTGTGTAGATTAACTGGTAACCTTTCAGTTGCTGATTGCTTTATTAGTTGTTGAATGGATACACTTGAGGCGACTCCTTTTCCTCGACAGTATAAGCATATGTGAAAATGACAGACTCGGAACAAAATACTGCCACCAATGCCTTTTTGTGCTGCATAATTTAGTAAGCCCAGCCACTTAATTTGACCTTCAGGTCCTACATATACATACTTTCAAGGGCCCAGACTTTAGGACTTATTAGTTTATTGGGAAAAGTTATGCCAGATTCCATAAATTTGGTCCGTTTATTATGAAAAGTTATGATCAGGCCAGCAGGCCTGACTTCCTTATTGTGAGAAAGATGTATTAACCCTTAACTGCTGCGGCTTCCTCCCACCCCAGTGCTGAGCCCTTTTTAGGTCGAGCCTAGCTTAACGTGCATGCGCTGCTCTAGGAGAAGGCCTCTTGGAATCACTCAGGACTGTTGCTAAACTCGTGCGTGTGGCTTTTTATTTTCCACACATTCTATTGGCCTCTGCATGTGGCTTTCAAAAATGAAAGCACGCAATTGGCCAAAGACTGGTGCATGTCCCACCTTTTCTGTAAATGTTCACTCCCACGGCCTACAGCTATCGGAAGCAAGCAGCGTTCTGCATGGTGCCACTGCATTCCTGGTCGTGGATCATTAAACACAGCGCGGTCACGTGCAGCTGGAACCAGACAACCTGTTTTTTCTGGGACTCACTCATTTAGTACTATAAACCACTGTCTCAGGTGCCAGTGTGCAGAGGGGCGAAAAGCGAGAACAGGGAAAGTGTCAGACAGGACATGGGTCTACTTGCCTTATTTGCTCGAGTCCCTTCAGTGCGCACCTGTATTAACTGCTCGCCCTTAGGGGAGGGGGTTACTCAATTGGACTACAACCTACGTCACACTCTTTCTGGTGCCCCTGTTAACAAACCCTCCCTCTCGCTTTGGAAGGTAGCTTTTTCCCTTTTCCCTCAGGGGACCCAATTTTCTCGTCCTGCGCCGTCTGATTCGTGTACGAACTGCTGAGCGGTCATTCTCTAAATGCACTTGCGCCATAAAAGGTTCCCAATCCAACTTTTGTACGTTCTCACCGGCCACTTTTAGCACCTCAGGTGCCCATTGTTAACCATACTTTTGGTCTTGACCTGCTCACTTCCGGTGTCAGTGCCGCCACGGCGGCCAATTTGCCACAAACGCTTCCCTGCCCCAGATACTAGGTGTAGTCGACTCGGGCAGGGCTCCGCCAACCGAAACCATCTGTTTTCGCTTCACAAGGCAATTCCACCAATTGGAAGAAACGTCACGTTGAACTCCGAAAATGTTGACGAATAATAGATCACCATGCATCAGGAAAGCCGGTCATACACCAATCAGACAGATCTATTAGTTGAAGGGGGTGGGCCGATGCTAGAACAGGATTGCGTCCGTTCGTATGAAAAACAACCTTCTTGAAATGGGTCTTTTTACCGGCTTTCGTAGAGAAGCAGAGCAGCGAGCGCCATCTTCGAACGGTTAGAGTGGTCCCATTCACCGCAGTATGCGTATAAATATAGCGCTGACATCACTGACTTACTTTATAGTTTAAACTTGAATGACACTTTTCTTTGCCTGGCTCTACGGCATTGTTGTCCGCAAAAAAATAATTCTACATACAGTGGACTGGACTTTTTGTCACGAATGACTATTTTACATATGAGAAGTACATTATATTTAAGTCCCTCAACCCAATTATTAATGAGGATTATTAACACTCACAGGACAGGAAAACAAACGTGAATGCTTTAACTAACCCATCCGGCCTCAGCTGGGTGCTATAAGAAGACAGCATCCCGATAGTGCTTGTAGTTCTGGTTCGTGGGACGAGGACATGGATTGCTGTCGATTAGCATTTACAACCTCCAACATGTAACAACGTTTTTCTCCCTATCTTCAATGAACCAATCAGATTTGTAGAGCGCTTTTGTCACCCGCGAGGGTATCTCCGCGCTGTCTTGGGGTGAACTCTGGTTTCATCATGCTTGCTGTGGTGAGTATTGACATGATCCCTAAACTGTTTAAATTAAGCCTAATGGTTTAGATGCAGTTGATTGGCAATTACATGGCCGATTTTGCTGCAGTATGAACCAGTGATGTGTAATTTTAAAAATAACGAGCCCCTTGGTTTAAGTTTGAGAGTGCTTTTGAGTGCCTGAATTTCTGCATACAGCTTAATTATTTCTCTTGTCCTACAATCATTTGATTGGGCGTTGTTTTGTGTAATGAGTTGGAATATCAATGCAAAATTTCAGAAATTATGGCAATCAAGATCACGTTTTTATAGAACTACATGCCGTTATCTCTCAGAAAATTACTGAGGGCTTTTTTTGTAGTTTCTGTGGTATGCAGCACTGAGAAAGGCATTAGACTGACTGAAAATAGGTGGTTGAAGTTTTGGGTATTATATTTAGGTTACCACAAAAGCTATGTCCTTTTTATAACTTACCCATTAATTCAGATAGGCATTGTTGGCTAGTAGATTTGAAAAGGGGTGAGGCAGAAATGTTATACCTGAGTATAACGAGCGCGCTTGAACTACAAAGGAAGGTGCAGTGGGGTTTCGCAGGCAAGCACACCCAACCACCAACTAAACAAGCATTTGCATTGCAATAGGTCTCGCATTTATGAGAGTTTGAGCTATTGACATTGCAGATAACAATGCCTTTTATTTTCGTTTTTAAAACATAAATAAAAGTCATTGTCATTTACAATGCCAATAGCTTAAACTCACGTAAATGCGAGACCTATTGCATAGCCAATAGGTCTCGCTTTTGGGACCTTATAAGTATTTAGTTATGCAGCACAATATCCCTGGTGCAACAACATCAGCTGTTGCATGGCTAAACACTTATAAGGTCCCAAAGGCGAGACATATTGGCTGTGCCAATGCTTGTTTTGCTATTTGGGGTAGTTGACGCTAAGTGCTCTATAACTTTTTTTCTGGATAAGGTGTCAATTCCAAATTTAAGTCCTTTTTTCAACTATCCTGGGGATTCTAAAGGTACCCAGGGTTTCTTGACGCTCCTGGAGAGGCCCAAGAAAATAGGCAAAATTTAGCAAAAGTTTTTGTTTTTTGAGAAAAATAGGAAAAAAGTAATCTGCTACAAAAGCCTGGGTATTTGTTCCCAAAAATGCTATCAACGGAAGGTTTGCTGTGCTAAAGTCACCGTCTTCCAAGCTTTCAGGAACATACAGGGCTGAATCAAAAAGCCAATTTTTTTTACCACAGTTTGGGGATTTTTCAAAGAGGTAGCCCATTTTTCCTATTTTGTTTTGCTTTCAAACTACTTATAGTTTGTGTTGAAAACCACTGTGAAACCCATGGGTGACCCAGGAAAGCTACAGCTTTCTGAAACATAAACAAAAGTTTGAATTCAGTATGGTATGTGTTGATAGTTAAAAGGTTTTTCAAAAAAAGTAACTGTTGAAATATTGAAAACGAATAAGACAAAATGGCCATTGCTGATAAAGTTTTCATCTGTAACTTTTTGTCACCTTAGGCGATTTACAAAAGCAATATACCATTACGTCCGCTAGACCCTTCTGTTTGATGGGTTTTGTAGAGTTTGTAGGTTTTCAAGGACCCGGTGTACCCAGAGCCAACAATTTAACTGCACAATGGTTTTTCGTTATGTACTGAGTATTCATGTGGTCAAATATGTTGAGTGAAAAATGGGTATCAATGAAACCTATGTATGTCTGAAATGGGCACCGGATATAGAGTTTAAGAGCAGTGGTTATTTGTACATCTCTGAAATTGTGGGTACCCATACTAGGATATGATTCATACGGCATTTTTCAAAATGTCTTCTTTCTTTCTCACTGATCAAATGCAGTGAAGTCCAATTGATAATAACAAGTGTTCTACTAACCTATGTTGCCACATATCTTCTGATAAAAAATAGTACTTCACTTGTGTGGTTAGGCCTAGTTCCCCTATAGGAAATGGGCCCAAAAGCAACATGGACACATCACAGTTTTTCACTGACGACATACTTTTTTTAATTGTTGGGTAGCTATGGGTTTTTGGGCCCTAACTCAACCAGCACTTAGGGAAACTTAGCAAACTAGTAATTTAAAAACAAAACTAGACACTTAGGGAAATCCAGGGTGGGGTGGCTTTAATGGCTCTCAGTTTTTATTACGTAGAATCCCTTGAAAACCTCAAACTTTGACTAAAAAACACATTTCATCCCATTTCTGTGAGGGAAACGTCTAAAATCTATGGGGAGCCACACATTTCCTACCACCCAGCATTCCCCCAAGTCTCCTGATAAAAATGCCACCTCACATGTGTGGGTAGGTCTAGTGCCTGTGACAGGACACGGCCCACAATGCAACATGGACACATCACCCGTTTCCATTGAAAGCTAACCCTTTGTTTTTCGCAATGTGGGTAGCTGTGGATTTTGGGCCCTAGCTCAGCAGGCACCAAGGGAAACCTAGCAAACCTGTGCATTTAAAAAAAATTATACACCTATGGGAATCTAGGGTGGCGTGAATTGCGTGGTTCTCATCTAGCTTTTCTTATCCAGAAGCTCCTGCAAACACTAAACTATGTTCATAAAACACTAATTTTCCTTATATTTCTGTGACAGAAAGGTCTGGAATCCATGGGGAGCCACAAATCCCCTACCACCCTGAGTTCCCTCTTGTCTCCCTATGAGAATGGGTATCCCACTTGTGTGGGTGGGCTAAGAGACCACAGCACAAAAGGCCCTAAAGAGGTAAAATGAGGGATAAGCAATAGGGGTAGCTGTGGTATTTGCGGCTGTCAATGTAGTCACCCATGCAAACCTACAAACCATTGACATTTTGTAAACTAGACAACTAGTTGCTTCCAGAGTGCTGTGCCTTGCATAGATACGATGAGGTCTTCTTACCCACAATGCCCTGCAAACTTTGCCTAACATCACACATTTTCCTTACATTTCTGTGATGAAAACATCCAGAATCATCAGGAATACACAAAATTCTGACCACCCAGCATTAACCCAC
Organism: Triturus cristatus; assembly: GCF_964204655.1. Taxonomy (NCBI): domain Eukaryota; kingdom Metazoa; phylum Chordata; class Amphibia; order Caudata; family Salamandridae; genus Triturus; species Triturus cristatus. Next base: position 724,832,145 of record NC_140590.1, on the reverse strand, counting down.
TTATGCGACTGAATGTAGTGCCCGTTAAAGGGACGGATCAAACCAAGGTCAATGGGAGTTCCTAAATTAGGGAAAAGCAGCAGCAAGGCACCAACCTGTTTTCAGGTTTACACGCCATTCATGCACCACACACAAGGCTTTCATACTGCTAGCCCTGAGCCCAATCGAACACATCAGTGCACTCACATCAACATACCTCTGCCATTCAGGGGCCCATTACATTCATAGGCCACAAGAGGGAATCTTCAATCAAACCAACTTTCAACCAGTCGTCAACAAACTTGGCTACAAACACACCACAAGCAAACCTCTACACACACATTTGCAGACATGGTGGCAGTTGATGCATCACAAAATTAAAAAGTTGACTATGTTTTACTACCTGTCAAGTATCCACTTCTGTCGACATTCTGAGCTTCACTGAATGCATAGTGAACCTTTACTGACTGCTTCCATGCCAGCCACATAATGCTCAAGAAGACATATTTTTCATGCCCCCTTGGCGTGCTAAATCCAACTCCTTTTATTTTGTGGATGCAAGGTGGGGGAGTCTGAGACTGCCTTGCAAGGCCCACACTCCTCATACTGAGTGAACATATCCACCTTGGAAACTAAGGCAAACCTACTGGGGAAGACTGCCTAAGTTCTCTAAAGAGCATGTCCTAATCTACAAAGAACGTTAGTTTTTGAAATACAGAGTAGTCAGTGAGAACGTGGCATATGTCCTATCCGCCGTATTTTGCAGTACTGTAACTGAAAGGTACTTGTCATTTGGCAAACTGAACATCTACTATGTTCTGAGAGAGGATGAACTTGACAAGCCGGACCCAAATGTCACCCATACATGTAGCTTTGGGTGCAGAGTTCTATGTAATGTATTGTGTGTTTGTAATGCACAAAATTGCGTGGTACCCTACCGCCGACGGCTGCTTGCCCAGTGAAGTAGTAACCCATGGAAGGTATGTATCCATGCACAGCCATTAAAAGTTATATGCTACGGCAGCTTCACCTCAGTCAAATTTCCCAAGAATTTAGTTTTGTATCGTACAACATAAAGCAACTGGCTGAGATGGACACTGGGTACAGTAACAATGACTTTGCCGCTTTCCTTGCTTAGAACAGACTCTCCCACATGCTTTCTAGCTGTTTCAGAAATGCAGTTAGTGACGTGTCAATCCTGCAGCCTTGACCAAAATGGGGCCTCATCAGATGCCCCAACAAGACGTACAGCCACTTGAAAAAATGAGTCTGAAATTTCAACCACTTTATCAAAGTTTTCTTGTTCTTTTTATTCCAAAGTGTTCCTTATTTTAATCCACCATTTTTAACGTTTTGCCAACTCTTCAACATTATGCTTTCACAGTGCCTCGCCAGGCTTTTTCCAGCAGAACAGGGGATACATACTTCCTCATGTCACAACAGCTTTAAAATATACCCAATGCATTTCTAGATCTTTCCCTACGTCAGGGGTAACTACAATACAAGATGATAAGAAGAACTGATCAGAAAAATCAGTCAGTATTAAAACGAGCATCAAAAAGTAGCTTCATGGTAATGCACCACATAATGTGTGCCTATTTGAACCTTTTGCCATGTTTTAAAGGCTGCGATACTGGGTGTTTCCTGGTGTCTGGACAAAGCTGTACTTCTCTGAAGAGCTCCGATGAGAGTGAAACACGTGTCAGGGGTTGCTTTTATTAATTCCAGGTTGGCTTGGATTGTATTTTACCAATCCAAAGCTGTAATACTGTGCCTAGAGTGGTAAATTGCTTGGCCATTTTACAGCTCGGCATGGCTAGCACTGTGCTAATCCTATGCTTAAAGACTTTGCTGTAGAAATGGTATAAGACTTTGTCCCTTTCTATCTTGACGTGGATGGCACTGTGCTAATCCTATGCTTAAAGACTTTGATAGAAAAGCAGACATTTGAAGTGAGCAAATTTAGGATGTCGCTGACCTAAACTTGCGAACTACCCAGAGTTCTCTGCTTCTTTTTTGCATAATTTATGCATCACTCTATGCCTGAAAGGTTTTTGTTTATATATATATATATATATATATATGTGTGTGTGTATGTATGTATGTATGTATATATATATGTGTGTATATATATATATATATATATATATATATTCACTGAAAAAACCATAGGTTTCACACATGTTATAGTTAGCAGGACATTTCACTCGTGAAAAAACAATGAAATTCCCCCGTTATAGTTAGTGCAGGCAACTATAACTCACGCGACCGCAATCCTCTGCTGATGACGTCAGATATTACATCACTGTATTTAGACACTTATTTACCCATGTCTTCTTCCATTAATTTTTAGCTATACATATATTACAAATATTTTTTTTTCAGAAAAACACATATGTCTTCAGTGATGTAATATCTGACGTCATCAGCAGAGGATTGCGGTCGCGTGAGTTATAGTTGCCTGCGCTAACTATAACGGGGGAATTTCATTGGTTTTTCACGAGTGAAATGTCCTGCTAACTATAACATGTGTGAAACCTATGTTTTTTTCAGTGAATTTGCAAGGTTTTTTAAATGCTAATTCCTAACTATAACGTGTGTGAAACCTATGGTTTTTTCAGTGAATTTCAAAGGTTTTTTAAATGCAAATTTTTTTTTTGTGAGATTTTTGTTGAAAAATAATATCCAACCTATGTATAAAATAATATATGTACTACATACTGCATTATGGAATGGTTAATTTTTCAAAATTAATGTTTACATACAGTTGTACATCAGTTATTATCTTCTACTTTTAATTTTTTTTTGTTATTGATTTTTTGCCGTGCGCGTACGGTAAGCTGACGCTACGCGCTCCGTACGTCATAAGTACGGTGCGCTTATGTGATACGTATGTGACGTACACGCATGCGCGTTGCGCGGAACCAACGTCGCGGTTACGCGGGTGCGTGTAATGCGCATGCACGAGTGCGTCCTACGTACGCGCTCCGTAAGCGCTCCGTAAGCGCATGATTACGTCACGTTTGCGCATGCGTACTTGTTTACGAGCGCGTACCGTAAGCTTACGGAGCGGGCACGGTAGGTCATGTGATCCACAAAGAACACTTTTCATTGGTTGAAACTACTTTCAGTTCCAGAAACTTCCAACACCACACCCATTCCCCTCATTACTGCTTGAGATCCCCTAGGAGAAGGAGCTGAATTGACATTGAGATACAATGGTAGAGCAGCAGTCCTCTTCTGAGAGTGAGCCAAGCAGCACCATCATCAGACAGAGAAGGAGGAAACAAAAGGATTCTTTTGTGTGGGAGTATTTTACTTTTCCAGAGGGGCAGAAAAAGGTCAATGCTCCATTGGTCACTTGCACACTTTGTGACCGTGTTTTATCTAGAGGAAATCCAAGGAAGAAGTATTCCTTTGGAAATCACTCTATGATGAGACACATTAGGGATAAACATCCCAGGACCTTTGCTCGACATACTGAAGAAAACTCTTCAGTAAGTCACCGGAGCCCAACCTCAGAAGCTCAGCCGAGTACATCATCGGCAGGTCAGCTGAGCCCTTCCTCTGAGGTGGGAGCATCACCTTCTTCAGCTCCTCTGGACATTAACCCTCGATTTCGGAGGGTTTCAATGAGGTGTACAACGTGTTGTGGTCTTATTGTTTTTGGGGAGACCAGTGTTTCCCTTATTAACAATAAGATAGACCAGCACGTTTGTAGACGTTCATAATATTCCCATTCTTTCTTTCCTCTATCCCTGTATTAACACAACGGCTCTTTTAAGAGCCAACCTTACCTCACAATTGTTTTTTTTTTTAATCTCTCCTTTTTGAAAAAATTTTTTTGCCGTGCGCGTACGCTACGCGCATTCCGCGATTTTTCGAAAAAAAATTACAATTAATGTTTGCCCTTGGGGTTCCTTCTGGGACCTCCTGACAAAGGCTAGGGGGTCAGGAACTGTCCACCCTGCCCCCTTTTCACGTTCTCCACCTCTGTTTTTCACCCCCTCAGACTGCGAGAGACAAAATGGCGGCCGACACTTCCTGGTTTCGACCGATTCGAATGTTTACTAAGATCTAACAACCAATCAGAATCGCGCTCGCGCACGGCGGCGTTCGCGTACGGTAAGCTTACGGTACGCGCTCGGAGCGCGCCTATAGATATATATATTGATTTAAATGCTATTTTCTCAGGAAATACTGAACAGATTTACACGAGACCTTCAAAAGGCACATCCCTGACCTGAGGGCTACCTCTCTGCCAAATTTCAAGTAATTCTGTTCAGCCGTTCGGGCTGTAGCTCGGACTAAAGGTCCTATGGAAAAATGCATGGGGGAAACGCGTTTTGGGACCCCCCTTTTTCTCAGCCCCCGCTTGACGAATCCCCCCGAGACTTTCAGGGAAGGAGCGGAGCGGAGCGCCCCACCTATTTTGAGAATTTCGCGAGGATTCGTCAATCGGCGCCAAAGTTATTCCAAATAGAATGTTGCGGATTTCCTATGGAAACACGGTCCTAACTATAACTATCTACTGGCGACCGCCAGTAGATAATATAAATATATACACACACACACATTTATACTCCACTTAAATAGACTTTCCATGCGTGCTAAAGGAATATGTGTGGTAAAAATGTGTGTTGCAAAAAATGTGTGGTAAAGGCACTGTGTGATAATTGCCACGTTTTAAAGGCTGTTTACTGAAAAAAGCAACTGAAAGATGACCAGTCAACAGGTGGATGATAGATTATGTGGCAATTATTTTAAATAGATGTGTGTTTTCCCATGGGGGCGGTCTCAATCACCGTTTATAACACACATTTATAAAATGAAAAAAATATACATATATATATGTATATGTTTCCCAAAGAAGTCAACCCATGTGCTGTCGGCCTATCCCTTACCTACATTTCTTCTTTTTTTGGGAAGGGGGGGAGAATGTGTGGTTTTCTCTGGGTGGTACTAAATACACATTTTCAAGAAACAGTTCAGGTCTATGGTAGTATGCCAATATGCCAGAAGGGCTGACCCCGTTCATTATTCTTTTTGTTTGTTTTGAAATCAAAACTTTTTCCACTTCCCCTCTGGCGTGATTGCACCCCCCGAAGGGAAAAGCCACTTTCTTTTTTATTATATTGCTCTATCGAGGGGCACCATCAGAGCCAACCCCTTGAACATAGGGCCCTGGTGGCAGAGTGGGTTTATTTGCAATGTTCCTGGCACAACCATGATCCTCGGCCTTGAAACCGTTTCAGGAAGGCATTCTTTTCAACAATGCCTCCCTGAAACCTATGGAGACTGTTTTGGGCCTGAAGTCCCCACCAGAGTGGGAGAGAGCACTCACCTGCTGCTCTGTATCACTCTGGAGGGAATTCTGGGATATCAGCACGCCTCGTGGCATGCTGACGTCCCAGATAGGCAGGAAGGGAGTTAGCTGAAGCATAAGCTTCACCAACACGCTATGCGGGAAAAAAGGAATCCTCCAGGGCCAGAAGATTTACACTATAGTAATCCTTGTTAGGCGCTCTTAGGAGGAATTTTATATTGTGTTGACATTTGTAATTTTGAAAATATTTGTTATTTTATTTCTACATGCCTGATGGATGCTCTATTGAAAAGTGTATACTCCGTACAGCAGGCTTGATTATTGTGACCAACCAATGATAAAACATATAGGCCTGATAGGTTCACTGAGAAAAGTTACGTTTGATGCCATAGGTCTGATTTGTTTATTATGGAAAGTATTTCTAAACGTGATCTGTTTTATTACAACAATGATCAATAAAACACAACACTGGTTCTGAGTCTCGTTCAATTTCCCAAATTAGCTTCAAAGTTTCTTGTTTTCATTAAGATTACTTTAGACGTGTTGTGTGTTCAAAAAATTCTTTATTGATGAAATATAAAAAATGTTCACATCTGCGTTTAGTCTCTTTTCACGAGACTCCTTCAGGGCTACAATTAAAAAAAACACAAATTACATACATACCTATTGAAATTACATTCAGACGAAAAATTTAAAATACAACACCTAATATTCTGACTGTATTCACTCTGTGCTTACATCAAACATAGTGCAGGCACAGCAAAACATAACCCAGAGATTTTTTCATAGATGATTTTTCAGTATCATTAATATCAAAAGATTTTTTTCTCAATTGCAAATGACCATGCTTCTTGACATATGCTACACTTATTTAATTACAAATCACAATTAAATTCCAGAAATTTTGGTTATCCAACTCGATATGTCGCAACAATTTTTAAAAAATATGGTATTTCAAAATCGAAATAGTAAATGATTGAACAGTCTTTATAAGAATGAAAACCGAGAGAGGCAGGGAAGAAACCCATAGTAACAATCACAATAATATTAATAGGCTGTTAGTCCATTTCCCAATCGAATGTGTAATCACTATTCATATTATTATTCTATGGGAGTTTTTTCGTGTTTTTACTAACAATTTATAGAATTTAATTTCAACATTATTATCTTGCTCTTTTAGAGATGTATTTTTCAAAACACCCGTTTTGTCGATTTGTATATAAAAGAACCTATTAACAGTATAAAAAATCATTTTACAACTATATTCCATTGTTATTATATCGTCCCAAGATGATTATATGACACCTTTAGTTGGGTATTTTGCTACAAGGAGTCTCACAGACAACTGTAGTAGGTAAGGATTTTACATGCGGTGAATCCCTCAAACAACAAACCCTGGGGCTAGAAGATTTGCATTATGATGGCCCTTATTAGGCACTCGTATTGGAGACTTTGTTGTTTTGACAACCGTATTTTTGTACACATTAGTAATTGTATTACTGTAAACCTGATGGTTGCCTTGTAGGAAAACGTATGCCCAATACAGTAGGCCTGAGTGGTTAATTGGGAGACGTCATCTCAGAAGCCAAAGGGCTGATTTGTATATTATGAAAAGGTATGACAAAAGCTATGCCCCGATTTAATTATTGTGAAACGCATGTGTTAAAGACAATGGCCTTGGAAGGGTGGTTTGGTATTGCACTATGTTAAAGCCTGCAGACCAGTAATTCGGTACAGGATTCTAATAGATTGCCTTAGTAATCAAGTGTTTTGGTGTTAGCTACCCATTTGGACACACCCGAGTGTAAAAGATTTCCACTGTAATAATTCTTGCTAGAATTTCTTTGGAAGACCTTACGGGCTTAGTTGTAGGTCAGGGCCTTGTAATAAAAAAGCATTTAAAAATATTATTTCCTACTCCACAGCCGTTAGTCTGTAAGATTGTCATTTGCACTCTGCTTCCATCCATGGAAGCATGGGGAGTGGGCTAGTCCACTTCAGCCTCTAGCTTTGTTGCTTTCTGAGTGACAGTATTTGTCTGATTGCGTGCACATCTTTCTGAAAATGTGTGCATGTCTGTGCCAGTACTGGTGGGTCAGTCCATTTTCTCTTTTTGTATGTACCCTTTGATTTCTTTCATTCTATGTTTATTTTCATTTTTTAGAGAATTCTACAGTTTCCCAGACAGCGCTAGTGGGTTTCTTGCTTGTGGCTCATTTTATCTGCAGTGCGCCACAAATCATACGGCTATCATGGATTTGTATTTTCCAATCACTGTTTTACCATTCCACACGTTGGCTCCAAACGTGGTGGCTGTGCTGCAACTTTAAATTAACCACACACTAAGTATAACCCAATTGCAAGACTCGCACCCACTTCCATGTTTAATTTTATTTGTTATTGCGAGCATAGGCCCACCATGTTTGGGTGGCAGCATGTTTTCTTTTTTCCTACATCTATTCTTTTAATTTTATCTTGCATATGCTGAGTTTGTGTTTGTGTGGGGTTTATTGTGGTTTTGTAAATGGATAATTGCAAGAATGAGTGGGAGGGTGAATGGATACAGGAGTGCAAATATGAGAGGAGAGACAGAGTGCAAGCATGGTGAATTATTGAGCGCCCTAACCACCGATGACTGAAAATACATTTTCACTTATAAGCCAGATCAATTGGCATTGCAAATGATTTGTTTAGTTTTGTGATCGCTTTGTACAGCTTCTCTTAGCAAGATTTGATTTGCACTTGATGAATCCTCTAATAAAATACAAAATAAATTAATAAAAAGTATGATGTTCGAGTTTATGTAAAATGTTCTGTGACAATGAAGCGGGGTAGTGGGGATTTCCCATCTATTTGAGAGCAGCGCTAGAGATAATTTGGGTGCTGGCCACTTTCACCACCAGTGAAGCTGATGCCGTGATTGCATCTGTACCTCTTCCTAGCTGAGCCGACCACTGTTTCCTGGCGGTTCTGCATATCTCAGTCTTGTGAAACTGTGGTTTCTTATATCGTGTGCACAGTTCCCATACTTGGTAGTGACAAAGCTTGTAATCCAGATTGTTTCTTGATTCTCCCTCTTGGACACAAGGGCGGGTTGGGTCAGAGGCCCTAGCCCACCTACCTGTATCTTACCTTGCCTGGACACAGGGTTAGGTACTTTGCGCCATTTTAAATAGTCACTTTTGATTCTTTTTAACACAATCGCAATGACCACAAGGAGCAGCCACTCATGTTTTGCCTGATGTTCCAGGTACTCAGTTGCATTAGAAAAGGCTGAAGCTATTATGCCCAGCCTGGCAGTTTTGGCAGTTCAGGATTTTAAACTGTGATAGTTGCCTTCCAAAGCCCAGGCTTCACCTCCAATTACTATGTTGTCTCTTGCACAGAATAAAAGGACCAACCAGATATTGTAAAGCCCCGCGAACCCTTGTTTGAACTTTCTTTACATATCTTTTCGTCTCCTGTTCAGTTGCATATGACATGTTACATCCAGGTTTGTGTTGCTTTGGCAGGTGCTGGTTTGATGATGACTTTGCAGCCGAAGGGGTACAGTTAAAGGCACACTATGCGAAACTACACCTGACCTCAGAAGGAACATCTGCAAAACTGCACTCACTGCAACGATTTGAAGGACTGACCCCTGGTGAATTCACTCCATCACTAGCCAAGAGCGCGTGTATTTGAAAGTGTTTTGGGAAACCTGAGGCTAGCGTGCAGAATTTTGCTGATCCATCTTGACTGTATGTGGTGCTACGAGCCGAGACCTTCTCCTTCCAACTTCCAAACACCTGGAATGGCACATTTGTGCCTGAGGTAATAACCAGTACTTCTGACCATGGAATGTCCTCAGCAGAGGTTCTTAAAGTGTGCTTGGGTTTATTACTTTACTGGCACTGAGCCTTGCAGATGCTGTGAACATTCATTGCAAGTCTATCCATCACCGTACTGTTTCATTATTCAGGACAGGCTGCTATAGGACTGAGCAAGAGTTCTTCCCTCCACTCAGAGCAGACGTCACATTAACACATAGAGGGAGAAATGGAGTGGTCCACTCCCACTGAACAGAGACGCACACTGGGAGAGATATGCCGAAACTGGAGGAGCTGCTGCTACCTGCAGACCTTACAAAAGAAGCTCCCTATTCTACAGTGGCTCCCAAAGTATTCTCTGCAATGGCTGGAGATGGACTTCATCGCAGGGCTGACTGTGGGACTTACCGTTGTTCCACAGTCCCTGGCCTATGCTGAAGTTGCTGGCCTTCCTGTCCAGGTGTGTAAAATTTGTGTGATCTTCAAATGTTGATATGATGTCAATGGCGGTTACTTCTAGCCCATTTATAGCATTATACAATGTTTATATCTAACACAAAGTATCCAGGTCATTCAAGCAGGCTACCGTCTTGGAGTTGGCTGTAGTTGATGGATCGTAATGTACTTAAGAATTTTGGGGCAGATCTCTGCAGACCAAGCACCAACAATGGTTGAAAACAAACCCCATGCTTTTACATTTTGCTGAAATGAGTATCCCAAGACATTTGTCACATAAAGGCAGTAAAGAGAAGCTTTAATCTGTGTGTGGGAAGCTTACTTTGCGCTACTTGTACTGTAGCGGTCGCGGTTGATGGGAGACTTCTACTGTCCATACAGGGGAGAGAAAAGGATGATAGGAGAAGTGTGTATGACTGCTGTAGATGTTGCATCAGTTATGATTGTGATGGAAGCCGCACTGATGTTGCTTGTGCTGTTTGATAGCGTCAGCCCAGCATCCTGCTGTACAGCACCAATTTTCTGGTTTAAAGGAGGTTGTGTTTCCACTGCATCTAAGCTAATGTATTGCACCAGCAAGACATGTATGCCAATGGAATTTGAAGATAGCCAACATCCAACACCTTATGCCTTTCCCAAGAATACCTACCTAAGAACCATAATGAAGGGATTCAGCCAAGTGATTATTTCTTAGGCAGGGATCCAGTCAAATACTCATTTATAATCCACTGTGAAAACTAGGTGCAAGTAACATTCTAACTACCTGTAGGAGGGTTCCCTGACAGAGCACCCACTTTTCCACAATAGGTATACAGTATCTCACTTGTAACCAAGCAAACACCGCCATATAAAGTTGCACACAGTGACCCTTCCAGATTATTTTATCCCTCAGCCCAGCTCCAACTCTTCATTCACACTTTTCCACGTGGCCCCATATTTTAGTAGATTTTGGGGACATCCTTGCGCCTTATATACCAATTCCTCTGTCCACATACACCAATCCAGGTTGGATTCCACCATTTTTAAAGTTGGGACAGAGCTGCTGCCCCAATACCTGATTCCATCCCGTTTTGCTATCATCATGGCCAGATTGCATATTTGTCCAGGGTCTGTTCGGCCCCATAATACATAAAGTCATAGAGCAAAGGGATTTGGTGACTTATCTCACTGAAAGAACAAATTGCATTGGTCCCAGGAATCTTGGCACATGTATGAGATTAGCAGTAGGAGATAGTTACCTGCAGTTAAGAGCATCCCTTACTGTGAAACATTTCGCCTGACCCATAAAACCCCTCTAGGCCCACCCCCATACAAGAATGAGGTATAAGCATTCCCAGCAGTGTGTACCAACCTTCACCTTTTTTAAACCCTGCAGATCCTCTTTGGATATTCTGCCACTTTATTCAGTCTCGTAATCCAACCTTCCTTATCTGAAGTCCCAAAGTAGTACACTAAGGTAACAAAGTAAAGGCATTAGTTTTGCCGGTTGCTTTTACGGGCAAGAAGATTCTACTGGATGGAGAACATTAAAGGCAGGAAACAGCTCATTGTTTTGACTAGGGGATTTTAAAATAACAAGTAATCACATGTACAGTACGTTTCAATGAGTATTCTTGAAATAAGCTTAAGTGAGTTATGTGAACTAATTCAATAAAAGTAAAACTTTTAACAAAATAAACAATTCTACATAATGTCTCCCGTTAAAGCAGCCAACAAAAGAGTAAAGTGTGAAAAAGTGCCTTCTCCTAACCCACTTTCTTTTGATGGGTAGATTAGAGATAGGGGGATAATTCAAAAAAAGAAAGGACTTTCACTCCATAAGAGACGCTCATAGAGGCTATAAATCACCTACAGAGATCTTCAAGAATGAATGTACCACCATTTATTATTACAATTAAATGTGTAGAATCACGCATAATGATGACGGAGACTGACACGAGAACAGCGAGCTGGATCGGTTCCTTCAAGAAAGAATAGAGAGAATTCAGCTGTTTACCCATAGAGTACACTGGGTTTCAGCTACGCACTGTGTCCAGATTTGTCCACATAGTTCGAAAATTGACCATCTAGAAAATTCATCCAGGGCTGCAAACTTTTCTCGGTGGTAGAAAAATGCAAAAAAAAATGAGGGATAGGTACAGAGGTTTTTTAAAAGGGTGATTCACTCACAAGGCCAATGCATTTCCCCTAATTCATGAGGAAAACACTTTTAGGGTCACCACATGAAAGCCAGGAATTAGCAGAGGATAGGGAGTGTGGGACTTTTAGTTGGAGGATCATTCTCCTATAAGACTGGGCGGACAGGCCTGTGGAGACCTACTTCAAGGGGAGGGATGTTCAAGTAAAGACAGACGGCAGCCTTATTTAAACACCAGTGAAACTAATAGACTGCCTGGCATCCTTCCATGTTGCGTTGCCTCCCCACTTGTTGTAGAGTTTGTTCACAATCTCGTCTTTTACCTTTGTGATTCTAGTCTTGGTCGGTTCCTTCTGTACTCTTCATCTTTTGCCGGTTTACTTGAGTTTGGCTCCTGGATTTCTATATATATGCATGTGCTGCATACATGTATTCCCCTTTCCCTGTTCACTTTCCCTTGCATATTTTTCTTGGATTGCTTCGTTGCTGGCTTACCGGCTTCCTCGAGTTCGATTTGGGTGCACCGTGGCTCACCACCTGGAAGTCGGTAAGTGATTGTGGCATTTTAACATCTTAGCAAGTTTACCAAAGTCCAATATGCTTTTTCTTCGCATATAGAAATAGCCCTTTATCAGAGTGTACAGATCTCTAACACCGCTGTGATACAGGACGTGAGACGACAGAGTGGTGCTCAAAAGCCCCTGGCATGGTCTTTGTTTCTCTCTCTGCATCCTGTTTCCTCTTCCCTCTGGTATTTAGTTTTGCATGGAACTTTCCTTGTGTTTTTTCAAGCAGTCCTACATTCTGGGGAGTGGGATGCACTGTCAGAATCTGAAGGCTGTCGCCTGAAAATTCTGACAGAGGGACAGAGAAGCGGGGTTGGTGGGGCATTGGTGGTCATGGGCATTTTCCTAGTGTCTTCGGTAGTCTAGTTAGATAAAAGATAAAGCACATTCGTGGGATCGGGGGCAATGATGTCCTTAAGTATAGATGAGGAAATGTGCCCCTAAAGAGAGGATTTCACAACAACATTTCAAACAGCATAGTTCATTAAATAAGCATTCTTGAGACCAGTAAAAGTGAAATATGAGGATTTAGCATAGTCTCAGGAATCCGTTGCCCTAAAGGCCAGCAGCAGTTAGTTAAGTAGATGTAGCATGAGCAGAATTAATAGATGCAAATAAAAGTACAAAAATATAAATAATAATAAAAATCACAATGGAAACCAATAGAAAACACACAGTCAACCTAATGTGAGGACATGTAGCAACATTTGAATTCATCACATTGCAGAGCTACACAGCGTCACATCCTGCACAACTAATAACCCAATTTCTTACAGTAAACAAATAAAAATCTAAACAAGGTGATGAGCTTTGCACAGCACAACATCATGACAGTGCATTTTATTCTTTTATTTCTGAATTTGTTGGAACCGTAATTACTTAAAGTTAATTTAAAACGCAACAAATCTACCATTTTTTTAGACCAGATTTCTTGCTGAATCATCAGTGGATATCAGTATCAACCTCTTTGAGTTTTTATGCAATCAAGATATTTGAGAAATATAAGCATAGTTGAGTTAGAGTGCTATTAATTCAAAACAAAGCTTTTTAATTGTACATGTAAAATGTTTAATTAACAAATAGATTTGAAGCTTATGGTGTCTATCAGAAACAAGACTGTTAAAGAGTTAACCACATGTCGCTGAATATTTTTGGCATCCACTTCTGCCTATCTCTGTTATCCATTCTAAATGGAGCTGGCTTCTTTTTATAGAAATGCAACATCCTACCAACCTACTTCAATGTTGTTGTCCCTTGTTTTGGTCGCCGCGTCCTATATGTAGTCTTAATGAAAGTCTTTGACAGTGTCCATTTTTAACAATGAGTTCTCTTATTTTTGTGTGAATTACATCTATGTTACTGTTCGACTAACAATGTGCTTATCTCTTTGAACAGTATGGGCTGTATTCATCCTTTATGGGCTGCTTCATTTACTGCTTTCTGGGCACATCCAAAGACATTACTCTGGGTCCCACTGCCATCATGTCTCTCTTAGTTTCCTTATATATACACAAGGACCCCATCTACGCTGTCCTGTTGACGTTCCTTTCAGGTTGCATTCAGCTAGCCATGGCTGTCTTACACCTTGGTAAGATATTATGCCCTTGCATTTACTATCTTGATGACACTGGGAGTAAGGGCACATGGTGGTTTTCATTTTATGCCACGCTCGCTTAAAACATTTTTTTCCAATGATTGTCAATCCAGGATTCTTGCTGCAGTTCCTTTCATACCCTGTAATCAAAGGATTCACGTTGGCTGCTTCGCTTACTATTGGCTTTGGTCAAGTTAAGGTGAGTTGATCAGTTGCATGATTTCTGTGCTCCCTTCGGGGCGAAAGTAGAGCGAAAACTCGTATAGAGGGGTTGTTTGATCTATAATCAAGTCGATGTGGCTGTAATCCTATGTGTGCATGTTTGGCAGTGTGATTGTATGGGAGTACGGGACTATTACTGAGTTGGTAAACTGCTGTACTGACGTTTGCTCATTTTTTGACATGTTGGTTTATGTTGAAGTTGGATGCAGGTGCGGGTGATAATGTTACATGGATGAGTGGTGATGCATTGTGTTGTAATATTTATAATTTTGCTCTGCATTTCAATAGAACATCCTGGGACTTCAGGCAATTCCACAGCAATTCTTCCTCCAAGTCTATCGCACATTCCAAAAAATTGGTGAGACGAGGTAAGCTTTTCTTTTCATACAGTTTTTAACTCCTGCAAAACCTTGTGACGTTAAGGGGGAAGCATTTCAGAAAGTGATACAGTACAAACTTGCTTACAGAATAAGAAAATATTGGCAAAGTCAGTTAGTTTACCTTTAATGTGCAAATATATGCAAACACATACACACACACACAAATGAGGCCAGACTTATGGGATTATTCGATGTTTTTAGGTCAAGCTAAGGCAGCGCGCATGCACTGTCTGGAAGACCTGTTGTATTCAATACAGGGCTTTGCTCCTGGCTGCTACCTTCCCATTGGTTAAGTGCAGTGTCGCTCTTCTTTGCTGCCTCCTAATTAGTTCAGGCAGCAATACCGCACTCCTGTTTTTAGGTCTCGCCTGAGCCAGCGCATGCGCTGCTCGGAGAGATATTTTGTATACGGGTTTCCAAAGTGCTACCAGACCTTGCTGGCCTAATGCTTGCGTTCACACGAGCTTGCACGCGCGCAGCCGCCAATCACTGCTGCGCGCGCACCACTCGCGTGCTTACCACACAGCGCGTCCCGTCCTCGTGATCACTTTCGCTTTGATCGCGATTACTTTCGCTTTCGCGGCCGTTACTTTTACATCCGCGCGGCCAATGCTTGTTTTGCTTCCACCTCGTGTACCATGAACATTTTTTCGTTCCCTCGATGAAGGCTACATCTTCTGTAACCTGAAACGCAAGTGAATACAAAAGAAAGTAATTGTTTATTTAATCTCCTGGTTACCAGCTAATAGACTTCCCCGTAATTGGTCTCTAGGTGCCTTCAATACTTTCACCCCGCTAGGTTGGTCCCAGGAGTCTTTTATCTTTTGGGAGTTAAGAGCACATCAGTAATTTTATTTCCGTAATCTTCTTTTATATTCATAAAGATAATAAAATACATTTTAAGTTGTCTCCTCTAGATGTGTACCTCTACAGTTGCTACAAGCGAGTTAATATTAGTTGAGTAAGCATGCTAAATTACCTAGGCATATCGGATCTGCCACTAGGCCTCCCCTTCATGCCTGTTGCACATGCACAGAATTGTCAGTCACCCTATTGTCAACCATTATGTGAAATGCTCCTCAGCTGAGCATGCTTCATGTCAAAATTGATAGTAGGTGGCCTTTTATTTTTTCCAGATTCATTGCCAGTGCTTTTCGCTAGACCGATAGAATGTGAAACAACATGGGTAGCATTGAGGGTAAATAGCAGGTTGGTAATGATGGGCCAGTGCTAGGGAAACTGCCACAGTAAAGGGCTTTGTCTCAACTGTATTTGGGAAAGGTCTGACTGACATTTTATTTAGATCATAAATGAGTTTCTGTGGACATAGACAATAGCGTTGTAAAATGGCCACTAATTGCTGTAATTGTCTTTTTCTTTTTGTTCTTTATTGTGCCGTGACACAAATGACAGGAGAATTTGCGATTAAATAAATGGTATTGGCTGCATGTAAAATTATTTGAATATCAAGCTATAGCTGGTGCCTTTAATGGCAGTAATAGTGGACTGTGTATACATGTGTGGAAGGTGGGTTGTCTGTAAGGGGGGGTCATAATTTTGTCATACTTAAATATCTGTGGGACTAGGTGGTAAAAACATGAAGATTTAGCAGTGATATAAAGCCAGACAATTGTATTCTGCCTGCAAATTTAGTGTGGCATTGTTTCATTAAAATAGGCTGGCTATGAAAGTGAAAGTTGTTTTGCTATCTACAGCTAGTAGACTAGGATAAAAAAGGGTTGTTTGCGTGATGTAATTTATGATTAGATTTTGGGTAGTGATGCCTTACGAAACCCATGTGATCTGCTGAAGTATTTTATGATTAGATTTTGGGTAATGAAGCCTTACGAAGCCCATGGGACCGGCTGAGGAGGAAGAGTTGCTAAAGACCTTGGTGTGTGTAGTGACAGCTCTCCCACCAAGCATTGGCATAGCCAATAGGTCTCGCTTTTGGGACCTTATAAGTATTTAGTTTTGCAGCATAATATCCTTGGTGCAACAACATCAGATGTTGCATGGCTAAACCTTGTACCTTATAAGTATTTAGCCATGCAACAGTTGATGTTGTTGCACCAAGGATATTGTGCTGCATAACTAAATACTTATAAGGTCCCTAAAGAGAGACCTATTGGCAATGCCAATGCTTGTTCTACAGAGCAGCACCTCCTAATTAGTATCTTTCCGCTTCCATTCTTTATCTGTTCTGCAGGGTAATTATTTTTCTAATTGTTGCACTGCTGCACGAGTCCTGCTCATCTTTGCTGGCCAGGCTGCCAGGCCCGGCTCCAGGGTGACACTAAGCATGCAGTTCTCAAGTACCTTTCTGACTGTGTGCTCCTAGCTCTTCCATATAACCCCTCTGGCACCTCGCCTGCTCCATCTCCCATAATTGTTGCACCGTGACACCCCATGCTTTATTCTTTAAATATGGAGGCCGCACATTGCTTTTGTTCTGCACAGCGCGCCACACCGTAGATACAGCAGTGCTTTGCTCGCGCTGCCATTCATCGAGAGCGGGGTGGCCTTGAATGGGAACTTTTTTGTACACGGCCGCATGTCATGCTATAGCTTGGTGCCTGCTTTCCTGCTTTTTTAAAAATCACCATTGCATCTGTTTTATGGGCCATGGAAATGGGGCAGCCCTGTGGGCCTGCACACCCACCCAAGTAATCAATGGACCGCTGGGGGTACACTGTGGTGGATGTGTCCCCTCCATCCTGCCCCCAATGAGTGGTGGCCCCTTGTAAATACTGCGGCCCATATGTGCATGAGGGCAATGACTTGAGAGACTGCGCACCGCGTCACTGACCAAAGGGGCTAGACCATCCCACAGGGCTCAAATGAACCAATTAAAACCAGCACCTTTTTTAGGGGCCCTCCCATGATGGCTGTGCTGCAGGTGGGTCCCTCTTCTCCTTGGCCCAAGTGGACTGCTTCCTCTTCTGGGACAGCACAGCGCAAGAACACCCCTGGAACTGGGGTGCAGTTGTCCTCTGCAAGCTGGCTGTGGGGATTAAGAGGAAAGCTCAGTAAGGAACACCTCTGCTGTCAGTGGGGGATTGTGACTGCCACCCATTGCACTTTCATTTTGGGGACATTGCACTGAGGAGCTCATCGATGGGGGCTGTCCAGACTTGGCCTACAGGCTACCCTCCTGGTCGTGGCTGTATTCACTGACTTGGTTGATTATGCATATAGCTACTGGAGGTCGAAGGTAAAAGATAATTATTTTCTGACTTGCAGCAGGCCAGGCTTGATAAATTTGCCTAGTTGGTGCTCACTGGTAACTCGAAAACCTGGTGGAGATGGAAACCGAGGATCGAGGGAAGGAGGAGGGGACGCCCACATCTCTGACACGTCAACTATCCAGCAAGCCTTAGAGAGCACCAGAAGGTCCGGGAAGTGCATAGAAGAGGTGGCCTCCAATATGATTCTAGTACAACAGGACCTGCTAAACACATTGGATAGGGTAACAGAGGCCAAAGACAGAATTCCGAAACTAGAGGATTTGGTGTGCTACCTGAAATCTGAGGTGCACAAATTGACCTCTTTCAACAGAATCCTCCTGGACTGAGTTAAGAATGTAGAGGGTAGATCCCTCAAACAGTTGTTGTCTGGTGGGGTTTCCGAAGGGGGTGGAAGGTGCCCATACAGAACATTTCATACTGCTGTAGTTCCAGTCATGGGTACCAGCAGAAGACCTCTATCCATGCTTCAAAGTGGAGAAGGTACATGGGGAAGTTATGCCTCTGCCTTCGCCTGGAGCTCCATCCAGGCCATTCATTGTCCGGATCCAGAACCACCAAGACCGTAACATCATCTTGCAGGTGGCTCAAAGAGGGGTGGCCCTTCCCATGAATCCTGCGGTTTCTGGATTACACCAGGATGAATGGGCAGCTGAGCAGAGGGCTTGTTCTGAGTGTCCTGGGCTGGGACTCCAGGGGGTTGCTGTGGCAGGCAGGTCATGTCTAGAGAGAAGCGCCGAAGATGAAGAGGGTGCAGGGGATTGGACAGAGCTGAGAAGGCTGGGCTATGAATCAGTCTAATTCTTTTGACGATATGGCCGATGGTAAAGACTAATTGGCGAAATCTTGGATGTCCTTGGCCCTGGGGGTACACACATTTAGAGCCCACCACTGATGACATCCACACTGCCCTTCTCCTCTGTGTTGGACTATGCAATGTTATGCAGTTGCTTAGAACGCTTGATTGAGTGAGCTAGCTAAGAGAATAGAATTCTGGGGACAGAGAGGCAGCTGCATGGGCAGCCTTGTTGGGGATATAGGGTATGCACGACCAAATCATAACCCACCCTCCTATCAGGATGACATTTAGTGCTATAGGACTCAGGAGAGAGAGAGGGTGAACATCCAGTGCCACATTGTAGATCTGAACTGCACCGTGTTGTTTGTACTTCTAGGGAATGTTTGGGACTTAAGAATGCATGGTTTCTTGGATCGACTATGCCCTGTTTGTTAACATACATCGGTGCATCACACTCTAGAAGTAAAAGGTGAGAAGTGAAGTGTGTGTGTGTGTGTGTGTGTGTGTGGCTGTGTGTGTGTGTGTGTGGCTGTGTGTGTGTGTGTGTGTGGCTGTGTGTGTGTGTGTGTGTGGCTGTGTGTGTGTGTGGCAGTGTGTGTGTGTGTGGCAGTGTGGCAAAACTCTCCACATTTGTTTGGAGCCCCTATCCCTGCAGGGCGGCTTCGTTTTAGACAGGCATGGACCCTTCTGCCTTTCAAATCACCAACAGAGAAAATGTCGAAGCCCAGATCTGTGAAACACCAACTTTATTGAAATTAAAAGTGGCAGCATTTCCTTTCTCCTTCCCGGACATGTTTCTGCCACCTTCAGGCTTGTTCACAGGTGAGCCAGAATATATATATATATATATATATATATATATATATATATGTATATGTATATGTATATATATATATATACATATGTATAAGTATGTGTATATATATATATTGCGATACTCCTTTTCTTGTTTTGCAAACAAGAACGGAACGGACTCCACTTGTTTCGTGCATATAATTATTTATTTTTTGCTTCTGCCGCCATTACGCGTTTCGGGCCACCCAGAGCCCTTGATCACATGACATGCTTCGTTTTTTTTCCCCGTTTTTAAAGTGACATAGTGCTAGTTAGCGTTCATAACCATAAACAACAGACTGCTCGTCTTTTTTTCATTGTTTGTAGTACTATTGCGTTTATCACATATCTGAGCCAGATGTTTGTATCATACTTTGCAATATTTTGACAATTTGGTTTGTATGAATAAATAGATAAATAAATAATTAAATAAATATCTTTACAAACGCCATAAAACTATGTTAATAAATATTGGTAATTGTTCTTAAAAACCACATTCATTAAAAAGATCTGATATTTTTACGTGACCCCTGGTTCCAATATATCTGCATAAATGCGCCAATATTTCAATTATGTTCATTTCCTTGATCTATTTTGGAATCATTATATTTGTACAATACATATTTTATCCACGCAAAAATATATACATGTGATATGCATAAAACATTTTGAACAGGTTCACACTGGGTTATCTTTTCACTATTTGATATTGCTACCTGATTATATCCCTTTTTATAACCCATTTTGTTCTTTATGCTACATGTATGTTAGAATTGGGGTACACATTCAAGGTTTTGATACAGTACGTGATATGTGCAAAGTACGCTAAAAACAGTGCTAAGGTGCTAATTTTCCGTGACCCCCACTATTTGTGTAAATCTTTGTGTGCCATGCGCCCATGGTACTATTAGTAAAAACAACGGGTATTCTGGCCGGGAGGTGGGATAGAGTAAAATATTATTTTATATTGGCAGCTTTATTTTTTAATGTTATATTCTTATTCATCGGAGTCTTAGATCTACAGCCAGGTGTACAAGTCTTCAGTAGTGTTCAGACCGTGCGGATTTTTACTGTCAAGTTCTAATATGTATTTTGTTTCTAAACGTCTCAGAATTGCATCTCTATTGCCTCCCCTTCTTAATGGGGGGAACATTATCGATTACATAATATTTCAACTGGTTCAAATCTTTATTGTGTGCCTCGTTGAAATGCCGGGCTACCGGATAGGAACTATCATTGTTGATGATAGCCCGTAAGTGTTGAAGTATTCTCTTGTGTACCTGGAGGCGTGTGCTTCCAATATATCTTAGACCACAAGAGCACTCCAATATATAGATTGCAAACTCTGACTTGCACGTTAGAAATTTACTGATGGGGATAGGCTTGTCATTGAAGGGTGAATGGTACATGGTTTTATTTTCCCCATACTTACATGCTTTGCATGTTGTACATTTCACAAAGCCTTTGCGTTTGGTCAACCAGTTGGAATTGGTTGGAACTTCAGGGCTACTGCTCACTAAATGGTCACTGGTACTGCATGCCTTCCTGAAGGTGATAGTAGGAGAGGCAGGCATTTTATCCCCAATTACAGGATCACTTAAAACCAAGTGCCAGTTGCTTTTAATTATTTTCCTGATGTTGTTTCTTTGATTGTTGTATGTTAGAATGAGTCTGGGGCTACTTGTGACGTTCTCACTGCCACACTGTTGTTGTTGCTGTTTTATTTTGTTACGTGAGGTTTTAAAAAGTAAGTCTTCTCTGGAGGTTTCCTTAGTGCGAGTAATTGCACGATCTAATACCTTTTGTCCATAGCCTCTAGCTAGGAATCTAGATTTACATTCCTGCTGTGCCGTGTCAAGATCATTAGCAGTGCTACATATTCTGCGTATGCGCAGCATCTCCCCATTTTTTTTTTTGTTGAAACACTTTTTATTGTTTTCATAGCAACAGCTCAGTACAAACCCCGCTTCCTCCACGGTCAAAGAATGTTTTACACATACAGAGTTACCAGCCAATAGCCGGGAGAATGAGCTTCCAGCCCATACAGGCCCTCCCCCCTCCCTCCCCACCCCATGTCAGTGTGCCTCCTGTCTTTCGCCTCACTCCTGATGTGCCCCTTCCCTGCCATAAATCAGACATGGGTGCCCGCCCTCCACTAGAGAACCATGGCTTTCCCTCGCGCTTAGCCACACCCCCGTTTCCAGCGCTCCCTACTACTCCCTTCCTACTCCCCATTCACCACCTCCTCCTGCCCGCCAGATGTGTCCCCCTCTGTCCCGTTGTTAGCCATCAGCCCCTGCAGTTCCACCACCAGCGCCTCCCATGCCCGGGCCGTCGCCAACGCCTTTTCGTCATCCCGCCGAAGAGCTAATTGCAGCCGGAGCGCCCCCTCAGCCCCCGCCCAACGCACGAAGGCCGCCCTCCATCGCAAGAAGCTAGGCCCCGTCCTGGACTTCCAGTGCATAGTCAGTTCCCTCTTGGCCATTATCAATCCTAAGTCGTAAAACTTGCTAGTGACCTTCGTCCGGCGGGTGTGCGGGAACCAAAGCAGTAAACAGGCCCCCAGGTCCGGGTCAATAACACGGTCCGTCACCTGATTTAGGCAATCCATGACCTCTGCCCAATAATCACCCAGCTGAACGCAGGACCAAAACATGTGCCGAAAATCAGCGCCCTCTCTTCCGCACCGCGGGCATTGCGAGTGTGCACCCCCAAAAAATTGCAATATTTTAACCGGCGTCAAATATGCCCTGTGCAACGTGAAAAATTGAACCAACTGGAACCGGGCATTGCGCGTTCCCTTCCAGGCCCGCCGCACCAGCGTGGTCCAGGTAGTCTCGGGGATCGGTTTCTCAAGGTCCAATTCCCACTTGCCCCTCAAGGCGGCAAGGGGCGGTAGGCCTTCCGACGACAGTCTGCGGTAGAGGCACGTAATGGCCTTGGACGTCCCCGCCGCCATCACTACATATTGGCAACCTGCAGCGACCGGTGGCTCCGAGAGCCCCGCATTCCAGTGCCGCTGAAGGCTCGCTACCAGGGCCGCGTGAAGTAAAAAGTCCCCACGTGGGAGCCCATAGGAGTATGCGCAGCATCTCCCCATATGGAATACTTTCAATTGTATGTCTAGGGTGAAAGCTGCTACTATGCAGAATAGTGTTTCCTGACGTGGGTTTCCGATGTAGTCGTGTTTGTATGTTGTTGTTATGTATGTATACTTCAACGTCAAGAAAACATATGCTGCTTGCACTAATTTCTGAAGTGAAATGTAAGTTCATATCATTTACATTCAAATCCATAATAAACTGTTCTGCACTCGATCTGTTGCCCCGCCAAATAATAAACAGATCATCAATAAATCGAATCCACTTTATCACATTTTTAGTCCAACAGTCACTATGTTTGATTTTTAAAATTTTCTCCTCCCACCATCCCATGTGGAGACAGGCGTAGCTTGGTGAAAAACTTGCACCCATTGCTACGCCTCTCTCCTGGTGGTATATCTGTTGTTGAAATATAAAATAGTTATTGTTTAGACAAAACGTGATAAGCTCCATTAACAGTTTGTTATGTGCGTGAAATTCTATGGGCCTTGTGCTCAGAAAGTACTCGATTGCTCTTAATCCATCCCTGTGATGGATTGATGTATATAAATTGGATACATCCATTGATATGAGCACATAATCTTCTTCCCACTTGAATTCATGCAACTGTCTTAGAAAATCTGTGGTGTCTTGAATATATGATGGTAGTGCCCTCACGAGTTCTTGTAGGAATGCATCTATATAGATGGACACGTTTTCCAATAAGCTCTCTTTTGCGGAAATGATAGGTCTTCCAGGAGGTCTCAATTTATCCTTATGAATTTTTGGAATAAAATAGATAGCTGGCGTTCTTGCATGTTCTTTTTTTTAAAATTTAAATTCATCTTGATTGATTAAGCCTTTATTTTTCCATGCTAATAATTTTCCAAATAATTCATCTTGTTTGGCATTCATAATAAACTTGGAGCTTAATTTGTAGCAATCGCGATCATCCAGTTGTTTAAGTGCTTCTTCCATATATTGTTCTTTGGGCCAGATGACTATATTGCCCCCTTTGTCTGAATTACGTATAGTTATGGAATCATTTTCGCGTAGTTTTTTCATTAGTTGATGATATTTATGCAACTGGTTATTATATTTTCTTTTTTGTTTTTGAGTATTTGAATGCAACTTCCGAATTTCAGATGTTATTATTTCGCTGAAAGTGTCAATCGAATCCCTAGTCATTATTGGTACAAATTTGGATTTTGCTTTGAAGTTAGTCGTTGGCGCTTTGTTGATGTTGATATCCATTTCCTCCATAGTTGTCTGCGTGACTTCTTTATTGTTTACTTCATTCTTTTCTAGCAACTTTAGATCGCGGATTAAATTTACATCAGCCGCTGTGAGATTGGTCACACTTTTCTGTTGTTGTTGCTGGCATATAATGGGGTTTATTGGCATTGATTTATTGTCTTTTATTTGATGAAATTTCTGTAATTTTATTTTTCTTATAAATTGGTATATATCCACTCTTGTCTGTGTGTGTATATATATATATATATATATATATATATATATATATATATATATTCTCTCAACAATGGTAGCTCACTGCAAAACGCACTCGAGCCTTCACGGGGTTACCAGCCTTTATTAACAACCAGGTATGGACGTGTGACACCAGCAGGTGAGTTATGCAGCTTCCCCCAGTTCCGACGCGTTTCGAGTTTCCTCTTCTTCATGGGTTAGGGAGGAAGTATGTGCGTGCTGCGGGCCAACCCCCTAATGTCAAAAGTCCCGCCCTCAATAAGGCTTGACTGGGGCTTGTGGGAGTTGAAGTGCCAAAATGTCCGCAGACTCTGCCATATTTCCCGCACTTATTTCTGCAATTTTGAGTCCTGGGTGGACCCCCGCTTGTTTCCACGTCCTCAATCCTGCGTGTCGGCCCCACAATTGGAACGATGTATTCGTGCCTGTGGCTCCCTTCTGTATCCGGGATGGTGCAGTTTCTGGCGGATGAGCGTCCGCCTCGATATTCTCTCAACAATGGTAGCTCACTGCAAAACGCACTCGAGCCTTCACGGGGTTACCAGCCTTTATTAACAACCAGGTATGGACGTGTGACACCAGCAGGTGAGTTATGCAGCTTCCCCCAGTTCCGACGCGTTTCGAGTTTCCTCTTCTTCATGGGTTAGGGAGGAAGTATGTGCGTGCTGCGGGCCAACCCCCTAATGTCAAAAGTCCCGCCCTCAATAAGGCTTGACTGGGGCTTGTGGGAGTTGAAGTGCCAAAATGTCCGCAGACTCTGCCATATTTCCCGCACTTATTTCTGCAATTTTGAGTCCTGGGTGGACCCCCGCTTGTTTCCACGTCCTCAATCCTGCGTGTCGGCCCCACAATTGGAACGATGTATTCGTGCCTGTGGCTCCCTTCTGTATCCGGGATGGTGCAGTTTCTGGCGGATGAGCGTCCGCCTCGATATTCTCTCAACAATGGTAGCTCACTGCAAAACGCACTCGAGCCTTCACGGGGTTACCAGCCTTTATTAACAACCAGGTATGGACGTGTGACACCAGCAGGTGAGTTATGCAGCTTCCCCCAGTTCCGACGCGTTTCGAGTTTCCTCTTCTTCATGGGTTAGGGAGGAAGTATGTGCGTGCTGCGGGCCAACCCCCTAATGTCAAAAGTCCCGCCCTCAATAAGGCTTGACTGGGGCTTGTGGGAGTTGAAGTGCCAAAATGTCCGCAGACTCTGCCATATTTCCCGCACTTATTTCTGCAATTTTGAGTCCTGGGTGGACCCCCGCTTATTGAGGGCGGGACTTTTGACATTAGGGGGTTGGCCCGCAGCACGCACATACTTCCTCCCTAACCCATGAAGAAGAGGAAACTCGAAACGCGTCGGAACTGGGGGAAGCTGCATAACTCACCTGCTGGTGTCACACGTCCATACCTGGTTGTTAATAAAGGCTGGTAACCCCGTGAAGGCTCGAGTGCGTTTTGCAGTGAGCTACCATTGTTGAGAGAATATCGAGGCGGACGCTCATCCGCCAGAAACTGCACCATCCCGGATACAGAAGGGAGCCACAGGCACGAATACATCGTTCCAATTGTGGGGCCGACACGCAGGATTGAGGACGTGGAAACAAGCGGGGGTCCACCCAGGACTCAAAATTGCAGAAATAAGTGCGGGAAATATGGCAGAGTCTGCGGACATTTTGGCACTTCAACTCCCACAAGCCCCAGTCAAGCCTTATTGAGGGCGGGACTTTTGACATTAGGGGGTTGGCCCGCAGCACGCACATACTTCCTCCCTAACCCATGAAGAAGAGGAAACTCGAAACGCGTCGGAACTGGGGGAAGCTGCATAACTCACCTGCTGGTGTCACACGTCCATACCTGGTTGTTAATAAAGGCTGGTAACCCCGTGAAGGCTCGAGTGCGTTTTGCAGTGAGCTACCATTGTTGAGAGAATATCGAGGCGGACGCTCATCCGCCAGAAACTGCACCATCCCGGATACAGAAGGGAGCCACAGGCACGAATACATCGTTCCAATTGTGGGGCCGACACGCAGGATTGAGGACGTGGAAACAAGCGGGGGTCCACCCAGGACTCAAAATTGCAGAAATAAGTGCGGGAAATATGGCAGAGTCTGCGGACATTTTGGCACTTCAACTCCCACAAGCCCCAGTCAAGCCTTATTGAGGGCGGGACTTTTGACATTAGGGGGTTGGCCCGCAGCACGCACATACTTCCTCCCTAACCCATGAAGAAGAGGAAACTCGAAACGCGTCGGAACTGGGGGAAGCTGCATAACTCACCTGCTGGTGTCACACGTCCATACCTGGTTGTTAATAAAGGCTGGTAACCCCGTGAAGGCTCGAGTGCGTTTTGCAGTGAGCTACCATTGTTGAGAGAATATCGAGGCGGACGCTCATCCGCCAGAAACTGCACCATCCCGGATACAGAAGGGAGCCACAGGCACGAATACATCGTTCCAATTGTGGGGCCGACACGCAGGATTGAGGACGTGGAAACAAGCGGGGGTCCACCCAGGACTCAAAATTGCAGAAATAAGTGCGGGAAATATGGCAGAGTCTGCGGACATTTTGGCACTTCAACTCCCACAAGCCCCAGTCAAGCCTTATTGAGGGCGGGACTTTTGACATTAGGGGGTTGGCCCGCAGCACGCACATACTTCCTCCCTAACCCATGAAGAAGAGGAAACTCGAAACGCGTCGGAACTGGGGGAAGCTGCATAACTCACCTGCTGGTGTCACACGTCCATACCTGGTTGTTAATAAAGGCTGGTAACCCCGTGAAGGCTCGAGTGCGTTTTGCAGTGAGCTACCATTGTTGAGAGAATATCGAGGCGGACGCTCATCCGCCAGAAACTGCACCATCCCGGATACAGAAGGGAGCCACAGGCACGAATACATCGTTCCAATTGTGGGGCCGACACGCAGGATTGAGGACGTGGAAACAAGCGGGGGTCCACCCAGGACTCAAAATTGCAGAAATAAGTGCGGGAAATATGGCAGAGTCTGCGGACATTTTGGCACTTCAACTCCCACAAGCCCCAGTCAAGCCTTATTGAGGGCGGGACTTTTGACATTAGGGGGTTGGCCCGCAGCACGCACATACTTCCTCCCTAACCCATGAAGAAGAGGAAACTCGAAACGCGTCGGAACTGGGGGAAGCTGCATAACTCACCTGCTGGTGTCACACGTCCATACCTGGTTGTTAATAAAGGCTGGTAACCCCGTGAAGGCTCGAGTGCGTTTTGCAGTGAGCTACCATTGTTGAGAGAATATATATATATATATTCACTTAAAAAACCTTAGGTTTCACACACGTTATAGTTAGGAATTAGCATTTAAAAAACCTTGCAAATTAACTGAAAAAACCATAGGTTTCACACATGTTATAGTTAACTGGACATTTCACTCGTAAAAAACCATTGAAATTCCCCCGTTATAGTTAGTTCAGCTAACTATAACTCGCGCGACCGCCACTCCCAAGGATGATGTCATCAGTGATGTCATTTGATATGTCATCAGTGATGTCATGAGTGATGTAATATGTGACATCATCAGCAGTGGATTGCGGTCGCGCGAGTTATAGTTAACTGAACTAACTATAACGGGGGAATTTCAATGGTTTTTTACGAGTGAAATGTCCAGCTAACTATAACTCGCGCGACCGCAATCCACTGCTGATGATGTCACATATTACATCACTCATGACATCACTGATGACATATCAAATGACATCACTGATGACATCATCCTTGGGAGTGGCGGTCGCGCGAGTTATAGTTAGCTGAACTAACTATAACGGGGGAATTTCAATGGTTTTTTACGAGTGAAATGTCCAGCTAACTATAACGTGTGTGAAACCTATGGTTTTTTCAGTGAATTTGCAAGGTTTTTTAAATGCTAATTCCTAACTATAACGTGTGTGAAACCTATGGTTTTTTAAGTGAATTTGTAAGGTTTTTTAAATGCTGATTTATGTATGTATTATTATATTTTTTATATATTTATTTTACAATAAACTACCTATGTATATAGTTATAGATTGACTGTATCCTGTAATATGGAATGGCTCAGCTCTTTTTTTTTAAATTTGGATAAAGTTGAACAGCATAGTTAATAACTTCTATAAACTTATAAACAGTTTAAGATGTTGTTGTTTTTTTTTAAGGGTTTTTCACGGAGCGTGCACCGTGCGTGCACGGTGCGCGCACTCCGCGATTTAAAAAAAAAAAAAAAAAAAAAAATGTCACCCTTCGGGGTCCTTCAGGGACCCCCTGACAAAGGCTAGGGGGTCAGGAACTTTCTACCCTGCCCCCTTTTCACGTTCTCCACCTTTCTTTTTCACTGTCACACACAAAATGGCGTCCGACACTTCCTGATTTCGACCGATTCGAATGTTGACTGACATCTAACCACCAATCAGAATTACGCTCGCGGACATTATGGTGCGCGCACGGTGCGCGCACGGTGCGCGCATATAGATATTTATGTACTTTTAACTGCAATTTTCTCAGGAACTACTGAACAGATTGACACCATATATGCAAAAGGCACATGCCTGACCTGAGGACTACCTCTTTGCCAAATTTCAAGTAATTCTGTTCAGCCGTTCGGGCTGTACCTTCGACTAAAGGTCCTATGGGAAAATGCATGGGAAAAACGCGTTTTGGGACCCCCGTTTTTTCTCAGCCCCCGCTTGACGAATCACCCCGAGACTTTCAGGGTAGGAGCTGAGCGGAGCGCCCCATTAGTTTTGAAAATTTCACGAAGATAAGTCAACCGGCGCCAAAGTTATTCAAAATAGAATTTTCAGATTTCCTATGGGAACTCGGTCCTAACTATAACTATCTACTGGCGACCGCCAGTAGATAATAAATATATAAATATATATATATCCGTCCGGAGTGCATTGTTTGAAGACAGGCGTGCCCCCTGAGCAAACCCGTTTGGATATCGCCAGTTATCGCAAGAAAAAGGAGCCAGGAACGGGAAAAGGTTTTCGTCGACTTTCACGATCGGAGGATTGCGGAGGGAGACCGAAACACCCGACAAGAAGCTCCGGTAAGCGTGGCGAATTTGGGGAGGCTCGGGAGTCGAATCTGACATACTGATCTATTACGAGAGGCTTCTCTGTGATTATAAGCTCAGTGTGAGGAGACCAGGGGAACGCGTCAGCAGTAAAAATGAGTGATGAGGTATACGCGGCACGTGAAGAAGAAGCTAAAAAGCTCTTCGAAAATACGACAAGAATGCAAGAGAAAAGCTGAAATATCCCAAGTGGGGGAGGAGTTAATGATTTGACGAAACAGTTATGTGACTTTGAGAAATTAAAAAAAATAGAAATATCTCGGTGGTGGGAGGTGGCCTCCCTAAGGCAGTATTTACAAGTGGGAAGAGTCCCAAGAGGACTACGAATCATGATCACGCCCACATATGAGAATCCCCATATTGACATGTTGAAGGAGTGGGCAGAGAACAGTGCTAACAGCTCAACCAACATGATGCGCATATTACTAAAATATGCTGAGAGGGAACGTGAGGAAGTGATGGAAAAAATTAAGGAATTAAATGATATCTTTGGGAAACATGGAGAAAAAAGCAAAATAGAAAAATTTAAAACGGACTTAAAAACACGTTTAGAAAAATATGAGAAGCGCATCAAGGATAGAAAAGCCACAAAATTCACGCGGGACCGACTCGATTACGAGGCAGGAAGAATATATACCTTCGCCAAAAAATTTGACTCTGTCAGACGGAAGCAAATTCAAAGTGGGGCTGTAATACATCAAGATGCCACATATAGTGAGCTGAGCTCCGATACAGGCTCAGAACAGGAGCCGGAAGAGGAAAGAAGAAAGGGGCAAAGCGATGTTCGTCTGGCAGTTACAGATGAATTGCGTTAAATCAATGAAGTAATGAAAAACAAGACCATTATAAATTTGAGTACCATCAATTTAACGGCAGAGGAGCAATCTGTTTTGGAATTGGTTATCATATTGTGATGATAATGAATTTAATTATCCCCATAGTAGAATGGACTTGTATCAATACGTACGCAAATTAAAACTTGCCAAACTGTTTGCCAATAAGCGACCTGGAGAAACCCCTACGAATCAGACACAAATTGCCCAAATTACAAATTCAAGTGGCTTAAATACCTCAGATGCTGCAACTCTTAGTGACTTAATGGAACTATATAGAGAGAATGATTGTTCTTCAACGGACTCATCGCAGACAGAAACTTTGAACAAAGGAGAAGCATTTGAATTATTGAGTAGTGATCACACACCATTTCGACCACGGTCCAAGTTTTTACCACAAACAGCACGAGATAACTTGGATATTTTCTCTAAGAATGTCACAAGGGATCTGAAATTACTGTATAATAAATTAGCAGAACAAAAAAAGAAAAGAGATCCTAAAAAGGAGATTATACAGAAAACGGTGGAGACATTAATCAAAGATGATGGTGTGCTGGTGAAACCTTCTGATAAAGGAGGCAATTTAGTATTATGGGGACGAGAATTGTATAAGAAAGAAGCCCTTACTCAATTAAATAATATGAATGCTATAAAAGGATCGATATGCGAGAGTTCATACTGACTAAAGAAAAGTACCAGGCCAGATTAGAAGTCTGGAAAGAAGAGAATTTACTAAACTGGGATGAGTATAAATTTATAAAAAAAGATAATCCCATTCTCCCAGTTTTTTATATGCTTCCCAAAGTCCACAAGAATGCCGCTTCACCACCGGGAAGACCTATCATTTCTTCTTGTGGAAGTCTTTTTGAAAATACCTCAAAGTACATAGACTATTTTTTAAACCCTATAGTGAAGACTTTGACCTCCTATATTAAGGATTCTACTGATTTTTTGAAGTGTATTTTTGATATTAAATGGGATGAGAACAGCATGTTATTGTTAACACTTGATATTACTACTCTTTACACGAGCATACGGCATACTGATGGTTTAAAAGCAACGAAATTTTATCTAAATAGAAGATCTTTGAGGTTTTCTAAACAAAATGAAATGATTTTAGAAATGATGCAATGGTGTTTAACTAAGAACATGTTCTTATTTGGAGAAGAAATGTTCCAACAGGAACAGGGTACGGCGATGGGCACCTGCTTCGCCCCAAGCTATGCCAGTTTACATCTTGGCTGGTGGGAGGAGCAGGTGCTCAGAGGCCCATCCCTAGAACATTGGAATGCCAACATACTTTTGTGGGTACGATTTATCGACGATGTTTTCGTGCTGTGGGAGGGCACGGAAGCGTCAATTGAAATGTTCATTAATGAGATAAATTGTAACACACTTAACCTGAGATTCACTGGACAATATAGTAAATCCTACATAGACTTTTTAGATGTAAGAGTAAGAGCTGCTAAAGGAAAATTAGAAACTACTATCTTCAGGAAACCCACCTCAGGAAATACGATTTTACATGCTGGGAGCGCCCATCCTGCCCCTTTAATTAGAAGTATTCCTTTTGGTGAATTTTATAGAGCCAGGAGAACATGTAGCAGCCTAGAAGATTTTCTAAAAGTTGAAGAGGAAATGAGCCAAAGATTCCTACAAAGAGGTTACCCACAGAATATAATAGAAGGGGCAGCCTCAAAAGCAAGAAAATTAGATAGAAAGAAAGTCCTGTTTGAACCTTCAAAATCAGAACAGAAGAAGAAGAAAAGGAGTTTTATACAAGGGCAAAGTGACTGTAGGTTTATTACCACATTCAATGAAAATCATAAAGAAGTCAGAATGATTTTAAATAAACATTGGCATCTAGTAAAAAATGATTCCATACTAGGTCCAAAAGTGATAAAACATCCAGAGATCAGTTTCCGTTAATCAAAATTATTCAAGGATCGTATTGTGAGCAGTGAATTTTTTGAAAGTAAAAAATTGGGACAATCCACTTGGTTGACACGTAAAATGGGTTTTAGGAAGTGTTTTAAATGTAAGGCGTGCCAGCACGGAGTGAATCGGACGCATTTTAAAACATCTTTTAATAAAACTATTAAAATTAGAGGCTTTCTAACGTGTAGGTCCAGTTTTGTGGTCTATGCCTTGCAATGCCCCTGTCAAAAGATGTATATAGGGAGCACCACCTTACCAGTATTCCAGCGAGTCCTGCAACACAGAAGAGCGATTGTAAATAAAGATAGAACATATCCAATCGCTAGACATTTTGAAACATTCCAACAGAGTGATCCAACAGATCTACAATATAGTTGTATTGCAGAGATCCCAAAGAAAAAAAGAGGAGGGGATCGAGAAAAGGAACTCCGTAAACTAGAAACGTATTATATTTTGGAGTTTGACTGTAAAGAACCACAGGGCTTGAATGTGGATGAAGATCTACACACTTGTCTATATTGAGGAATGTTTTAGTTGCTAAAGAGAATGATATTAGTCACAGTAACTGAGAAGAATGAAAAAGAAAAAGATGCCGTGTATTCAATGAATTATTTGTTTTAAGAGGGAACTATGTAAATTTTATTGGAGTTAGGTAGGAATTATGTATACACTTAAAACCTTTTAAATATATTTTAGATGTTTGGTAGTTTGCACTGATTTACTTGAAACACTAGCACTTTATCGATATGAAGAAGAATTTGTTTGCATTTGAAGCACTAGCACTTTGCAAACAGATGGTATATAGGAATTAGCACTTTATAGAGATCAAGTGAAAAAATGTTTATATATACGCACTGGCACTTTAATGAGATTGAGTGTAGAAGTTTACAAGATGGACAACAGTAAACAGAGGAGATATATATGCACTAGCACTTTATTGAGATCATGTGTAAATGTTTACATCTAAAAAGTTAAAGTACCTTATAAATAAAACGAGATAATCAATAGCACTGGCTATTTATCTTGAGAAAAAGTTTGAAAGGTCAAATATTTAAAGGTTTAATTTTAGTGTGTATACATATTAATTTGTATGTGGTTGTGAAATTACATGTATAAATAATTGAAAGTGATTTAAGCCGATGAAAACACTGTGTTGGAACACTTGTTCATAATGCAAATGTGTTAAAATGTGTAAATAGTACCGCAAGGTAACACATTCCAAAATGGCGGAAGCTTTTTTATCTTTCTTCCAACATGTTGACAAAATAATTTGTTAGTCCCTCATCTATGTCGTGTACGTCACATGTCTGTATAAAAAAATGAAACGAATGACTTTGCACTGTCGTGAACAAGGTGGCAAGAGGCCATCGAAACGCGTTGATGTGAACTCAAGAATAAAAGCTGAATGAAATTTTCCCCTGGGAGTGCAGTATTGTTATTTTCGAAGCTAACGATAACCCTATGCTGAATATATATATATATATTTTGCTATTATGTAATTTCTTTTCAACATGGCACTTTCTGCCACATTCTGTGGCTCATTGCAAAACACAAATATTACTTCAAACCCAACTTACTGGACTCTGAATGGCAGGCATGGCTAGCAACCCTTCGGTTAGTCACCATCACATCATCTGCTGCAATATAAAGGGCTTCTAAATAAGCTCAAATGAAGTATAGTCTTTAAGACAGGCCAGCGCTAGGAGGTCGAGATTCTACTCCTGCAGGAGACACACCTATTGGGTAATAAATGCCCCTTTCTAGCCAGATCTGGCAGTAATAGTTTTTCATGCTGCATTTGCTCGAGGGTTGCATGAAGGTGCTACCCTACTTCATAATAGACTTTGTAAACTTCCAGACTTGGCATGATCCCCAGGGCCATTACCAAGCCATTAGGGGAGTAGTGCAGGGCAAGCCCCTCTTTATAATCATGCCCCTCTGCTTCTCTTCTCACCATTGCTTGAGTGAATTTGCCTTATCTCACAGCTCCCTGTTGGTAAATTGATTGTGGGTGGAGATTTGAACTTGGTTCAGTGGGAGGTGTATAGATAGTGGGCAGCACAAAGGTGCACCACGGAACCCACACCCCTGGCGAGATTCCTGGCCGCAATGGGTTTATGTGACACTTGGCACAGACTTTACCCCCACCTCAATGTTTGCATTTTTTTCTCTCGCCTTCACTACTCATGCCATTTGATCTCTGAAGAGGATATCATTGAAACTGTGCAGAATCCGGTATTTGCAAGAGGCCTTCTGACCATGCACTGATAAAGCTGGCGGTGAAAGGAACACAAGAGTGTAGTAATGGTGGGTGGCGGCGGGGTGCTTGGTGGAGCTGCAGTTCAAAAATCACATTATATTGGAAACGGAGTGCTACTTCGCACTGAACATTGGCTCCATGGAATCCCAAATTACACTCTGGGAAGACTTCAAAGTACACTTAAGGGGTAGGTGCATTAGCCATATAGGGAATCGAAATAGGAGGTTGGAATCCACCATATTGATACTGGAAATGCGCCATTTGTCCTCACCTGACTTGGACGAAATATAGACTTTATCTGCACTAGAATTAAGCAGCGATTGATGGGCGAGGCAAAGTCAGCCTCGCTGTCAACTCTAGCAGAATATATCATGGGGTCAGCTAGGTCTCGAAGCTCCTGCACTGGTTATGTAACTACAGAGAGTCACCAAGACACATTAACTCAATCACATGGCTGGATGACTACTTGGTGACAGAAGATGGGGTGACATAGACGTTTGCATCTGAATGTGATTCTCCTGACCCTCTGGTACTGGCCAACATCGTTCGTGATCTACAGATGTGGAGGCTCATCCAAGACGAATTAGATTCACTTGAGGAGTAAAAAAGCAGAGCGGAATTGGCTGCTGCTTTGGCATTACTCCTGGGGAGGAAAACACCAGGTCCCAATCGATTCCCCGTCGAGTTTGTTAGGTACACAACCAAACCGAGGATACCAACGATAAAGACAATGCCAGATGAAGCCAAGGGGCTAGTTGAATTAGCATATGATCTGATAATTTCTGAAATTGCAATCATACCCTAGCCTGGGGCTCATACCATCGTATACCACTGATTAGCATAGAAATAAAAACTCTGTGAAATTACTGTCCATCTGTTTGACCATAGTAATCGAGTCATTGGCCCACTGTGACCAGTGTGGGTTCATGCCTGGTAAATCCCTCATGCAAAACATTTGCAGATTTCACAATGCCCTGGCACTAATTGATCATCAGCAGGTCCCTCCAGTTCTACTCGTGGTGGACTTTGAGAAAGCCATTGATTCAGTGGCTTGGAACCATCTCTGTGAAGTGCTCTGAAGGACCAACTTCGGGCCCCAGTTTCTAAAATATGTTGTTATATACCAACCTGGTCGCCAGGGTCTATTTGGGTCAAGCGATATCAGACCGCTTCCCCATTCAAAGAGGTACCCAATATTCTGCCCTCTCTCCTCTTGTTATTTGTAGTGGATATTGAACCTCTCATCAAGTGTCTCTGAGTTGGCACCCTGGTGAAGGGGGATTAGAATAGACTCTGATAGAGTCTTGCTCTGTGCAAATTACTTGCCCATATACATGTGTAATGGTGGCAAAATCCTTCAGATGGTGAGTTCTGTAACCTCAAGGTGAATACATCCAAATCAGTTATCTAACCATTTAGGGGGAAGTGAGATGGCGTGCGATGGGCTTCAAAGATGCAGATTGCCAGCAACCGCTTTAAAAACCTGGGCGTGTATATAGCTCTTCCCGAAGACACAGCATAGGAATCTAATCGTCTTAATCACCTCTCCAGACTCACTGGAGACCTATCCTTTTGCCACCCCCGCCCTTACACATCCTGGGTAAAGTTTCCATTTTTTAAATGGTATTCGTGCCACACATCATCTATCAGCTCCAAAATGTAAGATTTATTGTTACTTCTTTCTGGGTATTTAGTCACTACTTAGGAATTTCCTGTGGAACAGTAAGACAACCAGAATTGCAGTAGCTTATTTATATAAGTCACTATTTGATGGCGGCATCAGAGTGGCAGATGTCCATTCATATTATCAGGCAACACAAATGGTAGTCCTTAACATCCGCCTCCCCTGTTTCATCCTGCCTTCGTCACTGAACATGGACATTAGGGAATGCTCTTTTTCTGCATTAGCCATAGGAAGGAAAAGTAACTAGAACAAAGAGAATGAGAGCTTTTGAGTCAGCCCCTTGGAGACTTGGGAGATACCCCATTCTGGGGGGGAACCATGCTTCATGTGACTGCTTGATGGATTTCAGGGGGGTGAAAATATTGGCATATCGAGGTTAGAAGATATAATATCTGGCACTCATATGAGCACCTTCCTTAGTCCTGAGGAGAATTGAGATTTGCACAAACACCTTTTTAGATACCTCCAGCAGCATCACAGGCTGCATGGGCATATTAAGGGCCTAACTGATCTCCCTGACTTTCCTCCTCTGGAGGTCAAACTCTTAATGGGGGGGGGCAAGGGCTGTAAAATTATCTAGTGCACATACTGCTCCCTAATTGTTCACTCATCCAACACCGTGGACCTCCTTAAATTAGCTGGTGAGAAAGATGCAGGTGAGCTCACAAAAGAAGAGTTAAGCACAAACAACAAAATGGTCCAAACGAGGACTGCAAAAGTTCTTTTGAAAAGAGAAACTTTCACAAGTCACACAACTTTATTAATTGTATACTGAACCCTATGGGGAATAAAAAGGAGAGAAACTGAAGAAATACAACACCAAAGCCAGGGGATATGCAAAATATCGTCTATGTTAAAGTTTTTGTAGTATATACAGATAATTTAAAGCATGTTAATGGTTGCTCCATCTTGTGAAAAAGTACAATAAAGGGTGCTTGTGCAAAGTGACGTGATCCATATTTACAAAACAAATAATGGAATATTAATTGCAGTGCATGCAAACAACTGCATATCGCTTGTGTGAACTGAAGACCTAGATCCTACTCACTATCCTTGTGACAGAGGTTGCTTTAATCAATCTAACTCCTTCTTAGGGACAATGATTCCTCCTCCCGAGTGGGAGAAGAAGATACATTGTAGAGAGAAGCGCCAATTCTGCAAATAATTCAGAGGGCTCTCCCACCTTGTACTTTTGAATTATGCAATAGAACTTGGCCTACCTACATTAACGAGGAAGGGTCTCATTCTTTGTAAGTCACGCCTTTGCAAGTATCGATTTTCTCAGGAATTCTTTTGACGCATGAGCCTTGGACGAGGAGCACACATGCATTTTTCCATATGTTTGCTCACCCAGTTGAGGGTTGAGTACCTATGCTACTCTAGGTTGCTTCACTTATTTGTCCTGATGAAGACTACATTAAAGTTTTTGAGTGACCACGTGTTTTCTGGTTTGAAACGTCGACAACCTTATTATCTATGCCTGGACTGAACCATTGTTCTCAAGGACGAATTTGATTGATTAAAGCATTACCTCCCCGAGAACCATATTGATCTTCAGCTCAGACAGGCTGTATGCAGTTGCTTGCATGCACTGCAATTCATATTCTATTATTTTATTTTTAAATACTGATCACTTGTCACTTTGCACAAGCATCCTTTTTTGCACTTTTTCACCTGATGGAGAAACCATTAACATGCTTTAAATTATCTGTATATACTACAAAAACTTTAACATAGACAACATTTTGTATATTCCTTGGCTCCGGTATTGTATTTCTTCTGTTCTTGCCTTTATATTCCCCCTTGGGTTCAGCATACGATTAATAACATTGTGTGTCTTGTGAGAATTGGTTTCTCCTTTCAAAATATCTTTTACAGTCCCCATTTGGACCATTTTGTTGGCACTGCTTAACTGTACCCTGGTCCTACGGTCTTTTGGCTAACCCTATTATGTTGTAATGGTACACAGAAGATGAGTGACAGGAGGCCAGGATGGCCCTCGGAGATGCAGCCATGGCCTCAGAGTGATCCAGCTGAGGTTTCTCAACAGGATCTTCGTGACCTGCCTTAAGCTGTGATGCTTTGGGAGGATTCTATCCCCTGCCTGTCTAAGATGCGGAAATTGCCCAGCAACAGCACTAGTAGTGTAGTGTGTATTAGGCTCTCTAGGGGAGGTATTGGTCTGGCCCTTAGACCCAGACCCAAAATGTGCTCCTTCACATAACCGCTGATACTGAAATTAACAGATAGAAACCAGCTCTATTACATATAGGGCTGCTGGTGGCCAAGCAGAGAGCAGTAGGGAAGGGAGAAGTGAGTGCCCTCCAATGCTCAACAGCTGGGCTTGGGACGTGGATAGCTGCATGATATTGGAGATACAGGTTTTTGAGGCCCACGGCTGCCCACAAAAGCACAAAAGCATAAGGGGGTATTGGTGAGAATTTAAAGGCATCACTTAGGACATGATCAGTAACACTAGCAACACTGGTAATACATTACCCGATTAGTGTACCTTGTAAATGGAAATGCTGGACATGATCACTTACATGGAGTTCTCAAGATTTTTTCCTTATCTGAGCGTTATTACTATTATATCTGCAACAAAAGGGAGTACAAAAAGGTTTATTGTACATGCCAGGCTAATTCAGCTGGGAGAGTGATGTGCTATGAGCGAAGCACAAGTCAGTCTCATCTAACATACACTTTGGATCTACTTCTTATAATACTAATTTTGGCCTACATCCATATTTAATATAATGTTCACAATAGAAAAAGCTTCCTGGTTTTCCGTTATGTCCCACCCAGATTACATACATTTATTTAAAGAACAGCTCTTTCCTGTTTGTGACTTCTCATGCCAGACTAACAGACTACAATGGAAAACATTCTTGCTGCTCTGAATTTCCTGTTATATATCCTAAGCAGGACCTTCTCAGCTCGAATACAATGAAGAGAAAAAAACACTTAAATCAAACCGCATTGAGACCTTTTTTTGAAAGCAGGTTGTAGGTTATTTCCAGATACAATTGTGCAACTTTAACATGCATGTTTAACCCCTTCTGTGCCCATGACGAGCTAGACTCGTCATGGAGCACAGTCGCGCTGTGCCCATGACGAGTCCAGCTCGTCATGAGGCATTCCCTGGGAAATCCCTCTGGTGCGGGCACCAGAGGGATTCCCTTTTACTGAAAATAGCCTCGGGAGCTGGGGAAGAGCTTCCCCAGCTCCCGAGGCCCCCCCCTGCTTTCAGTGTAATGACGATCGACGCGCACGTCGCGCCACCGTCATTACACTGAAACTGAAACTGAAATGAGCCAAGAGGCTCATTTCAGTTTCACTTTGTACATGCTCAGGGGGCTATCTCAGCCCCCTGAGCACGTAGAAAGACGGAAGAGGTATCGTTGGAAAGGGGAGAATCTCCCCTTTCCAATGGTACCCCTCCCCAGTGGATCCCTGGGACCCCCCTTGCAAAACCAGGTCGTTTTGAGGTAGGCAATTTTCATGTCGCCTCAATACGTTTTGGGCCCTTGCCTGTCGCAGGTACTTGGGCCTCCCACACAAGTGAGGCACCGTTTTTATCGGGAGACCCTGGGGTACGCTGGGTGGTAGGAAATTTGTGTCAGCCCGGTGATGCCACAACTTTCCCACACGAACATGTGTGAAAAAGGTGATTTTTTTTCAGCTAAATTTGTGGTTTGCAGGGCATTCTGGATAAGGAAACGTTGGGGGATCCACGCAGCCATACCTCCCTGGAATCCCCCGGGTGTCTAGTTTTCAGAAATGTGTGGGTTTGGTAGGTTCCCCTAGGTGGCCGCCGAGCACCGGGCCAAAAACCCAAGTTACCCCCCTTGCAAAACCAGGTCGTTTTGAGATAGGCAATTTTCATGTCGCCTCACTACGTTGTGGGCCCTTGCCAGTTGCGAGTACTTGGGCCTCCCACACGAGTGAGGCACAGTTTTTATCGGGAGACCCGGGGGAACACTGGGTGGTAGGAAATTTGTGTCAGCCCGGTGATGCCACAACTTTCCCACACAAAAATGTGTGAAAAAGGTGAATTTTTCAGCTAAATTTGAGGCTTGCAGGGCATTCTGGGTAAGGAAACGTTGGGGGATTCACGCAAGCCATACCTCCATGGAATCCCCCGGGTGTCTAGTTTTCAGAAATGTGTGGGTCTGGTAGGTTCCCCTAGGTGGCCGCCGAGCACCGGGCTAAAAACCCAGGTGACCCCCCTTGCAAAACCAGGTCGTTTTGAGGTAGGCAATTTTCATGTCGCCTCAATACGTTTTGGGTCCTTGCCTGTCGCGGGTTCTTGGGCCTCCCACACGAGTGAGGCACCGTTTTTATCGGGAGACCCGGGGGAATTCTGGGTGGTAGGAAATTTGTGTCAGCCCGGTGATGCCACAACTTTCCCACACAAAAATGTGTGAAAGGTGAATTTTTCAGCAAAATTTGAGGCTTGCAGGGCATTCTGGGTAAGGAAACGTTGGGGGATCCACGCAAGCCATACCTCCCTGGAATCCCCCGGGTGTCTAGTTTTCAGAAATGTGTGGGTTTGGTAGGTTTCCCTAGGTGCCGGCAGAGCTAGGGTTAAAAAACTACAGCTAGGCACTTTGCCAAAAAAGGTTCATTTTTCACTGCGAAATTGAGGTGTGTCCACGATGCGTTTTGCGCCGTTTCCTGTCGCGGGCACTAGGCCGACCCACACAAGTGAGGTACCATTTTTCTCGGAAGACTTTGGGGAACGCGGGGTGGGTGGAAATTTGTGGATCCACGCAGATTCCAGAACTTTCCACCAGAGAAATGTGGGGAAAATGTGTTTTTTTGGCAATTGTTTAGGTTTGCAAGGGATTCTGGGTAACAGAACCTGGTGGGAGGCAGTCAAGTCACCCCATCCTGGATTCCCCTGGGTGTCTAGTTTTCAAAAATTGATAGGTTTCCCTAGGTGCCAGCAGAGCTATGGTTCAAAAACTACAGCTAGGCACTTTGCCAAAAAAGGGTCATTTTTCACAGCGAAATTGAGGTGTGTCGACATTGCATTTTGCGCCGTTTCCTATCGCGGGCACTAGGCCGACCCACACAAGTGAGGTACCATTTTTCTCGGAAGACTTTGGGGAACACTGGGTGGGTGGAAATTTGTGGATCCAAGTAGATTCCAGAACTTTCCACCACAGAAATATGGGGAAAATGTGTTTTTTTTATGCAATTTTTTAGGTTTGCAAGGGATTCTGGGTAACAGACCCTGGTGGGAGGCAGTCAAGTCACCCCATGCTGGATTCCCCTGGGTGTCTAGTTTTCAAAAATGTATAGGTTTGCTAGGTTTCCATAGGTGCCGGCAGAGCTGTGGTTAATAAACTACAGCTAGGCACTTTGCCAAAAAAGGGTCATTTGTCGCTACGAAATTGAGGTGTGTCCACCTTACGTTATGCGCCATTTCCTGTCGCGGGCACTAGGCTGACCCACACAAGTGAGGTACCATTTTTCTCGGAAGACTTTGGGGAACGCGGGGTGGATGGAAATTTGTGGATCCACGCAGATTCCAGAACTTTCCACCAGAGAAATGTGGGGAAAAGGTGTTTTTTTTTGGCAATTTTTTAGGTTTGCAAGG
Source organism: Triturus cristatus (assembly GCF_964204655.1). NCBI lineage: Eukaryota > Metazoa > Chordata > Amphibia > Caudata > Salamandridae > Triturus > Triturus cristatus. The sequence continues at coordinate 724,790,829 of NC_140590.1, read as the reverse complement.
GATTCTGGGTAACAGAACCTGGTGGGAGGCAGTCAAGTCACCCCATCCTGGATTCCCCTGGGTGTCTAGTTTTCAAAAATGTATAGGTTTGCTAGGTTTCCCTTGGTGCCGGCAGAGCAAGGGTTAAAAAACTACAGCTAGGCACTTTGCTAAAAAAGGGTAATTTTGCATTGTGAAAATGTGGTGTGTTCACGTTGGGTTTTGAGCCATTTCCTGTCGTGGGCACTATGCCTACCCCTACAAGTGAGGTACCATTTTTATCGGGAGACTTCGTAAATTCAGATTTGTAAAGGAACTGTTATTACCTATTGACTTTCGATGCATTTCTGCCTTCCAAATGAAAGACATTGTGTAAAAAAGAAGTCATTCTAAAAAATGACTGATAATTCTCATGCTAGTATGAGTATCCCAATTTTGGAAATGTGCAAATAGCTACTGTTTCTAAACTCTATAATTTGTTCCCATTTCAGAAATACATAGGTGTCTTTCATACCGATTTTTCCATGTACACATTTTTACAGAATAATTACTATATACCCGGAACATAATAAAAACAAGCATTGGCATAGCCAATAGGTCTCGCCTTGGGGACCTTATAAGTGTTTAGCCATGCAACAGTTGCATAACTAAATACTTATAAGGTCCCAAAAGCGAGACCTATTGGCTTTGCCAAGCAGCCATGCGGCCGCGAAAGTGATAGTAATCGTGGTAAAAGAGGCGCGTGCGCCCGCGCACATGCACTGTAGCTCTAGGCTGGCCTGGTAGCACTTTTTGAAGCCCTCTCAATAAGTCTCGCCAGACCAGCGCATGCGCTGGGTCAGGCGAGACCTAAAAACCATTGCAAGTTGCTGCTCAGTTTTTGGCTCTGGGTTCGTCGGGTTCTTGGTGAACCTACAAGTCCTATATATCCCCACAACCAGTAATGTCCAGCGGATGTAACGGTATATTGCTTTCAAAGAGCTGTCAAAATTAGGAGAAGTTACAGGTGAAAAACGTTGACACAAAAGGCGCTTTTTTTCAACAAATTTTCAATTTATCCTATATTTAACTGTTAGTTTCTATAAAGAAACCTTGATGGATCTACACAAATGACCCCTTGCTGAATTCAGAATTTTGTCTACTTCTCTAAAATGTATAGCTTTCCAGGATCCATTATTGCTTTTGTAGCCATTTCTACCATTAACTGGAAGGAGGTTGAGGCACAAAAAATAGCAAAAATAGGCTATGTCCCAGAAAAATGCCAAAACTGTGTAAATAATTTTGGGTTTCTGACAAAAGTCTGGTATCCCCTAAAAGCTGGGAAAATTGTGATTTCAGCCCCACAAACCCTTTTTTGATAACATTTGCAGGGAAAAACCCAGATGCTTTCATTTGCAGCCCGTTTTTCCCATTTTCCCCCCAAAAAAACTAAATTTTGCTGTATTTTGGCTCATTTCTGTGACCCCTCCAGGGGAATCCACAAACCCTGAGTACCTTCAGAATCCCCATGATGTTGGAAGAAAAGGACGCAAATTTGGCGTGGGTACCTTATGTGGTCAAAAAGTTACAGGGGCCTCAGCGCGCACTACCCCAAATAGCCAAAAAAGGGCGTGGCACAGGAGGGGGAAAAGGCCTGGCAGCGAAGGGGTTAAACCGCATTATACTGTTTTTCTGTCTTTACATAATATTTCACAGTGTGTGGGCACGTGACAGATAAAACTGAATAATTAGGTCCTAAATCTAAATTAGGGTTTTGATTCCTTTCATTCCCCTCTCTAGTCTATTCTTCGACTACTTCTTCACTACCCCAGTACATTTCTTCCAATTCTATATTTTGCATCTCTTTATTTCTCCTTATAGGGAACATACCTCCCACTTTAGCTGTAACCCTCTTGCAGCCTGCTAAGTTAACCTGAAATACTAGGCACATCAACAGCAACAGAACTATTATAGGCAACAAGGCCTTGGACAACCCCGACATCCAGGACAGCACCCAATCAAACCAGCCAGTGAACCACTCATCTGGAGCACCCCCTCTTTCTTCATCTGTGCATGCAAATTATGCAAAGTCAGTATGTCCTGAGTTAGATTTCCTTCATCTTCATCATTCGCCGGTATGAAAGTGCAGCATATTGAATTACGTTTTTTACATATTCTCCTTCGATTGCTGTCATTAAGTCCAAAACATATCTGTTTTCCATCACCATAAGTCTGATCGAATGAAGCTCTTCTTTAATTGCATTAAAGCCATCTTCAGTAGCATTTATGGCTTTCATAATCTCCCAGCGGGTGATCTGAACCCAGAGAGCAGTTGCTTTTGCTTGAAACAAAGGTATCAGACTTCCAAAAAATGTTTGGGCGTCACTGAACAACCTATACTCTTTGGGCACATCCTGCTACACTGAAGTTCCAAAGTACTCAGCCATCCTTTTTCTTCTGTGATGATGCAGCAGAGTTGATGCTTTACTCATGGTATGCAAATGCAAATTTTGTATTTATTTTGCTGGTATTACCATAGATGGAGTATGCAAAGTCACCAGAGAGCAGATTCCGCTCCAATCGGGGGGTAATTGAGTGTATATTCGAGCTCCACACTGCCAGTAAAAATCCATAAGGCTGGAGGTACCGCCCTGCATATCGGCATTGTAAATAGTTGAACTGCAATTGAGATTCTGTCCCACTTTAACAATCCCATTTCCCTGAAAGCAAAGATAAAATCCCATTAGTTTCACAGCCAGCTTAGGATGACGTTTAGTTCCAGTCCATGTATATCTCTGTATATTTTCATCCCATATTTGCTGACATGATGCTTTTATATCATCAAATCTCAAATGATTTTTTGTTTCTGTGCCATTCCATAAAGATATGGCCCTACATGAAAACCTAGCTCCAGTAAACCATTTATTATTGGCAAATCTCTGATGCTTCAATACTTAATACTGGTCTGGCTGCGCAATCTGGGGGCAGTGGTTTGGCAGAATAATTATTACAGGTGGATGGTGGATTAGATCTCCCTAGAATACCTCGTTCCAATACGGCTTCCTCCCAATTTGCATAACTATATTTCGGCCCTGCTCCTTTCATTCTGGATATCTCTTTCGTTATCTCTGTTTTATCTGTCAAAATTTGCAAAATTTCAGGGGTTGTATCAAATCGGGTTTTATTAACTCTGGCTGTCATAGGACTAACATGCGTTGGCTGTAACTGTGCTTTTATGCTACACAAGAAAAGATGCAATAAACACTTTGTCATATTAACAGGCACTTCTTTAGGATACACTAAAGGTGGTGTTTCTATGGCATGGGGAATAAGAGAACATGCATAACAACTATCATTTTGTGTATTGGTACCTATATCATGCATGCTTTTGTACCACAAATGATCAAGTAGAGAATCATGCAGAGGATGTATATCTATTTCATTGAAAACAGCTCTACGAAAGCGTGATACTTCTTCCCTATGGGTGGGATCTTTTGCATCTACATAATACATAATACAATAGCAAATTATCAGAGTAATAATCATAACCACTGAACACATTATTATACTATGAAAAATATCATTTAACTGTCTCTTCATTGTATAATTTGTTCTTGGACCATTGCCTCCTCCACTCCTTGTGGGAGTGAGGCCAAAAATTGAATAATGTCCGTTACGTGCACCCAGTTCCGCATCCCCTCCACTTTTACTGCTGTTGGCGTGCTCTGTGTTACTTGGTAGGGGCCTAGAAACTTGGGATCCTTCCATGTTCTCGCAAAGTTGCGCACAAAGACCCAGGAACCGATGCTGATGGCTGTAGACAAGGGCAGGGGTGGTGTGGTACTGTTGGTCTGTTGCAGCTGAACATGTTTAGAATAAACCTGTACAGCTTTTGTTAAGGCAGACATGTATGCATTCATTTCTTGCCAAACACTTTCTGATGCAGACTTGGTATTAGAACGAATCATTTGATTTTGTTTAAAAGAAAAATTAGAATGCCTACCTGTTACGACTTGGTGAGGGGTCAAATGATGATCTCTTGAAGGGGCATTTCTCAATGCATACAGAGCAAGGGGAAGGCAGTAAAGACAATTCTTTTTCAGTGTCTCTCAAATTTTTGACACTTTGCTTTTCAATAAGCCATTCATCCTCTCAACAATTCCATTACTCTCTGGCTGGTAAACTGAGGTAAACTGGTGTTCCACTCCTAATAGTGTAGTAATTTGCTGAAATACTGTGTTAACAAAGTGCTTTCCATTATCGCTGCGTATCGCCGCCGGAACCCCCCCACCTAGGTATGACCTCTCTCACCAGGAATTTGGCTGCCTGGTCAGCATCACACCTGGAGCAGGGTCCTGCTTCAATCCATCGCGATAATGGACACACCACTACTAACAAATACCTATATCCATTACATTTTTGTATCATATCTACAAAATCTATGTGTAACTCTATGAAAGGACCTATTGGTCTTGGAATGGAGGATGAAGGCATTTTTGGTGACCTTTTATTAGAGTACTGATAGCACACATGACATGAAGCTAGAAATACATCAACTAATGGCCCTAGATTAGGGATAAACCAGCTTTTATTTAATTCATCCATCATTACTCTTTTAGAATTGTGTGTTGGTAAATGAAGTTGTTGAAGGGCTGTTATAAGTAATGACTGAGGCATTATAACTTTACCTGAAGTTGCTGATCTATAAAGAAGATATGGAAATCCAGTCACTCCCCCCCCCCCCCCCTTGATTTCCAGAGCTCTTTCTCATTTTGTGGCGCTTCATTTTGAATGTCTAATAATGCCTCTGTAGAAATATTCTCATAGTGTTGTATCTCAACCTCATCATCTGCATCCACAGTGTGCATACTGCATGTTTTCATTGCATATAAACTAGCTTCCTTTGCTGCTGTATCAGCAGCTTCATTTCCCTTAGACACCAAATCTGTTCCCTTTGTATGTGCCTGGCACTTAACCACTGCTACTTGACATGGTATTTGTAATGCAGCAATAAGGTCAGCTAAAAGATGTTGGTGCGCTACTGGTGTCCCATAAGATTTAAGAAATCCTCGCCTTTCCCATCTCTTCAGCCCTGAGTGAACTGTGGAAGCTACATATGCTGAATCAGTGTATATTGTTACTGGCTGACCCTGACAAGCCTGTAGGGCCGTTATCAATGCTTTTAATTCAGCCACTTGGGCTGAGTCTTGGGATGGCAAGGGTAAGAGGTGCAATGTATGTAAGGTATAATCAGTAGGTGTAACAATAGCCTCAACAACAGCTGCACCTGTATGTCTTTTACCTGTCTCCTGGTCTATCCATGAGGAACCATCAATAAACAATTGTCAGCCATCAGGCAAGGGGTCTTCATGTGCCAGGTGATCGTCCTCCTCCAATGTTGCACTACAGTCATGATCAGTGGGCTCTAGTGGGTGCACTAAAAAAGTTGCAGGATTGACTGAGTGTACTCGCTCAATGCAGATAGAATGGTTTGACAGTATTACTTCATAACCTGTTGCTCTTTGAGTGCTCAGTGTACTTTTACTTTTCTGCAGCACAGCAAATGGAGAGTGCTCAACATACAATGTTACAGGGCATCCTGCTGTAATAGTACTACTCTTTTCTACTGCAAAAGCTGCTGCTGCAAGCGCTCGCTCACAAGGAAAGTGACCTTTCATTACTGGATCTAATAGTCCACTAAAATAGGCAACGGGTTTATGACCCATTGGGTATTTTTGAGTAAGGACTGATATCATGGAATCTTCTGTGGCAGCAGAAAACTGAAAAAAATTATTTGTATAGTCTGGATTTGCTAGCACTGGGGCTGAAGCAATTGCTTCTTTCATTGTCTGAAATGCACTTATGCTGTCATCACTCCACTGTATGCCTGTGTTGTCAGTTTTAGCTTGCTTCATTGCATATAATAGTGGTTGTATGATGGTAGCATAATCAAATACCCACTGACGTACAAAATTACAAAGGCCTAGAAAGTTCTGCATGTCTTTTACTATCTTGGGCTGAGGCTGATCACGTATAGTTTGTATTCTAGAACCTGCTATCTTTTTGCCATCTGCGGACAACACTTGGCCCAAATACAGCACTGCTTTTTGCACAAACTGTAATTTTTTCTTGTCCACTTTGTATCCCTTAGTAGCAAGTAGCGTTAGGAGATTGACAGTGTCCAGAACACATTCAGATTCTGTTTTACTGCATATTAATAAATCATCTACATATTGTAAAACTGTACTGTCTGACTGGAAATTTAACAAGTCATCTCTCGATACTCTATTAAACACAGATGGAGACTCACAATAGCCTTGCAGGAGTCTAGAGTACTGGATTTGTTCACCATCAAAACTGAAGGCTGTCAAATATTGACTGTCAGGATGTAAAGGTATGCTAAAAATAGCATTCTTTAAATCCACCACAGAAAACCATTTGCTGTTACTTGGTATATTAGTCAATATCACAGATGGGTCTGGCACTATGGGGTACTCTGCTAATACTATGGCATTAAGGGGGCGAAAATCCTGAACCATCCTCCAAGTATTACCTGTAGATTTTTTCACAGGATAAATTGCTGTGTTACAAGGTGATGGACAGGAATACAGGCTCCCTGATCCTTCAGTCTTTGTATTGTCCCTCTAATACCTTCTTTTGCTTCTTTAGACAGTGGATACTGTTTTACACGTGGCAATTGTGCACCTGGCTTCAACTTTATCTTAAATGGTTCTGCAGATAGTATCAGTCCTACCTCATTTGGAGCTGATGTCCAGAGACAAGGTGGGACTGCTACAAGTGCTTCAATATCATTGGAGGGGGATGGCACAACTGGAAACGTGGTCTGTGAATGGTAAACACGTACTAACAAGGGTGCAGTGTGTGTAAAACTATCTCAGTCGTGGTGGGATCGTCTGAAAAGAGTTCTGAATCAGAAATGTCCCGCGGTCTCAGACCAGGCATAAGAAAAATCAGAACCTTCCAAGTTCCTCCATCATTATCTGATGCCACCAGAGCGCCCCACCTTCTGGATATTTCCATGCACTCAAGATAAAGGGTATTCACCTGTCCTAGTTCATCACCACCAGCTTGTCTCCTAAAAATTAATCTTGGTGGTAATTCCATCCATCTCCCTAAAAGTATTTCCTCTGTCTTCAGAACCGTAAGTACTGCATCCGCTAGCAATTTATAATGCACTGGCTCTGCCCATCCAACCACATTTTCCTCTGGTATTCTTAGTAAATGTATCCCACATTTCGCTTGCCCTGGTATGTCACATGTCATGGACCCATCAGAGGAAAATCTTATTGTCATGTTTAATTTAGACATGATATCCCTTCCTAATAAATCTGCTGGTGAATTAGGAGAATAAAGGAAACGCTCCTGCGTTCGCACTCCTGCCACCTCTATGGGCACATGTGTTGTGTATGGAATGCGCTGTACTTCACCAGAGAAGCCCTGCGTATCCAAGGTGGCAGAGGACAATGGAACATTTCCTTCTGAGAGGCAAGATTTTGTTGCCCCTGTATCAACCAAAAAAGCATACCTCCTTCCCATTATGATCATTTCTACCATTGGTTCTTCCTCTGGGTCTATAGTCCTAGCTACCACAGTACTATTGGGATTCCCTGGTGCGTCCCATCAGGCTGTATGATAAAAGGGGTTTCCACCTTGAACAATCTCTCACCCTTGTCCTTGACTCCCTGTGCTCACCAGTGCATTAGTCTGCACCTGATGCTGGCCTCCTGCCTGCACAACAGGTGCTGGTGCCCCTTGAATAGGTACGTTAGCAAATTTCTGTTGTGGCATATAAACCTGTGGTAGTGGAGTTATTTGTTGTTGAGTATAGGGGGCATACTGATAAGGACCATATTGAGGCGCTGGCCCTGACGTGTTCACATTTTGTCTTCCCCTTCCTCTCCCTATTCCTATCACTCCCTGCGCTTCATCACTCTTCTTAAAGCGACATTCAGAAAAAAATAAAATGTCCAATATTACCGCAGTAATGGCATTTAAAATTTCTTCTTCCTTGCATCCGTCTCCCCTCTCTTTGATCCCTTCCTTGCTCCCTGTTTGCAACAGGAACCTGCACAGTCATTTCTTTTCCTGTCTTTTCCTTCTCATTTTTCTGTATCTTTTATGTCACCAGTTTAGCTTGGGCTCTGTCACTTTGGTCTTTATTCCTCCTTTCCTTTTCTTCCTTTTTTTCTACAAAAATGTATAATATGTGCTTGTATTTCTGCCCAGGGTTTTACATCTAAAGCCACAATCTGATCTAAATGGTCTTGTATATCTCCTGGTAGCCCCTGTTTTAAAACATTGTAGAATAATCTGCAACTACCTCCCATGTCTACAGGTCCTACATCTGCTTCCCACTTTTTCTTCATCAGTGTTATGTAGTCTGCACAGGACTGTCCTGGAGACATAGTTTGTGTCATCAATGCCCCAATATCTGGTCGGTCTGGGTACCTATTCCTTAATTCAGCCCACACTCTAGAGCGCACAACACCAAAATCAGACCCATCATGTTTTCCTTTAGTAATAGTTACTCCTTGTATCCCTGCACTTCTCATTATACTATCCACCTCATCCCCTACTATGGAGCTCAAAAGGCTCTTTACATCCCCAAGAGCTAAAGGTATCCCAGCTGTTGCATTTTCAAATGCTTTTATCCATTTCCCTGCTCCTTCATGTAATGGAGGCAGGCCTTTAGATGTTCTTTATCCATGTGTTGCCATGGAACATAGACAGGCTGTGCTCCCTGTGTCTTATACACCAGTGGCATCTGCATTACAGTGGTATTCCTGTCACCATGTCCCTCATACGGTGTGTCAGATCTTAAAGCATATTTCTTCCACACACACAGACTTTGTTGCATTTAATCATAATCCCACTCTGGATCCCCATAACCCTGAAAAATACATAAATCAGCCATATTTATCAATTCAGGGTCAAAGGATCCTGCTCTTGGCCACACTTTCATCTGTGGCACCATACCTGCTGTCCATCCTGTAAGGCTGTTAGTAAATGGGACAACATTATACCAACTATTTTCTCCCTTTGCTAATATTTCATTGGGTGTCAAGTCACTGTTTCCTTGCCTTTCTTTTCTCTGTATAAAACTTGCTATTCCCTGCATATTTTGTACATGAAAGGATCTTACTTCAGCTGGAGGGGAACTTTGTCCTAACTCTATCATACCCTCTGCGTGAAATAGACGCCCAGACCTTGTTGTACTACTGGGAAACACCTGCTCTCCTTTTAATTGTTCTCTAAAAGCACTTTGTTCCTCTAATCTTCTTCTATTTATTTCAGCATTTCTGTTCTTAGCCTCTTGCCACAATTCCATGCGTTCCCGGTCAAGAACTCTTCTAGTTTCACTCTCCACTGAGTTTATTTCTTCCTCATCTTTCTCATCCTCTCCTGGCACATTCTTGATTTCTAGACCATATCCTATGTCCCTTACAACTGGCTTTGCATCTGGTTTAAATGATATGGAATTACATATATTTGAACAGTCATCAGCAATAATGCTTAATCTCTTAATTGTATTCTGTATTCCCTTTACAGTGGTGGTCATGGCACGCTAACCCTTATCCTCTTCCTGATATGTTTTTGATCATGCCCCTAAATCAAACTTCACCTGTGGGGTGCTAGTATAATATCCATTTCCCTCACTTGAGTTTTGAGGAATCGTGCTAGCCCATTCTAATATATCTTTTGACTTTTGTTCCAGCAATTATCCATTGTTGTCTTGTCTTAATTTTACTGAAATGTCTCCTGTTAAGGACACTGTTCCCTCATATACTTTTTCAGGTTTAAGAGGGTCTTTATTAATTGTTTGAGCAAAATCAACCTCCCCCATTTTTAATAAGTCACCAACCTTTGGTGTAACTTTGTTTATGTCAGTCAAAGGAATTAATATCGGATCTTTATAGCCTAAAGCTGGAACATCAGTGTCCACTGAGTCTATTGAGGTAGTGGATTCCTTATCTTCCACTGCCAATGATGGATACATACCCTGACGGCATAAGGGCCCTTTAATTATCTCAGAATATGTTGGGGTGGTGTGTGGCTTCAACATGTGAATCCTGACTGAATATCTTCCACATGTCCAATGATACTAATCTTTTTGTTCTCTTATCTCCTTTATATGCTCCTAAGATATATGATATTACATGGGCTATCACTGTATTATCAAAAGAGCCATCTGGGGGCCATGGAACCAGGGACGTCTCTGTGCCTTCTGCCCATTCCTGACAATGTCTTTTTATTCTGTCAGAGTCTCCTGGAAATGTGGAAATCATATGGCCTAAAGGAGTCCCTTTGTCTCCCTGCCTCCCCTTAGAAGATTTCTTAAAGAAAGGCATGACCTCACAATTTTCCTTTTAATCTACCCAAAAACTTTTATTATTCTTAAAGGCTACTGTCCTAATGTAGTTCACACTAAAAATACAGTTGGTACCTCTAATAATGCAAGAGAACTCATAATCTATTACACATGATATAACAATCACAAATCTACATTATATTTATATATACATATATATTTAGAAAAACAACTCACATGACATATAAATACAAAATGTCAACCTTTCCTCTTTCTCTGACGTTTTCCTAACTCAAACTGTCAGGATAAACCTCTTAGATAATTCCTATTTCTCTAATAATTCCCATGGGGAAAGAAAAACAGTCTGCCAAGTTTAACTAAATAAACCTCTATTTCTCTGACGATTCCTCAACAAAAGGTCTGTTAGGATCAACAAAACACATTTAATTCTCACTCTCTCTCTCTCTTCCTCTCTGACGATTCCTAAACAAAGGTCTGCCAGGATTAACTAAATACACATCTCCGTTTGTAACAGTTGTGGATCAATACACAAGGATTCGACAATTGCCCTTTTTTCCTACCTTATCTGGCCGCTGCAGATGTCCCCCAGACCGGTACCCCTGTCGTCCAAAAAACAGATCTTTCGTATCAACGGGCGTCTGTCATCCTCTTCAAATTGTGCACAACTAAATTAGTTGTCCGAAGGGGCCCCGAAGGAGAACCTCCCCAGCAGCAGGCAGGAGCAAAGGGGATCTCTTGGCTGGCTCTGCCACGATGTCGGGGAAAAAATCCTTTAAGCAGTGCAAATCATTTAATCACCACATCTGCAACAAAAGGGAGTACAAAAAGGTTTATAGTACATGCCAGGCTAATTCAGCTGGGAGAGTGATGTGCTATGAGCGAAGCACAAGTCAGTCTCAACTAACATACACTTTGGATCTACTTCTTATAATACTAATTTTGGCCTACATCCATATTTAATACAATGTTCACAATAGAAAAAGCTTCCTGCTTTTCCGTTCTGTCCCACCCATGATTCCTTTCACTAGTTTTACAACACTTTACCCCGCTAACCAATAATTATATACCTGTGCTCTCCCTGCAAACATAGCTGAATTGACCTTATTACTAATTGTTATTTTTAATGTGTCTACAAGTCCCTAGTATGTAGATTACAAAGTTTACTGAGGGACTACAAGTTAAATACCACTAGTGTACTGCAGCACCTATTGTTCTGTTCAGTACACTCGTAAAGCATACCTTGCTTGATCCCTACCCTGTGTAGATTGACTCTGCAGTGGTAACCCTGCAGTGCGACCTGTCAAAAAATAACCCTTTTTGACAGGTAAAAATCTCCCTCTTATCATTTTCAAGACACCTCTATGTAAACATTGTAGTCCACAAGATAGGTTACTAAGGGCCAGATGTATGACCCGCCAGTTAGCGAGTTGCAAATTGCGTCACATTTCAATTGCTGTCGCAAAACATTCTTACATAGCTTAAGGAGTCGCTATGAGGAAGGGACGCCCTTGGAACACCGTGTCCTAATAGCGAGTCACTAATCCTATTTTGGGAGTTGCAAATTGATTTGCGACTCGCAAAACAGGATTATTACATGGGCCACAGGTTTTTTGCGGACGCAAACAGGTCTAAAACCCATTTGCACATGCAAAAAACCTTTAGTACATCTGGCCCTTAGTATTTAAAATTAGGGCATTTAGAACATTAATATTACCACGTACCTACAGTGATAAGGCCCAAAATCTAATTCTATGGTGAAGTCTGATTCTAAATATTAAGGAAAAGTGACTTTTACAAAGTTACCTCTTCTTGCCTGAAGCTCTAAGCGACTATGTTGCATTAGCACCCTATCATTAGCCTAGTCAGTGATTAACCTTGAATACGCGTAAATAGGTGTGAAATGCCTCCCAGGCGCATACAATAGGCTGACTTGAATGGGCAAAGATGACTCCTGTGAGCTGAACAGAATATGCAGGCTGGGGGCAGTGTCAAATCCTGCATGACAGGTCTTTTTAGTCACATGCAACCCTTGGGCGCACTTGAGAGGGAGAGAGCAGAATTGCAAGAGAATTCATGTGGATTCCCTGTCGGGCTGCTGAAAGACCTTGCTCTTGTTCTAACAGGCACCTGTCTCTGGTTTTGTTCTGGGTACACTTCCTGCTTCAAACTGGACTTCAGTGTTAGATGTAGGAGGACACTAAGATTACCATTGTACACTTTCTACTTCCACTCCCTGCCTCAGAGCCCAGGTTTAGTGTGCCCGAAGACCTTTGCAATCTTGGATTTGCCTTGGCACATTGCATTTTGTGTCTGATTACAGAAAGGCAAACAGGAACTACTACAAATGTTGGTAGGTCAGGACCAGAGAACTTTTATCTCATTAGTTAGGGAGGTGCCAGGAGTCCCCACACCCACTAGTTGGTGATAGGCATAAATGTGGCATCCTGAAACACCCTTTTCAGAACACTTTCTGGACCGCAGAAGATGAGAAGACTGAGAGGAGCCGTAAAGGACTGGGCCTGCTCCCTCTTGTACCCAGGACTTAGAAGTGGACTTCAAGGGTCAGTTGGCTAGATCACCTGTGTGACTGCACGAAGACATCCAGCTGCAAGAGGCCCTTTCCTGGCAACTAGACTATGCTGTTGACCTCTGCCTAGTACCCAGGACAAAGAAGTGGACTTTAAGGGTCAGTTGGCTAGATCACCTGTGTGACTGCACGAAGACAGCCAGCTGCAAGAGGCCCTTTCCTGGCAACTAGACTATGCTGTTGACCTCTGCCTAATACTCAGTGAGTTTCTAAGTTCCTCTCCTGATGTCCCCAGGGCACTAGAAATGTACCAGAAGAAAGACTGGAAACTTGAAAACCTTTCCTCCAGACCAGTGGGACTTAGTACCTTTTTCAAACTTTCTCCCTCCCTGACATTTAATGAGACCAATCCACTGGGTATGTCTGACACAGGCTTCAACGCAGTTGGCCTGAAAATGCACTTTGGTCAGGTCTACCAAAACCATTGACTATCATTGGTACTCTACTTTTTCTTGGTGCTGTTTCTACTTCACTCTTTAAAAATCCATATTTCTGGGTCCCCTTATTGAGTTTTTGTCATTTTGTTTATTGAATTGTACTCTATTTTTCCAATTTGATATGGGATTTTTATTGTTTTCCATTTTAACTTTATTGCTGTTTTGGTACTGCCTAAATACTTCACACTGTGCCCTAAGTTAAGCCTGTCTGCTCTGAGCCATAGCTACGAGGGGGTTGAGCTCCGGTTAATTTAGTGACTTTTTAGGATTGACTCTGACAAGGGTTGAGATTCATCTTTGAAGTGTGTAGTCCCTCACCTCAAATAATAAGCCAGTTTTTTACAGACGTGATTAATATTCTCAATGGATATGATGTTGCAATTTGAACCCTCACAATAAATATGATTCTGAATGTTTTTCAAATGTCAACAAATGCCCCAAAACATGTTTTTATAAAAAAAACGAAAGCTGATCAGGTGCAAAACCGAGAGGCAAAATAAGGCAGTTCGGGCGCGGTGTCTCTCAGGAGGTGCTAACCAGGAAGCATTAACTTACTGCTACCTGCAGGCAGCGAATTGTGTTTCTGATTCCCTCGCCTCCATTCACAATTGTATCTGCATTCCCTGGAGTGCAAGTGATGAAGTGCCTGTGGAAGAGGAAATGGAAATAGAACTCTCCCACACCTTCAGCTCAGGTATTATCTTGCGATAGCCCACAGTACATATACATATGAGAGATGTACACCAAAGGCACACAGTATTGTCAATGGAGAGGGGCTACTTTCCCTCTCTTTGCTTGCTTTCTCAATCCTGATGTAGAGGCTGATGCAAAGTGGCAAAATGGCATCATTCTCACTGCCTGGGTCTCCAGGTAATTAATGGATGTCCATTTGCAGATCCAACATGTGAAAAACACAGGCAAAAAAGCCAGTCTGTCAATATTATTTTCAAAAGATCAGTTGGGCAGTAAAAACAATTTGTTCGAGGCATATGAGCTGCAGATTACACACTTGTGCATGGATCGCCATCTGGTGATGGGCCAGGATGTTTGCAGTTGTTTTTCCTCTTGGAAAGTCTTTGGAAGTCACGAGGTCGGGGACTCCTCCTTTGGATGGTATTGCGCATGGGCTTCGGCTCCATCCTCAGATTGTTTTTTTCCGCCATCGGGCTCGGATGTAATCTTCGCGCTCCGGTTCCGAACAGCTTCCAGTTCGACTATCGACGCGCAATCCTCACCCCAATTCGCGGGATTGTTTTCGATCGCGATCTCCCACTCGACGCGCCTCTCATCGGCAAGACCTTCGATTCCAGTCGTCGACGACAGCCTTCGGGCCTACCCAAGCTCTGGTCCTGGCTAATGGAAAGGACTCCCTTTAAAAAGTGCCCTCGATGTGGGTCCAAATTCCCCCACACCGATCTCCACGAAGTATGCAATCTCTGCCTCTCCCCTGAACACGAGGCTCGAGACTGTCCGGCGTGCAAGTCCTTCCGGTCCAAGAAAACTATTCGGGACCGAAGGGCAAGAAGACCCATGGCACACTCGTCGACGGCGATTCCGGACGACATCTTCGGGGAAGGCGTTGACGCTCCAGAACAACATTACACTGACGAGGGACTCGTCAGCGCCTCCGAAGCCAACGATTCAGATGTGGAGGACATCACTCCGGCACAGAGGGTCGTGAGTACTGATCTATACCCCCCACACCCTCGCCGGCACCGAAAAAGGCTTCGGTCACGCCTTCGCCTCCGGGCCTAAGCAAGACCAAAGACACTGCTTCCCACACCGCACCTTCGGGACCGGTAAAGAAGCCGATTAAGCCTTCCGGCAGCTCGGGCTCGAGCCAGCCCACCGTCGGTGCCGATAAACACTCTTCGGCACCGAAACAGAAAGCGGCCTCCACTTCGACACCGAGCCCCGCACCGAAACATTCGGTGTCGAAACCCAGCTCCAGCCCCTCGGTACTGACACCATCTTCGGGACCGACAAAAGTACACAAGGCCACCGGCACCCACACTTCGAAGCCGAAATCCATCTCGGCGCCTACCAAACAATCGGACCTTTCCAAGCAGGGTTCCAAACAATGAACCAGCACAGATAAAGCTAAGAAACCAACGGCCCCGATGCCTTCGGCGCCGACGGACCAACCAACCTCACCAGAACTCTTTACACCGGATCCCTTACAAAAAACACTAACCAAGGATCCCAAGACTGGACATTTAATGCTCTCTATCAAAAAGAAACAACTGGAGAAACCTGCTCCGCCTCCACCTCCAAAGAGGAAGGACTCTGCTACCTCCCCTTTCAGAATACCTTCCCCACCTCCATCGCCCCCTCCACCTTCCCCTCCTCCACCTTCTCCACCCCCACCTCATCATTCCCCAACACCCTCTCCGGATGATGATGATCAGGGGGATCCATATGATGACATAGGAGACGTGCCCCAGGACGTACCTACAGGGGACCCCACTCCCACAGGATCCCCAGACCCATGGGACGATTATAATATCCCTGACATCCCTAACGTCCCACAGGATGATCTTTACCCTTCCAGACCTTCCCCACCAGAAGACTCATCGGGGTTCAACCATTACTACAAAGGGCGGCACACTATCACGGGGTAAATCTCCATACCGACCCCGTGGAGGAGGATTTCCTCCTCGACACGTTTGACACCACACATAGGACCACCTCCATATTGCCTATGCTCAAAGGCGTTATAAAACATGCGCCGGAGGTTTTTAAGGACCCAGTCAGAGCCAGGGTCATTGACCCGCGCATTGAAAAGAAATATAAATCCGTCCCTACAGATCCCTCCTACATCAGAGGGCCAGCGCCACTAGATTCTCTGGTAGTGTCCACAGCACGTAAAAGGGCCAACTCCCAGGCGTCAGGCGAAGCACCACCACCTGACAAAGAGTCTAAACTCTTGGACGCATCAGGCAAGCGTACTGCATCCCAAGCTGCCAACATATGGTGTATCGCTAATACACAAGCGCTTCTAGCCAGGTATGAAAGGGCCCATTATGATGAATTAGAAGCCATAATGCACCTTCTGCCTGATAAATACAATCCTAGGGCCAACAAGCTATTTCAGGAGGGCAAAACCATTACTAATACCTCCATACGTTGGGCCCTAGATGCAGCAGACACAGCCTCCAGGGCCATCAATACTAGCGTCCTCCTCCGTCGCCATGCCTGGCTAAGGATCTCCGGTTTGTCCAGGAACATCTGTTTGGCCCGAAAGTGGATGAGGCCCTAGAAAAGATGAAAAAGGACACAGACAAGGCAAAATCTATGGGAGCCTTACAATCACACCCTCCCAGGCGCTCCTTTCGCCGCTCTTCCTTTCGGAGCACATCCAGAGGCTACTCCTCAGACACCGCTTCCACTTCATATAAAGCCCCTACCCAGTCCACTTTTACAAGGGGTTACCAAAGAGGCGGCTACAGGGGCAACAATAACAAAGCCAGAGGCAAAACAAACACCGCCCGCTCTGCCACCGCACCTACCCAATGACTTCCCTCCACTCCCCCCAGACCATCCCACTCCGGTCGGGGGCAGACTCCAAAATTTCCTTCCTGTCTGGGCTACCATCACCTCAGACAAATGGGTCACACAAATAATTTGGTCAGGCTACTGCCTAGAACTAATATCTACCCCCCCAAACATTCCACCCAGACAACGCCTAATGTCACCAGAACATCTAATACTCCTAAAGCAGGAGGTAATCTCCCTCCTGTAGAAAAAAGCAATAGAACATGTTCCTACCAACCAACAAAATTTGGGGGTCTATTCCCTATATTTTCTCATACCAAAAAGGGACGAGACTCTACGGCCCATCCTAGACCTCCGGCCCCCAAACAGATACATACACTCAGACCATTTTCACATGGTAACGCTTCAGCAGGTACTTCCACTGCTTTCCCAAAACGACTTCCTGACCACTTTGGACCTAAAAGACGCTCATTTCCACATTCCAGTGCACAACGCTCACAGGAAGTACCTCAGGTTTGTAGTGGACGGACAACACTACCAATTCAAAGTACTCCCGTTCTGAGTCACAACCGCACCACGAGTATTCACCAGTGCCTAGCAGTGGTGGCAGCACATCTGCAAAGACAACACATTCATGTCTTCCATACCTAGACGACTGGTTGATAAAAGCCAGTTCATACAATCCGTGTGTACAACACACGCAAACCACTATCCAGCTACTCCACCAGCTAGGCTTCATGGTAAACCACGAAAAGCCCCATCTACAACCATCCCACATAAAACAATACCTCGGTGCCACCATAGACACCTCAAGAGCGCTAGCCTACACCAATCCTGCCAGGATTGCAAGCATTCAGGCTTTACGCGCAAAATTCATCGCACAGCACTCCCTTCCAGCTCGAGTGTTTATGCAACTAGTAGGGATGATGGCCTCTTGCATCTTCATAGTACCTCACGCAAGACTCCAGATGCGTCCTCTCCAAGAGTGCTTAGCGCGCTAATGGAACCAGGCCCAAGGTCAATTAACAGATCTGGTGTTGGTAGACGGTCGTACCCATTGCTCTCTGCAGTGGTGGACCACCACAAACCTTTCCAAAGGTCGACCGTTCCTGGACCCGGTTCCCCAGATAGTACTAACAACAGACGCATCGCTCTCCGGCTGGGGAGCTCATCTATTACATCTCACCATGCAGGGCAAATGGACACCTCAACAGAAGTTACTCCATATCAACCATCTGGAGTTACTAGCAATCTTCTTAGCCCTAAAATCTTTTCAAACACAGATTTCAGGCAAGGCAGTCCTAATCCGCACAGACAACATGACAGCCATGTATTATATTCAAAAACAAGGCGGCACACACTCTCCACAGCTCTCTCAACTAGCACAGAGCATATGGAGATGGGCCATACCCCAGAAAATCTTTCTCCTAGCTCAGCATGTCCCAGGAGTCCAAAACACTGTGGCGGATCTGCTCAGCAGACAAACACAACAAATCCACGAGTGGGAACTCCACCCGCAAGTTCTTCACCCGTACTTTCAAAGGTGGGGGCATCCACAGATAGACCTCTTCGCCACCCACGAAAACACCAAATGCCCAAGCTTCGCCGCCAGATATCCACACCCATTGTCCAAAGGAAATGCGATATGGATGAACTGGTCAGGCAGATTTGCGTACGCTTTTCCGCCTCTCCAACTCATTCCACTAGTGGTGCGCAAACTACAACAACACTCCCTCACACTAATCCTAGTAGCTCCAACTTGGGCCAGACAACTGTGGTACACCACACTGCTGGAACTATCTGTAGTACCGCACCAAAAATTACACCTCTCTCCACACCTCTTAACCCAGAACCATGGAGAGATCAGACACCCGGACCCAGCTCAGCTCAACCTTGCGATCTGGCTCCTGAAATCCTAGAATTCGGTTACCTAAATCTTACCCCTGACTGTATGAACGTCATCAAAGAAGCTAGGCGACCTACCACTAGAGCGTGCTACGCCGCTAAGTGGAAACGTTTTATTTTCTATTGTCACAACAACACCATCAATCCCCTAGATGTGTCCATTCAACACATCATAGGCTACTTACTTCACCTACAAAGGTGCAATCTAGCCTATACGTCCATTCGACTGCACCTCGCAGCCATAGCAGCTTACCTACAAAACAGGCAACATCTATCACTCTTTAGAGTACCTGCCATTAAAGCCTTCATGGAAGGCCTTAAAAGAATAATTCCCCCCAGAGTGCCACCCTCACCTGTGTGGAATCTAAATATCGTTCTCACAAGACTAATGGGACCTCCCTTCGAACCACTACACAAATGTGAACTTCAATTCTTTTTTTTTTTTTTTTTTTTTTTTTTTGAAACCGTTTATTACAAAGTTCAAAGAATATACAAAGATGGGCCTACAACCTTCAGGCCGGCCGCTAGCGAACAAGAGGAGCATATGATACACACAGTAGAACGCATGCTGCGGCAAAGGGAAACGTACAGGAGTTAGCAGCGTTGATGGCCACACCATCCGGACCCCACATAACGGTTTCTTTTTAACATAAATAACAACAAAAAATCAAACCACAAGGCAACCCACAATCAAAAACAGCAGCACGTGCTCCCCTAGAAGGGGGACCCTACCAATCCATAGGAGTATCAAGGGGGG
This sequence comes from Triturus cristatus, assembly GCF_964204655.1. NCBI lineage: Eukaryota > Metazoa > Chordata > Amphibia > Caudata > Salamandridae > Triturus > Triturus cristatus. Next base: position 724,771,339 of record NC_140590.1, on the reverse strand, counting down.
GAGAAGGTCAGGACAGGGACTGGGTGGACTCAGTGCCCGGTACCGGAGAGCTAAACCGGCTAAGGGGACGGGGCAGGCGATGGATCGGGCAATAACGGCGGGGCACAGATTCCCCCGCGGTAGGCGTTCCAGGGGCCCCATACTTTCACCCATGTCCCAGGCTTACCTCTCGCTACATACACCACCTTTTCCCGAAACATGCACCAGTCCATATTTTCCTTCCAGGCCGAAACAGTCGGGGACCTCTGGGAACCCCACAGTTGAGCAATATCGCGCTTGGCCACCATATATCCCAGAGTCACCCACCACGTCTGTGGCGCCGAGTAGTCGGTTGGTTCCCACACGTTCAACAGGCATCTCCTCGCTTCGGGCAGTAGCGACACACGCGTAACCACCCGCAGGACCTCATGCACACCACGCCAGAATCGCTCCACCTCTGGGCATTCCCACAAAATATGAAGAAAGGTCCCCAAAGAACCACACCCACGCTTACACAACCCGTCCACAGCATAGCCCATACGCAATAGCCTTGGCCCCGTTATGTAGACCCTATGGAGTATCTTGAGCTGGACGAAGCGAAGGCGGGCCGGTATGGCTACCTCTTTCGGGGAGGCCACCGCAGAGACCCAGTCCTCGTCGTCCAGCTCCAATCCATCGGCAACCCAAGCCTCACGAAGAGTAGTCAGCAATCCCGAGCGGTCATTAATCAGTTTTTTATAGATTAATGAGATCGTGCTTTCCGGTACATGTCCATCCAGCACTCTATCCTCCAGAGGGGAGTACTCCGGGATGGAGGCGACGTCCGGGAAGGCGGAGCATAGTGCATGACGGATCTGCATATACCGAAAGTACTCCCTGTCCTGCAACTGGAATTCCGTCTGCAGCATCTCGAACGTTTTGAATCCCCCCCTCGTCCAGAGATCCCCCACCCTGCTGATGCCTATCATGTCCCACTTCTCGAAGCCCTTCGAGGTCCACAGGGAGCCCAACTGCTCAGATGCGTATAGTGGTGACGCCCGGGTCAAACGATCCTTCCACCCCATCGCTACATTAGCCGCGTGCCACACTCGTACCATGACACGCGTGGGGCCCGTCAGACGTGCGTCAAGCGAGCTGGAGTAGAGCGCTCGATTATAGTCACCACCCGGCAGTAGCATCTTATCCATTTCAAAGGCCGGGTTTAGGGCGGGCCCGTATAGGCCGTGATTAATCGCAGCCAGCTGGGAGGCCCAATAATACCGTTTAATATCCGGGAGGGCAATCCCCCCGTCATACCACGGGAGCGTCAGCTTCGCCAGGGCGATACGCGGTCTCCCGTCCTAGAACAGGCGGCGTTGCAAACTCTCCACCTCGCGGAAGTAGCGCGCCGGGACGAGGTCCATTGTATTCTGCAGAGCGTACAGGAAACGCGGCAGCGACATCATCTTAAACAATGCCGCCCGGCCGAGCGGCGAGAGCGGCAAATGCCGCCAACGCGCGACATCCTCCTTCAGGCGCTGGAGGGGGGGAAGCAAGTTCCGATCATACCGGGCCTCCGCGTCCAGGGTAATGAAGACACCCAGGTACCTAAATCCCTGCGGGGCGATCTGGATAGGACAGCCCCGCGGAAGGATAGGAGCCTCCCCAGAGAGAACATACACGCACGATTTAGCCCAGTTGATGACAAGGCCGGAGTTACGACCAAATGAATGCAAGAACTTCAATTCTTAACATGGAAAACCGCCTTTCTAGTAGCCATCACTTCCCTCAGAAGGGTCAGTGATATACAAGCACTTACCATTCAAGAACCCTTTCTACAAATGCACCATAACAAGGTTGTTCTCCGTACCAACCCGAAATTCCTCCCCAAAGTCATTTCTCCCTTTCACCTAAACTAATCTGTAGAACTCCCAGTATTCTTCTCGCAACCACAGACCGTTGCAGAAAGAGCTCTCCACACACTAGATGTCAAACGAGCCTTACTCTACTACATCGAGAGAACACAACCTTTCTGTAAGACCAAACAACTGTTTGTCTCTTTCTCTCCACCACACAAGGGCAACCCCATCTCCAAGGCAGGGATAGCTAGGTGGATTGTCAAATGCATTCAAATTTGCTACCATAAAGCAAAACGAACGCTATCCGTTCCCCCTAAAGCCCATTCTACACGTAAAATAGTGGCTTCAATGGCTTTTCTAGGAAATATCCCATTAGATGATATCTGCAAAGCAGCTACATGGTCAACACCGCACACTTTCACTAAACACTATTGTGTAGATGTGCAAACTAAGCAACAAGCTAGTGTGGGCCAGGCTGTACTCAAAACATAATTTCAAACCACTGCAACAGATTCGGGTGGTCGCCGCTAAGGATGGGTACTGCTATATAATCTATGCACAAGTGTGTAATCTGCAGCTCATATGCCTCAAACGGAATATGCTACTTACCTGTATGCATCTGTTCTTGGCATGTAGAGCTGCAGATCTACACACGCCCACCCGCCTCCCCGGCTGCCTCTATCTGTTCCAGTTTATCTTATTTAGATACAACACACATGGACCTCTTCACTAGTATTACTACGCTCCATCTTTCCCTGCTGGCGAAAAACAATCTGAGGATGGAGCCGAAGCCCATGCGCAATACCATCCAAAGGAGGAGTCACCGACCTCGTGACTTCCAAAGACTTTCCAAGAGGAAAAACAACTGCAAACATCCGGGCCCAACACCAGATGGCGATCTATGCACAAGTGTGTAGATCTGCAGCTCTACATGCCAAGAACAGATGCATACTGGTAAGTAGCATATTCCTTACACTAGATCTAATTACGAGTGGGGCATATTAAATCAAATATATTTTCAGAGACTGACTGCAACTAGAAGTTATCTTGGCAGACCCAGCAATAATGTATTCCATAGTTGGAATAGTGAAAATGGTGATCACCTCTGTAGACATACCGAGGGAAAGAACCTTTAGTAGCATAAGTCATTCGAATACGGGTGGGAAGGTGCATATTGTCACTTTAATTGGTAGGAGCGAAAGCATGCAGCCTTTATAAGGCATTAGATCATAAAGCTCACCTTGCAGAAAGCCAGTGAGAGTGCAAAAAGGTTCCACTAATAACAAACATTCTTAACCCATAGATCAAACAACCTACATTCTAAACACCGTGAAACTATTTAAATTGTAAGCTATCGCTCCATCTGAGACTATTCAAATTTGCTGATTGTGGTTATTTTTTTAAATCGGTTGTAGGCTGAATTGAAGCCAGTGCTTCTCCTGTTTCCGTAACCCTGTGCGAAGGCTTCAGGCTACAACAATCTGCTCCCTCACAAGAGGATTCCCCAAAGCTGCTTCTCTCCCCAAATCAATTGCTGTGCTTGAACAGTGCAGCTGCCTTCACCTCCATTCAGACATCCTTTCATGGCTGCCTCACTCTGCAGCTTGGACCACCATTTTGCCTCTACTTGAGGGCCACTCGAGAGGACCTCCGGGGTAGTCACCAGACTGTGCTTTGCTGGGGATTCAACATTACCCAGTGCATCCCCAAACCATCTCAAGGTCTTCCTTCTGGCGTGTTGTAGCCTGTTTCAGGTCCCTCGGGGCTGCTGTTACTGACCTGCCACAGTCCCAACCACAGAGGTGGTTTTAGGGGTGCAACCTCCAGTATTACCTGAGAGATACCTTGCTGCTAAGAACTGCAATAAGGGATCATCAGTTGAGTGTGTAAATATCACAGGCTCCAATGAGTGATATTGTGATGGTAATTAGGAAACTTATTTTAAAGTAATTTTTTGAAGGTCTGATTGAGAAAGTAGTGCGTTGGGGTGGTTGTGAACTCAAAAATCTAGCACCTGCCCAATCGCCTGTCAACTCAAGACATAAGCATCTGGGCTGTAAACTTTCAATTTTCAGTAATTAACAGCTCTTTAATGGAACAGTAAGGTGAATATTAGTAGCATTCCCAAGCTGAGCTAAAGGACTATTTCACTGGAGCTCAGGAAGAGGAGGGCGGCAACTCCGACAATGTCAGACATACATCGGCAGAGACGCACATTGATATCCTTTTTAGTCTGTTTTCCTGGGCATAAATCATCTTGCTAGGCAAGGGGGCTGTGCGTTTTCCTCCTTGGCCCCAGCATCTTGGAACCAAATGCCTCACTATCTCCGCAGTATGCTAGACCACAGCAGTTTCCGCAAAAAGCTGAAGTACTGGCTTTTTGGAAATTAAGTTTCAAGTCCGTTTCCCTTCAGAGCTGTCTGCAAGCGCCATGAGACTTGTAAGAGTGATTTGTGCGCGATACAAATGCCCTTGATTTGATTTGATATGCCTCCTGGCTTGGGCTTGCTACGTGTGTGTGGGTATGGAGGAAGTGGTCTTGAAGCTCTAGACCAATTTCCACCTGTTTATTCTGCACATACCTTCTCCAACACTAGACTAGTTTTAGCATTGCAAGAGACTCTTTGCCCTCCAGTACATATGGGACTACTAGACCTTTACAACACTCTCGTTTTTACCTGGGGCGTTTACCATGTGCGATCATCTGGTTCAAATTCAAATAAATTAGAACAAATTAGCTCATTTACCATGATTTCAATCGTATAATTTTTTTGTTTCGTTTTGCAGAGTTGGCGATTCCTTGCTGGGTTTGATCTGTTTGGTACTGCTCCTGGTGCTCACTTGGATGAAGGGTCGCATACCCAGACCACACCGAGGAATGCCTATCTGGCTCAAGTTATGCCATATGATTGTCTGGGGCACAGCAACAGGTTTATGCTTTTATTTGAATTACTGAGATTTGTCTGTTGAGCTGTGTTGTTTGCCTTTTAACCTTCTTCTGAAAGGCAAAACAAAACAAATTCAGCGGAAGGCAGTAGTATTTTGGCTTAGTACTTTTGTCCAGGATCAGAGAAGGGTTTATTTTGTAGCTGCTTTGTAAAATCTATCTGTATTTATATCTTGTGGGTGGTTATCTCCCAGGGACCTGTATGAATAAGTGTCATGAAATGGCAGTTTCAGTTTGATAAAGGAGTTAACAAGTGTGGTGTGCTCTACTATGAATATGATCAGTTCATTTTGTGGGGTAGATCTTGGGCAATGTAACTTCTGATGCCTGTGCTATCTACGCTCATGGTGAACATGTGGAAGTAAATATTCAATAGTCTTGCGCCTTGCACAATCACTAACACCTAAAAACAAACATTCAAGCAAACACCTCAAAAATACTTTAACCAGGGATACCCTAAATCATGAAAAACAAAATTCTTGAAGGCATCGCCTTGGTCTGCTTCCGTGCACCCAGAACCTCCCACCCTGGTTTCAGGCATCAACCCTAACTTCTTGCAGCTAGTGTAATAACAGCCAGGGAGATATTGTGCACCAATTCTGTACCTGCAAGGAGATGCAGCAGGAAACAAGACTGCTGCTAAAGGTCCCCTTCAATCAGAGGGGAATTTGTTTATGGAGGCAAGCAGTCCTGGGGTGCCACGATCCAGGAGCGAAACAACTAAATTGAAGACCAGTAAGATTTCTTACGCAAGCCGAACAAAATATGCCATCATCCTCCGTTCAATGATACAGCCAGACCACTAGATGGAAGTCTTACTAGGAATTCATAGATGGCCCACCAGAAATCGTATTATGCAGGCTCAGACTCTGAAGGACCGCTAGCAGCTACACACACTGGAGAACCAAGCATAGCCTATTTAAGCAAGCAAGAGAGGTTACTCCCACTAAGGCAGAGTTGGGAAGGCCTCCCGAAACCAGGACCTTATAATATCCCTGAAGCTCCTTTTGCACGGATTGCACCGGCATCAAACTGTGCACTACCACACAGGCAAAGTCTCCAACTTTTTAACTATATTGTTCTTTTTAACTGTTAAATAATGCAATTCACCTAAAGCCTATACAATGATCTCTGTAAATTATGTGTGCATCTTCATATTTTAGCATGTTCTTACAGTTTTATTGATGCGTTTTGTATTGCAATGGTTTTTAGTAACTGTGCAACTGGAAATAAACATTCAGGCAAACTAGTAGGTGGGTCATTTGTTTTCATGAGTACCACTTGTCACTCTTTATGGCATGTTTGTGTTTTCTCAGCCCGTAATGCCCTGGTGGTGATTGTGGCAGGTCTTGTGGCATATTCCTTCGAAGTAGTGGGATACCAGCCCTTTATTTTAACTGGGAGGACGGCCCGGGGCCTCCCATGTCTTCAGCTGCCTCCGTTCTCTGAAGAGACTTCCAACGGCACCATCCCATTCATACAGATGGTACAGGTGAGGGAAACCTGAATATCAGCACTGGGCCAATATACAGAGAATATGGTTAGATAACACTTGCTGAAGGGTGAGGCAGACAGTTCTACAGGGTGTGCTCAGAGGCTGAGATGGGGAAGGGTAGGGGAGGGACCTGGAGATGACCTGATGTCATTCTGAAGCTTTATTGACACATAGCTTTCTCTCCTAGGACATAGGAACAGGGCTGGCCGTGGTGCCCCTCATGGGTTTGGTGGAGAGCATTGCCATTGCCAAGGCATTTGGTAAGTGTTTAATGAAGAGCTCTAAAAATAATTTACATGATACATAATTGTTTAAAAGATTGATTTAAGGGTTCAGTCCGCCTAAACAAACTGTTGGCCTTGTTTTCCATTTCTGTAATACCTGAACTTAATGAGATCTTTAAAGGTCAACATCTTCATCCTTGCATTTTATTAGTCAAATCATTTCATAACGGGTACCACAATCCTTCTGGTCAGATGCCCAAGTCTAACCCTGCTCTGGTCATCAAGCTATACTGGATAGTTGTTATTGAAGGCTTTGCCACCATTGTGGATCATATTATAATGAGAGAATCCATCAGCAGAGTCCTCCCTCTCTAGTTTATGGACTGGCCCCTCCCCACCATGTATCTGTGCATTATATATATAAGTGCATCCCACAGATCTCTGAGGCCAACAGGAGACTGAATGTAACACCTTACCAAAACCACCGGTAAAATAAATGTAATACACTGTTTCAGATGTATTTCTCATGGTGTATGTGGTGCTCCTCATAGGCATATTCCTTGACCCCAGTTCTGATGGTGAAAACACTTTAATTTCTTACTGAATTCCCAATGAAAGTTCCCACCTCTGCCTGCAGCATTTACTAGAAACACTCCTTTCTGGCATAGACCCTAAAAGAAAAAACATTTCTTCAAATGGCACGCTTAATCAAGGAAGCGCAACAGATTTAATCGCAAGGCCTCTTCCTAAGCCTACCTGCCAGAACAGATGCAATAGATTCCGAATTTTACAGCTAGTCTTTTGATATACCTATGTCACAGGTGTCACATCTTTTCAGCTCTGGAATCTTTGGAATCGTTTACCTAGTTTGAGGTGAAATTAAGGCTTTAAGTAAGAGTATTCATGGCCCCCTGATAGAGCCAGCTATGTTCTGCAGAGAGTCTTGCCCTGATGACTTTAAATAATTTTTGAACAGATTGTTGTAAATAGCGTTTCTATAATTCTTTTAATGTGTGAAAGTCTATTAAAGACATTTTGCAGACAAAATGGGTTTATGTTCCACGCAACATCCATATATAAAGTTTCTTTTAGATCAATACAATGAGAAATGGGAGGGTGTGACAGAGATTATTTGCATTAATGTTAGTGAGCTTCTGCTGTGTTACAATACTGAAAACACACATCACTATCCTTGAATATCAGATGCGCACACACATTTAGAATTTGACCATAGAGGGCATGAAAGAGCTGAAACTGCTTCATAAAAATCAAACCTGTTTCAAACAGGGGCACCCAACATACATTTGGCCCAGGGCCCCCAAATTCCATAAAACGTCCCTGAACATGACTAAAGTCAGTTGCTGTATGCCTAGCTTTTGATCTGCATCTTCAGTTGTAGCTCAGTAGAAGGCAAGGGTAGGTGTCTGTACTTTCCCCTGACTAGCCCCAGTACTTCTGATCAGTCTGCTTTTCAGTGACTTCACATTTGGATCAATGACTTCTGGTCCCCCTCCTTGTGGCCCACAGTAGCCTACATGATTATTACATACCCTTTCTTTCACTCGCCACCCTGAGCAGCCTCAGCGCTACACGAGTACTACACATCTCACGTGGCCTATTCACAAAAGACATTTAGGGGTACATAAAATCGTATTATTTACATACTCCAAAATGCATTTAACAATCCTCCGGCCAGCGACCTAGCTCTGCGCCTCCCATCTTTTGTGTATCGCCTATCTTTTCTCTACAGCGATATCTGCCCCGTGGTAGAGATCTCCACACATGTAAGTATAGATTTTAGTAGTAAATGGAAGGAACCGGGCGTAATTGTGGGAAAATGGGGAATGATTACTGGAAAATGGGTGGGGTTTAGATTAACCCCTTAACTGCTGAGGCTTTTCCACCCCCGTGTTGAGCCTTTTTTTTCCTTTTTGGGGTACTTTACGCTTATGCTTTCATAATCTTCACATAGAACATTGACACCAAATTTGCATCATTTGATAAAAGATCCTGGGTATTCTAAATATGTCCTGGGTTTGTGGATTTCCCTAAAGGGAACCCAGAAAATAGCCAAAATATAGTTTTTTTGTTTTGTTTTTAAATTGTGAAAAATAGGCTTTGCACAAATGTTTTTTTTCCCCTCAAATTAGCATCAACAAAAGGTTTCCTGTGCTACGATCACCATCTTACCAGCTTTCAGGAACATGCAGACCTGCATAAAAAAATAAGAAATAAAAAAAATGAAAAAACGGTTTGGGCACTTGTCTAAGAGATAGCCCATTTTTTCCTACTTTTTGTGGTTTCAACCTATTTGCAGTTTATTGTGGAAACGGTTGTGAAGCCCATTGGTGATCCTGAAAAGCTATACATTTCTGAAAAGTAGACAAAAGTCTGAATTCAGCAAGAGTCATGTGTGTAGATCTCTCAAGAAACTTGAAATAAAAACAATTATGAAAATGAGTAGGAAAAAACAGCCATTTGGGATGTTTTCATCTCTAACTTATTTTTACAGTGGCTTATTTACCAAAGCAATATACCATTACATCTGATATATCTTTCTGGTCACAGGATATATAGATTTTGAAGATTTTCCAAAAACATACACTACTTTTTGCCAACAACTGAGCTCTACCCTACAAGAATATTTCATTGTGTACCACGTATACAGCAAATCATATGATAAGAGTGAAACATGGGTATGAAGAAAACATTTTTATTCCAAACATACACTACTTTTTGCCAACAACTGAGCTCTACCCTACAAGAATATTTCATTGTGTACCACGTATACAGCAAATCATATGATAAGAGTGAAACATGGGTATGAAGAAAACATTTTTATTCCTGAAATGTACACAAGATACTGAATTTTAGGAAAAGTGGTTATATGTACATGTCTAAATTGGTGGGTACCTGTACTATCATGTGATTTAGTAAGCCTTTTGCAGAAGGTTTTCTTTCTTGAAAATGGGCTTACATTTGGAAGCCCCAAATGTAGAGGAATCAAGATACTACTAACAAATGTTATACTAGCTGGTGTTCTCACACGTCTGCCTGTAAAAATGGTACTTACATGGTTTTTGTACCCAGAAGCTATTTCAAACGTAAAACTTTGGCTAAGAATTCACATTTTACTCAAATTCTATGAAGAACATTTCGGGAATCTGCAAGGACCCACACATTTCCTTTTTTTGTTTGATCTGTTTATTAAGCTTTTCATATATAGAAACAGTAGAATACTAGGATGCAGTAAATCATAGTATAAGTACGAAAGAGTCCAGGGTTGAATCCAGTTCTTGCACTAATACAAAGGAGTAAACTTGTAATAACAGGTCATCAGGGGACTAGGAGTTAATAGGCAGAAGCTAACCCACACATGGGCTCAGTGGTTTCATTACAATAATACATCCCAGGGACCCACAGATTTCATACCATCAAGCATTCCCACGTGTCTCCAAATAAAAACAGTACCTCACTTGTGTGGGTGACCCTACCATCCGCAACAGGATTGGGCCGAAAACCACCGGGACTAATCACATTTTTACACTAAAAACCAACAATTGTTTGTAATGTGGGTAGCTGTGAATTTTGGGGCCTATCTCAACCGGCACCAGGGAAGCCTACCAAACCTAGGCATTTCCTAAACTAGACCCTAGGGGGAGTCCATGAAGCCATGAATTTGGTCGATCTCACTAGGGTTTATTTTTTGTGTCCAGTCACCCTTGCAAACCTCAAACTTTGGCAACAACATATATTTTCATCACATTTCTATTAATGAATTTCCCAAATCTGCAAGGACCCACAAATGTTCTACCATCCAGTGTTTCCACATGTCAGAATGTAAAGAAAACATGTACTTTTAGGTAAAGTTTTGGGTTTGCAGGACAATGTGGGTAAGAAACCATTATGGATTCCACACAAGGCACACCGCAGTGGAATCCCCGGGGTGTCTAGTTTAAAAAAATATCTGTGGTGGTAGGTTTGTGTGAATGGCCGCTAAAACCGGGCCCAAATACTGCACCTACTTCTCTCGTTGATCTCTCCATGTAGTGTTATAGGGCCTATTGTGTTGCAGGCGCTTGGCCCACCCATGTAAGTGGGATAATATTTTTATCAGGAGACACGTGGGAATGCTAGGTGGTAGGAAATTTGTGGATCCTATAGATTTCAAAACTTTCCCTGATAGAAATGTGTGGAAAATGTTTGTTTTTAGCCGAAGTTTGAGGTTCGAAACATCTCTTCTGGGTAAAACATCCTTGTGAGATCAACGTAAGTTACAAAACCTTAGACTCCCCCACAGAGTCTAGTTTTCAGAAATTTCTGGGTTTGGAAAGTTTCCCTGGGAGATGCCTGATCCTGGGCCCAAAATCCATAGCTATCTGCATTGCAAAAAAACTAATTTTGAGTGGGAAAAATTGATTCAGCATGTTGCGGCCTTACTTATCGCAGGCGCAAGGCCTACCCACACAAGTGGGGTACCGTTTTTATCAGGAGACATGTGTGAATGCGGGTTGGTAAAAAAAAAATGTGTGGTTTGCTGCAAATTCCATAACTTTCCCTCACAGAAATATAAGGAAAATGTGTGGTTGTAGTCAACGTTTGTGGTTTGCAAGGGCTACTGGGTAAGTAAAGTCCTAAAATCGACAGCTACCACCCTGCGAGTGTACCCAAAATGCGTTTTGGAAACGTTTGTGTTGTGAGCCCTAGGCTGAGCCACACAAGCAGGGTAGAGTTCTTCTCCGAAGAAATGTGGAAACAATGGGTTGTAAGAATTTTGCTGGGATACCCACAGACGCTGGAAGTTTCCGTCTTAGAAATGTGAGAAAAGTGTATGATTTTAGTCATTTAGGCAATGTTTGAAGTTTGCAGGGCATTGTGTGTAAGTAAGTGGGATCAATGCACTTTACACCTTGAGGGGTTGTTATTGTTCCTTCAAAGTCCATCTATAATTGAAGTACAGTTTTACACTGGTTGGTTTTAGCACCTCCAGAAGTGCTAGGTTCAAAGAGCATATACTAATTACAGTATCAGAATATAGAACCCATGACTCCTAAATGGGGGTCGTAAAGCCATGTCAAAGCACCAATCACTTTACAGGCCAGTCACATATCTTTCACATGCCACAAAAAAATTGCCATTTGTACTGCCAGCCAAGGGCCCAATACAACACAGCACAAAACTCGCATCAGCCTGACATTCAAGGATCGATTACATTCATTAGTTACAGGACTGAGTCACTAGTCACATCACCTCTCACCCAGACATTGACAAATTTGCATGCAAGCACAATAAATGCAGACCTCTACACACATACTGCCAAACATGTTGTATGTTGGTGCCTCAACAAACTTCAGAACGTCCCAAATGAAAAGAAAGCTAGATTAAGTTTTTACTACCTGTCAAGTCTTGAGTGATACTGTACACATGCCAAATGAACATTCACTAATGCCGTCCATGAGAGCCATGTCGGCCTCAGGAAGATGTCTTACATGCGCCTTCAACACATTCACTGTGCTAAATCCAGCTCCTTACAGTTTGTGCATGAAAGTTTAGGGGGGTACGAGGATGCCTTTGAGGCTTGTCCTACATTCCTTGATATGTGTGAGTGTGTTTACCTTTGCAACTAAGGTAAACAAGCTGAGTGAGCCTGTTCTAAGTTCCCATAAGAGCATGTCCAAAGCTACTGAGGGCATTTGTTTTTGGCACACAGGGTACTTTGTGACAATATGCTGTATTTCTCATCCACCGTTAAGCTCAGTGCCGTGACTGTCATGAACTTGACATACAATGATCAGAACATCTACCACGTTCCAATGGAGCATGAACATAGCAAGCAGGCCACAAATATGACCCATGTGTGTAGTGTTGAGTGCAGTGTTCTATCTGTCTCTCGTACGTTGACCATCTGCCTTCTATCTATGCAATAACCCCATGAAAATATACCTAGGCTAAGCTTTATCTACCTGTTCGGGTCTCTATTTCCTCTGAAAGTCCTAAATAATACCATATACAAGCCAAGTGATCTTTAATAATGTCTCCCGTGGCAGCCACCTGAGGCTCAGGAAGACCGGTCTTTCATGCACCTTTAGCACACTTGCTAAATCCAACTCCTTTCAGTTTATAGATAGGTGTCCGACTATGCAGATGCCTTCAGGACTTAGCCTAAATTCTTCTAACTGTGTGAGCACATCTACCTCTGAAACTAAGACAAACTAAAGAGTATGTCCAAAACTACGAAGGGCGTTAGGGTTTGGCATCTGGGGTGCTCTGTGACAAGATGGCGTATGTATGGTCCACCATTATGTGCAGTGCTGTGACTGTAATGGACTTGTAATGCAGGTTTGTAGAGCGCACTATCACCTAGGAGGGTATCCTGGCACTAAACAGGTGTCAGTCTAGGCTCACCTAGGGCCTAGTGGGACTACTCAACAAGCTAGGTCTTCAGCTTCTTGCAGAATACAAGAAGTGGGGAGGCTCTTGTGTGGAGCAGCAGGTCGTTCCGTGCTTTAGGAGCAATGTAGGAGAGTATCAATTGCTAAATTTAGTGTTCTGTTATGTGTGGGATTTGTGCAAGTAGAAGTCCAGATGAGCAGATGTGTCTGGAAGGTTTGATAAAGCAGATGTGACGGTTCAGGTATGCCAGGACATTGTTATGTAGTGTATTGAAAGTGTGGGTGAGTAGTCTGAATTGTGTATTGTTATCATACATGTAGCATACACTGCATTATCACAAACCTATCTCTGCTCATGGTCGGTACAGAGCTTAGTTTTGTTCAAACTCTACAAGACGACCAGTAGGACTGAACGCTTGGTTTGTACAATACATCCATGTTGAGAGTGAAGCCCAGTATTTTTTTTCAACTCCCCAAGTAAAGTGAGAGGCCACCGGTGGCTTAGAAGGAGGCCCAGGAGTGCACCCATGCACCCTCAGAAACCGTTCAGCATGCAGATTTGTTGATTGGTGCACAATATCCTCGAGGGGTGTCTACATTCAGAAAAACTAGAGCTGGACATAGTCCATAGACAAACAAATTTGATTTGGGCTTGACTAAATCAGTAGACGCCAAGAGAACACTCTGTTTGTGCTTGCTGCCGTACGTCCCTGCTTTCTGAGTTGGGCTAAGTTCTATCCGTTGCACAGCTTGTTTTCTTTTTTCTTTTTTCGCCGAAGTTGCAGATTCGCCCCAATTTTTGGTAAAAATAAGAAATTGTATTCTTTATTTTTGGGACCCCACAACCAGAGCTAAGGGGTCAAGGTGTTCCTACTTTTTTTTGTTTACGTTTTTTCTGGGACTCGGCTGAAACAGAGTCCCAAGATGGCTGCCAACACTTCCTGCTTCCTGCAATTTTGGGCCCAGGGACTCCATCCTCTGGAACCTGGCCTTAATTTAATTAGGGAGGGAAGCTGCACAGCCCCCTCTCAGGGATTTTCGCTCCGCGACCCAGCCCTAATATATATATATGTTTTCATTCATGATTTTGCCCTGGGGAGTTCATCCCCCACGGCCCAGCCTTAATTGAATGGGGGAGGGGGACCGCATGATTCCCCTCCCCTTCCCGGGCCGATTTTGGCCTCAGAAGCCCCATCCCCCTGGGCCTGACCCTGTGTCTCTGGGTGCCCTGGTCCCAGACAGGGCAGGCAGTGTGCACACTGTGGACTGCAGGGGGAATCTCAAGGCTGCTGCAATCGTAGCCGGCTATTCTCCTCCTGCGGGACCTTTATTGCTGTTCCACACTGGGAGCTGCTGGAAATGCCTAAACTTGGTCATGTGGTCCCAAAGGGACCCAGCCAGGCCAAAAAAGCATTTAAAAATCCTGCTGAGCTCCACAAATGGGCAGAAATTCGCTAAAAGTAACTGTACGGTCAGAAAGTGGGTGAAGAGTCACAAGTCTAAATCTAGGCAGAGATCACCATATGGAAATGGTGAGTTCAATCCATAAGATCTACCCCTAGCTGCAGGTGTAGATCTGCGAGTTAGTAACTTTACTGACAACAACTGAATCCTACATTACAGAACAGTGTTTTAAATGTCATTACCATTTATATCACAATACCAATCCACATAGTAACCTGATGAACTCTTGAATTTTCTTTCAGTGAAATCTGTGTTCAGCAGTTTCAGAATAAGAATAAATAATTCTCTACAATATTTGTCATTAAAATACATAAGTTTGTGGCCTTGCTATTTGGACAATTCAGTTGTGCGTTCCTCTGTCTAAATACCACATTTAACCATATCCAGCCATTATTTATGCAGTTGTAAAGTACATTATAGTAGTAGTTGTGTAATTGAAGTCATCCCTGTAGCTTTTATAAATCTGCATAAATATATAATGATTTTTTTATTTTTTCTAACACATTCTCTACCTATGTTTGTTTAAGCCTCTCAGAACAATTACCGCATCGATCCGAACCAGGAGCTGCTAGCCATTGGTAAGACCTTTTCATAGGAATGGACACAATAAGATGCAAAAGGGTGTAGCTATGTTGGAAATGTGGTGTCTGACTGTACAATTGTTTAATAATTGGGCAGAGAATGACTAATAAGGAAGGGGTGCACAGTGGTAGAATGGGTCTAACAGCATTTTCTGTGTTTTATTGCCTAAATAGGACTTGCTTAATAATCTTCCATCACAGTTTTATAAAGACACATTAGGATATATACAAGTACACATTTCCAAAGTAGACTATCAATACCATCAAATAAGATAACATTAGGTCTCCATTCAGTTCATAATTCATTGTACATAGTTCAGGGTTAAAAGAATCGCATTGAGATATATCCAGTTTCCCAGAATATCTCAGTGTAACACAAAGATAAAATGGAGTTCAAAAAGAACGTTGAAACCAAGGAGAGGGGGCTCTCACAACCAAAAGGGCTGAATATCCGATTTACCCAAAAGGGAAAACATTTTTTAAGTTCAAAAAGAACGGACAGATAAAAGAAAAACATATAATGGTATCTATAAGGTAAAAAGCAACTATTCAAGCCAGAGAGTAACACTTCAGAAGGTCAGGTTTTTGCTGAGTTAACAGTAGATACGAAGATTGTAGATAAAATTAAATCTCATCATGTGACTTTTTCCAAAGTATTAGTCTATATATAATGAATATTGTAAGATGTATCTTCTTGGAAAAAAGTGCCTAGCTATTCATAAATTTGAGTGGTATACAAAGATCTTTTCTTTGAGTGGGTGTATAACTCATGACCAAAGTCCTGGAGCTTCTCAATTAGTTGTCCAAGTGATAGCTCCTCTACCATTCTCCCATTGTAATCACTGCCTCAGTTTGTAAAACTTGCTAAAGTACCATCAGAAGGGGGTCATACCTGTTTTACTTGCACCCCATTTAATGGATTGCTTGCTTGCTAAAATATTTTCCTTCCTTTAGGCCTCACTAATGTGGCCGGATCCTTTGTATCTGCATATCCTGTGACTGGAAGCTTTGGAAGGTTAGTACTATACTTTAATCTCTGCTTGTGCACATAATGTAATTAACTCTCCTGCTGAGAATGCTCCTGGCAACCATTTGTAAAGTCTCAGCACTCTAGTCCTCACTCAGTGTTCCGATTGGGCCATAAAATATATAAATAGAAAAGAACTGAAACACAAATGCCTAGCACTACTCGAATCCTGTCTTCTAACAGATGAAATAGCGAAGCCCACAGTACTGCACCATCAAATGTTAGTAATAACTTTGAACATTCAACCCCATCTTATTCTAGTGCGTGGTCAATATGACAGATTATTGTTAACTAGATTCAGACTAGATATTTTCCATTGCCTAACGAGTTTGCCAAATGTGACCGACTGGGCAAGGGTCATGCAACTCTGTCCTTGCGATAATACTTCAGAGCAAACGACAATACATGTAGTTCTCTTTTGTAAATTCTATAATAAACAAAGGAAAAAGTGGCTGGTTCCACTTTCTAAAGGAGCTTGCTTTTAAAAGATGCCGACCGATGTTTTTAGCTTTACAATTTTTAGACAATGAATTTACGATATGGATTTTAACAAATTTCTTGAAAAGTGTGATAAAATGTAGGAAGCTGATAACTCTGTAATGTATCAATGATCTACTTTGTAACTTTGTTTCTATGAGAAATGTTTAGAAGCTTTTTCTTAAATGTACTTTTATGTTGTGCTTTTATGATTTTTTAGCATTGAAATCGAATAAAGCTTGATATCTATCTATCATATAAATAGGCTTTGGTTTCATACTGGGAGTGTGGAGGGGATAAAAAAATTGAATTGCTGTACTGGGGACCTGATAGTGCTTATGGGCTTTTGAGAACTCGCTGGTCCATTACTTGGAGAGTTGTAAAAGCAGGATTAAATTGAACATTTTGGGTGGGAGTCTGAAGAGTCCTACTGCTGCTTCCCCTGTGAACTTGAGACAAGTCGCAGGTGGAAGAGAGGAGATGAGCAGTAGATAATCCTGACCAATCCGATATAGGAGCTCGATTCAGGGTTGTGCTGGCGGCAACAGTAGTGAATTGATCAGTAACAGGGCTCCCCTGACTACTCTTTCCAAGTAATAAGTTGCCACAAGGGATAGATGTGAGAAAGTGCCATCTTTCTTGCATGGTATGCCCCCACTTTTTGCTGAATGTACTTTGACTGAGTGTGCCCTGGACTCCTGCCAATCAGGTGCCCAGGGCCTATGTTCCTTCCCTAAACAAAAACCTCCAACCCAAATTGTCAAACCCTGGCCACATGTCAACCCCTGGTAAATGGTACCCATGGCCTTGTGACCAGGGAAAGCCTCTAAGGGCTGCAGCACGCATTGTGCCACCCTTAGAGGCCCTGTACCCTAACACACACACTGCCCTTGCAGGCTGAGTGTCTGGGTACAGGACAAAACAAAGAGTCGACATGGCACACATCCCTGTGTGCCATGCCCACCACCTACACTGCCCTGGCATACATCAGCCACCCCTCTAGCTGGGTGCCCTATGCCAGTGGTGTGGGCACGGGAGCATGAGCCCTGTGCCCTTACAGTACCCAGGTCCATTCCTGGGCCCTGTAAGTGCAGTGCTGCCATTTAAGAGTACATGGTGCTGAGAGCTCGTCAAACACGAACTCCACAGCACCATAATGGCAACACTGAAGACTGGGAAGTTTGGTATCAAACTTCTCAGCACATTAAACTCACACTGATGCCATTGTGGGATTTAATGTACCAAGCACCACAGAGGGCATCTTAGAGATGCCCCTTGAAACCTAACCTACAATCCACGTCTGGTCTGAGAGGCTGCCTAGGCTGCCACACAGCAGACATGTTGGTGGACCCCTGGGTAGGAGATTCCCTTCTCTCCTGGGCCTGCAACAATGCACATCCTGGGCTAGGTGCTAGGTCTACTCCCCCAGGATGGACAGGGGGAAGCTTCTGTGAGCTTCCCCAGGCCACTTGCAACCCCCACTCTGGCGGGAAGCCTGGCCGGAAACCCCAAATTAGGACAGGGAATGTGCCAGCCTGCCAACCACACCCCTCAGGAGGGGGAGGCGAGGTGAAGCACATCTCCGGGCACTCGCCATCTTGAGGATGGGAGGCCCTACCCAATCAGGACTAGGCTACTGCCCCCCTCCCACAGGAAAGTGGCAGAATAGGGGGTCTATCTAGTATTTAGGGGCAACCTGAACCGTCCTTCCCCAGATTCCAGATTCCGAAATACAAAGAAGAGCAAGAAGAAAGAAGACCTGCCCTGCAGCTGCTAAGAAGAGGAAGACACCAACTGCTTTGGCCCCAGCCCTACCGGCCTGTCGACCCTCAAACCTGCTCCTGCTACAACCTGGCACCTCTTGTGGCCAGCAACCTCACAAACCCCGGAGGACCTGGCTACCTTTTTGGCTCTAAGCACCTGGGACTCCCATGAGTAGAGGCTCTACTCAAAATCAGCTTCTAATCCCTGGCATCCGCCCGGAACCGCGGACCCTGCACACACTGCACCCGCCGAGCCTGGCCTGTGCCGGAGTGAACAAAGACCACGAGGATGACCCCCCGGCGACTGTGACCCCGAGTCCGGCACCCAAGGACTTCCCTCGACGCTCCTGACGACGCCTGCAGCCTCAGAATCCGGTACCCCCCAACCGCGATCAACCGAGGGTAATATTTCCCGACACCAAAAGGCACCCCGGCGCCCTGCGGCCCCCTGTGCCCAACTCCTGGGTAGCTACCTATTCTCCAACTACCCAACTTACCTCTCGAAGTGGTGGTGGCACCTGAAGAATCTTCGTCCCCGAGCTTGCAGCCTTTTTCCAAACCGGAGCGTTCCCATTGAAATCAATTGAGCGCCCAAAGGCTCAAAAGCACCCTGCACCCAGCCGCCCTGGCAGTGTAACCTCTACACCTATCTACTTCCCCCTTTGGCCTGAGCCAGTGACCAGGAGCCCAGCCCCCACAGCCGTGTGGCCTGCTAGTCAGCAGCCACCAACCAAGGGCCCCCTGCCTCCCATAGGATAACATTGGGCCTAACTCACTCTGCACCCGGCTGCCCCAGCGCCGCTGAGGGTGTAACAACTGTACCTACCTGACCCTGGGAGACCCCTGAGTCTGTGCCCAGAACCTTAACACTGCCAGTCGAGTACTTACCCAACAGCCGATAACTCAATTTTCTCCATAGGGTAACATTGACTGGTTTTTTCTGAAATTTCTTCTAAGTGTGGAGTTTATAAAACTTAAAATATTCACCAAAAATCAGCCGAGTAACGAAAACGAAAACACTCACCTGCTTTTAGGAGAGATGCCAGTACTGGATCTTGGTGCCCAGCACTGACCCTGAAAAATATTCACAACCGTACTTACCAGTAACCCAATTTTCTTCCATAGGAAACCATTGACTGTTTTTCTGTTAAATTTCTTCTAGGTGTCGATTTTTGCAAACTCTAAATATTCTTTAAGAATCGTGCTAACTGTGAAAACTTAATTACTTACCTGTTTTAGATAGAAGTCCCAGTACTGAGTCTAGGCACCCAGTACTGGATTACAAAAGTAACGAGAGCATACTATACCTGCAACTTGAATTTTCTTCCATAGGGAATCATTAGCTGTTTTCTATGAAATTTCTTCTAAGTGTCAACTTTTAAAATAGCAAAATATTACCTAAAAATCCTAGTAGTAACTAAGTCGACTTTTATCACTTGTTTCTAAGAACTGTCCCAGGACTGAATCTAGGATCCAGTCCTGGAATTACAAAAGTAATCCTGAGAGTAATCTATTGCAACAACTTGTAAATATCTACAAAAGCCAATTGCATATTGCAAAAGTATTTACCTAAAGCATCTCATTCGGAGAAAGTATATTTTAATACCTATTGTTGGTTCTAAAATAAAACAAGCATATATTTTTTTTATATATAAACCATTGGCCTAGAGTTCAGTTATTGAGTGTGTGAAACCATTTGCTGACTGAGTGTGTACAACAAAATGCTTTACACTGTCCTCTGATACTGCCTTACTGCTCGACCAAGCTACCACTTTAGAGAACAAGGTTATATCTAACTTTAGCCTCTGCCAAACCTCTGGGGACTGTGGACTCTGTACACACTTTACCTATTTGGGAACAGAGCCACTTTCTCACAATACATATTTCATAACATCTACATTTGTCTTTCCATGCTGTTTGTGGCAGCTAAAGTACAGTTGAGATAAAAGGGAGAGGTGAAAGGATTGAAGAGAAGCCATTAGCTGCTCAATAGTGTGTTAAGAGCATGCATAGAGACATGCATATCCTCAGTGGGTAAAAATGAGTGGTGTTCTGAATAATATTGCTAAAATGGATTCAGACAAAATCTAAGCCTCCAAAATACCATCTATCAAAGAAACATTGCTAAATCGGATTGGCAAGAAGAAAGAAGGCCCCCAACAGAATGCAACAACACACCAAGGGATAGAGGGTCCTACAGCCTCAGTGGATATCCAGAAGCCAGTACACAGAGATGCTCTACAGACGCTATTATGCAAATTTAGAAACTGTTTAGCACATCTTGTCAAGATCACTCGAAAAGCAGAGAACAGGTCAATACATCTCTGGCAGAACAAGTGCATGACCATGAAGAAACAGCAGGGTGAGTTGGAATTCTGAAGATGCAACAAAATGCCCTGGTGGACAAAGTAGAAGATCAAGAGAACTGATCAGACAGCAATAATGTGAGAATTTGAGTATCTCAACCAAAGTCTAAAAAGATGATCCCAAGAATCATGTTTGGAAATTGCTTCAGCATGTACTCTTGTTGTGTTTCGATTTAGATACCCGTATATAGGTTTTCCTGAATCATGTCCTTATATAGGCACAATTCGCATTGCCCTTATTTATGCATAGAATTCCAGTCCTTATTTAGGCATTAGCCATGCTAACAGGCATGGTCACCTACATCCGTCCATCCCAAGTCACAATGAGTTCTTAGAAACCAGACCCTTAAGCTGAACGGGACTTTCCCTAGCTAGGATTATTGATTTCTCCAAGAACTCCTCTATTATGCATGAACGTCTATTCCTTAGGGGTTCATCCATGACCTCTTCCTCTGCCCGACTTTACTTTAATGCTAGCATTCATAAATACCTTCCAGGTATAAATATACCTTCCCTTACCATGGCAAACCATGGCATGGCACGGCGGTTACACAGCACGACTTGACTGCACGGTTCGCCACGGCAAGTTCGGAAGAGACCATATCCCGGCCTGATGCACTGACCAGACGCTGTCATCCCTGCTCACAGAGAATCCAGCTTCCAGTGTTCTGACTCCCTTCATGGGGTGTTAGAGTTTGAGACCCAGATAGAGATTCCCACCTTGCTCATTCTAAAGGTATGGAGCCGACTAGAACCTAGAGGGACTCTTGGCATACTAAACTTAGTATATACCATACTATAGAAAACAGCACCTACTTTTACCTTGCACCACACTTAGGTTAGGTACAGCGGGGTAGGACTATTTAGAAGCATCAGACGAGTATTCACATTTTAGCCTGTGTTATTTATGTATGTATATAAAAAAAAAAAATACGCTTTATTCGATTTAAAAACAATTAAATCATAAAAGCACATCATAAAAACAAAGACTTAAAAACATGATGTATCAATCTATGTAAGAACATCAAAAATACAATACAGATTTCTTTAAACATCCCTAACGTGAATAAAATCGAGAATCAGTTACGCTGGGCGCTGATTACATCGAGTTTCTAGATTTAACCACCCCTTTTAAAAATATAGCTATATGGCCAGTACTGATTTCATCATCCAAATATTGCAGTTTAATGAATGCAGGTCGACACTGTCTCAGACCATGTGATTTTAAAATGGCTATGATCCATCTCTTCCTGATTATGATGTAAAACTTACAGAAAAATATGACATGTATTGTCGACTGTGGGGAGATGTCATCACACGGGCATGGGCACAAAAGATGTGACCAATCATTAATTTGGGGGAATGAAACCATGTTATGAAAATTGCCTAGACGCAAACGCGTCAAAAGCATCCTAGCGTATATACTCAAATTAAAAGACAAATAAGGTTGTAACCCTGGTCGGTCTGGATCAGTTGATTAGCACTGACTGTTGATTTAATAATGTTAGAGGAAAATCTAAGCATCTCCAGATGACTAAAACATAGGGACTTTAACTCCTTCCTCGTAATTGAAGTCAAACGGTCAGGTTTATCAAAAAACTCGGATGACCCATGTCATACAGGCTTTTTTTGACATACACCAACCAGGGAATACGTAAAACCCCTTGTAAATTCAGACAGTCGTTTATCACATCCCGGTTGAGACTGGTGGAAATACCATTCCAGACTTTATGCCACAATAATATTGGCTGTATTTTTATTAAGTCGGACACATATGGTAGTCCCAGTTCGGCGTCACAAACATACGTAGCGGTGCTGGCTGGGACAGCTAAAAGACATTTTAAAAAACTGTTCTCGATTTTCTGAATAGACTCTACACTTGCATAGCCCCAAATGCCAGCTCCATACAGTGCAGTTGAAATGCATTTGGCCTTGTAAATTGTCAGTAGATCTTTAATGGGACGCTTGCCTAGCTTCCTAGCAAAATTTAAAAGTGCTCCCACGGCTTTAGCAAAGAGCAATTTTCTGGAATTGATAGCTGGAGCCCACGAACCCCTATTTTCAAACACAATACCCAAATAAGAGAAGGACTTGGCAAATTCCAACCTGTTGTTACCAATAAAAATATCACAGCACTTGATAGAAGGCTTATTGCATTTCATTGTAAAAGTTTTGGCGATATTTACATTTAGGTCTAAATTAGACATATACAACACAAAACTCGTGACTAGTCTCTGCAGGCCTAGTGGTGTACGAGCTATTAAATCTGCGTCATAAGTATATGAAAGTACGCCAATAGACCGTTTGCCAACAATGGGTATATCTAGACAATCCCTAGATAGGGTATCCCCCAGGCTATTTATATAGAGGGTAAACAGGAATGGTGCTAGTACGCACCCCTGCCTTACCCCCTTTCTGACATGGAAATTATCACTGAGTTCTCCTGTTCTCCCATAGCGAACCCTACCCCGGGCATCAAGGTATGATTGTTTTAAGAAATTAATTAAAGGGGTTTCCACCCCCATGGCCTCCAGTATGCTCCATAACTTCTGATGGTTACCACCATCAAAAGCCGAACTCAAATCGACAAAACACAGGTATAAACTCCCCTTTTTTGCCTGTGTATATTTCCCCAATAGGAGGCATAAGTTAAAACTCTGCTCCACAGTGCCAAGACCTTGGCGAAAGCCGTACTGAAGCTCAGAAATTACACCGGCATTCTCTGCCCACATTTGCAGTCTATTTAAAATACCGCGCCCGGCTACCTTCACTAGAGAATCTAGCAATGAAATAGGTATATAACAAGCCGGGTCGTTACGATCGCCCTTCTTAAATATCGGGACAAGAATTGATTCCGTCCAGGTCGGAGGGAGGCCGCAAGTACAACAGGCCCGTAGGACCAGAGTAAGCAGTGGGCCCCACAACAGGGGGCAAGATTTAAATAAGTCCACAGGTATACTATCTGGGCCTGGGGCTTTTCCGCCCTTGCTTGCATTAATGGCCAAGATTACCTCCTCCGTGTTAAAATCAATATCGATTGGGAGGAAGTTAGACAGAGCAGGTCCGGGATAATCACCCTGGGGGGTGTCATCATGATTACAATATAATCTAGAGAAATGAGACACCCATTGATCCTCCCCAATCGAAATTTCAATGCTGGGTAATTTTTGTGTAGCAAGAAACGGAGCGTTCACCGCCCTCCAGAACCCTTTTGTATCCTTGATGGCTGAAGCTTGCTTTAGCGCCTGCCATAGGTCATTCCTTATGACCTCCTTTCGCTCTTTTAGGGACTTTTTATACGCCGCCCTGGCCCTTTTGATGGCTTCCTGATCTTTCATGGGCTGGTGTAGAACGGCTATCAGGGCTGCATGCGCCTTACTACACCTATGGTCAAACCAGCCTGGCCTATCTTTAAAAGATCTTTGAGGATCTGATCTTAAGTTAGTTTGTATGGCCTGTGTAATTTTACAGAAGGAGTTAACGATATTGGAGTCCAAGGCGGTCTCCTCAAGACCGACAAAAAAATCTGTTTTACAACTAGTCAAAAGTGACTTAGTTAACTTAAGTGAATCTATCCCTGCCCATTTAATAGTGTAGCCATTAACCCTATTGATGGCAATATCTTGTGAGGTCTGTGCAGACGCGTGTTTTTTAGATAGCACGTTAGCTGGCAAATCCAAAATAACACTCAGAGGATAATGGTCACTGAAGGCAACTGGATACATTTTAAAATTAGATATTCTACCAGCGTGTCTGTTTGATATTAATAAAAAATCTATGGTCGAGCACAACCCACGGCCGTTAAAAGTATGACTAAATGGGGAGGCAGGTGAACATAGATCATTGGCAAAACCCAAATCCTGGGTAAACTTAATTAAATTTAAATGATCCCCAAACGGAGTATGCAGGAAATGGGAGATATCTTTCTCATCGCCAGACAATAAACCACAATTACCGTCTGCTGCATGTGGACAAGGTCCCAAATAAAAGTCACTAACCCACATTATACAAAAATCCTTGTTATTACCCCTTTGTGCTTTATCCAAGGCCTTCTGTAGCTGATTTAATACTACCTCAGATGCCGAGTTAGTTATATTAGTATGTGTATATATATATATATATGTATTTATGTCCTAGCTAAAAGACAATGTTATTGCAGTATTATTTCTTCCTACTGCTTACGCTGTGCGTATTATATTTTGACTTCTGTCTAATGATCGTAACAGCTCATATGTCTTACACGAGAAACAAGACTGTTCAATAAACCCTTTTATTGAAACGCCCGTCTTTCTATTTCTGTGTAACTCTGAAGAAACTAAGCATGCACGATTGACTGAGTGAAACTGTTATCTATTGTTTCCACGATTCTGAGACACGTTCCGATTCTAAAGGAAACAAAGTTGTCATGTTTATGCGGTTGTCAGAAACTAATCCCTTCTTGTTCATTCGAGAAGTTTCTAGTGACTTCTGAGTTATCTGGCACACACAAGTAATTAAGTTTAATGTACTCGATAGGAGCATACTGACCTTAGTCCTATGCAAAAACTATATTATTCCAATGCGCAGAGCCTATAAGGGAAATAGGAACTACACTACACTCTAGACCTCAAAAGACAATGAAATAACATTATATTGCACCCATAGGGTATTCCCTGCCTTCTACATCCTGAAGAAACTGACCCCTGATGTGCTTCCAAAATTCCATTTCTTTTCAAGTGAAGGAGGAAATAATGATGAATACAGACAGCCAGAAACCTGTCGCTTAAAAGGTGACAACATTTTCCTCTTTCAAGATATATCCACATCTATCCTCCATAAAAGGAGAGATTTTAAAGCAATAACAGACCTCATCAAAAAAGAAAACCTTCAATATCCTTGGGGCTTCCCTTTCCGCCTATCCTTAAAGATCAGAGAACTATGCATGGCCAGGAGGACACTGGAAAAAATTAGGAAAATTCTTGCATTGGATGTTGCTCAATAGGGCAAAGAAGCTGGGGTATTGAAAAAATTGGTAGACCATCTGAAAGAATGGCAACATCAGAAGTTGAATGTAAAAGAGCTACTAAATGTCAGAGAAGGAGAGTGAACTGGAGATAACTAAAGCATCATCTAAATGAAGACTTATACCGTGATTCCTGAGGAGACACTGGTCTCATGGAGAGCCCGATCTGATGGAAGAAAGAAAGAATGTTAATCTCAAGAAAAGTAAGATGAGTGAAAACTGATAAACGCAACCTTTCACTGACACAGTGGAGCCAGGTGTGAGGCATGCAGCAGATCTAAGCATTACCAAGCACATGTTGACTACTCTAGTGGTAAGTGTAAGTGACATGCCTGCTACTTTGTTAGACTAGGATATTTAACCAAGTAGCGCAGTGCACCTGATAAGGTGTCAAGAGTGCGTTGTCTAATAGAAATGTTCAAATGCCCCAGCCACATTTTAACCAGTAAGATACTGAGGTATGAGGGCGATCACGAAAAGCCCAGAGCTATCTTGTGGTCTGTGACTTTGCTCCCAAATCCTCTCATATTTTGTTCCTTTATGTAAAATAACTTTTCTGGACTCACTGTTCATCCATATTCCTCCCATGGTATGAAAGTTAAATAAAGACCAATGCGAAATATGAACGTCATGATTCATATTAATTGAAAAGAGGGATAAGGATGGATGCATGCTTAAGGAGTGTAAGATATAGCTGAAATCACTGGGGGACAGATGGTTCAGTTCTCCGCAGGGCTACTGTTGACCTCTGTGGAATGAACACCTAAAAGAAGAGTTCAGGCAGGAAATCTAATTATATGTTGTTTATTATACTATATTCCATATGATGAAGGCAAGCAGAAGGAATTCATACATTTGTTGCATCTAAAATCACATAGCTCTGAATAAAGGTATTAACATTGTAAACATCTGCCATATGTTTGTATTGTCAAACACTTGGGACACTTTATTTCAGTTCTCTTAAAGCGGTTCAAATGTTCTACTGTGGTGAAAATTGAAGATGTTGTAAGAGCAGCCCTGCCAATAACGGAGAAAACATGATTGTGCACTAAACAAAACTGTTTATTTATTAAGGTTTGTGGCTAGAGAATTCACTTCTTCGGGCTCTTAATAAAACAATATAAAAATATGTCTAGTATATTGTACAATCTCTTCCCTTCAGGGTTCTCCTTCCCTTTGCTGTTTGCCACCTTATTTACACTGGGATGCTTTTGGGACAAGTAGGTCTGGCTTTAATGGGCCAGCACATGGCAACAGAGGCATGCACATAAGAACATGTGGTCATTGCTGTGTTTGAATATATTAACTTATTAAGGCCACACTTCTTGGCTTTGCAAGTGTTTGGTAAATAATTGAGTAGCAGCAGTAAGGGACGTAAACATCTTTTACAGATTAGAATATATTGGAGAGCTACTAATTAATGCTAGAGAAATACAAACAGGCAGGCCCTCGTGCATAGGTTTGTAGGATAAGAACCTATTCATAGAAAATGTAACTTCCGCATTTTCTAACTTTAGCCTAGGTAGTGTTCGATAGTAGCTGCAAGGTGGCATGTTCTGTGACATTTTTTTATATTGTGTTTTCAACTGCTGTCCTGTAGATAGTGTTTAGACTGCGTTAGGTGACAGCATGCAAACCCTTTTCTGTTGAACTGGAGTTTTTCCGTTATTGAGATCTCTGTAGGGTAGTCCTCTCTGGCAGTGTTCTACCAAACTCATGTGAGTGTGATCAATGGATCTTATGCGAGTGTTACTGTGTATTTGTGGTGGCGACCGGTCCAAGACTGGAGCCCGTGGACCATGGTTGGTTAAGGGCTTCCAACCTCCCTGCCACAGAATGTGAGTTATTTTTTCTTATTTCTAATGCACCTATCACTGTTTCTGTGTGCCACTAAGGGTGTCTGTGTTCTTTGTCCTTCTTTGTAGGCTTTCATTAAAGGACATCCCTGTCTAGTACCCCTAGTGATATTCAGCCTTAGGGTTGCAGTTTTTGACCTATCTATTGCTTGTATATTTTTAATGAAACCACCCTTATTTCCAAATTGCTTTATGTTTCTCATAGATAGACACAATTGACCCTGTCAAAGGCCTTGGCTGCCTTTAAGGTAATCCCTGCCAAAGTGCTTCTTCTAAACTCTGCAAGGTCAATCGAGCCCACCTAACTGTGAGTTCATGTAGTTGCCGTCTAGTAATATACCTTTTTGGTCTTCCTGAACCAAATGTTTTACTACTCTAAGTTTATTTGCAAGTATTCCTGAAAATAATTTTTTCTTACTATTTTAAAGAGATATTGGTCTTCATGACTTGTAGTGATTGGAGTGTTGGGCTTCAGGATCAGTAAAATAGTTGTATCATTCCATGAGTTAGGAATGGGTTCGTCCTCTTTTGAAAACCACTTGAATAGAGTCATCTAGAGTGTCATTAAACTCTTTATGTAACTCTCCATAAATCCCATCCATGCCAGCAGCTTTACCTCGTTTGATTTCCTAGCATTCTAGTCTCCTCTGGCAACGGTTCATTTAACAGAGCACTTTGATTCTCTGGGAGTGCCCTCAAGCGCCTCTCCTACAACCAATTTTTTGTTTTTCCCAAATCAGTACTATATTTTTTCTCTGTATAATTTATAAAACAATCCAGAAATATGGCTTCTGTTTCCCTCGTATCCCTGGTGTTGAGTGTCATTATTTAATATCTCATTAACATTATTCCTTTCCTGTATGCTCTAAACATCAAAACAAACCAAAAGACGAAATCCGCGGGACATGCGGCCTCATTCGTCGCCACCCTACCCGCCGTTTCCCGGCGTCTGGGCGACTAGGGCCCAAATGGAGGCCTATGCTGCGGCTCTGCAGGCTTCCTTGGCTCCTCCTCCCCTTCCTGGGACGTCCGCCGATCCCTTGCCACGTGCGGGGCAATCAGCGGCGTCGCCAGTGGCTCCGGCCCCGGAGCCTACGGGTTCGGCTTCAGGTGTTGGAGGTGTGGTGTCGTCAGGGTGCGGCCCTACGGGGTTCCCCTCTTCAGCCCACGGCGCCTCTGCCTCGCCGCAAACCCCGATGGGGTCCCTGTGGTGTCGCAGGAGGTCGCCTGGACTCTGGGCTCGTCCCCGAGTTCCCCTCGGTCTTATGGGCAGGTGGCGGCTGTTGGCCCTGGCGGCGCCGCGGGTGCTGGCTAGGCGTCGGGGCGCGTCCCCGGGTGCCTCTCGTCTCTCCACGCAGGCGGCTGCTTCATCGGAGGTCGAGCCGGTGCCTTTTTGGCACCGTTCTTTCGTTGACCCGGAGCCGGCCCCACCCCATTCTCCTGGGGCGCAAGTGGTGAAGGAGGCCGTCTCGGTGTCCCCTCCGGTGCCGGACGAAGTCATGCCGGCGCTTGTGGCGGACTCCACGGCGCCGTGCCGGGTCGTCTACTCATCTCCACAGGCCCCCTCCTCTCTGGAGGTTCGTCAACTTTTTGTCTCTTCTTCCCCGGAGACGGGACGCCGCGTCGTGGCCTTTTTCCCGGCGTCTTCCAGGGAGGGCTCTTCGCCGTCCCCGTGGCCACAGCCTTCCCCAGAGGCACCTCTGGTCCCCCACTCGTCCGTGAATCTTCCACCGTTCATGGGGCTGGCCATTTCTTCCTCCAGCTGGACTCGGGGATGGCCGGCTTAATTTACAGCCGTTACCCACGGAGGAATTGCTTTCCCCCCCCATGACGCCCTACGAAGGCAAGTGACGCCTTTGCCCGGGCCATTTCCACGGCCGCTGGCATTTTGCACATGGGCGACCCCGCCACCCCATTCCCTAAAGATCATTTACTTGAGGTTCTCCATCAGGGCTCTGGTGGACGGGATCTGCTTCTTCCCTTCGAAGCTTTGCTCCATAATTCTCTTCTGGGGGCGCCCTGCCACGGGGGATCCGGTGCCCCAGTCGCTCCTCCACCGCCACCGTCCTGCTCCGCATGATTCAGTCTGCCTTTCTTTCCACCCTTCTACCCAGGGCCCTCTTCTGCAGACTGCTTTTCCTTCCTTACCTTTGGTGTTGTTTCCTCTGTCACGGGAGGCCCGGTGGTTGGATTCATGGGGGCGTAACCTCTTCGCTTCCTCTAGTGCTGCTTTGCGAGCGCTCAACACGCTTTGTGTGTTAGCCAGGGCTACTTCCAGCTTGTGGGATTCTGTGTAGTCCCTTTTGTCTGCTGCCTCAGAGGAAGGTGTCTGCGCTGATCTGAAGTGCCATGTGATGGATGACCGGGAGTCGGCCGCGTTAAATCTTCATTCTGCCCTGGATGTTTCTGATGCTCTCAGCCGCACTATGGCAAGTTCAGTAGCTCTCCGTCGCCATGCTTGGTTGAGGGATAGCGTTTTCCCTGAGAACGTTAGGGAGCGTCTGGTTGATCTGCCCTTTGATGGGATGCTTTTGTTTAACACCCATGCGGATGCCGCCATTCCACGGCTCCTTGCGGGGCCCCGTCCTCCTCCCCCTCCGTAACCTTGGCTTGTCGGTCCTCTGCTGCTTTATGGGCGGCATTATCCTGCCCTTTTTTCAGGGGTCTAGTGGTTCGGTTGGACCGTCTGTGTCTTCTGTGTGGGTTGGCGTGCCTTTGGGGTCCTTAGGTTGTCCCCTTTGTGCTGTTGGCTGCTGGTACAGCCCCTTTGGCTTTTGTGGTTCTTTGGTACCCATATGTGTCCTCAGGTTGGGCCTTCTGTATGTTTTTGTTTTGGCTGATTGGCAAGCCATCTGTGGTTCTATCTGCAGGTCCTTTATGTTCTTGTTCTCTGCTGTGGGATTTTTTTGCCTAAGAGGTGTTCCCATGTTTTCTTGGGACATATCATACCTTACCTTTATGTTCTTGTCCTCTGCTGCGGGATTTTTCCCTAAGAGGTGTTCCCATGTTTTCTTGGGACGTATCATACCCTATGTGGGGTACTTGTAGCTATTGCATAGCTCTGTCCTGCGCTGGGAAGGTATGGCCGCCTTTTTTTCAGTTTCCCTGCCTTTCCTGGTATCACTGTATACCGCTGGTGCGGTCTCTTTTGTCTTGTCCGGGCGCAGCTTGCACTGCTCCCGGTTCTGTCATTCTCCGTGTTCGCTACATCGCTCGACCAGTCAGGCATGCTGTCTACGGTGTCATGTTGTGGCGTTTCCGCCTTCCTGTCTGACGTTTCGGCCTGGTCCTCTGTCTGGTGTTCCAGGGGGGCTAGGTTTCTCCTGGCTTTCCTGTGTTCTGGTTGACAGCTTGGGTCCGTCCTCCGTGTCCTCCTCTTCTCTTCTGGCTGGTCCCTCTTCTCTTCGTGGGTCAGTGTGTGTCTATCGAACGATCATCCTTTGGGGATTGTTCTGAATTTCCCTGGCCTCTGCCCTCGGCTTGCGCCTGGCTTGTTCTGGGTGCACTGCTCCATGGTCTTGCCAGCTGCCGGCTGCGCATGCCTGCACGTTCTGGTCCACCGCCGTGGCCCTTAGTGTGTTCCCTTGTGCCCCTGCCTCTTGTTCTTCTGGGGCTTTGCGCACCTGTGCCTTTCTTCTTACGCCTGCGCTTCTTGGCTGTGGAGCCGTTCCTGCCTTGTCTGTCGCCTTGCGGCTGATGCCTGTTAAGCTGTCCTCTATCGCTGTGTGTTTTCCTATGGCGGGCTCTGCCTCCGGTTCTACTTCTTCTCCCTTCACGTTGTTCTTGCTTACTTCTGCTTGGTAGGGACTGGGCCGCCCTTCTTGTCCCCGTGACACAACCCCTGCTGGGGCCCTGTGTTTCTTCCTACTGGAGAGGTTCTCTTGCAGGCCCTCCTCCCCTCTGGGTATGGCGAGGTTATCTATTGTACGTTAAGGAATCTGCGGCTAGTAGTGTCTCAGATGTACAAGTTACTTACCTTCGGTAACGATGTATCTGGTAGAGACTATTCTAACTGCACATTCCTTCACGGCCCACCCTTCCTCCCCGTTCTGCGAGGACCTTCAGTTTGGTTTTCTGCAATCTCCTCCCTCCGGTTGGCTTGTCTTCTGTGGGTGTCCGCTTCGCTCCGTCCTGGTCGGTTGGTTCATGTGTGCTTCTGCATCCCTCGACCCTGGTTTTTTCTCCAGTGCAGGGGCCTACTTTTACTCTACTCCCTTTTACTTGCTTGGGGTTTCTGATTCCTTAGCAGACCTCTATGGTTTTTTTTTTTGCCTGTACCTCGGCCTTTTCGCTCCTTACCGGGGATATGGCCCTCCTTGATGGTGTCGTCTGGGGGTGAATTGCTATTACTCCTCTGTTCCGGGCTTGTTGCCCTTCACTGTTGTGGATTGTGATTGCAGTGTCTCTCTCTCTCTCTCTCTCTCTCTCACTCTCTCGCTCTGCTCTGGCATTTTTCACACGCTTTCTGCATCTAGGGAGGATGTCGCCTTAGCTTGCAAGGGTGTTCCTCAGAGCGGTGCTCTGCTCTTTCACTGCTATGGCTTTCACTGCTATGGCTTTTTGTACCTTGGTGCTTGGCGCTTTTCCAACTGGTGCTGTTCCTCACCTTTCGTTTCTCTCTTCTGTTTCACTGATTTTTCGCACACTGTTCCCATACTCTCCACAGTTTTGTTTGGGATGGCTCCGCGTTGTGGCGCAGAAAAGTTCTCCGAAGAAAACTGATGTCAGAGCGCCGGGGTGGGGCTTATGTGACCTCGCTGACGTCACGCCCGCGGATGACGTCAGGGCGGAGTCGCGTGGTACCGCCGCCCAGCGCTCAGAGATGCTGGGGCAAAGAGAGTTTTCCGGGTCCAGTCTCACGCCTGGGGATAATTCTACGTTAAGGAATCTGCGGCTAGAATCGTCTCTACCACAACAGCCGCATGCCCGCGAAGCTAAAACCATAGCTTCTCTTTTAGTGAAATCCTTTCTTTTCATTCCTGCGTCACATGCATGCATCGCTGGTAGCTATAGGCCCATTGGGCCCCTTCAATGTGCCTTCGGGCCACGCAGAGTCGAAAGGGGCCCCATCTGGTTCCACAAACGTGGTTCCAGTGGGGTCCCAGGGATCCATTCCTGGATCTAGACAGATGCCAGTCGTGCCATCTCAACCTTGCAAAATAAACAATTGATGGATGGAATGCTGGACAATGCAAACATTCACCCCAGTCACAAGGATCTGGGTTTAATCCATAATTATTTTGCTCACTACACCACCCCAGTTTGGACCCAGCCATATGCAAATCAGTCTTGACCTTGTTCCTTGTGGGAAAAGTCCAGCCCAAACTGCCAAGCCAAGTCCTCCCTGGACTGGAAACGAGCATCCTGGGACCAGTTTCAGGGCATCACCCTTCATCACCCAGGCTAGCTTGAATCCAGTGGTGTAGTGAGCACGGGACCCACGTCTGGGCATACCCTTCCGACTTAGGGCGACATATGCAAAAGAAACAATTAATGGACGGAATGCTGGACAATGCAGATATTCACCCCCAGTCACAAGGATCTGGGTTTAATCCATCATTCTTTTGCTCTCCACACCACCTGGGCATACCTTTCCCACTTAAGGCGACATATGCAAAAGAAACAATTGATGGACGGAATCGCCCCCAATCACAAGGATCGGGGTTTGATGGATTTAGGCTCAAGAAAGTTGGCAGGGTATGCCCAGACGTGGGTCCCGTGCTCACTTTGCCACTGGATTCAAGCTAGCCGGGCTAATGAAGGGTGTTACCCCGAAACCGGTCCTAGGATGCTTGTTTCCGGTTCAGGGAAGACCTGGCTTGGCAGTTCAGGCTGGACTGTTCCCATGATGCACAGGGTCAAGACTGATTTGCATATAGCTGGGTCTGAACTGAGGTGTCGTAGTGAGCTAAGGAGTGATGATGGATTCAACCCAGATCTGTGACTGGTAGTGAGTGTCTGAAAAGTTTCAGCGCACCGTCCATCATCTCCTTGTGTTTGAAATGTAAATGAGCAAAACCCCAATAAAATGGGTTTTAAAAAAAATGAAAGAAAGTTGCTAGGCTGGTGCAAACATCTAGCGAATTAGGGATATTTTGATTAGTGACTTTAGAATCTAGAAAATAATTGACCACCAAAATCATTTTGGGGGAAGAATTTGCAGAGGTCTCAATTCTGGTTGCCAGCTAGGCGGAGCGGACAGAAGGTATAGCATAATGGTAAGATTTAATAGCAGATCAATGAGTTGTTTAAGCAGTTTTAATATTCAATTCTGTATCTTTTCCACTGTTTTACACTGTTGCTTTGGATGATAAACATCCTCTTTGTCAGTGAGCACACTTTGCTCCAGACAGAACATGGTTATAGGTAAGGTCTTCTGTCCTGTAACTTAAATATGCATTTCATTTTGCATCATGGTGTGGAGAAATGTAGGACAAGGGTTGAAGCTTGGCTTTTAACCGTCCTGCGCAGTGATCCTACATGCATCTCTCCCCATTCTGTCCACATTTCGCCATACCATGATGCAAAATGAAATGCATATTCAAGTTTTAGGCCTAAAAGCGTACCAATAGCCATGTTCTGTCTGGAGCAAAGTGTGGTCACTGATGAAGACAGGTGAGTGCTTTCACTCACTTATAAAACACTATCCGGGAAGCCCTGAAGTATAAGGCCTCCATATATATTCCTTTGTCCTGACGAACGCCATAACCCGTAGGTGCTGTTCTAGGCTGAAACATGTCGACCCGACCACTGGGTGTGGTGGACCAGTGACAAAACACCACTTTGTTTTTAGACTTATCCCTATCCTACTCTTTTACCCCAATAAAGATTCTCCTAAAGGTTAGGAGATAATTTTAATCCACTCACCACTCAACATCCAGACAGTCTCCCTCCTGGTGGAGGTTTTGATATCACTTGTAGAACGAGACACTCAAGTGACAAGAACCGATGATGATGCTATCCACCGAATAACACTAAGCAGAAATTACGTACACCACAGTCTGTGAACGTGTGGTTGAGGGTCTCCGAGACAAAAGGTTCTGAGACTCTGGTATTGAAACTTAAGACGTTCATTCCTCCCTTTCTGATAACCAGTACCTCTTGGAAGCTGAAAGAACATCTGCTTCTTCTTCCCTCCGCGTTTTTTTGATCTGTACTATTGAGAACATGACCTCCATAACAAGTCAGAGTCTAGACTTTTTTAGTCCAGTAAAATACTTTAAGATTATCTACCGGTATGGTGGAGACTTTGGATGTGGGGTCTTTAAGGCAATAGTTAGTCTTTGGGAATAATAAGCATTTCTAAGAACGTGGGGGCCAAAACTTACAAAAACTTGCTGTAGAAGTTGGTTTTGGGACTGGGTCGTAATAAATCAAGGTAGCTGAGAAGGAGAAGGTGTTGGTTATTTTTTTATATGAACAGCATGCGTTCAGCCCCCTTCGTGCACGTGGAGGGATTTGTGGAATAGATGTGTTGAGACCTAAAGACTATGGCCAGACTGCCTCTGGGTTTACCAGTTTGATCCGCATCATAGCCACCATTTTAAGGAGCAGGTGGCCGATAAGGAATGATGGCGCCTCTTGGGTCAGGAGAGCAGGCAGTGAGTGCTGGACCTGTCCACTAGACCAGGTGGAAGTCAGGAGCGCAGAAAATTAAGGAAAGTCAAATAAACTAGCAACTGAATTATTTAACCCAACAAAATTGAAAAAAACAAGCAGGGCCAGGTAACCTCTAAAAATAATACAAGGAAAAAATAGACAACGCTAAAACAAATCCTAAATTAAAATGCCAGTGGGGTCTTGAGGGCCAGGCACCCCTCCTCCAGGGGATACACGGGGATAATTCACACAAAGGGCTCCAGACAATCAAGTGGTTTACCTTAGCCGCAATGTGGCCACCTTTTTAAAGAGCAGAACGCAGGTACAGGCAGAAAAGGCGGCACATCGGGGGTGGATGGTGCTGGTACGTTCTTTGTATCAGACCATCTAGACACTTGTAGTGTGGGAACCATTTTACACTCCATACCTCCGTGTGTCTACAGGCGCCAAATCTTACTTAATAGTTTAATATCAAACTAGCAATCAAGAGCTTAAGGAAGACATTCTGTGTTGGTCCTCCAAGACCTGTGCACAATGGGATTCTGTCTAGCCGTATGTAAACATTAGCATTGGACACTGTAGCAGACTAGCACACGGGAGGCTAACACATAAGCCAGCAGGAAAGGAGAACTATAACAGGTAGCGAACCCATGAAATGCACTGCAATAACTGGCAAGCATCATCATATTTCACAAACTCTAGGCGGTTACTATCCCTGACAGTGGCACAAATGCACCATAATATGTTTCCTGTATTTTTTTAGGACATCGGTGAATTCTCAGACAGGAGTGTGCACACCAGCCGGCGGACTGCTAACAGGTAGGTGGCCATGCTTTCCAACCTCAATCCCTCATACATAACCGTTGAATCCGCTTATCAGCATCAGCAATAACCAGCTCAGTCCTGTTACTGATGGACACGCAGAATAGTGATGAAATAATCTACATCAGTGACACTTTCTCTGGACAAATTTCATTTGATCATGTTTACCTCTTCTCTGCCATTGCAGAAAGGACCATCCATATAAAGTCCGCATTGGTCGCATCTTAAAAGGCTTTGTTCAGCCTGAGCTGCTAACTTCACCAATCTTGCTGTACATGCCATTCCTATTATTAAATAATAAAATATTTAGTTACCACTCAGAGACAAGAAGAAGTAAAACTAGCCTTAATGTGAAATTATAGCACGTTTTGACCCCTCACTGGGCCTACCGTGCACTGGATATGTATGTTTTTTTTTTCTCTTAGTTGCGCACTGGGATTGCACGTGTGTAGCATTGGATGTGTACACTTTAAGTGTGCACGGAAAGGCACCAGGGACTTGCATCTATCTCCCTTTCTGAAGGATCTTTGTTTGATGGTGGTGAAGATTTCTGTAATATCACTCCAGAGTGCTTGGTTATTCTGGTCTGGCCACTCTTCAGGCCGGAGAAGCAAAAAGCCTAGATTGTGATTCACAATACCTGTCTGCAGAGACTGAACTCAGAACTGCAGTAAATCTCCAAGATGTGCAGATTCACCAATACGCACTTTTAAATGCGACCAAGGCGGTGAGAAAGCAGGTTTTGCTGCTGTAGCGTGCAAAGCAAATGTGGCGAACCGCCAACTCGGGTTGCCACCTGGCCTGTTTTATACCAGCATAACCGGTATATTAATGTCCCTACCGGTACCAAAAATAAGCATTTGCAATGCCAATAGGTCTGGCCTTTAAGGAATGTGCTGCATTACAAGTAAATAGCATGGGAATACGTATGTATTTGTGTGAAAGCAAAAAACTGTAATAGTATTTGTGTTGGTTTAAAGTTCAAGTTCCAGTTGTACTGCCAAGCCTGGCCTAAAAATCCATGTATGTTAATGACTGCCCTCCTCCCATCTCTGCTACTGCCCTAGGACAAAAACAAAAATGATCTAAGATGCTTTAATAGCGTTCCAGTGTCATGCGCATGCCACATAAAGTTCAAGCTTAGGCAGCTGGATAAATGAATAAAATAATCACAGCTGTGTGGGGGTGCACTTTTCTGTGGACGCACACAACTTCTGCCTAATCAAAACATGTACTACTGGCTCCCAACATGTGGGCGGAGCCAAAGCTTCTTTCTAGTGATGCTCACATAATTGTCTGGCAACGACTGCACTGTCAAGTCAGACTATAAAAAATGACCCAAAGCCAATATTTTTCCCCTTATCAGTACATACTTTAAACAGTAAATGTAAGGAGAAAACACTTTAAAATGTGTTCCACATTTGCCCTTAATGACCCCTGACTGATAATCAAAGTACGAAAAGATAGAAAGGCCTTGTTCAAAATGAATATGGACAATTTCATGTAACGTTCTACTGAAGAATATATCTGGGCCTTTGCAGAATATTACAAGTTGAACAGATGGCTGGGATTTTTCTCTGAGGCAGGTGGTAACCCTACCTCCAACAAACCCTTTGGGTATTCACAAACATGTACAGTGACCTTCCCACATTCGCTAGACTGCTAAACGCTTACCTAAATGTAATAGTTTTAAGTGATTAAATAAGTTGGAGTTAGTACCTATCATTGTGTGTGTGTGTGTGTGTGTGCGCACGCATGTGTGCGTCTGTGTGTGTGTGTGTATACACCAAGAGATGTCTTGACATGGGAAAATACATGCCACGCAACCTATAGGAAATTATTATGTACACGGGGTATTTATGACTTTTCTTTTAATCTAGTCTTGAGGGCTGTCAGAATAAAGATACTTCAGAGGTTGGGGGTTAATGGCATAGCTAAATAGGAACGTTTGAGTGACATAAATTGTAAAAACCACTGATACTCTGCAGCCAAATACGGCAGCTCTTGGGAGAGAGTTGCATGGTGGCCTTGCATAGAGAGCTTTGCACCCCTTCCAAGTGGTGAAGCTCTCAGTGTCACTGATTGAAGAGATAAAAGTAGGTCTTCTGGTGCGAAAGCATTGGTGTGTGGTTTCAACAATGCCTATTTCTGTGGTTCTGTTGGTGGTGGCTTTGAGGGCACCTTCAGGTGCTCATCCCAGATGACTTTAGCCGTTTGGGGGTAACGTTAGTGTCTTCTTGTTCTTCTTTCCCCAGGTGCCATTGTCCTGCTCTCACTGGCGTACCTGACCCCGCTATTTTTCTACATTCCCAATGCCGCCCTTGCTGCGGTCATTATATGTGCTGTGGCGCCCATGTTTGACGTCTCCATCTTCAAGACACTCTGGAAGGTCAAAAGTATGTATGTGGCAAACTAATGGATTTGAAAACGATGCAAGAATGGGGGGTCCATCATTTGAGAGGTAGCAAACGATAACCCATCTTCAAGGAGGAGTTAGACAGGATGAATATTCCGAAACATTTGCTTATTCCTAAAAAACACTGGCAGTAAAAGACAGCAGATCTTTTTATGTATGGCAGGCTGGTTACCAATCTCTTGCAGCACAAGTGGTATGGTTCTAAAACCTGGGCATGCGGAAAGGGTCATGCTCTGTCTAACGAGACCCTGAGAATACAACTGAGTCCACTGACCGGAAAACCAAACTCCTTTCACTAGACTGCATCAGAGCAGGATATTGCGTCTGTGTGAGGGTATAGCTATGGGAACCGTTGACTAATTGCCATTGCATCAAGTACATATACTTATGTGTACAAAAGCAGCCCCAGTGGACCTGGGTCATCAGCAAGCAAGAGCCTGCGGGACATTAAGAAGCTCTTGGCTTCCCCTTGTTTCACTGGGTCAGATACCACTGTAACACAAGGGTATTTTGGCAGCACCTGTAGTATGTCAAAACTGTAGTATGTCAAACAATACAGGCCAAACAAGGTCAAGATCCACCCACATGGGGAAAAGGTAACATTCCGCAAGCTCTTGTTACTTTTTCAAAACAGGAATTTGTTTTTCTGACAGTACTG
This sequence comes from Triturus cristatus, assembly GCF_964204655.1. NCBI lineage: Eukaryota > Metazoa > Chordata > Amphibia > Caudata > Salamandridae > Triturus > Triturus cristatus. The sequence goes on along the minus strand of NC_140590.1, from coordinate 724,732,433 downwards.
AACATTCATTTGGCACTATGTTCTCAATTGAAGAGTAGTTACTTCAACATTGCAACTCCTTGCAGCAATTACATCCTGTTTTGTTTTTTAGTTTCTGTTCCCAGGTGACATAGTATTTTCGCTCACTACTGAAATCCTTTCGCATAGCTTTTCTGAATCGGTCTTTCTCTTTTTAATACTGTTCATTTTTGGGGGATTTGAGCCCTGGGTTCCCTAAATTGTATATCTAGTGCCTCTGCAACTGTGTTAAGAAAGCATCATCTTTTTTTCTTTCCACCCTCAGAGCTGGACCTGATTCCTCTTTGTCTCGCGTTCCTCCTCGGTTTATGGGAGGTGCACTATGGCGTCATAGCTGGAGTGATTGTTTCGGGCATCCTTGCCCTATATCCCATCGCCAGACCCCAGATCAAGGTGGGTAACAGGCTGAAGTGGTGCTGATTTGTAGTTAACGCATGTGTTTATGAATCCCATCTAAAGGAGTGCCAGAGAGACGGTACCAACAGTGTTGATTCATTCTGCTTTAGCTCATTAATTAAAATATTGAGAGAGGGAAACGTCCAATCTAACTTTAGGTATAGGCCATCCTCTTCAGCACTTGCAAGGGACAGCTGATAGTTTAAACAAGCATTGACATAGCCAGTAGGTTTCTCCTTTGGGACCTTATAAGTGTTTAGTTATCCAGCACAATATCCTTGGTGCAACAACATCAACTGTTACATGGCTAAACACTTATAAGGTCCCAAAGGCGAGACCTATTGGCTATGCCAATGCTTGTTGTTCAGGCTATTGAGACCATGGCCGAATGGATAGACAAGGACGCAGTGTTTTGGGGAAGAACGAGTAGCTCTTTAAGCGTATAACCTGCTCCTTTTCATTAAGCACTTTACTTAGTGAGTCCCCAGGTCTCACAGATACTGGCCCAAATGAAGAGGCTTCTGGTCTGAAGGTTAGCTGTTCAAAATCCGCTCCGATATCCTTAGCAGGGAGGTTGAAGAGGCACCATCACAACCACAACTGGGTATTAGCTCATGCAGAACTTTGGGGAAACTCTCCCTCCACCCCCACTTTCTTCCCACCTAGAAAGAAAACTGATCAGAGGAATAGCAGTGATACCTGCACCCATGCCTGCACCCATACAAGACTATGAATATAATAGCAATAAAACAATTCCTAAGTCATACTATGGAAAATATTACAAGATAGTATGCTACCAGTACGTGCAGTAACGTTTTCTCCAGCCTTAACACTGCTTGTGACATTTGCACTAACCTATACATACTAACAGTCCCACACACCAATACACTGCAACATGAACATATTTAAAGACATCACGTTCAAAACATTTATTCCCACCCTTTCACCATTGATAGTTTTGCAATCTAATTCAGTGCATGGAGCGTGCACTAAACCTGTACAAATACAAAGTTGTGTGCAGTGTAGCCTTTGGATACATGTACATGGCATCTTCTTCACAAGTCAGATCTACTGACTCTCTTCTTTAATTTTGTTGTGGCTTGTGAGAGGTAGCAATTTATGCAAGAGTTTTCCAACAACGAGTGAGAGGCCCTAGTCAGAACACGATATAACAGCTTGAGGCAACCAACTTCAACAACCAGCACTAACATGCGCTTCTTGGTGACTACGAAGTCCTTGATATTCTACTGAATACCTTCTAAACATTAACACTGTTTAACTAACCCCCAGCTAAACAAATTTGTCAAGCCACGCGCTGCAAAACAAACCTGAACAAATTGCATTCTAAAGTGCCATAGTCCATGTGGGTGCCTCCACATTCAAGTTTAGCAAATAATGACTGAGTTACACATTCTAGACAGCTTACAGCCAACACACCAAGAACTCAATTTGGCACTGCCTCTGTGTGAAGTAGCATCAATCACACAAAAGCGGTTGGGGGGGGCATGTAGTTACATCAAAAGGACCCACACACATCTTGTTATGAATGCAGGATCTGTGTGTACACAGATTAGAGAGGGCATTGAAGAACTGAATCAATCACAAGTGGTGAATGAAAGCTACTATGAATAGCCGTATTGGCAAAGCTAATAAGTCTGGGTTTAATGTGCTAAGCAAGGATACCTCATTTGTGCATGCCTGTGTCTTCACGCATCAGCACATCAAAGCAAGAACTATTAGCTCTAGTGCACGCCCACAGACACCATTATATTAACGCATCTACAACAAGGACTAAAGACATACACTGACAAAATGTGGACAGCTGCAACACTTAAGGCCGTAGTTAGAGCAAGTATTTTCACTGAAGTCACAAGCTTTCGCTTGGTGTAGTACTCGTAAATAAATGGGAGTTCAGGAAGAGACCACAGGAGGTGCCTAGTTATTTGACAGTGATGTGCAGTCGCCTGGGGTATTCATTTATGGCTGCAGACAATTGGTGATGGGTGGCAGGGCGCAGGCAAGACAGACGAAAGAAGAAAAAACAAGCGATAGACTACGCAAAAAAGATTAATGTAGCTTATGGTGATTTAACAAATGGAAAAAACTTATAACGTGAAAAGAGATGAATGACTAATTGATACGGGTGTAAATTAATAACAACCACACCCGCCTGTAAAAAAAATCCAAAAACAGTCCAAACTATTTGGCAAGTACAGGATATCGCAGAACTTTAAGGATGTGAGGTGTAAGGGGCGTTAACAGCTGCAGTTACTGCGCAATAAAGAAACAGACAAAGGGCAGCTTGGCGTGATGCTGTGTAAGCACACATCACAATGGTGCGCTCTCTTGAAAGTCTAGGGCTGATTGTGAAGATACGGTTATTTCGGTTAAAGCTTTGGGAAGCATCTACTGCTCCTCGCTTTTAGAGGCAGTTTCCTTGCGATGTCTGTGCTCAGGGGCAGGTTTCCGCACTTTCCTGTCTTTGTTGCACTCTGCCATTTGTAAAGTGAGAGTACCCATATACCGAGGGTGGAAGAATCAGCTCTTAATGCGAAGTTGGAGGGGGGAAGAAAAAGTGCTTCAAGGAGCACGCTGCAGCATGCAAAAGAAATAACGAGGGAGTCTCTTAATGCGAAGGGAGGGTGAAAAATGGAGCACGCTGCGGCAATCTAAAGTTCATTGCTCCTAATGCAAAATGGGAGGGGGGAAGAAAACAAGCTTCAAGGAGCATGCTACGGCATACAAACGCAGCATGCAAATGTTTGTGGCACTCTGCCATTGCTAAAGCTAAATCACGCATATGGAGGGAAACGTGTACTGCTCCCCACTCCCAAGGCAGTTTACCTGCAATGGCCGTGCCCAGGGCCAGGTTTCCGTGCCTTTCTGCCTTTGTTGCAGTCTGACATTTGTAAAATGAAAGCATGCATGCATGCCGAGTGGGGGGGCTCTTAATTCGAAGCGGGAGGGGAGAAAGAAAGAGAGCTTCAAGGAGCGTGCTGCTGTGTGCAAAATAAATACCGTGGGAGGGGGAAGAAAAAGAACTTCTAGGACCACGCCGCGCTCTGCAAAAGAAATGCAGAAATAAATACCAAGTTGCGGGGGACACCAAATGCAAAGCGGGAGGGGAGATAAAAAAGAGCATGAAGGAGCACGCCGCGGTGTGCAAAGAACTTTTAGGAACACACCGTGATCTGCAAAAGAAGATCGCAAAAGAAAGGCGGAAAGAATTTCACGGCCACGAAAGAGCAGGCAAGTGCACTTGTGCTTGTGCTGGCATCCGCCTTCAGGGAGCGAGCAGCGGCGGCGCGAGAGCCATATGTTTTCAATTACCACGCCCGCCGCTGCTCGCTCCCGCAAGGTGGATGCCAGCACAAGCACAAGTGTGCTTGAAAAGGAGCATACCGATGGGTAAAGGCCCTCCTCGAGCAGCGCATGCGGGCTGCCTAGGCGAGACCTAAAAATGAAGAGCATGAGAGCAGGATGGCATAGAATGCACACTGGCCTATGAGCCAGTCAACAGTGCTAGTTATTACTCTTGTGTCAGGAAAAATGGCTACCATTATTGACTGATTCCAAAGTCAAGCAACAGTACAACCAAACCTCTGAAAACTTCCATTGACTGACCCTTTGCTTTCTCTGCAGGTCTCTCACCAGAAGTGTCTACTTCTGCAACCACAGAGTGGGATGAGTTTCCTGTCAATGGAATATATCCGGAACATGATATACGAAGGAGCGCTTGCAGGTAATCTTTGTCTTCTGTGGATGGACTCAGTACCCAGTATCTTAACTAGGTCCATGTATTGTATGAGAGTATCTAAGTATCAAGGTGCCCTCATTTTCTGCTAATTTAGCGTGTCTAACAAACTTTAAGGAAAATAAATATTAACTAGTAAAACCTCACCCCCCACACTTCCACCCGCAGTCATCTGTCATCCAAACGTAATTCCATCTGACCCCTTCCAAAAGGGCTAACACCCTTCCCCATGCCCTTAAAACTCCATTGAGTCTTATGTAATCTCTGCCAGTGAATAAAGATGATGTGCTCCATGCCCAACCAGAAGCCAATCTTTAAATTCCATTGTCTAAGTGAGAACTTTTCTCTGCACGGAGCTCAGCCAGCAATGCCTCAAAAAGGAATAAGGAGTGTGAGGAGAGTTTGTGCTGGGAGGTGAGCATCAGGATAGCGGAGTATAAAGTCAAAGACGATGCTCTCTGTTTCATAGCTGCTCATTTCCAGCTGGATTAGTCAGTCTATGTTGTTCTCACTCTTCGTCTTGTTCACTCCTGTCAGTGTCAGACAGGCCTGATCGCTCAGTACTCTGGCATCTTTTGTCGCCATTGCCTGATCAACGTTTTGTAGCTCTTGGTTCCTTCCCCCCCTGCGCCACCCCTTTCCTTCCCCCAGTGTCCCAAGATTGCCATCTAAATTCACATGCTCTTTGGTCTTGTTGCAGGCCAGACATCTTTACTATTCCTTCCACTCTTCTAAACAGCCCTGTGTGGATTTTGGTGTCTCAGAGAAGAGGGGCTTACTGTGAACGATCACCCTCAGTTTGCTGTGTGTAGTAGCTGGTAGTCCGACTGCAGTGGTCTGAGTTTCAGTTTGACTGCCACAAAGGTCTTTCTCTGCTGTTGGAGCTTCTGGTATATTAGGGGACAGAATTACTTTAGTTGATTTATTAAGAACTTCAGTGAAGTTCCTAATCACCTTGGGGATGCTGTCCCTATCCATATAGATTAGTCGGGTAGGGGATTTTAGAATTGGGGCCCAGTGTGGCCATTTGATGATGAATACGTTGAGAACTCCTCAGCTGGTACCCAGGTCAAAAGCCATTTGTGCAGGAATGTTTCTTGATGGGATACCTCTATGATCCCACTACGCGCAGGTTGTTGCTGTGTGCTCTTCCCTCCGTATCTTCCAATATAGTCTCCTCCTGTCTCAATGAGTTGAACCACCTGGACCACCGTTGACATGAGCTCCTGCACGGAGTTCTCTGCATCCAAATTTCAGGCCTCTGCAGACATGACCCTGTATACCACATTGCTATGGTCTTGGCACAACCAGGAACATGCTGCCTGGATGGCCCGTAAGATAAACTCCATCAAGGCCAGCTCCCCATTCTGCATGAACTGTGCCGGTCTGGGTGGTGCCATAATGAATTGTTATATTTCGGTTTGGATATGTAGCTTCAGTCTCATCTTTCACCATGATCTTACTGAAAAAATGAGTCCTGCACAGGGGCTCTGGTGCATTTGTTTTCTGACAATTTTACGGCACACAGCTACCATCTAGGACATATTTCAGGAGTGCCCCTAGTTCCTCCCTCAGTCTTCTGGAGTCGCAGCACCAAATAATACAGGTTACTCCCAGTCTGTCAGGTGTGTGTGTGTGTGTGTGTGTGTGTGTGTGTGTGTGTGTGTGTGTGTGTGCACCCCTGCTCCAGAGGAGAAGGGTTACCAGCATCCACCCAATGAATGCTAATAGCCAGGCCTTGTGCCTACTGTGCAGTGAAGGGTCAGTCACTCGATGCAACGCTGCTCAAGACAAACTCAAGAGTTCCCCTCCAGGGGTCTACACTGGAAGGTAGGGCTTCCTTGGAAAGTGCGGAGCAATCTACTGAGCAACGGGTGAGCCTGTCTGCGTCAGTTCCAGTCTGTCCTGCTCCGTGGCTGGTGCATGCCTTAGCCCCACAGGCACCCACAAAGACTACCTCTCACTTGAGCCAGCCACCTCTGTCCACAGGAATCGCCTGCTGCTCCCCAAACTTCAGCTGCATTCCATGCCTTTTCTTGTATATGTGCACCAATTTTGTGGCCTAGATTGTGCCGTCCTGCATTCTAGTCCGGCAGGTCTCAGACACCTCCTCCACCAGATGTCACCAGTTGACCAGCACAGGCCCAGCGAGGGGCCCACTCTAATGATTTCCACAGGGTTGAAAGATAGTGGAAAGCGCTGTCTGGCAGAGCCACTGGTTCGCTGCCCCCCCCCCCGGGCAGGATTTGATGGGTTTAGGCACAGATTGCTCTAACACGTGTCCACAATGTTGGTCCATTTGTCCATGCCTTCAATCCAAATTTAGATATTTGAAGATTTTTTTTTATTCCTGTGATGTTTCAATTCACTCTGGGCTACACATGATATGCCCCTACTCCACCAAGTTGTGCACAGTCTCTACATATCTACACTGGGGCGACGGCAGAGTAAGACACTCCTTTTAAGTGAAGTTGGAAAAGTTGCACATTTGTAAGTCTGACTAAAGACAGCTTTAGGTGCCTGGAAGGTCTTATGTAACTACAACATCCAAAATATATTGGGTCAGCCCACTTCAGCTGTTGGCTTGTTTTAGAGACTCATCTAAGGTATTGGCTGGCTGTGATATTTTTGGATCAGCCCACAGTATTTCCACAGATGTCTACATAAGGTCACTTGATTTTGAGAGGTTGTTAGGGCTGCCCCTCCATACTGCACCTCATTCACCCTCCAACTCTCCCGCTGAAGAGCCTTTTTCTGCTCCTCTTAACACCGATCTGCTTTGCTGCCGCCACCCTCCTGCAGCCTCTGGGTCATTCCACACAGTGTTCATTGCAAACTGCCACATGACATTCTCTCTGTGTCAATTTGTAAATGTGCATGTCAGACAGCTGTGATGGAATGTCAGCATAAATGTATATACAAAATGTCAACTTTTTGATAACAGTGAAATGTCCTTGGTGGAAAAACTCACTCTGCGGGTGATTCGTGATATTGGGAGCACCTGTGCTCGACTTTTAACAGCCACGGCCCATCCATATGGCCTTCCCACACCGTGACAAGTGAGTGACTGCTGCCTTCCCACACCGTGACAAGGGGAAGGCAGCATTCTCAACCCTCCTGGGATTTCCGAGCAGTGGCGGGCAGTCATTTTGGAAGGGAGTGGTGCGAGCGGGCCACAGGCGCACACGTATACACACACACTCTCACACCCATGCATAAACACACACACCTATTCACAACACTCACAACAAATGCATACATTTATACATACACGCACGCACCAGATATTAAATTACATAAAATGTAGCTGTCCTGCAGCTCCCGGAGAGAAAGCCTTGGAGGTCCCAGGAGGGTTGGGACCGCTGCCATTAGCTGACCTTAACGAGGCAAGGAAACAGTCTCTCACTTGTCAGAGTGGGATGGGGTCCGTTAGACTACTGCCCCCACCTCTCTCTGTAACGAGGTGTCAAGGATTGACGCTTTGCCCTGGGAACTGAATGGCTTAAAACGTAGGCGCCCAGGTCCAAGGCAATCAGTGACATTCCCACTCATCCGTGGCGGGGGGGTGGGGGGGGGGGGGGATGGGGCCTCAAGGCAGGGGCGTAGGAGACACTAAAATTCTGGGGGGGACAGGGACAACCTTGTGCACTTTCCAGTGACCCTATACAAATCACCGCCCGTTAAACAAATACAATTGCATACTTTCGAAGTGAAATATTGAGAAAAGCAGGCATGTAGTCACAGTTTGCATGTATGCTTTATTGTTATTTACATTCATATAGTAATGAGACCAAATGTTTAAAAAAAACATATATATGAATCTTGCATCTTAATGCACAAAGCAAACAAAGGCCGCTGACTTAGGGTGGGGGCGTCGTGTTTGCAAGTGCATTATGGTTTGAAAAGTACCTGCTGCTGCATTCCTGGTCTCCAGCAATTTTCCGGCAACAATAAAAATGTGAAGATAACTTTGGTGATTAATGTTCTTTTTTTGAGAGAGATCGAAGGCTTGTCTAGTGAAAGTTTTAATTCAAAAGGTCAGTGAGTTACTGCTTTTGTCTGAGATATTCTTTTGGTATTTGAAGTTTATAAGTTAAAATCCTAACATTGAACAGTGAGCTATTAACCGTCATCAAAGAGCTGCATAAAAACTTCAATGTATAGATTAGAACGTTATGATTTTTCCCCAGTCTTTCCCTATCCTAATGTTGGAAAATGGGTTCATTAGGATAGAAATCAATTCTGATTATTGAAGAGAACCCCCCAACCATGGTGTTATGTTTTACATTCTGAGTTTGTGTTTCTCTAGTGTTGCAAAGCCGCCCTGGGCACTCCCCAACTTTTTGCTGACTGGTACTGGTGGTACCTGACTGACTGACCCTGTCCTCTGCCTAAACAGCCAGTGCTATTCTGAAAGAGGCCCTTAAAAATACAGTGAAAACACCTACATACACTAGGGTGCACTATGGGTTAGGGTACCCCTATGATTGGCATGACCTCTCCTATAAGGCCCTAGTACATAATAGGGCAGGGGGATTAGAACTACTTTTAAGTCCCTAGAATATAATAAGGCATGGCAGTTTAGAGGCCAGCAGCCCTTTCTGCGCTTGCATGTGTACACTGCTGAAGCCTGAGGTTAGTTTAAAAGTAGCCCTGTGTTATAGGGCTGCTTTTAAAATGCAAATTGTGCCCAAACTCGACTTTTGGGTTTGGGGAACTTACAAATTGATCAACTACAATGTTGGGGCAAAATTAAGTGGAAAAATGTTTTCCACTTAACTATGGCTGTATCATATTTGCCACATAATACATAATCTGCTGCATAATCTAACGATTTCCTCCAAAACAATTTTGTAGCTCAAACGGATCCCAAATTACTAAAAGAAATGTGACTTGTGTTGCTGTGAAGTTTAGGGCCCTTTGCAAAGGTTAGTAAAGAAAACAATTCCTAAGAAAACAATTGGTCCCAGACACTCCTAATGACACTCACATTAATACCTGTAGGAGAGTGTAGTATGCAATCAATTCATACAACCGAAAATGTATAATGTAAAGGCACATTCAACAGGGAAATCTCATAGATAAGAGGCCAACCAAAGTCAATTAAATTGCAAATATCAATTTATTTCCCGCTGAATCATATTCATAAAATGCAAACTTAGGGGCTGACTACGATGGCAGGCGGACTTCAGTACCACCGCCATCGAATCGGGGAATGGGACCGCTGGCCTTCAAGGTGGAGGCCCCACGATAGGCATTACAATGCGACTGCCACTACGGTGTTCGCAGTGCCTATCTTTTACATTGCAGCAGGTGCTGCTGGCTGCATCATCCGCCGCAAAGTAAAAAAAAAAGGAACATGTTAAATATATCGGTGCCTGCCACATGGTGCAATGATATGTTGTGGGGCATCATAGATGCCCCCCAGGACCCATGTCTGGGGGCCAGGGGTAAAGGGGCCTGCTATGGGCCCCCAATGTCCCTTTCGCCAGCATTTCCATGGCAGGTGAACCGCCATTGATAAGCTGGCGGGTAAGGGACATCGTAATCCCTGCTGCGGTGCATGGTAGGCACCACCAGCATTGTAGGAACCACGAGCCCCTCCACCACACCGGCGGGCTCAAGAAGCCCATCGGGTGCGTGGTGGTTGGTCTTTCCGACCGCCAGGTAACCACCCGCCATTGTAATATGGCGGGCTGTGATGCAGTCACCAATGGCGGTGGGACCGCCACCGACGGGGTGACGTGGCGGTCCCACTGCCATTATAATCACCCCCTAAGTTTGGTGTGCATGCAAATCCTACATTGCCAACCCCTGGCAAGTTGCACTGCTAGTGCTGGAAAAAGGCCAATGGAGGTACCAATGGGTGAGGTGGACTGGCCTCAAGGGTCTTGTGACCTCAATGACAGATTCACTGTCGATCTAGGATGTGCTTCTTCATATGCCTGCCCGTAAGACTGGAAGTGAACTGCAGTATGGATTGTGGTGGACAGGTCCACCTGCGGGTGCTAAGACACCTGGGCTTCTAAGGTCTATCGGGCCTTCTAAGGTGTAGCATCGGAATAAGCTCTGTCAGGAGTGTGGTATGGTGAACTGGTCATAAAGGTCTGAACATAGTTCTCCAGTTCCAAATTCAGCAGCTCTGGCCAGAGTGCCACATTCTCTCCCACACTGAACACCATACTGCCCCACTGAGAGAAACTCGCACTGCCTTCAGCACAACTCAATTGTGCTGCGACTAAATTCAAATTATGCACTAGACAACAGTAAAATGCTGCCTGAAAAAAATGAATAACACCCTGGAAAAAGCAAACACTCATAGGGAATGCAAGAATAAGCAAAGCATGTGAACTGTAATCAGAAAAAAACATGGTTACCTTAACGGTTTTAAACTCATTATTCAGAAATCAGTAAGTGATTTTGCCTGAAAAGTTCAAGACATGGCTACAGGACCAGGAAGGGACCCCTTTCAATGTCCATTGCTTATATCCTTTCAAAATGTATGCAGTTTGGTTTAAAAAAGACCACATCCCCAAACACAGAGCCGCATTTTATAAGCTAATATAATTAAAAAGTTGAAAACGATCATATGAAACGTTTCCACTCTACCCATCAACCAGGTATTGCAGTCCCTTTAGGAATGGCGCATTTACCCACCCTGGGAAAACAATGTTGTTCAAAGAAAGAAGATAAAAAGAAAGTAGCGCTTTCACTGGCAAACTCTGTAAAGTGGCGCTAATATGTGTGGGTGTAAATAACAGTCTGGCCTGTCTGCTGTCCACTCTGTATTGCTTTATTTAGGTATTTAACTATTTTTTCTCTCCATTCCGAGGTTTTTCTTTTCTATAGAAAACGGTCAGAAAATGAGGACATTTACAGCCAAAGTGTTCGGCCTTTTTTGGATCAATTTCACAGGGGAACAAATAAAGAAAAGGAGAGGCAAGAGAGAGTACCTTAAGAGCTGCCTCTTGAAATCAGCACGTAAGCAGGAGCGAGACAGAGACAGAAAGAGGTGGAGGAATAAAGAGAGGAGGGCAGCCGCCAGAGGCAGATCAGGAGTAGTGGACACGGCCCTTGCCATGAAGGAAAAGAGACAGCGTTTATTTTTTCTCCGTTCTCTCCCCTTCCCAGAACGGCTGAGCCTTCCTGCAGCATAACAAAAGGCAGAGGGCGGGTGGCCTCTGACTCCAGGCAGGTCAAGTGCAGGGCCATTAGGTAGCGCTTTCGTGTGCTAATGGCCCTGCGATAACAGAAGGGAGAGGGGAAATTCCTTTGTCCCCTCGTCCCCCCCACCCTTGTCCCCCCGTGTCTGCCCACTCCAAAATCTGGGGGGATATATCCCCCGCGTCCCCCACACTTCCTACGCCCATGCCTCACGGCACTTTTACCAGGCCTCGCCCACAGGGCTGTGAAATCCTCAGGCTGGCAAAGTTCAGCTCCGGTAGCAAAGAGCCTGCACTTTTTGTGCATATCTAGCTCCTGACTGCCAGACCTGAACAAGAAGAGTGCCTGTCAGGCTGACTTATGCTCGCCCCGACAAATACTCTTCTCTAAAAAAGAGTTGAGGGGGCATGGCCCCTTTGCTTGTATAGACTGGTTACGTCTGCCTCCGAAGCTTTTTGCCCCTGGAGCTGAATATTTGGTGCCTGCTTATATGCATAAATGTATGAATTTGTTGATTGTTGTGAAGGTGTGTGCGTGTGTGAATGCATGGGTATGAGAGTTTGTGTATATGTTTGCGTGTAGTCACCCGCCCTTCCTGTCAAAATTACTGGCTGTCACTGTTTTACCTCTCACAGCGCTGCAGCCAGTGCTTACCTTAAAATCCATGGCTCAAGGGACGTTGTCACGTGTCGTATGAGAGTATCTATTGGGTGTTTTCCCTCTGGCAGCCTGTGACTCCCTGCTGCCTGTCGCCCTTCTGTTTGCAGTTAGGGTGCTGATCTACTGTCCCGGAGTCCAGCCTGCTCTGTCTGTTGCCTCTGCTGGCGGTTAATGGAGCTGGACTTCCGCCCTCTGCTGGTCAGGACCCAGTACTGCCCCACCCTGTAACCTGGACCAGACAGAACTCTTGACCCAGGAACATGACTCACTGCAGTGGCTCTCGTCAAACTCTGAAGAAGGGAACTTGTGGATTGTGTCTGGTCTTCCCCCATGAGCTGCAAAGACAGAAGGTAAATTGCCAGAGGGAGGAGCTCCTCGGAATGGCCTGTGCAGTGAAATAAGATTAAGCACTTTGTCCTGACTGTGTTCGTGTGAAGAATAATCTCCAGGATGGACAGACCTGCCTCGAGATCTGTGCCCGGCTAAGACCGCTCTGCTGACCCCTGAACTCTTCTCTGTAATCCTGGCAGCTGCCGGTCTTCAATCATATCAGAGAGAAGTCTGTGTCAATGCCCATCTCACTCTGTTCACGCCTGTGCTGTATCCAGTCCTGCTTCATCTCAGTCTCTCTTACTGCCTGTGCTTTCTCTCCTTCCATACATGCTTTCATTCTCCATTCACTCCTTCATTTTAAATTCTGCCTGCCCTTACACCTGTTTATTCTCCAAAGCTGCCTACTCGGTCTCTGTCCTTGCCTCTACTCTAATTCCCACTCTCGAACTTCAATCTTGCTTGCTCCTTGTCTCTATCAGTCAGTGTCTGACTTCACTTTTCTTTCCTGCAGCTCCTTTTCTGACATAGGCGTTCGTGGTAGAGGCAAGACTGCCTTCACTTGACAGTGTCACCACTATTTCGCTCTGGTCTTTTTGTAGCGTCCAATGGGACAGTGGTACCTTTGGCACTACTGAGCTCTAGAGACCTGGAGTCAGGTACCAACTTGGTGGTGGACACTGGATCTGCCTGCAGCATTTTCTTTGTCCTTTGGACAGTATGTTGGAGTTTTCAGATGACTCAACACTGTTTTGTCCAAGTGTCTAAGCTCTTTGACGACTCCCTCACTGACCTGTGGAGTGTCATTTACGCAGACTCCCTTCCAGTCCTTTGCAGTTTACTGAAATCTCCGACTCTCTCAACATACTGTACAGTGTACTGAGCTCCCTTTCTCCCTCACTGCGTTGGGTAGGTACCGAGCTCCCCACTGACTTGCTCCTTTGCTCTTATTCATGCAGTTTCTTCTTCAAGATGGCTACGGGTGCCCTCTATGGTGCACTTTCAAGAAGAAAACAAGAGTGCGAATAGCTGTTGGTGTTTGGGCAAGCATCCACATTCTCCCCATATGGACACAAACACACTAATTGAGCCATACGTTCAGATAGTAATGGGGGCAAGGGTTGAGGTGAATCATTTCTGTTTTGAAGGTTTGACTCTTTCCATCTTCTATTTCCCCCTCTCCGGTGTTGTGGGTCATGAGAACATTATACCCAACCTCCAAAAACAACCCTAATTTTTTTTTTTCAAGCATGCACAATTTAGGACACCATGTTTTCCCATATACATTTACTACTTCTTTGGTTGTTAACTTTGAAAAGGGGGTTGGTCTGCAGGTAATGGCTGTGCATTTCAAATTCTCACAGCCCATGTAAGTAATTTAGAATGAAACTTTCATGTAGCTTTCTTTGAAAAAATAGACAACTGTATAAACACAATGTCCGGTGCTTTGTGAGAATTAATGAATGCACTGCTCCTTGCACATATTTTAGTATGAGTGGCTAAATTGGTGTGTGTTGATGTGAGTGCACGAGTGAATGGCTTGAGTGAGGAACTGTCATTGAATGCTTGGTGAGAGTGAGTGCATGAGTGTTGCTGTGAATAAAGGTTTAAGGTGAAGTGGTGTAACTGGGTGTATGGTAATAATCATTATGGGTCATGGATGAATCAGTATATAGTACTACAAACAAACTACTCAGTGCTGTTCACAAACCTACGTGCAGAGTTTACACCTCTGCCTCTCCAATCTTTTATGTGCAGGGATCTCTGCACCGAGACCGGAGTCTCTGCATACGTAAGTATACGTTCTAGGAGTAAATGTGGGAGGAGTAGTGGCTGAAAATGGGAAATACTACTAAAGGGGAGGGTAGTAGGGAGGAGTAAGGAAGGGCTAAAGGTTAGGAAGGTGTTTAGGGAGGGTTGTGTACCCATCCACAAAAGAGTAAGCACATTACTATTCACAAACATCACTTCGAATGTTACTACCTCAAAAAGGGATCTAAAATGGTAGTACATTACTGCATATCAGAGCTGAAGGAAGACCAGCACCACACATTGCAAGCCACTGGTACTGCAACACCCTCCCGCAGAAGTTAGTGGAGTATGGGACTTAAAATACGAATCCATAGAAAATAATGTTAAACTAGTTGGAAATATAATTAAATAGAATTTAATGTTAATAAAAAATATGAAAATAGTACACATTTTTGACATTCAAACATTAATGTTACAATACATGTTATTAAAATATAATTACATTTCTTTCTATTGAATTGTATGCATAACTTTGAATAATACATAATAAAAGTAATTTTTGACTTTAATTATTTAATTTAAACTTGAGAAAAATAGTTTACATTTCATTTAAAGATTTATTTGACAATTAATTGAATAGTGCTGATGTATTTTTCTTTGGTTCTACATTTAAAATAAATACATAAAACGAAGTTACAATAATAACATAAAAAATATTTTGGCAAACGTTTTCCAAGTTAAACAAACTTTTTTTAACCTTTCCCTATAATTTACCACGTGAAAATCTTTGCTCTTCTACATTTGAGTCCCTGCCTCCATTGTTTTCCATGGGAGTGGTTTGCAGTACCAGGTGGTGGCTATGTGTGGTGCTGGACTTAATGAGTTTTTTTTTAGTAGTACATTACACTCGTAAATTTGGTTCCACCCTCTGTTTCAGGGGCTGGATATGCGGGAGTTTGCACTTTTGAGTAACTTTATGCCTGGATTTTGTGAATACTCCGAATAAAGTTGCACATGCAAATTACTCACACGTTCAACTTACCTTTGTGATTAGCTCCAGCTTACATATACCAGTGGTAGTGTGGTTGTTTATTGTGCTACTTACACATGCCAATCAAAATACAGTACAATCCTTTGATAATTTGACAGATCAAATACATTTTGTACCAAGCTTTGGCCAAGCCAGTAGGTATTGCATATAAATTTTTTTTAACTCTTTTTATTGACTCTAACAAGAAAAACAGACCATATTTTCAAAACATAATGCAAAATATAAATATTCCAACTCAGTTTCAGATATCGTACTTCTTTATTCCTGATCTTTGTTACACATATATAGACTGACTGCAGCTACTTGTTCTCACCAACCCTCACCAGGTTCCTGATCCAATGGGCCCTGCCCTCCCATTTTACATCATCTCTCACCATGGGGACCAGATTTCTTTGTATTTTGCTGGACACCCCCTGTCCAGGTAGACCCATTCCTCAGCAGCAGCACAGAAGTCCATCACTCTAGTCCACTCGGCCATCGTTGAGGTAGTTGAAGGTCTCCAGTTTCAGGCAATCGCTCTTTTGGCAATCATCATGCTTGGTGCCACCAATCATTTTTCTAGCCCAGTTTCCGTCTCAACATGGCATTATTCCCAGAACTTGCCATTAGCCATGAAAGTCATATAAACATGTCTTTTTCTTCTCTTTTCCACTTTTTTATGTTTATATAAATTGTTATTGATATTATATTGATGTACATATAGCTGAATTTTGCTTATACATAAATCATTTGTATATAATTGTATCCATTGACAATTTTTGCCACAAATATTCACACTATTTACACTGTACAATACAGAATGATTTTTTCTTATTAATTGTCTTCCATTCTCATAAAATTGAAAAATATGATAATAAATTTTGAATTTCAATTGACATATATTGGTATGTTGTTATCCATGGTTGCTTGAACAGTCAGTCCACTTTTTTAGTATGGTTTCCTATATGTTCTCTTCACATATATTATTCCCAGAATTGCCATCTTTATGGGTCTCATCAATGTGAATGCCGAGCACTCGAGCCAAGGTTGCTTGTACTCTGCTCCAGTACCTGGATATGATTGGACACTCCCAAATTATGTGCATAAAGGTGCCCCTGTGTAAGCAACAACTTGTGCAGTTTAGAGTAGGACTCCTCCTCATTTTGTGTAGCTGTGCCGGTGTAAGGTTAACCCCATGAAAGTAGTTGAATTGAATGAGACTAAGTCTCGCAAGTATCACCAGTTCCCTTGCCGCTATTTTGGCTTCCACCCAGTCTTCCTCCTCAAGTATCCCTAGTTAATATTCCCATCTATCCCTAAGTGTTTGTAATGGTTCTGACATGTTCACCATTTGTGTTCTGTACATGTATGAAATTGTTTATTCCTCTGCCGTTCCATAGTTAGGCGGGCCTCCAGCGGGTTAAACATCGTGGAGGCACTCGATGATTTTGTCATGATGTGCTGGATTTGAAAGTAGTGTAGCAGAAAATTATGTTTTTTGGAGCTCAAAGTCCTTTTGCAGATGGTCAAAGGTCTTAATATGAGATGATTCCCATAGGTTGCCTACCTTCGATATACTGATGGCGTCCCATCTCGTAAGGCCGCTCAGTTGAGGACCTCTGGTAGCCACACACCATGTCATAGGGGTGATTCCCTCATGAGTCTCCCATCCCACTTAATGTCTCGCAGTGTGTGGTGCCAGCAGTTCATTATATTCCAGGTCACAACCAGAATATCCCCGCTTGCTTTGTTATTACTGTTAAGTTGCAATAAACGTCCACAGACTCACGAAGACTACTTTCAGTTTGATAGCCAAGATTTGACAGCTGAGACGAGCAGAGACACCTACAACTCCACTCACAGGAGATACCACGCAAAGATCAAAGAAGTCAGAAAAGCGACCCTCGTGATCAGACTTGAATCCTGCGCCAACACTGACAAAGAACTCTTCAGCATCCTCAATTAATTCACCAGCATGACGACCGCCACCAATATCATCATCCCCTCGCAAACCCTCCGGGACAACCTTTCGGGCTTCTTTCACAACAAAATCCTCAAGATCTACTCCAACTTCCCACCCTAACCCTCCATAGAGGGCATCATCACACAACCTCCCACCACCACCAGGAGCAACTGTCTCCTAACAACCTGATGCTCGGTCACCACAAATGACACCAAAAGAATCATGGAGACCATCCACTCAGGGTCCCCCACAGACCCCTGCCCTCACCACATGTACAGCCTAGGAAGCACACTGATCAGTGCCAACCTCACCACCAACTCCTCCATCTTCAGCGGATACTTCACTGACAGCTGGAATTGTACAGAGGTCACTGCTCTGCTGAAGAAACCCTCCGCTAATCCAAGGACCTCAGCAACTACTAGCTTATATCCTTCCCAGTCAAAGTCCTTTAGAAAGGATCAACATGCTGCTTTCCACCCAACTTGACCAGCACTACCTCCTTGAATCCACCCAATCAGGAGTCCGCAGCAATCACAGCATGGAGACCGCCCTCCTTCCAGCAACAGAGGACATCCGCTCAGTCACGGACAGAGGAGAGACTCCTGCACTTATTCTGCTTGACCTTTTGGCAGTGTTCGATACCGTCTCACATGGCACCTACATCGCCAGACTTTAGGAATCAGGGGTCCAACGACTCACCCTAAGTTAGATCAGCTCTTTCGTCCCCAACAGGACACAATGGGTCAGACTCTCCACTTTCACCTCTGAACTCAAGCAGCTTTTCTGCGGAGGCCCCCAGGGCTCCTCCCTCAGCCCAGCCCTTTCCTGTGTTTACATGGCACCTATTGCCTCCATCACAAGAACACACAACATCAACATTGTCTCCTATGCCTATGAGACTCGGTTCATTCTCTCCCTCACCGACACAAACACCACCAGGAGTCAACTCCACCGCCTTCATGTCTAACGTAGCAAACTGAATGCAAGAGAACTGCCTCAAACTCTTTGGAAAAAAGAACTCCTCCAGAAACCTGTGCATCAACCTTGATGACAAGCACTCAATGAACAAACAAGTCCACGCCGTGATCACATACTGTTGTCATATCCTCAGAATGCTTTATAAAATCTTCAAATGACACCGGACGCACGGTCAACCCGTTCCTCATCACCAGCAGACTCAACTACAACAAAGCACTATATGTTGGCATCTCCAGCCAACTCATCCAAAGACTCCAAACCATCCAGAACACCGCCACCAGACTCATCCTTGACATCCCCAGAAGCGCACACATCACACCCTACCTTGTGGAACTGCACTGGTTCCCATCCAGAAACAATGCAAATTTAAGCTTCTCATCCACGCCTACAAAGCCCTCTACAACGCAGGACCAACGTACCTCAATGACCAACTCCAGCTCTACTAACTCTATGGACATCTACTCTCCACTTCTCTCTACCTCACATGAATGATCGGAAGAAGCAAGACAGGAGGTAGCACTTTCTCCTTCATCACAGCAAAAAACTGGAATGAATTCCCTCTACATATTAGGACCACCACTCCACTCCTCGACTTCCACAAGAAGCTAAAGACTTGGATGTTCTGCCAAGAGTACCTCCAGACCTATGCTCCTGCACCTGGATGCCCTCACAGGTGATAAAGCTGTGCCATATAACATAACATAGTTGAATCCACCCTTTCAGCATAAGTCCAGTCGTTTATGGGTAACATCGGAGAGGCCTGATAATAGTGTAACAGCTGTAATCCTAACCCTTCATCAAAGTGGGATTGTAAACATTTATTGAAGGCTATCCTGGGTTGTTTCCCTGCTCAAAAAAAACTTGGTAGCAAGAGGGAACCCCGCTCCCCCCGCCCCACCAAAAGGGAGAGCATATGGATGGTTCTGAAAAAGAAAAGTGGTTCTGAAGAAGAAAAGCCATTGGGGCAGGGTGATCATTTGAAAAAGAGCCCCTTGTTCCATCATCGAAAGTGAGAGTTTGCCCCAGTTTTCGAGTGTGGTATGAAGTTGGCTGAGCTTCTCATTTATGTTGAGCTCCCAGCTCTGTGCTGAGCCTAACAACATATACATTCCCAAATATTTCAAATGGGAAGCACACTGTAAAGGGCAGCTCACAGGGTTGGCCAGCTCGATTATTGGGCCACTAACGAGGGAAAGAACCAACTTCTCCCAATTCACTGTAAGGCCAGAGTCTTCTCCGTAGATTTAATAATGTACCTGGGACCGGGGACGGTGACTGGTCTAGATGGCCCTTGTAAAAACAGGGCATTGTCAGCATATAATGCTGTGCGGTCTTCATGGTTCCCATGTCACCGTATGCCTCAGACTCAGATGTCCATTCAGACCCACATCAATCAATCAATCAATCAATTCATTCTTTATTCTGGTACAAAAGTATCCTTGAAAGTGCATACAAAAAGAGACTGTTTTTAAAAAGGGGCCGCTTGTGGTTCTGTAGAGAGCTGTGCTAAATGCTGTGGTAATTGCAGGCGGTGTAAGCAATGCCTGGTTCTCTGGTGAGGCTTGAATCATTTCTGTTCCCAATGAACTAGGCTTCGATTCACCTTCACAACATGATTGCCCAGCACCTTGGCCAGGATTTTGGCTGAATTATTGATCTGGAAGATTGGCCTATAAGAGGCGCAATCTGCTGGAGGTTTGTCCTGTTTGTGAATTACCACAAACGTGAGACCCCCTAAGATCATATAGCCGGATTCACTGTCTCTTCAATTGGGAGGCGCAGCTATGGGGCCAGGCTTGGTGCATATCTTTTAAAAATAAATCTACTGGGAAACCACTGGAGCCTGGGGTTTTGCCTGCGTGTATGCTGCCAATCGCTTTTATAATTTTGTCCTCCGAGAGCGGGAGGTTCAGTGCCTCTCTATCCCATGATAGGAGCTCGGGAAGTCTGAGCACCTGCTCCCTTTCTGCGTATAGTGCCCTATAATAGTGAGTGAGTACTTTCTTGTATAGCGCATGGCTACCCTAGAGCATCCCAGCGCTGTAAGACCAGAGAACGTTAAAAGACATTATTGAAACAAAAATGTCTTTAGTCGCTTCCTGAAAGCCAGATGATTAGATTCATGCCTGATGTTGTCGGGGAGTTTATTCCATCCTTTGGCCGCTTGGACAGAAAGCAGGCGGCCGCCCATCTGGGCCAACTTCACCCTGGGAACTACAAGCAGTGTTCGTTGGTTGGATAAAAGAGATCTAACCAATTGATGGCGACGAAACAGGGAGTCCAGAATGGACGGGCCAACATTGTGGATGGACTTATGTGCCAAACACATAGTCTTGAACACAAACAATCCTTTCCTGAATTGGTAGCCAATGAAGCAACCGAATTGAGGCCTTCGCAGAACATCGTTTGGGGACTTTCGTAAGCAAGCGAGCTGCACAATTCTGCACAGATTGCAGAGTTTTTATGGTAGCTGCTAGTGCCCCCATATAAATAGCATTTGCATAGTCCAGTCGCGAAAGAATCAACGACTGGACCAATACGCGTCTGTCTTCAAATGGAAGAAGATCTAGGACTTTTTTTAGAACTCGCATCAATCCATAGCAGGTCGCGGCCACCTTCTTAGCCTGATGTTGGAAATTCAGGGCAGAGTCCAGCCAGACCCCCAAGCTTTTTATTTTGGTCTTGGGCACCGGAGGAGGTCCCAGACAATGCGGACACCAGGGGTCCAGGTTAATTGGGGCTTTGTAGCCCAGCAGCATAATATCCGTTTTGGCCCCATTTAGCTTTAAAAAAGACGAGGTCATCCATTCAAGGACTTTGGTGAGACACGGGGTCAGATTGTTGATCCCCTGATGTAAGGCATCGTCCCTCACTAAAGAAACAACCAGCTGCGTGTCATCGGCGTAGGTGATAAGCTGGATTCCCCAGGGATGCACCACCTCAGCCAAAGGTCTCATGTAAATGTTAAACAACGTGGGGCTGAGTGATGATCCCTGGAGAACGCCGTGACTCAGTTGCAGCTGGCTCGATGACACCTCATCCTCAAAAACGGAGAAGCATCTGTCTGATAGAAAGGAATGGAGCCATTTAAGGGCCAATCCAGAGACCCCTGCAAGACGTAGCCGATGCAGCAGGAGAGAGTGGTTTACAGTGTCGAAGGCTGCGCTGAGGTCCAATAGGACCACCGCAGCGCAGCCTCCCGAATCCACAATACCCCTAGTCGCCTCCACCACCGCCACCAGAGCTGTTTCTGTTCCTTGCTTGGCTCTGAATCCAGTCTGGGTTGAATGTAATGAGCCCGTAGACTCAACAAATGAAGAGAGGGCCTGATTAACGTGTTTTTCAGCTATTTTGCTGAGACTCGGAAGCAGCGAAATAGGTCTGTAGTTCACCAGATCTTCCGGGTCCAGATTAGGTTTTTTTAACAGGGCCTGGACCTTTGCCTTCTTCCAGTTGGGGGGTACTACCCCTGAGGCCAGAGACGCGTTGATGACCTGCGTTATCACCGGACATACTGTTTCCGAAACCTACTTAAGAACCGTCGGAGGAGCAACATCCTGAGGAGAGCCCGATTTTAAGTTGTTAAGGAGCCTTCAACAATAGCAAGTTCTAACAGCGGAAAGGCTTTGAGATCTCCAAATAAGTTAAGGGCTCCCCCCTTCGACCTTTCATTACCACTCTCCATTTCGTCTGGAGTATATGGAGTTGTCACAAAGCTAGAGTAGATGTTGGACACTTTGGATGCGAAGAAAACGGCTAGGTCCTCGCAATGTTTCTGAGGGTCCGGAGCAGGATTGGTAGCCCTAGGAGTAGCAACCAGAGATTGAAAGATTTTAAAAATCTCTCTGGGGGCATTGGCTGCTTCCGAGATTTTACCCTGGTAATATGCTGCTTGTGTGGATTTCAATAATTTTTTGTATGATCTGAGGGATGCTTTATATTCAGTTTTTGCAGCAGGTGCAAAGTCCTTTCTCCACTTCCTTTCTGCTCGTTTGCACAGTTGTTTATGCTCCTTAAGTTTTCCAGAGTACCACGGTTGTTTATTATGACCCTCCCGATGCCGCATCTCTTTTTTTGGGAGGGTGGCATCTAAGGTGTAATTAAGCCAGTTGTCAAAGGCTTCATTAGCAACCACTGGATCCTCATGGGGAATAGGCGGACACCTCCTCAGGGCTGCCTCCCAGTCCCTGACCGGTAATCTAGACCAAACTCGGCCAACTTTCTTTGAAAGGGTAACCCTATGATTCTGTATTTCTGGAGACCACACAAAGGAGAGTAGGGCGTGGTCTGACCAGGGAACAAAGTAGGGCTGATCACACACAATGTTCGCAAGGTTAGTAAAACAATGATCTAGTAGATGCCCGGCTACATGAGTAGAGCTTGTCACAATTTGTTCCAAGTGTACCACTCCCAAGGTATCGAGCAGACATTGCGAAGCAGCTGCATCGACTTCATCAAGGTGAATGTTGAGGTCGCCCAAGATGGAGAAATTGGGGGCACTGCTAATGGAGAGAGAAATCTTGTCTAGAAGGATATTACAGAAGTCACGGTAATCACCCGGGGGTCTATACACCAAAATCCCTGAAAAAGTACACGTGAGCAAAAAGGATATGGAGAAGCCAAGACTCTCACATTTTGCAAGTGGACTCTCAGAGGTTCTACATCTAAAGATGTTCTTATAGATAATTGCCACATCTCCTCCCCGCCCTATTAGACGATCCTGTCTGATGATCGAATAATTGGACGGGAGCGTCTGGACTATATTCGGGTCGGATGACTCGGTCAGCCAAGTCTCAGTTAAAAAGAGTACGTCTGGGCCTCGTTCCTCTAGGATCAAATGGATCTCCATGGCATGCCTCGGGAGAGATCTGCAGTTTAACAGGGCGAATGTAAAACGGGTAATATTAGCTCTCACTAGCTTTAAAGGCTTGCAATGGGGGCAGAAGGATATTATGTCCTCTGGTAAGGTCTCTATCGGACAAATGGACCTCACATCACCTCTAAGAGCCCTTAGCAGATCACCACTGTAAATGAGGGTATTAGGAGGTGGGGATTCCATTAATATGGCCCTGAGCCCCGTCCTAATGTGGCCTGGCACAGCCGGGCTTTCCTTAGGCGCTCCTTCGGCGCTCTAAGGCGCGTCCGCTAACGCGTACGCTAGCGCGTACGCTAGCGCATAGATGGACCGTTTCAATTTATGCGCTTTCTCGCGTCGTGTCCAGCCCTACCTCCCAGCAACTAGCGCGGCAACCTCATCCTCCCCAAGATGGCCGCTGTAGTGGATCGGCCCCTCTAGGTCCCGGTAAACAGAGTGCCCAACTCGGCTCGGGGAAACTAAGAGGTCCCCGAAGGGTGCGGCGCTAGGTGGGTGTATTCAGTCACTCATACAAACGTCAGGTGCAAATAAGCAGGTAAAATATATTTTTTTTAAAAGTACAGGCAAAACAATTTAAAATGTGTTACAATAGCTGACTAGCTCCCGGCTTCCGCCTCAGGAGCAAGAGAACGTCCCTAGGTCTTACCCGGCTGCTCTGTGCCTCTCAATTTATGCGCTTTCTCGCGTCGTGTCCAGCCCTACCTCCCAGCAACTAGCGCGGCAACCTCGTCCTCCCCAAGATGGCCGCTGTAGTGGATCGGCCCCTCTAGGTCCCGGTAAACAGAGTGCCCAACTCGGCTCGAGGAAACTAAGAGGTCCGCAAAGGCTTCTTCTATATCCTGGGGAGCGGTGACCATGCCATGTTCCTGAGCCTGTATGCGTGGTACAAATCACGTTTCAACCTTCCTGTTGGTTAACCAATATAACAATTTACCAGCTTTGTCCCCAGCTTTGTAGACCTTTGTTTAGTGGCCAGAACTACAATTTTATCCTGAATCCAGAATTTGCCTTTATGTGCCTCCCTTGCCACCTCTAGCCTGCAGAGTGTATGTGAGCCGGGGTGTTTTTCAGCCTCTCCCTAGAGTCTTAATTGCCCACTCAAGTGCAGCAATTCAGCCCTTTGTGTTTTTTTTGTGGTTTGAGGTCTAGAAGATGCTATCCCCTCTGATAACAGCTTTAAGAGATTCCAATATTGTAACCTCAGACACAATCTAGCTCTTTTAAGGACCCGGAAGCATTCTATTGTTTCTCTAATTTCGTCTTGAAATCTGGTCTCCAATGGAAGCCAGGGGCCATGCCCCGTCCTGCCCAACTTCCCTCTACAGAAGCCAAACCTTACCTCAACAGGAGAGTAGTCCGAAAGCTATCTCAGAAAGAAATTCGAGCCTGATTATGATAGTGGCAGTCGTAACGCCAACAGCCCTTCCGTTCGACTGTCGTATTATGATACTGGCAGATGGACCCACAGCTGTTAGATGCAAGACCACAGCCTTCGTCGGGATCATAAATCCTGATGGAGCATCAGTCAGAGGAGCGTCCCAGAATGGCAGCAGTGCTGAAGCAGGCACCTGTGTCTGGATTTCGATACCCCTTTCCGACAGCCTTTTCATGCCGGGAACCTCTCCATGAAAAGGTTGTCTGAAAGGGCTCCGTGGCCCCAAACAGGGCCCCCGACATTGGAGCCCAGAGTAAAATGTCAATGGGGGCACATGTGGTGCCCTCCCTCTCCTGACTTTGCCGTATGTGCACTGTGTTCCATGCACAACATGGTACATGACACACGCTGCACAGACAAGACTGAGGACTTCTGACCGCCACCCCGAGGATGGCATCAAAATACGGATATCAGACTGTCCGCATGCTTGTCGGCGGACTGCTGACCGACACAACAGCATTGTAAACAGTCCGTGTCCGTGATCTCATGAAACAGCCCCGCCAGCACTAAAATGGTATCCAATCTGGACTGTGTGGTGTCTATCTGAGTGGGTGCATAATCCACCACACATCACAAAGTCCAGCCACCTGCATCCAGCCTCCCAGGGGTGCCCTCCTGCATGCAAGGGGGTGGTATAGTCCAGCGCATAATTCCCAACCTATTATCACTGAACCTGCAGTAGCTCATTTAGAAGCCCCAATAGGTCCTGATGTGCCCCGATAACCAGTGTGGGTGGTATACATACACTGAAAATGACCATGGTCTACCCTCCAACCTACCTGTGATTAATACTCATTGGCTCATGGGGTTATGTAAAAAGTCTATCAATTCAAAGGGGAAGATGCAGTGGAGAAGAATCGCTATCCCCATGGAGTCCCTGGTATAGCCGGAATGAAAGACTGTGGAGTTACCATGCCTAGCCAGGAAGGGGCAAGTTGTACCCAGTAGGTGTATTTCCTGGACCAGTAGTATGGTGTGAACCTACTTTTTCACTTGGAGGAGAACAGCTACCCTCTTGTTATTGAGTCTGTTCACATACCAGGAGGTCATCCTATAGAGGACTGGATTTGTCTCATGCGCCATGGTAATAGAGAAGCAAGAGCGGCAGAGTCGTACATCTGTGGAGCAACTCCAGTGAGCTGCATAAAAGCAAAAGATACCCCAAACTGTCCCAAAGACTCATCACCCCATACTTCTGAAAAGGAAGCATCTGCCGCCCATAGAACAAACTAAAAAATGAATTAACGGGGTGGGAGCTTTAGCAATTTCCCTGTTGTCGTGCTGTAAATTTGGAAGTTAGTTGGTGGTCATCAGTGACAGTACTATTGGCAGTTTTCGGCATGCCACCAAGCTCAGAATCGAGTTGTCTCTCTGGTGGGGCTAGTCACATTGCTCGCCTTCGAAGAAGAGGCCTTCCCCACTACACCCAACCGGCGGCATTTCTCTCTGTGGCGCCTGCGTCTTCCCCCACTCTGGGTTAGTTCATATGGACAGGGGGAAGCACTCTGATTTCTGCCTGCATTTGATCCGTTGGGGAGTCCATCTGGCGCTGGTGAGGTCTCCGCTCCTCCAACCACTCCCAGGCTGCCATTGGGTATCATTAAATAGTGATTTTCCATTTCAAAGACTATCTTCAGTCTGGTGGGATTGAAGAGCTTGTAGGAAATGTGCAAGGCCCTAACTTGTGCTTGACCTCAGCAAAGGACGTGCACTATTTCTGTACTTCAGAGTGTAATCTGGGAAGAGCAACACCTTGGCCGAATCACAGTTCAGCCCTTTTTTCAGCCTGGCCGAGCGTAGGCTAGCATCTCTGTTGGCATTATTAAGGATCCTCATGATCATAGGGCTCAGTGGCGCCCTCTCCAGCACCAAGTATGGTAACAGTGCTTCTGCTAGTGTCCAGGCTCTCAGCCAGGCAGTAAAGAATTGTTGGTTTTGTGCCCTTTGGGACCCCGACCAGCTCATGCTTCTCCCACGTCACTCGTTCCCTGTGGGGCCAGTCTCCGTTCACTCGGGGAAGGGGGAGCACACCTCTCCCCGGTTCTATCTGCTGCATGGCTGGTCCCTGAGAAATTCAATTGGATCTGCCTTCGCCCAGGTGGCGCTCTGCAGACCGCCTGGTGGGGGTCTCTCACCGCTGTCCAGCACAGCCCTGGTGCATCCAAGCCGTCATCAAATTTAGCGTAGCTTAATCACCCGATATCTCGGTGATAACCCAGCCGTGTGTGGGGTGCCAAATGTCACCCTCCCACCCCGCCAGCACCACACGGCTCGGAGCATCAGAGCCTCGGGTCCGCCATCTTCGGATTCCAACCCCGCCTCCTCTGCTATTGCTTGTTGTATAAGAGTTCATGTCTGTGTGGTCATATGCCTTAATCTTTTGGTGTTAAACATAGATGGTCTCGGCAAGCCAGTATGATAGTTTTTTTTTCTTGCAAGGCAGTACCTCAAAAATGAAAAGAAAAAAAGAGGATATGCCACCACCTAATCCTGATCGCCAGCCATATGCTTGCAATAAAAATATTCATTTTCAAAAACATAAACTCATATGACTGTTTTACTAGGCAATGTTGTTTAAATAAAAGACCTTTCAGTCGCACTATGAATTTTAGTATTATTGTTTGTGTATTGCTTGTGATGGAGCCACGAATAAATAATGACCTAATCAAGCAGTTGTATGGCAGCCAGGTACAATGTTAACGTCACTTAAATGTTTGATAACATCTCTATAAAAAGAAGATGGAAATAAATCACCATGTAACAGGGGCACCCGAAGAGCAAGCGGAAAACCTAAATAACCGGCATATAAAGTTAGTATTAAAAAAAAAAAGATGTAATAAAGCGGAGTTTGAACCTGCATTGTCACTGAGAGAAAGGAACTATTTTTAGGCGGATGAAATCAATGTACAGATGCTTTGTGTAGTCACTCCAAGTGAAGGGGTAAAGTGGACTGGCCAAAGTCCCATGCTGTGTACTGTTTGAGTGGAAGGAAGATAACTGACAAGAATCCTCCTATGTATGTATAGCATGTATGATTTATTTGCAAAAACAGTTGCCTGGTAAGAAATCGACTAAAGATGTCTCAAACCAAACCTGAAAAAACTACCTAAGAATTGATTGATGTCTCGATTGGTGTGATTGGCTGATCAAGAGAGAAATTCAAGAATAATACTTCGGGAATGACGTTTACCTATGTTGCTTGTATAAAATAATAATTTTACATTAGCCTAACCGCAAGTCCTTGAGCCATGTTTTCCCGCTGATGCTTAAAGGAAGTTGCCTGTCCCTGACATCTCGAGCATCTCTTTCGCATCTTGGCTCCGTAGTCTAAACAGTGACTAACTTGCTAGTCAAAATATTGACATTCTTGTTACAAACCGAAGGTCGTCTTTCTTTCTCCCTTCGGACACTTGTGTGCTGTCAGTTTATTAACCCCCTCATGTGCTCTACAAGGCAGACCTGTTTGAGAAATACTATTAAATGTGTGTCCTGCCTTTACACGGTGAGCACGCTCCATCCCTGCTTTCTGGGGGGGACTCTGACTGGCTGGACCTGTGGCTCAGAGGCTATTAATCTTAATATTATTAATAGGCATTTTCAGCCTCCGGTCGGTGTGTGCCATTATATCAAGTTAAAATATCCTAAGTTATTGCTAACTCCATTGGAATAGTCTCCCTCTGCACACCTGCATGTGGCGTCTAATTGGAATTGGGGCCGTCGCAAATAAAATGGGATTTTGAAGTTTTTTAATGATTGTTGCACATTCCACAATTAAACATTCATGGAATATTTGGCATTTTCCAAGTTTTACAAACTGGACGAATTCATTATTATTTTATTTCTAAAGCAGACAGCAAACGAAAGTTGGCATAAAAGATGGCCGTGCTTCTAGGAATGTCCTCTGATCCCCTTTATACGCAGTAAATGTAGATTCTCTGAATGCAGGGGCTGGCGAAAAAAGTAATAATGAACGAGTTCTCGTTCATAAAAAATAATAATCTGAGTCTTACTGGAGCTCATAACTCCTTTGTTCCACAGCCAGCCAGCCTAGATGCCTCCAGGCTTAACAGGCACCACCCTGACTGAGAATGTTCGCACACAGTCGAGATGGCTGATTTAAAAAAGAATTCAAATGTATGTCGCGTCCCATGGTAATAAAAAGAACCTAATTTGGAAAAAGTTTCAGGCAGATTATGATTTATTTACTTGGGCGTCCATATTCATTAAACTGTTACCTCACTGCAGGTTCAAGAAAATGGGAATCATTGCATCCACTATTCATAGCTTAAGCGTATGCTCAATGTATGTATTTAAATGAAATCTTTTAATAACGACTGCATCTTTATCCGAGAAACATGTTTTTTTAATTGGTATTCATGCGATATGCATACAAAGTGCAACAGAACCAAAGAGTGCCACATATAAGAGATACAGTTTCAGATATCCACTTTACGGTCATTAAGTTCACTACAACGAGTGTCAACAAATGTGCAGTGAGGGGACCTCACGTCCTTGGGTCATGAGAGTGGCAGTAGTTCGTCAGCATTGAGTTACAATCGTTCCTTACAGTAAGACATATCAGACAACCATTGACGTTTGGTGGGTGATGCACACTTTCCCCAGTTCCTCACAACCCATCTTTTGGCCAACAGTAATGCCTCTGCCAGCAGTCTACGCATCTCCAGTTGCAAGAATTAACCAGACTAAGCAAACACATGTGTGGTCGGCACGCCACAGGTTCCAGCGCCATCACAGTAAGGGTGTCGGTAACCTGCACCCAGAATTGTTGTGTTGCGAGGCATAACCATGCCAGAGAACCATAATGTTTAGTACGGCACTGAGCCTGTCCCCTTTGATGATATTCACATGTGTATTGCTCACCCAATGCCCTTGAATGTTCTTTAGTGTTAAAATGAAGCTTATTCTTCTTTGGTTCTGCCTTGTGTCTCCATGGAAGAATTCAGGGCCGAGTGGAGCAACTGCCTAAATGCTAAAGAGTTGTATATGCATATTATTTATTGTTGTCCATTACGATTAGCAAAACTTAAAAGTACGCTTAAGACAGTGTTCATTAAAATAGGAATTCGTTCCTGTTGAGCTGCGCTTTTAATGTCTAAATGAATGCTGCCCACAGCTGTATAACAGATTTATAAAATCCATAACTTTGGTTAATAACCTATATGTATACTTCGATTAACCATGATTGTAAAAATTGTATTTATGTTTTACGTTGTTTTGACTAATACATTTTTAATGTGTATTGAAAGGCCCGGGTAGGTGTCAGAATTGCGTGACTTGAATTTTGTTTTTTAATTAATCAGAATAACCTGAACACTAAAGAGCCAGTAACCAGCCAGCATGCCCAAGCACAGCCTGCTACAATAGACTTGAGTCTGAAAGGACACAAATCCGCTCCACCATTTTTTTTAAAAGCGGAAACTGCACACCTTTAGGGCAACCCTCCTGGTCCAAAACAACTAAGAAAGACAAAACCTTAGCGGCGAGCAAAAGGCTGGCCTAATAAAGGGATGCCAGAGGACGCTGTCTTAGTAAGCCATGGTGGTTCCCATAGCCATTGGATTCAATGCACAGGTAGGAGGAGCCTGCTTGTCTAACCTGATAATGTTTGTGTTGTTGGCATAGAACAAATCTCTACATCTGAATGATCTGATCAACTCAGATAGAGGATGGACATAGGTGAAATATCACCTTTAAAATGACATTTTGTCCATCCATGATTGTGTCAATCATGTGGCATTCTAAATGAGTGGGGCCAGAGCCCGGCTCATTCAAGTCCAATGAATACTTTCCTGAGTCCCTTTGTCTGGTCCCGTCAATGTGCACATTGAAGTCACCCATCACTTTAAGTTTACTGAACCGCAGCATGACTGGAGTATAAAGAACAATAAAAGTGCAGATATCCGCTTTTGAACACTTGGAGGCCAATATCCATCCACAAAGATGAAGGACAGCTCAGTGGAGAATTAGCAAAATTACAGATTAGGAGTTTGAAGGAAATATATTCTTCTTTAAAATCTCTGACAATTCCTCTCCTCTCACACCTTCCCTATTGAGATACAGTGTTGAAGTTCTTTGGGAAAGCTTTAGACACTTAAAGATAGGAGGAGGATCAAAGCCATATGTCCACAAAATAAAAGATCCCACTCTGTTGTTCCACTAACGAGTTACATTTAATCCGGGCACAAGAGATTATCCCCTGCCTAAGTTTTTACACTAATGGAACCTGCTGGTCTAGAAGCATTTTTGGTGCTGGTGAGGAAGCCGTGCAGCCTCCACAGTTCTGACTACCCCCAACTGATCCATCATGATCACAGACTTGCCCGCTGGTGTAATAGTTTGTCATAGCCTCATAGAATGAAACTGTTAGACATTCAGAGCCCTTGGGTGACCGAGCAAATGAATGGAAGCGCCAAATGGCTTTGCATTTGGTGCGCTTGCTGCATAGCTGAGTATTGATAACTCTCAAATGTTTCCCTGCTGGGAATGAAGTCTAGACTGCCAACCCAGCACCACAGGCAATAGAGGGGCACATTCATGATGTAACACCAAGTGGTCACAGCTCAGGGCCTGCGAAGTTAAGGTCATGAAAATCACTATTTTCGGCTGGAGTGAATTCTAATGAATCCTTTTCTCATTTGTAGGTCTTCTTCCATGCTCAGTTGTCTTGGACTGTAGTCTTGTGAACAGCATTGATTATACTGCGGTGTTAGGAATCGAGGACTTGCTGCAGGAGTTCCACAACAAGGGGGTCTCCATTACTTTTTCGGCCATGAAGGTGTGTATGCATGTTTGTTGGAGGAAGAGCGGCTGGATTTAAAATGGATGCGGGTTGATCTAATTCTGAAATTTAAAATGTATTACTGGTGTCAAGTCCTCATTTTTCTACTACGGCATGGTGATGATTACAGATTAATATCTTTTATGTGTATAAATGGACTCACATTTAGATGATAATGAGTATTGTCCTATTCCATTGTAAGGGGCACTCTGCTCTCAGAATATAGTTATATAATGCACCATATAATGAAATGATATTCAAAGGCTCATCTATCTCTCCTTCTATTAGGCTCCTGTCTTACAGGTCTTGCTCTCTGCTAACCTCATAGGATTCCATCATTTTCCCAGTATTGCGGATGCAGGTAAGGGGGCCCTGCTGGGTCAGTGAGCATACAGGCGTCGAAGAGTGGGAGATAGGACTGTGCGATATGTGAAGTACCCATTGAAAGTTTCTTTGGGAGAACTAAGGTGGGGCTCAAATGCAGAACGTGTAAGAAGGCAGAGGGAGAGTAGATTAATCTAGAGAAATTGTGAACCCGAGTGTCGCAGCCTAAGGTGCTGTGCTTAAAGGAACCACCATAGGTGGTGCCAAAGGGATGGGGCCAGAGTTTTGGTTATGAAAGGAACATGGCAATGCAAACCTTCATTTTACCTTTACTCCTTCTTTTCCCATGTCCCACGTACCTTCAAGTCCCTAATGCCTGCTTGTTCCCTTCTGCAGATGACCATTCCCTCCACATAAACACACAAGTTCTCAGTGTGTTGATAGTATCTGTAGCCTTTGAACACCTCAAAATGTAATAGAGCGGAGTGTGAAACGGGGCTAAAACAGTGATGCATTGGAGAGTAGATGTTTAGAGAGTAGGTGTTGGGGGGGGGGGGGAATTGCCCCGGTAAGACAACAATGGAGAAATGATTTGGGATGAGAGTGGAGTGGGGTTTCCCGCTGCATTTTGTTAAACAATTCTCACTGTTGAGAGACCCTAAAGGATGCAAAATATTTCATGATATTTTTGGATTATTCTACTATAAGAAATATTTGGAAAACCATAGAAGAATATTAAGCATTTTAAAGCACATTTGGAAAACGCCACTGGCCAAAAGAGGGTTGAAAGTTATAGGGACTGTTTGAGGGATTGGAGGGGACACAAAGTCATTTCTGGGAAATTTTTGACATATGGTGAGGGCGCAACCAGGAAAAAAGTTAAATATAGATGGCGACTCCAATTGCTGAAAAAACAAGTTCATCATTGTGCCTTTCATGACGGTAACAAAACAGGACATAATTCGAATAAAAACGTGTATTGGATTCAGGAAATATCTCTACAAAGATGTTTTAGAACAGTGTTTGGAAAATGGTCCATGGAAATTAAAAGATTTATTTTGAGCACTGCCCATTGTCGATGAGGGAGGGGAGAGATAGCAGAGAATATTGTGAACAGCGGGAATATATTGCTTAGGTGAATGATTCATCACGTTCGTAAGAGACCTTTTAATAGTGCTACCTAATGTGTAATAAGATAGAACCAACACTTTTATCAGCCCTGTTGTACTTTTCATAATCAACGCCACCACTGCGCGGCGGGGATGGTATAGACGGATCTATGCTTGAAAAGAACAGTATCATTCCTTCTCAGGAGGGATGCTCTGCTTATATTGGGTCATTCCTCGGATGGGCTGCCATACACTTACTGAGCAGTACTGACACTACTCACCTGGACAGCTATAGTTTTATGGGACAAGGCCAACACTTCTCTTTTAATGGAAAGAATCAACACTTCTAAGTTGTAAATAATGCTTTTCATGGTGAGTAGCAACACTTACTCAGATTGATGATATACTTTCCATAGAAAGTGCCAATACTTCCCAGCACAGTTTTCAGTTTCATACTTTTATTGACTATTTTTGTGTTCCTTGGCTTTATTTTTGTATACCTATGTAGAAGAGGGTGACCGTAGAATTCTCCCTTGTACTTCAATGGGGGTTAGTGGGGAATTGAAAAGGTCTGCCTGGATCCCAGTGTTTTTCCCCCTCTAGCCAGATTGTGTTAGGCTCTTGATATGTATTCTAACCCACAGTCCTGTCATTCCCTACAGAGGCTGCGTCCCAGGAGGAGTGGGCGACATATAATAATTAGCCCTTATTTCAGAATGCTGACTTGAGGAGTCCACTACTGTTGACACAGAGGACCGAGATGTTGTATGGAAATCCTGTTTCCTGGAGATTGACCTCCTGCTGCTTTGGAAGCACAGTAGTTTCAGTGAGCGTACAACGTTGTGTGCTGGATACGTGGGATGGACTCCACGTTTGCAGACGTTTGCACAAGATTATTTTCCTTTCCAACTAAGAGCCGTCCTTCTGCACCATTACATTGTTCCTGCTCTGTGGAGAGTCCGCTAGCTGGACAGGGTCATACATTGTTGGACGTCCTACAACTATTCCATTCCCTGTGAATTCACACTAAGGCCTTTTTGTGGGAGGCCTATCAAGATGAAGGACAACACTATCTCATCTCCATAAGGAGAGGCTTCATGCGTGTACCGCTGTCTCCTCTGACTGCCCTGCTGTGAAAGCATAACCAACCCATAATGGGTCCTTTTAACACTAGTGTTTGGTTTTGGAGAAACATCTCCCCACAATCTGTTGTCCTTCCATGGAAGTTCATTGTACCAGTGCAATGCAAAGTGATATGACTAGGTCTGTCCCGCAGTCAGGCTACCAGTGCAAAGTGTCACTTAGTTATCAAACTAATAGTCCTTGCACACTAAAGTAAAACAAAGCATTGGCAAAGGCAATTGGTCTCGCCTATGTAACTTATTGGCTTTGCTTTGGGTTTTTAGCCACGTTGTACAGAATTCGCTCTCTAAAGAGGGGTTTAAGCTTTATAGGTTCAGTTGCATATTGAATGGGAAGGCAAAGAAGATCTGGTGCAGAGTTCTACCGAAGCAGGTTAAAACTATGCCTGGGCTTAGTTCGCGGAGATTTGCTACGCGGAACTTCGCGGAGTTACAAAAACCTCTGCGAAGTTCCGCAAGTGGCAGAGTCGAGCAGCAGCTCGTGAACATACCGTTCGCGATCGTGAGCAGGGAAAAAACTCCGCTACACATCGCGAAGCGGAGTTTTCTGCTCTCTGCGAGCTCCGCGCAGTGCAGAAAACTCCGCAAATGGAGCGAAGTTCACCGCCCAGGCCTATGGAAAACGAACTGAAATGCACCATCCATAAAGTGGAAGGTAACCGGCAATGGGTGGCAGCTTGCAGTGTAGATGGGTCGGAGAGAGCAATCAACAAAGGGGATGGGAAACTGTATCGCAGTGGCATCTTGTGTGAATGAAGGAGTATAGTCATGGGGAGAGGAGAGCGAAGTCATTATGATTTCCCCATGATTAAAATAAAAAGAGGTAGGTGTTTATAAAGAGATGATGATAGCTTTGAATCCTAAAGGACACCCAGTAGACAAGCACTTGGCATGACTGCATAGACTCTCTATTCAATAGATTTATATATTCTATTCTACATATATATATTCAGTGGGGTAGGGGTAGAAAACTGGAAGCAGCGGCTCGGATCACAAGTCCCTGCATTCTTGCAGGCAGTCTGCCTTTGCTACTCATTGCCGTGGGAAAACTACAATATCATTAATCAATGTAAGAAAAATGTTCTTAAAAACCAAACAATTTTGTCTATAACTGAAACCGCTGATTTTAAGAAACATGGAATACTAATAAATAATGTTTTGAAACAAAATAAGTTGTTACCAAGACTGTGTCCTACTTTTATTGCTGTCCATTACCTGAAGACTAAAAGAGGAACAGGCATATTTTCTTCTAAAAAAAAAAATCACCATAACTCCTGATATCATGACAAGATGCAGTGTTTGGATGCCAAGAGCAAGTATTCACCTGCTTTGGCTATTTGGTTGGCCCCCTTTGGCCAGTGTCTGCTCCTGCTGCTTCACAGAAGGTTAAGAAAATGATGATGCTTTCCTTCTCAGATCTCTCATTCACCACTGAAATAAATGCAGAAGTTAAGGATTTGAATATGCCAGTCACCATGCTTTGGAGAATGCTTCCTCTTTTTCTTACCAGACTGAACTGACAAAATCCATTGTTGTGGGACTTGACTGCTGCATTGACTTGTATATGGGAATCCATAGAATCTTACAGACAACAAAGACTATTAACCCCTTCAGTGCCCATGACGAGATAGTCTCGTCATGGAGCACGGTTGCGCTGTGCCCATGACGAGACTATCTCGTCATGAACCCCGCCCGCTAATTCAACGCCCGGCACAGGGCGGGGAAAGGGCGGGGCACTGAAGAGGTTAACTTAGGCTGCCAGAATGTATTTGTATTGTATTGTATTGTAAATGCTTTATATAGAGCTTAATACCCCGGACGAGGTGTTGAAGCGCTATTTCGGCGAGTAGCATGCTACTCCAGAACCGATAAGGATTAGTGGTGAATTAGTATAGTGGAATATGAAAGTAATTTGAGTGGTGGATATTAGTCAGTTATTTGGATTGAGAAGGATAGCTAAGGGATAGAAGAGGGAAAAAAGGTTTGTGTTTATATAGCGCGTTTTACCCCTTATAGGGTGTTGAAGCACTTACTTGGCGAGTAGCACGGTACTCTGGAACCGATGAGGATTAGTTGTGAATTAGTATAGTGAAATATGAAAGTAATTTGAGTGGTGGCTATTAGTCAGTTATTTGGATTGAGAAGGATAGTGGAGGGATAGGAAAGGGGGAAATGTTTGCATTTATTTAGCGCTTGTTACCCCATATGGGGTATTGAAACGCTTTTTTTGGCAAGTGGCACGCTACTCCGTAACCCATTAAAGGATTAGTGTTGAATTAATATAGTCTAATATGAAAGTAAATTGAGTGGTGGGTGTTAGTCAATTATTTGGATTGAGAAGGGTGGCAGAGGGATAGAAGAGGGACTAAGGTTTGCATATATATATATATAGCGCTTGTTACCCCTAATGTGGTGTTGAAGCACTTAATTGGCGAGTAGCACGCTACTCTGGAACCCATAAAGGATTAGTGGTGAATTAGTATAGTGAAATATTAAATTTGAGAAGTGGACATGTTAGTCTGTTATTTCGATTGAAAAGGATAGTGGAGGGATACAGGGCCGGCTTTAGTGCTGGTGGCGCCCTGTGCGACCATGTTTGTTGGCGCCCCCCCAATGACCACCTCCACCACGGATTCTCTCACTATCACCCTTTAACAGTGACCAAGTCACCATAACCAAACTCTCTCAGATGCATTCAATTAGTCATATAGCGCCACTCATACCAGTGTAGGGTGTCTGAGCACTTTGCATCACACACATATTACACAGAGACAATCAAGCATACGTGTGTAAATCATTGTATTGAAAATGTTACATAAGCCAAAGGACTGAAAGTGTAGGAGTCACATGTCATCCATACTGGTAGGCAGTATAGTTTAAGAGTGCTTGGTGTGGAGAAGCACAAACGCAGAGTCGAAAAAGAAACAGCATAGTTGGCAGTTTTCTTTAATAATAAGAACCGATTTCGAGCCAAATTAACCCTTTTTGCAACATTAATCAATGTTCTAATAATGTATACTTTGCAGTGTATGCAGTTCTGGGATGAA
Source organism: Triturus cristatus (assembly GCF_964204655.1). NCBI lineage: Eukaryota > Metazoa > Chordata > Amphibia > Caudata > Salamandridae > Triturus > Triturus cristatus. Next base: position 724,695,656 of record NC_140590.1, on the reverse strand, counting down.
AGTTAATAGCTCACTATTCTATATTAGGACTTTAAGTTATAAATTGCAAGTAACAAAAAGATGTCTCTTTTGAAAGCAGTAATCTGCTGATCTGTTTACATCATACGCACTCTGTAATCTACTTGGTACACGTTCTTTGGAGCAGGCATATTAACCCTCTGCACTAACTTCACCGAAGTCAAAACCTCAACTATACAAAATGCTGATCTCTCTACAGGAAGATAATTAATCACACGAGTTTTCTTGAAATTTTTGTGAGGCCTGGTAATTGCCGGCGGAAAGAAACGCTGAAGCAGGTGCTTCAAAAGCTTAATAAACTTTCAAACACGGCGCCCCCAGGAAAGCAGCACCCGGTGCGGTGACACCGGTCGCACCGCCCTAAAGCCGGCCCTGGAGGGATAGAAAAGTGAAGGATTTAGACTTTTTTTGGCGGGGGAGGTCCTAGAAGTAGTGGGAGGCTTGGGATGAGTAAAAAGGGATGTGGAGTAGAAGAGTCAGAGGGAAGAGTTTAGAAAGGTTGTTTTGGGGGATCAGTGTAGTAAAAGATGTGTCTGGTGGTGCAAGGAGGGGTAGAGTAGGGAAGAGTCTAGAAAGGGCAATTTTGGGGATCATAGTAGTGGTATGGGGCTTGGGATGAATGAGAGAGTGGAGGTAATGGATAGATTGATAGAGAGGTATAGGATGAGCAATAGGCTAGCGCATTAGAAAGAGTAGTAGAAAGAGGTTTGAGATGAGTCAGAGTTGAGGTAGAAGATATATATTGAGAGAGGTATAGGGCGAGTAATAGGGTAGTGCATTGGATTTGCTGAATTAGAAGAAAGTAATAAATATATAGATCCATAAGTACATGGAAAGTTTATAGATGCATAAAGGAAGCAATATATGTAGATTAAAGATTTTGATAGAGGTATAGGGTGAGGAATAGGGTAGTGCATTGAATATGCTTTTTGGGGGGAGTAATAAATATATAGATCCAAGTACATGGAAGGTATATAGATGCATGAAGGAAGTAAGTATGAGTAGATTAAAGATGTATTCGCCTTACAGAGTTTTGGCCATGTCAAAGCACAGCAAGCACTCCATGGCAAGCATGTGACATTAAAATTATTGCTATTAACACCCCAGCAAGAAAAGCACTGAATAATCTTCCTCCCATCTTGCCGAAACAAGATGTCAGCGCCACCACAAACTAACTCCAATAAATGTGTGACTCATTGACAAGCTAGCAACTTATAACACAGAAATACCAATACCCTCTACCCTTAATTCTCTTGAAAAGTGTTTGAAGGGGGATCACTTCTGAGTGACGGAGAATATGTGCAAGCAATCACCATCCTTTTCTAACCTAAAAAACCTCAGGGCATCAAAAATACACTATAGGAGACATATCTTTAATGCGAGGGCCAAATACATCAAATCTCTTAACACCACTAATTATCGACATAAAGAACTATTTGCAGTTATAGAATCAGCCAATAATCCAACATTTTCTTAGTGTCCTAGATTCAAAAAATCTGCCAATTTATTTGTTTATAAAGTGAAATCTATTACACTCTCGCTGCTTCAACTTCCTAATCCTTGGAATAACCAGAAGCTTTACAATAAACCCAAGGTTAATATAGCCTTCTAGCCTGCAATAGTGGGCTGCACCAGCCATTGAAAGGCCTGCTCAGTGTGAGGGTCTATAAGAAGGGAGCAGGACTTTAATGGCTAGTATAGCACAGTACTGCGAGCTATAAGAAAATACTGCACCATGAGGACTGAATGTCTTAGTTCAAAAAACAGCTTCTTAGGAGACACGAAGAGGGGGTTTATAACCAAAGCTTCAGTTCCTTTCACAGTTCAAGGGCCTACAACAAGGCAGTGAAACTTTAATAGCTGGTAGAACCCACTGCAGTGGGCTGTAAGGCTATTGGAACATTTCTCCAAATGAGGTCAAAATGTCTTTATCGTTTTTGAAAAAGAACCAATTCCTAGGAGACAAAACACCTCATTCCTTTCACTGCTCCTGCTGTGTGTGCTAACGCACGTCCACAATAGGCGCTGGTATGCCACGACTGAAACAGGAACTGGGCAGAATTGCCATCTCCCTCATTCTGAGGCTCCAGTGTCGCTATGAGCTAAGGAGGAGTGAGGAGAGAAGACTCAGTGTGAGACCCCCTATGACCTTCACCTCAGGGGCCTTCTCATCCTATCGATTTGAGGTCTCATACACCCACGTCCCATACATAGGATGACCCATGGGATGATTATGAGGTGGTCCTCCAGGGCCCAACAACCCTGACCTGTACCCTGCCAAGCCTTCTCCTCACGACAACACCATATCAAATCATGAGGTTATCCTGAGAACAACTACCTTTCACAAGGTTGATTTGCATTTCATACCTGAGGAGGAGGATTTCCTAGAATAAACAATCTCTCCTACTCGGCGAGCCACCCAGTTCCTGCCAATGCTTAAGGATATGCTTAAGCCAATGCAGGAGATGTTTAAAGACCCGTTGAAGGCCAGAATTATCACCCCAAGGGTTGACAGGAAGTATATACCTCCACCATCTGAACCACCATACATTACAGGACAACTCCCACCTGACTCATTGCTGGTACATGCTGCAAGTAAAAGAGCGAATGCCCAGGGCTCCCGGATAAAGAAAGTAAAAATCTGGATGCGGCAGGGAAAGGGGCAGTAGCTCAGTCAGCGACCCATTAGTGCACTGCGAATTCTGTAGGGCTATTGGCAAGCTAGGATTGCATCAATGGAATGAAATGGGGGAGCTATTACCGCACCTACCAGATCAGTATAAGCAACGGGCTCATGAGATTGTGTCAGTAGGGCAGACCATATCTAATACATATTTCACATGTGCCCTTGACGCAGTAGACGGCGCGGCAAAGGAAGTAAACTCCAGCATTCTTATCTGAAGACACGCTTGACTTCATATGTCTAGCTTAAGACAGATGTTCAATGGCATCTGAACAACATGCCATTTGATGAGGACCATGTATTTTGCCCACAAGTTGATCAGATGCTGGAGAGAATAAAAAAAAGACAGATGCGGCCAAGGCGATCGGAGCTCTGCATCCCCTCATGCAATTTTTTTTTTGCTGCACAGTTTTAAGACTGTTCCAAAATCACTTCCCCAGAGCTGTCTACCACCTATCAGAGGCTTTTACAGGGATACTCCAGAGGTTCTTCTAGGGGAAATAGTGCTAAAGAGAGGGGTGGGAAGGAGTGGCTAAGGCAGCCGCCTCTCCTAAACAGTGACTCACTTTACCTCCCCCCACCTCAGCACACAACATCTATTGGGGGCAACTGCAGAGGTTTCTGCCACAATGGTGAAACATCACGTCAGACAAGTGGATCCTGGCTATTGTGGAACACAGTTACTATCTGGAGCTCACTGCCACACCACCAAACATCCCACCAAGCAAGCACCCACTTTCCCCTCAACACCAAAACGTCCTCCAAGAAAAAATAAATGCCCTTTTGCACAAAGAACCCATAGAGCCAGTGCTGCCCCACCAACGTGGCACTGGGGTGTGATCCCTGTATTTTCGAATCCCCAAAAAAGACAGGTTTTTTTGGCCCATTCTAGACCGCCGGCCCCTCAACAGGTACAACTGATCGGAGCATTGCCACATGGTCATGCTACAGGATGCCCTGCTACTCCTGAAACTAGCTGACTTCATGTTCGCCCTGGACTTGAAGGACGCCTATTTCCATATCTCAATCCACACAGAAAATCAATGTTTCCTCAAATTTGTGGGAAATGGCCTACATTGCCAATTCAAGGCTCTACCCTTTGGGTTTACCACTGCATCCAGGGTTTTCACCAAATGTCTGGCTGCAGTCACAGCTCATCTACGGAGGAGCAGTGTCCATCTCTTTGCTTACCTCGACGATTGGCTGTTAAAGAGCCCAAGCAAACACCCTTGTCTCACTCACACGCAGCTCACTTTAGATCTACTTCACAATCTGGGTTTCACCATCAATGTGGGTAAATCCCATCTACATCCGCTACAAATTCAACCATTCTAGGGGAAATCTTAAACTCAATTACCAGAAAAGCTTATCCCAGTCTTGCTCGAGTGAAAGCTTTTCAATTCCTTCTGCGTTTTTTTTCAGCCAAATCGTCAACTAACTCTATGTACAGTAATGCGCCTCCTCGGCATGATCGCTTCTTGCATCGCCATATAACCACATGCCCAGCTACACCTGCTTATGCTACCAGTGTACTTAGCACAATAGTGGTCACAAGCAGAGGGCCAATCAGAAGATCTAGTGTTGGTAAAAGCCAGCAACCTTCGCTCTCTGCAGTGGTAAACATTTGCTGCTGGGCAGGCCCTTTCTGGACCCTTTTCCGAAAGTGACCTTTACCACTACACCTCTCTCACGGGCTGGGCTGGGTACGCATCTACAGGGCATCACTGTTCATCGAATATGGACTCTTCTCCTGCAGACATTGCACATTAACTACCTCGAGCGGTTGGCAGTCCAAATGGCACTCAAAGCATTCTTTGGCCACATTCACCACAAAAAAGTCCTGATCATGACAGACAACATGACTGCCATGTACTACCTTCAGAAACAAGGGGACAGTCAGTCGTCCCAGCTGTCAAGGTTAGCGTAGAATATTTGAAGTAGAGCAATTCAACACAAGGTTCACCTCCTAGCACAGTATCTGCCGGGAGTGGACAACGTCTTTGCAGGCCTGCTCAGCAGGATGCAGCAACTAGTGGTAACTCCTCGTAGAAGTCCTGTGCCACTATTTTTGGGGATGTGGTTTACCCAACATAGATCTGTTCTCAAACGCTGAAAACGCCAAATACCCAGGCTTCACCTTCAGGTTTCCACACCCACAGCCACACCCACGCAAATGCACTGTGGATGAAATGGTCCAGGATATTTGTCTACACTTTTACGCTTCTCCCACTCCTTTCATACATATTTCAGAAGCTCCGGTAGACCTCCCTCACCTTAATTATGGTGGCTCCCACGTGGGCCAGGCAACCTTGGTTCACAACCTTCCTAGTTCTGTTGGTGGTTCTGCACGTGAAGCTCCCCAACAGGCCAGATCTTCTCACACAACACCAGGGGACCCTGAGACATCCCAACCCCAAACAACTCAAACTAGCGATCAGGCTCCTAAGGTCTTAGAGTTTGGTTACCTAAATTTGCCCCCTGAGTGCATGATCATCCTTAGGGAAGTTAATCGCCCCACCAGTAGGGTCGGCTATGCAGCAAAGTGGAAGAGGATTGTCCACTACTAGTAAAAGCATAATTTATCTGGAAATAAATGAACAGTCAATACACAGTGATCTAACGAAGCAAACTTTTATTTGCACTTAGCCCTGGGGCGGAAACGTACAGAGTGCAATCTGTCCAAAGTTTCGTCTTGTTGGAGTTGAGATGTCCCTTATGTAGGTTTGAACTTTCATTAACGAGCATTACAAGTGCTTATCTCATTATCAACATACAGCTGCAAAGTTAATTAATCAAAGGAAAGATGGCTATATTTCAAAAGGAAATGTAAGTCAATCAGCAAAGCAAATCTACAATGATGACATTCATATCTTCTATCTCTATCCCAACGTCTTTGGCTCAAGCAAGCAGCCTTCCATATGCCAGCAGCCCAGCCGCCACCAGAGTTGATATCACGGCTACATATTTGTAAAAGTTACAGTTTCAAACACGTGCCATTTTAACTTAAAAGCACAATTTTCACTAATTAACATTCTGGCAGAACATCTGCTGCAAAACAACGAATTATTTTCTTATTTCTCTTAAAGTTCAAAGCCATAAAGCATACATAGTTGAGATAAGGCTGCCTTGCATACAGGCTGCACCTGGGTCTTATAATTAATAAGCGACAGATAGAAACTTCATTTTTCTACCTCAAGAGGTCACTTTCCCAGAAAGGTGAGTATGGTTTTAGAAACCAATCTAAAAGCACAATTAAAAATGGAGAATCTATTGCTAATGTTTGGACATTGGTTCAAGTCTATATGTTTATATTTTTTTTTGGGGGGGGGGGGTTCTTTCACATATACTGTCTACCCAAACACACTAATCCCCTAAAACCCAGAGTGCCAGACATTGTCTGCAACCTGTTATACCTGCAACGCTCAGGACTGGATCACACATATATTTGTTTAAATTGAGCTGCAGTGGGCGCATACTTGCAGAACAGGGAACACTCCTCGTTGTTTAGAGTCCCTATAATTAAAGCTTTAATGGAAGGGAATAAAAGAGTTATCCCTCCCAGAGTACCCCCAGTCACATCCTGGAATCTTAATATAGTTCTTACAAGACTAATGGGGCCCCCTTTTCAGCACCTTCAGTCTTGCTCTCTACAGTTTCTATCCTGGGAGGTGACCTTCTTAGTTACCATTAGACACATTAGATTCAAACGCTCACTTTAGAGGAACCTTTTTTCAAGTTTCACACCGACAAGGTAGTCCTTACGACTAATCCAAAATTCCTACCCAAGGTGATTTCTTCCTTTCACCTTAACCAGACCATAGAACTGCCAGTTTTCTTCTCGCATCCAAGCTCAGTAGCAGAGCAGGCACTTCATACACTAGATGTAGAGAGAACCCTCATGTACTACATTGATAGGACAAAACCATTTAGCAAAACACAACAGCTATTTGTGGCCTTCTAGAACCCACACAAAGGGCCTGATAATTTAAAAACAGGAATTGCTCGCTGGCTAGACGTGTATTCAGACCTGCTATGCCACAAGTAAAAGGCAGCTGCCTGCTACTCCCAGGCCTCATTCTACATATAAAAAGGCAGCTTCAATGACTTTTTCAGGCAGCATTCCAGTAGATGACATTTGTAAAGCAGCTACCTGGTTTACACCTTACATATACACCAAACACTATTGTGTGAATGTCCTAGCGAGACAGCAGGCCCAAGTGGGCCAAGCCGTCCTGTGTACACTCTTCTAGTGCTCTGAAATCCTCTAAATAGCCACTGCATTAGAGGGGGAAACTGCTTTACAGTCCATGCACAGCATGTGTATCTACAGCTACACATGCTACAAACCGAAAGTTACTTACCCTGTAAGAATCTATCTGTTTGTTGCATGTAGTGCTGTAGATTCGCATGCAAACAGAACAATTGATAGAAGGATGCTGAATAATGTCGAACATTCACCCTGTACAGAGATCTGGGCCTATTGCAGTTTAGACCCAGCCATATGCAAATCAGTCTTGACCTTCCTCTCCATGGAAACACTCCAGCCCAAACTGCCAGATCAGGTCCTTCCTGTACGTCAAGTATGTCAGGTGGCATATGTGGGGTCTTCAGTGAAACCTGAAGTCTCCGTGGGCCCAGTACCAGGGGAACCTATTGGATTCCATCCAGGTTTCAGAGAATATTGCAAAAGTCCTCCAGTGGTGGCTCAACTGCAGTTGAACTATCGACAGACCCCTCACCCTCCTCCACCCAGAACAAATGGTGGTGACAGAGGTGTCACTGCTGGGATGGAGAGGTCATGTGGGAGAGATCGAGATCAGAGAACTTTGGTCTCCGGGTGGGTGCTTGTATGGGGGGTGGCTTCAACCATCTCCATACAAACCTGCTGAAGTTAAGTAAAATTTACTTGGGCCTGGAAGCCTTCCTGCCATCTGTCATAGAGAGGTTGGTTCTCACAGACAAGACAACTTCCATGTGATACTGCAACAGCAACAAGCAAGGTGGTTAGGGGTCCTGAGTCTTGTGTGAGGAGGCACTTTGTCTTTATAGCTGGCTGGAGCATCAGGGCATCTCCTTAGTTGTGAACCACCTGGCAGGATCTTTGAATGCCATAGTGGATGAACTTAGTCAGCGGCATCTGGTGGATCATTAATGGCGATCACAACCCAAGGTGCCACAAGGCATCTTCCATCAATGGGGAGAACCCTGGCTAGATCTTTTTGCTACTGTTGAGAACCTGTAATGTCACAATTTGTGCACTGGAGTTCACAAGAAGGCGCTCTCTTAGATGCATTCCATATAGTGTGGCGCACAGGACTCCTGCATGCCTTTCCATCACTTCCTCCCCTTCCTCAAATTCTGGAGAAAATCAGGAACGACTGGTCCAAGACATTCTCGTGGTTTCAGATTGGGCAAGTAGAGTGTGGTCTTCCTTCTCAATCTCACAAATTCCCAATGTGTGAAGATGAGCATGATTTGACCACAAAGAATGATGTTCAGTGAAATATACCTTGCCACTGGTCTAGGTCCAGAAGGTGAAATCAAATAGGTATTTGTTTGATAAGCACAATCTTTGCCATCTAAATGGTGCATGCCAGTCGACCGTCCTGCAAATTATATGGAGTGTGTGACAACTTTCAATTGCTACTGCACTGAAATTTCAAATCAGGGCAGAGGTTCCCTTCTGCACCCACTTTGAGATCGATCACGAATAAGAAAGTGAGCATCCCCCGCATAAAATCAGTGTGCTGTGTTTCAGGTAAATCAACTGAAAATTTGGAAAAATAATAACAGCGCAAAATTAAATTGCCACCATAACTTAAGGTTCAAAAATACGACAACGGAAAAAGAATGAAAAGGGAAAACAATGGAGTTATAATGCCAAATACAAAGGATATTTAACAATCATTAGCATTTTTAAACAACTCTGCAAACAGGTTTTAAACTCCCTTAATTCAGGGGCGCCAAAAGTATCTATTTGCAAATAAACAAATGGTATGATGGTGAATTGAAAAGTAAAATAGGGCTCTAGAGGGGAACTGGAAGAAGGGGAAGGCAGTTTTGGAGGTTATTATCTCCTGAGACAGCAGAAGCCATACTAATGACAAAACAAGCATTTGAAATGTGTGTCAAGTATAAAAATAGCAGCTAGTAGTGGAAGAACTGAGAAGTAATGCAAACTGCATTTGGAACCAAAGATTAGAGAGAATTCTGGAAATTCATGAATGGTCAGGTGTCTTGCGAGACAACATAGACCTGTCGAATTTCCTAAGTGAAGGGATGTGTAGAGAACATATTACTAGTCTGTATGCAGTAAGCTCAAACCAGTCCTAGATATTCCAGAATAAAGACTAATCAATAATATTGATGATAGCATTGAACATCATATGAAGTAGGCCTCGAGGATAGTGGAGTAATCATCTAAAATTAAGACGAGAATATAGTTTGAAGCATTATTAAGAAATGACCATAGACTTGAGTTTTGGAGAAGAGAAGGGTTGTGGAAATCTATACAAATTATCTCGTCTAGTATCAGGAAGGGGCAGCTAGCTTTCCAGGTTACATCCAACTAGTAATTCTTTGCCCAGGTTGCCTTACACAAACTCTTGATGTGGATAAATAATAATATCGCCTCACCGTTCTTGGCGGGCTTCGAGGAGAGACACAATCGTATGGAATAAACTTTTATGGCAAGTTGCATTGGCATCTAGAGAGTCATTCTGCTCCATTGCACATCCATAGACTTCACTAAGGTGTTCAGCTGAGTGCCACATGCTATGCAGTGCTCTAAATTATTTAATATGGGAGTGCCACATAATCGATGTACATATCAATACCTGGGCAATAAAATAAACATCAGTAGGTGGTAAGTCGAGTAAGATACCTTCTCGCTCCTCATTTAAGCAAAGTGGTTTTTGCCCCACGTTTTTTTTTTATATCTTTAGCAGTGCTTTTTCCATTTAATCAGAGTATACAACCACAACTGGACCCTACTAGAATTCAGGCTTTGCATTATGGAAACATTTTTTTATTGTTGGTTTATATGGTGGTAGGGTGCAAACACTGCTGACAACCATCAGCAAACATGCAAAACAGAATCAATTGGAAAGAAACATCGACAAAAACAGTACTCACCCTTCGAGTCCTCTAACTATAAAGACAGAATCAATTGGAAAGAAACATCGACAAACACAGATACTCACCTTCGACTCCTCCAACTATAAAGGCTCTTTGTTAATTGTCAACTATGGACTAGAAACTGTCCCTCAGTGTAGATACCCGGGAACAGTTATCAATAGGCAGGTATCCTGGGGCTCTTTCCTCGGGTATGAAACCGAAGTAATGAAACTTCGAGATATGCCTCAAATGTGTAAGGGGAATTTCTGTAACTCCTCCGGACAGGGCATACAGTGTTTTGTGGCACATGCATGAGGCTTTTGGCTTGTACAAAAGAGATTGATAATACCGAAGCTATCCATTGGCACAGGCTGTCAGGACTAAATCATGGTCAACTCCAACAGAGGCGATCTGATTGGATTCAAATTGACCGTTCCAAAAGCATGGACACTGCAGTTGCCACACACTTGGTAGACTACTTCAAGTCACTCCCCCACAGACACTCTTGTGAGCCGTATTTTTAAAGAATGCATATGTGACAGATCAACTTTATATAATCAGTATATACCAATGTGTGAACAATGGCTAGGTATTTTAGACCGAAATCGACTTTTGATGAAGAAAGGCCAATAAGACCAAATCGAAATATGTCTCTCCAAATAAATCTACAATCCAGATCTAGTAAATCATCACATAAAAACTGTTCTTCTTCACAGGTAATGAGGTTGTGCGAACCACTCATGAAACCACGCCTCGCAACCTTGAAAACATTTCATGAGGTAGCTCTGAAAACAGTTCTTATGAAACCGAAAAAGCGACCTATTTATTCAGCTCTGGTGTTTCTTAATGATTTTAAAAATATTGTATTTCAACAATGCTTATTTTTTTAATTAACTTTTTATTTCAGTTTATATGATAGGTTTAAAACTTAAATGTATTGAGCAAACATAATGTTCCCGAGGCCTGTCTATTGTGGATGACCACTGTCTCATTGGATGCTAATATTAAGAAGCCAGTGTTACCATTGTGAACCCGAAACAGCGGCCACTACCAGCAAACTCACTGAGTGGTGTTCATTGGGCAAATGATTGTGGGATCACCAGTGGCTTTCCTACTGAGCACCTCGGGGTTTGCGTGATAGTTTGTGGTGTCGTAAACTAGATTCTTTATTGTGAAAGGAAGAAGAGTGGGACCCGAGTGCATCCCTCCCCAGCTGCTACCAACTGCCTCACACAGTTCTCCCACAATCCAATTCCCTCTCAACATTCTGAAGGTGACGTCACGGGTGTCGGTAAAGAACCTCCTAGACTAAGCTAGACGACACCACATAGTTGTCATTTCAGTGGGTTGCCTGTTAGCAACCGCCATCATTGAGTTAGGTAGGGAGGGCACCAAATTGAAATGATATCAAGCAGCCTGTCACTGATTTAGCTAGGGAGATGATGGAGATGGCCTGCTTCTTCTATGTATGTTAATCTTTTGAGAAATTAGGCCGCACGGATTATTGAAACACCCCAGATCGTACAACTTCTATGGCCCAGACACTTATAAAAACAGTGGAACTGAATTGGACCTGCATGACTGTAGACCGTGGTAGCCTTACAGAGCATTTTCTCACATAGAACTATATATCCCCCAGTTTGAAACCTGCCCGGATAAAATGGAGGCTAGTTTGCTAAAACATTATTTTTGAAGTTTAGACTGAACGTGCTGCTCTTGGCAACATTTGCTGCTAATTGGTCAAGAGCATGATCCCACAGTACAGCGAGCTTTCATCCACATTTTGGCCATATCATACACATTATAGGCAATAGCAATACATCCATAGCTAATACATTCACAAACTTTAGTCAGTTGACACACTGAGCAAATAGGAAGTGAATGGGCCCCACATATCTCTTGTTCTAGAGGCATGCAGCAGTTCCTCGGCATAGCATGCAAGCTGATCCCGGCAATATGTCATGTCCCTCCTCTAATTATCATATTTCGGGGTAGTTCTCCCACCCCACTGAATGGAAACGCTCCGTTTTGCTAGCAGCAGCACGATAGCTACTAATTTTTGGTTGGTGGATTGTAGGTTTTTGGTGAGACCCAGCAGGCACGTTTGTGGGGTGCATTCCACCAACTCCATAACCATATTAGTGATAGTGTGTGTAACTTGCACCCAATAGTCCTGTACCCTTGTACAACCCCACGCTAAATGCTTAAAATCTGCATCAGGCGCCCCTCATCTTACGCAGCGCGTATTGTCTCTCAATCCATACTTACAGAGTTGTACAGGGGTATAGTATAGTTGATGTAGATATTTGAACTGTATTATTATAAGATTTCCAATTTACTGTCATTTGCCCTGTTAATGTACAGCACGCCTTCCAGTCCTCCATATTCAATGGTGTAGAGAGGATAGCGTTCCACTTAGCCAAAGGCCCCTCGCCCAATTGCCCTGTGTCTTTCTGTGAGGTGTTATATAGTCGTGTAATAAGATGTGATCTTATTTCTGCTGTATAAATCAATTGAAGTGCCCCCAAGGCCTGCGGCTCTTCCGGAAATTGTGGGTATAAGGTGCGCAAAGCTGTGCGAAGTCTGCTATATAAGAACAGCAGCATTGGGGACCCCCACCGTCCGTCAGTAGCACTGAGGAGTCTATGAATTTCCCCTCCCGGTAGACATCCCCATCGTATGAAATCCCGCTGCACGTAGAATACTTAGTGAACCACCCTCTCTTGTAACGGAAATTTGTGAATGATACAATAGCGGCATAGCTGGGACATACAATGGGACCATCTGTGCCCGTCCCCCAAGTGCCCTCCACGCGTGTACTGTACATTGTACCATATTTATTCACCCTCGCTTAAAAACAGTACTATTATTTGTAATCATGGCTTTGAGCAGAAGAGGATGCACCGAATGCGCTTCTACTGCTACATGTGGGATATAATCTGGAGCATGCTGCCAATAATAGGCAAAATGCACCTGAGCACATAAATAATATAATTGTAATTCTGGGGCTGTAAATCCACCCGGCTCATATGGGAGCGTTAATATTTCCCTCCTAAATCTCGTTGTTTCCCCCTCCCAAGCCAGCATAATTAACAGTGTACAAAGTGTTGTAAAAAAATATTTCGTTAAGCGTATGGGGATATTTGTGAATCGATATAGGAACTTGGGTAGCACTATCATTTCATCAACGCTATTCTACCCGCTAGGGACAGTGGTAGCTTGATCCAATCGGCCACCTGCTCCTCCAAACGCGATATTTCCCCGCCATAATTCGTTTCTATGGCCACTTGCAGGTCCTTGTGGATCCATATCCCCAAATACTTTACCGGGTCTATGCACCATTCCAGTAGGTATCCTATCTCAACTGACCTCATGCCTGTAGTCAAGGGTAGGATGATCGACTTAGACCAGTTAATACCCAATCCCGAGTACCACTCAAATCTCACATATTCAAGTATCAGCCTCTCCAAGTGTACCTCCAGCTCCCTCACGTACAGCACCATGTCATCAACATACATGGACACTGCCAGCTGCCGCATGTCTCTGTCACAGTATATATGCCTGGGGCTCGAGAATCACCGCAAATAATAACTGCGACAGGGGGCACCCTACCGCCTGCCATGATGGATCGCAAATATCCTTGATGTGTGTCCATTAACAAACACACGTGCCTCAGGTTCAGTGTATAAAAGCCTGATTCAATTAGTATAAGCCTTGGCACCCCCATGCGATATAGTACTGCAAACATATACTTCCAGGAGATGGAAGCAAAAGCTTTACTGGGGTCCATAAGCACCTTTACCGCAGGTAGCGCAGGGTCTAGTATATGCAACACCGCAAACAGCTTATGCAGGTTATGCGAGGTGGACCGAGCAGGCACAAACCCTGATTGGTCCGGGGGTACCATTGTGGGCAACAATAAACTAAGTCGAGTGGCTACGACCTTTGCCAATATGTTAGCATCAGCGATAGAGGCCTGTACGAGTTACAACTATTGAGCAATTTACCGGGTTTCAACATTGCAATTATCAGTACCTCTCTGAGCGTGGCAGGGAGACGCTGCTTCTCATATGCTTCCATATACATACCGTAAAGTTGGGGAGCTTATAAATCAATGTACTCTTTATAGCATTCCCCAGGCAAATCATCTCCCCTTGTAGCTTTCCCATTAGGTAATGCAGTAATGGCCTCCCTGATTCCCTCCATCGTTATTTGTTGCTCTAAAAAATCTCCCTGCCCCTGAGTGAGCCATACCAGCGCAATGTCCTCTAAATTTTCTGCAATCTCTGGTTCCTCTGCCAACTCTCGGGCAGCATACATTTTTTCATAGTTCTGTATACAAATGGGTTGAGTATGCATGGCGAGTCATATTGGACAGTATTCTCACTGGAGATCGCTTCTACTATGTGTTTTTGCCCATGGCTCTGCAATTCAACTGGCTAATGCTTTCCCAGGTGTACCCCCTTCCCCATAGCTTCTAGCCTTCCACCTCCAGGGCATATGGGGCACCTCTTGTTCCGCTACTATATTATATTCTGTAATTCTTTCTCTGATTTCTGCCAGCAAGGCCTCCTCAGTTGTTGCTTCATACTCCCTTTCCAATTGCCCCAAGTCTAGTTCAAGCTGTCGCAGCCGCCCCCGAAGAGATCTAAGAACCCCAGCCTGGAGACCTATACAGATACCACGTATTGTTACTTTAAACGCCTCCCATATTGTTTCCATACTCTGTACTGAGCCTATCTCATGTGCAAAGAACTCTGTGATTGCCTCTCTTACCCCTTCCCGGAATACCTGATCTAGCAACGAGGACGAATGTAAGCACCATTAAAATTGCAGGGGATTGTATGTGTGTATTGCCGTAGTTAGCAGAACTGGGGCATGATCCGACAATGTCTTTGTAAGTGTTTGTCCACAGTAGTCCACAGTAGTCCATGTAGTTACATCAATAGTCTAGCTGTGACACTAAACTGCAAATTCATGGTACGCAGTTGCCTCTGTGCTTGCATCAACAAATGTATCATGCACACTATGCTTTTGGTCACATGTAGATCCCCAAATACCCCACTCTCCCACCTCAGCATCCCAACCATGCCAAGAAGTCCCACTTGTAACAAAACAATAACATATCCATCATTCTATACGATCACCAGAATTCTGGTGCAAAGTAAACGTTTTTTTACAGTTGGGGTTTTCCCCTCGGGGTGAGGGGTCGCCAGTGGCCCGCTCACCCCCTCGGTGTCCAGGGGGGGGGGTTGGGCTGCTACATATGCCATTGCATCTTTAGAGACCTTAATCTGCCCTTATGCCTCCCGCTAGCAGTTATTGTTCATGTCTATTTATAAAGATGTCATACTCAGCATCCATCAGAAGGTATTATAATATGTCCACTTGCCACTGGTATATGTATCAGTACTCGTTATCACCTTCTGGCCTATCAATAACACAGGGGATTTATACGAACCATTCTTCATTGTCCGCCTCATCGCCTGAGGGTTTTGCCGCCTCTTGTCGTTACAGCTGCTTGACCAATGTCATGGCTTCTTTGGGTGACAAAAATATCCTGGCTTTGCCCTTATGCTGAATTCTGAGACGCGCTGGATATAACATGGCGTACTGCATTTTCAGAGTTTGCGTCTTCTTTTCGACCTGTTGCAACTCATGTCTCGTCTGCTGTACAGCCGCCGTAAAGTCCAGATACGAAGCAACCTCAATCCCCTGGTATTTCCTGGTACTCTTTTTCTAGGCTAGCTTGAGCGCTATATTGCGGTAGTAGTAATTCAACAAATGTTAGATAATGGGCCTGGGCGGAGCGCCTGGCACTGGTTTGGGGGCCAAAGATCTATGCGCACGCTCTACAATGAGCATTGATGAGAAGTGTTCCACTCCTAGCATATCCTTCAACATGGCCTCCACATACAGCTCCATTCTGCCTGTATTAGTGGACTCCGGCACTCCTGTAATGCGGAGATTATTACGCTGCGACCTAGCTTCAAGGTCCTCATTTTTGGCCTGTATTACTGCTAAGAGCTTCTCCATTTGCGGACACGATGCACTGACTGCACCCAACTGATCCTCTGTCATAGAAAAGCGTTGTTATGCTTTGGTTATTCGAGCCCCATGTTTGTCAAGCTTTGCCGCCATGTTGTCCATTCTAAGATTGAGGTTGTCTATCTTGCTGTTTATAGACTGTAAATCCTGCTGCATCGCCAGGAGTGTGCTTTCTGGCATACTAGTGCCCCATGCCTCCGATTCTTGTCCATTATCCGAAGCTGCCTGAGTTTGGGATTTAACAAACCGCCTGGATTCAAAGGTAAGCTTGGACTGCTGCTTGTCCGCCTTGCCCATGGTGTCTTTTTGTAGTTTGAACCTCAAAGTTCCTATGCCGGTGTATTTACCGCTCAATCCTCCTCCACTTGGCACAAAAGTTGATTTTGGGCTGTAATGGCACCACCGAGCGCGTGCTTTTCCACCGATATCTCTAATTCAATATGCACCCGCCGAGCAGCTACACCTGGATTTCCCGTGCCCCTGTACTGCCAGTCTAGATGTTTTTGTTGTATATTTTAGGCCGTGAAGGAGTAGTTTGTGTCTTCAAGCTCCTTCTCGATATGTCAGTGTCTACTCTGAAACGGCCCCTTGGAGATCACCGTATTCCACCACAGCAAGCATTGCAATCACACCTGCGCTTTTCCAACCACTTTTATGTCTCTGAGTTTCTAAGGTGCAGGAGTTAAAACAGCGCCATTACATGCCCGCTGCAGTCTGCTCAGGCCATCCCAAAGCCAGTCACTGCCACGTTTGTTGTGGCCTTCAAGATGCTAACTCACGCTCACAAGGCCCTCCACGACACCGGACCAGCATACCTGAATAGCTGACTCAAATTCCACGCATCCCAAAGGACCCTATGATCATCCCAGCTCTACTACGCCGTGGTCACCCGCACCAGAAACACCAGATCAGGAGGCCGCTCCTT
The DNA here is from genome assembly GCF_964204655.1 of Triturus cristatus. Taxonomy (NCBI): domain Eukaryota; kingdom Metazoa; phylum Chordata; class Amphibia; order Caudata; family Salamandridae; genus Triturus; species Triturus cristatus. The sequence continues at coordinate 724,678,866 of NC_140590.1, read as the reverse complement.
CTCCTTCCACGTGGCCAGAGCCTGGAACGACCTTCCGCTTCACCTCAGACAGACATCACTCCTCAGCTTCGCAAGAAACCTCAAAACCTGGTTGTTCGACAGACCCCCTCCTTGATGGACTGGAACCAGCGAACCCCCCCCCCCCCCACCCCTCAGTGCCTTGAGACCCTTACGGGTGAGTAGTCGCGGTTAACAAACACTTGATTTGATTTGCTTAGTTTGCTCTGTCAGACCACTGCACCATCATTCCTAGGGCCCAGGCAGGTATATTATGTGCCTTTTTCCTTCCCGCGCCGCACTGCGTTTGGACAGCAGGTCCCACGGTTCAGCGGATCCTCTCACTGCAGGTCGGGCACCAGGCCGCGCCTCCAAAGCTCTATCTTTGCGCCGCCCCAAACTGCTCCGCGTCGTCTGCCGGCCTCAATCTGCGCCGCACTTATCTTTGATAGGGGTACGCTTCAGTCAGTACAGCCGCTGTCCCCCGGCTCCCCAGATCTCGAGCACCACGATCTTTGGACAGCTGTTACAACTCTGTCTAGGCACCTGGGATCAGCCCGCCCATCCCGTCTATCCCAGCGATCGGGCGCAAAGCAGCCCCACTGTCTCAGCTCTCACCGTGTATAGTCGGGCTCATGAGGAGCACCACACTTCATTTGTTCACCGTAGTGCCAGACGGCAGCCTCTGCAGTTGTATACTTGCTCCGTAGGCGTCACTGCATTCGCCGTCTCAGCAACAGTCCAGCCGAGCCGCCATTTTCCCCAGGCCTCGCACCAGCCCAAATCTAGATGCAGAGCGCACAATCTCCGTCTTCCGGGCTGTCAGATTATTCTTTGGGACTCCTTTACCCTGTCCCTGTCTATTTTCGTGCTCGATGAAGGATTTTGTAACGGATTGCGGCCACGACCAGCAACCAGCATTAATGTCGGCCATTTTGCTTCGGGCTCTCTAGCGCCCTCCTGAAATGTGTATTACTCTGATAGCTAAAGCACACAAATCTGTATAGACCTGTTTTCTCTCCCAATTCCGATGATGAAAACCAATTATTTAGCATTTTATTTAAATTTAATTAGGAATTTCAACTTATGCTGGATAGTATTATGGTAATGTTCTATGTAATTGATACGTCCGCATTCTTCTCTGTGATTCTGACATATTTAAATATTTTCAATGTTTTATGTATCTTGATTTGTCGTTTTATGGTTTAAATAACACAAAATACCTTCTCTGATGATGATGATGATGCAGTTGCCTGAACATTCTTGAATAGAACGTGCACTGGCCGAGATGTCTACATTTAGGCATCACCAAAAGTTTAGAGTTGATTGCAGGTGGTGGTCCAGACAAGGTAGCTTTCTGTAAGGCGCACAGCTTTCAGTTGTTTTAGGATAGCATAGGTGTACAAAGCAAGCAGAAGCACAAGCAGAAGCTCAAGGCCTGCAGGGAAAATGAGCTCCTCTATAATGAGCCCTTAGCTGAAACTGGCAAAAGGATGGTAGTACCATGTCCACAGGAGCCTCATTTATACACTAGGCCCCTGGGTGCCACTTGGCATCTCAAGATGACGATGAAATAGAGGCTGCATACCCATTTACATCTTTCCAACTTGGTCTTACATATTTAAAGGTACTGCCAGCCCTGCTAATTTTGCCACTTGTCTTGGAAGGCAGGGAATAGGCAAAGGTCGCGTCAGTACCACTGTGTCATAGTATCCCAGTTCATGCTGTCTGGTGGCTGCCCCGCTATAATTGAAACCTTAGGGTGCAATCAGAGCCAGAGCAATCAGAGCCCAGCTCAGGAAAACCCTGGCAGTCACCCAAACTCAAGCCCAGAACCATTCCTAGAACCAAAGGCGGTGCCACAAAAGGCCACAAAAAGCCTGATAAAAACCCAGCATCAGTGCTCTCCCACAATTGCAACCCAGCATTATACATACGAGTCAGGCCAGTGGAATCCGCTCACAGCAGGGGGAGGCAGTTTCTTCTGCAAAATTCCACAATATGTCCAAATCTCAGGGATTGCTGGCAATTTTGAATCCAGTATTGGCAACCATTTTGGACTCATTTGGTATTTAAGCCATGCCCAGCCCTTCCTTCAGTCCCCCTTTGTCTTGTTAGGCAGAACTGAAACGGTTTTCCTGTTCTCTCCCGCGACTACACTCAGTCGCAGTTCTCCTCGCTTCTCCAGCAACAGAGAATAATGCTTCTTCAACTAAGAATGGAAAATAATACACGCTTAACGTTAGGTGCATGTGTCTAGTAGCACTCTCAATCTTTGGTGGAGCACACACCCCTATTCACCTCATAGTTCTAAATTCTTCCTAAGAAACTTCAATCTTGTTACTGCACCCAATCTGCAACCTTGAGGACAATCATGCTTTTCCTGCAATCAGTCCTTCGTTTGGGACCGCCCCTGCACTATACTCCAAACTACAACTCCGCAACAAAGGACATGACTTTTGAACACTACCTACTGTTGCATAAAGTCAATGCCTTAACTGGAGGATTGCACATTAGCCTAATTCTTTTCAAGGATAACACTTCTGTGATTCTTTGGAATGGTAAGTTTAGGGATGGGATAGTGATACAGATGATTGAAGAACTGATAAAGAATGCTGGAGTCCTACTGTACCATGTGTGGCTTTTTCAGGCCAAAACGATGGTTCTTACCCAAAGTTACTGCCTGCTCCATTGCTTGTACATGTTATGTTATGTTAAGCTATTTGTAAAGCGCAGCGCTGACTCCGTATGCAAAGATGAGCAGAAGGGAGAACCTACTGATTGAAAAGGCAAGTTTATAAAAGTTTCCTGTACTAGGGCAGGGAAGGCGCTGACCTTAGATTGAGTAGAAGGAGATTCCAGGATGTGGCAGCTCTAACTGAAAAACTGCTTAGAGAATTTGGCCTGGTATATGCTTTCCACTAGTTATAGTGGGCACCCTGTAACAGTCCAAACAACCCCTTATTGGTTATAGGTAAAAGACAACCTTTATTGAAAGCTATCCTAGTGGTAGCTATGGAGAGCAGCCTTCAGGCTAAGTCTTGAAGGAATGTAAAGCAGCTTGTTTTACCAGTCTATAATCTCCTGAGTGGCTAAATGAAAGACCACCACACCAGGTATATATATAAAATATATGTATCTCTTTCTAAACACACCCTCCTAGACTCTTTATGAGGCTAGAGGTCAAAACACATAAGTTACACTTCAAATATCACAGTAATAAGCACAAATACACGTCAGGCCCTAGGGGCGAGCTAAACCATATACTAAAATAGTGGTATAAGAACCACGACTTAACTAGACACAAGGCCTAGAGCCTGTAGAATCACTGGGACCTCAAGGAACCACCCAAGGTAGTGACACAGGGAACCCACGGGAGCTGTGTGCAGTGTGTGAACACAGCCGTGAGCTGCCGTTAGCTTCTATGGGGAAAGTCGCGGTTAGATTTTTAAAGAATAGGGACACTTAGAAACAAGTCAGGACCAAACCCTTTGGGACTTAGGCAGTTCTAGGATCAACACCCACGGAAGCACCGGAGTACTCGAGTTACCTCACCCAGGGAAGCCGGTGCATAGGTGTCAAAAGGTGTCGGGTCGCATCATCGATTTCAATGGGAGCTGGCAAAGAAGTGCTGCTGCTGGGAAGATGCGAAGTGTCCGAAGAGATCCAAGCCTGGATCAAAGCCGAGAAGAGCCTGAAAGCAGAGGGGAAAGAGTCTGGGTCACTTGCCAGTGACCAGGAGGACAATAGGCGGATGCCCACTGATCTCGGGTGATTTCAGGTGAAGGAGGTGAAGCTTGACTCTTCAGCCACGAGGACCAGGAGGTGTCGAGGATGACCAGGAACTGGATTCGAGCTGTCCCATGAAGGATGTCGAGTGCTGCAGTGTCGGTGCCCGGATTGAACACAACAAGCCTTGGCTACAGCAACACATGTAGAAAAGAGAAAGATGCTTCGGTGCAGACCAGCTAGGTCTGAGGGACTCACCACTTGGTAGGAAGTCTGGGCACGTCTGGAGCAACCAGGGAAGCCCAAGGAAAATCAAAGTTACCCCCTCAGGGACCCACTAGTCGACGGACCAGGGATCGCGAAGGGACCTCGAGAAGAAACACAAAATGGCGGCCCGCAGGTCATTCGGGGTGACTAGGCTGACAATCTTCGGTGGATTCCCTGCTCGAGGTGGGAGCCCAAGCACAACTTCAAGAGACGTCGAGAAGTCAATGAACTTGCAAACATGCATGGTGACCAGGAGTTCCGGTTCCACGCTACTCACGAGGGCTGCGGGTCTCAGCTTTGCTGGGGACTCGGGTCGGCCTCTGAGATGTCTGGAAATCCTCTTCCTGGGCTGCAAATACTTCGGAGTCCGGTGGGAGCTTCGGAGATGCAGACAGGCAAAATGCTTCGTTGGTGCCTGCCAAGTAGGGGAGTCACTCCTTGACCCCAAAGGAGATTTCTTCAGTCCTCTAGTCGTTAGTAGAGCGTTGAAGTTCCAGGATTCAGCTTCAGAGTTTCGTCCAGGGATATCTAAAGGTCTGGTTACAGAGGTTCCTTACTTATACTTAAGGAAGGGGTTGGACTAACTATGGGGACCCACCTATGGGAGGGTTTGGAAAGCCCCTGAACCGGTTTGAGATGGACTATGCACAGGGACACCAAATGTGCCCCCAGTGCAGGACTTCAAAGCACTCTGAGAGTGCTCCCACCCAGCCCCAATACACATAAGCCTGTCTGGGAGGTGGTTACACCTTCCTGTGACAGGAAACCTATTGTCCAGGCCTCCCCTGCCGGAGTTTCGGTCAACAGCAGGAGGCCAGACCCGTGTCTGTGGCTGCAGCATCCATTTTGTGAAGCCAGGGCTCTATTAGAGTTGTACCGGGTATACCAGTACTGCCATGTCTCCTCCTCTAGAAGGGTGGGATCATATCCTCACCGCAAGATCTGATGTGGGGGTATGATTCCAAGGTGTTTGACACCAAACACAACATGTTTACGTGCAGCCAGTCCATAGTTAGCATTAACCGTTTTAGATATAATGCACTTAAGAGTATATGGTCAGGCTGCACCACTGACAACCCCGGAGAAGAGATTCCGAAGGCTGCAGAGGGGCTCAGCTCATGCCTGGGCACCCTCTCACTCACATATAACCAAGCACCCTGCCTTCAGGATTGATAAGGCGTGCCATAGGGGTGACTGATAGGTTACTATGTGCAGTGATATGTGAGGTATAGTGAACCTATACCTCAATAAGGGGTGCATGCACCACCTTACCCAGGCTGCAGTAGCAGACCTGTGGTGCAATTGTGAAGGGCTTTCCAGGTGTGGCACAATACATGCTTCAGCCCCTGGTAGGCCTCTGAGGTACCTATGCCCTGGGTACATAGTATACCATATTTTAGGGACTCACAAGGGTACCCCAGAATCCAATCTGGAGTGTACCTAAAGTACTTGCAATCAATTTAGAGAGGAAGCAGCTAGGCTGGGGCCCTGAGTAGCAGGGTCCCAGCCAGACTAACGTCGAAAATCAGTGAAACACCAGCAAAAAGTGGGGGTAAACATGTGAAGCAGATCCTACTCTCCTACAACTGCTACCACCCCATTTAGATTTTTTAAATCTGATAGAATTATTCTGAAGGAGCCTGCTGATCTTAGATTTCTTGTTGGAATGTACCATGAAAATACTTTCTTCAGAAAGGAAGGTCCTGAATCGTGGAGGGCTTTATATGTCAGATAGAGGGCCTTAAACTTAATTCTATTTTTGACTTTCAGCCAATGAAGATCTTTGAGAGCAGAAGAGACAGATTGGTGTCTAGGCAAGTCCAGCAAAAGTCTGGTTGCTGAGTTTTGAAAAATTTGCAATTTGGTCAAGTAATGAGCTTGTAGGCCAATGTATAGGCCATTGCAGTCGTCGATCTTGGATAATACCAAGTTGGAAATAACTAATTTCCTGACTGAGATGGGCAGAAAGATTAATATTTTTTAAAGTATTCTCAAGGTATTATATGAAGAGGAGACCACGCCATTGATTTGATTGCCTAGGAGTAAACGATCATCAATGATGACACATAAACTCTTGGATTTCCTGGTATGAGCAGGAAGGGGGCCGATTTCAGCTAGCCTGCAAGGAGCAGACCAGAAGTTGGGATTATTGCAGAATAAAATCACCTCAAGGCGAATTGAGTGGGGATCCAGGCAGTTGGAGTTCTTAATTAACTGATTAAATTGAATGTTCATCGCTTTTTTGACTATTGTCTCCAGGAAGGGAAGTCTAGAAATAGGCCAATAATTGGCCAGGTCTTCGGGGGCCAGAATGGAGACTCGCTTTCATTTGAATGGAAAGATACCTGTTCTGAACATGTTACTGAACAGGTTTGAGAGATGGACTGCAATAATGTCGGGGACCAGCTGAATAACTGAGGGCAGACAAGGATCGTCCGGAGAACTTGACTTGGTGGTAAAGAAGAGATCTTTTCTTTGCAATATAGAGACAGGAGAGAGTGAATCAAAGCCATTAGTGGACGGCGTAAAATTGTCACAGTGACCGAATGAGTCAAAAATTGAATCGATTTTGCCCCTGAAATGCGAAGCAATCTCATCGCAAAAGGACCGGCTAACCCAATCCCTTTTATACTCCGCTTGTTTAGTGAGTTTATTGATGACTTGATAGAGTTCTTTAGCTGATTTTTTGGCAAATTTGATTTGTGATGAAAAGTTGGGTGCCTTTTCTGTAACCAATAGTGCTTTATATTTAGTCAACGAGAGTCTGAAAATTTCTCTCTTGCGGGAGTCATATTGGACTCTCCATTTCCTCTCTTGGCGTCGACAACCTTGTTTCTCAAGTCTGAGGGCCTTAGCGAACCAGGGGGCAGACGGACGGGTCCTGCTTTTTTGAGTCTGGACTAATTGAGAAAAGGCAGAGTTGAGCCAGGTGGAATAAGTCTCAGCTGCGAATTCAGGATTATCCACCAGCAGGGGGCTTGAAATGATCAGTAGCTGCTTTAGTTGATTTTGATCAACTTTTCCCCAGGATCAGTGCTGGGCTGATATAGTCCTCTTATTCGGGGCTGTCTTAGCTATAGGGCAATTATTCTTAAAGAAGATGGCTGAGTGATCAGACCATATCAGAGGAAGCACTTTAGGACTAGAAATATCATTGTTATTCGAGAACAGCGCATCAAGCGTATGATCACCACTGTGAGTAGGATCGGTACTAAGAAGTTTAAGGTCAAAGGCATCCATGATTTCTATTAATGAGACTGTATCATTGTCTTCAGTTTGTTCTAGGTGAAAGTTAAAATTCCCGAGGACAGTAATATTGGCATTGCAGATATCTGCCACGAGAAAAGAGCAAATGGAATTTAAAGTTAAAAAGCCCGTTTTAGAACAGGGAGGGCGATAAATGAGAGAGCCTCTAAAAGTGTAGTTATTTGTGAGCCCAAGTTTGAAGGACAGTGCTTCACAGTCCTCAGACTGTATAGTAGTGAATTTGGCCCTAAATGTATCTCGGTATATGACCGCCAATCCCCCTCTTCTTTTAATTGGACGGTCTTGCCTATGCAGGCAATACCCGGAAGGCGTGGCTGCGAGAAGTTCTGGCATCGAAGTGTTAGTGGCCCAGGTTTCCGAGATAAATAAGATGTCAAATTTATGAGAACCAATAAGTTCTGCTGCTTCGAGTGCGTGTTTTACTAGTGAACGTGAATTGATTAAGGAGCATAAGTTACCCATCGTATCCTGTTTTTCAGGTAATTTCTGGCTGGAACCAAGTGAGCTGGCAAAGGCGAAAGAGCCAGGAAAAAGGAAACCACAGGAAGAGCAAATTCCCTCCGAACCCTGACCGAGAGCTAGCGTGTTAAAACGGTTGCAGTTGAGATCCTGTTTATTTAAATCATGAAGTTCCTTGCTTGTGACAGAAATTCCAGTCCTGGAATCTGGGGCAAAACTGGCAGGGAGTCTGGTGCTAGGCACATGTCCAAGCGCAGACGGGCTTGCCTTTGGTGCGCTTTCGGCACGCCCTCTGCGCATCCGTCCACACATGCTGCTTAAATAGTCAGCTGTTGTGTCATGTAACGCAATATGCAACAGGTGTGTATCCTCCTTTCACTCATGCAACCCTCAGCTGGTAAGAGCAGCATCTGTATGCAGAGCCTGATAGAGTGACAGCAGAAGTATCGTGAGAGGGCAAAACCCAGAAGATGTCTCTCTAATCGTGTTTGTTTCTTACCATTCCCTTTTCCCATCTGCATGTTCGGGACACTGTATTCCTATCATGTGGATGGAAAATGACAGGGGATCCACATCATTCCCACAGAAGACAAACACCACCCATAAGGTTATCGGGCCCTGGCAGAAAGACAACTTCCTGTAAATAAAACCTATCAGAACGATATGGATCATTATGGAATGACTCTGACTGACTTAGCCGAGTTGTTGGCCAACCCCCCAAGAAGGCAAGAGGGGCTTCCATGGTCTCACAGCAAGACATAAGCACTAGCACACATGGTGGACAGACTGCAAGCCAAGATTTCTCCATTCACATGCACCATACCGCTACCCACTGGCCCCAGGCCTGTTTCGCACCCAAAGACCTTTCCAGAGCCTTCATCTGGAGTACAATGTTCTACTCTGGTGCAGCAACCAGCCAATTCTGTTTCCGCTTCTCGTGTAGTACGGGTCCTTTCAACACCACTGGCATCCTCAAACATTACTACAGAGATGCAAAAAATACACAGAATGTATTAAATAATGTCTGTAGCAAATCGCATACCAGTCTGTTTGGATGACAGCATTTCATGGTAACACCATTAGTTAAAAGTCACTGCCTGCTCCTGCAGACTTTTAGAGAGCTCAGGATAGAAACGAAAAAGTTATATTCTAAGTATATATGCAAACTGTGTGCACAGAGCAACTAAACTTCAGACAGGACAGCCACAACCTTATAACATATCCGCCGCTGTTCATCAGGTTGGATGCAGAAGCAAGTTGGCCGGAAAAGAGAGTGTCTTTTTCCTTCTGCAGACCTAAGGATGCACTGTGGGATCGTTTGGTCCCATCCTAAGGCTTGTCAGGATTGACCACTGACTGTCTGATTACTTAGGAGAGAAAAATAAAAAACACTAAAAGGGGTGGATGGGGAATCTATGGAGATGAGTCGACTGAAAGGATCCCTCACTAAGAAAGAATGGGAAAAGAGACAAACTAAGAACATGTATTTATTCTATGAGGAAGGCTGTAATTTTCTGATGGACTGGCTGATTAAACCCATGAGACATACCAAGACAGCTGCAACATCCACACAGGAGGATTTGTGAAAAGAATCCATCTTGACGTGCATGAATCTATACTTTTGAGTCGAGCACCACATGAGGTCTTGCATGACTTAGCAAACTTGTCCCAGAAAACCTGCCCAACATCTGAATTGCCTTCTCTCCAGCTACTGCTTTGAGGGGAGGATAGATCTCTCAACTAGTGCCAAATAACCTGCAGTTGGATTTATGCTCTCATCGAGAAGCAATACTGGATGTTGGAGGCAAAAGGTTTCATCCAACATTATAATCTTCAGCATCTTTATCCCTCCTTTCTACCTAAACATGAAAATAATAACAGGCTCTAACTAAAATAACAGTATAGAAAGCTCTTAGTTTCCTTTAATCCTCATCTTAATAGACCAAGTGAAAACCACGATCACCGATATAAGATGAACTGGTGTATGTCCTCTGAGGTCACACAGAGAAGACTACTCTCTAGACTAAATATGGTCTATATAGGTACCTCTTCACGTCCTTTGGATTGTGCAGTGCCAGGGCAGTGTTCCAGTGCCTCACTTGTGCAGTTGTCTACGTAAATGACATCTTGATCTACTCACTACGTTTTAGAAGGTGTACTTCATGCTTGTACAGTCCTACAGTTGATAAGGGAATAATACTGTTTGTATACAAAGTTGGAAACAATATATAATGCATATAACTTTTCTGGACTTTTTAGTGTTCATAATCCCTCCATCGGAATTCAAATGGACCCAAAATAGGAAGAAAGACGTACAGTTCAATTGGAATGGCAAAATAAAGATGACTTTCAGAGTACTGAAAAACTGTTTTATTACAGCTCCTGTACTCAAGAATTCATACCCAAGGTGTGATAGGAGGGGCTATAATGTAGCAATAATAATAATATAAATGCCCAACTACATTTAGCGGATTACTTCTCTTGTAAATTGACCCCAGCAGAAAGCAATTACAGCCTTTGACCATAAATGTAGCTTTCAAAGAATGTTGCACCATGCGCTGGGAGATCGTCTCAGGTTCATGATCTCTGGTCACTATAACCTTCAGTTCCTTAAATCAGCATGGGCATTATCTACCTGACAGTTTCAATGGTCACAGTTTTTTGTTATTTATGACTGTCTTCTATCTAACCAGGCTGAAAGAATGGTAAAATGTATGCTCTGTGCTGTTATTTTTAAGTTCTGACAGAAATCATCCCTAACCCTCCATTGATCATACTAGTTTAAAAGCTAGTGAGGGGCACAAGCACTGACATCCTAGAGAAACTTATTCGTTGACAACTACCATAGCCTAACCTCCATCATAAAAACGAACTACATCTTCTTCACTAAACGCCCTTCCAAATGGAAAAGCATCTTTCTCCAACTCCTTCCTGTCACGAAGTCCTGCAAAATTCCTTATGGTCTGAAACTTTCCACCACTCCTTCTTCTACATTTCCTGGAGAAATCGACATTTCTATATTCAAATCTGGAAATATCCTTATTCTAGCCTCCGAACACCACCTCTCTATTTTTTAACACCACTTTAGCTCCTTATCCCAAAACTTACTTCCTTCACTTACCTTCGTCCGCCCAGCCTCTCCATCGCAAGATGCCTTCATGTCCCCATACACACTGACCCCTTCCCTGCCTTTCCCTGTTTCGCCTACCTCTAATGATATCCCCGATTCGCGACATCTTCAGTATTCCCCCCTCCTGTTTTTACTACAACACCCTCCTCCTCTCAAATCCACCCTCCTCTGGTACCCTCATCCCCTGAATCCCCAACTGCTCCTCGAATAACCCCAATATCCTTCCCTCTCAGTAAACCTACCACTATACCCTCAGCCACACAAACTCTTCCCCCTCCCCATGTTACACCTTCCCTTGATCCCACAATGGCTTCACTAATATCTCAAATTTCTTCTCCAGGCAAACATCCTCCCCACTATCTTGCAAGCAGCACCCGACTCTCCTCCCAGACCCTTTTCACTTCTCATGACTCCTCACATGACTCCAAGGTGACTCCTGATAATGCTTTCTCTCACCCTTCAACTCCTCCCTCACCCTATAACCCTAACACCCCTCTCCTCCCTCCGCCTGGTTTCACACCTCTTTCACACCCTAGACCATCAACCTGGACAAACATAGACCACTCCCCCCTCCCACCGGATCTACTATCCCCCCTCCCTGTATCACTCCTTACCCGAACACTCCTCAATATTGAACACCACCTCTCAACCATAGTGTTAGAACTCTCTTCTCTCAGAAATGAAGTCAACTCCCTCTCCACAAGGAACCATTCCCATTGCACGTATCCCTTAGACCCCACACAAATACACCCTGCACTCTTTAACCAAGAGAATATTACCCCTAATGACAACTCTCCATCTAGACCCCCAGGCAATAATAATAGCTCAGTTAGACCGCCCCTCTCCCCGACCCATCCTCCCTCCAACGTCCTCAATGACCCCAATAAAGTCTACCCCTGCTCCTCCACCCTGACCACAAACTTGCCCCCACCTCATTCTTCTATCCCAGTTATACTGGGAACTAGTAGGATTCCGTCCTCCCCAATCTCGCCTAGACCCCCACAGCAACTCACCAATATCCAATCCTGTTCCTCCACAAAACTATATGACCCTAAACCCCTCAACTGCATGCTGGTCAATTGTAGATCGGCCGCATGTCATGTTACAGAAATTGCTGAAACCATCCTCACTGAAAACATTGACATTGCCTTCCTGACAGAAACCTGGCTCAATTCCCACTCCACATCAATTCTTGACTTGCTCTCTCCCCCTGGTTATTCCATCCTCAGAAAAGATAGGCCTGACAAAGTTGGAGGGGGCCTCGCCATAATTTACAAAGCAGAACTTCAACTCTCTCCTGTAAACCACCCTGACCCTACCACTTTTGAATACCTTGGTGCTGAACTTACAATCCAGGGTTCCCCCTCTATCTGCTTACATAATATCTACCACCCCCCTGGCAACCCTCTTTCCTTTGCTGAAGAGTTGGCCGATCTTCTTACACAGTAATCTATTTCTAAATCTAGAAACCTCTTCCTCTGAGACTTTAACCTCCACTTTAACAAAAATGATGAACCCGCGATTACTCTCATCAATGACCTTCTTGACATTAATGACTATAAACAACTCTGTAATTCTCCAACACACTCCGAAGGAGCCACCCTTGACGCCATTATCTCTAGCAAGGATCTGGCTTCTCTTTCCCACATTATCCCCATCGATTGGTCTGACCACCACCTCATCCTCTTCACGGTCAATAGCTCTGTGCCCATTCCTCCCTCTAACTTAATCAAACTAAAGAAGTTAACCAGAAATCTTCACACTATTCCTCCTGGCGATCTAGAGACTAAAATAAAAGATCGTCTACGTCTTTCCCCTCTTTCTCAAAGTCCCACCGGTCTCATAGAACATTACAACAATTCTATCAGTGAAGTCCTTGACCAAATTGCCCCAGCCAAATTAAAACTACAAAAAAATAAACCCTCCAGATCCTGGTTCAATACTGACCTTAATAATGAGAGACGTGCTCTCAGGCAGACTGAACGCACTTGGAGACAACAGACTTCCCCCTCGAATCTTACCCTCCTCAGAACTACAAGAGCTAATTACAAAAAACATATCTTTAATGAGAAAGCCACCTTCCTCCGTTCACAACTTGACCGGGCTAGAAATAGACCCAGGGAACTATTTAACATCGTCAAAATCCAAACCTCCTCAACCTCCCCTAAACTACTGGCTACAGTCGAGAGATGTGAAGAAATTGCTAACTTCTTTGCTGATAAAATCACTAAGATCGATCAATCCTTCATCTTGACCCCCTCCTCTTAATAACCAACCTCCCCTCCATAACCTCCTCTCCATGTCTCCATCGTCTCCCACTACTCCCCCTAACTCTGCACAACGACCCCCTGATGTCACCCCCACAGAACCTTACCTCACTGTCCCCCAACTAAAAAATAAGGCTTCCTGGAACAACTTTTGCCCAGTTTCAGAACGAGATGTCCTAAACATCATCGCCAAGCTTAAACCATCCTCACATACCAAAGATCTCCTCCCAGCCTATCTTGTACAGGAACTAAAACACACCATCGCCCCTTACTGGACCACTATTATCAACTCCTCCCTTACCAATGGTTGTGTCCCTGCGTCCCTCCAACTAGGCCAAATTACCCCACCATCAAAAATGTCATGGCCGACCCAAATGACCTAAACAACCTACGCCCTATCTCCAACCTTCCTTTCTTATCGAAGACTCTGGAAAAATGTGCCCTGCTTCAATTGGACAAACACATTGACTCATTCAATCCCTTGGACGCCTTACATTCAGGCTTTAGAAAGGGCTGTAGCACCGAAACTGCAATGCTCAACATTATCGATGACATCCATTGCTCCCTAGACAAGGGTGAATCTTCCCTCCTCATTCTACTAGACCTCCCTGCTGCCTTTGATACTGTTAACCATGTAGCTTTACTCCATATTCTCAAAGACCGTTTTGGCTTGGATGGTGCAGTGCTCAAGTGGTTCACCTCCTATTTCCAACATAGAACCCAACAAATCAAAGTCAGTGATTGCCTTTCTAAGCCTCAGCCAGTCACCTTGGGCGTCCCCCAGGGCTCCATTCTCTCTCCTACTCTATTCAACCTTTTCATGGAACCCCTAACCCTTATACTTAAACAAGCGGAAATTAGTTACCACTTCTAGGCAGATGACACACAACTTTACTACAGGATCAAATCCCAAGACGACGTCTTACATCTTAATGATACTTTGGCTAAGATTCAATTGTGGTTCCATAACAATCACCTCAAACTTAATCCTAAAAAAACTGAAATCATTCTATTCACTCCTAAGAACAACCCGCTCCCTATTCAACACTGGATCTCCGACATCAAAGCTCTCAACTGCTCTCTCACCATCTCTAACTCGGTCAAGTCCCTCGGCATCAGCGTCGATCAGAGCCTCAGTCTTACTCCCCACATAAAAAACTCGGCCAAAGGTGCTCTCTTCATACTGCACCATCTTAAAAAAATTAAACCCTTTATCCCTGCAGATGACTTTAAATCAGTTGTACAATCATTGGTCTTGTCCAGAATTGATTACGGTAACGCCAATCTTGCTGGGACTCCCAAAGCCCAACTAGCTCCTATCAAATCTGTTCTTAACCTAGCTGCCAGGCTCATTACTGACAACTGTAAACGCTTTGATCACATCTCCCCCGTCCTCAAAAACCTTAAATGGCTTCCGATCGAAGGCAGATCTACCTACAAGACTGCATGCATCACACACAAAGCCCTCCACCAAAATAAACCTTCCTACCTCTCTGACAAACTCCACAAAGTGGGCTGCACTAGAACAATGAGGAGCACTAACGCACTTATACTTGTCCCTCCCTTGTTAAAAAAGAAATCAACACAGTCTCGCTCTTTCTCTGGAAACGCGCCTACCATCTGGAATGCCCTTCCCAAAGATCTACGGTGCAACCCCTCCTGCCCCTGTTTCAAAAAAGACCTCAACATTTTCCTCCTTAATAAATATTGTGGGTCCTAATATATATTCTACTGATTACCAATTTTCTTCCTCATTACATTTTAACTTTTGGTCCCTTTCCCACTCTATTCTCTCTTCCCGCCCCCCTTTCCCCCTCATTTGCCACAACTAACCCTCACTTTCTTGCCTGTCCCCCTTCTCACCCACTCTACATTCTCTGCTGTCCTCTATTTCTTCCTGCCTCAATCAGTTTCTTTCTTACCGCTTCCTAGCGCACTTACCCTTCCCCATACCTATCAAAGTGCCCTGCCTCTTTACCTCAATGTACCAAAATCTACTGTAACTCTGTTATTGCCGAATGTTGTAAAGCGCTCTGATACTCTTGGGTCCAGCCAGTGCTATATAAACCCCTTAAATAGATAATAAATAAATAAACTTCACAGAGAACATTAACACCCTAATGTCCAAGAGTTGGTATCAAAACGAAGAGGTACAGTCCAACATGTCACATGCTGATGACACACCACTATACTTAAAAGTCTCCTTGCTTCAGACATACAATGTCTCAACTCTGCTTGCACATCATCCAGACCTGGATGCCCAGTGCCTACCTTAATCTCAAACCAACCAAGACCAAAAACAACAAACCAAGAACAGTACTAACTTGGGTCAATGACATGAACTTTGACGGCTTCAAACACCACCTTCCACTGAACAGAAAATCACTTCGATTCACCATGGATACCAACCTCATCCTCAAGGGACACACTGCCCCAAAAAACTATAGATGGCCTGATACCAGCTCTCTCTTTTCTATAATCTGGATTTAATTGTGGATCAAAGGTCACTAGAGACATTGCGGAGCTTGAGGGCAGACTGGGCCCTCTGGAGGTGGCAGCCCATGAAAATGCAGAAAATGCAATGGAGTTAAAGGAGGCTAGTATTTTATATGCTGAACTTCTAGAGCGACTGCAATTAATAGATCAGAGGGCCTATATACAACGGACACACTCAGAAGCGGACAAGTCGGGCACCATATTGGCCCGACTAATTCGGCCACCACCTTCCCCTACTCCCATATTTTCCCTTGATACACCCTCACAAGGATTGGTGACTACGCAGGTAGAGATTAATAAGGCATTCTGCGATTATTATGCAGAGCTTTACTCCGTGCCGGCGCCCCGCCCCAAAGACTCTATCTGACTTTGTCTTGCGCATCCCTACCAAATATTCTAGACACTGATAAAGAGGACCAAGCGGCCCCTATTACGGTCGCTGAGATAGGTGGAGTCATGAAAGACTTGGCTCATAACAAAATGCTGGGCTCGGACGGCCTCCCAATAGAATTCTATTTCACCTTTGCGTCACAGTTAGTGCCACAATTGAAGAAACTTTATAGTGCCGCCCTCCAGAGGGAACGTTGCCCCCCACCATCAGGGAAGCATAGTGGTGTCCCTGTTAAAGCCAGATAAGCCGCCTGCTTAATTGTCCTCGTATAGACCTCTTTCAATCCTTAATACTGAGTATAAAATACTGAGTAAAATTCTAGCCTGCTGCTTGCTTGCATTACTTCCGCGGTTGATGCATACGACCAATGTGGTTTTGTGCCCCACCATAATACCTCGTTGAATATACTTTGGTTATTTGGGATAATGGATGCAGCCTGTAGTCAGTGCCCCTATGCCTGATGCCTCTCCTTAGATATCCAGCAAGCCTTTGACACCCTTGGATGGGATTGTATGCTTGCAACGTTGATCTGGTATGGGATTCCTCTGGAGTATTTTAAGTGGGTGAAACTATTATGTTCTTTAGCCACAGCCAGGGCTAAAATGGGCCAACATATATCCTAATCTTACCAGATACTTTGTGGGACCCATCAAGGATATCTCATGTTCCTACTCCTTTTTGTATTGGTAGTGCAGTCACTTGCCCAGCATCTCTGACATTCTATACCAAACATTGGAATCCCAATTGGACATGTTGTTCATTCGGTGTCCCTGCACGCTGACGATATGCTCCTGTATCTTAAAGATCTCCGGATGGATATAGATGAACTGGCCCAGCTACTCTCCCAGTTTGGCTCCATGTCAGGTCTACAAATAAATGCCACTACTTCCTGCGGGTATTCCTTCTATGGCATTTATAAAGAGCCCACTATCCAATGTGGTGAGCTACAATTAAAAACGGAGCCTGATTCCTTCCGTTATTTAGGATTTCAGATTTATAGGGAAACACATGATATACTGGAGGGAAACTTGGTACGTGCAGTTAACTCCCTGAGGTCTCTGGTGTCCTTCTGGGTCAGACTACCCATATCCATTGCAAGCAGGCTGGTGCTGGCAACAAAATAGTGATCTTAACACAGTTATTGTACCATTTTGTGAATTTCCCGCTGGTGGTCCTGACCTGGGTATTTAAGCTTGTGAACTTCATGCTGATTGATCTTGTCTGGGGAAAGGGGTGTTGCAGAGTTAGCCTGTCTAAATTGCAAATGCCGTCGGCCAGCGGCGGGATGGTGGCCCCAGACTTTAAAGCCTACTGCATAGCTGGACAGATGCAATGGTTATCATATTGGTCAGCAGGCCATAACCTGTTTGAAATCGGGTACACAACTGTGCATCTGCAACAAGAGAAGCTTCATACACTGTTATGTCCATTGTCCACGTTATCGCACGTAGACTCAATATTGTTGTGCACTGTCCTGAGGTATTGGAAAATGGCCTCACAGTATTCTAACACACGTACATCATATACACCAAATATTCCACTCTGCGGTCTTCTGACCTCCACAGGCACATTGACGGCCCGTGGGCTACCTCCCTGGGATCAGACCGGGATAACGACAGTTGGTTCCCTGTTCGTGGATGGTGTCTGGCCCATGCAGTTTGTACAAGTTCACGGATTGCTTGATTCTTTTTTCCTGACTCATGCTAGTATTCTCCACTATGTGCGCAAATATTGGGTAGCAGATAATAATGTAGCTGCCACGTATGTGTTGCTCTGAGCACTGCACGCAATGGGTCAGGGGAACCATTTGGTACGTTGGCTCTACCGTGGTTTGAGGGAACATCTCATGATTTCGCTCTCCCCCTTGAAACTTAAATGGGAATCCGATCTGACTAGAGAACTAACTGACAAGGAATGGGCTCACATTTTAGAGTACCCCAAAAGCATCTCCCATAATACCCAATTTTAATTTATTCTGTTTTCAATATTACACAGGGCGTATTTAACACCATACAAACTGCCCAAATGTACCCTACAGCATTAGAGTGCCTGTGTTGTCGCTCACCCAATTTTGAAATCATACATATGCTTTGGTCTTCCCCTCTCTCACAGAGTATTGGGAGAGAATTCGGGGGAACCCTCGCGGCTAATGGGAGTACATAACTGGACATCGTTGGAATTTTGTATATTGGGTATGTCCCCGCTGCCGAAAATGGCCAGGAGATTGATTGCACAAGGCTGGAAGTCTCCTCAGGCTCCTAGAAGGGGCCTTCGCAAGAAGCCAATCTTGTTGGATTGGGCTGTGCTACTTGAACTTGATATGATGGGCGACATGGAGGTTTCACTTAGGTTTCCTACAGGACACGAACTTAGACATTCTGCCTCCTCCTGAGACACATCGGGCCCCCAAACCGCCTACTGATGATAACTCCATCAACACTAGACGACCCAAACTTGTTCTGGGGGGATGGGTTAGGGAGTTCTGGGGATGAGTTCACATATCCTTTTTATTATTATTATTGTATGATTATGGTGGCCGTTTCCTTACAATGCCTACGTTGCTCCTTTCTGTTTCTGTATACCTACAACTTTGTCTGTACTACCAGAAGTTGTATATGACGGCACGTATATGTTGCTACTGTACCAGCACCAACCTGAAAAACAGGAATAAAATATGTTTTTAAAAATAAAGTGCTTATTCAAAGCCCGTACTGCTGCTTCAAAATCATCCTATGCCCCAGTATTTTGTAAGTCTGTGAATAATTCATAAAGTTAATCGCCCCCCATGAGCAGCATCATGGATCTTCTGACCGCTCGGCTGGGAGACGGAGGGTTGCTTTGACCACCCTGCAGCGGCCCAGGGCAGAGGGGGGCCTTGCGATGCCGGACCTAGAGGCCTATTATCATGCCGCGCAGCTTCAATGGTTTATGAAGTGGGTGGCGGGTCATATTTGGCGCCCGGAGGACCAGGGTGGGTCGGATCCAAGTTGGCACTTTTTGTCCTGTGTGCTGCTACGAGCCCTGTTGAGCGGCGACTCACTGACACTGGATTTGTGGACGGTGCGATAGTGCTGGGCACGCCTGAACAGGAGTGCGCATGTTAAGACTCCTTATGCGCCTGAGATCCCGCTGAGGATGTGTAAGGTGCTACCTCACGGGGGAGATTGGAGCCAGTTGCTGGCCTGGGAAGAGGCGGGAGTTACGGCAATAGGTGACCTTTATGAAGGTGGTAATCTTCTCCCTTTTAATGACCTCAGGGACCGGCATGATCTCCCGCGGGGGGACTTTCTCTTGCATGCGGCCCTGACAGCGACTATCAGGAAGCACTGGCGAAAGGGACTGTTGGAGCCAGATACGTCTCTTGCTTGTCATTATGTAGTGATGGCGGCGGGCACCTTTAAAGCGGTGACATGCCTCTACCGACGGATCACTCGAGATCTGTGCCACCCCTGATGGCGTTGCGGCTCAAGTGGGAGGCGGGTCTGGGGGAAACCATTGCAGAAAAACCTTGGGAGGCTATTGTAGAGCGGCCGTGGAAATGTTCTCGGAATGCGCCCTCCCAGCTCATCCAATTCTATGTTTTTCATAGGGCCTACCTCACGCCTAGTAAAATTGCTGAATATTTTGTGGTGTCGGCCACTTGCCCCCATTGTGACCAGGATGGGGCGAGTTTTCTTCACATGTTTTGGGACTGTTCGCAGGTGGGAGACTTCTGGAGAGAGGTGAAGACTGCTTTGCTGCCCGGGCATGCCCCTCAAACAGCGCACGCCATCTGTGTGCACGCCGTTGCGGAGCTGCTCACTGCCAGGGTCGTTCCGCCTCGTTGCCAATGTAGCGGGGCAACACCCAGAACCCGGCCTCGTTTTGGGCCTAACAGCCAGCAATAATAACACACAACACTTTGGCTGAGTACTACGTGCACTAGCCCCGAGCGGCATAGGTGTAGTGGCCTCACCAAATTATGGCCTAAGCCTCGGGATGTGGAGCGGGGAATTAATGGGAACGACACCACTGTGTAACGGTATGGGGGAAATCTCGAGCGACTTCTGCCCATTTATTTGATACTCTCTCTGGTAACGCCTGGAAAGAGAGTGATACTTTGTATGTTAGCCCATCCGGGCTAAAGGTCTGGAGGCCGACGCTCTCTCGGCAACTAGACTGCTAAATCCTATCTCAAGTCAGTGTTCAAACATAATAATTAAAATCAACACAAAGTCTGTGAGTCGCTGACTTGGTCTTGGGTTGGGTCTCAGGTCGTATCGTGGGTGACGACCTGCTCAAGTCACTTGGGTGTCACCAGGTGATGACACAATGGGGGTCGCTCTTGTTTCAACTTTTGTGGCCACAGGCGATGGTGCGCTCATTGTGGCATGTTCATCAGCTGGTTGAGGCGCTAGATCTTCCACTGTTGTATTTCCACTTTCTGATGGGTTGAAATGGAGTTGGGTCGATTCAGAGTCCTGCACCTGTTTGAACCAGGATATGTTACGGGTGATAACTTCTCAGCCCTTTTGAGCTGTGATTGCCGGTCCATTGATCATCACTTCAGTTCACGTCCCAGGCTCATATGCTGTGCGGAACTTTCCTCCGCTGCGGCGGTTCCACACTAACACTGTGCATCCGGCCTGATGATTCTGGCCTTGGCTCCTCTCTTCTTGTTAGCCCACTCATTTGTCGTTGTCCTTCATGCTTGAGTGTGAGCGGGGTCATATGGTTCTGGAGCCCATCGGTCTGCAGCTGGTAGTGTGTCGTGCCGGGGGCCGGCTAGCATTAAAGACCAGGGGGTGCTTTGAGTCATGCTGTGTGGTGTGCTGCGATACCCGCATAGGAATTTGTGCATCACCACGTCTGGATCAGCCTGCTCGGTGACTGCAGGATCTTATTGGGAGTCCTCATGAAGCGCTCTGCTTCACCATTAGCTTGCGGCCATTGGGGCGTGATGCGGTGGTGATGCACCCCTAGCCTTTCCAGCATGCTTTTGAATTCTGTCCCTTGAAATGGGAGCCCATTTTCGGTCTTGACTTCCTGAGGTAAACCAAAGAGTGCAAACGTCTTCTCTAGCACTGGTTTTAGGTCAGCACAAGATGTGGAAGCAATCATCTCAACTACGGGGTACTTTGAGAAAGCGTCGATCACTACTGTCGTTGCCCGGCCTTCTGGGAAGCTTCCGAAGTCAAGACTTATGCGTGACCACGGGGATGTGGAAGGATCTTCTGTTATCACAGGCGCTGGGCATTCTTGGCTGCTAGTGAGCTGGCAGGGTCTACAGTTCCTTACTAGGGCATTAACAGCGGCTTCAAGTCCTGGGAACCACACAGTTTGCCTCATGCGAGACTTCATTTGTGTAGTCCCTTGATGTCCTTCATGGGCTAAGGAGGTAGCTTGCTCCTGCGCTCCATGTAGAAAATCTTCCCACAATCCTTTCTGGAGCGACTGTAGTACTCTCATGAGAACTGCGTCAGTGCTGGTATCTTGCTTGATTTCATCGAGAGTGAGAGCCCGTGGGCAGGCCCACTGGGACACTATGTCAACATACTCTTCAGTCTTGAGCTCTTGGTCACCGCCGTCGGCTACTGCCTCTGGGGGGTGTCGTGACAGGAAGTCTGCTAGGTTCTTCGCTCCAGGGCGATATACCACCTGCATGCGGTAGTGCTGCAACTTTATCGCCCAGCGTTCAACCAGCGGTGGGGGATGAGGTATGGTGCCTCTGAACAGTGGAACGAGTGGCTGATAGTCAGTCACCACTCGGAACGGATGCCCGCTGACATACAAGTGGAAATGGTTGCATGCTGACTTGATGGCTAGTGCTTCCCTTTCGATCTGGAAATATCTGGCTTCAGTTGGAGTGAGAGCCTTGCTTGCAAATGCAAGTGGGGTCCATTTTCCGGGTTCCGTCTCTTGAGTCAGGAGTGCTCCGAGTCCTACTGGGCTGGCATCCACTATAAGTTCTGTCATCTGTGTGGTGTCAAAGTATGCCATGGTGTTCTTCCGTAGGAGCGCCGTCATGATTTTCTGGAGTGAGTTCTCTTCTTCATGGCCCCACTTCCAGGCTGCGTCCTTTCTCGTCAGGGCGCATAGCGGCTCTGCTAGCTTGGCCAGGTTCGGTATGAACCGCCGCAGTAGGTGGCCATGCCGAGGAAGCTTCGAACCTCTGATGCGGTCATCGGGGCCTGGGCTTGTAGGATAGCATGTGACTTCTTCGGGTCCACCATGACTCCGTCCTGGCTGAATACGTATCTGAAAAAGTCGATGACTGCTGGAAGAATGAACATTTTTCCCGGTGAAGGGTGACCCCGTGTTCGGCTAAGCATTGGAGCATGGCTCGGAGGTGGTGTTCTTCCATGGGTGCCGAGTGTATCAATATGTAATCACTGAATTTAGCACTCCGGGGAGCCCTGATAGTAGTTTCCGGATGGTATTCTGAAATATGTCTGCTGCCGGCGAGACCCCAGAGTTCAGTCTTTGGTAGCGGGGTAGCCCAATGTGGGTTAAGAAGGTCGTGATATATCTGCTCTCCTCGGCTAGCCTCAGCTGATGGTATCCTGCATTAAGGTCAAGTTTGGAGAACCAGCGGGATCCATTCAGGTCGGCTAGGATATCAGATGCCGTTCACGTTTAATCGCCTGATTAGGCCCACATGTCAATGCAGAGTCGAATTTTGCCGGGTTGTTTTAGCTTCTCTGCGATAACCATGGGAGATACCCAAGGCGTTGGCCCAGTGACCTTCTTGATGAGTCCTAGTTGTTCGAGGTGTTGGAGCTCCTTCTCAGCGAGTGGCCTGAGATGGAACGGTATCCGTCTATGCCTCAAGGCTACTGGTTTCACGGCCTTGTCAATGTGTAATTTGATCGGGCCTTTTTGATGCATCCGAGTCCTTCAAAAAGTTGCGGGAACAGTCCCAGAAGGTCTTCCTTCTGTAGGTCTTTGACTGTATTGGCAAACGTGACCAGGCCAAGATCCTCCACTGTGTGGCTTCCTACCAGGATGTCGGCCTCTCTGTCTACCACGTGAAACGTGGTGGTGACTTCATGTCCTTTTGCCTTCACCTGAACTGTCCTCTTTTCCTTGAGTGGCAGTGGTGTCTGGCTGCCATATGTGAGAATCCTTACATGCGATGGGGACAGCACTGGCTTTGGGTTGAGTTGTTTGTATTGCTGGGACCCCATCACATTGACGGATGCACCGTTGTCAATCAGCGCGATGACCTGAGATCCGGCGATGTTGATAGTGCAGGTGAGCTGCGGACGCCTCTTCTGTTTCAGATCAATGGCGAATGATATGAGGTAGGACTCGCCTTCTTCATCTGTTGACGAATCTTCAAGATATTGCTTTGGTCGCATGGATGTGCGTGTTACCTTTGAGTTTTCAGAAACTTCCAGTGAGAGGTGTCTCACTGCCATTGATGGCGGGCTTCGCCCTCTAGCTCCTCAGTTTCGCGACCCTCCTCTGCACGCCACTGCGAAGTGGTTGGGAATGCCGCATTTGGAACATGTTCGCCCTTGTGCCGGGCATTCTGTCTGGGGATGTTCGTCTTTGCCACAGTATCCGCAGCATGACCCCTGTGTACTTCTCCCTGGCCTCCGGCCGCTGGTGCTTCAGCTTTGGGTGTGAATGGCATCTGCTCTTTCCGTCTTCACCGTGATTTGTTTCTCTGCCTGTTGGGTTAACGCGATATCCACTGCTGTTGACCTGGCGTCGGACAGGTCATGTGATCTGGCTAAAATGAGCATATCCTCCAATGTTGTACCTGGTTGACGCAGGATGAGGGTCCAGAAGTTCTTGTTCTGGCACCCTTGGATCACCTGGGCCTTAACTTCCTTGTTCTGGTCACCGTCCGTACACGTACTTGCTAACTCATGCAGCCGCACCTGGAAGGCGTCTATCGACTACCCTTCTCTCTGACGTGCCTGTCGCAGTTTAAACCTCTCGTAGTCGGGGTATCAGATGAGGGTAAAAATGCGCGTTTAGGGCTGTCACTGCCGCCGTGTAGTCGTTGGGCAACCCAGTGTTTTGTAGATGAGCGAATAACTTGTAAATTTTATCACCAGCAAAGTGTAACAGTAAGGACCTCTGCACTGCGCCATCCATTTCTCGCATCGCTGTGAAGTAATTATCTAGCCTGCTGACCCAGAGTGTCCATCTGGGCGACGCTAAATGGAAGTAGTGCATTGATCTGGTAGTGCTGCGGCACTTGCTGCACCAGTGGGGGTCCCGGGTGTTGGGCTGGTGGTGCTTGTGGTGGCGCTGCATGTGCTCCTTGCTCATTCATTCTCACATGTGCATGGCATGCAGCTGTCCAGATGTGGCACAGCTGCGGTGCTCTGGTGTATGCTACGTGCTTGTCTTCTCACTCCGCTTCGTGTTGTAAGCCTGTGGGTTGTCTTCCTTGCTTATCTAGTGCTGTGTGTGTGTGATGTCTAATCTCCTCTTGTCCACTTTTATTTTCTCCTCTGTCTTTGCTGATTGTTGATGGTCTAGACGTGCTCTGTGTGCCCCTAAGTGTCTCCTGCGCATTGCTCATGGCGGTGGCATTGGATTTGGGCCTCGGCAAAACCAGCTGGCAACACTGTGCTCCGTTTGGCAGCGGGTGGTGGTCTTCGCAAGCTTGCGAGGGACGCTAGCAAGGGAAGACTGGGCCTCCTGTATGGGTCCACTCCGACTTGCAGCCCTCTCGTTGATGCACAGCACCAGGTAGGGCGATTTGCTTGAGGTCGCTGGTGCGTGAGGTGACGCCATAGGGGCTCCCACCTTACACGGCGATTGCACAACCCACTGCCGATCAGCACGGCCTTGCCTCCCTGTAGCTGCCGGCTTTCGTCGACGTGCGCCGGTGTAGAGGTGTCAGGATACACGCTCCTCTGCACTCGATGGGATGAGCGCTGATGGCTGTGGGCGCCGATTGCCCACCGTCGTCGCCAGTGTAGTGTCTTGAGCGAATTCTACCCATTTATTTGATACTCTATACATTGTATGTTAGCCCATGCGGGCTAAAGGTCTGGGGGCTGATGCTCTCTCGGCAACTAGACTGCTACATCAGGCACCTTTATTTCCAATCTTTGGGCCGGGCCCGTCCCTCAGGGTACAGGTCAGGCCCGGCCCGGCTCAAGGAATTTTTTATTTGGGTGGGCCAAGGGTGCATTCGGGCGGGCCACTGCGGGCTCGATTTGTCTCTTATATGTCTAGCCAGGCCTGCTTCTGGGCACTTCTTTATCTCTCCCTAGTCTGAAAAGGCCCAGTAAAATGCACTTTTTTCCAAATCTCTTTCTAAATGTTATTACTCTCAAAAAATGGTTTTTTTCCCATGTAATGTCTCTTTGATGGGAAGAGGAGGTTTCTCAAGTGGGAGTATCAGGCAAGTGACACTACTTGGGCTCCCTCTGTGCGAGTCTTCAGGGAGAATCCCTCTTCATTACTACCTCCACCTGACCCTGCAGTGCACTCCCTTACAGGCTTGATTATCCACTTTTCTACCACCCCTTTCCAGTGCACCTTATCTCATAGCTGACCTTGGGCCCAGCCTCATATCAGCCACCATCCGGTTCCACTTTCATTCTTCCTGGAAAAAAACATTAGTAAAATCACCACCAAACTTGAAACATTGAATATAGCAGTAAATGTAATTAGCATGTACTTTAAAGTATGTTCCACAGTTGCCCTAATGACCCGACTGTTAATTAAATAACCAAAAACAGAAAGGTCATGACAGAGCTGGCTTTAGCGCTGGTGCAAAAGTCTTTTTTGGCACCCCACCAAAGACCTCTTTCTCCATAGATCCCTTTACTACCACCCTCCAACAGTGCCCTTCATCTCACTGTAGCCCCTCCCCCTCATGACCTCCTTCTCAGACTCCCTCACAACCACCCTCCACTAGTGTCCCTCATCTCTCTGTAGCCCCCCCACCCCATGACTTCCTCCTCGGCTTCCCTCACTGCCACCCTCCACTAGTGCCCTTCATCTCTCTGTAGTTCCCCCACCCCAAGACCACCTCCTCGGCTTACCTCACTGCCACCCTCCACCAGTGCCCCTCAACTCTCCGTAGCTACCCCCCACACCATGACCTCCTCCTCGGATTCCTTTACTGCCACCCCCCCACCCCCCACTAGTGCCCCTCATCTCTCCGGAGTTCCCCCACCCCATGACCACCTCCTCAGATTCCCTCTTTACCACCCTCCAACAATGCCCCTCATCTCTCCGTAGCTCCCCCCTCTCCCTCCCTCCACCCCACGACCTCCTCCTCTGATTCCCTCTTTGCCACCCTCCAACAATGCCTCTCATCGCTCCATAGCCCCTCCCCCTATTGTCCTCCTTCTCGGATTCCCTCAATACTACCCTCCACTGGTTCCCCTCATCTCTCTGTAGCTCCCTCCTCCACCCCATTACTTCCTTCTTGGATTCCCTCACTGCCACCCTCCACCAGTGCTCCTCATCTCTTGTAGCCCCTCTCTCATATGCATTTTATTTGTTGTGTAGCACTACTCATATCAGTGAAGGGTGTCATAGTACTTTACATCATGCACACATTATACAAAGACAATAAATCAGTCTACAGGGAATGTCACATAAATGAATGAGGATTACAAGGTGTAGGAATCACGTCATCTGTACTGGTGGGCAATATATTTTAAGAGGGTTTGGTCTGGGGAAGCACAAACTCAGGATTTAAAGAGTACCCCAGCGGTTGCGGGTTGGCTTTACTGATAAAAATGTATTTCTGATCGAAGAAACTACTTTTAGCAACATTAGAATAAGGAAAGACTGGGGAAGTGCTAGCTATATCACAACACAAAAAAGTGAAATTTGTATACAGGTGTCCCTGTCCTATTTTAGGATTGCAACTTCTGAACTGCAAGTAACACAAGGATCTCTGTGACAAAGGCAGTAACCCACTGAGCTATCCACATAAAATACAGTTTATCTGCATTTAAAAACTACCAACAGACAATTGACTGCTCTCCAGCAGGATTATAAATCACCAGTTATCTGAACATTATTTAATTGTTGTACATCGGTGGTAGATTCACTGCGAGGGCAAGGCTCATGTTTGGGTGAGCCAGGCTCATCTTTGGGTGAGCCTGGCTCACCCGGCCCACCCGCTAGAACCGGGCCTGGTGCAGGTGGTAACAAAGTATCGTAGTGGCTGGTGGCTCATTACAAATACCAAATGCAAAGTTAGTTAATAGCCTGCAAGCAGTCCATGTGACCGCACGTGTTTGTTTTTATCACTATTTTCGTATCACTGTGCTTTTAATTGAAACCTTAACTGCCAATATAAAGTGAAAGATTTACTTTTGCATGTGTGCTTTTATTTTGTTTACTATAAAGCAATTGGGTTGAAATGCCTGTATGTCTATACTAGAAATGTAGTTATTTTCTTAATTACGTTTCAAGGGGTTACATGTAGCAGCCTTAAACCACGTGCAGCAGGCACCCTCATCTATTAACATAGCTACACAATAGAATGCAAACAGATTAACAGTTTGGGGCCAATCACCTTATTTATGTAAGGAGAGCCTGGACTCACTTCCCTCACCTGCTTCAAAAAGCTGACTGTGTAAGATCTGAACATGTTATATTTCACTTCCATTTAACATCTGGCTTTCAGTGTTTGTGGGTAGGCTAATGCATTGTTTGTGAGAACCCACGTTGTTACACCTTTGTTGTTCTTCATAATGCCATCTTTTAGGACACTCCCTTGAGAAAATCAATTTAGCCTGCCTTTGTCATACTCAGGACTATAGATAGGCCAGTACATTTTGCAGA
Organism: Triturus cristatus; assembly: GCF_964204655.1. Classification (NCBI taxonomy): domain Eukaryota; kingdom Metazoa; phylum Chordata; class Amphibia; order Caudata; family Salamandridae; genus Triturus; species Triturus cristatus. The sequence continues at coordinate 724,651,103 of NC_140590.1, read as the reverse complement.
ATGTTTGGGATATAAATTCAGTCTCTACCAGTGTAGAATCTTAATTCACGTAATAAGGCTCTGCCAGTATTTCATTAAATATTGGCTGATCCTGGTTTCGATCTGCAATTTCTGAGGCAACATACATATGCATGCCAGATGTTTAGTGTATTGACACATCATGATCAGAATGAATTTCTTTCTGTATTAGATTGAGGCAGCAGACTGAGCATAATGTGTATTAATGCTAAATACAGTGTAGTATTTTATGGTACAGACATAAGAATGTATTAGCTACAGTTACCTTTTTTTTTGTTTTTCGCATCGGTTTTTTGTTCAACGTGTTTTTTTCGCTTCGTACTGGCATATTTTTTTAGTTTCAGATCGGCATGTTTTTTGCATCATCATTGTATCGGCATTGTTAATGTTTCCACATTTCTCCACTACTGCTTTACTATATTTTAAATCGACAATGCAGATATATAGTATTACAGGTGATAATTTGCGGTCATCACAGCACATTCCTTTGTACGCATGCTGCACTGTGAGATTAATCTGTACGACAATCTCACCGCCAATAATGACACTTCTGAGTCCCGGGGCCCTCAGTACACGTGTTGTTAAACTTTTATCCTCAGGGGGCGTGGCTTGAGCGCCGAAGGAAATGGCGGACCCGATCTGAGCTCCGCTACGTCGCGGGACTCTGACCTTCCTTTAGAGCCTCATATGCCGCTTTTTTTAGTAACGAACGTTGGATTCTCGAATGTAAGGAGGCTGTGAGTTGAGCTGCCGCTTTCAAGTTTTTTCACTTGCAGTATTTCGTCAGTTCTTCGACGGCAGTAATTATTCCCTCACAGAAACGCGAGCGGCCGCCATTTGGGGCCGCTGAGCTCGCGTCTGCTCTTCATGCTGGAGGTTCTCCTGCTCTTGTCTACAATAATGTGAGTTTCTGCCGCTTACTTTTATTACATCCTCACTTTATGGAAAATTCGGAATAATGGCACAATAACAAGGGCTTTATTTGTGGTACCTTCATTCCTGCCCTTCTAAGTATTTCATGCTGGTGGTTGTCACTCTAGAAATGTTTATTACTGAGACATGACTAACTTTCCTGAAGTGGAAATCATCGGTTTTTAATTATTGTTTGCCCGCAAAGTCAGTTTTCATGTCTACCACTACACTTTTATCTCTAATCTCGCTATATAGATTGCATGAGCGATTATTAACTTTTTGGAAGTCATGGCTTGTGCGTAAGCAGACCTAAAAGTACCGATGTGTTCTATATTCTGCCTTAGGGCGCCAACATCCTTTTTGACCCCCGTAAACACTGTTTATAAGCGACAAATGTCTGTCTCAATATTTTTCACCTACCAGTATTTTTTCGTCTCAGAATCGTGAGCGGCCGCCATTTTAGGTCGCGGATCACGTTTCTCTGTACTCTGTACCTGTTATTTTTGCTTGCGGATGCCACATATTCTGTTCCTATTTTGGAAGACCTACACATAAGATTTGGATATTTTTGGATTATCTTTGGCATTTGGTGGCTCTATTTCCTCTCTGCTTCAATTTTTTGACGATTCCTACTGCCAAGCACAATGTCTAACGATTTCCATTCTACTAAATCGTCCACTTCTGGTACAAAACCTAAGCGGCATAAAAATGACCCACCTTCTCCTTTCCACTCTTCTCAGAATCCTGTTTTGGACTCTATCCTGGATGAAGTTCGTGGTCTTCAACCTTTCATGTCCACTACTAATTAAAAACTAAAACAGATTGAGGAAAGATGGATTGTCATGGAAAGTAAGGTTCTAGATTTAGAACAACGTGTTAGTGATCTACAGGATGCCTCTACAAAAATTCCACTGCTTGAGCAGGAAATTCATAAACTAAAACTTCATACTGAGGACCTTGAAAATCGCAATCGTAGAAATAACCTACGCCTTTATGGTGTTCCTTAAAATATTGAAGGAACTAACATGGTGTCTTTCCTACAGAAGTTTATCCCAGAGCTCCTTGATCTACCAACTTCATCAGGTCCTCTTAACATACAAAGAGCACATCGTCTGGGTCGTTTAAATCCTGCCGCTAATAAGCCGCATGGTATTATTATGCTCTTTCTTGAATTCACTGAACTGATGCAGATTTGGAAAGCTGTGAAAATTAAAAGGCGTCTTATTTGGTCAGATCATACTCTCTTCATATCGCAAGATATCTCCACTGCAACCAATGCCCGGCGCAAAGAATTCCTTGCTCTACGCCCAGAGATGAGACGTCTCAACATCCAATATGGTATCCTCCATCCATGTCTTTGCAAAATTACACATGAGGGTCGACCACGTTCCTTTGATGATCCGGAAAAACTTAAACTTTTCCTTCAGTCTTTCATCACATGGAATGGATACTAATCCTTGACTTTTTTTTTTTTTTTCTTTCATTTCAGGATTGTTACTTTGATTCCAACAATTTGTTTAATTAATGTTTTTCATGTTGGTTTTATTGTGCTATATTCATGAGTTTCTTTTTTCTTGAATCCTTTTATATTCAGTATTGTGGTCCGTGTCCTCTGGCGTCACTACGCTCCCTTCTCTCAGTTTTTTCCCTGCTTTTTACAGATCCGGATGTTATTCCTTGATCTGTTTACATATTTCTATCTCCTTTTTCTGTTTTCTCTTTTATTCTCTTTCTATCTCTCTCTTCTATTCTTCAGCCCATTCTGCCTCATTCTTAATTCTATTCTTCTGTACCTATCTTACTTTTAGTACTAGGTCTTTCTTTTCATTTATTGAACAATGTCTTTCCATCTCTTTTTTCTTGTTGATTCTGCAGTCACGTGTTCCTATCTCCTCATGCTCCCCCTCATCCTGAGTTATGGTTAATGTGATTTCGTGGAATGTTCGTGGTCTGGGTCATCCTGTCAAGCGCCAAAAGGTATTGTCTCATTTAGCTAAGCTTAATACCCAGGTTGCTTTTTTACAAGAAACCCACTGTAATGATAAAGAATCTATTAAACTCAAACACCAATGGGTTAATCAAATTGTTTTTTCTCCTGCTATTGATCGCCATGGTGGTGTTGCTATACTATTTCATAAATCTATTAATGCACAGATTATATCATCAGATTGTGATCCTAATGGTCGGTGGGTATTGGCTGAGGTTATCATAAATAAACTACAAATAACCTTTTTCAATATCTATGGGCCTGTTAAACCAGATGTGGAATTCTGGCATTCTATAAAGTTGAAATTACTCTCAATTACCAATTCTGATATTGTGGTTGGTGGTGATTTTAATAACTGGATAGACCCATTTACTGACAGGCAATCCAAATGTAAGTTCAAACCTGATAAATCCCACAAATCCTTCCAATCAGCCCTCTCCTCTCGTCCCCTATTTGATACCTGGAAAACGTGTAACCCAGATGTCTCAGAATTTACTTTCTTTTCACCTGTTCACCATACCAGATCTCGTATTGATTATATTTTAGTCTCCAAATCGTTGCTACCCTGCCTCCAGTCGTCTGACATTGGGTCTATTTTTATCTCTGACCATGCCCCTGTTTCCACCCTTATTGACCTATCTCTCACCACATGCAAACAAGGTAGATGGCGTTTTAATAATCACTTGTTATTAGATCATACTTTTATTTTAGAAGCGACTTCTTTTATTAAGGAATTTTTTGCTTTTAATAACTCTTTAGACACCTCCTTACACAATAATTGGGACGCTTTCAAAGCATCCTTTAGAGCCTTCACTATTGCCTACTCCTCAAAGAAGAAAAAGTTAATGCACACTAAATATAAAGAGACCCTGACCCTTCTGAAAACATTAGAACATAATTATTACTCTTCTAAATCTGCATCCTCCTTACAAGAATTAATTAAAGCTAAATCTACCCTGAATAAAATAGTCACGGCGGATGCCTGTAACATCCTCCTTAAGATTAAATCGAAATACCACGGAGGCCAAAACAAAGCAGGAAAAATGCTAGCAAATTATTTAAAAATTTAATCAGAACGTAAAGCTATCGGCCCCATTCACTCTGAATCTAATAATGCTCTCCTCTCTTCTGATTCCGATTTATTTCCACATTTCAATCATACTATAATCTCTTATATACAGAAATTACTTTGCCCTCTGAAGAAGACTTCACTTATTTTTTTCGAGATATTCCCAAACCTATCACTACCCAAGACATTTTCAAACCCCTTGAAGAAGACATTTCCCTACAAGAACTAACTGATGCTCTTACGTCTTTGAAAAAAGTTAAGGCCCCTGGTCCTGATGGATTTTCGGTGGAATTATTCAACTCCTTTTCATCAATTTTTGCCCCTAAATTATTATGATTGTAAAAAATTTTTGCAAAAATCCTAGCTTCTCGTTTACAGAAAGCTATCCCTTTTCTCATTAATCCAGGTCAAGTTGGCTTTGTTAAAGGTCATTTGGCTTCTGACAATGCCAGAATGTTTTCCAATATTCTTGCTCTTAGTAAAAAGTACCCATCTCCACTAGCTGCACTATCTTTGGATGCAGAAAAAGCCTTCGACCACATTAATTGGGACTTTTTGATTCACACACTACAATGGTTTGGTTTTGGTCCAAAGTTTATTTCATATGTTAAATTGCTATATACCAATCCAAAAGCATGTGTTTTTGTTAATGGTCTTTTTTCCCCATATTTCTCTCTTCAAAGAGGTACGCGCCAGGGCTGCCCCCTTTCCCCATTGCTTTTCCTATTATGTTTAGAACCCTTTCTCGAACGTATTAGAAGTAATCCTCTCATTACTGGTTTTAGTTTTAAGACCCAACAAATTAAATTATCTGCATATGCAGATGATGTTCTTATTTATATGTCTAATCCTGTGTCTTCCTTACCCCTCTTCTTACAGGAAATATCATTTGCTAAGGTTTCAGGCTACAAATTAAATTTCTCTAAAACAGAGATTTTACCCTGAAATTCTTCATGTTATAGACATATGTTTGATTCGACCAACTTTACATGGTATCCTCCAAAAATTAAATATCTCGGCACATGGTTCTCCTCCAACATTCGTGACACACTATCCCATAATTTTTCTGCCTTAAAGCTTAAAATTGCGAATCTGTTAACTCTTTGGTCTCCTTTATTCCAATCGTGGTGGGGCAGACTTGATACAATTAAAATGATGATTGTCCCCCAGATTCTGTTCATATTATCCATGCTACCTTTTAAAATTCCTAAATATTATTTTGCTCAGATTAATTCGTTATGCACTAAATTTCTCTGGAATAACAAGCATGCACGTATTGCTCTGTCTAAATTGATTCGTCCTATGAACGAGGGGGGGAGTAAGATTCCCTGATTTCATTTTATACCATAATGCCTTTTTGATTCGTCAATTTTATGCTCTGTCTAAAGATTATCAGGATTTACCTAAACCTTCATGGGTCAATGTTGAATGCTCACTGTTAAATGACTTTTCAATACAAGATATTGTTCACATGACTAATTGTACTTTTATTTCCAAATACCCTATTTTAAAACATTCTCAATCTCTGTTGCATACACTTTTCTTTAAGAACTTTGATAATTATCAATCTTTTCTAGCCTCCTCACTTTGGTTCAATAAATACATTAAGTTTCGTTTTAAATCATTCTATTACAAACAATGGAAAGAAAAGGGTCTTTTTTACGTTAACCAAATGATTGTCAATAATGTGATTCTCTCTTTCCATCAGTTACAATAGTCCTTTCATTTACCTGATTCTTGTATTCAGCAATATAATACGTTAGTTCCAATATTACAGAGATGTTTACATAATTTTAACTCTCAGCCAATTCCTACTTCCTTTACTCCTGATACTCCACTATATCAAATTTCTGCTGATACTATTCCGAGTGCCTCTTTCATTTATAAATCTTTATCGACCCCTGTTGGCACACGGAATAAATCTAAGGTGGAACTTGAGTGGGAACAGGATCTATCTCTGACACTCTCTACACTTCAATGGGATAAGTTTTGGCAAAAACTATTCAAGACATCCAAAGCTGCCAATATCACACAGTCCCTATATTTCATTTATAATAGAGTTGTCATTACTCCCCTTTTGTTACATAAATTCAACCATTCTGCCACATCATCTTGCTGGTCGTGTGCTACTGCTGAAGGTTCTTTATTACATTTACTGTTCTATTGTCCTAAGGTATATGCTTTTTGAAATACTGTATGGTCAAAATGTTTACTGATTTTTTCTTATAAGATCCAATTTAATATTCACAATGTATTCCTAGGTACCATGTCACCTGATTTTGCTCAAATTACCTAAAAATCAATTTTATTTGATTTATTGCTTGCTATGGCTTTTAAAGTTATTTTAACCTGCTGGAAAGACAACTCTAAATTATCTTTTTTACTTTGGTGGAATTATATTTGTGATGAACATAGAATTGCTTCTACTCCTCAGTCGTCCATCCACCTTCAAATTAAATCAGACCTACTATGGCTACCCTTTACTACTTTTCTATCTTCGTCCTTCTAGTCTCTTTTCATCCCTACTAGCTATTTCTTATTCTTTCCTTGTCTTTCTTTTCTCTCCCCTGTTCCTCTCCTTTCTTTTTCTTCTGTCTTCCTTTCCTTCTTTTTCTCTTTCTCTTTCCTCTAAATAAAAATTAACTTCCTTTCTATATTTTGCATTCAAGTTAGCATTTACACAGGTTCTTGGTATACCAATACAGTATAATGTCTTATTTTACACTTTGTTTGTTTTGGACTAAGCTGATATTTGTATTCCTGTGTTTTTCATCTTCAAATAAAAATTATTTAACTAAAAAAAAAAAAGTGATAATTTGCTGTTATACTTTATATTATACTAGAAATACTAAACAGCTTCTCTTAAAATAACATTTAATACATGTTTATAAGTATTATCAAAAAAATAAAAAAAACTATATGGTTGCATGACTCCATGCCACTTAACCCTACACCACTCTACTCTATGCCACTGCGCTCTACGCCACCCTACTCTTCCCCTCTGCACTCTCCCCTGCACCACTCCACGACACTACTCTCTACTCTAAAATAATCTTCTTTACGCCACTGCACGCTATACCACTCTACACGACTCTGCTCCACTTCATTCTACTCTACTCTACGCCATTGCACTGTACACCAATGCACTCTACACCAGTCTACTCTGAACCACTGTAGCCCACTCTATGATACTCCACAATACTACACTCTATAACGCTCTACTCCAGTAACCTCTACTACACAGTATGACACCCTACTCCACTCTGACAGCCCATTCTACAACACTCTACTCCAATCTATACCACTCTATGACACTACTCCACTCTACGTTTCTCTACGCAACACCCCCTGCGCCACACCATGCCACTTTACTCCACTCTATTCTAAAACTCACTAATCTACTGCTCCACTCTATGCCACTCAACACTCACATTATATGCCACTCCACTCTACAACACTCTACTCCACTCTGTCATTACACTACTCCACTCTATGCTACTCCACTCTACGACAATCTAGTCCACTCTACACCACTTTATTCTACAGGACTCTACTCCATCCCCTATACGCCACACAACTCTACACAACTCCATGGCACTTTACTCCACTCTGACCCACTACTCCACTCAACTCTACTTCACTCCACGCCCATCCACTCGACAACACTCTACGCCCCTCCACTCTATACCGCTCCATGACACTGTACTTCACTCCACGTCACTAAAATCTACTCTACACCACTCTATGCCACTCCATACCACTCCACTCTCTTTTACCCTACCAACGTTTAGCCATACTGAAACACTGCCACACTAGTGTACAGCATAGCTAAAACATATTGGCAATGCCATTAGCTCTTGCATAGGCGAGACCTATTGGCTGGGCCAATGCTTGTTTTTATGAAGAGATCACAAATTCACTCTGCCATCTCACACACTGAGCAGACCAACTTTAAATGCGCGCCCCCCAGACCAGGTCTGGAATACAAGTACAGAGCAGCTTTTGACACCATACTCCAGACCTCAAACATAAAGCTAGAGCCTATGAGGGTTCAGTGTGGCTCTGCCCAGAGTCATACATTTGGCCTGGAGAAAGGTTTGGCGTGATGGGGGCGTGGCAGTAGAGGATGCAGACACGGAATTGGAGGCTTTGACACACAGTGCACCCTTGTGATTTTGTCATCCAATGATCGAGCGGATTAATCACCAGCGTCCTTGCAACAGCTCAGCTACACGACGCCTCGACCGGCAAAACCAAAGATCATTCACACCCAAAATGCAGCCATGCTAAGGGCCTCTCACACTACTACCCGGGGCCACCGGAACTGTGCCTTTCTGAGGCTGCAGGGGCATCTGCATCATCATGGATCTGCTGCGTTTGTCACACAACCCAGCATCAGCTGCATACATTTCAGATTTTATCCAAAATAATGTTTCTACCTCAAACGTTACTAAACAAAAAAGCGCTACCTATACTTCCAGAGGCAGATCATTTGAAAAGGTTAACGGGCTACCTTTAAGCTTCTGATTTCTGTATTCGGGTATCAAACTTGCACTAAAAAGGTGCACCTTTGCATAGACAGTATTAACAGCTATTAAAATGTTAAAATAACTAAAAGAAACTGCTACACATAGTGCCACATTAATCCGCATAATTTGTCTTTTCTTGGTGTGTACTATTGTCCTCAACTGCTACATAATTCCAGTGGCCTTACTATACCAAAATCCTAGACTGTTAGGAAGTTGTGTAGGTTAACAGTTCGACTACTAATTATATTGACAACGTACTCAATGTACTTCATAAAACCTTTACACAATTGTGTTTATATTTCTGGTTCTGGAGCTAACACAATGACGCTCTATCCTGACCTGCTGGATGAACGTGATCGCTAGTAATAGGCATCTGTACTCCGCCCCGCTCCCTACCGTTCCTTTACAGTACTGAGACACCCACACTTCTTGAAATTAGCTGATTTGTATTGCACTGTTATGCTACCACTAATCACACCACAACTACCAAAGAACTCTCACTGTGCACATTATCCTGAACAGCAAACTGAACCCGTATCCCAGTACCGAGACTCCTACAAACTTTGTCAATGCCCCATTGTCCAGATGTTCTTATTGACTGAGATCCCTGTACTGAGACGTCCACAGAGCTCTACCAGTGCACCCCCATCTTGACAGCACCGTGCAGCCCTATACCAGCCCTCATACAGGCATCCCAAAAGACAGTCTATATTCATACCTAACAAGCACAGTACCTCTGTCCTGGCCTGTGCTGTGGCGAGTTTTTCAGAATTGACACAGCACTCCCATTTCACTTCTACTCGTCCAGTACTGGTATGACAGTACTGCAACATCCATACAACTCTCATGGTGCACCTGGTTAATCCTAGCACCTTGAAATGCAGTCCCAGCCCGAGACATCTGCAGAGCTTTCACAATGCATCTGCATCACAGCCTTCTCTGTGCACCGATATGTTTGTTATTTTTTTATTGATTGTTTAAGTGGCAATACACACCCATAATTCTTATAGAATTAGCAGCAGACGCAAGAACAGTACACAATGACAAGGTACAGGTTTCAATCGGACCAATTAATGTCCTTTGAACCGATCAAATATCAAGTCTCTAAAGAAAAGGGGAAAACCAGGGGGCTAAACCGTACAGTTAGCAGTAAGAGTGGGAAGTGTATGAGAATAAAGCGCAAAACCACGGTATTTACCATGTAGGATCGGGTACGGCAATTAACAATAATGCAAATGATAGATACAGTACTAAGGACCATGGTGTTGACTATCATCAAATAGATCAGATACTGCAATATATTTCAGTACGAATCAATTTGTGCAAAGTTGTAAAGTGCATATTGTTGATCAGATCTTGTACAGTTCGCAGCAAGAGTCGATAGTATAATATAGATCACATGTGATAATAAAGTGCAAAACCTCAGCATTTACCATGATGAATCAGGTACCAATATACAATAGTACAATCGAAAGATACAGTACTAAAGAGCATGGTGTTGATTATTATCAAATAGATCAATTATTGCTAAATATTTCAGTGCAATCATGTTTCTGCAAAGTCCTAAAGTGCACATTTTTCATCAATTCTGCGCCTTCCAGTTGGACACGTCTTTTTATTTTCTTATTTAAAAAAAATATATACAGCTTTAAAAAATCCAGAAATACTTTACAATTCCTACAGCCTTCAGCATCACAAAAGTACAAGATATGACCAAAACAATAGTAGAGTGCAAGATCCCACTTATTACCTATGTGGATAAAGTATGGCAGTATACAACCAGCTTCTTATGCAGTAATAAAGTGCTTTCCCCAAATATTGCAAAAGTAGATAAAATACAATAGCCTCTGACCATACACCCAGCCACACCAGAGTTGTGTAAAGAAATAAAGTACTCATCCTAGTAATCTAATTAAGATCCTTATACGATGTTCGTTAAGTCAAACTGACTGAAAAAATACTTAACATCCCAAAAAAGAGTGGGGTTTAACCTTTGCACACTGAGTTACACATATTGTTATCAGAGGAAAGATTCAGGATGGCACTTCAAGTTTTACCGTGGGATATGAAGAGCCTATACCTCTCCTTGGGAGTGCTGTTCAAAAGACCAGAAATTATCTGAACTGAGGTGGCGAAGTGAGCTGAAGAACGAAGATGGATTCAACCCAGATCTGTGAATGGGGGTGAGTGTCTGAAAAGTTTCAGCGCTCCGTCCATCATCTCCTTGTGTTTGCTTTGTTCGTCCTGAGTTGGCAGGGTATGCCCAGACGTGGGTCCCTTGCTCACTTTGCCACTAGATTCAAGCTAGCCTGGCTGATGAGGGGTGTTACCCTGAAACCGGTTCCAGAATGCTTGTTTCCAGTTCAGGGAAGAACTGACTTGGCAGTTCAGGGTGGGCTGTTCTCATGAGGCACAGGGTCAAGACTGATTTGCATACAGCTGGGTCTGAACTGAGGTGGAGAAGTGAGCTAAAGAATGATGTTGGATTCAACCCAGATCTGTGACTGGAGGTGAGTGTCTGAAAAGTTTCAGCGCTCCGTCCATCATCTCCTTCAGTTTGCTTTGTTCGCCTTTATATGGCAGGGTATGCCCAGACGTGGGTCCCTTGCTCACTTTGCCACTGTGCTCCATCCATCATCTCCTTGTGTTTGTGTTAGCCTTGTTCGCCCCAAGTTGGCAGGGTATGCCAGACGTGGGTCCTTTGCTCACTTTGCCATTGGATTCAAGCTAGCCTGGCTGATGAGGGGTGTTACCCCGAAACCGGTCCCAGGATGCTTGTTTCCGGTTCAGGGAAGAACTGGCTTGGCAGTTCGGGCTGGACTGTTCCCATAAGGCACAGGGTCAGACTGATTTGCATATGGCCATGTCTGAACTGGGGTGGCAGAGTGGGCTAAAGAACGGTGATGGATTCAACCCAGATCTGTGACAGGCGGTGAGTATCTGAAAAGTTTCAGCACTCCGTCCATCATCTTGTGTTTGCAAAAGATCAGAAGAGCCTGAAGTGGGGAGTCAATACCACCACCTCACCCCCTGCCCCCCGCCCCCAAGGAAGATTAAAGAGTCTCTGCCTTGTGCCCTATTCGGACAGATGACATTCCTAACTAATACTCTCAATCCAGTCGGTTAGTGGAGACCCAATCAGGACTCTATGTCTTCACGCCTACTGGCCCATACAGGCTCCTTTCCATGTTATATATTGTCACAAACCGTGTCCTCCATTCAGGAAAGGTTGGAGGGTTGCGACGTAGCCATACTAAAGCAATACACATGCAGTCCGCTGCCATAGCCATAAATATCAAATATAACTCCCCCTTTGAGTATCGGGAACCTACCACTAGCCCTAACAACATCATCTGGAGAGAGATTTTGATCTTTATATTTAAGATCATACAAAAAAGGTCCCAATTTCCTGTAGAGATGTGTTTAGCTCTGGGCATCAGAAAAACCTATGTATCATTTCAGCTTGTTCTATTCCACATCGATAGCATTTAGCAACAGGCTTCCTTTCCCATCTATGTACCTTAGTTGGAGTGTAATCTAAATCAAAAACAGTCTTAAAGTGCTGACTTTTTATTCCTGCAGTTAATAGTGTCGTGCTGCTGACTCTAATGATCTCTGTAATATCAATTCGTCTGCCACTAATCCTTCCTGCCACTTAGCTTAATCAACCTCTAGGTCGTTGGGCAGAGCTTGTGTTAATAGATTATAGAGTTGTCATCAATGGCTTCTATAATGAGGACTTTACTGACCAAAACTTGATTCTTGCCCATCTTGTTAAGAAAGTCTCTGATCTGAAAATATTTTTAAAAAGTTATCTATTTTAAGGCCATAATTTTCCAGCATCTTGCTAAAGGAATATATAGCTACTCTTTGTCAATAATGTTGTTTATAATAATACCGTTCTGCTCCCATCTTATACCCATATCATCATGGAATATAAAGGGTAAGGGAGGAGAACCCCATAAAGGTGTATACCAAATAGATTTATTGATGTCTGTTCTCCTCTTCACTTGCCGCATACCCTATATGTCCCCTTCACAGTCTCAAACCTAGTCTTTTTACAGTAGCTAAGTTCCATATTTAGCAAAAAAAAAACCTTGGCGTTGGACCCCAGCGTTAACTCGTATTTAGTGGGTGTTTCAGCATGGCTTAAATTATGTGTCCTGCCTATGATTAAGATACCCATGTGCTGCAGCATAAATGACCGATAGTAAAATATGAGAGTAGGAGCTGCCCATTCCACCCTGCTCTTGGCAAGTATCATGTACTTAGAAGCCCTTCTTGGCGTCTTAAACTGCCAAAGGAAACTAAAGCATACACTCTCTTCTTCTTCTTTGATAGCTTTATTTCGGTCGGTGACCATAAAAGCACAGGTAAAATATGTACAAGCATAAAATACATAAATAATTCAGGAATTAAGATTAAAAAAATTATTAAACAGCAGTTATCAAAGTGGAAACAATAAAGAATTACAGTATACATATTCAATCTCTAGTATAAGAATAAAAACTATTAAGAGGGACCCAACGCCTTTAAAATCCGGTTACGCGTGTGCCAAACATTGGTCAGAAATTTAGCTAATGCAAAAACAATTGGGCCAGAGAGATCAGTTTTTAAAATTCTATACATTGGTGCGTATTCCCTGCCACCCATATTCCTTATCAACGGGAGAAGCCAATATTTCCGTGCTATTTTGTAGGCTGGGCAAAAAAAAACCACATGCAGGTCAGTTTCCTCCATGGCATCACAGGCCGGACACTGCATTAGGGTGGGAGCCGGTAACCAGGTGCTTGTGAAAGACCGGAGCGGCAGTGTGCCGTATCTCCATTGGAGGAACAGCTTCCGGGTCAGTACGGGGGAGATAGGATCCAACACCCTCTCAAATCTATAGAAATCCTTGCTCTGCATAAACACAGAAGCTAAGGACCCTTCTGCCTGGGTAGCTTGAGCCCTGGCTAGTTTATATTCGTGATAGACCTTGGCCAGTGACTTTTTGGATAAATTAAGTGCGGCTTTCGCTGGCTCAGTCCATAAGTCGGGGAGCCCTATTCCCATGCAAATGGCTTGGATATTTTTGACCCAAGGGATATTGAGCGCTATTGGGTGATTCAGAAGTTCAACCAATTCCGCCCTATATTCTACGAGATCGTTGCTGCTCCACAGCCTACGCCAGAATGCTAAAGGTCTCAGGCTTATTTCGTCAGCTAACGGTCGTAGGCCCAGATCAAGCCTCAGGGGGAGGAGCGGAGTACTGGGCGGGAGTGCGGCTATCTGTCTTATAAACTTATTTTCCACTAATGACAGACTCTGGCAAGGCGTATGGCCCCATATTTCCGCCCCATACATTATCGCTCCCCTAGCCTGGGCCTTATATATCTGGATCAGTGCCCCCAATGGACGATATGATGAACCAGTCATCATCCGGGCAATACCCCCAGTGATTTGCGTAAGTTCAAGGTTAGCCCTGCTCTGATGGGATCCCCAAGTCATGGTTTCATTGAGAGTCACACCAAGGTATTCAAAGGTGGTCACTCTCTCAAGCCGTCCAGCTCCCAATTGCGGATTTGGCCGTAGTTTTTGCCTCGGATTCAAAACCATAAATTTGGTTTTTGCCGCATTAATTTCCAGCCCCCTATCAGTACAGAAGGCCACGAAGGAGTCAAGAATCCTCTGAATGCCCATGGGGGTTTTGGATAGCAGCAGGGTGTCGTCCGCAAACATAATTGCGGGCACCCTGCTGCCGTTCAATTTCGGGGCGTCGGTATATTCGGTGGCGTTCAGATGAGCGATTACCCCGTTGACAAAGAGGCAAAACAGGGTCGGTGCCAACACACAGCCCTGTCTTACCCCCCGGTCAACGGGGAATCTATCGGTCAGTTCCCCCGACCTCCCACACCTCACTCGGGCGTAGTTATTATGGTGCAGTCTCTGTAAGATCAATAGGATATCCGGGGGAACGCCCATCTCTGCCAAGATGCTCCAAAGTTTCCCCCTGGGCACCAGATCGAATGCGGCCCGTAAGTCCACAAAAATTGTGTACAAACTACCGCCCTCGATTTTTGCTGCCCGCCAGTAGATCAGATTCAATCTAAAAACCTGGTCCACTGTGGATACCCCCTTCCTGAATCCCGCCTGGTATGGACTGAGGGCTCCCACCTCCTCCATCCAGTCCTGGAGCCTATTCAGCATCACCCTACCAAACAGTTTCTGTGCCACATCTATCAGACTGATTGGTCTGTAGTTGGCTGGGAGGAGAGGTGAGCCCTTTTTAAAAATGGGGACCACCTCGGCCCCCAGCCAAGTACTAGGGATTTCCATGCCACCGAGAACTCCGTTGAAGAGGGCGGTAAGATAAGGGGCCCATACAGTAGGTTCTTGTTTAAACATATCCCCTGGTAAACCGTCCAGTCCCGGCGCCTTTCCAGAAGCAAGTCCTGAGATGGCAGCGGTCACTTCACCGAGCGTTATCGGCTCCCCTTCATAGTCCGGGCAGCCTACCCCGTCAACAGCAGGAGATTCTCCCGGGTCAGGACTGTATAGGGTCTGGAAGTGAGCTTGCCACACCCCTGGGGCAATATTGGGCTCGAATGCAGATTTTAGGTTCCCCGACCCCCCATTCACAATCCTCCAAAACAGCCGTTGGTTTTGGGTCGCTAGTGTCTTAGTGAGTTCTTCCCACTGTTTTTCCTCCCATTCTGCCTTAGCGTGGGCAGTGAGTTTCTTATAAACTCGTCTGCTTTGTTTTAGGCTATCCCCACCTAAACCCTCCTTGATTAGTTTAAGGAGCTCTGTTTTTGCCCTTCTGCAAGCAAGGTTGTACCATAATGTTTTACCTCGTCGCCCCCCTTTTGCTTTTCGTGGGCTACAAGTGAAATGAGGTGCCGCAGCTTTTATAAGTTCCTCATGGGCTTTGGACAATTTACCCTGGGAGTCTTTGTTGTATGGCTCAGTGTCCAAGCAACCCACAGTTTCCAAAATGGGAATTATCCCATCATAGAGCCTGGGGAGTTTATTCTTGCTTGTAGCCAGATGCTCCCACCTGATCCTTCTCCTATTGTTGTCAAGGAGAAGCGCCGGGGTGTTACCTACCACGTTATTCGCAAGAGCTTGGGGGCCAGGATGGACAAGGTCGAGCTCCAGTGCGTTATGGTCACTATCGGACCTTTCCATCACCCTGAAGTCCTGGATTGTCGGCCACTTCACTATTTGAGCCAGGACATAATCCAGACGGGACTCTCTTCCCAGTCTGTTATAGGTGGTTTTGCTGGGTATATCAGATTTTGTTCGCCCATTACAAGCTCTGAGTCCAAACTTCAGGGTGAGGGCTGTGATTTGCACGGCTAAAGGGGTCCATGCCTTTGGGGGTGGGGCTTCCACCATAGGGACTGCCCATCTAACTTCTTCTTCAGATGATAGCCCATCCAGAAGACCAGGGAGTGGCTCAAAATGAGAATTGAAATCCCCTCCCACAACATAGTATGAATCACTCGGTAGGTCAACTAAAAAATTAGAGAGTTCATCTATGGTCGGCGATTCCTTTACATTCCCCATTGGCCTGGAATAAATATTAATGAACACCAGTTTAACTTGATTGGGCCATAATAGAGAAATCGCAAGAATGTCCTCAGAATTGGTCGGCATCCGAATTGCCACACAGCCCAGATGAGATGCAACCCAAGTCGTAAGTCCTCCTGACGGACGGCCTTTGCCTTCCCATCTCGCTGGAATGAAGAATGACATGTAGCCTTGGTGACCATAGTCCTCTCTGGCCCAGGTTTCCTGGAACATACATATGTCTCCAGTCTCGATGTAGTTTGCCCAGTCCGAGTCCCCCAGTTTGTTAGCGAGGCCGGCAACATTCCAACAAATTAGCCTCAGAAATCCAAGGGTGTTAGATGCCGGGCCAGGAGAATTGGAGAGTGTGATTCCGGACTCTACTGCAATCGGGGATTCTAACGCACTACCAGCAGTAGGGACCGGTGAATCGGAAGGTCTACTGTAGTCATTCTCCACCCGTATGGGGTCGATCAGAATTCCAGAGGCATTGGGAACATTATGGGCCGATAAGTTGTCCTGGACCGCCAGGTTGTTCAGTGGCCCATGGGATTTAACAGCAGTCAAGGTAGGTAGCTTGAAAGAGCTGCAGACGCCACAATCCAAAGCCATTGGCGTATGAGCGGAAAGTCAATCAACCCCATCCAAACTATTCAGGCAGTTAAAGCGATTGGAATGGAAATAGGGCCTATCCTGCACTTGGAAACTTGGGCGATGTACATAGTCCTTTTGTCTATATCTATGTTCCACCCTTACCCACTCGTCCTGCGTTGGAATGTGGTGCATACGGATAGGGGGGAAAAAAAAGGATACTGGAAGAGTCTGAATAGTAGAATCCAGTGATCTATTTGTTCCTTTACAGATGTGCAGCACAGTGCCCGGGTCCTTAAAACTTGCCAGGATACAGTCCCCTATTATTGTGTTCCTAGTCTTGCCTAACCAGGGGACCCTTCTAACCATAATGATCTCATTGTTAAAATGAGAAGGTAAAGGTCGGTTCCAATTTAGCCATTTAATGACCTTATTCTTTAGTGCTTGATAATCTTCATTCTCCCCTAGTCTTAAACGGGGGGCACCTGCTAGGACCACCGTTAAACTATTGGCCTCTGGCGGCAAGTCCGGTCTCCGTAGACTTGGGGCCGGCCGGCCCGGGGAGGGTAGAGGGATGCCACCGGCTTCTAGATGGCCGCCATTAATCCCCGACTGGGAACTTTGAGGGGCAGAGTCTATTGGCTGTAAGGGCCTATTGAATGAATTACAGCGCGGTGCCTGGACTGAGGTAGCCATTAATGGCTGCAAGGGAGGGGCAGTGGTCACACTCTGGGGGGAAACTTTATTATCGCCCTTTGTAATTCCTTTTTTAGTAGGGTTTCCTGCGGGGAGATGAGGTCCCGTATTATTGGATTGCTTACTAACTAAGGTGTTCAAGGTAGTAAGGGATGTTTCCAATAGGGTGAGCCTACTCTCCACTTTTTTCAAGCTATCACTGATGGGCTGCAGAAGGGAACGAAGTAGCGATTCTATGCTCCCTAAAGATGTAAGGGGGGAATTACTATTGGATGTGTCGGCCACTGGGTCGTTTGTGTTAGCAGCTCTATTGGGACTGAGGGCCTTAAAGGGGAGAGCAATAGGAACAATCTCATTGTCCCTCCCAGGTTGTGGCACAATTGTGTGTTTTTTGCCAAAATCTAGGTGGGACGATTTGGCTTTCCCCCTCCCCCCCATTGACTTTCTGCTACGTTTACTCGGTGGGGGCCTATGCAACTCTACCACTACACTTTGTTTTGGCTTGGTTTTCTTAGTTGCATGCAAAGGGGGGGTTTGAGCAACCAAATTAACAGGGGTAGTAGATGTCATGGGAGGGGTTATGTCCAGAGACTTTCCAGGGGCCAACTCAGGGGAAGTAGGGATATCCCGCAATAGGAGAGGGAAGTCCTCAGGGGTCAAAGGTTTTAAACTGATGGGGGGCGTACCTTCCTCTTGAGTAATAGGATACGGGATAATCTCTGGCAGGGGTCTGCTCTTCATAGAATCAATGGAGCGCCGCCGCTCCGCCCTACGTCTCTCCAAAGAATTTTCCTTACCTACGTCTTCTTTGGTAGGTTTGAAGTACTTGTCCATTGTCCCTGCGTTGCAACCCCCTTCCCTGGCAGTAGATTTGCATAGTCCTGGTGAGGGCATCCCCCTAGGCTGATTACACTTGGGAGGAAAGGGATATGGCCCAGCCCGGCCTCCTTTGGCCCCTGACGGCCACAGACGGCCCGCCCTTTGTCCGGGCTTCGTCCGGCGCGTACCGCGAAGCGGATGCCGTCAGAACTTAAGTATAGCTGAGGCGGTGGGCGGGGAGAAGCACAGGTGTGACCGCGCACGGGCTCCTGGGAACCGGAGTCCCGTGCTGAGCCTACTCCCCACGTTAGTGCCGCCACTCGCGGAAATCAGCGATCATCAAAGCCCTTCCCAGGGCGAGTACAGCAGCCAACCGGAAACAAACAGGTGGGTGCAGGAACGATGCGGGACCCGCGCCAGCGGGTTCCGCGAGGCGTTATCAGTGTTCTTGGGGCGGTGGGCGGGGAGAAGCACAGGTGTGACCGCGCACGGGCTCCTGGGAACCGGAGTCCCGTGCTGAGCCTACTCCCCACGTTAGTGCCGCCACTCGCGGAAATCAGCGATCATCAAAGCCCTTCCCAGGGCGAGTACAGCAGCCAACAGGAAACAAACAGGTGGGTGCAGGAACGATGCGGGACCTCTAGACACTCTCTAGTTTTGAGAGCCAGTACTTGTTTACCTCCAAAGGGATCGTTCTGAACATATATAATACTTTTAGCAGTATTACCATTTTTAATAAGTTGCATCTTCTCGCCAGTGGGAGGTGCAAAATATTGATTCTGTTTAACTCCTGCCTTATCTTAGATAGCACAGTGTTAAATTCAGTTCCACTATCTAGTCTAAAATAGATGTTATCCTGACCCCCAGATAGATCACACCATCCACCACCTACTGGTCCCTCAGAACGGTTCCCCTGGTACACATTACCTGAATCTTAACCTTGTTAAGGTGGTATCCAGCTAGTGCCCCGATGCTATTAGCCTCTCTCTCAGTTTCGGTTACGGCTCTTAGAGGAACTGGTGTTACCACAGGATGTTGTCCACGGAGGCCAGAACTTTGTACTCCACCTGATTTACCGAAATCGGCCTGATCCCAGGGTTCTTCTCTAATAGGGAGATAAAGGGGTGGATAGATAGTAAGAATACCAATGGCGGGCACAGGCACCTTTGTCTTGTCCCCCTGGTGATTAAAATCCTGTCTGA
Organism: Triturus cristatus; assembly: GCF_964204655.1. Classification (NCBI taxonomy): domain Eukaryota; kingdom Metazoa; phylum Chordata; class Amphibia; order Caudata; family Salamandridae; genus Triturus; species Triturus cristatus. The sequence continues at coordinate 724,631,726 of NC_140590.1, read as the reverse complement.
TTCCATCCCCATTAAACGTAAGCTAACTTTAGGGGCCTGATATAATGCTCTAATGGCCTAGATGAAGCCAGGATCAAGTCCCTTCCACTTTAAGACTTTCCATAGGTAGCCCCAAGAGACCCGGTCAAAGGCCTTTTCGGCATCAAAACATATATATTTGTCCCATAGGTGATTTTGTTGCCTCAACTAAATTGAACAAGGTGATTACCCTTCTAACATGATCAACTCTGCGCTGGCCAGGGATAAAGCCATGTTGGCGAGGCAATACCAGATTGGCTATTACATTTCCTCCAAATTTTGCACATATCTTAGCATAGATTTTTACCTCACTATTGATTAATGAAGTTAGTCTGTAAAACCCTGGATTTAAAGGGGGCTTACCCTTTTTCCGAAATACAATGATGTTAGTGGAATCGGAAGAGGCCTCCCCCTCACTACGTACCCTCAAAAAGATAGAGGTAATATCTTTCCCAAGTTCTGAGTTAAAACTCCAGGGGTAAACTGTCAGGTCCCATGGCTTTCTCCAGAGCCAAAGATCTAACAGCCTCAGCTACCTCTTCAGGAGAGATCAGCAGTTTGAAGAAGGCTGAAGCTTCGTCTTTTAATACACCTCCATTTATTGTGCTTAAAAACATTGTGTAGCTGTCTAGGGTTGTAGATGTATCCTCTGTATATAGACCCTTATAAAACTCTTTGAAAATACTTCTGATATTTTCTGGGATGTCAAATTTGCGCCCTTGACAGTCCAATATAGCGTCTATCCCCCTTTCTGTGTCTTTTTGTCTGATATGGAGTGCCAATAATCTCCTAGTGCTCTCCCCATATTCATAACACTCTGACTTGTAGTTTTAACATTTTTGCAGCTACTACCTTACTAAAATGCTGATTTACACTAGCTTTGAGCACCGCAATCTTCTGTTGGGTCTCCTTACAGTCACTTTCCCCTATCACCTGCTTGATCTGTAGTGCTTCCAAAAGTGAAGGTTCCTCATATAGCCCTTGATTCTGGCTACGCCTTTGCCGGTGCAAGCTATAACTCAGAGTTCCACTTCTGACCCATGCCTGTAATGTATCCCATACTATACTATCATTAGCAGTACCTCTATTTATTGCCAGGAAGTCTGTTATCCACTTAAGCATATAGTGAACATATTGCACGTCAAGAAGGAGTTTTTTTAATCTAAAGTCCAATTGCCCCTTGGCTTAACTAGACTCACGATTGGGCGTTCAAGCACTAATAGGTTATGATCCAATTAGACCTTGAGATATCTTTCGATTCCCACCTGTCCGCCAAGTGCTGCAGAGGCCAGAAAATGATCTAGACGAACTAACTTGCCACAAGGGAAGGAAATAAACGTAAACCCTTGGGCTTTCAATTAATCCCAAACGTCTATCAACCATGATCGTTTATTAGCTGCTGAACTGCTATAAACACCAATGGGTTTCCTGCTAGAATATGGTTTATGCTAAGCCCGGGCAGAGCTGGCGTAGTGCCTCTATGCAGAGTTCCACAGAGTTGCAAAAAAACTCCTTCCCGTCCCCCCCTCTCTAATTAATTATAATTTTTTTAAAAGGCACTTACCTGCTGTGGTTGCCTCCTCCTCTCCATGACGTACAACTTAGGGGTTTCCAATGGACAAGGACGGTGAGGACGATGAAGGAGAGCGGCCATGGCGAGGAAGAGGCAGCCACAGCGGTAAGTTCCTCTTTTGAAAATTATAATTAATTAGGGAGGGTGGAGGGGCCAGCTAACTCCGCTCCACCATGGAGTCGGAGTTTTACCTAAACTCCCCATAGGCAACGGAGCTCAGAGTAGGAAAAACTCTGTAAACTCTGCTGGTGGAGCAGAGTTACCTGTTCGGGGTTAGTTTATTCCCCCCAGCATTCCCACTCACTTCTATATGTATGTTAAGGTCCCCATAAAAAATAAAGGACGCTGGCCAAGATGAGAGCTCCAGGTCTAAATGATCGATGACAGCGGCCTCATCCAAATTGGAGACATAAATTGAACATAGATTGAATTTCCCACATCCCACTTGTCACTCCAAAATCGCCCATCTCCGGAGTTTGTCTGTAGATCTCCGGGTAACCAAGCAACTAGTTTTAATCAGCAATTATTGCCACCCGCCTAGACATCAGACCTTGTGTAGTACAGCCTAGGAGCATATACCCCAAATTCCCCCAGTAGCGTCCTTATTCCCTAAGGGACATGTGTCTCTCGGATACAGATTATGTCAGGCCTAAAAGCCCTAAGGCCAGTGCCACTCTTCCCCTTTTTGTCCTATCATTTAATCCACAGATGTTGATAGTACAAATATTCAAGCTATCATTTGACATTTTGTAGTCTAATTCGAACCACAATTATCATTGCACCAATAGTTTTGTTATAATAGGTGATCTTGGGGATGGCCAGATGCAATTGCTAAATACATAATGCCCCCAAAAAAACAAAAATGCCTCTTGCCGCGTACTTGCAGCATTGCATGTTGTGACAAATACCTAAACCCCCAGCAATCTCCTGTCCCTCCCCTGCCCCTGTCTGCCCCTTCAACACGATAAACCTCACCCACACCCTCCCCCCACCTTGAACCTCTACTCCCACCCTCCACCACCACCCAAAGGGGCAATTGGACCTGTCATAGATCAGTTGATAGTGGTGTTCCCTCCTCCCTGCCTGATCCTAAGAAAATAACATTTTAAATCCATTCAGATTGCCTGCCTATTGCCCTACTAATGGCTTGTTATTATTGAAATCATAAAATACTTGATTACCAATCAACCATCAAAAGGTTCATTTCACAAGTTTTTCTTTAAACTCATACTCTTGAAGAACTCTTTTGCCTTAATCTCTGAAGTACAAACGTGGGCCTTATCCCGCTTGATCACTTTTAATCTGGCTGGATTAATCAGAAATGGTAGCGCCCCCTACTCTGGAAAGGCTGTATCATCTGCCTGAGCCGCCAGCGTCTTTCAATAGTGGTGTGACATAATTCTGGTCTTGCAAAAAATGTACACCCTTCAGCTGTGCACTTCGAGTCTGGATGGGCCTGTTCAAATACAGACTGCTTGGGGAAGAAGTTTCCGAAGAATACCAAAGTTGCCCTTGGCTTCCCCCCATCTTGTGAGTAAGCTGTTGCTACTTGAATGGAAACCTAAGTGGTGTTTGGATTTCCAGATCAAAATTCCTGTTTCCCAGCTCCAGATAGGTGCTCTTGAATAGCCCTATTTTTAATGTTATAGCGTCATCTCCTTCCACCCATTCGGCTATCCCCAGCGTCCTAAGGTTATTGCTTCTCAGCCTGTTTTCGAATTCCTCCAATTTCCGCTGGGTATCAGCCAATTGCGATTCATGTTCTTCAACTTGCTCACCCAATGTTTTGCAAAACCATAGGTGGCACATCCTTTTCTGTTCTAGGAGCCAAAATATGGAACTCTCTACCCCTAACCATAAGACCCACGGATGACTAACTTATCTTTAGAAGTCTACTCAAGAGTTGTCTCTTCCCCACATAACCACCATACCCAAACATAAATATACAGCATATCCCTCTGTATATACGGATTTATTTGGACTACAGATGTGTACCTACATATGTGTATTGCTTGTATAAACATGTATAACAAATATGTTTGCAAATATATAGATATTCATTAGTTCTGCTTAACAAATGTATATATTAGTTATGGGTATATTATTCTATGTTTAACATGTATATAGGTGACTGCATAAATAAATACATCTTTTATCATATAACTATTTATGTACAATTGATTCATTATTGAATTAAAAAACATTTAAAAAAATAAATTAATAAAAACAAATACATTAACTTTAAATAAGCAAAACTTGAAAGTCTGAGTTTATTAAATACAACTTAAATCTACATTTATTACCTTCTTTATACATATACACCTTTTATGGACTTATGTATCTTATATTTATTAATTTGCTTCTAATTCAGCATCTCCAATGCACTACCCCTGTACCAGAACCCTATACCTCTCGCAATATATCCTCTACCCCCTTTCTGACTCATCTCTAACCTCATTTTTCTAATCTCTCCAATGCACTACACCATTTCTAACACTATATCTCTCTCAATATATCCTCTATCTCCATTCTCTCACTCATCCCAAACCCCATTCTACTATAACGATCCCTAAAACAACCCTTTCTAGTCCTTTCCCTCCTCTCCCCCTCCTTGCATCATCTCATACATCTTTTACTATTCAGATCTCCTAAACAAGCCTTTCTAAACACTTCCCTTTGACTCCACACCTCCTTTACTCATCTCAAACCTCCTACTACTACTATAAGCTAAAAAAAAATCCTTACCTCTTCGATCCTTCCACTATCCTTTTCAATCCAAATAACCGACTAACATGTCCACAACTCAAATCAATTTCATATTTACCTATACCAATTGTCATGCCCCGCGGTCCATGCCCTCAGACGCTCCAGTATTTAAGGAACCTCGACGCAAGCAAACGCGCTTAGCGTTCTTGCTTCGAGCTTCATTTCCGTCCTACTCCTTGTTGCCTGACTTCCGTTATTGAGTTTCCTGCTTCCGCTTTCGATCCCGTGAGGGAAGACTACTTGCCGTGTAGTTGCCGCTGACTCCTCTGTACGCGGCGTTTCGCCCCGCGGCCATCTCCACCTTCGCCAGCGGGTCGGACATTGCCTCTCTCCCCTTAGTGCTGAGAGAGAGAGATTTTCTTCATTGTTCCTGACCTCCCCGTATCACTCAGCACCTGCTGCTTTTCCCCGCGTTTGCCGCTCACCTCGGCGCCGGGTTAAGCACGCTGATCTTCTTTCACTGTCAGGCCGGGCATTTCCAATTCACTCCATGTATCCTAGGGAGTGACTGAGTCCGCATTTTTTCGGCCCATACAGTGTTTCATTTTTTTACCTTCTTATTCCCCCCTTACCCTACTTTTGGTGCTCCAACCAGTGGCTGACTCTGCCCTTTCCATCGGCCAGGCGTTGTCTGTGTGTGTTCCGCCTGGTAGACTTCTTTTTGGCTTTACATACTAGCATGGGTGTTACCTCACCTATTCCCATTGAAGAAGGTGTCCTGTTGTTCCCTTGGGATACTTGCGTGGATCACTGCGCTGGCTCTCCTTACGACAGAATCACGGTAACAGCGCAACGCGCTGCCTTTTTCTATACGTTGGTGTATGGTAAATGTAAGGGGGAACTCAGTGTGACTTTCAATCTTTTGGCAGATTGTACTATATGTCTCAGTTGAACAACTACACTATTATCCGTAGTGGACTCAAGGTGAAGTACAATCCGGTGTGCGGTAGTCCTCCAACAGAACGAGTGGGGGTGAGCTGCACACATTTATAGCTTAAGCTCTAGTACACAGTTCCAACTCCCTTCTAACCCTGTGCTCTCTATTGTGTAGGATGTTTCATTTGACTCACTGACGCCTCCCCTTTGCACAATTAGAAGTAACCATACAGTGGTAGGTGAAGTCGAGAGTCTAGTTATTCAAGAGGGTTGTTCTGAGAAAACAGAAATTAACGCAGTCTTTGTTTTACAGCGGGGTGTTGCCTCCCTTATTCCTGACCAGACGCCAGTCACGCTACCGAAGTTCAAGCCCACCTTCCCTTGTTTTGTTTCCCTGTTTTCCTCTAGAGTCTGATAGAGTCGGAAGACCGTTGGGGAAGACTGAGGCATTTTCTCCGGGTTCCTGACGCTCCTGCAGAACTTCCTGGCTCCCCTTACACTAATTCACCACTAATTCTTTATGGGTTCTGGAGTAGTGTGCTACTCGCCGAAAAAGTGCTTCAACGCCTCGTCAGGGGTAGTAAGCGATACATAAATGCAATTACAATGCAATACAATACAATACAATTGGGAGCTAAGATTATTGTTCCCCACCTCACTGAAGCCTTGAACAAAGCCATTACATCTGGGTGTTTTCCTCGATCTTGATAAATGGCGGTGGTCAAGCCTCTGCTCAAAAAGCCTAATTTGGACCCTGCCGAAATAAAAAAAACTATCAGCCCATCTCCTTGTTGCCTATACCCACTAAAATCCTGGAAAAAACATCTGAATGTCCAGGGTATGAACTATCTAGAAGGATTTAAACTGCTGGATGTATCTCAGTTTGGATTCAAGAGCAACCATGGGACTGAGACTGCACTAGTATTTGTATTCAATAACATCCGTTCCATGGTGAATGCTAGGGTGGCTGCAGCGATGGTCCTCTTGGACCTATCTGCAGCCTTCGATACCATCTCCCTGACCCTGCTTGTTGAGTGGCTTCAGGAACTGGGGGTTACAGACTTGGCACTTGAACTCCTGTCATTTTTTCTGAATGGTATGTCACAGATGATCATGGTGGATCAGTTCTTTTGGACTCCAAGCACTGTCCTATGCTGATGACACCCAAATAATTGTGTCTATTTCTAAGGACATGGATGCAATTGCCACCATCATTAAAAACTGTATGCAGGCCGTAGCCACATGGATGGAAAAAAACAACTTAAGACTCAATGGGGATAAGACAGAGGTCTTGGTCTTTGGTTGTCAACCCTCAGTGTGGTACTATCAGTGGTGCCCAGAAATGCTGGGGGCCTTATATACTCCAACTGACTCTGCTAAGAATCTTTGAGTACTGGTCGATTAAAATCTATCATTCGACCTGCAGGTCAACAGGATGTTTGGGCCTGTTTTTGGATAATTAAATCCCTTAGTAAACTTTTTCCTTATATCCCTTCTCCAGTATGTAAGCAAGTGGCTCTAGCACTTATATCCAAGTTGGATTACTGTAATACTCTTTACCTGGATATTAATAAGACCGCACTTGCCAAATTGCAGCTGGTTCAGAAGGATACAGCCAGATTGATTCTCAATGTCCCCAGATTCCAATCAGTTTCTGAGTGGATTTAGAAACTTCACTTGCTACCCATGAGTTAACATATCACCTTCAAGGCTCTTTGCATCGTTCACAAGGCCCTGCATAACAGTGGCCCGGGAGAACTCAGAAACTTGTTCAAATGAAACACTCCCCCTAGACAGCTGCGATCTTCAGTCAGAAATCTTCTAATAGTTCCTAAGCATCAAAAAACGAGTAGGGGAGGTAAAGCCTTGTTGGTGGCTGCATCCCAACTGTGGAACTCACTCCCTTATTATGTTTCAAGTCTCCAAGCTTACGTTCCATTTTGCAAGGCCTTGAAAACTTGGCTTTTTACTCTTTAACGGACAGGCTGGGTGCTAAACTTGCTGCTCCTTATTCTCCTTCCCAAGACTAACAGCTACTAGCACCATGACGCCTTCCGGCAACTGTTGCGCTCCGTCAGAGAATTTGGAGCATGGTTTTGCTACTTTCCAGATAGCTCCTTGATGTTTCCTATTAGCTGTCTGTGCCCTGCGACTGTCTGCTCGGGTCTCTTCTCAATGGGCCTTAATCCCTTTATATATAGCCTCCAATATAACAGGGTGAGGCTAAGCCGGTTTCTCTTTTTCTTGGGCACTCAACAAGTTCCCTTCCAAACTAGGCATTACTGAACTGTCCCATTTTAGGCCCTTTTCAACTCCGGCTGCGCTGTGCGCCTACGTCTATGGGTTCCTTTTCTTAACGGTCAACCAGGGATCTTTCTCCCCAAAGTCAACTGACAGGCCTTCACTCTTGCTTAGGGTACTTGCGTCGCTGTCCCTTGAGCCCCTTCTTAAGCCCCCTTCCAGGGATTCCAGGCCCTCCCCAGACAAGTCTGACTGATCTGAAAGTAAAAATACATTTTCCAGTGTCTGTTTCTGTGCCCATATTGACCAGAGAGTGATTACTCTTGCTTTGTGTTCTTTTTTTACGTTTAATGATTTTGCCAGGTAAACTGCAGCCAGATGCGAGCCAGCGATTTTTCTCCCCGGCAGGCCCCTCCTCCGCATCTGCAGCCAGACCTTTGTCCATTGCACCTATACTGCAGCCAAGATCACCTCTCAAATCATTTGTAGTGTCACCTGCTTGTAACTGCTTCACTATGAGGCTCACCTGACCTAGTATACCCGCCGTATCCCTGATTCCAACCTCTGTGGGTGCAAGGGGGGGAGACCATGTCAGCCAGCGTTATGAATATGCCTGTTCCCTCAGGAATACTCATGGTTGCCGTTTTCTCCACAGTTGCTGCTTCTTACCCCTGCTGGGGGTGTTCTGACCTGACCCAGTTGCCGTCGGTTGGATAGTGTCCGTCGCGGGACTCAGAGGCTAAATGGCCTGGGAGAGTTGCTTTACTGTGCCGACCACTGCTGGGCACTGGTTTTCTCCCCCATGCTCGCGTCTCTTGTGGTGCTCCATGGTGGGCAGAGCTTCCCTCATCCTGCTTCGCCTCCATTGAAGTTTCCTGATCGGGGCTTTATTGCCCCTTAATTTTAGGGCCCCTCTTGCCTGTCCCTGTTGGAAGGCTCCTTCGGTGTCTTCTTCCTCTGGCCGCTAGTAAAGTGAGCTACCAGAGCAGCGTCTTTACCGTCCTCTAAAAGTCAACAATAGAAAAAGGGATGTTTTTAAACATCCATGGACCATGTGCCAGGCACCATGTGGTGCCTGGTAAACGTATGTTTGGGGGGGCACCACATGTGACCCCCTGGCCACATAGTGGAGGCCCACGGGCCCTATTAGGGGGCCCCAAAAGTTCCTTTCCATCAGCCTTTCCATGGTTGCGAGACTGCCATGAAAAGGCTGTGGGAAAGGGACATTTTAATCCCTACGGCGGTGCCTGTGCAGGCATCGCCTCCGGTTTCGGGATTACGGTCCCACTGCTGCCACAAGGGCTCCTTGAGCCTGTCGGAGGTGGCAGACTATCCATCCAACAGCTGCGGTCAGACCAACTGCCTCGTAATGCGGTGGTCTACTATCCTGGATGTCCGTGGGACTGCCACCGACGGCCCATCTGTGGCAGTCCCACCGACATCATAATAAGGCCCTTTGTTGGGGGGAGATGGCCCCGCAAGCCCTTCTGTGCGTCGGGCTCGCTCGATGTGCTCTCTTGCTACATGCAGTATGGGAGGCTGGCGTGACAACATTTGATGGGGCTCTGGTATGGCTTTGACTGTAGCTTTCTGAAAGGGGTTCTGACGTGCACATCCCAGTAGCAGTGTATAAAAAGTTTGTAAATGTAAAAGGTATTGTATTTAAAAAATGAAGAGGGCTCATTTATAGAGGATGTACACACTGTGCACAAGCAAAAATGCTGAAGACCAATGCCTGAAGTGGGCTTACCTGTTGCCCTGTGCTGTATGCTGTGTTGGGTGGAAACAAGATGCGAATAACAGTTGATCAGATGAATGGATGAAGAGGGCTGCCTGAAAGTCCCTATATGTAATTATATAATATAATTTTCTGTAAAATCAAAATATCTTAGCTAACGCCGGACTTAAAAACAGACAGCAGGATGACAAAGGTATAAATAATTCAAACTTGAATGAAATAAAAAATGAAGAATGGAAAGAAGAAACGTAAAAACAAAGTGTTGTGAAAATCATGTCTTCCAGTGCAGAGGCATCTTTCATTTCAGTTTGAAAAGATGTGTTATTGAACATGCAACTAGGGATAAACTGCTATTCCATAAAATGCATGTGTCTAGCATGTGCTTCTGTTTAGTAAATGTGTCATGAATTTATGATAAGAAAAATCCTGCAAAAACACATTCAGTGATTGATTACTGATTGTTTAGTTTAAAAGTTATTCGATGGAGGACTTAAACATTATGACTGATCGCCTTCATAATTCTGTTAATTTATTTTAATAATTTGTTTTTTTATTTTAGTTTCAGGTTCTCAAAGACATGAAGACCAGACTCCATTTCGTGACCACCCGTTTGGATAGTTTCTCTACTTTTGACCCAGATACAGCATGTTTCTAGGAGCTCTTGAAAGTGTCAAATCATCCAAACCATGACCTTGACAAACACCTAAAGTGACATAAGTCTGATACACGTTATCTGTTATGTATGTTTCAAGGTGGTATATAATGTAAACAATAGTCTAAATTGACTACTTTTATCATACTGGTTTTCAGAACCCTTTGCAGAGGGCCATGGGGCATGCAGGGGTTACTGGGCCCAACCGTTGGTGTTGAGGCCTTTTACTCCTCATATCCCAGGGCCCGACCTACTATTGTTCCTGAGCAACTGGGCCAATGACCACTTTTGCACTTGACTCTTGTAAATGATCAGTCTAAGGGTCCCTCGGTGAGGAGGGGTGGATACAGATTAGTGAAAACGGCTATAACTCACAAATCATGCAGCAGCAGCAACAATAAATCGATGTCTAGACAAATACTACTTTTAGATCCAAAATATGTATTTTATTTCTAGCTCTACTCATTCAAATCTATTCTTGCAACACATTTTCCTCTTGAAGTTGGTGCTCTATTGTTTCACTGGCATGTGCCTGTCCCACCCATTCCTCATATTGTGAGTGAGGTTATTCCCAAATCACTGGTGGCCGCATCCAGGAAATGCTCACTAACTTATCTCACGAGTTCACGCTGACTCTTTGAATGCAGTTAAAAGTATCTTAGTGCTGCAGGAATTTCAGCAGAGAGTCCCCCAGGGCCTGGTAGGCCCATAACAAGTCTTCTGCTCTGGCAGGGAGGAAGCATGCAGTGTCTTGGAGGGTGCCCCGTCTACGGGCACTCTCAACAGCTCCTCTCCTGCTCAATTGAGTAAGCTGCACATGAACTTAGCAGCAGCACTTTGCAAGCACAGGCTGTCTTTTTGTAGCCTATGTGGTCGTGCTCCAGCACCGATCGAAGGTGCTTCTGCACTGCTACTGGTGCGTAAGTTTCCACTCTCCCAAGGGGGCAGAGATTCTGATGCTCCTGATCTCAATCCCCCTGAAGTGGGAATGCTCCCCCAGTATCCTCACTTGGTACATAGGGTCAGGTCACTTGCAGTTCTCTTTGCTGCTGGTGACCATATGGGTCACCGCTGCTCACTGTTCACAAGCTCCTGCAAGATCCACATGGCACAAATATTCCCCTCAGCCCCTCCTGACAAATATGGTTGCCGCACTTCTGCCATGCAAAGCTTTGGTCCTTACAGCATGGCAGTCCTTACCACAGCAGCCCCTGGCATATGAGGTTGCTGCTATAGGGTCACACAGGCTTCAGCTCTGATCCCAAGGCGTCTTTTCTATGGGGGGCTCTCCTGGCTCACAGGATCGCCTCAATGAGACCGTAGAGGCTTTTGCCCATACTGCATGGCAATCTTTTTACATGGCTATCGTCACAGCAGCCTTCTCTTGGCATATGGAGGTCTCTAACTCAGTCTTGCACATGTGCAACTATCTGATCGGTGCAGCACCATCTCCTCACACCTTGCACCAGAAGACCACTCAACAGGACTCCCCACTGGAACCTCGCTCCCACGAATGCTGTCCCCTTCCTCACAGGGCACACTGGTTTTAGCAAGTAGGCAGGTGCTGGTGCTCCAGGCTCCAGTGCAGATGGTCTTGGGAGCAGATGGTCTTGGTTTCCCTGGGCAGTAGCGCCTGCTACCGGGGAGTAGTGGTGGGGCAGGGAGGGGGGGGGGGAGTTAAAAAAAAAAGTGGGGAGAAAAAAAAGAAAGAAGCACTTACCTTCCCGGCTGCTGGCTTTCCTCCATCCTCTCCGTCCACGAGTCATACTGGAACAGGAAGCACCCAGGCTCCCCATAGCCAATCACAATGATGCAACGTGTGCCGTGGATTAGAGCTCAGATGTGGACTGGGGGCCTGGGCATGTTCCCCACCAGGCTGTGATATGCATCCTGGTGGAGAACATGCAAAGTGCGTATGACTGTTTGGTTAGCCCAAGACGGCCGGCCAAACAGTCATGCCCACTTTAGAGTGTGCAAACCACTCCGCCCCCTACAGCTGGCACAGCTCCGCTCGCCCGCCCGCACCTTCATAGCACCAGAGAATAGTGAAAAATAAAATGATAATGACACTTTGTTTTTCATTTTATTTTTCATGTGGGGCGACGCTCCTCTACCGTAGCAGAGAAGCCACCCCTGTCCCTGGGTGATACCCCCTTACCTAGTAGGGAGATCAGCAGGTTTTGGCCCCCAGTCCTGGTCACAAGCAGAAAGTCCTGCAGAGCTTTCCCTTCTCACACAGCTCACCTAGCTGCTTGGCAGATGACAATCTTTGAGGTCTCAACCTCACCATTTTATAGTTCATTTCCAGACACCAAATGTGATTTAGGGTCTGGGTCTTCGACGTTTTATGTTCGGGTTCAATTTCTGTTGAAGTACACACTTCTCCCTTCCCTCTTCTTCTTGAAAAGCTGTCTGTCACAGCAGGAGAGACACTGATGCTGAGACTAGAGGTTATACCTGGATGTCAGCCACAGTGATATGCACATCAAAAGGTTAATCTCAGGCTCCCAGACCCACTCTTCATGACTCTCTTATCAGCCACATCTCCTTCATGAGATGTGTTCAGGCCCCTTCCTTGTGATCTCTCACTGAGTCAAAGAGCACCTTTTTAATTGTATGGGGGATCCTCGCTCTCCCTTCTCCAGTGTGTCCCACCCAGCTCTCAGGAATGCAGCAATACACAGATCGGTCATTTCTATACCTCCTCATGTCTTGACCAGGCATGCCTGGGCTTCCCAAAATGTAACCCAGGGTCCTCCGTGTAATGTACCATTGAAGGCACACCTGCACTCAGTACACAGCACACACGCTGACCAGGACTGTTACCTCCACATATTGTGCCATCACAGGCACTCATACACTCAGTACACACATTTACTCTGTGCACATTTTGCTCAGTACTGTAGCTTTTCTGTACTCCTTCAACCAGGCAAACACAAAGAGATGATGGACGGAGTGCTGAAACTTTTCAGAAACTCACCCCCAGTCACAGATCTGGGTTGAATTCAATATCGTTCTTTAGTTCACTTCACCACCCCAATTCAGACCCAGCCATATGCAAATCAGTCTTGACCCTGTCCTTCATGGGAACAGTACAGCATGATCTGCCAGGCCAGGTCTTCCCTGGACCGGAAACAAGCATCCTGGGACCGGTTTCAGGGTACAACCAGCACACACGTTCACCATATGCGCTCTGCAGAACACTACACCTTTCATGTACTAATGTACTATACTCCTCACAGGTACACATACACCCAGTCCATGCAGTCACCATGCATGTACTGCATAGCATATATCTTTCATGTTCTGTGCTCCCCATAGTTATACATACACCCAGTATATGCACTCACCATGCACGGACTTCACAGGACTGCTCTATCCCTGTATTGTACCTTTCCCTGGCAAACATACAACCAGCAGTGTGAGGTTCCGTGAAATCTGAATCTGCGTTATAAATATCATGGTTCCGTTACGATTTTGGTAACAGCGAACCGTAACTAGTGAGTTTGGCTAGTACGTGTGTTTTCGTTACATTACACCAATGGATTCACTGCGTATTTAGGGTTTTCATTCCGAACCCTGGGTTCCATTTTGCGCATGGTAGCCATTTTGTGGTTGCCCTCACATAGGCCGATGACTGTGGTTAAACGAGCTCTTTGGTCAGGCACACCTTAGCTCGAGTTTGTGCTGACTCCTACATGACTTGAGTGAACTGACCTCGTTGCCTGAGGCCGACCCTGCCAAACCCGTTCCCGCCCGCTAGCTGATATTGATTAATGGTCAGAGCACGGGATCTTGTAAAGTTTTATTGCACACAAACATGCCCCATCCTACTTCTATCTGTTTCTGTTTCTTCTATTATGGTCCATTTACGATATGGGTTGTGGTCTCTTTATTATGGGTCTGTCCGGCTTGTCTAAAGAAGAATGTTGGGATTGTTCGATGATTGATCATGGGCCGGACAACTGAAAAGTGGGTTTTTCCGTCATGCGATACTTTTGGTGTGGTTACATGCGATTGGACAATTTGTAAAATAATGGGTGTTTGTCTGGAAAGTGATGTTTCTGGCATAAAAAGGGATGACTTGCTTTGTAAATTTGAGCAGTCTCCTGAGAACTCATACCATGATGACTTCTAGGACTTCTGTTACTGGCTGCAGCCAATAAATTCGATCTCTGATGCCACCAAGAAGTATCCTGTGTCTCTGTATTCTAAGACAGGTGAACCCGAAGACTTTGGGCGTGCCCCTGGCGCCGCTGGGTTCTAAAAACCCGGTTCTTCAGTTGGCGCCCAACGTTGGGCGACATCAAGCGGTACCGGTCCAAGCCCGAGGATCGAGAGGAACTTCGTGAGGAAACTCTGGAGGAGGGCCCCCACTTCAGCGACCCCTGCATGTCGAAAACGTGGACCGAAGGTCTTTTCCACGAGATTTCCCCCTTCTGACGGCTACGTAAGGACCACTGCCCTGACTGTCGCCCTGTCTTGGACACCCCCCCCTTTTTGTGAAACTTCGTAAGGCGAGACGATCGACGGATCTTCTGGGTGGCGTAGCAGACGACTTGGTTAAGTATAAGTGGGTCGCTCCCACTAATTTGTTTGGTTCTTAGTTTTACTTGGTCCTTAGTTTGAGCAGTTCTTGGTTTTGCTTGGTTCTTAGTTTGGTTCTTAGTTTGTTTGGTCCTTAGTTTTGATTTGAAAATTGCAATTTCCAAAGCCGAGGGTCTCGTATATTTATATGGTACTTGGTTTTGTTGTGGTTATAACAGGAAGTTCCGATTGGAGGACTCGTGTCCGATACCTCCAGTTGGAACTCCGACTTATGAGCTCTATTCTAAACATGGCATGGGCCCCATTACATTCAATGAAGTATGGGTCCGCTACACTAGGAAAGATGGCATCTTACGATGGACCCAACATGGTAGTTTTGATACAGAGATTTTAGACAATTTGGAAGCGAAATTATTTAGGAAGAAAGCCCGGCCAGCAATGTTCGACTCCTTCCGCCTTTGGCGCAAAGAAGCCAGTCAACGAGAGATAAAACAAGCTAAAAGAGATAAGAGAGAAAAGGGTGTATCGATAATGCAAGCTGCTAGGCAGTTTGAAGAAGATAAAGCGATTGAGGTGTCAAATAGGCAACATCATATGGCTATTGACAAATGTTATCCAGTTTTGTCACCCCCTCCTGTGAATCCTGTTAAGGATCCCGAAAAGGATCCATTAATGTCTTATTTGTTAAAGTCACCTCCCCCTTACGTGCAAGGTGCTACTGCACCGATATTACCGCTTGTTGTACAACAGGTTGCTGGTCAGCCTTTAGTCCCTCCGCAACCCCCTTTTCCTGTTACACAGTTGATTCAGGTTCCTCCTGCACCCCCTCTTCCTGGGTTGCCTACTTTACCTTTGCCTGCCTTGACTCAGACTGCTGTGCCTCTTGCTCCTGTCCCTTCGACTTCCTCCACTTCTGCGTCTTTTTCTTTACCATCGCAAGGTACCTTTTCTCCTGTTCTTATGACTGCTTCCTCCCCTTCTGTTCGTCGGCGAGTGGCTGACACTGTTGCTAATTTCTTAACTCCTCTATTTGGGTCGCTAGTCACGACCCCCGTTTCTGATGACAGACAGAGACGTAGTCAGCTCCCTGGTTCTGTGGAGCGTGGAGTGTTGGATTCGTTGGCTCGTAGGTGGGTTACGAATGTTTCTAGGTGTGATCCGGGAGTGGTTCTGAATACGTTCCTACAGTGGAAAGAGCCGACGCAGCGGTATGTTTTTGATATGATGTGTACTTTGCTTCGGGAACAATGGGAAGATGATGAATTGGAGTTGGCTCCTGTTGGATTGCTTGATATTCAGAGTGAGTTCGCCAAAGGGACGATAGTGGGAGCTGGTGTCGAGGATGCGGTAGTGACACTTCTTACATATAGGTCTGCACTCCCTCCCCAGCCATTGTTTGAGCCTGATGCCTCAGTTAGAAAGAAGGTACGACAATATCCAATGAGAGAGGTTCCTCCAGTTTGGAGAGAGGGAGACGCAAACGCTAATCCACCTATTTTGGCTCATTTCCAACGAGTTTGGATACATGTCCCTTGGAAGAGAGCTGAGGTTTTGGCTCTTAAGCAAACCTTACCCGACCCCCGTAAGAATCCTGCGGGGTATTATAAGGAATTGTCCCAGACAGTCGACGCATGCATTATGAATCTAGCTGACGTGGATATGTTATTGGGTAATGTAGTCCCTCAACCGTTGTGGGCGAAGATTCGCCATGAGGATCATACGTTAGAATTAGGTGATACATGGGTGAATATTGCAGCTGCAGATGCTAGACAGGTAGGAGGAGCTAAACCTGAGCCTCTAATAGCGGATTTACCCGGTAGAATTATTAATATGATGAAAACGATGATGCCAGCGTTACGAGTGAATTGGGACAAGTTGACAGCATGTAAGCAGAAGAAGGACGAAAATGTGTCTGATTTCTTCACCAGGTTTGAAGAGACTTTTATAGATCATAGCGGTCAAGATATGAGTACGGAAGGTGGCCAGAGACTGTTTGTAGATAAATTTGTCTTTAATTTACTTCCCGAACTGTGTAATAAGTTGAAAGATTCTGAGAGTTCTTGGGCTGTCTCTTCGTCGGCCCAGATATTGGCGACTGCATTGTACTACGAGAATAGGGATAAGGATGAGAAAGATAGATTAGAGAAAAAGACAAAAGACTTAAAAACGAAGGTTCTTCTGCAGCAGGCGTATCCGCCTCGCTCGAATCAGCAGGAATCACAACAACGTCTACAGTTTCAGCAACCTCCATCGTTTCAGAGACTGTCACAGAAACCTGAGTATTTTCCTCCAAGACCACCTTTGGGTCTGAATCAGTGCGCGTATTGTAGAGAGGAAGGTCATTACAAGAATGAGTGCCCTGTTTTACGACAACGTGCGAGCGGTATGTTGGCTCCAAGAGGTCGTGGTAGTTTCCAGCAGGTGTCTAGGGGTAGAGGACGTGGCGCGTTCCCTCAGAACGAACGTTCTTTTCCCCCATACACGTCTATGAATTATTTTGATCAGCAGAACGTACAGACTGGCAGATCTCCGCAATATTATGTTGATGATTGCTACGTTGAGAGTGAGAGTACTGGCTATAATGATTGCTAGGACAGCCAAGGACAAAGAGAGGGAGTAGTGTCAGTTCCAGTAGACCAGGATGGACCTTATGTTGCAGTGGTTACATTGGGTGTGGTAGAGCGTTTTCTTTTGGATACTGGTGCAGCGAAGAGTTCTATCATGCACTCTAAACTCCCTGGCGCACCTTTGTCTGGCTTAACGAATATTTCAGTGGGATTTTCTGGCGCCTCGGTTCGTAATCCAGTTTCTAGTCCCTTGTCTCTTTCTATTGGGCCTTGTGAATTGGACTCACCCCTTATTTTAACGACAGGTTGTGGTGAGAATTTGTTGGGTCTGGATTTGTTAAAGAGACTGCATGCGACATTGTATTGTTCTCCTTCGGGAGGACACCTTACATTGGGGTAGAGAGTGACCTCTCCGATGTATCTGTCTAGAGATCAGCTTCCACTGGAATTGCGTTGTCTCCCTGATACTCTTTGGGCTACTGGTCCTAATGATGTGGGTCTTTTGGGGATTCCACCATATGTTGTGACGCTCAAATCGAATGTTAGATTGCCACGTATTCCCCAATATCGGATTTCGAGTGATGGTGAAAGAGCGCTTTTAGCGATCATCTATGATTTAATTGAGCAAGGTGTGATCGAAGAGACGAGAGGGAACGTGTGTAACAGTCCTGTTCTGCCTGTCTTGAACCGTACTGATTCTTCTCAGCAGCCTGAGTATCGGTTTGTGATTGACCTTCGAGAGGTTAATAAGATTGTGGTGCCCCAGTTTCCTGTTGTTCCGGACATTACTGCTTTGTTGACTTTGATTCCAGCTTCAGCTGCCTGGTTCTCCGTCATAGACTTGAAGAACGCTTTCTTTAGTATTCCAGTCGCCGAAGAAAGTAGAGATATTTTTGGCTTCTCCTTGGGAGGACGAAGCTTCCGGTTTAAGCGCGCTCCTCAAGGCTATTGCGAAAGTCCGTCCATCTATAGTCAGGCTTTGAAAACTCAGCTTGATACTTTTGTGTTGCCTGCGGGTGCTGCTCTTATTCAGTATGTTGACGATCTGTTAGTGGCTGCTGATGATAAGGAAACTTGTAAAGAAACTACTCTTTCGTTGTTACAACATTTGTCTGATTTGCATCATAAAGTGTCACCTTCAAAGTTACAGTACTGTCGCCAAGAAGTGACCTACTTAGGTCATCTCTTGTCGAAGGAGGGAAGAAGGTTGACCCCAGAACGAATCCAAGCGATTGCTCAAATGACTGTGCCTAGTACGCAGAGAGAGGTACGCGCTTTCTTGGGTATCACGTCGTACTGTAGACAGTGGATTCCGAATTTCTCCTTGTTGGCAAAACCTTTGTTGGATTTGACTTGTAAGGATACACCGAGTCCTCTTCCCTGGTCTGATGATTGTCATAAAAGTTTTTCTGAATTGCGTGACGCGTTGTGTTCTGCTCCGCTGTTGGGTACTCCTGACTACAGTAAGCCTTTTACACTCTACGTTCATGAGAGAGAGGGATGTGCATTGTCAGTTTTGACGCAGCAGTTTGGTGAGAAGCAGCGTCCATGTGCGTATTTCTCGTCGACTTTGGATCCGGTAGCTAGAGCATTGCCGAGTTGCTTAAGAGCTACAGCAGCAGCGGCTGTTTCCATCCGACAGTCTGCTGGGTTGGTGATGGATAATACGTTGGTGGTGATGGTTCCACATGCAGTGGATACTTTATTGAACAGAACAAAGACTCAGCATCTTACTAGTGCAAGGTTGTCGGGTTATGAGTTGACGCTTTTGGCCAGTCACGTGCACATTAAACGGTGTAACGTATTGAATCCAGCGACATTGTTGCCGATTTCTGTGGATAGGGATGGTCAGGAACAGCATGATTGCTTTCTTAGGACAGAAGAGGAAACGAAGGGTAGAGTTGATCTAAAAGATACTCCTCTTTCAAATCCAGATGGTACGCTATGGGTTGATGGGTCATGCTACAAGCTCCCGAATGGTGATACGACTGCGGCATATGCCGTGACGACATTGTGTACGATTGTTGAAACTGCACGAGTGAGCTATAATTCAGCACAAGCAGCGGAATTGATCGCATTAACAAAAGCGTGTGTCTTGTCTGAAGGAAAGAGAGTGAATGTATATACCGATAGTCAGTATGCATTTGGTGTAGCACACAGTTTTGGACGCTTGTGGAGAGAGAGAGGATTTCTTACGTCGCATGGGACTAAAATCCAACATGGACAGTTGGTGAATGAGCTTCTTGAGTCACTTACTCTGCCGAAGCAAGTTGCGATTGTGAAGTGTAGTGCTCACCGAAAGGTTACGGACGATGTTGGCCGTGGTAACGCATTTGCGGACGAAGTTGCGAAAGAAACAGCGAAAAATATGATGGGTCGAATGTATGTTACAGGCCCTGCGAGATGGATTTGCGCGGCTGGAATGTGTGAGGATACGATTGAGAGTGTGAAATCGATTCAGGCCGAAGCTATGGAGAGTGAAAAAAACGTGTGGAGAGAAACTACGGGTAGATTGTATTCAACTGGTTGTTGGGTTGAGTTGTCGGAACACCAAAGATGGATGTTACCCGATGCGTATGTGCTTGCGGTGGTTACGATGGCACATGGAATGTCTCACATCAGTGCGAAAGGGATTTGTAAGCTGTTGGCTCCAGAGTGGGAGAATGGAGGAATTCCCAAGTGTGCGGAGAATGTGGTCAAAAATTGTATGGTGTGTCTGATGTATAATCCTGGTAAGGGAACTCCAACTCCAGCTGGTCACTTCGCGCCTCCGACGTATCCGTTCGAGGTTTTGCAATTGGATTTTATCCACATGGAAAGATGCAACAATTTGAAATACGTCCTTGTAGTTGTTTGTGCCTTTTCTAGATGGGTAGAGGCATACCCCCTAAAAGATAATACTGCCTTGTCCACAGCTAAAGTCTTGCTCAAAGAATATTTCCCTAGGTTCGGGTTGGCAAGTATGGTGTGGAGTGATAACGGAAGTGAGTTTGTGGGCAGGATCATGAAAAGAGTATGTGAGGGTTTGGGCATAAAACAGAAATTCCACACTGCGAATCATCCCCAATCAGCTGGTTTAGTGGAGTGCTATAATGGCACTCTGAAGCTGAAGTTAGCCAAGATTCAGGGGAGCTCTGGTCTCCAATGGCTCGATGCCTTGCCATTGGCACTTTTGTCAACTAGAACTACAGTGCATTCCCGAATTGGACTTAGTCCGTATGAAATTGTTTTTGGTCGACCGGCAAATGTGTGGGGAGTGCCGAGACCAACGAAATTTAGTGACATCGATTATCCTGTGTTGGTGGACTATTTGTATGACCTGACGGCTAAATTGCGTGTCTTGCATCAACAGGTTCATGATAGCTTGCCACCAGCATCTGTGGACCCAGGTCATACTATCAATCCTGGTGATTGGATCCTGGTAAAGAATTTTCAGAGGACTAAGAACGATCAGCCCCGTTGGACGGGCCCTCACCAGGTGTTGTTGCCTACAAGGACATCTGTAAAAGTCTTCGGAAAAAGACTTGGATCCACGGCGTACACTGTAAGAGGGTACCTTTACCACTGCCGTACGACCAGTGGATCCGCGAAGGCATCGCAGACACCGAAACTGAGAGACTACCGAAATTCACACCGTTTAGCGACGCTGAAGTGGTATGGACAAGGTCTGAGAAAGGAGATGACGATGTCTCGCAAGCAGCTGTGCCTTCACCTTTAAGATTGGACACCACTGAACCTGAACTGTTGTTTCAAAGTCAGACAGAGCCTGGTAAAAGTCGTTATAACCTGCGTTCTAGAGACAATGGACTAATAAAGAACAAATAATTCCTTTCATTTTGAGAACAGCACTCTCTCAGCCGAGAAACTGTTTTGATCCTTTTTTCCTTTTTTTCGAACCACCATCCGGGTTCAGCTGTAAGGTCGCGGTGTAAAGACTTGGGATTGCAGCCGTGTAGACACAAGGTCAATGGTTCTGGTTGGTCCTAGGGCGTTCCCTGGACTGACAGACGCACTCCTTAGCAGAAGAAAACCAACCGCCGCAAACAGCACGGTGAGAGGATGGAATTTTTTTGAGGTCAAGAGAGCTGTTGAGAAAACGAACTTTAAGATGAAACTATGCAGGATAATGCATCTCAAATGTTTTCCGATTACATGTATTATGATGTTTCTTAGCATGACGTTAGCTTTGGTGGGTTGGATTGTTTTTTTCTACCCAATTGACTTCTGCACCCACTTCTCAACCTACGTCTTTTCCTATTACTACTTCTTTGCATTCCTTTCATATCTTACCCGAACACGAGCAGATTAGAAGGTCAGAATTTGTAAATAACTCATTTGTACAGCTTCTGCATCAACATCAGTTGGTAGTGAACAGCACTAATTGTTGGGTGTGTGGCCTTATGCCACATACTACGGATAGAGGTATTCCCTATCTGGTACTGCCGTTTAGTCAGAATGGGTCTTTATGGGCTTTCCAGACGATGTTCATTTATGCTATCGAAGTCTATCCCCTGCGTTCCATTAGAGATAACTCGAGTAATAAAGCCTTGGTGAAGGGAATTGCAAATATGAGTAGGGATATCGATACGTATAGGACTATTCCCAAAGATGAGTTACTAGCTTATGTTGGCTGGAACGCGACTGGATACAGTGTTAGCCTGAGTGAAAAGCAGAGACGAAAGAGGTCACCCCCGATTTGGATCGTACCCCACCAAGGTCATTTTTGTCTGCAAGGTATTGGCAGGAATCCGAAAGCTCAGTTAGGGAAGAGTGTTTGTGCTCAGACATACGTTTTTACGTCTCAGTCTTCCCCGCCGCTTTTGGCAGCCAAGGGTACATATTTTGTTTGCTACAACAGAGCATATACATGGTTGCCCCCTGATTTTTCGGGAACGTGTTATGTTGGATATTTGTTGCCTCCTACGTATACTGCTGCCGCAGATTACCACAAGACGAGAGTTGTCAGGGGTGTCTTCGATCAGGAAGATACCGCTGGACAAGAAGTGGGAGACTTCTTTAAGGGTTTCCTACCGTTTTGGGGACCTATGGTTAACAGTAGGAGCTTGCGGCAATTGACGAGAGTGGTTGAATCCACCATAAACGAAACTGCCGGTGCCCTTAGTAATTTGACAGCTGAGCTTCAAGCGGATCGCCTTATGACATTGCAGAATCGTATGGTTTTAGATGTCATACTTGCAGATCGAGGTGGAGTATGTAAAGTGATCCAATCGAGTTGCTGCGTTTTCATTCCAGATAATGCTCCGACAGTATACGAGGCCATCTCCAGGCTACATAAGATCTCCGAGTCAATACATACGGACGGAGGAGATTGGTCGTTAACTGGATGGTTTTGGGAACTGTTATCCGCTTGGGGATGGAGGATTCTGTCGATCATTGGCGTGGCTTTAGCGATTCTTTTCTTGTGTTGTCTCTGTGTACAGTGTGGTCCTGCCATATGTGGCCTTTGTGCTACTACCTGTGTTAGGAGACCGCCTGTCTTGAGAAAGGTACAGAGAGATAATATGATGCTTCAACAGCACCTTGATGATTTGATGAATATCGACATCAATTCAGATGCAGACTGAGATTGCCTATGTAAGGGCAGAAGGAGGGTCTGCGGTTCCGTGAAATCTGAATCTGCGTTATAAATATCATGGTTCTGTTACGATTTTGGTAACAGCGAACCGTAACTAGTGAGTTCGGCTAGTACGTGTGTTTTCGTCACATTACACCAATGGATTCACTGCGTATTTAGGGTTTTCGTTCCGAACCCTGGGTTCCATTTTGCGCATGGTAGCCATTTTGTGGTTGCCCTCACATAGGCCGATGACTGTGGTTAAACGAGCTCTTTGGTCAGGCTCACCTTAGCTCGAGTTTGTGCTGACTCCTACATGACTTGAGTGAACTGACCTCGTTGCCTGAGGCCGACCCTGCCAAACCCGTTCCCGCCCGCTAGCTGATCTTGATTAAGGGTCAGAGCACGGGATCTCGTAAAGTTTTATTGCACACAAACATGCCCCATCCTACGTCTATCTGTTTCTGTTTCTTCTTTTATGGTCCATTTACGATATGGGTTGTGGTCTCTTTATTATGGGTCTGTCCGGCTTGTCTAAAGAAGAATGTTGGGATTGTTCGATGATTGATCATGGGCCGGACAACTGAAAAGTGGGTTTTACCGTCATGCGATACTTTTGGTGTGGTTACATGTGATTGGACAATTTGTAAAATAATGGGTGTTTGTCTGGAATGTGATGTTTCTGGCATAAAAAGGGATGACTTGCTTTGTAAATTTGAGCAGTCTCCTGAGAACTCATACCGTGATGACTTCTAGGACTTCTATTACTGGCTGCAGCCAATAAATTCGATCTCTGACGCCACCAAGAAGTATCCTGTGTCTCTGTATTCTAAGACAGGTGAACCCGAAGACTTTGGGCGTGCCCCTGGCGCCGCTGGGTTCTAAAAACCCGGTTCTTCAAGTGACGGCTCCTCCGCTAATGCAAAGGAGATTCGTCCCACTGCTTAGAAGCAGTGAATGAAAGGAAAAATAATATGATAATAACGTAATGTTATTATTATTTTATTTTGTCCTGCTTAGGCAGCTTGAGTGACGGGTCTGGGCAGGGCTGCTCTGCTCACAGAGCAGGGCAGCGGAGTAGTGGTAGCACCCTGCTAAGTGCGCAATGACTGTTTGGCCAGCCCTCTCGGGCCGGCCAAACAGTCATGCACACTTTGCTTGTTCTCCATGCAGGCTGCATTACAGCCTGCGTGGTGAGCATGCCCAGTCCCCAGTCCCTGGATGAGCACTCAACCACGGCGCTCAGACCAATCACAACACTTCATTGCAGCGTTGTGATTGGTCAGGGGAGCCTGGTTGCCTGCTTCCTGTTCCATACCTGAGGAAAGACGACAGAGAGAAGCGGCTGTATGGTACGTTTTTTTTCTTTGATTTATAATCCCCTTGCCCTTTGCCCCGCACCCCCGATCTGTGCCGGCTGCTATTGACATCCAGTGCAAAGCCACCACGCCAACACTGCACAGCACTTCACATCTAACTGATCTAGGACAAAGGTGAGTTAAGCCCACAGCAGCTGTACTTTAAAAAGTGAGTGAGCCAGCAGGCCTCACTCCAGTGCCACAAGTTGTTAAAAAAGACCAGTTCACTTCTACTGATCACTACACAGTATGCTGCCACCACAGTGCTCGTGCTGCCTAACTCCAAGTGAAAGTAGTACCCTTCGACCTCTATGAGTGTAGCACATTGGGCACCCCTCCCACTGCAACTAAACTGCAATCCATGAGACAGGCCTATGTCAATGGCGCACACGTATGATCCGTGTTTACCTGTGACAACAAAAATCAGCACTAGGGATCCAGACAACAGTAAATTGGGTACTCAGGACAGGGGTACAAGTCCATTACTGTCCATGACTTTTCCGTCCCAACACTGGTTTATTCCGGTAGCCTTGAACGGTCATGTTGGTACATACTGATAATGTCTGGAACTTGGTGGAAATTTCCCAATGTAGGGTAAAGGTCAGGAGTCATTCCTATGAAAGCCGCATTGAGTGAACACAAAGAGAGACAGTATCCTTCTCCAGGGCACACATCCAAATGCAGATAGGCACAGCACCAGATTTCACCTTAACTGAAGAAGGCTCCAGCAATACTCGCTGAGGCTCTGCAAAGCACCTTGTCTTCTCACTGATGGGCATATTTACAAGAACCTACCTGATCTTAAAAGTGGTGCAAACACACCTTTACATAAGGAAGACAATCCCAGACCCTCATTGGCAATCTCAATGATGCCATGGAGGTACTACTCTTGCAACTTGGAGCCCTAAGAAGACCACCACTACAGAGGCAGCACTGCAGAAGAGAGCAGGTCTACCGCCAAAGGATCACTCTCATACACCTCTGGCCAGAGTAGGCGATAGCCCACTACAGGCTAAAACGGTCCTCCATCCTATTCCTGCTCAACCAGATAGCTACAGGCCACATCCCAGCGCAGCACTAACATCTTTCCGCAGACCAAGGTACTTACAGTGCTGCACATGTTGGCCTCAGGTACCTTCCAAACCACCACTGCCAGAGTCACCGGAGTCTCCCAGGCATCTTTCTCAAGGTTCCTCACCACTGTCTTGGAAGCCATCATCAGCTTGACGCCGCAGCACCTACGATTTCGTAACACTGCGCAAGAACTACTTGCCAACAAGCAAGGCTTCTATGCCATTGTAGGTTTTCCACTTATGTTGGGGGCAATTGACTGCACCCATGTGGAACTTGTGCCTTCTGCGGACATTGCACACATATACCGCAACAGGAAGCACACATACTCGATGAATAAGCAGGCAATTGTTGACCATCTTAGAGCGTTCGTCAGTGTTGTCGCCAAGTATCCAGGAAGCGTGTATGACTTCTACATCTTCCACCAATCTGTCATCAACCAGTGGTTCCAGAATGGCATCTATGGAAATGGACTGCTTGTTGGTAGCACAAAATGAACACACCACACACCTCAGGTCATCAATCATGTAGCTCAACTATGTGAAAATGCATATGTAGCAAATAGGATTCTGCATACATTGTAACTGGGTCAACTACTATACAAAACACCTAATGCCAAAGAACAACATATATCTAAGTAGCTCAAACAAGGGAGTGGGCTAGAAATACTCTCACAAACCACTAACACCCTTATGCATCAAGCCAAAATCCAGTCGGTAAAATACCGATTCGTTAATAGCTCCCGGTATTGCGTGAAAAATACCCAATCCCAATGCATCAACCCAAAACCCGAGCAAATAACGATTCGCTAAATAAATAACCTCGAACATACCGAATCGCTAATACCCAAAATGCTAATTTACCGATTCGCTATATACCGAATTAGCAATTACCGAAATCACTATTAGCTCCCGGAAATTGCCAATAGCAAATAACGAATCGCACCCCAATGCAACAAAACTCGCTAATAACGAAAATCCCAAAAATCGCTATTTTGCCAGAGCTAAATAAGGGGAATCAAAACCTGGAGGTAAAGTTACAAAAAAAAAAAAAAAGATGAGGATAAATTCTTCCCACATGTGCAAATGATTGAGGCAATCACTAAACCCTTAAATGTGGCCCAGGAGACCCTGTTGGCTCCCACAAAATGGCTGCCCTCTACGTGCTTGCAAGGAGGATGCGGATCAATGCAGCAGGACAGCGCAGTAGAAGGGTCCAGGAGCGAGTGTTCAGACTGCGCATAACCTTGCTCGGACAGAATGAGGACGAGGTGTACCAGAAGTATCGCCTCAATCGCGCTATGATCATGCGCCTGATTGCAGACCTGGAACCATTACTGCAGCACCAGACACACAGGACAAATGCTATCCCTGCGCACGTTCAGGTCCTATGCAGCCTGCACCTACTGGCCTCCGGGAGTTTCCAGGGGGTAATTGCGGTGGCCGGAGGTGTTTCGCAAAGCGCACTGTCACGCTTCTTCAAGAAATTCCTAGATGCCATGCTGACAATGCTCCACACACACATCAGCTTCCCCACAACCCCACAGCAGTTGGACCGCACCAAACAGGCATTCTACCAGGTGGCCCAATTTCCACATGTGATTGGATGCATCGACTGCACGCATATCCCCATATGTCCTCCGTCAGCAAATGAGTACCTATTCCGGAACCGCAAGTCATACCACTCGATCAACGTGCAGGTTGTGTGCGATGCCAACAACATCATAACGGACCTAGTGGCACAATTCCCAGGGAGCACACACGACTCATACATCTTCCGCAACAGTGGAATGCACAGGCGACTAATCAATGGAGAATTCGGAGAGGGACTCCTGTTAGGTACGTAGAAATACGCCTCCCCACACCAACACCACACATGTATGTACATCACCAATGCTAAGTCTATGCTTCTATCTTCTAGGTGACAGTGCTTACGCCCTGCGGGAATACATACTCACCCCATACCTAAATCCAGCAACCCCGCAGGAACATCGCTACAACGCTGCACACATCAGCACGAGGAATGTGATAGAGCGGACTTTTGGGATTCTCAAGAGCCGCTTCCGTATCCTCCACAAGACTGGCGGCGCCATGCTATACCAACCAGACACATGCTGTCGAATAATTGCTGTATGTGCAATGCTGCACAACATTGCCACCAGAAGGGGGACAGGGATGACGACCACCAGGCTGACCAACCACCCGCCCAACGACGACCGGCACACATCCCAAACACAGCAGAGGGCCATAGGAGGCGGACATACATAATGCAAAATCCTTTTTGACCCTGGGTAAAATGAGACATTACAAGTTGGTGTTGGGTGCAACTGTTTAATGCACAGTAGCACTGAGGATTGTGCAACAGAACTAGCATTGTGAATCATGCTCCGATTGCATACATGTAAATAAAAGGTGCCTTAAAGTCAGGCCTGTGCAAACACAATAATTGGATGGCCATGGTTGCTCCACCATGGACCTGCAGCATGTCCAAATTTCTAGTGGCGCTTGCCACGTACACCAAGCCTCCGCTCAGGTGCATCCAAAGCCTCACCACGGCCTGTCCCCGTGGAGGCACGCGAACTGCGGCACCTGGTGCTGGCCTCTGCCAGTGACACGCTGCTGACACTGGAGGCAGCCTCACTGGTGTCATCCCCTCCCAATGCTGCAGCACTGCATGTGCTGCTCTGAAGTTGTTCCACAGCAGTGGTGATGTGTCCCAGTGACTTGGCCACATCACCGCAGAAGTGCCCAAGGTCCACCTGCAGGGAGACTGTGCGGCGTGCCAACACAGCGGTGCAGTTGCTGTGCCGTTGTATGGCCTTGGTAGCGGCGGCGGAACGCAACATTAGCTGCCGGTTACTCCTCCTCTGGGACTCATGGCCCTCCCTGATGGCACGGGTGAGCTCACGTACCTCCTCCCTGAGCTGAGCATTGCCATCAGCAACCGCAGTGGTCTGGTCCCTGACCGCCGTGCCCATGTCCCTGACCGCGGAGCCCATGTCGGTGACTGCTGCAGTCATGGCGCGCATCTCCCTCGCTAGGCGCACGATATTGCAGCTGATGCTAGCCACATGTCTTCCCTGCAGGTTCTGTGTACGCAGCATCCTCTCCTCGATTGCAGAGGTTGTTGGGACATCCTGGTCTGCTGAGGAGACGGAACTGCGACGGGCCCTGTGACGCCGTGCGTGTCTTGAGCCTCCAGGTGGTGCAGCAGGTGGTGTGGATGTGCGCTGCGTGGGTGCCAATTGCGGGGGGGGGGGTTGCCATCTCCTGCAAGGGCGCAACTTGGTGCCTGTGCCTCTGCGGTATTGTGGCTGTACTAGCTGCAGGCTGTTTTGCTGGTGCCGTTGCTTGTGGCGCAGGTGCTGGTGCCTTGGCTTGTGGCACTGGTGCTGGTGCCGTTGATTGTGGCGCTGGTGGAGGTGGTGCTGGTGGGGTGGCAGGTGTTGGCGGTGCGTGCGCATCCTGCGCTGTCTCCTGGTCTGACTCCACGGGTGTCTCAGAAATGATCAGCTGGTCGCTGTCGTCAGAGTCCCCAGGTGATGCATCTGTGTGTGAAACCGTGCATGATTAGTGGGATGATTACACCTACATAGTGTTGTACCCATTAATGTCCCTCTGTGGTCCAACAAATGAACAGTCTACAGCCATGTACAAAATATGTGGTGTATGCTCATAGGATTTACGCCTGTACATGCACTCTGGGCTGACTAGACTACAACTCCCAAGATGCAGTAGTGTCATGTGTGGAGCAGTCTGTGCCAGAGCTGCAGACACAGTGAGATTGGGCTGGGGGCATGGGTATGGATTTACGCTATGCTGGGTGTGGCACAGGCATGCATCTTACCTTGGGCACTTGTGGCTGCGCCGGACGTGTCCATCTGGGTCACCCCCACGACGGCTTCCCGCTCTATCGTCCCTTCCACAAGGTCCTCCAGGGCTGTGTTGGATGGTGCAGTGGATGTTCCGCCTCCAGTCCTTCTTGCCTCCCGGAGCCTCTCAGCAATCCTCTCTTTGGCGCGCTTCCGCAGGTCATACCACCGTTTTTTAAGGTCGTCGATGCTGCGGGTAGTGACGCCAACCGCATTGACCCTCTCACGGATGCGCTGCCAGATGTGCCGCTTCTCTGTCTCAGGCACCTTGAGGGACAGCTTGCCAAAGAGGCGGTCGTGTTTGCTGGACACTCCCTCGATGAGGTACTCCAGCTCCCTGTCCGAAAACTTCTTCTTGCGCTTGCGTGCCGATTCTGCGCTGGATGGCACTTCCTGCGACATGATGGTTGTCTGATGTGAATGGCAGAATCTGTGTGGCCTCACTCTGCACAGCCTGTCCTTCTTTCCAGCTCCTGTCTGCTCCTCTGTCGAGGCTATGTGGGTGGGGCAGCAGTATTTCCTGGTTGGTGATGTCATCAGCCCGTTCCCGGAGCGACGCGGCAATTTGCGATTTCGCTATTACCGATTCGGTAATAGCTAACTCTGTATTACCGAACTCGCTATTAGCCAAATCGGTATTACCGAACTCGCTATTTGCTAGTGAGGCCGTTTGCGTGCCCCGCTATTAAGGAATCGGTAAATTTAGCGATTTTTAAGGAATCGCTAAATTTCACCGAATCTGTTGATGCATGCCAATTACCGATTCCTTAATGGCGATTCCTTATTTTTCGCTATTAAGGAATCGGTATTAGTTTGGTTGATGCATATGCCCCTAAGTCACTCTAGGAATACAGATATTGCAGAACTCATCAGACAAAAATTTCAAAGAATAAATGCAGCATGTGCCACAAGACATGTGCTTGCGCTGTGCTGCACTCATTCTGAAACAAAGCCATGTGTCATATGCACAACAAGATGACAGATCACTCTGCTAGCCCCCTTGCTGGTGTGCAATTAGCTGATATGCACCAACACAGGCACCCATGCACCATGGTGCAAATGTGCCTGCGTCATGGGGAGGAAAGTATTTCTGCATGAAGGGACACCTAATTGCACACAAACGATCACAAAAGTAAAATTACCCTTACTCTGGGTTGTGTAAGAATGTAGCATTCATATAAAGAGCATACAAATAAGAGAAATGGAAATCTCACTCCATGTTGCCCATTCCTACGCCTACCCTGGTGAGGCCTAGCAATCTGATGCATTTGCAGGTGTAAAATTAATACCAGATTCACAAATGTAGCCAAATAAATGTGTGTTGTGTGGGTACACACACAACAATATCCATGGCCTGCTCCAACACACATTCAAGTGGATACCAGGTTACCATATGCCCAAGGACATCAATAGACATGTGGGTTGGCTTGACATGTCCCAGTAAGTAGAGTGCACCCGGTAGCACCTGCACCTCAAACAGTGACCCACCTGGGGTGCAAGGGGGATGTAACTTACCCACAATGAGTACAAAATTTAGCATTCAAGTACTTCCGTTGCCAGCTACCCTCAGTACAATAACTCACAATGATGGATCTGGCTGATGCACGTACATAGTAATCTCCAAAGGTCAAGGGGGCTTCTATACAAGCCCCTTGAGCCACCGGTTTTCGTTTTCAATAAGTGTAAAAGTGACGTACCGGTGGTGCAAGGAGCTTCTAAATAACCCCCAAGGTGTTCTGAGGTGCCCATACATCCTGAAGTTACAACATGGAGGTAATACACAGGACCTGGCCAATGGCATCATGGTGATGTGTAGGCTGTAAAGTATAGGCAATTCAATGTCAGCCATGCAAGTCAATTGCATGTACCACAACATGATGAAGTAGATAGTACAAAGCTGCACAATGGACACAAATTAAAAAAGCATACAATATCTGTGTACGGACCAACACACCTCTGCCAGAAGATCAGGAGGAGCTGGACAATCCGGAGGATGGGCATGATGAAGAAGGCGATGCAAGACACACCACAGCTTCTGCAGCTGCAACAGCGCAGAGGGATGCCATCATCCGGAACTTTTGTCACACAGATCAGTCATCTAGCAGGGGATAAGACTCAAATTAAAGGAAGACTGGGTATGGGACAATGTATTGGGCATCTGTGAGAAGTTGGCCTGGTATATGCTGTCCACTA
Source organism: Triturus cristatus (assembly GCF_964204655.1). Taxonomy (NCBI): domain Eukaryota; kingdom Metazoa; phylum Chordata; class Amphibia; order Caudata; family Salamandridae; genus Triturus; species Triturus cristatus. The sequence goes on along the minus strand of NC_140590.1, from coordinate 724,600,679 downwards.
ATTAAAGTGGGCACCTTGTACCAGTCCAAACAACCCTTATGGTGATTAGGTCAAAGATAACCTTTATAGAAAGCTATCCTAGTGGTAGCTATGAAGAGCAGCCTTCAGGCTAAGGGCCATATTCACAAGGAGTTATCGCCGAATTAACGGCACTTTATCGCATCCAAAGTCGTGATAAATTTACCTCCCCGTTCACAAGCAGGCACCAACAGCCATTATCACCAGTTTACATGCGATAGCTGCCGCAAAAAACATCGCCACAGAGGACCCCCGCAAATATCGCTAATGAGATGCAGAGTAGGCATTCCCGTGCCAAAAGCCGCGACCACACCACTCCTCAACATTCTCAACGACCAGACAGATCGATGATAAAAACACACAACAGGCGATAAGGGGCGTTAGCACCAGGAAATCTACACCTGCTCTGACGTGGTGTTAATTCGGACGGCAGCTTCACCACAAAAGGGAGACCAGCCCAGAGCTACACCTGAAGAACAACAGATGCCATGGAGTCACCCATCATGCGGCCCGGACACACTAGAGGGCCACAACAACCACCGCCACCAACCCAGAACCCCAACACACACAGGGAACACTCCCCCCTGGACCACCACAGAAGCAGCGCAGACAAAGACAGCGGACCCTCAGGAAACGCACCAGCCTCACAGACCCAACATCTGATAATGTCACTGTCCACTACAGGCTGAAAGGGACAACCATCCTTCGCATCCTGACCATCATCGCCTAACAGGCCGACGGCACCAACATAGCGGACAACCAACATCCCACCCCACACCAAGCTGCTGTATTGGCTGCACCCATTGGCCCCTGGCACCCCCCAAACAACACCCGACAGAGTCAGAGGAGTCTCACAGCCAGCCACATCCAAGTCCCCCACACCTGTCCTGGACATCACCATCACCCTGGTAACCCAGTCCTCATACATCCAACACAATGCGCAGGATCCGCTGGAGACCAAGCAAGGACCATACGCCATAGCAGGATGCACGCACGTGTTGGGGGCAATCCACAGCACACATGTCCCACCTGTGCCCTCTGGTGACACAGCACACAATCACTGCAACAGGAAACACACGTCTCACATCAATGTGCAGGCAACAAAAGAACACCGTGGAACCTCCAACAATGTTTCCTCCAAATACCCAGCCACTGTGCACGATTCCTTCACCCTCCGACAGTCCATCAGCAACCACCCTACCCAGGATGGCAACAATGGAAATGCACAGCCCCATGGCAAGTTACATATGGACACCCTACTCACTTCAACTCCGCAACCATGCAACTAACAACTCGTCACAAAATCACTACCAACATGCACAACAACATGACCACCCACCAGACACGACAGAACAACTCACAATGGTTACCTGGCCAAGCCTTGAACATGAGCCATCAACGGCATGGCTCCTCAGCCACACAACATCCGAATGTGGGGTGAGGTGGCAACCAGCATGTGTGAAGGATGCATGAGAACCATGATTGGCAAACTACACAATGCCAAGAGTGGCAGAGATGTGCTGAACTGACCGCAGTATACAGAACACACCCTTATCCATGGCAACACACACCTTTGGTGTATGGAGTCTAGTGGACGCAACCATTTCACCCCAGCCAGTTGGGGACCTTGCAGAAATGTTGCCTGTTACGCCCCCCCAAGCGTGACCAGAGTGGGATGGCGAGGCGTACGCCACGCCAGCATAAGGGTGTGAGTAAAAAGCACGTAGCCCTTGGCGTGGTCCTCTTCTGGAAAGCACAACGTCTCTGCCAGGACGGCGCCTCTCACCCCGCCACGGGGCCGAGACTGTCCTCGTGAGCGGAGTTGCCTGCGATGCCGTGCGCCTGCCGGACCCCAGCACGCTGCACCATGAACCCATCAGGCCCGCCCCTGCGCAGCCAGGCCACACTGATCACCTGTCGACACCGGCGTGTGTCAAGGAGGGCCCACCACGTGCCGGAGCAAGCTACAAGCCCGAGGGCGGCGACGTTGGCAGCCTCCTCAGTCCATCACGGCCTCCACGACACAGGCCCACTTTACTCCTTTTCCGTTGACGTACTCTACTGCCGCCTTCAGACAACTCTTTGGCCCAGTTGGTCACATGTGCGAAAATGTGTCCAGATTCATGAATGGCAGTGACCTCAATTCAGGGCCAGCAGCCACAGCACCAGACCCACCCCGATCAGTGAGGCATAGTTCCATATGGGCTATTTGCGACACGTGGTGCCACTAACTCTGTTCAATGCCAGCCTGCGACACGTGGTGCCACTAACCCTGTTCAATGCCAGCCTGCGGCACGTGGTGCCACTAACCCTGTTCAACGCCAGCATGCGACACGTGGTGCCACTAACCCTGTTCCACGCCAGCCTGCGACACGTGGTGCCACTAACCCTGTTCAACATAAGTCCGCATCACATGGTGTCACTGAACCTGAACTACGCAGGCCGGTGGGGCCATCCAACCTATGCCGGCAACACTCGGTGAATGGCCCGTGCTGTCCGCTGCCTCCAGCCTACACTGCCGTCCATTAGGTCACAGACTCTTCATTTTGCATTGGCTCAGTTCATATCAGCGGACCGGCATCATCGCAGACTGCATCCCCTTTCGGCCCCGGTGTCACTAAGTCTGTTCCCCGACAATCATGGACACTCTCTGGTCTAACTGTGGTGGCGTCTGACTCCATGGCCCAGTCAGCAGTTTTCATCCTCATGTAGCTGATACCGAATTGGTGGTGGCAACAAGGCTGTCGGATTCCACTCATCCATTTGCTGCTTCCGGATAAAATCAAACCTTTTGGCGTCATGCCCTGGAGGACACCTTCCACTGTCCCCCGATACCCTCCGCAACATACACCTCGGACATTGATGGTGACCCACTCAGGTCGCATGGCCCATCTGACTGCACCGCCAGTCACCGTCCCGTGGCTGGGTGCCTGTGCCGGCTGTTGTGCATCCGGGGCCACTAACGCTGTACTAGTCAGGTCTGGGACCCCTTCTTCTGAGAAATGGGATGGTCCATGAAGCGTTGGCCTTGGGGTCATCAACGCCATTTCTCTGTGGCCCTGCGCTGTACACAGCCTCCAGGCCCAAGAGCGTCCCAGCAGGGCTCACACACCAAATTGAGTCCTGACAGGCCCGGGCTTGGCATCACCGCAGGAGGCACACGCCACCACCGCAAGGACCACCTCCAACAGCCATCTGCCACAGTCGACACAGTGGTCCTGACAGACTTACGGAGTTGCTCAGACCTGTCATGGATGCCATCATCGGCCTGATACCCTGCTCAGCACTCCAGGTGGCAGTGACTCAGTGCACTGCAAGCCATTGTCCATTACTTATTGACATTTGTGCTGTAGAGATGTTGCGCAGCAATGTCACCTTATTCAGTGGGGAAGAGCTGGGACTATGATGAGGAAGATGTGTCAAGTGTGCGGACGGGAGATGGCACAGACAATGGGAGGGCAGGAGGCAACATCCCCAAAGCAGGAATGCAGACTGGCGGTGGTAGTCGAGCCACACACCCGGAACCATTACTGGGTATTGTGCTGTGGACTGCGCACGCAACTGTTGCCTCAGACAGTGTGGGAGACCTGGGACGTTGATGAGGAAATGATGCAGGTGTAACACACCCCACTACATCTGCATCAGGACTAACATGAAGGGACACAATCCTATCATTACCTTCACATGAGCGCGCTCATCTCTAGTGCCCCTACTTCAGTGCACTGCATCTCATGGAACCTCCTGACTGAATTTCGGGGGACCTCTGTCCTTACTCCATCTTCCTCCGTGTTGCTGAGCAGTTGACTCAGTTATGCATGTGTTTTCTGTTTCCATTGCACTGGTGTCCAATGTTCAAGTTGTTGTCAGCACCAAGCGTTCCGTGCGGGCTGGCTTACACTCACCCCACACACATCCAGCAGAGTCATCACTGTACATGTGGCCCTGCCAATAAAGGGGCCAAGCGCATGTGCCAGTAGCCAGTTCAACATGAAATCGGCGTGTGTCCCTGTGGTCTTGTTGTATACATGAGGGCCCTGGGCCCTACGACATTACATTGTACTGTGTACATCAGATGCAGGCGTGTCACCGCAGGCAGCGGGTTGTAGCTTGGACATGTAGCTTTGTCGTCACCCACTCAATTCGTATCATTTATCTTTTAAATGACACCAAAACAAAAAGAATCCAGAGGTAGGGAACCAGAGATATGAATTTTTAAAGATTAGTCACTTTCTAGTGCTTAGAAACCAATAGTGCCCCTTTTAGTCATTTCGTTTTCTCTGACAGGGACACACCTTAGAAATTGTTCTGGAGAATTTCTCACCACTGTGTTGTGCCACCTTTTCCAGCAGGCGGGGTCCAGTTAGAACTCCTTCCTGAAGTTCTGCTTGCGGGTCCCAAAGTATCCAACACACAATCCAAGGTTTTGGAATCTCCAAGAGGGTCCTTGAAAGCGTGAAACTTCAATACCGCAATCCACTTGAACAAAACCCTTACAAATCCACAGGTACTCCAGGCTGGGAATTCTTTGTGGGGATGTCCAGGTGAGCTCTGTTAACCTGTAGCTTGCAGGAAGTCCACTCTTTAGTCCTTTTGAAACAGGTTTGATCCACAGGGCTGTAGTTTCCAATGGTGCAAAAAGGTGCAAACTCAGAGTCCTGGCCTTTGGAAATGCACTTCAAAATCTTCAGCCCAGACAGACCCTTCTGATTCTCTTCAGTTTCAAGTAGCAGATCTGGAGGGCTCTGTCCTTTTCAGACACTTATTCCAAGTTCTCTGGGTCATGCAGGAGGTCACTTCTGACCAATGGGATTAGGGTAATTCCTCAAAGTTATGACCACATCCTGTAGAGTGTGGCATTATTTTGTCCCAGAGTGCATCAAATCTTCTAAATCCATAATGGCTGATTTTCCAGCAAGGAGGTAAGAGCTGACTAAACACACCCCTAGGATGGCTAATTTACTTAGACTCTCCCCCCTGCATCTGCTCATACCTTCCTTAATCCTACCATCTGCCTGAGGTGGTAAATTCAGAGCTGTAAATGACACTGGCCTCTGTTCTCCTCTTTGAAGACCATGGTTTACGACTCCTCCCCTGGCCTGGCATTCCTATGAAACAGCACACTACCCTCCCAGCAGAGCGGGTCAACCCCAGGGGCTCTTTATCACCTCTACAAGGCAGCCTGGTTAATCCACTTAACACTGACCACTGGAAGGCTGAATTTGGATTTAAAAACAAGAAAGTCTTATAACTTCTTGTATGTACACTTTAGGAGACATTCAACAATATGATATTGTTGGATTTAATAATACCATTCTGGGAAGTCTTTGAATGGCATTTCTAGCCCTCTCCTATCCATAGTTATTAATAAATAACTGCCTACCATGTTAACCTATGTAACAGGGGATTTGCAATGGGAAAAATGACTTGGGCCATTTTTCCAGCAGAAGGATTTACAAAAGCATATTTTATAAGTACTTGTCTTATATCTACAGGAACCCCACCCCCTGTGCAACTAGGGGAGACTTTAGGGGTTCTGAATCTGTAGAAATATTGCAGATCCTCCCTCCACAGTGCTCCTAGCATCACAGTCGAATTTGAGTAACACTGTACCACAATGTGGGGAGTGAAATCTGACATTTCACTTTACCCAAGCAAATAAAAACTCATTTTATAAGGGTGTACCTTATAAATACCTGACCCCCCACCCATGGGATACCTAGGGGAGACCCTAAGATGCCAAAACATTGTAGGTTATCCATTTTTAAGTGCCCGAAACACCAAAGTCGAATTTGGGCACAATTTACTTTTTAAAAGCAGTCCTGGCACCCAGTGCTGCTTTTAAACTGACCTCTGGCCTCAGAAGTGCACACAGGCAAGTGCAAAAAGAGCTGCTGGCCTCGAAACTGCCATGCCCCAGGGTACTAGGGACTTCTAGGTAGTTTCAATCCCCCTAGCCCATTATATACTAGGGGATTATAGGGTAGGTCATGCCAATCACAGGGGTATCCCACCATACCATTGTGTACCCTAGTGTATGTAGGTGTTTTAACCGTATTCTAATGTGTCTCTTTCAGCATAGCACTGGTCCTGGGCCTGGTTAGGCAGAGCCCAGAGTCAGTCAAAGTCAGTTACCATCAGCATCAGTCAGCAAAAAGTTGGGGGGTGCCCAGGGCACAGGATGGCTTTGCAACAGTATTGGTTAAATGAAAGAGAAACCACACAGAAGTTATAAAAATATGTATTTATTATATATAACACTCTCTAGTATCCTTTACCCGAGGATAGAACACAAATCCAATTATACAGTTGCAAAGAATCAAACGTAAGGGGCACAATACACAGTGAGCTCAAGGGGGAGACCAAACCTTATACTAAATAAGTGGTATAAGAACCACGACTCGGGACTAGACCTAGTCTAGAAGCTGTAGAATCGCTGGGACCCCAAGGAACCACTCAAGGTGAGTGAGTAGGGACCCCACGGAGGACGCGTGCTCCGTACAATTCAATGGGAAAGTCGCGGTTGGAAAATTAGAGATCAAGGACCCTTCCCAGCAGCTTACAAAGACAACCCTTGGAACTTAAGAGGTTGGAGAGCCACCCCACCTGTTCATTAACATTTTCTTAATTACATTACAGAGACATTGTTTAGTAGCAAAACGTAGTGGCATATTCAATGTGACGTCAGCATCATACATGAACGACAGTAGTGGACAATCAAATAACTGTATCATATTCCTATACATTATTGTGGGCCCCTTCCTGTTTGGCAACCCGTACACCCACCATAGGGGATCATTGTGAATCAGAGAGTGAAAGTCCATAATGTGCTAACCATGGCTTACATATTTTCCAAAACTTTTTTGGGGAAACCCCGTGCTTTATAAGTCGTCTTCTCCCCCAACATATACATATCCATGCTTTTTTTCCATTCAATCAGAGATTGGTTCACCACTGCCCCCCATGCCTTGGCCAGGTCGCGTTTCGCCACCACTAATCCTAATTGAAGTAGGGTTAACTTTGGTTTGGGGAGATCAATTTCGGTGGATATTCCCAGCAGAACAAACTGGGGACTGAGCGGAATCGTCTCTCCCAGGACAGTTCCCAGCTCCCCCAACGAGGTGGCCCAATACTGTTGGATCAGAGAGCAGTCCCACACTGTGTGAAAGAATGTACCTGTCGACGCCCTACAGCACAAACAATCAGGTGTTTCCGCCCTCCCTATGCGGTGCTGTTGTGCCCTGTCACAGTACGCTCTGTGCAGATACTTAAATTGAATTAGTCGGAGCCTAGACTTATGGCCACCTCTCCGGGGTGCATCAGTGCCATTTCCCAATCTAAGTCTTCCATCTCACCCAACTCTGACTCCCATTTTGCCCGCAGTTTCTGTAAAGTGTCTGGCTTGTTATTAATTATTGTCCTATATGTCCAGGAAACAGCCTTCTCCACGAGCTCCCCCATCAGGAGTCGCCCCTCCAGTGGTGCATACTCAGGAATGTCATTGGTGTCTATGTGTCGCGCTCGCCATGCATGGGTCAGCTGTATGTATTTGTAGTATTGAGTCTTGTTCATGTCGTATTCAGCCTGAAGGTGTGAGAACATAACCAGCTCTTTACGGTGTAATATGTCCTTAAGTTGCGAAATGCCTAGTAAGTCCCATTGCTGGAAATCTCGTAGTTTTGTGATTTCCTGAAGCTGCTTACCTACCCAAAGCGGGGTTTTCCTAGTGACTCGGCCATCCCATTTCATTTGTCGCTTGGCCTGTTTCCAGGCTGTTATAGCAATCCGTGTCGCCGTCAGGAGTTGAGCAGCACCCTTACCCCCATATATGTAGTGCGTGTATGGGCGCTTGGTAAACTGTGTGCATTCAAGTACGTACGTGGGGTGATCTCTTTCTCTACGTATTGCCATTCGTTCACAACAAGTAAGTGGGCCTCCCAATAATATGCCCGAAGGTCAGGCAGGGAGATACCGCCATTGTATTGATTACGTTGCAACGTCGCCAGTGCTATCCTCGGCTGCTTCCCATCCCAGAGAAACGTACGTAGCAGATCATCAATTTTATTGAATACCTCAACCGGTATGAGCTGGTAGGTATTTTGCAACACATACAGAAATTTGGGGAGCACTATCATTTTGTATAGTGCTGCCCTGCCTAGCAACGTCAGTGGCAGAGTCTTCCACCTTTCGACGTCCACTCGAAAATCCCTGAGCCAACGCCATTGTTGTAATTGCTGTAACGTAGATCCCTAGATATTTTATGCCCTCCCGTGCCAGCTGGAGTTGGCTGGGACCGACAGTATAGCCGCCGCTCTTGCCTACTGGATACAAGTATGATTTCCCCCAGTTAATTTTGTACCCCGCATGTATACCATATGTCTCACAGCTGTCCATTATTGTCGTCTCCGGGTTTGTGACATACATTAATATGTCATCTGCCTATAGGGATATGCGTTCGTCGGTCTCAGCATCCTCTCCACTCCTAAATCCCGTAATGTCTGGGTGCAGTCGGATCACACAGGCGAGTGGTTCCAGCACCAGGGCAAAAAGCAAGGGTGATAACGGGCAACCCTGTCGAGTGCCTCTACCTATTGGGAATTCCCATGACACTACTCCATTGACTCTAACCCTGGCCACAGGTCTCTCATAAAGTACAGCAATCCAACACCTGAATACCGGACCAAACCCAAACTCCTCCAGAATGGACATAAGAAAAGGCCAGTGGACGGTGTCAAATGCCTTTTCAGCATCAAGGGAGAGTACAAGGTGTGGATCTTCTCTGTTATGAACCACTTCTAAGTAAAGTAACAACAAAAGAGGAAGGGTAATGACACGACTGATCCCCTCGAGGGAAATTGTGTAAACCAACGAAGTCAGTGTAATCTCAAGAATGCACTCACCATCCAAGGAAGCACCGGTCTCCAAGGTCAGAACCTACCCAATCACTTACAGGGAGGAAAACAGACCTGCGGAGATAATACAAATTATGTATGAAAAGCCCTCACTCACCAACCTGGTTGGTGACATGCTTCATCATCGGGCTCCACCGGGCATGGCCGAATGCCATCCCAGTGTGCTGCAACGCCAGGTTACTGCGGAGCGGGGTTGTGTGTGGTGACAGTGAATTTAAAATTCCCAATTAAGTCAAAAAAGTATTTTATTCATTTTGCTAATTGGAAAATTAAAACATAATAAAAAGGAGTGATGGTCAAAAAAATATAACAGACCGGGTTCACTCCATGGCGGTCATGGAGTGAACGCCGGTCAGTAACCTGGCGTTGCAGCACACTGGGATGGCATTCGGCCATGCCCGGTGGAGCCCGATGATGAAGCATGTCACCAACCAGGTTGGTGAGTGAGGGCTTTTCATACATAATTTGTATTATCTCCGCAGGTCTGTTTTCCTCCCTGTAAGTGATTGGGTAGGTTCTGACCTTGGAGACCGGTGCTTCCTTGGATGGTGAGTGCATTCTTGAGATTACACTGACTTCGTTGGTTTACACAATGAACCACTTCTAACCAACTATGTAGTCTCCTCAGGTTGAGCCTTGTCAATCTTTTGGGCATAAAGCCAGACTGGTCCCTATGAATGAGGCCAGTAATTACTACTGCGAGCCTGTTTGCTAATATTCTGGCTAGTATCTTGGTCCCCATGTTTATGAGGGAGATAGGGCGATATGAGCTTTCTGGAGATAGCCCAATAGGTCCTGGGGCCTTTCCAGTTTTCATTTGGCTGATCGCTGACATGATTTCTTCCGTTGTGATTTTGTCATCTAATGTCTTGGACTCATCGTCTGTTAATTTGGGGAGCTGTATCTCTCGAAGATACACTTGTATGTGTGACATCTCGGCTAGTTTACATTGCATGTAAAAGGCCTCGCAATAGTCTGCAAATGCTTTGGCTATTGCGATTGGGTTCAAATGAGTCTGACCATCCTCCGTTTGTATCTGCGAAACCCATCTACTGTCAAGCTCCTTCTTGCTAAGCCATGCCAGCAACCTACCAGTCTTGTCACCTACGTCATATAGGCGCCGGTGCATGGCTTGTATCGCATTTTGTGAGTCTTTTTTGGCCAGTGAAAAATATTCCTGTCGGAGGAGTTGTAGACTGCGTTGCATGGAGGGATCACTACCTGTGCTCGCCTGTGACTCGAGCTGCAGTAATTGGGATTCCAACCCTGTGATCACCTCTTCCTCTTTCCGTTTTTTCTGTGCTATAATGTTTAGTGCCCTATCTCTTAGCACCGGTTTGTAAGACTCCCATAGTGGGATGGCAGAATCCACCGACCCCACATTCTCACTAAAATACAACTCCGTGTCCACCCTAAGCTCCTTAGCAACCTGAGGGTCTTTAAGTTCACACAGGTTCAATTTCCATTCCCCATTCTGTCGATGTGTACGCGTACCCACCGTGAGCCACAAGGGTGAATGATCTGAGAGGCCTCTTGCCAAATATTCTACCTTGTGTACCTCCCCAAGTTGCCCCACTGGAGCAAATATGTAATCTATCCTTGAAAAGGCTTTGTGCGCCCCGAGTAAAAGGAATAGGCTCTGATCTTAGGATGCTGTCTACGCCATGTGTCTGTGAGTGCTAATGTATCTGCAAATCGTTTGAGCGGCGTCTCTTTGGGTTTCCCCGTTGGGACAGTTGTGCGGTCACTCGTAGGGTCCATTACATCGTTGAAGTCTCCCCTTATAATGTGCATATCTGACCCGGCCTCTAATAAAATCGCAGCAAGCTTGTCCATCGTTTGCCTTTGGAGCTTGGGTGTTGCATATAAACTAATAAAAGTGATGTGTCTTCTATTCTATACCCCTTTGATCTCTACATATGTGCCATTGGGATCTGTCCAAGTGTGTTCTACTCTAAAGGGTGGGTTTTTCCTGATGAGTATTGCCACGCCCCTCGCCCCAGTGGAGAATCCAGCGTGGGCCATAGTTTTATAAGCACCTCTCTCTAGGAACCCACATTGAGTGCCTTTCAAGTGTGTCTCTTGTAGGAGAATGACATCAGGTTTCAACCTTTTAAAATATGCAGCCACTAGTCCCCTCTTAACCTTGCTCCCCACCCCGTTCACATTCCAGGAGAGGATCGAGTACATTCTTGTATTAGATGTAGCCATCGTGGTGGTGCACTGTGTCTAACTCATCAGCGGGTCCCTTTCCCCCTCCCCACTGCTGTCAATTCCTCAACAACATGATGTATGCCACCTCATCGTTTCGCCACCTTGCTTCAGTGTCGCGTGTACAATTTCTAAAAAAAAACAAGCCCCCCCACCCCAAACACGGAGTCCAAAATAACGAACAACACCCGTCATGCCCCCCTCTCCACACTCTGCAGGCACCCCCACCACCCTTTAATTTGTCAATAGAACAACACTGGTGCAGGTAAACCCCCCAGAGGTCTGTAGCCCCCCTCCTTCCCCCGCCCACTCAACTATATAGCACTATAAAAAAAAGGAAAAATACACACAACCCGCTGTATACTTCCCTTCTTCGCAACAGATGGTTCAAGTGTCCTTAATGTCGCAAGAACGATACAGCGTCTCTGTGAGGGCGTCTGGCCCCATTACTCAATTCCTCCTCGCCATTGTGTGGGTGCTGCAGCGAACAGGGGTCTCCGCCCGGGGGACCCGAGCCAGAGACCACCAGGTGCTGAATAGTCTCCAGAAGAGGGTGTGCGGCGTCCGAGGTCCGAGACTCGAGGTTCTCCGACTGATCAGAGTCTCCATGGCCACTAGATCTCAAGGAAGTCCTCGACACACATTCCATGGCTGTATCGTCGTCCGAGTCCAACAGGTTGGCTTTCGGGTTTCTGAGCCTTAATGATCTCCCCGGTGTACTCCCAACTGATGTCAGGCATTTGATCTTTTGCCTTCGACACTTCAGCTGGGGCCTCTCCCAGCAGGGCTCTGTTGCTTGGTGGCAGTCAAGGGAGCAGGAGAGGGTGACCCCCGTCGCAGTTGAGGCTGTTCCTCAATCCAAGACCACGCATCCTCCGGTGTCGCGAGATGTTCTCAATGTCCGAGACGTGTTGCTTGACTTCCGTCACTCGCTCAGAGACCTTGCGCAGGTCTTGTCGTAGAAAGGAGACCTCCGTCTGCACCTCGGCCAACTTGCCCTCCAGGCTCTCTCAAGAGGCACGGATCACGTGTAGGATCTTCTCTGTGTCCGGGCAGGGGGCCAGGCCCCCCTCCGCCCCGGCAGGCGCAGGGAGAACCTTCGTGCAGCGATCCATCTTCCCCTGTCTGGCTGTCTTGGAATCCTTATCTTTTGCCATCATGTCTGAACAGGATAAGCACCGTGCTGGTGCCAAGCTTGTGGGACTCGCAGAGGTGGAAGCAGAAAGGCAGTGACCCTGTCTCGCAGCACACAGACGTCCAGACCCCGCCGATGCAGCTGGCATCAGCCAGTTCCCCCTCCACGTCCAACACGGCATGCAGCCCAGGAAAGGAGGGAGAAAGCAACACCACTCATGTGATAGTGCTCCCATGCAACTGTCCACCGGCTTCCCCTCGTCCCGCACAGAATGTCCCGGGGACCGGTAGGGCAAGCCGTGTTCCCACCTGGGGCCCAAAGCACTGGAAAACAGCACCGCCATGGTCCCCTCACTGTCCATCCAGGCAGCCCAGCGGGCCAGACGTTGAAGTCCAGGGTTAGTTTCAAAGGGACCACAAGAAAATCCAGGCCTTCACAACATGGTAACAGCAGAGGTGGGGGACACCGGAGACCACACTCTCACCGACAAGGGTTCCCCCTCTCTGAGTCCACAACCAGCACAAACTGCCTCGGGGGCCGGAGGGCTTCTCTATACTCCTGAATAGATCTCCATCTGTTTCGGCCACCCCCACTTCACCACCTGTGGATACCTTTGTACCAGAGTTACCTATCCCAGAGGAGCTGGGTGCATAGGCATGAAGTGGCGTTGGAAACCCTTGTCGTTCTCAATGGATGTCGACAAAGAAATGCTGCTGCGAGAAGTACGAGAAGTGTCCGGTGGAATCTAAATGTGGCTTCTAGATGAGAAGAACCTGAAAGCCGAGGGGACAGAGTCTGGGTCACTTTGGAGTGATCAGGGGCTCGGTAGACAAATACCCACCAATGTCGGGTGCTTCAGGTGTGTTGATGGTGATCTTGACTCTTCAGCTGTGCGGACCAGGAGACATCTTGGATGACCAGGAGCCGGATACGAGCTGTCCCACGAAGGATGTCGAGTGCTGAGGTGTCGGTGTCCGGCGGAAGCACCAACAAGCCTTGGCAGTGGCAAACAACACAGATGGTCAAGTTCGGTGTTGATCTGGCCCAGCAAGGACCAGGAGACTCACCACAGTACGGGGAGTCAGGGTAGACCTGGAGCAACCAGGGGGACCCAAATAAAGCAAAGTTGACCCTCAAGTGGACCCACAGGCCAAAGGCACAGGAGTTGTGAGGGGACCTCAGGTGGTTTCACAGGATACAAGCTAGCAAGGCACAAAGTGCAAGGATGCCGGAGTCCTTCTCAGAAAAGATGTGTTGGGGTCAGGGCTACAAATGGCCCTATGCACAGAATTGTTGCAAGACAACAAGCATGTGCTGCTGCAAATGAATGTGGTGCACAGGGGTACGGGTTATGCGATCCCCACATGGGATATCTGCCTCAATCTCGGTAAGAGAGCAGCTCGACCTCGGAAACCTTCAGAAACCCACCTCCTATGTTGCTGGAGCCTTTGGAGTCTGCAGGAGCTCAGAATCAGCAAACCGTTCAGATGCCTTACAGTGCCTGCGTCTGCAGGGGAGTGACTCCTTCACTCAAATGGAGATTCTTCTGTTGTCTTGGAAGTCCACAGGGTCCTGAACGGAGCCTGTATGGATCACGGACAGTGGCGAGACTGGGGACGGCAAGGGAAGACGAAGTCGAGTCCAAGGGAGGTCCAACGAAGTCCAGCGTGTCCAGACAGTCGAAGTGTAGTGGTATCTTCTTGCAGAATCTTGGCCACGTAAAATCTAATGTCCTGTAGCCAGTTAACCCATTTTATACCCACGGTAAAGGGTTGGACAGATTCTAGGGAACCTCCTAGGGGAGGGACAGGACAGAGGGGTGGCTTCACCCATGTCCTTTGTCCAGTTTCGCGCCAGAGCAGGAGCAAATGGCTCCCATAACTGGTTTGAGCTGGACTATGCACAGGGACACCAAATGTGCCCCTCGTGCAGACTTTCTGGCACTGAGACAGTGCACCCACCCAGCCCCAATTCACTAAATCCTAACTGGGAGGTGTTCACACCTCCCTGTGACAGGATACCTATTGTCCGACCTTCCTCTGCTCGAGCTTGGCTCAGCAGCAGGAGGGAAGACTTGTGTCTGTGGCTGGCAGCATCCATTTTGTGCTGTAAGCCTCAAGAAAGTTGGTACCGGTAGACTTAGGTACCCCCGGAACCTCGGTTCTTGGGGGAGGAATCATACCTTACACACCAGTTACTGGTGTGGAGGTATGATTCCAAGGTGTTTGACAACAAACATGACATACTTCGTTGCAGTCGTTTTCTAGATTTACCGTGAGGTTATAATGCACCTCTACCTATATGTCTGGTAGTATCACGTGCAGCCCGGGAGAATGGTCTCCGAAGACTGCAGAGGGGCCCTGCTCATGCAGGAACACCCTCTCACGTAAAACCCAGCATCCTGCCTTCAGAATAGTTTAGGCCTGCTATAGGGGTGACTTATAAGGTTTTAAGTGTGGTGATATATATAAATATAGTGATCCTATATCTCTCGTAAGTGGTGCAAGCACCAGCTTACACAGGCTGCAGTAGCAGACCTGAGGTTCCATTTTGCATGGCCTCTTATGGGTGGCATAAAACATGCTTCAGCCAATGGGAGGCATCTGGGGTACCTATGCCCTGGGTACATGTGTACCATATACTTGGGACTCATAAGGGTACCCCAGTATCCAATCTGGAGTTGTACCAAAAGTACATACATATCAATTTAAGGGAGAAAGTAGATAGGCTGCGGCCCTGAATAGCAGGATCCCAGCCAGACTAATCAAAACAGTGGATGCAAAAAGCAAAAAGTGGGGGTAACCATGAGAAGCAAATCCTACTTTCCTACAGTATCTGAACTTATGTCTATGTATGGTTCCTCATTGAGAAATAAAAAGGGCGAGTTGTGGCCTCTCAGGCGCACAATCAGGTACGTTTTCACAAAATAGCAAAGTACAACATAGAATGTGTGTTTGATGAATCATTGTGGCTTGGGCCACACAGCTCTAAACCATTACAAAAATTGAAACACAACATCTCTGTGTACTCTGTACCACAGGAAAAAAGGTAACTGACAAAAGTCACAAAAATAAATGACAATTGTGGACAGGATCAACTTGTGGGTGTGGAGGAGGAAGATTCAAAGGATAGTAGCACCAGACTAGTGGATGTATCAATCCAGTGCAGGGAATGCTTCTAACACCAAGCATACCCATTCATTCAACATTAGCAAGTGACACTGCCTCCCTAGCTGACACATGTGTCACTGTAATGACAAATAAGCACATGTCGTGCATCACTAACACTGTGCATGATTCATCCATCAACAGTGCACTGATCTCACGAAGCTATAGTTTCATATGCACCGACAATGGGACAACTGGTAAGGCATCAGCAATCAACAATATGTATGTAGGACTATAGACATGGCAATCCAATGGCAAGAAAGTGTTGAAGTAACATGCACGACAACATGAGTGTGGCATGGCAGTGAAGGTGGAGAATTGGCTATATCCTCATCAAATAACACTTACTCTGTGTTGTCACCCCCAAGACAGAGAACAGACATACACATGAGTGAATTACAACAGGGAAACCAAAATGTACAGACAAAACATACAAGTAACATGCAACCAATTACAGTAGGAGTGGACATTGTATTTGGTAAGACGGACCATAAAAAAAATGGTAGCACCATGAAGTTGCACCACCTCTCTCTGGATGGCCACTACAAGTTTACAAGTGCCAATTGCATTATGTGTGTAATCTAGGGATTAATCACAACTACACCAATCAAAATAGCCACACATCTGCAGTCACAGTTGAACACAAATACAACCAAGCATCTAAAAATAAAATGTCAGTCACATATGGTTGTATCTCCCAAGGAATGTACAAAATACTCTTGAAAACACATTGTTGCGTTAGATGGCCAGGTACAATGTATGGCATGTGTTACAGTCCAGTGTGGCAAACCAGCCCCTCAACTCCAGTCAGGTGTATGCTAGACGGAAATCCCTGTCCGAATGTGACCAAGGGAAATCCACTGTACACCCAATAGCTCAATAACATGTGCTGAGGAAAAGCAGCGTCACCGGTTGCCTCCTGGATACCAACTTTGGCAAGCAGAGTACATGTTCAACATTCCCCCTGTAAATATGGGTTGTACAAGCAGTGTGCTCATGGCTTTTGGGCACTTACCACCCCTGGGCCTCCTCCGCTTCACACCCAACCATCTCCCACCCTGGGCAACAACACTAGGCCTCAAACCGCACCGCCCTCTCCGAATCAGTGTCAGCCAGCTGAATCCTCTGTCAGTCAGGATACACAAGCCTGGGCACAGCAGTGTACTCCGAGTATGCAGGGAAACCTACAGGTGCAGGAGATGCAAATGGCCCCTTTTAGTTGCCTTGTCACAGGTCCCCTGCCACACAAAATGTGTCCAGGTCAGGGGCCGCACCCTCCACTGCTAATGGGCAGCACAAACTCCTCGGCCATGATGATGATGAGAGGCGCAGCACAAATTATGATGTCTCCCCTGTCACCCTAGTGTAGTGTTTGTGCGTGTCATGCAATGCAGACTACCATTTGTTCCTGATCAGGAGCACCTTGATTGTTCACCACTACAAGGTGCACCATGCTGGCTTCTCAAGTCAACAATGTGTCTGCATCTGACATGCCAGACTTTGCTACAAGGTAAGGGTCATTGCTGATGCATCAATGTCTACAGCCAGGGCCCACAGGCTTGTGCATGATGCAGGCACCGCCTTCAACGTCATTCTGCAGTAACTCTGCAGTACCTATGTCTACCACTCAGGGTCTCATACAAAAGCACAGTGTGGTCTTAAGTCCATGGTGACTGTCAGCGCTTACCAGCATTGGACGCCATGCTGTTGCAAGCAGTGCTCAGTGTAAAGTGCTGCATTGCTGTTTCCAGCCAACAATGTCCAGTCCACCTGGGACTCTGGGTCTTCAACATGTTTGTACATGGCTTTGTGTGGCTTGTTGACCTTTGCATATTTTGGTCATGTCTGCTCCATTCTGCATTCTGGTGCATATATTTCTTAAAACATCATCAGAGGTGTCTCTATAAGCTCTTGTAGTCTTCAGAGGATGAAAAGTGACGCAGTACTTACTCACATCAATATTTTGTCCGCAATCTGTCCAGCCGTCATATCATTTTCTCTCCTAACTTCAAGCTGTGTATCGCTATCAGACTGATGGGCAATTGTGTCTGACACAAGCTGATCCTTACATCATGTAACTACGTATTGTAAATATGTCGCTAACATGATATGTGATTTGGTTGATAGACATCTTCCAAAAATAATTTCAGCTGTGCAACCTTTCAAATGTGTACCACAACCTCTTAAAATCATGCCCGCGAGTGTTTTTGAGCAGCCCTTTGTAAATGTGCACATCTTTACGTCTAGCTAAGCAAATACTCAAATGTGAATCTGTGATCTAGCCTTCGCATTGCATGCTGCATCATAAATCTGCAATTCAAGTAGTGAATGCTTGATGTTCATGTTCATGTGTGTTGCAAGCCCGTTAAGTAGGTACAGACATCCCAGCAATGTGTAATGTGACGCATACAACCAATGCTAACCATTATGACTACCACTGATGCATGCATTTACAATCACACATGACAAGATGTAGATAGGCATCAATGTGAGGAACCAGTGCATGTTGACAGCTCTGGATTACTGATATCATGACATATCAGAATGACTGAAGTCACATACAAAACACAGATCACATCCCATAGCCATATGGTGTTATTAGTCATGCAATATCATGAAATATGGTAAATCTGATGATCAACTAGCACGTAGCGTTAAACTTTTTCCGCCTTTACATGTAAGCGATCATTGTTTTCATAACTGCCATTGAAAACACTTGAAAAACACATTTTTCAACGATGAAAATTCCTGCTTAGCCCTTAGCGGGTAACGTTTTCTCGCCGAGTGCAAAAACGTGCCGCAAAAGGAAGTGATGTCAGTCTGCATCCTGTGTCATAGAGGATTACTGTACACTTTCACTTTCAACCACAGTGTTAGTGTCTGTAGAGAGTATTGGAGGTGTTTGGATTTGTGTGCTGATGTTGTTGTGGAAGAGAGTGGATTTGTGTCTAGTGTACTGTCCCTAGTGTCTCTGTTAAGTCCCGTGTCTTAGTCTTTATGTTTTTTTGCGTCTTGTTGATTAACTTGTTGAGTGTCTGTCCAAGGGCTATATTTGTGTTTCTTAAGGTTTTTGGGTAATTTACTTGGGTTTTATTTTTCTATAGTGTGCTTAGTTGTGTATCTGGAGATTTGGGGTTTGGGTAGGGAATGCAGGATGTCAGAGGGGGCATTGAGGGGCTTCCTCTGGCTTGTTAAGTTTTTTTTACCACTGATGGTGAAGAATGGGGAACGGGTCCTGGAGGGCTATGATGTCCAGGTCTGGAAGGCGAGGTGGGAGCACATACGCAACCACATGATGCGGATCTTCAGGGTGGACAGGACCATCCACCAATGGAAACACAGATGGCAGGATTGTGTGGGACGTGAGGGAGACCTCTTGGATCACCTGGAAATCATCGTTGACAGGCAAGGTGGTAAGTACATGACAAAAGCTCATTAAATCACAGTGTGTTTTCTCTGCCAACAACTGTAGTCAGTGACACAATGTGATAAACGCTACAGGATGATGCCATCCATTTTTTACTAAAGCAAAGCTGCCTAGCTCAATCACAATCACACTTGCACCATTTTGCAAGTGTGCCTGTGTTGATGTGAATGATTGATCTTGTGCAAGAATAAAAATCATGAAGTGCTGTATCACGTTTCGATGTGTGCTGCGCCGTGCAACATACAGATATAGTGGATGAGGAGATTTGTGAGTGAGGACTCACAATGTGCATGAAGTGCCTATGTAAGCTGCACAATGCAGAACACATGGCAAAACACACAACCTGATGGACTAACTTGTCTATCCCCATTGTGCAAGGGTCTAATCATTTGTCCACAGTTACCAATGTAGGCGCAGGACCACATGTATGCCACACTTTTTAATCTGTTCCATTGCAACATGACATGGGTGTTGTATAATGTCCATCACAGCACCCATTCCCATTTGAACACTTGCCACAATGTTCTGTGTGTAAGTCTGCCTTATAAACAATGCTGGATCAGACCACTTCAATTGTCTGAACACACCCTTGTGAAATATGCTAAGCACATTTTGACTATCCAATGTCTTGAAAATGACGCTGTGGATGGAATAGAGGGACCAGGCAGGGATGTCCTCTTTCACCGTTGCTTTTTACTTTTTTTATTGAACCCTTAGTAATCAAGATCAGAAACATTGCTGCTATTAGATCTCCGGTTTCCCGAATGTCCAAAATAAAATTGTTTGCCGTTGACATTATTTTATATCTGATGCCCAATAAAGAAAATATAGAGAGTGTGTTAAGAGAATTTAGAGAATTTGAGCAAATTGGTGGTTATAAAATAAATTCTAATAAAACAGAAATACTCGCATTAAATACTGATCTAAATTATCTTCCATCTGACTTAAGGACACAAGCAGCCAATAAAGATCCGATTAGGTATTTAGGAATTTACATCAACTCTCATTACCATCAGCTGTTTGAATTAAATTACATCAGGATGAAGGATAAAATCAAGAAACTTTTCGATCAATGGCTTTTATTACCACTCTCTATTGTGGGCAGGGTATCCCTAATCAAAATGTCAATACTTCCGCTGCTCATATTTTTATTTAGTAATATCCCTATAAAAATCAAGCTCTCCTTTTTTAAAGGAATAGAGACGATGTTCAGAAGTTTCGTATGGGGGAAAAAAATTCTAGGGTTAAATTGCCAATAGTACAACTATGTACCGCACAGGGCGGCTTGGCCCTACCAGATGTGAAAATATATTATGAGGCCGCCTTTTTAGACATATTGGCGGGACTGATGGGTTCAACATTTAAGCGAGATAGCTTCTTTTTGGATAAAATGCTACAGGAAAATGGCTCCAACTTACAAGTGTTCCTAAAGACTTCCAAATATCCCCAAAAAACCCGATATAAGACCTTAAGTGTTTTTTTAAAAAAAAAACAGACTCCTCCGGCATGCAATTTCTGAGTTTGAGGGAATGTTTCGATCTCGGGATCCAATTGAACAAAAATCATTTAATTAAATGGGAAAAGTGTGGGCTAAAAGAATTAAGACACTTCTTTATTCTGAATAGAATGATTTCGTGGCAAGAGGTGATGACTAGAGCAAACAGCCCGAATAGACCTACTTTTTTTGAATATTTACAAATCGTATATTTTATAAGGAAAATACATGGCATTTTTAATTCTCCATCCGAACTAGCGGTAGCCCTATACGGGGCCAAAATAATGGGCATAGGGAATTGGTATAGGCTGCTACATCGACAGAAACAAATGCCATTGGTTGAAAGCCACCTAAGAAAAATAGACCACGTGACACAATGCAGTCTTCTATGTAAGGACTGGGAAACGATTTGTCGTCTAGGCAATAAAGCATTGCGAGCGGCTAACTTTAAAAGGATGGCCTTTCTATCACGTTGGTTAGCCTATCTGACTCCGGAGGCCCTGGGGAAAAGATACCCGGAAGTTGAAAATGAGTGTTTTAGATGTCTTGCTAATGGTCAGGGTGGCTAGCACCATATTTTCTTTTCTTGCCCGAAACTAGAATTATTCTGGAAAACAATTTTTGTGGATTTGGGAAGGGCAATTGGTAAGAATATACAGCCCGAGGCCGAATTGGCTTTGTTTGGCATCTCTAAAAATAGAACGATATCCAGTAGGGCTGAAGAGACCTTTGTATTTATTTCTTGTATGGTTGCCCGTTCCTTAATCCTACAGAATTAGAAGTCCACCGATGCTCCCTCTCACTTGAAGTGGTGGATGAAAATGTGAAGAACCTGTAATTTTGAAAAAAAATATGCAAGCCGGGTAGGTGCCATTAAGAAATTTGAGAAAAACTGGAAGTATTTTAGAGATCTGGAAAAAGATAAAGGAAATTGAAAAATGCCTTGGTTATGTTGTTAATATTGTAGTAGTTTTTACAATCAAGTGTTTTGGTTTTTTTTGCGATTTTTGCACATTTTCAATAGAATTTATAAATATTGCTGTGGCATTTTTAGGGGTAAAGCATAGGAAATTGAATTATATCTTGTTGTAAATTATAGTAGTCTCTGTAAATGCATGTACTAGCACTTTTTTCTAAATGACTATACTTGAGAAGCACTAGCACTTTCCTTTATGTAATTGCTGCTCACTATGACAGATATTATATCTTTTCCTATAACACTTTACTGCTGTTGTTTAGTATATTATGTCCCTTCTTAAACATGGTTGAGATCTTTGATTATTACTTTTAGTAACACAAAGGAAGGAAGGAAGGAACATAGATGGGAAGGCTATTTAATATTTCATAAATGGATGCACTAGCACTTTTTTCTAAATGACTATACTTGAGAAGCACTAGCACTTTTCTTTATGTAATTGCTGCACACTATTACAGATATTATATCTTTCCCTATAGCACTTTATTGCTGTTGTTTAGTATATTATGTCCCTTCTTAAACATGGTTGAGATCTCTGATTATTACTTTCAGTAACATAAAGGAAGGAAGGAAGGAACATAGATGGGAAGGCTATTTAATATTTTTTAGAGGTTTCAATAACTGTGTTTTTGTAATTGTAACACCTTGTCAATATAAATTGTATTCTGTATATGGATGCTATGTCGTTGCTCTGCTCTACTCAATAAAAAAAAACCATGGGTGTTGTATAATGTCCATCACAGCACCCATTCCCATTTGAACACTTGCCACAATGTTCTGTGTGTAAGTCTGCCTTATAAACAATGCTGGATCAGACCACTTCAATTGTCTGAACACACCCTTATGAAATATGCTAAGCACATTTTGACTACCCAATGTCTTGAAAATGACGTTGTGGATGGAAATGAGGGCTTGTGAATGTGTCACTCAAGTTGTGTGTGCAAAATGATTACATATACCTGCAGGATTGTCTTGTAGTTTGATCAAAGAGGAACCGGGAGCTTTTGATGAGGTCCTGCACAACGCTCCTTTGGTTTACGGATTATCTTGTAGTCCACCGGGCTGCAATGGTCATGTGTTGTGTGTCAGACAGGCAAAGAAGATCCCTTCATGTATGCAACACGAACAGAGACAGAACTGTTACAGGCCATCCAATTGAATGTAGATTAATTCGATAATAAACATGACACATGTGAAAAGTCATGTCTGATACAAATTCATGTTTTTTAACATGTCTCACAGCTGGGAGACCATTGTTAATTCAGAGGGACGTTGATGCCTTCATGGACCCTTTGTGGAACTGGTGAGTGTCTTCCTCAGATATGTTGATTTTTGTGAGATGTGAAGATTTAATGGAAATGCTCCTGTATGTAGTCAAAAGCAGTCTGGTTGTGTATTACATAGACCTCACATCTAGTGTGATGAGGCAGCTGTAAATTAAGATGTATGCACATATTTATGATGTTTTGATGGAGCACAGAATTTGCCTTAACGTTACACATCCCCAGTTTGTTCAATTCCTCACTGCACCACATTAGTAAATATCCTGCTTAACACTGGGTTTTGCCTGTCATTGAGCAATTTTTAAAGCATCCCAAATATGTAGGCACTCTGCCACAAATGTGCAAGGGGGCCTGTTTTGGTGCTTGCAATAGCAAATGGACACTGTTGTGTATGCAAATTAGTGTTTGCACAGTATCAAAGCAACTTGTTTGCCAACATGCATTAGCAACATGTCAGAGCTGAATTTAAAAGATTTGGTATGTCAATGCACTGCAACATCCATGTCAAAGAGTGCCCATCTTAAATATATTTCTTCAGGTGTTTGATTCTATGGTATCCATTGTGTCCAAATTTTCTTTTTCTTTGGATACTGTGGCTGCTCATGACAAGATAAATGCTGTATGCAACTGTCACACAATGTGCCAGCAATTTGCGTAATATCATGATATCAGGTGTGAATTCATGTCCAATTCACTAAATGTAGGTGAACTACAGCTAAATGACATATCATTTTGTCAGTCTATACTGACTAATTTAGTTGTTGAAACTTGTGGAGTTGCACTAACACTTTCACTGAGGCCAGAACTTCAAAAGGGGTATGTCACTCCAGCCGATGCATGTGGATTCCACAGTGTACATACAGTAGAGGAAACATGTGAGTGATGTTGGTGATGGGTATGACCAGACATGGAATCCATGTACACACTGGACTATTGATCAGTTCATTGGAGCACCAGTTGTCAGTGACAGGTATTAGTCCAAAGAGTCAGTCTCATACACAAAATGAGAGCTGGTGTACCTGAGAAATTAGGATGAGTGGCATGACCCAGAGTCACACCTTCTTTGGATGAGTCTGTAAGAGATAGTTAAGTGCTGACATTCGATTCATGACAATAGTCACTGTCTTGCTTCAAATCTAGTGTATCTTTGACATGTTGGTGCTTATTACAAGGACACCATTGCCTCCGCAATGTTACTTGGCACAACATTGTGGTAGCAAGAGTGGCGTAGCCTTAGTCACAAGGTAGCGTTAAGCCACTTACCTCTGAACGCACAATTGTTTTTTAGATCCCCTTCACACCATATTTTGGGTGAAAGTGGTGGGCAATGTCACCCTGCAAAGCCAAATTTTGGGTAGTTTGGCCCCATCTACAAGCCAAGTGTGAATATGGTAGAGTGCGTAATGTGTATGACCCTAGCACCTGCATTGAAGTGTCAGGTAGAGCCGAGGACCGACTATTGTGAGGTTGGACATTGTGCAGATCATTGCGACTTTCTCTCCATGTCAGCCCACTATGGGAATGATATTTTTAATGACACAGTGCCCTCTGCTTATCACCTCGATAAAAAATGCCAATATGGTAAAGA
This sequence comes from Triturus cristatus, assembly GCF_964204655.1. Classification (NCBI taxonomy): domain Eukaryota; kingdom Metazoa; phylum Chordata; class Amphibia; order Caudata; family Salamandridae; genus Triturus; species Triturus cristatus. The sequence goes on along the minus strand of NC_140590.1, from coordinate 724,576,470 downwards.
ACTGCACAACCCAGAATGCACTTGCTAAATGATGGCGGCGGTAATGACGTATAAGACACAGCAGTGGTGATTTGTGAACATGCCAGTGAACAAGGGCAGTCCCCCCGAAATGCGTATGGCATTTTTTGATGTGGAGATGTAATGTGCTGTGTGATGCATACTCACAATAAAGAGAGCAGCTGAAGTTGTCTTTCTCGAAGCAAGGTCTCTCCTTTTCTTTATGAAATATATATATATATATATATATATATATATATATATATATATATATATATATATACAGATATATATATATATGTTTAAGATATATGTATAGTTACTTCATGTTTGGTTAAGCTGTCTCTGTCCTGTCTAGAGATGTGCCTGAAGGTGGTGGTGGGTTAATGTTTCATATATGTTGTTTTTTTATTTATAAAGTTTTATATAGCTCAAACATGATCCTGAAGGTTATCAGAGCGCTTTACAATTGGAGGGAAGCAAGGTAACCATTGCAGTACAGGCATCACATAGGAATACCAACCACAACACATATCAAATAGGTATACCAAACAAAAAGGTTAAAATGGAAAGGAGTCAGCAATTAATAAAATAATAACTGGTACATAGCGAACCGGGAGGGGAGCAAATGATTGGTTAAGAAATATCACACCCAGTGCAGGGCTTAAGGTATAAGTCCAATGCGTTAGAGCAGGTGGTCCAAAACCCTTTTAAGGTAAGAACTTGTTTATGAGGAATCTTTTTACTTACAATTTAAAGGCAACCTTTGAGGAGATTCTGCGTATTTCCGGTGGGATAGAGTTCCAGGTCTTCGGAGCAGAGCCAGAGGAAGCTCGGTGACACGTTTTCTTTTTGCTAAAAGTTTTTAGTCTTTAGTTTCAGGAGGAGGGAGTTAGCACTTCTAGGAGGTCTACGTCCTCTGGATAAATCTAGCTTTTGCGCTAGATAACTGGCGGTTTTGAAATGGAGGGCTTTGTGAGACAGGCAGGCAATCTTTAGGTGTATTCTTGCTTCGTAGGGCAATCAATTTAGGGATTTTAAGACTGGGGAAATGTGCGCATTTCTTTTGGTACCTGTAACCAATCTGGCCGCAGCATTCAATGAAGCCCTTAGTGGGGCCAAGGTATAGTTGGGCGGGCCACAGAGTGTAGCACTGCCATAGTCTAGCCTCGGCAAAACAAGCGCTTGGACCACTTGCTTGAAGTAGGATTGTGGGAGGAAAGGTTTGAGATTCCTGAGTATCCTTATCAGGTGATTAGCTCCCTTGCACACATTGCTAATATGAATTTTCATGTTTGCTTGTCCGGGGTGATTCCAAGAGATTTGGCTGAGTCAATAATGAGGGAGTAGCAATTGAAGGCAGTGAGGTGATTCATCCAAAGGTCTAACTTGAGGATGTGATTCGGAGGAGAAATGAGAAGGAATTCTGTTTTGGAGGTGTTGAGCAGGAGGTGGTCCTCAGTTAACCAGTTTTTAGTATTCATTAGGGTAGTATTGAGTGATATGAGGTTTCCCGGGAGGAGATTTTCAGATAAAGTTGCGTGTCATCTGCATAGTTATGGGAGAGAATGTCCATGGAATTTAGTGCATTAGCTAATGGTTCCAAGAACAAATTGAAGAGTATGGGGGATAAGGCAGACCCTTGGGGGACCCCCATGGATACTGGTGATGGCTGGGAGAGAGAGTGGTTTGCCTTAACTCTTTGGAATCTGTGGTGGAGGAAGGAAGAGAACCATTGCAGCCCGAACCATCCTGTGCTCCAAAATCAATAGGAGGTTGTCGTGATTAACAGTTTCAAATGCAGAGGAAAGGTCAAGAAGGATAAGGAGGCAAGATTAATTTTGGTCAAACATTTTTACGATGTCATCCATAACGTGAGTGAGAGCCGATTCGGTGCTGTGCCCACTCCGAAAGCCAGATTGATGTTGGTCCAGGAGATAAGAATTCTCGATGTGAGCACAGAGTTGAGATTGGACGCATTTTTCTAGGAGTTTGGCAAGAGTGGGGATGTTAGAAATAGGGCAGAAGTTGTTAAGGTCAGTACTATCTGCGGTAGGCTTTTTAAAATAGGTGTTACCTGAGCTGCTTTTAGGCACTCCGGGATCAGGCCTTGTGACAGAGATGCATTGACAATCTTTGTCCAGATGGGGGAGATGACATCATTGATTTCTTTGAAGATGGAAGGTGGCAACGGGTCGCTAAAATGATTAGATGAGTTGATACTCTGAAGAATGTTGTTAATGTCTCTTTCACTGAGGGGAGTGAAGGTGCCCCATGAGGCATTGTTCTTGGTACTCAGGCTAATCGGTTCGATCTTCTCTAATAGGGCCAGGGGGCGCAAACCCATGAAATAGCAATAGAGCCTTCCTGGAGTCAAGATCAATATTGATGAGTCTTGATTTCTCAGTAAAGAAAGCAGCCAGATCATCGCATGAAGGTGGACTGACTTCAGAGTCCAAGCGTTTTGGTACTTCCACCGATTGTTGTTTAACCAGCTCCAAAAAATTTCTTGGGGCAATTTGCGGCTTGATCAAGTTGGGATCTGAAGTAGTCGGCCTTAGTGGTCTTGATTTGTTTGTTATAGGAGCTCCTTACCTATCTAAGGATTTTTAGCTGGTCCAAGGATGGTTTGGATCTCCAGAATCGTTCGATTGCCCTAAGGTTGCGGCGTTCCGAGTTTAAGTTGCTGTTGAACCACGGTTTGGATATTTTTGTTGAGGCATTTTTTGGTTGGAGTGGAGCAATGGAATCCCTGATGCTAGAGATAGTAGAGTTGTAGAAGTCAGTGAGTGCATGAACCTCAGACGTGTCAACTTGGGAAGAGAGGGCAAATTTACAGTGGGTTGCTAGTTCGGCTGTATTGCTATCTCTGAGGTCCCTTTTCCAAATCTTCGATTTCATTGGTTGAGCCTTCCTCAGAGAGACCTCCATGTTAATATAAAAGAAAATGCTGTGATGGTCGTACCAATCGCAAGGGGTAATGGTATCCAGTGTGAAGGTGTTAAGTTTATAGTATTTGGTAAGGTAGCTAGTTTAGTGTTCGATTTTATTAGCATAAGTTAGTTTAGAGTAGGGTAGGATAGGTAAATAGCAGTAGTCTCAGTTTAGGTAGTATTTTTTTATTGAATAATGTGTTAATGGTTTGTGATTTGTGGTGTCACTGCCAACTATGACTTCTTAGCAATGCAAGGTAAAGCCACTTCTTGTGGCATGACACTGACTTGAATATTGAACCAAGTCCCTATTCCATCCTGGACGTAGGGAAATGTGAACTTCCAGCAACAATGTTGTCTTTTAGATTTGAAGGATTGGCTGATTCACACATATCCAGTCATCTCACTGCCTGTCAGGGACACAGACTCAGCAGAACCACTTTTTGAAATGGCCCTCTAGATTAGTTGTACTGCTTATGCACGTTGACACAACAAAACTTGAATGGTTTCAGGCAACACACATCTTTGTTACTTTAGGGCTTTTATTTACAAGTGATTTTCATGAGTTAACAGACTGGCCCAGTTCTTTGGACAACAACCCCACATTGTTTACATGGCTGGTGGAGGGTCAGACAGAATCCCTGGGGTAAAACATGTCTAGAGACATGTTGAGGAAGAAGACAACTTCACTCAGGAGGCTGATTATAGTGTCATTGGGGCTCAACGGCCACATTGGCAGTCCATTAAAAGTCCAAGGTGGGTTTGCGGATCACTATCAGGAAGTTTACAGAACGGAAGGGAAGTACACGGAGGGAGACAATAAGGCCCTAGTTAGAGATATTGTGCTCCCCACCCTGGCTGACGAGAATCGAGTGTACCTGGAGTCCGCTTTTTCGATTGATGAGGTTGCTCAGGCCATACGAGTTATTACGTCCGGTAAAGCATCGGGTCCTAATGGTATCCCGATCGAGTTGTACAAGTTCAGACCGGATAGGATAGCGCCCTACCTACATTCAATGTTCATGGACAGTAAGGACAAAGGGGCACTTCCAATAGATCTGAGAATTGCTAATGTTGTGGATATTCATAAAGAAGGCAAACCTAAAACTCTTTGTACATCCTATAGACCGATATCGCTTCTCAATGCTGAGCCTAAGATTCTAGCTAAAATGCTGGCTATACGCCTCGTAAAAGTAATTGATACCCTGGTGCACCCTGACCAGTCCTGCTTTATGCCACACCGTAACACCGCCCTAAACTTACATCGGCTCCATGAGGTGTTGGGTAGAGCAACAACTATCTTAGAACCAGCAATCCTGGTGTCACTGCACGCCACTATGGCATTGTGGAGTGGCCCTATCTCTTTGCTGTTTTGGATAAGATGAGATTCGGATCCCAGTTTATGAGCTGGATCCAGTTGTTATATACTAAACCCACGGCCCAAGTGGTTGTGAACAATCGTAAATCAGGGGGTTTTGAGCTTGGCCGTGGAACGTGTCAGGGATGTCCACTGTCGCCACTCCTCTTTGCCCTGGCGTTGGAGCCGTTGGCGGCGTGGATCCGCAGGGATCCGATGATCCGCGGTATGCGTTGGGCCCCGGACTGGGAAGATAGAATATCGTTATATGCGGACGACGTACTGCAGTATTTGACCTCCCCGAAGGTCTCCTTGATATGCTTGCTTGACATCCTCGCAATATTTGGCAGATATTCCGGATTTACCATAAATTGGTCTAAATCCGTGATTTATGTCTTACACGGTGATCCACCGATTCTCCCGAAAGGCTGCCCGATACAAATTGCTGCAGATGGCTTTCGGTATCTCGGTATTTTCATTACATTAAACGCTATGCTCCGGTTCACTCGTAATCTCCTGCCACCAATTCAGAGATTGAAGAGTGATATTGGCCACTGGAAGTCCCTGCCCCTTTCCCTATTAGGTAAGGCCGTTCTTTTTAAAATGATGGCTTTACCCCGTTTTCTCTACGCCCTCCAGAACTCAATGTTCCCAGTCCCCAAATCGTATTTTAAAGAAATAGAAACTCTACAAAGAACTTCTATGGGAAGGGAAACCTCTGATTGCATTAGCAAAACACACCCTCAACTGGTATGATGGCGGCATTAGTCTTCCTGGCATTAGGAAATACTATTGGGCAGCCCACCTGGCTGCGATCAACCAGGGGATGTATGGTCGTCCAGACGACCCAGGATACGCCATGGATAGATGGCTCCTCCCCGGTGGGGATTACAGTAGAGCACTCTATTCCAAAGCCCGTAGATACTGCCTTGCGGGCCCGACTGCGCACTCAGTTCAAGTTTGGCATGAATTGACTAAACACCTGGGGTGGGACCGTAGGCTCACCCTGGCAACTCCCCTCTGGAATTTCGAAAAGCTGGGGAGCCTCTGGCAAACTAAAGGGTTTGATAAGTGGGATCTTATTGGTATTTCCCAGATTAAGGACCTATGGGTCAAGGGCGCTTTCCTCCCATTTGCCTCTCTCCAACAGCAATATAAACTGGCTGGTACTGAGTACTATAGATATCTGCAGGTCTGTCATGCACTCCAGACTCATCTTATTAGTAGATTTTCCCCTTCCCGAAGCATACCCACTCGAAAATAGGATATTGGACGATCATCTTCCCGAGAGGTCTATCTCCCTGATTTACAAAAAATTGATAAACAATGTGGAAGACCCCATCCAGTCCCTTAACCCCTTCCATGCGGGGCGGATTCCCCCGCTGTGCTGACCGTTACCTGCGCGGGCGTGGTCATGACGGAACGGTTCCGTCATGAGCACAGCTCAACCGACGCTCATGACGGAACCGTTCCGTCATGAGCGTCGAAGGGGTTAAGGACAAATGGGTTAAAGATGGCATTGAACTGGACGATGAGGACTGGCAAACGGCGGTCTTCTCCCCATGGGAAGTGGCGGCCCAAGCAAGGCTGAGGTTGGTGCTGCTAAAGATTCTGCACAGAATATACATCACTGGGCCAGATTTGGTACGGATGGGTAGAACGGATAATGGAGAGTGCAGACGTAGATGTGGGGAGGTGGGTACATTTATCCACATAATATGGGAATGTGTATATATACAATCGCACTGGAGAGTCAGACATCAAACTCTCTGTGAAGTGCTTGCAGTAGACTTACAACCCGAAGCCCGCAGGGGCCTCCTAAACATTTGGGAGCCTACAGACCTCACCTTTTATACTAAACAGTGGCTGATCCTGGCACTAATGGTGGCTAAAAGGAACATAGCACAAAATTGGGGGGCCCACCATCCGCCAACGCTAGATAAATGGAAGGATGATTTGGACTGGCGCATGTTCCGGGAAAAGACAGTATATGTGTCCAGAGGGTGTCCCAGGAAGAGGAGCAAAGTATGGGGGCCCTGTAATTTGTATAGAGGAAATATTTGTATACCACCAGCACCACTGAATGATGATGAGACTCTTGAAACCCCCTAACTGACATGTTTTGTATATTCTGTGATTGATTCACTGTACCCCAGATCATAGAATTGGGGGATGTATAATCTCTTGCTCATGTCGCACAATGGTATGTACTGTCGATTTATTTATAATAAAAAGAATTATAAAAAAAAAAAAGTCCAAGGTGAATGTAGCAGAGTCAGTCTGAGGACAGTGACAGATGATGTTCCGAGGCATGATGGTAAGCACAAGGCTAAGCAGAAACTATCCATTTGACACAGATGAATGCTACCGCTGCCTTCTCTTTCAGAATGTTCTTTCATCCACATCTTCCTCCTCTGATGCGTCATGTGCCTCCCGTGAGGTTGTGATGGTGGATTGGCGGCAACACTGGGAGGCAGAGACACATCAGGGGGAGAAGAGGTGGATGCTGAAGGTGCTGCAGCATTCATCTGTGCCAACAGATGAGGCATCACTGCTGTGATGATGAGCTGCAGGGCTTGCAAGACTCCAGCAATGTCTCTGTGGTAGACAGCCATGGCAGCCAAGTGTGAACCCTGCTTCCGCTCCATGCTCTCCATGATCTTGCGCATTTCCTCCAACTGTTTGGCAACATTGCTGGTGTCACTTTGACAGGACAGTTGTTGTTGTCTTTGAGTGAGGACCAGCCTACTTATACCTACAATTGCTCCCGGACTTGTTTACATGTGTGGTAGTGGCAATATTCTTGAGGTCTGTTATCACTAAAGGGAAGTTTTTAACTGCCGCATTTTAAATGGGCAAGCGTTTTTACTGTGCCTGTTTTTTAATGATTTGATTAACTCTTCCCATTTTCAAATTTGTACTGAACTGTAAGCTTTTATGATTCTTTGTCTGAATCGAATAAAGTTGAGTTGAATCAAATTGCGTGAGGACACAAGCAATGTCACCCATGAAATAATGGAGGGCATGTAGCGGACTGTTGGTGCCTCTGATGGCTTCTAGGTGGTTCCTAATGGGACTGAGGCACCCACGGATCCCATCCAGTTTGGTTGCCAGGCTCCCAACCCCACTCGCACCTGATCAGCCATTTCACGCTGGACTTCTACCACACTACGTTGAAAATGTAACAGTGAGTCCTCAGAGTCCAAGTTGACAGCTGTAGAGCTAGGTGGTGCATGCTGGATGTTTTGCATGGAAGGTGGAGAGGCCACGACGCTACTGGATGGCCCTGCTTCTGGACATAGGCTGCCTATGGATTGGAGCAGCTCTTGGAGGGTGTCCTGGTTGATGGTTTAGAGCTCTTCTTCATCTTCATCATTGAAGAGTGAGACAGGCTGCTGACCAGGAGAGGATGTTGCTTCCTCAGCAATGTAAAGAACAGATACTGTTGTATGTGTATGTCCACTTTGGTCAAGCCTTTAAGCAGTTGACAATCAGAGTGCATGACACTTTCCATTCTCTATTATTACATGCTACACCTATTACACGTATCTTTGTAAATCATTTTACAACATCCCTTATGTAACATTTAGGTTGATCATAGTTTTGGCCAGTTTCCTTGTATGCCAACAGTGAGAGCACATTTCTAGGCCCCTGCTGCACCTGTTACATCATCTGCTCACAACGTCCTGTGGCGCTGTTGATTCACCTTAATGACAATGCAGAATTGATCTACTTCTTGTGTCTTAACACTGCATTGTGGCTAAATCACCCTTACTCAGTCAAGTTTGCGTATGGGTAAGTCACTAGGTTTTGAGGTGGAGTTCAGATTGCACCCCCCATTGATGTTAGCACTGCCACCTATTTTGTAGTGTTGCATGAGGTGGACAATCATGCACTTGAGATCAGGGATACAGTGAAGTACACGATGAGATGACAAGTAGATGTGCTTAATTTACCATACTCTGAGAAGTATCAATGTGTTTAAAGGTGTGCAACTCACATTGACACAGGCCAATCCCATTAATAGATGTTGATGTGCATGGAGGAACACCTTCTTGTTCATTGACAATCATTCCCTCCATCCAGACACCCTTGCACTTTGGTGCAGTGGCAATGCTAATATAATGCAAGCAGGAGGACATAGGACTTTGAGACAGGCTTCTGAGATTGGTGCTTTGTTTCATTGCAGACCTTTTTTGTACCTCACGGGGATGGGCACATGAATGATACATGCTGTTGTGCTCAGGGTAATTGTATGCCTTTGTTACTGGAAGGATGTTTACACACATGATTGGCTATGCATTTGTTCACTACCACTGTTGACTTTACCTAAGGGCCAATTTCCATGCATGTCAATGTGTCCTGCACATCCAAAACCAGGACCATGATGGCAATGACATACTGCTAACTGAACAACACAAGAAGTTACTATGATGTGGATGACTAAATTTTGATGAAGAATATCAAGGCAATATGTAGCCAAATGACATGCATTATTGCGACATTGTGAATGAGGCCTGTTCTCATACTTCACTTACCATGCATGTGACAGGGAATGTGTGGTTCTGGGAGCATAGCAAACAGAACAGGCATGTTGTGATTTTAGGGAACCCATTCCTACAATGCTGAGGCCTTACACTGTACTTTTAAATGCATATCTCTTTTACTCAAAGGTACACAGCCTTTTGGCCGTCCAGTATGTTCATTTTTGTCAATATGGAATGTGCACATATTTGACACAAGATGCTTGCAAGTCCAGCTTTTGATGTGGGCAACATGGGTGAGTCTATTTCAAAAGAGTGCTCTCCAACAGTGTTAGATGTAGTTATTTGTGCTTCATTCATCTGCACACATAAAAGCAGCAGTTACGCCATTACAATTGCTTGTAGCATATTTCCAAAGCACTATTGCAACAGGACCATCATCAAGTTTTTGTTAACTGAGGGCAAGCATGCATCACAATATTTACATGGCAGTGTTGACCCTCTTGATGTGAATTGTAAATACCTTGTAGAGGAGGCACACTTTCATTATGTACCTGTGGTCATATGTACAAACCTGTAATGAAACGCAGCGTTGTTCTTCTTGCATTGACATGGCGCTCAGCTACTTCTGTGAAGCAGGACTCAGACTTATTTACTACATTACGATGAGGCATGGAATTTTGGCATGCACGTGCATTTAATATAACTGGCCCAATACAGACGCTCTTTCACCATTGTGCATGAGTGCCTGCTTTTGCACTAGTCAACTACATTGATCACTAATGCATGTTGTGGCACAAGACTGAGCCATGTTGTTGTACATACAGTGCAGTGCTGAGTTTCAAAAGTGGCAGAGGGCTGCGTTGAGCCAATTGGGCTGACCCAACGCTCAGTAACTTTGTGGAATATTTACAATCCCCCAACACCACAGGTACATCACTTTGATTGACTTTCCTGTGGCAATATGTGCTTCGGCTTATTTAAAATGCAGCATAAATCCACTGAATGTAGCTTAACCACTGCCTTTTGAATGAGACACTCTTTCATGCTGTACTTAGCATGGAAGCGGATGGCAATGGGTTTTGCAGTGGACGTTCCACCTCAATGACCGTTTTTTTACAATGCCTCCTATTTACAAGAGCAGCATTAATGGGAGTCAATGCCTAAATTAAGGCCAGGGAAAACATGGGGGCATATTTGAAAGCCCTTATTGACACAGGACCGTCACTTTTAGTGACGTTCCTGTGGCGATAGGGGCTTTGCCTTATTTATAAGGCAGCGTTAAGCCACCTAACGTGGATTAACGCTGCCTTGTAAATAAGGCCTCCTTTCACGCTGTACTTAGCGTGAAGGGGGAGGGCAATGAGTGTTGCTGTAGGCGTTCCATCACAACACCCATTGATTTTGATGCTGCCCCCTATTTATTTATATAAGGGCAGTATAAATAGGCGGCGGTGCTAAAATTAAGACCAGGTAAAACCTGGTCTTAAACATGCGAAATGAGGAGAAATTTGTTATTTCTCCTAATTTTTGCTGTTTCCATGTGTGCTGCATTGTGTAGCACACATAGAAACAGCAAAAGCCCAATGATTGTTTATGTGCAGGAAGGGAGACCCTCCTGCACATAAACAATCTTCCCTTCAACCAGACACCCTTGCACTGAGGTGCAAGGGTACCTGCATTGGCGGTCGGCTGCTAACTTTTGCACCAGTGCAGGCTGAAGCGCAGGGCTGCATCATATTGTTGTCAATATGGTGCAGCCCTGTGTCTCAGAATTGGCAGAGCGTGGTGTTGAGCCAAGGAGGATAATGCAACGCTCCACCACTTCTCTAGTGAATATGCCCCTTTGCTTGTTATTGTAGCCCAGAGTTAGGAGACACATGAGCGGTCAATTGTCTATATATGTATATATGTGCATGTGTGCTGGATTACAAGTCACTAACACCACCATTATGTGTCTTTATATGTATTCAACAGGTTGAGTGACAAGTGAATGTACTCCCAAGTACCTATGTATCTGGAAATTGGTCTGCACCTAGTGTAGTTGGGCACAGAGACATATTTAGATGGGCAGAAGCTACATTACTTCCCCTCCCATGTCTCTGGTTGTTACTTACCCTGTTGGTGATGGAGCTGGACATATTCAGCACTATCCTGTCCCTCGACTCCAACCACCGACTCCTCACAGATGACTGCAGACACCTGTTCCTCCAAGACATATAGCTCCTCCTGTGGCACTGGACTCCCACCTCTGACGATTGTTGGCCAGTTTCTGCTTAGTCTTGCGCTTGGCATCATGCCAGTGCTTCTTTCATCGGTCACTGACCTCTTGACTTCTGCTACTGTGTTCACCTTGGTCACAATGGACTGCAAAATGGCATTTTATGTTCCCAATGACACTCTGGAGCGGACGAAGATCTGGTGTTGATTCTCCTTCACCTCCGCAATCAGGATATCATTTTCCTCCTGACTGAATTTTCATCTTCCTCTTTCTTGCCCTGGGACTCTGACTGGTCATCCTGGCTGTTAGGGGGGTTGGTATCTCCTGCTGAACTGGGTCCAGCGTGCTCCATTTTGCTTTCAGGGTTTTGTTTTGGTGTCTTCCAGGCTTTTTGTGGTTTATTTTTCCAGCGAAACGTGAAAAAAGTGACGTGGCACTGACTAACGTGAGTTTTCTGGCCGCTCACTTTTTCACGTCAGCGGCAAGATTTTTATCGCTGTGACTTTAATGTTTGCGCCAACAATCGCCACCGCAAGCAGATCCTATCGCCATCTAGCGACGTATTGTAAGTCCCTACCATGGCGATAGTTTTCAGAGATAAACTGCGGTAAGAAAGAATATTGCCAATAAGCAACACTAATTTTGCATAGCAACAATTCTTGTAAATATACCCCACAATGTTCTGGTCCTTGTGCTCAAAATAGCTAACAAGCTATTCCAAATAGACAACAAATTCTGTTGTCCTAGGCGCACCACCTTTATAAACTGGCTTATTATTTATGAATCTGCTAGAACTAGTATAGCGCCTAGAGATTTCACAATGAGGGTGTTAATGGCTACAAATTGAGGGGTTACAATTTTATCCCTGTTGCTTAGCTGCTTTTAATTCTTATCTTCTGTGATGCTATCAAACAATATTATGAGCACTAGATTCAGGAGTTTTAAAATAACTATCTTAAAATAAATATGTTAATATGCATTTTTCTGCATCTAGTAATCCTTGAGTGTGTCACTCATTAATGAATGAACATTCGGATTACCACTGCTCCATGTTAGTAATCCAGGCCTCAGCTGGATGTTTGGGGCTTCCATAACCGGGAATTCAGTACTCATCATCGGTGCACCGAACTCAGTGTTCCTACACTCCTGGAATTTGAACCTTGTAGATCCAGGGCATAGACCTAGTTTACACAGCAAAAGAAGAGAGGGAGAGCAATGAAGAGAAACTAAAGAAAGTAGCAGGTGAAGAGGGAGAGAAAAACACAGAAAACAATATGAAAGCGAGGAGTGATCAGTTGAAGGTTAGAGGGAAAGAAAAATTAAGCTAAAAGAGTAGAAGGTAAAAAACAAGGAGGAAGATATGGAAGAATAGAGGAGGAAAGAAAAATAGAGAAATTAAAAATTGGTGAAAGAAACAGTGGTAGGGCGGTAGCAACCAACACATTTATGAGACAAAATAGAAGAGAAAGTGTGACAACCATGGCCAATACGGGGATTGAGCGTGCTCAGCTTTTTGAAGGCCCAAAGAATTTACCCCCAGGTTTTGCACCGACCCTCTCTCTCTCCCTGCGGTCATTCCATTTGAAATTGCAGGCGGAGGAGAGTAGTTCACTCGATCAGGACAATCCTGGATCTAGATACAAGGGGGCAGATTTACAAGCCCTTTGCGAGACATTTACGCCGCTGTTGCGTCACTTCTGTGACGCAGTGGCGGCGTAAACCATGCGCCATGTTGCGCCTTATTTAGAACGTGACGCATCTAGGGAGATGCGTCACGTTGTAAAGCCCTGCGCTACATTAAACCTGCGTGAGGTTTAATGTATGCAGGGTGGGCGTTCCGTCGGAAAAAGCCTCGGAAAAGTGACGCAGTGAAATCTACAAGATTTCACTGAGTCACTTTTCCGACTCTGCTGCGTCAAAACCCTGCGCCTGCTTGAAGCAGGCGTAAGGCATGACGCAGCATGTTAGGTATGGGCAGCCCCTGAGCATTGCTGGAGTTGCGTCATGCTTGCAACACGACTCCAGCAATGCGCCACCCTTATGCCATCAGATGTCACGCATCTGCTTATCCTTGCGCCACGATGCGCTGCATTGTAAATGCGGCTCATCTGTGGTGGCGCAAGGGTAAACTTGCGTGACGCATCTTTCCTGGCGCATCCCTGCTGATTTGCAGGGATGCGCCAGGAAACATAAATCTGCCCCAAGGTGTGCAAATTGATTTGGGGACCTTGGGTCAGATAAGGGTTACAAGTAGAGTTAACACCTGGCCGTTTCTTTTCCGGCATGGCAAGTAGTTTTAAGTCCTGTGCAGCATAAAAATGACGAAAATCACCTACGGCCACTGTTTTTACCTCTTCTCAATACATATTAAAAAAAGCAAATATAACAAGAAAGCAAGTTATTGTGTGTTGAAAGGCTTTGATGATCCATGACTGATAGTTAAAGTAAACTAAAGTAGCAAAGCCATGTCAAAATGAATGCGCAAAATTACATAAAACGAACATATCTAGTGAACATCTAGTAATGGTCTCTTTGAATGTATTTTCTTGTGACATCCCCACATTGAGGGGATGATGGCCATGTGTCTAGTACAGAGGTAGTATGGGTTGTATGAAGAAGCAGACATTTCATGATATAATACAGTAACATTTGTTTTGTCTTGCTCTTTAAGTTTCACAATGTACATACTAATAAAGATAGAAAGAAGCAGACGCAATAAGAAAGAGAAAACACGCTTTGACGTTGCCAATAGGTGTGGATTTGGATTAAGACTTGGCGGTGGATGAGAAGGAAGATAGACAGTTCTAGGTAGGTCGAGGTGGGGCTGAAAGGATAAGTACTATCCTTCAGTGGCCATGAGAAGGCACCTGAAACTTAAGGTGCCGACAGTGCATCAGAGGGAACACCAAAAATACAACACCGGAGAAAGAAAGTGACTCATGAAGATATCGTAAAATATATGTTTCAAATGTGTGTCTGTTCCTTAAAGAGTAAAATGTATTTTATCGGCGTCTGTACAGTGTTTTATTTGTGTACTACATTTTAGCAGCAGGAATCAACCTTTAAAGTAATGTTGCCGCACACTGCAATTTGTTCGGGTTTGGAGATTATGGCCTGGTTTAGACTTTGGTGTAGAACATACTACGTTTCAACTGCGACTGAGCCTCTTTGACAAAGCAAAGTTCTGCCTAATTTAGAGTCGGGTGATACTTCAGTATGTGCACTGCAGAGATAACTACATCTCTGCCACCTACATATACCTCAATGGCCCAACGGAGTAAGGGCCATCAGAGATTTGGCCATGTGTTTGTCCGCCCTATTTAGAGTGGGCAAATACATGGCCAGTGCTCACACAGTGAAAACGGCAAAATGATACACATGCTATGGGAGAAATCACCCATAGCAAGAGGGGTCACTGTTTTTTTTATTTTCAAAAAGAAAATGCTGTTTTGGAGAAAAAAAAAAAAAAAAAAGAAAAGAAATATTGAAAGTTTGAACGAGCCATCCATCAAACTTCCATTGCATTTTCAGGAACCGCTGTGATGGCTGTTCCTGTAAATGCAAAAGATGTCAGCTGGGCCGGCAGACATCTTTAACTTTCGCTGGCGGAGTATCCTCACTATGGCGGGAATAAAGTACTCGGGCCCTATGTTGGCCCAGTATCTGGTACTTGAAAGAGAATGTATCTCAATTCAATTTCAAAGTCTTTATTTCGATTTTCAATCATAAAAGACATCATTAAAATATTTGACAATTTTAAAAGAGAAAAGGGGTTCTTTCACGAGGGATGTAATGTAAAAGATTTCATAATATTGTCTAAAAGCCACACCAGAACAGTTATAAATACACATCTCATTATAAATAAAACATTTAAAATGTTTAAAAGGCTTATGATATAAAAAGGGGCTATAGAAGTGGAATCTGAAATATTCACAAGCAGCGTAATTTGCGTGCACGGATTATCCACATCCAATGAAGGAATTTTGCAACAGCAATAGTCACAGGTTGGGAGGTGTTAGTTTTATGTTATGTTATTTTAATTTATTCAGCGCACAGCTACTCGGAAGTGTCCTGGCGCGATACACCGCTGGGGAACCCGTCCTGGCTATCCCTGTGAGATGGTCCCTTTCTGGGTATCTCCAAGGTGAAACCAGGCATCCCCGGCGTCTGTGGGGGGCTGTTGTAGAGCTGAGGCAAGCTTAATGCCCAGAGTTGCCGAGTGTGTTCCTGGTTAGAGTAGGTACCGAGGCGAGAATTATCGAGTCCGTTTGACCCTGGTCCATGACCCTGCCGCGTCGGGAATTGAACTCTGGTCCCTGGCTGATTCTCTGCTTACGGATCTGCCGCCTCTAACCAGTGAGCCACACCTCTCCACCTGCCCGAAGGCCCAGCTGTAAACAAATAGGTTTAAGCTAGGACCGCCTGGGATCTTTATACTCTGGACAAATAAATAAAATATGCCCAGTACTTTCCCGTTGTGTAGGGCAGAAAGGACAACTAGGGTCAAGGCCTTTTCTCCATTTAGCAACGAAGGAATTAATAGGTAGTGTGCCCACTCTAAATTGATGGTATCTCTTTCTGTCCTCCACAACAGTAATACAGTCCCAATAGCTTTCAAACACAGGAGAGTCTTTAAGTTCCATAAAATCCGCAGTTAGTGACGGACCAATACATGAACCAAATCTTTTCACTGAAACCATACTCCAGTATAGATCTCTTAAGATTTTCCTAGGGGGGAAAGTGTGTGCTGATGGGTCTTCCCAAAGACTGGCTAGGCCCATGGCAGAGTAAATTGCCTTAACCTCCCGCATCCAGGGGATTTTTTGCGCCTTATCTGCTCCTCTGACATCCATAAATGCCCGAGCATACTGTGAGAGGTCTGGGGTGACCCACAGTCTCCTCCAGTATGCCACTGGTCTATATCGGGCCATATCCTCCAAACGTTGGACAACTAGATCATAAAAGAGGGGGATCAGCGGGGTTGATACAGGAAGACCTGTGATTACTCGTAGGAACTTATTTTGGGCCCTAGTCAGCAGGGTAAGGTTACTGAATCCCCACAATTCCACCCCGTAAAGAATCGCTGTTCCTATCTCTGCATCGTAAATTTTAAGTGCTGGTATTATTGGCCTGGTATATGAGAGGTGAAGCTCTTTTGTTAGTGCTCCAGTTAGCTGAGCGTGCCTTATAACCAGCTGGGTAGTGTGCGGTTTCCAATCTAGCTTTGATGCAAGGGTTATACCCGGGTACGAAAAAACCTTAGTCTGTTCTAGTTTGACCCCGTTCATTTGCACATTTCCTCTTATATATTTAGACTTATGAAGGACCATGAACTTGGTCTTACTTACATTTACTATAATCCCATGGTCCTTGCAGAAGACCTCAAATACATCAATGGCTTTTTGTAAACCCTGTTGTGTCTTTGAGATTAATAGAGTATCATCTGCAAACATCAATAGGGGGATCAACTTACCATCCAGCTTGGGAGCATCTGTAGGGTGCTGCTCGAAGTAGTTGATCACCCTGTTGATGTATAATGAAAAAAGGTTTGGGCTAATACGCACCCTTGGCGTACTCCCCTAGCGATGGGAAACTTATCTGTTACACTGCCCGATTGGTTCCATCTAACTTGGGCATAATTATCCTCGTGGAGCTTCATTAAAAAGGTCAAGATGTCAAGTGGCATACCTTGATCTTCGAAAACTGCCCACATTTTTGCTCGTGGAACCAAGTCAAACGCTGATTTGAGGTCAACAAATGCCGCAAATAACATACCCTCCCCCAACAAAACCACCCGCCAATAAATTAAAAGAAACCTAAAAACTTGGTCTATGGTGCTTGTGTGACTGCGGAATCCTGCCTGAAGTGGTGACAATACTTCCTCCTCCTCAATCCACCCTTGGATTCTCTGCAGGACAAGCCTTGCGACCACCTTCTGTATGCAGTCAATCAAGCTTATGGGCCTATAATTTCCTGGATCTGAGCGCTCCCCCTTTTTGTAGATCGGTATGATCTCAGCGCCCTTTCAGGTATTCGGTATGGGTGATCCATTGGCGATACCGTTAGCTAGACATTGGATGTATGGTGCCCAAAGCTCCTTATCGTGGATAAACAAATCAGCTGGGACGGAGTCCAGTCCTGGTGCTCTACCCCTGGGGATGGTATTCAGTGCCTTTCTCACCTCGATTATCTCGAAGTTTTAGGGGATTATATCCCTATTAAGGGGGGTGGGATCTTTACTAATCTCGCCAACCGTTTCAAAAGATGCAAACTGGGACGCGTTATGCGAAACCCAGAGGTTAGGCAAGACCTAGTTTATTGGTTCCCCCTTTGTATCCCCCTGCCCTGCTTGACCATATCCCAAAAGGTACACAGTGTTCGTTCTTTGCTGGCAGAATGAAGGTCCCTCCAATAATCCTTGTCCCATGCACGTTTGGCATCGTATTGGGCTTTTTTGTAAGCAACACGGGCACTCTTGACACGATCTCTATCTTTGGATTTCACTGCCTCGGTCAAGGCCTGGTACGCAGCCCTAAACGACTTCCCATACCATTGATCCTCCTTTCTAAATAGTCTTTTAGGTTTGGTATAAGCCTTTTTGGTAAAAAAAACCCTAAGTTGATTAAAAAAGTTTGTATGAATCAGGTTGACATTAGCAATAGCCTCCTCTTGAGTAATACAATTTTGTAGGGCATTTGTCGCCGTGGTGGTCAAATCCCTCATGGTTATTATCCGACTCTCATTCCTTAAACAATTTGCCCATTTAATGCGTCTTGTATCATTTGATAGGAGAATGTCAGCCTTTAGTGGAGTAACCTTCTTTTTTTTTTTTCTTTTTTTTATTCCTCATATACCACCAAACGGGAAGGGCAGTCCAAATGAGAAAGCCCCCTCCCCTCGACCCCCACTAGAAAAGATACGATTCCGATATTAGGTCCCTGGGGGGGAGGGAGAGGGGTCTAACCTCTCTGGCATTTTACTGTTTGCTCTGTCCACTCCAACGTTTACTCACTGAGAGGCCCATTGTTGATGTTAGAGATTGAGCCCCAACAGTGCCCAGGTGAAATCATCGGAATACTTCCATCATCTGTTCCGCCACACCATTAAGGGTGCCCATACCTTTGCTTCACTAGAGGGATCACAGGCAATATCTGACTCACAGGTAAACATAATGTGTTTCAAGCAATCTGAGAAAATAGGTGCCTTCTCATTTTTCCACGCCCTACATATTTCTCGCCTTGCTAACAACATAATATAGAAAATAAGTTTAGAAACAGTGGCACATAGTTGATAATCGTTAACTAACCCAAACAAAATTGTCTTTGGATTTATGGTAAATTGTACATTTAATACTGCTGTAATGAATTCGCCTACTCTAGCCCAATATTGCGCCAGAGAGGGACAATCCGCGAACATATGTATGTCATCAGCGGCGAGCAATTTACAACGAGGGCACCGATATTCCAGGTTGGTGAATCTCGCAAGTTTCTTGGGCGAAATATATACTCTATACAGGGTAAACAGATGGTTCCTTTTAAGTGCAGCTGGCTTGACCACCATGTGTAGCATTGTAAAGGAATCCTCCCACAACTCCTTAAGATTATTGTGATCAAAATCAACCTGTTCACCCCATATTTTTAGGAGTTCGATCTCCGGAACTTCTTCTGCTCCCATCATAGCCCAATACCAAAATGCCAACTCTCTTTTCCAGGTCCCTTTCTTGTTTACCAGGTCAAAGCTTGGATTTAATGTACAAGAAACCGGCGTGAGAGTAGCCCACCAACCTGATAGTTGATAATATTTGAACCTGGTGAGAGACCCCTCCGTCAAGGTATAGAGAGAATCCTTTAGGAGATCTCCCCAGTATGTAATACCGGCCAACCTCAAAGGGCGAGCTAGCTTATCTCTTGATAGATCACTATTACAAATAGATGAAGTAAAATTACACCTATCCACACAGTTGGAAGAATATTTTAGATTCAACTGTGGTTCAGCGAGTGCCCAGATTGTATGGGAGGCCTTTAAGTCCTTTATGAGGGCAATAACAACTACACTCACGATTAAGAGAAATAGGGATAAAAGGAAAGCTGAAGCGGACTCCCTCCCTAATGCAATATCCTAGTGTGGATATATTATTGAATGAGTTAAACTCCTTAAAAGCAGAATATCAGGCTCTCCTCGATAAAGCCATTAAGGAAAGATGGAATGCGAGCAGATTAAGTAATTTCTCTTATGGGGAGAAGTGTGGTCGTTTCTTGGCCTGGAAGGCCAGAACAGATCGAGCCAAGAACCAAATTGGGAGTTTGTTTCTACAAGATTCAGGCACCTTGACCTATAACAACCATGAGATATTAAAAGAAGTCCATAATTATATGTCAAAGATGTATGCAGAACAATGAGATTTCTCTTCAGAGAAGGCTGAAAAGTGGCTGAACCAACTAGTTTTACCACATCTCACAGAAGCAGACAGGGTCTTTTTGAGTTCACCAATCAAGGAGGGTGAAGTTTACAACCAACTAAAGAGCATGGCAAAAGGTAAAGCAGCGGGCCCGGACGGCCTCCCAGTTGAGGCATATCAAATAAATCCAGAATCAATTGTGCCAATCCTTACAATCTTATTCAATAAAATACATCTCTCCGGCGAGGCAGTGCCACAAACATGGTCCGAGGCAACAGTGACTCTAATATTAAAACCTAATAAGGACCCTCTGAGGGTTGAATCCTATCAGCCAATCTCGCTGCTGAATACTGACTATAAAATTCTTGCAGACGTATTGGCAACGAGATTGGCAAAGGTCATTAAATCAGTGGTCCACAGTGATCAAAGAGGCTTCATGCCGGGTAGGCAGTTGAACGAACTTACATTTCAGGCCATCGCTGCCATAGATGTAGCGACTAATGAAAAGTCTCCCCTAACTATTGTGGCAATTGATGCCGCAAAGGCTTTTGACCAAGTCAGTTGGTCCTATCTCTGGGAAACATTAGCTGCATTTGGTATGCCATCGAATTTTATAGCCTCGATTCGATCTTTATATTCTAGTCCCAAAGCCAAAATTTTAGTAAATGGTTTACTCACTGAGTGGGTACATATATTTCGTGGCACTAGACAGGGATGTCCCCTTTCCCCTCTTTTGTTTAATTTGTATATCGAGCCCTTAGTTATTAAGTTGAGATCTGACTCGACCTTCAAACCTTTTAAGATCGCGAGTTTGGAGTTGAAGTTTGCTCTTTATGCAGACGATCTCTTAATGTTTACATCGAACCCAGAAGAGGCCGTCCCTAGACTCTTTACATGGGCAGAAGATTTTGGGGCAATCTCTGGTTATAAAATAAATAGAGATAAAACCAAGTTTATGCAGTGGAATTCGGTTGAGGAACATCCAGCTGTTAAACCTAAGATGAGATATTTGGGAATATATCTGGCTCAAGATATAAATCAGACAACTAAAATAAATTTTGATAGAGTCTATAAGGAAATCTGTCATCTCCTTCAACGTTGGTCTGGGCTTCCGCTTAACATATTTGGCAGAGTAAACCTCATAAAAATGACTATTTTACCAAAAATTACCTTTTTATTTAACTCTATTCCATTAACTTTCGACCCAAAAGACATGGCTAAATTGCAAGGAAAAATAGGTTCATTCATTTGGAACTCTAAACTGCCGAGAATATCATGGAAAATATTGACTAGAAAATTAAAATTTGGGGGCCTTGCCCTTCCCGATCTACTTATCTACTGTCATTCGTTCCAATTAAAAAACTTCAGACGATTGGCAGATAAGGCAGACACTACTGTTTTAGGCTCCCTATTTCAGGCTTTGTTACACAGTCTACCCCAGGGTCAGGAATACTTTCTGTTCAAATTTGGAGATCCCAGGTTTTTAAAAAAAGTCAGGTTGAAGATTCTGATAGCCGCCCAAAAGAACTGGGTTTTCTTCAGGAAAAAGTTGGGAAACCCTTATTATGCTCCCCAGGCCCCGATCTGGGACTCACCAGGGACCCCAGAGTGTTTAAAAGATTTAGTTTAGTGGAGTAACCTTCTGACTGTAAGATTTAAATAACTTAAATGATAGAAGTAAGGGGTCATGATCACTTTTAACCCTTTCCACTACCATCATGTCCTTGATACTAGTTGTTAAAGAGATGTTCGCCTAACACTGTTCTATTATTCAAAAAATGGAGTACTTTATTTTTAAGAGTAGACCAATGTTCCTCTTTGCCATCAAAGGTTTTCAGGACGTTTGCCAGAATGATGGAATACGGGCACGCCTCTGGGGGGAGATGAAGACTAGTTTCTTTTGGGGGAATTTAACCTGTATGATGTAAACTACCCCTGGGTTCCCCACAACCAAGCTTAACTCCACTAACTGAAGTTGAGATGTTTGATGGTTGTGTCGCCTGAGCGACTATAGGTTCTATGGGTTCACTCGAGCTAGTGGCTGCACATATGGGTGTGGGAGCACTGGTGAAGCGTGCTTCTGTCAGGTTTGTCCCAATCGTAGGCCCCTGTTGACTTAATACGTGTCTTTCAAGGACTTTTAATCTACAATCGATTGAGTCAAGTTTGTCCATCACTGGGTTGATAAGTGCCCTTAGGCGCTCCTCCATATTCCCTATAAATTCTGACAATTTATTACCCTCCGTAGAATTATCTGTTACACGTGTAATTAAATTACCCCCTCCTTGAGTCTTAGGGTGGTTTTCCTGTATCGTTGAACTTTCTATTTGACTACCCAGCCCGAGTGTAGATTATTTTTCTTAGCTTGTTTCGCATTTTGCCTACTTCCCTTTGGAGCACTATTCGCCTTCCGCGTCCCCAACAGATCTTTAGCTCTAGTGTCGAGTGCAGCCCGTGACAGCCTAGTGCGTGTGTTAGGAGGTGAAGGAGGGGGACTGGGTATAAGTGTACAGGAAATGTTAGTTGTATGTAACACTGATGTCACGACATCACTAGAGGGTGTAATTAATACTTGAGGGGATTTAAGGGGAGTCTGGATGCCTCCTATTAATTCTATAATTGGTGTCTGATTTGGGTTCTGACTTAGTGGATCAAGTGATAACCTCCTCTTAACTAATTCTATCTCCTTGGCCACAACTGATTCTGCCCGTTTAAGAAAAGCATCCAATGTCCCTACACCCCCTGCCCCCCCCCCCTTTAGAATTAGCAATACATTTGGCCATGTGGCGGGAAGAAGGTTTACTATTAATAAGAAGAGAATGATGCCACACTATAGTCAGTAAATTGATAACACTAGACAACTAGTCGAGTCAATCAATACATTGCGGCTCACTTAGCGATAATTTGAGTCCTGTGTCCTGCTGGAAATGTCAAGGGGCTGGCCCAGCCTGGCCTCCTCTGGCCCCTGATGGCCACAGATGGCCCGCCCTTTGCCCGGGCTTAGCCCGGCACGCCCACGCGCGTCCCGCGGGACGAGGTTCCGCCCCGATCTTTATGCGCCTCCTGGCGCTCGTTAGCAGCGTCGTCGGCATCCTCAATGCCTGCGGGGCTGCTGGGGGATGAAGTCCTGAGTTCTGCGAGCAGCGGAGCACAGCCCGGCCACACGGAGAAGCTCACAGGGAGGGACAGCGGAGCACAGCCCGGCCAAAGCGAAATCCCACAGGGAGGGCAGCAGAGCAAACCCGGCCACAGGGAAAAGTTTCAACAAACGTTCCACACAGGCCTCGGCCCCGCCCCGATCTTTATGCGCCTTCTGGCGCTCGTTAGCAGCGTCGTCGGCGTCCTCAATGCCTGCGGGGCTGCTGGGGGATGAAGTCCTGAGTTCTGCGAGCAGCGGAGCACAGCCCGGCCACACGAAGAAGCTCACAGGGAGGGACAGCGGAGCACAGCCCGGCCAAAGCGAAATCCCACAGGGAGGGCAGCAGAGCAAACCCGGCCACAGGGAAAAGTTTCAACAAACGTTCCACACGGGCCTCGGCCCCGCCCCGATCTTTATGCGCCTTCTGGCGCTCGTTAGCAGCGTCGTCGGCGTCCTCAATGCCTGCGGGGCTGCTGGGGGATGAAGTCCTGAGTTCTGCGAGCAGCGGAGCACAGCCCGGCCACACGGAGAAGCTCACAGGGAGGGACAGCGGAGCACAGCCCGGCCAAAGCGAAATCCCACAGGGAGGGCAGCAGAGCAAACCCGGCCACAGGGAAAAGTTTCAACAAACGTTCCACACGGGCCTCGGCCCCGCCCCGATCTTTATGCGCCTTCTGGCGCTCGTTAGCAGCGTCGTCGGCGTCCTCAATGCCTGCGGGGCTGCTGGGGGATGAAGTCCTGAGTTCTGCGAGCAGCGGAGCACAGCCCGGCCACACGGAGAAGCTCACAGGGAGGGACAGCGGAGCACAGCCCGGCCAAAGCGAAATCCCACAGGTAGGACAGCGGAGCAAAGCCCGGCCACAGGAAAAAGTTTCAACAAAGGTGTATCTCAAACTCTTAGTATTCTTTTTGTAATATGCAGTTCTGGCATGGTCCATGTTTATTATCACTTAAAATCCCTTTAAACTTCTCTCGATTTCTTCTTAAGTGGTTCCTTCTTCCATTTATTTTACCAATCTTGAAAATATAAATCAGGCTGGTAAAATAATGGTAGGAGCAACCTAGCTTTCAATTGGTTTTCAAAGTACGCAGTTCTGCCTTATTATCCTCCATTAACAAAAAAAAAATCTGGATGGTAATCAACCTTGCCATCTTGGCTGCATGTAGTTATGCCCTACAAAACTTTGTATTGTCGCACACATGTAGTAGAGAATGACTGGAGACAGTGGTAACTCTCAGGCAGGCTCTGTTGTCTAAAGAGATAACAAGCATCAGCCCCCCGTTGGTCCCCACAGTCTGGTGGTGTGGGTGACCAGAGGTGGGCTCTTTCTGACAGGACAATCTCTTCTGCTGTTTGGAGGTTTTCTGTCTCCTCTGCAAAAGATGAGCTTTCTGTTGGGGTACATAGGTGAGAAAGAAACTTGCAGCTGTTTTTCAGTCTGTTATTCTTTTCAACTTTCTATCTCTGTGCTGTAGAAGACCAATGGAGAGAGTGGCTTATCCTCAGCCTGCAATAAGACACTGGCCGCTGCTCCCCCTTTTGCGCCTAAGGAAGGAAGCCCTGACTGGCCTGCCTCTTCAGCACAACGTGAGTCTCCAGTGCCTGTTGCTTTTTAACTCCAGTCAGTCTGCAGCTGCAGATCTTACTACAGACAGCCCTGTGATATAGGTCCATGCTATGTAAAAACTATAAGTAAATAAGCCATTCCCTTTGACTGGTAAGTAAAACTCAGGGGGTGGGGATACTTCTTGGCTGGGTGCCTTGGTCATACACCCAGGGAACAGTTCTAAGCAGGCCATTACGCCTAAATACTTTTTTGACAGCCTGGAGCGTTAGATCCTTTGTTTTCTGTGCATGGTCTGAGAGTTGTCCCTTCCAGGAGGAGTTCTGTTTTAGAATTGGTATTTTTCAGGACTCTTCAAGCTGACACTACAGCCAGAGACTGACGTCCAGCAGCCCTTCTAAGATCCCAGACAGGATAGCTGGTCCTACTTATTTGTCAGTAGGGACCAGATGTACAACATCAGGAATACCGGTTTCCGAATTGTGATTATGTCAGAATCAAATTAGGAAATCATTATTCGTAATCTATGAATATTTTTTTCACAAATAGTGTTTCCTAGTAGGTCGCAAATCGACCTACCTCATTAATATTATTGAGGTAGGTCACATTTTGCTACCCATTAGGAATCGCCTCCATCACAGTGATGGTGGCCTGCTGGGGATCTGCAGAGCACCATGTCTGTGATTGCTTTTTAATGAAGCACTTTTTTTTTTTACAAAGCCCATTTTCCTTAAAGGAACCACTGCCGGCTCTTAAAAAAAATTCTTTAAACATTCTCAAAGGAAAAGGGGTTCTACCACTTTAGAATTGGTGGTGAAATGTTAATGTTTTTCAACTGGAATTCGGTCCCAAAACATTAGTACATAATACTGCGATTTGGTATTTGGAAGGGAAGCTGTAAACACACCTCTTCCAAATACCAAATCGTAAATGTAAATTGAGATTCGGTAACAAGTCCCTGAATCACATTTTGCCTTATGTACATTATGTAAATGCAGTTGCCAACAGCCCGATTCGAACAACCGGGCCATTCACGACCCCAAAAACCTTTGCACATTTGGCCCTAACTCCCAATAAGGAACACACAACCAAGATGGCTGTATGTGTGCTCAAGACTTCCTTTTCCACCAGTACAATGCTCGCAGGAGTCTCCCGCTGTAGCAGATCAGAATTGCCTGTTAGCCCACGGAAAGCCAAGCACCAGTGTGTTTCGATACGGGGGAGTTGCAGCTTTCCATAAACTATGCACCCTGCCACGCACAATCTATGACACATTCTAAGAACAGTGAGCACACACTGAACACTCCACTACCACACACCAACAGGCATTGTTATATGGACTTTAAAAAAACTTTTTATTAACTTTTTTGGGTGCAAGAAGATATTCATCCGGCCCATCCTGCTCTGTTGATAGGTTCTAGCTCAGGTAACATGCAGTTGTTGGTTGGAGAAAGTATATAATCTTAACCGCAGAGAATGCCTGTCAAGCTTCATTAAGGCTTGGTCCCCAAGTCCCCTTTTAACCTGCCCCACCTTGACCTTCTGCCAACCTCAACTGCAGAAGGTAGCCTGCCCACAGTGTCCCACCACCCCATAACCATGTCCCACCACTGGGTGAATCATTCTAAGTTGTTTTTCTGTGCTCCTCCTACATTAAAGATGGGGGTCCAGAAACAGATGTGCTCTCTTGCCTTACTGTATCCATGAAATAAGCCCAGAGCTCTCCAACGTGGCGGCATGGCTGTATTTGGGGCCCCCACTGAGTTGTACATATAAGGGGTTCCATTTAAGATCAAACAATAGGGGGGTACCATCATGTTGCTTGTCATCCGCTCCATTGCAAGAATGGTCCACAGTCTGTGATACCACTGGGTCATGGCTGGGCAGTCACTTTTTCCAATTGTGAGCTTTTGTTAATATCGCTGCTCCAAGGCACTGAAGGCACGTCATCATCTTCAGGTTCATCGGTTTATGGCCCAAAAACATTATCTCCTGCATGTGAGGGAGTAGATAGGTGAGGACATTGTGTAATCGTTTCGAGACCTCCACCCCAAAAGGGTGAACACCTGGGCAGTCTCACCATTTATGCAGCACCTCGCCTAAGGCTTCACAGCCTCTCCACCAAATAGGAGAAGCATTATGATAGGTACAATGTAGTCTGTGGGGAGTGTAGTGCCATTCATACCAGACTTTAAAATGTGTTTTCCTCCCAAGGATGGAGGTGGAGGAAAAATGTATGTCTTTGGTCGGTTGCATCGTTTGTGTGTTCCTTGAAGTGCAAGGGTTGTTTCCATTCTCTATTGTGATGCCAGGTCTGGGGAGTGAAATGTTCTAGCAGGAGCTTGTATAAGGCACCCATCGTCCCTCTGATACATATAAGTTTGGGGAATAGTGTTTCAAAATGGGTTTCGGCCACGATGGCTCCAGCTCGATTGGAAGGGTGCTCCACTCAACGCTGGATTTGGGCATATCGGAGCCTCTTGGACTCAGGGGGCGAAAAAGATGCACTGAAGAAAGAATTTGGAAACTGTATTACCGAACATTTCAGAGATTATTTTGCAACCCCACCCTCTCCAATTACCAAAGGACAAGATGCACGAAACATTTTTGTGCCTGCACATGGCCCGGCCGTTTGTGAACACAAAAATGACTTTTTTGATGTATAATGCCCAAATTGCAATTTCGCAATTTGGGTTTGCAATTCGAAATTTGGAAGCAGCGTGTTTGGGGCATCCCTTTCAAATACTGATTCGCGTTGGTATGTAGGAATGTTTTAAGACCGAAATGTGGTCGCAAAACATTGGCAATTTCCCGCCAACTCACAGTTGGTGGTAACCCATTCGCAAACCGGAAGGGGCCCCGAAGGACCCCATCTTCTTTCAGAATGGTTGTAACAATATTTTTAAGAGCAGGTAGTGGTCCAAGTGACCATTGTCTACTCTTACAAATTGAAACTTCAAAGTTTTTTTATTTGTTGTAAATGCATCCTGTTTTCCTTTGAGGAAAATGGTCAGTGTTTTAAAAAAAAGGATTGCTTTATTTGAAAGCAATCATAGACATGATGGTCTGCTGATCTCAGCAGGACACCATCCCAGTGATGGTGGCGAATCGTAATGGGTCCCAAATTGTGACCTATCTCATTAATATTCACGAGGTAGGTCTATTTGCAACCGACTACGAATCGCAAATGAAACTCAAAAGGCTTTCATACATTAGGAATAGTGATTTCCTATTTGCAATTCGCAAAAAAAATGCAATTAGGAAATTGCTATTCCAAACTTTCGTACTTCTAGCCCTAAGCCCTTTTACTCTGCGTATCTATCCTATGTCTTGAGGGTAGCAGACACCGGGGTACTGTGGTATGCATTGGGCGGTCTGCGGCGTGTGTCTAGCCAGACTTGATCCCAAAGGGTTGTCCGCACAATAGCGTGGTTCCATTTGCCAGTTCTTTCCCGACTCCATGGCAAACCAATCCATCATCACTAGCAGTTGTGCTGTTGCTCAGTAATGGTGGATACTGGGTGCAGCCAAGCCGCCCAAATGCCTTGGTTGGGTCAGTAACTTCTGAGAGACACTAGGGGTTCTGCCCCTCCAGATAAACAACATGAGTTGTTGTTATATACCATTCAGATAGATAGAGTACAACCATATTGGAAGAGCTTGAAATATATAGAGAGGGCGTGGGAGTACTTTCATTTTAACATCACTGATTCTGCCTAGCCGGGAGAGCATCACATTTGTCCATGAAGGGAGATCTTTCATAATGTAAGGGGGGCATAGTTAGCATGAAGGACTTCTCCTGGTGTGCCTGTAAGGTGAACTCCCAGATATTTAATGGAGGATTTGGCCCATCGAAATGGGAATTACACTGTCATTTCAGCCTGTTGCTCCGTCCCCAAAATCAGGTGCACTATCGCAGATTTATTAATGTGAATTTTATAGCCCGAGTCTGTCCCATAGGCCTGAAGTAGTTTTACAACCACTGACAATGAAGGGGTCGGGGAGCACAAAATGAGGAGGGCATCATCCTCAAAGAAAGAGATTTTAAACTCATGTGGTCCGAACCTGATCTCTGTCATGGATGGTGATTGTCGGATCAGGCAGGCTAAGAACTCTATAAAAAGTGCAAACAGAAGCGGGGACAGGGGACACCCCTGCTAGTGGCTCTAGAGAGGGAGAAGAATGTTGAGAGATGGCCATTCAGGGCGACCCTGGCTGTGGGGCTTTCGTAGATTGAGAAAGTTATCCTCTCAAACTTGGGACTAAGTACCATTTTCTTTTGTGTGGGACATAGGAAGGCCCAGTCCCCCTTGTGAAAGGCCATCTCCATGGCTGGTGTCAGGAAGATTGCTGGGATACATTTGAGAGAGGCTTTCTCCATCATGATGGCTGTTCAAAGGTTGTCATGTGCTTGGCGTCCCTGTATAATCTGCTCTGGTCTGGGCGTATCAGAGTGGGAAGCACTTCATTGAGGTGGGTGGCCAGGACTTTCATAAACAGTTATGCATCTATATTTAAGAAGGCTATTGGACGGTTAGATGCACACCGGCAAGGATCTTAGTTAGCCTTCCATATGACCGTCTCCACTGCTTCTCCCATTGTCTGCATCACGGCCCCCAAGGAAGCACAGCAATTAGTTTTGTAACAAATTTGAACAAGTAGGTTATATAGAAAAGAGTCATGAGACCATCTGGGCATGGGGTTTTAGTAAGTTTCAGGGATTTAATAGCCAATCGTATTTCTTCCAGCAAGATGGGGTCTTCTAGGGCATCCATAAGCTTTGGGATTTGGATCTGCTCTAGGAAGACCCTTCTGTGTTCAGAAAGGGAAGAATTGCCCTGTTAAAGGGCCTCGTAAAAGCGAGAGAATTTGCCTAACTTTCCTCTGTCCTCCACCATGGGTAACCCATATCGGAAGCTCTTGGAGGACTTAAGGAGTGCAAAAGACGCTATGCATTGGAGAAAGGATTTGGAAACTGTATTATCAAACATATGAAAGATCATTTTGCAATGCCCTTCTCTCCATTTATGAAATAATTAATCCTTTAGAGCTGGTGTAAAAGAAGAGTTGTTGTGAATGGTGGTGTAAGGGGCTGGGTAGGACACTAGGCCCCTTGACTTTACAAACTTAAGCCATGTCTTAAGGGTAGTAGACACCGGGGCGTCTTTGATATATTCTTCTTCTGTTTTGCCACTGAGGGTCTGCGCCAACTGGGTGCCCACCTTATCTCCAAAAATATAGAAGTTCTTTTGTAAGTGGAGCATTGAAAGCTCTGCCTTATTTGTAAAACACATGCATAGTTTGCCTATAGCTGTAGCGAAAATGTGTGCAATGCGACGGGATGGGTGCTTCAGTCATTCTGCATTCAATTTCTGAATCTCACTTTCAGCAGCTGGACCTGCAGCTTGCGAACTCTGGAACGCACGGCAGTGGCTGAAATTAAACGTCCTCTAATGACCGCCTTAAACCCATCCCATGGATTTGTACCTCTACCCCCTTGTTCAAAGTTCAAAGTATTTTGTCGATTTGTTGCCCTATTTCCTGTCTGGTTACTTTTTTTGGGGGGGGGGATTTTGAAAAACCTTTATTTAGAAAAGATTGCACAGCATAATTACATGATTCCATCAGAGCAGAAGATGAAGCACATCTATACATTGCAGCACAGCAGAAAGAGTTGCACAATTGTGTCACCTTAAAGATAGTGTCCTGGGGAGTTGCCATGAAACCCTGTGAGGGGCGAAAGCAAACTACCA
This sequence comes from Triturus cristatus, assembly GCF_964204655.1. NCBI lineage: Eukaryota > Metazoa > Chordata > Amphibia > Caudata > Salamandridae > Triturus > Triturus cristatus. The sequence goes on along the minus strand of NC_140590.1, from coordinate 724,546,623 downwards.
GGGGAGGCACCAAGCATAGAGTGGAAAGGCAGGGAGAGTGGGACCATGAACAAGAAGGGAGCAGCTCATGGACTAGCACCGGCGGCCGCTGTGGGCGGGGAGCGCAGGAGAAGCTGCAGATTGCTGGGGGTCATGGCTTGAAAGGTAGGTAACAAGTGGGCCCCATATATCAAGTGGACGAGACTTGACTGGCAGGAGGTCCCACAACTCAGACAAAAGGTTTTGGCAGCGGGACGTATCCTCGAGCCAGAGGGCCGCCTTAGGCACAGGCCTGCGACCCCTACACATCGAGACCCTGCGCCGCGCTAGGACCAACAGCATGGCAGTCAAACGGCGAGAGGCATCAGGGCAAAATTTAACGAAGCCTAAAAGGCAGTTCACGGGGTCTGGTTGGAGTGGTGATGAAGTGATTTCAGAGATAATTGTACAAACTTCCTGGCAATATGCCGAAACCCTGGGGCACAACCAGGCGAGATGAGCGAAATCAGCCGCGGGCTCGGAGCAGCGCAAGCATCTGTCACTAGCTACAAGACCTAATCTGTGAAGTTAAGCGGGGGTACGATACAACCTGTGTATGTATTTGAAGTGTTGTAGTGAAGATTACTATCTCCCTATGTACAATGCTAAGTTAGCACAACCGCGTAAATGTTAGAAAGCCATTTTGCTGCTTTTGCTGCTTTTGCACACGACACTGTAGTTACATGTTATTATTTGAGAAATGCTTACTCGGCTTTGCTTCACATGAGAACTGTCTGTTGTTAACATCCTTAACAGTGAGCAGCGACCTTGGTCTGTACATTGTGTAAAGAAACAGTCTGGGTCACTAGACGGTGCATGTTGTGAGGTACAGGTTGATCGTCCCACTATTTAACCATAACACGCACGCAGCTGCAGATACCTGAAAGACGAGTGCTTTTAATATTGCAGTGCAGCATGTTTTAGATTCATTCAGAAGAAGAGCATTCCCAGGAGAGAGCCTTGCTGATCCTGTGATGTGATTCCACTAAGCTGATCCTTACGGTATGGGGTTCCCCATTCAAGCCTAGAGACCTTTTATTAGCATAATAATAATAATATTAGTTTGCTAGAGAAAGGAAGGTGGCCGATTGCCACTGTCATTTTATTATGATTGCTCCTTTCATTTTCTATGGTATTGTAACAATGCTGATGGTTCTGATCTTGACCATTTGTCTGCTTATGTTAGCCAAAGTACTGCATCTTAGAACGCGAGGTTTATAAAATAAACTCTTTAAACTTTTACCGCGTCTCTGTTTATTCTGTTGTGGACTGATGTAAGAATAATTATGAAAAGGTATTTCTGATCCCCACCACTCCTAAGAAATATTCTAAGTCGCTTGTTCTGGGTTGTCTATACATTGGGACCGCTGAGCTAGATCTCGGATAACGAATGGGACACTGATGCTGGCCGGATAGGGGTTCTGGGTTCTGAGGTGAGTTTTTGGTACACCACAATTCACTGAGGTCCTGGGTTCCTGCGCATAGTTTTGCGCATAAGCAGTATCCCTGCAACAGTGTATAAGACGCAAACGATAATTGGGAGAGAGGCGTTTGATCTGGGTACAGCAATACAACCAATCCACTTGAGAGATCTCGATTCCCAGGTCCTCGCTCCATGCAATGCGCACCTGGTCAGTAGAAATGGAGGACGCTGCAAGCGTATAAGCATAAATTTTAGTGACCAATTTCTTGGGAGAGGGAGAGGCATAGAACAGATCAAGAGTGGCCAACGAGGGAGGAGGTTGAGGAAAAGTAGAGTGGATCTTCTTGCAGACAGCCCGGAGTTGGTAAAATAACAGGGTATCCATGGGGCCGGAGTCGTCGGCAAGCGAAAAGAAAGTGTACCTGGGATACAGGTCTGATACTGTGGAGAGGCCTAAACGACCAGCGTGTTTGACCATCCTCGACGACTGGAGTGGAGGAAAGGTAGGGTGATGAGCAATGGGCATAGAGTTTGCGGATAGCATCTCAAAGCCGGAGATCTTGCGAATTCCGTCCCAGGCCCAACGCAAGGTCTCGACCATATCAATTTCAGTGCGTTGAAGTTTCGCCGGGGCGAACAGTGCAGTTGTGAGCGACCAAGGGGCAGCGAGATCGGCCTCCACCGCCACATGGGGTTGGAACGGGGTGGGATGGAGCCAGAAATGTAGGAAGCTGGCCTGAGCGCTAATGGCATAGAGCTTAAAATCTGGTGCTCCCAGCCCACCCCGCGACATCGGAAGCGTGAGGGTGTTGTAAGCGATCCTGGGTTGCCGTCCAACCCAAACCAGAGTAATAAGCAGAGAGCGAACCTTCCTGTCAGGTTACTTGATCTCTCAGGAGAGAGGGGTGGAGCTGCCAGTCATTGGGCGTTTCAGCAACCCTAGGTCAAGTTCAATCAGGATGGGGGCATGATCAGAGACTGTGATGGGGCGACTCTTTGCCGAGCAAAGCAGGCCTACCACTGTGTTGCTTGCTAGTATTTGATTGATGCAGGAATGTGTTCAGTGAACATGGGAGAAGAAGGTAAAGCCCGGGGCTTTCTTGTGCATTTCTTGGGAGGCATCTCTGAGGCATAGGTCTCCCAATGTCTTTTTCAGTTGTTTAGAGACGATGTCTGCATTTGTTACTTCCCGTCATTCTCTGTCGGTATTTGGACAAAATATCGAGATGATATTGTGTAACATAAATATTGTGTCAAGAATATCGTGACACATAAATATTGTTGTTAAAAATATTGGTTTTAGGTGTTGTATTTAATATCAAATTAGTTAATATCGATGTAATTAATATAGTTGTATATAATATTGTTTTTTTAGATAAAAATAGTTTGCAATAATAATGTCATACTTTATATATGATTTGTAATTCATAGTAATTGTTTATAAATGTTTTAGTTATTATTTTTATAAGATTTATTTTTAGTAACTTTTTTTGTTACATTTGTAAAATTTATTTGAATTATATATTTTTAGGAGTGGGATGTTAGGTTTAGAGTGATAAGGGTGGGATGTATTTTAAAAATGTCATTATGATTGTACGTTTTGTTAGGAACAGGATTTGGGGTTTATAAGGGAACAGGTTGAGGAGTATTTTAAAAATGTAATTATTAATGTATATTTTTTTATGCTAATTTGACAAAAATATACCCATTTTGAAAAACTGAAAAAGGTTTTGGGAGCGGGATGTTGGGCTTATAGGAGAAAATGGGGGGAGTGTTTTAAATTTTTTAATATTATTGTGTTTTTTTAATGTAAAAAAATATTTTTATAAAATCTGTCAAATTTTGCTGGAAGAATGGAAACACGATATTGACTGGTGTCAACAGGCCAAAGAAACTGTGTACAAAAGTAGGGGCTGTGCTAAAAAATGGGAAAGAATATGGGCGCTCTGGCGAACATACAGAGAACTGGGTAGATGCTTGCTGGATGGGCAAACTAACGATGTTTTCTCTATTCCCTCATGAACATACTGCCATTGATTTTCTGTGTCGCTCCATGATGTACTAATGGAAATGTTTTGTACTGTACGGGCTCTTGAGCTTTGTTAGTATTTGTGTTTATTTTTGGATGTATTTGGTTTTTTATTAAGTCAGCAAATATAGAAATTGTAGACAGTACAAAATCAGTATAGTATACAAGTACCCATATATCGAATAGTGAGCGGGTGACTATTACATGCTTGTAGTAAAACAAAAAATTGAACCATTCGGGCCCGTAAACGACAGCCCTAAACATTTCAAAACCCTGTGTCATATACTGCAAATCAATATCTCGGTCAAGCCCCTCCAGCCCGTCCACCCGCATCACAGCTAACTGTACATCCTAACTGCCCAATGTTGCGTCTCTATATATTTTCGATTTCGGCTGGGTGTGACGAAGGTGGTTCCAATACAAGGCCCCTATACTCCGCCCATCTTTTCCATATTTTAAGTGTTTCTGAGAGCGCCCTCATGCTTTAAAGATGGGTTGTTCCTGCCCCATACACCAATCAAGACCCGCCCTCCAGGCACCCAATTTGGTTGGAGACATATCCTTCCAGGCCTTTGCAATATCTCTCTTGGCCAGGGTAAGACCCAAGAACAATAAATGCCTTTTATAAATGTTGACCCCAATTTCATCTGTAATATGCAGGAGAACCAACCTAGGCGAATGAGGTATAACCCAACCCAACACCTCAGACAAACATCGAAGAACCCCCCCTCCAGAACCGACCCAGCGAATCACAGCTCCAAACAGTATGCAATAGTGTACCCTCAGCGCCATCACATCTTAGGCACCTTGGGGGGTCGATTAGTCCCGCTCTCCAAAGCCGGTATCTAGTGAAATAAGTGCGATGTAAATACTTGAAATGAAAGAGCCTAAGACGGGATGCAATTGCTGTGTATCTTGGGGACTCCAGGGCTTCTCTCCAGTCGTCACTGTCCAGGGAACCCAAGTCTGTCTGCCATTTCTCATGAAGGGGATCAAGTGTCGTGGTGAGGTTTGTCACTAGCGTTTGGTAGATCTTCGTGGTTTTACGGTCCCCCAAGTCCCCCATAAACACTTTAGCCTCAACAGGGTTGAATTCGGGAAGGGAGTCCAAGTGAGCTATATATGGGGTTAAGGCATGTCTCAGCTGTAAGTATCCGTAAAATTGAGTATGGGGCATATCATATTCATGTCTAAGATCCTGAAACGATTTCAACGTGGTACCATGCATAACGTCTCCCAGCGTTCCATTGTTTAAAACCCACCAGCGCGGTTATCTGCAGCATAAGGCCACTTTGCCAGAGGGGTGTCTCCCCCGTCAATCGCTGCAGTCATCCTACCCGACGCAGCGAATCAGTCCACACACCAAAAACAACTCGAGTAGCAGGTGGTAGCTTGCGTTGCTCATTCTGCGTGTAGAGCAATTGGTGTGGCAACATGTCCACATTAACCATTTCTCAATCCGGTATGCCGGATCATTGCTTATACGATACCACCAGTCATTTAAAACTAAAAGGTGGGAGGCTGCATGGTATGATTGGATTTCAGAGGTTGCGATACACCCACAATAGGTTGATTGGAAACACGTCTTAAGGGACACCCTAGCAGCTTGATTGTGCCACAAAAAGCGACTGAGCCTAGAGTTCAGCTGTCGGAACCAGGAGGGCGCTATCTGAAAGGGGTGATTCTGTAGTTGGTATAGGAGACTCGGAAGGGATACCATTTTAAATATGGCTGATCTGCCCAGTATAGAGAGGGGCATACGCAACCACAACTCCATCTCGACCTGAGTGCGCATCTCGATAGGGGCTATGTTCCTTTCCGATGAAATCGATTGGGTGTCCGAGATATACACCCCAAGGTACTTAAAACCAGTGGTAGCCACAGTCACCTCCACTGGCCAGGCGCCCATATCCGGGTCCCCACGTATCGGCCACAGTATAAATTTCTTAGTGTTCATATATAAGCCCGTATCGTGGCCAAAAATCTGCATTATGCGGAGGATACGCGGTCCGTCCGATGCGGGTCCGAAAGAAAAAACAGGACGTCGTCAGCATAGAGAGCGATCCGATCCGCGAACCCCCCTGGGCCATTCAAAGCCCTTAACCGAGGCATTGATATGAACCCATGTGGCCAATGTTTCCATGGCTAGAGCAAATAAATACAGGGAGGGGCGCAACCCTGACGGGTACGTCGTCCTATGGGGAAAGGAGCAGATACTGCACCAGCTATTCGGAAACACAGGCCAAAAGGTCAGTATATAGGAGTTTAATATATGACAAGAGTCGGGACCAAAGTTCAAACGCTGTAAGAGAGTGAACAGATACCTCCAGCCTAGCGAGTCGAATACCCTGTCGATATCCGCTAGGAGCAGGGCGGTCGGGCCCTAGAGGTGATCAATGGCATGAATCGAATTATGTACCCGTCTGATGTTGTGGCGGGTAGTCCGCTGGGGCATAAAGCCGACCTGGTCCGGATGAATCAGTTCTGGCATATGCACGAGAATGCAGTTGGCCAGTGCTTTGGCCAACAGCTTGTCCTCAACATTTAACAAAGAGATTGGACGATATGAGGAACATTGTTTCGGGGGCCGAGCCGGCTTGTGAAACACTGCAATTTCAGCGTGCCGCCAATCTGGAGGAAGCTTCCCATCGTCAAGGGATGCATGTAGCGCTCCCAATTAGTGAGGGAGGAATTGAGTCTGAAATTACTTAAAAAACTCACAAGGGAAGCCATTTGGGCCCAGCGCCTTCCCGGACCGTAGGTCGACCAGTACTGCACTCAACTCGTCCACTGTCAGCGGAGCATCCAAGTCTCCCCTTACAGCATCCGAGATGGCCTTGGGAGGTAAATCGTCAAGGTATTGCCGAATCAAGGGTTCTGGGAGAGCATCCCTAGGTGCATAGAGCTCCGTATAATATGTTGCAAAGCTAGCAGCAATTCGCGTGCAGGGTTCGGAAGCGTCTGGCCCTCCCCAGTTAGTATCCCAGGTGCAGAAGAGAGCTGGATTTGTCACCCCATTGATAAATTCTAATGCCGGATGCCAGCCAAGCCTGTCTGGCCTTGTCACGCAGCGTGTCCGCATAGGTTTGCTGAAGCAGAAGCAGCTGGCGGCGTTTGGACCCACCGTACTCGCCCCTACATGTCCGATCTAATAGTACGATCTGGGCCTCAGTCTAGAGCAGGGCCTCCTTGCGTTTTTTCCGTTGAGCGGCACAATATGCAATATCCACCCCCCTGATGGTGGGCCTCATAGTCTCCCAGAGCGTGGCTGGAGAGTCCACCATGCCTGAGTTGTCAGCAAAATATGTCGTTTGGATGTATTTTTAATAAATTTAATATATGAAATAAAAAAAGATTTTTTTATTAGAATTTATATTCAATTAGGGTGTTTTTAATTAGTAATATAAGAAATATTTAAGATTTTTTTCAAGAACACATGATTTAAAAAAAATCTAAAATGGATTTACCCCTTGCATGTGTGGGAGGGCTAGGAGCCGTCCCATGCCACAGAGCTCATGTGCGTAGGATGTCTCCGGCCGTCCTCGCACATGGCACAGGAAATCCCTCTGGTGCGAGCACCAGAGGGATTTACTTTCAGTCAAAACACCCTCAGGAGCTGGGGAAGAACTTACCCATACTTTCCCCGAAATGACTATCGCAGCATCGAATTGGGGAGGCGGACAGTCGGACATTGGCTGATGGCCCGGTGCCTAAGGGTCACCTGTGGGCAGGTTTTTATTAGCTCTGTCAACCGGCCCACAGAGCCTTACTGTCTCTTCCCCGCCCGGCTACTGCAATGTGGAGCCAGCATCATGGGCAGGCAGGCTCAGAGGGGGTAGCTTGCAGCAACGTCGCTGGGTCAGTATTCTGGCCACTGCAGACTTCAGCTTGGCCCCCGTGGGGCCAGGGCAGACTCTCAGAAGCAGTGTCTCACTTACCTGCTGTGCTGTTAAACTGATATATATAAGACTAAGGGGTTTTGCCATAATCACCCCAGCACATCTGGGCACAAGGCAACAGAGGCAAAAACATAAGAAGATGTGTGGGGATCAATCAAGAAAAGTATAAGGTAGAGAAACATTAAATCAGTTCCTCCACTTGGGCGTTTAGTCCCCAGGTAATTACTTTAAATGATTTCACCACCCACTGAACTTTCCACAATTTTTTCAACCCAATTTTTATGTCTATTTTATACATTTTCACACAGCCAGAAACATTACACATAAAACATCAGTACTCAATGTCATAAAAGCACAAAGCATTCCTAGTCCCTTTCTAACCATCCATTCTATTCCTGGTTGCAAAACAATACAAATATGTAGGCAATCCGAGGGGAGATAGTCCATTAAACACAAAAATGAGGGATGCTTCCACCTCCACTTAGTCCATGTGTTGTGTGTTTTGTTTAATACTACATATAGTTTTCAATTTGTTGGACTTCTCCTCTTCTTCTGTGGGTGTACAACGCAGAATTGCTTACAAACTTATTTTAAACAAAATATAGCGCTTAGAGTTCGCTGTGCTAGCCTCTCAATTCCTATGTTTTTGTCCCTTTCCATTTGCAGGCCCTTAGCCCACCCACACAAGTGAGGCATTGTTAGATTTGGGGGTCCCTAGTTGGCAGAGGTAGGTAACTTGTGTCTAGTCAGGGTAAGGGGGTACACTCCTAAAATAACCCCTGCTCGCCCCCTTGGTAGCTTGGCACGAGCAGACAGGCTTATCTCAGAGGCAGTGTGTAAAGCATTTGTGAACACATACAGTAATCAAGTGACAACACTACAGATGGACACCACACAAGTTTTATATCAAAAATAAATATTCTTTATATAGACTTATCACAAGACCACAAACGACAAAAATCCACAATACTGTACTTAAAATGGTAGAATTAGCTTAGTTCTCTTAAGATGGTAAATGCGACACTCAGAGTTCAATGTACCTTAAGATGCGTAACGCAAGACAACGAAAGTGTTGCAAGGACGGTGATGCGTTGAAGATCTGGTGCAAAGAAACAAAGATGTCGCTTTCTTCTTGATGCGACCCGCTTCCCGGCGACATCGATCCTCTTCTCCGGCGATGCGAGATGTTTCCTCACGATGCGAGCCGCGTCAGGCCCTGTGACACGCTTCCCAGTGATGAGGCGGCACCTGATGCGACGTCGATCCTATTCTTCGGCGATGAGCCGCGACAGGCCCTGCGACATGCTTCCCGGAGATGCGGCGGCATCTGATGTGACGTCGATCTCTACTCCGGCGATACGAGGCGCTTTGGTAGACCTGCGATGACTCAACGATTCTTCTGTAACTCGCTTCCCGGTGATGCAGCGGCATCTGATGCAACGTCGATCCTCTTCTCCGGCGATGCGAGGCGCTTCGTGCTGTGAAGCGGCAGTGGCTGTGCAGCGACAGGCTTCTTGTTCGTGAGTCGCGCTTCCAGCTCCTTGTGACACGCAGTCCCTCAGAAAGCCTCGCAAAACAGCAGGCACTTCCAAAGAACTCTGGGGAGCTGGTGGGTGAAGTCTGTTGTCCATGAGACTTCAGCAGGAGGCAAGCTCTTTTCCAAGCCCTTGGAGATCTTTCACAAGGCAGGCCAATCTCAAGCATAGGGATAGTCTCTCCTCAGTTTCTCTGGTTCCTCTCCTCAGCAAAGGTTTCTTCTTGTTTCCCAAAGTGATCTAAAGTTCTGGGGTCTGGGTCCCAATATTTATACCCAGTTTCTCTTTGTTCTCTGAAGGCAGAGAGGCCTTTGCCTTGTCCAAACCAGTTCTGGTCAGTCCTGGAGCACTTTGTTTACATGACTCTTTCTTTCCTTTCACAGTGCAGGGCAGAGACATCAGACGCATCGCAGGAGGGGGAGCCAGCATTGTGGAGGGAAAGCACAGCCCTATTCAGGTCCCAGGTGCAACTCCTCCCACCCATCTACATGGAGATCTCTCTATTCAGCCCTGTACTGACTCACCCTGTCTCCTGGAATTTCCCCAGCCCCTGTCACTCAAACTCCAGATAAGGAATACACAACCTAGCAGAGGCAGGTTTGGATGGTTAGACAAGAAAATACCTACTTTCTAAAAGTGGTATTTTCAAACATAGGATGTTAAAACCAACTTAACTAAAAGATGTATTTTATCATTCTAAGTTCAGGCATACTAAATTGGCTGTAATTCACTATTAGGACATGCCACACACAGGGCTTGTCCTACCTTATACTTACAATGCACCCTGCCCTTGGGCCTACTATAGGGGTGTCTGATATGAAGAAAAGGGAAGGTTTACGGACTGGCAAGTGGGTGCACTTGCCCAGTCAGCATGGGAGTACCAGACGGCACACAGGCTCTGCAATGGCAGACCTGAGACACACTTTACCAGCTGCTTCTGTGGGTGGCACAACCAGTGCTGCAAGCCCACTAGCAGCATTTGGATTACCAGCTCTGGGCACCCCTGTACTAGGGTCTGACTGGTAAACCAAACCAGCCAATCACAAAATCACTAAACCATCATCAATTTACAACAGGGACAGCATATGCACTTCGACACTGATCAGCAGCGGTAAAGTGCCCAGAGTCATAAAACAGCCAACAAAGGGTCAGAAAAAATACAGGAGGAAGGCAAAAAGTTTAGGGATGACCCTGCAAAAGTCCAACAGGCATCATTTTACTCAGGAGACTGAAGGGACGCTGAGTGGTAGGACATTTGTGCTGGCACAGTGATCTCATTTAAAAATGTGAGCAAAATGTGATTTTTTCAGCTAGATTTGAAGTTTGCATGGGATTATGAGTAGGAAAACATTGGGAGATCCACGCAAGCCAAACATCCCTGGACTCCCCTGAGTGAGTGGGTTTGGTAGGTTTCCCTAGATGGCTGTCGAGCCCGGGGCCATAAACCCAGGTGAACCCCCCCCCCCCTGCATAACCAGGTCGTTTTGTGATTGGTAATTTTGATTTCTCCAAAATACGTCTTGGGCCCTTGCCTGCCGCGGATACTTGGCCCACCCACACAAGTGAGGTACCATTTTTATCGGGGGACCTGAGGAAACGCTGGGTGGTAGGAAATTTATGTCAGCCCAGTGATCTAACAACTTTCTTACACAGAAACGTGAGAAAAATGTGATTTATTTCAGCTAAATTTGAGGCTTACAGTGGATTCTGAGTAGGAAAACGTTGAGGGTCCATGCAAGCCATACCTCCCTGGACTCCCCCGAGTGTTTAGTTTTCAGAAATATGTGGGTTTGGTAGGTTTCCCTAGATGGCCGCTGAGCCTGGGTCCAAAAACGCAGGTGACCCCCTTGCAAAACCAGGTCGTCTTATGATTGGTAAATTTGGTCTCCCGCAATACGTTTTGGGCCTTTTCCTGCCATGGATATTTGGCCCACCCACACAAGTGAGGTACAATGTTTATCGGGAGACTTTGGGGAATGTGAGGTGGGTGGAAGTTTGTGGATCCACACAGAGTCCAGAACTTTCCATCACAGAAATGTGAGGAATATGTGTTTTTTTTTTTCAAAGTGTGAGGTTTGCAAGCGCTTCTGGGTAACAGAACCTGGTGAGAGCCACACAAGTCGCCCCATCCTGGATTTCCCTGGGTGTCTAGTTTTCAAAAATGTATAGGTTTGCTAGGTTTCCCTAGGTGTCGGCTGAGCTAGGTTTCAAAATCCACAGCTAGGCACATTCCAAAAAAAGGGCACATTTTCACTGGAAAAATGTGGTGTCCACTTTGCGTTTTGTGCCATTTCCTGCTGCGGGCACTAGGCCTACCCACACAAATGAGACAGAAAAACATATAGGATGGAACCTTCATTCAATTAGGTCTAATAATATTCTAGGGATTTTTATAGAAGCCCACAGAACAAGTATTGCAACTGTACTGACTTCAGCTGAAGTGAGTGTAATTTATTTTGCATCACGATATTCAAAAGTACAGAAAAAGCATAAACGGAATATTCAGTTGTGTATTTACACTATGTACATTTTCACATTTCACAGTGTTTTTGTGACCCCCAGTGATGTGACCATAACCAAAAAAGTGTGATATATGTAGTGCTAATAAAAGTAAAGAGGAGAAGCAGCAGTGGTTATTGGTATTTTAAAAAGAGGAGCTCTTGGGAAATTTACACCAAACAATTTTTGCAAGAAATTTTTAGTTTTCTTACGCTCTCTCTTTCTAGTAGTCGACGACGTTTCGACCCTCTTGTGATACTGGGTCTCTTCAGGACAGGGATTCTGGGGACGATTAGCATTAGCATATTGAATTACTCACCGCAACGACTTGGATCTACAGTAACTAATGGTTGCCGCGAACAACACCAGCAGCCGCTTGGCTAAGCGTGACAGAGACCTATCCAATCTGGACACCATCTGTAGCACCCTGATCTACTGAGGAAGATTGCTGCATTTCAGGCACTATTATGTCAGCTATGAAGGAAACTCTGCACTTTTCACATGATGAAAGTTTGCCTGAATTAGACACAATCAGGCCTTTAAAAGAATGGTCAAATGCACATGGTATGACTACACTGTGTTTGTAATAGAGTTTTGGAGTTGTCATGTCTATCCCTAAAGCCAAAATGCTACATAGCTTCACCTCTAATGAGCTGAGGAAATCAAAAACTTCAACTGAATGTCTACAAATGTCTAGTAACCAACTTCAACACCACACAAATTGCTGATAATACTAATCTCTATCTATTTTGTTCCATTCTAGGTCCACATTTACTTTGAAACAAACAACGTGGATGTAGATACCTCACTTCCACTTCCATCAACATGTCGATCCACCACTGCACTTGCTCAGCGGTTGGAAACCAAACAAAGTTCCTCTCCTCCCCATGAAGAAGCCCTCAGTGATGACAACGCTCCTGAAGAGGTGGACGTGGGTGACGGTCCTTACCTATCTGGTCAGTCCGGACAGACACCAACAGTGGGGCTTACTGTGCCTGCAACCACACCTCCCACCACAGCTACAACAACACCACCAACCACTGCCCACCCAACCTGTGCACCTAGCACAGTGAGTACAATCCTGCACCCGCCCAGTCCTGGTTTCTGATCTGGCTATCACCACCCCAGTCACCGAGGAACCAAGACCCAGTGGGAGGGTGCAGTCTGTGCCAAGGGCACAGGGCTGGGGGGTAGGCATCATGGGAGGGTAACTGTGGGCCCCCAGAGTGAGCCCACTGAGGTCACAGACACTCAGGCTGCCATCACTCAAGTCCTGGGAGCCTACCAGGACTCCCAAAGTGTGATGGTCAGGTATTGGACGAAATCTGAGAAATGAAGGAGCTGAGGAAGGGACACACACCAGGAGGTTGCTGCTATCCACAATGAGGTGGCCAGAGTCCACATTGCGGTGGGCAGTCTCTGCACCGAGGTGTGCGGCCTCCGCACTGAGGTGGCCTCCCTGCAGGACATAAACACCACCTTCTGCAGGGCTTTCCCCTCTGCATCTTCCCCTTCCTGTGGCCCAAGTACATCCCTGCCATCAACATCTGCACAGCCACACAAAGAGAGGCCCTGACATAGGATGATATGCCTGCACGGGCCCCTATTTAAGCAACTTCAGATCCTCCCTATGCCCACGGGAGGGGATGTCCATGGAAAATTCAGGGAGCTCAGGATGGCAAGACAGCCACCACTGTCAGTAAGAGACCTCAACCCTAATGTCGTCCTATGTGTGCTACCCATTCACTTTGTTGACTATTCCTGTCCACATTTCCATATCTGATTGGAGAATGTATGTTTTACTTTGGGCTCCAGAAAGTAGACTGTACTACAATGATTTCATCCACCATGATGGAAGACTACACATTTTTGTTATCACCCTTTGAGTTTTAAGTTGATTATTGTGGGCATGTTCACTTCATTTAAAACAAAACATCACCAAAGCATTGTTTCCTGTTGTAATTTTCACTTGTAGCATTGTGAATGTACTACTAATGTGAACTTTGCAATGTAAATAATAGGGACTTCTGGAAGCATTGATATGTGGTATGCAGGGGCGGTGCGTCCATTAGGGCGCTGGGGCGTTGCCTCACTAGCCACATGGCCCTCATTCCAGAATCCATGCAAGCAAGAAGCAACTCTCATCATGATAAATGATTTATTAGTAATTATTACGGCACTCGTTCTCGTTGTGACCATCGAGTTGGGACACACCCGAGGCAGGCTGCCAATCGGCCGCTGAAAGGGGTGGGCGGGGCTGGCTGTGACAGCGCAAAGGGTTGAGTGACAGGTCTTGGCTCACACTGACAGCAGCGCATGCTAATCGCCGCTGCAAAAGTGCGCATGCTCGAATTTGGGCTGGTCATTTTTATGACCAGCCCGAACATGCGCACTTACAGCCAGTCAGCCACCTAATGCCATCTGTACAGAGGGAGGGGGGACCCGAGGCCGAGGTTTGGCAGCAGCAGCCCCAGGTCTCCTGATGGCTTAATGGGCGATCCCTCTCCGTGCCTAGCCAATCCTGGTGCTGCTAATGCAGCGCCAGGATTGGCTGAGACACAGCGCAGCCTGAGCCTGATAGCAGGCATACATATAAGCATTGGGTGTGGCGGGCCGCGGCACTGTGATATGCCATTTCCATTATGATAATGGAAATGGCCAATCACAGTTTTATGACGAGCAGCGCACTGCTGCACCCTCACCCGTCACCGCGGCGGGCACGCCAGTGCCACACGAGACACCACACCACACCAGACTCGTCTGACTAACTCGTGCCACCAGGGTGTCCAGTGCGCAGTGACGACGATCATTTCTCATTTGACGACATCAACGTTCTTGGAAAAGTTAAAGTAAGAGTCAGTGATAAGATAGTAGTTGTACACAACCTGATGTCTGAACATAATAAAATATATATATTTATTAGTCGGAGCCTGAGGGAGGCGTGAGAGTCCGCCACGCGGCTGGGTGTGGGTGGTCGGGTGGACTGGACCAGACCCTCAGTTTACTTTCACAATTGTTTAATCAATTGTTTTATAATTCTGAATCCATTCAATTGAATTAGAAAACAATTGATTAAACAACAACTGTCGATTGGAATGGCATCGGCGAATCCCTGGGCCCTGCGCCACGGCCTAGTGAGGCCTGCGCACCTATGCAGAGCGAATCCTCCTGCCAGGCCGCTACTGTGCGTATTTATGAATGTGCGTATCCTATAATGCACAAATACCAGATGATCTACACTTCCTGCGTGTAGCCTCGCCCAAGGTTCCCTTCCCTAGGCATGGTGAGCGCTGTTAAGAGGTATAAACTAGACTATCTGGGCGCTAAGTCGGTGCTATTCCCCACCCACCCTTTTAAAAGGGTTTACGGGAATATTTTGAGAAACTGGAGCAGAGTGCTTTCAGCCAACGGTTCTCTGCCCCCCTCCCTTACCGGGTCCCTTCTAAAGTGTTTGAACTTCCATGTGTATTTTATCTATCACTACATCAAACTAGATGCATGATAGCTGTGTGAAGAGGCCCGCATTGTAATAATAGACAAGCACTGGGCATGTCATTTACGATGAGTGCTTTTTCATTTTCATTACTATCAAGACTCATCATCTAGCAGCCTCCCTGATTATAACTGAACCAAGTGACTCTGGGACTTGGTGTCCACACACCCTGGAAGCAAAGACAGATATACGCGACTTTCCCCATGTATTCATGGGGGCGCTGTGCTGTGACACGAGACTCCGGTTCAGTTTTCAAGAAAAGGCTGCTGTGTGCCCGCTTGACGTTCGCAAAATATACGGGGTTGCATGAAAGCCTGAGATGCACAGGTTGAAAGTCATGGGCATTGGGCAACGCATGAGTCTTTCCGAAAACACGTGTTTCAGGATACGTGCTTTGCAAGTCAGGGGTAAAGGGGTATTAAAGGATCAGCCTCTTGATTTACAAGTCAGATGTAATCCATATGTTCAGTCGTTCTGAAGGCCCTGGTGTTTTTATGAGATCCATCCTAGCACACTTTTTAATGCCCATGGTTCATGTGCAACTGCATTGTGATATTACACAGCTTTGAATGATTTCAGGGCATCTATATTTTACTGGTCATATGTCATGCAAGTGTGGTCAACCATTCTGGAAGCTTCAGCTTCCATGTTTTCAAGCGATTCTAGAGTCACATGCTATACATGGGAAGTGCCACGCACGTGTGTTCAGCCACTTTGGACATCTGTGTCTCTGCGAGATCTGATGATCACATCATTTACATGTCATCATGTGTCAAGCATGTGTGCTCAGCCCAACTGAAGGTAATTTTGCTTTAAGGCGACCCATGAACAAGTATTTGTTGCTTCCATGAAAGTGGATGTTTTTTCAGGAAGTCTTTAGGGCACATTCTCTAATGGCCATGTGTCATACATGCATACTCAACCATTGTGAGGGGGGCCTAAAGAAGACACATATTTTACAGTTGATGTGTCATAAATGAGTGCTCAATCGTTTTGAAGATATTCTTGTCTTTAAGAGAGTCTATGGACCCCTACTTTATAGATCCTGATTGTGAATGTTCGTGCGGCCATTTTCAAGGTACATATATTTTTAGGAGATCATTTGGTCACAAGCTTTGATGATATGTGTGTCATACATACATGTGCAGCCATCTTCAGATACTAGTGCCTTGAACAGATCCTTTGGAGACATCTTTTACAAACCCTGCTCTGATGATCACGGTAACAGCTATTATCAGATCACAGCCCGCTAGGTAAGAGAGACAGCGACTTTTACCCTAACAATAAATGTATCACATTGATGGATGCCATGGACTCATTTAACTTAATATCTAGTAGTAGTCAAAATGCAGGTCATGGCAGTTCACACTCTAAAACACAAACATTACTGTCAAATATTTTCATACCAAAAAAACCAAGGTGAAAGTGCATCGTCACGCACACATTAAAGTTTAAATCATGCAACTAAAATGCATTATTGCATCGCCAGTTCTCACAAGGAAAAATAATGATCTAGTGATGGAGTTGCTGAGAACTGTGTGTTCTATCTGAAACTGCCTTGGCACTGGATGTAATAGGTCAGTGAGTCGCTGCTTTTGTCAGAGAGATCCTTTTGTTACTTGCAGTTTGTAAGTTAAAATCCTAACATACAACAGTGAGCTATTAACTGTCATCTAAGAGCTGCATGCAAACTGCAAGGTAAAAATTGGAGCGTTATGTTCCCCCCCCCCAGTCTTTGTTTCATTATTACCCTAATGTGTTTCAAAAATAAATTGTTATATTTTTATTTTCAGCACCTGGTAAAGCCTGAGTGACAACCATTACCTAATTTATGGGCAATTTTTCGGAGAAGAACAAGAGGCCCCAACCTCCTTTGCTGCTCTTTCACCCCGGCTACGACCCAGCAAACACCAGTGTTAAAGGTAAGGAAACTGATGCTATATTTTCTTAGATTGAAGTTAGGGCTATGTATGTGGTCACTCTACATGGTGGTTGGGGTGGGTGCACATTCTGAACATTGTACCCTCTCAGTGGATGGAATTTACTAATAGCCTTAGCCCTGTGCTTTGGGCAATAATGGTTGTTAAAGGCACTATATATCCCTTGCCTTGTTCAAGGCCCTCAAGCAGTGTCTGTTTCAGTGCCTTCAGCAACCAATATGGCACACAGAGGCAGCAGCCAGTAAGGCTGTATTTGATTATTGATAGGTTTCTTCAATATTGGTAAGGCCAGCATCGGCATGATGAATACAGTTAAACAGCTAATTACAAGGTCATTCCAGGCACGGCCACTTGAAGAGAAACGACATTTAACGAAATTAGTACCTCATCGGCCTGACGTAAAACTACAGCAAACTTCCCAGGACAGAGGAAAATTGTCCAAACTTGCATTCTCAAACGCCTGGTACACAAAAGCTGATTGGCTTACAGGGTGCCCTTTAAGAAATTCTCTGTTCTGCTTCCCCTGTTTGCTGTTTGGTGGTGAGTTTTCTGGGAGAAATCAAGGAGTAATAGACTTGAAGCATTTGTCTGAAAAAATAAAGAAGCATGCACACACAAGAAAGCATATGGAAAACCTGACGAGACTGGGAATGTTGGCGGATGTCTCACCGATTGAGCAGCAGAAAAATGATGCATACCGCAAAACAATACAGAAACACAATGAAGCAGTTGATAGGAACAGACAGATTCTATCCAAAATAATTGATAGAATTTGTTTCTGTGGTGCTTTCGAACTGGCATTGCGAGGCCATGATGAATCAGAAAGTTCCTCAAAACCTGGAATATTCAGAGGCCTGGTGGATTTAATAGCAAGCATAGAAAAGGAAATGGAAGCACATTTAGCAAGTGCTACAGTCTTTAAGGGCACCTATAAAACGATACAAAATGAACTCCTTGAGTGTATGCTCGAAATCATGAGTAGCCATATTGTGCAAGAGTTGTAAAACACAGACTTTGTGGCTATTCAGGCTGATGACACCACTGATGTGGCCACTAAAACACAGTCCGTATTAGTGTTTCGGAATCTTGACAATGACAGAGAAGTTGTGGAGAGGTTCTATGGTTTCACACATTTAAGAGATTCTAGTGCAGAAACCATTACTGCAGCTATACTGCGTCAACTGAGCTTAATTTTTCCAGAGCTGCCTAAAAAAAAAAACATATCGCACAAAGCTATGATGGTGTGTCTGTAATGAGTGGAAGCATTAGTGGAGTACAGAAAAGAATTTGAGATGTGTACCCTAATGCTCAGTATGTGCACTGTTATGCCCACCAACTTAATCTTATTATGCCACAGGCAGTATCAAAGATCACTGAGACACAAATTTTCTTTCAGGATGTAGGAGGCATGGTAGCATTCTTCTCACGTTCCCCCAAAAGAACGGAAGCACTTCATGAGATTGTGGACAAAAGCGTTCCAAGGGGATCCTCAACTCGTTGGAACTTTAACATATGTACAGTCAACTTAATCTATGAACATAGGGAGTACCTTGAGAAATGTTTTGACGCCATAGAAGCCAATGATGACTTTGATTACAAAAGTCAGACTGAAGTCCGTGGCTTTGCTAGAACACTACAAGACAGAGAGTTTCAATTCTTTCTGTTTTTATTTCATAACATAATGGTAGCTGTCGACCTGTTATACCATCAGTTACAAGTACGAGAGATTGTCAGGTCTACAGAACTCCTCAGAATCCGGGCGTTGATATAGAGGTCCACCTCCAGATCTCCCCGGACTCCAACCAAAAGGTTACAGAGCCCAGAGGTGATCAGGCGAGGGAAAGGATAGGGGGGAGGGTCAGCAGGGACAAGATTCTGAAACGAGAAAACATAACAAACATAACCATAACAACAGTCTACTCTCTTTCGGTCTCACTAATACCGGAGGTTTATCAAAGGTATGACGTGCATGTACCTCACTTCCTGTGATTACACCCCCGGCGTACCCCACATGGGACTCATCACATCCATCAGTTCGAGCCCACCTGTGAATCACACCCCCTGCCCTCTGGCGTGTGTCCCTCCTATTCTGTCCTAAAGAATCTTACTACAGACCCCCGCTTATTAGGTAAGTATCCCTCTCTTCAGGGCATATGTCTCGTCTTGAACTTGAATCGGCTTCCACGGTGAAGACACCGCCGCCTGGAGCCCCTACGTTGTAGCGCTCCTTCACATGGGTGAGAATCAACACGCTAGGGTTTGGTGTTGTCGTTCTCTAGCTGTTGGCCTCTCCAGACTTTCCAATGTCTCGCTCTCCTTATGCAAGCTGACAGGCGCTCTTCCAGCGCGGGGTGAATGTAGGAGAAATGAGCCTTCGCTCCTCCGAGCGTGTACTAACAAAATATATAAAGCTCCTCCGAGCAGGCAATGCCAATTCGCTCCTCCGAGCGTGTACGAACACAGATAGCTCCTCCGAGATGGAAATCCCAGACGCTCCCTTGAGCGCTCAATGCCAAGGCTCCTCTGAGCCTAGTGTGTCTATGGACGGGAAGGCGGGTCTCGAGGTCCGCTGGCCGCGGATCGTTGGGTGGCTCTGCCGAGCTCCGAACCTCTCACCTGCTTTCCTGTTGGATGGTTACGACTCCTTCAACGCCTCTCCCCGCCTGGACGCCAAGCTCCGAGGGACGGGGAAAGTGAAGTCCTCGGGTCGTCTTCCTGTGGTGCAGCGAACTCCCAGCCCCGCCGGGACGCCTTGCTCCGAACGGCTGAAAAGGGATCTTTCGGATTCAGAATAACACACGTCTTCTGACGTGTGTGACGTCCTTAAGTAGCCGCCCACTTCCGGGTTTCGGGGTAGTTGGGACTTGTAGTGCTGAGACGCTAGGTAGGCGGCATAGGTCCCGATTCCTCACAGAGATAGATACTGTCAAAGTGCAAGTATATACCACTATGTTTGTCGAAAGCATAAGCAAAGTGAGAGATGAGGTTGACAATACAGACAGCAAACTGCCAGAGGATTTTACTTTTTCAAACCACAGGAAAATCATGACCAATCTGGTCCGGAATTGCAAAGGAGATATGTGACATTGTAATTGTGCAGGCACAAGAACGTTTTGCTTTAACAAAATATTTGGTGAGTGCCGCATTATTGCAAAGTGAACAGTTTGCAAAATATGATGAATCCTTCCCTGAGCATGCTCTGAATGAGGCTGTGGAAGCTTATCCTATGCTCAAAAAAGAGGAGCTGAGAACTGAGTTGACTGTACTGTATGGAATGAGTGTATACCGGAAGGCCAAAAGTGCCATGTCTTTGCTGGCTTTAACCCCTTGCATGCCCGCCCCTTTCCCCGCCCAGTGCCGCGCTTTTTATTAGCGGGCGGAGTTCATGACGAGCTGGACTCATCATGGGCACAGCGCCACCGCAGCCCATGACGAGTCCAGCTCGTCATGGGCACTGAAGGGGTTAATACATAAACTTAATATGGAAAAGTCACTTACAGAGACAGTGGCTTTACTAAAAATTGTCATTACCACTCCTATGACAACAGCAGAGTCAGAACGATGTTTTCCCACTTTAAAGAGGATTAAGACATTCCTGAGGAACACCATGCTTGAGGAAAGAGTGAATGCTTTGGCAATGCTCTATATAGAGTGCAAGCTAGATAAACAAATCCCAGACTTTAACGTTCAAGTTATTGAAAAGTTTGCTGCTCTTAAACAGAGACGTGCTGATTTCATTTACATAAATTAAACAATATGTTGAATGCTGCTATTTTGCGACCAGTTTAGTTGTTTGTTAAACAAAAAACATCTGTGAGGTACTCAGAAATGCATTGTATCTTGAGGTCTGTTATGAAGCTCTGTAGTTATACTGAATAAGCAGCTACCTATGTTATATGACATCTCTTTATTAATGTAATAACTGCACTTTCACAATTGCTTTATTAACCTTCCTGCTTTCTCAAATTTGCTTGAAAATGCACCATTTTTCCTCTCTTTTTTCAAAATTTTCTTGGGGGAGAAGCCCCCCGAACTTCCCTTAGGTTGTTCGTGCTCGCTCACTAGGCTTGCTCGCTACGGTGCAGTATGCCAATCATTTTACGCTACACCACTTTCAAATGTCACCAGCCGCCCCTGTTTGTATGTAAACAATGTTCAAATCAGGATCATTACTACGTCAGAAGAACACATACATATAAGTGTCTGGGCTTACAACACCTTTATTCCATTGTTCACATCATAGGCTGGCATGATTTCAGACACATAGCAAATTAGACATGACTCATTTATACTGTCAGTGATCACATAATCACTTGCAGACTTTAAGAACATGGAAGGAGTGGATCCACCTGACAATATCACACACAATAGGCTACAACAAATTAGGTCTACATCAACATCTGAAGACATTTTGCCTACCTCACAGAGGAATTATGCATTAAAGAAACAAATAAACAGACACACGTCAGTACAACATATTATGACTACAGGGTAATTTCAATCTAGTGTTGCTTGCATATGGTGGAATGTCACAAAAATATGTCAGTCATGTGCTACAAGCACTTTGGCCTACAATGAGGAGACACAGCCACAGCTACATTCAGTTCATAGACAATCAGGAATTAGCCAATGTTAAGGCTTGATAGCATGAATTGGACACAACATGTGTTGGATCACACGATTGCACACATATTGCTTTAGGACCAAATCACCATAAGGGACAAGTCCAATGGAAGCCAGGAAACTTCCACCCTATCGCTGTGCAAGCTGTCTTGGTACCAGCTTTGTACACCCAAACTCTGTGACAGATATTCCCAGGAACAATCCATGTCCACTTCATACGTCTAAACAGCATCATGTAGTTGCTAATGTTAAAACTCTGAAATGCCCAAATGAAGATGACATGGTGAATGTACAGAAAGCAGACCAACACAGAGAGATTAGCTAGGAAATCACACCCATGACACACATCACATTGTCAATTTCTATAAAACATAGCCAAAACACCATTCACAGCTGAACAAAGCTACACCTACAATACCAACACCTTTCTCCAAGATCCTTCCAGGCTATCTTTACTAGTATGTAGCATTAACATCCTCCTCACAACTTCACTACAACATATGCAAGAATGTTCAAAGTCATCACATCTCACCCCATACTTACACCCAGGAGAAGATGTTCTGGATGAGATCCTGATGCAACCCAACTCCTTCGCCGTCACCAGTATCATCGTTTTCATTTGGAATTGCAGGGTCCCCACTGGTGGATCTTCATGGCTTGCATCTTCTGCAATGTAAAGGATGTTTCATCACAGGGCAATATTGTGGACTATGCAGCAGGCTATGGTGATCTTACGCAACTACCCTGGTGAGTAGAGGAGGGCTCCCCCAGTCTTGTCCAGACATCCGAATCTGGCTTTCAGGAGCCCAAAAGCTCTCTTCAGTGGTCGCCGTGTTCTTCCATGGGCCTCATTGAAGCGGACTTCCCTTGGCAGTGTAGTATTCATCAGCGGTACCAACAACCATGGCCAGTTGGCATATGCTGAGTCTCCTAGATGGAAGATGGACACAAGGGCTACA
Organism: Triturus cristatus; assembly: GCF_964204655.1. Classification (NCBI taxonomy): domain Eukaryota; kingdom Metazoa; phylum Chordata; class Amphibia; order Caudata; family Salamandridae; genus Triturus; species Triturus cristatus. Next base: position 724,524,205 of record NC_140590.1, on the reverse strand, counting down.
TTTAGTTACACACTTTCTGATCATCCTGCCTGACATTTCCCACACAAAGTTAGGACAGATCACACTTACCTACAAACCGGGCCCTCTCCAGTAGTACTTGTGACATCAGCTGGGGTATGGTGCTGTCCGCAGTATGATGGAATCATGTGCAGATCCTGGGAACTGGGTACTGATGTTTGAGATGTAGAAATCTAGTAAGCAGACAGCCTGCACGTTGATAGAATGGAAGTGCTTCCAAATCTGGTACACTTGCTCCCTGTCGTGTGGTGGTGTTAAGGCAATATGGGTGCCATCAATAGATTCAATTATAAATGGGATGTGACAAATCCATAGAAATCTGCCTACACAGTGGCTAAATCCTGGCATCTGGGGAACTGGATGTAGCTGCCCATGTGTCTCAAAAGTGCTGATACCACCTCAGTCAGGACCCGGCTGAACATAGGTTGTGACATTCCACCAGAAAAAGCAACAGTGAATTGAAAGGAGCCTGTGACTGTCACGTTTCTCTTCTTGTTCCGTTGAGTCGAGTGAAGCATAAGGGGTCCACCTCCCGACGTCCCCGGCTCTGAATAGGGAAACAGAGTACCAGGGCAATCAGGCGAGGGAAAGGGATTTAGGATGGGGACAGCAGGGATAGGGATACCTGTAACATAACATAAGTATAACACAAATGACCGTAAACATAAGGCATCCTACTCTCATTCGGTCTCACTAGGTATGCCTCAACCATGTGTCTTCCCAAACACACTCAAGCGGTATTAACCATGCCTTAGAACCCAATGAGATACAACTGAGGGTTGGACCCCCTCCAACGCACTGTACAACAGTTAACACACTGTGCTACGTGAAAGCCCCACTTAAGTTCCCTGGAAAGCAAAAGTGAACCAAGGATGACTCTCTTTCAATAGACCTGAATCGAATCTACTCTGAGGGTCCTCGAGAGTGAATTCCAAATAATAGCGCGAGGAGCGCTGGGAGTAAAGTTAAAGTCACGCTCTCCCTTTGAACCTACACTCGTGGTCTCTTCCAACCACTGACTAGTGTCCCGTACAAAACAGCCCCCCCCCTATTGTGATGAGCTACCTGACCGTTTGCAGTTCTGGGTAGGTCTCCGTCCTTCCCACTGTGCAGGTCCACAATCTTCCGTAGTGAGCGTCCGCTCCTACTTCCTCTTTGCTCCAAAGGCTGTACAACGCGGCAACGCTTGTCCCGCGTTCTGCGAACAGGGAGGGGCTCCGAAGGCGTTACAACGCGGCAACGCTTGTCCCGCGTTCCGCGAACAGGGAGGGTGCTCCACTCCCGAAAAACCGTCAACCGCGGTGACGCTTACGTCAGCGTCCCGCGAACCAAGGTTGGAGACTGAATCCTCAGCCTCTCGTATCCACTCGACTTAATCCTTTGCCCAGCGGGGCATTCAGGGTTTCCTTCCGTGCTCGTGTGAGCTTCGGCGTTTCCTTTCTTTCTGCTTGCGGTCACACACCAGCAAATCCAACCAGGCAGTATTACGCGCACCGATAGGTCCTCGGTGCCCGTATTTAGCAGCTGTGGCCACACCTCCTTTCCGCCGAGATCTCTGGGAGTTGTGGTCCCACTGCATGTTCAGTAGGCGCATTGGTCCAGCTCCTGACAGTATGCCCCCCGCCCAAGCACCTCCTAGGACCAGGCTTGTCCGGGAAACGGGCGTGAAACGAACGCACAGCAGTAGGAGCATGCACCTCCGAGGAGGGAACCCAAGAATCTTCCTCCGCCGTGTACCCCTTCCAGGCCATGAGGTACCACAGACGCCCCCTCCGAAACCGGGAATCCAACACCTTACGGACCTCGTATTCCTCACGACCTTCCCTGAACACTGGAGGTGGGGCGACTCGCCTAGCCCCCAGCGCCGGCTTCAGGAGACTGCAGTGGAACACCGGATGGATCCGCAACGAAGCCGGTAAGGCCAACCTGTACGCCACGGATCCCACTCGTCTCACCACGGGATACGGACCAATGAAACGAGGATGGAAGATGCTGCGGAACTTAAAACTGAGATTCCTTGTGGACAACCACACTCGGTCGCCCGGTTGATACACGGGTCCCTCCTGACGATGTCGGTCCGCCCAGCTCTTGTACAAGCCCTTGGCCCTCTCCAAGTTAGTCTGTAGATGGCGGTGTATGTCCCTCAAGGCCTGCAACTGAACGGCCAGAGCTGGCTGATTGCGAGTATCCTCAGGAAACGATAAAGGGAGTGTCTTGGCATGGTACCCGTAGTTAGCCCGAAACGGTGTTTCTTTGATGGAGCTGTGCCAAGCGTTGTTGTATGAGAGTTCGGCCAACCACAGAAGAGACACCCACGATGTACTTGCTTCTTTTGCATAGCAACGGAGATACGTCTTGAGCGTTTGATTAAGACGTTCGGTCTGGCCATCCGTCTGCGGGTGGAAGCTGGTGGACGTGGCCACCTCTACTTGTAAGGCCTTACACCAAGTTCTCCAAAACCGAGCAATGAACTGCGGTCCCCTGTCCGAGACTATCACTCCAGGAAAACCGTGATGTCGCACCACATGAGACAACAACAACTGGGCGGTTTGACTGGCTGAGGGTAAGTTCTTGCACGGGACGAAATGACCCATCTTGGTGAGTCCATCCACTATTACCATGATTGCATCGTATCCTTGGTCCACGGGTAGGCCCACCACGAAGTCTATGCTTATGTTGCGCCAGGGTCCCGAGGGAGTCGGTAGCGGCACCAACTTGCCTTTAGCCTTTGAATGCTCTCCTTTCGCCCTAGCGCAGACTTCGCACTGCTGTATCCATTGACTGACTTCCTTGGTCATGGATGGCCACCAAAAGTGTCTTCTCATCAGGTGCATTGTTTTGGTACGACCTGGGTGCCCTGCGGCCAGTGACTCATGACACCACACGAATACCTGGCGTTGCAGCTCCTCCAAGGGCACAAACAGACGATCTTGGTAAAAGGGTAACCCCTCTTTGAGGGGTCTGTCCGCCTCCTGATCCTCCCATTGTAGCCATTGCACCAATGTGCGTTGCTCTCTTATGGAGTTGAGAAACGTGTCAGCCCGAACCGCACATATCACCTTCTCAGGGGGAATGAGGGCATTGCGTTCCTCCGACCGATGTACCAGTCCTCCCTCTTGTCGCGATAGTGAATCCGCTTTCCGGTTCTCTGACCCTGGTCGATACGTAATGACAAAGTCAAAACCTGCAAAAAACAGCATCCAACGCATTTGTCGTTGCGTGAGATGTCGGGCTGTTTTCAGGTACTGCAAATTCCTGTGATCGGTATAAACAGTTACGGTGTGTTTAGCCCCCCACAGGTAGTGTCTCCATTCCTGGAGCGCCTTGTGGATGGCCAGCAGTTCCTTTTCTGCAATCGTGTAGTTTGCTTCCGCTGATGTTAACTTCCGGGAAAGGAAGGCAACTGGATGTAATTGTCCGGTCAGAGCCTCTCTCTGCGATAGCACGGCGCCTACTGCTATGTCCGAAGCGTCCGCCTCTACCACGAAAGGTACTTCAGATTGTGGATGTTGCAGGATGGGAGCTGAGGTGAAGGCCTGTTGTAGCTCACGGAACGCCTGCATGGCCTCCGGTGTCCATGAAAACGGATGCCCCTTGCGTAGCAAACGAGTGAGAGGCGATACGAGCTGGGAAAAGTGAGAGATGAACCTTCTATAATAGTTAGAAAAGCCCAGGAAACACTGCACATCTCTCACTGTTTTTGGTATGGGCCACTCCTGTACAGCCGCCACTTTTCTTTCCGCCATGCTCAACCCCGAAGGACTCAGAACCACCCCCAAGAATTCCACCCTCTCAACGTGGAATTCGCACTTGCTCAACTTGCAAAACAAATTGTTAGCTTCTAGCTTGTGTAATACTTGTGAGACGTGCGTGATGTGTTCCCTAGGGTCTGTGGAATATATTAGTATGTCATCAATATATACCACTACTGTTTTATCAATGAGCTCTTTGAGGACATCATCTAGGAAGTACTGGAACGCTGCGGGGGCGTTACACAGCCCAAAAGGCATTACCCTGTACTCAAACAGCCCGTACCGCGTTTTAAAGGCCGTCTTCCACTCATCCCCCTCCCTTATCCGGACCAGGTGATAGGCCCCTCTCAAATCCAATCGAGAGTATATGGTCGCCTCCTTCACCTGATCCAGCAAGACAGGGATGAGAGGAAGAGGGTAGCGATTGCGGACGGTATTTCTATTCAATACCCTATAATCGATACACGTTCTCAAGTCGCCATTGCCTTTCTTGATGAAAAAAAGGGGCGAAGCAGCCGGAGAACGGGAAGGCCTGATGAATCCTATCTCAACGTAGTGCTCTAAATATTTTCGCAGATGTTCGGTTTCTGGCTCGGACAAGGCATAGACTCTACAAGCCGGCAGGACAGCCCCTGGAATTAAGTCTATTTGGCAGTCGTAACTGCGATGCGGTGGCAGGAGTTCTGCTTTACTTTCGCTAAACACCTCTCGGTATGCGTCGTAGGCGACGGGGAGGACCGTCTCTTTCTCTGCTGCTGTACTGAGGTGAAACCCCTGAGTGAGGGCCAACAGGTGAGTCCGATGAGCGCTGACACACGCCTCTTTACAGTACTCTGTGTCAAACTCCACAGTTTTCTGGGTCCAATCAATGGATGGGTTATGAGTCGTCAACCAAGGCATGCCGAGGATCACTTCATATTGTGGAGCATCAATAATGTTCAACGCTACCTGTTCTACATGATCCCACAACGATCCTGGTCTGGTCAGGGTTAGAGACTCCGTGACCTCGGTGATGGGCCCGGATTTCAGAGGCTTACCGTCCACCGCCCAGACTGTCTCGGGGTTTGTTCTCGGGATGCGCCTTAACCCAGGCCGCTGTACTAACCCACTATCTACGAAATTGCCAGTGGCACCTGAGTCAATCATAACTCTTATCTCTTGCTCTCTAGTTCCCACCGTTACTCGCATCTTTATTACGACATGTGATTCAGAGGCAACCGACTCTATGATGGCCAAAGAAGGCAACTGCAAGACCCTAGAGGCAGGTGTCTTCTCGGGTATGACTGTGTCCAATGCTTCAGAAGTCGATGCCTGTACTGTGGCCACTGCCACTTTCTTCGGGCCGGCGTATCCCCCTTTCTTGGGTTTGACGGGACAGTCCCGAACGTAATGACCTTTCTTGCCACAATACATGCAGAGACCGGCTAATCGGCGGTTCTCTCTCTCGACCCTTGATAATGGGCCTCTGATTGCCCCTACCTCCATAGGTTCTGCCTGAGCTCCCGGGGCTGCCCCTGCAGTTCCGGGTCCTCTCTCGGTTTTCTCTACATGAGTATAAACCCTCTCTCCCTTGCGCTCCGCCAGTCTATGGTCTAACCGAAGCGTAAGGTTCATCAAGTCTGTGTACGTAGTGGGCTGCGGATCTATTTGCGCCAGTACATCTTTCATGTCGTTCCGCAATCCCTGGTAATAGAGGGACATACGCTTCTCCTCTGGCCACTCTGTTTCCGCTATGAGACGATTGAACTGGGTTAAATACGTCACTAGATCTTGTTTGCCCTGTCGGAGCGATAACAATTCGCGGTCTGCTGATAAAGTAGTGGCCCGCCTGTCAAACACCCTCTCAAACTCACTCCTAAATGCGTTCCAATCGGATAGAAGAGGATCGTTGTATTTGACCAAGGGGACTGCCCAATTGGCAGCGTCCCCTGTCATATACGATATTGCAAACGCCACTTGCGAATGATTAGTTGGAAAAGAAGCGGGTTTGCACGAAAAATGTAACACTATTTGTGTGAGAAAGGTTTGGATTTTTAGAGGGTCCCCCGAAAACCTTTCCGGGCTTGCCAGCGGTATGGGCGGTGAAACATTTACTTAAATAGGAGCTGACGACTGCGTGGCGTCAAAGGGGTTGCGCCCTTGCCTTTCTATCCTATCTTTAAGGGCTGCCGTTTCTATCTTTGAGGCGGCCAATTCCTGTTGGACTAACATGAGGGCCTGTAACACCTCATCTAGAGAGGCCATACTTATGCTTGACTCGACCCACACGGAATTATTTCTTGTGCGCGTAATTCTGTCACGTTTCTCTTCTTGTTCCATTGAGTCGAGTGAAGCATAAGGGGTCCACCTCCCGACGTCCCCGTATCTGAATAGGGAAACAGAGTACCAGGGCAATCAGGGTAGGGAAAGGGATTTAGGATGGGGACAGCAGGGATAGGGATACCTGTAACATAACATAAGTATAACACAAATGACGGTAAACATAAGGCATCCTACTCTCATTCGGTCTCACTAGGTATGCCTCAACCATGTGTCTTCCCAAACACACTCAAGCGGTATTAACCATGCCTTAGAACCCAATGAGATACAACTGAGGGTTGGACCCCCTCCCACGCACTGTACAACAGTTAACACACTGTGCTACGTGAAAGCCCCACTTAAGTTCCCTGGAAAGCAAAAGTGAACCAAGGATGACTCTCTTCCAATAGACCTGAATCGAATCTACTCAGAGGGTCCTCGAGAGTGAATTCCAAATAATAGCGCGAGGAGCGCTGGGAGTAAAGTTAAAGTCACGCTCTCCCTTTGAACCTACACTCGTGGTCTCTTCCAACCACTGACTAGTGTCCCGTACAAAACAGCCCCCCCCTATTGTGATGAGCTACCTGACCGTTTGCAGTTCTGGGTAGGTCTCAGTCCTTCCCACTGTGCAGGTCCACAATCTTCCGTAGTGAGCGTCCGCTCCTACTTCCTCTTTGCTCCGAAGGCTGTACAACGCGGCAACGCTTGTCCCGCGTTCCGCGAACAGGGAGGGGCTCCGAAGGCGGTACAATGCGGCAACGCTTGTCCCGCGTTCCGCGAACAGGGAGGGTGCTCCACTCCCAAAAAAACGTCAACCGCGGTGACGCTTACGTCAGCGTCCCGCGAACCAAGGTTGGAGACTGAATCCTCAGCCTCTCGTATCCACTCGACTTAATCCTTTGCCCAGCGGGGCATTCAGGGTTTCCTTCCGTGCTCGTGTGAGCTTCGGCGTTTCCTTTCTTTCTGCTTGCGGTCATACACCAGCAAATCCAACCAGGCAGTATTACGCGCACCGATAGGTCCTCGGTGCCCGTATTTAGCAGCTGTGGCCACACCTCCTTTCCGCCGAGATCTCTGGGAGTTGTGGTCCCACTGCATGTTCAGTAGGCGCATTGGCTCAGCTCCTGACAGTATGCCCCCCCGCCCAAGCGCCTCCTAGGACCAGGCTTGTCCGGGAAACGGGCGTGAAACGAACGCACAGCAGTAGGAGCATGCACCTCCGAGGAGGGAACCCAAGAATCTTCCTCCGCCGTGTACCCCTTCCAGGCGATGAGGTACCACAGACGCCCCCTCCGAAACCGGGAATCCAACACCTTACGGACCTCGTATTCCTCACGACCTTCCCTGAACACCGGAGGTGGGGCGACTCGCCTAGCCCCCAGCGCCGGCTTCAGGAGACTGCAGTGGAACACCGGATGGATCCGCAACGAAGCCGGTAAGGCCAACCTGTACGCCACGGATCCCACTCGTCTCACCACGGGATACGGACCAATGAAACAAGGATGGAAGATGCTGCGGAACTTAAAACGGAGATTCCTTGTGGACAACCACACTCGGTCGCCCGGTTGATACACGGGTCCCTCCTGACGATGTCGGTCCGCCCAGCTCTTGTACAAGCCCTTGGCCCTCTCCAAGTTAGTCTGTAGATGGCGGTGTATGTCCCTCAAGGCCTGCAACTGAACGGCCAGAGCTGGCTGATTGCGAGTATCCTCAGGAAACGATAAAGGGAGTGTCTTGGCATGGTACCCGTAGTTAGCCCGAAACGGTGTTTCTTTGATGGAGCTGTGCCAAGCGTTGTTGTATGAGAGTTCGGCCAACCACAGAAGAGACACCCACGATGTACTTGCTTCTTTTGCATAGCAACAGAGATACGTCTTGAGCGTTTGATTAAGACGTTCGGTCTGGCCATCCGTCTGTGGGTTGAAGCTGGTGGACGTGGCCACCTCTACTTGTAAGGCCTTACACCAAGTTCTCCAAAACCGAGCAATGACCTGCGGTCCCCTGTCCGGGACTATCACTCCAGGAAAACCGTGATGTCGCACCACATGAGACAACAACAACTGGGCGGTTTGACTGGCTGAGGGTAAGTTCTTGCACGGGACGAAATGACCCATCTTGGTGAGTCCATCCACTATTACCATGATTGCATCGTATCCTTGGTCCACGGGTAGGCCCACCACGAAGTCTATGCTTATGTTGCGCCAGGGTCCCGAGGGAGTCGGTAGCGGCACCAACTTGCCTTTAGCCTTTGAATGCTCTCCTTTCGCCCTAGCGCAGACTTCGCACTGCTGTATCCATTGACTGACTTCCTTGGTCATGGAGGGCCACCAAAAGTGTCTTCTCATCAGGTGCATTGTTTTGGTACGACCTGGGTGCCCTGCGGCCAGTGACTCATGACACCACACGAATACCTGGCGTTGCAGCTCCTCCAAGGGCACAAACAGACGATCTTGGTAAAAGGGTAACCCCTCTTTGAGGGGTCTGTCCGCCTCCTGATCCTCCCATTGTAGCCCTTGCACCAATGTGCGTTGCTCTCTTATGGAGTTGAGAAACGTGTCAGCCCGAACCGCACATATCACCTTCTCAGGGGGAATGAGGGCATTGCGTTCCTCCGACCGATGTACCAGTCCTCCCTCTTGTCGCGATAGTGAATCCGCTTTCCGGTTCTCTGACCCTGGTCGATACGTAATGACAAAGTCAAAACCTGCAAAAAACAGCATCCAACGCATTTGTCGTTGCGTGAGATGTCGGGCTGTTTTCAGGTACTGCAAATTCCTGTGATCGGTATAAACAGTTACGGTGTGTTTAGCCCCCCACAGGTAGTGTCTCCATTCCTGGAACGCCTTGTGGATGGCCAGCAGTTCCTTTTCTGCAATCGTGTAGTTTGCTTCCGCTGATGTTAACTTCCGGGAAAGGAAGGCAACTGGATGTAATTGTCCGGTCAGAGCCTCTCTCTGCGATAGCACGGCCCCTACTGCTATGTCCGAAGCGTCCGCCTCTACCACGAAAGGTACTTCAGATTGTGGATGTTGCAGGATGGGAGCTGAGGTGAAGGCCTGTTGTAGCTCACGGAACGCCTGCATGGCCTCCGGTGTCCATGAAAACGGATGCCCCTTGCGTAGCAAACGAGTGAGAGGCGATACGAGCTGGGAAAAGTGAGAGATGAACCTTCTATAATAGTTAGAAAAGCCCAGGAAACACTGCACATCACTCACTGTTTTTGGTATGGGCCACTCCTGTACAGCCGCCACTTTTCTTTCCGCCATGCTCAACCCCGAAGGACTCAGAACCACCCCCAAGAATTCCACCCTCTCAACGTGGAATTCGCACTTGCTCAACTTGCAAAACAAATTGTTAGCTTCTAGCTTGTGTAATACTTGTGAGACGTGCGTGATGTGTTCCCTAGGGTCTGTGGAATATATTAGTATGTCATCAATATATACCACTACTGTTTTATCAATGAGCTCTTTGAGGACGTCATCTAGGAAGTACTGGAACGCTGCGGGGGCGTTACACAGCCCAAAAGGTATTACCCTGTACTCAAACAGCCCGTACCGCGTTTTAAAGGCCGTCTTCCACTCATCCCCCTCCCTTATCCGGACCAGGTGATAGGCCCCTCTCAAATCCAATCGAGAGTATATGGTCGCCTCCTTCACCTGATCCAGCAAGACAGGGATGAGAGGAAGAGGGTAGCGATTGCGGACGGTATTTCTATTCAATACCCTATAATCGATACACGTTCTCAAGTCGCCATTGCCTTTCTTGATGAAAAAAAGGGGCGAAGCAGCCGGAGAACGGGAAGGCCTGATGAATCCTATCTCAACGTAGTGCTCTAAATATTTTCGCAGATGTTCGGTTTCTGGCTCGGACAAGGCATAGACTCTACAAGCCGGCAGGACAGCCCCTGGAATTAAGTCTATTTGGCAGTCGTAACTGCGATGCGGTGGCAGGAGTTCTGCTTTACTTTCGCTAAACACCTCTCGGTATGCGTCGTAGGCGACGGGGTGGACCGTCTCTTTCTCTGCTGCTGTACTGAGGTGAAACCCCTGAGTGAGGGCCAACAGGTGAGTCCGATGAGCGCTGACACACGCCTCTTTACAGTACTCTGTGTCAAACTCCACAGTTTTCTGGGTCCAATCAATGGATGGGTTATGAGTCGTCAACCAAGGCATGCCGAGGATCACTTCATATTGTGGAGCATCAATAATGTTCAACGCTACCTGTTCTACATGATCCCACAACGATCCTGGTCTGGTCAGGGTTAGAGACTCCGTGACCTCGGTGATGGGCCCGGATTTCAGAGGCTTACCGTCCACCGCCCAGACTGTCTCGGTGTTTGTTCTCGGGATGCGCCTTAACCCAAGCCGCTGTACTAACCCACTATCTACGAAATTGCCAGTGGCACCTGAGTCAATCATAACTCTTATCTCTTGCTCTCTAGTTCCCACCGTTACTCGCATCTTTATTACGACATGTGATTCCGAGGCAACCGACTCTATGATGGCCAAAGAAGGCAACTGCAAGACCCTAGAGGCAGGTGTCTTCTCGGGTATGACTGTGTCCAATGCTTCAGAAGTCGATGCCTGTACTGTGGCCACTGCCACTTTCTTCGGGCCGGCGTATCCCCCTTTCTTGGGTTTGACGGGACAGTCCCGAACGTAATGACCTTTCTTGCCACAATACATGCAGAGACCGGCTAATCGGCGGTTCTCTCTCTCGACCCTTGATAACGGGGCTCTGATTGCCCCTACCTCCATAGGTTCTGCCTGAGCTCCCGGGGCTGCCCCTGCAGTTCCGGGTCCTCTCTCGGTTTTCTCTACATGAGTATAAACCCTCTCTCCCTTGCGCTCCGCCAGTCTATGGTCTAACCGAAGCGTAAGGTTCATCAAGTCTGTGTACGTAGTGGGCTGCGGATCTATTTGCGCCAGTACATCTTTCATGTCGTCCCGCAATCCCTGGTAATAGAGGGACATACGCTTCTCCTCTGGCCACTCTGTTTCCGCTATGAGACGATTGAACTGGGTTAAATACGTCACTAGATCTTGTTTGCCCTGTCGGAGCGATAACAATTCGCGGTCTGCTGATAAAGTTGTGGCCCGCCTGTCAAACACCCTCTCAAACTCACTCCTAAATGCGTTCCAATCGGATAGAAGAGGATCGTTGTATTTGACCAAGGGGACTGCTTAATTGGCAGCGTCCCCTGTCATATACGATATTGCAAACGCCACTCGCGAATGATTAGTCGGAAAAGAAGCGGGTTTGCACGAAAAATGTAACACTATTTGTGTGAGAAAGGTTTGGATTTTTAGAGGGTCCCCCGAAAACCTTTCCGGGCTTGCCAGCGGTATGGGCGGTGAAACATTTACTTGAATAGGAGTTGACGACTGCGTGGCGTCAAAGGGGTTGCGCCCTTGCCTTTCTATCCTATCTTTAAGGGCTGCCGTTTCTATCTTTGAGGCGGCCAATTCCTGTTGGACTAACATGAGGGCCTGTAACACCTCATCTAGAGAGGCCATACTTATGCTTGACTCGACCCACACGGAATTATTTCTTGGGCGCGTAATTCTGTCACGTTTCTCTTCTTGTTCCGTTGAGTCGAGTGAAGCATAAGGGGTCCACCTCCCGACGTCCCCGGCTCTGAATAGGGAAACAGAGTACCAGGGCAATCAGGCGAGGGAAAGGGATTTAGGATGGGGACAGCAGGGATAGGGATACCTGTAACATAACATAAGTATAACACAAATGACGGTAAACATAAGGCATCCTACTCTCATTCGGTCTCACTAGGTATGCCTCAACCATGTGTCTTCCCAAACACACTCAAGCGGTATTAACCATGCCTTAGAACCCAAGGAGATACAACTGAGGGTTGGACCCCCTCCCACGCACTGTACAACAGTTAACACACTGTGCTACGTGAAAGCCCCACTTAAGTTCCCTGGAAAGCAAAAGTGAACCAAGGATGACTCTCTTCCAATAGACCTGAATCGAATCTACTCTGAGGGTCCTCGAGAGTGAATTCCAAATAATAGCGCGAGGAGCGCTGGGAGTAAAGTTAAAGTCACGCTCTCCCTTTGAACCTACACTCGTGGTCTCTTCCAACCACTGACTAGTGTCCCGTACAAAACAGCCCCCCCCTATTGTGATGAGCTACCTGACCGTTTGCAGTTCTGGGTAGGTCTCCGTCCTTCCCACTGTGCAGGTCCACAATCTTCCGTAGTGAGCGTCCGCTCCTACTTCCTCTTTGCTCCGAAGGCTGTACAACGCGGCAACGCTTGTCCCGCGTTCCGCGAACAGGGAGGGGCTCCGAAGGCGGTACAACGCGGCAACGCTTGTCCCGCGTTCCGCGAACAGGGAGGGTGCTCCACTCCCGAAAAACCGTCAACCGCAGTGACGCTTACGTCAGCGTCCCGCGAACCAAGTTTGGAGACTGAATCCTCTGCCTCTCGTATCCACTCGACTTAATCCTTTGCCCAGCGGGGCATTCAGGGTTTCCTTCCGTGCTCGTGTGAGCTTCGGCGTTTCCTTTCTTTCTGCTTGCGGTCACACACCAGCAAATCCAACCAGGCAGTATTACGCGCACCGATAGGTCCTCGGTGCCCGTATTTAGCAGCTGTGGCCACACCTCCTTTCCGCCGAGATCTCTGGGAGTTGTGGTCCCACTGCATGTTCAGTAGGCGCATTGGCTCAGCTCCTGACAGTATGCCCCCCCGCCCAAGCGCCTCCTAGGACCAGGCTTGTCCGGGAAACGGGCGTGAAACAAACGCACAGCAGTAGGAGCATGCACCTCCGAGGAGGGAACCCAAGAATCTTCCTCCGCCGTGTACCCCTTCCAGGCGATGAGGTACCACAGACGCCCCCTCCGAAACCGGGAATCCAACACCTTACGGACCTCGTGTTCCTCACGACCTTCCCTGAACACCGGAGGTGGGGCGATTCGCCTAGCCCCCAGCGCCGGCTTCAGGAGACTGCAGTGGAACACCGGATGGATCCGCAACGAATCCGGTAAGGCCAACCTGTACGCCACGGATCCCACTCGTCTCACCACGGGATACGGACCAATGAAACGAGGATGGAAGATGCTGCGGAACTTAAAACGGAGATTCCTTGTGGACAACCACACTCGGTCGCCCGGTTGATACACGGGTCCCTCCTGACGATGTCGGTCCGCCCAGCTCTTGTACAAGCCCTTGGCCCTCTCCAAGTTAGTCTGTAGATGGCGGTGTATGTCCCTCAAGGCCTGCAACTGAACGGCCAGAGCTGGCTGATTGCGAGTATCCTCAGGAAACGATAAAGGGAGTGTCTTGGCATGGTACCCGTAGTTAGCTCGAAACGGTGTTTCTTTGATGGAGCTGTGCCAAGCGTTGTTGTATGAGAGTTCTGCCAACCACAGAAGAGACACCCACGATGTACTTGCTTCTTTTGCATAGCAACGGAGATACGTCTTGAGCGTTTGATTAAGACGTTTGGTCTGGCCATCCGTCTGTGGGTGGAAGCTGGTGGACGTGGCCACCTCTACTTGTAAGGCCTTACACCAAGTTCTCCAAAACCGAGCAATGAACTGCGGTCCCCTGTCCGAGACTATCACTCCAGGAAAACCGTGATGTCGCACCACATGAGACAACAACAACTGGGCGGTTTGACTGGCTGAGGGTAAGTTCTTGCACGGGACGAAATGACCCATCTTGGTGAGTCCATCCACTATTACCATGATTGCATCGTATCCTTGGTCCACGGGTAGGCCCACCACGAAGTCTATGCTTATGTTGCGCCAGGTTCCCGAGGGAGTCGGTAGCGGCACCAACTTGCCTTTAGCCTTTGAATGCTCTCCTTTCGCCCTAGCGCAGACTTCGCACTGCTGTATCCATTGACTGACTTCCTTGGTCATGGAGGGCCACCAAAAGTGTCTTCTCATCAGGTGCATTGTTTTGGTACGACCTGGGTGCCCTGCGGCCAGTGACTCATGACACCACACGAATACCTGGCGTTGCAGCTCCTCCAAGGGCACAAACAGACGATCTTGGTAAAAGGGTAACCCCTCTTTGAGGTGTCTGTCCGCCTCCTGATCCTCCCATTGTAGCCATTGCACCAATGTGCGTTGCTCTCTTATGGAGTTGAGAAACGTGTCAGCCCGAACCGCACATATCACCTTCTCAGGGGGAATGAGGGCATTGCGTTCCTCCGACCGATGTACCAGTCCTCCCTCTTGTCGCGATAGTGAATCCGCTTTCCGGTTCTCTGACCCTGGTCGATACGTAATGACAAAGTCAAAACCTGCAAAAAACAGCATCCAACGCATTTGTCGTTGCGTGAGATGTCGGGCTGTTTTCAGGTACTGCAAATTCCTGTGATCGGTATAAACAGTTACGGTGTGTTTAGCCCCCCACAGGTAGTGTCTCCATTCCTGGAACGCCTTGTGGATGGCCAGCAGTTCCTTTTCTGCAATCGTGTAGTTTGCTTCCGCTGATGTTAACTTCCGGGAAAGGAAGGCAACTGGATGTAATTGTCCGGTCAGAGCCTCTCTCTGCGATAGCACGGCCCCTACTGCTATGTCCGAAGCGTCCGCCTCTACCACGAAAGGTACTTCAGATTGTGGATGTTGCAGGATGGGAGCTGAGGTGAAGGCCTGTTGTAGCTCACGGAACGCCTGCATGGCCTCCGGTGTCCATGAAAACGGATGCCCCTTGCGTAGCAAACGAGTGAGAGGCGATACGAGCTGGGAAAAGTGAGAGATGAACCTTCTATAATAGTTAGAAAAGCCCAGGAAACACTGCACATCTCTCACTGTTTTTGGTATGGGCCACTCCTCTACAGCCGCCACTTTTCTTTCCGCCATGCTCAACCCCGAAGGACTCAGAACCACCCCCAAGAATTCCACCCTCTCAACGTGGAATTCGCACTTGCTCAACTTGCAAAACAAATTGTTAGCTTCTAGCTTGTGTAATACTTGTGAGACGTGCGTGATGTGTTCCCTAGGGTCTGTGGAATATATTAGTATGTCATCAATATATACCACTACTGTTTTATCAATGAGCTCTTTGAGGACGTCATCTAGGAAGTACTGGAACGCTGCGGTGGCGTTACACAGCCCAAAAGGCATTACCCTGTACTCAAACAGCCCGTACCACGTTTTAAAGGCCGTCTTCCACTCATCCCCCTCCCTTATCCGGACCAGGTGATAGGCCCCTCTCAAATCCAATCGAGAGTATATGGTCGCCTCCTTCACCTGATCCAGCAAGACAGGGATGAGAGGAAGAGGGTAGCGATTGCGGACGGTATTTCTATTCAATACCCTATAATCGATACACGTTCTCAAGTCGCCATTGCCTTTCTTGATGAAAAAAAGGGGCGAAGCAGCCGGAGAACGGGAAGGCCTGATGAATCCTATCTCAACGTAGTGCTCTAAATATTTTCGCAGATGTTCGGTTTCTGGCTCGGACAAGGCATAGACTCTACAAGCCGGCAGGACAGCCCCTGGAATTAAGTCTATTTGGCAGTCGTAACTGCGATGCGGTGGCAGGAGTTCTGCTTTACTTTCGCTAAACACCTCTCGGTATGCGTCGTAGGCGACGGGGAGGACCGTCTCTTTCTCTGCTGCTGTACTGAGGTGATACCCCTGAGTGAGGGCCAACAGGTGAGTCCGATGAGCGCTGACACACGGCTCTTTACAGTACTCTGTGTCAAACTCCACAGTTTTCTGGGTCCAATCAATGGATGGGTTATGAGTCGTCAACCAAGGCATGCCGAGGATCACTTCATATTGTGGAGCATCAATAATGTTCAACGCTACCTGTTCTACATGATCCCACAACGATCCTGGTCTGGTCAGGGTTAGAGACTCCGTGACCTCGGTGATGGGCCCGGATTTCAGAGGCTTACCGTCCACCGCCCAGACTGTCTCGGGGTTTGTTCTCGGGATGCGCCTTAACCCAAGCCGCTGTACTAACCCACTATCTACGAAATTGCCAGTGGCACCTGAGTCAATCATAACTCTTATCTCTTGCTCTCTAGTTCCCACCGTTACTCGCATCTTTATTACGACATGTGATTCAGAGGCAACCGACTCTATGATGGCCAAAGAAGGCAACTGCAAGACCCTAGAGGCAGGTGTCTTCTCGGGTATGACTGTGTCCAATGCTTCAGAAGTCGATGCCTGTACTGTGGCCACTGCCACTTTCTTCGGGCCGGCGTATCCCCCTTTCTTGGGTTTGACGGGACAGTCCCGAACGTAATGACCTTTCTTGCCACAATACATGCAGAGACCGGCTAATCGGCGGTTCTCTCTCTCGACCCTTGATAACGGGGCTCTGATTGCCCCTACCTCCATAGGTTCTGCCTGAGCTCCCGGGGCTGCCCCTGCAGTTCCGGGTCCTCTCTCGGTTTTCTCTACATGAGTATAAACCCTCTCTCCCTTGCGCTCCGCCAGTCTATGGTCTAACCGAAGCGTAAGTTTCATCAAGTCTGTGTACGTAGTGGGCTGCGGATCTATTTGCGCCAGTACATCTTTCATGTCGTCCCGCAATCCCTGGTAATAGAGGGACATACGCTTCTCCTCTGGCCACTCTGTTTCCGCTATGAGACGATTGAACTGGGTTAAATACGTCACTAGATCTTGTTTGCCCTATCGGAGCGATAACAATTCGCGGTCTGTTGATAAAGTAGTGGCCCGCCTGTCAAAGACCCTCTCAAACTCACTCCTAAATGCGTTCCAATCGGATAGAAGAGGATCGTTGTATTTGACCAAGGGGACTGCCCAATTGGCAGCGTCCCCTGTCATATACGATATTGCAAACGCCACTCGCGAATAATTAGTCGGAAAAGAAGCGGGTTTGCACGAAAAATGTAACACTATTTGTGTGAGAAAGGTTTGGATTTTTAGAGGGTCCCCCGAAAACCTTTCCGGGCTTGCCAGCGGTATGGGCGGTGAAACATTTACTTGAATAGGAGTTGACGACTGCGTGGCGTCAAAGGGGTTGCGCCCTTGCCTTTCTATCCTATCTTTAAGGGCTGCCGTTTCTATCTTTGAGGCGGCCAATTCCTGTTGGACTAACATGAGGGCCTGTAACACCTCATCTAGAGAGGCCATACTTATGCTTGACTCGACCCACACGGAATTATTTCTTGGGCGCGTAATTCTGTCACGTTTCTCTTCTTGTTCCGTTGAGTCGAGTGAAGCATAAGGGGTCCACCTCCCGACGTCCCCGGCTCTGAATAGGGAAACAGAGTACCAGGGCAATCAGGCGAGGGAAAGGGATTTAGGATGGGGACAGCAGGGATAGGGATACCTGTAACATAACATAAGTATAACACAAATGACGGTAAACATAAGGCATCCTACTCTCATTCGGTCTCACTAGGTATGCCTCAACCATGTGTCTTCCCAAACACACTCAAGCGGTATTAACCATGCCTTAGAACCCAATGAGATACAACTGAGGGTTGGACCCCCCTCCCACGCACTGTACAACAGTTAACACACTGTGCTACGTGAAAGCCCCACTTAAGTTCCCTGGAAAGCAAAAGTGAACCAAGGAAGACTCTCTTCCAATAGACCTGAATCGAATCTACTCTGAGGGTCCTCGACAGTGAATTCCAAATAATAGCGCGAGGAGCGCTGGTAGTAAAGTTAAAGTCACGCTCTCCCTTTGAACCTACACTCGTGGTCTCTTCCAACCACTGACTAGTGTCCCGTACAAAACAGCCCCCCCCCTATTGTGATGAGCTACCTGACCGTTTGCAGTTCTGGGTAGGTCTCCGTCCTTCCCACTGTGCAGGTCCACAATCTTCCGTAGTGAGCGTCCGCTCCTACTTCCTCTTTGCTCCGAAGGCTGTACAACGCGGCAACGCTTGTCCCGCGTTCCGCGAACAGGGAGGGGCTCCGAAGGCGGTACAACGCGGCAACGCTTGTCCCGCGTTCCGCGAACAGGGAGGGTGCTCCACTCCCGAAAAACCGTCAACCGCGGTGACGCTTACGTCAGCGTCCCGCGAACCAAGGTTGGAGACTGAATCCTCAGCCTCTCGTATCCACTCGACTTAATCCTTTGCCCAGCGGGGCATTCAGGGTTTCCTTCCGTGCTCGTGTGAGCTTCGGCGTTTCCTTTCTTTCTGCTTGCGGTCACACACCAGCAAATCCAACCAGGCAGTATTACGCGCACCGATAGGTCCTCGGTGCCCGTATTTAGCAGCTGTGGCCACACCTCCTTTCCGCCGAGATCTCTGGGAGTTGTGGTCCCACTGCATGTTCAGTAGGCGCATTGGCTCAGCTCCTGACAGTGACCAAACAATTTAAAACTAACATGAGTTTAACTAGTGGTGGTATTGATGTAGGATTATTGAGGTGAGGTGGGAGGTCAGGCTTCAACTGATGACATAGATCAACAGCTGCGGTCCGTGCAGGTAACCGTGGGGTGGTGGGGCCGTGTAATGGGGGATTTCGAGGGACGATGCTGAGGGAAAAAATAATTATTTATTTAATTTTCCCTCTGCATCGGCCCTCGAAGTCCCCCCTTACAAGGACCCACCGCACCACCACTGTTACCTGCATGGACTGCGGCTGTAGATCAAGGATTGTTTGCATATTCAAAAGGAACCTCTGGATGATATGTTGCTCTTCCATAGTGTGTAGGTCTGGAAATGGATGTTAGACTGGAGGCTGGCATCTCCTCCCTCTTCCAGGGTTCCTATGTGAGGAGTAACACAAAAATGTTTATTGGTCATAGTGTGCAGAGAAACATATGTGAAGAGTAAGGCTAAAGTCATGTGTCTGAACAGCAATGCTTCATGAAGCAGTACAAATTTACAAATTTACATCATCATTGTCAGATCTTTCAATATTTAATTTTATTTTTTATGATACAGAACTCCTATAGTGGTCCAAAGAAACATATACTACAGATATGCCAAAAAATACATATGCTCCAATACATAATTTTCCTAAACATAAATATACCTCCTAAAGACATTTTACCATACATACTATATCAAATACAAGAAAAATAAAACAATCTCATAAAACAACAAAGTGCAGAGTGCAATATACAAAGTGCTAGTAGAGGCAGAGCATTCCAGAAAATAGTACAACACACATATTCCCAAAAGAGGAAGAATAAAAATACCACTACATAAAAAATGACATTACAGTTCCCATTAAATAACCAGAATAGTTTAAACTAATAAATACATTCTGTTACAAATCATTTCATTTGGGGACGGGGGAGGGGGAATAAATGAATGGGCCTCTAGTGCAGAATAAATGTTAGATTTAAGGAATAAAGGCCATAAAAAATAGCCCCTAACCTTTTGAAAGTTCGGACACACAAATGGCACATGATTAATATCCTGTTCCAAACACCAGTAATTTAATTTAAGGGCAGCAAATGTAGTCTTAACAAGAGCAGCAGCCTTCTGACCCCATAAGGCAAGTTCCAAGTTAAATAAGACTGTGATTTGTTCCCCAAGGCACTCCCACAGACCACCTCATTATGCGATTTGGGCTGACTTAAGGCAATGTCTCTAGCCACACTGATGGTGGACACAGAACTATTTATATACCCTTCAACGCAGGCTTTAACATGGAGGAATCGATGTTCAAGCTAAGCCCAAATGCATCATTTGCTCGCTCAAAGGATCTAAAAAATGTTGACTGCTCTTTCAGCGTGAAGAAAATTTAGACTCTCAAGGTGGCCCTAAGTGTTCCCTCATCCCCCCCGGTGGAGAGAATTGCCCCACCTCAAAACCACTGCCAAGGACATGATATATGAGGAAACTAAACCAAATTCAAGGTGCAGAGCATTGGGAGCAGCCAAAATGTTAGCTCATATCCAACACCTCAGCGGCATAGGTCAGGGAGGGAGGAATTTTGACCCTAAATACTGCCAAAACATACCTGAAATGGCGTTTCCCACAGATTCTGGAGAATCTGTGCAGTTCACTAGCCTGGGAAAAAACCCTGCTTGCACAGAGCTATATATGTTTTGCATTCCGCCCAGTTTTTCAAAAGACCTTTCCACCAGTTCAAGTTTTTCTGAACCCAACCATACTGGAAACACCTCTTTATTCTGAGCCCTCTCCTATGAAATATCAAGATCTTACTTTCAGCAATGTTGATTTTCAGGAAGTGGGTTCTACATATTAAGCAAGGGCTTCCAAGCGGTGTTGCAAACCTATCGGTGCTAAATCAAAAAAAGATCTTGAACATCCACCTGTCATCCTCTAGCTTGCCTTCACAGGTCTGTAACAGAACAGTGCACAGCATCAAATCAAAGATGTCAAATTGCCACTATAGTGAGGGTAGCGTTACATGTATTCCCCCCAAACATGGTGTATAGTGCGCCACCCACATGTTACCTATGTGCACAGTAATGCACTACACAGATGAAGTTTAGTACTGGACATGACATGGGAATGGAGCATTATAAATTATAACATTTGCCCTCATTTGTGGTGATGGTGACACACTTAACCATCACAAATACAGCCTCAGTAAACCGAAAATACAGTCACAAATACTGTCTATACAACAGCTAGAATGGCAGAAGACTGACAACAATACAACATTCCACCTCCTGCGGTCTTCAACCGCGTGTTGGGCAGTTCACTCCATGGCAGGCACAGCCATATGCTAACGTTGGGGAATGTGACCGCTGTAGCCCAAAGGCTGTGAGCATCTATGCTCATGAACGCGTTCATTTGAAAACAAACTCACTTGCCTACTGGCACTGCTGGAATACACACCTTCTCTACATCAGCTGCTGTGTGTCACCTATGGGGAGCAACCATGGCAGGCCAAGCAGGTGAAAGGGTCCAACCTTCATATCAGACGAACTGGAGATGGTTGGAGAGATCCTTCCCCTGTATGGCCAGCTCAATGGCTCACCAGAGAAGCAGGTAACTTCCTACCTGATGTTTGAAGAAACATGAAAGCTCATACTTACCATGTTCATAGGCTACTATGTGTCTCTGAGTCCCAGAGTGAAATTACAGACACATTTCTTAGCGTGTTGTCCCTACTTAGGTCAATCATGTGATGGATCATGGTGCGCTGTACTTTGTTGACAAAAAATGCCATAGTGATGTGGGAGAAGCCCTTTATCCTATAACTGAATGCTAAAGTGTAATGTTACCTATTATGGGTTTCACATGCAGGTCTTGTTCAATCTACAAAGGAAGGAATATGTTTGACTGCATAACTTGTGTATGTATAATGTAAGATGCAGTAGTATTTGATCTCAGATATGTGTACCCCAGTTCTCCCAGCACACATCAGTGCTCCCCGACCTCTTGGCTTGGAGTGAAGGATACATCACAAACCCATTCAGAGAGCAAAATAACAGGCATGTCCTGTATTGGATGGCCAACAGATGAACAACGTACCTATGTAAAACTTGGGAATATGATGGTAATGTGAGATCACTGTGGTAAGTCTGCAGAGAACAAATCCCGGCAATGATTTCTACCCACTCTGGCCCAGGTTGTAGCTGAGGTATTTGTGACATAGTACTGTAGCACCGTCTGCTACCTATAGCTCTGCTTGCTGATCCTTTGGTAGTGCTCAACTTAGTATTTCTAATTGATTTGTTGGCATACTACATCTTAAATATGCTACCTATATTATTGTACTTGACAAGACCCACAGACCTGAGTCTACTTGCCTTTTACCCACATTGTCAATGTGTTTCAGTGCCTTGCGACATGCCCCTCACTACTACAAGTCTCTTGTAACCTTCCCAAGAGTAGAGCTTGAATTGTGTAGGCATATTGCACTATTGACACATGCACTGTGAAGATAGTTGGTGAGTACAGCAGTGAAGTTTATCACTACACCACCAGGTATATCCACCAGGTATGTCACATGAAGCAACCAGAGGGTATGTACAATAGTATGTTGATGTCATCACTGTGACAGTGCCACAAATGGACAAATGGGTATCATTTGCTGACAGGACATCGCCCAAACACATAATCAGATGTAGTACTATTTTACATTGAGTTGTCCATATGACCACTAATTTACAGATTGCGAGTGCACAGTGTGACACATCGCAGACCTTTCATGGTGAGTCATGTTTTGGAATGTATTACATTTAGTGGAAACTGTTATGTTTTGAACAGCATGGATAGAGTCACACGTCTGGGGTGTTAAAGTCTCTGTTCTTTCATGCACATGTACTTTAGCTGTCTTGTGCTCCCAATGGTGTGTTGTGGTACATCTTGACTACATTTACAGTACATGTGTTATGGCCCTGGTCTACGTGATGTACGTAGGCTGGCATAGTCAGTAGAGTACCTGATCTGAGTTGGGTGTAGTCATCAGATGACTAGTATATTGTGGTATCATGTCAGTGTGTATGTTCATCATGGGAGTCTACACATTTGAGGTGCTGCCAAATTATTCATGGTCATGCTAGGTGTCTTCAACTTCTTGAACAGCCAGACAGATGACCCGCCGTGGCTCCTCCACTATGGCGGACAAGCATCACTCCCCCCTGCTAGCTGCCTCAAAATGGCTGGAAAGAAAAAAATAAACAATAATAAACACATTTCATTATCGTTTAATTTTTCCTTTCATGACGAGTCTTTGGGGGTGGGTTCATGGGAGATGACAGGCTGCAGGAGAACTGGTGGACAATGTTGACAGTGCGCACGACGGGTTGGTCATCTGTCTCAGGCTGGCCAAACCGGCATATGCACTGAAGCTGTCTCCAGCCTGAGCTGCATTGCAGGCACAGGCTCCCAGTCTCACTGGGAGTGCAAATTCGGAGCGCTCAAGCCAATCCTGACACTGTTCTAATGACATGAGAGCAGCATCTGGATTGGCTGCAGTGGAGTCTGGGAGCCTGTGCCGGCGAGGAGAGGAGCAGAAAAGCGCAACACGGCCTGCTGCAAGTAAGTTTTCTTTTTGTTTTTCGTCATCTCGTGACCCACTCTGCTGTTCTTCTACAACACCAGCCTCTACTGTAGATGACCCTAGTCTTGCATATCTCCTCTCTTCATCTATTGCATCCATACAGATCAATGCCCATCAGAAGCAGGGAGTGGTGTAGAAAGCCATCGCCTGGAACGTGTAGTCCCTGGGTGTCTATTGCCTGTGCAGGATCCACTGCAGGAAGAGGTGGAAGGACTTGAGACGCTGGAGCCGGAAGATCTTGGCAGTCCGACTGGGGAAGTCCTCTCCATGTGGTAGGGGCATGCGCTGGACTCTGACTTCCCTCATGGCCTGCATCCTGGCGTTGGCCTACCCAGAACTTGATGCGCAGTTGAGGGGCCAACGGCAGCTAGGAGGGGGTGAGTATTGTGCTGCCTAATCTGAATTATGCCTAACCATCTATTCATTGTTACAGGCAACAGTTACCACATCAACATAGAGGTTGACTTATGACAAACACAATTGAAGAGTAGTTGCATGTGTAGGTCTGGTTGGCATGTGTATCATATACGTGTTGTACCATCAAATACAAGTGTTTGCAACAGGATCTATGGGTTTACAGAGTTTTAAATCTGTGCCCATCACATTTGTATGTGTTGCCCAATGTGTCAAGAACTTTAGTGAATGGTGATGTGCATACATGTAAGGTGTAATCACAGACATGGGTGTGTAGACATGAATGGGTGGGTCACACATACCCAACTAAATTGTTCATTGGAATAACTCCGTTCCAAATAATGAGGCAATGACATACATGGTCAGAGTACTTACACTACCATTTCACAATGTGATGTTCCATGCCGCTGAGGTGTGAGTATACATTTAGGTGACATGCACATGTGGAATAGTGGAGGTTCATTAAGTGGCTACTGAAATGCAGCAGGTAGTGTAATGCAGACATGCTGGGGTCGTCTGTGAGTGTGTACACGTAGTGATACATTGGTATATGTGTTTGATATACAAGTCGAGGTGCTGTGATATCTCTTTCCTATTGTCTACAAGTTTAACCTTCCTTTCATGGACAGTAGATTTTCTGAGTCTCATGAACTTTACATTTTGTAATGGCTTCACAGTATGCTGTGGGAAATTGGCACTGGTGAGTACACCAATCAGGAGTGGGCATGTCCCTAACCCTAGGTGGTCTCATGTCATATGGATGTATGTGAGGACATCTCACCCAAATTTCAGCCACATTGTCTCCATTTTAATTTTGCGTGAGACATGTGATATATAGTAAAGGTACACACTTTCAACTTTGTAGAGAGTGTTATTACAGAGAACAAAAGAAGCAGTTTCAGTTGGATCGTGTGAACAGTGTGGAATAGGCACTTCCATGACACATCCTTGTTGGTACTACACATATTGCAGGAAGATAGCTGTATCAGGTGTCCATTAATTCATTAAGAGGTGGGTGTGGCAGGGCCTTGTGTGGAATGGGTAGGGATGCATTAACTATGGCCATGCTAATTGATGTCACAATGGCCTAAGTATACAGGGTAATGTTATATCCTGTTACATACATGATGATGGAGCAACTAGGGGGTGCTTTTCTCTTATAGTCAATATATACTATAGTGTCAGGCTATATGTACAGTATGCATGTTGTTAATGGGCCTGGTGGTTACAAGGGTGTGTACAAACATGCACAAGTAAGTTACCCTTCAAAAGGTCTGAATAGTGTGGTGTGTGCTACAGTAGCTCACAGCACACTACATGTAGGACCGCTGTGGCCTACATGGTGTTAGTTGGCTGTCTTTGTCAGTGTAGGACACAACCAGGATTGAGGATAATCTGCCGATGACTACAAATATGTGTATACTCCTATAGGCTGTTCTAAGCATGTGAGAAGTACACATGTAGTGTATTAAGAATTATTACTTGCTTGCGCTAGATGTCTCCAAAATATGTGTGACCCCGACATTGATCCATTTACTTTCAGTTACAATGTTTTGCTTCATCTCTTGTATATATACAGGTCAATGCCCATCAGAAGCAGGGACTGTGGAAAGCCATTGCCTGAAAAGTATGGTCCCTGGGGGTCTATCGCTGGTGCAGCGTCCACTGCAGGAACAGGTGGGAGGACCTGAGAAGCTGAACCCAGAAGATCGTAGAGGTCCAGCTAGAGAAGTCCTCCCAATGTGGTAGGAGTGCGTGCCAGACACTGACTCCCCTAATGGCCCGCATCCTGGTGGTGGCCTATACAGAGCTTGATGGGCAGTTGAGGGCCCAACAGCAGCTAGAAGGGGTGAGAATTGGGTCAGACATTGTGCATTAACAATTTCCTCCTATTACAAGCAGCAGTTTCCCCATCAACATTGTAGGTTACTCATATCCTAAGGATTAGCAGTGTTGTTGCATGTGTAGATCTTGTCCTAGGTGCATGATGTTTATCCAGTAGTTATGTCTTTTGGACCTGATCCAGGGCTGAGTTAAGTCATATGTCTATCTTCAGAGTTGTACAGACGCATGGCTGAATAATGTGATAGTTCACCTAGATTTGTTTGGTATTGTGTGTGACAGCTGTCCCACACAGATCACGTGTCTTCTTTTGTGTCAGGAGTGATGCTCCCTCTATACTGTTTATCTTTTCCTGAGGATCTCTTACATGTGGCATGGCATACAGTGCACATATTATGCAGACAATGAGCCATACTTGGCCTTGGTAAGTGGGGTATGTACAGCATTATGAGATGGCAAACAACATTGATGCCATCAGTATATATGCCTGCTTGACGCATGTGTGGCTATAACTTGTTGTGCTATCATCTGCACAAGGGCATGATACATGATGTAAGTGTCTACATAGGTTAAGGTGAGAGTCTTCCACACGTATGTAGGGTGCTCAGTAAGAGGTCATGCGATACCGTGTCGAAAGCCGCCAACAGGTCCAATGGGATTAGAACAGCAGCCTTGCCCTGTTCAATTAGGGATCTGATATTGTCTCAAATTGACAGGAGGGAAGCCTATGTGCTCTTAGTGGCTCTAAAGCCAGTTTGAGATGGATCCTCGAGCTCATAGGATTCAAGGTAGTTGGACAGCTGTTTATTGACCAGCTTCTCCATCACTTTGGAGAGATATGGGAGCTGAGAGATAGGTCGGTAGTTTGCCGGACTATGGATGTCGGGTCCTGCTTTTCTTAGTAATGGGACTACAGTGGCTCTTTTCCAGATCTCTGGGAATACAATGACATCGAGGGAATTATTGAATAAGCGGATTACGTGAGGACATAAGGTCGGAATAATCAGAGAGAAAATAAAGTGGGGCATGGATCAAGCGTGACCCTGATTTACCTTCAGCCATTGCTTTGGCGACCTGTTCTTCTGTGAAGGGAACAAAATTGCTGAGGTGGGAGTGAGCTTCGGGATGGGCATTCAATGTTTCCCAGTTGATAACACTTGAGGGGGCTTGGTTTCTGAATAAGGAGCAAATCTCAGAGATTTTATCAGCAAAGAAGTTGTTGATTTTCTCACAGCAATCTGCCGATTTGGGACATGCTCGATGGTTTACATAGCTCTTATACTATTTTGTAGAGCTCTTTGGGTGAGTTGCTGTTATCATTTATCCACTTTGCGAATTAGCTCTTCTTAGCGTTTTAATGGCATTGCTATAGGTTCTCTACTCTGCTTCGTATGCCAGTCTATCCTCGTCCCTCTTAGACAGTCTTCATTTATGGAGATCCTGCGATGGCGGTGGTGGGGAAAGTGGCGGGGGATGGAGGCAGTGATGATGCCGGCACCACTGTGCTAATCATGACCAGCATTTCCTCTGACCCTTTCATGGCAGGGACTCTGCCATGAAAAGGTGGTTGGCAGAAACGCAGGGAAGGGACCCCAAACTGGGCCTGGGGTATTTTAGCCCATTGGTCATTGTGACTGAAGGCACATGTTGTGCCCCCATGCCTGCACTGTTGTGCACACACTGTGTATCATGCACAACATGGTGCATGGCAACAGTGTACTTATGACAGTGCAGGCGCTGTAGAGCAACGTGATTGCCTTCAGGCTCTCTCTGTGAGCCAAAGCATGCCACCGTCGCAAGACTGCTGCTGGCACACCGCAAGCCTGGCGGTAAACTCCAAATACGGTGATTGGGATGCCTCCAGCTTGCTGGCGTTCTCCTGACCACTGACGCTAAGGCCTCGCGGTGCAACCGCCAAGGTCGTAATCAGGTCCTTAGTGAAGATTTCTGTAGGTGACGCCATATGCTTTGATTAAAATGATAATAACAACCCTATTTGGCTGTGTGGGGGGTACATTTATAGTATAGTTTGGATCTTTACTTGCACTAAATCAATAATAATTCAGGGGGATAGTAGTTGTTTGTTTGCTGT
Source organism: Triturus cristatus (assembly GCF_964204655.1). Classification (NCBI taxonomy): domain Eukaryota; kingdom Metazoa; phylum Chordata; class Amphibia; order Caudata; family Salamandridae; genus Triturus; species Triturus cristatus. The sequence goes on along the minus strand of NC_140590.1, from coordinate 724,496,883 downwards.
TCAATCTGGTTTAGCAGTTCCATGTAAGTACTGGTTGGTTTGTTTGACCATAATGCATAGACAAAAGGTATGTTAGTTTTATGAAAGTCACCATGTATGGTTTGACATTGGGCTAGTTTTAATAGATTTGTAGAGATACCAAATGTAAGTATACGTTTGTCATGACTTTTATTGTCATATAGTAGGAATTGCTCCTCTTCATGGGTTAATTCAATCTCTGGTGATATTTCTAAATCTCTGAATATTTTAGGAGCAGGTAGGGTTTCGCTGGTGGCCTTCTTAGTTCTGGTTATAAGGTGTTTTAAGGTGGGTATGGAAGGTAACTGCCCTGTTATATGTTCTGGTACATGGGGTAGTATATCTTTAAGGATTTGTGCTGTAGGCTCTTGGGAACTAGTACTTACTTTTCTTATATTTTCTAATACTTCTCTTAATTCTACTTCTGTTACATTGGGTGGGAGGTTATGTTCCTTAACACTAATTACTACAGTTTTCTTGTAGTTCCCCTCCCATAACAAGCATTTGATTAATAGTTTCCAATTAATATGCTGAGAAGAAGCATTTTCTTGACTGTATTTGTATCCCATGTAACACAGTAAAAGGTTCCCCTTTTGTGAGGTTATACATTTTGCACCTTCTGTCATCTCTTTAGGTACTGTAAATAAATGAAAGTAGAAAAATAGTTATTAAATAATCTACAGTTTAATATAAATTTTCGCTTCTTTGAAAAGTTACTTGTATGCTGTTTTTCGACATTTTCTGTTGTTGGAAAAAGTTTCTTCCGAAATCTTCTTCTTAAAACAGGTGCTTTTTTATGTTGAAAGACAAAAGGTATTATTAATTATAATGCATATTGTATTTTTGATGTATGTTTAAGGAGATTTAGGATAACCAGAGTTTTAACTGTTGCTGTTTTACTGCATTTAAAGTCGTTTTGTAGATATACATACATTTTTTGTCATTTTTGCTGGATGCTTCTTAATGAAGTTTGTTTGAAGATGGAATAATCTGTAGTAAAGGATAAATAATAAAAATTGGATTAGTAATTGTTTATTAGGAAATGTTGTTTAAAAGTAAAGTTATTTTACAATTTACTTTAAGCATAAATGTTACTTACTTGGACAAGTTAATGCATGGATGTATATGTTGAAGGATTCTCTGTTGCAGAGAAAATCTGGCAGAGTTTCCTCCTCTTCAAGTGTTTGGTGTTTTTGAGGTACATTTAAATGAAATTACCGTGCCTTTTATATTGTTTATTTCATTGGTAAAGCTATTTTGTTGGTTATACTTTTGTGTAGTTTCACAGTATTTGTTGTTTTAGCATCATTTTAATTAATTTGTCTGCTATGTTCTTATTTGTAAAACACCAATTAATGGGTTTTTACACTGCATTTGGAGATCACTTATTTAATTTAATATTATAGTAATTTATTTTATGTTAGAAATATTATGATATGTGAATATAAATATATGTTATATTTTAGTGGGTTGGACATATGAGTAATTTATAATTTAGAGCAGTTTAATGTTGATATATTTTAAATGTATTTATTTTGTTAAGTAAAATATTATGGTGCCGATCACAATCCTGTAAAAAAATTCCCCGTACGACTCGTATCCGGTCTTTTTACCGTACGAATCGTACAAGTGCCGTACAAACTGCCAAGTACGATTCACATGGGAAAAAGACCATACGAATCGCATTGGGAATTATTCCCCACACGTCCTCGGGTCGGAAAATGTGCCCGACACATCCTCGGATGATTTACCGTACAAATGTGAAAAGTGAAGTCCGACCGCGCTAGTACGATCCATCCTGTGCGTCCGATGTTACAACCAGATGGTAAAAACACCGTCCGCACCGAACTCCCATAGCAACCATGGAGACATGTGCCCACATACGCGCCGAACCACCCCCCCAGCCCCCATATGTACGCGCCGAACCCCCAGCCGTGCATGTACACCCCCGTACGTACGGACCGTACACCCACCCGTGTATATACACCTGTGTACGTACGGCCCGTACCCCCACCCATGTATGTATGGAGCGTACCCCCACCCCAACAGTGGATGTACGGACCGTACCCTCACCCGCGCATGTATGGAGCGTACCCCCACCCCAACCATGGATGTACGACCCGTACCCACACCCGCGTATGTATGGAGCGTACCCCCACCCCAACCGTGTATGTACAGACCGTACCCCCACCCCAACTGTGTATGTACGACCCGTACCCTCACCCGCGTATGTATGGAGCGTACCCCCACCCCAACCGTGTATGTACGACCCGTACCCTCACCCGCGTATGTATGGAGCGTACCCCCACCCCAACCGTTTATGTATGACCCGAACCCTCACCCGCGTATGTATGGAGCGTACCCCCACCCCAACTGTGTATGTACGGACCGTACCCCCACCCCAACCGTGGATGTACGACCCGTACCCTCACCCGTGTATGTACGGACCGTACCCCCACCCCAACCGTGTATGTACGACCCGTACCCACACCCACGTATGTATGGAGCGTACCCCCACCCCAACCGTGTATGTACGACCCGAACCCTCACCCGCGTATGTATGGAGTGTACCCCCACCCCAACCGTGTATGTACGGACCGTACCCCCACCCCAACCGTGGATGTATGACCCGTACCCTCACCTGCGTATGTATGGAGTGTACCCCCAACCCAACCGTGTATGTACGGACCGTACCCCCACCCCAACCGTGGATGTACGACCCGTACCCTCACCCGCGAATGTACGGACCGTACCCCCACCCCAACCGTGTATGTACGACCCGTACCCTCACCCGCGTATGTATGGAACGTACCCCCACCCCAACCGTGTATGTACGACCCGAACCCTCACCCGCGTATGTATGGAGCGTACCCCCACCCCAACCGTGTATGTACGGACCGTACCCCCACCCCAACTGTGGATGTACGACCCGTACCCTCACCCGCGTATGTATGGAGCGTACCCCCACCCCAACCGTGTATGTACGACCCGAACCCTCACCCGCGTATGTATGGAGCGTACCCCCACCCCAACCGTGTATGTACGGACCGTACCCCCACCCCAACCGTGTATGTACGACCCGAACCCTCACCCGCGTATGTATGGAGCGTACCACCACCCCAACCGTGTATGTATGGACCGTACCCCCACCCCAACCGTGTATGTACGACCCGTACCCTCACCCGCGTATGTATGGAGCGTACCCCCACCCCAACATTCTAAGTACGGAGCGCACCCCAGGCCCCAACACCAGCACCTTCACCCAACATCGCGCATGTACGAGTCGTACCAAGCCAGACACAAGGACAGCACTGTACAACAAAATTGGCGAAGTACACACCGTACACACGCTAAAAATGCACGTACACAACCAGGACAAAGCACAACAACACAAGAATACACTATTCAAATGGCACAAAGCCACAAAACATGTCCAACAAGCACAAATACAACACATTCACTGACCTGCAACTGCCAAACTCCCAAACAGAGGCCCAAAACACAACCACTCCTTATAACACACCCACCCAAAGTTCAAACACAGCCACACCCACCAATGGACCAATAAAAAGGGCCCACACACACAAACCATGAGCCTTTGCAACAGACTCACTGCTGCCAGACCCCACAGACAACCTACAGCACCATACTTGAACCTTTACTACACCTTACACTTGCACACCTTCACACACACACCTTCACAAACACCCCCTCATCACATTCACACATACCTGCACAACCACACCCACACACCCACAACCATCCACACCCACACCCCCCACAACCATCCACACCCACACCCCTCACCATGCCCACTAACAAGAATCCAAAGTTTACTAGCCAAGAGTTGGAGGTCCTTGTCGACGAAATCCTCAGAGTCGAGCCACACCTCTTTGGAACATTGGTCAGACAGACCAGCATTTCCGAAAAAACAGCCATGTGGCAGAGGATTGTCGATGCTGTCAATGCTGTTGCGTTACAACAAACAAATGATGGACGGAATGCTGACAATGCAGACATTCTCCCCCAGTCAAGAGATCTGGGTTAAATCCATCGTTCTTTTGCCCACTACGCCACCCCAGTTTAGACATGGCCATATGCAAATCAGTCTTGACCCTGTGCCTCATGGGAACAGTCCAGCCCGAACTGCCAAGCCATGTCTTCCCTGGACAGGAATCAAGCATCCTAGGACCGGTTTCTGGCTATCAGCCGTCATCAGCCAGGATAGCTTGACTCCAGTGGCGCAGTGAGCACGGGTCCCACGTCTGGGAATACCCATCCCACTTAGGGCGAAAAGCGTTACAACAAACAAATGATGGACGGAATGCTGACAATGCAGACATTCTCCCCCAGTCAAGAGATCTGGGTTAAATCCATCGTTCTTTTGCCCACTACGCCACCCCAGTTTAGACATGGCCATATGCAAATCAGTCTTGACCCTGTGCCTCATGGGAACAGTCCAGCCCGAACTGCCAAGCCATGTCTTCCCTGGACAGGAATCAAGCATCCTAGGACCGGTTTCTGGCTATCAGCCGTCATCAGCCAGGATAGCTTGACTCCAGTGGCGCAGTGAGCACGGGTCCCACGTCTGGGAATACCCATCCCACTTAGGGCGAAAAGCGTTACAACAAACAAATGATGGACGGAATGCTGACAATGCAGACATTCTCCCCCAGTCAAGAGATCTGGGTTAAATCCATCGTTCTTTTGCCCACTACGCCACCCCAGTTTAGACATGGCCATATGCAAATCAGTCTTGACCCTGTGCCTCATGGGAACAGTCCAGCCCGAACTGCCAAGCCATGTCTTCCCTGGACAGGAATCAAGCATCCTAGGACCGGTTTCTGGCTATCAGCCGTCATGAGCCAGGATAGCTTGACTCCAGTGGCGCAGTGAGCACGGGTCCCACGTCTGGGAATACCCATCCCACTTAGGGCGAAAAGCGTTACAACAAACAAATGATGGACGGAATGCTGACAATGCAGACATTCTCCCCCAGTCAAGAGATCTGGGTTAAATCCATCGTTCTTTTGCCCACTACGCCACCCCAGTTTAGACATGGCCATATGCAAATCAGTCTTGACCCTGTGCCTCATGGGAACAGTCCAGCCCGAACTGCCAAGCCATGTCTTCCCTGGACAGGAATCAAGCATCCTAGGACCGGTTTCTGGCTATCAGCCGTCATCAGCCAGGATAGCTTGACTCCAGTGGCGCAGTGAGCACGGGTCCCACGTCTGGGAATACCCATCCCACTTAGGGCGAAAAGCGTTACAACAAACAAATGATGGACGGAATGCTGACAATGCAGACATTCTCCCCCAGTCAAGAGATCTGGGTTAAATCCATCGTTCTTTTGCCCACTACGCCACCCCAGTTTAGACATGGCCATATGCAAATCAGTCTTGACCCTGTGCCTCATGGGAACAGTCCAGCCCGAACTGCCAAGCCATGTCTTCCCTGGACAGGAATCAAGCATCCTAGGACCGGTTTCTGGCTATCAGCCGTCATCAGCCAGGATAGCTTGACTCCAGACGTGGGACCCGTGCTCACTACGCCACTGGAGTCAAGCTATCCTGGCTGATGACGGCTGATAGCCAGAAACCGGTCCTAGGATGCTTGATTCCAGTCCAGGGAAGACATGGCTTGGCAGTTCGGGCTGGACTGTTCCCATGAGGCACAGGGTCAAGACTGATTTGCATATGGCCATGTCTAAACTGGGGTGGTGTAGTGGGCAAAAGAACGATGGATTTAACCCAGATCTCTTGACTGGGGGAGAATGTCTGCATTGTCAGCATTCCGTCTATCATTTGTTTGTTGTAACGCTTTTCGCCCTAAGTGGGATGGGTATTCCCAGACGTGGGACCCGTGCTCACTACGCCACTGGAGTCAAGCTATCCTGGCTGATGACGGCTGATAGCCAGAAACCGGTCCTAGGATGCTTGATTCCGGTCCAGGGAAGACATGGCTTGGCAGTTCGGGCTGGACTGTTCTCATGAGGCACAGGGTCAAGACTGATTTGCATATGGCCATGTCTAAACTGGGGTGGTGTAGTGGGCAAAAGAACGATGGATTTAACCCAGATCTCTTGACTGGGGGAGAATGTCTGCATTGTCAGCATTCCGTCTATCATTTGTTTGTTGTAACGCTTTTCGCCCTAAGTGGGATGGGTATTCCCAGACGTGGGACCCGTGCTCACTACGCCACTGGAGTCAAGCTATCCTGGCTGATGACGGCTGATAGCCAGAAACCGGTCCTAGGATGCTTGATTCCGGTCCAGGGAAGACCTGGCTTGGCAGTTCGGGCTGGACTGTTCCCATGAGGCACAGGGTCAAGACTGATTTGCATATGGCTATGTCTAAACTGGAATGGCATGGTGAGCAAAAAAACGATGGATTTAGGCCCAGATCTCTGTACTGGGGTGAATGTATGACATTGTTCTGCATTCTGTCCATCAATTGTTGTTTTTGCATTTGTCACCCCGAGTGGGAAGGGTATGCTCAGACGTGAGTCCCTTGCTCTCCATGCCACTGGAATCAAGCTATCCTGGCTGACGAGGGCTGAAAGCCCGAAACCGGTCCTAGGATGCTTGTTTCCAGTCCAGGGAGGACCTGGCTTGGCAGTTCGGGCTGGACTGTTCCCATGGGGCACAGGGTCAAGACTGATTTGCATATGGCTGGGTTCAAACTGGAATGGCATGGTGAGCAAAAAAACGATGGATTTAAGCCCAGATCTCTGTACTGGGGTGAATGTATGACATTGTTCTGCATTCTGTCCATCAATTGTTGTTTTTGTCAATGCTGTTGCGTCCACCAGAAGGACCAGGCATGAATGCCAAGCCAGGTGGTACGATCTGCGGAGGAGGGTCCGAGCCCAAATGACCGACGACCACAACCAGGCCAACATCACAGGAGGAGGGCCACCCCGCAGACCCGTACAATACCATCCCTGGGAGGAGAGGGTGATGGCCATACTGCCGGTGGTGGCAGTGGATGGATTAGAAGGACTCCGAGACCCGGGTGAGTACACAAACAACTCACCTCACATGGAGGGAACGTCATCCACAACCAAACTCACAATCAGTCACGCAACCACCCCAAGCTATCGCATGACTCAACCACACTCCATGAACACGCACATGCCACTAGCGCCACCATGCCCCATGCACCCAGCTGGACAATGCCAAGTCACAGGCCACAGAAAACACCAACACAAGACACGGTAAGCTGGATGGCGGGAGTGTGGGCCCCAAAAATCACATAGTGCAACTCAGAAGCAGACAACAATGCCCTCTGGCCATATGGCCTAGGTCACAGCCAGACAAACACTGTGTCCCCACACAGGAAAGACTTGCCAGCAAATGGCGGACGCCTTGCATTAAGACATGGGGGTGAAGGCACTTTTTGCACATGACAGCAGCTAATGAACAGCCAACACTGTGAAAGAGTGGCAGCACACACCACCACAGCAGCAGCGCAGACACACACACTACACCCAATGGGTGCCTGGAGATCAGAAACAAACTCACATCAACAAGCCAAGGGCCATTCAAATATCTGCTAAAAGTGTGTGCCTAGGAAGCTAGGCTGAGGTGACAGAGGGTGACACACAGAGGGAGGGAGAGGGGGAGAGAGAGGGAGGGAGACACAGGGAGACGGACAGAGGGAGGAGGCTGACACAGGGAGGGAGGGAGAGGGGGACAGAGAGGGAGTGAGAAAGGGACACACAGGGAGACCAATTCAGCCTTGTGGTGTGTGGGAATGTCTGCCCGTCAGCAGGTGGACTGCGTGCATGTAGACAAGGGTGGCCAGTGCCTCAATCCCCCTCTCTTCTCCATGGCCAAACACAGGGCCATGTCTCAACCTGTGCACGAGCACAACGCCAGCGACCTGCATTATCTAAGTGTGTGGAACAACTCCATGTGCCCACGTACAGTGTAACAGGAAGGCGCCAATGCATGGCTCGCCACACCTGCTCACTCCACTGCTGACTGCAGTCACAATTGACGCAGCAAGTAAGACTGTGCCACACATTGGTAAAGTCGCAAAAGCTGTGGCCAAGGGACATACCCATGCACAAGTGCACTGTGAGTGGAATGCAAGACATATCCAAATTCCCAGAGGAAATGTGCCAACTTAGAAACGAATGAAACATGGATGTTGCATGGAACAAAATTAACATTGTCTCTCTCACACACAGGTCAACGTCGTGGATCACCCCCCAACACTAGGGGGGAAGACTCACAGGACCCGGCTCGGCGGGATGATGGACCCACCGGCAGAGACGACTCTCACCACTCTGTGGACGAACCCGACCCCGACCAACCTGGCCCCTCTGGTGTCCAACCACCTGCAGCACCTGCGTCAGGTACAACTGGGCCAACCACCACCCCCACTCCTGCCACATCCCAGGAGACACCCAGGATCCCTGCCCCACCACCACAATGCAGCCAGGCTGGCCAAGAGGGACACGGTGTACCGGGCACCCAGGAGGAGGCAGGCGACAACGCCAATGCCACCCCTCAGGGGTCCCGGAGACCCGATGTGCCCACAAGGGCAGGCCAGGTGCAAGTGGGCAGGGGTGGTGGGAGTGGAGGACGGTGGAGGCGCGAGTCTGACCGGTTGGCTGCGGAACCGGTATATTCCCATGTCCGAAACATCCTGGACACATACCGGCAGGACACCACGGGCATGGCCCAGGTTGTGTCCATCCTCGAGGAGATCAAGACCCAGCAGGCCCAGCAACATGCGGAGCAACATGCCTGTCTACTGCGACACCAAGGGCAGATGGAGGACAGACAGGCTGAGCTCGTGACGGTGTTCACGGGAATTCACAGTACACTCCGTCGGATAGCCGACAACATGGGCAACCCTCCCTGTGCCACCAGGCGTAGAACATCACCACCCACAGGGAGGGATGAGGAGGAGGAGGAGACATCCGACGGAGCATCCCAAACATCGTCACGGCCTGCTTCTGAGGGTCCCCGCAGGAGGGCGGGTCGTCCACAGAAAAGACCGTGAGGGTCAGCGCAACAGCACCATCTCCCAGGATACCTGGCCTGGCACCTGGCCCACTGGACCAACAGCAGCACAGCAGAAAAAGACATTCTCTGCCACTTGGACTTGCTGGTCACTGTCTGACCAATGTTGACAAAGACTGTGGCATGGACTCTGAGGATTTCCAATGGCAAGGACACCAACTCCCCTAGTAAACTTTGGATTCCACACACCCGGAAAGCCCCTCATGTCATACCCCCCCCACGTACCCCAACCAAAATAAAAAGTTACACCATAAAGAGAAGATGCCTACATTTTGCATTATTACCTTACATGTGGCTTGTAAAGTCTAACCATGCCTGAGTTCTCATTTGACTTCAACCATCCACACCCTGGGGCCTGAGTCTGGCACAGGACACACATGGGTCACATTGTATTAGGCAAGACAGACATGGAGCACCATACACACCCGTGATGGGCCCAACCAGCTGAGGGGGTGGCCGCACAACCGTGCCGACAGACATATTGAGTACAGCGACAGCCATGCGCAGAGGTCAGGGATCATGTGGAGTGTCCTGTGGGGCACCCAGGTATGTGTGGACAGGTTGCAGAGCCATGTCCTGCAAGCTTGAGTCAGGTGGATGCAGAGAATGGTGGCCTGGCCAACGTTGGATGCATGGGGATGGCACATGTCACAATACCCACACAGTCATGGACATCATGCACAATACACAGTCTAATCCCACACAAACAGCTAGCATCTTGCTACTCTACACATAGACACATAGCCACTATCACGGAAAACCATGCCAGACATGCCGGATGCACCGTGGCAACACACCAGCATTGACTGAGAAGAGGCACCTTGGAGGCATAGGGACACCTTTATTATTCATGTATTCGGGAATGCAGAGGCAACTCGGAGTACACATGAACAGGTCATGTGGAGTAACATGTGGGTCCAACACTGGAACCCCCCTTCTGCAGCACAAATGCGTGATAGCCATGGAACTGGCACACAAGTGTCGGCTAACAGCTAAACACCCCCTGCTGCTCACGGAGAGGCTGCCATACACCATTGATCCTCTGATGTGGAAGTCCCACACCATGTCAAGCCAATGCAAACCGTATGTGTCCGAGGGCAGTGTAACACACATTGATGCCATCATCACAATCCACAATCCCATCACAGATGACTGTCAACAAGTCTGACCATCTATTCAGGTGTAACGTGCGCGTAACGCTGAGTCAGCACACGATGACGTGTCCATGAGGAATAGCAGTGCCACAACAATGCAACCAGCAGATGGCATGCGCAAGTACCTGGGGATGAGAGACACACAAGAAGTCAGCCACAAAAAGCACAGCCACTTGCATGTGCATGTACTCGACATATGTAAGGATGACAACATGCTAGGTCACAATTATGACTTGGGAAATACACTCATCACTGGCACCATCACTCCAGTGACACATCCACACAAACCTCTGACTCACGTGCCATACATGCAGATGGACACACACATCGCAACACATGCCACACGGGGACCAATGCGTGCACACACAGACACTGGTACTCACCACTAAGCAAAGAAGTCGCGTATGAGCCGACTCCGGATGTCCTCTTGCGGAACCACATCCTCCACATCACTAGCCCCATTGCCAAGCCCTTCGTCCTCCACGGGTGGATGGTCCTGATCATCTTGATCCAGGATGAGTGGCACAGCTTTCTCAACTGCCATGTTGTGCAGCATGCAGCAGACCATGAAGATTTTGCAGACCTTCGCCGGGGCATATGGGAGGGCGCCGCCGGTCTTGTGGAGGCATCTGAATCGGCTCTTCAGGAGGCCAAATGTCCTCTCTATCACTCGCCTTGTCCGGCCATGGGCGGTGTTGTAGCGGAGCTGGGCCGGCGTGATGGGGTTGCGGAGAGGTGTGATCAGCCATGGCATGTTGGGATAGCCAGCGTCCCCTACATGGAAACCACATGGACATAAGTAGGACAGGAGAAGCGGTCGTGCTGGAAGTCTACGCAAAATACAGGACAGACAGAGTGTACCCACCAACAACACATGCTCGTTCGTTGAGCAGCTGCGTCATCATTTCAGGCACCCTTGTAGGCATCGTGTGCTGATCCTGGAAAACGAGCACAGACATGTGAAATCACCATGTTGGACAGACACACCACAAGGGCATTGATGGAGTGGTAGTGCTTGCGATTCCTGTACGCTACCTCCTGTGCCTGTGGTGGTACCAAAGCCACATGTGTCCCATCTATGGACCCAATGACATGGGGCATCCCTCCCAGGGCATAGAATCCACGCTTGACCCCAGTCAACAGTTCAGGAGTTGGGAAATGGATGAACTCATCCAGGTGACGCAACATGGCCTCTAAGAAATCATGCAGCACACAGCTGAACATGCTCTGGGACATGCCACCAACATGAGCTATGGTATATTGAAAGGTACCCGTGGCAAGAAAATGTAGGGCTGCCATTACCTTCAGCTTGGGTGTCAGTGCCGTAGGATACCTGTGCAGCGGTTGCAGGTGTGGTGCCAGCCTTGCCGTCAACTCCTCATTCAACAGTTGGGGGAAGCAGTAGCAGCGTATACAGTCATTCTCCCGCATGTCAGCCAAGTCCGGAATTAGTCGGGGAAGAGGCGGCGCTCTGCAGTAATTTGGAAGTGACAAGGAAGTGTGAGTGCACTACAACAACAATTGATTTGTACTGAGCACATGTTAATCTGTCAATACACATATGCGACATACGGAGTCAGGTATGTGCCACATGCCCTGGACACGTATGACTGCCAGGTGACACTCCTACCAAGACCCAGCTACACACGGAGATTGTGAACCTCCACATGCCATGGCATGGGATTAGCTGTGTCCCAGTGTAAGTGAACAGCCAGACGCAACACAGGAGTGACATACATCAACACATCAGCAGAAGTAGGATGTCGATTTCAGAGACTGGTAGCGGAACACTAGAGCCACAGGGCACATGACATGACACTAGGACAGCCCACACACCTTGCCAATAAGGTGTACATGTAATGACTCACCACACATTCATTGAGAGGATGCAGACATGTCCTTGTGACGCTACTCCGTGTCCCATGCATACATACGCACCTCACATCCGATACCACATGTGGCCTGGTGTGCATAACAGTGTGCCATGTCCATCTACACACAGACACATGTTGGTTGCTGCAACAGCTGATGCTTTTGAGGGAGCACCAACATCAAGCTAATGGGAACACCCCACACATACATGACATAGACACATCGTGCACCGTGGGTAGTCACATGTCTGGTGTGGTAACCCCTGTAGCGGGCATCAGGGGACACTTGCGTGTGTTGTTGACTGTGCCATGCCAGTGACGCTCATCCCAAGTGTGCAGTACGACATGCACACATGTCAAAGGAGTTAAGGGCATGCCTGGCACACATTGCACCGTCACACATGACATCTGTACACATCTCATCATACATCTGGTGCCTTCTCGACTCAGGAGTAATGTGCCACATCACAGCCTTTCACACCTGTGCCCCACACATGTAGTACTGCCCAGACAATGCCTTGATGTCCATCCATGGACAAGTATGTCAGCCCTATTCCTTCCTGTGTGCTGCCTGTCACCACTGTGATGTGTGAAAGGCACCGTACATTCGCTCAGAGGGCCTGTGTACGTTCCCTATCACTATGGGAGTGCTGCCGTATGTGTACCCATAGTGATAGTGAGCGTACGCACGCGTGTACGGTCCGTACCACTATGGGTACGCATACGCGAGAACACCCATAGTGATAGTGAGCGTACAGGCGTGTGTACGGTCCGTATCACTATGGGTGTGCTCGCGTATGCGTACCCATAGTGATAGTGAGCGTACAGGCGTGTGTACGGTCCGTACCACTATGGGTGTTCTCGCGTATGCGTACCCATAGTGGTACGACCGTACACACGCCTGTACGCTCACTATCACGATGGGTACGCATACGCGAGCACACCCATAGTGATACGGACCGTACACACGCCTGTACGCTCACTATCACTATGGGTACGCATACGCGAGCACACCCATAGTGATACAGACCGTACACACGCCTGTACGGGCCATTGCTATGCATTTGGGGTGCCCTAGGGCCCCGGTACGCACCGTACATGTGTGTGAAACTCCAAATTACATAGGGGACACATGAGGGACAAGTATAAAGGCCTACATGCATGCTGGTTGTCATGGAGACCAAGTTTAAAGTTTGAATTTTTTCAGCAGGTGCACAGCAGAAGTCAGTTTGAATGAATCTACTTTGTTGCAATGTGGTTCTGGAGTTGACATCATGCTCAAGAAAAAAACACAATCAGAACACACTGACTGTGCTAGGTTTGAAAGGATTGGAGGAAACATAGGATGCAAATGTGAGTGACCAATCACTCTGTACTCCTGTGCATGGAACAGGCCAGCAAGGCAGATATAAGGCAGCCAGGTCCCATGAGGGAGCACTTGCCTGCACATCTTTGGATTCTACGACCCAGCTGCTGCTACTGATTCCCTGGAACCATGTCAAGGTCTGTGGAGAGGTCACAGCCTTTCACCCTGGAGGAGAACCTGGCATTGCTGGATGTGATCCTCCCACAGTACCCCCTGCTGTATGGGCGACCAGGGTATCAGGTGAGTGCAGAGTCTACTAGCACAGACTGTGTCCCTTGTTTGTGACTGTGACTTCTGGCATTGTGTCCAGGTGTGACACACATGCTATGTACTGTAGGGGGGGTCCCAGGGGGGGGAATGCCTGATGTCTCCCAGCCAGAGCATGCTGTGGTGCATGTCTGCCGTCCTCACTTGCATTGTGTTTACTGTGACAATCACTGCATGGTGCATGCCACATTCTGCCTGTCTTGTCCTCCTGGGAATGTAGCCTCTACAGTCCTCATGTGATTATGTGGTCAGCCCAGTGTGACAGGTGACTATACCCACAGATGTGTGTTAGTTCTGTGTACCTGTGCTGAGAGTGTCCACATGATGTGTTCGTACCCTGGACATCGGTGTGTGTGTAAGTCCCCTGTCATGTGGGTGGGTGCATATGTGGAGTGTGGCACCCGGGCTGCATGAGGGATGGATATACCCTGCCCATGTGATGTGAGCAGGGAGCAGTGCTGTGTGTCTGACGTGCAGAGCCAGCCCCACACCTGTGAGCCCCCCCGTCTAGTGGCACATGTGCAGAGTGAGGTTTGTCGCTGCATTTGGCATTGGCAGGTGAATGTCCTGTGCCTGTGTGTGTCTGTGTACTCTGCTGAGGTAGCGTCAGTGGCCTGTGGCATGTGACTGCTTAGAGGTGCTGCACATTATCCTGGTGTAGCTTGTGATGCACAGTGTGAGCCTGGATCATTGATTGTGTCGTTGCCCTCATTCCACCTGTGTACTTTCAATGGCACGTACTGCTTTTGCCCTTCCCCAGAGGATCATGTCCCTATAACAAGGTGCAATGCGTTGCATGCATACTATGCCTTGTTGTAAACAGCAAATTTGTTCTAATATGTGTCTCTGTGACATGTGCCAGGTGTATTGATGTAGTGTCACTTGTTCATCCTCACAGGTAGGCGCCTCTGCCAAGAAGCAGATCTGGATGAACGCTGTCAGTGCCGTGAGGAGGACGGACGGTCGCAAGCGGCGCCTGGCCCAGGTGAGGAAATGCTGGCAGGATATCCGGTGCTGGACGCGGAGGATCGCACGGGTCCTGCTGGGGGACTCACCTGAGACCCATAAGAACCGCGGGCGCCGCCGTCTGACCCACATCCACAAGCGTGTGCTGGCGGTGGTATTTCCAGACTTGGACAGGCGCTTACAGGAGAAGCAGCAGCAGGAAGGGGGTAGGTACATGTGTGTTTGTTGTGTGTCACCAGCATTTGTAAGTGCACAGTTGCATGGATACACTGCCAGGGTTTAATGGTGCTGTGCAGATCCTGTTACCCACAGTATAGCGGTGCTCTCCTGCCTCCCTTCCCCTCCTTGCAATGTGTTCCCTGGTCTGTGTGTAGTCACTCCTTCACAAGGTTATGTAGGCTGACACTTTCTCGATGTGAACTATGCCTGTAGCATCATGTGTGGGGGTGGTGTGTAACAGGTTTTGGGACCTTGCCTGTGCCCTGTCCAGTTCAGTACTTGTGGGTTCCATGTCAGTTGGCACTGATGCTGAGTTCAGACATGGGAGTTAGTCTCTCAAGTGTCATGCCTTACAGCACGCATGTCCTATGTTGTGGCCTGTGACATGATGTGCATGAGTGTGCGATACGCATAGTGCAGGGATGGTGGCGTGTGTTACAGTCATTCCCATTCAGGACCATGGAGTTGTGTGGCCACTACTGTCCCCTGGGGCATATTTTCCTAGGTGTCATGTGTGTCATCACAAAATGTGGACACTCTCAGTGTCTACAGCATAGGTTGTGCTCTGTGCCATTGTCCCCTGGCACCATGTATATTGACGTAAAATGTAGTACAAGTGTCCACTGTACAGCCTGACCTGATTTTCCTTGTTCATACTCACGGTGGCCAGTGCCTGTGTGTCTTGTTACAATCATCTGATGATGACCATTTGTACATGATTATTTGGACAGGCGCACCTTGGGTATTTTGTGTCCAATCTTGCATTTATCCAGCCCATGTGTATTTCACCCAGACTAAGAGATGTAAGTGCTTCCTGTGTCTCAACAAATTGTCTCATGTAGGGGGTGGTTGGTGCGGGCAAAGCCTACATGTCAAAACCTGATATCTCCTTGCTAGGTCTGGCCAGTGTGTGATGTTTGTCTGGACATACACTCAAGGTGCAGTGAGCCAGTCATGGTGGGCATGTGTTCAGTATTACCTATGCAGCATGTGCCTCAAGTTCATGGATATGGTCCCTGCTCATCCCTATTTTCGGCAACGCTGTGTGGTGCAGATGCAGTGCTGGATTGTCCCCAGGGCCTGGCTCCTCTGTCAAACTCCATTTCATGTCATTTGCTATTGTGTCATGCTCTCCCACCCCTCCTTTGTCTGGGCACTGCTGGGAGGACTCTGCACACACCCCTCCTGTGTCTGGGCACTGCTGGGAGGACTCTGCACCCACCCCTCTTGTGACTGGGCACTGCTGGGAGTGTTAGGCACCCACCCCTCCTGTGTCTGGGCACTGCCGGGAGGACTCTGCACCCACCCCTCTTGTGACTGGGCACTGCTGGGAGTGTTAGGCACCCACCCCTCCTGTGTCTGGGCACTGCTGCGAGGACTCTGCACACACCCCTCTTGTGACTGGGCACTGCTGGGAGGACTCTGCACACACCCCTCTTGTGACTGGGCACTGCTGGGAGGACTCTGCACACACCCCTCTTATGACTGGGCACTGCTGTGAGTGTTAGGCACCCACCCCTCCTGTGTCTGGGCACTGCTGGGAGGACTCTGCACACACCCCTCTTGTGACTGGGAACTGCTGTGAGTGTTAGGCACCCACCCCTCCTGTATCTGGGCACTGCTGGGAGGACTCTGCACACACCCCTCTTGTGACTGGGCACTGCTGGGAGGACTCTGCACACACCCCTCTTATGACTGGGCACTGCTGGGAGTGTTAGGCCCCCACCCCTCCTGTGACTGTGCACTACTGGGAGGACTCTGCACACACCCCTCCTGTGTCTGGGCACTGCTGGGAGGACTCTGCACCCACCCCTCCTGTGTCTGGGCACTGCTGGGAGGACTCTGCACCCACCCCTCATGTGTCTGGGCACTGCTGGGAGGACTCTGCACCCACCCCTCCTGTGTCTGGGCACTGCTGGGAGGACTCTGCACCCACCCCTCCTGTGACTGGGCACTGCTGTGAGTGTTAGGCACCCACCCCTCCTGTGTCTGGGCACTGCTGGGAGGACTCTGCACACACCCCTCCTGTGTCTGGGCACTGCTGGGAGGACTCTGCACCCACCCCTCTTGTGACTGGGCACTGCTGGGAGTGTTAGGCACCCACCCCTCCTGTGTCTGGGCACTGCCGGGAGGACTCTGCACCCACCCCTCTTGTGACTGGGCACTGCTGGGAGTGTTAGGCACCCACCCCTCCTGTGTCTGGGCACTGCTGTGAGGACTCTGCACACACCCCTCTTGTGACTGGGCACTGCAGGGAGGACTCTGCACACACCCCTCTTATGACTGGGCACTGCTGGGAGGACTCTGCACCCACCCCTCATGTGTCTGGGCACTGCTGGGAGGACTCTGCACCCACCCCTCCTGTGTCTGGGCACTGCTGGGAGGACTCTGCACCCACCCCTCTTGTGACTGGGCACTGCCGTGAGTGTTAGGCACCCACCCCTCCTGTGTCTGGGCACTGCTGGGAGGACTCTGCACACACCCCTCTTGTGACTGGGCACTGCTGGGAGGACTCTGCACACACCCCTCCTGTGTCTGGCCACTGCTGGGAGGACTCTGCACCCAACCCTCCTATTTCACGATATGTACGCTTAGAACATACACGGGTGTGGGTTCGCTCCATGCATACGAGGTGGGGGTACGGTCCGTATGTACACTGTTGGCATGGGGGGTACGCTCCATACGTACGCGGGTGAGGGTACGGGTCGTACATACACTGTTGGGGTGGGGGGTACGCTCCATACGTACGCGGGTGAGGGTACGGGTCGTACTTACACTGTTGGGGTGGGGGGTACGCTCCATACGTACGCGGGTGAGGGTACGGGTCGTACTTACACTGTTGGGGTGGGGGGTACGCTCCATACGTACGCGGGTGAGGGTGCGGGTCGTACTTACACTGTTGGGGAGGGGGGTACGCTCCATACGTACGCGGGTGAGGGTACGGGTCGTACTTACACTGTTGGGGTGGGGGGTACGCTCCATACATATGCGGGTGAGGGTACGGGTCGTACTTACACTGTTGGGGTGGGGGTACGCTCCATACGTACGCGGGTGAGGGTACGGGTCGTACATACACGGTTGGGGTGGGGGTACGCTCCATGCATACGCGGGTGAGGCTACGGGTCGTACTTACACTGTTAGGGCGGGGGTACGCTCCATACGTACGCGGGGGAGGGTACGGGTCGTACTTACACTGTTGGGGTGGGGGTTACGCTCCATACGTACACGGGTGAGGTTATGGGTCGTACATACACTGTTGGGGTGGGGGGTACGCTCCATACGTACGCGGGTGAGGGTACAGGTCGTACTTACACTGTTGGGGTGGGGGGTACGCTCCATACGTACGTGGGTGAGGGTACGGGTCGTAAATACACGGTTGGGGTGGGGGTACGCTCCATGCATACGCGGGTGAGGGTACGGGTCGTACTTACACTGTTGGGGCGGGGGTACGCTCCATACGTACGCGGGTGAGGGTACGGGTCGTACTTACACTGTTGGGGTGGGGGTACGCTCCATACGTACGCGGGTGAGGGTACGGGTCGTACTTACACTGTTGGGGTGGGGGGTACGCTCCATACGTACGCGGGTGAGGGTACGGGTCTTACTTACACTGTTGGGGTGGGGGGTACGCTCCATACGTACGCGGGTGAGGGTACGGGTCGTACTTACACTGTTGGGGTGGGGGGTACGCTCCATGCATACGGGGGTGGGGGTACGGTCCGTACATATCCGTACCCACGCTATGGAATGCTTGTGCGGGCCGTACCCAGGCCTTTGCCATGTGGGTACAGCCGTCCCGCCATTGTTGGGGTGACGTAGGTGTGGGCGGGGTACGACTCGTACCCACGCTCTTAAGGCGTGGGTACGGTACGTACCTGTATTGTTGTGTTGCCGGTTCGCATCGTCAAGCACTTCCGTTGTGGCGGACGCTGGCTTTGCTGGACACGCCCCCACCCCCTCGTAGTGACCAGGGCCTGGGGGTCAGGTATGTCCAGGGCATGTGTGCTGTGTGACTTTGGTGGGGGTTTTGTGGCCTGCCCCTGGTCCTGCCCCCCCCCTTTCCCCCCTCCCTTTGTTGTTCTGACCTTCTGCGGCGTCTGCGTCGTAACCTGTAGGGGAGGTCGACTGCTATGAGGGCCGGGATGACACGTAGGTTCGGGTCCATGTCTGTCCGTCGCGTGCAGGTACTCCTTGTTCGCGTCGTCCTGATTTCCCGGCAGTTTTTGGCTGCCAGAAAATATTCTCCGTGCGGGATGACGTCTGTGCGAATCGTAATGCCTGGTTTGTGAATGGCAGGCTGCGTGCGTCCCGACGTCACGTCGGCGCTTTCCCGGATCACATTTGTATGTTTATTTTCGTCGGTCGGGGTTTTGTACGATTCGTACGGAAATTGTATTTCCGTGCGAATCGTACTTCCATGTTTGTATATTTTTACGACCGGGTACGCGTCGGACGGAGAATATGCTCCGTCCGACGGTTCGTACCCGGTTTTTACAGGATCGTGATCGGCACCTATATTGTGTTTAGAAAAATTAGTTATTGTGGGATATTTTTATGTTTGTTTATTTAAATTTTGTGTATTTGGTATTTTTATTCCTAGGTATTATTTGTTTTAACTATATTTAAGTAGTCATTATTGTGGGTCTCAATATTTTTGACATAGGGCCAGTTTGTGAGTACTGCAGTCCTGGGACCGCCGTACCCGCATTGGTGGTCCGACTGACAGACTGATCACAAGTTTTGTGGTGGGACCACCCGCAATCCCGCCTCCAGACTGCCGTCTCCGGCAAGAGCTGAGCTTCCGCAGAAGTGTGAAAAGTGGCAGGCAATGGAGGAGTTGCTGCCATCGGCTTTGCTAAGCCCATTACTACCTGCCTTTCAGCTGAGCTTTTCATGGTGGGGACAACGCCATGAAATGGTCATCGGAAAGGCAGGGAAGGGACTCCAAACAGTGCCCCAGGGCATTTTAGCCTATTGGAAATTGTGGCTGGGGATACATGTTGTTCCCCCCTGTGCCAGCACTGTTGTGCGCGCACTGTGTGCCATGCACAACATGGTGAATGGCAACAGTGCGCCCGATGTGCAAGTGGCGCTGCACTGCAGCGGCATGTGCTTCAGGCTCTCTTTATGAGCCGAAGCATGCTGCCGCAGTGCCACCATCTGCCGACACACAGCTAGCCCGGCAGTAGTACCCTAACACGGCAGTCGGGGTGCCGCCGGCTTGGCGGCATTCTCCCGACTGCGGCAGTGACTGTCCGATGGTTGGAACGTCTAACTCATAATCAGGCCCATAGTCTATAGTTAGTTATAAGGGACGATATTTTTGTTTCCAATATTTTTGTTTTCGATATATGGTAAAATAGATAATTTTAACGCCTATATTTATTTTCGATATTAGTAACTTTTTTTAATTAAGTACTGGATCTCAATATTTTTGTAAACAATATTAATGTGTTGATAATTTTGCAGGTCGATATTTGTCGTATCGATATTATGTCTGTGATCCCTCTCTCTCCCAGCTGGGGTCCCAGACCATATTAAATTCCCTGGTGAGCACAATTTCCCCTGTGGCCTTTCCAGCCAATTTGTCCAAAAACCTATCAGAAAAGGGTCTTGTGCTACATTAGATGTGCCCACTGGAGCAAAAGTGATGGGTCATCCCTCCAATATATTTGCCATTCTTGTAAGCTTTGGTGTGGGAGATCAACAGAGGGAGAGAAGTTGCAAGAGAATTGCAACTCTCCTTTGTTTGGTGGTGGCCGATGAGTGGCAGGTTATGTGATATGTGGTATATTTGTGTTTCTCGATAAGAGGTGCGTCTCCTGAAGGCAGATGATGTCTGGGTTAAAGTCTCGTAGGGTCTGCAATATGGCACCTTGTTTTTTGGGTGAGTTTGGACCTTGTGTGTTAAGTGACATTATCTGTAACATTGTCACATTTGAAAGAAGGTCCTATGTTTGTTGAAAAGCATAATCGCAGTGGCAGGGCTGTGGTATGGTGGATTCTGAGATGCTCCCTCCTCCTACCCTCCCCAAACCAAAAATTAAACCAGAAACAGTAAAACCCAATAAACCTTAACGTTAGAGGAGGAGGGGTGGATCCCTCCCCTAGATTGATGGCTGAGGACAATACATGACTCAATGAGAGCTCAAACGGGGGCAGGCATGATCTGCTACCCTACCAGACCTAGTCTGTCCAGGCATAGCTAGTCCACCAGCGAGATATACATAGGTCTCCTCTCTGCTCCTCGCAAGCCATGCTGATGGTTCAGAGAAGTATATTCTGTGTCCACGTTGAAAGTTGAATATCGAAGGAATGGTTAAGTCTGTACATCCCAGAGGGGTTGCATCTCTGTCTGTCCCAATGACAAGAGGTTGAGGAGGGTGAGGTCGCAGAACTCCACTGTGACCATCAGGTCTAAGAATTATAGCAGTACCGTAGCTGTTCTTAACCCCTAGGCCACAAACCTCCTGCCGCAGACTGGGCACTCAAGTTTGCTCCAGTCTTCCAGTTCCACCTGTGTGCTGTAAGGACCAATTCAGGGTTAGTCATGGTCACTATCAGGTCTACGTCCCCGGCTTCGAGGGCGATGCTGTTGCCACAGCTCTACTTTCCTTCAGGGGAGTTCCTCCCTCTGACTCGGAGGTTGTGTGTCCCCAGGACAGTCTTCCACTGGGATCCCCAGTGGGGCCACTGCTTTATGTACCTCCATGACAGTGTTGTGTTTGTCTCCAATTTCAGGGGAGAGTACAAAGGGATAGGTCCATCTACAGCGAATGCCGTCCTCCAGGAGTTTCTGAGTTGTTCGGCGGAACTTGGTCCAGCGTTGACATGTTAGTTGGGAGATATCTTGGTAGATCGTACAGGAGAAGTATTGAAAGATCACCTCCCTTACTTTCCTGGCATCTTGCAGGACTTCTTCCTTTCCAGAGAAATAGAAGAATGTAAGAAGCACATCTCTAGGTCTCGGTTTAGACTGTCACCCAGGGCAGGTTTGGTGGATCCTGTTGAGACGCATTTCTAGATGGTCATCGCTCAGCATGCATCAGAGCATTCCCACCAAGAAATGCACGGTGTGCAGTCATTATATTGATTTTTTTTTATCAAAGTACCTTATTATCGAGTTGCAGATATCGAATGGACAGAATATCGACTGTCAGAATATCATTGACCAGAATATCAATTAATATCGACTGTAAAGTAAGTAATATCGAATTCCTTAATATCAAATTTAGTAATATCTAAGTAAGTAATATTGTTTGCAATAATATAATGTTAATAATATCGAAATGTATACTAATGTTATGTATTTTAGTATGTATTTTATATGTATGTGTTTAACATTTTTTGTTATGTTTTTTATTTATTTTTAAATATATACATTAAGGGGCTCATTAGGATAACGGGCGGATCACCACCGCCTGTATGGCGGTGGCGATCCGCCCGCCAAAAACCTCCGCCCGCTGCAAATTTCCCCCCCACCACATTACCATGGCGGGGGGGACCCCGGCGGATGGGAAGACCATCCACCGGTTTTCTGCCGGTAGGCAATCCACCCGATTGCCTACCGGGCAGAAAAGCAGTTTATATGGTGGCGGTGTCTGGTAGACACCGCCATCCATATTACTATGCAGGCGGGGTGTTGCCCATAGCGGGCCCCCAGGGATTCTGAGGGGTGGGGGGTGCACATGGGGAGTACCTATGGTACCCCCCTGCCTTCGAATAAACAAAGGAGGGGGGGCCAAAAGGGCTTTTGAGAAAGAGGTCCAGCTAAGTATGCCCAAAGTATACAACATGAAAGTGACAAAGCTGTTCCTAAAGTAAAAAGGGGAGGGGGAAACGTACCATGTAAAGAGGAATAATTATGGATATTGGAACCCTCACACAGCCATCAGGATATCGTGAATCACGGACCCTTCAGGATGTAATGTAACATCATCGGGCTGCTCCTACGTCGAGTCGGCTGGTGCAATACCCGACGGGCTCTTGTTTAGAGAGTACTCTTGTGGAGATCTTTATATCCAAGATAGCCGATAGATGAAGTGGGAGTATGGGGCTCTTCAGTAATGTAGATGAAAAAGTCAGTAATGTGTTGAATAAAATAGGGGAGGGAGTGCTATCTCAACAATTTTATTATGATGCCTCCTCACCTAATTAAAATTTAGGAGGTAAAGTGTTTAGTAACTCAGGTTAATGTTCTGGTTTATCTACACTTCCTCATCGTGGTCAATGCCTTTCAATGAACAACGTGGCAGGCACCGCGCGGTGCCTGTCACGTTGTGCATTGAAACGCACAACCTGCCTTTGTGGCATTGCAGCGGGCGGTCCTCTCTGCACCGCCCGCCGCAATGTTGCAGATGTGCCATGTGCCCACCAGTGTGGCGGGCGCATACTAATCGGGAGTGCGGGACCGCCGCACCCTCAGCGGGCGGTCCCGTTTCCCGAGGGTATGGCATAATGGGGCCCTAAATGTTTAGAAGTTATTCATTTTTTTTAAAGGTAATTTTACGTTTTAGTATTGTAGCGGGTTGTGGGTTTATAGGAGAATAGGGTGTGAAGCAATTTAATTATAGTAAATTAAATCATATTTTTTTGTAAATTATTAAATATTTTAAATTACCGATTTGCGTTTTAGTTCCGTAGTGGGTTGTGGGTTCATAGGGGAATAGGGTGGGAAGTAATTTAATTATAGTAAATTAAATTAAAAAAATTGTAAATTTGTTAAAGAAGTTATTAATTGGATATTAATTATTAATCATTAAATTGTTAAAATGTTAATTGTGTTCTCTTTTTAGGAGTGTGTTGAGAGTTGATAGGGGAATAGGGTGGAAAGTAATACAATTTAAATTAATTAATTAATAGATTATTACTTAATATTTTTGTATTTAATAATTTATATTGTTATTTTGGTTATTTACTTATTTAATAATTTATTGTAAATTGATTATTAATTAATAATGTATTGGTAATTATGTTAATTGTGTTAAAATATTATTTAGTTATTCAATTGATATTAATTGTTAATAATTAATTTGTTAATATGTCAATTGTGTACATTTTTTAGGAGTGTGTTGAGGTTTGATTGGGGAGTAGGGTGGGAAGTAACTTAATTTTGATAGCAAATTTTTATATTTTTTATATATTATTTATTTAAAGTTTATACTGTTAATTGTGTTTTAATTTATATTTCATAGTTATTATTTTTATTATTAATTGTTATTAGTTAATAAATGAATTGATATTTAATTATGTTACTTTATTATTATTTTATAATATTGGTGGTTACGTTTATAGGGGAATATGGTGGGAGGTAAATACATTTTTATTTAATTAAGTAATTGTTAATTAATGTAAATTATATTGTAATAGTGGGTATACTAAATTATTCCCCTACGCTATCCAACACTTTCCCTACTGTTGCACTCACTGGATTGGGAATAGTAATTTTTACCCACCCAATATCCAACACATTCCCTGCTGTTGTACTCACTGGAATGGGAATAGTAATTTTCACCCTCCCGCTATCCAACACTTTCCCTACTGTTGTACTCACTGGAGTGAGAATTGTAATTTTTATCCACACGCTATCCAACACTTTCCTTATTGTTGCACTCAATGAAGGGGGAATAGTAATTTTTACCCTCCCGCTATCCAACACTTTCCCTACTGTTGCACTCTCTGGAGTGGGAATAGTATTTTTTACCCTCCCACTATCCAACACTTTGCCTACTGTTACACTCTCTGGAGTGGGAATAGTAATTTTACCCACCCGCTATCCAACATTTTCTCTACTGTTCCATTTGCTGGAGTGGGAATAGTAATTGTATCCCCTACGCTATGCAACGTTTTTACTATTGTTATATTTAGGGGCTGATTCCGATCCGGGTCGGAAAGCACTCCGACCGAGTTGGATCCGGAGTGTTTTCCGACCGAGCCGGACCCCTACAGTCCGACCAAGCGAATACGATGCGCACGTATGCTGTCGGACTCGGTTCGGTCGGACTCCCATAGAAGTCAATGGGAGACGGTCGTACCACGCGTACATGGGCTCCCATTGACTGAATGGGTACGTCTCGAACAAATGTGCCCCCTACAGTGGGTACGCGTCGGTGCCATCCGCACCGTACATGCCTGTGTTGGGGAGACCCATAGGTCTCCCCCTGTGTCCGAGTCGTAGGGCTGCGGGTGTCAGGGGGTCTGACGCGGACCCCCAAAAGTCCGACTCCGGGAGGCCGGACACTACGGCTCGCACAGGCTGTCCGACGCGTGCATCGTACTGGCCCGGTTGTAAATCGCATCCATTGCACGCCACGGTTAGCTTCCGACCGGGACGTACGGAGCGGTTTGGTCCCGGAAACGACTCGGTCGGTGAATTTCATGTAGCTCGCATCGTACTTGCTCGCTCGTACAGCTGTATGAGTCGGCCGGAAAACACGGGTACGGCTCATAGTTTTTCCGTCCGAACCCGATTTGGTGCCCTTCCGACCGAGATCGGAATAGGCCCCTAAATGTAGTGTAAAATATTATTTTTTATAAAAATATTCATTTTAATGTTTTAACTTATTTTATATAATTATTTTTATATTTATATTATATGTTTATATATATTTAATTATATTTAAAATTATGTTTTTAACATTTCAACATTGAAAATATTAATTATTTTTGTAATATTATTAAGTTAATATATATAACAAATGCATGTTTTTTAACATTATATTTATTATGTATTCATTTGAACCTTTATTAATTATTTTAAGTATGTTTTGTTTAATTATATTTATTATTTAATTAATTATGTATTACTTTTAAGATATTTTGGTAAACTATATTATTAACAACGATATCTAGGATTCGTTATTTTTTACTTACCTGTTTGTAGATAGAAAGTCGATATTCTGTCACTCGAAATTTTTCCCTCAATATTCTGATAACTCGATATTCTTCTCCTCCTGTCAGTGATCCGAAATGCAAAAGGTTAACATCTCGGACCTCTTCATTAAGCCCTCAGAGTCACAGGTTTTCCTTCCTCAAGAGGTTTTCGAGGTCTTCCAGCTTATCGATGGCACACTTAAGTTTTTCCTTCAACATGGAACACCTTGCTGCTGTGTCGGTTTGACCTGTTGCAACAGTTTTTAGCCGCCCCTCTGTCTCCAGGTTCCGCTGGCCCACAGAGTCCATGTCCGTTCAGAGTTCAGTAATTTTTGTGCTCAGGTCAGATCAAAGCTCTGCAAGGCCTTTGGTCGAGGTCCTGTGTCTGTTTTTCATGCAGTTCAGCCTTGAAGGTGCGAAGACTGTCCAACAGGCCAGTTCAGTGAGTGCCATGATAGGACTAATGCCAGTGGGCTCCAGACATGCAGGCTTTTGCTGGGGTCCATCCAGGTATGTTAGAAGGTCACCGCAGGAAGGTTCCTTCTTCATGTCAGCATAAAGGTCAACACCTCGCTCCCCAAACTCTAGGAAATCCCATGGGGTCCTGTTGACCTCAAGGCTATCGTCCAGCCTCAAAAGGTAGTAGACCTTGTGCACGTGGCGGGCTTTTGTCTCCACCCTGTTCACAAGGATGGGCCCAAACCTGACAGTTCATTCAAGTACAGAAGCTTGATGGCGTAGCATACAGGGGAACAGGGGTCCCCCTGGCATAGGTACTGTTTAGTAGCTGCCTCCGGTCTCCTCATTCCATGCAATGCATATTATGGCCAGGGGGGCTTTCATCTATCACCATCGCTGCCTGCTTGTAGTCATCTTAGACTTCCCAGTGTGTGTTCCATAGGTCCTGCTCTCCTCAGGGCCACGTACTCACCATGCCTAATGATCTTGTCGGTGTAGGCCCGCGCTGTTGATTTGTCCGCAGTACGGGAAGCATATTAGGACTGTCCTTGTCAAGCCCAGCAGCTTCCAGAAGTTGATTGAAGACTGCAAGGTTCTTCTAGACCTGCCCCCATTTTATTTCCCGTCGTATCGCTGTGGTGTTCTCGTTGAAGGGACTGAGCGAGCAGGGGCACAGGGAGAGCTTGGTTTTGGGTCCCCTCTTCAGTAGTGTCCATCTCTATGGACGCAAGGCCTCGTCAACAGGTCTGGGTCATCTTCGGTGTCCCCCGGAGCCTTAGGGCATTTTGAAGGGTCAGCAGGGCATCAACATCAGGTCTCTGGCATTTGAGACATTAGCTTTTTAGTTTTCTCTCCCTGCTGGCACGGTCTCCAGCGTCATGTGCATGAGGCCTACCTCAGCGAGGCCTGCAGTCCAGCAGCACTTCTCCCTTGTGCACCAGTCTTCTCCTGATGTCCAGCTTGAAATTCCCGGGCTAAAAGTTGGCTCTGGGTTTATCAGTGGCATTCTGTGTCCTTATTTCAGTTATCTGCAGCAGATGGACAGGGGTGAAAGTAAAGGTGGCAAGGTCTGTGGGAGCAACAGCGGAAAGCGTCTTTCAGCCCCGCGATCTTGGCCACACCTCCTGTGTACTTTTCTGCAGTGCACTCTATAGGGTAAAAGCTTAGTGATACCACCGAAGGAACTTCTATTTATGCTAACCAGGCTTTAGTAACATAAAGGCTTATGTGTAGGTACCGTATGTTCAAATTGTCTTTATCTTACCTTGTGTATTTTTTACAAAATTTATTTTCCTTCATGCAGCTGCTATATTAAGGTGCCGATTCCGATCCGGGTCGGAAAGCACTCCGACCGAGCCGGATCCGGAGTGTTTTCTGACCGAGTCGGAAGCCTGCAGTCCGACCGAGCGAGTACGATGCTTCCGTATGCTGCCGGACTCGGTTCGGTCGGACTCCCATAGAAGTCAATGGAAGTCGTACGACGCGTACATGGACTCCCATTGACTGAATGGGTACGTCGCGGACAAGTGCGCCCCCTACAGTGGGTACGCGTCTGTGCCATCTGCACCGTACATGTCTGTGTTGAGGAGACCCATGGGTCTCCCCCTGTGTCCGAGTCGTAGGGCTGCGGGTGTCAGAGGGTCCGACGTGGACCCCCAAAGGCAACCACCTGGACGTTTTGCGAGCCGGACACTCCGGCTCGCACAGGCTGTCCGACGCGTGCATGGTACTGGCTTGGTCGTAAAAAGCATCCATTGCACGCCACGGTTAGCTTCCAACTGAGACGTACGGAGCGGTTCGGACCCGGAAACGACTCCGTCAGTGAATTTCACGTAGCTCGCATCGTACTTGCTCGCCCGTACAGCTGTACGAGTCGGCCGGAAAACATGCGTATGGCTCGTAGTTTTTCCAGCCGGATCGCGTTCGGTGCACTTCTGACCCGGATCGGAATCGGCCCCTAAATGTTGTTTATACGTTGCAGGGAGTGGTACTCCTCACAAGTAATGTGATTTGTCAAATTTTCTTGCATTAATCGTTATTATGTATTGTGCTGGATGAAGCAAGATTATTTGTTTTTGCAGGTTCCTCCCTGGAGCTACTGCCTATTCATCCTCTTCTATCACAAACAGACCTATCTGTATCTCCGGTGGTGTGACGTGTCAAAACTCGCCTGAAGGCGCCTTTTTAAACCTATGCAGTTCCAGCAGAAACCTCAAGGGGGCACAAAACCCTTCCTAATCTGACCACGAGAGCAACATACAGAGAGGACTCTGTCTATTTTCTAGTCCCTTTAACCAGAAGGTTATGAATGTATCCCCACCTCACTCCATTGTGTTGCTATTATTGTTCTGTTTTTTTGCATTTAATGTCCTGAATTCTCATTGTAAACATCCTTGCATGTATTTTCCTATCACTTGTTGGCTACTCATCCTGTCCATATGTATATATAGTGCTCCACTACCTCCTGGCACTAGATTTGCACTTTATAAATACTCCCATAAAATAAATAAAAAAAAGGTTGCTCCAAAGCACCAACGACCTGCACATTCTAACAGTCCCCAATACATTGTTAAACCAAAGACAGAATTTTCATTTTTAACACTAATGCCAAGGAATGTGAACTAGTTATATTCGTTAAACCTTATTGCTGCTGTAGCCTGGAATCCAAAACACTATCACATGGCATATATTAGTCATACAAAACAAAAGAATCCACCTCTGGGGGGGAGGGGGTGGGGGTGGGGGCGAAGGGGAACACAGTGTGCGTCCAACCACTGTAGGATACACACCTTCCACCACCCATGATATCTGAACCCAGGTTCCCCTTCGCCCCCACCCCCTCCCCCCCAGAGGTGGATTCTTTTGTTTTGTAACTGACTCTGTGTGGAGGACGTATCCACCTCCTATGCCCGTGTAGGGCTCCACCTCTACACTCCCCAATCTTGGTATTTATAGATATATTAGTCATACCTCACCATAGCACTATATTTTCTAAACAGCGCCTGACTTACAAATAGGGGCAATTGAATTATCAATTTTTGCTGCTTTTACAGCATAAATATGAATGTGTCACACTTTTCATACGATCCACCTCTGCTTGCATAATTGAGAGAGTTTAACAAAAAATAGTTTCTAGCTCAAATGGATGTTACTAGAGTCGCTGTCAGGTGGTCATATACAAAACCAGTGGCGGCTCCACCATGGGGGCGGGCGTGGGGGCGTACCCTCACTGCTTTCTCGCAGTGCAAGATGGCAGAAACATAAAATGGTAAAACTACCATTTTATGTTTCTGCTTCTTGCATTGTGAGAAAGCAGAAGTGCCTGGTTGTGGGAGGGTGGGTGGGCGGTCCCGCTCGAGGGCAGGGGGGGGAGTGGCTTGCCCACTGTTGTGGGTACTGCATGCAGCCTATATAGAGAAAATGGCCCGGCTGGGGCACTCTCAGCTGCGCCTCACCAATCACAATTGGCTTAGGGGAGCAGGAGGAGGGAGGCTGCCTATTGCGCGCCAAGACTCCAGAGCAGCGGCGCGGTCATGGAGAAAGGTAAGTTTTACATTTTTTTAATTATCATTAAGGCTCCCTGTTTTCCGTTTTTACTGATTTTTACAGATAAATACAGACAGAAAACATTTATTTTCTTGTCTGTATTTATTTTTAAATGTGGATAAAAACGGAAATTGGTTTACTTTTTGAGTAATTCTAAATACTCTCTGCCATGACTGCCAGGCCAATAACTGTGTGGATTGATAGGTAAGGGGGCTAAAAAAGAAAGTACTTTTAGTAAAGAGGCTTTAACAAGTAGATATGCACAAGGTTGATACTAAAATGTGCATATTTTATTAAAAGTGCATTAATTTATCTTCTGCAGGTGTCTACAGCATTGAAACCTAGTGGGCATTCAAGCATGAGTGCATATTTACCGGTTAAATAAATGTGGAAATATACTAATTTCAGCTTCATTTTTCCACAAAACCCAAAATAAATATGGATAAATACAGATAAAATTTGCAAAAAATAAATATGGATAAATACAGACGGAAATGTCCACAAAATAAATACCATAAAACCGGGAGCCCTACTATAGATCCCCCTCCCCTTGCGCGAACCCACCCGCCCGTGACTGCTCGCCCCATGTGATCTTCCTCATGGTCACAGTTTCGAATCCCAGGAGTTCAATCAGCCTTTCACTCCCCCGAGGTGGATGAAATGAGTACCACTGCGCTGTGTAACACCACCCATCTGTAATTCTGCACCACGAAACCCCCTCGGGGGTGAACATGAGGCTTACAAATACACATTACGAGTAAACATGATGTATTATGTGCAAGGAATACAGACTTCTCAATTTCTAACCTGCAGTAGGATGCACTTATTAAATCCTCTTGAGAGACTACGAACTTCTAGCTCATTACCCAGCTTTGGAGCGGGCAATGTTTATGGCTTCTGGTTGCTTCGTGAATACGGATTTCCTTGCGCTGCATTTTTCCTGAAGGAGCAGAGACAGCCGAGTGCTCTAAAGCGGCAGCAGCAGCGTGCACGCAAACTCCGGACGCGCTGAATTACAGACATCGTGAGTACGAGGAAAACAGGATGTTTGTTGGTTGGGATATAGGCAGAGAGTCGTGTATGAGAAGATAATAAGTGTATTCCATCAGGAATGTTTGTTATTTAAGGTCAAATTGCTTTTTTGTGCTTTTTTTCATGTTTATGTCTATCTGGTCTTTTCAACTTAGGTTTCTTTTTGACCTTCTTTTCTATATTTGATAATTAAATGGTGTTCATTTAATTGATTTTACAGCCCTGAGGAAGTCCATTTTTGGATGAAACACATTGGCTGGGCTGATGCATTTGACCGAAAATTAAAATAAAGATTCATTGATGGAAAAAAGAGATTTTAAGACTCCTTGCACAATAATTTTGTGTGAATTTCGTGGATCTGAAGAGACCGTTTATAATTGATATATGAATTATACTTTACTGAATGCTCCTTTTCATCATTCATGCTTTGTAGTGATCTCCAACATTCTTTGTATATTCTCATTAGGTTCTACGAAACCACATCCTTTATGAATAAGAAATCCCTACCAAGAGTTGTGATTACGATCAACTAAACTGACAACCTATGCTGGAACCATATAGCTCCAGGACTTGTTATATAGAGTGGCATGTTTACTTTTAGCTCAAAAGGTATGATTTTTGTCCTGCTTTTTGGTTTAGGATGATAAAAAACATAGGGGTCCATTAGGATGTAGGGCGGTGGGACCACCGCTGCGCTGGCGGTGCGGAAAAATGCCTTTTTCCACCCGCTAGAAGCGGACATCATGCCCGCCATATTAGTATGGTCAAACATAGGCCAATTCCCGACTGCCGCGGTGCGACGCGCACCGCCATCAAAGTGCGCCCGCCACCGCGGCAGTGGGAGTCAATGGAGACTCTCCGCCGTGCGGAATGACGTCCGCCCCGGTCCACAAATTAGGATGACTCAAGCAAGCAGATGCACCGTAGATGAGACACCGCCCAACCAGAGACGGCGGAAACTCGACAGCGGAGCGCGAAACCAGAGTCCCGGTCCACACTACCCGGACACGACCGCAATGGACCCAGCTCTACACGTCTTTCCGGTGCTGTACCTGCTACATCACCAGGAACTCATGGACCGCCGCGGACGCCGCCGCAGGTACGCAATAACACAACACACAACACACGGCCTGACACAGGGTCCAAATCCACATCAGAGACCCTAGGGGGGATAGGGACACATCCCCAACGGCACCCACACATCACCCACCTGCCACAAATGCACCCCGCTGCATCCTGGACACACAGCTACCGCCACCATGCAGCAATGTCCCGGTCCCGTCCCCGCAGCGGTGAACACAAGCAAATACATGCGCAATGCAGAAGGCAGGGCCAGTGTCAGGCATGGGCAGGGCACAAAGACCACAGGGCCACACCCACACACTAGCACAACCCATGAAGGCACATGCCATGTGCCCCCCCTGTACACCCCATGCACAACAACAAGCCAGGGCAATACATACCCTGCACCACACAACAAACAATCATGAAGACACACAATGCAGGAGTGGCTGCACAGGAACACACAACACACAGCACAGTAGCACAGGGCCAGGGAAACACACACTACACCACACTCAGGGAAAAAGCAATGAGGACAAGCAGCAAATGAACACACACAAGGAATCAACATCCAAATGGACACACAGCCTGCACATTCACACATACATATCACAGACTGACACACACACACATACACACCCCACATACCAACAGCAATGGAGCACAACAAATTGGGAAACCAAAATGGGCTGCACACAAATGGAAGGCCATGGAGACACACAACAAGCATGTGTACATCACATCAACACAAGGAACAGAGCACAACACCCTCACACCATCAAAGCACACATGGCTGGCACAGTCAGTGAAATCAAACCACAGACAGCTCAGTGCAACCACACAGGGAGACAGCAAGGCAAACCATGTATAGGCACAAGGATGAAAAGATGAAAGGAAGGCCCTGAAGTCAAACTGGGAACAGCCACACATACATACAACTACTTCACGGGAGTACAGAAGCAGCACTACACACAGGGACCATCTACACACCTAAGGACTGACAAACACCAGTAAGAACCTACACACATACCCCCCTCACACCAGCAGCACACAACACCAGTGCCAAACACACTGAAGCTTGGTAATACTTGACAGGCAATACACACACAAACAACCACACACCCTGGGCTCAGCCACAAACATCACACACACACACACAGGGATCCCACCACAAATGTGGAAACAAATACAACAGACAAACACATAACCCAACTGAAACACACACAGAGCAACAACAACAACAGTCATGCCCTGTGCAGCTAAACTGGGGAAAGGCAATGGGAGCACAGACCCAACAGGAGTACACAACCTCATCACTCAGGAACAATGCACAGACAACATTCCACAACACACACAAGAAGTGCACCATCACAAAACAACACAGCCACAGCAAACAAACAACAGATGCACAGGCAGAACAATCACATAGCAAACATAGCACGACATCAGGGTTTGCACAACAGGCAATCACAAGGCAACATACACACAGCACAGCAAGCACAACAAGCTGTGTGTGCACACCAAGCATACCAGACACACACAGACATCAGTGACAGAACAGCAACCCACACAACACCATACAGCACAGCATAAAGACAACAGCACACCCAGGAAGTGAAGCAATAACACAAACAACACACATACATCCAACACAACACCCAATAGATGCACAAGTCTGGGACACAAAGGTGGAAACAACTTGACCACAGGACTGGGCAGCACACACAGTTGCACTGCATAGCAGCAACCATGACTGACAAACAGCACCAGAGCATCACACATGACCCATTCAGGGAAATTACACATTGACCCTGGACAACGAACTGCACCACAAAGCACAGTGGCACAGATGAAGTCATGGGGAGGCACACACACATACAAACCAAGGGGACAGTTCACACCAAAGTGAAGTGTACTGCATGTCAGTGGGGGACATGGCAGGAGTGTACCATATACAAAGAGAGGGAGTGCAGACCCACAATGGGTAGGCAGCTGAAGCACAGATAGGGGATGGCATGACAACACACACAACATGCCACACTGGAGGCAAGAGGGCACCATGGGACAGCAAGGCATGAGAAAACACAACCACCATGGCAGTGTGGAGCAGCAGGTCTGTACAGACCCCACAAAGAGCCACCAGACACGTGGATCTGCAACAAAACACAACACTGAATTGCCAGTAACACCCTCTGCATACTCACAAGTGACAAAAACAACAAGTAGGAGTCAGACAGAACTGCAAGGACACACCAACACACTGCACAGTGCACAACATACAACTCACACATGGGCATACAACCACATCCACAGGGATGAACAATCAAAACAACAGGCACACAATTCCTGGGTGACATAAGTGTATAGTTGACATTGCAGAGGCATGCACACATCAACACTCCCCACAAACTCACCCCCTTCACACTGCACAATTCCTGGCCATCCAAGAGCACACATGGAAAGTAAGACATGGGACTAGGATGACTGGCCATCACAAGATGACCACACACATACCTGCCTGCAATACTGTGTGTAGAAACCCACCCTGTGCTGGCAGTGCCCCCCAACCCGACATGTGTACAATAGAGCCAAGATGAACTAATCAAGTAAATGACTGCTGATAAACATTCGAAATTGCCACCAATGCCACCACAAGTATCTGGGCCAAGAAGAACTGAAGACCCTGTCACCTCTGAAAAAAGAGAGCAAGTGAGCCCAAACATTGAACATGTTGAAGTGCCACACAGACCATGTGGCACAGTAAACCATTTACACACAACAAAATGAATTTATTCAGTAAGGACACTGACAAAATAGACAACTGGAGCAACTGTCTTTATTCACAAATTGCACAGATAGGCACCATGAGAAGAGAAGAGTAAGTCACAAAATGCAGAGCATGTCCATGAGAAGCTGCACAGGCAAGGGCAAAACAGCAGTGAACAACAAGGCCAGTGGGCAGGGCAGAGTGCAGGGAATGTCCATGAGAAGCTGCACAGGTAAGGGCAAAACAGCAGTGAACAACAAGGCCAGTGGCCAGGGCAGAGTGCAGAGTATGTCCATGAGAAGCTGCACAGGCAAGGGTCCAACACAGCAGTGAACAACAAGGCCAGTGGCCAGGGCAGAGTGCAGAGTATTGCCATGAGACGCTGCACAGGGAATGTGTGCGACTGTACCTTTCCATGGCCAGCAACACAGTCAGGGGGCAACAATGTGCAGTACAGGCCCTCCTGTGTGAGACACAGGTGTGTGAGGGTGACTACCACTCAGACTTGGCTGTCAGGCAGACTGGGAGCTGGTTGTGCCTCGGGGACTGTCGGGGCACTTAAAGGGGGAGAGAGTGGAACAGCTGAGGTAGAGCGATCAGTGTCTTGGCAGGCTGGAGGGCTGCTTGGACCAGGTGGTGTAGTGGCACGTGGAGGTGGAGTCATGCAGACGGGAGTCACGGTGTGGCTGGGAGATTGTGGAGGGGTGCCCTTCCACTTCTTGGGGATCCTAAATGGCTTGACTGACTGTGGATCAATAGGATCAACAGGCACACTCACCACCACTGCTGCAGCAGGTGCAGGCGCTGGCAGCCCCTCTGGTGATGTGCTGGACCCAGCTGAACGCTTTGCCTTGCTTCACCTCTGCCCCCCCCCCCTTCCCCTGTTTACTAAGTGTCACCCCTACAGTCCTCTCCGGCCCCTGCTTTACTGGGCTTGGAATGGGAGTCGAGGTGGTTGGTGATACTGCCTTTGAGCCCTTCCCAGGTGTACCCTTGGAATGCACCTCCTCCTTGGTGGGCACAGACACTGTACGATTATCTTTGTACGATGCCTTAGGGGTGGGAGAGTCCTTGGATGGGGATGCCACTGAGGCATGTGTGCCTGAGGTCTGCTGCTTTGCTAATTGTCCCCTGGTGTCGCCTGACGGGCTTTTCTCCCTGCGCTCTAGGGTGCCTTTGGTCTTCTGTGGGGATGGTGTCTTCGCACGGGACCGCTTGGGTTGTTGCTGCTGTGTGCTCCGTGTGCTGTATCGTGACTTTGATGTATGTGGACCGTGGTCACTATCGTCAGACGTGGCCACTACCTGGGTGGTGGACAAAGGGACTGGAGCTGGACTGTGAGAATGTGCCTGTTGCAGGGCAGACATCACTGTTGATGACAAAGCCTGGACTGTCCGGTGCAGCCCACCCACATCGGAATGTATGCCCTCCATGAAAGCAACCACCTGGGCCAATTTCTTGTTGTGGTCAATGAAGGCATTTAGGAGAGCTGTCTGGCCTACACACAGCTGGCGCAAAAGGTCCACAGACTCAGCACTGATTGCAGCAGTGGGGACAGGGGCTGGGGCAGCGGTGCCAGGGGTGAAGGACACTCTTCCCCTCCTACTGAGGCGGACACGGGCAGCACCAGAGGAAGTGGCTGGGAGGGTGGGCAATGGCCGCTGTGTGGTGGAAGTCGATGCAGAGTCCCTGTTCCCTGTGCCCTCCAACATGGATGCATCCCCGCTGGCATCGGATGATGTGGTGCTTTGCGTCTCAGGCTGGTACTCCTCCAGCAGACTCCTGTCCCCCTCTGATGCGCTGGTGACATCTGTGTCAATGGGCTCCTGGGCAGCTGTGGTGCTAGTTTCACCCCCACTGGTGTCTCCTGTCCCTCCGTAACCACAGGTGATGCTGCATGGGAGAGAGAGATGTAGGGTCAGGTCAGTGGCAAAAACAGAACAAACATATGCAAGCAATGCATGACAAAAGTTGAGCAAATCTACATGTTGCACACCACCCTGTGCAATCACATTGTGCCAACTCACTACATAGACTCAAGCAGTGCATGGAAACTGGAAACTCAGGCATGAGTGAGCCATGTGATGACCACACAGCACAACATCCTGCTTGTGGCTCTGTTCAACCAGACACACAACTAGTTCTGAGCACACCTAGGGACATGATGGGGGCACACAACTTGTTGCCAATGACAGAACTGGATGTAACAGGAGGGGACAACAGAGACCCAGACTACAACATGACAGTCCACAATGGACATTAGCCCATGCCACCCACCATGTCGTTCCTTGGGGACAATAGAATGCTGCACATTGCTGTAAGATAATTAGCCCTCCCCAATATGGGTGCATGCAATAGACGCTTTGATGTTCGCACAGTCAGATTGGGCACACTGCTGTTCCCTCCCATGGGATTCCCAAGACTACACCAATGCAGAAGAAACCTGAAAAGCACAACTCAGAATGTAATGTGAAGGCACAGCTTCCAAATCAACTTTGTAAGTACACGTAGGGCAAATGCATGCCACAGGCACCCAGGCCAGCAGCCACGTACATGCCACAGCATCACACTACCAACATCACAGAGGCCAGCGCTGGCACAGGCTCTGTACACATGCAGCCACTCCCATCCAAAGTCAGACTCCACGAATGCTCACCCCTGGCTTGCTGCTGATGCTCCTTCAAACGTGCATCCAGCTCAGGCTGTGTCACCGCCAAGATGCGCCCCATTAGTGGTGTCATGCTGCGCCGTGCTAGACGCCCAGTGCGAGGAAGCAGCCCCAGGGTCATCTCCGCCACATTCTTTGCCAGCCGGCTGATGTCATCCCATCTCTTGTGGCAGTGGGTGCGCCGTCGGTTTGAGACCCCTAGGGCTCGCACCTTCGCTGCAATGGCCCTCCACACGGCCTTACGCTGGTGTACCTTGAGCTGCAGGAGGGAGAAATGATCAGGTACACAGTGCCATGTACCAACATCTATCAGGATAGCAGAAAGATACAACCAAATCACATATTCAACGATAGATTAATTAGAGACTATAGTACAACCCACATGTGACCCCTGCATGGGAAAAGCTGATGTTAAAGCATGTAGGTGTGAGGGGGAACACAGTCCCTGCACATCTCACACACATGCAGGATGCCAGCACTGAAACCTGCCTGCCCACATCTCCAGTCAATTGTTGGGTTGAGCAACACATAAATCACATATCAACCTGTGTTTGGGGGGTGACCCACTGTGTCCAAGACTGCGCAGCCCTCAATGTCCCTGCCCTGTGAATAGATAACTGTGTCATGGATGTCACAATGAGGGACATGATCTCACACATACAAAATGGCCTTCACAAGGGCGGTTGTGTACAATCTACAGTGCTGAGATGGGCCACAGCTGGAGTGCATTGTGAAAAGACTGATGTCATGCTCTGTAAGTGAAGTGATGTGTCATTGTCTTTGTTGACGGGGACTGTGCTGTCCAGCTGGGCTCAAACTGAGATGGACTACAGGGGCACACACAGCCATCCAGCCAAGCAATCACTGTCCTGACTACAGCATGAACAAACGTCCATGTCACTGTATAGCTGACAACACAATACAGGTCACTCATACTTACATGTGCAGGGAGGGAAAGCTGTGGCATTGGGTACACACACCCTCCCACTAGAGACAGCATGTCAGGCAGTGCATTACACTACCCCACACTCCCAGGCACATACTGCATCAGTCCACTGCATGTGTGGCCCCCCTGCCCTACCACAACACTGTTTAAGACTCACCACGACATTTGGGGCACCATATAGCCTTGGGTACTGTGTGAGCACCTCGTCCAAAAGGACCTCCAGCTCCTCGTTTGTGAAGGGACTGGCACGGACCTTCTCTGTCCTTACCATCACTGTCGACGTGAGACAACAGCAGGGGATTTTGGTGGCGAGGGTCCCCAGGCAGCAGTCCCTGGAGGCAGCAGCAGGTGAGGGATGTCAGGCAGCAGTCCCTGGAGGCAGCAGCAGGTCAGGGGTGTCGGGCAGCAGTCCCTGGAGGAAGCAGCAGGTGAGGGGTGTCAGGCAGCAGTCCCTGGAGGCAGCAGCAGGTGATGGGTCTCAGGCAGCAGGCTCTGTGAGCAGTGGCAATGTGAGGCTCACTCCCACATATATAGCCCCCTGGGGTAGTTTCAAAGGTGCCAAACTGCAGCAATTGGTGGTCCATGTCTGCCTCTTTCAAATGCATCCAATGACCGCCTCTACGGTGGCGGAGCACGCCTACCGCGACCTTCAAAATTGCATCATGCCACCGCTATCGAGCTTCGCATTGGCTCTAGGGCGAGCTCCATGGCAGTGTAACACCGCTGGGGCCCGGGGTGCGCTACCGTGATTTTAGTGGCGGAGCATGCCAACCGCCATTTCCACATGTCTCCATGCCTATGACTACTGCACTGGTGTGAATGGGGGTGCTGGTGACCCACCGCCGGTGCCAGGCGGTAGCTACCACGATATGGGTGCCATATATTGACATGAGGCACCGCCATTTTGGTGGTGGAGCATGCCAACCGCCATTTCCACATGTCTCCATGCCTATGACTACTGCACTGGTATGAAAGGGGGTGCTGGTGACACACCGCCGGTGCCAGGCGGTAGCTAACATGATATGGCTGCCATGCATTGACACGAGGCACCGCCATTCTGGCGGCGGAACATGCCAACCGCCATTTCCACATGTCTCCATGCCTATGACTACTGCACTGGTGTGAATGGGGGTGCTGGTGACACACCACCAGTGCCAGGCGGTAGCTACCGCGATATGGGTGCCATGCATTGACACGAGGCACCGCCATTCTGGCGGCAGAGCATGCCAACCGCCGTTCCACATGCCTCCATGCCTATAACTACTGCACTGGTGGGAATGGGGGTGCTGGTGACACACTGCCGGTGCCAGGCGGTAGCTACCGCGATATGGGTGCCATGCAATGGCGATGGCCGTCTGTCACACACTGCATAGTGCCAACATGTTCAATGGCACATCATTGTGCACATGATGCCAATGTTCAATTTACTCCACTGATGGCTACACATGCCATGTTTATGTGTGTGTAACGTACATTTGTCTGTACCCACTCACATGTCACTTGAGGATTTGATGTTGGTGTAGGCAGAACAATGTAGTCCTGGACTGTGCAATGTGTACACATGTCAATGTGTTGCAGTCCAGTGACAATCACAGCAATGCTCGTTTCGATGAATGTTGATCTAATTAGCATTGCCTCTCATGTCTGCTCATTAACACATTCATCATTCCAGCGCGGACTGTGGTCATTGTGTGGTGGATGTGTGCCAGGTTGTAATGACGCATCAAGGTGTGACCGGTACAGCAGCTAGGTAGGAGACAGTGGTTTTGATTAGTTACACATATGCTGGATGCTAGACTCCCAGGCGTGCACATGTGTACTGTGGCCATATCCCTATGTGCATTCACATAGCCAAAGGTGGTGTTTGAGGTACTTGTCTTGTGTAAGTTGACATGTGTGCCCTTTGTGTAGCCGAAGGTGTCCCTCCATGTAAGCTGGTCTGTTAGTCACTCTAGATGTCAGTCATTGTTGTCGTTGTGTCATCCAGAACGTTATATGCTGTGCACATCTCTTGGTGTATTGTATTGACATGTGTCCACTATCAACTCCAATAGGAAGAGGCCAAATTTGATTTGTCACTTGACGGTGTTGGAGAACATGGAGGATGTTGCAATCATACGCAAATGCCGCCTGGACAGAGCCACCCTGAAGACCCTTTGTGATCTGTTGGAGCCCCACCTGCAGCCACGCAGGACATATCCAACAGCTTTCACCCCTACTTATAAGGTGATGGCAGCCCTGCATTTTTTTGCCACAGGATCGTTCCAGGAGACTGTGGCCAGCGCTGGTGGGATGTCACAACCGATGTTCAGCATGGTGCTGCGTGATGTACTGTCCGCCATAATGCTATACAAGGACAGATACATCCATTTCCCCAGGGGTGCTGAATTGCCATCTGTGAAGGGAGACTTCTATCCCCTTGGACACATCCCCAATGTTGTTGGGGCCATTGATTGCACCCATGTCGCTCTTGTGCCACCACAGGCAAGTGAGCACATTTACCGCAATCGCAAGCATTACCACTCCATCAATGTGCAGGTGGTGTGTCTGGCAGATATGACTATCTCCAGGTGTGTGCTAAATTCCCAGGCTCGGCCCACGACTCCTACATCCTGAGGAACAGCATAGTGCCCCAGCTGATGGCTAATCTTCTTCCAGAGCGTGCATGGATTGTGGGTGAGTATGCCTAGTCGTGTGGCGTGCTGTGTGTGTGACCTGCTCCCCTGAGACTCTGCGACATTGCAATGTCTATTTGTGTTTGTCATACCTAGGTGACTCTGCATATCCCAACCGTCCCTGGTTGCTGAGCCCACTGCGGAATCCCAGGTCCCCGGCTGAAGTCCGCTACAATGAGGCCCATGGGAGGACACGTCGTGTGGTGGAGCACACTTTTGGCCTGCTCAAGTCACGTTTCCGGTGCCTGGACAAGACCGGAGGAGCACTGGCATACTCGCCCGGGAATGTGTGTCAGATTGTTGTTGCATGCTGCATGCTCCACAACCTAGCCATTCGCAGGGAGATTCCCCTGCTCCTGGATGATGGTGAGGACCCAAGGCCCCAGCCTGCAAACCAAGCCGTGTCCAGCGATGAGGACAGTGGAGAGGAGGAAGGTGTTGACCTGCGTGAACAGCTCATCACCCGCTACTTCACT
This sequence comes from Triturus cristatus, assembly GCF_964204655.1. Classification (NCBI taxonomy): domain Eukaryota; kingdom Metazoa; phylum Chordata; class Amphibia; order Caudata; family Salamandridae; genus Triturus; species Triturus cristatus. Next base: position 724,455,482 of record NC_140590.1, on the reverse strand, counting down.
TGATGGTGGGTGGCAATATGCAACATACCCATTGTCTGATGAGATTGTTGTTGTCGTGAAGGGGCATGTGAGAATTGTAGCATCAGCCAGTTGTAGACTCAGTGGTGGTTGGAAATGTTTCTAGGACATGTCATTTGGGAACATCAACGGGACGTGTATGTTGACACCTGGGGGCCATTGTGACATGTGCATGTTGGGTTATCCTGGTGTTAGGGCTTGTGTGATGTCTGTGATGCCACACCCAGACCAGTGACAGTTGTTCTGTTGTGTTTCCCTAGGTGCCTTCGACTTCTCCTTGCCTACATACAGCCCATGGTCCTGGTACATTGTGATCATGTTGAAGACTGTACACCCTGCAATAAAGACGGAGCAGATACAACAACATGTGTGTGAGGATATTTTATTTACTATGGTGAGATGCAAGGGGGGTGTACATTTCCATGGGGGGGGAGTGAGTTGACAGTCGTGGTAGATGAGATGGTCAAATAGTCACCACATTGCTGTGGTGACCCAGTCCAACAGGCAGATGCCATTCATAAGGCAGTGTGGGGTAAGACAGTCCACAGAGTCAATGCAGTGGTGGAGAGGGTTGCCATCATGGCTGGCTCCGTGACTTGCGTCTGGCAGGTGCTTTGCCTCCAGATACTCCCAGGGTCTTCTTGGGACGGCCCCTTTGTCGTTTGGCAAGGTGGGGGCCGGCTGCAGGGCCAGTGGGGTCTGAGGACTCACCCCACTCTGTGGGCGCAGGGGAGGATGGTGAACTGTCATTGTGCAGCCCACCAGAGGGAGGCAGAGGTGTTGTCTGGGGCGCATGCCTGTCCTTCGTACTTGCTGGCCCAAGAGGTCCACGATTTTTCCCATGCGTCTGTCGATGGACCTCATCAACAGGATGAGCTTGTGCAACAGATCGTCCGACCGGCCCGTTCGTCCCTGGGCCGGTTCGTTTACGCCCAGGACTCTGGTGATGTGTTCCAGGGAGAGGGTCCCAGCCTGCTGGTGTCCCTGGGTGACCCTGCCCCTCCCACCTGCCCTGCTGCCACGGACCTGTTGCCTCACCAGTGTGGGCACCCGTATCCTCTCCCTGCCCTCCTCCATGGGTGGTGTGTGCCGGGCATCCTCTGGGACAGGGAGGGTGTTGCCGGCAGCACTGGTGGTGGTGGTGGTGGTGGCAGTGGCCGCACAGGCCGTGACAGCAGGGGTCTGCTGTGGAGTTGTTGCCGCAGATGTGGTGGGGGGGACGCTGGGGTCCTGGGACCTGTTGCTCCCTGGCTCTCCAGATGGGCCGGCCTCGAGCTCATGGTCCACGGAATCCTGGGAGTCAATATCTGAGAGTCCTTGTACCGGGGGTGGAGACTGGCTCTGCCGGTTGCTGGTGTTGTCCTCTGCAGTGAGTTCTTGGTCACCTGTGGGTCAGATGGGAAATGGTCTTTGCAGTGCACCCGGCAAGCTTTGGGTTAGCTGTGTGTCATTCACATTTTGTACACTGCACAATTGACATATCATCTCATTGTTGACTGTGTGCAGTACTGTGCTTCCCGGTCCAGGGAAGACATGGCTTGGCAGTTCGGGCTGGACTGTTCCCATGAGGCACAGGGTCGGACTGATTTGCACATGGCCATGTCTGAACTGGGGTGGCAGAGTGGGCTAAAGAACGGTGATGGATTAAACCCAGATCAGTTGACTGGGGGTGAGTGCTTGCAATGTTCAACACTCCGTCCATCATTTCCTTTGGTTTTTGCTTTGTTCGCCATAAGTTGGCAGGGTATGCTCAGACGTGAGTCCCTTGCTCACTTTGCCACTGGATTCAAGCAAGCCTGGCTGAGGACGGCTGAAATGCCAGAAACCGGTCCTAGGAGGCTTGTTTCCGGTCCAGGGAAGACATGGCTTGGCAGTTCGGGCTGGACTGTTCCCATGAGGCACAGGGTCGGACTGATTTGCATATGGCCATGTCTGAACTGGGGTGGCAGAGTGGGCTAAAGAACGGTGATGGATTAAACCCAGATCAGTTGACTGGGGGTGAGTGCTTGCAATGTTCAACACTCCGTCCATCATTTCCTTTGGTTTTTGCTTTGTTCGCCATAAGTTGGCAGGGTATGCTCAGACGTGAGTCCCTTGCTCACTTTGCCACTGGATTCAAGCAAGCCTGGCTGAGGACGGCTGAAATGCCAGAAACCGGTCCTAGGAGGCTTGTTTCCGGTCCAGGGAAGACATGGCTTGGCAGTTCGGGCTGGACTGTTCCCATGAGGCACAGGGTCGGACTGATTTGCATATGGCCATGTCTGAACTGGGGTGGCAGAGTGGGCTAAAGAACAGTGATGGATTAAACCCAGATCAGTTGACTGGGGGTGAGTGCTTGCAATGTTCAACACTCCGTCCATCATTTCCTTTGGTTTTTGCTTTGTTCGCCATAAGTTGGCAGGGTATGCTCAGACGTGAGTCCCTTGCTCACTTTGCCACTGGATTCAAGCAAGCCTGGCTGAGGACAGCTGAAATGCCAGAAACCGGTCCTAGGAGGCTTGTTTCCGGTCCAGGGAAGACATGGCTTGGCAGTTCGGGCTGGACTGTTCCCATGAGGCACAGGGTCGGACTGATTTGCATATGGCCATGTCTGAACTGGGGTGGCATAGTGGGCTAAAGAACGGTGATGGATTAAACCCAGATCAGTTGACTGGGGGTGAGTGCTTGCAATGTTCAACACTCCGTCCATCATTTCCTTTGGTTTTTGCTTTGTTCGCCATAAGTTGGCAGGGTATGCTCAGACGTGAGTCCCTTGCTCACTTTGCCACTGGATTCAAGCAAGCCTGGCTGAGGACGGCTGAAATGCCAGATACCGGTCCTAGGAGGCTTGTTTCCAGTCCAGGGAAGACATGGCTTGGCAGTTCGGGCTGGACTGTTCCCATGAGGCACAGGGTCGGACTGATTTGCATGTGGCCATGTCTGAACTGGGGTGGCAGAGTGGGCTAAAGAACGGTGATGGATTAAACCCAGATCAGTTGACTGGGGGTGAGTGCTTGCAATGTTCAACACTCCGTCCATCATTTCCTTTGGTTTTTGCTTTGTTCGCCATAAGTTGGCAGGGTATGCTCAGACGTGAGTCCCTTGCTCACTTTGCCACTGGATTCAAGCAAGCCTGGCTGAGGACGGCTGAAATGCCAGAAACCGGTCCTAGGAGGCTTGTTTCCGGTCCAGGGAAGACATGGCTTGGCAGTTCGGGCTGGACTTTACCCATGAGGCACAGGGTCGGACTGATTTGCATATGGCCATGTCTGAACTGGGGTGGCAGAGTGGGCTAAAGAACGGTGATGGATTAAACCCAGATCAGTTGACTGGGGGTGAGTGCTTGCAATGTTCAACACTCCGTCCATCATTTCCTTTGGTTTTTGCTTTGTTCGCCATAAGTTGGCAGGGTATGCTCAGACGTGAGTCCCTTGCTCACTTTGCCACTGGATTCAAGCAAGCCTGGCTGAGGACGGCTGAAATGCCAGAAACCGGTCCTAGGAGGCTTGTTTCCGGTCCAGGGAAGACATGGCTTGGCAGTTCGGGCTGGACTGTTCCCATGAGGCACAGGGTCGGACTGATTTGCATATGGCCATGTCTGAACTGGGGTGGCAGAGTGGGCTAAAGAACGGTGATGGATTAAACCCAGATCAGTTGACTGGGGGTGAGTGCTTGCAATGTTCAACACTCCGTCCATCATTTCCTTTGGTTTTTGTACTGTGCTCCCTGACATGATACAGTGGTACAAGCATTAATTGTCCATGGTGCGAGGTGTCAGGGCATACCATGCGAACTGTGTCCAATTGAGGTTTACTAGGGCCATCTAGGGCCTGGCACAACATGTGTTTAATTGTGGACTCATGGTTTAGTTGTCTGACCTAGCAGACGTCACATCTGGCCATGGACTGGCCATTGTCATCTCCTGCATCCCTTTGTCCTGTCATGTGCATATCTTGATTTGTGCCACCACACATGCTTTCATATTTTGAGAATGGTCCTTGTTGCACTTGCCCCATGGTGATGCACATGTAACTAGTTGCTGTGCATGAATGTGCCCAGGCTTTCTTCTACTTGTGCATTGGTGTGTCACGCTTTGGTGGTTGTGAGTTTCCTTGGCTTACCTGTGTGCACACTGTGCTTGGCAATGGGGTAGGTATGGCTCTTTGTGCAATGTGAGGGGTGGTGTTGTCATATGGCACCATTTAATTTGGGAAAAATGGGTGGGTGCACGTACTGGCTACCTACCTGTAAGTTTGTTTGGTGTACTGCAATGGCTTCCAACTGCTCCTGGGTGGGGTGGGGGAGGGCTCCATCTTGCTAGGCTGTGGGAAAGGGGTCATGGTGGGAGTAGTGGTGCAGGCCCCCCACCCCCGGACACCCTCATTGTGAAGAGGGCTACCTACCTGTAAGTTTGATGAGGGTTGTGTAATGGCTGACACATGCTTCTGGGTGGGGTGGTGGGAGGGATCCATCCTGCTCAGGTGTGGGACAGGGGGCATGGTGGGAGTAGTAGTGCAGCCCTCCCAGACACAAACACCCTCATTGTAAATATGGCTACCTACCTGTAAGTTTGTTTGTTGTACTGCAATGGCTTCCAACTGCTCCTGGGTGGGGTGGGGGAGGGATCCATCCTGCTCAGGTGTGGGACAGGGGGCATGGTGGGAGTAGTAGTGCAGCCCTCCCTGACACAAACACCCTCATTGTGAAGATGGCTACCTACCTGTAAGTTTGTTTGTTGTACTACAATGGCTTCCAACTGCTCCTGGGTGGGGTGGGGGAGGGATCCATCCTGCTGAGGTGTGGGCCAGGGGGCATGGTGGGTGTTGTAGTGCTGTCTGCCTGTACACATGCCCCCATGGTTATGTTGTTAGCTATGTTTGTGGTGAATGGGAGTGGGTCAATGTTGGATCTGTGAGCCATGTTTTTGTGAGTGTGTGGTGCAGATGGATGATGTGTGTCCTAGGTGGTGTAGCTTTGTAGTTGTGCAAGGCAGTAAATAGCAGAGTGGCGGTGGTCATTTGTTTGTACTTACCAGCCTCCACTCCCCCGGCTACTCCTGTGAGACTCTCTGGATGCAGTACGGCAAGCACCTTCTCCTCCCATTGTGTGAATGTTTTTTGTGGCATGGGAGGGCCACCGCCAGTCCTCTGAGCCAGCTCACAGTTCTTGCTCCTCCTCTCCTTGACCACCCTCTTCAGATCATGCCACGGCTTCATGATCTCCTTTTTTGATCTTGGGGTGGTCCCTACAGCATTGACCCTTTGAACTATGCTAGCCCACATTTGTGTCCTTGTGGCTATTGGTGTCTGTTGAACCAGGGTACCAAAAAGCTGTGGTTCCACTCTGACTATCTCATCTACCATGACCTTCAACTCACTCTCAGTGAACTTGGGCATTTTCTGTGTGGCCATGGTGTGTGGTGTGCACAGTGATTGTGGGTGCAGGGGTGTGAGTGGTGGTTGTGCTGTGTATGGTGTGTGTTGTGCAGGGGGTTAGTTGTGCTGGTTTGGAGATGGTGGTGGTGCTGTGTGTGGTGTGGCTGGTTATGTTGTGTCCTTTGCCTCTCCTGTCAGCTGGGGTATGTGTCCCTTCTCTCAAGGGATTGTGGTCACTGAAGGGGCTGGTTTTATACACAGCTATGTGGGTGTGTCCAATTGGGGTGTTGCTGACAGGTGTGTAGTCCTGGGATTTGTATTTTTCGTTTTTCAATGTGGTTGTGTCATTGTGGTGTGTTTTGTGTATTTGGGAGGCATATCTAGTTTTCTGTGTGCACTTTTTGGCCTTTTTGTGGGGTTTTGGCTTTGTCCGCCATATTTTTGACAGTTTGTCCGCCGCTGTGGCTGTGCTTCAGTTCTTCAGCTGGCTCTCCCATTCATCCCATTGTGCGACCGCGGTGGTCGGAGATGGCTGTACGTACCGTGGGACCGTCGGGGATATACTAATTTCCGGGGCGTTGTCTCCGCTATACTTGCGGCGGGTTGTTGTTTTTCCGTCACGATTCCGACCGCCGCGGATGGATTTTGGCCTTCTCCGCCCGCTATGGGCGGTTATTTTGGACCCCATACCGCCGCGGTTGGATTTTTGGGGCAGTGAATGCTAATTTGGCCGCCGGTTTTCCCATGGCGGTCGGGGTGTTTTTCCGCCCTACATCCTAATGGACCTCATAGAAACTTGGGGTTATTTATTTATTTATTTTTTTTTTTTTAAACCGTTTATTACAGAATCCAAAAGATATACAAAGATGGGCCTACAACCTTCAGGCCGGCCGCTAGCAGACAGAAAGAGCATATAATACAAACAGTAGAACACACGCTGCGGCAGAAGAGAGATCACAGGAGTTGAAAGAAGCGTTGGCAGCCACACCATCCGGACCCCACACAACGGTTTCATTTTTATATAAATAACAAAGAAAACAAGTCCACAAGGCAACCCACAATCGGAAACAATAGCATGTGCTCCCCTGGGGGGGGACCCTACCGGTCTACAGGAATATCAAGGGGGGGGATAGGTCGGGACGGAGACAAAGTGAACTCAAGCCCAGAACCAGGAAGACAAGCAGGCTAAGGAGACGGGGCCGGTGACGGATCAGGCATCAGCGGCGGGGTACAGATTCCCCCACGGTAGGCGTTCCAGGGGCCCCACACTTTCACCCATTTCCCAGGCTTACCTCTCGCAACATACACCACCTTTTCCCGAAACATACACCAATCCATGTTGTCCTTCCACGCCGAGACAGTCGGTGACCTCTGGGAACCCCACAATTGAGCAATATCACGCTTGGCCACCATATATCCCAGAGTCACCCACCACGTCTGCGGCACTGAGTAGTCGGTTGGCTCCCACACATTCAGGAGACATCTCCTCGCCTCGGGCAGCAGCAGCACATGCGTAACTGCCTGCAAGACCTCGTGCACACCACGCCAGAATCGCGCCACCTCCGGGCATTCCCACAATATATGGAGAAAGGTCCCCAGAGAACCACACCCACGCTTACACAACCCGTCCACAGCATACCCCATACGCATCAGACTCGGCCCCGTAACATAGACCCTATGGAGTATCTTGAGCTGGACGAAGCGAAGGTGAGCCGGTATGGCCACCTCTTTCGGGGAGGCCACCGCAGACACCCAGTCCTCGTCATCCAGCTCCAATCCATCAGCCCCCCACACCTCACGAAGGCCAGTCAGCAGTCCCGAGCGATCATTGATGAGTTTTTTGTAAATTAATGAAATCGTGGCGTCCGGTACATGCCCATCTAGCACTCTATCTTCCAGAGGGGAGTACTCCGGGATGGAGGCAACGTCCGGGAATACGGAGCACAACGCATGACGGATCTGCATATATCGAAAGTACTCCCTGTCCTGCAACTGGAATTCCGTCTGCAGCACATCGAACGTTTTGAATCCCCCCCTCGTCCAGAGATCGCCCACCCTGCTGATGCCTATCATGTCCCACTTCTCAAAGCCCTTCGAGGTCCACAGGGAGCCCCGCCGCTCAGATGCGTATAGTGGCGTCGCCCGGGTCAAACGATCCTTCCACCCCATCGCCAAGTTAGCCGCGTGCCACACTCGCACCATGACCCGCGTGGGGCCCGTCAGACGTGCGTCGAGCGAGCTAGAATAAAGCGCCCGATTATAGTCGCCGCCCGGCAGTAACATTTTATCCATCTCAAAGGCCGGGTTTAGAGCGGGCCCGTAAAGGCCGTGATTTATCGCAGCCAGCTGGGAGGCCCAGTAATATCGCTTGATGTCTGGGAGGGCAACCCCCCCGTCGTACCACGGGAGCGTCAGCTTCGCCAGGGCGATACGCGGTCTACCCTCCCAGAACAGGCGGCGCTGCAAACTCTCCACCTCGCGAAAGTAGCGCGCCGGGACAACGTCCATTGTGTTCTGTAAGGCGTACAGGAAACGTGGCAGCGACATCATCTTAAACAATGCCGCCCGGCCGAGCAGCGAGAGCGGCAAGCGCCTCCAACGCGCGACATCATCCTTCAGGCGCTGGAGGGGGGGAAGCAAGTTTTGTTTATACCGGGCCTCCGCGTCCAGGGTAATGAAGATACCCAGGTACCTAAATCCCCGCGGGGCAATCTGGATAGGACAACCCCGCGGAAGGATAGGAGCCTCCCCAGAGAGGACATACACACAAGATTTAGCCCAATTGATGACAAGGCCTGAGTTGAGGCCAAATGAGTGCAATGCATCAACCAGCACTATCAGCGATTTACGCGGGGAAGCCAGGTACAAAAGAATATCATCAGCGTAAAGAGATACGCGGTCCTCATACTCGGGGGTCCATCGGAGACCACGGATAGAAGGATGCCACCGCAGCCACTCCGCCAGGGGCTCCAAGGCAAGCGCGAAGAGGAGCGGCGATAACGGGCAGCCCTGCCGCGTGCCCCTGCCCAGCTCAAACGGAGCCGACACTCTACCGTTTACAGCCACCTGCGCCAGCGGTCCGGAATACAACAATTTCACCCAACCGATGAATCCCGGGCCAAACCCAAACTTCGCCAGCGTCGCCCAAATATATGGCCACTCAAGTGTGTCAAACGCCATAGTGGCGTCCAGGGATGCCAAAATGGCCGGCTCCCGTATGAACGGGACACGCGCGAGCACCCCATGCAAGCGCCGCAGGTTGAGCGCAGTGTTGCGATGAGGGATAAAACCGGACTGATCCTGGTGAATCAGATCGCACACCACGCCAACCAGCCGATTGGCCAACACCTTGGCGAGAATTTTGGGTTCCGCATTCAGCAGCGAAATGGGCCTGTAGGACGTGACCCGGTCCCGCGGCCTCCCCTCCTTGTGAATAACCACGATAGTAGCCAGACGCTGGTCTAGCGGGAGGGAACCCGCCGAACGGGCCGCGAGGAACATAGCACGGAGATGCGGCGCCAGCGTATCCGGTCGCAGCTTGTACAATTCGATAGGAAGACCATTAGGACCCATGGCCTTGCCGGAAGCGACCGAACGTATGGCGAGGGCAATTTCCTCAGATGTTGGGGCGGCGTCCAACGACACACTGTCCTCCTCCGAAAGGGAAGGCAGCGCGATATCCCTGAGCAGGGCATGGGAATCATCTTCCGAGCGGGAGGACACCGGGGAATACACCCCACGGAAATATTCTGCAAAGCAATCAACAATTTCTTCCGGTTCAGTGACACACACACCATCTAGTTTCTCAATCGACGGGACAACTCGACTCGCTCTCTCCTTTTTATCCAGCCACGCAATCAGTTTCCCAGCCTTATCACCCACATCATACAGTCTCCCCTGTTGCTCTCTACTGAGGCCCCTGGCCGCCTCCGTGACGAGGGCCTTATAGGCCGCCTGCTTGAGTCGGAGAACATGTAGTTTGTCATCCATCACCCCACATTCTAGGTCACCCTCCAACTCGGTTATCTCAGTTTCAACACGGGTCACCTCCTCCCGCTCGCGCTTCCGGGAATGGGAAATAAGGGACAGGGCCTCCCCCCGGAGAACCGTCTTGAAAGCCTCCCACAGGGAGACCGCCGATGACACTGACCCCACATTGTCGTCAAAATATTGCTTAAGGGATTTAACCAACTCTGCGCGAATGGTGGGGTCACGCAGGTACCAGGGATTAATCGGGACCACCCTACCCTCCCCCCTCGGGAGAATGTCGAAGTGCAACAGGAGCGGGGAGTGGTCTGAAAGACCCCGCGCCAAATGGCGCACCACCCCGATCCTCCCGGCATGCGCCGCCGGCACCAGGACATAATCTAGCCTTGAGAGACTGCCATGGGCCCCGGAATGAAAGGAATACTGTTTCTGCGTAGGGTGTTTCAAACGCCAACAATCCACCAACCCCAAAGTATCCAAGAGGCCAGATAACCACGCTTGGGCACGGGGGAGATCCCTAGGGGGGTGACGGTCCTCAGTTCCGGAAACCACCGCGTTTGGGGTTATTTATTGTTTAGTAATTCTCCCAAAAAACATGCTTTTTTAATATATATTTAAAGGATTCTAGGGAAATTTGATTCTTGAGAAAATCGGTACTCAATTAACCTTATGATATCGCCACATTGTTTCACTAAGAAGGACCCGTATATAAAGTTATGGTACATCAGACCTTTTGGTGAAGATATATATATCTGCCCTCATAAATACAACAACTTTATATAGAGAAAGTTAATCATTGAATACCTTTTTACAAGATTACACATACACTTGAAAGGAGGAATAGCCTTAGAGAATCTTTTTATGCACAGTGTTAACTCTATAATAAATTGAGATTGCCACAACTATTAATCAAATGAAGGGTGCTATTTAAATATGTCTCATGGTTTTGGATGTCAAACTGTCATATCAAGTTTTGTAGGAGAGAATACATTTTTCTCTTGTCACTCTTTCTTTCCGTTTTATAAATTTTGAAATTCGGGTATAGAGAAAACTTTTTGTGTAGATTTTAAAATTGTATTTATATGTGTTTTTGTACCCCTAAAGAAGTCCTTGATGGCGAAACGCGTTGGCTACATTTGACGTAAAGAACAGAATTTTTTGTTAAATTAATAAAAGAAGAAGAATATGAATAAAAAAGTCTCTTCTAAACAAATTCGACTGAGTCTGTGCATTATGTGTAACAATTGTGTTGAAATGTTATGAATGGAGTTTGTTACATGGTAACTGAATAGTTGTACTGGGCTATTTTTTATTTGTAATTGTTCAAGGAGTTTTTCCTGGTTGGAAGGCGAGAGGGGCTGATCTTTGGTATCCGTGCACCACTTTGATCCATTGCTAATTTACCCCACTAAGATGTTAGGTGCGATAGTGTATTGCCTCAGCCTCTTTTTATAAAATTGACATCTAATGGTCTATCAATTGAGCAAGTAAGTAACAGAACTGCTCCATGCGAGGGGCATCAGCTGACGACCTGGGAAGCATAGACGATGAGGAATGCTAGGAGGCAATACAGAGAAATTGCAGTGCGTTCAAGATTTAGACTAATACAACTTAAGATACTACACCGCGCCTACTACCCGCGTACACACGGATATAAATGGGGTAGGGCGCCAACGGTGCTGTGTCGGGCTGTCAGCAGGAGGGAACTTTCTTCCATATTTTGTGGGAGTGTCACGACATTACCCGGTTGTAGCAGAAAGTCACAGACGTTATGTCTGGGGTGGAGGTTCCAATGGCTGCTAAATGGCCTCTCCTAATGATTAGAGGCAACTCGGATTGATTGATTGATTGATTGATGTACTTATAGAGCGCAGCTATCACCCTACGGGCATCTTGGCGCTTGCATTGGGAACCCGTCCTGGTTTTTCCCTGTAAGATAACCCGTACTGGGCATCCCCAAGGTGAAAGCCAGGCATCCCGCCGCGGGGGGCCGTTGTGGAGATTAAGCAGGCTTGTTGCCCAGAGCTGCATAGTGTGAACTCGTGCTTAGAGTGGGCACCGAAGCGAGAATTATCAAGTCCGTGGATTGGCCTAGACATGTGGGTATATGGCTGGCCCTCACAGCTGTAATTGCCAAACGGAACATTGCCAGGGGGTGGGGTGCATCCTTGCCACCGTCACCGGGGCAATGGGAAAAGGATCTCGATCGGTGCCGGCGAGCAGAGGAAACGGTGTACAAGAGTAGCGGTTGTGTTAAAAAATTGGAAAAAATATGGGCTCCATGGAGGAGATATAGAGCGACAGAGGGAGAGAGTGATATGTGCCAGTCATGCCAGGGTGGAGTGGGGCTTGCAATGTATGCACCGGATTTTAACATATTTTTTGTAAAAATGTTCTGCTATATAAGTATGTCTTGGAAACCACCAGTAATTCACAGTCTCTTCCCTCTTTCGCTTATAATGGTTGTAATACTGAAGCCATCTTCATGTACGAACATAAGTGATTCATGTATGTTATGGTTTTTTGAGCAATTTTAATAACAAGAGTTTAAAAAAATATATAGTATTAACAGAACTACTATGTTTTCCTTTCTCAAAAAACAAATGCATGTTTAGAGCACGGGGTTCCCTTTTGATTACGCGCTAAGAAAATAATACTAAAATAGGTCTGCATAATTTGCTTTCATGACGTTTGTTGCACAGTTTACTGTCTCCGCATGCATACTTTTCCGTATAACTCCAGTGGTCCCTTTTATAGTTTTGTCTCGCCCCGTCATTGATTTTAAAAATCCAATATTCGCTGATGTAAAACACTTTATGTGTTTTGTTTCTTTAAATGACTGTCATGGCCCCGTCAACGAATCAGAGCCGTCCAACCGAAGAAGACTTTCGTTTCCTTTCCCAAGTTCAGTAAAAACGAAACCAAAAGCGTTTTGTAGCTGCTCATGTGACCGCGTGAGTCAGTGTCTGTAGATAGGCAGCTCCCGGGCTTGTCTCAGCACTTCCTGCTCTTAGTCGGCGGGGGTGGCTGCTTTTGCACGGCGAAGCGTGGCCCCGCGGTCCTGTTTTTGAGGAAAAGGGCGGCCGAGGAATGAGGTGTGCGGATTGCCAGTACATCTCCCGGGATGTCGCTCCCAAGTTCTGCAGCGAGTGCGGTGCCAGGTTTCCCCTTTCCGTGGTTGGTGCTCCAGGTAAATGATTAACGAATCTTTACATATAATATGTTATGCTAGATTGCAAACTTTTATCATATCCGAAAAATGTTGTTTTGGTTCCATCGCTTAATTTGTGCCGGTGGTTGCAGGTGATGCCACCTACACTCATGTTTGTTTACCGGCACTAATTTTCTTCATTAGACTTTGTCCCAGAGCAAGCAAGGGAATACAACGCAAGAGGGAAAAGAAGGGGGTGATAAAGACGATGAAAACTGTGACAAAGGGAGAAAAGCAGAAAATAAAATAAACCCTGCGTGAGCGAGATAAAGGAGCAGGGAGCGTATGGTTGTGGATAAAAAACGCAAAAAGGGGAATCACGGCTAAGTATCCGCTCCCTATCTACGTTTGAAAGCACTGGCAGGGGGCTTCTGAGCCAAATGTATATGCTTTTTTATTTTAAGCATTGGTTCTGATCAAATGGGCCACCACTGAAGAGGATGGGTTTGGCGTGAGCTTTTCGAATGGAGCAGTCCTGTTAACTGGACACTAACAGACCACAAAAATTGCGTTTTTGTTCCATGTGTAGCTTTTTGCCCATTTGTTAAGGCTTATTAATTATGCTTAATCGTGGACATGTGATTAATAGCTAATCAGACTGCGTATATACATGTGAGGGTAACCACAGAAAATGACTTATATGTGACTAAAAGTTAGGGTGGAGTGATGTTTGGTCACCTCATTTGAGTCACTTGCGAGCTGCATATTGAGTTGCCAGGGTAAAAGTTTAAGACACAGGGATTCGATAATTAATTAATAAGCACTTAACAAAATAGCTATACACAAGGGTCTGTCACAGTGCTTATTTTGTAATAGAATAAATGCCGGTGCCTAAAGCTCCGCCCAGAAGCCCGCGGCAGGCACCGGTGCAGCAAACACCAAGGCTGGAATTCCTCTCATGCCTCTGTAATTGACTAACACATTTTCTGCCCCTCTGTGTCGCTGTTGCACACTACTTCTTCGGGCTAGACTGCGAAGAATAAACAGGCCAATATACGAGCAAAAGGCCGATTTGTTAGGACAGGCCACAGATGAACTTTACAAAACGATACATTAACATCAAACAACCCCACCTCACTAATACAGTAAGTCACTCTGACCCTTTCCCCTCTTAAACCCAACATGTGCTTAAACTCCCAACAAAAGATCCCAGTATCCAACATGCTCCCCCTTTCATGCCGTTCACCGAACCTCTCACCTGACCAGGCCTTGAAAAATCATAAACATTTTACCAGACCTGCAGGTCTTGGGATTTAAATAATCTACTCGACCTATTTGTAATTCTCTTGACCCAAACCTGGTTTCAAATGATACGATTGTGTGCAAAAAATGTAATTAATTGAGCCGCCATTTTCTTCATTATCTCACATGAGAGCACCTTCAAATGTGCGAGTTCAGTATGTCTGCTGTAGAAAAAAACTGTTGTTTGATTTAATAGACTAAACTTTTTTTCCATATATAATACAAATCCGGCCACATATAGGATATACGCATAACCCCTGACTTGCCTTTTAGTTAATTAACAGCATTTTTGTCAGGGCGGGGGCAGGAATGTTTCTCAAATCATGTTTACAAACTAGCACTTTTAATAAATAAATAACTAAAGCATGAAGTGGTAGCACACTGTAATTTGTAATTCGCAGATTTTACATCAAAATGGCTTCAAACTTTCCCACTGACGTGCAGCTTTACTGATAAAACTATATAGTGTACAAACAATAATGTTTGGAAATAAAGTTTCAGCAAATATGTGTTATTAGCACATCACCAAGTGAAGTGTACTGGTTTGTTTTGCTCCTATTTAATTCTTTGTTTGCATAACACTTCTTAATTACCAAAAAAATTTGCTTTTATAATTCCTGATATATTTTGATATATTTGTAATATTAATTTACAGGCTATTTGTTTAAATGTTGAGTGTTTGAGAAAAATAACTAACATCTTCAGACCGCTCACTTTACAAAAACCTCTAACTCTAGTAAGAAAGAGAAAAATAAACCTAATTTTCCAAGCAGCAATTAGTTAAAAGACAAACTGACATTTGACTTCTTTCCTTGCACAGACAGCAAACGTGTCAAGATAAAAATATTTCATGACATCTTGAAGGCTCATTCCTTTCATTTGTTTTGTAAGCGTTTTATATAGCGCCAACTAGACACGAGACATCGGTTATTAGGGCGCTTTACATGAACACCAGTTTCATTACAGATGCACACGTTGATTTTTGTTAGGTACAGGGAGATTAAGTGATTTGCCCACATGGTCCGTGACTGGCTACCCTCCCCTCCCAGCTTTCCACACCACCTTGAAGGATAGACATAAGCAAATTATCTTTGGAAGGCGGGGGGTCAGGGACCCCCCGGCCGTATTTATTATACAAAACAATAAAATGATGAATATTAACATAACATCGATTATGTAAGAATAAGCAAAATTCATGACATTAGATTTACAGTATTGTAGACAAAGATTGAAGGCTAACCTTAACAAACGTCTAATACAGCGTGTATCCTATCCGAATCTAACATCCTGCCTGAATTTTGCATTCTAACATTTCTGGCCGGACGGCAAGGTCGCTAACCGGTGTCAAGTCCTACTAACCACGCCCTTACCCACAGGTGCGCATGCGCGACAGGGGACCGCCTACCCCGTCGGCATCGTGAACTTCATTTAACCAACAAGGAGGGCCCTTACACTCGGCGTCATATGCTGACGTCATGGTGTATGTGCGGGGTGGCTACCTGCCTAAGGAAAGCGTGACTCCCTCCCCCGCATTTTTAGCAGCTAGCGGATATTCCTGCCCCTGAAGTTCTAGGAGGGACCAGTGGCCCCTCCCCCTGGGCCGCCCCCTCCGTGGATGGTGACGCCCCCCCTTAGGACCTTAAATTGCTGCTCACCGATCATGACCTTACCGCCCGACCAACCCTAATAAATACGACGATGAACCTAGGGAAAAAGAACTAGCTAAAGGACAGCTACACTAAACTAAAACCAGATCATATAAATACAAAGCATGCTGTGCTAATGGGAAAAAGGCCTAAGTACACACAATATTACCTTTATCAGAACAACTTAATCGCAGCTATATAACGGGAAAAAGGCCTAGGTACACCCAATATTGCCCCTAAAATAACATAATCTCAGCTGTATAACGGGAAAAAGGCCTAAGTACAGACAACATTCCTAACTAACCACAACCAAACCTACCTGTCAACGGGAAAAAAGGCCTATGACAAATTTAACTAGAACCCCCGACTAGCATGTTCAGTACCTTGTTTTGGGCTGGTGGGTGGGGAAAATTAGCAAGCCCCAAGCGTGGGGCAGACGAGAGGCGCGGGGAACAAGCCAAGGGCAAGAGGGTGTCCAGCTCGCCCTCCGCGCCTTAAGTAGCGAATTTACTCGCCGTTCTCGGGGCCCGCCCCCCGGCCGTCCCGCCCCCCTGCCCCGGAAGCTGAACAGCTGCTTCCGGGTCACGGGGGAGGCGTCAACCAATCGGTGTTGAGGGCGCGCCGCGCGCGTCATCGCCCCGCGACACACCCCCAACACCGAAAGGCCGGGGGAGGGGGGGGCGCCGCACTGCCATGAGGACGTGAGGGCCGAGTGGCCCCCACTTTACAGAATCACAGTATGTTGAGCGTCATTGCCGGGGCTCGAACCCGGTTCACCGCTCTGGCCGTAAGGCTACATCCTCTCCCTCTTTCTGAATGAACAGAACACCTGTTCCTTGCCAGCCTTAGTTTACTTTCCAGATGGGACGAGTAGGTGCTAAAAATAGCTCGACCTGATAAAATCTTCTCGTAATTGCAAGCGGGCGAGTAGATTTTTCGAAGCCTGCTGACCCCAGCATGACTCTCCTGTACTCCTGCCACGGTTCCTCCGGTAAGTCTCCAGCCCTACCGAGCTAATGTGTGAGCCCTCAACTTGTCTGCCACCTAAGAAAACCCTGAGCAAGTGGTTTTCCTGCTCACCAATGTCAAAACGTCAGTCGTCATGGTTGCCCGTTTGTCTCTCCAACAACTGTTACCTGCTCTTTTTACAACCAGGCTGTCGCCCTGACAGCCTCACATTAGCTCCTGTACAAGACAGAACACAAGAAACTAGCATTTGCAATGCAATAGGTCTTGCATTTACTAAACTCTCGAAAATGCTAGACCTTCTGCAATGCAAATGGTTGTTTGCAAAAGCACCACGTGCATTCACTTTATGAAGCCGTGCTATGGAAAAAAAAAATGAAGCCTTACGAATGAGCGTATCCCGCAAGCTTGCAAGGAAAACCATTAAACAAAATGGTGCTCGGAGGCTGTAATTAATGCCTACCGAGCAACAACACAGGTAACAGGGGTGTCACCATGGGAGGTTTACAAAGGTGGTACTAAAAAGGACTACCAAGCCTATTAACGAATCAGAAGCTAGCATTTACTAAGAACAATGACACAAGCCAATTCAAAATATGGATGGAGAGTGGACAGAGCTTCACCTCCATACCTGGAATACAGCATGCCTTGCAGAGCTGCCCAAGCTCAACCTAAAAAACCTCTTTTGTGATGACCAGGCGTTCAGTCAGACCTGTGGATCTGTTGGTGCACAAATCTTGATTTACTTATACCAAAGCACTCCAATGGCTAGGACCGGGAGAGATGTAGTCATGATATGAACTTTGGTGACCCCATTCCACCCCCCCCCCTCGATTGGATTTGTCAACAAAGCAAATTTTGATCGGGCTGAATGATCAGTACTGAGGCATACTAATAAGAATGACAGACACCGCATATAGTTTAAAAAAAATGTATATGGAGTTAATAGGCAAAATATATTAAACAAAGTTTCAATAAGGTGCATAATTCATAAGTTACAAGAACTCAGTACAGTTTTATTTAAAATCCAGCATAGATACGCCTTCTAAAGGTGGGAAGTAGAGGGTTCCGGGATACAGAAAAATGCACGTCCTTTCATAGGACTTAAGACAATGACTTTCATACATGTCACACAAGTATATGGTTCTTAGGATATGTAAACGCAAGGAGATGATGGACAGAGCGCTGAACCTTTTCTGACACTCACCCCAAATCACAGGTCTGGGTTGAATCCATCATCGTTCTTTAGCTCACTTCGCCACCCCAGTTCAGATCTAGCTATATGCAAATCAGGCTTGACCCTGTGCCTCATGGGAACAGTCCAACCCGAACTGCCAAGCCAGGTCTTCCCTGGACTGGAAACCAGCATCCTGGGACCTATTTCGGGGTAACAACCTTCATTCGCCAGGATAGCTTGAATCCAGTGGCAAAGTGAGCAAGGGACCCACGTCTGGGCATATACCCAGCCAACCTAGGGCAAACAAAGCAAACACAAGGAGATGATGGACGGAGTGCTGAAACTTTTTAGACACTCACCCCTAGTCACAGATCTGGGTTGAATCCATCATCATTCTTTAGCTCACTTCGCCACCCTAGTTTGAACCTAACTATATGCAAATCAGTCTTGACCCTGTGTCTCATGGTAACAGTCCAGCCTGAACTGCCAAGCCAGGTCTTCCTTGGACCGTAAACAAGCGGTTTCGGGGTAACACACTTCCATCAGCCAGGCTAGCCTGAATCCAGTGGCAAAGTGAGCAAGGGACCAACGCTGCCTGGCTCACCCTAAAAATTTATTTTGTGATGACCTGGCGTTCAGTTAGACCTATGGATCTGTTGGTGCACAAATCTTGATTTACTCACACCAAAGCACTCCAATGACTCGGACCGGGAGCGATGTAGTCCCGATATGAACTTAGGTGACCCTAGAACCCCAGACTTGAATTGTCAACAATGCAAATTTTGATCAGGCTCAATGATCAATACTGAGGCATACTAATAAGAATGACACACACCGCATATAGTTTGAAATTTTATATATGGGGGTTAATAGGCAAAATATATGAAACAAACCTTCAATAATGTGCATAATTCATAAGTTACCAAAACTCAGTACAGTTCTATATAAAATCCAGCATAGATTCGACTTCTAAAGGTGGGAAGTAGGGGGTTCTGGGATACAGAAGAATGCATGTCCTTTCACATGACCTTAGACAATGACTTTCATATATTTCACACAAGTATATGGTTTTAAGATATGTACCAATGAGGAACAGGCAAGAAGAAACCTTTTACTACAGAATACTTTTGAGGATTCTCTCATAATAGTATTACATTGGATTTTTGTCGCTGTCCAAGTTTACTCAAGCCTACTAGTTGATACATTGTACACAGGTAATCTGGGGCAGTTGGAAAGTCTTTGGTTAGGTACAGCGCAGGCAGATGTCTCTGGGAATGCTCTCTGTTGACTTGTGCAAGCTTGAAATTTATTTAAATAACAATACTAAACACTTAGTTATCTACAACGGTAATTCAAGGTGGTGGATGGATCAAACGGGCTATGTTAGCGTAAGTTCAAATTGTCCATTTAAGCGAGGAAGAGGAAAAACAATTCTCACATCCCATTCTGACAAAAACTTTGCATTTCCCTATTCACTTTGTGCTGGCCTTCTCAATTGCTGTGTGCTTGACAGCACACGTCACACATCTCACGCAACTAGCGCTGTCAAAAAAACATAAGTACCAGTTCACAACTTTCCAATCGCCTGCAGATCTGCTTTCATGATTTTAATTAAACACAAACCTGACAATTGTACTAGATCATCCTCACCCAGATGTATTATCAGTGCGTCTGCGCAGGATCTCACTCTCACTACCTCAGCTAACCATGGGAGTATATGTCCCCATTTCGGACTCCTTTTTCCTCAACAGTCTATTTTAAAATCGGTTAAACGAAAACCCACATTTCTTCCGAAGGGATGAGATTCTGTTTGCTTTGCTGCCCATTTAACAAGTGAATACCCAACAGTCTATATGGAGAAGAACTCCATACTTGGTCCAGCAACACAACCTAACCCAAAAATGTCAATTAACTCTTTACTGCATGTTTTCTATGTTACTAATATTTCTCAGGCAACAATCAGAAGATAATCTTCCCAGTAGCATAATCTCTTTTAATGGGAAACCCTACTTGTTCGCTTCAGACACTGCCCCTGTTCTAAATGAGTGGGTACCAAAAATGACAACTTTTCCACTACCTTTTGCCAATGTCTTCCTCAGCACCTGTGATGCCTTCAAGGCTGCTCCACCCTGGAGACAAAATATGCTGCCTTCGTTTGCCCCTCCTGCCAGTCTGAACTACTCCTAGGCTACCACAGGCACAATAATCCCCTCTGTCGTATGCAGCACAATACGTGCACCTCTCCCCATCTGAACCATTTTTGATCTCCTCAAGGTTAAAGTCAGAGTTTC
The DNA here is from genome assembly GCF_964204655.1 of Triturus cristatus. Classification (NCBI taxonomy): domain Eukaryota; kingdom Metazoa; phylum Chordata; class Amphibia; order Caudata; family Salamandridae; genus Triturus; species Triturus cristatus. The sequence continues at coordinate 724,435,590 of NC_140590.1, read as the reverse complement.
TCTACCATCGCATCACTTGCTTCAAATCCTGTTTCTACACCATAACATACCTAACTTTGAGTAAAACCTCATACGTACTAAAACATATCTAGTGTAAGCCATGAAATAAAAAACATAATGTGAGTATTGCAGTTAGTTCCCTTTGTCTGCTCCCTTTCTTCTTATTCCTGCCCATCATTGCAAAATCCTCTTCCCCATTTCTCCTGCAGTGAGTTCTTAACCCCAAAAGTATTTGCCATAAAAGCGGGTTCCTGACAACTTTCCTCAATTTGTAGTAGCTGACATCCCTTTCTCAATATTGGACAATCTGATAACATCCTCCCTTCTGTCCTCAAGGCTGTTGCCATCATGCTGTCTTTAACTGCCCAGAAGATAAAAACTCTTCCCAAGCTTGTCTGTAAGCTGACCTGGTAGACTGTGTATGTGCGTTTTCTACAAAACCTAGAATTGTCAGTCTCCCAGCTCCTAAATCTCTGCTGTCTCCCTGGTCTTCATTACATCAGCTCCGAACGCCACACCACCGAACTTTCGCAACTGTGAACAAGACCTTGCGCTTGTGATGATGTTATTCACACCTGGCACAAGCCTAGCTCGAAGTAGAATATTGTGCATGTAGCATCTTCAAAAGTCTCCTCTCTCTTACTTTCTGACCAGGCACCAATGCTACCGCTCTCTCATTATCCACATTGAAAGTGACAGCCTTGTTCGTCAGCTTTTTGCTCCACAGGGCAAGGACTACCAATAAAGGAAAGAATTCCTGCCTTCTTCAAGCCATTTCTTTGGCCACCTCTGAGCACCACCGGCCTTTCCAGGAAAGCCCGAAACAATACACACCTGCTGTATATGAGAATGTCTGACTCAAGCAAGTGAATGACCACTTTGTCACATCCTTGAAATTCCTCAGAAACAACAGCCAGACTCCCTTTCACCGCAGCTGTCACCCTGACTCTGTGATGGGGCAACTTCACACCTGCTGTCAAGAAACCTAACGTCCATGAAAAAGACCTGCCCACGCTTACTACTCTACATGCGATGTTCAAATGGCCTAACAGACGCTGCACCTGTCGCAATGTCAAATTTGGAGAAGCTGTCTCCTCTTCCTGAATCATTTCTTGCACCTTAGCCTGTGGTAACCTGGCTGCCACTGCAACGGTGTCCAGCTTGATTCCTAGGAACACTAAAGCTGTACTTGGGCCTCTTTTTTTTTTTTTCTGGGGCCAATGGATCCCCCAGCTCCTCTAACAATCTCTTGAAATTATTTCAATGCTCTGCCACATGTCCCTGGTCCTCTTGCTCCAAGAAACAAGAAATCGTCTGAATAATGCTTCACCATTTCATGTTACCTTCTCACTGTAAAACACCATTGCAGAAAAGTGCTAAAGGCCTCCTTGGAAGTTTCTTATCCACATGTGTATATAAATCCATCAAACTGTATTCCCAACCCTGAAAAATCCATTGGGTGTACTGGGAATAGCTGAAAAGGTGACTTTATATCACCTTCACCAATTCTATGCTCACTCCACACTTCCTGATCAATTAAATGGCAACATCAGCTGATGCGAACTGTACTGCAGTGTCTTCTTGAGTAATAAAATTGTTAACTGAGTCCCCATCAGGCCATGAAAAGTGACAGATCATTCTAAATTCTACTGGCAGCTCTTTAGGGGCGACCTCAGTCAATGAGCTACCCTCAGGCCACTGTATGAGGCAGTCCAAGTAGTACATAAACCATGTGCCTTTTATGGCCAGTTTATAGCTGAGTAAGCATGAAGACTCGACAAGAGGGGGTACAAGTATACACATGAATAGCTATTACACATATAAGGACTAACAGAAAATACTTAGTCAACAAAGTAGGAGGAGTAACAGAGTTGCTGACATTAGTTAAAATAGCCTGACAGTTACTCTAAGAGCAGGTGCATTCTAGCAGCTACAGGCCTTTCTGAGCATGTGCAGTGCTCTGGCTCAATGCTGAAGGAGTTCACTGTAACTGATGACACCGGCAGAATACAAGGGCAGGCAACGGTGAAGGGGGAGAAAGCACATGGCGAGCACATGGCTAACTAAAATGGGTGCCACAAACAAAATGGCTTCAGCTGATTCTAACAGCGATTTCAGCTAGTTTCCACAGATGACCGTTTTAGCATTATCTGAAGACATGCGCTATGAATTAATAGAAGCATGGAAGTTATCCTGCACATCTATCCTCATAAATCCATTAATATCCTGATCCACTGCTAGGTGGGCATTTACATTTCGAACATTTCTTTTAACTGGTGAGATAAAAGTAGAAATACATGGGTAATAGAGCATTGGGTCATAATGAACACACCGATAGCAGGAGAAAATAATGGCTATTTTTATAAACGGAACTATCAATATTTTCTAACCGCAAGCAGAAAGTAAATCCCAAAACCATCCAGTCCAATTCTAAGTTTCAGGGCTCCGATGTATTTCAGTGACCATCTATTTCAACTTCAGGATAGCCAACAGCACATATCTAATATATCTTAAATAAAAAAACATTTTTTAATAGACCTTTCCAGTGTTCTTTTTATGAAGGCTAGAGTACCAATTTAATATGCTAAGGAGGAGGGCATAGTAGTATTTATCAACTGTTCAAAAAAACGTTTCTCTTGCAGAATAAACATTCCTAATGCAAATATTAAAGCAAATAGACATATTGTCACAAAATAATATTCGTGTTGGGGGACCAGGAGGACCAAATGGGGCCTTGGGAATTAGGACGAGGAGATGCAAAGGGCTGCTCTTCAAAAATGGGACGACCAAAGGGGTACATTGCTAAAAAGTACTTGAAGAATAGAAGCCGCTGTACAACCAGCCAGATGGGAGTCTTCTCCCTGTGTCCGTCTGAGCCTTACAGGTTGGGTCCTATCATTCATCAAAAGTTCTTTTCCAAAGGAGGAGCTGTCCAGCTTGCAACTCAAACAGACAATCAGGGCCCAACGTTTCTTTTTTCTTTCAGGATAGGGCACCTACCCTCTGGGGCAAATGCCCTCCGCGATCCTGTCCAGTGTCTCAGGCAGTGCACCAGTTTTCTTCACTTTAATCTAACAGGCACCAAAGGCACAGCACCTGTACCCTGAATTCAAGTCCTTCCCTAACTCCTGTGTTGCTCTGCTGGCGCACTGCTCTTTTGTCGGGGCCACAGACTGTACCCAGTATGCCCAGGCACCTCTTGATCAACAAACAGAGGTGCAAACTTGCATTCACTTGGAGACCAGGACTCAGAGGCCTGATGCTGAAGTATCTGAAGCAAACCTTGTTTCAAAGGGGGTCCTTGTTGGTCTGTGACTCTCTCAGCTGGGCATCAAAAACTGGAACAACGATTGTGACCCCGTCTTTCATCCAAGACAGTAGCAGGGGTACACACTTCACCGTTTTGTTACAGGGCCCAGTGCTTCCGGCCTTCTACCTTCACTGCCGTCCTTGTTGCCAGCAATACCTGTGCTGGTTCCCTTTACATCGACTCCAAGCTGGATCGGCGCTAACTCCCCAGGCTGAATATGATGTCCGGGCCCCTCTGGCAATGGTTGTAGGGCAGCAGATATCTATTGGTGAACAGAACAAAAGATCTTAAGACAAGGCATACAAATAATCTATCAACAGAGAGAATACTCTATTTCAGAAAACTTCTTTAGTCTAGGTGTGCCCCATACATTAGCAAGGCACCCAAGAACCACTTCATCTAGTTGAGAGTAAAAAAAAAACCTTGACCTATTAGCAAATATAAAAGGAACATTTTGGTGAACTGACAAGAGTAAAACGTATAGTTCACTGCACTTCTACTTATGAACCTTCCACTACTTGTACAGGACTGCAGACACTTCTAAAATGATTTTTCTTACGTAAAAATACATACATGTTACGCTTAGGACCATGCTCTCATGTTATAGGTGAGGCGGGAAAATCTAAAACTGCTAATTTAACAGGGATCCTGTCAGCTCAATTACACAGACTAGTAATGCCTTTGCAAAACTTTATGTAGCATGAGAATAACCTAAACAATAATGGTGTTATCACCTGAGAATTTTAAGAAAAAAAAACTACCCACATATAGTTCCCCTTTAAAGGTCAAATAAGGGAACATCAATCTAAACTACTCCTCCTTTCATAAGTTTATCAGACAGGATGGGCAGTAACATGGCGTATTTTTTTTTAAAATTCATTTTATTAATCTTAACAATTTTAAAACAGTATTACTTAATAGCCAATTAGACTTCTCATGGCTGTTCCTAGACAGTTTAGACAGGCTCAAGAGAGAGTGAGAAAAAGAGAGAGAGCACATAAATCAAGAAAAATGACAATGTGTTACTTAATTTTGCTTACCCTTAATTTGCCCAGGAGCTAATCCCCCTAATCTCCTCCCCCATTCGACAGTAGGTAACCTGAAACAGGGGACCTCCTGTCGACAATATTTACCCCCATTTTTGGCAGCTGGGCGCAAACTGTGTAACATAATAGCACATTAATGCAAACTTAATTTCATAGCCTTATGATCTGGCCCTAGCACAACAATTTTGAGTGAAAACCAGTATTTCTGCATGCATGGCAGAGCTATTCTCTGCATATGGTCTACAGACGCTGCTATCCCTTGATAATGTAATTTAATAGGTTAAACCCCACCTGCATAATCTCCTACACTTGTATTATTTTGCAAGATAACAGTGATATCCCCATGTACTTCTAACAGAATATGCAATATTTCCTTTTGCTAATGTTACTAAAAACATTACCTGTAGTGTTTTACCCTACAATTTTAGAATCAGGAAATTTAATTAATACAAAAAAATCAGTTGATTAAACTACTCCAACATTACAAGCTTTCATAGTGTAATGTAGAAATCGCATACTGTCACAGTGGCTCCCTGCATGGACATTTCACGTTCAGTAGTACTGGTCAGTTCTAAATACAGAACTTGGCCTCTGACCCTTAAACCTGTTGTCCCCTGTCCGAGAAAGGCTATTCCATGCGGTCTTTCCAATTCAAAGTAACTCTGGAGAAGCATAGCTGAAAAGCAGTCCTGTTCCATGCCTGTGTGCTAATAATTTTAAAGGTAGGATCCACTTTTTGCTGTCTTATTTTTGGTTTTATTCCTGTGAAATGTGCGCGCGAGCACCGAAAGAACTTGCTCAAAACTTCAGCCTTCTGAATGCCATAGTGCTCCCAGAATTCTTGCGCATAAAAGTAAAAGATTGCATAAAGGCTTGCAGTGTAATTCTCATGTCTGTACAGCTACTCATTGTATAACTTTGTAAGTGCCCTAAGATTCAGTAATATTGTCCTGGCTAGAGATGCTAATATTCACCTTTTTAATTTTAATGCACAGTATATTTTAACCATTTAGACATTGAAATCTTGACACAGACTTTGCACAAGGTAATTTCCCATAGTGCTAAATATTATTGAATTTTCACAATAGTGGTATTAGACATTATGAAAATCCTAATAGTGCAAAAACGATTTTAATATAATGACATTTAACAAATTTTTTTTATGTAGCAATTTTTTTTGAATAATGATCACTAACCCATTTGATGTTTCCACATATGAAAAGCAAGCCTCATTCCTTTCCTTTTGCCTTTAAATGCATGTATTTATAACACTAAGCACAGAAGCTGTACTGAAACATAAAATAGTTTGTTACTTTTTAAAGGGCAGTAATTATTTACCATCAGAACCACAGATGTGCTTATTTAGAAAAGCAACAAGAAAGAAAATCCCTACTTTTAATCCTTTCTCTTTTATCCAAAATAATGAAGCTGTATTTCTAACTTTTAAAATCAGTAGTCTTTAACGCACGTGCCTTCATACCATGCTGTACTAATTTAAAACCTAGTTCCCACAGCTTGATCTGTAGCTTGTGGCCGGGCATTGTTTACTCAGCTGTGCTTTACGACCAGCAAGCCTCAACTTCTACGCCTTTTTCAGGAGAAAAACCCTTTGCTATATTCTAATGTCATGAAAAAGTTTGACCTCCGTCAGCTTTGAACAGCTGTTTAAAAGCTCTTTTTTTTCTAGCGCAGGGAATGAGCACAGTGCAGTCCATTTAAAACACCGGCATTCCAAGCCAGCACAAATCTATCGTCTTGTAATGTTGAAAAAAGGCACTTTTATTTCAGCAGCAACCAATTACTCAGATGATGTGAATGCCTTTTAATATTAATATCTAAGAATAATGCTATAACATTTTGTATTGGATCCTAGTTATGTGAAGCACACACATTCGATTTTTTTGTTGTTGTTTTTTTTTAATTATTTTATTCTACGAGGCCAATTATTTTCCTATTGAGTGTTAATTCTATTGTTTCTTTACCATTGTGGCAATATTCACACATCTATACTTTGTTACTATTTTACTTTTAAAGGTAGCGTGCAGCTGTTTAGCATATATTATATAATTCATTCCTTAAATTTTAAAATGTAATTCTTTCAATGACATTTGCAGAACAGAATTACGACAATAAACCAAATTGAGCTCATTCCAGACATTTTCAAGAAGGGGGCCACACACTAAGAACACACAACACTGCTTGTTAAGGCAAGCCATTCGAACACAAAAACCATAGTCACTACTTACTGAAACAAGTACTTCACAAGCATTACCACCGGTGTCAGTCCACAAACCACATAGACACTCAAAAAGAACAATTAACCCACAAATCAACACTTAGGACAAAAGCAAGAGATATCCCACAGACTGTACTCCAACCAAACCATTTGTAAATACCAATTGTAAGTCATATTTACAAACGAAAGGACTCTCAAAAAACAGTACAGAGATTACACCAAGACAAATAGACAGCCAAAAGACTGCCATGTTCAAAAAGATAGACTCAAGCCTCAGACCTTTTCCAAAATACATCAAAATACCAGTTGGGCTGGCAGAACACTCAAAAGCGCTCCGTATCACCACTTAAGAATTTTACTAAGTGCATAGATCAGGATCCTTTTGTTATATGTATTTGTTCCACAGTGTACTATACATTATGGAAGAAATACCAGATTTAATGTACAAAAACCTATTAGGTATCCCCTCTTAGGGGAGTCAGTTGAGTACTTTCAAAATCCATATTGGTACCTCCAAGACAGCAACACTTTCTACGAAGTGCTAGGAGCAGGCATGCCGAAAATATTATAGTATATATAATATTGTAACAAAGTAGTACTTAACGCAAACTGTACCGTTCAAGAATTCCAAAATTAGAGAAAAATCTCCACATTGCCTGCCTTTATTTGCTGCAGCAAACAAACAAACAACCAAACCAGAATCTTGGCCAAGCTAATCCAAAACAAGTGTTGCTACAGCAACCGTACCAAACCAAAGTCTCCAACCTCCACCTGCCAAGCTCTGGGTTGACCTAATGGTCTCTAGAAAAAATTTACAACAAGGGAGATCTCAGTCGGGACCGGACAACACCTGGAGGGTCAGATCGGGAAAACACGTTTGTCTGCAAAAACAAAGGGTCTCCTCATGCAGGGTACCTCCTCAGTAGATTCCTGTCTTCCGTCAAGACCACTCCCTTGGATAGCCGTGTCTCCGATGAGCCTCGCAAGTTGGGCACCAATTTGTGGAAATTAGCCTTTTTAGGGGCCCACCGGTGCAGGGTTCACCCTTATCTGTCCACTGGTTCTTTAAACCAACAAAGAAGAGACTGGCACAGAAGCTGGAATATCAAAATAACAAGTTTATTAACCTCCCAATGTATGGGGCAGTCCAAGGAGTACAGAAACCATGGGCCTTTTATGGCCAGTTTATAGCTGAGTAAGCATGAAGACTTAAAAAGAGGTGGTACAAGTATACACATGAATAGCTATTACACATATAAGGACTAACAGAAAGTACTTAGTCAACAAAGTAGGAGGAGTAACAGAGTTGCTGACATTAGTTAAAATAGCCTGACAGTTACTCTAAGAGCAGGTGCATTCTAGCAGCTACAGGCCTTTCTGAGCATGTGCAGTGCTCTGGCTCAATGCTGAAGGAGTTAACTGTAACTGTTGACACAAGCAGAATACAAGGGCAGGCAACAGTGAAGAGGGAGAAAGCACATGGCGAGCACATGGCTAACTAAAATGGCTGCCACAAACAAAATGGCTTCAGCTGATGCTAACAGCGATTTCAGCTAGTTTCCACAGCCTCTCCATTCCCCCAACAATGACAACAGACGGCATGTTACAGTACTTCACCAGTACTAGAGCATAATTTTCTTGCATCGGCCCAGAGTGGAAGCAGCTGAGACTAAGAGCAAGTAGGCCCAGAAGACCCACACCCATCTCCCACTACTATGGTAATAATCTAGAATATCACCTAATAATGAAGTTACAAATGACCATCCACTGGGTCTGCTTGCATCACTACACTTACTCCAAATAACATTTTATTGGTGTGTCTTCATTTTCACTGGTATAGCATCTCTCACTCTGCCTAGCTACGATACGTATGGGAGGCATTATTTGCCGCAAAATATTCCCTCTCGCACACAGATCCTGTTGTGGTGGGGGTTAAATCATTTATGGAATCTTCTTGTGTTTTCTCTAGGGGTGTGCTCGGCCGCTCTGGTATAAATGCGGTCTAGAGTCTGATTGGAGGGGGGAATGTAAAGGTCCGAAGGTGGTTATGGGGTAGGAATGCTGAGTCCATGAGCGCATCTGAACACTAGAATAACTAACATGTCGTCCATCTCTGTTGCATAAAGATCCGGTCTGCCTGTCTGTACGCCACGCAGTGGCCAGAACATTTAAATAACTCCTACCTTGAACCATGACCCTAAAAACAATAAGCAGAAGAAGCAAGCAGGCTAGACTGTCCTTAGATGGGGCTGCTTCAATGTTCTATATTGCTTTCCATCCATACACCTTACCATTCATTCATCCTTTCACCTATCCATCCATCCTCTATCCATTCACCTTTCCATCCTTTCACCCATAAATATTCCGTCCCATCACCCGTCTATCCATGCATCTCATCACCCACCTTTTCACTCTTCCATAGATCTCCTTTCACTCTTTCGACTTTTTTTCAGATTCTTTCACTGTACGTACCTCCCTTTACCTTTAAGTCCTGTCGTTACTGTTTCCATCCTTGATTTCAACCTTCCTTCCACACCTTTCCTTCCCCCTTGTCTATGTACATAATTTCTGTCTTTATTGTCTTTCTTACTCACTTTTGTTTTTGCCCCTCTTGTTTTGTTTTGGACATTTTGACATCTATTTCTAAGCCTCCATCACACCTTACTCTCTCACAGTTTTGTGCGCTGTTGGCTGCAGGCCGAGGATGACAGCAAAGAACCACTGATGTTTCAGTAACTCAGTGGTGGCCTCGCCTGTACTGTTGGGGTAAGGTGGGGGTTCATGACGCCCCTGCTATACAGGGAGGGGAGGATGCGCTTTGACCGGTGAACACTGAGGGTGCAGGCAAAATTAAGATTTTTTTTTTTAATTAATATATGTTCTGCAGCCTATTCTTAAGTGGGTGTGGCCCTCGTGCATAAAAACTATAAAGCCTTGCTCCCACTGTTGGACAATGGTGGCTGCACCCAACAGAGAGAAGTGATACATTGTCAACAAGGAGGTGCTGGTGCCCCCGTCTACACCCCCTGCCTTTGCCCGTTTGATTTATCATAAATAAACACAGGTCTGTTTCCAAATTAGCTTTAAAGGTGGTTCGGTGAGTCAAGGCATCTAAAGTATGGGCTGTTTCCGTCTTTAATCCTTCAAAGGCCGATAAGATCAGCACCAACGAGTGATCATAGTTACAGGTCTCCGCCCAGAGTGATACCTATCTGGTTGACACATAACCCTGTCGGTGTAAACTACTGAATAGAGAGCCAAATACTAACGACTGCCACTTGTGCAGAGGCCCCCATTACAAGTATAAACAGACTCTCAATACTAGTATGCAATACCATCACAATAGCGCACATGTATCACTTGTGTGCACAGAACATCAAGTGTGTGTGTGCATACTGTTGCAACAACTGTGCCAAAACCATCACTGCAAGAAATGTCCAGACAGTTGCAGCTGGAGTTCGCAGACCATAGTCCCTTAAACCGCAATCACAGGCAAAGTCTTCTGGTGCAAATGTGAACCGCAAATAAAGCATGCTGTCCGCATTGCGCAAAGTCAGCCGCTTGTTTATATTTGCATCGTGCTTTCACTACAATAGCTGCCGCCCCACACAGCACTTGTAGGTTGGGGCGGCAGCTATTTTTAAAGTGAAAGCGCGATGCAAAAATAAACATGTGGCTGCCATTGCCAAAGCTGACGGACTGAAAAAACATAGTCCTTACTGACTAATGAAGGAGACAATGTAACGCCGCAGGTAAAAGATCCAGTCCTGATGGGCGGTCACAAAAGGAGACCGGGCAGTAACAAGGAGGGACTAAAAAGCCTCATTTTGAATCGGAAGCAAGCGTTTACCATGGACAATGACAACAGCCAATGAAAAATATGGATGGGCTTTCATGGCACTTCAGCATCTAATCCTACTACAATATGCCTCGCAGAGCGAGCAGCGCATGCGCTGCAACGCTAGGCTTGACCAAAAAAGTAAGCGGGAAAGGGGACAACCCTGCCTCGTTCCCTTCTGCAGTGTAAAGATTGCCAATCGACACCCATTGACTGTAATTCGGGTTAATGGCTTCGAATAAAGAAGTCGCTCCCAGGACAGAAATCTCTCCCCAAACCCATATTTTTCAAGTGCGGCAAATAAAAAGGGCAAATCGATCATATCGAATGCCATCTTGGCGTCTAAGGACATGATCACTGCCTCTTCTCGAATCGTGGCTGCTCTGCCTATAACTCCATGGAGGCGACGAAGGTTTAGAGCGGCGTTCCTGGCCGGCATAAAACCGGATTGGTCTAGGTGAATCAATTTATGGAGATGAGGTGAGAGACGCCATGCCATGATTTTAGCGAGTAGTTTGACTTCTTGGTCTAGGCCGGAGATAGACCTGTACGAGCCACAGCACTCCGGGGGTTTACCCTTTTTGTGAATAACGACAATGTTGGACAACCTCTGTGTTTCGGGCAAAACCCCCTTATTCACACTTTCCTCATACATTTGAATTAGGTACTTGGCGATCGTGGATGCATTTGATTTATAGAGTTCAATAGGAAGGCCACTAGGGCCCATGGCTTTTCCGTACTGCAAGGCGACAATAGCCTTGGTCACCTCCTCATTGGTTAAGACTGAGTCCAGGTCCTCTACATCCTGGGGATCAAGAACGGGCAGTCGCAGCGTGTCTAGTAATTCTTTCGCTGCCGCATGGGTGGGGTACTAAGTGGAAGTATAAACCTGTTTGAAGTGATTTGTGAACGCTTCCACAATCCCAGCTCTATCGTGTATTCTCGTGCTGTTCTGGCCTTCTATTTCAGCCACCCATCTGTTGGTCGCATCCTGTTTGTCTAGCCAGGCAAATAGTTTGCTCGCCTTGTCAACAATATCATATATGCGATGTTAGATGGCCCGGTATTGGGCCCTTGCTGAGCCCTCAGCAGCATTCCTATATTCTTGTTGTTTCATGAGTAATTTGTGTTTGGCGCCTGGAGTGTTCAACGTCACCAGACCACGCTCGAGAAGGGCAATCTCACCCTCTGTCGTCTGTAAGTGCTTTCGTTTCTCTGTCCTGTGCCCTGCTATTGCTGCCACCCCACTACCTCTCACCACTGTGTTGTATGCCTCCCACAATATGATGTCTGAGTCTACTGACCCCTCGTTTTCAATAAAGTACTGGTGGTCACCTCAGTAACTTTATCTCTAATTGCGGTTATCTTGAGGAACAAAGGGTTAAGAACCATTTTGTGGCGTGTGGCAGAAGGGGCACTGCCATAGATCGCTACCAACGGAGAATGATCAGAGATGCCTTGGGGAGAAAGGAGACCTCTCTAATCCCGGAGAGTGCTTCGTCTGGGTAGTTGCCAATCCATGTCACCATTAATGGCTGCCCCCCCCCCCCCCCCCCATGCCAGGAGCTGTTCACCCTCGGGCAGGTTTAATATGTGGGAGCCAAGAGCGGCCAGTATCGCAGAGTGCAATCTAGGAGGAACATACAGTGTGGTTATATTAAGGGATTTTCCCTCCCACAGGCCCGACACTGTAACATATCAAGTGGGTTGTGGGTGATCGTTTGGACCTGGAAATGGAAGGAGGTGCACATGAGGATGCCCACCCCTCTAGACCCCCTCACATAGCCCGAGTGGGCCACCAGTTTATACCCCCATCTATTGAGTGCTCAATAAGAGGACCCTTGGATGTGAGTTTCCTGTAGAAGCACCAAGTCCGGGGCCTGCTGCTTCAAATATTGCAAAACTATTCCACGTTTATTTTGGTCCCCAACTCCATTTAAGGTCCACTAGAGTAGTTTAAGGCGGCTCGAGAGGAGCCGTTTCGCATTTATCACCCATTTAGCTTTTGTGAATGGGGCAATCTGCAACACAGGCCAACAAGGGTGGAAACACAGGGACATTTCCTCCCACACCCACTCGGCGACCTCATCGTAGACACTTCGAATCTTGTACAAACTGATCCATCTCTTAACTGACTGTCAATCCTCAATGTACTGGGAAGAAAGCTGTTTTTATAGCGGCACTATAACATAAAACACACAATACAAATATCTCATTGAAAACACCCCCGAACCCTTTCCCGCCCTGCCTCCCTGCAACGTGGACTTGCAACTGCCCATCCCCCAATTTTGCAGAGTCCCTGTGTATCCTTAACTAATCACATTTGTGATGGGGAAATGCTACGCACCCGAACAACCCCCACCAGAAGATCCAGTACCCCCTTATTCTTGACCACACAAGGCCATAATATAAAATTTTGCAAGCTTTTAGTCCATAATCATTATCAAACTTAGAAAACTACATTGGAGTGTCCCATCCCTTTTGATGACACCTGAAGCTGGACAATATGTCTAGTGATGTTTGGCCAAAACCCACCAACTATACATACTTGACGGTCCACCCACGTGTCCAGTAACCAACATGGCCTAGTCCCCTAGCTCTCACCAGGACGGGCGCACATTCTTCGCACTTTTGACCGTCACTGTCGTCTCAATGTTCATAGTCTTCAGGTTTGGCCTCCAGGTCCGAAGTTTGCACCTGAAGCCTTTTGACGGTTGCTTCCAGCGTTTTTGTAGATATTTGGAGCGTCGACACGGACTCTTCAGTCGCCTCGACCCTGTCCCCCAAATTACATAGGTCGGCATGCATAAGGGTTACCTCAGCCTTCACCGTGTAAATGTTCTGTTCCAGTGCTGCGCGGATCCCCTGGATGGCTTCCATTGCGTCCATCAGAGTGGGGCCCCTTTCTCTGCCTGCAGCTTCGCTCCCTGTGGTGCCGCTCCTTCTTCTGCGCCATCCGTCTTGGACTGTGCAAATTTCTCAAGCTTCGTCTGATGTGTCTGCTTGGGCCCCCTAGCTGTGGACATTTTGGCGGCGTCGACACTTCAAACTAGCCCCAACGGTGCTCTGGGTGCTAGGGCCACCAAAATGCGAATCAGGCACAGTTGCCGTGTCAAAGTAAATGGTAACTCCCAACCTTCCACCTAACTGCGTAGGTGGCCAATCACGTCAATGATCACTTTCCAAGCAGTGGTCCACTATGATGGCTAGGGCCTGCTGCACTACTGCCAATCTCACAAGCACCAGACGATGCCAAATGCAACCCTGTCACCAGGCCACAGGCAGAAGCGGTGATCACACTCCAGATCTCAGGCCTCTGGTACCACACAGTCAGGAACAACAGCTGGTGATCTTACAGTTGTAGTTCTGTGGGTAACTGCACTGGCTAAATAGTCTGCCCGCTCTATAGGTGCCCCTGGATCACACCAGCCACGCCAGTGCGCATTGAAGATGGAGGAGGGCGACCGCTCCCTGTTCGGGCCCCCAGATCACACCATGCAATGGAGGCGCTTAGTGTTATGAGTGGCAAATGAATAGGAGGGCGGGGAAGGAAATAACCACATCCCCGACCCCAAAGTAAACACCGTGCCGTCCAGGCGCTGGGCCCCTCGCATCTCAGGACGCACGTCAGGCAACCACCAGTCCGCACAGTCTTACCGGCCGGATCTACAGTCTCTCCGGGGCTGCCACTGGACCTCAATATTGGTAGCCGAAGAAAGTAGACACACTTGTTTACGGTTCGGACAGGCAAAATGGTCAGGAGAGGACACTTTATCCTGGGCTCATCACGGAGAGCAGAGGCAATGGAAAGCTACGCTCTCTGCCATCTTCACTGGCCCTCCTCTTGGCACGTTCGTGTTGGGCTCACTGCGGAGAGTGGAGACGATGGGAGGCACTGCTCTCCGCTATCGTCGCGGACACCCTCCCCGGCAAATTCGTTCTGGGCTCACCACGGAGAGCAGAGGCGATGGGAGGCCCCGCTCTCTGCCGTCGTCGCCAGCACTCCCTCAGGCTCACCACGGATGGCAGAGGCGGTGGGAGGCTCTGCTCCCTGCTGTCGTCGCTGGCACTTCCCCGGGTTCACCACGGAGAGGCACTTCCCCGGGTTCACCACGGAGAGCGGAGGCGATGGGAGGCTCTGCTCTCCACTGTCATCACTGGCTCTTCCTTCTGCCCTCGGTACTTCTGGCTGCTCACAACGATAACTCAGTCTAGCGACGTCCGAGTTCTGCCAAACCTGGACTGGGTCACCCAAAGGAATAGGGGGACACGGGATAGATGGATTTACTGAGCTTAAACTGATATTTGGGTGGATATAGGGGGATTTAGATCTGTGTCGGATGGAGCTCTGCTCCTTTGCGGCCATCTTGTGTGTCGGCTGGCCACATCCCGCACTGTTCCTTCTTAAATAGTTTTTTTAAATTAATTTCTTCTCACATTGTTTATCATTGGAGCAAGGATGGGTGTCTGTGGTGTGAGCGTTTTTTCACAGGTAACTTTTGTAAAATGAACTTCTTTACCTTGCCTGCGCTTTTAGCAATGACTATGCTGATTACCCGTACAATTAAAAAAAACTACAAAATTGTATTCTAGTACACTCTTGTCTATACAGGATAGAGATCTTACTCTCAATTTTGTCTCCCATTTATTTTGACTTGATCCAGTTGTTTCAGCAATTAAGCCACTGTTCCATTCAAACTAGTAACATTGGTTACGTTATACTTTCAACCTCCCCTGAAGAAGGGTGAAACGCACCTGAAATGGATTGAGATTTCCATTCACGCTGTGATCTATACCATTGTTATTGGATGGAATATTATGTAAATCTAACTTAATGTGATGGAACAATAGTTGGATTAGAATTTTCAGCGTTTCTTATATTTTTGCTTGTAAAATATCATTGAACAGTTTTTTAACTATCTACACTGGTTCGGTTTTAGCCTTTCCTCAGTGTTTCCTAATTCTATAATCATAGCAATAATTGGCACAATTGTGCTTCTCTACGAGCCATTAACTAAATTGGTGAACGATTATCAGAGGACCGGAATAAAGAGTAGTAAGAGAAAGGAAAAAAATCAGATGAATAAGGAGGTAGGGGGTTGTTCTGGCGTGGGGTCTCCAAGTTCTCATCGGGGACTAAAGAGTAGATGTCGGACTCTGTGTTGTCCTGCTGAAGGTTCTCATGTGAGATTATAGTTTCTTGGGCTAGTGAAGCGTCCTCAAATAGTTAGAGGGCGCGGAGTGTGGGGGGCGTGAAGCACATGAGCTCCAATTTAGAAAAGTAGTCTAGTAAAGGCTGCCAGGTGTGAGTAAATTTAGATTCAGTACGAGTCACCCGGTAAGTAAGAAGTTTCATAGCCATGGTGTGCCAAAGACGTGTAAACCACATAGCGAGGGGGGGGGGGGGGAGTGTGTGCAACTGGCTTCTTCCAATAGAGGGCTATTAGTTGCTTGGTGGTGCTGAGCACATGTGTTTTAAGGTGCCAGTCGGCCTGTGTCATGGCCAAGAGCGTTAAGGGCCTGATTCCTAAGATGACGGTAGTGGGGGTGTTTGGAATGGGAAAACCAATAGTGTCCTCAATGTGGTTTAGGACCGCTTTCCAATTGAGAATCAGCAGTGGACAGGACCACCAAATATGTAAGAAGTCCCCAGTCACAGTTTGGCAGCGCCAGCAGAAAGGTGTGGAGGCGGGGAACATAGTCTGTGGATGCTGTGGGGTGTAATACCATCTTGTCATGAGTTTATAAGCCGTTTCCCGCTGAGGTATGCTTTTGAGTATATTCGGAGTGTAGCGCTATAATGACTCCCATTGTTTTGGTGTGATCTCTTTTGTTGTATCTGTTTACCAAAGTGTTTAATATGGATGGGGCCTGATCGGGCCTAGTGCTGAAGGACTTGATAAGTACGAGAAACTAGGCCCTGTGAGCCGTCAAATGAGTGCACCAGTGTTTAAAAGGGGGTAACCGGTTCGAGTTGCCCCTGGAGTGTTTAAGGTTGTATGTAGCCAATGACGCATCTGATAGTATTGCAACCTGGACTCCTCAGGCAGGTGGAACTTCCTCCTGCATTGCTCAAAGATTTGAGCCTATCTCCCTCGAACAGGTCACAAAATGTACAGCACTCTCCCTCCCTGTGATAAAGATTGCGACTGTGAAGCCGGGGTAAAATCCGGGTTCCGTGCCAATGGTGTGTTGGGGAAGGAGAAGGCGGTTTGGCCCCTGCGGATTGCAATTTTTGTCACAAATGTCTGGTACTATTTTGGTGGATGTTATGTATGCATGATGAGGCCGGGCACCCCGTGGGAGCCAGTGCAAGTCCCAGAGCAGACTACATGCCACCGCCCGATCCACATGCAACCAGTGTTTCTCGCATTCACTGACCACCCATTCTGAAATGTAGCAGAGGGGAAATGCCCAGTAATACCCTAGGAGATTGGGGCATGCTAATCCCCCTCTATCTCTAGGAGGATTTTGTTTAATTAGCTCAGTCGTTTCTCAGCCCAGATGAAAATGGTAAGGTCCCTTTGCAAGCGGTGTATATCGACTTATGGTATTGGAGTAGGGAGAGTTTGAAATAAATATAATATCTTGGGTAGGATGGACGTCTTAACTGCGTTAAGTCATCCAAAAGGCGAGATCAGGAGCGATTTCCAGGTTCGCATATTCTCCAACAATGCCTTCCTACACTCCTGCTAGTTTGCTTGTGTCCATGTGGTCAGGTTGAGCCCAAAGTAGCAGATTGAGTGTGGGGCACACTGGAAGGGAGTAAGGGATTGCCGTTTCGGAATGTCCTCACTGGGGATCGACAGGTTCAGTACTCATGATGTGGCCAGATTAATTTTAAGGCCAGATGCTGCCTTGTAAGATTCTAGGGTTGATATCCATGCCGGCAGTGAGGTCTTTGGAGCTGTCAAAGTGAGTAAGGGATCGTCTGTGAATAAGACAGACTTATGTTTAATGCTTCCAAAGGGAATCCCCTTGCTATCATCTGACTGGCGAATGGTAATTCCCAAAGGCTAAATCACAAGGGCAAAAAGCAAGGGCGACAATGGGCAACCGTGCCTGGTGACCCTGCGTATGTGTGTAGGTTGGGTGAGCTGGCCATTAACCTTAACCTGCACCTGGGGGTTGGTATATGATGCCATGATTCGAGAGACCATTACAGGCCCCAGCCCTATTTTTTAGAGGACCGCCCGAAGGAAGACCCTGTCCACGCGATCGAATGCTTTCTCAGCATCAAGGGATATTAGACCAGCGGGGATTTCCCGGCGATGGGCTTTTTCTACTAGATTGGCTATCTGGCGCACATTGTCTGCCCCTTGACATTGGCGAATAAAGTCAACCTGATCCGGATTGACCAGACCTGGCATGTAGGGCTCTAATCGGTTGGCCAGGATTTTGGTGTAAAGTTTTGCATCTGTGTTAAGGAGTGCAATAGGGCAATATAATGAGCATAGTGTATGGTTCTTACCTGGCTTAGGGATGAGGATTATCTCTGCCCTTGACATTGTCGGGGTGAGACTTGTACTCTCAGTGAAAGAGTTAAAAAGTCTCTGCAGATGGTCCTGTCCTTGTGGAAAACACATGCGATAAAAAAGGGCAGGGAGTCTTTCCAGACCCGGAGTTTTGCCCACTGGTAGATCCTTTAATGCCCATTGGAGCTCGGTTAATGTCATTTATGTCATTGGAGCTTCGAGGACCTGCAAGTGATGTTCCGACAGGGGCGTTCATGGGCATGTTGATAAAGGAGATAGTCTCACCTGGTAGAGAGGGGTTCTTGTCGTAGCGGGCACTAGATCGTTCTTTTGTAGCCCATGTGTCCGCTCTATCCCTGACCTTTGCAATGTGGGCCCTTACTTCCCTCCGCCGTTGTTTACGCTCAAGAACTGACCCCCCCTTCTCCCCTCCCTCATAGTATTTCTGCTTCAGTGCCAGGAGCGTTTGCTGCGCCCTATTTGTCGAATATGTCCGTAGTTGACCCTGAAGTATGGCGAGGCACGGCTTATGGGTTCTAGAGCGGGGTGCGGACCGATCTAATCATTCTAGAGCTTTAATGTTCGTGGCCAGGCCACTCTCCACCTTTTTAAATATGGGTCTCAAAATTGCCCTATTGATTGTGTTTTCATGTTGGCATGGAACTTTGAATTAATAGCAGATTTAAGGATTAGTCCTTCGGATTGTAGTGACCATAATTTAATAGAATTAGAGCTGGTAAAAATCCCACAGGCAACTCGTGATAAAGTTATCTTTCAAGAGATGGAATATCCGAGGTGGATAACTACTCGGTTATCGGATGTATTTATAGAAAGGTTAAATAGGTTGCAACAAAATGTTAGGCTAGGATGCGTGAGTGGCCAATGTTTATCTTGGTATGTTGATAAAATAGATCAAGTAGTTAAATGTATAACAATAAAATTAAGAACAGATGTAAGAGCAGCCAAGGATAAAGAAAGGAGGCAGGCCAAACAAGGAAATTGGTTTAATATAGATTGCTTAAATAAGAAAAAAGAACTAAGAAGAGAAAAATGTAGTCTACGTAAAAAATTTGACCAGGCAAAGGTTGACAATTTTGCCAAAATTAAGAAAGAATATATTTTATTAATCCGTAATGCAAAAAGGGCCCATAAAGAATCATGCTGGGTAAGATTATTGGAGGCAATAGAATCTAAAAATATTCGTCAGTTTTGGTTGTTAATAAAATCAGCAACAGAATCTTCAGTTGCCCCAATGAGTTGCGTAGTGGAAGAGGGGATATGGGAAGATTATTTACAGGAATTATACCCCCAGGGGAGTGGAATCGAGGAGGAGAGACTAAGGGTTTGGAGTGGCCTAGTAGAGAACTTAAAATTGGACTGCTCAATAGTAAATGTTCTTAGTACAATAAGGACATTGAATTTAACAAGAGCAGCAGGCCCAGACAACCTCCCAGCTATGATAATAAATTCAAATCAGTCCTGGTGGCCAGAATTCTTCTCTAAGATGTTTAGTAATCTTGGAATCAGGGAACATACCCACAAATTGGAAGGGTGCAATAATCAGGCCAATTCACAAGAAAGGGGATGTATAAGCACCTAAGAACTACAGACTTATTAACCTGTTATATATTGGACAAAAGATTTTTGCAAAAATAATTTTAAGCAGATTAAAAGATTGGGTTGAAGAGGGATCTATTGTCCCAGTTGAACAAGGAGGGTTTAAAGAAGGTCATTCTACAATAGATCATTGCTTTGCACTGTGGGCAATGGCCAGGAAGTCGATTGAACTAAATGGTAAATTGTTTTGTTGATTTTCGGGCAGCTTTTGATTCTGTGGATCGTAATAGCCTCTGGGGAGTACTGGAAAACTATGGCATTTCAGCTGGCATTTTGAATATTTTAAAAGAGTTACACAGTGATAACTGGGCCCAGGTCATTAGAGATTCAAATGGGTCATTAACTCATAAAATACCTGTAAAGAATGGTCTCAGACAGGGGTGCGTTCTGGCACCCCTGCTTTTTTTCTATTTTTCTGGCAGATCTCCCTGCAGCGCTGGAAATAGAAAAAAGTGCGAGTCCACGTATGAATAGAAATAAAGTGTCCTGTCTTTTATATGCCGATGATCTCGTGATCCTTGACCAAACTGAAATGGGACTTCAAAGAAAATTAAATGTGTTTAAAAATTACTGTGAGAAAAAGTTTTAAATTGTAAATATGGATAAAACAAAGGTCTTACAGTTTGGGAAAAGAGCAAAGAAAAAGAAAAATTTTACTTGGTTTTTAGGACAAGACAAACTAGAAATTGTAAGTGAATATAAATACCTAGGCCTTTGGTTTGACAGTACATTGAAGTGGGATACACACTTGGAGGCACAAGTTGTAAAAGCCTCCTCGTCAGTGTGTGGCCTGAAAAAATGTAATAAAGAATATGGCGACATGTCTCATAGACCCTTGTTAAACGCATTTGAAGCCATGATCCCTCCGCAAGTTCTGTATGGAGCAGAAGTGCTCTATTTGAGTGGTAAAAGGAGTTGGAATCATGAGGAAGGAAAGACTATAAAAATGCTGCTGTCCTTACCAAGTAGTGCCATGATCCAAGCAATTAGAATGGAGGTAGGGCTAATAGCCTGGAATGTGAAGACTCAAATGTCCTTATTAAGATTTTGGAACCGCCAGTAGCTAGGGGGTATGCAAAAGATCTCAACATGGTATAGAGAAGAAATTATAACTAGTTGCCTATGTTGGGCATGAGATGTAAGGAAAACCCTTCAGTCCGTAGCGGCGCATTTAAAGTTGAGTCTCTCACAGCCATCCATGGACACACTCTTTACAAAGAAAATACTTAGGGTTCAAGGCCTACAACTCTCTAGATCACAAGACCTTGAGTATCTGAGGGTGAAAAAATCAGTTAATTGGGTAAGGAGTGCATGGGAAAGGGAGGACCGGTTCCCATATTTGGACTTTTTGCCCAATAAATGGTTAAGACACAAAATGTTATGGGTACGAGTGGGTATTAACCCTTGGAAGGCGGATGGTAAAACAAAAGCAGCACTGATCCAAATGGATGGTATTTGTAAATGTGGAATAGGGGTAAGAAATTATATTTTGCATATATTGCTTGATTGCACATTGATTTTAGCGATACGAAAAGTATTTTTACGTCCAATATTTTTAAAATATAAGGTGATCTCACGTGCCCAAGCAGCTTGTCTTTTTATGGATTTTTCATCCCTAGTTACTACAATTGTTTTAGGGAAGTTCCTGAAAGCAACACATGACTTTATAAAGGAGAAACTAAAAGAGGGATGATTTATAATGTCCTCCCAAAAGTGAGAATTTTATTAATGAGAATTTTAGGGATCTATATATCTTTTGTAAATTGTGATAAAATATATTGTGGTTCTTTTTTTGTTAATTTATTACTATGAGGATTTTATGCTGTGTATGGTTTTAAAGACTATGGTCTAAATAAACATTGTTATCTCTCTCACTCTCCACCAATCGGGCCTCGCGATTGCGCACTATTACTATTGATGTGATACTCCCCCATATTGTTGCCTTGAAGGCGTCCCAGAGGACAAAGCCTGAGGTTTGAGGGAGGTTGTTGGCATTGAAGTAAGCCAAGGTCTCTGTCCGTATGTCCGCCACATCCACTGGGTCCTGCAAGATATGTGGGGTGTTCGCCATCGAGATCTGGGGTGGGCCCTATTGGCATGTTTTTCCAGTAGTACTTCTAGATGGGCGTGGTCTGATATGGAGATATCTGAGATATCGGCGTATTCTACATCACGAATGAATGGGAGAGAAAACGGTAGTAAATGCTGGAATATGAGAAGTGGACGTAAGAGTAGTCTCTTGTATCTGGAAATCGGTTATCGCCAGACCTCTAACCGGCCCAGATCGGAGAGGGTTAGCTTCAGCGTCGGAGATAATGACCCAGTGCCCTGGAAAGAGTTACAGCTACGGTCGAGATCTGGGTCCCAGACCAGATTAAAGTCTTACCCCTCCCCTCTCCCCTCTCTCCCCCAGTACTATTTGGTTCCCTTCCTGTGTCGCTTGGCTCTCAATAGTTTTCTAAAGTAAAGGTCTTGTGCTTGGTTAGGTGCATATATGTTGATCAAGGATAAAGGCTGTTCCCCTTGTTGGATTTCAAGTTTTATAAAGCGGCCCTCCTTGTCTCTCACCACCCGCGGTTTTCCTTGACAGACCCTAGCCTTACACAGGACTGCAACTCCAGCAGTCTTAGTCAGGGAAGATGCCCAATATTGTATCGGTTATTTAGGGTGTGCCATGCGATATGTGTCTGATAGTAAAAGATGGGTCTCTTGTAAGAAAATAATGTCTGGATCTTGTATGAGTAGATAGCGCCAGACCTGGCTGCACTTGTTAGGAGCATTCAAACCTTTCGCATTGAGGGAAAGAATTTTGATGTAAGAGGAAGCATCCATAGTCGAGAAAGAGTTAGGCTGCTAGTAGTATGGATTCAGGTTGCAAAGGGAACACTCCTATGAGCCGGGTGTTGCGTCCCTGGGGTCTGTATGGAGTATCATTGCTAAATTGCTTAAAGAGGAAAGGGTGCAAGACCAGCTCGGGATAGTACAGGCCAGAGCTATCAGCCACCAACAAAAGCTTCATATGACCCCCCTGTGGAATTTACTCTCAAGCAAAGTGCAGCCCAGTGTGGATTTGCCTTCCAACTCCGCCCCTGTAACTTTGAGAGAGAAAAAGGTAGGACAATGGAAGAAAACAATTAACACAGAAAAGGCCAACGGGGCAAACAGACTCTATTCCAGTCCAGGAATAGTCCCATAGCTGGGGCACTGATCATTCAGGAGATGTCACTCTCCAAAGGACAGGATTGGTTATGGCGAG
This sequence comes from Triturus cristatus, assembly GCF_964204655.1. Taxonomy (NCBI): domain Eukaryota; kingdom Metazoa; phylum Chordata; class Amphibia; order Caudata; family Salamandridae; genus Triturus; species Triturus cristatus. The sequence goes on along the minus strand of NC_140590.1, from coordinate 724,412,812 downwards.
CTGGAGAAGCAAGTCTTCCTTGTGCATGGGCCCCATCCCCGGCGGCCAGTTTATGGCAGGATAAGGAGGGAACCCTCCTGTGTTAACGGTAAAGCTTCAGGAGTAAACAGAGTTGTCAGCAGTGAATAATGTCAACACTTGAGTGTTCACATCGCCTAGAAAGTCATTCCTGAATGTACAAGTGTGAAGTGGCACAACTCTAGGCAAAAGGCATGTACGCAGGTATTGCATTCAGATTAGAGAGCCGTTTGAAGCAGGGTGATGCTCCATGGCTAAGACGAGACTGGTGGGTGAGCAGTGTCATTCCGAGACTGTCTGGGGAAAGAGTGGGTGATTTCCCGCCGTGCTTGGTCCGGAGGTGTTGTATAATGTCTTACTTAGCTTGGGATGAATAGTTCTCTCGGGCCCGCGGTGCGGCCTGTAAACTTTGGACCATTCCAGGCGCATGGGTTCCCAGGATGAGAGAAGTGAAGCAGAGGGACTAGTCTCCCGGGAGGGCACTGGAAACTGTAAGAGCTGTTTAGCTTCTTGTATGGAGCAGAATGGAGCAGAATGTAGAACTTCTGCCCTCCCAAGTGAAGATTAGGCGACATGGTGGCCCCATTGGTATTTAATGTCTAATTCTCAGTTTATCGGTGATTGCTTTGAAGTCCCTATGGCAGCGTAGCATTACCGGAGCAATGTCCTGGTATAGTTGTATCCTATACCCCTTGTAGATCAGATCTGTCTTGTTCTACGAGGCCTTCAGGATAGCTTCCTTCTCAGTGAAGAAATGTACGCCTTGTAAGAATATCTGGGACAAAGTCCGGGTGCCCAGTGGCTGAGGTGACTCGATGGGCCCTGTCCCGAGCAGGCGAGATAGTGTCTTCGTCACCCCTGATCTTGTGCAGTAATTCCGCTGTGAAAGTCCTAATGTCAGGGGGGATCAGATCTTGGCCTTGTTGGGTGTAGAGGAGTAGAAACGCACCACAGGGGAGGTGAAGTAAGGTCCACTCCACGCTCTCCCAGTTGATCGTCCTTGTATCAACGGATGTGACCAGCACCCAACCGGAGAAGATCAGTTAGTGGGGAGCCCCAGGCAGACTAGGTCGGAAACTGCCCAAGTCCTGCCGTGCGACACCACAGCCGGTCACCCCCTACCACACCAGTGTAGACAGCACTCTGCTGGACACCTCCAGTCGCTATAGGCCAGGTACCACCAGAGAGCAATTCAACAAGGTCCCTGGGCAGAGAGGCAAAGAGGATCCGGTCGGCCAGGCCCCGAAGAAGCAGAATCACACCCTCTGCAGGCGGGTGCTGGAATCCGATCCGGCGTGCCAGAGCAGGGACCCAAGCACCGTGCCCGCCCAGCTCAGAGGCCACTATCGCGCCCACCCCAGCAGCTGTAGCGAGAGCCCCCAGGCTAAAGCGGTGAAGATCCAAGGCCTGTCCCAAAGCAGCCGCTGCAGTGGCCGGTTCGCCATTCGCTGGGCCCCGTCCAGGCTTCTTCGGTCGTCCGGTATGCTGCAGGCCCCACTACCTCTCGGGGGCCGTTTAGGATGCCCCACAATATAGTCTCCGCCTCCGACCCTCGGGCCAGTCCGCGCGGTCAGGCGTCCTTTCACTGCCCGGCTCCGTCACAGGGGGCATCCAAGACGTAGCCAGGGAGTCTCCCTGTCTCACCTCAGCTGCGCCGATCCGCAGTCGGTGTCCGCCCGGTTGGTAAATGTCCACGTTCAGTACGCCCCCCTCAGCCAAATTTTGCAAAGTTGTCCCGGTCCGCCAGAGCAAGGACTCTCCAGGGTCGTGCCCAGTTCGGCCGAGACGCTGCAGGCACCATGATGGCGGTCACAGTCCAGCGAGGAGCTCCGTCTCTCTGGAGTGCTGCTGTCCCCGCAGAGCTGTCAAGAAGCCCCCAGACCACGCCCCAGCTCCTCAGGGATGTGGGGTTCTACGGGGGCCCTCGACGCCCCCGAGGCTATGGAATTGACTTTGGAGGGCCGCAGGGGCACGGAGACACTACGGAGCACGTCCTACTCCATGCGCTGCCAAGCTGCGCTGCCAAGCTACGCCCCCTCATTGAACACTTTTGAAATTATCAAAACATTTGTCTGTAATCTGTGTTTTTACTTGTGCAAAATTTGTAATATAGTAGTCTATGGGTTTGCATAGTCATGTGCTTTGTTTCTAGAGCACCTTCGGGTGCTATAGGACATGAGACAGTCTGCCATTTGTCACACATTTTTCTTTTCTGAAATGCTAATCGCACCCTACCCCCTGTCCCGTTCCGTGGCTCCCCTGACCATCGTTGCAGTGTCTTGGCATGCAGGAATCTCCCACTCGCCTAATTCTTCCTCTTCCACATCGTAATCCAATTCGATCACTTCGTAATTGTCTATACACTTCCCATACCACTCCCCCCGGATATTCACCATCTCCCACACCACCATCAAATGTCCTCCATTCCATTTTCAATTGATTTGTGCGTGGGGTATTCCCTTTTTAGGTCTCGCCAGAGCATGCGTTGCCCCGGCGAGACATTTAGTAAGCGGGTTTTCAAAGTGCTACCCACATGCTTTTTCCAGCCACCAGCTTGCTGTTACTCGCACAATGGGAGCTTGGGGGGCGGACGAGCACAGCGAGGTCCGCTCCCCGGGCAGATTGGGAGGGGGGAGGAGGGGGCGTGGCCGAAGCGGCCATTTCGTAATTTTTGGGCTACATTTGGGAATAGCCCAAATGTAGCCCAATTGAAGTAAAAGTAGCCCAACAGGTATATATGCCAACAACGCGCTATCCCAGCCACCATTTTAGGTTTGGTGACCTGGTGGCTGGGAGCGCTGGCAGTAAAGTTAGATAAATTTGCCCTCCCTCCCACCCTAATGCTAGGGGTTGAGGGGCTGTTAGGTCCCGGGGGGCGGGACTACATTAGGGTTGAAATGGTGGGCAGCATTTGTTGGAACAGGTACATAGGGGCAGTGGATGTATTGTCGCTTGGAACAGGTGCAGGCGGGGTGGTTGACAGTTGGCCGGGATTGGCTAGAGTTTGTTGTTATAGGTTTGGTAGTTTGGGTCCAGGTACAGGGAAAGGGTAAACAGTTTGGATAAGTTTAGATTAGAGGTTGGATAGTTACAGTTGCACAGAAGGCAGGTAGGGGTTACGGTCAGGGGAGTTTGGGAGTTAGGCTACATGGTGGAGGATTGGGTTATATGTTGGTTATGGAATGTTATGTTGTATTTTGGGGGATGGGGGAACTGATGTGGGGATCGTAGGGGTGAGGGAAAGACCAAGGGGTCAGGAAGTTATTGTATAGCGAGGAGTTAGTTTTGTAAGGCAGTGGCCAAGGAGTTAAAGTTGTGATATGCACCTGTTTCAATAAAGCGGCCTTTTTCACACACAGTAAGTGGTCTGGTGTCGGCTTGCCCCTCCTCCCCCCTTAATCTCCCAAGCGAGCGCGACATGCACAGCTGCCATCTGGCTTTATCGCGTGAATCCGATCACTTTCGCGGTGCGCGCACACGACTCCCGGGCTTCTTTTCACGCACGCACCACTCGTGTGCTTGCTTTCCTTTCACTTTCGCACCAGTACATCGTTTAACACCTTCCTTCCCGTGCTATATAGATGAACAGTTCCCCTTCCCTTTCAAAGAATAATAGCGTCGCCTGTGCAACGACGACATAAGCAACACCAAAAATAGCATTGCCACCCCCCCGCCCCCCCAAAAAAACATTAAGGCATCTGCAGGCGAACAGATAGACGCAATCATGTGGGGTTCTTGAAAGGTTCCCAATGTACTACGAGAATGGCCAGGGTTGCCTGCGGTGATGCAGAACTATATGCACAGAGTCCACAATTATGCTGGGATGCTTCAGTGCCTGACGTGTGTCGGCAAAACCCGTCCCCCTCTGGCTGCTGCTGCAGCCATTATGCGTGGAATACCTGACTGCTTTCGCCGTAGGGTCCCTGTAACACCCGACCAGCGTCTGCTATCATTTGTACGTCTGTTTGAAAGCTCCGCTTCTCAATATGCCTTGCACGTTTTATAAACCTGCCTGTGGTTGGAATCCGGCGCTTTGACAACGCCGCTCATCCTGTCGTGACATTTACGTCTCTTGCATCCCAGAAGTGGGCAGGCCAAAAAATGTTAACGGTTACCCGAGCCTAAGAGTCAAAGCACACGCGAAACCCTGGAAATACTTGTCATGAAGATTATGCTATAGATGTCAAGAAAAATATGACAAAACGCCTTAAAAATTTAAAAAAACCTTTAACGTTTCGTTTTAGTATGTTATATTGTGCATCTTGCATACTATGTCACCTATAGCTACACATCTGTATAAAGCTTTCTGCAGCACCTTACAATTTGACACATGCGTTCTACTAACCCAGACTCCTGAATAAATTTAAATGCTACTGTCATCAAATCCTCCCCAATACTACGTTTCCTTGCTCGCCCCTCCCTCTCCCCCACCACAGAGCGCGTCTCGCGGCCGCGCGCCCCATTATTTTTTCCCGATGTTCTCCACTAGCATATTACCTCTTTGCTCCGTTTCTTGCTACCTTTGCCCGTTTTCTCTCTCCTCTTTTTCCTTTCCCTTCTCCTCTCACAAGTTTTTTTCCCCTCACTCTCCCCGCTGCTCTCACGGTGTCCCTCTTCTCTCTCCACTGTCATTATCCCTCAGTGATTCCTTAGACTCTCCAGCCCCCCCCCCCCCCCCAATCACATTCACACACTATTCTGTGCGCTCGCCCCCCTTCTCACTGGGAGCACTGATTAGCCGAGCCTGGCAGGCCTCTCCCGAAGTGCTGCCGTCAAGGTCTGTTCAGATTTGTTAGGTCAGTCGGGCTTGGGAGAATCAATACCAGGGTGTCTACAAGCTGTTATAGCTGTATAGGATCAGCCTTAATTGGGCAATTCAAAACTGTTGGGACACACTTACACATTTTTGCATTTTCATGCAGGCGATTTTTCACATTGGGACGTTTTTGTCTGGATTGCACATGCAGGGCAATATTTTACGCGATTATTCGATAATTTCTAATCTTTTGAGTTTTCCATCTGGAATGTCTCTTATGCTTGTGATGATTTTCAAGAGTGGTCTTTTAACTGCGTCTGAAAACCCTTTCGGGAAATATTTTTTGTTGGTCTGATTACCTACTTACTAAGTCAATAGCTTATAAAATACCTTGCATACAGAGGTTATTAATTCAGGCTCCTATATTTACAATGACATATTGGAACTAATCCTCGTGAAGTGACACACACACAGACACACACCCAAGGGTAGTCACGTGTGCACAGTGATCGGAAGCCATTCAAATTGTAGACGTGCGGCGTGCAAACGCAGATAGCACAACACACGGTACAAACTTACACAGCAACAGCCCTTTCCCAGCCACCGGCGCCCACACACAAAGGATCCTTCTTCTCACACGCCCGGATAGCACGCTAAAGAATTATTCTGCTTTGCTCTCATTTTGCAAGCCCCTAACCGACAGTGTAACTGGCGCTCAGCAGGACACCGAGGAGGCCGGTTACTCAGTACTCTGCGTTCCTGGGCCCAAGCCGTGCAGCCCCTTTTCTCTCACGGCTTCTACTATTGTCAGGAGTGGAGGGTCTACAGTGAGCCCAGAAAGACCTACAAGCACTGGGGAGCCGGGCCTCTCTGCCTGACTACAATGCCGAGTGCTCCAGTCTGCTCCCAGGATACTCCCAGCAAAAACCAGACCGGGGCGTTAAGTATCAGGAAGGAATTATACTCTTTTCAAGTGCTTCCTTGTCCTTTGAGCGCTAACTTGCTGTAAATGTCCCCTCCCACCTCAATCTTGCCAAACAGCACCATTTTAGGCCATCTCAATGAATATTCTGCAGAACAAGGCAAATACTGATGGAAAATGACCACTGCAGGCTTTTCAATGGTCTGGCAAATTCAGGCTCTAGATACAACAAGCATTGGCATAGCCAATAGGTCTCACCTTTGGGACCTTAAAAGTGTTTAGCCGTGCAACAGTTTGTTGTTACACCAAGGATATTGAGCTGCATAACTAAATATTTATAAGGTCCCAAAAGCGAGACCCATTGGCTATGCCAATGCTTGTTTTCCCTAGTCTTTAAGAATGTTGTGCCGAACCTCTCCCTCCCTTCAGCCCGTTGTCTGCAGGTCTATCCCAACCTGGCCAGTTGCTGCTTACTTTGCCTGGTCTCTGCTACTAGGTTTGTCCCCACAAATTCCCTCAGGTCGCCTTAACCTGAGAAAGCTGTGACTTTTTCCCCCCTAATGCTATCCACTCTCTCCTTGCATGCATGCCTGTTTTAAGGTCTCGCCTGACCCAGCGCATGCGCTGGTCTGGCGAGACTCTTTGTGAGGGCTCAAAAAAGTGCTACCACTGTAGCCTAGAGCTACAGTGCATGTGCGTGGGCGCGTGCGCCTCACTTTCGCGGCCGCACGGCCGCTTTGATGTTCTCCGTGAGCCAGTTTTGTTTTCTCCTGTTTATTACTTCTATGTAGTAATGGTGGCACCCGTGCGCCGCCATTACTACAGAGCTGTAATAAACAGAAACAAGCATTGGCATAGCCAATAGGTCTCGCTTTTGGGACCTTATAAGTATTTAGTTATGCAACTATTGCATGGCTAAACACTTATAAGGTCCCAAAAGTGAGACCTATTGGCTATGCCAATGCTTGTTTGATCTGGAACTACACCCATTGCCCCCTTGCTCTCCAGGTCTTTTCTGCATTTGTTTATCCCGAGCAGGACATATGCAAAAATCTTCACTTTTCCATGCCAACTCAGCTACCTCTGTTAATGTCTCACTGTCCTGTGTCCTGCACCTGTGTCAGTAAATTTTTCTTCCTTTGGCTTGATAGGTACATCCTTCCCGTTTCTTTAAAAAAAAATATTCACTGCATTGCTTGGTGTATGTTTTGGCTTATCAACCTGCAATTTGCTTTCTTGTGTATGGTCCTCGATATAACCCTCAGTGCATGCAGTAGTCGGCACCACCTGTTTCTTCTTCCCAACCTATGCATCTCTTGCACATGTGCCATGCTGCGCCACCTGCTGGTTGATGGTCTTCACTGACACATAAGTGAAGGTGCCGACTCAGCCATCATGCGATCTGGCATTGTTTTCCTGTCCCGGCCATGCCTCCATCACTTGCCGATCTCCTTACTCTTGGCTCCGGCAGGTGTGCTCTCGGGTGTGCTGTCATCTGGATTTTTCCTTCTGCTGACAGACGTACCGGTAAGCTTTGCAACTTTATGCCTACATAGTTCTGAAGCAACTGGAAATGAGATGTAGCGTTTTTAGGCAAACCCATAAAAAGACAGTTGCAGTAAACATTGCAAGATAAAATCAGAGCCTGTACCTCAAAACGTCAAGAGTCAGTGTATAGTAATGGCAGCACAGTGCGCACCCTACACAGGTAAAAAAAAGCAAGTAGAGGTGAGAACTAAATCTCTTTTGTAAATGAGGACACATTAATAAAGACGTCCATATTCCTGGCTAATTAATATGGTACAAGAGGATTGCTGAATTCTGTGGACCAGCAAGACATAGACCAAATCAATAAGTGCTCTCCAAATAACAGTACCTCTGTTTTGTGCCTTCATTGATCTTTAGAGTATGCTTTTTCATCCAGAGGGCCACTCCCATGAAACATCCTTTGAAATTGTCTGCAGCATCAATGGTCTCTCAGCAAAAAAGGCAACAATCTGTGTATGTCACCATAAGACATAGCTATGAATAACATCAGCCAGTGGGGCAGTGTATAGCTTGAAGTAAGTAGGGTTCAAGGAGGAGCCATGCAGAACTCTACAAACAAGAGGCTGCAAGTTGGAATGATAAGGTTTCAAACGGATTGCTTGAGACCGAGTGGAAAGAAAGGAGAACCGCTATTTCAGAGTCTGGTTATGGATCCCAATCACAAAATGCCTTTCAGCAAGATATTTTGTGGTACAAAGTATCAAAATGTGCACCAAAGTCTAAAAGAATGGTTGCTGCACAATCTCCTTGGTCAAGCAGTCTATGGATATTGTCCACTGCTGCCAGCACTGCCCCATGGTGATTTATTTTCCACCTCCTTTTTAAGATCTCGCCTAGGCAGCACATGCGCTGTCTCTTCGAGACATGTTGTATTCGGATTATGGGCTTTAATCTTTAAACTCCACCCAACGCTTCTGGTTGGTTGTCCTACCTTTTGGAAATTCCTTTACTGTGTTTAGTTAATAGTGTCCATCCTTTCCCGCACGCATTGGGTGCTTGGTTCCCTCATTCAGGGACATCACTGACTTAGTTGGCCATATGTTGCCTCCTTGCTCACACCCCCTCCCTCCCTTCATTGCTGCTATCCTTCCTGCACCGCTGCTTGTTTTAAAAGAGAGCTTCCTTGCACTGCTTATTATAAGCCATCTGTTCCCCTCGTTTGCTTTCCCATTCGGTTTCTGTTCCAACTAAACGTCTCCCTGGTTTTCTTTGTGCTTGTTTAGGCTCAGGAACGTGCTCGTGCCCAGGCCTGCTGCCCCTCCTCGGGCTGCAGTTGCTTCCTACTCCTTCCTCCCTTCATCCTGTTTGTTTATTTATTTCCTGCTGGCTATGGGATGTTTGTGTTGCATGATCCCATGAGTCTGCATTTAAAAACTAGTTTACTCCCTCTTTTCGGGCTGCAGCTGCCTCCCTCCCTCCTGCTTGTTTAATATTTTTTTGCTTGCTCTACGATGATTCCACGAGCCTGCATTTTAAAAACAAGGCCTAAAATGCAATTAACAGTTTATTTAAACAAATATGTCCCGTGAATAACAAGAAACAGGCAGAAAAGCACACACAAAAACACTGCAAAAGCAGCTCTGGGTCCCACAGCGACATAACCACAATTCCGGCTTTAATGGGTCCTTCAAAAACCCCCTTGTTCTTTCTCTGTTCTCGCCCCTTTTCTGATCATGATTCTCAACTGCCTTGAGGGATGGAGCCTCCATTCTGTGCTACATGTCTCACCCCTTTCCAAGATGCACAGTCGTGTCAGCTTCAATCTTCTTCCCTTCAGTGAGCGTCGGAGATATCGGACAGGAAGCGTGCTCCACGTCATTCTGTTTGTGTCACTGTGCTGTAGCTAGGACATTATGCTTCATCAGGTGAATTCTTCACTTTTGTGTATGCCAATAATGTGTGTGTTTTTCCAACTTTCTACCTTGCTGACAATCACCGAGCGAACGCTGCTGGTCTCAGATCATGAACGCAGACCACCTCTTTTTATGCGATTGTATTGTCTTAAGCGTAGTATATTTGACCAGGAATTTCTCCGTGCTAATGAATGAGCTGTAGACAGCACAGTTTCAAAACAACAAGCAGTGGTTGCCACTTTGTTTTCGACCTTTGATATCTACAACTCACGCAGTAACTCGGAGAAACAGCGAGTTATATATACGCAAATTAGACAGGGCAGTTTTTTGTAAAGCTGCACTTGGCTACACTCTGAGAAAGACAACTGCTCACAATTTCCACATTACGATGCCTGAAGCTCGTGCTTATTCAAACCGTTTTCAAGGTAAATATATACACAGTGCACTTAGGTAAAAGACATTGTCACTTACAATGCCAATAGCTCTAACTCTCAAAAATGCGAGACCTATTGTATCGCAAATGCTTGTTAAAGTTACATTTAAAAAGGGACAGTGTAAGATTGTAGCAGTCGCTATTTGTGTACTTTATCAGGTAGTGATTTATCCCTTTCTCCTTTACAAAGTGTAATAAAAGGCATGACACTTATGAAAGATTAATAAAACTGCCACATCAGTAAATGTTTTTTAAATGTAAAATGTTATTGCAATCATTTGGCAGGTGTATGACGATATGTTTTAGGTCTGCCTTAACAGTGTAGTTGTTGCCTTTCCTTATGTAATCAACAAACAAGCATTTGCAATGCAATAGGTCTTGAATTACTGAAAGTTTGAGCTATTAGCGTTGCAAATAATAATGCCACGCCAATAGCTCAAACTTTCAGTAATGGAAGACCTATTGCATTGCAAATGCTTGTTAGCCTTGCTACAGGGATGAGTGAACAGGGTCAGAGCCTGCAGCCATGCTCTTATTCCCCAAAACAAGACAAAGCCCATGACTGTGATGCTGCAACCCACTGTGCACTGCCCCTACTTCTCCGCATCTATATTTACAAAACACAGATTAAAAACAAAACATAAAGGGATGACTGACCGGCTGCGATCCACGGGGAAACAACATTCAGGCCTCGATTACAACACGTGAGCAGGACTCCGGCAGTGTTGTTAATTCTGATCAGTCTGAATGAATAACCATAACGCAGAGGGAGGAGTAGAGAGCTGTGCCTGCTCAGCTGCGGCCAGCAGTGCGTTGGCAGATCTCAAAACCAAAAGAAGCCCCACCTCCATTGAAACGAAGTGAGAAGCAAGCACATATATACCAAAAGAAACCCAAGACATCACCCACCGCACAAAAAAACTAGAAAATAAAGCATATGGGTGATATAAATAAAGGTACACGGCGAGCACGGCTTGATGCTGTCGTAGGTTGCTAGGGGTCTGCTTTTGAGGCAAGGAAAGGCAAGGGGGGAAAAAAAGCATACGGGCGCCATAAATAAAGGCAAATGGCGTGTGATGCTCAATGCAGTTTCGGAGGTGGGAAAGGTGTGCTTTGCAGTCAAGCCAAGAAAAAAAAAAATCATACGATTGCTATTAATAAATCAATAAACGCACACGGCTAGCACTACTTATGGACTGCTGAGTGCCAGCCCTGCTCAAGGACAGCTGAAGAAAGAAATTGTGCTTACAAGAGTTAAAATAACATTCAGCATAAGAACCCATGTAACTGGGCCAGTCCGTATAGGAGGTTACAATATTTGAAAAGGAGGAACTAGTAAGCTATTTCACTAATAAAAAGCCCAAGAGTAAGAAGAGCCAATAGAAAAGATGGGAGGGGCTTCAAGCACATATACTAACCACAGCATGTCTTGAAGCAAGAGCCAGCACAAGCATTGCCTAGGCGAGACCTAAAAAGGGCTTTTAGATTACTACTGAGAGGGGCTTAGACTCCACACACTTATTGGCTTAGCTGAGTACAGGATTATATTGGTCTGAAGTAGCCTACTTCTACTAAAGAGAGGGCTTGTGTTGAATTTGTTTTATTATTTGTTTACTTGTGGCAAAGCTTATATTCAATATAGCTGGATTGAGTTGGTTATGATCATGGCGTTAGACCTGTTTGTTTGTTATGTGTGGCTCTAGTAGAGAGCACTATTGTTTATACCAGTTTCTCAAACTGATAAGATATTGCTATGCTGTAGCAACAGTTGACGACAAAAATAGTTACCCACTGTTGCTGTGTCATAAAGACCTGCCTGGGCTCTTTGGGGGCTTCTCAGTGCAGTGCTGCTTTTCTACTTTGAATAGAAGCAGAAACCACAGCTGCAGGAGAGGGAAAAAAGGCACGGAAGGTGGTGTGGTGGATTAATGGGGGCAGGTAAGGTATTTGTTTACATTAAGGACAGGTTGGCGAGGTTATGTTACATATGGGTCCCTATTACTCCTGCCTCAGTGTAGTATTTCAAATCCGAGACTAATGATGTTGGTGGCCATACATAAAATAAAATAGATGGGTAAAAAGTGAATTACAGGGATGTTTTCACTTCAGTGTTCCGAATGATAATATAGGCTACTCGAACTTCTCTATTGCTGTCTAATTGACGTCACTCACAACTACTCGGTGAAAAACATCCCCATAATTCACTGTTACCCAACTATAATTCTGTATATTATGAAATGATATTGTAAGGGCACTAGGCCTGCCATACGTTTTGTGAAAAGCATGTTTTAACATTAATCTATTAAAGGGTCAATTGTTGTTGCTCCATATGAAAGTTGACACAGCAAAAATTTGATAAATGGAATCTCACAGATAATTGTAGTAGGAAAAGAGTTTGGTGTTGGTTAGTCCTTTTGACATACTGTACCTATAGAAAATGTGCTCTTTTTGTTAGGCCCTTTTAGAAGAGATAATATTTTGCTTAGCCAACCTGTTTGTTTGCCATGTGGGAAATACTTGAGCTGGTTATGGTGACAAGTGTAATGAAGCAGTTTGTCCGCATTCAAGGTAAGTTCACCAAGGTGCAGGGATGCTGTTTATTCTACCTCAAACATCTGCTGTCACAATCAACTTCTGTCTCCCTTTGAATCACCACATTCCAATACCTCATTAACATTCTGAGGTAGAACTTAACTACATCACAACAAGGTTTTGGCCTGATTTGTGCATTAGAAAAAGTTATGTCTGATGCTTATGGTCTTATATGCTTATTAGGAAGTTATTACAAAGCCAGTAGACCCTGCCCATTTGTTGTTCAAAGCATTTCCTAAAGCCAGTTGGCCTTTAATAGTAGGTTGCCATCACATTGGGTTACAGATTATAGACCGATATTATGTTACATATAATCAAACAGAAAATGACAGTAGGTAAGATTTTTGCTGCTTGTCATCCCCCTCTGACAAAGTCTGAGGGCTTTGACTGTGATTATTCTTGTTATCTGTTAAAATGTGTCATATGTATCTAGTACCAGAGTGTAATTAATATACTATTGGCACGTTTATTATTTTTTATTTGTTTTCCCCTTTAAGTTTGAAAAGTTAAGTTTATTAAGTAGAAAAAAGGTAAATAACAGATAGTAGGTTTACAATATAATAACAATGTATTGAAGATATTTGAACAATAATAAAATAAAACGGGAGCAGTTTTGCAATTATATGTAGAAAACGGGATGAGAAGGGGAGGGGAAAAGAGCAAAAAATAAAAGCACTTCTCATGTAATGAAATTAGCATAATTATAAGTAGTAAAAAAAATCAGAGTACATATTATCAGTGAAACAAAAAAGCAAACCATATTACAATTGGTATGGATGCTCCAAGAAGAAAAATAATATATTCAAGGAGGTTTAGATACTTCATCAGTTAAGGGTTGATGTATGAAAGCCCTTGAAGCTGAGAAAAATGGTTGCTGGAGAGCAGATAGAATTTTGTTTAATAGTAAAAGACAGTGGTACAGTATAGGCTCGATCTAGTCTGTGATTATGTTATGTTAAATCCTTCTATAGCGCGCAATAGCTACTCCAAAGAGTGTCCCAGCGCGGAACCAAGAGGAAATTCAACATAAGGCCAACAATTACGGAAACAGGTGAGTTTTTAATAGTTTCTTAAAAAGAAGCGGATCTTGAGTGTTGCGCAAGAGAAATGGAAGAGCATTCCAAGCCTGAGAGGCTCTAACAGCGAGAGAGCCGCCCCCCCGATTTAGAGCGGTAGAAGCGCAGCACTATAGCCAACAGAAGAGCCGAAGAACGCAGTAATCTAGACGGGACATAGAAGGAGAACCGTTTCTGCAGATAAATGGGACCCTGATCGTAAAGTGCCCGGTGAGCAATTACCAATGATTTAAATTTGACCCTCTCCGCCACGGGCAACCAATGCAGGGCGCGAAGATGAACACGCACACTGCTTCTTCTAGCGAAACCCAGAAGCAGCCTGGCGGCCGCATTCTGGATCGCCTGCAGTTTATTCATAGAGTAGCCAGGGATGCCAACATACAGGGCATTAGCATAATCCAAGCGAGACCAAACTAACGCCCGAATAACCGTTTCTTTGGCAGGCCTAGGGAGGAGAGGGAGAAAACTCCTGAGTGTTTTGAGAAGACCAAAACAGCAGCCTGAAATCTTGTTCACCTGAACAGAGAAGGAGAGGTTGTCCTCAAACCATACCCCTAGATTTTTTACGGATTTGCCATTAGACGAAGGAAGGGGAAATCCAGGAGGACAAATCCTACTTCTGAAGTCCAGGGGAAAGTTGCCATAAAGAAGGATCTCAGATTTGTCTTCGTTACACTTGTATTGAGCCCTAGCGAGCCACCCAAATACCGAAGACAAACACTTCTGCACAGGCAGTACTGAGTCCACATCCTTACCCCATGTGAAGAGGAGCTGGGTGTCATCAGCATATGCTATCACCTTAGCCCCGAGCGCCTCTGCCAAAAAGACCAAAGGAGTAACATAGATGTTAAAAAGAAGGGAGCTAAGGGAAGACCCCTGAGGAACACCTGTAGTAACCTCCTGCAAAGAGGAGGCAGCCTGTGGCAAACAAACCTGTTGGACCCGCCCTTCCAAGAAAGATCTCAGCCAAGCCAAAGCGAAACCAGAGACACCGATCTCCGTGACGCGATTGAGCAGCTTGGAGTGCGGGACCGTGTCGAACGCAGCCGACAGATCGAGCATAACCAAAGCTGCTCTGAAGCCATCCGTGATTGCTTAGACGCTGGTGGCAGAGATCTCAACCAGCGCTGTCTCCGTACTGTAGGAGGCCCGAAACCCAGACTGCGCTGGATGTAAAGCATCAGATTTTTCCACAAACTCGGTGAGTTGTCTGGAAACCACCTTCTCACAGACTTTGGCTAAGCTGAAATTGGGCGGTAGTTCCCAGGAAGCAGGCGGTCGAGAGTGGGCTTCTTCGGCAAAGGAAGAAATTTGGCCTGTTTCCACTCTAACGGAACCCGAGACTCGCCAAGGGAGGCGTTAATAATAGCATTAACCTGAGGGTTAATGATCTCCGCAACTGCTGCCAACCGTCTCGCCGTGCAGGAATCCGTGAGAGAACCGGACTTCAGGCCCTTGAGGATCTTCAGACAACTGACCAGATCCACAGGGGCAAAAGCTGACAGTATGTGTTTTAAAGCACCCCGAGGTTTCACAACAGGCCCGCGGCCACAGAAGCACCCGTGCACGAAGTAAAAGTCTTCCGAATCGGACAGATTTTATCTAAGAAAAAACTGGACAAAGAATTGCACCAATCCGCTGTGGCCAGGCGAATACACGTTTGAGCTGTAGGAGACGTAAAACTCTGAACTATATGAAAAATCTCCTTGGCATTATTACGGGCCTGCTCGATACGGGCTGTAAAATATTGTTTTTTGGCCTGAAAAATGGCAGAATAGTAGATTTTTTGTCTGCCCCTAACGGCGGCCTTGGCCAAGGGACAGTAGCCACTGCAACGCCAAATCCGTTCAAGCTTTTTACATTCCTGTTTAAGCAGGCGCAGATCAGAAGAAAACCAGGGATTCGACGGCGAGGCTCTCGAAAATCTAGATGAGGTTGGAGTAGCCAGCAGAGACATAGACTTAGCTAACCAATTCGTAAAGCCCGCAAGACTCCCCTCAAGGTCGGGGGTAAGGGCAGCTCGAGAAGCCGCCAGAACCCCCGCCAAAATAGCGGGATTCACCTTTTTAAAAGCCGGTTTCCGAGAGATACATCTCGTCCCACAGGTAAAGGGCTAGCTTCCAGGAAAAAAAGGTGATAAAATGGTCAGACCGTGAGATAGGCAGAGGGTTCTCCACCGAAATGCTAAAATTAGAGCAAATGGGGTCAAGGATATGACCGCCCTGATGAGTTGGATGGACAACCCATTGCGACAATTGAGCAAGCAGAAAAATATCTCCCAGGGCGATGACATCTTTTGACCTGATCAAGGTGGATATTCAAATCCCCTAAAAACAGAAACTGCGAGAAACAAAGAGCCCCAGTGGTCAACGCATCACCCCAAGACTGCAAGAAAGAACGAGCAGAACCAGGGGGGCGATAAATCAGAGTTCCACCTAGCAGAGAATCGGGAGAGAACCTGAAACTAAAGTCCAGTGCCTCCCCCTCACCCCAAGCATGAGTATCACCCCTAATAAAATCTCACTTCTCTCTAAATATAATCGCCACTCCTCCACCCCTCCCCTCCAGGGGATCTGCCCTGGCAATTTTATATCCCAAAGGAATGGCCAAAGTGGCAAACGGGTCAGAAGTAACCTCCAGCCACGTTTCAGTGAGGAACAAAAGGTCCACCGGACGGTCAGTGAGAAGCTCAAACACTTCATAGTGATGTTTTTTCAGGGAGCGCACATTGATAAAACCCGCTGAGATGGAAAGCGGCATAGAGTGCTTAAGCCGGGGACCCGGAACAAGCGGGAAAACGCGAGGTGCTAGGTGTAAACAGAAGCCACAGGCAGCGCAAGCATGATCCTGGGCAGCCAGCAGGTCCAACTGAGAATGGATATGACCTGAGGGCATACGAAAAGCTACAAGCACCTCCCTACCGTAGGCCAACCTAGCCTGCGCGTCCATAGGCCGACAGGCAGAATGACTGACCCTGGCCTCTACCGGGACGCTGACGGGCGCAGACGGGCTTGCCTTAGGCGCGCCCGCTGCACGTCCGCCCCGCGTGCATATTTATAACAAACACCATACCACCATGCTTGAAAGGAGATCTGCAGAGCATTCTCCAAATTTTTTGTAATCTGTTGAAATGTGACAGCAATTAATAAGTCTACAATTTGTATATTAAAGGTACAACAATGCCAATGATAAGAAAGACTAATTAAAAATAAAGTAGTAAAGGAGAATGATGTATGTGTATGAAAAATAGAGTTGATTTGTTTCCACATTTGTCACCAAAGTTGCTAGGTTGTGTGACATTTCAAATAAAATATATGTTTTAAATCAGAAATTGATGCAGAACAGGATCAACAACAGGATAAAATGGCGTAATCAAAATTGTGTAAAGAAACAGGAGTGATTAGAAGGCGGTTATTAGTAAAAAAAGTGTGAGTGGTGTTGGCAGCATGCAACGGCTTGCGAATTTTAAGCTATAATTTGTTCTACAGAAGAATAGGAAAGAAGGTGTGAAGATCAGCTTTCATTGTAATTCTAGGGTTGATTTTTGTCGATCAACAGGGGGAGAGGTAAGGTGGGTATATATATGTATGAGAAGTAGTAGGGGCAGTTAGCAGTAAGGGTGGTATAGGTGAAATTGGAAGAGGGGAAATGGGTAACAAAGTGAAAGGTATGTGGTAGAAATAGAAGAGTTCAGTGACTGAAATTTGTGTTGATATGAGAGAGAAGTGAAAGATAGATTGAGCTTGTGACAAAGAGATAGGTGAATGGTTATGTATCAATTGATGAGTCCATAATAGACCTTTATCCCTCCAGGCTTTCCAAAAGATAGTTTTATTATTAATTTTAATTAATATATTATACCAGATCGAGAATTGAAGAAATGGATCTAGAGGTGAAAGAGAAGAAATATAAAATGGATGTAATATTCTGCAAGCATTTTTTAGAATAGGAATAGACCTGGAAGAAGGATATTTAGTAAAGGACAGAAGTTCTGCAAAAGAGAAAGGTTGAATAAAAGATAACTCTAACTCTGACCATAAGGGAGATGGAATTGTGGGTGGGCCATCTTGAAAATGTATTGACTGTTTTAAAAAGAAAGCATTTAGATCAGACTGAAAAAGAGGAAAATTAACTCCCCCTTGCTGCTTTTGCCTTTGCAATTTGGACAAAGATGTACAATGTTTTTTATTATTCCATCAGAAAGCAGTGAGAATAGAATAATTTTTTTTCAAAGTGGAGTTGGGAAAGTTTATTGGAATTGCCGAAATATAGAAAAGAATGATGGGGACTAACATCGTCCTAATAGAATCTAACCTAACTCACCAGGAGAGAAATAGCGGATTGTGAAGTAAGGTTAGATAAAGTAGACAGTAACGTAGTAGTGTTGAGTCATATAGTGTCTTTTATAGAAGTAGTGAACCAAAGGCCCAAATATTAAATTTTTGTTGTGCTCCAAAGAAATCCTGAACTGAAGAAATCGTGTTTGATAGACCATTTGTTAAGTGGAAGGATTTCACATTTGTCAGGGTTAAGTTTATGACCTGAAAGTGAGGCAAAAGTGTGAACTGTGTTTAGAAAGGGTTGTAAAGAAGAATCAGGAGAGGCCATATATAAAAGAATATCATCAGCGTTAACTGAAAAATTAATTTGTTTATCTCCATATTTGAATTCTTGTATGGCACTATTTTGTTGAATTTTAGATAGAAAATGTTCTAGATCTAGAATGAAAAGAAGAGGCAATAGGGGGCAGCCTTGTCCAACACTTCTGTGTAAAAGAAAAGAAGAGGAGATTAGGCCATTGACAAATAAAGACAAGGAAGAAGAAGAATATAAAAGAGATATTAAGGTAATGAACTTTCCCCAAAACCAAACCATGAAAATCTAGAGAATAAAAATGTTCAGTGTATCCAATCAAAACCTTTCTCAGTTTCCAAGGAAATGGCTCCTAAAGAATGTTTATAAGCTTTAGATTTACTCAGAACACCTAAGAAAAGCCTGGTATTATCAGAGAGTTGTTTACCTTTAAGAAAACCAGCTTGTTTACGACCAATTAAATTGGGGTGGAGAAGATCAAGGCGTAATGCCAGAATCTTGGCAAAAAACTTATAATTAGAATTAACTAAGGAAATAGGTTTATCATTTTTGCATAACTTATGTTCTTTGTTATCTTTTGGTATAAGGTAAAATAAGGTTTATTGATATATCCTGGTAGCAGAATTGGAGGAAGTAAAGAAAGTAAATAATCCATGTAATTTAGGGATTAATGGTTTAGAGCAATGGAGGAAAACCATCAGGCCCATGAGCTTTACCTTTTTTAATAGAGTTAATGGCAGTACAAATATTATAAGTCGTGATATCAGAATCACGGGAAGAAAAATCTGTGTTTAAATTCAATTATTTTGGATAGAAGAAAGATATGAGTTGATAGCTAATTGGGGAGGATCTAACTCTGGCGTATAAAGATTTTGATAGAATTTAGTAAATTCATTAAGGATATCATCTCTTAAAATAGTTTCTATTTTAGTTCGCTCTTTTTTAATTTTAAGATAATTTGCTAAGAGTTTACCTGCCTTATTTTGACCACCATAGTATCTGGCACTACATTTAAGGAGATAAGAGTTGGCCTCTACTGTGGCGAGTTTATTGAAATCAAATTTAGCTTTAATTAAATTATCTAAACAAGTCTTAAATTTGGATATGAAGTAGGATTGTTCTAAGGATTTAATATGTTTAATTAAATCTAGTGTTTTTTTAATTTATTTTATTTTTTGTCTTGAAGCAGCTTTGAATGGATCCCAAATAATTAGAAAAAAAAAGTCCGGAGATTCATTCAGAGCAAAACATTCTGTTTTAAACGTATCAAAACGTTGTTTGAAAGAGGTATCCAAATAAAGAGAAATATTGAAGCGCCAACGTCTAACTTTTGGAGGGAAGGAGGTGTAGAGCTAGAATTACCGGTGCATGATCAAAAATTAAAATGGTACCCATCTCCGCTCGTAAGATGTGTTGAAATAAAGATTTAGAGACAAAAAGGTGATCAATCCTAGACTGAGTGAAATGCTCAGGGTTAGAAAAAAGTATGTTCTTGTATACAGGGGTTTGCTAATTCTCCAAAAATCAATAAGTGATCTTTGTTTGATGGTTCTGGTGAAATGTTTGTGAATGTAGGAAGGGACAAAAGAAGACTTGGAGTAGCGATCTAAATGAGGATCCATTACCAGATTGCAATCCCCACCAAATACTAGTATTCATCAGAAATAGACATCAGTTGGGGTGTAATTGAGGGCCAAAATGTTTTCTTAGGATGTGTGGGTGCATAAATATTAAAATTAGATATTGGTATTTTGTTTACTTGTAATCTTACGAGAAGCTATTCACTTTCTTAATCGGATTCTTGTGATAACAAGGTAACATCCATAGATTTGTTACACAGAATTACAACTCCATCACGTTTCCCATTACCTGGTGAGGAAAATGCATATGCCACCCAATGTCTAACACGTTTTTGAGCCTCCAATTCGGTAACATGAGTTTCTTGCAACAAAGCAATATCCGCATTTAATTTGGCTAAATGAGTAAGAACTCATTGTCGTTTAATAGGTGACCCTAACCCTTTTACATTTCAAGTAATATTGTGTAATGTCATGAATAAAACAAATTGCAGTGTAAATAGCGTACTCTATAAGTAAAGAATAACAATTACGTAAATTGTTTAATCGAGTAAAAAAATAAAACCATACATTTCTTAGCAGAGACACATATAACAGAAAATAGCACATTGAGTGAGAAGGAGCAAGAGGAAGAATACATAATAAAGAAGAGAGAAAACATAGAAGAGAGTATGAAAATAGAAGGCAAGATAAGGAAATGCAGCTGTGAAAAAGAAAACCTGAAAAGGATAAAAGAAATAAGGATGTTGATAGAAACAAAATAAGACAAAAGACATACCAGGACAAAATAATTGCGACCACAAAAGGGAAGATGACGTCAGCCGGGCTCCAGAGGAGAAACATCCCGACCATAGATATTGTTAAAAAAATAGGAAGATTTGCTGGGCACAAAACGAAGGGCCCAATTCTGATGCGGTTAGGAAATCTTCCCGAACCAGTCGGTTTGGAAATGGTTTGTTACCAACTCTGATCGGGAGAGCCTGAACGACCGAGTATGATGCATCTAGATGCTTCCAGATACGATTTGGTTGGACTCCTATTGACTTCTATAGGAGCCTATGTTCCTAACTGCATCATAATCTGCCCCTTGGTCGAGAAGACACGTTCCCGAACTGGAAAGAGCAAATGCTGTTAGGAGGCCTTGCTAACTGCATCATAATCGGGCCCTAGGTGGGAATGCTTTCCTAACCGCATCAGAATCTGGCCCTAAAAGAGGTTACCTAAGAAGTGAAGTAAAAGATATACATTATTATCTTATACAAAGATATACCTTTGAAAGAGTAATAAAACATGAAATTAAATGGTTGGTTAACCTAGACATTAAAAAATACAGCTCAACAATGCGAAACATTCAAAGAAAGTTATATGAAGCCTTCCAAGTGAAAGGGTATTTAGAAGTGTTCATTGTCTCAATTTTACAGTTGTCAAAACATTTCTGCAGCATGGAGGAATCTTCGTACGTTATTGTTTTGTTATTGAAAGCTACTTTAAAGAAGCACGGATGGAAAAGACCAAATCAGGCTCCAAGGGAACGTAGCGTAGGTCGCATGTCTAGAAATTTCTTCCGTCTGTCTACTGTAGCTTTAGCCAGATCTTGAACAAAATATAATGGGTTTTCTGACCTGCTTTGATAACTTTGGGAAAATCCTGATATTCCAGAGAAAATATTATGACACCCAAGGTTTTTGTGATGAGGAGGCATGTTGAGATCGATGACCAAGTCTATGAGCACGTTGTATGTTAAGCTTAGTGAATTCAGGCATATCAAAAGGTTTTGGAACTTGTATTCCCCTTTAGTTATGAGTATTTACATGTTCATTGTTCTTGATGGAATTAGAATGTCCATTGGGCATTCCACTTTTGTCACCGTACCACCATTCAGTGCGATGACAGCTGATGAAACTGCTGTGCCAACAGAATATGGAGTAAAAAATATCGAGTTGCAAAAATATCAAGTAATAAATATTGTGGTTCAAAAATATCGATAGCAAGAATATCGTGGTCAAGAATATCGACTTAAGGTAAGTATCAATTTTAGGTTAAAATCTTTTTATTGATGCAAAGCCACAGTAGGAAAAGTGCACAATAAACGAGCCACGCAGGGCTCGGCAGGAGCAGATTGAAATGCGAAAGGCCATGCAACTTTCAAATATAAAAAGGAAAACATTATCCCTCCACCCCCCCCAACACAAGACAAAAGGGAAACAAGCATTGGCATAGCCAATAGGTCTCGCCTTTTGGACCTTATAAGTGTTTAGACATGCAGCATATTATCCTGGGTGCTGACCTGCTAGTTTCGACCTAAAAACTAGCTTTGGTAAAGTACTCACGAATGCCACTAAAATCTCCGCATCAATCCTCTGACTTCACAGCACGAGGGAACTATTCTTAAGGAGACCGGATGACTACAGCTCCCAAGTTGCAACTGGACTAGATTAAGTCCTTGCTTGTAAACCTGGACTGAGGAAAACCTTAAATTAATGCATCGAAGCAGCAAAGGCGTTGGTGTCACAGAGGCAGATACAAGTTTCCTTGCATCAGTGGGAGCACCTTTTCTGCCATGATTGTACTTGTTTCACGTTTTAAGTTGGACTGTTTGTTTATCTCCGACTTTGTGTCGGATATTTTGAAGATGTAAGAAGACATGACTTGAGTGGGCCAAGTGGCACTGCCTGCTCTGTGGCTGGCTGAGCACAAGTCGCGTGTCTGAGTGGGTTCCAGCAGTTGCACCACGCTGGTCTTGCACATGACGTGTTCATTCGTGGCACTGTTAAAAACAAGGCATATCTTTACAGAAGATATTTTGGATTTATTTTCTAGTCCCGAGCTTTCATGTTTTTAACAGTGCAATCTGGGAGTTGTAGTCTTTATTTTACTGGCCCGCATGGACTAACACATTTGTAAAAGGACAGCAATCTGTCAGTCCTAAATGAGACATACGTTGGTTCCCGAGAGTTGTAGTCATTGAATTGCAATGCCACAGTTGTAAGTTAGTAGCAAAGAGGCCAAAGAAGGTATGTGCACCCAGTCCGTACTGTATTCATAGAGGCCAAGGATGAAAGACTTATGTAGAGGGCATGTGTTACGTATCAGAGATGATTATGTCTAAGAGAAAGAGGGGTTGAAGCGCTTGTAGTCAAAAGGATTGAGTCACACAGGGCAAGTGATGTTCACAAGGAGAGGCCAAGGTTGTTTTTTTTTTTTTTTGCATATTAATATAGCGCGAACTCGACCCAAAGGTATTGGAGCGCTTTACATGAGCACTGTATTTACATTACATTACAAATTCAGGCACGGGGAGATTAAGTGATTTACCCGGAATCACAGGATGTGGACGCGACTCCAAGGCTCGAACCCTGGTTTCCAGCACCAAAGTCGGCAGTCTAGCCAACGTACCACATCCTCTCCTCTCTCTGCTCTTTTACCACGTAAGATATGATTTCCTCCACAGAGGCCCTAAATAGCAGAAGTAAGTCCGGTCGGACCGGTATGTGTCTGTCCATCGGTCGGTTTGTTATCAGTCTTTGCGTGTCTGTGTGCCTCTGTTTGTGTTGTGTGTGTCCAGCGGCATAGTCGCGGCAACTGTCAATCCCGTATGCTGCCCCCCGTGAGTGTGAAGAGCAGGCAAGCAGAGGCTGCAGCGGGCAGCAACAGCGTGAGGGGGTGCACAGTACCAATGCAGTGGCGTCCCAGGCCCAGAGGGAACAAGGCCTGCAGACACCATAAAGTGTTCCCAGGCATGGGGTAGGGGGCAGTCACATCCCGCCAGACTGCACAGCAGGCCGCATGTAATTAGCACCGATTGCCGAGCACTCACTGCCGTTACTGAGTGCTTGCTGCCATTACTGCCTCAATAGTGGGTTCTCCTTGTGTCTGCAATAATAGCATGTTGGCAAGCCCAGCGTCCTGACACTACAGTTAGTTGATAGATTGCGCCGTTAGCCAGCAGAGAGGGCCTGCGTCACACTGTGACTGACAGCTGGGTCCAATGACTCCAATCTAACCCTGCAAAGCCACGTACAAGCCGCTCCAGCCCACCTTCCAAGCGGTGCCGGTGAAGTGTTGTGTCTTGTGTCCCAAGGTCGGCGTGCACGGCTTATGGGCACTTCTCGGGATTCACAAGACTTTAAGAACAGACTCTGTGTGACCTGTACTGGGAGAGAAGCGCTCATACCCCAACATATCATGGTAGTACAGGGCTCTTCAGCTCTCAGTGTGACCCTGGGCACACGAAGAGAGAGACCTGTAGCAAACAGAACAAGCGTGCGCGCCTGGCGCTAAAAGGAAAAAAAAAAAAACAAGAGGGAGAGAGCTGGAAAACGCATGCACTCTCAGAGTGCTAGGCCAAAAAAGCAGTTCTTCAATTGAGCAGTGAAAAGATGGAATCCACTGGGAAAGATGGTAAAGAGGCTACTCCACCCGGGAAAGAACAAACACAGGCTGGACAAATGGGAACAAAACTAAGAAGCAAGCAAAGCAAGTGTGACAATAAATGCAACCAGTGGGATGCACTGTCTGGTAAGCTTGAGCTAAACAACACGTTAAAACAAGCATTGGCCAGCAGTAAAAAATGTAACGCCGCGCGTCAGTAAAAGTAACGCCGCGCGTCAGTAAAAGTAACGCCGCGCGTCAGTAAAAGTAACGCCGCGCGTCAGTAAAAGTAACGCCGCGCGTCAGTAAAAGTAACGCCGCGCGTCAGTAAAAGCGAAAGTTGTCGCGATGACTCGCTAAAGCACGAAGGCTAGCGGTTAGCGCGTGCACGCTCGCGTGAACGCAAGCGCTAGGCCAGCCAGCAGCACTTTGAAACCTCACCTCCAAAATGTGTCTCTGAGCCAGCGCATGCGCTGGGCCTAGTGAGACCTAAAAACAGGGGGGAAAAAGGAACATAAAAAAAAAGAAGGAACCCACTCTTCACTTTCTCGTGTTCTTTATTTCCATACAGTGCGGCGTGGACCAATATGTTCTAGGTGGATCTGAAGTGAGTCATGCATGGGGTCTGGCGTAGTGAGGTGCAATAGGCGTAGGTATTTGGGGCAATACAGTTCTCTAAATTCTGGTGCCAAAAGAGCTAAAAATGGTTGCCAAAGCTCGCCAAAAGCAGAGCCTTACCGGCCAGGGTGAGGGAGATCTTTTCCATGCCCAATACGTGCCAGAGACGGCGATACCACCCGGTGTGTGTTGGGACTTGGGCAGTTTTCCACTGTAGAAGTATGTTCAGTGTAGCCGTACCAAGAGCAATGGCTATTTGTTTCCCGCTACGGGATTTCAAGGGGTAAGTGATAGGATTGGGCACCGGGGGAGTTCTGTGTCCAAGTGTTTGTCAATCTCGTCAAGTACATGTGTCCAAAAGGGTTGAATGTGCGGACAGTCCCATAGAAGATGAACCAAAGAACCCTTCTGTCCGCTCCCTCTCCAACAGTCGGAGCTACAGGCGGGGTCAGCCTGATGTAATCTCTCTGGAGTGTAGTACCAATAATATACAAGTTTAGTGAAAGTTTCAGTTAGGCCGACATGCGTCGTTGTGTGGCGAGCCGTATAACACGCTCCGTCCCATTCCCGCGAGGTAAGATCATGGCCCAGATCTCTCTCTCCCACATTGCCCGACCGGCATGGTAGTTGTGAGTGTATCTAGATAAGAGCATTTTGTAGAGATCAGAGATAAGTTTCTTATCTGAGGATCTTTTAATGAGCCAACGCTCATAGTGGGTGAGAAGCCGCGATGCTTGCATCCGATTGTCAGGACGGAGGGCCCAATGTCGGAGCTGTCAGTAGTGTAGGTGCGCTGCTTCTGGGAGATCATGGTCAGCACGGAATTGCGGAAAGGGAATAACATCCCCTCTGTCGAACAGTTGGCCTATGGTGCGACAGCCCGCCTCTCTCCATCGTGCGAAGGCCCGAGGCCCAAAGAAGGTCCGAAATCTGGATGATCCAAAAAAGAGGTGAGCGGAGATGGGAATGTGGTAAGGGCGTGCCGTGTATTGACCCGATCTCAAACCTTGAGAATGGAGCTTGTTACGTGAGAAGCATATAGGTTTGTGTTGTGATCTGTGATCTAGAATACTCTCCATGTCATGGAATGGAGTGATGCATCAGTGGATGGATCACTCATTCCAGAGGAAGAGGAAGCAACGGCTGAAGTGTTGGTGCTGTCTAACTGATCTTGCTGTACAGTCAATAAACCATTGACTTCAACCTTTCAAGCGGATCTACTCTTCATTACACTGGCGACGAGTTGTCTATGCCTGATTGGGGACGGGCAACGCGGCGAAGCACCAATTCCCCTATACATGCCACTTTCTCTATTCGGATTCGGACTCGGACTTCAAATATTCTCGGACTTCACATGTACTGAGGGAAGAGGTATTGACGGATGATTTACTTCACTCATCCATGTGAGTTATAGCGCATTTTTGAGGAGTTTTGCACAAGATTCTTAAAATAGTTTGAATCCTACCGTTAGCCGTCGCGAGCTCATCTGCGAGCTACTGCGCTGCATCATCGCTTGCCTGTGGAACGCACAACGCAGATACACGTTCCTACGCGCCTCGTCATCTTGCGGCCATCTTGTTTTCCATTTCCATGGTAACGTCTTCACACGGAGCAAGCGAAGCACGGAGAAGTGTTTTTTTTCCTCAGATTGAACTTTATGGAAACGTTCAGGTCAACATTTTACATGTGGCAAAGGTAAAAGTCGATAAAGAGGTTTGCAATTGATTTTTCCTACCTCTGTTTGAACAAGTATCTCAAGAAGACATGTTGGCAAAACTCTATAAAGTGGTTTGTAATTGATTTTTTTTTTTCTACCTTTGTTTGAACAAACATTCATAGACATTTAGGATAATGGAAAACGAAGGAAACCTTGTTGTGTGAAATTTTTAATGTGAAATGTCAACGCTGTCATTTTACATGTGGCAAGAGTAAACTCAATTGGTTGGATTTTATTAAAAGGGGTGAGATGGCGTTAGCTTCATCTTCTAGCATGTCGCAACCACCGCCTTTTCTCTCTGAAGAAGGTGATCCAATTTTACCGTGGAAAAGATGGAAAAACCTTTTTGATTCATACATTGTGGCCATTGGGGGTGAAAAGTTTTCAGCTGTTAGAAAACAAGCCATTCTTCTTCACAATTTGGGCGTGTAAGGAAGGAATACCTATGACAGCATGGATTTAATCCCTATTGGTGGTGGTGATGGTTCTCCTGGTGACGTGTATGAGATGTCTTTAGTCATGCTAGAAAAATATTTTGGTCCCCGCATCAATGTGGTGTTGGAAAGACATAAGTTTTTTACTAGGATCCAAGGTCCAGTGGAACGTGTTGGCAGCTATGTCGCAGCTTTCAAAACTCTAGCTCGCACGTGTGAATTTGGTGACCTCTCGGATTCACTAGTGAGAGACCAGTTTGTGAGGTGCACCAACAGTGTTCGTGTTCAAGAAAAGCTTCTGTCGAAAAATCCTTCTTTGATTGAGGCTGTGGCTATTGTGGAGGGAATGGAGAACACTTCCAAATGGGTGAAAGAGATCAGGAAGAACAAAGAAGAGAAAGGCCTAAAACTTAGTGAAGTGCATGCTATAGATGATGAAGAAAACTTTGAGATTTGCAGTACCCTAGCGAAGATTTCTCCTTCTAATAATAGCAAGACACATGTTAAAAAGGACACACGTGCACGTGCTCCTTCTAAAGGTGCTCATAATAAGGGAGAACGTGACAGTCATCCTGCTGAGGGGAGTAGCAATTCTGGTGATAAAACTACTGCGCCTGGTCCTAAACCTAAGTGTATGAGGTGTGGTAGTTTTTCACATTTCTCCAATTATCCACACTGTTTTGCGAGGGAGGCAGTGTGTAACAAGTGTGGTATCAAAGGGCATTACGCTAGAGTGTGCAAGGTCTTGGACAAGAACCGTAACCCACAGAAAAATGTTGAGATCGTACGCACTATTCTTTTGAGTGTTAAGGGTGATGTTGGGTAAATAGATGCTGATAGAATAGTAATGCCAGAATGTAAAATCATGGTTGATAATTATGATTTTACTGTCCTAGCTGATTCTGGTTCGCCTTTTACCATGATTGGTAACAAGCAGTGGGATGAGTGTGTGGGTTTTGACAATATGACCTTGTTGGCAGCAGATATCTATCATGTTAGTTATGGTGGGTCTAAAATCAACGTCCTTGTTTATGTTCAAGTCCTTATCAAATTCAAGGACAGGCGCACCATGGGCAAAGTTTATGTGGCCGAAAGAGGGGACAATTTGCTTGGATGGAGACATCAACGTGACCTTGGCATTATGCTTAACCCTTGTGCTAAGGATCCCAAGGATCAGGTCATGTTAGTGGACTCCTTGGGTGCGAGTGATGAATGCTATGATAAGTTTCCAGAGGTTTTTTCTGATGCCTTGGGTTGCCTTAAGGGGTTTGAGCATCGCATCGTCCTGAAAGAAAGAGCTATACCCTGTGTACACAAAGTGAGGAGAGTACCTAATATGATGGTTGAGCCTCTCAAGACTGAGTTGCAGAGATTGCTTGATATGTGGATTAGTGAGGAGATTGAGGCCTCAGAGTGGCTTGCACCCATTGTTCTTGCCCCTAAGGATGGAGGAACAAGTGTCAGGATGTGTGTGGACTTTAGGGGATTGAACGAGTGGATTTGGGTTGATCGTCAACCCTTGCCTAACATATCTGAGTCTCTTAGTATTCTCAGAGGAGCTAGGATTTTCTGTGTGTTGGATCTATCTTCGGCTTACCACCAAGTTGTACTGCACAAGGACTCAAGGCATCTTACATCTTTCGTGACACCTTTGGGGGCTTACCGCTTTTTGCGAATGCCTTTTGGGTTGGCGGCGGCTTGCTTTCAAAGGGTCATGAAGATGATGGTACTGGGGAAGATACCTAATGTTATGTTTTTCCAGGACGATATTTTAATATATGGCAAAGATGAAAAAGAACATTGCTCGACTCTCTATACAGTGTTAGAGAAGCTGAAAGATGTTGGACTCACAGTTAAGAAGCAAAAATGTCGAGTGGGGTTGAGTTCTCTGACGTACTTGGGTCACGTAATCTCTGGAGAGGGCATACAACCCAAGTTGGAGCTAGCTGAATCTGTAGTGAAGGCTCCCGTTCCTCAAGATAAGGACCAGGTGAGATCGTTTTTGGGACTCGCTGAGTGCTATTCTAAATTTGTTCAAGGGTTTTGCAAGTGTAGCTGAAGCCATCAGGACTCTGACACTCAATAGACCAGGCAAACTGTGTCCCCTTCTTTAGCAGAGGGCCTTTGATTGTATAAAGGCTGAGATAGGTAAAATGCCCACCTTAGGACATTTTGATGTGAATCGTAAGACTGTTCTGCCGACGGATGCCAGTCTTAAGGGGTTGGGAGCTGTGCTCTCCCAGGTAGTGGATGGTGAGGACAGAGCTATTGCTTTTGCTTCTAGGGCTCTTAGAGATGCGGAGGTTAATTACTCTTGTATTGAGAGAGAAGTGTAGAGTGTTTTCTGGGCAGTGCAACATTTCAAGTTCTACCTCTGGGGGATTCCTTTTTTGGTTCGAGCAGATCATCGTCCTTTGGTTCAAGTTTTCTCGTGCCGCCACAATGAGAACATTACACCTAGACTCAAGCGTTGGAGTGAGGGACTACAGGAATTTAATTTTGTGGTTCGGTACATTCCTGGCTTGAGTAATAAATCTGCAGATTGTCTTTCTCGATTACCGGTTGGTCAAACCTCAGACTGCAGTGAAGTTGAAGGTGTACTTTGGGTTGCGGAGTCTGCTTTTTCATCTGAAGAGTGGTTGAAGGGTGTAGGCAGTGACAAGGATTTTGTTCTCCTTAAAGAGTGGATAAGTCATGGGTGGCCTGATTATAAGGCTTTGGATCTTAACATGAGACCTTATTGGGCTGTGAGGGAGGAGTTGTCGTTTTGTTGTGACAATCTCATGAGAGGTGATAGAGTGATTCCTCCTAGTGTTTTCAGGGACAAGATTGTTAACCTTGCTCATGAAGGTCATTTGGGTAGGAGTTTAACTAAAGCCCGGGTGAGAGAGAAGTAGTGGTGGCCTAGCATGGATCGCATGATCGAGGGTGTGGTTAAGGATTGTTTGTCTTGTGCTTCCAATGATAAATCTCACACTCCTAGAAATGCTCCTTTGTCTCCTGTTGAGGTTCCTGATAAGGTATGGACGAAGTTGGGTTTGGATATAGTAGGCCCGTTTTGAACTGTTACCTTCTTTTGAAAGGTTTGTTCTTTTACTTGTGGATTATACCTCTAAGTGGTTGGTCACCAAGTGTGTGTCTGTGGCTAACACAAAAGCAGTGATAGACTTTCTTAAAGATGTCTTTGTTTCGGAAAGGGTTCCAAGGTTCTAAGTCACAGACAATGGAGTACAGTTTGTCTCTCATGAAATGTGCAATTTTCTTAAGGATTTTAACATTATTCATCAGAAGACAGCTCTATATTCGCCTCAGGCGAATGGATTAGCTGAAAGGATAAACAGGGTGGTTAAGGGTTGTGCTCAGCGAGCTCTGGAATTGAAGTTACCCTTTGGTACTGTTTTGAGGGACACCTGGTGGGCTCATCGCACTACACCGAATGCTGTTACACTTAAGTCTCCCTTTGAAGATTTGAGGGGGAGGAAAGCTCTTTCTAAGTTGAATCCTAGCTGGCTGCCTTCCAGTGTCGGCAGAGGTATATCTGCAGCCACGAGGCGTACCGGAGTTACTGATTACCAGGGGAGGTATAAGTCAAGTTATGATTCTAGGATGAATGTGAAATACAAGAAGTGGTGTGTTGGTGATCAAGTGCTTGTGAAGAATCCTAGACATACCTTTAAAGGTAGATCTGGTTTTCTGGGTCCTTTCACCATTGTGGCCATCAGGAAGAATGTGGTAAAGGTAAACACAGATTGCTGGTGGAGTATGTCGAGATTGGTCAGACATACGGGTGGTTTCCAGAATGTGAGGGTTCCCAAACCTGCTTTGTCTGATGTAGAAAGTTCGGATGGGAATAGTGCTCTTGATGGAGGGGGATCTAAACCTTATTCTCCTAGGGGTAGAAGGGTGCCTATCAAATTGAAAGACTATGTGTTGTATTAGCGGTTATGTTAATTGTCTGTGCAACCGCCATATTATGGCGGTAAATGAACATTGCATGTTGTGCTAGTACTCAATTTTTACTTGCTTTGTTTTAATTTATGCTTGCTTGCGGGATGTCATTTTTCTGTAGTTGATTTGTTGTACTTCTATGAATTTGATTTTTATTGTTAATATTTGTTGTTGTTAGTTTTATTGGGAGGGGGATGTGTTGTGATCTGTGATCTAGAATACTCTCCATGTCATGGAATGGAGTGATGCATCAGTGGATGGATCACTCATTCCAGAGGGAGAGGAAGCAATGGCTGAAGTGTTGGTGCTGTCTAACTGATCTTGCTGTACAGTCAATAAACCATTGACTTCAACCTTTCAAGCGGATCTACTCTTCATTACAGTTGGGCGGTCGATGGTGCTTGGGCATGCAGGGGATCTTCATGAGGGTCGTACCCGCGACAGCCCGGTCCTGAAAAAGCCAATGCTTTTCAGATTCTGGTCTATTCCATTCGACCAGATACCGCAATTGAGTGGCATTGTAATAAAGTGCTAAATCCGAGGCCTCCCTCGTGTGGAGGAAGAAAGCTCACCAGCTTCTTAATTCTCGGCTTGCACCCCTGCCAAATGAAATGAGGAGCGGTCAGACTGGATCCGTTGCAACCAACCAGTGGGAGGGCCAGGGTCTGGAAAAGATATGCAATCTTGGGCAGAGTGGTCATTTTGATGGCCGCAATGCGCCCCAGCCACGAGATTGGGTATCGTTCCCATTTCAGCAATGCAGCCCGAATGTGTGTGTCTGCAAGAGGGAATAATTAATTTGTCTCATAGTTTGTAAAGTTGGGGCCAGCTGTATGCCGAGGTAAGGAACCGATTCCTCGGATCATTGCAGAGGGTAACGGACCTGAAGGTCCGACAATACAGCCTGTGGTAGGGATAAACCGAGCGAAACTGATTTCGTAAGATTGATTTTAAAGCCGGAGGCCCTTCCAAAGTTCTCTTGTTCCTCCAAGAAGCTTCCCAAGGCGGTCTCAGGCTGTGTGAAGGTGGCCAGCACGTCATCCGCGTAGAGGCTTACCGTATGGGTATCCCCACCAAGTAATATCTATTTTAAAAATATCAAAGTGTTTATCGTTTGCAAAAATATAGTTAAAAATATTGTTTTTTAATTAATGTTATGTATTTTAGTATATATTTTACATGTATTTGATGTAGTTTTTTTTGGCTAAGAATTTTGTATTTTTAATGTTACATTTTTAGTAGTTATTCCATTTTTTTTTTTAAATTTGAATTTTGCCTTTTTAGTTCCGTAGCGGGTTGTGGGTTTATAGGGGAATCAGGTGGGAAGTAATTTAATTATATTAAATGAATTTATTTTTTTTTATTTATTAATATTTGTTTAATTGAGATTTTATAGTTTTAAATGTATAAAGTAATTTATTAATTAATAATTGGTTCATTAATTTTAATGAATTATTTGGTAATTAATGATGGTAATTGTGTAATGAATTTTAGGTGTGTGTGGTCTATAGGAGTAAAGGGTGGGAAGTAATTTGTGTTTAATTTACAGTTGTTAATGTTAATTATTTGATATTTATTTTGGGTAATTTATTTTTTGCGTGGTTTTACTTTTAAAGGGGTATAGGATGGGTATTAAATACATTTTAATTACTTTATTATTATATGGTAATAGTATTTAATTTTAAAAAGTTGTAATTGTTTTTATTATTTTATTGTTTAATTTAGGTGTATGTTGTGGATACTATAGTGATTAAGTGTGTAGTCAATTAATTCTTAGTAGTTTTTTTAAGTAATATTTTTTAAATTGATTATTATGTTAATTATGGAAGTACATGTAATTTAAAATGTTGAAGTGTGGTATAGAGTAGGAAATAAAATACATTTAAGTATTCATTTTTTGGGTTTGTAAATATT
This sequence comes from Triturus cristatus, assembly GCF_964204655.1. Lineage (NCBI taxonomy): Eukaryota > Metazoa > Chordata > Amphibia > Caudata > Salamandridae > Triturus > Triturus cristatus. The sequence continues at coordinate 724,380,442 of NC_140590.1, read as the reverse complement.
TTCTAGTTTACATTTTAATTTTATATAATTGTATGTTTTTGTTACATGTAATTATTATTTTATAAGTTCTCTTTTTATATATTTAATATATTTGATTTTCCATTTTTTAAATATTGTTTAGTTTGATATAAATAAATGAGCAAAAAATAAAATATATATATTTATATTTCAATTGTTTGAGTATGAATAGTAATTTTTTTGTCTCTCCGCTATCCAACACTTATCCTACTGCTGCATTCAGTGGAGTGGGAAGAGTAATTTTTTCCCCTCTGCTATCTAACTCTCCCTTTCCCTACTGTTGCACTCACTGGAGTGGGAATAGTACATTTTACCCCTCTGCTATCCAACACTTTTCCTAGTGTTGCACTCACTGGAGTTGGAATAGTAAATGTAATTCCTCCGCTATCCAACATTTACCCTACTGTTGCACTGACTGGAGTGGGAATAGGTATTTTTACCCCTTTGATATCCAACACGTTCCCTACTGTTGCACTGATTGTAATGTGAAATTTAAGTTTAAATATTTTTAATAGTTTTATTTTTTAAATTTATTATAGATTTTTGTTTATATTTTAAATCCTTAATATATATTTTTATTTTTTATTTTTTAAACTTTTAACATATAAATTAAAAATAGTAAAGTAAATATGTGTATACATTGTTCTTGTGTTATTTTTTTAAAGTTTATTTGTTATACTGCATTAAAAGGTATATTAAATGTATTTTAATAAATATAATTTTATGTATTTTATATTCATGTATAACATGTGGACTTTTATATCTATTTTTACATCAATATTTTTTAGTCGATATTTTTGTACTTACTTGTATAAGTATAGGAGTCGATACTTTTGTTTATTTTTCACTCTATATATTTTTAGGTCTCGGCTGCGAAGGCTGCGCTTGCGCAGTCTCGCTCCGAGATTTAATGACTTGGAGAAGAGGGGCTTGAACCCGCCCCTGTTCTCCCCTGTTCTCCATTGGCTGGCCTCTTGAATGCTGGCCAGCCATTGGAGAAGAGGTCAGTCATTCAGATTAGGCCCCGTCCTTTTCGGATCGGGGGGCGTGTTTTTTGCAAGAAGTCTCAAGGAGGAGACAACAGCAAAACACGCCCCCGAATCCGAAAATGCCGCTGCCTTTCTCCGAGGCATTTCTGCTCTGCCTCGGAGAAAGGCAGTCGTGTGCTCGTCCGCTCCCCCTGCGTCCGGTGGCCAAATGTTACAGGTATGAAAGGGCTACGCGCGCCATCGTTGAAAGTAAGTAAGCACACGGAAGACAATGCGACACTACGAGTGCTTTTCATTGTCGTGCGTCTGCACTACTCATGTTTTGAGGTGCTGCAGCCTCGTTCACTTATGGGTTCGAACAAGGCCAGGCAAAAGTGTGCTAATTTGTCTCAGTTAGGAAGTGGCGAGGCTGAAGAGATCGATCTTTGTAGAAGACCAAAACCCTGGCACATAGGCTGATCGTGGCTAGCCTTTAAGCAGGGCATTGATCAGCCTGTGTATTTTCATAAACGATTTAGAGAATGTATTAAGTGTTCGACTGCTTGTGTGGGCTTTACGTGTCTGTTAGGGGCTTGGGGGTACACGTCTTATTCACAGCTGTAAACTGCGGTGCTGCTACTCTCAACCTCTCCCCAAGTCCAGGTAAACTAAGGTTACTCTGGTGGCGTCTGGCTGCCCCGCTGGACTCCGCGGCAGCACTGACCTGTTGACATCTCGGCTTCAAATGGTGTTTGTTGCCAGAGGGGTTTCTTCTAATTGCACCAGAAGCAGAGGCAGTCGCCGCCATCAGCTAATGCAAACTACAGCCCTGCAGCCACAGCCCGAAGCCCATCATGCACTCCAGTCACAAGGGACCCGCTAATTTCCGGACTGCGTCTCCCCAACCCCTCCTTAGCCCTAGCCCCCCTCTCCACTCCCACATTACACATTTGGGAGAGGATATGGTCCGTCGGCTAGACTGCCGACTTTGGTGCTGGAAACCCGGGTTCGAGCCTATGGGTCGCGTCCACATCCTGTGATTCAGGGCAAATCACTTCATCTCCCCGTGCCTGAATGTGTACTGTAAATACGGTGCTCGTGTAAAGCTCTCCAATACCTTCGGGTCGAGTTCGCGCTATATAAATATGCAACAACAAAAAAAAAACGCTAGACTCTAACCAATAGGAGTGTCGGACTCTCTCAGACCCTGGTCTGCCTCACATAGAAGCCATAATCTCCCTCCCGATTGGCTGTCTGTGCCAACGAGAGCCAGGGGTAAACTCTAATCACGGAAAGAGCCCGTTCTCCACTGTGGCTCATCGCATTAATGCGAGCTCGTGGCAGTGCTGGGAGTTTCCCAGAATTAGTTTAATCGTTATCCCTGTTGACTGATTTTGAAGGGCTGTTTTTATGTGGTATACAAACCCCAGTGATCAAGTATAACCGCCGATCTTTTTATTAAATAAGTGTATCTTCTCTTGAGCGTCTCAAGGGAATGCTTCCGTTTCACACTAACCTGCGGTCCTGCAAGAGGGAGGGGAGCCAGGGCCCCGATAGTTATCTTGCAGGGTGACAGTGGTGTGCGGCTCAAATCTGTCAGTGTTTGTGAAGGAGTATTATGAAATAATTACTGCACGCCTCCAAGCGTTGACATACTTTGCCCAGTTGTTGCATCATCTCATTTCTTGTGTTGTTTGCCGCATCTGTAGACGTTGAAATTAATATTCTCCAGATACAGCGATGATCCGTTCCAAATCAAGTGCTGAGTCACTCCATTGCGAGTGATTAGCAACGGTTGTCATTTCAAAACCCTTATTAACCGGCCTTGACGAAGCCAATAGGCCCCTTCACATGAGCGCCTTTGGCAATGGATTTTAGCTGCTGTGCTCTAATGCACTTTTTTAATATTATAAAAACGAACAAACGGGAGTGGGTTGGGGGACAAGTCAACAGAGGCAGGGCTGGAGAGGAGGACGTGGATGGGATTAGGACATACAAAATGTGGAAGCACACGGACAACGGAAGGTAGACGCAAGAGCGAGGGAGGCAAATGGACAGTGGAAAGAGGTTGAGGTAGCAAGCGGAACGGAGATCCGACGGAAGGGGTAGGGGCAGCAGGTTGACTGCAGAAATTGGGCCAGAGGGGCCGAGGAAGCAAACTGACAACTGTGGGTGGGAGGAGCCGGGGAAGCAAACTGACAGCGGATCGTGGGTGGGACTGAGGAAGCAGGCTGGCAAGGGAGGATAGTGTTTAAACAAAAAGTACAAAGTAGCTCCTGAAAAATAAGCAGTGGAAGGACACAAGTTGTGCCCAGGGGAGAAACCAACAGAAGAGGAGGAAGAAAACGCCTACAAAAGCTTACAAATGAGAAGCTATCAAATTACAGTGACAATGAAGCCAACCAATGGCAAGCACTTGGTGTGCTCTAAGCCTAGTGTAAGCTAACGAGATGTCTCGTAGCAGAAAACTATGCGCTGTCTTAGGCAAGAACTAACAAGCATTTACAATGCAACGGTCTTGGCATTGTTAAAGTTAGAGGTATTGGCATTGCTCATGACATTATTTTTGTTTATGTTTATGTTTTTGTTTTTAAAACATGTAGAGAAACGGCATTGTTGTTTACAATGTCAATAGCTTAGTCAATGTGTGTGTAGGTGGCTCTGTGTGTGGGTGCAAATGCAATAGGTCTCGCATTTGAGAGTGATTGTTATTTACAATGTCAATAGCTTAATGCCGTTTCTTTAAATGTTTTAAAAACAAAAACATAAACAAAAATGTCATGAGCAATGCCAATAGCTCTAACTTTACCAATGCCGAGACCATTGCATTGTAAATGCTTGTTTACATTGATGTTGAGTCAGTGAACCAATGAAACCAAGCTCTCATGCTTGCTCTTGTCATTGTGGGCCTTTACGCTTTCCTAATTAACTGCAAAGAGAAGCATGCTCCAGGCGTTCACGCATTACATTTTTTTAAGCATAGCATTTACTTACGCAATTGGCAACGAATACAGCTTAGGATATATCCTTTCGGGCCCTCAATGGAGAAACAATTATACAAAGGATATTGCGTCTATACAAGGAACAGATGATTTGTCAGATTGAATCGATTTTCGATTGAGAGATTTGTCAAGAAGCATTTGTACTGTTGTGAGCCTCCAGGGGTTGCTTACAGTAATAAATTGTGCAACGCATTTACCTTTTGGCAGTTGGGACAACAGTCTTTCTGGGCTTGTGACAGCTTACCATTAACGCACTGCATAGTTGATTTGACTGATGTTTTATTTACACAGTAGCGTGATCTCTGAAGAAGACATGAGTATGCTCTAAAACCTGTAAATATCGTTGCATACCATGTACTTGGTGGCCATGTTGTGCAAGTTTGGGAAACCTTGTAGTAAAATCAGTTTTGGTGAGTTCTACTGGCTCACGAAATCCACACATACCACAGTGTTGGCTGCTATTTTGTACAAGTTTGAGACCGCGTGCATTTTCAGCAGTTTTGCATACGCATTTTGTGCTTGTTTTATTGCTGACAGGCACACCTTTTGTGTTTATTAATTCCACTTAATTCTGCCTACATCTTTGGCGACAGACACACCACGATGCATGTGATTGTCATCATTCTTCGATATTTGAAGGAGTCTGTAATTTTTTAAACCAGCAATTGTGTGTTTAAAGTCGTGAGCAGTGGTCATGGGTGTGTGACATTTGCACACGTTTGTATTACTTTTTGAAGTGTGAGGTAAATTCATGTTTTGAATATTCTAATCACGTTTGAAGATTCTGAGGCAGTTCTTCTGGAAATGGCTAACCATCAAATGTTCCATCATCCTACTGTACTTTTGAAAATACCTGGTAAGGCTGCTTCAAACTGGAAAAATGGTTTAGAAAATGTAACAATTATTTGGTTGCTATTGACGGTAAAGTCTTTCCAGCTGAAATAAAATCGGCGTTATTATTTAGTTTTCTTGAGTGCTGCTTTAGAAATATTTGGTCATCTCCAGCATTTTCCGGCAACACAGATGTTTTCAAGGAAGCTGTGTGCAAACTAAAAAAAACATTTACAGACGACTCAAATTGTGATTTCACAACATAGTTTTTTAAGTTTAAATGGATTTATTGAGATTTTCAATAGTGAGAAAACATAGAGGCATCGAGAAAAGCACAATGCAGAAAAAGACACAATCCACAGGTGATGTCGTAGCGAAGAAACACATATCAGCATCGGAAGATAGGGGATACAGAAAGCACAGACATAGCAGTGAGTGGATTACATCATGAAGAGCTCTGCCCCTGCATGAAACCAAAAACAGTAACACCCCCCCCCCCCCCCCCCCCCCCCCCCAACCCCCACCCTGTCTGGTGAACACAGTAATACAATGAGCAAGACCCATTTCTTTATCTTCAGCGTCGCTAACTAAGCAGTTGGGGAAGTTGGTGGACTGTGCCAGAGGTCCGATAGACGCAACACTCGTAGGTATTTAGGCTGGGTATTCTCGTTGAATTCTGATGAGAGCAGCTTTAGAAAGGAGCTCCAAATTTTCTGAAAGGAGGCAGTGGAATTGTTCAGAGTGGCTGAGATACGTTCCATTCCGAGGATATACCATAGCCTATGCAGCCATCCCGTGTGAGTAGGAGTGGTGGAGGATCCCCAATGGGACACTGTTTTGCAGCGCTGCCCCCAATGCCAGCCCCATTTGACGTCCCCTCATGCTCTTGAGTGGATATTTGATGGGATTAGGAAGGCCTAGAACAACGTAGACAGGGAGCCTCGGGATCTGTGTGTCAAATAGGTCGTCGACCGTGTCCAGAATAGCGTTCCAGTAGGAGGTCAGCAGCGGACAATCCCACAGTATATGCAGTAGTGATCCCTCACTATCACAACCTCACCAGCAAGTGAAACTCCGATGTGGGTTGCCTCTATCCAGACGCGCTGGCGTAAGGTACCAAAGGTGGCTATTTTCTTGGCTGTTTCTATTCTAGCTACATTCCGAGCTGTGTGTTTGGCCCTATAATAAATCCCTTCCCAGTCTATCTGAGAGAGGTTGCCCCCTAGTTCTCTCCCCCACCTCTGTTGGCTCGGCATAGCTTGTGAGCATGGGTTGTGTCTGATCATGTCGTACATTTTGGAGATCAGTCCCTTGTCGGTGAGTTTAGTGATTAGCCATTTCTCATACTTAGTCGGCAACCTCCCTGCTCCCTCATTCCCTGCTGAAGTACCCAGTGTCACAATTGCAAATATCGCAGACGCTCAGTTTCGGGAATCCTGCATTCCAACTTCATCTGAGAGAATGATAGGATTGCCGAGTGGTCAAAGAGATTGCCCACAGAACGACAGGAAGTATCCCGCCAAGCAGCGTATGTTTTGTCAGACCAACCAGGCGTGAATTCGCTGTTCCCGAACAGGGGAGTCAAGGGAGATGGGAAGGTTGTAAGCTTTCTTGATGTCGCCACCCCATCCCAAACAGACCTCACCGATTTGGTGATTGGAGAACGCATCAGACTGCGTGTGTGTTCGGCTTTCTTCAAAAAAGGAACTTTCCAAAGAGGAATTCCCGCAAATGCTCGGTCTTGAAAGAGCCATTGTTTTTTTTTTATTCTAGCCTAGCCCATTCCACCAGGTACCTCAACTGGGTCGCTTTATAGTAGCTGAGTAGGTCGGGTATCCCCAATCCCCCGTGCTCTGGCCGCATATATCCTAAAGCTTTGCTCATTCGTGGTCTTGCCCCTGCCCATATGAACTGGTTAACGTCCCACTGTAGCGAGGCGAGCATCCCTGGGGGAGGCAACACCGGCAAGGTTTGGAATAGGAAGAGTGCTTTGGGCAACAGGGACATTTTGACCACCGCTATTCTTCCGAGCAGCGAGAGATGGTGTTTGACCAAGCGCCCAGATCTTGCTTTGCCCTTTGTACTAACTTGGTGTAGTTCAGCTGAGCCGTTTGGCACACTGACACTGCTAAATCCAATCCCAAGTAGGGAATAAAATCCACTATGTGGATTCCGGACAGCCAATCCTCCTTTGGGTGGAGGGAAGAAGACGCTGGGTTTAAATTTAAGATGAATGATTTATCCACATTGACTCGGAAGCCTGACACTCTCCCGAAAGTGTCCAGCTCTGCTAGGAAGGCGAGAAGCGATTCCCGCGGATCTGTCAGTGCCGCTATCACATCATCCGCGTATAAACTGATCGGCACATCATCCACGTATTAACTGATCAGGTGTGTTTCTCCCCCAAATGGAATCCCCTTGATGGTGGGATTATCCCTGACTCTATGCCAAAGGCTCGATGTACAGGGCGAATAGCAAGGGGGACAGCTGACATCCCTGCCAAGTTCCCCTCTGAATAGCGAATGGTCGCGATGATATGCCATTCACCCTAATGGAAGCTTTAGGGCTATTGTAGCAGCAGCCCACCCACTCCCGAAATCCACACGGTTGAACGCTTTTTCGGCGTCCACCGTCAGCAAGATTGCGTCCATTTGCGTTTGGTGGGCCTTGTCGATGAGGTGGAGTATCCCCTTAGTATTGTCCCCACATTGGCAAGATTGAATAAACCCGGCTCTATCAAATTGAGCATATGGGGGCCCAGTCGTGTAGCGAGTATTCCCGTGAATATTTTAAAATCCACATTGAGTAGAGAAATCGGGCGGTATGAGCTACATTGCTGCCTATCTTTACCCAGCTTAGGCAGGACCACTATTGCTGCACCTAATATCGTCCCTGGGATCGGATTTTTACTCCCAAAGGAAGTGTACAGCCTCGCAAGGAGTAGAGCCAATATGTGGTAATTTTTTTTTTAAAAAGGGTAGGGAACCCGTCCTGGCCGGGAAAGGGCAGGGAACCCGTCCAGGCCGGGAGACTTAAGCACCTTGAGGCGCGAGATTGCCGAGACTACTTCCTCAACCTGGATGGGTAGCATCTAACGTTGCCGCCTGATCCTGGGTGAGTGTGGACATAGTGATAGGTTGGAGGTAGTCTAAGGAATCTTGTTCTGATGAGGCATCGGCTGCATATAATTGTTCGTAAAATTCCCGTAAGGTATGGGTTATCTTGTGATCCCCGTTTATCTCCCCCCCCCCCCCCCCTATCCGCTTCCCCTTAGTGAGGAGACCCGAGTTTGTTGTCTGTGGGCCCTGAGCCTATTAGCCAGGAGGCTGCCTGTACGATCACCGCTGACGTAATAAGAGTGTTTCAGTCTGGCCGTCGCGTATTCCACCCTGTCTAGGTCTATCCCAGCTGACTGTGCCCTGGCTGCCTTGAGTTTCCTCCAGACTCGAGGCGCCCCAGTTAGACTATGAACCCTTTCAAGCTCTTGAACCCGCGCGGACAAGGATGCCCTCAACTCCTTATGCTCTCTGTTGTCGGCCGCTGCTAAAGCTATTCGCTCCCCTTTTACCACTGTTTTCATTGCTTCCCATAGGGTCGTGGTTGCTATGTCAGGGGTGTCGTTGAAGGCGAGATAGTCCTGAATACATTTAGTGAGTTGTTTCTCCACCGTTTTCCTATGAAGCATGTTTTCCTTAAGCCTCCAGCAGCCAGCCTAGCGAGGGCCCATTCTCAAAACAACAGTGATGGACAGAATGCAGAACAATGTCATACATTCACCCCAGTACAGAGATCTGGGCCTAAATCCATCGTTTTTTTGCTCACCATGCCGTTCCATTGTCCAGGGCCCATTGTCAACAATAAACTCACTATCAGTGCGTCATGATCCGACCGAGCGGCTGGTTAGATGCTCCCTGCCTTAACTGCCTTATTGATCTCCCCCGTACCCAGGAAATAATCTATGCGCGTGTAGGATCTATGTGCATGAGAGAAAAAGGTGTATTGGGAGGAGGTTGGATGGGCTTCTCTCCAAATGTCCATTAAACTCCTCTCCTGCAGCCATTTCTTCCACTCCCTTGACATTTCACCCCTATGGGAGTAGGATGCCTGTGATTTGTCCTTACCCGAGTCCAGTACAAATTTAGATTCCCCCCCCCCCCCTTCAGTAAGGTCATGCAGTTCTGGGAGCCGAGCGCATCTGTTGAAGCTGCTTTGAGAAAGCTCTCGGAGCTGGGGGCGTATATGGAGCCTATCACAATGGCTTGGGATCCAAATTGTATAGTATAGGCCAGCATTCTCCCCTTTAACTCGGCCACTTTCTCTTTCACCACCCCCTTACAGCGATTGGATAAGAGTATGTCCACCCCTACTTTCTGGTCCCCTGTGGTAGAGAAATATTGTTGAGGGAATGCTCTCGAGCGCATGCGATGGCAATCCTTGGCCAGTAGGTGTGTCTCCTGTAGAAGACATATGTCAGCCTCTGCATGTTCCAAATAGGACAGGATTGCATGTCTTTTAACAGGGTTAGTGAGCCCTTTAATGTTAAGTGTGAGTATTCTCACTTCCTTAGTGAACATGAACAGTGGTATCAAATGGCGCTAGTGCATCCCCTAGGGCGCGCCCCACTCCCCTGTGTGGCAAATTCCTCCCTCTAGCGAGTGAAGTCAGGTGGGCCAGTAAACGAGTGTTTAGGAAAAAGTGCCAGGAAGACCCAGAGCCGCTTTCAAGAAAACTGTCTTGAAACCGGACGACTGACTCTCCTCCGCCCCCCCACCCCCCCTCCCGAACCCCAACAGGCACACAGTAAGTACCCCCCAGCAGTCCAAGGGTCAGCCCTGTGAATGACCCAGCCCTGCCCGCATTCAGCCTCTTTTCCCTCCCTAACCCCAACCTTGAGCCCAGTGCGCGAGTCCTTGGTAGTCCCGAAGAATAAGGGCATAGTGTTGCCATTCGTCCCGGTCCCCCGCCCCCAACAGATGAATTCGCCGCCGCCAGCCTCTCATGTGCCACTTATCTGGCCCTCAATCATTGGAAGAGTCGCTATGAGGAGGTGTGACCCCTTGGCCAGCTTCTCCAACACCGCCTGCCGTTCCTACGCCATAACCGAAGGGTCTTCAGTGCTCGTTTCGCACTCCGCCTCCCTGTCACCTTTTGCTAGCGCTCCCTGTGGTTTTACTCTGTTGACTCGCTCCATACTCCGACTGTGGGTGCTCGATGCCCACCACTCGAAAAATGTCCTGCAGCGAGCGTAGCTGGTGCAGTTTGCCCTGCCACTTAAAGATGAGCCGAAAGGGCTGTCCCCACGAGTATGGCACTCCCTGACTCCTAAGGTGCACCGTGGCCACTCGGAAGTCCTTCCGTTTTTGAAGGGTAATCAAGGTCGGGTCTTAATATAGGGCAACAGGGTGGTCCTGGTACATGAGAGGTTGTTTGTACCTGGCCGCACGCAGTATACGCTCTTTAAGTCTAAAGTCGGGTAGGTACGCCAGGATGTCTGGTGGGGGTGCCGGCGCTCGTCGCTGTAGGGCCACTCAATGCGCCCGTATTTCAAAGTCTTGGGCCTCCCCTAACACACTCCTGAAGAGGCCCTGCAGGTATTGTGTGATGTTCAACCCCCCCCCCCCCCCGCCTGAGATGGCACTCCCTTAATGCGGATGTTGTTTCGGCGTGAACGATTTTCCAAATCCTCTGTATGTGAATGGAGATCGATCTGTTGCTCCTTGAGACGGAGAACCTCCTGCTGCAAGTGTTCTATTTCCTCATCTCTGGCTTGTTCCTGGTCCTCGAGGGATGCCACCCTTTTGCCCACTGCGTCGATATCTCCCCGCACTTCTTTGACCTCTCTTGCAAGGTCCTCCTTCAACGTGCGAAAATTCTCCCTCAGGGTGCTGAAGCGTCTCCAGGAAGGCTCGGGTAACCAGGGCATCCTGGGGATCACCGTCCGCTTCCCCTTTGCGTTAGCGGAGAGGCTCGCCCATCCTCACCGCCGGATGGCGGGGGCCTAGCCAGCATTTCCTTGAGGGACCTGTCTTTTTTCCCCTGGCCAGCCGCCTTGTCTGCTGCGCAGTATTCTGCCCCTCAGTGACTGTTGTGGAGAGAGGCGCTGGTTGCTGCCCGGGGCGGATTATCAAAGGAAGTGGGGTCCGCAGTAGAGTCTTCTTCAATCCCCTCCCCGAGGAGGTCTGCTGCAACCCTCCGTGAGGCCCTTTCACAGCTGGCGCCGGCCCTCAGCGGCAAAGACTTTGGGGGTTGCCCAACACCACCACGTGGCCGACTCCGATTGCACCCGGTCACAGGGCCGCACTCGCTAGGCTGTGCAACGTATACCTCCACACACTGCTCTGCTAGATGCCGCAAAGCACTCCAGGGGGTGTCCTATGTGCCACTATCTGTTGCTGCCCCTAGCCCTCAGGCCTCCAACGCCGGCCAGACCTCCATCCTCTCCACGGGCCCTCCAACTGTACATCCCCGGACTTAGATGCAAGGTCTCTTGCCCAGCTCGGGGCGATCCGCCAGTAAGTATCCCCCTCAGACCCACACCATCCACAGGAGCTCCGCCAGGGGGGTGCCGGGGTCCCTGCTCCACCGCAGGCCTGGGGCTTCGATGTGGCACCCCCACCGCTTGGTACCTTCAATCTTCACAGCCAGCCGGTGTCTTCACTCGCAGCCTCCCCTGAGAGCTGACAGGCAGGCCACTCTGACACAGTGCCTCCCTCCGGGATGCTGTCTGGACTAGGCCTTTGTTCCGCGGTCTTCTTCCGTGATGTTGTCCGCCTCCCGACAGCTCCATGCACTATCCAGCACCGGTCAGTTGGTGTCCACCTGTATGCATCACCGGGGGGCCTGCCAACACTGTCCCCGCTTCACGGCGGCCCGCCCAGTATTCAGCTTCCAGGCCTCTCTGGCCTACAGCGGGCCTGCACAGGCCTCCACCCTCTGTTCGTGCACAGCACCTCTCTTCCTGCTCACCGCCACTACGCCAGTGGTGCTCCGGAGGTACCTCCGGGATCAGACCGGCTGAGATCCGCCCCTGTGGCTGGAGTGGTGGGCCCGCTCATGAGGATTGTCACGAAACCGCCGCTATCTTAGCTCGCCGGCTTCCGTCTGACTCTCTGCTCTCCGCCCACGTTAGGTGGCCCCCAGGACGAGATTGGGGGCGCTCTCGGGGTCAGACAGGTCTGCGCTCCTATTCTCCCCCAAATTTGCTCGTCCTTGAGGGGGAAAGTCTAGCGTTTATGGCTGGGCTGGGCGCTCGGGAACGGGGAGATGATCAGGACAAGTCTCACTCGTTCGCCATCTTGGCCACATCCCACAGCCAGTGTTGCCAGATTTTTAGACCCGTCCCAAGCCCAATGCAGCTCAAATATAAGCCCAAAATAAGCCCAATCAGACCAGTTTCAGCCCAAAAACCAGCCCAAATTAGCAAGTGTCCAATTAAGCGCAAATCGACATCAGAACCAATTTTAATGACAAATATACATTCTATTCAATATACAGATGGTGGGAGGGTGTTAACTGGGCACCTGCCTTAATGCTACTCATTTTTAAGACCTGTTCTCCCTGTGACTTTGTCATGTGAAACAGGCACTGCTCAGAATACAATAGTCGAACACAAAGGCAACAATAAAAAATGTCTAGCGAACTGGTGATTAATGATCCTGCTGGAGAGCAGCCCTTTGCCTGTTTGTAGTTTTGAAATGCAGATAGGCTGTATTTTATTTGGATAGCTCAGTGGGTTACTGCCTTTGTCACAGAGATTCTTGTGTTACTTGCAGTTCAGAAATTACAATCCTAACATAGGACAGTGACTTATGAACTGTCATGAAAGAGCTGCATACAAACATGGATGGTATAGTTAGAACTTTTTTTTGTGTTACTATATAGTTAGAAATTCCCCAGTCTTTCATTATTTTAATGTTGCTCAAATGAGTTTGGGCCGATATACATTTTTATTAATAAAGCCAACCCCCAACCACTGGGTATGCTTTAAATCCCGAGTTTGTGCTTTCCCAGCCCAAACCCTCTTAAAATATACTGCCCAACAGTATGGATGACATTTAATTCCTACACCTTGTAATCCTCATAGACTGAATGACATACTTGTATGATTCATTGTCTATGTATATTGTGTGTGTGATGTAAAGTACTGTGAGTGACACCCTACACTGATATGAATAGCGCTACACAACAAATGAAATGCATATGATAGGGGGCTACAGCGACATGAAGGCACTGTTGGAGGTTGGTAGCAATGGTATCTGCTGAAAAAGAGGTCATTGATGAGGCGCCAAAAAAGACTTTCGCACTAGCGCTAAACACAATTGTGTCATGATGTCTCACTGTCACTTACCTGGTCGCTGGTGAGTCACGCGGTCACCGGCGGTGGGTGGCTGGCAGGCAGACTGGACTGGAAACTAACGCAGGCTGGCAGGCTGGCAGCAGGCACGGTGGCAGTGGCTGGGCCTGGGCCCGTGGGTGGGCCTGGGCGCTGGCGGGCCTGGAGTGACTGCTGGGGTTGGAGTGACTGGGGCTGGAGTGACTGGGGGCTGGGCTGGAGTGACTGGGGCTGGAGCGACTGGAGCTGGAGCTGGAGTGAGCTGGGCCTGGGCCCGGGCGGCTGAGCCTGGCCCTGCTGATGAGTGCACTAGTCGGAGTCGGAGGAGTCTCGGTCTCTCGGACTCGTCATTGTCTCTCCAGTCCTACTCCTCCTCAGTCACACACAGTAGACGTGACGTCACGTCTTCACTGCCTGCGCGCTGCGCTGTGTGACTGCTGCCTGTGCTGCACTCCGCATACGTCGTCGTCATCAGCAAGCATGAAGCAAGCAGACACTGTCACTCTCATAGATCGCCGCCGTGCTGCCGTAAAGACCGTGCTCCTCCGGTCAGCCCCCGCATTATATGGGAACCGCGGGGGCTGACCTAAAATTAATTCCCAGGGCCGTCATTGGTAGCGTTTTCGCGCGCTACTACATGACGGCCCTGGAGACCCCCCACATTGGCTAATTATTTGCCATGGCCCACGAGGGGTACGGTAAAGTTAGGTGGTGCCTGCAGCCTGCGTGGTCTGGCTGAGGCCAGGGGCTCGTCTCGGTGTGACGTCACGTAGTGTGTGTGCACTGTGCTGCTGTGCAGACTTGGCAGGCAGCAGGTGCCACGCCCGGCCCCGGGCCCGGCAGGCAGCAAGTGCAACAATGTAACAACTAGTCAAGTCAACTTAGCCAATGGCAACTGCAACATTGACCAATGACTTGCTGCGTTGCCGACCGTTGTCTGGCTTGGTTCGTTGTTGCTTGACTTGAGTTGCTACCTGCTGTGGCTGGCTGCTGGCTGGCCTGAAGAAGATGTCACGTCCCCTCTCTGGGTAGGGGGGTGGGTGGTGGGGGGCTGGGTGGCCGCGGGATTCGGGAATGATGATTGCTAAATGCTAATGCTGACTTTCTGGCCTGGGGCTGGGCCGCTGGGCGGGGCCCGGGAGGATTAAACAACTTTGATTGAATTGAATGACCACCGCCGGCGCCACAGCGCGGCGCGCATTTTAGGCAGAGGCAGGAGCGATCTCATGCGTGTTGTGGCGATGGTGGGCGTGGGCGCTCGCCCCAGGCCAGTATTTCCCGCACAACTACATAAATCCAGCCCAAAAAGTAGCCCCCGCCAGGCATGGGTCTTTCCCGCACAACTGGGGAAAAAGTCGCCCAATTGTGCGGGATATAGCCCAATCTGGCAACCTTGCCCACAGCATAGTTTTTTAAAAAGATTAATTAGTATGGTGCCGGTTTAAGTATATGTAGCTATATAGGAGGTTCTGGGTTCTGCAGCTAATTGCGAGTTTGGTGAAAACGTGGATATGTAAATCGGAGACTGGTTTGTTTTTTAATTAGAAAAAAATGCAGAAACAATTATTAGCATGTCACAATCCCAGGGTTACTGAAGTGTTGGACATTGCTAAAAGCCTTGAAAGGTCTTTGTTATCAGCTAAAAATTTGGCGAAAGGTGAAGTTAATCCAAATGCATTAGTGTGCGCAATTCAGGTTAAAGAGAAACCAGCTGAAAGTATAATAAAAATACATGTTGGTTCTTTTAGGTGTGGGTAACAAGTAACAATCCGAATTGTCATGCTATATGTGGGAAATGTAATAAACCCAACAGAATTGGACACTTTCAGAGTGTATTCAAAACCAGCAAGCCAAGTAGCGCTATTAAAACTAATACTAAGGAAAATATGGGGAAATGTTTTGATAACATGGAGTACATCTGTAGATTCTGATAGAGATTTAAATGTGTATGCAGTTCAGACTGGTTTTAAAGCACCTTTAGGATTAGTTACCTTTGGCAGTGTTAATATTAACATCATGGCTGATTCGGGATCGCCTATTGCCAATTTGTCAAACATGTTTTAGAGAAAAATGAAACCGTAAAGTCTTGAAGAAAACTGAGGTGAATCACGAGGTTTTTTGTAATTTTGATATTAAAATGTTGGGGTTCTTTTGAGGGCAGCCTTGAACTTCAAGAACATATAATACATTAAGGTGTATATGGCCATTAATGGTAGAAGTATTGTCGGGTGATATGATTTAGGAAGTCGTGGCATTGTATTGGGCTCAGGCACAGGCTGTCTGATTTCTTTGGGCACATACCTATAAACTGTGTTAATGTGCACCATTTTAATGTACTAGATGTGATTGACAAACACAAAGCAGTTTTTACTTCGAAGGTTGGCCATGTAAAGAGAAACACACCTAAGATGTTACCGTGTCTCATTTCCAAGCATAACATGTATTTCTACAGTATTGCTTTGAAAACGATATTTTTAAAAGTTTTTTTGCATATTTGTAATTTTGTAACGATGATTGTTAGTTTATTTGCCCATGAATAGGCCTCAGTTGGTTATGATGCCATACCAATGGTAACGGCTGTAGGTCTTATTAATTCACTGGGAAAAGTTATGCCAAATTTGATAGGTTTGATCTCTTTATTTTAAAACGTTACGACCGAGCCAATAGGCTTGACGTACTTATTATGAAAAGCATGTGTTAAAGGCATTATGCCTTTAACCCCTTAACTGCTGAGGCTTTTCACCCCCAGTGCTGATCCCTCCCTGTTTTTTTTATTTTTTATAAAACATTTTTATTGGCATTTATAAACAATTACACACATAAGCACGCATGATAATGCAATTGTTATATAGGCGTACATAGCAGGAGCGCCCATTCACGTCCTTTTCGGGCTCTCAATCTCCTGGGCCCACGGGCTGCGCGTCTCTATTCTGAATTTAGCCTCAAGTAAGTGACCGGGGTCTGCGTCTGGGTGTGCCCTATTGGATCGCACGGTGGTCGCCGCGCTGTATGGGGGCTGTGCAGTGTGATTAATCCCCTGTGAGGTGTATCATAGAGGTTATAGTGCTGCAGCCATTAAACTAACCGTCAACTAACTGGGGGATCCCTCCCTGTTTTGATGTTTGGGACACTACGTGATTAAGCTTCCGTAACGTTTTTTCCCCCAGAAAGGTCTCCAGGCCAAATGGGCGTTCTTCTTTCTTTTTTCTTTTTCTCCCACATCTTGAGGAGTCTGAAAGTACCAAGGGTTTGTGGATTCCTCTGGAGAAAACCGAGAAAATAGCCCAAATCTATCCATTTTGTTTTTTATGTGAAAAAGTGGTTTACAAGAAAGCATGTTTCTTTTCCTAGAAAGTAAACAAAAATATTTGCTTTGTGTATTTAACCATCTTCCCAGCTTTCAGATTAAGTGCAGTCATAAAATAAAATCATGTATTTGCCACAGTTTTTGATTTTTCTAACTAGCAGTCTATTTTTCCTATTCCTTTCCAGTTTCAACTTAGTTGCAGTTTGTAATGAAAGCAGGCGTGAAACCCATGGGTGAACATGGAAAGCTATACATTTCTGAAAACTAGACACAATTTTGAATTCAGCAAGTGGATATTTGTGTAGATTGATCAGGGTTTTCGAAAATATAATCCTTGAAATAAAAATTAAAGTTCCAGGCGATTTCTGGTGGGTCACGAAAAAACAATTAATAAAGATGCCTATATATTTTCCACGTATCTAATCACATTTGCTGTGCTTCAAAGCACTGGTCAAATGTCAGACTTTGTTTTCTGACAAATTGCTGCTTATTGTTTTTTTAGCATGGGAATAGGTGTTTACTTCAAGATTAGAAATGTCAAAATTAACTATATGACAAGCTTGCTGGGTACCTGGAACGTGAAATGAAAGACTGTAGGATATATAGAAGGATGGGATTATTAAGCCCATACAGGGCGTGATAGTAGGAAAGATGGATTATAAAATACATCTGTCAGCATAAGTTAGATTGTACAATTTGAATCATGTATAGATAATTTTTCATTAAATATCTAATGTATATTATATGTTCAAAGATGGCCCCGTAATGTGACTTCTCCGAATTAAGTACTAAAGCCAGTCATTGATGTATGACATGCAACCAAAATAGATATAAAAACAGGAGTAAAACATGGCCGTCGTCATTGATAAAGGCTTTTTGCGGGAATGCGTCTGCATGCACAAAAGATCCAATACATTTAGATTACTCTCTCCCCTGAGTGCTGGTCTTATTCTTTTCTCTAGAGTATAATAATAATGGGGGGGGGTATCACCATCAAGAATTCTCAGTAGCCTTGTAAGTTTATTTAACAGATGCCAAAGGTGAGCACCCCACTCTGAAAAGTCTTCCAGCTCCAGTACCAGTCACCATCTGCCACATTTATGACCAGATCAATATCTTGGTGTAGGAAAGTGGGTTTCTGTTGCAGTAACCCCCCCCCCCCCTTTTTGCCTGACACTTGATGCACTTTGACTTGATGTGCTCTGGGTACCTGCCAATCGGGTACCCAGGGCTTGTGTCCCAAAACTGTATCTTTGTACCCACGATTGGCACATCTCTGGCCTCGGGTAAAGCCCCTTGTAAGAGGTACCATGGGCACTGTGACCAGGTAGGTCATGTCAACCGTTAACACTCTTTTCCCCATAGGAACCAATGTTACCGGTTTTTGTTACTAAAAATGTTTTGACCTGTGATTTGTATGGAAGAAAGTACCTATGCTTTAACTTAAGAATTGTCGTACTTACCTGTAAGTGACAACCTCCTGTTTATGATATCTCGGCATAATCACCTAAAGTATTTAAAGTAACTGAAAAGTAATCTAAGAGTAATTAAAATTAATTTTACTGTATTCTGAACTGTTTTAAAAGTAATGCAAACCTTACTTGTTTCCAATACAGTCCACAATTGCATTTCTGTGTACAGCCTTGCATTTGAAAATATTTCTTACTTGCCTGTGTCAAGTCCAGCTTGGTTCTACAAAATAAAATATAAAAATACATTTTTATACTTCCCTAATTGGTCTGGATTCTGCCTCTGAGTGTGTGCCTTCAGCCTTGATTGAGTGAATTTAATAAATGCATAACACACCCTCTGGATAAGCCTAACTGCTTGCCCACACTACCCCAAAGAGAGCTGTTAGTAGTTGTCTAGTTTAGCCTCTGCTATACCTCTGGGACTCCCTGGACTCTGTGCTCACTATACCTTACTTTGGTATAGTATATACAGAGCCAACTTCCTACACTTGGCAACAGTCCAATAAAGACCTATTGAACGGCATGGTCAAGGTTGTGACATTCACAAACAATTGCTGTAGAGAGGAGTGCAAAAAATTGTAAAATTATATTGGTTCCACCTCATGTCTGTTAAAGCTAGGTGATTTGTGAGTTTGTAGATCTAAAATTGGGTTGTGGTTCAAGCAAGTTTGGGAAGCACTGGCATAGGGAAAAGTGGGCATCCCTGTTTGGGTGCCCGGACTTAAATGTGAAAGGTTCACGCAAGATGCCATTTATTCTGACTATGTCTGATGGTTTATTACATATAGCCATTTTCCTTTTTTAATTAAAAAAAAAAAAAAAGAAATGTATTGGTCGAAACAAGATTTGCAGAGGATTGACTGCAGGAATAACTAAGAGGCCTTATCAATGCTTTTTCGGTTTTTAATGCAGTTGCAGTTGGTGGGGAAATTAGTTTGCCTATTTTGTATGGTGTGCAAAAGTTCTGTCATTGTCACTTGAGTATCTGTTTTCAAGAACTCTTGTTTGTGCAGGGTGTGTAAGGTTTACAACATCTTTCACAAATCTGTTTCCTATTAACTTGGCATTGGATTTGCACTCCACATTTATAAGACACTGTTCTGTAGTTTTTAGTAAGGCAGTGATCTTTACCTTCATTATGTATTATGACAACCTTGGACACTGCAGCACTTGCATGAATTTCCCTTCTGCAAGTAAACTACTGGAATAGGTTACAAACTGAGTTGATGAGATTTTTGCAGTATTCCTTACAACTAACAACGCCCCAAAACCTGAATCATTTAACTGATGTGCAATTGTTGTTTGTGATTCTCTCTGTGGAAGAGAAAAGAAAGTTGTCAGAATACACCCACCACGTGACTAACAACTTTTAACATCTCCTGGTTTGGTCTTTTCCATGAATGGTGTACACTCTCCTATAGAATAGAAAATAAGGTTATTAAAATATATCTACCTCCCTTAATGACCAACTTTCTTGACTCTGCTGCTCCGCTCTGTTTTTAGAATGTATTACACTTGCCTGTGAAAGCAAAAAGAAGGATGTTAGTAAACATCATCCTCCCTACCCCCTCAACCAATGCCCATCCTTATCTTCTACCACTGATCCCTCCACCCCTCTTTTCTGGATAGGGTGGGAAACCTGTCAGGTACTTGGGTGAATACCACTCCTTTCCTGTTTCCCTGTTGATACATGTTCTGGTGCCCTGCTTTGGCCCCGTCCCCACCGCCAGTAGCAGGTCTGACCTCCTTTATATTGCCGGGCTCTTTCTTGAGGAATGAATGCTAAGGGTGGTCCCTTCTTGACACCACCTTGCTCCGCCTACATCAGTACTGAGAGGACCTAGGAAACGCAGAGAAAAGATTCCATTCAAAAGAAACCAAGACCAACCCAAACTGGAGCAAATGTCGCGAGGCACCCTACAGAGGAAAAATCCAAACAAAGCGATCGCAAAAAATCCTAATTAAGCATAGTCTTGAGAAGAAACCAAGGAATACAGTGAAGTGGATGATGAACAAGACAAAATACCCCAAGTGCGATACAAAGTACATATCTTCAATAGTCTTCATAGTTTGTACTTCAGTAGTCGACCCAAAGTGATTCTGCGCCATCTTGAATTTGGAAAAGAATTGCTCTTATTTTATAGCCATTGGTACTCGAGCAGTACCTGTTGTGTGCAGTAGATGTCTCGATTTGTTTCAGTTAAGCCTCCTTGCATGCAGTCACACTTCCCCAAAAGCCAAAAAGAAAAAAGAATGCACCAACCACCAATAAAAGAACTCTGCTCTACTGTTGCCCCCACTCTGAGTGGCCACGCCCAACTGAGAACTGGCCCACACACACCAAGAAGAAACACAGGGTCGAGAAGCACGCTTGGTACCCAAATGGAAAAGCCTCTGCAACCCTGACATGACCAGGGTGAACGAGGTTGATAATTTGATTAGGAGCAGAAGAATGAGAATCAACGTGTTCTTGGGAGAAGTGTGCCCGCCTTCACTGACAACACTCAACATTTTCCATAAAGCACAAGATACACCTGCTGCAGTGCCACAAGATAGGTGTAACAACCATGGCTGGCCATAAAGCTGCAATGATCAGTTGTGTGACTGTGTTAAACAAAAGTCCATCTGAAATCCACACGCACAGCAATAATTACAGTCCCATGCAATGCAGCATATTTGGTGGCCGCAGCTAAGCCCAGGCAGTGCACAAGTTCCCATGGACAGTGATAATAACCTTCTGACATATAGCAAGATATACAGTATCCACAGAGAGCCCAGGTGGTGTACTTGATGGGTTGGTCTGGTAGGCTAACACTATAGCTAAGGGCTATCTATACAATAAAATACACAGCTGTAGTGATCTCAGTTCCCATAGCCTTGGTGGTGGTCTCCTCCAGCCCACCGAAGAGTGTGACCATTCAGCAAATCCTTAAGGGGCTTTAGTATCAGGATTGAATGGTTTTTCAACTTGCACGTTAAAATTTTAGTAAATAACTTTCCCTGTCTAAATCCCATTGATTGCTTCATGGTCACCATCAAGGCAATGTATCTTTAAAAAAATCATTCGACCTGACTTAACTGTGAAGAAAACTGTTCATCAGACAATTTATCTTATTTTGATATTGAGGCAGTAATTCATTTATCATTCTTGTTGTTTGATAAATGTTTATCTCCACTAAAATGTTGCTCAAACTTCAAAGTGTTAGAATCATTAAAATATAGCTAGAGAATAAAGTGATAGCAAATTGAAACCCAATGGAATGAAAGGTTAGGCTTAAACATCTTTGTGACATTTGACCTTCGGCAGGTTAGCATACAAATGTTTTTAGGACATTTCAAAGTATTTTTGTGGATCTTTTCTAGCAATGCAATTGTAACGTCTCATGGTTCTGCACACTGTATGTTTAACGTGAAGTCTAATGGTGACACACACACCACCTCTAATTTTTTGTTTTGTCATCTGTGGGAACATCTGACTGTGAATTCTTCCCTCTGTTATCTCCATGGGACATTTCTACTGTGAATCACACACCTGTCTACATTTCACCTACCCTTGCACTAGACATCCATCACTGCTCATTGTGCTTACAGTGGGGTTATTAAACTGGTTATATTGCTGTGAATTTTAACACACTTATTTTCATAGTAGTTGTTCTTTAATGTGCCTGGTACCATATAGCCATCTTGCAGTCAAATGACCCGTCTCCACCCTTCCTTGAGTGCCCTGGTGACCCGCCAGTCAGTTGTAGGTAATGGTTTGATGCATTTCAAACTTATCAAAGTGCAGTTGGGGCACGGAGATTCGGACCTGATGAAAAAAATGCTTGCTACTTCATTCACTAGGATTTGAAGGGGGAGCAATCTACAAGCTTTTGCCTCAACTAGTCATGGATGGTGGTGAGGCACTGGATGAGTACTAAGAGGAAGTTGAAAACATTGGAGGGTTGCTTTGATGTCTTAATAGTCTGGTTGTGCTATATGGCACAATTATTTTTTTAAACTACTTCAAACTCACAGATAGTGTTTACTCTTGATTCACAGCATTGGAATGGCTGATTTCCAAAATTTTAATTTGTAGACTTTAGCGACCAGAGAATTCATATTATTAATAGATAATCTTTCCCTGGAAGAGTTGATCAGAACAGCCAAGAGCAACAATTTCAGGCAAGATGTTAAATGAAAAATGTTCTGAACTGGTGTGTGCTGTTCACAGTAGTATTGTAGCCTCTGCCAAGAATAAAAATAAATATGTTTCAGATGGCGGTTTCCAACACATACAAAAAAGAGTAAACCATGTTTCACTAGAAATGCTGCCTGCATATTTGCAGCAAGCTGGCACACTAATGCAAATGAGGTCAGAGTGTGAAACAAAATGTAAGCATAGTAGCAGCGATCTGTGACAATGAACCTTCTTCAGCAGCTGTTAAACCAGTTCAGATTGATCTCCAAGACATGGTGTTGGTAGTTGAGGTTGACATTGTAAAGGCTGGGAATTCAGAAGAGTGTGTTGATCCTTATGCCATTATAAAAGTGGGAGATCAGGAGCTTCATTTACGTGTAGAATAAGATAGAAGGACCACTGTGATCACTTATGTCCTTTATGTGAGCATGTGGGGTAATAGAGCACTTCAACTCACCTGACAGGGCACCTGCCTCCTATGAGGATAGAAGTAGGGGTGGGCGGAATTTGCGTAGTCGCGCCAAGGAAAGGTCAGCGAAACGGTAAATCTCCGCAAGCACGCAAAAATTCAGCGAACACGTGGAATTGCTTGTTCTGCCTGTTCGCGATGCTTTTTTCCTTTTCGCGAACGCTGTTTGTGTGCTTGTGGGGAAATATCTCGCAAACACGCATTTTAAAAGCATTTTGAAAGCACAAACGAGCAAACAATTCCGCGGATCGCGGAAAGTTTGGCAATTCCACTTTCTCCGCGGAACGCAAAATTACCCAAATTCTGCGAGCGGGACGGAATTTACCGCCGAGGCCTAGATAGAAGCATTGGTTTGTTGGAATTTTTCGAAGATGTCCTGGAGATCAGAGGAAGACTCATTCAATGGAAGATTTATGTGGCCATCGAAGACTTAAATGTTCTAGGGTTTTTCCACCAAAAGGTCTTTGATAGAACGTTGCTATCCGGAGCTACAAAATACAGATCATGGTAATCCGAGTAGAGAGTTAGTTGAAAGGAGTTATTAACAAGTTCCACAAAGTTTTTCCAGATGCACTGGGTAAATAAGTGGGTTGGACGGGACGCGGCTTGATCGAGCGTGGTGTAAAACGTACTTCACCCGAGCTCTGGACCCCCGAGGCCTATCTATTGCACTCCACCGCATCGGTCTGAAATAATTTGCTTCCCACGGTGGCCTGGAAGCCCTAGTACCCCTGTGTCCTTTGGAGACTCTGCTGGTTGCTGGGGATCTGTCCCAACACTATGAGCAGCGCTACAGTTGGGCAGCTAGTGCAGAGGCCGTGCCGCCTCCATTTTGGCTGGGACTCTGGGGGCTCGCCAGCACTGGTCCGTGGGTGCTGGACCGACATCATGGAGTCTGAAGTGGTGACCTGGGTGGCTTACAGCTCCTGGAGGCAGGAGCCTTGGACGGCCAACATCTCCCTGTCCCTGAGGTCTCAGAAGGTGAATAGGGGCCGGGGCGTTCGGAGTGGTGGCGTAGATATGAAGCAGACCTAGCGGTCGACATTGAGTAGAAGCATCCGGCTGGGGACTTGGAGACGAGCCCTGCTGCCACTGGTGAGCGTGCTCGGCAGATGGTGGACCCCGCAAGATCCTGCTCTTCACAGCATCGTATATCAACACAACGGCCCCTGTGGGCAGCCCGGTGGTGTGTGATGCCTTGATGGGACACGGTCACCAGCAACACCCTACTGACTTGTTGGGAAACCTACCGGCTTGGTTGCGACCCCTCCGGGCCTCAGCGGGGATGAGAGCCGTGTCATGGACTGTCTTGGCGGGCCCCTGCTACCGACTGCCGCCAGAGTCCTGCCACACCTCCATCCCCGCTGCTGGCGAACGGCCGGAGTCCTGAGGCCCAATGGAAGATTCGAGACAATACCGCAGACCTTGTAGGGATGGCACAAATTAGTTGAGCGGTAATGGAGCTACTGCTTGAGGCCTACACCAGGCTTATGGAGACCTCTGGGACTGTTGAGGCAGAGAGGCCCAGCATCTACTGGAATCACTACATACGGTCTGGGGACTGAAGTAGTGAACATCTGTGTGCCCACTCCTCTGCACTACCTGCTCTGGTCCCGTACCCCTCCTCATCCTGTAGGGGGAAATTGAAATTATGCCCTGAGAACATATGGTCCGCGGTACATGGGGTGCTCCCCCCCCCTAAACACCTTTGGATAACGCCAGCCAAAACTCCTGACAAGGCGAGGGGGGGTCTACATCAACACTGTATTATTCTAACCTGTGGCCTCTTGTGCACTCCTGTCTGCCTTCATGTACCCCTCTCCTTGAGCTATATGGCTGGGGCCCCTGGTCTGAAGCGGCGGCATCCCCTTGACTCCGTGCAATGCCCCGTAGCAGGTCCCCTAAGGTCATGTCTGGTGCCCTGTCTAAAGACACATCTGTCACCCCCTGTGGCACAAAGCATATCTACCAACCACGGATCCCCCCCTCAGCCAACACAGGCCCCCCCCCCCACCTTGAAGTTGCAACATCTGCACCCCTCACCCAAGCCTAAATGGACAATTTCCTCCAGGAACTTCAAGCAGAGATTGGATTTCTTAAGACTGAATCCAAGTCCTGCATTCATGAAATCAAAAGTTATATTGATGGGCTTGGTGAACGAGTGAATGACATGGAACAAATGTTGGACTCCTGCACAGAGGAGCTAGAAGCCCTCTATAAGCTCAGCAGTTTGACCTTGAGCTGGAGCACGAAGACAATGAAAACCACAGCTGGAGGAACAATATCTGCATTGGGGGAATCCCGAAAGGCATAAAGGGCTCCGACATCATGGCTTTTACAGCTGACCTCCTGCATGCCATCTGGGGAGATCCAGATGCCTCCCCTTCAATGCTGGACAGAGGACGTCAGATGGTGGCGATCCCGGGACGCCCAGACTTTCCTCCTGACATCCTCACAGAGGCGCACTTCTTTGTAGAGAAAAAGACCATTCTGTAAGCCACCTGGAAGAAGGCAGGTCCAGCATACAAGGCACATACCATCCAGCTATTTCAGCTTGTATCCACCACGTTACGACGCAGCAAAGACTTGTGACAAGTTGACAAGCTTAGGCCCCCCTCAGTATTCACTACCAGCGAGCACACCCCTTCCCCATTTGGGGGAAGGGGGGGGGGGGTCTGGTTTGGATAGCCCGCCCTCACCCAGCTTCCCGTCCTGAACAGCCCAGCAACCCTCATGAGCCACAGCAGCATTCAGAAATGCTTCTAAGCTTAACAGGGACCACCTGTCCCGCGAAGCCAGGAAAGACATTATTCCGCATCTTTGCAGTCTAGAGATGCCTCCCCCTTTGACATCGGGATCTGTCTGGCTGCTTAGTTCTTTAATAATGCTCTTTTGCAGGAGGCGGACGCTGGTCTCCTGTGCCTTTCCATGTCGGTCCACCTCCTATCCATTAAAAGCGGTGCTGCCGGACTAGTCCCCAGCTACTCCCGGGGGTCCTGTGAGGATATATGGACTGGCCTATCCCTGGCCAAGTGATAACGCAGCACTCACTGTATCCCCTCACTCCTCTTACAGCGTCTTCATTGACACTGACCCCCGCCATTGGGAGCTTGCAAACTACTACTGACCCTGACAGTCGTAGGGCCTGGGGGTCTGGATGGCCTTGAATCTGCAGTGGCCATCGAACCATCCCACAGATACAGACCTTTGGGGAGTGACGTCTCCTGTATGACTGGCGTAGTCATGCACAGGCCCTGCCAAGTCCTGGGTCAACTGTTTAGGCCCTGTTGGCCTGTGCTTATTGTTCATATTAACGTGCACTTCTTCCTGGTTATTTGGCACCCCGAGGGTCCTCCCCTCCCCTCCCCTCTGTACCCAATTCACTGCACGTGCCATGTGGCATCCTCTCGTGGTGTAGGTGACTTCCGCTGACCTCTCCTTCCCACTCGACCACCCCCAGCATTTCACGATGGCAGGGGGCTGCCAAGTTATTGCTTACCACTCTCCACCGCTCGCTCTCACTCTTTGTCCCTGGCCTCTCCCATTTCTGCCCCTCAAGCTCATCACACTGGCTTATCTCAGTCTTTACTTACGACCACTGTTTCCGGTGTTAAATTTCTCACTCTCAATGTGCAGGTACTCAGTGTGCCCAACAAGAGGAAACCGGTGTGGCGATATCTCCTCCAACAGAATGTTGATGCTATTTTCCTACAGGAAACCAACCTCCTAAGGCACAACACCCTTGTATGGCACACCCCACATACCCCATTCGTCACTGGGCTTATGCTTCTACTAAGGCAGCTGGGGTTGCGATTCTCTGCAGGGCCAACTCCTGTTCCAAAGTCCTGCAGGTGGTCTGGGATGGGGAGGGTCATTTCCTGAAGCTTACTGTTCAACCCGGCTCATGACTCCTCACTGAAAAAAAATAATAAGCTCTCAAACAAGCCCAAGATGCTTATCTCTGGTATTTTCTCAAAGGCAACTTGTCACGCGACGGGGGAGATTTGGTGATAAGAGTGGACTTCAACTTGGTCTAGAACCCTGCACTCGACTGCAGCGCCGCCTCCTTCCATGGAACCAGTGCTATGTCGGCAGCCCTCAAATGCTATACCACTACCCAGACACCAGGTATTTTTCATTGTTTTCCCATGTCGTCCAGTCCTATTTACGTATCGACTATTTCTTTCTCACCCATTACCTACTGCGATACCACGCCACCCCCCTCGTATTGGATAGTTTAATCTCTGACCATGCACACTTAGAACTGACGTGTTCTAGAATGGGAGAGATAACCCGATATTCCATGCGATGGCGTCTTCCTCACACAGCTCCTACACAATCCTGAGGATGTTGAGGACATTCGAAAAGAGATAGCAAATTATTTAGAGACCAATGTGCACCCAGTGCATACACTCTGGGATGGGTTTAAAGCCACTATTTGAGACACTATCACTACTGTATCCATTGCCCGGATGAGCGAGGCCAAGCTGGTTGAGTTGGGCCTGGTAGCTGACATCAAGGACTTGAAACGTCTTGACCACTTCTCCCGGGCACAATTAACTGTATTTGGCCTTAATGAGTGGTCAGCTAAGAGAGCAGTGTAGAAACAAGGCAGATCTATCCCTCCTTGCTCTCAAGCCAAAATACTATGAGGGAGGTGACCAGGTGGGAACCATCTTGGCGTGAAAGCTCCGGCACCAAACAGCTTGCAGCCATATCCCTGGGATCCAGACTACAACAAATATCAAGGCTACTTCAGAAGCTACCAAGCAGGAAGCATTTCAGGACTTCTACAATGGGGATGAGGCCCCTCAGGACGTCATTGAAAACTACCTACCCGCCTGTAGATGGTACTCACTTGATTCGCTCCACTCTGAGCTGCTTGAGGCCCCTATCTCTTTGATGGATCTTCAACATGCCCTGGGGAGCCACCCCCTTGGTAAACCTCTGGGTCCTGATTGCCTCCCAGTAGCCTTCTATCGTATATTTTTCCCACAACTACAAGAGCATCTGTTGGCTTTAACACCTTCACAGCCACCTTCAGGCTCATCCCCACCACGTCGGAGGCAGAAATTGTGCTGATCCCAAAACCAGGCAAATATCCTTCCCTTTGCACTTCTTATCATCCCAGTGCACTTTTCAAAACAGACGCAAATCTTTATACTAACATTTTAGCCACTAGACTGTAGCCCTACCTCTCAGGCCTTATAGACCCAGACCAAGTTGGCTTCATACATAAGACAGGGGGGGACAACATTCGCTGCCTGGCCGTCTAGTGGAGAAATCACACTGCCACTCTATCCCGTCTTCCCTTCTCTTGCTCGATGCGGAGAAGGCCTTTGATAGGGTCAGCTAGCCCTTTTTAAAGGCAGTACTCCATTGGATAGGTCTAGGTCCTGTGCTTATCAACAGGATAATGGCCTCTTACACCTCTCTTAACTGTTGGCATCTGTGTTAAATGAGGCCTATCTCAAACTATACACATAAGGAGGGGCACCAGACAAGGCTGCCCCCTGTTGCCACTTCTATTTGCCCTGGCAGTAGAGCCCTTGGCGGTTGTCATCTGAAAAACTGAGGGCATTGTGGGTATGTCAACAAAAAGAGGGACGGGAAGAGCTTGATAAATGTCCAACGTACATGCCCTCAATTAGATCAAGAAACAGAAAGGTACGGAGTTACTTAGGTGGGCTACTGGCCACCTGTGTGTACTCAAAGAAGTGAGGAGATGGGGAATACCTCCTGTCGGAACTAGGACCCTCACACACCCAGCAAGCTAGGTGTCATGTTTCCTGATATGGGTCTGCTCCTCCTCTGGTCGGTGCTGTAATGCTCGACGGGCTCGAAGGGGCTCTTTTTCGGAGATCTTTTGTTCCTCGCCGTATTGGTGCTGTGGGTGTGAGGCGCCTAGGTACGTGTAGAGGTGGGGTGTGAATGTAAAACAGGTAACGGGAACCTCTGAGTTTTTTTCTGTAGGGGTCCCTACCTGATTAAAAGGAAAGGGAGGGGGGGGGGCGACAATTTTGTTATAGTGTGACCAAAATTTCGCTCAACCCCCAGATGGTCAACATGTTTCTCGCCTCAATAAGTCACGGAAGTGATCAGCTGGTGATTCTTCAGGACCGAGTGAAAAATAAAAAACTATCTACAGTGAGTGGCATGGTGCAACGCTACCTACCAAATGCTCTACCCGTGGGTCATTACCCCGGAAAAAGAAGCAGCCAACCTAGAGTACAGGAAAGAGGAATTAAAAACCATGAGGTGGTGGTAGAGAATGATCTCAGTAGAATGCAAAACGATGTGTTGCAAATGACATATTCTAGAGTTAAACATTTATTAAAAAACACACAGTGCTATCATGCAAACCATTCAAGCTCTGTGTATCCTTTTGTATATAACCCCTGTGTATACATGCCAAAACGTAGTGAATTAGATCGTTGTGGTGAGTGGACAAGGGCTCACCTCTTCAAGATGTCTGGGTCTGCCTCATCAGTTAGCAGCGGAGTATAAGGACACACAAAGGAGTGTCACTATTTAAAATGAGACATAAATTGCCAGACAGTAATCAATGGTTATATGTACATTAGTTTGATGCTCACTTGCTGGCCCCAGTACACTAGGTTGTAAGGAGCAAGAAGGTATGGGTCAGGGTGGTAGTAGCCTGCAAAAGTGACCCCAAGCCAATGACACAATCATTATTCATTGTTGAGCGTTCATACAAGTCCCTTATGTCTGACGCTGGCGCCACATGCAGTGTTCAAGCCCGGGAGCTCGCAGAGCTACTCCGGTAAGAGATGCACAGCGTATAAGCCCCCAGGGACCCGGCCATGTACTGGGCTAATACCATGTAGAAAAACGGAAAAAAGTAATCAAGTGTCCGCTTTAGAATTTAATACTTAAGCGCTCGTAGCCCCTGATCCCAGTACCTCTTACCCCAAAAGTCGCCAGTTACAGAATGAGCCTCCAAACGGAATGTGCATACTCACCTGCTCCTGCTCGGAGCTTTGTGGCTGACCTACCCGCTCCGCTGCGACAGGAAGGTATCGTGTCACAGCAGGAACCTGATTAAATTCCTGCCGCCTAGGCCGCAGAGCAGGTGGAGTGGCCACAGATGGGATCGAAGACGCGTTAGCGTGTTTGGTGAAGAGGTGATGTCATTGTAGACAAAAATCATGGCAGCCATCTTGGAGTTTGTTGTTATTAACCACGATATTGTTTTATGGGGATTAAGTCCATGCGTGACCTCTACTAAGCATTTGTAGAGTCCAAAACGGAAGATAGTGGCAGTTTAGGAAAGTGATCGTTGAAACTTCGTAAGCTGACTTGTTAAGGTCACGAGTGGTTAGGAGGTGGTAAAAAACGACATCACATTGTGATGGGAAGTTAATGTCCGTATTCGCAAAATCATGTCGGCCATCTTAAAGTGTGTTTTAATTATTAGCGGCCCTCTTATTATGGTAATAATGTGAACTATGCCATATAACTGTAGTGGTCAACAAGGGTGTTAGAAGTGGTATGGAAAAAGTGGACATTGTATAGGTGCCTCACAAAGGTCACAAATGGTTCAGTGGCAGTAGGACCTAGTGAGGAACAGTTGGGGACAAATGTGGCCATTTAATAGTGTATACTATTCTCCTCTGGCCTACAATCGATGAAGTTCATGTTTTAATTAATGGTGCTCCAAGGAATGTCATTATTAAGGCCACCTTTGGCTGAGTCTAGACGAAACACCCATCTTTGTTCAATCCTGAACAGAGCTGTGTGCGTTTTTTGTTGATGTGCCTCAAGAACTACCCAACGTAGACTTTCTGGCGGATGTCTCAGTTCAGTGAAGTGAGTATATAGTTTAATGTTTGTCTTGAGGCAACGAATACTGCTTTTATGTTCAGTTATTCTGGTTTTACCTGCTCTCATGGTCCTACCAATGTACCTTTTCTCGCAGGGGCATGTCAACAAATACACACAACGTGATATATTGCAATTAATGTGTTTTGTGATCGTCCATGTAAAAGTGTCAGACAGTACCAGTTCCTTAGTTTGTTTGGTCTGTGGACAAACAGTGCACGATCCGCAAGGGTAGTGCCCTGTGACAGGGGGGAGATCCCACAGTTGTCTCTGGTTTGAACTGTTACTATTCTTGGGTCTCGTGTGAATTAACATGTCTTTTAGGTTATTTGTACGCTTAAATGCAAGCCTTGGTTTCGGTATTGCTAGTGTGCCTGTATTCAAAATCTCCCAGTGTTTGTTCACCGCTTTTTTGATCAGGTTAGATCTCGGTGTGTATGTGGTTACACAGGTCACCGTATTGGATGGTTCTTTTACATGTACCTCTAGAAGGCTTTCATGGTGGTTATTTCGTGCTCGTTTCATGCAAGAGTTGACTTGTTTTCTAGGGTATTGTCTTTTCAATAGGTTATTTGACAGTGTCTCAGCTTCAATTTTGTAGTCATTTAATGAGCTACAATTCGTCCTAATCCGTAAAAATTGGCTGAAGGGTCGGTTATCTTTTAAAGTCTTTGGATGCTAACTACTATATAACAACAAGCTGTTCCTGTCTGTAGGCTTTTTGGACTCTACAAATGCTTAGTAGAGGTCACGCATTGACTTAATCCCCATAAAACAATATAGTGGTTAATAACAAACTCCAAGATGGCCGCCATGATTTTTGTCTACAATGACATCACCTCTTCACCAAACACGCTAACGCGTCTTCGATCCCATCTGTGGCCACTTCACCTGGTCTGCGGCCTCGGCGGCAGGTATTTAATCAGGTTCCTGCTGTGACACGATACCTTACTGTCGCAGCGGAGCAGGTAGGTCAGCCACGAAGCTCCGAGCGGGAGCAGGTGAGTATGCACATTCTGTTTAGAGGCTCATTCTGTCACCGGCGACTTTTGTAGGTAAGATCTACTGGGATCAAGGGCTACGAGCGCTCAAGTATAGAATTCTAAAGCGGACACTTGTTTACTTTTTTCCGTTGTTCTACATGGTATTAGCCCAGTGCATTGCCGGTTTCCTGGGGGCTTATATGCTGTGCATCTCTTACCGGAGTAGCTCTGCGAGCTCCCCGGCTTGGAACACTGCGTGTGGCGCCAGCGCCAGACATACCGACCTTGTATGAACGCTCAACAATAAATAATGATTGTGTCATTGGCTTGGGGTCACTTTTGCAGGCTACTACCACCCTGACCTGTACCTTCTTGCTCCTTACAACCTATTGTACTGAGGCCAGCAAGTGAGCATCAAACTAATGTACATATAACCATTGATTACTGTCTGGCAATTTATGTCTCATTTTACATAGTGACACTACTTTGTGTGTCCTTGTACTCCGCTGCTAACTGATGAGGCAGACCCAGACACCTTAAAGAGGCGAGCCCTTGTCCACTTACCACAACAATCTATTGCACTACGTTTTCAATCAATCAATCATAGGCATTTATAAATCACACTACTCACCCGGAGGGTCTCAAGGCGCTAGGGGGGGGGGGGGGGTCCGCTACTGCTCGAACAACCAGGTCTTGAGCTTCTTCCTGAAGGAGAGGTGGTCTTGGGTCAGGCGTAGGTCGGTCGGGAGGGCGTTCCAAGTCTTGGCGGCCAGGTGGGAGAAGGATCTTCCTCCTGTTGTCGCTCTGTGGATGCGGGGGACGGCTGCGAGGGCGTGACTGGTCGAGCGGAGGTGGCGTTTGGGAGCGTAGAAGTTGAGGCGGCTGTTGAGGTAGGTCGGGCCTTGGTTGTGTAGGGCTTTGTGTGCGTGGGTGAGGAGCCGGAAGGTGATTCTTTTGTTGATCGGGAGCCAGTGCAGGTCTCTCAGGTGTCTGGAGATGTGACTTCGTCTGGGGACCTCGAGGATGAGTCTCGCCGAGGCGTTCTGGATCCGCTGGAGTCTCTTCTGGAGCTTGGCGGTGGTACCGGCGTAGAGGGCGTTGCCGTAGTCCAATCGACTGGTGACGAGGGCCTGGGTGACCGTCTTCCTGGTCTCGGTGGGGATCCACCGGAAGATCTTGCGTAGCATGCGCAGGATGTTGAAACAGGGCGAGGAGACGGCGTTGACTTGTCTGGTCATGGAGAGGGAGGAGTCCAGGATGAAGCCCAGGTTGCGTGCGTGGTCTGTCGGTTTGGGTGCGTTGCCCAGGGCGGGGGTCCACCAGGAGTCGTCCCAGGCGGAGGGTGAGGAGCCCAGGATGAGGACTTCCGTCTTGTCTGTTTTGGCATGTATACACAGGGGTTATATACAAAAGGATACACAGAGCTTGAATGGTTTGCATGATAGCACTGTGTGTTTTTTAATAAATGTTTGACTCTAGAATATGTAATTTGCGACACATCGTTTTGCTTTCTACTGAGATCATTCTGTACCACCACCTCATGGTTTTTAATTCTCTTTCTTGTACTCTAGGTTGCCTGCTTCTTTTTCCAAGGTAATGACCCATTGGTAGAGCATTTGGTAGGTAGTGTTGCACCTTGCCACTCACTGTAGATAGTTATTTATTTTTCACTCCGTCCTGAAGAATCACCAGCTGATCACTTCCGTGACTTATTGGGGTGAGAAACATTTTGACCATCTAAGGGTTGAGCGAAATGTTTGTCACATTATAACAAAATAGTCGCCCCCCCCCTTTCAATCAGGTAGGGACCCCTACAGAATAAAACTCATCACAGAGTTTCCCGTTACCTGTTTTATATTCACATCCCACATCTACACGTACCTAGGCCCCTCACACCCACTGCACCATTATGGCGAGGAACAAAAGATCTCCGAAAAAGAGCCCCTATATTGGTGCCCGTCGAGTATTGCAGCGCCGGCCCGACGAGGTGCAGACCCATATGATGAAGCATGACACCTAACTTGCTGGGTGTGTGAGGGTCCTAGTTCCGACAGGAGGTATTCCCCACCTCCTCACTTCCTAGAGTACACACAGGTGGCCAGTAGCCCGCCTAAGGAACTCCGTACCTTGCTGTTTCTTGGCATTGTGGGTATACCCTTCAGGGGCAAACCAATAAAATTGCCTTATTCGCTGGTGACCTATTGACTCTTGGCCAGCCTTAGACATCCCTTACGGTGCTAGTCAGGACTTAGACGCATTTGAAGAGGTCTCAGGCTTCAAAATCAACATGTCTAAGCCCCGAGCGTGAATTTAACCATTTCCTTCACGCCCTTCCCAGGGGCCCCCTGCTCCATTAAATACCTGGGCCTATGTCTCACACCAACTTTTTCTACATGGCCAACTGGCCAGAATATCTGAAATCCATCTTGGAAGACCTTCGCCATTGGAAGCCCCTCCAGGTTTTGTGGCCTGGTCATTCACACGCTGTAAAGATGTCTCTCTTGCCAACAATCTTCTACCTCTTTCAAAGTCTTCCCACGCCTATTCCTCAAGATGAGATCATGCACCCCGACTGTGACATACGTTCCTTTATTTGGGGTGGGGAAAGGTCATCGCTTTTCTAACCCTGTATTGATGTTTTCCCGAGATAGGGGAGTGCTGGGGTGCCCTAACCTCCTTGAATACTACTGGGCTGCACTACATCTCATAGTGGGTTGTACGGCAAGTGACCAGCATTGGTTTCATATGGGCTGGGCCATGGCTTGTTGACCCCCACTGGACTCTGGCTTGGCTCCCAAAACATGCAAGGTGCCTATATTGCAATAATTACTAGAACGGTCCCTGAGATATGGGACAAAGTAGCTTAGAAGCAAGGCCTCACTACCTTAACCTCTGCGTGTAATCCAGATTTCACTCCAGCCCTGTAGCCATAGTCTTACAGCCATTGGAGGGAGGGAGACTGCCGCACTCTCAGGGACATGTTCAAGGGCGAACAGGCATTTGACAAATGTCGACAAGAGTTCCACCTCCCTGAATCCCCTAGGTTACAGTTTTTTCAACTGTGCCATTGGGCCCTTCCTCCACCCAATGCACAGGGGCCGAGGCGCCAACTAACCGCTTTTGCGACCTTGGTTTGGTCTTTTGACGGAACTCGCTGGCTCATATCACGTCCATATTCAATACTCCACACTCTACCTCATCCCACCCACTTCCCTACCAAACACAATGGCATGCAGATATTGGAGAAGATATATCTACGAAACAATGGAAACCTCTTTGGTGGGATATCGCTCTGATTTATAAAAGCATACCACAACGCGAGACGGCATTGCACCTCAGCACCAGGAGACTTCCTACACATATGGTGGTCTGCCCATGCGTCACAACCTTCTGAAAAGTTCTTAGCCACTTTAGGAGGACTATAGGCTTCCCACTCCCAAAATCCTACTCCACGGTAATCCCTGGTGTCTGACCTCCACACATGGAAGCCTTGACTCATGCTGAATGACATTTACTTATCCAAATTTTGGAGGCTGCCAAGCAAATAATAGCTCTACATTGGAAAACCGCCCAATGCCCTTCCACTAGTTCATTGGTTTACGCGTATGTGGCACGTACTAGCTATAGAACTTCTCTCTCATAAAATCACTTGCATGGAGGGGAAATTTACTTGCACCTGGCAGGCTCTTATACAATACTTCTCACATCTGGAACATTCCTGTTTCACACGTCATGGACTTAAAGCACTCCAGCTATTCAACATAGTTGTCATGCCTAGCCCAAGTACCCTGCTACCTCCCTCTATCCCTCACCTCCCTCCCAGACCTTCCTAGGACATCTGCATGCGATAGATGGTTATTTTCAACCTAGAATGAAACCTCTTTCTCTTCATGCAGGCCACTGTTTTCCTTACTTCTTGTATTTCAACTGTTGTCTTTCTGACTAAGCTGAACTAGTATACCCTAGATTATTTTTGGTTGTCTTATTCAGCGCAATGTAATGGAATACTGCTCCTTGTGCTCAAGTTATAAAGCTTTTTTTGTTATTTTTGTATGAAACTGTTAATAAAGAGATGATTAGTAAAAAATAAAAACAAATAAGTGGATTGAAAAATCGGATCAGAACCACAGAACGCAATCTCTGTAAATCACAAATTGAGGGGGTTGCCATTCATTGTCAAAGATGATCTTAAAGCACTTAAACAGATGTGCAAATAAGGCATAATCAAACCTTTTGAGTCTCTGCGTTGGGGGGCTTGTGGCTTGCATGCCAATTGGAGAGCTCAGAGTCTGTGTCAACCCATGCAGTTTGAACAAAGAAATAATGTGTTGATTAGTATTATTTGCCCAAGATCACTGCGGTCCTCCTCACACTTGGAGGTCCTGAGTGGTTCACCAACCTTGGCTTTCCATCAGCTTTCCACCAGGTGGGGCTCCAACTTGAGTCCTGCCACTACACTGGCTTTCAATATTGGAAAGAGCGAATTGGGATGGATAGTTACCGTTCGGGCAGATTAGGCAGCGTCTGTATTTCAGATTATGTTAAAGGATATTCCAAGATTGTCTTCTCCTTTCTGTACCGAACCACTTGAAACATGACATGATTTTAACCCTTTTACTGCTATGTCTTTTCCCCCTAAAGTGCTAAGCCCTTTTTTTGGTTATTAGGGGTAGTTCGTGCTTAGGCCTCCATAATATTTTTCCACATAAAATGTCCACGGGAAGTTTGCATCATTTTTTTTTTTTCTCAACATCCTGGATTTCTAAAGGCACCCTGGGTTTGTGGCTTCCACTGGAGGGACTGAGAAAATAGGCAAAATATCTCAAAAGTTTGTTTTTTGGGGGAAAAAGTGGGAGAAGAGTGCTCTGCATAAAAGTGTCGGGTTTTATCCCTTAAAGTACCCTCAACGAAGGTTTTCTGTGCTAAAAACTGTATCTTCCCGGCTTTCAGGAACATGCAGAGCTGAATAAAAAAAATATTTTTAATTACCACAGTTTTGGCATTTTTTGAAGTAGCCCATTTTCCTAATTTTTGTGCTTACAACCTACATCCAGTTTGTGGTGAAAACAGGGGTGAAAACCATGGGTGATTCTGGAAAGCCATAGAATTGAGAAAAGCAGACAACATTCTGAGTTTAGCAAGGGGCAATTTGTGTAGATTCCTCCAGGTTTTCTCAAATAAAAATAAAAGCGTCAACTTGTGACCGCATCGTTAGTTGTAAATTTTTGTCACTGGCTGATTTACAAAAGCAATATACCATTATGTCTGCTAGAACCTTATGGTTGTGGGGATGTATTCGGCTTGTACGTTTTAAAAGAACCCGAACTACCCAGAGCCAGCAACTAAACTGCACTTTACAATGGTTTTTCATTGTGGATCAAGAATAGAGCAATTCATATGGTAAAATATAAAGAGTAAAACATGGGTGTCGAGGAAACCCATGTATTACTGAACAAGACACCAGATATGGAGTTTAGGAGCAGTGGTTAGTTTTACATCTCTGAATTTGTGAGTACCCAATACTAGCATGTGAGTTAGAGGGCATTTTCTTTTAATGTCTTTCTTACACACTGGTTTAAATTTGGAAGGCTTGAAGGCAGGGAAATACAATTGATAATAACAAATGTTCTACTATTCATTATTCCCACATGTCTCCCGATAAAAATGGTACCACACTTGTGTGGGTAGGCCTAGTACCTGCAACAGGAAAGGGAAAAAAGGCAACGTGGATACATCACATTTCTTTCACTGAAAACTGATCCTAATGTGGGTAGCTGTGGAATCTCGGTCCTAGCTCAGCAGGCACATAGGGAAACATAGCAAACCTGTAAATGTCTTAAAACCTGACACCTATAGGTATTTGCATGGCTCCCACCAGCTTTTATTTACCCACAATACCTTGCAAACCTCAAACATGGACTAGAAACACACATTTTCCACACATTTCTGAGGAAAACTTCTGGAATCTGTGGGGAGCCACCATTTCCTACCATCCAGATACCCCCCCCCCAATCTCTCCTGATAAAAATGGTACTTCACTTGTGTTGGTAGGACTAGTGCTAATGACAGGAAAGGCCAAAAAATGCAACATGGACAAATAACATTTTCCCAGAAACCTGACCCTTTTTTTTATTGCAATGTGGTTTGCTGTGTATTTTGGGCTCTAGCTCAGCTGCCACTTAGAAAAACCTAGTAAACCTGTATATCTTTAAAAACTAGACACCTGGGGGAATCCAGAGTGGGGTGACTTGTGTGGCTCCCACCATGTTTTTCTGTTCAGAAGCCTTTGCAAACTTCAAAGTTTGACAAAAACTGACATTTTCCTCACAGTTCTGTGAGGAAAACTTCTGAAATCTGCAGTGAGCCACAAATTACCTACCACTTATTACCCCCCAAGTCTTCCGCTAAAAATGGTACCTCACCTGTGTGGGTAGGGCTAGTGCCCACGAAAGCAAAGGCCCTAAAACTGAACATGAACACATCACATTTTTCAACAGAAACCTGAGCCTTTTTAAAAAAACAATTTTTTAACAATGTGTGTAGA
This sequence comes from Triturus cristatus, assembly GCF_964204655.1. Classification (NCBI taxonomy): domain Eukaryota; kingdom Metazoa; phylum Chordata; class Amphibia; order Caudata; family Salamandridae; genus Triturus; species Triturus cristatus. The sequence continues at coordinate 724,342,494 of NC_140590.1, read as the reverse complement.
TGTGGATTTTGGGGTCTTGCCCTGCCGGCATGTAGGGAAACCTAGCAAACCTGTCCATTTTTCACAAATAGACACCTAGAGGAATCCAGGGTTGGGTGACTTGCATGGCTCTTAAGGGAGTTTCTTCCTCGGAAGCCCTTTTCAAACCTTGACTTTAAAAAACACGTTAACCACATTTCTGTGATGGAAAGTTCTGGAATCTGTAGTAAGCAACACATTTCCTACCATCCCACCCAAGTCCACCGATAAAAATGGTACCACACTTGTGTAGGTAGTCCTAGTGCCTGTGACAGGAAAGGCCCCAAAATACAAAGACGAGACATCAACATATCCTCTCACAAAATTGATCTAAATTGCCTGTGGGTTTAGCAGTTTTTTTTTTTTTGGCCGGGGACGGACTGCCACCCAGGGAAACCTATCAAACCCAGACATTATTGAAAACGAACCTATGAGAGGAGTCAAGAGTGATGTGCGTCACATTGATCCAACAAGGTTTTTGTACCAATAATGCCCTGCAAGCCTCAAACTTTTCCTTAAATTGCACATTTTACTTGCATTCCTGTGACGTCAACTTCTGGAATTCACAAAATTCCTACTACCCTGCGTTCCTCCACTTGTCCTGATTTTGTATTACTGGCGCTAGGCTCAGCCACCCAAGTGGGGTAACATTTGTATTGGGACAAGTGAGGGTAAGCCGGGGGGGGCAGAAAGACAGTTGCTGGTCATATGAGGGGTTGGGGCTGGGCCTGATGCGGGGGTGGGCTGCCCCTATCCATTTATGTACCTATAAAAATCCCTGGCGTCTAGTAGGCTTTCTGCCTCTTGGGAAGATTGGAGGTAACAATTTTTAGTCTGGGTGCAGAAACACCTTTGGGCCTGGGGGAAGAGAGGAGCCCTAGCCCATTGCAAGAGGGCCGCTCCCCCATCAAAATTCACTTCCTGGTGGTCTATTGGGCTTTCTGTCCACAGCAGTGGAGCAGACTGGAGGACAACACCTTCAATCTATCCTCCGACAGGGGGCAGAAAGACTTCTTAGGGCTATTTTAGAGGGGTGGGTGCTAGGCCCAATGACCGAGTGAGACAGCTAAACCTATAAATCCAGTATTCTTAGTGGGCTTTCTGCCTCTTGCTCTGAATAGCACTATCCAATCTGTCCCCAGGGGGACAAAAATACTTTTGTTCCAGGAGGTAGACTCAAACAGGGACAATCTAAACATGACTGCAGGCCTGCCACCACTAGCATGTCAGTGCAGGTTTATGAAACACTGTATGGGTGGAAAATTCTGGACTTGCGGCGCTACAATTGTTAAGGCCCAATTTTATGTGTGGCACAATCCTCGTGAATGGCTACACCCAAGAGCCATTGAGAAGGTAAAGTTAGAAAACGGTGGAGGGTAGTGCCTTCTTAATTGGTCCACGTCAGTGGATAATCAACATCAAGAACATTGCTCAAAATGAAATTACTTGTGGTGTTTTTATTTTTTGACAAAAATGCAGGTATAGATTGTGAGAGGAAAAGCAACAAGCCGGCACGTGTTTCGCCCTAGTGGCCCATTGGCCTTGGGCTTTTTCAAGGCTAGAGTGATTATAAGGTCAAGAATAAATTAGGTGAGAAAGTGTGAAAGAGAAAGGGAGAAAGAGAGAACGGATGTGACGGATTTACCAAGAATATAAATTGAGCGAAAGAAGAGAATGGGGAATTAGTCCGGGGAAAGCAAAGAACGCAAGGAAAAAAATGGAAAAATATAGAGAAATGTAAAAAGGGAGAGAGAGGGAAGGAGAATGTGAGGGGAAAGAAAGACGATGAAGACGATAGGAAAGAGATGATGGTTCAAGGAAGGAAGAAAAGATCATATAAAAAGCTTATTAGCGACGACATTCCATTATTATATAAAGCAAAAAATGCAAGACGAATATATGAAGAGGATATAACTCATGATTATACAGTCATGCAAAAGACATTTAGATAAATACAAAGCAGATATCAATAAATACAAATGCCTTATTAGGTGCATTGTTACATTGCTGATATAGTAGAATCATTGCATTAGCAAAGACATCCTTGGCACACCATCATACACAGGGCAGAGCAAACAATGTTATATAAGAGGTGTAGTTAATACCTTATACCAAGGGTTAGTGAGGTCCTCAACCGAGAACGAGAAGGAAAAAAGGGAATTCTGAAAGGAGGAGATGTGTGTCATGGTTTTAGAAGGCAGCAGGTGAGATAATAAGAAGTCGATAGACTCATAGCCTGCGGATTACTACGGTAGGTTGGCCAAGAAAAATTACAACTTCTGAAGGTGACACCAGAAAGGAGAGTCAAAGAAAAAAGTGGGGTAAAAAAAGAAAAAAGAAAAAAAGAGGGAAAGTTCACAAGAGCAAGCGCGATAAGCAACCATAGAGGCCTCATAAGTGATGCACGTAACACGAAGACTGCTTACCGGTTTTCAGTAAGTGTCAAAGTCTTCCTAAATGAAAAAAGCAAAAGAGTCAAAATATCACTCTTGAGAACGGGATTTAAAGGTGATCTATAGTGAAAGTCAGAAGCAGCAGAATAGTCATGAATGGGGGCTTAATTAGAAGGAAAAAAGCGCTGCAAAGTCGGTTGGGAATCAAAAATTAATGAAACCGGCGTGCTACCTACAAATTCAATTAAGTAAGAAAATGTTCACAAGGAACGTATTCAAATTAGTACATTTGCAATATGGAGTAGAAATTATACTCACAGCTGATTTAATCAAAAAACAAAGGAGTATATCAAGAATTATTTCACTTTGCCAAAGAAAACAATTACTTAATTAGCCTGGAGAGCTTATTTACTTCAGCCGAAGTAAATGTAATTTATTATATAAATCACAGTTGTATCACAAACATTTTATATTTTTCAGGCACATATGAAAAACGGTGAAAAGGTGAGAAAAGATATAATAGAACCCAGTGAAGTGATCATAGCCTACAAAGTGAACATAATATTTAGGAGGTCTTAAAAAACAATGAGAGGCATGTGATAGTATAACGAATCTTTTTTGCTCTCCCTTTGTTGGTGTCGACGACGTTTCAACCCACTCTGGGTAAGGGGTCTCTTCTGGACAAATATCTGGGGACTAATGGTACTCACAACACGAAATAGAGGTGAGTAGTTGATAACGTATAGTCGTGTCTGATGCAGCTTGGGGCATCTAGTGTCTCCGCTGTGTCTGTGATCTCAGCTTGGTGCCCACATACAAGACACGTAGGTAGAAGCAGACGAGTAAATTGTCTGTATAGAGAGTAAGACAGCCGCAATGGACCGTTGTATCCGTAGTCTTAGGGAATCGCTGTCCAAGTCAAACCCGCAGCCGATAGACCTTGTATAATGGTTCCGATATAATTATATTATTTTTCAAAAGACGAACGAATGAAGCATCCGATCTGGCCGCGCAAGTCGGTAACTGCAACCAAGTTAATCAATCAATCAATCAATCATGGAATTTATATCGCGCACTACTCACCCGAAAGGGTCTCAAGGCGCTAGGGGGAGGGGGTCTGCTACTGCTCGAACAGCCAGGTCTTGAGCTGGGAGAGCAAAAAAGATTCGTTATACTATCACATGCCTCTCATTGTTTTTTAAGACCTCCTAAATATTATGTTCACTTTGTAGGCTATGATCACTTCACTGGGTTCTATTATATCTTTTCTCACCTTTTCACCGTTTTTCATATGTGCCTGAAAAATATAAAATGTTTGTGATACAACTGTGATTTATATAATAAATTACATTTACTTCGGCTGAAGTAAATAAGCTCTCCAGGCTAATTAAGTAATTGTTTTCTTTGGCAAAGTGAAATAATTCTTGATATACTCCTTTGTTTTTTGATTAAATCAGCTGTGAGTATAATTTCTACTCCATATTGCAAATGTACTAATTTGAATACGTTCCTTGTGAACATTTTCTTACTTAATTGAATTTGTAGGTAGCACGCCGGTTTCATTAATTTTTGATTCCCAACCGACTTTGCAGCGCTTTTTTCCTTCTAATTAAGCCCCCATTCATGACTATTCTGCTGCTTCTGACTTTCACTATAGATCACCTTTAAATCCCGTTCTCAAGAGTGATATTTTGACTCTTTTGCTTTTTTCATTTAGGAAGACTTTGACACTTACTGAAAACCGGTAAGCAGTCTTCGTGTTACGTGCATCACTTATGAGGCCTCTATGGTTGCTTATCGCGCTTGCTCTTGTGAACTTTCCCTCTTTTTTTCTTTTTTCTTTTTTTCCCCACTTTTTTCTTTGACTCTCCTTTCTGGTGTCACCTTCAGAAGTTGTAATTTTTCTTGGCCAACCTACCGTAGCAATCCGCAGGCTATGCGTCTATCGACTTCTTATTATCTCACCTGCTGCCTTCTAAAACCATGACACACATCTCCTCCTTTCAGAATTCCCTTTTTTTCCTTCTCGTTCTCGGTTGAGGACCTCACTAACCCTTGGTATAAGGTATTAACTACACCTCTTATATAACATTGTTTGCTCTGCCCTGTGTATGATGGTGTGCCAAGGATGTCTTTGCTAATGCAATGATTCTACTATATCAGCAATATAACAATGCACCTAATAAGGCATTTGTATTGATTGATATCTGCTTTGTATTTATCTAAATGTCTTTTGCATGACTGTATAATTATGAGTTATATCCTCTTCATATATTCGTCTTGCATTTTTTGCTTTATATAATAATGGAATGTCGCCGCTAATAAGCTTTTTATATGATCTTTTCTTCCTTCCTTGAACCATCATCTCTTTCCGATCGTCTTCATCGTCTCTTTCTTTCCCCTCACATTCTCCTTCCCTCTCTCTCCCTTTTTCCATTTCTCTATATTTTTCTATCTTTTTCCTTGCGTTCTTTGCTTTTCCCGGACTAATTCCCCGTTCTCTTCTTTCCCTCAATTTATATTCTTGGTAAATCCGTCACATCCGTTCGCTCTTTCTCCCTTTCTCTTTCACACTTTCTCACCTAATTTATTCTTGATCTTCTAATCACTCAGTGCAGGTTTAAACTGCAAATGTAACCTGTCAAAATAACCCATTTTGACAGGCCTAAAACCCTCCTTTTTAAATATTTACAAGTCTCCCCCAAGTAAGCCTTACTACCCTCCTTTTTAAATATTTACAAGTCTCCCCCAAGTAAGCCTTACTGCCCATTAAAGGCATTGTGTATAGTTTTTAAAAGTAGTACATGCAAAGGTTAATGTTGTACGTCTTTACAGTGACTAGCACTTCAAACCTATTTTCAGTATAGCAGAGTTGGATGTTCCAAAGGCAAGTATTGGGAGCTTAATAAATGGTATCCCTGCCTAGGAAAAACTATAAATTTAATTTTGAGACATTTTGAAACACTTATTACAATCCTAATTTACTGGTTTAGTCGGATTAGTAATAAATATTTCGGGAAATTGACTTTTAAAAAGTCACCTTTGCCCTGCCTCAATCCCCTGGTAACTAAATGTGCATTTTGCTCTCTCTCCCTTTTGCCAGCCAGTAACTAGCATTTTAGTGGGTGTGAACAAGGTGTGAACTTGCTCCCAGAACATGAATATAAGGCCTTGGTGTCGGGAGGTGGTGTTGTCCCCTTCAAATGATAGCCTGTGGACTGGGCCCAAGGACTTCATTAACTTAATAGAGGCCTACCCTGTCACAAGCATATGTAGCTAACACTCAGGCCTGCACCCTTCTTGTGTCCGTCCAGTCAAACCAGCCTCCATCACAGTGCCTCTTGTTGACATTACAGTGTCGGGTCCTGCTGGAGTGTTAAGACCTGCTTGACACGTCTGCTGGGGTTTTTCATATGACACTGGAGGCACACTTCAAATGAGGGAAACAGAATGCTAAAACAATTTGTATGCATCTGTCTGGTTGCTGAAAGCTCGGGTTTGTCCTACCAGACGTCTGTCTCTGAAATTGGGGGTACAGGGATTTCCTAAAACTAGATTTTAGTTTTAAATGTCAGAGGACACTCAGAGTACCAGAGTACACTCCCAATACACACCATCAGTACTCTGAGCCCAAATTTAGTGTGGCTGAAGACTTTAGCTATCTTGACAATGCCCAAAGTGGGTAGGGTTAGCCCCGAGAACTTTTACCCCATTGGTTTTGGAGTCCATGTGGATCATTCTCACCCTTAGCTCGTGCTAGGCATAAAAGAGGCATCTCCAGGTACCCACTACAAAACAGTCCTAAACCTGTGGAAGATCAGACGAGGACTGACCCTGGGGAAAAAAGGTAAAATCTTTGACCAGGGCGAACCTATTTAATGTATCCGACAGGCAGCTCACCGCGGCCAGTGTCAAACTGCACCTAGGTCCTGTTTTACCGTGACCATTCACTATCATTGTTACTTTGTGCTTCTTGGCGTAAAATTTTACTGAAGCATATCTCTGGTTCCGCTTAGTAGATTTTTGTCATTTTGGTGTAATTTTATTTAATACATTCAACTTTTTTACTAATTTATTTTGGGATTTTTATTTTACATTTTATAACAGTTTTAATACTGCATAAATACTTTACACATTGCAGCTCAGTTGAGCCTGGTTGCCCTTTTTGATCGCTACCAGGAGGGTGAGCTCAAGATTATTTAGTGACTTTAGTGCTTCACCCTGAAATAAATTGTGATTATTTCTCGAGGTGTGTACTTAACCACTCAACTAATAAACCAGTGTCTTACTCTGACCATAAACTGTTAGTGTTCATTCCTAATAGTGACAATCTAAGTTCTTGCAATGTGATTTTTACATTCACCTAATTGCTGTGTGGAAAAACTACAGAGTGGACTATTTGTCAAGGCTTCCTATTCAGTGTGGGGGATAAGGTGGAGATGGCAAGTACATTGAAAGTAGTTTAATAGAAGTATTGATATTTTGGAAGAAATTATTAGGTTCATTTTAGGTTGTTGGCCAGAGGAAAATAAATTACATCTTCATTGAGGAGGAAAAAAAATTGCATCTTCAATGTAGTGTGCAATCTTTTTATAAAGGTTTCACATGAGCTATTAGTGAAGGATGGCTTATTGATGCAGGCAGACCAGTTGGCTCCCCCGAACAAATTGAGGTCTGCCATTGTTGGAATGCTCATGAGGGACACATGGGGGGTGCACTTTCACTAAGTGCATGATTTGTGCCACCTACTGGTGACAGAGTATGTACTAGGATGTGGTGAGGAACTGCATAGTGCATGCTGGTTGTGAGAAACATTTTGATGATATGCTCACCTCCCTTATAACCTATCATTTTGCTACCAGGCCTATGGTTGAAAGTGGGTATTGATTTGTTGAGACCTCTTAATCGGTTATCTTCATGCCACTGTTTCACTGGTGTTTTGTTTAATTGGTGGTGGCCAGAGGTTAGGTTTTTGGGCGGATCCTAACACGGTGAAAGATGTATTTGTCAGGCACGGTTTCCTGGAATATTTGGTGTCTATACAACCAAGTATAGTTCATGAGTTTGGAAATGGAGGGGTTTATTAAGTCATGTCAGTTGAAACTTTAAAAATTATTTTTTATTCCTTTTATTGATTTATAAGAAAACAATACACGTCATATTGATGTTCATACAGATAACACATTTTTAGCCAAATTACCAGGTTTATTTCTCTCTGGGATCTCCTTTCAGAGCAGGTATATTCATATATGTCCAGTTCCGTGTCTCTCTATTCAACGCCAGCTCAGCAGTTGGAGAGACACAGAGTTCACCTCTGTAAGTATTCCATTTCCCCCACTTTTTATCCATTTTTTGGGACATCCTCTGTTTTTAAATGGTACTTTCTCTGCGAGCATACATTTGTCTATTTCTCTAGTCCATTGTGTCGACTTCGGCCCCTTCGCATTTCCCCAGTGCATTGCTATGCATCGTTTAGCCAGTGTGTACCCCAGGGTGGCCCACTGTTGCTCTGTTGTGGTGAGATCCGTTGCATCCCATATGTTAAGGAGTCACAATTTAGGTGTTAGATGAATATCTTTGGCAATAGCCAAGTGCAATTGTCTTGTGACTTTCCCCCAGAATGGCGCTATGCTTGGGAATTCCCACAGTGTATGGTAGAATGTGGCCTCTTCCACACAATGTCTGAGACAAAGCGGATCTTCTCTACACCCAATTTTGTATAGGGTGGGCCCTGTTAGGTAAGTTCTGTGTAAGATCTTGAGTTGGATAAGGCGGAAATTTAACTGTATAGCCGCTTCACGTGGGGACATTATTGCGGTTTGCCATTCTTCGTCTTCAAGTGGCCCCAAATCAGCCTGCCATTTTTCCCGGAGGAGTTGGAGTGGGTCGGGTATATTGTTGATCAGCTTCCTATATATCAATGTTATGGCTTTTATCCCCAGGGGTTCTGATAGCAGTCTATCTTCCAGAGGGTATCTCTCCTGGTACAGGAAGTGCCGCAGTCAGGGCGTGACGGATTTGTAGGTACCCAAATACCTCCCTCTGGTCCAGATTATTTTCTGTTTAGAGTTCAGAGACTTTTAAGATGTTTCCTTTTTTCCAGAGGTCCCCAATTTTAGAAATACCAATGGTGTCCCATCTGTCAAATCCTGGTTGATTGCCGAGCCTCCTGAGTCTCAGGGTGAACCATAGTGGCGTGGCAAGAGTCAGCTTATTATGCCAGCAAGTTTATTAGCCTGGCGCCGTATGTCAATGGTAAGGGCAGTTGGGCCAAAGAAGCGACTTTTCTTTGTTTGTGAATATAGAGAACCATTGTACCCCTCTCTCCCCATCTGGTATCTATGCGGGTTCTGTCTGGGGATGGCATACCCAATGGTTGACAAACACTAGTTGTGACGCCCAGTAGTAGAGGCGCATATCAGGGAGCGCGATTCCCCAATCATACCAGCTTCTGGTTAATTTGTGCATGGCTGTACGTGGTGTCTTCCCATCCCATAGCAATGTTCTAATTTCACTGTCTATGTGTTGGAAGTAGGACTCTGGGACTTAAAAAAGGCAATTCTGAAGGATATTAAAGAAGCGGGGAAAAGCCAACAGTTTGAAAAGGGCCGCTCGGCCCAGCAGAGACAGGGCCATTGTCAGCCAATGTTTCACATCATTTCGCAATCTATTTAGGGGGGCCTCAAGATTATTAACATAAAAGAGAGTTGGGTCTGGGCATATGAAGAAACCAAGGCGTCGGAAGCCCTCCTCCACCACCTTTACCTCACATTCATGCAGGAGTTTCAGGATCAGCCTGTGAAGTATGTAGACCACTGATTTGGCCCAATTGATAGCGTATCCAGAATATTTTCTGAAGTTTGTGAACATTTTGAGAATTCTATGAATGGATCTTGCAGGTGTTGAAAGATAGAGCAAGATATCATCAGCGTAGAGGGATCTCCTGTCCCTCTGCCCATTTCAGTCCCTTAAGCAATCTGTCTCCCCTAATCCATGTCGCTAAAGGCTCAAGCATCTGGGAGAATATCCATGGTGACAGGGGAGGAATAGTCTTTCAGCACCATTGGTCAGACATTGGATGGAGTCTAACCACACTGAAAAGGACCTACGTTGGACCATCTTAGAAAGGGTCCGCATTCAAAAGGGCACTGACAGTACCCGGATCCGTAAGAAGCGAGAAGTCTTTTGGATCTACTTCCTGGACTCCAAGACAAGGGGGCTCAATGAGGAATTACCCTGGGAGAATGCTATCATTTAAGCATCAGAATAGAGCGATGCATCCCTCTGAAAAAACGAATTGGATCTTCATTAAGCACCATTGTGAACCGCTACAATAGATCCTCTATTGGTTCTATTTTCCTTGCCCACTGCCCAGTTTATGGGCCCCTACATAATTCCATTAGGGGGCTTTTCAATTCATCCATCTGAGCCATCCCCACTAGTCCTTCGTTGACGACTGCATTATAGATTGTCAGAGACTATTATATCTGGCTTGTTGTCTCACTATCTTCAGCAATCACAGCTGCGACCTCAAAACACTCCACTCCGAAGTTTTTTCGGAATCCTCAGCCACCTTTTAGACACTACCCTATGACGTGATCTGTGCACAGCCCCTGCCGGTATTTAAGCAGCTGTACACGATCAGACTGTTCGTTGCTCGCTTCACAGAAAGCGGCGGACCAGCAGCGGAGAAGCGTCTACATTTTCCTGCATTTTGGATTGAGACGAAGGACTGAAAGGAATAGAAAACTTCTTTCCGGTAAGCGTCTAGAAAATAGGAGGAAGGGCCAAAACCACAGTTTCCTCGTCCCCGTAATTAGTCCTGGAGCGTTAACTCAAATTGTTTTGTTTCGCTCGTCAGATACTGTGGCAGAATCCAATTCCTTTTTTCTCATCAACCTTGGAACATTGAGGATAGTCACACGCTAAGCCGGAACAGCGAGATGCCTTCCCTAAACTGAAAAAGGTGATTAATTACATCTTTGAGTTTCTCGCATATCACACTGGGCTATGATCAGAAAAGACCTTGACCCCGTAATTAGTTCTGGAGCGTTAACTCAAATTGTTTTGTTTCGCTCGTCAGACACCGTGGCAGAATCCATTTCCTTTTTCCTCACCAACCTTGGAACATTGAGGATAGTTGCACGCCAAGCCGGAACAGCGAAGTGCCTTCCCTAAACTGAAGTAGGTGATTAATTACATCTTTGAGTTTCTCGCTTATCACACGGGGCTATGATTAGAAAAGACCTTCACTAGCCTGTTTGTTTGTTTTCGTTGGTATTTCAGACTCATTGACTTTTATGCATCGGCTCTGAAGTGCGAACAGAGAACACCTACGAACCGCCGATTTCAGGTAGATTAAGTCCCACGGACATGGCCTATGTCTCCCTTAATAAACATAATTAATCTAACAAACTATGTTTTATGACTGAAATGCTAATTTTTCTCGATCTACACTCTTCCTTAGATCTCGCATTCCTACAAGTGGACAAGTTCCACTGTATTGCTATATTTGTCCACCGCAAGGAGTACTGAGGTTGTGTCATTAAACCCAAGGAGGGATATATATTCTTATCTTCCCGACTGATCCCTTGGTGAGCGTGCTTCTCATCTCCTTTCGCTGTAACCATTAGTTTCATGCAGAAGTAGTACCCCTATCTTTTGTAACCCTTATGTTTTGTAACTGTACTCGAAACCCACCCATCCTCTGGTTATAACTATCTCCCATACTGTTTCTTGGGATACACCACCATGGTGAATATTCGTAGTTAATCTCTTATCTATTGTTTCTACCCAAATGCTCTTTACCAGATTTTGTGCAACGGTATCTAGTTAAAGTAATACATCTAGGAATCTCTTTGATTGTCAGTGTGACAAAACTATCCGTTGTTGTGTCTTTCTTTATAGTCTTTCTCGTATTTTGGTTATTTTGTTACATGTTTTTTCTATCATGTGTGCAACGTCCAGAATATAATTAGTGTATCCAATGCTCAACTACTTATGTATCTAGACCAGTGTTCAGATTAGATGAATTTTGTTATTTGTAACTTTACGAAAAATCGGTATTATCAAATGTATATGTTTAGAATAAGCAGCTTTTTGGTTCACTAATTTGTATTTATCACTTGGTAGGTCCCATGGAACTTATATTTGAATAATTTCTCGCCCTGAAGAAGGTGTTGCCCCGGGGAAAGGGGGTGTTACACCGAAACGCGCGTCGGCGTATTGAACTGGACTGTTCATCACACAGATTTATTAAGACCTTACAATACCACAAGAACACATTTTCTTGTTATTCCATCCTGTTTACCATATGTCATTCTTTATTGTATCCATCTGTGTATGCCTTACACTTAAGAAGACTCGCCTACCACTTTTGGGCTTGTATTTTGTTCATCTTTTAGCTTTTAGGGTGTATGTGTCATTTGTTACATTGTATGAATGTTTCCTAGTATGAATGAGTATGTGTGAATAATTTTATATCACAGATTGTCCATGGGTACCAATGTATTGTAGGACTAATAGGTCCTTGGTTTTGTTGAAGTGTTGGTGTAATGTATAAATTCTACGTATTCATTAAGTAAGTCTTTTTCAATTAAGGTCAAAATTAAAACATGGATTAATACCCTATTTCAATGTGTTTTGTAATCTCTACACGGTCTAGATAGAGTGGTTTTTTCTGTCTTAAAAAATGACTTAGATGCATTTATAAAATAACTATAGGTACAGCAGATATTTTTGTATTTACTTGTATTTAATTGTATTTATTTGTATTTATTTGTATTTACTTGACAGGGGGCACCCCTGTCTGGTGCCCCTCCCCAGTGGAAATATCTTTGAGGTACGATTATTTACCTTGACTTGGCCTCGTAGGTCCGTATATAGCTGCCTAACCCATCCAATAAATTTCAGGCTGACACCTAATCGCTGAAACACCTCAAAGAGGTGTGACCACATGCCTTTTTGGTGTCTAGGAAAAGTATTGCGGCGTCCTCTGCATTTACATGTTTCCGACCCAGTACCTTCTGAAGTCGGCGAATATTTAAGGCCGTGTTGCGGCCAGCCATAAAGCCGGACTGATCGGCGTGCACCAACGAAGTGATGATGGGGGCGAGTCGGGAGGCCAGTAGTTTTGCAAGGATTTTGCCCTCTACATTTATTAAAGAGATCAGTCGGTAGGACCCGCAGGTATCGGCAGGCCTTCCAAGTTTGTACATAACTATGATTGAGGCCAATCTTACATCCTCCTGTAGGAACCCCTTCTCATTGCCTTAAATATACTTTTCTTGCAGAAATGGTGCTACCTAAGATGCAGCCAGCTTAATGAAACTGATGGGGACACCATTGGGTCCCATTGCCTTCCCTGATTGTATACTAATTGCGAGCAAATTTCTTTATTGGTGATGTCTCCCTCCAGCGGCTCTTTGTCGCCGGGGGACAGGGTAGGCAGAGGTATATCTGCCTGCAGTTGACACGAGTCCTCCGCTGTAGTGGTCACTTGCGAGGTATAGATCTGCTTAAAATGATCAGCAAACATCTCTGCAATCTCTTGTGGGTCTGAGAGAATATGTGCATCATTAATGCAGATTTGGGGGACCAAACGTTTGGCCTGTTCCCTTTTCTCAAGCCAGGCCGGCAGCCTGCTTGCCCTGTCCCCCAACTCATATATTTTATGATGGGTGGCCATATGTTTGGCCCTGGCCCTTTCTTCTTGTATTCCAGTTGTTTGATATGCAAGTTGTGTTTAGTGACCGCGTGTGGGGTCTGTGTATACTCTGTTTCGCCATTGCGAAGCTCCACCTCAAGCTGATCTATTTTGTCTCTCTGGTTCCTCCTGACATGTCCCACTTTGAGCACCAGTGCCTGTCCTCTCACTACTGTCTTGAAGGCCTCCCATAGTATTTGCATGGAGTTTACTGAGGCCTCGTTTTATTTAAAATAGTTATCAGATTGTTGTATGACGTTCTCTCTTATATCTGGGATTTTAAGGAGCCAGGGATTCAAAGTTATTGTGGTTCTATGTCGACATTGATTAAAAGTGAATACAACCCAGTCTGGAGAATGATCTGAAATGCTTTGTGGGAGACAACGCGGTTACCTAAACTGGCGTATGCCTCCTGAGTGGGTTAAAAGGTAATCTATTTGAGAGAGGCCATTGTGGGCATTCGAGAAGTATGTGAAGCTATGTGTGCGTGGATTAAAATGTCTCCAGATGTCCATCATACCCATGGCGTTGAGGAATTCAGATAATGGTGAAGTGATCCTATTCAAGTGTCGGGCTAGCAGGCGATCCATAGTATCATCTATTGTCATGTTAACATCGCCCCGAGGATGAGCGACACAATTGGCAAATCGAGAATGATCCTCCCTAGGTCCGCCAGGACTGATCTGCTGAGAGGAGGCATGGCATAGACCAACATGGTATTTATCTCTCTCCCCTCCCAGCTGGCCTCCAGAACCGCAAATTTTTCCTGGGGGTCCGCCCATGTTTGATGTACACACAGTGCCAGGTTTTTATGAATTCGAATGCCCGTGCCTCTAGAAGTGTCAGGTGAAACATTTGAAGAATTCTTTCTATCATCCTCAAACCAATTGTGTGTTTGAGCCAATGAACCATGTGTTGGGTGAGTGCATAAAGTCGGAACTAAGGAAGAAGTGTGATGTATTGAGGGCTATCAGGACCATGCTATGGTTCTGCCACAGCACACCACTCTTGTCAAATGGAGTTTCATTTTTTTGTGTTTTTGAGAGGTAGGAAACGGGTCTCAAAATTGTATCTGACTTGTATGAAAAGGTGGTTTACTGTCCGAGAGGGAGACTATTTTGCTGATGCCAACATAAGAAATGGAAGGAAAGGTGCAAGGCGGTCAGGTTTTATGTGGGGCAAATGTAGAAAACTGGCCATGTCTGCTATGGCAAACCATCATTAGGCGACTCTGTAGTTTTTGATAAAGTGTGTGGTAATGCTGTTGGAGTCAGAGGACGTCATTGGTGGAACACAGAGAGAGCAGTTAAGATAGATGAAACACTGGGTGACCAAGCCAATATATATGTGCCTTCAAGTATGGCTGTGATGTCTGTTTCGTCCCACTCATTATCGAAGCCTTCCTATTCACTTCAGATAAGTTTGTGTATTCTTTTCTCAATTCTAACTCTTTCCATTTTGCTTTTAGTTCATGTTCTCTTTTTTTAAGGGGAAATACCAGTGTGATGTCTTGAAGAAGCGTCTTGTTGTGGGGTTTAGGATGTGTTAGATGCAGTCCCTTCTGCATGGGTTCTGTGTTCTGAGCAGAATGTTGGGTTGGGTGGAATGTACGGGCAGTGTCCTCCTGTGCCTCCGATTCTTCAGTAAATTCTCTTCATATTCTCACACTCCAGTGTGATTCCTTTTGGGTGTAGACTGTAAATCACTACTCATTTCCTATCGAATGATGCCAAAGAAAATTGTTTGGTTACAAGGACAAGTTTTTATGTTTATTTTTTCCACTGGACAAGTAGACCCAACTCCTGCAGGACAACCCTCTTGGAATCCAGTTTAAAATAATGTTAATGTTATGCCAATGTTAACTATATTTATAGAGCAAACATTCGCCCATGGTTTCTTGGAGCTGACTGATAGAAAGCTGTGAGTGGTGCAGTATAAGAGGGGTAATCAATGGCAAACTAAAACCCAAAGGCTTGTCTAAACAGTCATCTGATTGGGAGTGAAGGCAATATGATAAGGTGTTTGATGCTGCCTGAGCTAGCATAGAAAACCTTTACGCTTCCCATATTTAGCTGTAAGAAATCTTGGAACTACTGCTTGATTTGCTGATGATGATCAGTGTCCAGGAAGGAAGGAAGGTATCTAAAAACCTGGTTGGATACTATCTGAAGGTCCAGGATATGTAGTATCAAACAACAGGCTTTAAATTGAAACATTGTTTGACTGGAAGCAAATGGAGATGTTTTAGATGTTTTAGTACAGATGTAGTATGGGTTCTCCATGGGGCTTTAAAGATCAGTCTGGCTGCCGCATTTTAAACCATCTGCAGTCTTGTAAGGTGTCATTCAGTTAGGCCAAGCTAGATTATTTTCTAGCCTTGGACCAATGACTGTCATCATAATCATTTTCAATGCCTTAGATGAGAAATATAGAAGCAGTTTCCTAGTGGTCCTTAAAATACATATACACTTTGAAATCACTGCATTGATGTGTTGTCAACAAGAGCTGGTGTTCAACTAGGACTCCAAGACTTTTTGCTTCTAGTTTAGGTTAAGGGGGAGGTTCTATTTCCATGGGCCAGTATTGGTAGGTCCATGAAGCCAGACTTGTAATCATCACTACTATATCAATTTTATCTGCTTTTAGTATTAGGTGGTAGTTTCTCATCCAATCACAGATAAAACACAAGATGTTATGAAATGTTTACTGTTAAAAGGAAAAGACATCTAGACAGAGCAGAATCTGGAAATTGTCTGCATTGTTATCAAGCTAACAGTCACTATTTATCCGCTCTTTTATTTGAGGTCGAAAATAGATATTAAAGAAGTGTGGTATCATGCATTCAACTGTAATTGCTTCTGCCCAAAACTGGGAAACTGCATTTCCTGTGATCTGTTCACTAAATAAGATGTCAACCATTTAGCTGAAGTACCCATATTAGTCGTAGCTTGGACATGTTGTAAGATTTTATGCTCTACAGTGTCACAGGCTTCGGAAAATTTGGGTAGTGTCAAGGCTGAGGTAGAACCCTCATCAAGATCCGTGTTAAGGTCATCAACGGTAAATAATCTCACATTTTGGTGTTGTCTGACTTTCAGCTTTTTGAGCATCCAAAAATGTGAAATTTTGTAGATGAGTGATATTCTCTTGTGATACATGTGCCTCCAATAGTTTAGCAAAGTACAGCAGCAAAGAAATTGGGTTATAACTCTTCAGTATTTCTGGGTTGTCACCAGATTAAGTTAGTAGTGGGATCACTATGGCTTTTCTAAAATTCTCAGGCACCTCACCCACAATGAGAGAGGCATTTTAGATTTCTAGTGTTGGCTCCTTCATAATTGGAGCAATCCATTGCGTTACCTTGGGAGTAAATGGGTTTGAGAACCCGATTTAACTTCTGTTATGAATTTCTGTGAGATGCTTCATAGCCAGGGATTTGAAAAGCAACAACCGGGTCTGATGTTGTCTTTCCTCTGAGTCATATGTAGAATTGGAATCTGTGCTATGGTATACTTTTTTTTTTTTATCAATAAAATAGACATTGAGTTTGTCGCATTGTTCTTGTGAAGATTTAAAAGGTTGATCAACTACCCATAGCTTTAAGGTCAAGCATGATTTTTGGGTCTCGCCTGACCCAGCGTTTGGGCGTGTTTTAGCGCGTCATCGCGATCACTTTCGCTTTCACAGCGATTGCGATCGCGATGACTTTCGTGGCCAATGCTTGTTAGAAACTGTGAGTCATTGTGGAATATGTTTTGTGCTGTTTTTTTGTTGTTGCGAGCAATGTTATTTAGAGTAGCTTAAATAAAATGAGATGTTATAAGAAAGCACAACTCGGGGACCTCCCAAAGAGATGCGATTAAAAACAGATGTTGCTTAGAATTGAATGCTGATTCTCATTTTTGTTTTTAAATTCACGATTACGTTCACCGTCAGCAATCTTGTTCTTCTCTACTTGTTTTAGTTGTGCGTCGGAGGTGATGAACAGCTTCCCGAGACCCTCCCTTTTAAATGTACCCAAAAGTAGAGTGGTAGGGCAGTATTTTACTGTTAAACTTTAGTTTGGAAACGCGCAGCTTCAAAAATAGTGACCAGGCTTGTTTACTATGGTACTTATTTTAAAGGGGGAGGGGGAGGGGGAGCACTTAAAGATGGTGTGACTGAAAGGTCTCAAGCTGCTGGAAAAATAAACTTCAGTGGCAGCGGCCTATATGAGGACAGGTATTAGGTCATTCGACAAAGCTGTTGGAAGCTCAGTTCGCGAAATATTTGTGTTTTACTAAAACGGTGACCTCCGCTGTGACTGGCGACACAGAGCTTCTGACAAAGTATGGAATGTTTGAACTAAGCTCTGTCACTGGTGATCACTTGGGGCTATATTCAAGTCCATCTTTTTTCACCCACCATGCCACTGTCGACCGAATCCCGCTAATCTCTTTTTTAGTGTTTTTTAGGTCTCGCCTGAGCCAGCGCATGCGTTGCTCTGGCGAGACTTTTAGTTACTGGGCTTCAAAAAGCCGACCACAGCTTTTTGCGAGGCATAGAACGTGTGGTTATGCGCACAAGCGCGCGCGCCTTGCTCCGCCTCTCCGTCTTGCTCGCGCTTCAACACTTCTCCCCCACCACAGAGCGCGTCTCGCGGCTGCGCGTCTTTTTATTGCTTATTTTCTCCTGACTGTGTCATTGGCAGTTGTTCCGCTTCGGTGCCGTCTCTGCTCCCAGTTGCTGCTAATGCTTGTTTTGTAAACTTTCAGCCCCTGGCAACTGCGCGCGCCGCTCCTCGCTATCGCATTACTTACTTTTCTTCCTCTCCATTTCTCTCCTTTGTTCGCTGTCATGCATGCTTCTTGTATTTCCCTTTTCCGATGCTTCATTTTCGTGTTTTATTTATTTTTTCCTCCCTTTTCAACTTTCAGCCTCTGGCAACTGCATACTGGTGATATTATCTTTGGAGGTCCCAGCAGTTGCGTCTTCACACACCTAACATTCCATTTATCTTTTTAATTGACAGATGTAAGTGGCTAACGCCATCATTTTCTAGGTACGCACATGCCCACGTGCCTACAGAATGATGCTGCTGGCAGCAGCAGTCAAATCATCACATCTTGTTTTTCGCTGAGGATGTGTAGCCACCCATCCTACTTTTTGTCAGTGATGCACAGCATCTGCAAATTGTATTGGCAAGGCAAATGCTTTCAAAAGATGAGTCTTATTGGCTTTGCCAAAGCTCAGACTACAGTTCCTATAATCCAAGTAAAAACCTAGACTAAATGCTCTCAAATGTGCTTGGAAACTTGAGAACTGGTTGTCACCTTATGTAGGGGTGGGGTTGTTTGTCATTGGGCTGCCAATGCTGGCTGTCTTTTATTGGTCCGGTAGAATGTTTCCATCAATCATCTCATTGAAGAAACTCCAGGGTTCCCCCGGGTCATGCGTGGATAGCTCGACCGGTCTATTTTACTTTCTTTGCATTTTGGAACTTTAGTTATGCCTATATCGATATAAATCAGGACATTTCTGGTGTAATTGCCTCTTCCGTGAGTCAGTTTGGAGCGTGGCCGAATAAAGGCACAAAAGAAAAAAAAACTAGTAAAATTATATGGCAATAGAGAGCTTTTTTTTGCAGCCAAGTACTGAAAACTTAAGCAGTCACCGCTGAGTCGGGAAAACTACAGAACATTCTTCGCTGTTTTTTGTATTTTATGAACGTCACACAGCTGTGCAACCAGGAATAACATAAACAAGCATTGGCATAGCCAATAGGTCTCGCTTTTGGGACCTTATAAGTATTTAGTTATGCAGCACAATAACCTTGGTGCAACAACATCAACTGTTGCATGGCTAAACACCTGTAAGATCTCAAAAGCGAGACCTATAGGCAATGCCAATGCTTTTTAAACATTTCTTTTTGAGCATGTGATTCACAAATCTTGTTTGAATAGTACATTATTTTGCAACGCATGATCTGTTTTCTATATTTTTATGTCCTGTCCGTATATATTTACTTTAGTCATCGCTCTTCGTCCACCATTGATGCTCTAGGCTTCTTATTTGTTACTTAGTCTTCATTAACTCGCTAGAGAACCAAGGACTGGTGACAATCTTTTAACTGCACAAGCTCTTACTACTTGTGCATTAATATTTGCTGCTTCTAACCAGTTATTGAATTCTTGTTCTGCTTTATCAGAACTTCCACTTAAGTGTAGTTTATTTTCACTTAGGGTATTTATAAAATTATCTTTATTGACCGTATGCCATTTCTGGTTAAGTCTTGATTTAATAACAGGATTCAGACTTTAGGTCAGGTAGAATAAGGAATGGGTCTGACCATGCATACGATTCAATTGCGATATTACCTAAAACGCATTCAAGGGTCCATAACATATCAAGTGCATGACATTTACCATGCTTGGATTTATCGATAGGTTGAGTTAACTTTAAGGAGTTTGCTAGATCCATGACCTTCCTGTCTTTAGGACTAGTATTATTTTCCTGCTCCAGATTAAATGGCAGCAGGGCCATATCAGTAATAGGTTAATTTGGTAGGTTGGTTATGCCAAGTGGTTATTTGTTCGCAGCAACTCCCTCTAATGCTTTATTTTTTGATCTGTTCTCATTTAGTATATGTGAGAAGTTGGCCTGGTATATGATGTTCACTAGTTAAAGTGACCACCTTGTACCATGCCAAGCAACCCTTATGGTGTGGTTGTAAGTCAACCTTTTTGGACCAGCTGCCCTAGTGGTAGCGTTGGCTAAGCAGTCTTTCAGGCTAAACTCGTTTTGGCATGTTAAGCAAGCTGTTTTACCATATGTAACCCCCCTTTATACCAATGAAAGGACACCACACAGATATATATTCAAAATATATATGTATTTATTACTCAAAGTATCCCCTAGACTCTTTATGAGCACAGGAGCACAAATCGTTAAACAAGAAAGTATCACCATATACAGAAGTTGCACTTTATATGGATAGGCCCTGGTGGCCGCTCAAACCATATACTAAAATAGTGGTATAAGTACCACGAACCGGAAAGGGAGAAGGCCTAGGACCTCTAGAATCGCTGGGCCTACAAGGAGCTAACTTTAGTTAGTGACCAGGAGGTCCACGGGTCACGTGTGCAGTGAGGAAAGTTACACGCCGGCGCCCATAGGTTTTCAATGGGTGCGTAAATGTTCAAAAGTTACTGCTAGAAGGGTCTTCTGGTTGGACTACGAACTTAAGACTTCAAACCTAGACACTAGAGATGTTACTCTACACTTGTGCACCGGAGTGCCAGCTTTACCTCACCCACAGGAAGCGGGTGCATAGGTCTCGAAGTGCGTCGGGTTTCGTCTATCTGTTCAATGGAGCCTGATGACAAAGATGCTGCAGGCGGTCGGTCCAGAAGAGATGCGGTGGATCCAAGGGTGGATCGGAGTTGTAGAAGACCTGAAAGCAGAGGGGACAGTGTTCAGTCACTAGCCAGTGACCAGCGTGGCACCAGGTAGGTACCAGGCGATGTCTGGTGCAAACAGGTGAAGAGGTGTAGCTTGTCTCTGCAGCCACGTGGTCCCTGAAGGTCGACGAGGTCCAAGAATCGGTTCACGAGCTGTCCCACGCAGGCTCTCGCTGTCGGCGGTGTCGGCGACTCAAAAAGAAGCAAACAAGCCTTGGCAAAAGCAGGAGTCGCAGGAATCGAAGAAAGCTGTTAGCTCTGACCAGCAAGGTCAGAGGGGCTGCTCCTTTGGAGGGAAGCAGGGGCCAGTCTGGAGCAACCAGACCAGCATCGTAGTTTTAAAAAAGGTTCGCCAAGATGGACACAAGCCAACGGGCCAGGGACCGGGCAGGCGCGTCGAGTCGCAAAATGCAGAGGGGCCCCACGCAGATCGTGGATATGCTGGAGGGCTCACCTTTGGTGCAGATGCTGCTCGGATGTTGGGCTTCTCAGGACCCAAAGCACAACTCGGAGGGAGCCTCTGTTGTCGCGCTTGCAGCTTGTCGAGTGTCTTCCAAGATGGCTGGCTCCACGTGTCTCGGTGCCTCCACGGGTTCCTTCTTTGCAGGGACTGTGGATCGAGCTGTGAGAGGTCCGGAGGTCCAGTTCTTGTCGGTCTCTGGGCTCGGGCTCCGGCAGGAGGCGGCGGCAAAGCAGACGTCGATTTGCTGGATGGTGCTTGCGTTAGCAAGATGGTCACTCCCTGACCATAGGGGAGATTTCCATCAGCCTTCTGTGCAGCAGAACATCGAAGTTCCCGTCTTCTTCTTAGTTTCAAGTTGATTCCAGGATGTCTGAAGTCTTAGGACACAGCTCCTACCTTTAAGCGGATTCTAGGGGCCGGACTACCTGCTAGGTCCCTCCCTAAGGGTGGGACCAGGAAGGGGGGTGGTTACACCCCCAATCCTTTGTCCAGCTCGCCCCAGGTCCGGTACAAAAAATGGGGTAACCCAAAAAAGTCAAGGACCTGGGTGCAATGTAGTACGAAAAACAATGGTCCTGGACCATAAATCAAGGTAGGCAGTAGTTCCTAACTTAGTGATATCATTCACATATTCTGAGCTACATGTAATCTATTTTGGTAGCTCTTAGTATCTAATACAATATTGCTCATAGGGTCAACCATGCAACAAACCAATATCAACAGTTAATAAAGCATTTTATTCTTTTAGAATTTTTTAAATTTCCATTAACAATTGTGTCAAGGTTGCTCCAAGGGGAACGTGCAAATAGTAAGGGTGCTTAAGGAAAGAAGGAATTATTTCAGAGGTTGTGACGTAAGAAAACTTAAACAAGTTAAGCAATGGACTGGTTGTCATTCACCATCCAAGTGCATAGACCTGGTCACGTATATCAGTTTATGTGATAGATAAATCAGGCAATTAGACATTCATTAGAAGCCAATTCTAATCAGGCACGTGGGTAGGTAAAGGTATCCCAGGTTCATATATATGGGGCGTCGACGTTTCGATCCGTCTTAGTGGCCTAATGTGGAAGTTTGAACCTTGGCCGTGCGGATCTTCATCAGGACTGGGGACAACCTGGAAGAGTTGGGCCTGGTAGATTGCCCGCTGCGATGCATGAAGCGAGTTCCTTTTATGGAAATTCAGTGGTGTACATCATATGGCTGGCCTCCGTTAGTGGGGTGCCACACAGTAGTACTGGTGGGGGCTCAATCGAGTGGTGCCACCCACTTGCGTTCCGAGTCTTTTTGCCACATTTGGAGTCAATCCAAGGCTTTGGCCGCTAAAATCCGGCATCCATCCGTAACGCGTTGTGTTTATGTTCACATCGAAGTTCCCGTCTTCTTCTTAGTTTCAAGTTGATTCCAGGATGTCTGAAGTCTTAGGACACAGCTCCTACCTTTAAGCGGATTCTAGGGGCCGGACTACCTGCTAGGTCCCTCCCTAAGGGTGGGACCAGGAAGGGGGGTGGTTACACCCCCAATCCTTTGTCAAGCTCGCCCCAGGTCCGGGGCTGGTGTGCCCCAGGACCGGTTTGAACTGGCATATGCACCGAGGTTCCTTGTGAGCCTCAGGCATGTCTGATTCTATTCAAGCCCTACCTGACCAATACACAAAATCCTGTCTGGGGTGGTGCTCGCACCCCCCCTTGCAGGAAACCCTTTGTCCACGTCTCCCAAGCTGGAAGGACTCCCAGCAGCAGGAGGGCAGACTTGTGTCTGTGGTGGCAGCGTCCATTTTGTGGAGCTGAGGCTATGTCTGATTTTTACCCGGGTTTCGGTTCTGTACATGTCGTGTCCCTCTAGAAGGGTGGAGTGCTAACCTCGTCGCCAGAATTGGCGAGGGGTTAGTATTCCAATTCGTATGACACCTTACTCGACATGTTTTGATAAAGCCAAACCAAAGATAGCATTTAACCGCGAGGTTCATAATGCACTTAAGAGTATATGGTATGACGATATCTGGAAACGGTAGAAGGAAGTTGTTCCGACCACTGCAGACAGGCTCAGCTCATGCCAGAGCACCATCTCACATGAAACCAAGCACTCTGCCTTCAGGATTGTTAAGGCCTGCCATAGGAGTGACTTATAGGTTAACATGTGTCATATTTAAGGTTAGGTATAGGTATACTACACCTAAGTAAGAGGTGGTTACACCAACTTACCCCAGCTGAGTGATCAGCCAGTTGTGTCAAGTTTGTTAGGCCAGGCCAGGGGTGGCACAATACATGCTTCAGCCCCTGGTAGGCCTCAGATACACCAATGCCCTGGGTACCTAGTGTACACTGGTACAGGGGCTGACAGGGTGATCTAGTTCCAATGGGTTATGCACCTAGGGTACATGGAGTCCATTTTAAAGAGAGAGCAGACAGGCTGAGACCCTGAATGGCACGATCTCAGGCCTACTAAGTCGAAAAACCAGCTAGACACTAGGCAAAAAGTTGGGGGTAACCATAGTCAGATATCCACCTTCCTACAGTATAAAAAAATCCCTCCGGGATAGCAGATAGTAACAACTGGATAGAATCCTCCCTGAACCAGGTTTCAGAGAGAAGCATATCAAGTTGGTTAGGAAGAAAGAGATAAAACATTTCTATGTAATGTTTTACTAAGAATCTGGTGTTGAGAAACGCCACCTTGATAGAACCTTGGCATTTCCGGGTGTGAAGATTTGTTTTAAGGCAGTTAGCCTCTACTGGTTGGTAACTGAGAATACCATTTTTTACCAATGTATTTAAGAGGCCAGGTGAAATCTTATGACTTAACTAGTCCAAAACTTGAAGTTGTGCGTTGGAGTAAATAGGCATAGTAGCTTGTTCCTGGTCCCGTCTGGCCACAGACAGGCTAAATGTACCTACAACAATCCTAATAACAGTGGATGATATCATAATTGAGTAAAAATTGACTAAAATTGTGATTTTTACAGGAAAACAAAAGTGCAGAGTGCAAGATGCAGCAAAGAACAAATCAACAATTAATTTGGCAATTCAAGCATTCAAGTTAATAAAGACAGTGCTACGATCAGTCTTGTAATGCACTACAAATCACTCACATATGAGGAGGCTGCAGAGTCGGCATGCTTATGTATCCCCCCAGCACATCCAGAGTGCTAACCGTTCAAGATGGCGCCTGACTTCCTGTTTTCTTCTAACATTTCAGAGTGAATAATATTGAGTTTTCCCCAAAAATATACCACTTAATGCAGATATGTCAACTTACATGATGCACAATATTGGCTCCCTTCTACGGTCACCCGGTGAGGCGCCAATATCACACGATGGCAGAGAAAATACGCTGTAAACCACTGTAAGTGGTTTTCTGCTCTTGTTCGGAGGCTTTGAATTGCCGACGTCCATTAATGGGTGTCAAAACACCCCTGAACATAAGCAGCAGCCTCAGCAAGCATATGTTTTTTGCAGTTTTTATTTTTTAAGGGGGGATTTGGTGACTGGGCGGACCACAAGTGCCTCTTAGGTGCTTCTCAGCACAAGGCCCCGCCCCCTCCAAGGCCCTGCCCCTTCTCACACAGTGGGATTTTTGATTTAGTTGGCAGCTCTGCTAATGGAATATACTAAGCTTTTTAAAAGCCCACCAGAGGACCTCTTAATCTGCACTAGAGGTTTAAAATACTTAAAGCAATGTCAACGCCATTCATTGGTGATATCATAATTGAATAAAAAGTTGCTAAAATCGTTCTGTATACATGAAAGCTAAAGTGCAAGATGCAGCAAAGAAAAAATCAACCATAAAATTGGCAATTAAAGCATTCGAAAAAAAAAAAAAAAAAGACTGCTCTGTATTCATCTCATAATGCATCACAAATCGGTCATATAACCACAAAATTGACCTGGCGTGATTTGTATCCATATGTATAAACTGAACAAACTTGTATGTATGATTTATTGGCTTAAAGCCTTTACTATGAGAAGGAAGTTAATAAGGAAATGTAGTGATCTGTGAGTTCAGCATGCATACCCGACAGTGGTTTCAGGATACAATATATGTACACGTTAGAAAAAATTTAACGTTTTGAGGGTACTTATAATGCTTCCGAAATGCGGTCTGATCATACACACATACATGCAGAAGCCTGAAAGCAAGAGTGTGGATTTTTTTTTCTCTCAAATTAAATTTGCTTTGTAATAAAAAATGTTTTGCTAAAGTGTTGTGCACCCTTAAAAACCATTTCTCAGAGGCATTATTTAGTTAACAATTAAGAAAAGGGAATTGGTGTAAAACCATTATGGTCGACATTAAAGACAGCACGTCATTCTAACAATAGAAGTGCCAGTTCCTGCTTATTTCCAGCCCCTTTATGTAGATCAGGTGAAACAGTCAGTCTTGCTAGAATCAAAATCTTGTTCATAATATGAGGACAGATATAAAGAGAAACTATTATCAGAGCTCTGATATGATAAGAAGCATCAGAATGCAGCCCTAATTTGTTACTTCACTGCATGGCACCTAAATCAAGAAGTTGATATATATATTTTTTTGTTGCAGAAATGTACATTTGGGAAGCATCGCATGCCTTAGACAAGTATATATTTTATACATTATTAACACCCCTGACTTGAAGGATTGTCTACCAAGTGTAGAGTAACTGGTGATCAGGTTGTAACAACCATTCACATAGGAATTCAGTGCCTCACATTACTGCAGAGCTTTATTATTCATCAACTAGGTATTGAAGTGTCAATAAGTGTACAACTGGTTCCTTAAAATTGAAATCTGTTTCAGTTGCAGTGGATACTAAACCAATCTTAGTTTCTGAAGTGGAAACATTAGACGAGGAGAGGATGCGGGCACAAGGAGAACGGAGAGATGAGGTTTCCACTACTTCAAAGGCAGAAGAAGAGAAGGCATCTCCTGACAGAAGGCCAAAAGGAATGTTTCCAGAAGAGAGTGACACATCCCTGCCTATGCCATTAGTGGCTGACAATCCAAGCCTTGAACACCAGAGGAAAAAGGTACGCCTGAATCTGAACATGTGTATTTGGCTTTTAATTGCAATATTCCAGTTGGGTTTGAACCTTTCTCTTGATTGTGTGCCAGTAGGTGCTGGACTGATCTTGAAGTTCAAATTGACAATCTGGAAATGGTATCAAGACAACTGTGACTGCATGGGCATAATGGCCCATCAGAAGCATGTCATATGTTTAATGCTGAGCTGTCAAAGCAATTGACTTTTATATATTTCTAGATCCAATAAGTGAAGCCTCCGTCTAGGTGAATGTTCTACAAAATGAGTGATTCATGAAAATATAACAGCTGCTTAGCTAATTAAGTTATCTTGATAAAGTACACATTTTATGCACTTTTAGGTCTCGCCTACGCAGCGCGCATGTGCTGCATAGGAGGATCTTTAGCTGTTGTTCTGCTCTTTTTCAAAGCACATACTCGTGCTTGTGGCAGCATACACCTTGCGGAGCGCGCAGGGGTGCGCCACAAGCACGAGTATGTGCTTCCAAAAAGAGCAGACTGCGCGCGCACCACTCCTGGGCTCACCTCCTGCTCCCCTCTCTCACGCGCATTCCTTGTTATATCATAAGTGTTTACACGACGCTTCTAATAAAGTATTTACCTTCCAGGACTTCCTCCATGTGAGGATAATTCGCTATCTGCATGAGCATTTCGATACATCAGGGGACCAATTTGCCACATCCGGCATCTTGATGGATGTTTCTTCTGATTTTAGATTTTTTGTTTTGCAGTTTTATATAGCACGTACTCGGCCTAAAAGTATTGGAGCGCTTTTCGTGTGCACAAGTTACGTTACACAATGACACATTAATGTTTTTTGTTGGAGCCGATGCCGAGACACGAACCAGGCTCTTTAATGTCAACAGCTCTGGTCATTACGCCAGCTAAGCCCCACAAATGCCTCTCTCCCGAGTCCGGGGCTTTATCTAGCAGGGCTAAAGACCACCCTGGGAGGGCAGTCGGTGGAGCTCACATCCTTCAGCAGAGATGATTTATCAGAAGACCGTGATAATTGGCAGTAAGACACTGACTGGGCGACAAACTGCCTGCCACTCAGCTTCTCTACCACTGAGCCCCCTTTGAACTCCCAGTTTTACATATTGAAAGTCCCATTAGCATGGGATCACAAGACCTTAGCAGGCAATGTACCCCCGCTGGGGGTACACAACACTGCGTTTTGAGCTTCTTAATCAAGGCTATTACATCTTCTCTGCCCCAGACTTTCTAACTACGGCCACACAGCTCTAAGGTGGAAAGGTAGGTGGGGCTACAAAGTAGAGTAAACATTTACTATGACCCTACATACTACCTACGCTTTATATTTTGCTAAATTAAGTGGAAGAGCAAGTGGAAGCCTGCATTTTAGTGTCGGCGATATATTTCTGCTGGAATACGTTCTTTCGAGATCGCTTCAATAGTTGTTTGTACCTTGATTCTTTATAGAAGACATGATTCAAATACCCTAGCCGTAGCAAAATTACAGACACATCTACATTGAGAGAAGGAGGTTGTTGTGAGACTTATTTTCTGTTTCAAAATGAAAACATTAACTGGAAAGATTGATAGCTGGCGGCGAAGCTTCTTGGTTGCAGGTTTGAAAAACAAGCATTTGCAATGCAACAGGTCTCGCATTTACGCGAGTTTGAGCTATTGGCATTGTAAATGACAATGCCTTTTATTTATGTTTTGGTTTTTGAAACATAAACAAAACGCATTGTCATTTACAATTCCAATAGCTTAAACTCGCATAAATGCGAGACCTTTTGCATTGCAAATGCTTGTTAACCTTGTAGTTGAATTGCTACACAGTTGATTTTGTTTTTATAAAGTGTTAAAACCTTTGTTCATGCTTTGTTGTTTTTAACAGCTGGCTACTCCTAAAACTCTTTTGAGTTTACACAGCAGAGTAGCGAACATGTTCAAAGAAACTTAAAATATAGTTAATCTCAAATTCTTTTGTCCACCATTCATACAAGCTGGAAAAAGGAGAGCACATAAATGTAGAAAATAAATTCCATCTAAATTCTCCTATTTTTCTTTTTTGTGTGGCCAATCAGTTTTTCAGCCACCTTCCTAGTAGAGTCTTAGCATTTTTGCAGTCATGCATGCAGTTGAGGTCCTTATTTGCAGATCTGTTAAAATTCATTGCCTACATACTTTGGCAATCCTACATATGTGAGGCATTTTCCTGGGTTCTGTGGCAGTCATCGGTTACTGGAGTACTGAACAATGCTGTGCCATAAACCTGGGGGCCCAGGGCATCGGGCCCTATCACACTCTTATTAAGTAAGTTATTGCTATTGTACACAACTCTTTGATGAAAATTAGGGCTTATGAGAGGGCGCGCGGACAAGATGGCTGCAAACCTGTAAGGCTCCCGCTGCTTAGAGCCGTTATCCTGCACATCTCCTGCCTGAGGCACGCACCGGAGCTGCTGCTGCCGCCTGCTCTCAGCTGAGGGACTCCGGCGGCCATGGGAGGGAAAAACGGGAAGCGGAGTCGACTCTCCGCCGAAGATTCCGGCTCCCACGGCTGTCCCGGCACGACGCATGAAGCGTGCTGAAGGTGGCGACGGTCCAGAGGTGGAGAAGTAATTACCTAGAGGTGAAGCGCCGCGAATTGCAGATCCCATATTCGCTGTTGTTCCCCTCACACCTTCGGGTGGTTACGAAGGGGAGGACACACTTTTTTGATGCCCCGTCTGTGTCTGGGACTGGCTGGAAGAAACGGGACAACACAGTGGCCCGAAGCCCTCGGACTCGGGCACTGGAGGACGACGAGAGCGGCGGCCGAGACGACGGCGGCAGAGGGAAAGGCGTGGAGGGGCAGGACTGAGCCTTCCTGCAGCACCTAGCCCAGAGAAGATGCGTCTGGAACGCCAGGGAGCCCTTGAGGCGGTGGCGACACTGGGTTCTGTGAGCAGTCAGGGGGATGTGGCAGTCCGCGAACATAGTGATACTGAGACTGACAGATCTTCCTCTCCAGCTGCCATGCTCTCAGAGGACCAAATGTTGCCAGTGGTGACACCTCAAACTGCTGACATTATTGTGTGAACACTGGCTCGCTGGGACAAGGATATGTACTGGCGATGGGAGGAGGTGAAGTGAGTATCGCCGAACACCTAAGGGAGCCGGGGTTGTGGACCATGCTGCCTTCTTCTTTGATGTAGTGCGGCCCCTTGTGCTAGTGCATACGGACTAGATGGGGCTGCGCTGATGGCCTGGGGGTTGCGGGACAGCAGGGATTTCCCCGCCCATGGAGTAGAAGGTGAGGGATGCACATGATTCAGCCAATAGAGGGTGGGCGGCGGCAGTGGGCGCACTCGCACTCCTGGTGTGTGTTTGACACAGCTAGCAACTCAGAAGACACGCAAGGCGCAGACGGGGGTAACATTGGGCTCTAATAACTCGGAACCAATCACTCTGCCCTTAGCACCCACTAGCAAACACCTGGCCTAGTATTTCATAGGCGATTGAGTTATAAGTTTGGACGAATGCCCGCTCTGGGGTTTGCCCTCGTAGTTCTGCAGTTTTTGATTTTAGTTAGGTGCACTCAGCAACGCACTGTAGTTTTCTTGTTCATTATGTTCTTGCAGCAGGCAGACATGACAGCCGTAATTGTAGTCCCTCCCCCTGGCGGGCCCGCTCCTGACCCTGTGCTACATATGGTCCTTACTCATCCCCGATGGCAGACACTGCGTTAGTTACATGGAACATAAGAGGTATGCACACGCCAGCGCGCCGCTATTCTGTTTTCGCCTACCTGCAACGGCATAGGGTGGCCATAGCCCTTCTACAAGAGACCCATATGACCCAACCAGAACTACATAAACTGTGTGCTCGATGGAGGGGGCAGCTTTTTGGGACCACATACTCTGCACATGCCCGGGGCACACTCATCTGGGTAAGAGCGGGTACACCTTTTACATACACAGACACGGTGGTTGATCCCGCTGGGCGGTACACGCTGGTTAGGGGGAAACTCAATGGACAACCTATACTCCTGGGCTCGCTCTATGCCCCGAACGTCGACCAATCGTCGTTCCTGGATCATCTCTTGGTGGTGTTAACACCGTATGTGGGTCTTCCATGGCTGCTGGGTGGGGACTTTAACGCAGTGCTGGACACGCACCTCGACAGGTCATACCCGCCACTCCGTAGCACACAGGCGGTCTCGAACGCAAGGAGTCTAACGGACTGGTTGGCGTGCTGGGCATTAAATTGTTCGAGGCATGTGGGCTGCTGAATTCATATCTGTGCATAGATCGCCGCCTAGTCTTGGGTCCGGATGATTGCATATTGTTGTCCTGGAAGAGTCTTCGAAGTAACACGAGATAGGTGGCTCCTCCCCTGGACTACAGTGCGCATGGGCATCCCCTCCATCCTTAGATTTTTTTTTTCCGCCATTGGGTTCGGATGTCCTAATCTTACCTCTTTGAGTATTTAGGAAAACTTTATTTATGTCAAGCCAAAAGGCTTTTAAACTCGTCGGTATTGTTTTACGTTCGGCGCCAAGTATTTTTCTACAGTTGATTCTCTAGAAAAGCATCGAAGTTAGCCGTTTGCCCTTCGACACCAGAGGCCCGATCGAGATCGACGATGGAAACTTCAAATTACCCCTTTAAGCGTTGCCCTCTTTGCAACGCTAAGTATGCTCGCTTCGACGTGCACCCCGTGTGCAATAAATGCCTCTCTCCAACACACGACGAAGCCACCTGTATGGCGTGTTCCAGGTTCCGATCGAAGAAAACTCTTCGCATTCGTCGAGCAGCTCGGCTCGAGGCGCAGAAAGCGGCGCCAAACCCGGACAACATCTTCGGGACCGAAGATGAAGAAGTCGTGGACCTTGAAGATCTGGATGGACTATTGGATACGGCTTCGGAGCGTGAATCCAACTATGATGCCGAAGACGAGCGTATCGTAGTTGTCGAGGACGATAATGCCGTCGATAAGGTAGGAGACGACGAAGAGGCCCTTGGGGCCGAGGGAGATGGCTCGGAAGATGAGCTAGGCCCACATGTCAGTGCAGGGCCCGAAGAGGCACTCGATAAGGCTCAGGTCGAGGGATCGCCACACAGCCTTACCCGAGATCTTTCCTCTCGTTCTACAGCCCCGCTTCAAAGCCCGGCTTCGAACTATCCTACGGAGCCATCGGTCTCGAAAGCGCCATCATCCGGTCAAGGAAAACCGAAACTGAAGGCACAGGCACCGAAATCGAAACCGAAAGAGAAAATAACTCTCAGCGGCGACAAGGCCTCGAAGCCGTCTGAGCCGAAGACACAAAAGACGGCACCTAT
This sequence comes from Triturus cristatus, assembly GCF_964204655.1. Lineage (NCBI taxonomy): Eukaryota > Metazoa > Chordata > Amphibia > Caudata > Salamandridae > Triturus > Triturus cristatus. The sequence continues at coordinate 724,311,158 of NC_140590.1, read as the reverse complement.
GACCTCGGTCACGGTGGTCGACCCGAAAAAATCGGCGCTGAGGATCGTCGATACGGGAAAAAAGGGCAACTCTCAAGAGCCAAACCCTCCCAATCCTCGTGCCGAGAAACCACCGTCTGGTATGGGGCTCGATGCCACACCAAGGAAGGTCTCGAAGAACATGTCAAGTCCACGACACCGTCCCCCTTCGTAAAGAAGACTGCTTCGGAGTCGTTATTACGCATCCAAGACCAGGCTTCGCTGCTCACCGCGACAACAGCCCCGCAGCTGAACACGGCCTGCACGGTTCAGACCGTGTCGACGCACATCAAGTTCGGATTACCACCGGCGGTGCGACCAAGGATGTTCGACGCACAGAAGGGTCCCGCACCGAAGAAAGGTATCGACACGAAGACCGCTGTAGAAGCGCCAAAAGGGGTGTCAATGGGACAAACAACTGTTGAAGTACCTCAAGAGGATGAGGAGCCGAGGCAGTTTATCTCTTCAGGGACTGGTAAACTTTCCCTACATAAAAGAAAGATAGTGCCAGAGAAACCTATGGAACCATACAGAATTCCATTAAAGAAACAGAAAACCACATCACCAGTTCTTCTGGAACATGTTCAAGATTATGGACAGGAGCCTCACTCATTCTCACCCACACAGTCTGATGTGGATGCAGGAGATTATGGTGCTGATGAAGGCACTTATCCATTGACCACTGACCCTGACGACCAAAACCAACCTTGGGTGGACACTATTGGTGCGGGGGACCCACATACTGCTCCAGACACACAAGCATATGAGGTGAAAACATCTCCAACTGAAGATGCTGCTTCCTTCAATGCATTAATTGAGAGAGCAGCTGAGAACCATGATGTACAGCTCCACACTGATCCTATTGAGGATGATTTTCTGATTGATACCTTCTCTACCTCAGAAAGATCTGTTAAAACTCTGCCCATGCTCAAGGGTGTCCTAAAACAAGCTAATGACATTTTTAAGGAGCCCACGAGGGCAAGAGTACTGAACTATAGGACTGAGAAAAAGTATAGGCCAGCTCCTGTGGACCCTACCTACATAAGAGGCCAGCTGCCTTTGGACTCGTTGGTGGTTTCCAATGCTCGGAAGAGGGCCAACTCACAGACAACGGGTGATGCTCCTCCCCCTGACAAGGAGTCTAAGGTCTTAGAAACATCTGGAAAGAGAGTTGCTGCACAGGCAGCTAACATTTGGAGAATTGCCAACACTCAGGCACTTATTGCTAGGTATGACAGGGCGCATTACGATACCCTAGAGACACTGCTACAGCACCTCCCAGATCAATATAAGGAAGGAGCAGAGTCACTGATTAGAGAAGGGAAGCTCATAAGCAACGCTTCCATTAAGTGCGCTCTTGACGCAGCTGACACTGCAGCTAGGGCTATTAACACCAGCGTCATGTTACGACGACATGCTTGGTTAAGAATTTCCGGATTCAAACCAGAGATACAAACAACTAACCTCAATCAACCTGTCAACCCTCACTCCCTCTTTGGCCCAGAGGTTGACACCACCCTAGAGAAAATCAAAAAAGATACAGAGACTGCAAAGTCTATGGGGGCTCTGCAATCACAGCAGTTTAGGAGTGGGTCCTTTCGTCGCTCTACCAACAGGGGACCATCTAGAGGTCAGAACTCACAGCAGTCGCAGTACACTAAACAAGGTACGCAGACCAACTATAATAAAAACCACAGAGGTGGATACCGTGGCAACAACGTCCAGGGTAGAGGCCGAGGAAACAACAGCTCCAGGTCCTCCGCCACCACCAAACAGTGACGCCTTGTCACTGCCCCTGACCACATAACACCTGTCGGGGGGGAAACTCCCAACAGTTCCTGCCGGTCTGGAAATCCATCACCACAGACAGGTGGGTCAGAGAAATTGTCCAGTACGGTTATTGTCTAGAGCTCACATCCACTCCGCCAAACATACCACCAAGACACCGTCCTATGTCCGCAGAGCACTTGCACTTATTGCACCAGGAAGTGCTCAGTATGCTCCACAAAGGAGCCATAGAACTAGTGCCTGTACAAGACCAAGGATCAGGGGTGTACTCACTTTATTTTCTGATCCCCAAAAAGGACGGGTCTCTCAGACCCATACTGGACCTAAGACCTCTGAACCGTTACATTCTGTCAGAGCATTTTCACATGATCACCCTGCAGCAGGTGCTGCCGTTGCTCAGTCAGGGAGACTTTCTCGCAACACTAGATCTAAAAGATGCGTATTTCCATATACCCATACACCCATCACACAGAAAATATCTCCGGTTCACTCTTCAAGATCAACATTACCAGTTCAAGGTCCTCCCTTTCGGAGTAACAACGGCACCAAGGGTGTTCACCAAGTGCCTAGCAACTGTGGCAGCACACTTAAGGAGACAGCACATACACGTCTATCCTTATCTGGACGACTGGCTTATCCAGGCAAAGTCCGCCCGGCAGTGTGCCAGCCACGTATCCCACACCATTCACCTTCTTCACAGCATGGGATTCTCACTAAATTATCCAAAGTCCCACCTTCAACCCGCACACGTACGGCAGTACCTAGGCGCGACCATAGACACTCTGGCGACCACGGCACAACCCAATTCCATGAGGATCCACAGCATGCAGTTGCTAAAAAAAAAGTTCAGACCCCAACACTCCCTACTGGCCCAAGTGTTTATGCAGTTGATAGGCATGATGGCTTCCTGCATCTTCATAGTCCCGCACGCAAGATTACATATGCGCCCGCTTCAGGAGTGCTTCGCACGTCAGTGGAATCAGGCTCAAGGACAGTTGAAAGACCTAGTGTTGGTCAGCGGTCGGGCATACAACTCTCTGCATTGGTGGAATCCACAAAACCTTGCCAAGGGCCGACCGTTCCAAGAGCCTGTTCCACAAATTGTACTGACGGCGGACGCGTCTCTCCAGGGATGGGGAGCTCATGTACTCAGTTACACAGTGCAGGGACTATGGACAACACAGCAGAGGGGGATGCACATCAACCTTCTGGAACTAATGGCGATCTTCTTAGCAATGAAGGCATTCAAAGTCCACTTGTGCAACAAAGTCGTGTTGATCCGGACGGACAACATGACTGCCATGTACTACATACAGAAGCAGGGAGGAACACACTCTCCACAGTTATCTCACATAGCTCAGAGCATGTGGAAGTGGGCCATTCGGAGAAACATCTTCCTCATGGCGGAACACCTCCCGGGCAAGGACAACCAAATGGCGGATCTGCTCAGCAGACACAGCCACCAGGTGCACAAATGGGAAATACATCCATCAGTACTCCAACCGTACTTCCAGCAGTGGGGTCATCCAGAGATAGACCTCTTCGCCACAAGGGAAAACGCAAAATGCCAAAGCTTTGCCGCCAGGTTCCCGCATCCACAGTCGCAGGGCAATGCGATATGGATGAACTGGTCAGGCAGATTTGCGTTCGCTTTTCCCCCAGCACCATTAATACCGCTAGTGGCACGCAAACTAAGGCAACACTCACTGACGCTCATCCTGGTTGCTCCCACGTGGGCACGCCAGCCATGGTACACCACGTTTCTAGAACTCTCCGTGGTACCGCATCAAAGACTGCGGCTGACGCCCAGGCTTTTAACCCAGAGCCATGGCGCAATTCAGCACCCAGATCCGCAACAGCTAAGCCTAGCGATCTGGCTCCCGAGATCTTAGAATTTGGCTACCTCAACTTGCCTCCAGAATGTATGAATATCATCAAAGAGGCAAGACGACCCATGACCAGAGCCTGCTATGCGGCAAAGTGGAAAAGATTTGTCATTTATTGTAAAAATAATGACATCAATCCGCTGGATGCATCAACTCAAAACATTATCTGTTATCTGTTACACTTATACAGATGCAGTCTAGCATACAATTCCATCCGTATACATTTAACCGCGCTGGCAGCTTACCTTCAGAACAGGCAGCACCTCTCACTGTTCAGAGTGCCTGCCATCAAAGCCTTCTTGGAGGGACTCAAACGAGTGATTCCTCCTACGCACCCACCTTCACCAATCTGGAACCTGAATGTGGTCCTCACCAGACTAATGGGACCACCTTTTGAACCTCTACACTCCTGTGGGATTCAATTTCTAACCTGGAAAGTGGCTTTCCTAGTAGCCATTACTTCATTGAGAAGAGTTAGTGAACTCCAGGCACTAACCATTCAAGAGCCATTTATACAGGTTCATGCAAACAGGGTCGTACTACGCACCAACCCTACATTCATGCCCAAGGTGATATCACAGTTCCATATGAACCAATCCATAGAACTACCCGTGTTTTATCCTAATCCTGAGAATGTAGCAGAGAGAATGCTCCACACACTTGATGTCAAGAGAGCTCTCATGTACTATATTGACAGAAAACAAAATTTCAGAAAGACAAAACAACTGTTTGTTGCCTTTTCTCCACAGCACAAAGGCAACCCCATTTCCAAAGCAGGAATAGCTAGGTGGATCGTTAAGTGTATACAAATTTGCTATCAAAAAGCTAAGCGCACACTAACAATTCCTCCAAGAGCCCACTCCACACGAAAGTTAGGGGCCTCAATGGCTTTCCTAGGGACTATTCCTTTACAGGAGATATGTAGAGCAGCCACATGGTCCACTATACATACATTTACAAAACACTACTGTGTAGATGTACACTCAAGACAGCAGGCAGCTGTAGGACAGGTTGTTCTCAAAACTCTTTTTCAGACTGCTGCAGCTGGCACGGACAGCCGCCGCTAAATGGAGGGACTGCTATATAATCTATGCACAGATATGAATTCAGCAGCCCACATGCCTCGAACCGAATATGCTACTTACCAGTATGCATCTGTTCTTGGCATGTAGGGCTACTGACATTCATATCGCCCACCCTCCTCCCCGGCGCCTGTGGCAGCTGCAGCATTCAGTTCTTACTAGTTAGCATGGTCATCATTTACTGTATTACACTCCATTTCTGCCACAATGGCGAAAAACAATCTAAGGATGGAGGGGATGCCCATGCGCACTGTAGTCCAGGGGAGGAGCCACCTATCTCGTGATACTTCGAAGACTCTTCCAGGACAACAATATGCAATCATCCGGACCCAACACTAGGCGGCGATCTATGCACAGATATGAATGTCAGCAGCCCTACATGCCAAGAATAGATGCATACTGGTAAGTAGCATATTCGATATATGGCGTTACCCTGCATCCTAGCGACTGTCTCTACTCGTACTACTCGGTGGTGCACGACCTTCATGTCCGCCTCGACAGGGTGGTGGGCTCTCCCTCATTGACCCCTCTGATAGCTCAGGCAGAATACTTGGGCCGGACCCATTCGGATCATAATCCGCTTCGGCTGAGGCTATGCTGGGACCCGGGAAGACCCCCCCGTACCGACGTGGCGACTGCAGCCGGCCACTCTCGAGGACGCAGAGTTTCGTACCTCGCTAGGCACGGCGATCGAGCAGTTCTTCGACCTAAACGAGGGAACGGCAGGAAATGCGCTGACGGAATGGGATGCGCACAAATCCACAATGCGGGGACACTGCCTGGGGGCGACGGGGAATATTCGTAAGCAGCTCATGTTGTCGCTCGCTGCCTTTATGTCGTGCCTTCTGTCGTGTGAACGCCATGGTGAAGGAGGAGGTTGGGACTCCGGATGCGACATGCTGAGCTGATGGAGCGACTGCGATGCCACAATTATGCTGCTCATTCGGCTCGGGTCCATGCTACATCCGATAGGGCGGGGCGGTTACTGGCCTGGTTGATTAGACAGGAGACGGCACATGCACCAATAAAATCTATTCGTGGACCGGACGGGACACTGGTACATACGCAGCGGGAGATCCACCAAATACTGACCGCACACTACGCGGCCCTATACACCTCGACCGGGCGCAGACAGGCACAGTATCTGGACCAGTTTCTGGAGGCTGCTTGTCTGCCCACGGTTCCGGATGCCCATCAGGAGACGCTGGAGGCCCCCCTCACGTTGGAGGAGATAGGAGAGGCGGTAACTTCCCTGGCCTCTGGAAAGGCGCCTGGACCGGATGGACTTCCGGCGGAGTATTATAAGGCCTATCGGGAATCCCTAGTACCTAGGCTGCATACGCTATATCTCCTTGCCCTTCTCAACACTGACTACAGAATTCTGGCCAAGATCCTGGCGGAGCGGCTGACCCCAACGGTGCCAGTGTTGGTGCACAAGGACCAAAATGGGTGTGTGCCCAAGCGCAGCACCTCTCTTAATCTGCGACGGTTTTTCCGGGTAGCCACAGAGGGAGCGCAACACTGGCCAAGGGCAGGCTGTTTGGTATTGGACCTCGAAAAGGCCTTCGACTGCCTGGAGTGGGGGTATCTGGTGGCGGCGCTGTCACATTACGGGCTAGGCCTTGGGTTCCTCCAAATGGCGGCGCTGCTCTATAGAAACCCTGTGGTGCGGGTGAGAACCGGCCCATACATTTCCGATGCCATCCTGGTCGGTCGTGGTACCAGGCAGGGGTGCCCTCTCTCTCGCCCCTCCTTTTTGCGCTTGCAATAGAGCCTTTAGCTGCTACCCTACGGAGGGTATTGACAGGTGGCATTCCCATGGGAGACGCGACTCATCAGGTTTCCCTATATGCGGATGACCTCCTGGTCTTCATCAAAGATGTGGCGCACATCTCCGGGGACCTGGAGCGAGTCCTGACTGACTTTGCTGCGCTCTCCGGACTATGGGTAAACGCGGCTAAGTCGTGCCTTTATGCGTTCCGGGCTGATACTCTGGATCCGCAGTACTGTTTGGGGGGTGTGCCAGTCAAGTGGCAGCCAGACACCTTCTGTTACTTGGGCATCCAAATATATAGGCAGCCAGCTGATCTAGTAGAGGGCAATTTGGGTAGGGCAGTAACGGCGGTCAGAACCCAGATGCGGTTTCGGGGTACCCTTCCTCTCACGGTCACGGGGCGCATCGCATTAGTTAAAATGGTGGTTCTGCCCAGGCTCCTATACTATTTTGCCAACCTGCCAATCTATATTCCGGCTTCCTTCTTTGCAACCTTGGAGCGTTCGCTCCGGAATTTTGTGTGGGGTAATGCACGCCACAGAGTGGCACTACCCAAGTTGTACCTCCCCACAGGCCAGGGGGGTCTCGCAATGCCGTTCTTCGCGCATTATTATCTAGCAGCGCAACTGCAATGGGTGGCCAGGTGGCTGGCAGACAGAGAGCGGGATGACACGGCGTCCGCGGAGCCCCCTATCCCTCTGGCTGACATCGTTGCGTCGTTCCATCCGGCCGCGGGGGTGTTTAAGCCGAGACCCCTCCTTGTTAAAGTGGCCTATAAATGCTACCGCCGAGCTCTTCACCCAACCCGGAAATGTATCCCTTATGCCCCTGCCATACTGATAGAGGGCTCCCCTAGTGGGCGGAGGGTGCTGCGCTTGACTGAGCTTGCAGACTGGCATGCGGCGGATATTTACACATTGGGGAACCTCTACCGTGATGGTGCTCTTGTCCCATTCGCCTTGCTGGCGGAGGAGACTGGGCTACCAACTGGTCAATTCCTCTGTCACCGCTCACTTGTCTCGATGCTGGCGAGCCGATGGGGAGATCTTAAAGAGGAACCAGAACAGCACCTCACAATGCAATATCTGCATGTCATGGGGCGGGGGAGACATATGATACGATGGTTCGCAGCTTCCCTGCGCACGCATACGGCGACCGACCTGTCCCCGCTGCGCCGCAAATGGGAGGCGGACCTGGACCGTCCAATGGCGGACAAGGAATGGAGCAGAGCGCTACAGGGTCCCACGCGGATACCCTGGAACATGCGGTTCCGCCAAATCCAATACTTTATTCTACACAGAGCCTATCTCACACCCGACTCCATAAATAGGTATTTCCATCGTTCAGACGCAGGCTGTCCACGCTGCAGGGTGCTGGACGCTGGGCTGGTTCACATGTTGTGGAGCTACATGTTGTGGAGAGAGCATTAAGTACCTGCACGGGGCGGCTGGCGCCGCTGGAGTGGTCAGTCTGCCTGCTACACCTGTTTCGCAGGACCCCTCCCACGAAGGTCGCCTCTCGATTTTTCGACTTGGGCCTGGTAGTGGCGAAGCGGTTGCTTACCAAACGTTGGAAGGCGGCGGAACCCCCCCAGGCACAAGCATGGCGGAGTTCAATGCTGGTGTGGGCGGGAGCGGAGGGTGCGGCCCTCTTGAGGGAGGAAACGATGGGCCTCAGGCGAACACCCATAGCGAACCAGTGGAACGCACTCTTGCAGACCCTGACACCACTAGACGGGGACACCCTGGGACCCTGTGAGGCGCACACTGGGGACCCACTTATTGAGGGGGAAGGGGGTCGAGGTCAGAGCGGGAGTCAGGCATGAGAGGTGTCTTAAGGGCCTTAGCTGGCTAGGTGTGGTACCGGGGAGTAGAGAGATATTATCAATAGAGCTGTCTACACAAGGGGATGCGAGGTTGACGATGGGGGGGGGGGGGGTCAGGCCGGGGGACGGAACATGGGGATGTTATAGTGAATGCCGAAGTTGCTGCTGTTATGTTGAGGCACTTGTTGTTCGGCCCTCTCTTCTTGCTGTTTAAGTGAACTGTTTAGAGGAATGTAATAGGGAAGTACGGGTGCATTATAAGTGGCGCCTCTAGGGGAAGCCCCCCAGTGATGTGAGAGCAAAGGGAATGCTGAGATACTGATGTTGGCTGGGAGGCCCATAATGCGCATTTTCCCTAGTAAGTGCGTGTAGCACCTGACCCTGTTTGTTACCATGCTCATGCCTACCGATGTATCATTGGTCTTACTTCAATCATCAACCAGCAGGTTGCCCCAATGTACTAGGTACTGTGATTATAATTACGAAATGCCAATGTACAGATTTACTAATAACGGAAGAACGAAGGGGAGGAGCGGGCGAAATACCAGCGGCTTGCCATGGCGAGGCCCCTTAGTGACAAGATAACGAAGGAGACGTTGTGTTAGTTTCAATTGAGAGGCCCGCAATGTTTCTCTTGTATTAGAGATTGGGTGGCGAGCCCGCTCCCATTAATTACTGTCCACCTGACTAGATATGTACCATCGAGTCTCTTTCAAATGTAAGTAATCCGGATATTAAAATGGACTGTGTATGTTGTTTAAAACAAAGAAATGCCAATAAACAGATTTCATAATAATAAAAATTAGGGCTTATTTCAGGAGGCGGTTCAAGATATTGTATGATATGGTTATCGTACACAAAAAAATGAATGTCCAACCAGAGCTGTGGATTTTACATATAGAAAATAAAGGTTAGTTAAAATGGTGGTCCAACACATGACACCAGACAATTGTATTGTGCTTATAAGATAAGGTCATTCTATTGAAATAGCATGTACATCTGTGGACATGGTACTAAATGTATACAGCACACTATTATGAACTGATTATCCTGGTGCTGAATCCGACATCCTTCTTGAACAGAGTAATACAGTATGCAGGTCATATGACCAGTGAAAATCAGGTCTTTCATGTGCCTGTGGAACCTCGTAAGGGTGTTAGTCTTCTTGAAGTGTGGTAGGGCAATTTATTCTGTAGCCGTGAGGACAAAGCAGTTCCATCCATTCTGCATGACTGTGCACTGTAGAAACAAGAAGAAGACTAACCATAGGAGTGTGAAGTGCTCTTGTGGGGAAGTAGTGGATGAGCTGGTCTCGGATAAAGGTAGGTCAACATTTGTAGTGGCAAAAAGTGCCTTACAAAGGGTTTGCTTCTGTAAAAAAAGCCAGAGGAGATGTATGCCTGCCTGCTTAGCCCAAGAATAAGCCACGCTTCTTAACTTTGAATTTGCTGAAATTGGCAGACCAAGGTATAAAGAATTACGGTAGCCCAGGCAACTGTACAAAGGTATTCAATAAGGGGAGTGAATAAATGGAAAATGGGGGGATGTAAGTCTATGAATGTAATCTTTGAAGGAAAGTTTGTTGTCAATGAAACTGTCCAAGTTGTAGGCAGAAATGGTTGGGAGTAATTGCCAAAGCCAGAAGGCCACCACAGTGTAAATTAAACTAAGGAGCGGCCACTAATGTCAGAGGATAACCTGGTGGGTTTGATCCGACTCAGTAAAAAACAAAATTAAAAAATAAAATAATGTTCACCCGACCAGATGAACTGGGATTTTAACCTAATGCAAGTGAAGGATATTTGATGCTCAGTAGTAAATGTCCAAACTCTTAGGTCCTAATGTCCAGGTCACATGGTGAACCAGTCTCTCATTGTCAGTAACAGGTAGGCATATGACACGGTTCCTAGGTAAACAATATGTTTTTTTATTCTGGTTTTCGGCATCCGCATTCAAAAAGGGAGACTACTGGTGTTGGAATTTCACTAGTCAAACTCTTGGTCCCCCAGAGTGCAGTTCTTAAAAGGTCAATTTTTTGTGAACGTCTGCTGCAACCAAAATATTAAGATGATGTAGGGTCTCTGTTTCCCACAGATGAATGAGTAATGTAGGGTGAACATCCAGTCTCGTCTGTAAGCTAGGGCCTCATGTAGGTAGCTAAATACCGGTCGGTAACGGCCGAAATTCGGTAAATATCCCGTTACCGACCGGTATTAAGGCATTTGCGATGTAGGGGGCTGATTTCTGGATTCGGTATTTACCGAATCGGAAATTAAGAAATCAGTAAAATACCGATTCGGTAAATACCGAATCCAGAAATGCTATGTAGGGGGCACTCTAAAGAGTGAAAATTATTATTAAGAATTCGTTATTTACCACCAAATACAGGTTGGTGATGAATAACGAATACCTTGCAAAAAGTAATATTTTGCAGATTTAAGAGTGCCATGTGGCAGACATACATGCCCTTAGGGCAGGTATGTGCGCCACATGTGCACACATGCAAGATTCAGGGGTGCAACAGGGTGTCAATGTGACACCCTGCCACCCTTGAATATGCTCCCCCCATTACCGAATCGGTATTTACCGAATCGGTAATGGTGACTGGCATCCCATTGATTCCTATGGGCCTCCAGGCCCATAGGAATCAATGGGAAGGTATGCCTCATTACCGAATCGGTAAATACCGATTCATAATTACCGAATTTTTCCGATTCGGTAAAATTTACCGAATTATTACCTACATCACATTTACCGATTCATAAATACCGAATCGGTAAAATTCGGTATTTATGAATCGGTGAATGTGATGCTACCTACATATGGCCCTTAGTGTCTTAAATCGTTCAAAATGTTAAGGAATCAGAGTGACCAACCTCAACAAAGTGAATACTATCCTGATGCCCAGGATGATAGCCAAATATCACCTCTGTGCCTCTTGGACTAGATTTATGGTAATAAAAGTGGACACAAAGTCAGATATTTTAGGGGTAGCGGTGAGTCAGGATGGTGCAGGCTCATCACACTTGTACTCCCTGAATATCTCCTGCACATCATCAAAGCTCTTTCAAGTAAATGTTTTCCCTCCAGGTGGGCTGTAAGATATTTTGGCTCCAGGAAGTCTTTCCCAACACGACTTCCATATAAGCTTCAGATTCATGTTACTCTGAAGGTATACTCTTTGCAAGAGGAGCATATAAAGTTCATGTTTTACATTCCTAAATCCAGATATTATTTAGTGAGCAGACTCATTCGGAACACATAGGTGTAAGAGGGTAACCAATTTCTAATATTTCCAGACCAATTTCTAATATTAATTGCAGTGGATGAGGCCCCTTTTCTTATACAAAACAAAAAAGCGAACTAGTGTTGGAATTGTTTGTCAAAGTAACTTATTTTCACACAGTGTTCGAGGCTGGAAGAAAAACTACAGAGCTGTTAATTTTTTTTACATTTACATTATTTCTTCCTTGCCGGAGTTTCCTACATCGGAAAATGATCCTAAGTTAAACTGAACACCACGGGGGCATGATGTACGTTGATCTACATTGTTCTCAATTATATAAGAATGAGTTTTTGTTATTTTGGGTGCGTATATGTGTGGCGCAAACCTGGTTCAAAGGCATTAGAGCAGTTTGCACCTTTTTAGGCACAGGGAGATAAGTGATTTGCTTAGAATCATATGATGTTGATATGAGGTTTAGATGTGGACCTGAATCTCCATATTCCACTGTCTAAAAATCTAGCAGCTAGACCACACCCTGTTTGTTCCCTCTGAGGCACTGAATTCACATTTCAGTATGCACCCTATTTCTAATACTTTCCAGCCCTGGCTCTAAATGAAATGCCTCTTCATCTGTTACCCACAATTTCCTCTATATTCCCTATATCTAAAACCTGCCAGCCCTAGAACTAAATGAATTGCCTCTTCATCTTTTTCCACAATTTCCTCTATCTTTCACTTATTAAAGCTGCCTTAGAGTTACACTGAATTCCATATAATTATGCCTCTGGATCTTTTCCTCAAACGCTTTTTGAATGAGACAAACTATTTCCTCACGGTGTCTTAGGAAAACAATATGATCCAACCCAGAACATATGACCATGTTCATGCAGCCTCCTACTACATATGTGACTTACAATGTATGTAAAAAGGACTGCCAATGTGCCACTTGACTGTTTTGTGCCGGCTGTTGGATTGCGACCTCTCTAATTGACATTTCATTGGCCGCATACATTGCTGCTGCCTGTTAGCCCTGGTACTCCGCTCCGGTCCGTCGCTTGCTCCCTGTTGATCCTGGGTGGGGCCTATGGCTGCTGCAATCCCAGAGAGGCTGCTCCCGTGGGTCGATCGCTGGTGCTGTCTGAGGGCTGCGTAGGCATACTCTGCCCGGACTATATCTTCTCACCAGTGGATCACCGGGCCACATTGCCCCTGTAGGCTGAGGCGTGAGAAGATCCCAGCACCGAACGCCGCTCAAACCAAAATGGACCAGTACATGGTCCCGCCATCTGATGCGAGAGAGACTGCTGAGACTCCGGCTGCACTGGTGATCGCATCTTCACAGCATACTGCTGCAAACCTGGGGATGATTCTTAAACCCATCCAGGCCACCAGCGACACTGTACAATCCAAGGTTGATGGCCTCCGAGTAGACCTCTCTCCACTGTGCCAAGATCTGCGCAAAGTGGTGGACAGATTGACCAAAGCCGAAACGTGGGTTTCTACAGCCGAGGATGGCATTACTGCACTTAAATGCCAAGTCTCCAAGCTATCCGCCACAGTAGGGACTCTCACTGAGAGAGCAGAAGATGCCGAAAACAGATCGAGGTGTAACAACCTCCGGCTTATAGGCCTTCCGGAATCCCCGGAGTTGCAGGGCTTTGCTGGGGCGTAGGAGGAATGGTTCAGTTCCTGGGTCACTGGAATCGGCATCAATGGAAGAAAAATTGTGGATCTATCGGTCATTGAGAGGGGCCACCATTCATTGGTGCCGAGACCCATGCCTGGGGGTCCTCCCTGACCGGTGATCTTACGTTTGCTGAACTGTAGGGACCAGGACACTATCCTACATGAAGCCCGCACCCAGCCGGAACTTCGTTTTTCAAACTCTAAGATTCTTAATTTTCCCAATTACACCAAAGCGGTACAACAATGTTTTCGTTCCTTTGACGAGGTGAAACAGAGCGCCACGCCTTCAATCTTACCTTAGTTGTATGCTTCTTTTACAAGCCCGCCTTAAAGTTATTTTCCAGTCTACCACACTTTTCTTTGATATCCCTGAACAGGCCTGGGAATGGGCCACCGAGTGGTGTCTGCTTAAACTGGCATCACCTGAATTGCACAAATCCAGTGATCCTGGGGAACGTGCTCAAACTCCCCGTCGGCAGAAGAAATGAAGGTGCTCTTGCTCCAGGAAATCTAGGGCTGGACGGCAGGAGGTGGCTGCGGTGCCGGACCTGGCTCTGGGAGAGGGTGAACGACCAGTAATATTGATAGCCCTGGACGAAAACCGGTCAAACACTCCAATGATTTTGCACTCCTCTGATGATGTCTCAGGCTCTTCCTCTCTACGCTCCCCACCTCCTCAATCATCTCCCCTCTACGACTCTTTTTTTTTTTTTTTGTTTTTTCTTTTTAAACTTCTTTTTATTGAGTACAAATACCATTAACATTCTGACGGTTCAGGAACACATTTGTCAGTATTAATGCTTCCGAGTACATCTGGTTCACCTGTTACAATTATATGACTATTACATTCTGTTTCATCGTATTTAGATTGCTTCAGTTTCATACTCTTGATACTCAACTCTAGTCCACTGATGACCCACTCGGGGCGGAGCACAAATGTTTCCTCTAAGTATTCCACTTGCACCATATTCTTTCCCATTTTTTAGGGCATCCCGATGCATATACGCCGCCCTCTCAGCCACCATTGCCCTATCCAGGTCTCCTCGCCATTCTTGATGTCTGTGCGGGTTGAGCCCCCCAATGTTTGGCTATGTTACGTTTTGCCAACATCATACCTAATGTTGCCCAATCCTGACCCACATGGTTGAAGTCTGTTGGTTCCCATATGTTTAAAATACATCTCTTGGGCTCCAGGGTGATCGTCACTCCACCCACCTGCGTAATTACGTTCATAATTGTCTCCCAGTAGGATACTATTACTGGGCATTCCCATAGTGTGTGATAGAAGGTGCCTTCCCTCCCGCATTGTCTCAGGCAGAGTGGGTTGTCCATTTTCCCTATCTTATGATGCATTACTCTAGTATAATAAATAGGGGTGGGCGGAATTTGCGTAGTCGCGCTATGCAAAGCTCCGCGAAATACTAAAAAATCTCCGAACACGCAGAAATTCCGCTAATTCGTGGAATTGCTTGTTCGCGATGCTTTTTTCCTGTTCGCGATCGCTGTTTGCTTGCTCGGGGGGGATATATCGCGCAAACATGCATTTTGAGGATGCAAACAAGCAAAAAATTTGGCGAAGCCGTAGAATGCACAATTTTGGGTAATTCCGCGTTCTCCGCAGAACGCGAAATCACCCAAATTCCGCAAATTCCACGAGCGGAACGGAATTTACCTCCCAGGCCTAATAATAAATACAATGACGTATTTTCAGTTGTACTAATCTCAGTTTGGAGGATATTAACATTTCTCAAGGGGATGCTAAGGCTTCCTGCCAATCGGTCTCATCTATGTCCCCCATCTCCCCTTGCCATTTTTTGCGGAAACCTTGTGTGGGATCTGGCTGGTTGTTAATAATTTTGCGATAAGTGATAGAGATGGCCCTTTTATCTATCTGTTCTGTCAGGAGCCTATCCTCTATCGGGTAGGCTTCGGGGGGTACAGGTCCCGTTGGGATGGCTTTCTTAAGTGAATGCCTAATTTCGGTGTAGCGAAAGAGTTCTGTTGATGCCATCTTGTATCGTTCTTGGAGTTGTGGAAAAGTAACTATTTTCCCCTTCTGCCAAAGGTTCCCCACCGTTGAAATTCCGATTGAATCCCAGTGTTTAAATCCCTTACTGATACCTAGCCTGCCCAATCACTGAGTTTTCCAGAGCAGAGTCATTTGTGTTATCTGTTCGTCCCACCCTAGCTGTT
This sequence comes from Triturus cristatus, assembly GCF_964204655.1. Classification (NCBI taxonomy): domain Eukaryota; kingdom Metazoa; phylum Chordata; class Amphibia; order Caudata; family Salamandridae; genus Triturus; species Triturus cristatus. Next base: position 724,295,680 of record NC_140590.1, on the reverse strand, counting down.
TGAGTGCCTTGTGGCAAATTTGTATTGTGTGCTGTGGGGCCCAGTAGTGATGTCTTCCGACTTTTATTATATAGATGCCTCATGACTCCTCCCTCCGCTAAACTATTCCTGTGTGCGCAGAATGCTGGGTCTGCTTGTGGGGCGTGGAGCTAATGATTTATTACAATCAGCTGTGAGGCCCAGTAGTACATTTGTATATTTGGAAGGGCGATTCCTCCATCGTAACAACCCTAAACTAATTTCTTCATGGCGATTCAGGCCAGTTTGCCATTCTTAAGCAGGGTGTTCACTTCTGCCTCAATCGCCCTAAAATAAGACGAGGGGACGTGGAACAGGGTGTTTTGAAGGGCATATAGGAATCTGGGTAGTGCCATCATCTTAAAAAGTGCAGCCCTCCCGAGCAACGTCAGCGGTAGGGAGCGCCAGTGTCTTGTGTCTTGGCGAAGTCTTTGCAGGGGTGCCATGAGGTTTTTTTCCATAAATTCTTCTGGAAGTAAGGTGTTATAAATTCCCAAATACTTAAAGCAGCCAGCTTTAATTTGTGTAGTGCATCCCCTTGACAGCTGTGGTGGAGGACCGCGTAGGATGTAGGGGATTGATTTGGCCCAATTAATAGTATATCCAGAGAATTTGCCATAGAGGCTGGCTATGGAGCGTCTTGGGGAGGCTACATAATGTAGTATATCAGCGTACAGGGAGATATGGTCCTCCCGCCCCTCTGCTCATCTGAGGCCTAGAATGATAGGGTCCCACTTTATCCAGGCTGCTAATGGTTCTAACACCAGAGCAAATAAAAGTGGTGATAGGGGGCAACCCTGATGTGTGCCACGTCCAAGGGGAAAGTTAGCTGAGATTGTCCATTTACTACTACATAGAGCAAGTGAAAAGGCTTTAAAAAGGCAACTCGCAGCCAATATTCCCTACATCCTTTATGCAGTGCCGCATCCCTACAGATCAGCATAATTCTGAAGTTGCTCCAACGTTGCATTATTAAAGGGTCAATGTGCAAAACATCGAGTGTTGCCTCCGGGTACTTGTTTCAAAACAAGAAGGGTGGCGGGGGGGCTGGCTGTCAAGAAATATTGATGAAGAGTTCATGTTGCTGAATGACCACCTTTAGTCACCGTTACTGCTGTTCCTTTTATCTATGCCGTGCCGGTCCATTCAAGCTTACGCACTCGGAAGGCAGTCTGTGAAATGTTACTGTTTCACAAGCGAAGTTACACTGCAAGGGATTGAACTGATGGCAAAACAGCAACTGCCTGCTATAGCTATCGATACCTTGAAACTTCTCACAAGGGAGGGGTAAAGGGTAACTGGGAAGAGCTGGTTACACATTCATATGCCAGAGGGCGCGGCTCAAACCTGTCCTGCCCAGGATTTCCAAACAAAGGCTACAATTACGAAAGTTTTGGGGGCTTCTTAAATATTTGGACATCATCTGGCAATTCCACTTTAAAAACTAGAGGTAGTTGGTGAAACTCAAGTTGCAGCGTCACTCTCACAGTCTATGTTCCCACAAGGGACTGTGTGTTGGCGTCATTTGTTGCAAGCTCTCGATGGCTTTGTGCTGTGGTGTAGAGGGTTAAAGCGTGCTCTGACACCGAAGTCTGTCCGGAGCATACAATACTAAAAGATAAGGTCGCCATAAAGCGTGCAACGTAAGCAAACATTAACATTAGCTGGGTCCATGGAACCAATGAAAACAGGAACAAGCTCCAGAAAATGTCTGTCTGAAGTGGCATTGGCTTAGTCGTAAGTGAATTGCTCCTTGAAAAATTCACAACAGATTCTTCCGAAGTTAAGAATAACAAGCTAACGAGAAGGGAGGGGGAGAAAGGAGGGGGGAGAAGGGAGGGGGGTAGTGAGAGCAGACAGCAAGGGGGTGGAGGAGCATGATTCACGCGCTGGAAGGCTTAATGAGCCATGACAGAAAGGCAGATGGCGGCTGCGCGCGTGCACGCTCACGTCCACGCAATCTTTAGGCCACCAAAAAAGCCTGTGGCAGCACTTTGAAAATCCATACACTAAATGTCTTGCAGAGAAGCGCATGCTGCCGCAGCGAGACCTAAACACATGTTAACATCAAACCAAATACGTCTGTTCCCTTGCCCACCCCCCTCACTGCATGACGGATTTAAAACTACCCACCACCCCAACTGCGCAGAGTGCTTAATTCCCATCCTTTGTACCTGTATGGGGGGGGCGGAGTTTTGTCCGTTAACCCAACCAGGCACCCCTCCTTGCGATGAAAGGTGTTGGCATAATCTGATTCGTAGTTCAGTACAATGAAGAAGAGGGGGCGACCATGTGAGCCAAACCGGTATCGGCCACCCTTAAAGTGTCATGTTGCTTTATCATCTCGTCACATTCTCAGTATATAGAGCTGCTATAGTATCACTGGGAGTGTGTTCACAGGCCACCAATGTTCATTGGTAGGAGTATGTCCGCTTTGGGAAGTCTCTTAGCCATCTCTCATTGTGCGTCAACTCGAGCTGGTAGTCCTTGCCTGTCGGTCTTCTCACTCTTCTCCGCTTGCATGTGATGCTGGTCTGGGCTTAACCCCCGGGACTCGGTAAGCTCGCTCCACAGAGAAATAGTTGGATAAACCCAGCGGCTGCAGGTGGTTCAGGACTAAGTCTTCAACGAATAGGTCGAGTGACGTTTCCTTTGTCGTTTCTGGTACGCCAAGAATTCGGATGTTGTTGCGGCGCGACTGGTCTTCCTGATCATCGAGCTTGGCAGTCCGGAGCTTGTTGTCCGCCACTAATTGCCGTACTTGTTTTTGAAGGGCTGACATCCGTGGTGAGAGTTTTTGTTGTTGATTCAACTTCCGCCACTCTAGTGAACATTTTTTGAAAGTCTGCCCAAAGCAAGGATAGGTCCATCGAAACTGAACCGATACGAGAGTCCATGGATGTGTGGACATTATTCAAAGTGGTGAAGATGTCTTGCAGTGTTACTTCTGGCCCCTCTGTAGGTACAGGGCTCGCGGCTCGGGCTGTGTCACGGTCTGAAGGATTGAGTTAGGCCTTAGTGAAGGCGTATTTGTCCAGTTTAGGTTGTTGGGTCCCCCGCTGGCCTCTGCCCCCCATTGCAGCAATTTTGTCAGCACCGTACGCAATGCAGTGAAGACCAGGGTGCTACTCTCTGCCGCCTGCCCGTGTGATGTGTAGGCACACGCGGCCTGTCTGGTTTCCCACCACTGATCCACCGGGCCACTTGCATATCGAGTGTGAAGGGTCGGGAGGGGGTGGGGAGCGCTCTCATCGTGGTTATTCTTTTAGCCGTTGTTCGGCCCAGCTTATGGTGATGATGGGGGCCTTGCTCATCGGGCGGTGCGTCTTTGTTAACTTCGGCACTCCGGAGTCCCCACCGAATCCACCATCACCTGGCGCCCACTATGAATGCAGCATGCTGTGGAACACGTGGCATGTGGATCTCCGGTCGTTTCGTGCCACCAGTGGTGGCCAAAGTACAACGGCAGAGTCTTATGGTGAGGGGGAAGGCAACAGAAGCAGGGGGGAGAGTCGGGCGTCACCTCCCCGGAGTCTGTGGTGCGCACCATAGTTTGGCACTCACGCCACACTTAGCAGGGGTCCTACACCCTAGAAGATCTGGTGTCTGAGGTGTCGTTGCGGCGCCGATCTACACTGTATTTGCCCCATCGCGCGCACCACCTACCTGTTCTCTGGGCTCACTTCGAGTAGTGGCTGTCTGCCGTGTCAGTCTCGCCACGATCTTCCTGCAGATTGGGGCCACTGCGTAGAGGAAAGATGGTGGGGCACCGGCCGCAGCCCGTTATTTTGGCCACAGGGCAGAGTCTGCCTCCCCGTCCCTCACCGCGTGGCTATGCCCTGGCCAGGCCTCAATTTCGGTGTTCAGCGGGGACGCGCGCCACTCCGTCTCAGCACCTCCGTAGTAGCGCTTTCCATTTGGGGGGCTCTGAGTGGACTCCAGCCCCCGGCTTCACCGTGCAGTGGAGGCCACACCCTTCCGTCTTGGCGTATCCTTGCTGGCGTGCAGAGCACGGGTCTTTTCCGCCAATGTTTCCAATGCTCACTTGTTCCGAGGTCCCCCCTTGCATTTCACGGATCTAATACCTGCGGATTCATTATCGGATCGCGGGGAAGCAAGGCTGGTTCCGGAGCAGCTCTAGGCTGCGGCCATTTCGTTTGGCTGCTAGCCACACCCCCTTTACGAATCCTTTTGATTTCTATTCTCACTGCACTGTGGTCTTGGGCAGGAGCAGCTGAGGGTATAAGGGACGGAATTTGTGTTCCCCTTCGTATTAGCTGAGACGTATATTGCCTGCTAGTTGTTTGTAACTGCTGGTTTAGCTGTCGCACCTCTGGGGGTGTCAGTGCCTTGGCCACCTTGGTCTTACTGGTTATTATCCCACCTTTATAATGCTATTCGAATGCTGTCTCTAGGGTAGTTTGTTTGAGGGCGAGAGATGCTTCCTGGGAAGAAGTGTGGGGTGGTGCGGGTGGGAGGGAATCAGTTGGCCTTAGGATCTTGGATTGTTCTAACCATGTTATTCCTTTTCAAGTTGTCAGCAGCAAACACTATCAAAGTTGTTTATATATGTTTCCACACTGCTTCCTTTATTTCTACTAAAGATTCATGGTTTCGGGAAGAGTTCACTCACATGTCTCACAATCTGCCATGGCCCCCCTTAATCTAACGGTTCACTCCTGGAACGTCAGTGGCCCCTTAGACCGGATCAAAGGCTCTGCAGTACTACGGTACATTAAGCGGTGCAAACCAGGCGTCGTTTTATTACAGGAGACTCGCCTACTGGGCACACGATTCACCTTTCTTGAACGCTTTGGGTTTAACATTTTTTTTCCCCCTCCAGGTTTATGCGAGGCTCCAGAGGTGTAGCCATACTGCTGCATAAATCATTTCCGCTAACAGTTGTTGGACATCATGTAGATTCTCAGGAGTGCTATGTGGAAGTCCTCCTGGATTGACTCTTTCGGTCTCTGTGATGTCTGGCGCTCCTGGCATACTGCTTTGCGAGCCTACATATATCACTCAACGGCTCATGATGTGGAATCTCACATGGATTTGTTATGGTTACTGGCAGTGAACTTTTTTGCTGTTCAGTCAGTACGCAGCTTGCCGCGCTGCATCTCTGATCATGCCCCATTCCTTTTGGAATGGGAGACTCAACCCAGCACTCTCTGCCCAGCTTTGAGATTCAGTGCCTGGCACATAAAGATTCCTGCGTGTGTCGCCTTTGTGGAAAAAGAACTACAAACCTTTTTTAGAATTAATGTGGGCTCTGTGTCATCGGTGGTTACGCTGTGGGCGTCATTTAAACCCTCCTTGAGTCATCTCAAGGGTTATGTACGCCGATGTGCGGCTGATCGATTTACTGACTTGGAGGGTCAGGTATTGGGCTTGGAGGCTGACTTGCGTGGTCGTTATGCAGATGAAACTCGTAGACTTCTGGCTGTAGCCCGTACTGAATTGCAACAGATTTCCCTAGAGAAGGCAAAACAATGCTGGAGGGTCTCCACACACAAAGTGTACGAGTCTGGTGATAAGTCTGGCAAAATTGCTATATTGGTGGTTGACCTGTGGCATTTCTGATAAGGTGGTGCCGGCGGTCCGAGACTTGTCCGGGCACCTTCGGGAACAACTATCTGATATTGCTCTTACTGCTGATTTTTACTGAACTTTGTACTCTCGGCACCCACTTGCCTTTACCGGAAGTAACAAATCCCATTTAGATAGAATCCCGCTGCCGTCCATTCCGAACTCCTTAACTCGAGAGTTGGAGCGGGCCCTCCCTGTCGAGGGAAAAACTCTGCTGTGTTGCCACTGCTGTCCGGGAAGACGGCAGGACCGGACGGCTACCCTTTTGAATATTATAAACCATGCCGGGATATCCTGACCCCTCATCTATTAAATTTCTACACCACCGCAATACTGCAGGGCTTCTTCCCCTCTGAGGTGGACTATGCCACTATAGTAGTCCTTCCTAAGGAAGATCTTCCTAGAGACCAATACTCAAATTACCGCTTCATTTCCTTCATTCATGCTGACATTAAGATCCATGCGAAGGACCTGCCGACCCGCTTGGCTCAGACTTTACCCTATCCTATTCATCCAGATCAGTGTGGATTTATGCAGGGCTGAAGCACACGCCACTGCATTTGGAGGGTACACTCTGCCTAACCCCGGATATAGGACCTAGCTGGAACGCTGGCCCTCTCTTTCTTGTAGATTTCACCAAGGCCTTTAATGCAGTCTCTTGGGACTTCTTGGACAGGGTCCTGTTGCGGAAAGGGTTGTGAGATGCATTCTGTCAATTGTCCACCTTCTTTAATGCAACCCTGCTGGCCAAGTCTAGGTGAAAGGTGTTCTATCTCCTCCCTTTCCCATCCGAAGGGATATGCACCAGGGCTCTCCGCTTTGCCCGTTATTCGCTCTTGCAATAGAACTCCAGGTGTTTCTTATACGCTGTGATGGCCAGATATGGGGCTGGTGGTGGGGGAATAGTTTTGAAGACCAAATTGCACTACATGCAACATTCATTTCTGAAGGACCCCCGGCTTTCGGGACCCTGGTGTCTACAACTCCTTTGTCTGTATGGTGAGGCATCAGGTCTTTGGATAAGAAGGCAAATACAGTCTGGTGGAGGTAAAGGGAGATGTGATGGGGCGGCTTTGGTGCCCGTATATTCCCATTCGGAGCAACTCTTTTAAATACCTGGGAATACACATGTGTCCCCCGCCCTCCTGTCCTAGACCTAGCTTGGGCTCTCAATTTTTAGGCACTTGCTGGAGCGCTCGATCAAGATTTCAACCGTTAGGCCATCCTCCCACTGAATCCCCTGGGGTGCATCGCACTCTCCAAGATGGTGTGTTTACGTCTTAGGAAATTATCCCCATCCTATTCCTTGCTCCTTGACCACTAAAATTACAAACTTTGTATGGGCAGGAGGCAGACACAAGGTAGATTTCCAAGTGGCACGCCGATTCCCATTTGATTGCAGTGTTGGACTGTCAGACATTTATCTTTAATATTTGGCAGCACATCTGGTTCCAATTAATGAATGGTTAACTTGGGGTCGGGATGACCCGGCATATTGCCAAGAAATCCATTCAGTGAGTCTCTATGTTCTTGTTGATCTCTAATATGGGGCGTGTCTGCCTTCAACACTGCCCTCTTGTACACGGATGTCTATTACCTGCTGGAGGGCAGCTGTCCGACTTACCTGTTGGGATCGCCGCCTCACTGAGATGTACACTTCCAGTGGCAGATTTCTCTCAAGTAGCGTGGAACTGTCCGGTGCTGCGCCTCTTCTAGGACTGGGTGGATCGGGAGCTCTCAGCCGTACTGGAATGCCATCTAGACTCCCCGTGCAGTGCAGTTGGGGCTGGTGGAGGAGTTTGGGGCCCCATGAGCTGAATGGATCTTCTTTGGGATGGCCTGTTTGGTAGCCCAGAGGGATGTAGCACGCATGTGTAAACTACATAGACATCCCACGATCCAGTGTTGGGGCAGGGGGGTGGACTGGTGTGTGCATCAGGAGAAGTCCATGTTCGAGGCATATGAGCTGCAGATTACACACTGTGCATAGATCGCCATCTGATGTTGGGCCCGGATGTTTGCAGTTGTTTTTCCTCTTGGAAAGTCTTTGGAAGTCACGAGGTATGTGACTCCTCCTTTGGATCATACTGCGCATGGGCTTCGGCTCCATGCTCAGATTGTTTTTTTCCGCCATCGGGCTCGGATGTGTTCTTTGCGCTCCGGTTCCGAACCGTTTTCAGTTATTCTGATTGGCGCGCAATCCTGTCCCTTCCCGCGGTATTGTTTCGATCGCGATCTCCACACTCGACACGACTCATCACTCGAAGTCTTCGATTCGTCCTTCGGGCCTACCTGGCCTCCTGTCTGGCTGATGGAAAGGACGCCATTCAAAAAGTGTCCTCGATGTGGGTCGAAGTTTCCCCACACCGATCTACATGATGTGTGCAACTCTGCCTCTCCCCAGAACACGAGGCAAGAGACTGTCCGGCTTGCAAATCCTTCCGTTCGAAGAAGACTATTCAGGACCGCCGAGCGAGGAGAACAATGGCTCACTCGTCGACTTCCATCCCCGACGACATCTTCGGAGAAGGCTTCGATGTTCCTGAAGAGCAGCACACCGAAGAGGGCCTCGTCAGCGCCTCCGAAGCTGACGACTCCGATGTCGAGGACATCACTCCGCACAGAGGGGCATGAGTACTAACATCGACCCCCGCCCCCACCCTCGACGACATCGAAAAAGGCTTCGGTCATGCCTTCGCCCTCGGGCCTAGGCACGAACAAAGACACTGCTTCCCATACCTCGCTTTCGGGACTGGTTAAGAAGCCCATCGAGCCTTTCGGCGGCTCGGGCTCGAGCCAGTCTGCCGTCGGTGCCGAGAAACACTCCTCGGCACCAGCACCTAGAAAGAAGATGGCCTCCTCCTCCTTCACGCCGAGCTCCACACCGAAGCATTCGGCGCCGAAGACTGGCACTAGCTCCTCGGTACTGACACCATCCCCGGAGCCGAGCAAAAAACCAAAGGCTCTCGAAACCCACACCTCGAAGCCGAAAGTCATCTCCGAACCGAGGAAACACATTTCGAAGCCCCACGGTTCAAAACAACGAACCGATGCAGAGTCGAAGCCTAAGAAACCTACGGCTCCGACACCTCTGGCACCGAAGGATCGGCCCCCCACAGATTAACTATTTCGGCCCGATCCACTACAAAAAACACTTGTGGAGCACCCTAAAACTGGACATTTGATGCTCAGCATCAAAAAGAGACCGCTGGACAAGCCTGCCCCAGCTCCACCTCCAAAGAGAAGAGACTTTGCTACCTCCCTTTTGAGACTGCCTTCACCTCCTCCTCCACCTCCTTCTCCACCTCCTTCTCCTCCGCCTCCCCCACCTCATCATTCTCTCACACCCTCTCCTGATGAGGATGATGACGACGTCTACGATGACACAGGGGACGGGCCGAATGACCAGCCCACAGGGGACCCCACTCCTACAGGCTCCTCGGACCCAAGGGACCCCAACAACATCCCAGACGTCCCGCAGGACGACCTTTACCCTTAGAGACCCCCCCCCCCCCCCCGAAGACACAATGGGGTTTAACCAACTGCTCCATAGGGCTGCACACTACCACGGAGTTGATCTCCATACCGACCCTGTGGAGGAGGACTTCCACTTCATACTCTGCAAACTCCCAGGCATCAGGTGAGGCTCCACCACCCGATAAGGAGTCCAAACTCCTGGACGCCTCTGGCAAGCGAACTGCATCCCAGGCTGCCAACATATGGCGCATTGCAAACACCCAAGCGCGTTTAGCAAGATATGACAGGGCACATTATGATGAACTGGAAGCCATAATGCAACACCTCCCTGACAAATACAAGAATAGGGCCAACGAGCTAATCCAGGAAGGTAAAATCATCACCAACACCTCCATTCGTTGCGCCCTCGATGTAGCTGTTAACACCAGCGTCCTCCTGCGTAGGCATGCCTGGCTACGAATTTCAGGTTTCAAACCCGAGGAGCAGAGTTCCATCCTCAACCACCCCTTTGACGCGCAACATCTGTTTGGCCCCAACGTCGACGTTGCCCTTGAAAAAATGAAAAAGGACACCGACACGGCAAAATCTATGGGAGCCTTGCAGTCGCAAGCTCCCAGGCGCTCCTTTCGCCGCTTTTCCTTTAGAAGCAACTCCAGAGGCTACTCCTCTGACAGCGCCTCCACTTCCTATAAGGTCCGTACCCAATCCACCTTCACTAGGGGTTACCAGAGAGGCGGCTACAGGGGTAACCACAATAAAGGTCATCCCACTCCGGTCGGGGGCAGACTCCACAATTTCCTTTCTGTCTGGACTACCATCACCTCAGACAGATGAGTGACACAGATTATTCGGTCAGGCTACTGCCTCGAACTAACAACTACCCCCCCAAACATTCCACCCAAACAGCGCCCAATGTCACAGGAACATTTGTCACTTCTAAAGCAGGAGGTAATCTCCCTCCAACAAAACATAGGAGTTTACTCCCTATATTTTCTCACACCGAAAAGGGACGACACTCTTAAGGCCCATCCTGGACCTCAGACCCCTTAACTCACTACATACACTCAGACCATTTCCACACTCCAGCAGGTACTTCCCTCCTCTCCCAGAACGACTTCCTTGCCACCTTAGACCTCAAGGACGCCTATTTCCACATTCCCGTTCACAAAGCTCACAGGAAGTTTCTCAGATTTGTAGTGGACGGTCAACACTATCAATTCAAAGCACTCCCATTCGGAGTCACCACAGCACCACAGGTGTTTACCAAGTGCCTAGCGGTAGTGGCAGCACACCTGCGAAGACAACACATCCACGTCTTCCCATACCTAGACGACTGGCTCATAAAAGCCAGCTCATACAACCATTGTGTACAACACACTTACGCCACTATCCAACTACTTCACGAACTGGGCTTCACAGTAAACCACACAAAGTCCCATCTGCAACCGTCCCACGTAAAACAATACCTCGGTGCCACCATAGACACCTCAAAAGCGCTAGCCTATCCCAGTCCTGCCAGGACAGCAAGCATTCAGGCTCTACGTGCCAAATTTCAACCGGAACACTCTCTTCCATCTCGAGTGTTCATAAAACTTATAGGAATGATGACCTCTTGCATATTCATAGTACCTCACGCAAGACTCCAGATGCGTCCTCTCCAAGAGTGCTTAGCGCGCCAATGGAACCAGGCCCAGGGTCAATTGACAGATCTGGTGTTGGTAGACGGTGGTGCCCATCTCTCTCTGCAGTGGTGGACCACCAAAAACCTTTCCAAAAGGCGACCGTTCCTGGAACCGGTTCCTCAGATAGTACTGATAGCAGACGCATCGCTCTCCGGCTCAAGAGCTCACCTACTACATCACACCATGCAGGGCAGGTGGACACCTCAACAAAAGTTACTCCACATCAACCATCTGGAGTTACTAGCCATATTCTTAGCCCTAAAGGCCTTTCAAACACATGTCTCAGGCAAGGCCGTCCTAGTCTGCAGGGACAACATGACAGCCGTGTACTATGTACAAAAACAAGGTGGCACACACTCTCCGCAGCTCTCTCAGCTAGCACACAGCATATGGAGATGGGCCATTCCCCAAAAATCTTTCTCCTAGCCCAACATGTCCCAGGAGTTCAAAACACTATGGCCGATCTGCTGGGCAGACAAACGCAACAGATCCACGAGTGGGAACTCCATCCACAAGTTCTTCACCCATACTTTCAAATGTGGGGGCATCCACAGATGGACCTCTTCGCCACCCATGAAAATGCCAAATGCCCAAGCTTTGCCGCCAGGTATCCACACCCATTGTCCAAAGGCAAGGTGATATGGTTGAACTGGTCAGGCAGATTTGCGTACGCCTTTCCGCCTCTCCCACTCATTCTATTAGTGGTGCGCAAACTACAGCAACACTCCCTCACTCTCATCCTAGTAGCTCCAACTTGGGCCAGACAACCGTGGTACACCACACTGCTGGAACTATCTGTAGTACCGCACCAAAAGTTACACCTCTCTCCACGCCTCTTAAACCAGAACCATGGAGAGATCAGGCACCCGGACCCAGCTCAGTTCAACCTTGCAATCTGGTTCCTGAAATCCTAGAATTCGGTTAGCTAAATCTTCCCCCTGACTGTATGAACGTCATTAGAGAAGCTAGACGACCTAGCACTAGAACTTGCTACGCAGCCAAGTGAAAACGTTTTGTGATCTATTGTCACAACAATAACTTCAATCCCCTAGATGTGTCCATTCAACACATCATAGGCTATTTACTACACCTACAAAGATGCAACCTAGCCTACACGTCTATTAGACTGCACCTTGCGGCCATAGCAGCTTATCTACAAAACAGACAACATCTATCACTCTTTAGAGTACCTGCCATAAAAGCCTTCATGGAAGGCCTCAAAAGAATAATTCCCCCCAGAGTGCCACCCTCACCTGTGTGAAACCTAAACATCGTTCTCACGAGACTAATGGGGCCTCCCTTTGAACCTCTACACAAATGTGAACTTCAATTCCTAAAATGGAAAACTGCTTTTCTTGTAGCCATTACTTCCCTCAGAAGGGTCAGTGAGATACAAGCACTCACCATTCAAGAACCCTTTCTGCAAATGCACCATAACAAAGTTGTTCTCCGCACTAATCCAAATTTCCTCCCTAAAGTCATTTCTCCCTTTCATCTAAACCAATCTGTGGAACTGCCGTATTCTTCTCGCAGCCACAGACTATTGCAGAAAGAGCTCTCCACACACTAGATGTCAAACAAGCCTTACTCTACTACATCGAGAGAACACAACCCTTTCGTAAGACCAAACAGCTGTTCGTCTCTTTCTCACCACCACACAAAGGCAATCCCATCTCCAAATCGGGGATAGCTAGGTGGATTGTCAAATGCCTACAGATTGGCTACCACAAAGCCAAACGTATGCTCACTGTTCCCCCCTAAAGCCCACTCTACACGTAAGATAGGGGCTTCCATGGCATTTTTAGGGAACATTCCCTTAGATGATATCTGCAGAGCAGCTACGTGGTCTACACTGCACACTTTCACGAAACACTATTGTGTAGATGTGCAAACTAAGCAACAAGCTAGTGTGAGCCAGGCTGTACTCAAAACATTGTTTCAAACTACTGCAACAGATACTGGTGGTCACAGCTAGGAGCGAGTACTGCTATATAATCTATGCGCAGTGTTTAATCTGCAGCTCATATGCCTCGAACGGGAGTATCAGTATGCATCTGTTCTTGGCATGTAGAGCTGCAGATCTACACACGCCCACCTGCCTCCCAGGCTACCTTTATCTGTTCCAGTTTCTTATTTAGATACAGCACACATGGGCATCTTAACTGCTTATTACTACGCTCCATCATTTCCCTGCTGGCGAAAAACAATCTGAGGATGGAGCCGAAGCCCATGCGCAATATGATCCAAAGGAGGAGTCACATACCTCGTGACTTCCAAAGACTTTCCAAGAGGAAAAACAACTGCAAACATCCGGGTCCAACACCAGATGGTGATCTATGCACAGTGTGTAGATCTGCAGCTCTACATGCCAAGAACAGATGCATACTGGTAAGTGGCATTTCCCTTTCGTTGCATGTGGTTGCCCCCAAAAGCATGCATGGGTGTTAGAGAAATGGTGTAGCTACAATGGTTTAGCGATTTGAAATACTGTTACCATGCCAGAACGATGCCATATCTCATTGTAATATCTCATGCACAGGTTTCTTTGCTTGTGATCGTGCAAAACTTTCAATAAAGTTGGTTATTAAAAGAAATTACTCCCAAGTTGCTATACTGCCAGACTCTCAAATCTAATGCTGTCTACGAACCAAATGTATTTATTCTTTATTCTATAACATAAAACACCATTACTTTACTATAAATCTGTGGCTGGATAAAAATAATTTGCCTTTCTGTGTTTCTAGTCGTGTTACAAAGCAGGAAAATGGATTCAGATCAACAAAATTTAAATCACCGTCAAGATGAGAGAAATGTTACTTTGGATTTGAATGTTTAAAATATCTGCTTAAAATTTTGTAAAATTAAAAAGGTGCCAGTATACATCTTAGTCCTAAACCATTCTTGATAGTCTTTTAATTGGTAAAAACAACTTGAATCGTTAATGCTGAGGCCTATATATGGAAACGAATCGTAAACCTTATTATAAAAAAATACTGACGGTATCCAGTGCAGCAAACAATTGTTTTACAAAAACCGTATTAATATCTTCCCCTCTTGTGTTCGGCAGAGAGTCTTTGCCACTGTGCACATTTGGAAGCCCAAATTTTCTCCTCAGTGGTTGAGAATTATTCCACAATGTTTAATTGTTACTCACCACGCCCTCCAAAGCCGGCCTTTTGTATTTCAAATGTTTTAGTCTCCTGGAACCTCAGGATGAACTTGACAGCAGACGGCCTTCTCTATTATTTGTCTTTTTCTAAAGAAGCCATGTCTATACACATGCACACGCACATTCATAGTTTGCAGTGTGAAATGCCTATATATGCGTGTGTAGCTCTTTTCTAGGCTAAAAGAAGTCCTTAACTTATTGATTATGCTTTTTTTCTAGGTCCCCATGCTACCTCTGATACTGTTTCTCTGCTGGGTGTGAAGGACATTCATTTAAGATTTACTTCTATCTCTTCATGAGATGCAGAATGTCTAATTTTGCCAGCCTCTAGATGGTTATTCTGGGAAAACTCATTTGCATATGAAAGGTCACTCCTCTTTGAGGCCCCAAGTGCTCCCTCATACCCCCCTCGCCTAGTCATCAAACTATGTGGCCTCTCGTGTTCCTCTCGTTCAGAGTAGTGCTGCTCATGTGGCAAGAGTGCATGCCCATGCCGCAATCCTGAAGAAATCCGCTCAGTCTCCAATTGCGGCTTCTCTCTGAGCTCTGCATGGGACCAAGGATATTGGTTCCAACCTTGTGAGATGGGGGTCCCGATACGAACAACAATAGTTTCAACTACAAACCACTTCTGGTGTTGGTGAACTGACGCTGGGTAAGTCAGAGCCAGAGAGAAATGTGGCCATCTCCGACCCTGCCTGACTCTGATCCCGCCGCCCCGCCCCCCCCCCCCCCTAATAAGCCACAGTTCTGTACGACTTAAACAAGTAACTCTTGATCAGGACCCATCAAAACACTGGCTAAAGTATTCAAGTGTGGCACAATGACCAGAGCAAGTAATCTATCAAGTACTCCAAGTTATGTTATTTTATGCCAATGTTTTGGCCTATCAACTTTATTAAAAGGAGATCTATTGGCAATGAAGACCGCATACCCTGGCTCCCTTTGTCCTTTCTCCCTATGTTTGCATTATTATTTTTTTCTTTGTTTTATGTTTATTTGCTTATTCTTGAAGCATTCACATTGACAAAGCCAGAACCTAACACAAGTGTTTATCCCAGCCCATATTAGCTTAATTAGTAGGCTTCAAATTGTTATGATCAGATTGTACAAATTAATACAACATCTTAGAGAGTGTCATAATTTTTATCCACAACTCCCTGCTGCTGATCAAGGCAAGCTGACCTCTTCTCAGTGTTGGATGTGAAATCAGTAATCACATGGCCCATGTTCTCAGCAACCACCTATTAAGGTGTATCTTTGTCCCCCAGATATCTTATGGCGTCCATGCATCTGCATAATGGATACTCCAGTTTCACCTGTACTGTATCGGGTGCGCGCAGAAGCTTCATGTTTTTTTCTTTATTGATGTGTAAACAAGAAAATAGGCCTGACCGGATGATCTCCCTAATTGTTAGGGCAAGTTCTTGTCCAGAGTGCTTGATGAGAATCCGGACATCATCCATGTACATTGATACCAATCTTCAACTTGTTAAAAAAAAAAAACTACATCTGTTAATCCGATATTCTGTGGTAAATAATTTAATTACCGGTACTTAATTTGATGCGGAAAATCTATAATAATAGCTCAGTAAAATAAGAGGCAGAATCCGTGGTATTAGACGTTCGGAACGGGCTTTATTCCAAAATCAATTCGAATTGATGGACTCCATATTCCATCACCACGAAGGTTCAGGAAGTGAAGGACATACTTTATTGACAGGTAATCATTTTTATACAAAGGCATTATAGTGAAAACAGATGCAGGAGGCGTAACAGTTGATAACAAAGATAAAACATACATGCGTAACTAAAGTGGGTGTAACTAGGCGTAACTAAAGAACGTCATTAGATATGATGTCACAAATAGGTGGCACCATGAAAGAATTTCGCAATGTAAGCAGAAATACTTGGCAGAGATGCGCGCGCAGCAGCATGACGTGTGATTGACGTGCAACTAGGGGGTGAAGGGGACTTGACATTTAGCTCTACATGTGGAGACAGAAGTCTGGGGGGTCAAGTCAACCTAATCCCAAATCATATCTAACATCCTATGTTTAAAGAACTATGTTATCCAAAAGGAAAGGTCTCTCGAATAAAATCTATTCTATACTGACTGTGAGTGCGTGTACAAGCGTCTAAGTGTCTACACTAGATGCGAGGGCAGAAATCTTCCATAGTAACAGGGCTATGAATTACTTGCATAAAGACAGAGAAGCCGGGCCCTTTGCTCGGTAGCTGGAAGAATGTTTACTTAAACTACTAGACAGGAATGCATTGGATGGGGAGCGGAGCAGATAATCTCGAAGGTGAAATACAGTTTTTGGCAGGCAGACAGGTTGAGTCAGGCACCGTTAGCCGCGCAGGGAGTAGGACAAAGTTCATGGATACAGATGTGAGCTCAGACTGGAGCTTTCAGAGGCAGAAGGCAGGAAAAGGCTTAATGGCAGAATCAGGGCCTACTCGCCTGGACTGTAAAAATGGGATAAATGAACCATATAAAGCCGGTGGCCTTTCATACTTAGGAATAGAATATCCGGCCCATTCATGGCGGATCTGAAAGAGGACATGTTGACGGTGGACGCACATGTGTTTGCGTCTTCATAACTGGAGGGAACATACATGTACTTGTGATTTATACATGAAACCGTTGGGGTCCAAGATAGGGGACATAACTGATCATAAAAATCCATATTTCCACATTCCCTCCTTGTCCCCTACTTGCCCTTAAGAGATATCAATCTTCATTAATCCGTTGATCTGTTCATATAGCATCATTTGTTCTTCTTTCTTCTTCCGGGATGAATGAAATCTTGGTGGTGGAATACACGATGTGGCACACAGACCACAAATCGCTGGTCCACATTGTAGGCATAAGCAGCAACTGAATAGTATGAGAAAGCCAATACCTAGGAAGGATAGGACCCTCCATCCCCAGGCTGATAATACACCCCAAAACCAACCGGACCAAGTCCAGGTGCCTGGATTCTGGTGTATCTGACTTACAATCTTATGAAGGCGAGTTATGGCTTTATATACTGACGGCGAATTTTCTGGTATGAAAATGCAACAGCTTGATCCGATGACCCTACAAGCTCCGCCCCTATCGGCCAGGATGACGTCAAGGACAAGACGATTTTGAAGCACAACAATCCGCATAGCAGACTGCTCTTCTGTTAAATTGCCTAAGGCGGAAATAGTTTCGTTCACTACTGCTTCAAGGGTTCTGGTTAATCTACGTATCAGCTTACTATTGGTAACTGTACCTATATAGGGAAAGAGACCTTTATTGAAATCTGTGTATTTTTCCCATGCTGTCTCAGTGTAATCGACTATTGGGAGATCTCTCCGTTCTCTATTGTGTACTAAATGAGTATTTCTGTGATAATCAGGAGGAGCTAGGAAAACAGGTGGCATAAGGAATCCGATGTAGCAGGTACCATCCCAATCTAGAGGCAAACGTATCTAGGCAGTCTGACCACATACGAAGTAGGAATGGCGAGAAGCTCTAAATGTAGATTTGCCTTGATCACTGAATTCTATTACAGTGGTGCATCTACTATGGCCCATATGTATGGAACCATTCTTTCTTACACATAATTCACCTTTAACTGGGAATACTGACATAGCGGGCAAAATTGGTGCAGCTTCGGATTCAACATTCAGGATCATGAGATTAAGCGTGAAATTCCCTAATCCATATACTTCATTTTCTAGATCAGTTCCTGTTCTTTTGGGAAGTCCCTCCTTGTTAGGGTAGCAGACTTTGAGTAAAACTAGGTTCAGGTTTCCCCATACCCAATTGTCTTGATAAATTATTGAGTTTGAATCTAAGGAATTAATTAAACTAAACCATGCTCCACAGGAGACATTGTGTGTGAACGGATATGG
The DNA here is from genome assembly GCF_964204655.1 of Triturus cristatus. Lineage (NCBI taxonomy): Eukaryota > Metazoa > Chordata > Amphibia > Caudata > Salamandridae > Triturus > Triturus cristatus. The sequence continues at coordinate 724,277,854 of NC_140590.1, read as the reverse complement.
AAAGAGAGGCAGAATTCCCTTATAGTTCTGATAGGGAGGGAGTCGGCCACATATCCAACAATTTGTAGCATTGCTAGCCTGATGGGAATGATGTAACATACTAATAAAAGTGTTATTGCGCAGCGCAAATCTATAGGACAACTCATGCAGGGGTAATTCACTAAAAGAATGTTCAGCAGTAACATTGTAAACATGTTTAGAAATGGGATAATATATGTGCAACGATATACTTGCAGCGATTATTAAAAGACTTAAGAAAAACAAAATTAATAACGTCACTGTGCAATGACTACGCAGTGATTTACAGTACGCATGTTGTTTCAACTGCATCCTCCGGTTTCTTTCTCTATTCAGGTCTAAGGGATACATGTCAGAGACAAATTCGACCGATTCACCTTGGAGAGGACTTAAACAATCAAATTGTCTGACTTGTTAGACCGTAGTTTTAGTTTGTATAGTTCCTTATTATTCTGTTCAACCAAAGGAAGCTTTGAGTCAATCGGTGAAGACACGCGAGGTGTATCGTCTACATCAGACGGAAGTCCATGAAATTTCTTGATATGACTTGAATGTATCCAGCCTTTGCGACCTTCGATCTTCACGGCTGTCCTCGTGGTTAACAGTACGAGTTGAGGCGATTTCCACCTAGGATCCAGCTGAGACTTCCGGTCAAAGTTCCTCACTAACACCAGGTCCCCGGGAATTACGTCATGGGGTTTCACCTCGGTGTTGTCGGGAAAGGCTGCAGCTACCTGTGAACGACAAGATTGTAGTGCAGACATCAAGGAAGCCAAGTAATCTGTCAGCATATTACAGTCAACATCAGTTATTTTGCGTGGTATAGGCGTCCCCCACATATTTGGTGGTCTGCCAAAGATCACCTCATAAGGGGATAGCCCTGTTCGAGAGTGCGCTACCATTCTCATGTAAAATAGTGCAACGGGTAAGGCTACTACCCAGTCGACACCTTTCTCTCTACATATTTTGGACAATCTAATTTTCAGAGTTTGATTATGTCGTTCCACGAGACCTGCTGCCTCGGGGTGTCGGACACCGTGAAATCTCCACTGATAGCCTAACAAAAGTGAAACGTGTTTCATTAGTTCGGATGAGAACGGCTGGCCGTTATCTGAGTAGACAACACGTGGTAAACCGTACCGTGGGAAGAATTCTCGAACCAACTGTTTGGCAGTAGTCGGGGCAGTGTAATCTGAAACCGGGTATGCCTCTGTCCAACGGGAAAGAGCACAGACAACTACAAGAACATATTTGAATCCTCGACATCGTTCCATCTGGATATAATCCATCTGGAGGACTTCAAAAGGGTGATCAGGAGGCTGAAATCCACCCTGTTGTACGGGAATGCTTTTACCTGGATTAAACTGACAACATATCATACAGGTACGAACTTTTTGTTTAGCTGCTGCTCGTAAATGTTTGTTGAACCAAATGTGTTGAATGCTGTCTAGCATAGCTTTTTCTCCTAGGTGCGCTGGACTATGTACAGTATTAATGATAACTTGGACCATTGAATCAGGAAGGAACCATACAGATTTTTCCTTCGTCATCCATCCTTGATCCGTTTGGATCCCTCCTAATTCAGTCCATTTCTTTATTTCCTCTGGTGTAGCATGTGTCTGTATGTCAATTACGTCAAGAGCGGGATCCTTAACCATCATGCAAGGTGTTGGTGTCGGGACTATTGTCTTTGTCATGTCAGATGTGAGAGTTTGAGCAGTCTGTTTAGCTGTTCTGTCAGCTAGATCATTGCCTTGGGAAATGATATCAGTAACTTTCGTATGAGCTTTACATTTCATAATTGATATTGCAGTGGGTAGATGTATGGCATCTAATAAGGCATGAATGAGGGGTCCGTGCTGAATGTGGGCACCGTGAGAAGTTAAATAACCTCTCTCTCGCCACAGCACGCCGAAGTCATGTACAACTCCGAATGCATAACGTGAATCAGTGTATATGTTGACTTTTTTATTTGTGGCTTGAATACAGGCTTGTGTCAGAGCGATGAGCTCTGCTGCTTGAGCTGACAAGGTATTTATGCAATTTGTTTCAATGACTTTAGTGTCTGTTGTGACTGCATACGCGGCCACTAACTCTCCTGTATCTGTTCTCATACATGAACCATCTACATATAACGTCAGGTCTGGATCTGACAAAGGGACGTCTGTCAAGTCTTGTCTGGGTTTCGTCGTGATAGTGATAACTTCAATACAATCATGTGCTAGTGGGTCTGTTCCGTTTACTGGTAACAGTGTGGCAGGATTCAATGTACTACAACGTCTGATTTCTATGTGTGGCTGAAACAATGTTAATTCGTAACTGGTGAGTCTTGCTATAGTCAAGTGTTGTGTTTGCGTTCGGTTCAAGAGAACCTCTACTGCGTGTGGTACTTGTACTGTCAATGGATGTCCTAACACTATGGCATCGCTCTGTCTGATTGCTAAAGCTGTCGCTGCCACTGATTTCAGGCACGCAGGCAGAGCCTGAGCTACGGGATCTAATGTACTAGAAAAATAAGCACATGGTTTGTGTGATCCTGCTTGTTCCTGTGTGAGTACTGACAAGGCAGTACCTTCGCGTTCTGTAACAAAGAGTGTAAACTGTTTATTGTAACATGGTGTTGCTAAAACAGGTGCTTGACATAAAGCTTTCTTTAGGCTTTCAAAAGCTTGTGTATGTTCCTGAGTCCAAGGGAGAACAGTCGATGTGGCTGCCTCCTGTGTTGTCAACTGAATGAGTGGTTTTGCTAGAAATGCATACTGAGGGATCCACTGCCTACAGTATGAAGTGAGGCCTATGAAAGCCCGTACCTCCTTTTGTGTCTTGGGTATTGCGATGTTAGCAATTAACTGGATGCGATCTGGTGTAAGCTGCCTTCCCTCCTTGGACAGCGAGTGCCCAAGGTAAACAACTCGCTGGACACAGAATTGCAGCTTAGAAGGGGACACCTTATGCCCCTTTTCGGCCAAAAATTGTAGAACCGTCAGTGAGGCTTTTTCACATTCATGTTCGCTTCTAGCGGTGATCAGCAGATCATCGACATATTGAAGCAGGGCAGTGTTGACTGGCATGTGTATACTGTCAAGTTCTCGTTTCAGTGCTTGGCTATAGATGCTGGGGCTTTCTGTGAATCCTTGAGGTGCGCGTGTGAATTTAAAGCTTCGTCCATTTAAACTAAATCCGAACAAGTATTGGCTTTCCGGATCTATTGGGACGCTGAAAAAGGCATTCTTGAGATCAATTACAGTAAAGAATGTTGCTTCGGAATCAATGGCTGTCAATAATGAAGAAATGTCTGGGACTACGGGGTATTGTGGTATAATGCATTTATTTAATTCGCGCAGATCAATAACCAATCGATATACTGGCGGGGCTTTTGGATCAGTTCGTTTAAGAATCGGAATTATCGGGGAATTACATACATTGGAGTCGGTTTCCACAACCACTCCTTGGGTAATAAGCTCGTCAATGATTTGCAGTAAAGCCACTACAGCATCTGGGGGTAACTTGTATTGTCGCATTCGTGGTAATACCACTCCTGTCTTTAGTGTGCCTCGATATGGTGTAATGTTCATGCAACCAACATCTGTAGGGCCTTGTGCCCATAAACTTGTGGGTAAAGTCTGCAGTCGGTGATCCATGTCTCGGGACACGTAGTGCCCTTTGAAATCACGTAAAAACAATCTTACTCCTTCCGGAGAACAACATATTATAGCTCCTAGAGCTTTCAATGTTTTTATGCCTAACAGGTTTTCTGGACATGATTTAGTAAGCAATAAATCTGTAGTTCGTGTCAAGGGACCAATCGTAAGTGGAAGAGGCTGTGATACTTCGTTAATGATAGGTTTTCCTGAAAAGCCAAGGGAAATATTCTGTGAGCCTGAGAGGGGTGCCCCTGGAACTTCACTACGTTTTATGGTTGTTCGGCTTGCCCCTGTATCAAGTAAAAAATTTCTATCTTGGCCTAATAGTTCACTGTGTACATAAGGTCCTTCTTGATCTACAGGGACCTCGATAAGGGGTAAGCCAACTTCCCTCTCTAGGCTGTTTCATGAGTATCGTTGATACTCAGGATAGTCATATTGTGCGGTCTGGTACATCTGTTGTGTCGTTGTTTGTGTGGCAGCAATAGGCTGCGGTGGGTGAGCTGGCATAGACTGTTGCGGAGCTGGCATGGACTGTGCATGCTGCGGGGCTCCTTGTTGGTTCTGATCCTGTCTAAGTGGCCGTGGTCTTTCTTTTGTATTACCTATGGCGATATTATGTTTTAAAACTGGACAATCGTGTACATAATGACCTGGCTGTTTACAATAGTTGCATGTCCCTTTTACAGGACCTGCTGAAACACTGGACTGTGTCATACCCTTTTTATGACCGTCAGCTGGAACTGTCTGGGAAACTAGCATTTTTATTTTCGTGTCTTTCATGCGTCTGTGTTCATGTTCTTGTTCCTCTCTAATTCTATTGTGATGGTACTGTAGCATTTGTAACATTTGTGACGGAGTGTTACCTTGCCATGTACTCTCGAATTTCAATACTCTATTCTTAACTTGAGGCAAGGAATTTTCAACTAACAAACAGATGTGGATACGATTCACTACTTGCTTTTATTCCACTATTTATACCAAAACATTTTTCGAATCGGGCATAGAAATCACTAGTGTCTTCATCTTGCTTTTGTTTACAGGCTGAGATTGCACCCCAGTCTTCCTTTTTCGTAGTTAATAAACGTGGCAGTACCTGTACTAGTAAACCTGGTAGTGTTTTGGTCTTGTCCCCAAGCCCTGAACCTGGACCTCGAGCCTTTTCTTCGTTTTCTAATGCTGTCCAATCTATCTTTTGGTCTCCCACCTCCCAATCCTTTTCCTTGAGTTTTTCGTAAATGCCCGTAGGCATTAATACTTTCAATATTTTCATAATGTCGGGATAGGTATATTCTCCCATGAGCAACATGTCTTTAATTTCTCGGTGGAAACCCGCTGGGTCTTTATCATGACTGGGTACCACTTTCTTCATTTCTAATAGTTCTATTTTAGATATGGGTGTGTATACAAACACACGTTTAACTGATTGTCATCACCTTTTATCGGGTGCACTTCGCGTAAGGGATTCTGTCTATCCATGTAATACGTCATTCTTTCCTTGATGGGCAGTGAGACATGTTCGGGGCATACAAAAAGAATGTACTGCTTTCTGGATTCTAGTATTTCTCTAATTAACTCAGTACCTGAACCTCTCCATTTATTCGTGAGTAATTCAGTCAATATATTAGGTAAGGGACCAGGATCGGAGTGTTGGCTTTTATATAATATAAGGAGTTGTTGAATCATATAGATACCAGCTAAACGCTGTTCATCTGGGGTGAGGTTCAAAAACGTGTGCGCTAGTGTATCATCACTATATTTTCCGGGACTATCAACCCAGTGAACGGCTGACCTGGCTAATTCTTGTTCGTCCATAGAATCGAGTATATGATAACCCCTTCGTTCTCGGAGTAATTTGTCAGCAGCTTGGAACGAATGCTCGGGGGACCTTATATTTATTATAGGGGTTTGGAAATTTCTACTATTATCTGGACGTATCGGACGTATCGGATCAGTAAAGCATCTAGTATTATTGCAAGATCTTCCTCTACCTACATAGGCCATGGTTTCTAACTGTCCTGCGGGCAGTTCTAATTCTTCCTCCTCCTCGGTTTGTTCAGGCTGGTCTACTGCTAATCTTTCTTCGTGTATTCGTTCTACTTCTTTGCGGATCTTTCGGCACATAGCTACTATACTTAATAGTCTATCATGTCTCCCCTCTGATATATTCCGACTCCATGTGGTAAGAATTCGCATTTCTTCCGGATTTACCCCTGGTCGGTCTTGATTTCTGATCACACAATTTATGAGGAATCGTAACAGTTCCCCCTTTATCTCCACTTTCTGGTATTCCATTGCTCGATTAATACTTTCAGAATCTCGCCCTGACTGGACAAAATGATATATATTTTCTAAATGTGTAGTCATTCCTGGTAGCCTCCCTAAATATATTGCAGCTCGTCGGATACGTAATGATGCCAGCAGCATTTCGTCCTCTTTGCCGGGCACAGGGTCGTATCTACAATCTACTAGAAGTTCCTTAAGCATGTCGGGAGTTACTAGTTTGGGCGTACGTTGGTGGGCTAATTCTTGAAAGGAAAGTTTATTTACTCTGGGTGGCGTGGAAAAAATGTTTGATGCACTTCCTGTAGCCCCACCTGGGGTGCTGGATGTGAAAGGATTCGTTGAACGTGATATAGCAACCATAGGTGTGGATACAGCTGTAGAAACAGATGTGCTTGCCGGAACTTGTGTCGGAGTTTGTTGTTGCGGAGGTACAGACGGGGGAGGGTCTTGGCGTTGAACCTCCTCGGCAGGCGGTCTAGGTGGCGCAGTATTAGCATACTCGGGAGCTGCGTCGTCTAAATAAGAGGAAAGGAAAACATCTTCTGCGGTTCTGGGATGCCCTTTGGGATGTACTTTTATCGGAAACAATGGGGGTGGCAAGTCTTTTGGTATCTCCGGAGTAGCCTTAGGTAACCCTTCGGCCAGAAGAGGATACATACCATTCACAAGGGCATTTCTTTGTCTGTCTACTTGTTCTGATTTTACTCTAGTACCTTCTTCAATTAATACATTTTCTCGGACTTTATTTGAATTCTCCTTACTTTTCTCTTCCTGTCTGAGCGCTTTTTCTGTACGTCTATATGATTCTTTACGCCATAATTCAATGGCATCTTTCTGTGACTGTCTAGCTTTCTTTTTCCATAATTCTTCCTCTACTTTCATGATGCAATCTGCATCCCAGGTCCCAGCTGCGGGCCACCTCTGACTTTCGGGTAATTCCTTGGTGTAGTCTACCCATAAATCAAGAAATAATATGGCGTCTAGGCCATGTTTATGATACATGAAGTACCCTGGAGTGTCCCTAGGAGGAATGGGAACAGCTTCTTCGAGTACCCCTTTTCTAGTTTTGATCTGTCTTAATTTCGAAAAGAGCGGCATATTGAGAACTGATCTGATACCTAATTTTGAACACGTTTAATACAGCAAAACACAATAAGGAACAGTCATTCATACCACAATATGCAGAACGTATTTAAAACATTTAACATTTAATGAACAACAATGATGGCCATTTAGGGAACTAGTCACTAAGCATAATACTCGGCACTAACTAGGTAATTCTGAATTATATACTAGACATACTTGATATACTGCTAAACAGTACAGATACACTGCTGAAACAGTGCAGACCGGATTTGTGTACCCAAACCCGTCTTGACCGGCACAACCTATGTGCACGTCAGAACGCCTCCCCGGCAATGGTACTCACCGGGTAGCTCGGAACGGAAGGCCTCGGAACTGAACTGAACTGGACTTGAACCGGACTGGACTCGACTCGAAACTTCGGAACTTCGGACACTGGTGGGCCTCTGTATACCTCGGATCTTGCTCTCTCAGCTAGGCTCTGGTCGGGATACTTCGCACTTCTCACCGCCTCGTCTGGGTGTTGATCGCAGCCTCAGTTACCCCCGCTCGGCAGGAGGGAGATACAGGAAATCCTGTGGGTACGCGTTGTTGTCCGTCCAGCTGTGGCAGGAGACCGGGCCTGCAACGCACCTCCGGCGCGTGAGATGAGAAAGTGTCCCTATTCGGGCGCCATATATGTGGTAAATAATTTAATTACCGGTACTTAATTTGATGCGGAAAATCTATAATAATAGCTCAGTAAAATAAGAGGCAGAATCCGTGGTATTAGAGGTTCGGAACGGGCTTTATTCCAAAATCAATTCGAATTGATGGACTCCATATTCCATCACCACGAAGGTTCAGGAAGTGAAGGACATACTTTATTGACAGGTAATCATTTTTATACAAAGGCATTATAGTGAAAACAGATGCAGGAGGCGTAACAGTTGATAACAAAGATAAAACATACATGCGTAACTAAAGTGGGTGTAACTAGGCGTAACTAAAGAACGTCATTAGATATGATGTCACAAATAGGTGGCACCATGAAAGAATTTCGCAATGTAAGCAGAAATACTTGGCAGAGATGCGCGCGCAGCAGCATGACGTGTGATTGACGTGCAACTAGGGGGTGAAGGGGACTTGACATTTAGCTCTACATGTGGAGACAGAAGTCTGGGGGGTCAAGTCAACCTAATCCCAAATCATATCTAACATCCTATGTTTAAAGAACTATGTTATCCAAAAGGAAAGGTCTCTCGAATAAAATCTATTCTATACTGACTGTGAGTGCGTGTACAAGCGTCTAAGTGTCTACACTAGATGCGAGGGCAGAAATCTTCCATAGTAACAGGGCTATGAATTACTTGCATAAAGACAGAGAAGCCGGGCCCTTTGCTCGGTAGCTGGAAGAATGTTTACTTAAACTACTAGACAGGAATGCATTGGATGGGGAGCGGAGCAGATAATCTCGAAGGTGAAATACAGTTTTTGGCAGGCAGACAGGTTGAGTCAGGCACCGTTAGCCGCGCAGGGAGTAGGACAAAGTTCATGGATACAGATGTGAGCTCAGACTGGAGCTTTCAGAGGCAGAAGGCAGGAAAAGGCTTAATGGCAGAATCAGGTCCTACTCGCCTGGACTGTAAAAATGGGATAAATGAACCATATAAAGCCGGTGGCCTTTCATACTTAGGAATAGAATATCCGGCCCATTCATGGCGGATCTGAAAGAGGACATGTTGACGGTGGACGCACATGTGTTTGCGTCTTCATAACTGGAACTGGAGGGAACATACATGTACTTGTGATTTATACATGAAACCGTTGGGGTCCAAGATAGGGGACATAACTGATCATAAAAATCCATATTTCCACAATTCATGTAACCCATAGATCAATGTTTCTGTTAGTATGGTGAAAAGTAGAGGTGCTAAATGGCACCCCTGTTGTATTCTCCTAGAAATGAGAAAATAGGAGGACAGGCAACCATAGATACTTCTCCATGCTATCAGGTTTACATATAGCCAATTAGTATGTCTAAGTAGATAGTCATCTAGTCCATCACAAGAATGTCTTGTCCTCAAGAACATTCCATTCAATTGAATTGAATGTGGTCAGTGCATCTAGAAGCAACGATGTGGTGGGTGGGTCAGTGTTGGTCTGGTGAATCATTGAAAATTGGGTAGGTAGATTGTTGGATGTCGACCTCGCAAGAATAAATCTCAATTGATGTGGTAGCCCCATACATCCCATCCTCTTCCTGGTTCAATAGGGCCATAATAATAATTTTCCTTGTGTTGGTAGGGTGGGATTACCTTCTCACACCCTTTCTCTTACAAGACCAGAAGCTTCTGTGCTACACGATCCTGGTACTCTTGATAAAACTCACATGTTAGGCCTTTTGTTTTTGAAGTGTTGCCCTTTGCCCAGGCTGCAACAGGATCCTCAGTCTTGGCCACCAATTGCGCTTCCACTAGAATCTGTCTATTAGCCATGGCAAGCCAAGACAATGTGATCTTGGAAATAGGCACCAGTTAATACACCTCTGACAGGCCATTCAACATATCCTCCCACATTTCCAGATCTCACTCAGCATGCACATCCATGCGCACAGCTCGCAGCTGTGTCTCATCTGCTACGCCCCATTCCTGCATGTCTGCCAGCCATTTGCCGCCTGTCAGGGATGTGAGCTGTGTCCAGTGTATGGCCACCTTCCGTTTGGCCAGCACCAGCCCCAGTAGTGCAAACCTAAGGCGTATTCGGGCCCCACACTTAGGCGTTGGGAGCACTACTAGCAAGCGATGTTCAATGGAGGTCTCCGCCAACACCTCAAGGTCTCTGAGTTAATCTTGTGCAAATGCAGTGTGGTCAGGTAGGCTTGGTGCAAGATGTAAAACTGCGTACGTTTGAACCTCTCATAGCTTGCCACTTCCTCAACCTAAGCTTATGCTCTCTTCCAGGCCCCTCTGTGAGGGGTTGTCAGTGACCCTGCTCACTTGTCCTGAACTGATACTCTCCGTAATGAAAATATTTGACTACTTACCTTCTCAGCAGAACTCCTATAGATGGACTGAGAGCCAAAGAGCATTGAGTGCGTTCAATCACCTATATACCAGGAGTGAGGGTGATCAAATTCTTCACATAATTTTTTATGTTTGTCCAAATCATTGGATTGTTCCAGGGCTTCAGTTTGTATATTATTATGGTAGAAGAAGGCCCCTAAATCCCCTAAATCCTTGTTCTTGGGCTTAATGATGTTCAAGTCCTTTTCCATGTAAAGTAGGCATTTGTTGGAGGAGTTGGCACCATTTTCAACATCTGAGATGCCGTGTTCTACCACGCCAACTCTGTTGGTGTGTTTGTTTAAAGTTTCTTTAAATGATGTATCTTCATTATTAGTTTCATAACTTTGGTGCCCATGCTCTTAGTTTCTTCTATATGGATACCTGAACCTAACGCTTATACCGATCCTCCATCATATCGATCCCTTCTACCAGTATCTGAACCTGATTCTCAGCTTCTAAACCAGTCAGTTTTTGAGTTTTTTTTCTGATCAAAGTATAATTTACTTTGTCTTTCTTCATTTCTGCCCATGACGGCCTAAGCTGAAGCAGAATCCTGTCACTTACGGGGAAGAAACCCCTTCAAAAGACCAATCAGTAGAAATTATACTAGTTTAGGACCTGTTTCAGTTATTTAGTGTTCTGGCCAGAGAGGCCATCATTACCAGTAGTTGTGGCTTTGGAGCAGGCGGCAGGACTCCCTGTACCTTGTGCTATCGCCTCACCATACCCCATGTCCACTCAGCACCTTTATTTCCCTGGGATGATGCCTGGACAGCACTGCAACTGTTTTGAATCATCAGATCGCATTGGCGGTGCTGGTATGTATGTCTTGGCAGGGACTAGAATATCAAGACCTTTCACAAATGGGCTATAAGGAGTTCTCCCAAGCTCTGAGTGTCAGTTCGCCTAGCTCCCCCGATGGCAGTGCTTGATTAGACTCCAGATGCAAAAATAATTATTTCATTGCTTTCTATGCTTTTATTTCTGTAACCCCTTCCTATTGAAGCTAGAGCATGGTCATAGATGGTTTATTTCACTCATAAAGCCTTACACACTGGGAACGCCTGATATTTGGAAGACAAAAATACATGTTAGAGGCATGTGTGCTGTACATACACACGCTATGCATACTCCTGACATCTAGTGTTGGGTCCGGATGTTTGCAAGTTGTTTTACTTCGGAGAAGTCTTTTCCATCATGTGGTAAGGTGACTCCTCCTTTCATTGATAGTGTGCATGGGCATTGACTCCATTGTTGGATTGTTTACTTTCTGTGCTGCAGTTCGAAACCGTTCTTCGGGATCCCCACGGCATGCAACCCGCTGTACTCTCGTCAGTATTGTTTCGTACGTGCTTCACCATTCTCCGCATGCTGAAAAAATAGGAAAACTCTATCTTCGGTCGAGAAGACATCGTTGGTGGCCTTCAGGCCTAGCCGCATCAGTCGAATTTCACTCCTTTCCGTATTATCTAGTCTTCTGCCGATGAAACGGACTCCCTTTCAATTCTGTTCTTGGTGCCACTCCAAGTATCCGCACACCAACCTGCATAAAGTCTACAACTTGTGCCTCTCACTGGAGCACAAGGAAGAAGATTGCAACGCTTGTTAATCGTTCCGATGGAAGAAGACTTTGCGGGATCGTCTGGCTCGACGAAGGGACATGCAGCGGCAGAACATTGAAAACACCCCGGATATCTTCAAAGAAGATACCGAGCAGGAAGAGATGGAGGCATCGGCAGTGGAAGAGAAAGAGGCCTTCTCTACTTAAGAATCGGACTCAAAGCTGTACTCGAGGGACAGGGTGCCGTGAGTAACAAAGCCCATTTGCCCCTCAAACTTTCTTACATCAAACAAAAGGCTTCTAGGCCACTGATACCCTCTTGGGTCTTGTTTGGCTATACAAAACCTTATAAATAAATCAATACTAGCTAAAAATGTCACACCTTCCAAAAGGAATAATCTTTCAGAGGATACAAGTAAAAAATTCCTCTAAAGAAGAAAAAGGACATGGCTACAAGCCCTGTACAACTTGTTCCTCAAACTTAATTTGAGTTATTTCTATAGTGCCAGCACGCTGGTTTCTGGTTGCGGCTCTTTAAAGCCTGTAAAAGAAGAAACAATCACACTAAGAGAATTCATTAAACAGAAACATTTGCAGCAAGCAGAACGATGATACCCCAAAAATAACATATTGTAACGTATTTTGCACAGACTGAAGCAGCAGAGGAGGAGTCAGCAGGAGCTGGAGGGCACCGGAAAAACGCTCCCGAACAGCCGCCGTTAATAAACTAATTACTTGGGGCATCGGCTCTGGTGACTGCCACTAATCCCCTCCATACAGCAAACACCAAAACAGCACGACAGTGGTCTTGTTAACAGACCGTGCGTCTGCGGGGGTCCACCGCCACGCCAGATCTCTTGAACGCTTGTTAAACATTCGTTTACCCCACGAAACTCACTTCAGAAGGGTGGAATCATACCTCCCACACTGGTTACCGGTGTGGAGGTATGATTCCAAGGTGTTTGATACCAAACACAACATGTTTTGTTTCAGCCGTTTTCAAGATAGCATTTACCGTGAGGATATAATTCACCTCTACCTATATGTCTGGCTGTGTCACAGACAACCTGGGAAAATGGTCTCCGAAGGCTGCAGAGTGGCTCTACTCGTGCAGGGGCACCCTTTCGCCTAAAACCCTACACCCTGCCTTCAGGATTGTCAAGGCCTGCTATAGGGGGGACATAGGTTTTAAGTGTAGTGACCTATAGCTATAGGGTATAAACTCCTACTGTTGCCGGATGTAAATATGGAACACATGAGGAATATACTCAGTATTAGGGATTTAACCCGCGACCTGTTGCTCAATCGCTTACATTCAAAGCTGAGCAATAAAATGCAAAAAAGTATTTTACTGACAACAAACTGATCAAAATGTATACATTGAATTTGTGATTTTATGGTCTTAATATCAAAGATTTCTATTTATTCATTTATATATGTATAACTTCTGTAATAAGTTACATGTATTATCGTAAAAAATATTTTGATGTACTGAGAACCATTTTTTTTTTTTTTTTTTTTTTTTTAAAAACCTCTATTTGTGCATAGTAAAAGAACAAATACGGGCCTACAACCATCAGGCCGGCCACAATACGGTTGAGCACAGAGACCAACAGTACATCCCCTGTGCGTCAAGGTCAAGATTAGCAATGATTCAGGATCCATACACTGGAGGGATCCTTGATACCAGGGGAAGGAGAAGTGAAGGTTAATTTTAAGGTTTTCAAAAAAAAAAAAAAAAATTTTTATCGAGAAAGAAATCAGTAAAGGATAGAAACAAGGAGAGTCGAGTCCGCGAGTCGGCTTCATACACTGGAGAGCAGCAGCATCATTAAAACAGTCATAGAAAATCTCATACAGTAAGGCGATGCAGTTAGATAACAGGATCATCACAGTAGTAAATACGCACCCCCTAAAAGCCGCCCCCACTCAATCCACCCCACACCCGGACCCCGAATCGAAACAAGTATAGCGCAGAGACATGAAAGAAAGAGGCCCATAGAACTAAAAAGAAACAGTAAATTACCCCCCCACCCTACACCAATGCGGAGGCTATGGCCTGCCCCCCCCCCCCAGCATCGTGCCTGTCGCCCAATGAACCCGAAATATAGACGAGAAAGAAAGTAGGAATAGAGTAAAGAAACTAAGAGAAAAGAGAAGAAAGGAGGCGGGGAGGAGCCCACGTATCCTCGGAGCGCCCGACACCACCGGCCAACCAAGCCTCCACACACTGAAACCCCACTACACCCAAAGGCGGTCGTGTGAAGATAGCATGTAACAACAAGGTAAAGAAGGCAAACAGATCGCGACGAGTGCGCACAACATATGCAAACAATTCCAGTCCCAGTCCAGCCCGTCCGTGAAACTATAATGAGAGAAGGTAATCTAGCCCTGGCCCGATCGCGGGCTTACGATTAGACCCACCCCCTCGTGAATGCCCCGCATCCCAAACAGACAAAGACGATATGGCCGCTTGGAAGAAGATGGAGAAGTAGAGTCACAAAATGGCCGCCGATCATCTATTGAGGTCCCCTTGCACACCATATAAAATCCAGACCTGGCTTGTAAAGTACATGAGTTCCACATAAAAGGAGCCGTAGGCCACCGTGAACGGTTCCTCGAGGTCGTCAGGTGTAGTTCAGCAGGAAGGTCCTGCGGGCACGATGAGGCAGGCAACAACAAAGCAGGCAGCAATGACCGGGGAAACAAAGTGTCCGCCATTGAGCAGGAGAGCGATTGATCCTGAGCGCCGGGAAAGCCAAACGCAGACACCAGTGGAGCACCGCTACACCCAGTCGTTACTTCCCCGCAGGAGGACCACAGCACTGGCAGACTCACGTCTTGTTGATCACAAACGGGGCGCTCACGACCCGCAGCAGACAGTGTAGAGTCGAACCGCTCACTCAGCGTTTGCAAGCCGGCACACAATTGCAGACGAAAGTCCCGCAGGGCAGCCAGAACGGAGCCGTATGTCAGCGGAAGCTGCGCCCCCACAGCGGCAGCAATCCGGGACGGCAATGGGGAGCTGGAGTCTGGTAGAGGGAGGGCGAAGCGGGCAGCGGGCGAGACCGGAACATCACCCCCCAGCAGCGAGCAGGCAATCAGCGCCATGTTTTACCGCTGAACGGTACCGTGGCCAGGGGGGGGATCGTGACAAGGAGGCAATTCCCAACAGGTCTGCGCCGCAACAGCTGAAAGCCAACAGTCGCTTCCCCTCCCTCGGGCTCTCCTGCAGCCGACTAGACCATAGAAGAAGGGGGTCTGCAGCCTTCCACAGCGTGGTCCACAGAGCGGGGCAGGAGACCCGTCACGCCGGGGCTTACCCTCTAGCTCCAGCCCGTCAGGTGCAGGGTGCAGGAGGTGTCCGGGCGCCTCTCCCCCGGCTCCCCCGGCGACCGTCCGTGGCGTGAGGCGGGATCGGGACCTCGGGGCTCAGATTTGCACCAGCGGGTCCGGTGACTGCGACGCTTCCAGGGGGCCGGCCGAGGCCACAGTAGAGCAGGGGTCCAGTGCGGGGAACAAAGGCACCAAGAACTCCGGCATCCGGGCGGGCTAAGACTTCGGGAAAGCGGCGGCGCAGTCAGCGCATCGTCGCACGCGTTGGACCTCGAAAATCGGCAAGGATAGGAATCAGGATGATAGTCCGAGGCCAAGGGCCGACGGAGCCGGGCGCTCAAGCGACTGCTCCGGTCGCCATCTTGGCTCCTCCCCCTGAGAACCATTTCTTAATGAAAATAGGATTTGAAATGCTTTTAGTCTGTCTTCCAGGTTCATCAATGCAAGGCACATGTGATGAGTTACTCATGAGGGCACTGGCACTTTAAATATCGTATTGTTTCAACTTACCACCGTCATGTGATCAAGGCTCAAGCGAGCCGAAATGCGTAATGGCGACTGGTGAGGATCATTAAATTATCACTTTAAGCACCAAGTTTGGGTCCGTGTCCGTCTTTGGAGACAATCCTGCTACGTACGGAAGAATGTGACCTATAGCTATAGTACACCTATATCGAATGTAAGTGGTGCAAGCACCAGCTTACACAGGCTGCAATGGCAGGCCTGTAGTTTAATTTTGCATGGCCTCTCATGGGTGGCATAATACATGCTTCAGCCCATGGGAGGCCTCCGAGGTACCTATGCCCTGGGTACATGTGTACCACATACTAGGGACTGACAAGGGTACCCCAGTATCCAATCTGGAGTGTTTTTAAGTACATGCATTACATTGTAAGGAGAAAGCAGATAGACTTGGGTCCTGATTAGCGGGATCCCAGTCAGACTAGTCAAAAACTGTGGAACATCAAGCAAAAAGTGGGGGTAACCATAAGAAGCAGATCCTACTTTCCTACAGGGACTAATGGTACAATTGGGTAAAGCCTGTGTGGCCTTCTCTTTTACGTTCTCCTTGACCATACAGGGGGATGCCAGGGGCAAGGTAGTGGCCACAGATGCCTGTATTGTTGATCTCCCATTCCTGTTAGCATGAGCCTCGACCAAGGCAGTCCCCTGTTTGTGTAGTCCATTAATTTGCTCGAGGGGTAAAAATCGGTTGTAAGTTGGAATAGCTGGTTGCTCTGGGGCACCCCCATTAACGGAAAACAGCTGCACAATGGTGTGCTTCTTGGGCCTGTAGAAGTATCCCAGGGGTACTGCCTCAATCCCTCCTCCCGTCGTGAGCATTTGTGATGATCTATCCAGAAGGAAGCCTACCATGCGTTTATTCCTAAAATTGCCCACAATACAATCACCAGGTGTCTCTTTTGGGTGAAGGCCTACCCAAGACACACATTGAACGTTATTTATACTCCCGTAGAGTTCTTCACAGCTAAAACCATGTGCGGTTTTATGGAGCCAGTGGACAACCTAGTTTTTAGGTCTCGCCTAGCGTTGCAGCGCATGCGTTGCTCGCTCGGCGACACATTGTTAAGGGTGAGATTTCAGAAGGGGACTTGAAGCCCTGCCCCTCTTTTACATTGGCTGGTGTCACAGTTTATGCTAAACGGTGGCCTGCCAGTGGAATTAGGTTTTTTTGTTGCCGCCCTTTCCCCTTTTCATCCGGCCCATCTGGACAGGATCGTCTGCTTTGCGGCTGTCGTGAAGCAATTTCTTATCTTTAGGGGGCCATCTGTTTTCACTCAGCCGCGTGTTTATTTTTGCATCGGGCTTTCAGTGAAAGTGAAAGCGCGATGCAAATATAAACAAGCAGCTGAGTGTAAACAGATGGCGAGCGCTCCTGTCTTGTGGTCTGGGATGATCCTGTGTCTCCCTTGCCGGGCGTAGCCTACTCGGCCTTCCTGGGGCCTCGGGCTGTTCTTCTTCCTCTTTGACTGACTGGGCTGTTCTGGCTGGCAGGCTGCTTTCCATCTGGAGTGGGTTCGCCTTCTTGTCCCCGGTTTCCTTGGGCTCTCTAGGCTACTTCTTCTTCCGCTTTCCTGTCTTGGCATTGGGCGGAAGCTATGTTGCCTTGTGGGGGGAGTGGGGTGCTTCGGCCTCTCGGTCCTTGCCCTTGGTTCCTCTGCTGTGAGTGTACGGGCATCTTCAGCCTTCTTTCCCTCCTACATACCCTTGGGGTTGGTGGGGTTCTGCTTCTGAGGGTTCCCTTGGCCTGGCAGGGGCGAGGTTCTATCTGGTCCCCTCTGGGGCCCTCTGTTCTGCATTGGCTGGTGGGGTCCTTTCGCAGACCCTTTTTCCCAGGGGGTATTGCTAGGGTATCTATTCTACGTGAAGGAATCTGCGGCTAGTAGTCTCTATCGGATGTACGAGTTACTTACCTTCGGTAAGGATGTATCTGGTAGAGACGATTCTAGCCGCAGATTCCTTCACTGCCCGCCCTTCCTCCCCTATTCTGTGAGGACCCTTGGATTGGTCTTCGGTACTCGCTTCCCGGTGGGGGGGCTGTGTCTCCTGTGAGTGCCTTCCTTGTTCTTGACAGGTGACTCAGTCTGGGGGCGGTTCATTCCTCCCTTGGTTCTTTGGAGGATGGGGTTCTGGTGCTCCAGTACCCCGCTGCTCTGGCTACTCCAGGTTTGGGGGGGGGGGGATTGCTTTCTACCCCTGTCCTCCCTCCCCTCCCTTCCTTCGATTGCTGTCCTCTGATTAAGGGTCCTCTGGCCTTGTCTTGCCCTTGTCCCTTGTGGGTGGTTGTCCTATAGGTTGGGGTGGCTTGGAGGTTGTTGTCCCGGTCTGTCTTGGGCCTGGTCCCATTCCTTGGTCAGGATGGGGGAGGTGGGTTTCTTCGTGTGCCATGACTTTTACGCATGTTCTTGCCACCGGGGCACAGGGATGGGAGGTTGTCTATGTGCTGGTAGGGTGACTGCGCAGGTTTCTGCTTTTTCTTCTTTCCCGGCCCTTGGGTTCTGCGGTGTTGTCACTAGTGTGGTGGTGTTGTTAGTCACTGTTTCTTTCCAATTTTTCTGCTCTTCGCACACTGTTCTCATGCTTTCACAGTTTTTTGTCTGGTGGTTCCGCGTTGTGGTGCGGGAAAGTTCTCCGAATGAAACTGACGTGGGCACGCCGGGGCAGGTCTTATGTGACCTTGCGGACGTCATGTACGCGGACGACGCCTGGGCGGAGTTGCGTGATGTCGCCCAGCCCCCGGCGCGCAGGGATGCTGTGGCAAAAAAGTTTCCGGATCCAGTCTCACGCCTCGAGATAATTCTACGTGAAGGAATCTGCAGCTAGAATCGTCTCTACCAGATGCATCGTTACCGAAGGTAAGTAACTCGTACTTCATGCGCATACCACCTTAAACCACTCCAAACAGGCTTCACTCTCTGGCAGTGTTTGACCGTTCTTGACTGGGCACTTTTTTTTACACTTTTATATAGCATGAAGCTGACTTAAAGGTATTGGAGTGCTTGATATGAGCACCAGTTATACAACACAAGTATGCATTATTTTTTTTTGTTTTAGGCAAGGGGAGATTAAGTGATTTGCCCGGAGTCACAGGATGTGGAGCGATGGTGCAGAGATTTGAGCCTGGTTCACTAGTTCTGAAGTCGGTAGCTCTGACCCATAAGTATATCCTCGCTTACCAACTGGAAAATGCTGTAGGTCCGGTGTAGTGGTCTCTAGCAGTGCCTTCTTAAATTGCTTGTTAAAGTGCTGATGCACTGAAATTGGTGTCACGCTGATAGGCATGCACTGATCCTCTTTTTTATTTTTTTATTTTTATTTTTTTACAGCTTCATGGGGCTCAGTGCAGTTTGTAGTCTGAACTGAGTGTTGCCGCCAGTCAGGGACAGTCACAAGCTGGTCCGAACCTTTAAAGACAGTGACACAGTGCTCACCTACACATCTGTTCATCTATAACCCCCAACACACATGACAGGAGGGCAGGTTAAATGTTGCTTACTTCTCAAGCCATATGGCACCTGTGATGTATTGCCCGGGGGGAAGGGGGCAGCCGGCTTCAGTGTTAGGGCAGGAGATAGGCAGAACTTTCAAAACACTGTGGGGTTGCATGTGGACCGGATGAGGGACCACTATCATTTCTGCAGGCACAGCAAGGAAAAACAAAAGCTGCCATCCGCCGCCTCCGAGCCAATCAGACGTACTGCTTGCACAGATGGCAGAGGTCACAACAGTCAAGGTATGGACCCTGGGATCAATGTCAGAGCGCTGTATTTGTTTATGCCCCAGGCTGCGATAGACCACCTGGTACGCAGCTCCTTATAGCTAGAGTGTTGTCTATGAGCTGTAGTTTGAGAGTCAGCACAGCGCACTTACAGACAGCATGCTTGCTAATTAAATGGAAGTCCAGTTAAGCGCGCCTTGTGGGGTGGACATGGGGTGCTATAATGCGTGTCTAAAACATTTTAGTGCGGTGCTGTGAACACCACACTAAAATGCGTTAGTCTAGCACCTGATGTGTGGTACTTGGCAGGACTGTGTCCTAAAACTTCATTTACAATTAATTATGTTAAATCCTAGATTTTTCATGGTCTCCAAAATTTTACATTTCAACCCTGCAGCTCTCACAGCACCATCCCTACTTACGAGATATAATCAGTCACGCGCTATGCAATGCAATAGGTGTTGCTTTTGGTATTGTAAATAACAATTGCTTTTAATTTTTTAAAAGGCATTGCCATTTACAATAACAATAGCTCCAAAATTTGCAGTTGCGAGACCTAACGCATTGTGAATGCTTTTTTAAATCTATTACTAGCGGTGTTGCCTCCAGATGGAGGTGCAGATTTCTTTGAGGTCATATGCATGCTACTTTGATGATTTGCAGTGGCTAGATGTTTTTTAGATGACGAGTCGGGACCTTTGCTGGGCCTCCTCGGCCTGATTGTACCCTAGGCTGGAACACGGTTGAATTTAACTGGGCAGTACGGGTAAGGCTATTTTTCCTGCCAGCCTCGTCTAATACCCCCTGATTGAGGCCTGCTGTGGGTGTAATGAGAGTCTCTGAGCTTTGCCTGTACTCCAAGGGGCTTTTAAAAGTGCTAAAGACAGTGCTCAAACTTGATCCAATCAATATTTTTAGGAAAGTATCAATACTGTTAAGGACAGCCAGAACTGGTTCAAGGCACACTTTTAACGATTTTTCCAGGAGCTCTGAGAGGTTTGCTTGTGTCAGACCTCCCTGTGTGGTTCCAGTGACTAGCTCTGTCCTAGACGGCAATCCATTATTTCTACTGACCATAGGCAATTGGCGTTCGGCAATTCATCCCAAAATCCATCTACTAGCAGAGTACCTTCCAGGCACGGACAACATTTTTGCAGGTCTCCTCAGCAGAAAGAAATAACAAATACACAAATGGGAACTTCACACACAAGTTCTCCGTCTGTGCTTTCAAAAATGTGGATTTCCACAAACAGACCTCTTTACCACGGCACATAACTCAAAATGCCCAGACTTCGACTCCAGGTTCCCACACCCTCTATCCAAAGGCAATGCCCTATAGTTGAACTGGTCAGGGATATTTGCTTACGCTTTTCCGCCTCTCCCTCTTCTTTAATTTCTGGTTCGGAAACTCAGGCAGACATCTCTCACACTGATTCTCGTTAACTCCCAAATGGGCTTGTCAGCCATGGATCACAACGCTGTTGGAATGGTCAGTGGTTCCACATCAGAAGCTTCCATAACATCAAATTTTCTCATACAGAACCGTGCTGAAATCAGACCTCCAAATCCCCAAGACCTCAACCTTGCGATTTGGCTCCTGAAGTCCTAGAGTTTGATCATCTAAACCTACCACCAGATTATATGACAGTTCGTAAAGAAGGAAGAAGACCTACTACTGCAGCATGTTCTGCAGCAAAGTGGAAAAGATGTCATATATTGTAATAATAATTCAATTGATCTGCTTGATGCATCTATACAAAATTATTTGTTATCTTTTGCATCTACAACGTGCAGGTGTGGCCTACACTTATATTCGACTACACCTTGCAGCAGTAGCTGCATATCTGTAGAACAGGTAGTATTTATCTTTATTCAAAGTCCATGTGGTCAAAACCTTTATGGAAGGCCTTAAAAGAATAATTCCACCCAGTATACCACCTGCACCTGTCTGGAACTTTAACATTGTTCTTATAAGACTTATGAGCCCACCTTTTGAGCCATTACACAATTGTTCCCTACAATATCTTTCATGGAAGGTTGCCTTTTTAATAGCTATCACTTCACTAAGGCGTGTTAGTGAGTTACAGGCATTAACCTTAGAAGAACCCTTCTTTCAACTTCATAAAGATAGGATAGTTCTTCGTACAAATCCAAAAGTTGTCTCTGCTTTTCATATTAACCAATCAGTTGTTACCTGTGTTCTGTCATCAACCTGATTCAGTAGCAGAAAGAGCTCTACACACACTTGATGTCAAAAGAGCATTATTTTACTACATTGATAGGATAAAAGATTTTCGCAAATCAAAACCACTTTTTGTTGCTTTTACTCAACCTCATAAAGGAAAACCTATCTAAAAATCCGGCATTTTGAGATGGATTGTCTAATGTATTCAAACTTGCTATGTTAAAGCTAAAAGAACTTTAACAGTACCTCCTAAAGCACATTCTATTCGCAAAATAGGAGTTTCTTTGGCCTTTTTAGGCAACATTCCCATAGCGGACATATGCAAGACAGCTACAGGTCTACACCACACACATTTACAAA
This sequence comes from Triturus cristatus, assembly GCF_964204655.1. NCBI lineage: Eukaryota > Metazoa > Chordata > Amphibia > Caudata > Salamandridae > Triturus > Triturus cristatus. The sequence continues at coordinate 724,256,094 of NC_140590.1, read as the reverse complement.
ACATTATTGCCTGGATGTGTTAACATGTCAATAGGCTAATGTCGGACAGACAGTGCTAAAACACTCTTTCAAACAACTGTAACCCCCACTGGTTAGCCACCGCTTTTGGAGGGTACTGCTATACAGTCTATGCAAAGTATGTGTATGTACAGCCCACATGCCTCGAATGTATTATGTTACTTACCCTGTAAGCATCTGTTCATGGCATGTAGAGCTGTAGATTCACTTGCGCCCTCCCTCCTCCCCGGACATCTATGGGTGTTACAGTTCTTGTTATTCACATTATATACACATGGACATCTCTATACTGCACTTACTTAAACAATCTAACAATGGAGTTGATGCACATGCGCATTCTCACCGAAAGGACCTTGCCTCATGACTGGAAAAGACTTCTTCGAAGAAAAACAACTTGCAAATATCTAGACCCAACACTAGATGGCAGGAGTATGCAAAGCATGTGAATCAACAGCTCTACATGCCAAGAACAGATGCTTACAGGGTAAGTAACATAATCCTTTCCTGGTTTTATAGATCGGAACTTTGATCGATCCTTGCCAACTCTCCGGGATAATCTGATTGGTAAGGACATAGGTATACAAAGTGGACAGATGTTTCGCCAAATAACGAGCATTCTGTTTGAAGATCACTTGCTGTAGGCCGTTGGTTCCCGTAGCGATGTCACAAAGTCCGGTGATGTTTATTTTCTCCACATCCCTCGATGAAATTAGGGAAGTGTCATACTGCCTCTCGGATTGAAGGCCCTAGTTTGTAGAGCACATGTAGTGAGTTGAGACCACCATACATTTCCTGGAGGTAAGGGATCCAGGCGGCTTCTGACATGTTCAAGGAGGAAGGGGGCAGCCGAGTGCTAGAGGAGTGGTTCACCAATCTCAGGAACTCTCTAGCATTGTTTCTTCTGGAGGGCAGGAAAACTTTACACCTTTACTGGTCTGCTTCTGACTTAGCTGACTCCCATGTGCCTTTTTTTGTACAGTGAACTCAGCTTGGGGCGGGTCACCCTTCGTAAGGTCAGATTTTAACTATTTCGCAGTAGCTGCAGGTCATTGTTCAACTTGTTTTAGCTGTAATAAGTTGAGCCGAAGCCCTCCTGGGCTGACCCTATGCTGAGGTTAGAGCATTGACTAAACCCACGGGGTTGGTCTTGTTCATCCAGTAGCAGAGTCAGGAGCTGGGCCCACTGTTCCAGAGGGTCAGAGGCTGATTTGCATATCAGCTCCAAGTTGTGCCTGGCTTTACGTTCTACCCAATCAATAGAGCCTGTTGACCAGTAAAGCCTACTGTAGTTAGTGCTGGAGACTGTTCCCATGTCCGGCTGGGCCTGGTCATGCATTGAGCAAGGTAAACGTATTGGGATCCTTTAGACATTGTTGGTCGCTTTCCAGTCTGCTTCCCAATTCATAGTGGGTAATAATATGAAATGGAGCTAGGGCCACGAAGGTGTAATCGATGATTGAGTTGGAGGTTGCTGAGGGATACATAGTCTGAGCTGGAATGTCTGGGTTAATGCAACCATTTAGGGCTATCAGGCCCAGATGTGCCACGTCGTTGATAAATAGCCAACTCCTAGCGCCCTTCCTCTGCGTCAGTAGTTGAAATGTAGGAATGTGCCAGATTTGATCATGTATTTCCATGACTTCCTCTCGTATTGTAGCCTGCAGTAAGTTTATATTGAAGTCGCTGGTCATAAAAATGAGCGGAGACAGGATTGAGATTTTTTTGGGTTCAGATGAAAGCCAGTAAGATCTCGATTGTTTCTTTCTTGTTCGAGGCATGTAGGGCTGCTGAATTCATATCTGTGCATAGATCGCCGCCTAGTGTTGGGTCCGGATGTTTGCACGTTGTTGTCCTGGAAGAGTCTTCGAAGTATCCTGAGATAGGTGACTCCTCCCCTGGACCACAGTGCGCATGGGCATCCTCTCCATCCTTAGATTGCTTTTTTCCGCCATTGGGTTCGGATGTGCTTATCTTAGCTCAAGTTAGGAAAATTTAGTTTAAGGCCAAAAGGCCTTTAGTTTTCGTCGGTACTGTTCCCGCTCGGTATCGACAGCTTTCTTGCTTAGTTTAGCAAACTTCTTCCAGTTTTTCAGATCCGTTTAATCCGACCATCGACCTTACATCGACGATGGAATCGAGGACCCCATTCAAACGGTGTCCTGTATGCCACGCCAAATATCCACATATCGACGTCCACCCGGTGTGCAACAAATGCCTCTCGCCGGATCACGACGAATCGAAATGTATGGCCTGTGCCCGATTCCGATCCAAGAAGACTCTCCGGAATCGACGGGCAGTGAGATTAGAAGCTCAGCAATCGGCACCGGCCCCGGCCAACATCTTCAGCACCGAGGACGAGGATGTTGAAAGCGTGGAAGACAAACTCCAGCCCGCTTCCGAACTCGATTCCCGATCGGAAGACGCCGATGAAGCGCTTTTTCACAGGGAAGAAGCCGACGATGAGGTAGGAGACTACGATGAGGCCTTTGGGGCCGAAGAAAATAGCTCTGGTGAAGAGCAGGGCCTACCCGTCGAAACGGAGGCTATCAAAGTGCGTCATTCTACGGCTCCGGTCAAGGGATCTCCTCCGGGCCTTACCCGAGATCAATCCCACAGTTCTTCGGCCCCGCCTTCAGGCCCGGCCTCGAACATCCAGCAAGAGCCATTATTACCGAAAAAGACTGGTTTCCCTTCAACGAAACCGAAACCAATCGTCACACCGGTTCCACAGAAACCGAAAGTGAAACTAGCAGTGGTCGGCTCGAAGCCCTCGAAGACCTCCACTCCTTCGACGCCAGCACAGACCATCTGCTCCGAACGCACTAAAAGGGATTTCGGCGCCGAACTCGCTGCAGCGGATGTCGGTACCGACCCGAAAAGGAAGGCCATCGGTACCACAAAAGCGCCTCAGCCCCCGGCACCGAAGCAGTCGGCCCCGACCACCAAAGTTAAGATGGCTGCTCCATCGGAGTCCACTTCGAAGGCAGCGACACGGGTTAAGTCATCGACTCCGTCGACCGCTAATACCTCTCCTCGAATCGATGACCCTGTGGCTCCGAAGCAGTCCACGCCTACCTCTACAGAACCACTCGGCACCAAAGAACCTTCGGCGTTCTCGGTGCGACAAGTTGCGGCGTCATTGCAACGCATCAGAGAACGGGCAGCCCTCCAGTCCACGTCGGGCCCCGACCCGAAAAAGGCTCCAACGGCAACTTCGGCACCAACCAACATCACTTTTGGTTTGCCGCCGTCCACGGCGCCGAAGATGTTCGAGATCCGAACACGTGTCCGCCAGACAAGGTCCCCATCTACTGGACACTCTCCTACTGAACCTTCACCGTCCCAATTCATCGACGCCGACACCGGCAGACTCATGCTCCGAAAACGGAAGGTCACGCCAGAGCAGGCCTTGGACTCTTACAGAATCCCTCTAAAGCAGAAACTGCCAGCAGAGTCGGAACCGGTCCTATACGAACGCCTGCATACGTCCTATCCGGATCCCCAGTCCTTTTCTCCGACGCCCTCCGACACGGACGCAATGGAGGATTACATGGGTGATGATACCACCTACCCTAGGGATATAGATCCTGAGGAGCAGCAGGACCCAGATCAAGCTTGGGATGACCCTGCAGACCCGGGTGCCGCAACAGATGCCCAGGACACTCAGCTTTACGGCGCAAAAACATCTCCCACAGAGGACACTGCTGCCTTCAATGCCCTCATAGAACGTGCTGCAGCCAATCATGGAGTGCAACTCCACTCTGACACAGTTGAGGACGACTTCTTGGTGGACACTTTCGCCTCCTCTGAGAGGACTGTCAAGACTCTGCCCATGTTGAAAGGTGTTCTCAAGCCAGCAAAGGACATTTTCAAGGAAACAACCAGGGCACGGGTGCTGAACCCCAGGATTGAAAAAAAATACAAACCTGCGCCCGGGGACCCTATGTACATTAGAGGTTACCTCTGGACTCCATGGTGGTTGCTAACGCTCGCAAACGAGCGCACTCGCAAACAACTGGTGATGCTCCTCCCCCAGACAAGGAGTCCAAAGTGCTGGAGACCTCAGGCAAGAGGATTGCAGCTCAAGCAGCAAACATCTGGCGCATTGCCAATACACAGGCCGTCCTGGCTCGCTACGATCGTTCACACTACGACACGCTAGAGTCACTACTCCAACATCTGCCAGACGAATACAAAGAGGCAGCGGAGCTCCTCATCAGAGAGGGACAACTTCTTACAAACGCATCCATTAAGTGCGCACAAGATGCTGCCGACACAGCCGCGAGGGCGATAAACACCAGCGTCATGTTACGCCGACACGCTTGGTTACGAATCTCCGGATTCAAACCTGAGATTCAAAACAACATCCTAAATCAGCCTGTCAACCCCGACTACTTATTCGGACCAGAAGTTGACACCACCTTAGAAAAGATAAAAAAGGACACTGACACTGCAAAGTCAATGGGGGCTCTGCAAACGCAGACATTTCGTAGTGGCTCCTTTCGTCGCCCCGGTAATAGGGGAGCAGCTAGAGGACAGGGGTCACAGCAGCCATACAATAAAGGGGGCACACAGAGTACCTACGATAAAAACAACAGGGGTGGATATCGTGGCTCCAGCACCAAGGGCAGAGGACGCGGTTACGGCAACACCATGTCCTCACCCAAGAACAAACAGTGACGCCCTCTCCCTTCCCCCCGACCACATAACACCTGTCGGGGGGAGACTCCAGCGGTTCCTGTCCATGTGGAAAGTCATCACCACGGACAGGTGGGTCAGGGATATTATCCAGCACGGTTACTGTCTCGAATTAACCTCCACTCCACCCACAATACCGCCAAAGCACCGTCCTATGTCCGCAGAGCACTTAGCATTATTGCAGCAGGAAGTGCTAAGTATGCTGCAAAAAGGTGCAATAGAGGTCGTGCCCGTCAACCAGCAGGGGACAGGGGTGTCCTCCCTGTACTTCCTCATCCCAAAAAAGGACGGGTCGCTCAGACCTATACTAGACCTCAGACCCCTCAACCACTACATTCTGTCGGAGCATTTTCATATGCTCACCCTACAGCAGGTTCTCCCGCTGCTCAGCCAGGGAGACTTCCTAGCCACTCTAGACCTCAAAGATGCGTACTTCCACATACCCATCCACCCATCACACAGGAAATATCTCCGGTTCACTATTTAGGGACAGCACTATCAATTCAAAGTCCTCCCCTTCGGCGTGACAACAGCACCCAGGGTCTTTACCAAGTGCCTAGCTACAGTGGCTGCACATCTACGGCGACGACACATTCACGTCTACCCTTACCTGGACAACTGGCTTGTTCAGGCAAAGTCAGCCCAGCAATGTGCCAGCCACATGTCCCTCACCATTCACCTTCTTCACAGTCTGGGATTCTCACTAAATTACCCAAAATCACATCTACAACCCGCACAAGTACAACAGTACCTGGGTGCGACAATAGACACTCTGGCAGCCACAGCTCAGCCAAATTTAGTGAGGATCAACAGCATGCAAATGCTGATCTCCAAGTTCAAACCACAACACTCCCTTCCTGCAAGAGTGTTCATGCAGTTGATAGGCATGATGGCCTCCTGCATTTTCATAGTCCCGCACGCAAGACTACATATGCGCCCGCTTCAGGAGTGCTTAGCACGTCAATGGAATCAGGCTCACGGGCAATTAAAAGACCTAGTGTTGGTGAGCGGTCGGGCATACAACTCTCTGTATTGGTGAAATCCACAAAACCTTTGCAAGGGCCGACCGTTCCAAGAGCCTGTTCCTCATATGATACTGACGGCGGACGCCTCTCTCCAGGGATGGGGAGCTCATGTACTCAATTACACAGTGCAGGGACTATGGACAACACAGCAAAAGAAGATGCACATCAACCTTCTGGAACTGATGGCAATCTTCCTGGCAATGAAGGCATTCAAAGTACACTTGTGCAACAAAGTCGTGTTGATCCGGACGGACAACATGACTGCCATGTACTACATACAGAAGCAGGGAGGAACACACTCTCCACAGTTGTCTCATCTGGCTCAGAGCATGTGGAAGTGGGCCATTCAGAGGAACATATTCCTCATGGCGGAACACCTCCCGGGCAAGGACAACCAGATGGCGGATCTGCTCAGCAGACACAGCCACCAGATGCACGAGTGGGAGCTACACCCATCAGTACTCCAACCGTACTTCCAACAGTGGGGTCACCCAGAGATAGACCTATTCGCCACAAACGAAAACGCAAAATGCCAAAGCTTTGCCGCCAGGTTCCCACATCCACAATCTCAGGGCAATGCGATATGGATGAACTGGTCCGGCAGATTTGCGTACGCTTTTCCCCCAGCGCCATTAATACTGCTGGTGGCACGCAAACTGCGACAGCACTCACTGACGCATATCCTAGTTGCTCCAACATGGGCGCGCCAGCCATGGTACACCACCTTTCTGGAACTTTCCGTGGTGCCGCATCAAAGGCTGCGGCTAAAACCTGCACTTCTAACGCAGAGCCATGGCGAAATTCAGCACCCAGATCCGCAACAGCTGAACCTGGCAATCTGGCTCCTGAAGTCTTAGAGTTTGGCTACCTAAACCTGCCACCTGACTGTATGGAGATCATCAAGGAGGCCAGGAGACCAACTACCAGAGCTTGCTATGCAGCTAAATGGAAGAGGTTTGTCATTTACTGCACCCACAATGACATCAACCCGCTAGACGCATCCATTCAAAGCATAATCTGTTACCTCTCACACCTATACCGATGCAATCTAGCATACACCTCAATACGCATCCATTTAACCGCAATAGCAGCCTATCTCCAGAACAGGCAGCACCTCTCTTTATTCAGAGTGCCTGCCATCAAAGCTTTCTTGGAGGGACTTAAACGAGTAATTCCCCCAAGACACCCACCAGCACCAGTGTGGAACCTCAACTTGGTCCTCACCAGACTAATGGGTCCACCCTTCGAACCTCTCCACTCATGTGAGATTCAATTCCTCCCCTGGAAAGTAGCTGTTCGAGGCATGAGCTGCAGATTGTACACTTAGCATAGATCGCCATCTGGTGTTGGGCCCGGATGTTTGCAGTTTGTTTTTGTTCTTTGGACAGTCTTTGGAAGTCACGAGTTCGGTGACTCCTCCTTCGGTCCGTACTGCGCATGGGCTTCGGCTCCATCCTCAGATTGTTTTTTTCCGCCATCGGGCTCGGATGTGGTACTTCGTGCTCCGGCTTTGAACTTCTACGGTTCCAGCCTCGACGGAAAATCCTCGTTCTTCGAGTTTCTTCATCATATCTTCATCTCTCGAAGCGGCACTTTTCTCCATTCCGTACATCGGCACCGGCCTTCGGGCCCTCCTCGACTCCGGTCCCGGCCGATGGAAAGGACTCCGTTCAAAAAGTGCCCAAAATGTGGGTCTAAATTTCCCCACACCGACCTCCATCAGGTGTGTAACCTTTGCCTCTCTCCAGAACACGAGGCCAGAGACTGCCCCGCCTGTAAGTCTTTTCGATCAAAAAAGACCATCCGGGATCGAAGAGCTCGACGCACCATGGCGCACTCATCGACCGCAGCTCCACCGGACATCTTCGGAGACGACGCCAAAGCTTCGGGGCAACTACACACCGAGCAGGAGGACGACGTAGTCAGCGCTTCCGAGGCCGACGACTCCGACGTGGAGGACATCACACCGGCGCAGCGGGTCGTGAGTACTGTACCCTCTCCCACCCCCGCGCCCAAAACCAAAGAGACTCAGGTTACACCCTCGCCTGCAGGACTGGGTAAAACCAAGCACACAGCTTCTATCACCCCACCTTCGGGCCCGGTGTCGAAGCCTCAAAAGTCTCACGGCAGCTCGGGCTCGAGCCAGCCGACGCCCGGTGCCGAAAAACACCATCCGGCACCGAAGAAAGTAATACCCAGCTCGACTCCGAAGCCACCGGTGCCGAAGCCTGGACTCTCGGTGCCGACCAAACACAAACACAAATCTGTCGGTACCGACGCTCCGGCGCCGAAAACTCCTTCGACGCCGAAAAAACCGGAGGCTCCAAAAAAGCATGGCGCACAGAAACCATCGAAGCCCTCGGCTCCGAAACCATCGGCGCCAGCGGACGATTCGGCGCCACTGGCTCTGTTTACACCAGACCCTTTGCAAAAGACTATCTAAAGATCCAAAGACTGGGCTATTGACTTTAATTATCAAGAAAAGACGCCTTGACACTCCGGCTCCTCCTCCACCACCCAAACGGAAGGACTCTGCTACTTCTCCCCTCAGAGTGCCCTCCCCACTACCTCCTCCTCTGCCTCCTCCACCTCCTCCACCCCCTCCCCCTCCCAGGTCTCTGCCACCTTTACCTCATCACTCCCCGACCCCGTCCCCAGATCCGGATGACGGGGATCCGGATTATGACCCGGCGGACGCCCCAATGGACCCCACTCCACCGGGGACCCCAGACCCATGGGAAGACTACCACAACCCTGACATACCTGATATGCCTCAGGACGACCTATACCCATCCAGGCCGTCTCCTCCAGAGGACTCCTTAGGGTTTCATCACTTAGTGCAGAGAGCAGCACACTACCATGGGGTGGACATGCACAGCGAACCAGTGGAAGATGACTTCCTACTGGACACATTTGACATTCAGGACAAATCCACGTCTATTTTGCCCATGCTTAAAGGTGTCACCAAGCATGCTGCAGAGGTGTTCAGAGACCCTGTCAGGGCCAGGGTACTGAACCCTAGAATAGAAAAAAAGTACAAGGCGGCACCCACAGACCCTGCATACATTAAGGGCCCTGCCCCCTTAGATTCCCTAGTTGTCTCCACAGCTAGAAAGCGGGCTAACTCCCAGTCCTCAGGAGAAGCCCCACCGCCAGACAAGGAATCGAAACTTTTAGACGCGTCTGGCAAACGCACCGCCTCCCTAGCTGCAAACATGTGGCGCATTGCAAATACACAAGCGCTACTTGCGCGCTATGACAGAGCACACTACGACGAACTTGAGGCTCTTATGCAGCACCTCCCCGAAAAACACAAGCGCAAGGCTCATGACCTGATACAGGAGGGTAAACTAATCACAAACACCTCCATTAAGTGTGCCCTCGATGCAGCCGACACTGCTTCTAGAGCCATAAATACCAGTGTCCTGCTTCGTCGTCCTGCCTGGCTCAGGATCTCAGGGTTCAAGCCTGAAGTCCAGGCGTCCATACTAAATCACCCTTTTGACCAACAAACTCTCTTTGGGCCAAAGGTGGACGAAGCGTTGGAAAAGATGAAAAAGGACACAGACACAGCAAAGTCTATGGGGGCACTCCAAACACAGGCCCCTAAACGTTCCTTTCGACGCTCATCCTTTCGTAGCACAGGCAGAGGCTTCTCCACCGATAGCGCCTCTACCTCCTACAAGTCCCCTCCTCAAAATACCTTTTCAAAGGGCAACCAAAGGGGTGGTTACAGAGGCAACAACAATAAGGGCAGGGGCAAAACTAACACCACCCGTTCTGCCACCCCGCCCGCACAATGACTTCCCTCCGCTCCCCCCAGACCATCCCACTCCGGTCGGGGGCAGACTACAAAACTTTATCCACGCATGGGAATCCATAACATCGGACAAATGGGTGACCCAAATTATTCGGTCAGGGTACTGTCTCGAGTTAACATCTACCCCACCCAATATCCCACCAAGGCACCGTCCAATGTCTCAAGAACATTCCACACTGCTCAAACAGGAGGTGCTCTCCCTCCTCCAAAAACACGCTATAGAGCAGGTCCCCGTCAATCAGCAAAATCTAGGGGTCTACTCTCTGTATTTCCTAATACCGAAGAAAGACGGGACCCTGAGGCCCATTCTGGACCTCCGGCCTCTAAATGCATACATACATTCAGACCATTTCCACATGGTCACCCTACAATAAGTCCTCCCGCTCCTCTGTCAGGGAGACTTTCTCACTACCTTGGATCTGAAAGACGCATACTTTCACATTCCAATACACCCTTCTCACAGGAAGTACCTCAGGTTCGTGGTGGACGGTCAGCATTACCAATTCACGGTTCTCCCCTTCGGGGTCACCACCGCACCACGAGTGTTTACCAAATGCCTAGCGGTAGTAGCAGCACACCTCAGGCGTCCACATGTTCACGTCTTCCCTTACTTAGACGACTGGCTGATAAAAGCCGCGTCCTACCACCAATGTGTGAAACATACAAACAGCACCATCCAGCTGCTCCACCAACTAGGCTTCACGGTGAACTACCAAAAGTCCCACCTTGTACCATCTCACACAAAGCAATATCTCGGGGCCACTATAGACACCTCCAAAGGTATTGCCCATCCAAACTCAGCCAGGATCGCAAGCATTCAAGCCTTGCGCAAAACATTCCTTCCTCAACACTCTCTTCCAGCAAGAGTGTTTATGAAGCTCATAGGAATGATGGCGTCTTGCATTTTCATAGTGCCCCATGCAAGACTCCACATGCGTCCACTTCAAGAGTGCCTAGCACGACAGTGGAACCAGGCCCAGGGTCAGCTAACGGATCTGGTGTTGGTGGACGGCCGCACCCATCACTCTCTGCAGTGGTGGAACACCACAAACCTTTCCAAAGGGCGGCCGTTCCTGGACCCGGTTCCTCAGGTGATTCTAACAGCGGACGCATCGCTCTCCGGCTGGGGAGCGCACCTCCTACACCTCACAATGCAAGGTCTATGGACGCCACAGCAAAAATCGCTCCACATCAACCATCTGGAGCTCTTGGCGATCTTTCTAGCCCTAAAATCTTTCCAAAAACAGATTTCGGGCAAAGCAGTCCTCATTCGCACAGACAACATGACTGCAATGTATTATATCCAAAAACAGGGAGGGACACACTCTCCCCAGCTCTCCCGCTTAGCCCAGAGCATATGGAGATGGGCAATTCCCCAAAACATCTTTCTCCTGGCACAGCACGTTCCAGGCGTACAAAACACCATGGCAGATCTGCTCAGCAGACAAACGCAACAACTACACGAATGGGAACTGCATCCACAAGTTCTTCACCCATTCTTCCAACAGTGGGGGCATCCTCAGATAGACCTCTTCGCCACCCACGAAAACAAAAAATGCCCAAGCTTCGCCGCCAGATACCCACACCCATTGTCCAAGGGCAATGCGATATGGATGAACTGGTCAGGCAGATTTGCATACGCCTTTCCACCTCTCCCACTAATTCCATTAGTGGTAAGGAAGCTACAACAGCACTCACTCACACTCATTCTAGTAGCTCCAACGTGGGCCAGGCAGCCGTGGTACACCACACTACTACAACTATCAGTGGTACCACATCAAAAACTGCACCTGTCCCCATGCCTCCTAACCCAGAACCATGGAGAAATCCGGCACCCGGACCCAGCTCAGCTCAACCTTGCGATCTGGCTCCTGAAATCTTAGAATTTGGATACCTTAACCTTCCCCCTGATTGCATGAACATCATCATGGAAGCCAGACGTCCTACCACTAGAGCATGCTATGCCGCAAAGTGGAAAAGATTTGTAATTTACTGCCGTAACAATACAATCAACCCTTTAGATGCATCCATACAGCACATCATATGCTATCTGCTCCATCTTCACAGTTGTAACCTGGCATATTCATCCATATACGCCTACACCTAGCAGCGATCGCTGCTTATCTACAAAACAGACAGCATTTATCACTGTTCAGAGTGCCCGCTATTAAAGCCTTTATGGAAGGCCTTAAACGAGTAATTCCTCCCAGGGCACCACCTTCCCCTGTATGGAATCTAAATGTAGTTCTTACACGGCTAATGGGTCCGCCCTTCGAACCAATGCATAAATGTGAGCTACGGTTTCTCACCTGGAAAACAGCTTTTCTCGTAGCTATCACTTCCCTTAGAAGGGTTGGTGAAATACAAGCGTTCACTATACAGGAACCCTTCCTACAAATACATCACAGCAAGGTCATACTTCGTACAAATCCGAAGTTTCTGCCCAAGGTCATTTCCCCCTTCCATCTCAATCAATCGGTGGAATTACCTGTCTTCTTCTCGCAACCTCAATCTGTTGCAGAAAGGGCTTTACACACAATTGATGTTAAGAGGGCTTTGCTGTACTACATACAGAAAATGCAACCTTTCAGGAAGACTAAACAATTGTTCGTCTCCTTCTCTCCACCACATAAAGGCAACCCCATTTCTAAATCAGGGATAGCTAGGTGGATTGTAAAGTGCATACAAATTTGCTATCAAAAGGCAAAAAGAACATTATCTGGTCCACCTAAAGCCCACTCTACTAGAAAGTTAGGGGCTTCTATGGCTTTTCTAGGGAACATACCCTTAGATGACATCTGCAAAGCAGCCACATGGTCAACACCGCACACCTTCACAAAACATTAATGTGTAGATGTGCATTCCAAGCAGCAAGCTAGTGTGGGCCAGGCTGTACTAAAGACACTTTTTCAAACCACTGCAACGGATACCGGTGGTCGCCGCTAAGGTTGGGTACTGCTATATAATCTATGCTAAGTGTACAATCTGCAGCTCATATGCCTCGAACGGAATATGCTACTTACCAGTATGCATCTGTTCTTGGCATGTAGAGCTGCAGAGTTGTACACGCCCACCCGCCTCCCCGGCTACCTGTATCCGTTCCAGTCCATCTTATTTAGATACAACACACATGGGTTTCTCACTGTTATTACTACGCTCCATCATTTCCCTGTTGGCGAAAAACAATCTGAGGATGGAGCCGAAGCCCATGCGCAGTACGGACCGAAGGAGGAGTCACCGAACTCGTGACTTCCAAAGAACAAAAACAAACTGGAAACATCCGGGCCCAACACCAGATGGCGATCTATGCTAAGTGTACAAGTCTGCAGCTCTACATGCCAAGAACAGATGCATACTGGTAAGTTGCATATTCCTTCCTAGTAGCAATCACTTCGTTAAGAAGAGTTAGTGAACTCCAGGCACTAACCATTCAAGAGCCATTCATACAGGTTCACGCAAACAGGGTCGTACTTCGTACCAACCCCAAATTCATGCCTGAAGTAATATCGCAGTTCCACATGAATCAAACTATTGAACTGCCTGTTTTCTTTCAGAATCCACAAAATGTCGCTGAAAGAATGCTCCATACACTAGATGTAAAAAGGGCCCTCATGTACTATATTGACAGAACTAAGGACTTTAGGAAGACAAAACAACTTTTCGTTGCCTTTTCTCCACAACACAAAGGCAACGCAATCTCCAAAGCAGGTATAGCCAGATGGATCGTTAAATGTATTCAAATTTGCAATCAAAAGGCTAAACGCACATTAACGATTCCCCCACGAGCCCACTCAACACATAAGTTAGGGGCATCCATGGCTTTCCTGCGAAACATTCCTTTACAGGAAATATGTAGAGCAGCCACATGGTCCACTATACATACATTTACCAAACACTACTGTGTAGATGTACACTCAAAACAGCAGGCAGCTGTGGGACAGGCTGTTCTCAAAACTCTTTTTCAGACTGCTGCAGCTGGCACTGGTAGCCGCCGCTAAAAGGAGGTACTGCTATGTATTCTATGCACAGATATGAATTCAGCAGCCCACATGCCTCGAACTGAATATGCTACTTACCAGTATGCATCTGTTCTTGGCATGTAGGGCTGCTGACATTCATATCGCCCACCCTCCTCCCCGGCGCCTGTAGCAGCTGCAGCTCTCAGAATTACTGTATAGCATGGTCATCACTTTCTGTATCTACTCCATCACTGCCACAATGGCGAAAAACAATCTAAGGATGGAGAGGATGCCCATGCGCACTGTGGTCCAGGGGAGGAGTCACCTATCTCAGGATACTTAGACTCTTCCAGGACAACAACGTGCAAACATCCGGACCCAACACTAGGCGGCGATCTATGCACAGATATGAATGTCAGCAGCCCTACATGCCAAGAACAGATGCATACTGGTAAGTAGCATATTCATTTAGCAAGCTAAGGGTGGATGTAGACTTTTATGATCAACAGGAAGAAAGAACTAATTGGCAAACATTCCAAGCGCTTTACGGATTGCAGGTTAGGGTGGTAAATGTTGATTTCTTCTATTTGGCCATTGATTTTGCTCACTACTAAGATGGCGAGAACCCCAGCCGGGCGGCTTAGCATGTGAGTTTTCATTGCCGGTTTGGCAAACCTAAAAATGCTGGAAGGTATAGAGCTTCTAGGGCCCACGTTTCTTAGGAATATCGCCAAATGGAAGGAGTTAATATAAGCTAGAACGTGCTCATTCCCAATTTTACTTGATAAGCCCTCAATGTTCCATGCACAGATTGATAAACTATCCTTTGGGTTCCAGTCGACTAGGCTAGTACTTTGTCAAAATCTTCTGCGCCTATTTGCGTCCATCAATAGGGCATCTGGTAGCCAAGCCCTATCAGTTGTGTCGTGATTGAGTTGACTTTGTGGCTGATTGGTCTCATCGTAGCCATTTGAATAGGTGTCTTAGCAGTTTGTATTTGATACCGAACGACTTTGAGCCCCTCTGATGACCGATGTTGGCTGGATTTGGTCGAGGCCATCCATCCCCACGGATGAATCTTGTTTATCCCAATTTCCTAGATGGGCTAGTGGGAAGAGGCCTTTACGGGGACTATGAGGCAATAGAAATTGGAGATAGGCTTCAGCCTCATAGCGAGTAATCTCAACGTCCCAATTTACAAAAGCTGGTTTCTCCGCCTGCACCGGCTCCATGATCTATGGGGTTGCCCAGGAGATGACTGTGGCTTCTTCTCTGCCAGGGCTTAAAGTGACTGAATGTATATCTGAGGTCTTGATGAGCCTTAAAGATGAATTTCCTGAGCCATGCAAAGCTTCGTACCTCTGTTGATTATATATCGATTTGTCCCGTGATTTGTATTTGGGTATGAAGATGAGATTACAAGTTCTTTCAGAGTGACTCCCAGCCTTCAGAGGCGTTACAACAAACAAATGATGGACGGAATGCTGACAATGCAGACATTCTCCCCAGTCAAGAGATCTGGGTTAAATCCATCGTTCTTTTGCCCACTACGCCACCCCAGTTCAGACATGGCCATATGCAAATCAGTCTTGACCCTGTGCCTCATGGGAACAGTCCAGCCCGAACTGCCAAGCCATGTCTTCCCTGGACCGGAATCAATCATCCTAGGACCGGTTTCTGGCTATCAGCCGTCATCAGCCAGGATAGCTTGACTCCAGTGGCGTAGTGAGCACGGGTCCCACGTCTGGGAATACCCATCCCACTTAGGGCGAAAAGCGTTACAACAAACAAATGATGGACGGAATGCTGACAATGCAGACATTCTCCCCCAGTCAAGAGATCTAGGTTAAATCCATCGTTCTTTTGCCCACTACGCCACCCCAGTTCAGACATGGCCATATGCAAATCAGTCTTGACCCTGTGCCTCATGGGAACAGTCCAGCCCGAACTGCCTAGCCATATCTTCCCTGGACCGGAATCAAGCATCCTAGGACCGGTTTCTGGCTATCAGCCGTCATCAGCCAGGTAACTTGACTCCAGTGGCGTAGTGAGCACAGGTCCCACGTCTGGGAATACCCATCCCACTTAGGGCGAAAAGCGTTACAACAAACAAATGAGGGACGGAATGCTGACAATGCAGACATTCTCCCCCAGTCAAGAGATCTGGGTTAAATCCATCGTTCTTTTGCCCAGATGCTTGATTCCGGTCCAGGGAAGACATGGCTTGGCAGTTCGGGCTGGACTCTGCCCATGAGGCATAGGGTCAAGACTGATTTGCATATGGCCATGTCTAAACTGGGGTGGTGTAGTGGGCAAAAGAACGATGGATTTAACCAGATCTCTTGACTGGGGGAGAATGAGGCCACCGAAGTCATCTGCGGCGTACCACAAGGATCTTCACTCAGTCCAACCCTCTTCAACGTCTACATGAGCCCCCTCGCAGCCATCGCACGCCAACACAGCCTCAACATCATCTCCTACGCCGACGACACCCAGCTCATCCTCTCCCTCAGCAACGACCCCACCACCGCCAGAGCCAACCTACACGAAGGGATGAAAGACGTCGCCGACTGGATGAGGAACAGCCGCCTTAAACTGAACTCCGACAAGACGGAAGTCCTCATCCTGGGATCATCACCCTCCGCCTGGGACGACTCCTGGTGGCCCCCGGCTCTGGGCACCGCTCCCAAACCAACGGACCACGCACGCAACCTGGGCTTCATCCTGGACTCCTCCCTGTCAATGACCAGACAAGTCAACGCCGTCTCATCCTCGTGCTTCAACACCCTGCGCATGCTCCGCAAGATCTTCAGATGGATCCCCACTGAAACCAGGAAGACCGTCACCCAGGCACTCGTCACCAGCTGACTGGACTACGGGAACACCCTCTACGCCGGAACCACAGCCAAACTTCAAAAAAGACTCCAACGCCTCCGCACGACTCATCCTGGACATCCCCGACACAGCCACATCACCGGACACCTGAGAGACCTGCACTGGCTCCCCGTCAGCTAGAGAATCCCGTTCAGACTCCTCACTCACGCACACAAGGCTCTCCACGACCTGGGCCCCAAATACCTCAACGACCGCATGACCTTCTACATGCCCACCCGCCAGCTACGATCGACCAGCCACGCACTCGCCACCGTACCACGCATCCGCAGAGCCACCGCCGGAGGAAGATCCTTCTCCTACCTGGCAGCCAAGACTTGGAACTCCCTCCCCACCCACCTTCGGCGAACCCAAGACCATCTCTCCTTCAGGAAGCAGCTCAAGACCTGGCTGTTCGAGCAGTAACATCCCCCTCTCCCAGCGCCTTGAGACCCTCCCGGGTGAGTAGCGCGCTTTACAAATGCCGTGATTGATTGATTGGGAGAGCACACAGCAAAGAGCAAGCAGAACCACTGATCTATCCGGTACGCTTCTGCTCGTGCGCTAAGGTAGTGCACTACGCACCTCTTGCACCCCTGGCCAGGGGTGGCACTCCACAAATAGCAGGAGGCAGCTTGAGGCAACTCCTGCATGTCACGGGAGGGTAAGCTGCTGGCAGAGTGTTAGTAAGCAAGGGTCTTGGCTTCCTTGCTTGCTTGGATGATGGTGTGTTGTTAAACAGGAGGGCCGTGCCTGAGCAGAGAAACTGGGCAAGTCGGGTGCACCAAGGCGATCTACCCAGCTGGCCTAGAGTCCAGGACTTCCAGATCTTCCAAACGAGTGGGCTCTATTTGGGCTCAGGGCAGGCGTGCAAATCCCACAGGGCTTCAGCACCCCCATTTGTGTGTGTCATCCAGGGCTGAGACAGTTTCCCGACACAGACCGTTCTTGAGCTGCTGTTGTCTGGCTGGTCTGGCGTCTTATCGCAGCCGCACCCGAGTATTTCACAGGTCTTTCAAAGACCAATTACTTGATAACGAGGCTTTGCTGTTTTTTTCACCCTTTCCTAGATCCCCTGCATCTCCACTCTGCCTATTCCTTAAAGTGGCAAATTACTTTTGCTGCCACAGTGTATAAATGCATTTCCTGAAAAGTAACCGTAGGCTTTGGTTTTTTCCAGTTTTAAACGGCTCGAATGCCACCAAGGTAGTGAGGCACTTTTGCATGAGCACCAGTTACATTATACAAGGACACAAAGCTGAAAGTATTATCCCCCTTACCCTGGACATTTCTAGAAGTATTAGTCCCCCCCTCCCCCCATCCCCTCCCTAAATGTATCTCTAGTTGCACCCATGGCTCAGGGAAGGAAGAAGCAGGGACCCCTGAGGTGGCTGGGAGTGCTCTGTAGGAGAAAGCTGCACCTGCCTAACGTCGACCGCATCTGCACTGGAGGGGGCTGCAGCTCTAGAGCCGTACCTGCACCGCCAAAACTGCCTGCAGGCGACTGCTCGCGGAGGTCCTCGCAGGACCAGCCGCTCCGCTCTGTGCCGGGCTTAGGAGCGGGCACGGCTCTGCTTGACTCCCCTTTGCTCATCTCGGTAGAAGGTCATGGAGCCAGGTTACGGGGAAAGCCGCGTCCCAGGAGCCAAGATATCCTGCTAACTCAGAGTAAAAGCATGTGACTTCTGCACGTCTGCATTCACCTAGTTCAGCAAGCTGGGTGTGGACCGAAATTTTCATATCTTTCAAAAAGTTAAGATGACGATATCGTTATGCAAGCATTCTTTTAGCAAGAAATCTGAATTATGTTAGTCTTATCTAATAACTCAATTGCTTCACTCAGTGTTTGATCAACACCTTTGCCTGGAGGAATAGTAATGTTAAATAACAGAATCTGTTTTTCCCTCTTTGTTCCACCAAAAGAGACTTTAATCCTTACACTCAGCACAGTTTCTGATTCATGTACATTCAGTCACGGTTTACAGATAAGGTAGCTAATTCTCCCGCTGCATGCCTACGAGATGCATTGATAACTTGATAGCTGAACAAAAAGCAATTCTTTAAAATTTAAATATTTTACCATCCAAGTTTTTTGAAAATATTATGTTTAAATGAGTGCTTTAAATGGAAAAAATAAGTGCAGATACTCACCAAATTGAGATGTGGACTAGGGGGCGGGGCTTTGGGCGGGGCTATGGGGCGGAGCTAAGGGCTGCGCATAGGGATCCGGCCAGGGGCACCCATTTAAGCATTCATGCACGCAGTACATGAATTTTAGAAACGCTTACATTCGCTGCTTCCCACATTACTAAACCTTGATTCCCACCTGCTGTGCTACAGCATCACTATGGCCACCTTCCTCCTCAGTCTGGTTGCAAACAAGTGCTGCTATACTCTGCTTTGCCAAAGACACACAATTGATGGACGGAATGCAGAACAAATCAAAACATTCACCCCGAGTCAAGAGATCTGGGTTAAATCCATCATTCTTTTGCTCACCATGCCATTCCAGTTTAAACCTAGCCATATGCAAATCAGTCTTGACCCTGTGCCTCATGGGAACAGTCCAGCCCGAACTGCCAAGCCAGGTCCTCCCTGGACCGGAAACAAGCATCTTAAGACAGGTTTCGGGGTTTCACCCCTCTTCAGCCAGGATAGCTTGATTCCAGTGGCACAGTGAGCCCAGGACCCACATCTGGGCATACCTGGCGCATTTAGGACGAGAAAGCAAAAGACACACAATTGATGGACGGAATGCAGAACTAATCAAAACATTCACCTCCAGTCAAGAGATCTAGGTTAAATCCATGTATGACATTGTTCTGCATTCTCTCCATCAACTGTTGTTTCTGCTTTGCCAGCAGGAGGCCTTCTCTTCGATTTCCCGAGAGTAACGAAATATGTGTTAGCAGGCCCTGCTCACACATGTACAGTTCTATGGACTCCACAGAGCCTCAGTGGACACTGTGTCAGTAATCACAGTGTGAGTCGGCCCCCTCCCACACTTCCTGCCAGCTCTGAATGAATGCTTTCTGAAGGCGTTTCAATTAGCACATTGTAAGGCGAGATTAGCACTGGATCAGAGTGTTCACGTAAGCGGATCCACTCATTGTCAGCTGTGTTGCGCTTCTTTTTGACAATGCCAATTTCACTGATCTTGGCTCACATCTCCATGAGTACCGGTACTCTCTTTGGACAAAAGTTCCTTAAGCGCTGAAAATTTAGAAGTGCCGGTACTCAGTACTGATGAGTACCAACCCATTTAAAGCACTGGTCCACAGCCCAGCTTTAGCCGTGGTCCATACTCTCCATGGCGGAGGAAGTCGGTGCTCCGTTGAAAGGCGGTACCAGGGCCCTGTCAAAGTGTCAATGCAGCTATACAATCCCTGGCAGAATGGGTCAGCAGAGACTGATGGCTGCCAGGCAATGTGGCACATGGAACATGCCGCAGGCACTGCAGAGACGGGAGAAGCAGGGGAGTCCAGAAGCCATCATTCCTCTGCTTCACTGGGGTCACAGCAGACTCAGGTGGGCGGGGCAACACAGGGAAGCAAGCACTTTCCCCACTTCACACAGTAACAGTCAAACAAAGCTTGCTACGTTTTTTGTCACAGCAGTGAATGACCAGATTTCAAATCTGGGTAGGACACTGGCACTCCATGAGAGTCCAGTATAACAATAATATGAATAGCTTGTTTTGTATATAGTGATACATTAATGATACTTTGAATTTCTAGACCTCTGAAGGATGAAATGTTGACATGGCCTTGCTAGGGCTCCAAATTAAGACCTAAAGGTCCCAACAGATTTCAGGAAAGAGTTTAGCACACTAACCTTTCATACTGGCTTGCATCATCCAACTCTCCTCCACCATCTCTTGAAGCATGGCTTATAAGACAAGGCCTCTTGCTCATTACTACACTCATTTCAGAGCATGCCCAAATCACCTCTTTCTCCTTTCCCCTCCTACCTGCGCCCTAATCTGTCTTTTAAGGGTCTGCCTTTGACCCTCATGCCACATTTATTTTGCCCTAAGGCCTTATTAGTTCAACTATGCAGATGACTCTAAAATCATCTAGAAATTTGAATAACCCAACGTGGGCATTTGAACGATAGTCCCACGTCATTGTGCAGTTGAATACTGAAGGACCAGAAATACTTGAAATCGACCAGTAAAAAGACTGACATCCTGTAATGCAGCACTGGCCTTATGTTGAACTGGTAACGGTCTTGAGTCGGCCTGCGGTGTCAAGGATAGGTTGGTGAGCTAAGTTGCATGTATTTATCACTGACTTTGATGAAGAACGTGGAGGTCAATTTGTGCGCCTTGGTCATTACAGGGGGGCCACTGGAGTTAAGGGCCCACTTCTAATAAGGACATCAGTAGTTTATTTCTCCTTCCACCTCCCGAGTCTCCTCAGGAGGATATTCACTTTTCTCGGATTTCTATAAAGAGTGCAGCCTCTTATCACACTTTTGGGGTACTTTCCTTGGACACTTTTCCAATCTGGTTCCTTACTAAGTTAAAACACTAGTTCCCATTCTTATAAACTGATTCACATTCTCCATTGTCGACTTGTAAGCACTACTTGTTAGTCAATTCACTTCAGATTTATTTGACACTACTATTCAGTTCCCACAAACTAGGCATTCAGTGAATTAATTGTAATATTTGAACTCCGTGTAGTGGTATAAAAGTCCCTTCTACACCAATACAAATCCACAATATTTATTGAATATTGCTCAAACAATATTTTTTTTAACCACTTCACATGAAATATTTACCTCATTAATAATGTTTCTTTTAGCCTAATCACAGTTTCCAGATGCTAGGGGCAAAGTGTATACAAGTTCACTAAATACTTCTAGGATCTTCCTTTTGATCAACGTGTTTAAGTTTGCTGTTTAATGGGTGCATCAAATCTGCAAATATTCCAGACTCCTGGCTGGGATCAGTTTTGTAAACCTTATTTAAAAAGGACTCTCCAAGAGTCCATTGAAGCTATAGAATGATTGCTCTGATTGATGTGAATGATATATTTTACGCCTTCCTGCTACTAGAAGGTCTGAAAGATATGGACTAATTAAACCATGTCATTCCTTTGTTCCAGTTTGGCTTCTATGATGACAGGGGAACAACTGATTACAGACTTGCTCTCTCAATGTTGATTGAAACCCATTCCAATCTTGATGGCACCCTGCTGTATATATGTGCTTCACAGATTTCCAAATTGCTTCAGAGAGCATACATAGAAATGTACGATAGAGCAGACTGCATCTGTTGGGGACCCCCAACTTTACTACTTGGGGCCAAACAGAGACTATTTCATGAACACTTGGGTTTGTGTCAAATTAGGGACGGGCAGCTATACTTCAGACCCAATAAAAACAAATAGCCGGTGTGATATCTTGCTTAGTCTGTAGTTGTGGGTTAACCAGTAGCTTTGTTCTTGAACACACAGCCATGCCCATTCCATTTCAGAATGCATTCTGTGTTTACTAGAGCCCTGCCTTTATTTGAATCGGACGTTTTTGGAATAGCTGTGGTACCTTACAACAAAGCTGCTTCTCATACTTGCTGAGTGCATGGATTTATTTTCACAACAGGCTTAAACCAAGGCCCCCTTTATTTTTTATTTGTGTTTGGCCAGACCGCGGCTCAGCCCTTAAATGTGGCCGGTCTTGCTCTGGGAGGCTAGGTATCAGCAAATGTTTTAATCCTGCATTACCCCAGAGCAGTTTTATGTAGGCCAGTGTTCTCCAACCTTTTCAGTAGTAAGAGCTACACGTGTTCAATGAAAGTCATCATGAGCTACTATTATTAGTGTTGTAATAGTGACCATATCCGAAGAGATGATGTACAAAGTGGTGGCCCCTAATGCCTTCAGAACTCCCTCCTGAGGTTGATTCTAGGCGGCCTAAACCTTCTAAGGGAAAGCCGGAAAAATTCCTTTTTATGCCTGCTTGTACCAAATAGCCCTTTGACCAAGTTGTGGGTGTCACTGTATGTTTCTTTCAGAGCTTCAGTTGAGGACACCAAAGAACGCATGCAGTTTCGACCATCTGCATTGGCTCAAGAGGCCTGACCTATTACAGTTCCATCTTCTGTCTTGGGCTCTGACTCATTTCACTCAAGGTTGTCAGTCTTATCTCTGCCTGTCTCCGATCTTCATGTGTTAATTTGCTTGGCAACAAACTTGCAACAATCTAAAAATGATTGTGTTACACAATTATAAACTATTATACACTTATTTTGTGATTTAGGAGATACTAGATGTCCTCGACCTAGTTATAACCTTGTATCTTTATAAACTATCATTGTTAATTAAACTGCAGGCCATGTCTCAAATTCAGAATACAGGCTCAAGAAAGAAGAATAAAAAGTGGAAAGAAGAAAAATATCCCACAGGTCCTTGCAGAAACATATTCCTGGACAGGATCTGCCACAGGGTCATCATTGGAACCATCTTCACAAAAGAATGACATAAAGACTTGCAACTAAGGATGGAAATGTGTTCCCTCAAGCATATTCCTTCAAATTCTGTCCTTACATTTCAAACCGCGTTGCTATTTTACACTCTGTGCCTGAAGAAAATTTGGAAGAAAACCAATCTGTTCTTTTCTTTATCTGTCAGGCCCAGCTCCGCAGGATTCAGTCGCAGCAGAAATAAGAGGTCCACCTCCGGATCTTTCCAACACCCAGATAGAGAATATGCACCGGGTGTTCGAATGATCGGGCGGGGGAAAGGGATAAGGAAGGGACAGCGTGGGAAAAGAACCTGCAACAAGAAAGACAAATGATTAATTCCATCAAACAGTCTACTCTCGGTAATTTTCACTAAGGGTAGCTCTTTCTGTGTACCGTAATCTGGCTACTGTGGAAAACACATTCATGTGAAAGTGGCGACACCCTTGTCCCGTACTCTCGGTATACCACTAAAAGAAGGGAAGAGAAGCACAAGCGTTAAGGTCAGCCACCGCTTTCATGCCAACATCTCCGTCATCAATGCACCCTCATACATACCCCACAGTTCCTGCTCTCTATCTGCCAGTGATCTCAATAGCCGAGTCCTTGGTTCCCACTCAATTGAAACTTAAATCCGGGAACAGGGTTTCCCTTTCCTTTAAAGCAAAGTTTTTCGCAACTGAAGTCTCTGAGATTCCTCCGAGGTTTTATTCACCTCGCACATCAAACACATTCCATGATCGTTTCACCCTGTTAAGTTCATCAATAGAACCGGTGATCTTTAAATAGTAAACAGAAAAACATAAACGTTTTTATTTCCTAAATCAGAACGGGGGTTCCTTGAATTCTTCACGGTGAGGCGTGGTTCACGTCACCACGGCATCCCGCTTATTTCACATTAAGTAGTTCTTGTGATTGTTCATAAAATTGGCACACACGGTATAATGCGGTACCACCAACCGCTATCATCCGCTGTGCAGTTATGTCGATCCAAAAAGCTTGCGCTCCTGCTCACGGAAGTACGCGGCGATCTACCGCTGTACTCCGCTGCGTTCTTTCCAAATTGCAAGCGCTGAACTCTACTCGGCGCACTGTATTCTTTAAAGGAACGGCAATACGCGGCTTGTGCATACCGCCGTATTACGCTCCCGCAATGGTCCCAAAAACAAACTGTTGTTTGTACTCACTGGGTCCGTGGCAATGGTACCGCTCATCCAGCTATCGTGGATGTTGGTTCTCCTAGGACAGTCCTAGGACAGACTCTCTCCAATGTCGCGGACTTCTCCCGTTCTCCGAGTGTGAGTGCGAAGTCTTCCCAGGAAACAAAATAATGCGCAGCTTCCTGCGCGATGCCGGCCCCTAAATCCTCTTCCTCCGCCAAGCCTTCTGGGAAATGTAGTTTTGTTGGCTTTGCAGACGCGGCACGATCGAAGCCTGACATTATCTGTGCAAAGTCAAAGCTGATGCCATCTTTTTGGCTTTTAATCACAGGCTATGGAAAAAGTTCTCAGCCTTCCGGAACAACCTTATCTTTGAGAGGAGGGATAAGTTCCAAGTCCACATCAGTGAAGTAGGACAAACTGCTCCTGTTTACTAAACTCAGCCACTGTCTACATTGACCTGGTGAATATGGTAATAAATCTTGCCAAGCATAACACCCTGGCTGAGTTGAAGAAAAGGGCACTAATTGTCACTCTGACCGAAGGAGTTGTTGACGGCAAGTATGAATGAGCAAACGAACAAGTGCAAATTGGCGGTATTAAGAACAATGTTTATTCAAATGAACACACATTCATTATTATATGTCTTTTCAGAAGTCAAGTATTTATTCTTCTGTGAGTGAACCACTCCTGCCCCCTTTCAGAGATTTTGTAGCATAATGAGCTGTAGAAATGGACTAGAAAAAGTCAAAGGAGGTAACTTTAAAGGGTTTTATTTTCTCACCAAATAGAGACAGTACCCATTGCTATAGGCCAATCTCCTTGATGGACTCGTTG
This sequence comes from Triturus cristatus, assembly GCF_964204655.1. Taxonomy (NCBI): domain Eukaryota; kingdom Metazoa; phylum Chordata; class Amphibia; order Caudata; family Salamandridae; genus Triturus; species Triturus cristatus. Next base: position 724,231,240 of record NC_140590.1, on the reverse strand, counting down.
GTCAAGTGGTTGGACACATACTACTAGATGGGCTGGTCAGCTGGGGAGAAGATAATAACATTCTAGCAGATGCCCAGCATGGTTTTCGTCTAGGACTGTCGAATGTGGACCAATGTTTAAACTTATTTATGATCTTAACAAGTACATAGTTTCTCACCCTCGTACTATCGACCTGGCCTTTATGGACGTGTCAACAGAACAAAGTTCTGGCAGACCATGTTGTCCATCGGGGTGGATGGTGATATTGTCTGGTTCCTGCGGGACCTCCACAGGAACACAAAGGCCGAGGTTCGATACACTCAAGATTTTTAGGTTACCCGCCATTTTTCAATACAACTAAGAGTCCGACAAGGGTGTACTTTGGCCCTTTTTTTGTTTAACTTGTATATCAATATCTTGGAGAAGAATTTAGTGAAGTCTGAAGGCGGATTATCCCCAGGTGGGTCGGCGTGGTCTGCCTGTTCTACTGTACGCAGACGATGCGGTCCTTATGGCCCTGACTGCGCCATAGCTTCAAACGCTGCTGAATTTCTTTGCGTCATTCATGGAGGAACGGGACCTGCTGCTAAAAAAGTCAAAATCCTATGTGATGCAGGTGGGATCTCGTACAAGAAGGCTTTATCCCTTCCATGTTGGATCTGTTCAGGTCCAGCGTGCAGATGTTTTCTCCTATTTGGGGGTCCTGTTAGATGGAAAAGATGAAATGGGGGCCATTAAAATATAGAAAGAAAGGAGATTTAGTGCGAGCCAATACCGCCATTTTTAACTTTGCCTCGAGAATAGGAAAGAGATTGATCGGTGCTCTCTTGCAGATATACGGGGCAAAGTGCATCGCCAAGGTGTCCTATGGCAGTGAAATCTGGGGATACATCACCCATGAGGAATTACAAGTAGTTGAAAATAGCTTTTTGAGACGTCTTTTAAGTGTGCCTCAGGGAGCCCCAACTGGAGCTGTACATGAAGATTTGGGTGTAGCTTACCTTTCTGACCTGCTGGCGTTTGGACCACTTTCCCTGTGGTTAAACATCTGGCTTAGTCTGGGGCAACTCTAATAAATTGGTCTTGAAGGATTGTATGGCCCTTGACCATGCCCACCATATCCCCTGGCTATATCAAGGGATGTTTCTCAAGTTTGGGAAGAGCTGACTTATTTTCTAACCCAGAATCCGTGAACAAGAAGGACCTAGGGTTGGCAAAGGAGTCCTTTTTTTTTAGATAGCGGACCTTAGATAGGGAAGACCTGGAGATAAGGAAGCCTAGTGTACACAGATTTGTTACCATAAAAACTGTGCAAACCACCGAACTATATCTTCTGGGGTCTTTTAGTGGTTACGATCGCTTTTTATTGACCAGGTTTCGTTCTTATCTTTTTTTTATCTTTTGCTTGCGCAGCCAAGTGGGTGTAGTAGGGGTCAAAGCTTAATGCCCCGTGGCTGCGACGGTAAGTCTCCACAGGACATACTCCATTTTACAATGTTCTGTAGTTATCATGAGGCACCCCGGAAGACTTTTATTATCCCCATTTAAAAAAAGCTTAAGTTCATGCAGGTGGGCCCTGCTTTTCCCTTTTTACAAATGTTATCTGGCAATATTGTTTTTTGTGTACTTAATTTTTTTAAATCTGCGGTTAGGCTCCGAGCCAGTTGCTATTAACTTTCTGAGGGATACAAGGGATGGCGAGGATGTGATTTTGGAAGTATCGCTACCTTGTACTTAGTCTTTGTACGGATTTTTTGTTCCTTTTTTAAAAAAAACCTATATTAATACACTCATTTCATAATACCAATTTTGGTGTACAGCATTTGATGTTATTTGGTAGACTCTTTTAATTATAGACTTTTTTGTATATACTTTATTTAACTTGTATGGTTTTATGCAAAAAACCGAATAAAATGAATTGATTGATTGAGTGATATTTTCACACCTGTCCCATGTTTTCCTCCAAGTGGCTCCATTGTTCACTGAGAAATGTTTGTCAATGGGGTCTAGCTCTGTGTGAGGGAAACCCCTGAAAATGTACACTGCACTATAGTGAAATTGACTCCTTCCCCTATCAAAGCTTTCTTCAAGCTATGGATCTCCATAATGGCTGATTGCTTCCATGGTAGCCGTGACAGCCCCCCACCCCACCAACCCCTGGGGGGCATATTGGGGACATTTCCTTTTTATTTTTGATTTTAAAAGAATCTTAATATCACCGTCAATTATGTTTTGACCAAAGTGCTCTCTTCTTACCAGCAGGAGCAGTTTTAGCACAAATTACCCACCAAAGCAAGAGGAAAGTACCAGTAAGACAGGTGGGCTACTGTGCAGGTTCTGCAGTTTAGTGGCTCGCTCACAAACCTCAGAATACTCTTCTAAGTTCCTTACATTTGCTTTTGACTATGCAATGGCATATCGTAATGTGCTACAACGCTTTCTTAACCCGTGTGCACATAAATAAAAAATGAAATGTCTGTGTACTGGTCTTTGCCTCGGTTTGCTGCAGCCTTTCGTCTAACGGCTTTCCATTATTGCTTCCTTAGGGATGTCTATTGACTCCACAGTAGGGGGTCTTAAAACCTGTTGTCTCCTGCCTCGCTAGTAGAGGCTGTTTGTACTTCCTATCATTGGATAGCCAAAATCCATGCCACCTCAACTCTCTGTGTGGGGGTTGTTTTGGAAGTCAAAGGAGATGCCAAAGGATACAACCAGCTTTATTGGACTGTTGGCATCTCATTAGAGTTGCTGGAGCAATGTCTTGGAATAAAGTGCAGTAGAAACATTAAAGGGAAATAAAAGTATTTTCTTCTCATGACTCTGAGGACTTTTCTTTGTCTTTAAAACTGTGGAACTTGACCAGAATGTCTCTTGGGCCTCGAGTATCCTCACATCCTCATTGTCCAGCTCTTTCGGGTCCATCCAGTTGAACCTCCAGATGCCCCTCTTCCAGGAGCTCGGAAAAGAGCCCAACCAGTAAAGTCTCTACATCTGTCACCTGCACTTCCTGCTATGTGCCTCTTCCTGCTCTGTGCCTCTTACCTGAATACTACCCTGCCTTGAGCATTTTTCCAGATCTACGCATCTCTGGGCCGTAAGGTCAGTCTTTGCTTGTAAGGCGGGCATCTTCTCCTTCAGCGAGACCGCTGTCAATTCAGGTTGCTGGATTTTAGTTTTAGATTCTACTGCTCTTGAGCCCACTGAGTCGATATTCGACTTCAGGACCGCTATCTTTGTGGGTTTCCACAGAGTCCTAGTTGGGGATACAGTCTCTGGTAGCCCTTCGCATCAACAAGTCCATTGGTGCACAGTTTGTCATGCTATGGGGGTGTTTGTCACCACGCTCGTATTAACCTTTGAAGGCAACACTCCATGTCTTCACCATTGTCCACGGCTATACGAACCACCCTGTTCTGCGTGCACATAAAGCGATCTTCCTCTCCTTTGGCCTAGGGCCACTGTGGGGCAACATTTCGGTGTCTGGTGATCAGTGAATGCATGTAGTCTTTGAACTCTTACCCTTGGAACAGGGATCCGGTGTTTGTTTTCACTTTGTCCGGGAGTCCCAGCACCGCAAATACTTTCTCCAGTGTGGGCTTTACTTTGGAAAATGTGGTGGACTGTGCGATTACAACCACTGGGTACATGGTATGACTGTCTGTGATCACTGCCGTGAACCGTCCATCTGGAAAGCTCCCAAAGTCCATGCTAGCCTGGGACCACATCTGCAGATATGGCTTCTCCATGACGATTGATGCTGGGGACAGGTCTCTGCTTGTGATCGCGCATGAATGGCAACCCCTCACCTTTTCGTCCATCAAGCTGTCCATGCTGGGAAACCACACCTCGTCTCGGTCTTGCCTTAGTCTTTACCACTCTTTGGTAGCCCTGATGAGCCAAGTTGACAACCGTGCCTTGGAGGCTCTCTAGTATTACAATTTGCCTACCTATCAGTCCTTCACTGCTGGTTCTGAGCTCATCTCTTATGTGTCGGAGCTGGCTCATCGTCTTTTGTTCAGTCTCTTCCAGTGATTAGGATCCATCCAGGAAATTTCTCCTCTGCTTCTTCAGGAGTACTTATTCGGCCTTTGGGAGGCTTGCATTGTAACGGGTCGCTTTCTTGATATCTGCGATTGATTGCGCCCTCGAGCATGCATCCTGCACCACCATTCTCTCAAATTCATCTGCCCCTTCATCCTCCTCTGCCAACTCTGGTCCAGGCTCTCCTTGTGGATGTTGCGACAGATAGTCGTCTGAGTTGTTGACCTCCGGACGGAACAGTACGTCAAACTGGTATGGTTGTAGCTGCACTGACCACCATTCAAATTTGGGTGGGGTATGCCTAGATATCCTTGCAAACAGTGCAGCCAGAGGCTTATGACTATTGATGGCCCAGAACCGTTGCCCACAGAGGTATATATGAAAATGGCAACAGCCCCACCTGATAGCCAAGGCCTCGTGCTCTATTTGCACGTACCAGGTCTCCTTGTCTGACAGTGCTCTACTGGCATATGCAGTGGAGACCCGGGACCTTTCACTCTTCTCCTGTAGCAACACGATTCCTAGCCACACCGGGCTTTCATCAACCACCAGCACTGTCGGCGCTTTGAATTGAAATAGGCCATTGTGCCGTCCTCCAGCAGCACCCCACCCCCACTGTGCATCGCCTCTTCTCGATACCCTCATCTGCTTGGACTGAGTTGCCGAGTTTGGGATGAATCTACCACAATAAGTGGACATCCCCAGGAAACTCTGCACCTCAGCAGCAATACAAGGGACCGATGCTGATTTGATTGCTTCCACCTTTTTCGGGTCAATGCGCAGCCCTTCCCTTGAGAAGATGTACCCGAAGAACTCTATCGAATTTTCATAGAACGAGCACTTTTGGCAATGGAGAATTAGAACCAATGGCCTCTGTGCTTCTCCGCAACAATGTCGTCCACCGTGGAAGTTATGTGTCGCTCCCTCTGGATGGCTTCATTAGGGAGCTACATATTTACGCACAGCTGGATCGCCTCTGGCTGTTTGGGTTTTGGTGCGTTCACAAGGGATGAGACCCACTGGGTCGGGCTGGTGACCTTCTCAATAACTCGTTTTTTTGCTTTTTGTTCCACAGTTTTTTTTCACGAGTGACCGAAAGTGGAATGAGACCCTCCGATATTGAGTGCTGTGGGTCTCATAGTCTCATCAATGTGTAGTCGAACCTTAGTGCCCTTCAGTTGTCCCAGCCCTTCGAACAGCTAAGCGAACTTCAGCATGATGTGTAGGTAGCATGTGACTCATGAACCTGTCAGGCAAAGAAGACGAGCCCCAGATCTTCCACTATGTGGCAACCTAACAGCATGCCAGTGCCTCCTTCCATGATGTGGAATTGGGCTTGTGTTACTCTTCCATCACAACTTTTAGCACCCCCTTCTAGGGCAATAGATTCATGCCACTATATGTGTAAATCCTCGCTTTCGTTGCCACTAGCTTGGGGCAAGGTATCAGCCTGTCAAACTGTGCTTAGTCCATTATGTTGATGGAGGCTCCAGTGTAATTCGATTCCCTCACGAACGTGCCACCAATTACCGCCATGCACATTGTGGGTGGCCTCTTCCGGTTGCCCTCTCTCCTGGCAAATGAGATGGTAAATATCTCGTTCTCATCATTGTCTGCGTATAGGCTCTAGCTGCCCCTCGTCTATGGCTCCACAGACTCGTCCTCCTCGATTGTCAGCTGCCGTAAAGTAGATCTCACCTCGCCTCTATTTCCTGGGCCTACCATTCACTTCTTTCCCATTGAATCTTCCTTCTACACAGGAGCATCTTTTGGAGTTTCATTCTATCAGCCTGATACAGAAAGTCGACCTCCTGTTGTGCAAGGGTGCCATTGAACGGGTACTGTACTTGGAGCGAGGAGAAGGATGCTACTTGTGTTGCGTCATCGTTCTGAAGAAGTACCACTAAATGCCTTTCAGAATGTTCACTCGGGATCAGATTCGGTCTGTTGTGGACCAAAGAGATCAGATACAGTTCTTGGACTTGCAGGACTATAAGTGTCATCCCTCCTACAGTCTCACAGGCATGTTACCTGCAGTTGAAGGTGAGCCAGGAGCACTTTCAATTTACTGTGCTCCTCTTTGGCCTTACCTCAGCCCCTCTGGTGTTCACAAAAGCAATTGCGGTGATAACTGACAATCTTCAGATGTCGCGGGTACACCTATTACTATACCTCAACAACTGGCTTTTAAAGGCAAGGAAGAGAGGCTTAATTGCCTAAATCCTAAGAAAACATTGAGTTTTACTTTGCCCACACAAGAACCATTGTCTGGATGAGCAGCTCTTAGTGGGATTGTTGATGCAAACAAGGGCAAAGCATGGTAAAAGAGGACCCTGGCAAGATGCTTCGTCTTCTGCATCGAAAACTGCTGCACACTGGACAAGAAGCAGCCACTGAAGGCCTTTGAGTTCGTTCCACCAGGGCCAAGGCCGTTTCAATAGCTTTGGTATGAAGGGGGGCTAGTTTTAGCAATCTGCCAAACTGAGATATGGGTCTTGGTGCATAAACACTATTGCATTAACATTCAGGTCTGGCAGGTCCTTTGCCCGCTTGGCTCTGCAGGAATTTGGTTTGACTGAATCTACACCATAGACCCTACACTTTTGGGAGGTACTGTCATGGTATCTATTTTAAAGGTGAGGGATCTGCAATCAGGCATATCAATCTAAAGAGCAAGTTGCTTACCTTAGATAACATTCTTTCTGTTGGATACTCTGTCCTACTACAGATTCCTCACTAGTTTTTCACTTCACTGTTCACTGGAATGTCCTCTTTTACTACTAAAAAGGTCCCATGTTAGAAATTTAGCACACTGCCTCAGACGATTTGTTCTGCACTCCAAATCCCAGAGCATGAAAGGAAAAAATACAAAAAACCCATCAGTGCGAAGTGGTGGCACTTGTATTTGGCTTACTCCATCACGTCCAGAGCGTTACGGAGTCGCTGCCCTACCGTACGGTGCCACCTACCGAAGAGCACAAACATCGCTGGAAGAATAATTTGGATCTAATCTGGTGCCTGATGACATTCTAAATATGAGAAATCTGGGGTTAAATAGAGGGTTTACCAGAAACCTGTTCTGTAAGCCTATGTCTCCTATTTTCTATATATTTTTTCTGTTGAAATTCAAGATTTGAATGGAAATAAATCCGCATTGGGCATGAACATAGGGGATCCTAAAATAGTGTAACATTTAAAATGTTTGCTAATCACAAATCCTTTGGTTTCGTGTACAAGAGATTTAATTAGTTATTTATTTTCAGATTTCTGTAGGGCGAACAGATCAGAGCATTATTTAACGAGAAACATTGTACCCTTTACATTTGAACAGCATAGAGCATGAGGTAGTTATGACAATATGCAGGACCCATGAACAGGTTGGTAACCATGCATTATTATCTGCATTGAGAGTATTTGTGACTTAAGTGGATTTGATTGAATAAACCTCAAGCTTTGTGCAGCAGTGATAGGTTCATCTCTCTAGTCTTTTAAACTGTAGAGTCTGGAAAGGATTATATTTTTGTTACGATCATGGCATAGGTCCAAGGTTTTCCTGCTCATTTGTGTGTCACTAGGTCCACATAGAGATGTCCTGTTTTAGTTGTAAATGATTGTTGAAAAGAAGAACTTTGACATTGAAGCTTTTGTGGGGGGATGGTGATGGGAATGAGTTCTATATTCTAGGGGCACACCCCAAAATTATTGTATCAGGGTCTTTGTTTTTTTGAAGTAGGGGTTTTCCAGTAGGAGTGATTCTATGTTCTGTAATGAGTGGTAGAGACCAGAGATTTTATATTAGGTAGTAGAAGTTGTCCCATTCATGTGAACAATGCAGGCTGTTTAGAATGTCTTTTTAGTCCAATGGGAAGCTATTTAAAGATGTTTAATCTTGGGGTAATGTGGCCTCATCTTCCGTCACCTGAGATTATTCTACCAGCTGTGTTGAAGGCTGCTTTTAATGGTGTGAGGTATATTTTCGATTTCTGGATAATAATGAGTTTCTGTAGCTGAATCTTGACAGAGCCAAAGATTCATCAACTGCTCTGAAATCTTCTTTATGGATGAGAGGCTTGATTTCCCAGAGTAGTCTGATCTGGTGTAAGGTCACACTTGCTAAGTCATTGATTTAGACCTAAAGGCTCACGATCTTGCCTATGGTAATGCTTGGGGGCTTTACATTCTTCAATAGATGGCATGCAGTCAAGTATATTCATTGCTCAAGGGATGTTTGAATAGGGGCAATGCTATTCGGAAGAAAAAATAGCAACACTTCAGTGGAGATTCAGTTTGCGATAGTTTAGAAACATTCATGTTTGGAGATTAGTTAGTGTTGTTGCAAAACTGTCTGGTTCCTCTGGGAAGACCTTCATGTACAGCTGCTAATAATCAGCTTAAAGATAGAAGGAAATGTTGGAGGCAGATGACCAGTTCCATCTACAGGTTAAAGATTGTTAGGCTAGGGACAGAGTTTTGGGGAACATCTTAGAGAAAGGGCACATTGCTACCAGAGAATCTTTCACTTTTGCATGGTGGCCAAAGACCACTTAAAAGCAAGCAGACTTGGCATTGGAAGGGTGACCTACTATAAAGGGTTTCCTTATCGCAAAGCCAAATTCAGCTCCGGAGTTAGGTAAGCGGTTATCCTCAAGTCTTAGAAAGGCCTGTTTTAAACAAGGAGTGTAGGAGCACTACATCCACCAAAACATTGTTGCCATTCAGTTACTGACCACTCCTCGTTAGGCCTTTGCCTTTCTATACCACAATTAATCTGTAAGACTACAGGACCCATAATTCATACATTCTTCTGTCCTCACATTATCCCTTTACAGTGTTTGTTGTCGGAGGGGATGAAGATGAAAGGTTAGACCCCAGTTCTATTGACATACGATTTGTGGTGTCATCCTTTTATCACCATCTTCACTCCTTTAATGCTTTTATGCCTGTTTTTACATTCAGTTACCCTTGCAAAAGTCAATCCTGGAGGAAATTGTTGAATAAATGTATTACTCTTGTGATGGTTTATGGTGGTTAAGTGGTTGTGAATGCGTTTCAAAATATAATACATACATTATGATATCCCTTGTTTTCTATTTTGATTTAGAAAAAGAAGAGAAACCGAAAGAAGAAACAAAAAAACTCCTTAGCTGAGGAGACTGACTCCCTAACATCACTCTCTGCTAAAATGTCTGGCCAGGACCGTGAAGTATTAAGAAATGAGAAAACCGAGCAGGGTGACTCCTTAGCATCAGATGGCATCAAGAAAGAGAATCAGATGGTAGAACAAGTTCTTGTTGAGAGAAATAAGCTGCCTGTACTCACTATGGACACAGTCCACGTGAGCCAGACCAATCCAGCTGGTACCAACTCGTCTCCAAACACTGATAAACAGAACCCCTTACTGTCCTCCAAAAATGTGGCACAGAATTTGAGCAATTCTGACCCTGTTTATAAATTTACTAAAGACAGTCCTCCTCAAGAAAGCCTTACCCTTGTGCAGCAGTCTGCATCACCACTGAAAGAACCCTCTGATGGCAGCTCTGCTGGTGTTCCTCCAAGCTTCCTCGATCAGCAGGAAGGGAATACTCCAGTAACTCGTCTGTCAGACGACTTGGGTGGTGTACCCTCATCAGTGAAAAGAGTAGAACAATGTAAAAGTATGGATCATGAGGATTCTGTGCTGGAAAATCCACCGTCTAGGGATTTGGGAAAAAAAGAGAAAACATTGAGTCAGTCAGAGACTGCCACAGAAAAGAAAGAGTTAAGTAAAACTAGAAGTTCAGAGACTTCATCGTATGCTGCAATAGTGAGTAAGGGAAACAGCAGTGCTTCTGGTGAAAGTGGTACTAATGCAACTCAAGACAAACTCCTTATTACGGGGAGACACAAGACAGAAGACCAAAGCGAAAAGGGAAATATAGACCAAGCTAGGGCTGAAATGGCAAAAGGAGACCAGGCTGGCCATTTGAAAGGGAAGGAAAAAAACACTTCCAAAAACAGGGATCAAGCAAGTTCAAAAGAAAGAAGTGACGGTCAGGAAAATTCAGGAAATATGAAGGAGGAGCAAAGCATCTCTAAAAAGGTGGAGGAATCTACAGTTAAAACAGTGCCACACAGCCAAGCCAGTTCGGGAAAGGAGAAAGATCATGACAATCCTGAGAAAAAAACTAACAACCAAACTAACTCTGAAAAGAATACCTCAAAGAAGCAGAAAAATAAGAACTTACAGGTAAGCCCGCAGGAACTAAAGGTACATAACTCAAGTAAAGTGTAATCATTCCATACATGCTTACAGCACCCTGGCACACTAGGTTTATTTTGTATTTGAAGTGTTTGTTCAACTCATTAAAAGACCTTGGAGTCTTTTTCTGCCATACAGCTTCCGAAGGAGCATAAGTAATATTGTTTACATTGCCATGAGGAGGAGTATCCCAGAGGAGGTGGCTTGAGCTTCCATTTGGCAGCTTCATATCTTAAAAGCCTTAGCGTCTCCCAGACTTGGGTTGCTGGTTTTGTTTACATGCAGAATACACTATGACACGGCCTGTTAGCATGCTTTGCTATCCATAAACTAATTACGGGGTGATTTATTTTTCTTGGCCTGACGAATATAGCTAGTGAAACTGTGACAATTTCTGACTCTGATAACATCAGAGTAAGACTCCTGCAATTGTCCATGAGAATCGTAGATATTCTGAAAGCATACATTGCAGAAAAACAAGGATATCATGAAGTTAAAACCAGAGGATGGTTGTGTATCAAAATAACTTCTTTATGCTGGCCAGTCGCATAAAACTCACTTGTTTACCTGCTGTAAGAACCCCGTTCAGAGCACCACAGAACACGCAGGGGTTACTGGGCCCAAACGTGGTGGTGGAAGCCTTTTACTCCTGATGTCCCAGGGCCCGACCTACTATGGATCCTGAGCAATTGGGCCAAGTAGTCCTTCTGCACTTGACTCTGTGGTGCTGTGGACAGCCAGTCAAAGGCTCCCTCTGGGGTGGAAATGTGGATACAGATTAGTGAACACAACTTAAAAATCAAAGAGTGCACAGAAATATTAATTAATCAATGTCCAGTCAAACACTCATCATTATTACAATAAGTATTTTATTCCTAACTGTATGCATTCAAAGGCAGGTAACGACATTTATAGACAACAACACGTTTATCCCTTGAGGTTGGGTTTCTAATGTTTCACTGCCAAATCCCTGTCCCACCCTCTCCTCGTAACATGGTTGGGATTAATTCCTATTCACTGGTCGCCACATTCAGAGAATGCTCACTAGTAGACATTAACTCTAGAGTCCACTTCAACTCTTAGAAAATAGTCAAAAGTGTATTGGTTCTGCAGCGCTCTTAGTAGCAAGTCCCCTGGGGCCCGATAGGCCCATTACCAGTCTTAACTGCTCCAGCAGAGAGGAGGTGTGCAATGTCCTAGCGGGTACCCTGTCCACCGGCACTCGCAAGGCTCTAGTCCTGCTTGGTGAGTCGACTGCACGCAGGAGGCGCAGCACTCGGCAAGCACAGGCTCTCCTCCGAGCCTACGTTGTCGTCTCGGGCAACAAACAGAGGTGTTCCTGCACTCCTCATGCACGGTAAGTTCTATGCTCCCCAACAGGGGGTGGGAGGTTCATTCTAATGCTCCTGATCGTGGTCCCAGTGATGTGGTGATGCATTCACGGCATCCTCTTAGTCTACAGGGTCAGGTCAGGTGGAGTCCTTGATGCTCCTAGTAGACGAGTCATCACGGCATAACAGGTCTCGAGTTTCTGCCCGATCCTCACAGCATGGCAGTCTGTACCACGGCAGCCCTTCCTGGCACATGGGGGTCTGTAAAATCTAGTCTAGATTACTCTTCACATGCTTATTGGTAGTAAAAGAGATGTTCGAGGCATATGAGCTGCAGAATTCACACTCTGTGCATAGATCGGCATCTTTTGTTGGGCTCGGATGCTTGCACCTTGTTGTTGTATTGGAAAAGTCTTTTGTAGTCACGAGATAGGTGACTCCCCCCTTGGACGATAGTGCGCATGGGCATCGACTCCATCCTCAGATTGTTTTTTTCCGCCATCGGGTTCAGATGTAACTTCAGCGCTCCAGTTCGGTACCTTGTTTTTCAAACCTTTTCGACGCGCAAATCATCAAAGAAACTCAACGGTATTGTTTTGTTTGCGTGCCCTTCGACGCGCTCCTCAAAATACCCGAATCCAGTTGTCGATGCGGGCCGCTGGGCCTATCGACGTCTTTTGGGCCTACGGCTAATGGAAAGGACTCCATTTAAAAAATGCCGCCAGTGTGGAGCTAAATTCCCACACAGCGACCTTCACAAGGTCTGTAACCTCGGTCTCTCGCCCGAGCACGAAGAGAGTAAATGCCAGGCCTGCGCCTCTTTTCGATCCAAGAAAACTATCCGTGATCGCCAGGCCGGGCCTGATGACTTGTTATTGCGCACCAAGCAGGACATCTTCAGCGAAGGCCCGGATGTCCCAGAGGAGGATTCGGAGGATCTGGAAATCGTTTCCGAAGCAGACGACTCCGACTCAGATGACCACATCACTCCAGGTCAACGAGTGAGTACAAATGCCCCTATCCCAACCCCACCTGAAAAAAACAGAAGGCTCCGGTCAAGACTTCGCCTGCTGGCCCCAGTCGCGACCGAAAGAAAGCTTCAGAAGCCCCACCCCCGGGACCGGCTCCAAAGACAAAGGAGAAGCCTTCCGGCGTCTCGGCACCGACCAAACTGCATATCGGTGCCCCAAAGACACCATCGGCACCGAAGCCGGGAGCGCATCCAACGCCCGCAGTCCCCAGAAAACAATCTGCACCGAGCACCTCGGCGCCGAAGGAAAAGGCCTTGGACCCGAAACAGAAAAATTCGGAGCAGAAAAAGAGTTCGACATCGAAACCCCTTCGAAGGTTCTAGAGCACAAATCTAAACCTCGCTCGGACCCGAAAAAATCAGCGCCGAAAGACTACCAAAGAGGAAGAACTTTTTCGACCGGATCCCATCGATCCAGAGCAAAAAACACTCCAAGTGGACCCCAAAACAGGACATGTGGTTAATGTTCCACACAAGAAGAGGAAATTGGACACCCCATACATCCCTGAGGTGCCTGCAAAGAAAAGAGACTGTGCTACTTCACCTCAACGACCCTCTTCTCCTGTTCTTCCTCCTAAGCCTTTCTCTCCACCACACTCTCCCATAATTCCACCATACTCACCACCACCACAGGATGATGATGATTTAAGGGGTGGGGGAGGAAACAATGGCCCTTTCACTGACCTGATGACGACACAGATGTACCACAGGACGATTGGGATGATAATGATGACCCAATAGGCCCTCCAGACCTCCCAGACCCTGATGCATACCCAACAAAGCCATCTCCCCCAGATGACCATATTGGTTTTAGCCAGCTTATAGACAGGGCTGCCCAGTACCATGGTGTTAAAATGTATTTGGACCCCGCAGAGGAGGACTTCCTAATAGATACCTTTGCACAGTCACAAAAAACTGTACAAACTTTACCAATGCTAAAAGGCGTCATTAAACAAGCCCCAACCTTATTCAAAGACCCTGTAAGGGCTAGAATTCTCAACCCCCAGAATTGACAAAAAATATAAACCCGCTTCCAATGATCCTACCTACATCAAGGGTCAACTACCTTTAGATTCTCTAGTGGTCACCAACGCTAGAAAACGTGCCAACTCTCGAACCTCCGGTGATGCTCCACCTCCAGAAAAGGATTCTAAATTATTAGATGCTTCGGGCAAACGAATTGCTGCCCAAGCAGCTAATCACTGGAGGATAGCCAATGCTCAGGCATTACTTGCCAGGTATGATAGGGCTCATTACGACCAACTAGAAACCCTATTTCAGCATTTGCCTCATCAATATAAGACCCAGGCCAATGATTTAATTCAAAAGGGCAAATTAATAACTAATGCGTCAATCAATTGTGCCCTTGATGGCGCAGACACTGCATCCAGGTCCATTAACACTAGTGTGTTACTGAGAAGACATGTCTGGTTGCGCATCTCTGGCTTCAAACAGGCGGTACAGACAACTATCCTCAATCACCCGTTCAATCATGAACAACTGTTCGGCCCAGCTGTGGATACAGCATTAGAAAAAATGAAAAAGGATATGGAGACTTCTAAATCCATGGGAGCATTACAGTCTCCATCCACAAGAGGTTCCTTTCGGCACTCCTTCTATAGACGCGCATCCAAAAATATCAGAAAGGAAGAGGCCGAGGTAACAACAACACTTGCACCTCTCCCTCTAATAAACAGTGACTTCCCGCCAGACCATTCCCCTCCGGTCGGAGGGAGACTCTCACAGTTCCTACCTGTCTGGAAATCCATCACCACAGACAAGTGGGTAAGACAAATTATCCAGTATGGTTACTGCCTGGAACTTACAGCAACTCCACCCAATATACCACCCAAATAGCGTCCAATGTCCACGGAGCATCTGACACTCCTCAAAAAGGACGGTTTTTTACTGCTTCAAAAGCACGCAATAGAACCAGTCCCAATACAACATCAAGGAACAGGAGTTTACTCTCTATATTTCCTAATCCCCAAAAAGGACGGTACCCTAAGGCCAATATTGGACCTCAGACCAATCAATCTCTACATATAGTCAGATCACTCTTCAACAAGTCCTTCCACTGCTTCAACAAGGCGACTTCCTTGCCACACTAGATCTCAAGGACGCCTACTTTCATATTCCCATACACCCTGCTCACAGAAAATACCTAAGGTTCACACTGGACGGACAACACTATCAGTTCAAAGTCCTTCCATTTGGGGTGACCACAGCACCCAGGGTGTTCACAAAGTGCCTTGCAGTAGTAGCAGCACACTTGTGAAGACAACAAATCCATATATTTCCATACCTCGACGACTGGCTCATAAAAGCCAAGTCATACAACCAGTGTGTTCACCACACTCATCAAACCATTCAGCTGCTACACAACTTGGGGTTCACAGTAAACTACACCATGTCACACCTTCAACCCTCCTACATGCATCTGTATCTAGGAGCCACAATAGACACTTCCAAAGCTCTAGAATACCCCAATCCAGCAAGGATAGCCAGTATGCAAACCCTCATCTCCAAGTTTCAGCCCCACACTCTCTTTCAGCCCGAGTGTTTATGCAACTCA
This sequence comes from Triturus cristatus, assembly GCF_964204655.1. Lineage (NCBI taxonomy): Eukaryota > Metazoa > Chordata > Amphibia > Caudata > Salamandridae > Triturus > Triturus cristatus. The sequence goes on along the minus strand of NC_140590.1, from coordinate 724,216,046 downwards.
TAGAAATGATGGCCTCTTGCGTGAGGTACAATGAAAATGCAAGACTTCAGATGCGCCCTCTGCAGGAATGCTTAGCACGTCAGTGGAACCAGGCTCAAGGTCAACTTACAGATCTGGTGTTGGTGGACAGCCGCACACATCGCTCTCTGCAGTGGTGGAACACACAAAATCTTTCCAGAGGGCAGCCGTTCCTAGAGCCGGTTCCACAGATAGTGCTAACAGCAGACACTCACCGGCTGGGGAGCCCATCTCCTAAACCACACAATTTAGGGCAGGTGGACCACTCAACAAAAACTGTTCCACATCAATTACCTAGAATTACTGACAATTTTTCTAGTGTTCAAGTCGTTCCAAACACATCTCCTCAACAAAGCTGTCCTAGTTTGCGCAGACAATATGACAGCAATGTATTACATACCGAAACAAGGAGGAACACACTCTTTGCAGCTGTCTCATCTAGCGCAAAGTATATGGAGATGGACCATTCCACAAAACATATATCTTCTGTCAGAACATCTTCCAGGTGTGAACAAAAAGATGGCGAATCTGTTAAGTCGTCAGACTCAACAGATACACAAATTGGAATTTCATCTGTAAATTCTTCAACCCTTCTTCCAGACGTGGGGCCATTAGACATAGATCTGTTCGCCACACATGCAAATGCAAAATGCCCAACCTTCGCCGCCAGGTTCCCACACCCTTTGTCCAAGGGCAATGTGATCTGGATGAACTGGTCAGGCAGATGTGCGTACGCTTTCCCGCCACTCCCGCTCATTCCACTAATAGTACGCAAGCTCAAACAACACTCTCTGAAGATGATCCTAGTTGCTCCAACATGGGTACGGCAACCATGGTTCTCAACACTACTCGAACTCTCAGTAGTTCCACACCAAAAATTACGTCTCTCCCCAAAACTGCAAACGCAGAACCATGGAGAGCTAAAGCACCCAGATCCAGCACAACTGAATCTAGCGATCTGGCTCCTGAAATCCTAGAGTTTTGTCACCTCAACCTCCCACCGGACTGTATGAACATTATGAAAGAAGCCAGACGCTCCACTACTAGAGCTTGCTATGCAGCTAAATGGAGGAGATTCATCATTTAATGCAAAAATAACAAAATTGACCCATTGGATGCTTCAATTCAAAACATTATCTGCTATTTGCTGCACCTACAAAGATGCAATCTGGCATACTCATCCATAAGATTACATCTGGCTGCCCTTGCCGCCTACCTACAAAACAGACAACATTTGTCATTGTTTAGAGTGCCTGCTATCAAAGCCTTTATGGAAGGCCTTAAAAGAATAATTCCACCCAGACTGCCACCCTCTCCAGTGTGGAACCTAAACATTGTTCTTACTAGACTCATGGGTCCCCCATTTGAGCCTTTACAAAAATGCGAATTACAATTCCTTACATGGAAAGTAGCTTTCCTTGTCGCAGTCACCTCTCTCAGGAGAGTAAGTGAGATCCAGGCTTTAACCATACAAGAACCATTCTTACAAATACATCGTAATAAGGTGGTCCTTAGGTCAAATCCAAAATTCCTTCCCAAATTAATCTCTGCTTTCCACCTTAATCAATCAGTAGAGTTGCCAGTAGTTTTCCCAAATACTGATTCTGTAGTGGAAAGGGCTCTTCACACGCTCGACATCAAAAGAGCTTTACTTTACTACATAGACAGGACTAAAAACTTAAGGAAGACAAAGCAACTGTTTGTAGCTTTTCCCCCACCTCATAAAGGCAATCCAATTTCCAAAGGAGGAATTGCCAGGTGGCTAGTAAAATTTATGTGATCAGAAAGCAAAACTTACGTTAACAATTCCCCCTAGAGCGCATTCAACACGCAAACTAGGGGCTTCCGTGGCATTCTTAGGGAACATTCCCCTAGAAGACATTTGTAAGGCAGCTACATGGTCTACAACACACACCTTCATCAAACACTATTGTGTAGATGTGCAGGCAACGCAACAAGCTTCTGTAGGCCAAGCTGTTCTTAGGACACTTTTTCAAACCACTGCAACCGATACAGGCGACTCTAGGGGAGACACTGCTGTACAGTTCATGCACAGAGTGTGAATTCTGCTGCTCATATGCCTCGAACGGAAAGTGCTACTTACCAGTATGCATCTGTTCTTAGCATGTAAAGCTGCAGAGATTCACACGCCCACCCGCCTCCCCGGAACCTGTATCTGTTCCAGTGTTATCTTACTCAGGTACATTCTCATGGACATCTTTCTGTTTATTACAAACTCCATCATTACCCTTCATGGTGAAAAACAATCTGAGGATGGAGTAGATGCCCATGCGCACTATCGTCCAAGAGTGGAGTCACCTATCTCGTGACTACAAAAGACTTCTTCCAAGACAGCAACAAGGTTCAAGCATCCGAGCCCAACACCAGATGGCGATCTATGCACAGTGTGAATCTCTGCAGCTCTACATGCCAAGAACAGATGCATACTGGTAAGTAGCTTTTTCCTTATTCCAAATACACCTTTATCCGTTGCCAGCTAGGAATCAACTTGTACTGGATGACACACAAGTAACAGTTCTAAAACGTTCATAATAAACATTCCTAATTCCACTAATCTGCATGTGGTTCTACGCTCAGAACCACATGCAGGAGACACCACACATTCCTTATTTGTTTATAAATAATCAACATTGGCGTGTCACTGAACAAACCATGGCTGTGGTAGCATAATCTTGCAAAGAACATGACTAGAGAGTGGGTGGAGATGGCGCCAGACATCCTGTAACTAGCTATCTGCCATGCACTGAGTCGAGGGACCTGAAAATGGGAGTCGGGAAATTCAGGATGAAGGGTTCTTGAGGTTCGTTAGGTGCATATTTGTTTACTAGAGTAAAATAAAAGGTACCCAATTAAGTCTATCTGGCTTCGGTGATCGTGTCTAGCACCTCCCCTTTAAATCCATGGGAGAAAAGAATGGCTACCCCTCTCCCACACCCCCTCTTAGAGGGGCACAGGACCCTAGTTGGCGAGGGAACCACCAGGAGTGCATTCTGGGTGTGTCTTTGGAAAATAGGTGCGTCTCCTGTAAAAGGCCAGTATCGCTACAGGACTGTTCCAGGAATTAAAGCGTAGCAGGCCGTTTGATGGGATTGTTGAGGCTAGTTATCTTAAGGGCCTGGAATGTGAGACGAGGGGGACGGGCTTTGAAAGCTGAATGTCTCCCAAGGGAGAGTTCACTGCAGTGAGCCCTGCAAAGCAAAGGAGAGTCCTTGATCAATTAGACTAGGGCCCAAAGACAGGCCCATATGGAGAAGCAAAAGAAGAAAAGCTCCAACAAAAAAACTATCAAACAACAACGTACAAAATAGACAATGAAGCATCGAAGAAGTCCATCATGGTATGGTGCATAGTCGGGAACATGAGCCAGATAAGGGCAGGTCGAAGAAACCTTTGGCACACAATCAGATGGATCCCAAAGAAATGGATAGAGGGTTAACATACAGAACGAGGTGCAGGGCGCTCTCCGTCCCCGCTGTCAAGGTGCCCTCCTGCCAGGCATGTTAATATTGCAAAAGAAGAGGTACCAGCGGTTCAGGTCGCATCAGACTTGTCAGTGGCCTCCGTTAGCGCCTCCAGAACGGATTGTCGATCCTGAGCTATTGTAGCAGGGTCTGGTTTCTTTGTTGTGCTGGCGTTGCCAACCTGCCGCCAGATGGAGCGTTTAAGAGTCTGGAGGTCTAGAGAGGTTGGGCGAGGAGGATCCTCCAAGGAATCAGTAATACTGGGGTCAGCCCATGGGAGTGATCTTTCTGAGCCCTAGTGGAGGACATGGCTAGAGGCTGACCTCCGACGGATGTAGCAACCAGGCGATATCTCTTATGCGTACGCAGGGCCCCCAAGGCCAGAAGCAGAGCGGTGAACCGCAGGGGTACCCAGGCAACAAGAAAACACACAGGTGGTGGGTGGATGGGGGGCCGCCAAGGTGGGGGTCCTCCAGACTCCGAGCCTTTATGAGGGAGCTCCCTCCAGCTTGCCAGCTGAAGTTGCAGATTTGGAAGGGCGGTCAAAGTGTCATCGTGCCTCCGGGTAAGCAGTATAGCAAGGGCCCTCACCCCGGATCACAGCCCCTATAGGAAGCGCTGTCAATATCAAAGCGCCCACAAAGGATTCCCAGTCATAGTCCACCAAGGAGTGCGCAGTCAGCAAGTGTGGGGCAAGGCCAGCAGTCAATGCCAAGTGAGAGTCTAGGGAAACGGTCTCTGGGCCAGGAAGCAGAGATCAAAGCAGGTGTGTGGCAATGGGGATCTATCTAGAGCTGAGGGGGCGGAGTCACCCGTAAGCATCACAGGAGAACGTCTCCAAAGCCTTTTGCAGGTGCTCAAAGGAGCAGGGGCCCCTGGAACATCAGCTGACTCTAGCAAGTCATTCAAAAGTCACTGTATGTAAGGGGTCCTGCGCGTTGTGGGCTCAACAGTAGATGGGGGCACATTTGGTCCCAGTCGCCTCCACCATGACAGGCCACTATCGTAGGCCACACCAGCTCACCTTCTCCGCATTAGTTGTAAGCTGCAGTCAAGGCAGTGGCAGCGTCGTTGAGCAGTCTCCACTTTGCAGGAGACCCCGTGGGCCGCGGCAGTATCAGGCCTAGCCTCCCGAACGGCGAGTCCAGGATATTCAGGCTATGATACCAATGTTTCAGCCTCTATGCTGGTTTTTGGTGAGACTGACTCTGAGGCTGCTGGGCCTCATGGCCTCCTGCATTCATGCCCGCGGGCTCTGCAGTGGGGCTTGAAGTTCCAGCGGGCGCCTGGATTAGGTAAATGTTCGAGGCATGTGGGCAGCTGAATTCATATCTGTGCATAGATCGCCGCCTAGTGTTGGGTCCGGATGTTTGCACGTTGTTGTCCTGGAAGAGTCTTCGAAGTATCCTGAGATAGGTGACTCCTCCCCTGGACCACAGTGCGCATGGGCATCCTCTCCATCCTCAGATTGTTTTTTTCCGCCATTGGGTTCAGATGGGCTTATCTTGACTCAAGTTAGGAAAAACTTTTTTCAGGCCACAAGGCCTGTAGTTCGCGTCGGTACTGTTCCTCGATCGGTATCGACAGTTACTTGTTAGTTTATCAACTTCTGAAACAACTTTTTCGCATCGACCATCGACACCATCGACGATGGAATCGAGGACACCATTCAAGCGGTGTCCTGTTTGCAATGCGAAATATCCCCATGTCGACGTCCACCCGGTGTGCAACAAATGCCTTTCACCGGATCACGACGAATCCACATGTATGGCCTGTGCCCGATTCAGATCCAAGAAGACTCTTCGGAATCGACGAGCAGCGAGACTTGAAGCGCAGCAAGCGGCACCGGCCCCAACCAACATCTTCAGCGCCGAGGACGAAGAAGTGGAAGGCGTGGAGAACCTACCCTCCAGCCCCGCTTCCGAACACGATTCCGGATCGGAAGACGTCGAAGAACAACTCTTTCACAGAGATGAAGACGACACCGAGGTAGGAGACTACGATGAGGCCTTAGGGGCCGAAGAAAGTGGCTCCGGTGACGAGCAAGGCCTACCCGTACAGACGGAGGATATCCCGGTGCTTCAGTCTATGGCTCCGGTCGAGGGATCGCCTTCGGGCCTTACCCAAGACCTATCCCGCAGTTCTTCGGCCCCGCCCTCGGGCCCGGCCTCGGACACTCAGCGACAGCCATTAAGACCCACAACGGCTGGTTTCCCTTCCTCGAAACCGAAACCAAAAGTCGTGTCGGTTCCACAGAAACCGAAACTGAAAGTGAAACTGGTCGGATCGAAGCCCACTACCCCTGCGACGCCAGAAAAACCCGTCGGCACCGACCGCACCAAACGGGACTTCGGTGCCGAACTCGCAGCAGCAGACGTCGGCGCCGACACACGGAAAAATGCCATCGGTACCGACAAACCGCCTCGGCACCCGGCACCGAAACAATCGGCTCCGGCCACGAAGGTCAAAATGGCCGCTGCGTCGCACACCACTTCGAAAGCAGCACCTAAGGCACAATCATCGACGCCGTAGACGGCTACAGCCTCTCCTCGACTCGATGACCCCGTGGCCCCGAAGAAGCCCACGCCTGCCTCTACAGAACCGCTCGGCGCCAAACAACCGTCGGCGCTCCAGGTGCGACAAGTTGCAGAGTCCTTGCAACGCATCAAAGAAAAGGCAGCCCTTCAGGACACGTCGGGCCCCGAGCCGAAAAAAGCTCAAAAAGCTTCTCCAGCAACACCCCATATCACTTTTGGCCTGCCACCATCCACGGCGCCAAAAATGTTTGAAATAAGAACTCGTGTCACCCAAACTAGGATCACACCTGCCGAACGCTCTCCTACGGAGACGTCACCATCCCACATCATCGATGCCGATACCGGCAGAATTATGCTCCACAAGCGGAGAATATCTTCCGAACACGCTTTGGACTCCTACCGCATCCCGCTAAAGAATAAGCTGCCAGCAGATTCGGAACCAGTTCTTTACGAACGTCTCCATACCTCCTACCCAGATCCACAGTCCTTCTCTCCGACACACTCCGAAACCGACATTTTGGAGGACTATATGGGTGACGATGTCCCCTACCAAAGAGAGATGGACCCTGAGGGCCAACAGGACCCTGACCAGGCTTGGGATGACCCTGTGGACACAGGCGCGCCTATGGATACACAGGACACGCAGCTCTATGGCGCAAAAACGTCTCCCACAGAGGACACTGCCGCATTCAACGCCCTAATTGAACGTGCTGCGTAAAATCATGGTGTGCAACTCCACTCTGACACTATCGAGGACGATTTTCTAATGGATACTTTCGCATCCTCAGAAAGGAATATCAAAACTCTACCCATGTTGAAAGGTGTCCTCAAACCAGCAAAGGACATTTTCAAAGAACCCACCAGGGCAAGAGTGATAAACCCCAGGATTGACAAGAAATATAGGTCGGCGCCTGGGGACCCTACGTACATTAGAGGCCAGTTGCCTCTGGATTCCATCGTAGTCGCAAATGCCCGCAAACGGGCGCACTCGCAAACAACTGGGGATGCTCCTCCCCTGGACAAAGAGTCCAAGGTGCTAGAGACCTCCGGCAAACGGGTTGCAGCCCAGGCAGCTAACATATGGCGTATTGCCAATACACAGGCGCTCCTAGCTCGCTACGATCGCGCACACTATGACACATTAGACACCCTACTCCAACATCTCCCTGACCAATACAAAGAGGGAGCAGAGATCCTCATCAGGGAGGGACAACTCCTCACAAACGCATCCATTAAGTGTGCACTGGATGCCGCAGATACAGCTGCCAGAGCAATAAACACCAGCGTCATGCTACGATGACACGCCTGGTTACGAATCTCCGGATTCAAACCTGAGGTTCAAAATAACATCCTCAATCAGCCGGTCAACCCCGTCTACTTATTCGGGCCAGAGGTTGACGCCACCCTAGAGAAAATAAAAAAGGACACAGACACTGCAAAGTCCATGGGGGATCTCCAAACACAGACCTTTCGGAGTGGCTCCTTTCGTCGCCCCGGGAATAGAGGAGCAGGCAGAGGACAGAGTTCACAGCAAACCTACAACAAGGGCAACACACAAAGTACCTACGATAAAAACACCCGGGGTGGGTATCGTGGCTCCAGCACAAAGGGCAGAGGATGCGGATACGGCAATACCAGGTCCTCCCCCAAGAACAAACAGTGACGCCCTCTCCCTTCCTAACACCTGTCGGGGGAAGGCTACAAAGGTTCCTGTCCACGTGGAACACCATCACCACGGACAGGTGGGTCAAAGATATTATCAAACACGGTTACTGCCTAGAATTAACCTCCACTCCACCCACAATACCACCAAAACACCGTCCTATGTCCTCAGAGCACTTAGCGCTATTACAGCAGGAAGTGCTAAGTATGCTGGAAAAAGGCGCAATAGAGGTCGTACCCGTCCACGAGCAAGGCACGGGGGTGTACTCTCTGTACTTCTTAATACCAAAAAAGGACGGGTCACTCAGACCTATACTAGACCTGAGACCCCTCAACCGCTACATTCTCTCAGAGCATTTCCACATGCTCACCCTACAACAAGTTCTCCCGCTGCTCAAACAGGGAGACTTCCTGGCCACGCTAGATCTCAAAGACGCGTATTTCCACATACCCATTCACCCCTCACACAGAAAATATCTCAGGTTCACTATCCAAGGGCAGCACTACCAATTCAAGGTTCTCCCCTTCGGCGTGACAACAGCACCCAGAGTTTTCACAAAGTGCCTAGCTACTGTGGCTGCACATCTACGGAGGCAACACATTCACGTCTACCCTTACCTGGACGACTGGCTTGTTCAAGCAAAGTCAGCCCAGCAATGTGCCAGCCACATGTCCCGCACCATTCACCTTCTTCACAGTCTGGGGTTCTCACTAAATTATCCAAAATCACATCTCCAACCCGCACACGTACAACAGTACCTAGGTGCGACTATAGACACTCTGGCGGCCACAGCTCAGCCAAATTTGGTGAGAACCAACAGCATGCAAATGCTGATTTCCAAGTTCAAACCCCAACACTCCCTTCCTGCGTGAGTATTCATGCAGTTGATAGGCATGATGGCCTCCTGCATCTTCATAGTCCCACACGCGAGACTACATATGCGCCCGCTTCAGGAGTGCTTAGCACGTCAATGGAATCAGGCTCACGGGCAACTAAAAGACCTAGTGTTGGTGAGCGGTCGGGCATACAACTCTCTGTATTGGTGGAATCCACAAAACCTTTGCAAGGGCCGACCGTTCCAAGAGCCTGTTCCACATATGATACTGACGGCGGACGCCTCTCTCCAGGGATGGGGAGCTCATGTACTCAATTACACAGTGCAGGGACTATGGACAACACAACAAAAGAAGATGCACATCAACCTTCTGGAACTGATGGCAATCTTCCTAGCAATGAAAGCATTCAAAGTACACTTGTGCAACAAAGTCGTGTTGATCCGGACGGACAACATGACCGCCATGTACTACATACAAAAGCAGGGAGGAACACACTCTCCACAGTTGTCTCATCTGGCTCAGAGCATGTGGAAGTGGGCCATTCAGAGGAACATGTTCCTCATGGCGGAACACCTCCCCGGCAAGGACAACCAGATGGCGGATCTGCTCAGCAGACACAGCCACCAGATGCACGAGTGGGAGTTAGACCCATCAGTACTCCACCCGTACTTCCAGCAGTGGGGTCATCCAGACATAGACCTATTCGCCACAAGCGAAAACGCAAAATGCCAAAGCTTTGCCGCCAGGTTCCCACATCCGCAGTCGCAGGGCAATGCGATATGGATGAACTGGTCCGGCAGATTTGCGTACGCTTTTCCCCCAGCACCATTGATACCGCTGGTGGCGCGCAAACTCAGACAACACTCACTGACACTCGTCCTGGTTGCTCCAACATGGGCACGCCAACCATGGTACACCACCTTTCTCGAACTTTCTGTGGTGCCGCATCAAAGGCTGCGGATCAAACCCGCGCATTTGACGCAGAACCATGGAGAGATTCAGCACCCAGATCCGCAACAGCTGAACCTGGCAATCTGGCTCCTGAAGTCCTAGAGTTTGGCTACCTCAATCTGCCACCTGACTGTATGGACATCATTAAGGAAGCTAGAAGACCCACTACCAGAGCTTGCTATGCAGCCAAATGGAAAAGGTTCGTAATTTATTGCAATAACAATGACATTAACCCGCTAGACGCATCCATCCAAAACATAATTTGTTACCTCTTACACTTATACCGATGCAATCTGGCATACACCTCAATACGTGTCCATTTGACCGCAATATCAGCCTATCTCCAGAACAGGCAGCACCTCTCTCTATTCAGAGTGCCTGCCATCAAAGCATTCTTGGAAGGACTCAAACGAGTAATTCCTCCAAGCCACCCACCAGCTCCAATGTGGAACCTCAACTTGGTCCTCACACGCCTGATGGGTCCACCCTTCGAACCTCTACACTCATGTGAGATTCAATTCCTCACCTGGAAAGTAGCTTTCCTAGTAGCGATCACTTCTTTGAGGAGAGTTAGTGAACTCCAGGCACTAACCATTCAAGAGCCATTCATACAGGTTCACGCAAACAGGGTCGTACTACGTACCAACCCCAAATTCATGCCCAAAGTGATATCGCAGTTCCACATGACTCAAACTATTGAACTGCCTGTTTTCTTTCAAAACCCACAAACTGTCGCAGAAAGAGCACTCCATACACTGGATGTAAAGAGAGCCCTCATGTACTATATAGACAGGACTAAAGTCTTCAGGAAAACAAAACAACTCTTCGTTGCCTTTGCCCCACACCACAAAGGTAACGCCATCTCCAAAGCAGGTATAGCCAGATGGATCGTTAAATGTATTCAAATTTGCTATCAAAAAGCTAAGCGCACATTAACGATTCCCCCACGAGCCCACTCAACATGTAAGTTAGGGGCCTCCATGGCTTTCCTGGGAAACATTCCTTTGCATGATATATGTAGAGCAGCCACCTGGTCCACTACACATACATTTACCAAACACTATTGTGTAGATGTGCAATCAAAACAGCAGGCAGCTGTAGGACAGGCTGTTCTCAAAACTCTTTTTCAGACCGCTGCAGCTGGCACTGGTGGCCGCCGCTAATAGAGGGTACTGCTATATATTCTATGCACAGATATGAATTCAGCAGCCCACATGCCTCGAACTGAATATGCTACTTACCAGTATGCATCTGTTCTTGGCATGTAGGGCTGCTGACATTCATATCGCCCTCCCTCCTCCCCGGCGCCTGTAGCAGCTGCAGCTCTCAGAATTACTGTAAGCATGGTCATCACTTTCTGTATCTACTCCATCACTGCCACAATGGCGAAAAACAATCTGAGGATGGAGAGGATGCCCATGCGCACTGTGGTCCAGGGGAGGAGTCACCTATCTCAGGATACTTAGACTCTTCCAGGACAACAACGTGCAAACATCCAGACCCAACACTAGGCGGCGATCTATGCACAGATATGAATGTCAGCAGCCCTACATGCCAAGAACAGATGCATACTGGTAAGTAGCATATTCATTCTCTGACATGGTCCAGATCTCAAAGGGAACTGCACAAGATCTGCAGTGGTGACAGGCTCTCTGATCATCAGGGCGTGGACAAACTCAGCCGAAGATGCCAGTGGATCACAAATGGCGTCTCCATCCGTAGTTGGTGGTAGGTCTCTTTCAGCAGTGGAGAGAGCGTTGGTTTGATCTGTTAGCCACCGCAGAGAATGCGCAATGTCAGCAGTTCTGTGAGCTGATGTTTCCAAGGCAGCTCTTGCTCAGAGACGCTTTTTGTATTGATTGGAGCTCAGGCATCCTGTATCCCTATCCGCTCCTACCACTCCCAAGGAACACTCCTCAGTCTTGCGTGGAGATTGATTGGCGACAGTTGACAGCCTTCGACCTTCCATCCGAAGTCTGTTATGTTATTTTGGCATCCACCAAACCAGTATATGCCTGCCTTTGTGGCACGTTTGTGGCATGGCGTGCATAAAAGCAGGTTGACCTCCCTTTCTGCTCCCCTTTCTCAGGTTCTTCTCTTTATTCTTTCGTTTGTCCAGCAGGGCTCGGCTCTGGGCACCTTATAGGGTTATCTTTCTGCTATTTCAGCCTTTCTTTGGTTGCCTGACCAGCTATCCCTCTTCAAATCCCCTATTGTACATAAGTTCTTAAAAGGTTTACAGCATAAGTTTCCACCTTCTCCCTTTTACCATGCCTCAGTGGGACCTTAATCTCATCCTGACGTTACTTATGTGCTCTCCCTTTGAGCCCTTCCAAATCTGTTCTCCCAGGCTCCTTACCATCAAGACTGCCTTCCTGGTGGCAATAACATCTGTCCGGAGTGTCAGTGAGCTTCAGGCTTTGTCATCCAAGTCTATACCTTAACATCTACCCAGACAAGTTGGTTTTATGAATTAGAGCTATCCTTCAGCAGAAAGTTGACACTCCCTTTCATGTAGGCCAGTCCATCACACTGCCTTTTTTTGTGCTCCGCCACATCCCTCTAAGAAAGATGAGCGACTTCACCATCTGGGCCCAAAATGAGCTTTGTCATTCTACCTTGAGTGCACCAAAGAGTGCTTGGTAGACGGCCAACTCTTCGTGGGGTATGTCGGTGCGAAGAAGGAAAAGGTTGTGCAGAAGTGAATCATCTCCTGATGGATAGTGCTCTGCATTAAAATCTGCTAATCTTTTGCCAAGAAGCAACCACCTGAGGGTTTGTGTGCTCATTCCACCAGAGGCAAGGCTGCGACCACTGTGTTAGAACACGTAGTCCTGTTCCTGGACATCTGCAGCAACGTGGGCTTCCTTGTACATGCTCACAAAACAGTACTTCCTGCACTATTCAGTCTGTTGGGATGGGCACTTTGCCCTTTCGGAACTGCAGGACTTTTTGGTATGAAATAGTTTTGCAGACCTGCCTCCGGGGAGGTTTTGATTGGGTATCTATTCTAAGGTAAGGAACTGCGTCTAAAGATGTACAAGTTACTTACCTTTGATTATGCCTTATCTGGTAGAGACTCTATCTAGCTGCAGATTCCTTACCGACTCACCCAAACTCCCCGCTCTGCGAACAAATTTGTAGGGACAAGGCTTTCCCCTTTTAGGGTCTTAGTTTTCCACACCAGTGCTCGGTGTTCTCTGTGGCTCCGTGCTCCCCATCTCATTAAAAGTCAGAAAAGGTAACTGATGTCTGCGCTGGGGTGACACCTATATAGGCACCATGTACGTCACTTTCGATGCAGACGCTGACACTATTCGGAGCTGATCGACGCCACCTACCGGCATGCAGGGGTACTGCTCACGAAATGTTTCCGGATCCAGTCTGATGCCTGGGGATAATTCTAAGGTAAGGAATCTGCAGCTAAATAGAGGCTATACCAGATAAGGCGTTACAGAAGGTAAGTAACTTGTCTGTTCGAGACAATACTGGGGGAAAAAGGAGATTTTTACTTGATGGTTATGTCGCCAAAGACGATATGAAGAATTCCACAGTTATACAACAATCTAGTCATGAGTGCAGTAAGAGAATGATCAAATATGTGATCCATAGCTTACGTGGGTGACACACTGTGGGTGCCAAAGATATAGCATTCAGCTTTGTCTTCAGTGTGAGCCCAGCTATGGAGAGTAGTTGTTTGCGCGTACTTGTTGCTACTAGCTACCCTGGGAACTTTGGCTTGTGATCCTTCTGGTGACGTTGGTATTCTCTGTCCTGTAACCTGCCAGTTTAAAATGTTTCCTTATATTCCACTACAGAAACCTGACAACACTGAAAATCAGAAAGAAAAGGGAGAAAAGAACCAAAATCAAGCTGGATCTTACGAAAGGTAGTCATTGCAGCCTTGATAGCGCATGTCTTTGTTAATTATTAGTGTGTTATGCTTTTATTTCATGTAGGAATATTTGCTTACTCAATTACACACTTCATGTTTCTCCTCATGATAGTGCTATCACCTTCAAGAATTGGCCTTTTCTGCAGTTAGTAGTCTGAGTGGCTGTACTGAGAGCAGTACTATGCTCAGTTGCACACAAAGGCAGCAGTGGTGGTGTAGTCAAGCCCACTTTGTGTGATTTTGTTAAGTGTTGAAATGGCTGTCTTCTCCTTTAAACCATGGGCATCTTGCTTCTTCAGCACCAAGATACCCGTTGTGATGAACGTACGCTTTACAAATACACGTTATGTTATTCTAAAACAAAAATAGGTCTACATACTCTCACTTTTTGTACATAGCTTTGTTCGAAAGATGCATATGATTATTGTCTTGCATTTACAATAGGTTGCTATTGTCTTGAATTTACAATAGGTTGCTGCATATTGAAGATCCTGTCACCGTGTACTTCCATGCAATCATATCTAACGATTTTAAAGTTGATCTCGAAAAACATAAAGTGGTGATCAAAGCAGGTGGGATCCACGGTTATCAAAACTGGGAAGATGACGTCTGTGAGATGCATTGCTCAAAGTGAGTGTTTTTCTTTTAATGTTATTGCAAATATTTTAGGAAACCACGTCAACGCTAATTTGCAAAGTCTTGCATGCTGCTAAATAATCTTTGATTATAGAACTCAATTGGACTTTCGAGTTTGACTTTCAGGGAACACTCCCACCTTGAAATATGCTGGTACCTAATTTCTTGATGGCCATAACCTCCGAAGTTTTATGTGTTTTTTGTCAAAAATGGTTAAAAAGGTTGTATGTCACCATTTCAGTCCACAAAATATTTTTTTAGAGGTAGTGACGCCTTGTTTAGCATTGGCCAGCAGCCCGATTTGTAAAGCTTTGTTTCCATGAGTAGTTGCGACATATTCCTGGAAATCAGACCTACTCACAGAAAAATCCTTGTGATTCATTAGCTTGCCAGACAACCCAAGTCCCTTCTTAAGATATGTGATCCAGCGCAAGACTGGGAAATGAGGAACAACATATACCAATATCCTCCCTGCGTCGCAGACCCGTCGTCACGCACACTCATTCATACACGCAGTCATTGGTGGGGCCCATAACACCAACTTACACACGTCACCATTCACGAGTCTACACACACAGGAGGGATGAGTAATTCAAGCGCTGGACATGTGGGGGAACACCTTATAACCTATAGGGAGAGTAGAGTTATTTTTACAAAATATACATTAACATTCGTCGCCTATAGATCCCTAATCCCAAACATCAAGACACTCCACCCACTTGGTCGGCGGACCAATTAGTTGGGTTGGTTGATGGTGATTTAGAACCAGCTAAAACACATTTTAAGAATTAGAATCCTTATTTCTCTTAATGAAAAACCACAAACTCATATTTTCTTGTTAATCAATATTTGTTTATCTAACTTTTCATAATAATTTATATTTGCATTTTTCTCGTCAAAGTTCAGAACTTCTAGATCAATTTAAGTAAATCGCAGAACATCATATTTACCTAATCTGGCTATCTGGGGTCCTCTAATTCATTGGCTCTGCATAACCGAGTTTGTTGTAAATTGTCCGAATAAAGCAGGCCAAGGCTCAAAGTCCAAAGTCATCTGCTCAGCACGTTACAGTCCCAAATTTTATCAAAGGACCAGAAATCGTGCAAGCATCTATCATAGCCCATGAGTTTTGGAAAAGTTTGCAGTCATCAAGCGGTCAGGCAGCATCTGGACCATCAAGAAAAAGCCGTCGCCCCCCTCCCTAACCTACTATCCTTTTTATAATGAAAATCAGGTTAACATGATACATTTTTTAGGCCAAGAACAGTGGTGATTGGCTGGTTGGGATCGTCCAATTCTTATTCTCAGATTCTCAGTACAGTCCGAGGGGTGAGGTCACTAGTCCGCTCTAGTATCGACTTGTTCCGGTCAACTGTAAGCTTGATTGTTCCCTTATCTTGGCAGACCACCAAATTCTTATCCTTGACCGGGAACATGATGAGTAAAGGTCGCTAAGAAGTTCACGATACCGTCCGAACATGCTCAGTTGACTCCACGCTTCACGAGACGGTGGCCACTTCTGTATGCGGTGTCAGTCACCATCTTGGATTAGGCCCAGATGTCAACTTAAGCGAAACAAACACAAAAGAATAATTAATACATAGAAATTATGATTCTAATGTTAACCCCCTTACTAATCCCTTTATGTATTAGTATTTATCTAGAAGAAGAAGAAGTCTTTATTGCTCAGTTAATTAAAACCATTGCAATTGTTAGCATTTAAAAACCATAAGTTAAATACAATTGGTGTTTAAAAAAGGAAATGACAAATATATGTATAAAACGAGATTAGCTTCGAGTAATAAAAAGAGAGTAATTATAATGAATACAGAAATTTCTGCTTATTTCGGACTAAGCATAGAATTTAAAAGAAGGACTGTCTTTTGTTTTGCGCCTGGGTGTTAGGCCGAGCTGTGGTATTTATTGCTGGGTCTGTTGAATCATAGCAGTCCCCTGTAGTGATATTATGTCCTATTTTACCATTCGGGTGTCAAACCATTACCCATATTGAATGAGATGATTCCTTATCAGTTTTGGATTTCACTTCGTTAGTTGGCGTCGGCCTGTTTTGGCCCTCTGTCATTCTTGTTTCTTTTCTGCTTTCTCCAAGAATTTGACGACGTGGCTTGCTAATTGAATGTTCGTTCCGTCCAAGCAAGCCTTTACTGCCTGCCGGCGTGTTCTTATGCCCAACCTGTTGAAGTGCTTTTTTAGAAGGGATCTGCGCTCTGCGTCCAGACCTTTGCAGGTGCATAGTAGATTCAGGATATCTTTCTTTGAGTTCCCACAAACTCTGCAGTTGATTGTTTCTTTGGGCCTTGTCCATGGGGGGAGATGGTTTTGTACTGGAAGTTGGCCCAGCCCTAGACGTAGGAATTTCTCCTTTGTGCACCTAGTGAACCCGGCTCCTAAGTAGCTTTGGCAGAGGCTGGTTGTATAGCTTTGGATAACTGTCCAGCCATGGGCCCGGGTTGCTAGGCTTGCTTTGTCCTCGATTAACGACATGGATCTAACTGATTTGTTAACTGATTGTTTAAAGGTGTTATGAGATTCACTGCACATCCAGGCTTTTGGTAGACTCAGGGAATTTAAGGAGTGGTTGAGATATAGCGCAGCCGCGCTCTTACTCTTACTTTCCATCTCTTTCCATAGGTGGTGATTTAGGCTTGTGGTTTCCCCTCTCTGTATCTTGTGCCATCTTTTGGCATAGGCACCCATTCGCTCTAGAATTTGATTTCTCAGGCCAAATTCCAGCCTAATTTGTGCCTGGGAGGTATAGTTGGGCAAATTGAAGATTATTCTCATGGCCTTCGCTATTGTGCTGTTCAGTTGCTGGGCTTCCCTTCCTCGAAGGCATTCGCTTCCGTAGATCAGGGCCGATGTTAATTTTGCCTGTAGCACTTGAAGCAGGGGTGTGAAGCTTCGGCCGACTGCTTTTGTTTTAAGGTTCCTTAGTGCAATCCCTATGCTGGTGCCCCTCCGTTTTATTGCTTCCTTTTGCTGGTTGAATGAGCCCTTTCTATCAAGAATTACCCCCAGGTACCTGTACTCCTCTACTGTTTCCAGCGTAGTCCCTCCCATGTGCCAATGAAATCCAGCTGATGATCTTTTTGCATTGATCCTCATTGTTTTGGTTTTTGAGAGGTTGATGGTAAGGTTGTTGTCTGAGTACTTAAACGTGGAGCTGATCAGGTGTTGTAGCCCTATTGGTGTTCTGCTTATTAGGACAATGTCATCAGCGTACATTAGGTTGGAAATAGGGAGGCTGCCTAGGCCAGGGGCATTAAAGTTAGTTTCGTCCAGCAGCTGTGCCAGGTCGGACATAAAGATGTTGAAAAGTGTTGGAGCTAGGACGCAGCCTTGTTTTAAGCCTTTCGTGGTCGTTTTTTTTCTTGAAAGGAAGTCTCCTGGCCCTAGCTTGACTTGGACCCATGTGTCTGTGTGAAGTAGAATCAGCTGTGTGAGAAGGCCTGATGGGATATTCCTTTTTTCCAGTTTTGACCATAGTAAATTTCTGTTGACGGTGTCAAACGCTGAAGTGAAGTCTATGAAGCATATGTACAGGGGGAGATTAGCTGCCTTTGTGGCGTCAATGAGGAGCGAGAGAGCTAGCATGTTTGATGTTGTGCCCATTTGTTTGCGGAATCCTGTCTGGGTAATGGGAATTACTGCATTTTCTTCTGTCCAGTCCAGAAGCTCCTCTAATAGGAGACCAGCGTAATATTTGGCTTCGTTGTCGATTAGGGCTATTAGTCTGTAGTTTTTTGGGTCCTTTACGTTGCCCTTCTTATGTATTGGTGCTATGATAGAGCCTTTCCATGACGCTGGGATTGTTGCAGTGTCTTATCGGTTTGAAGAGTGGCGCTAGGGCTGCTGCCCAGTAATCCGGGTTTTGTTTATACAGTATTGGGGGAATCCCATTAGGGCCTGGCGCCCCCTCCGCTTTCCCCATCTCGATCCTAGTTATTATTTGTTTTTCTGTGGGGTCAAATGCGTTACTGCCCAATTGTGACGTCCGTGTTGGACTTTTATTGGCCTTGTCCGGTCGACTAGTAGTTGTGGGCTGTGGCACTGTGTTGAAGTGTGCCTGAAGATGGTTGGCCCAGGCTTCCTCGGATACATAAGAGTCGATGGTCGGAGTCCTAGAGTTCTGGAGTGAGTTGACTGTTTTCCAGAATCTACCGCTTGTGTTGGTTCCTTTAGCGTCGTGTAGAAGTCTTGCCCACAGTTCATCCTCTGCTTCCCTTTTGTCCTGCCAGATTGTTCACTTTTATTCCTGTTTTAAATTTTGCATCTCCAATTGAATTGTAGGGTCCGGTCCGTCACGGTGTAGTTTACGCAGCAGTTTGTTGATATTACTTTTCAGGTGCTTTATCTTGATGTTTTGGTTTGAAGCCTTGTCGCAGTTGCCAGTTGGATCAATTCTCTTTCCTTGACTTTTATAGCTTTGACGACGAGTCTTAGGTTTCCTTGTGTGAGCCTGTCCCAGGCTCCTCGTGAAGTGTTCCCAGGCTTTTAGGTACTCAGAGTTGTTTGTGATACACTTTTCCCACCGGCTTTTTGCATCTGTTGTAAGGCCTTCCAGGTTTGACGTGTTGCATTTGATTCTTTTCTGTGCCACCAGCAATGAACAACCCAAGTTTATCGTCGGTCTGGCTTGCACCACCCCCTGGAGGTTAAGGCCAAATTTTTGGGGCTGGTGGTCGCTAGCTGACATTGTGCCAATTCGGAAGTCCGTGATTTTCGCGAAAAGGTGCAGGGATACAAATGTGAAATCTATATAGGAGCTGACTGTTGAGTTGTGGAAAGTAGCTGACGGGGGGGTTGTCATTTACAAAGCGTCCTTTTAATGCTGCCAGGTTAAGGTGTTCTAGATCCTTAGTGCTTGAGATTGCCAACCGGTTTTGGTTGCCCCATTTGCTTGTTGTGGGATATCCCATGCAAGGAACAAATAAATAGTATGTTCGAGGCATATGAGCTGCAGATTGTACACTTAGCATAGATCGCCATCTGGTGTTGGGCCCGGATGTTTGCAGTTTGTTTTTCTTCTTGGACAGTCTTTGGAAGTCACGAGTTTGGTGACTCCTCCTTCGGTCCGTACTGCGCATGGGCTTCGGCTCCATCCTCAGATTGTTTTTTTCCGCCATCGGGCTCGGATGTGATACTTCGTGCTCCGGCTTCGAACTTCTACGGTTCCAGCCTCGACGGAAAATCCTCGTATCTTCGAGTTTCTTCATCATCATCTTCATCTCTCGAAGCGGCACTTTTCTCCATCCCGTA
This sequence comes from Triturus cristatus, assembly GCF_964204655.1. NCBI lineage: Eukaryota > Metazoa > Chordata > Amphibia > Caudata > Salamandridae > Triturus > Triturus cristatus. The sequence continues at coordinate 724,196,748 of NC_140590.1, read as the reverse complement.
CATCGGCACCGGCCTTCGGGCCCTCCTCGACTCCGGTCCCGGCCGATGGAAAGGACTCCGTTCAAAAAGTGCCCAAAATGTGGGTCTAAATTTCCCCACACCGACCTCCATCAGGTGTGTAATCTTTGCCTCTCTCCAGAACACGAGGCCAGAGACTGCCCCGCCTGTAAGTCTTTTCGATCGAAGAAAACCATCCGGGATCGAAAAGCTCGACGCACCATGGCGCACTCATCGTCTGCAGCTCCACCGGACATCTTCGGAGACGGCGCCGAAGCTTCGGGGCAAACACACACCGAGCAGGAAGAAGACGTCGTCAGCGCTTCCGAAGCCGACGACTCCGACGTGGAGGACATCACACCGGCGCAGCGGGCCGTGAGTACTGTGCCCCCTCCCACCCCCGCGCCCAAAACCAAAGAGACTCAGGTTACTCCCTCGCCTGCCGGCCTGGGCAAAACCAAGACCAAAGCTTCGATCACCCCACCTTCGGGCTCGGTGTCGAAGCATCCAAAGTCTCACGGCAGCTCGGGATCGAGCCAGCCGACGCCCGGTGCCGAAAAACAGCACCCGGCACCGAAGAAAGCAATATCCAGCTCGACTCCGAAGCCACCGGTGCCGAAGCCTGGACTCTCGGTGCCGACCAAACACAAACCTAAATCTGTCGGCACCGACGCTCCGACGCCGAAAACTCCTTCGACGCCGAAAAAACAGGAGGCCCCAAAAAAGCATGGCGCACACAAACCATCGAAGTCCTCGGCTCCGAAATCACCGGTGCCGACGGACGATTCGACGCCACTGGCTCTGTTTACACCAGACCCTCTACAAAAGACTCTGTCCAAAGATCCAAAGACTGGACTATTGACTTTAATTATTAAGAAAAGACGCCTTGATACTCCGGCTCCTCCTCCACCACCCAAAAGGAAGGACTCTGCTACTTCTCCCCTCAGAGTGCCCTCCCCACTACCGCCTCCCCTACCTCCTCCACCACCTCCACCCCCTCCCCCTCCCAGGTCTCCGCCACCTCCACCTCGCTACGATCCGGCCCCATCACCAGATCCGGATGATGGGGACCCGGACAATTACCCGGCGGACGTCCCAATGGATCCCACTCCACCAGGGACCCCAGACCCATGGGAGGATTACAATAACCCTGATATACCAGATATACCTCAGGACGACCTATACCCATCCAGGCCGTCTCCTCCAGAGGACTCCTTAGGGTTTCATCATTTAGTGCAGAGAGCAGCACACTACCATGGGGTGGACATGCACAGTGAACCAGTGGAAGAAGACTTCCTACTGGACACATTTGACATACAAGACAAATCCACTTCTATTTTACCCATGCTTAAGGGTGTCACCAAGCACGCTACAGAGGTGTTCAAAGACCCTGTCAGGGCCAGAGTACTGAACCCTAGAATAGAGAAGAAGTACAAAGCGGCACCCACAGACCCTGCATACATTAAGGGCCCTGCTCCCCTAGATTCCCTAGTTGTCTCCACAGCTAGAAAGCGGGCTAACTCCCAATCCTCAGGAGAAGCCCCACCGCCAGACAAGGAATCTAAACTTCTGGACGCGTCTGGTAAACGCACCGCCTCCCAAGCTGCAAACATATGGCGCATTGCAAACACACAAGCACTGCTTGCGCGATATGACAGAGCACACTATGACGAACTAGAGGCTCTTATGCAGCACCTTCCAGAAAAACACAAGCGCAAGGCTCATGACCTGATACAGGAGGGTAAACTAACTACAAACACCTCCATTAAGTGTGCCCTCGATGCAGCCGACACTGCTTCTAGAGCCATAAATACAAGTGCCCTGCTTCGTCGCCATGCCTGGCTCAGGATCTCAGGGTTCAAGCCTGAAGTCCAGGCGTCCATACTCAATCACCCCTTTGACCAGCAAACTCTCTTTGGGCCAAAGGTAGACGAAGCGCTGGAAAAGATGAAAAAGGACACAGACACAGCAAAGTCTATGGGGGCACTCCAAACACAAGCCTCTAAACGTTCCTTTCGACGCTCGTCCTTTCGTGGCACAGGCAGAGGCTCCTCCACCGATAACGCCTCTACCTCCTACAAGTCCCCTCCTCAAAATACCTTTTCAAAGGGCAATCAAAGGGGTGGTTACAGAGGCAACAACAATAAGGGCAGGGGCAAGACCAACAACACCCGTTCTGCCACCCCACCCGCACAATGACTCCCCTCCGCTCCCCCCAGACCATCCCACTCCGGTCGGGGGCAGACTACAAGACTTTATCCACACATGGGAGTCCATAACATCGGACAAATGGGTGACCCAAATCATTCGGTCAGGGTACTGTCTCGAACTAACATCTACCCCACCCAATATCCCACCAAGGCACCGTCCAATGTCTCAAGAACATTCCACACTGCTCAAACAAGAGGTACTCTCACTCCTCCAAAAACACGCTATAGAGCAGGTCCCCGTCAATCAACAAAATCTAGGGGTCTACTCCCTATATTTCTTAATACCAAAGAAAGACGGGACCCTCAGACCCATTCTCGACCTCCGGCCTCTAAATGCCTACATACATTCAGACCATTTTCACATGGTCACCCTACAACAAGTCCTCCCACTCCTCTGCCAGGGAGACTTTCTCACAACCTTGGATCTGAAAGACGCATACTTTCACATTCCAATACACCCCTCTCACAGGAAATACCTCAGGTTCGTGGTGGACGGGCAACATTACCAATTCACGGTTCTCCCCTTCGGGGTCACCACCGCACCACGGGTGTTTACCAAATGCCTACCAGTAGTAGCAGCACACCTCAGACGTCAACATATTCACGTCTTTCCTTACCTAGACGACTGGCTGATAAAAGCCGCGTCCTACCACCAATGTGTGCAACATACAAACCGCACCATCCAACTGCTCCACCAGCTAGGCTTCACGGTGAACTACCAAAAGTCCCACCTCATACCATCTCACACAAAGCAATATCTCGGGGCCACTATAGACACCTCCAAGGGTATTGCCTATCCAAACTCAGCGAGAATCACAAGCATTCAAGCCTTACGCAAAACATTCCTTCCTCAACACTCTCTTCCAGCAAGAGTGTTTATGAAGCTCATAGGAATGATGGCGTCTTGCATCTTCATAGTGCCCCATGCAAGACTCCACATGCGTCCACTTCAAGAGTGCCTAGCACAACAGTGGAACCAGGCCCAGGGTCAGCTGACGGATCTGGTGTTGGTGGACGGCCGCACACATCACTCTCTGCAGTGGTGGAACACCACAAACCTTTCCAAAGGGCGGCCGTTCCTGGACCCGGTTCCTCAGGTGATTCTAACAGCGGACGCATCGCTCTCCGGCTGGGGAGCGCACCTCCTACACCTCACCATGCAAGGTCTATGGACGCCACAGCAAAAATCGCTCCACATCAACCATCTGGAGCTCTTGGCGATCTTTCTAGCCCTAAAATCTTTCCAAAAACAGATTTCGGGCAAAGCAGTCCTCATTCGCACAGACAACATGACTGCGATGTATTATATACAAAAACAGGGGGGGACACACTCTCCCCAGCTCTCCCGCTTAGCCCAGAGCATATGGAGATGGGCAATTCCCCAAAACATCTTTCTCCTGGCACAGCACGTTCCAGGCGTACAAAACACCATGGCAGATCTGCTCAGCAGACAGACGCAACAACTACACGAATGGGAACTGCATCCACAAGTTCTTCACCCATTCTTCCAACAGTGGGGGCATCCTCAGATAGACCTCTTCGCCACCCACGAAAACAAAAAATGCCCAAGCTTCGCCGCCAGATACCCACACCCATTGTCCAAGGGCAATGCGATATGGATGAACTGGTCAGGCAGATTTGCATACGCCTTTCCACCTCTCCCACTAATTCCATTAGTGGTCAGGAAGCTACAACAGCACTCCCTCACACTCATTCTGGTAGCTCCCACGTGGGCCAGGCAGCCGTGGTACACCACGCTACTACAACTATCAGTGGTGCCACATCAAAAACTGCACCTATCCCCATGCCTCCTAACCCAGAACCATGGAGAAATCAGGCACCCGGACCCAGCTCAGCTCAACCTGGCGATCTGGCTCCTGAGGTCTTAGAATTCGGATACCTTAACCTTCCCCCTGATTGCATGAACATCATCATGGAAGCCAGACGTCCTACCACTAGAGCATGCTATGCCGCAAAGTGGAAAAGATTTGTAATTTACTGCCGTAATAATACAATCAACCCTCTAGATGCATCCATACAGCACATCATATGCTATCTGCTCCATCTTCACAGGTGTAACCTGGCATATTCATCCATACGCCTACACCTAGCAGCGATCGCTGCTTATCTACAAAACAGACAGCATTTATCACTCTTCAGAGTGCCCGCTATTAAAGCCTTCATGGAAGGCCTTAAACGAGTAATTCCTCCCAGGGCACCACCTTCCCCTGTATGGAATCTAAATTTAGTTCTCACACGACTAATGGGTCCGCCCTTCGAACCAATGCACAAATGCGAGCTACAGTTTCTCACCTGGAAAACAGCTTTCCTTGTAGCTATCACTTCCCTTAGAAGGGTTGGTGAAATACAAGCGTTCACCATACAGGAACCCTACATACAAATGCATCACAGCAAGGTCATACTTCGCACAAATCCGAAGTTTCTGCCCAAAGTCATTTCCCCCTTCCATCTCAATCAATCAGTGGAATTACCTGTCTTCTTTTCGCAACCCCAATCTGTTGCGGAAAGGGCCTTACACACACTTGATGTGAAAAGGGCGTTGCTATACTACATACAAAGAACGCAACCCTTCAGGAAGACTAAACAATTGTTCGTTTCCTTCTCTCCACCACATAAAGGCAACCCCATTTCTAAATCAGGGATAGCTAGGTGGATTGTAAAATGCATACAGATTTGCTACCAAAAGGCTAAAAGAACATTATCTGTTCCGCCTAAAGCCCATTCTACAAGAAAGTTAGGGGCTTCTATGGCCTTTCTAGGGAATATACCCTTAGATGACATCTGCAAAGCAGCCACATGGTCTACACCGCACACCTTCACAAAACATTACTGTGTAGATGTGCATTCCAAGCAGCAAGCTAGAGTGGGCCAGGCTGTACTAAAGACACTATTTCAAACCACTGCAACGGATACCGGTGGTCGCCGCTAGGGTTGGGTACTGCTATATAATCTATGCTAAGTGTACAATCTGCAGCTCATATGCCTCGAACGGAATATGCTACTTACCAGTATGCATCTGTTCTTGGCATGTAGAGCTGCAGAGTTGTACACGCCCACCCGCCTCCCCGGCTACCTGTATCCGTTCCAGTACATCTTATTTAGATACTACACACATGGGTTTCTCACTGTGATTACCAAGCTCCATCATTTCCCTGTTGGCGAAAAACAATCTGAGGATGGAGCCGAACCCCATGCGCAGTACGGACCGAAGGAGGAGTCACCAAACTCGTGACTTCCAAAGACTGTCAAGAAGAAAAACAAGCTGCAAACATCCGGGCCCAACACCAGATGGCGATCTATGCTAAGTGTACAACTCTGCAGCTCTACATGCCAAGAACAGATGCATACTGGTAAGTAGCATATTCCTTATCTAGCATATAGCGACATTTAAAGCCATTATATTCACCTTTTCGATCCTCCACGATGATGCAAACGTCACAAAACAACATCTCATGCGATATACTATTACCACATATACTATTATTAATATGCGTACAGATTTTAGTTATAAGAGTTATTTAGCCATGCAATTAGCAGTATCCCACGTGTAGTTTGTGTTTTTATAATGTTGATTAACATACATGCAGCACTCGATTAAAATATTATAATTAACAGATTAATTAGTATTTTCATGCAAGAATAGAGAAGGTATACAAAATGTTGCACTACCTGCTCCATCAATCCCTCCTTTAGTGATTATATCACCACACTATCTAAAATGTTGTAAAAATTTTCTAAAAAGAAATTAATTTTTAAGTTTTGTTAGTTCATATTTCTGTTTCACCTATCTCTTCTTCTCTTGCTTTTCTATACATACTATCTTTCATTTCTTCTAATTCTTCAAATTTTCTTACTCGTCTTTTATTCTCTCTTTTTCAAGGTTTCTCTTTTTAAGTTTTTCGGTATTTTCTTTCTTTTGCAACATAAACATTCATAGTTTTAAAATTAATACTAAAAATATCACACATGTTAATGGAAATAGGATCTTACCTATAAATGTACTACCTAATTTTAATAGGAAATTTTTAATTAAGGAAATTTTCTTTCCAATCTTTTCCCAAACACCTTCAACCTCCAGTGGTGCAATTTCTTCATGCAAATCAGTTATATTTTTAATGTATGTCTTTAGATCTTGACTTTCGTCAGGAATGCAAGTACAACATTGTTGAACTTTCAGCATTCCACAGACTCCACCCTCTTTTGCCAAAATTATATCAAGGGCAAGTCGATTTTGCATTACCATGACACGCATGGAAACCATATCTGTATTTACTCATAAAAATCCTCAGACGGTGCTTGTTGACAAGCGATCCACTACTGTTGATAATTTTCTAATTTTGTGTGCATTCAGAGATATTCCCACTGCTGGTATCAATGCTCCAAAAATGTCTCCTACAATTTCTGACCAAGATTCTTTTTTTCTACGTGTTTGTTGACTGCCTAACTCATGTACACCATTTCTTCCTCTTCCCACATGGAATATCGTTGGGAAAACCAGGCCTATATAACATGTGCCATACCAATGGTCCGGTTACCGATAATATGCTTTGTTCCTGCAAATAAAATATAATCCAGGAAAGACTGGATCATTTCCTCCCTTAAATCCCCATCCACCCATGATTCGATATGTATCATGGCAATCACTTGTGCCTACAAAATATTTATCATATGCAGTTTGATTCCTTCTAATACACAACTTTCCTTTCGGAGGCCAATCAAAAGCCATTGTTGGACTAGCTTCTCCTTTCAAATGTTTTTCACTTTCAACGTCCCAAACTGTCTTTTCTTCTTTTCCTTCAGGTATTTTCCTTTGCATCTTTAATCTCCTTTCTTCAACCATATCTAAGAAAATCCTTTCCTCCTTCTTTAAGCTGCAAGTTAGATTATTTCTAAATATGGACTCTAATGTTCTTTAGTTTCTAAGAAAAATTCACCTAACACCTTTGCAGGTTTCACTTTATTCAATTTATTAACTACAGGTACTTGTGAAAATATGTTATCTACATCTGAAAAATAATATTCTAATTTCCCTATTTTGTAAAACAAACTTGCTATTACACTACATGTTATTCCATATGTTACTGGGAGGTGATGATAGGTCACTCCCTCAGACACAAATGCAGGTAACTGCATGCAGACGTAGCAGTCCCTCACGTCCATCGTCTTTACATATTCGTACAGTAATTTTGAAAATACATTGTTAGAAAAATCATTTATAGACCTGTCTTTATGTAAATAATTTCTATCTATTTTAGTCGGATATGCTTTCCGAATCTTTTCTACATTAGTTTTATTCTCACTATGTCCTTCTATTGTTTCTAGTGTAACCTTAAACGAAGTCATTAAAGCCAACCCACTCCATAGAAGCATTAGTAATCCCGTACAACAACAACACATTTTAAACCATCGTTTTAAAATACACATTTAGCTTTTCTACTTTCTGTTTGCCATTTTGTAAAATGATCAGTGTCTTTTGACTTAGCCTCTTCTACTTCACAACTAGTGTTGTCTAACCCAAGGCTCTAAGCACCTACTTGGTTCTATCAGTTATGTGTTTTCCAGTAATTTATTGTCTTTCCATTTGGATCACTTTTGGTCTCTTCAGTTTGGCATTTGATCGTCTTTCACTTTTCTTTCATAATCTTGATACAGAACTTCCTGAACATCCGTCTCTTCTCCAATGTCGTACAAGATAACTCTCAGGATTTCCGATTCTTCGTCTTCCTCAACCACTTCTGGTACAGTCACCTCTGGATTCCCTTGGCTATCCGCCTCTTCTTTTACTTCAGGCAGTGCCACATATGACCATTCCGGCGACTTATACTTCTGGTCAGGTTTTCTCGGTCTCTTATTTTCCTCTGCTGTTGTTTTTTCCCCGTCTTTCAATTTTTCTTGACTAGATACTTCATTCACTTGTTCAGCTCTAGATGAATGCACTCGTGTCAATCTGTATCTCAATCTCTTTATTTTGTTTGGCCAAATTTCATCTCTTGCTGATCTTTTCAATTTATTTCCCTTTTCATTTTTCTCAGCTCTCCATGCTCTCTTTCTCAGGACTCGACCTTCTGGTACTTCTTCATCACTGTCCTCTGATTCTGTTTCAACTTGACTTTTACTTTCAGCTGTTCTTCTTTCCACCACTTTTGTTATTTTCCCTACTTCTGTCCCTCCTCGTGGTTCTTCCACACAATCTTCCTGCTGACTAACCGTCCCTTCCTCTAACTGGAGGTGTGAATTCCCTACAACTCCTCGGGGGTCTTCCGCAAAAATCTTTCCCTCACTCTCTATATCTGACACCTGACCATCTACTTTTGTTACTTCAGGTGGAATTTCTCTCAACTTTCCATCCGGAACTTCCTTATCGAAAATGTCTTTGTCTCTTCACTGTTTTTCTCTTATACGGTATGTACTTGTGCTTGTTCAGTCTCTGAGTCTGAGCTGGTGTCAGAAATATGCAACTTCCTCCTCAAGGGAATGTTCTCTGGAGCAAAGGTCAAATTTGACTCCCCCCTTTCAGGATTTTGTCTTGTTCTCGTGTCCTCAGTATAAGATTCAGAACGAGTTTCTGATTCTTCAAAGTACTCTCCTTCCTTGTTATCCACTGGGTTTGGAATTCGCAGGGTATGACTAGCATGAATCCAGTTCTTTACTCCTGCACACTTCACAGCTGTTGTCATAGTTAAAATCACTTGTCGTGGTTTTTCCCCAACGTGGGACCAAACAGTTCCTTCCTCTGTGCACTTTGATTCTCACCCAGTCACCTGGGCTTAGATCATGAGCTGGCTTCTTTTCAAGGGTGGTGACATCCACAATGAACGGAGTCAGCCAACCCCTTGCAGTAATTCAACACCAAGTCATCAGATATAGGCAACAGCTTGTTGACTGGTATGAATACATGCCTCATTGCTCTCCCAATCACAATTTCATGGGGACTCAAACCTGTATTCCTATCTGGAATTGATCTAATAGTCATGAGTACCAGAGGCAAGACATCAGGCCATTTCAAACTTGTGGCTAAACACATCTACCCATCTAGAAAACAGACAGACCATTACTAAAACATATCTCAACCTGTTACAGGGGGGCATTTCAATGAAGTCAATTTGCATTCTGGTGAAAGGCCCTCCTTCTCGACCTATTGTTCCTAGACTTACCACTGTTTTTTTTCCAGGATTGAACTGTTGACATATAAGGCATCTTTGACAAAGGCTCTCATCTACAAGTCTGAATTTTGCATTATACCATGTTTGCTTGAACAATCTGATCATTGCGTCTCTCTCTACATGTGCTAGTCCATGATACAACCGTGCCATGGCAGACACCATGCTGTCAGGCATAACTGGTCTTCCATCCCGATAAACCCACACATGATCTCTTTCCCTTGGTGCACATCCTGCTTTTACCCACTGTCTCTTTTCCTCATCTCCTGCTTCTTCCTGTAACTGCCTCACTTCTTCCCATGTATTCACAATGTTAGTAAACAACAAGGGACATAAATTAATTTCCTTTTCTTTTGCCCGATTCACAGAGTTCTGATTGCGTGCGCAATATTAAATATGGTGTACCACAGGGGGCATCATTAAGCCCAACGCTATTTAATGTTTGTCTCCTCACTAGCTGCGATCGGGAAGAAGTGGGGCGTAGACATCTGCTCATACGCAGATGATACGCAATTTATGATTGCATTAAACGGTGAAGATGGTACTAAAAACAGATTACACAACTGTCTTTCTGAATTGTCTAGTTGGATGCAAAACCACTGTTTGAAGTTAAATGCCGACAAATCAGAGATTTTGCTATTCGGCGCTTCCCAGCAGCTTTGGGATGATACCTGGTGGCCCAACAGTCTTGGCACACCCCCCAAACCATCTCAGAAGGCGAAGAATCTGGGAGTCCACATTGACAATGCACTATCAATGAAAGACCATGTATAAATTACTTGCGGCAAAAGCTTTGCACTTCTGAAAATGCTTCGAAGAGTATTTCCCTGGATTCCCTTGGAATGCAGAAAGATCCTAGTCCAGTCACTACTAATTAGTAGACTGGATTACGGGAACTCACTATTCGTCGGCATGGCAGATTACCTATTTTCAAAACTACAGCTTGTTCAGAATGCGGCAGCGAAAGCTGTATGCAACAAGAGAAAATATGACTCAGCGACTTGCTGCCTGAGAACCCTACATTGGCTGCCAATGAGAGAAAGGGCCGCCTTCAAAATACTGTGCATTACTCACAGAGTACTGCACGACACCGGCCCGAACATTCTAAAACATAGAGTCAATTTCTATGTACCAAACAGAAACCTCCGATCCCAAACCGCCGCAAGAGCGGTAACCACCCGTATAAAAAAGGTCAGGACGGGAGGCCGTGCCTTCTCGCACTTAGCCGCAAATCTGTGGAACAATTTATCAACAGACCTAAGACTCACCGATGATTACCTCACCTTTAGGAAAAAACTTAAAACCATGTTGTTCCCTAACACTTGTTAACTATCCTGTCTATTCTCGGCAACACTCTGCACTCTGTCAATCTTAGCGCCATGATATCCTTTGGGATGAATGACAGCGCTTTAGAAATATCCTTACCATTACCATTACCTATTGAGCCATATCGTTGGCAAACTGGTTGCCAGCTGAAATATAATCTCTAGTCTTCGAATGTGCAGCACATTTCACAACAGCTAATTGCTTAGGCAGCTGTATCGCCTCAAGCAATTTCCCAACCACTTCAGCATTCCTTATAGGAGTTCCACTCGATGTCAAAAATCCTCTTTGGGACCAAATTTGCCCAAAGTCATGCACTACACCGAAGCCATATTGACTATTGGTTATCACAGTCACTCTCACATTCTTTCCCAACTTGCATGCTCTTGTAAACGCTAAAAATTCAGCAACCTGGGCTGATTTGATTCCTTTTAGGCAAGATGCTTCCAATACAGCTGATTCTGTACATACTGCATATGCTGCACTCAGAATTCCCTCATCTGTTCTCTAGCATGATCCATTCACGAACATCACATAGTCACTTTCTGTCACGGGTACATCTTTTATATCAGGACGTGGTTTGGTACAAAAATCAAGCACTTCCAAACAGTCATGATCCACATCTTCTCTGACTTCCACATTCTCAGTGTCAGGCAATAACGTTGAAGGATTCACATTCAGACATCTTACAAGGCTCACATTCGTTGCACCTAGGATGATTTTCTCGTATTTAGTCAGACGACTATGTGTCATGAACTGAGTGCGGCTCCTTGTTAAAAGGATTGCCACATCATGAGGTACAAACACTCGCACAGGATATCCCATCACAATTCCTTCACTCTGTTCCAGACTCTTACAGGTGGCTGCTACAGCTTTCAAACAACCAGGCAATGCTACAGCTACAGGATCTAGTATAGCTGAAAAATATGCAATTGGTCTCCTCAGTTTTCCATGTTTCTGTATTAATACAGAAAGTGCACATCCATTTCTTTCGCTGCAGTAGAGTTCAAACTCTTTCTCATAGTCAGGCATGCCAAGTGCTGGTGCCTCACACAAACTGTCTCTCAATTGTTTAAAGGCTGTTAACTCTTCTTTATTTAATTCAATGGGGTATTTTACATCACTTCTCGTCAAGCGTACCAAAGGTTTTGCAATCAGGGAAAAGTTACTTATCCACTGACGACAATATCCAACCATTCCAACAAACAGTGTCACTTCTCTTTCCGTCATTTGGGCTCTCATTCCTTTAATTATCTTGATTCTATCTGCAGTTACTTCTCTCAGTCCTTTTTCAATTTTGTGGCCTAAATATTGTACTTCTTTCTGACAGAATTGCAATTTCGATGGGGATACTTTAAGTCCTCCATCTGCCAAATGATTTAGCAATGCTATGGTATCCACTACACAACTTCTCTAGTTTTTGACGCCACAAGTAGGTCGTCAATATACTGCACCAGTACTGAGCTCTCGGGCATCTCTAGATCGTCTAAGGACTTTTTCAATATCTGGTTAAATATTGAGGGGCTCTCTGTATACCCCTGTGGGATTCGGCACCATGCCAAAATACGTTCACCAAACCGGAACGCAAAAGTCTGACTCTAACGATGCAATGGGATGGAAAAGAAAGCATGACACAGATCAATTACTGTGTACCATTCTGCATCATGAGGAATCTGATACAAAATCACAGATGGATTTGGTACAATAGGACAACATGACACAATTTTGTTTATTTTTCTCAAGTCTTGCACTATTCTAAACGTTCCATTAGGCTTTTTCAGGACCATAATTGGTGAATTACATGGACTACGCATTATTTCTCTCAAAATACCTTGTTTAATCATTTTCTCTAATATAGGAGTAACTCCTTCAATTATTTTGGGTGTCGATTTATACTGAGGAATATTTGAGTAACTTATTCCTTCCTTTACAGTCACTTTTGCAGGATCTACATTTTTCAATAATCCCACATCTTCTCCTGTGAAATCCCAGACTTCCGCTTTTACTGTCTTTTTCAGCTCTTTGGGTAGTTCTTCAGGGTTAAATACAGCAAATGCCTCAGTAATCTCAGGTTCCATATTAGCCATAGTCATTTTATACAGTACATCTTTATCAGCGGTCTCGAATGCTATACCGTCGGGAGTGCTAAATATGGTGCAATTCTTTTTGCACAGCACATCTCTTCCTAGCAAATTTACAGGGCTTGAATCGCACATGACAAAGCGGTGCATTTCAGAAAATTTCCCTATGTTAACTTTTACTGGTTCAGTGAGATACGTTTTAATCTGTCTGTTGGATACTCCAACTACTTGGATTGTTTTGTCAGAGGGAGGAAGATTTTTAACATCAGCTGACCTAACAGTTGAACGAGTAGAACCAGTATCTACTAGGAAAGTAATATTTTCATCATTTACCTTTCCATCCACAAAAGGACCTGTCTGGTCTAGTTCTAGAGTTGCGCCAAGTACGCACTCTTCTTCCTGCCCTCGGCACCGTCAATAGCTTTCTTCCGATTCACTCTCATCGCGTTGTAGCCAGTACTGCGAAACAGCACTAGCGCGCGGCAGCTTAGTTACCTGTTCTTCGTTGTAGAATCCTGTCTCATTACTGTATTTCTGAGGATTTACGCTCTATGGAAAAGGCGGTTTTGGCGCCTGATTCTGTTGGGCAACAACCTGCTGCTGTCGCTGTGGTTGACAACTCACCTCTTTCTGCACCTATGAATTCAATGATGCATTATCCCCATTAGCACTCGGGGGAAATTTACACTCTGTTTTCCAATGCCCTATTCTTCCGCAATTATGACATGGCCATTTCTTTTTGGCTTCTTCTATATTAAATTGTCCCTTTCCTTTTCCAACATTAAATTTAGGTTTCATACCTGCACCATTTGCCTGTTCAATCAATTGAGCTTCCTGTCTTTCTGCCACTTTTACCTGTGCCCACATGGCCTTTTCTTTTAATTTACGCTGTTTTGCTTCAATTTCATCACTAAAATATTTTGCATGTCTCAGTACTTCATCTATCTTTTTATTTTGCCAGTCCACTGTATGCTGTTTAATCATTTCACTTATTTCTGGACGCAGCCCATATACAAATCGATATACAAAGTGAGTCAAATCTTTTTCACTCAAATTTTCATCACCACAAAACTGTTTAAAGTCAAGAATTAACCTTTCATAATAGGCATGTACCGATTCTTTAGCTTCTTGATGAGTTCGGTCAATTTTTACCCAATCAGTCTCTTTGGGAGGTACTTTGTTTTTTAGAAAGGAATTACCTGTTCATATTTTTTCATTACTTCGGGATCAGGGGCACCTGTTTTTGGGTCTCTAGGGTACTCTTGTGTAGGCCAGCTAATCATTATTTTACATTCTGTCCATAAATCTGCTGGTACTATTTTGTCAAAAAGACTTTTTAAATCAATCCATACTTTACAAACCTATCTACCTGCCTATACCACTCGAATGGCTTTTCACGGAATCGAGGAAAATCATTGGTAAATGACAAAATATCTTGTCTAGTCCAAGGGACATTTACATATCCTCCACCTGGAATCTCTCTCATGGGACATTCTGTTACTACTTTTTCCTTTTCTCTCACTGGGAAAGCTGCAAACGTGTTGTCTGAGACATCATCTCGTTTTCAAAACCACCTACTTTTCCATTTATCTACATCTCCCCATTTTCTTAACAAAATGATTGTATTTAATCTGAGTTGTTCGTCCTGCGGTATTCAGATTTTCAATATCTTTTTCAGAAAAATCTACTCTGTATGGTTTTTGTAAAGTCTTTACTCTTTCAAAGTCTATACCCATTTCATTTGCCACTTCTTCTAGTCTTTCGTGTAGATGCTTTGCTCTCCAGGTTATACTTTTACATAAAAATAATAATTATTCATCCTTATAGGCTTTTAACTTCTCCGTGGGGATAGTCCCTACTATTAATTCTTCCAAAACAATCTTCAGCTTGGCCACATCTATAGATTGGGATTCTGTATCTTTCCGCTGTAAACTCCTCAACCATTCACTTAATTCTTCTGAAGTAGATCCTACTGGATTTTTCTCACTACTTGGTTGTTCTGAACTCTTGGGTGAATCTGGGACTGATTCTGTCGTCATTATTATTCAATCCACTAAACTTTGATTTACTGTCAAGTTTTTAGGCATACTTTGTTCTGAAATACCTGCTGTTTGTTTCCATGGGTTCTCATCTGAACCTTTTCTTGGCCTCTCGGTCTGTTTATTACTGTTATAAGGAATCATCAGACAATGCTCACTATCCTTCTGTTTATCAAAAATGGGCATTACAGGTCCTATAGTTACAGGAACAGTTACGGCTTCCAAGTTTTTGGTCAATTCCCTAATCTGTTCAGTTAGCTCTAAGGTGGTTTTCGCTAGTTCAGCTGAATTTTCATTACCCATTTTACCATGTTGTGTTTTATCTATTTCTCTAAAAGGATTGTTTCTTCCTACTTCTTGTGGTACTGATTCAAATTTTATATTTCGTGGAGTCTCTCTCATTGGGGCACTTGGTGTCAATAATGTGGAATCTGCTTGATATGGGGGTGGATTTTTATAAAACATGTGATCAAGAACATCATCCTCCGATTCATGCACACCATACCCTCCTGACTCGGTATTATTTCTCTTTTCCATACATTTTCTACTGCTAATCTCTTCAGCATTTCTCACAGGAAACAAACCCTCAGTCATATTTGCGCTTCGCCATCTCCTCATTCTATCATCATGATTTTCCTGTCCATATGATCTTCCAAACATATATTTGTACCTTCCGCCACTCCTCTGCCGTTCTCTGTCATGCATCTCGTCCTCCCATTCTGTCAATGCTTCAAACTGAGTTGGTCTAGGTCTCGGTTCTAGATTCATCATTCTTTCTCTCAAATTTCTCAAAACCGCTAAATTAAATGAACCATGTTCCGGAAATGCTAAGACTCCATCATCTTTTGTATACTTTGCCCAATTGTCCAACCAATTACATGTATGATAGCCTTATTTCGCAACCATGAAGGATGCGGGCGATTTCGGTGGGGGAAGCAACTGTCCCTCTCTAGTCACAATCGGTTTGTCCTTTTTAAATAAACTCTTGATCTTTCCAAACCAGGATTTTTTTTCTTTTTCTGGCGGATCGTAATACATCATTTTGTCTTTTCTGTATCGCTAGATTTTTCCCTACGACTATTGTGCTGTTTTAACCAATCGTAGCGTGACTTACACTAACGTACCAATCCGGAGCGTCTACGTCACTTCTGTAATTCTCCACTCTCAGCGCGACATACACTAACCAAATTTATCGGCAAACTTTCTTACGTTCTTTCTGACTCCCAAATCTGTTAGTAACGACATAAAAAACGCCACCATTATCTGTTTCGCTAACAAAAGAATAGTTGATGACCTTTCTTACAAGAATTCCATCTTTCCCGAGAGCAGCAAACAATCTGCCCTACTACGGAATTGTTACATCCGTTGATAAAGTAGCACTTCCCTCTACCTTACCCTTCTAACAAGCATTAGTTAACCGTTTCTCTAGAATTAAGAGACCTGTTGCAGACGCTCTGCTCCTGAGAAATAAAACCAGAGTTTGGCAATAAACCTGAATGCTATTTCATTCACGCACTTTCATACGGAAAATGTAGTTTATTCACACAGAATTCTGTCTTTCCCGAGAGCAGCGAACAATCTGCCCTACTACAGAATTATGTCACTTGTTAATAAAGTAGCACTTCCCTCTACTTTATCCTTCTAACAAGCTTAGGGAACACCTATTACCTTTCCAGTGATAAGCGTAATCAGAGTGCCTTTTGGACTCCTGGTAACTAAGACCAAAATTTCACAGGTGTCCTTCGCTACCAATACACCCCTTTCATACAGAAAAGTCCCTAGCAGTAACACACGACGATGTTACCAAATCGAACCCAGACAATGCGTTGTGCAACTCCAATCGTCACACGTTTTCCCCGTGTACCTACCTCTGCCCTACTACGGAATCGTTACAAACTTCCGACTTCCTACATCCCAGAAGTCGTCAAACAACATGGAACTCAACGCGACTCAACATAGAATGTTAATACATAAACCTATACTTATCCACAGTCAATAATCAATAAGCAATTTACAAGCAATAATCGCCAAACCAATATAATAACCATCATACTGCTACCAGAAAAACTGATCCAGCGCAAGACTGGGAAGTAAGGAAGAACATATACCAATATCCTCCCTGCGTCGCAGACCCGTCGTCACGCACACTCATTCATACACGCAGTCATTGGTGGGGCCCATAACACCAACTTACACACGTCACCATTCACGAGTCTACACACACAGGAGGGATGAGTAATTCAAGCGCTGGACATGTGGGGGAACACCTTATAACCTATAGGGAGAGAAGAGTTATTTTTACAAAATATACATTAACATTCGTTGCCTATAGCTCCCTAATCCCAAACATCAAGGCACTCCACCCACTTGGTCGGCAGACCAATTAGTTGGATTGGTTGATGGTGATTTAGAACCAGCTAAAACACATTTTAAGAATTAGAATCCTTATTTCTCTTAATGAAAAACCACAAACTCATATTTTCTTGTTAATCAATATTTGTTTATCTAAATTTTCATAATGATTTATATTTGCATTTTTCTCGTCAAAGTTCAGAACTTCTAGATCAATTTAAGTTAATCGCAGAACATCATATTTACCTAATCTGGCTATCTGGGGTCCTCTAATTCATTGGCTCTGCATAACCGAGTTTGTTGTAAATTGTCCGAATAAAGCAGGCCAAGGCTCAAAGTCCAAAGTCATCTGCTCAGCACGTTACAGTCCCAAATTTTATCAAAGGACCAGAAATCGTGCAAGCATCTATCATAGCCTCTGAGTTTTGGAAAAGTTTGCAGTCATCAAGCGGTCAGGCAGCATCTGGACCATCAAGAAAAAGGCGTCGCCTCCCCTCCCTAACCTACTATCCTTTTTATAATGAAAATCAGGTTAACATGATACATTTTTTAGGCCAAGAACAGTGGTGATTTGCTGGTTGGGGATCGTCCGCTTCTTATTCCCAGATTCTCAGTACAGTCCGAGGGATGAGGTCACTAGTCCGCTCTAGTATCGACTTGTTCCGGTCTACTGTAAGCTTGATTGTTCCCTTATCTTGGCAGACCACCAAATTCTTATCCTTGACCGGGAACATGATGAGTAAAGGTCGCTAAGAAGTTTACGATACCGTCCGAACATGCGCAGTTGACTCCGCGCTTCACGAGACTGTGGCCACTTCTGTATGCGGTGTCAGCCACCATCTTGGATTAGGCCCAGATGTCAACTTCAGCGAAACAAACACAAAAGAATAATTAATACATAAAAATGACGATTCTAATGTTAACCCCCTTACTAATCCCTTTATGTATTAGTATTTATCTAGCATATAGCGACATTTAAAGCCATTATATTTACCTTTTCGATCCTCCACGATAATGCAAACATCACAAAGCAACATCTCATGCGATATACTATTACCACATATACTATTATTAATATGCGTACAGATTTTAGTTATAAGAGTTATTTAGCCATGCAAATAGCAGTATCCCACGTGTAGTTTGTGTTTTTATAATGTTGATTAATATACATGCAGCACTCGTTTAATAATATAATTAACAGATTATATAATTAGTATTTTCATGCAAGAATAGAAAAGTTATACAAAATTTTGCACTACCTGCTTCATCATATGCATCCTTACACGAACGATTGTTCAGTATAGAAAGCATATTGGCTACAAGAAACAACAAGCATTTGCAATGCAATAGGTCTCGCTAATTACGCAAGTTTAAGCTATTGGCATTGTAAATGACAATGCCTTTTATTTATGTTTTAAAAACGAAAACAAAAATGAAAGGCATTGTTATTTGCAATGTGAATAGCTCAAACTCGCGTAAATGCGAGACCTATTGCATTGTAAATGCTTGTTCTTTCTGCAATGCCTTTACACTTTTAATAAACCTTCATAGTTTCCATTTTAATTATTTTCAGTCTTCATTGCAAAGCCTAATGTGCTTTACGTCTAATTCTGAGGTGTTATTTGATATTAAGTTTCCATATTGACCAAGTCCAGTTGTGGAGCAACAAACTCCTTAAAGGATTAACACCTCTCCCGGTTCATCAATTGTGTTTAAGATTGAAAACCACAATATAAGCACTACATCTGTATCAAAGCAGTCTACATAACAGAAAGACGTGTTTAAAGCATCGACAGCAGACAGTCAAGTCATTTGCATCTACTTATTTTCCTTCTTTAAACTGAGTAAATATAATAAGTCCAGATACACCCTGTGAAACGTGCTAACGTCCTCTTCAAATAGAAAACCCAAATACTTATTATTTCTCTTCCCAGTATTCGAAGTATCGCCAGAATACAGTCACATATCTCCTCATTAATCGAAGGTTAGTTAGCATTCCCGGGGGAGGGGGTGGTCGCAGAGCAACGTAAGAGCTAGACAGCAAGCGAAGAACCACACCTGCACGCGTCCTCTAGAGCCGGGATAAGTAAAGCGCCTATGGCTGGGCACCTGTAGCACACGATCTTTCTCTCATTAGAAGCTTTGCGCCTCCAATAAGCTAGCCCCAGTCACCAACCGTCTACCAGCGCGTCGATGCTGTTGCTCTACGCGGGCATTAGTTGGGCTACCTCCTCCCTGTGTCAGCACATTGTGCAGTTGGTTTGGCTGTGACTCAGTAGACCCCCCTCTGCCTTACCGCGGATCCGGCACTGCGGGCAGGGATTTCAACTGCTCGGGGGCCGGGGGTGAGTGTACAGCGGTTCAGCCCCCATCCCAGCAAGTGGCGGATTGTAGGGAGGGTGCGCGTTGTCTACCGTGCCAGCTGCTTGGACCCCAACCGCCACATCACAAGAATCGCGTGAGTCCCGGCGCGTGGCCGCTCCTCCCCGCCTCAAGCCCTGCCCACGGAATCCATGCTGCCGGGGCGTGTGAGCACCTGCACCCGTGGGAGCGGCTATGGAGGAAGAAGAGTTGATGGAAGAGATGATGCTGGCCATGGCAGAGATCCCTGTGAGTACCGCGGCATCTTGGGGAGGGAGGGTTGGGTGCGCCTGGTATGGGTAGGAACTCAAACGTTTTTCGTGCCATATTGGCCCTCAGCCTTCTTACAACCATTTGTCCCTCCCCCATAACTGCCTGTGATCTGCGGCATTGTGGACTGTGCCCTCAGGGAGCAGGGTCAGCCCTGCCTCCCCCCCAGTATTCCGCAGGATATTGTTTTCTTTCTGCCCCTGAGGGATGATTTTAAGCAGCGATAAGCGGTGGTAGATAAGCCTGTCAACTGTTTAGTTATCGGGTTGAAAACTGTAACTCGATGTGCATAAAATAGTGTTCGAGGCATGTGGGCTGCTGAATTCATATCTGTGCATAGATCGCTGCCTAGTGTTGGGTCCGAATGTTTGCACGTTGTTGTCCTGGAAGAGTCTTCGAAGTATCCTGGGATAGGTGACTCCTCCCCTGGACCACAGTGCGCATGGGCATCCTCTCCATCCTCAGATTGTTTTTTTCCGCCATTGGGTTCGGATGTGCTTATCTTGACTCAAGTTAGGAAAAACTTTTTACAGGCCAAAAGGCCTTTAGTTCGCGTCGGTACTGTTCCCGATCGGTATCGATAGTTATTTGTTAGTTTACTAACTTCAAGAACAACTTTTTCGCATCATACCCGACCATCGACCCGACATCGGCGATGGAATCGAGGACACCATTCAAGCGGTGTCCTGTATGCAATGCGAAATATCCCCATGTCGACGTCCACCCGGTGTGCAACAAATGCCTTTCACCGGATCACGACGAGTCCACATGTATGGCCTGTGCCCGATTCCGATCCAAGAAGACTCTACGGAATCGACGAGCAGCGAGACTTGAAGCGCAGCAGGCGGCACCGGCCCCGACCAACATCTTCAGCGCCGAGGACGAAGATGTCGAAGACGTTGAGCACCTACCCTCCAGCCCCGCTTCCGAACACGACTCCGGATCGGAAGACATCGAAGAACGACTCTTTCACAGAGACGAAGCCGACACCGAGGTAGGAGACTACGATGAGGCCTTCTAGATCAATTTAAGTTGATCGCGGAACATCATATTTACCTAATCTGGCTATCTGGGGTCCTCTAATTCATTGGCTCTGCATAACCGAGTTTGTTGTAAATTGTCCGAATAAAGCAGGCCAAGGCTCAAAGTCCAAAGTCATCTGCTCAGCACGTTACAGTCCCAAATTTTATCAAAGGACCAGAAATCGTGCAAGCATCTATCATAGCCTCTGAGTTTTGGAAAAGTTTGCAGTCATCAAGCGGTCAGGCAGCATCTGGACCATCAAGAAAAAGGCGTCGCCTCCCCTCCCTAACCTACTATCCTTTTTATAATGAAAATCAGGTTAACATGATACATTTTTTAGGCCAAGAACAGTGGTGATTTGCTGGTTGGGGATCGTCCGCTTCTTATTCCCAGATTCTCAGTACAGTCCGAGGGATGAGGTCACTAGTCCGCTCTAGTATCGACTTGTTCCGGTCTACTGTAAGCTTGATTGTTCCCTTATCTTGGCAGACCACCAAATTCTTATCCTTGACCGGGAACATGATGAGTAAAGGTCGCTAAGAAGTTTACGATACCGTCCGAACATGCGCAGTTGACTCCGCGCTTCACGAGACTGTGGCCACTTCTGTATGCGGTGTCAGCCACCATCTTGGATTAGGCCCAGATGTCAACTTCAGCGAAACAAACACAAAAGAATAATTAATACATAAAAATGACGATTCTAATGTTAACCCCCTTACTAATCCCTTTATGTATTAGTATTTATCTAGCATATAGCGACATTTAAAGCCATTATATTTACCTTTTCGATCCTCCACGATAATGCAAACATCACAAAGCAACATCTCATGCGATATACTATTACCACATATACTATTATTAATATGCGTACAGATTTTAGTTATAAGAGTTATTTAGCCATGCAAATAGCAGTATCCCACGTGTAGTTTGTGTTTTTATAATGTTGATTAATATACATGCAGCACTCGTTTAATAATATAATTAACAGATTATATAATTAGTATTTTCATGCAAGAATAGAAAAGTTATACAAAATTTTGCACTACCTGCTTCATCATATGCATCCTTACACGAACGATTGTTCAGTATAGAAAGCATATTGGCTACAAGAAACAACAAGCATTTGCAATGCAATAGGTCTCGCTAATTACGCAAGTTTAAGCTATTGGCATTGTAAATGACAATGCCTTTTATTTATGTTTTAAAAACGAAAACAAAAATGAAAGGCATTGTTATTTGCAATGTGAATAGCTCAAACTCGCGTAAATGCGAGACCTATTGCATTGTAAATGCTTGTTCTTTCTGCAATGCCTTTACACTTTTAATAAACCTTCATAGTTTCCATTTTAATTATTTTCAGTCTTCATTGCAAAGCCTAATGTGCTTTACGTCTAATTCTGAGGTGTTATTTGATATTAAGTTTCCATATTGACCAAGTCCAGTTGTGGAGCAACAAACTCCTTAAAGGATTAACACCTCTCCCGGTTCATCAATTGTGTTTAAGATTGAAAACCACAATATAAGCACTACATCTGTATCAAAGCAGTCTACATAACAGAAAGACGTGTTTAAAGCATCGACAGCAGACAGTCAAGTCATTTGCATCTACTTATTTTCCTTCTTTAAACTGAGTAAATATAATAAGTCCAGATACACCCTGTGAAACGTGCTAACGTCCTCTTCAAATAGAAAACCCAAATACTTATTATTTCTCTTCCCAGTATTCGAAGTATCGCCAGAATACAGTCACATATCTCCTCATTAATCGAAGGTTAGTTAGCATTCCCGGGGGAGGGGGTGGTCGCAGAGCAACGTAAGAGCTAGACAGCAAGCGAAGAACCACACCTGCACGCGTCCTCTAGAGCCGGGATAAGTAAAGCGCCTATGGCTGGGCACCTGTAGCACACGATCTTTCTCTCATTAGAAGCTTTGCGCCTCCAATAAGCTAGCCCCAGTCACCAACCGTCTACCAGCGCGTCGATGCTGTTGCTCTACGCGGGCATTAGTTGGGCTACCTCCTCCCTGTGTCAGCACATTGTGCAGTTGGTTTGGCTGTGACTCAGTAGACCCCCCTCTGCCTTACCGCGGATCCGGCACTGCGGGCAGGGATTTCAACTGCTCGGGGGCCGGGGGTGAGTGTACAGCGGTTCAGCCCCCATCCCAGCAAGTGGCGGATTGTAGGGAGGGTGCGCGTTGTCTACCGTGCCAGCTGCTTGGACCCCAACCGCCACATCACAAGAATCGCGTGAGTCCCGGCGCGTGGCCGCTCCTCCCCGCCTCAAGCCCTGCCCACGGAATCCATGCTGCCGGGGCGTGTGAGCACCTGCACCCGTGGGAGCGGCTATGGAGGAAGAAGAGTTGATGGAAGAGATGATGCTGGCCATGGCAGAGATCCCTGTGAGTACCGCGGCATCTTGGGGAGGGAGGGTTGGGTGCGCCTGGTATGGGTAGGAACTCAAACGTTTTTCGTGCCATATTGGCCCTCAGCCTTCTTACAACCATTTGTCCCTCCCCCATAACTGCCTGTGATCTGCGGCATTGTGGACTGTGCCCTCAGGGAGCAGGGTCAGCCCTGCCTCCCCCCCAGTATTCCGCAGGATATTGTTTTCTTTCTGCCCCTGAGGGATGATTTTAAGCAGCGATAAGCGGTGGTAGATAAGCCTGTCAACTGTTTAGTTATCGGGTTGAAAACTGTAACTCGATGTGCATAAAATAGTGTTCGAGGCATGTGGGCTGCTGAATTCATATCTGTGCATAGATCGCTGCCTAGTGTTGGGTCCGAATGTTTGCACGTTGTTGTCCTGGAAGAGTCTTCGAAGTATCCTGGGATAGGTGACTCCTCCCCTGGACCACAGTGCGCATGGGCATCCTCTCCATCCTCAGATTGTTTTTTTCCGCCATTGGGTTCGGATGTGCTTATCTTGACTCAAGTTAGGAAAAACTTTTTACAGGCCAAAAGGCCTTTAGTTCGCGTCGGTACTGTTCCCGATCGGTATCGATAGTTATTTGTTAGTTTACTAACTTCAAGAACAACTTTTTCGCATCATACCCGACCATCGACCCGACATCGGCGATGGAATCGAGGACACCATTCAAGCGGTGTCCTGTATGCAATGCGAAATATCCCCATGTCGACGTCCACCCGGTGTGCAACAAATGCCTTTCACCGGATCACGACGAGTCCACATGTATGGCCTGTGCCCGATTCCGATCCAAGAAGACTCTACGGAATCGACGAGCAGCGAGACTTGAAGCGCAGCAGGCGGCACCGGCCCCGACCAACATCTTCAGCGCCGAGGACGAAGATGTCGAAGACGTTGAGCACCTACCCTCCAGCCCCGCTTCCGAACACGACTCCGGATCGGAAGACATCGAAGAACGACTCTTTCACAGAGACGAAGCCGACACCGAGGTAGGAGACTACGATGAGGCCTTAGGGGCCGAAGAGAGTAGCTCCGGTGACGAGCAAGGCCTACCCGTACAGACTGAGGATATCCCAGTGCGTCAGTCTATGGCTCCGGTCGAGGGATCGCCTTCGGGCCTTACCCAAGACCTATCCCGCAGTTCTTCGGCCCCGCCCTCTGGCCCGGCCTCGGACATTCAGCGGCAGCCATTACTACCCAAAACGACTGGTTTCCCTTCATCGAAACCGAAAGCCGTATTGGTTCATCAGAAACCGAAACTGAAAGTGACACTGGTCGGATCGAAGCCCACCACACCTTCGACGCCAGCCAAACCCGTCGGCGCCGAGCGCACCAAACGGGACTTCGGTGCCGAGCTTGCAGCAGCCGATGTCGGCGCCGACACACGGATAAAGACCATCGGTACCGCCAAACCGCCTCGGCTCCCGGCACCGAAACAATCGGCTCCGGCCACAAAGGTCAAAATGGCTGCTGCGTCTCACACCGCTTCGAAAGCAGCACCAAAGACACAATCATCGACGCCGTCGACAGCTACTACCTCTCCCCGACTCGATGACCCAGTGGCGCCGAAAAAGTCCACGCCCGCCTCTACAGAACCGGTCGGCGCCAAAGAACTGTCGGCGCTCCAGGTGCGGCAAGTTGCAGCGTCCTTGCAACGCATCAAAGACAAGGCAGCCCTCCGGGACACGTCAGGCTCCGAACCGAAAAAAGCTCAAAAAGCTTCTCCGGCACCGGCCAACATCACTTTTGGCCTGCCACCATCCACGGCGCCAAAACTGTTCGAAATCAGAACACGTGTCACCCACACCAGAATTACACCTGCCGAACGCTCTCCTACGGAGACGTCACCATCACACATCATCGATGCCGACACCGGCAGAATGATGCTCCACAAGAGGAGAATAACTTCTGAGCCAGCTTTGGACTCCTACCGGATCCCGCTAAAGAAAAAGCTGCCAGTGGATTCAGAACCAGTTCTTTACGAACCTCTCCATACCGCTTACCAAGATCCACAGTCCTTCTCTCCGACACACTCCGAAACCGACGTTTTGGAGGACTACATGGGTGACCACGTCCCCTACCCCGGAGAGCTGGACCCTGAAGGCCAACAGGACCCTGACCAGGCTTGGGATGACCCTGTAGACCCCGGTGCACCTATGGATACAGAGGACACGCAGCTATATGGCGCAAAAACGTCTCCCACAGAGGACACTGCCGCATTGAACGCCCTCATTGAACGTGCTGCGGCCAATCATGGTGTGCAACTCCACTCTGACACCATCGAGGACGATTTTCTCATGGACACTTTCGCATCCTCAGAAAGGAATATCAAAACTCTACCCATGTTGAAAGGTGTCCTCAAACCAGCAAAGGACATTTTCAAAGAACCCACCAGGGCAAGAGTAATAAACCCCAGAATCGACAAAAAATATAGGTCGGCACCTGGGGACCCTACTTACATTAGAGGCCAGTTGCCACTGGATTCCATAGTAGTCGCGAACGCTCGCAAACGGGCGCACTCTCAAACAACAGGGGATGCTCCTCCCCCGGACAAAGAGTCCAAGGTGCTAGAGACCTCCGGCAAACGGGTTGCAGCCCAAGCAGCTAACATATGGGGTATTGCCAATACTCAGGCGCTCCTAGCTCGCTATGATCGCGCACATTATGACACATTAGAAACATTGCTACAACATCTCCCTGACCAATACAAAGAGGGAGCAGAGATCCTCATCAGAGAGGGACAACTCCTCACCAACGCATCCATTAAGTATGCGCTGGATGCCGCAGATACAGCTGCCAGAGCCATAAACACTAGCGTCATGTTACGACGACACGCCTGGTTACGAATCTCCGGATTCAAACCTGAGGTACAAAATAACATCCTCAACCAGCCGGTCAACCCCGACTACTTATTCGGCCCAGAGGTTGACACCACCCTAGAAAAAATAAAAAAGGACACAGACACTGCAAAGTCCATGGGGGCTCTCCAAACGCAGACCTTTCGGAGCGGTTCCTTTCGTCGCCCCGGAAATAGAGGAGCAGGTAGAGGACAGGGGTCACAGCAAACCTACAACAAGGGAAACACACAAAGTTCCTACGATAAAAACACCCGGGGTGGATATCGTGGCTCAAGCACAAAGGGCAGAGGACGCGGATACGGCAACACCAGGTCCTCCCCCAAGAACAAACAGTGACGCCCTCTCCCTTCCTCCCGACCACATAACACCTGTCGGGGGAAGGCTACAAAGGTTCCTGTCCACGTGGAACTCCATCACCACGGACAGGTGGGTCAAATATATTATCAAACACGGTTACTGCCTAGAATTAACCTCAACTCCACCCACAATACCCCCAAAAAACCGTCCTATGTCCTCAGAGCACTTAACGCTATTACGGCAGGAGGTGCTAAGTATGCTACAAAAAGGCGCAATAGAGGTCGTACCCGTCCACGAGCAAGGTACGGGGGTGTACTCCCTGTACTTTTTAATACCGAAAAAGGACGGGTCACTCAGACCTATACTAGACCTGAGACCCCTCAACCGCTACATTCTCTCGGAGCATTTCCACATGCTCACCCTACAACAAGTCCTCCCACTGCTCAAACAGGGAGACTTCCTAGCCACGCTAGACCTCAAAGATGCATATTTCCACATACCCATTCACCCGTCACACAGGAAATATCTCAGGTTCACTATTCAAGGGCAGCACTACCAATTCAAGGTTCTTCCCTTCGGCGTGACAACAGCGCCCAGAGTTTTCACAAAGTGCCTGGCTACTGTGGCCGCACATTTACGGAGGCAACACATTCATGTCTACCCCTACCTGGACGACTGGCTTGTTCAGGCAAAGTCAGCCCAGCAATGTGCCAGCCACATGTCCCGCACCATTCACCTTCTTCACAGTCTGGGGTTCTCACTAAATTACCCCAAATCCCATCTCCAACCCGCACACGTACAACAGTACCTAGGTGCGACCATAGACACTCTGGCGGCCACAGCTCAGCCGAATTTAGTGAGAATCAACAGCATGCAAATGCTGATTTCCAAGTTCAAACCCCAACACTCCCTTCCCGCGCGAGTGTTCATGCAGTTGATAGGCATGATGGCCTCCTGCATTTTCATAGTCCCACACGCGAGACTACATATGCGCCCGCTTCAGGAGTGCTTAGCACGTCAATGGAATCAGGCTCAAGGACAACTAAAAGACCTAGTGTTGGTGAGCGGTCGGGCATACAACTCTCTGCATTGGTGGAATCCACAAAACCTTTGCAAGGGCCGACCGTTCCAACAGCCTGTTCCACAAATACTGACAGCGGACACGTCTCTCCAGGGATGGGGAGCTCATGTACTCAATTACACAGTGCAGGGACTATGGACAACACAACAAAAGAAGATGCACATCAACCTTCTAGAACTGATGGCAATCTTCCTGGCTATGAAAGCATTCAAAGTACACTTGTGCAACAAAGTCGTGTTGATCCGGACGGACAACATGACCGCCATGTACTACATACAGAAGCAGGGAGGAACACACTCTCCACAGTTGTCTCATCTGGCTCAGAGCATGTGGAAGTGGGCCATTCAGAGGAACATGTTCCTCATGGCGGAACACCTCCCCGGCAAGGACAACCAGATGGCGGATCTGCTCAGCAGACACAGCCACCAGATGCACGAGTGGGAGTTACACCCATCACTACTCCAGCTGTACTTCCAGCAGTGGGGTCACCCAGACATAGACCTATTCGCCACAAGCGAAAACGCAAAATGCCAAAGCTTTGCCGCCAGGTTCCCACATCCGCAGTCGCAGGGCAATGCGATATGGATGAACTGGTCCGGCAGATTTGCGTACGCTTTTCCCCCCGCACCACTGATACCGCTGGTGGCACGCAAACTCAGACAGCACTCACTGACACTCGTCCTGGTTGCTCCAACGTGGGCACGCCAGCCATGGTACACCACCTTTCTCGAACTTTCCGTGGTGCCGCATCAAAGGCTGCGGATCAAACCCGCGCATTTGACGCAGAACCATGGAGAGATTCAGCACCCAGATCCGCAACAGCTGAACCTGGCAATCTGGCTCCTGAAGTCCTAGAGTTTGGCTACCTAAACCTGCCACCTGACTGTATGGACATCATTAAGGAGGCCAGGAGACCCACTACCAGAGCTTGCTATGCAGCCAAATGGAAAAGATTTGTCATTTATTGCAACAATAATGACATTAACCCGCTAGACTCATCCATCCAAAACATAATTTGTTACCTCTTACACCTATACCGATGCAATCTGGCATACACCTCAATACGTGTCCATTTGACCGCAATATCAGCCTATCTCCAGAACAGGCAGCACCTCTCTTTATTCAGAGTGCCAGCCATCAAAGCATTCTTGGAAGGACTCAAACGAGTAATTCCTCCAAGCCACCCACCAGCTCCAATGTGGAACCTCAACTTGGTCCTCACACGCCTGATGGGTCCACCCTTCGAACCTCTACACTCATGCGAGATTCAATTCCTCACCTGGAAAGTAGCTTTCCTAGTAGCAATCACTTCTTTGAGGAGAGTTAGTGAACTCCAGGCACTAACCGTTCAAGAGCCATTTATACAAGTTCACGCCAACAGGGTCGTACTACGCACCAACCCCAAATTCATGCCCAAGGTGATATCGCAGTTCCACATGAATCAAACTATTGAACTGCCTGTTTTTTCTTTCAAAGCCCACAAACTGTCGCAGAAAGAGCACTCCATACACTAGATGTAAAGAGAGCCCTCATGTACTATATCGACAGGACTAAGGTCTTTAGGAAGACTAAACAACTTTTCGTTGCCTTTGCCCCACACCACAAAGGTAACGCTATCTCCAAAGCAGGTATAGCCAGATGGATCGTTAAATGTATTCAAATTTGCTATCAAAAGGCTAAACGCACATTAACGATTCCCCCACGAGCCCACTCAACACGTAAGTTAGGGGCCTCCATGGCTTTCCTGGGAAACATTCCTTTGCATGATATATGGAGAGCAGCCACCTGGTCCACTACACATACATTTACCAAACACTATTGTGTAGATGTGCAATCAAAACAGCAGGCAGCTGTAGGACAGGCTGTTCTCAAAACTCTTTTTCAGACCGCTGCAGCTGGCACTGGTGGCCGCCGCTAATAGAGGGTACTGCTATATATTCTATGCACAGATATGAATTCAGCAGCCCACATGCCTCGAACTGAATATGCTACTTACCAGTATGCATCTGTTCTTGGCATGTAGGGCTGCTGACATTCATATCGCCCTCCCTCCTCCCCGGCGCCTGTAGCAGCTGCAGCTCTCAGAATTACTGTAAGCATGGTCATCACTTTCTGTATCTACTCCATCACTGCCACAATGGCGAAAAACAATCTGAGGATGGAGAGGATGCCCATGCGCACTGTGGTCCAGGGGAGGAGTCCCCTATCCCAGGATACTTCGAAGACTCTTCCAGGACAACAACGTGCAAACATCCGGACCCAACACTAGGCGGCGATCTATGCACAGATATGAATGTCAGCAGCCCTACATGCCAAGAACAGATGCATACTGGTAAGTAGCATATTCATTACTTTGACGCAAAGTTATTGCGCTTTGGCAAAACTTGGTATCTTCGAAATCACGGAAAATTAACTATTGGTCCCCCTTGCTGCCGGAAGTTCTTTTATCAGTCGTGGTCTCTGTGCACGTGTCCGCCTATTTAAAAAAAAAAAAAAAAAAGTGCAAACACAGCTTTCGTGCTTTAAAAAAACAAAGGTCATTATCACAGCATGCCGACAGGCGCCCCACGCTGCCGACCTATAATTAACTCAGCAGGTCTTCCGGAGAGGAGCACTCAACGCGCAAATGCTGTTCATGTGAAGCGCATTCACAGACAGCAATCACAAATCGCAACACTTTGCGCGTGCCCCAGTCTGTCTCCCTTGAGAGGCATCTCGGCGACAATAGGTCTCGAGAGCGAGACCTAAAAAGATGTTTATCCCCCAAGTCACACAAGCCTAAAAAAAAGCTACCAACTTGAAAGCGATTCTCACACAATTTGTTGTCATACAAAGAACAGCCTTCTGTACGTCACTCCACCCATTCCATCTCCACCACCAAACAGTGTCCCATGCAGACTCTTTCTAATTGTTCCCAAAGCAGAAATAATACCTATGTGAACTGAAAGAATGTACTAACAATTTATTTTTATTGCTGGAAATTTTACCACGGTCCTGCAGTAATGTTGCTTTTAGGCACAAGTACTAAACAAGATGTACCAGAGGGGTAAAAGGGAAAGGAGTAGGAAGAGAGTGGAGTTGGTGAAATGCAGAAGAGCTAAAGTAAGGTATGTAAAAGAAATGCAGGAAAGCTTTTAAAAGTCTTAACACTTTTAAAGCAAAAATAGGCTAGCAAGCATAAACAATTATTTTAAGTGCGATTCACAGTGTTAGCGGACCAGCACTTCACTATCTGATCATTTGTATAGGATTTGCCATTATGTGGTCCATTTTCTTTTCTTTTTTTTAAAATCTGTTAAACCATTTGCTCAGATACAATACACTTATCCTTTACAATCAGAGAAACACAGGTGTTAAGCCCCCATTCTTTTCTTCCTCCCTTTGCCCTGTGAATATCAAAGGACCACTGATGTCTGGTATCTCCCCGGTGGTCCAGTTGTTTGAGCCCAATATCATGTCATGCGGGTATATTGGTGGGTCTCTAATGTGTCCTCTGTATCCTTCCCACCCACCACAGATCATCATCCATTTCCCCGGGGCAGCCCCTGCTTGGATCGATTACCTTTTCGGCCTGACTGCACCAGTCTAAATCTTGTTCCCATGCCTCCAGCCTCGGGTGATGTGGTCCATTTCCATGCTACTTTTTTTTTACAATTGTTTCTCAATACAGTAAGCGGAGGACAGAATATGTGATTATATTGAAACTGAAGATAGACACTAAAGATTTAGAGCTTCTTGTAGGACCATTGTGAGAAGGACTTGTCAGTACAGTGTAAAGAGCTCACTTCGCTAAAGTTCACTCTTCACTCTTTACTGTGCCAATTTCAGAACAAGGCTACACTTGCTCTAACAATCAGGCTAAATGTGCAGTGAGGAACACTGAAAAACAAGACAACAGTTTTTAGGTCTCGCCTGACCCATTGCATGCGCTGGTCTGGCGAGACATTTAGAAGGTGGGTTTAGAAAGTGCTCCCACATTTTTGTGCTGGCTACAAGCTTCAGATGAGAAGCGTGGACCTTACGACGTTTGTTGAAACGCGAATTCTGAGCTATTCGGTTTAATCCAGGATTCCGGGTAGAACAGAAAATTACCCTCCTGCCCAATAAAGACGGCTTTTTCAGATGACGTACGGCCACTCTAATTAATGAAATGAAGTTTTTGAGGACTGCCACTTTTGAAGCGTAACCTATTAATATGATCCCTCTCATGGAGTGAAGCTCCACTTGATTATTTTAAGACATATATCACCTTTATTACGTTGACTGCCCTTTATCTCAGAAGCCATCCGTCAGTGATTTTTATTGCGACAGGATTGAAGGAATGCTTACTAAATCTATGTAACGGAGGACAAATATTGCCAGTCCTGAGGAAGGTGGTCTTTATTTCACACCACCGAAACGCGTCGACGCATATGTTGTTGGGTGGAATTTGTTTTGGAACAGAACCCTAAGAAACTAGGGCGCATTGTCACCAGTTTGTTTCTGTCTACCGAAGTTACAAATCTACACAGCTGAGACACAATCTTGATGTCTGCTATTGTTCCTCCTACTGTATAAATGCCTAAATGTTTAACTGTATGAGTTAAGAATTATATTTTATACAATTTTTTTTATGGATATCTTTTTATTCGTCTTTACACTTTAGGCTTGATCTATGCCTATTGGTTTATGATTGTCCTGTTTAACCCACTATTATAATACTACTTTTTAATATGTAAATAAACTTCAATTGATGTTTTTTAACTAAAGGAAATCTCTCTACTGATCACTTTCCAACATTTCATCTGGAGTGGTTATAATTGAGTGTGATAGTGTGTAACTGGATGAATGGAATAAGTGGTTTCTATATGGTGTAATTTTTTATATTAGTTCAAAGAGAAAAATCTTTTTAACTACAAGCTTCAGTGCACGATGGCGTGCACGCGCACAGCTGCTCCCCGCATTCCCCCTCCCTTCTCGCCCAGCCATCTGCCTTTCCTGCGCCAGCCTTCAGCACCATGCCCCTCCCCCCGCTGCTTTAGCACGTCATCACGATCGCAATCACTTTCGCTTTCAGAGTGATCACGCTCGCGATGACTTTCGCTTTTACGGCCGTGCGGCGTTACTTTTACTGCCGTGCGGCCAATGCTTGTTTCCAGTTGGGCTTATGCAACACACACACGCACGCACCACCCCCCCCAATCACTACCCCCCCACTTTATTGGTGACTCGTGATATCTCCCAAGAGAATTAAAAAAGTAGCGTGCGAATGGGGACTGCGCTTATAAATTCACCTTTTTAGCAAAAGAGCCCCATAATTGAGAGGTCACTGTGACACATTATAGTGTTAGAAATTATACCCCATGGATGCATCTTACTCACGATTCACAGAAAACACTTGAGTCATTTTTCTCATTTAGCATCCAAATGAGCAATTAAATACATTTCTGAAAACTGCGCGCAAGTGATTGGTAAACTAAACTGTTTCATCTCAAAGATACAACTAACTTCGAATATTTAGCAGATATCCAAAGCATCGTTTACTTCGCACGTTGACCAGCAGAGGGCGCTTTGTGGTAACTTCTCACACATTGACGTTTCTCCCGCCCACTTCCTCTGTAG
Organism: Triturus cristatus; assembly: GCF_964204655.1. Taxonomy (NCBI): domain Eukaryota; kingdom Metazoa; phylum Chordata; class Amphibia; order Caudata; family Salamandridae; genus Triturus; species Triturus cristatus. The sequence continues at coordinate 724,163,651 of NC_140590.1, read as the reverse complement.
TTCAGTTACTGATTGAATGCCCCCGGAGCATCCTCTAACTGCGAAGCCATAACATTCATTGAATAGCATTAGCCTTTCTAATGTTTCACCCTTAAATCCTGCCCTGCAGTTAGCCCGGCTTCTTTTTTAACCGAGACAGGCACAATATTGTGGAGCGGAGCCGTAGAGAGCTTCCCATTGACGCCCTGGCAGCGACTCGTTGCGCAGGGTGCATAAGTCTGCCCTTACAGCAGCGTTTCTGTCCCTACTGTTCCTACACCACGAGATGGGTTATATATTTGAATTTCAATTGCATTTCGCACTCTCCACTTTTCTATCATTAACTTTATTTGCTTAAATCACATACACCATACTAAAACAAGCGTTTGCAAAGCCAGTAGTTTTTTTTCATGGTTTATGCAAATAAAATGGCTGGGGGAGCTGCTGGGCAACTGCTTATATAAACAAGCATTTGCAATGCAATAGGTCTCGCATTTACGCGAGTTTCAGCTATTGACATTGCAAATAACAATGCCTTTTACTTTTAGTTACAACAACATAAATAAAAACCATTTATTTACAATGCCAATAGCTTAAACTCGAGTAAATGCGAGACCTATTGCATTGCAAATGCTTGTTTAAAATGTGTTAAAATCAAATTTAGCAAAAGCTTTAGTAATGCTTTAAGCAGGTATAAAAAGAAATTCACATATTTTAATAAATTGGCTGTGCATATAAACATAATTACATCCTCAGTACCCCTCCTCCCCCTTGTCGTCATGAGGTGAAATCTCAAAATACCTCAGTAGCATAAAGCCTAATCCCTTCAGTCTAAAATTCTTTTTAGTTACATTTTTTGTGTATTTTTAAAATCAACATTATCATCATCATCATCATCAACAACAATATCACATGGATAAGACTGAGCAAAGCCTTTATTTTTGCAAATGATGTCTAGGCTCAATTTAATCAAGACGTAGAAGTTTTACTATTTCAAAAATCTTCATTCCCCATATAATCCAGATATCCAAGACCAGTTGTCTCCTCATTCATGTCTAAGCCACTTTTAATTTTTTGTAATTCCTTTAATCTTTTTTGACGTGATCTGCCTGTTTATTAATGCTTAGAGAGGTGTAAGTGATGTGATTGCCACTTTCCGACCCTAGAATAGGCGTTTCTTCAGGAGTAGTTGTTACTTACTCCTGGAAATCCTGAATACATCACACCTACTCAGAGAAAAATCATCATGGCTCATTATCCTTCCAGACAATCCAAGTCCCGTCTTCAAGTGTGATTTTTGTGTGAAGCCAATTTGCGATACCACTCTTGCGCGAGTGATGGTTTAATATTAAAGATATAACTGGCCACAAGACAAAAAACGATGTTCATCCTCCTCAAGTCCCACAAGTCCAAAATAAATCTACCAACTTGAAACTTATGGTAAAACAATATGTTGTGATAGACAAGAATAGAACAGACCTTCACCTCTCCATCTCCACCATCAAATATTATTTTCAATGCCACGCCGAATATATTACTTTTTTTCGCATGCGTTTACTTCGCATGCCGCTTCTACACGGTCGTTAGTACGACCGCGTTGTTAGTTAGCATACCGTTTGTACGCAATTCGGAACTACGAATTGCAGTAAGGGGGTGCTGGATGTTGGAATAGTATAATTTACTATTCCAACTCCAGTCTATGCGGACACTAGGGAAGGTGTTGGATTTTAAATCCAACACCTTCTCCCCCTTACTGCAATTCGTATTTCCGAATTGCGTACAAACGGTATGCTAACTAACAACGCGGTCGTACTAACGACCGTGTACTAACGGCATGCGAAGAAACGCATGCGAAGTAAACGCCGCTTCCCCTTCCAGTGTGCAGGAGCGCATAAAGAGGATATTCGCAAAATTGATAGTGTTTGCAGACTGCTTATAAGTGCTCCCAAACCGGAAATTGTGCGCAAGTGAATAACTGAAGAATGTTCCAAACATTTATTTAATTTAATTTATTTATATTGCTCAATATTTTAGAAGATCCCGCTTTAATTTAATTACTTTTAGGCACTAGTAATAAACAAGAGGTAGTAGAGGGGCGAAAGGGAAATGAGCAGGAAGAGAGTGAAACTGGTGAAATACTGAAGACCGAAAAGAAGGTAAATGAAAAAAAACTGACACTACAGAAAGCTCATAGAAGTACAACACATTTTTGATCGAATAACAGGCTAGCAAGAATACAAAATAATATGTGTGCGATCTCCATGTCAGCGGACCAGCGTGTTGCGATCTAATCAGTTGATGCACATAATGCTACATTTTGTATAGTTTTTAGGTCTCGCCTGAGCCAGCGCATGCGCTGATCTGGCGAGACATTTAGTGAGTGGGCTTTAGAAATCCGCCCACAAACCTTTGCTGGCCTAGAGCGTGCGGTTACGCGCACAGTAACGCGCATTCCTCGCATCGCTCGATCAGGCACCATCTGGCTTTCCTCTCGCTTGCTCCCCCAAGCGCGCACTTCAACGCTCCTCTCCCTCCCCCACCACAGAGCGCGTCCCGCTAGATGCTGCTTTTGCCGCCGCCATCTGATTGATCGCGATCACTTTCACGGCTGCGTCACCTTCACGGCCAATGCTTGTGATATATTTCATGCGCTGCAGCGTACCATCCCCGTCTGCCATATCGCGTGCTGCATAGACTTTTATCTATGTATGGAACGTCTAGTTAATACGGCAGCCCATTCCTCCTATGCTTGTGATATATTTCATGCGCTGCAGCGTTCCATCACAGTCTGCCATATTGCATGCTGCATAGACTTTTATCTAAGTATGGAACGTCTAGTTTATGCGGCAGCCCATTCCTCCTTATCAGATATCATCTAAACGTGGCAAACTAATTTTGCGTTTTATAATAATGCGACATGCGGGCTGTAGCGCGTCTTCATTGTTTGCCATAAACGCGTGCTGCATATATTACTTTCTATGGACAGAACGGTCCGTATTCACGGCAGCCCATTTCTCCTTATTAGGCTTTCACTTAAACACGGATAACTACTTATGGACTTAATAATGATGTGACGTGCGTCAAGATAATCATTTGGTTTCTTCCACTGGGGCAATGGATTTCTATGCCCCTCCCCTACGGGCAGCATAACAAGGGGAAACTGGTAGCGGTTAGTTTCCATCCCATTAGGAGTGTCTTGAGACAGAGAGTTGAAATGCCTTGGTGATTTCTGGGGACTGACTTAATGTCTGGTATGCGGCTTATCCATAGCGGCTATAGTGAGACTACATGCTCACAATGTATTATCAAAACCAATTTTTTCTTACTTTCAGAACGCAATTTCGGGACCTCTCTCTCTCTCTCTCTCTCTCTCTCTCTCTCTCTCTCTCTCCTCCCTCTCCCTCTCCCTCTCCCTCTCCCTCTCCCTCTCCCTCTCCCTCTCCCTCTCCCTCTCCCTCCTCCCTCCCTCTCCCTCTCCCTCTCCCTCTCCCTCTCCCTCTCCCTCTCCCTCTCCCTCTCCCTCTCCCTCTCCCTCTCCCTCTCCCTCTCCCTCTCCCTCTCCCTCTCCCTCTCCCTCTCCCTCTCCCTCTCCCTCTCCCTCTCCCTCTCCCTCTCTCTCTCTCTCTCTCTCTCTCTCTCTCTCTCTCTCTCTCTCTCTCTCTCTCTCTCTCTCTCTCCACACCTCGCTCGCTCTCCACACTCGCTCGCTCTCTCTCTCTCTCTCTCTCTCTCTCTCTCTACACACCTCGCTCGCTCTCTCTCTCTCTCTCTCTCTCTCTCTACACACCTCTCTCTACAACACCTCTCTACACACCTCTCTCTCTCTCTCTCTCTCTCTCTCCACACCTATCTCTCTCTCTCTCTCTCTCTCTCTATCTCTCTCTCTCTACACACCTCTATCTCTATCTCTCTATCTCTCTATCTCTCTCTCTCTCTCTCTCTCTCTACACACCTCTCTCTCTCTCTCTCTCTCTACACACCTCTCTCTCTCTCTCTCTCTCTACACACCTCTCTCTCTCTCTCTCTCTCTCTACAACACCTCTCTCTCTACACACCTCTCTCTCTACACACCTCTCTCTCTCTCTC